>NC_139217.1:52969643-55419643 GCF_055691185.1 Crinia signifera
ACCAATAATTCTGGTTTTGCTATGAAATTTTATTTTTATGCATTTTATTGTGTGTAATAACAGTTGAGCAGCTTATTTGGCTGGAGTGTATTTGCATATGATTTATATTGTTCCAAATGACATTCCTACAAATATTATGGTTTCATTAAGAAGTCAGTAAATGCTGCGAATAATATCCATTACTCTCTCATTTATAACCTGAGCAGCGCTGGACCCACATCATGAGAAGAGTATACCACAGTAAGTATGAAGACCTGTTATGTTATTTTCTTTTGATTAAATAAAGACATTTTAAAGATTTAGGTCACTGTCAGAATATTTTCTTCTTGGTCATCTATATATTACATTGTAACAGCAGCTGTAGTATTCATTTATGAGGACAAAACTTCTGTTGACAGAAATTGTATATACTAGATCTAAATCATTCTGGTCTTTCAAGCTTCTGTTTGATATAGTGTCAGTCTGTATAACAGGCATGTCCAAGCTGTTGTGAAACTACACATCCCAGCATGCCTTGCCATATTTTTAGCATTCCATAATAGTAACACTGTGGCAAGGCATGATGGGACTTGTAGTTTCACAACAGCGGGAGGACCTGGCTGGTGGACATGTAGGTGGACATGACTTTTTCATTTTTTTGTCCATAATGTTGACCAAAAACCGCTAGCCGTGAGAAATTAGAAGCCTATTTGCGGATTTCTGGCTGGCGCTGGCGGGGGCTGGGGTGGCCGCCGCCCGCCCACCACCGAAGATTGCCTCTGGCTGCTGATGACCGGCAGCCAGGGATGGGGACTGTGTCAGGCAGCAAGTTACACAGGCGGGCTCCGGTGGGGGGGATCACTCTGAGGCTCCTGCAAGTGGAGGAATAAGAGGCAGAGGGGCAGAGGGGCACTGCACGCCAGTACCTGGACTCATACTTGCAGGAATTCATATGGTGCAAAACCCTAGGTGATGGAGGACGCTTTCCTGTGCATATTACATGCACTGACTATTGTCCCAACTGCAAACAAATCAGCCTACACAAAGGATGACGCAGCTGCATTAACATCAGCTGCATCTGGAGGGGCTGCCAGTGGCAAACGCAGGAATTTTAAAAGGGGGTTTCCAAATGTAATCCAAAATCCGCAGTAAGTACAGGAGTCTGTGGGAGCGGTAACAGCCCTGAAAATTTGACTTTTTATACACTGGATATTGTATGGAATACAGTATTAATATTTAACAGTACAGATGGTCCATAGTATAGGCTGTTTCACACATTTAAATAAGATAAACGTGCCATAATAAATAAATAAATACACAAACATAATAGAGCCACTAAAGGTGCCCATACACGGTACAATATTGTATACAATATCGCATCTCATCGCATTGTATAGGTTTTGCAACGCAATGAGATGAGATCTAGTACAAAAAGTATGTGCAGCACATACTTTTTGAGCTGTGCAATGAAATTGTACCATGTTTGGGCACCTTTAGCTCACATTCTCTGACCTCATGTTAAGGCTCCTGTCTCTAACTCCTGGCAGCTACTCTCTGGTCTATTGCGATGTTTGAAGGCTCAGATTCACATACACACACACACACACACACACACACACACACACACACACACACAGCAAACTTGGTAGAAGAAGCTGCTCCCACTGGACATGTGCAGCAGCTCCGCTTTTTCCCTAAGACTGCATGATGATACGGCAGCTCCAGAGGCAGAACTCTGGGAGGCAATGGAGTCATCTGCCGCCGGGCTCCTGCTCCCAATGGGGCACCTCTCCTCCCCCTGGAAGTTTAAATCAGTTATTTAAAAGCCAATGATATTGCTTCTGTGGCCGAGTTCTGAAATATATATGTGTTCTCTATCTATCTATATTTCTGAACAGAAATCTATATTTTATATAAGGTTATTTATATAAGGTTATATAAATGGGTTGTGTGTGTGTAAGTGTGTGTGTGTATGTGGGGGGGGGGCACCAATATATATCTTGCCTCCGGGCGACTGGGGTGAACTTACGCCACTGGGCAGCTCTATTGATCATATTATATACCAGTGCTATTGTTGTCCTCCCGACCTGTTCATACCCCCACTATCCACGTCGGTGTGGAGTTTATTTTGTAAAGTGTGGCTAGCATAGTGAGCCACCAAGCCCAAAGCATGGCGAGCGTAGCGAGCCCCGCGTGGGGACGTGTAAAACGAGCCCGAAGCATGGCGAGCGGACACGTATTACTTGACATGTATTCTGCATGCGCTGGCCATGCTTCGGGCTTGTTTTATGCACCCCATTGCGGAGCATGCTGCGCTCGCCACGCTTCGGGCTCAGTGGCGCCACACTTTATAAAAGCAACTCCACGCCAACGTGGATAGTGGGGGTATGAAATGGTCGGGAGGATGCGTACAGCGCCCCGCTCACCACGCTTCGCGCTGACTTGGATTGTGGGGGTTTGAAATTGAGGCATTTGCCAGTATTTAACATGGAGCTCTGGCAAATGCCTCCTTTATTGTGCATGAGACGCACTTCACCCACACCCCTCCTTTGTGCACAAGATGCACGCCCGACCAAACCCCTAACCCTGACTGTGTCTCTGAAGCGGACATGGGCAGGGTTGCCGTACCCTGCCGCAAGAATTACTGAGACACACAAGCGTATGAGACAGCGCAGGGGATCTGGCGGTTACCGGCGCTGTGTGAGAGGAGCTCACTAGGCTTGCCAGGAATGCCGGGGACAGAGCTGCAGCTCACGGAGACACTACGAAGCGTGGTGAGCGCAGCGAGCCCGCGAGGGGCGGCGGTACACGTCCTCCAACCGTGGCGAGCGCAGCCAGCCACCAAGCCCAAAGCGTGGCGAGCGAAGCGAGCCCCGCGAGGGGACGTGGATTACTTTACATGTATTCCGCGTCCCCTCGCGGGGCTTGCTGCGCTCGCCACGCTTCGGGCTCGGTGGCTCGCTGCGCCTGCCACACTATCTAAAATCAACTTCACGCCGACGTGGATAGTGGGGGTATGAAAAGTTCGGAGGACGCGTACCGCCGCCTCTCGCAGGCTCGCTGCGCTCACCACGCTTCGGGTTGGCGTTGATAGTGGGGGTGGCGTTAACAATGGCGGTGCATTTAACATTGTAAGCACCCATCAGGGTTATTGTACAATTACAAATCTAATCGCTTCACATGCATCGCATGGCATGCATCACATGCCACTATATTGCATGTGGTGCACTACGATGGAAATCGGGGGTGTGCAAGGTGTGCAATGATGGAACAGCATGCAAATCGGCCAGAAAAAGTGCAAAATCGGTCGAAAATCGGCCTGAAATCAGCCGAAAATCCGATTTTTCCATGCGATTTGCGGCCGATTTTCTGCCGATTTTCGGCCGATTTCGTGGGCACCGTGATAATACACAAGTACCACAATATTTAATAATTTATCGAAGTCCTTTACTCTGAGTAAATCAGAGTAAATCAGATCCTGCACATCTCTAATCTAAATGAGGCAGTATGGAATTATGGGGATGGATTGTGATGTTTCACTACCACTGTATTTTTTTGTCTACCATTGGGAAAAGGGTAGAAAGTCAATAAAAGAAAGCACAAACCATCATGGATTCCAAGTAAAAGTAATCACAGACTAGGCCTGGGCCCAGGTCCTTACTAATTGCAAACCTGATTAAAATAGCATGTTTATGTAAGGCATCTAGGGCAGTGAATGGCCAAGCATGGTTATCCTTAAAAGGGTATATTTGCTATATTTCAAAGCAGCCAACATTTATTGGTTAGCATTACTGCCTCACAGCACTGAGGTCATGGGTTCCATTCCCACCATGGCCCTAACTGGGCGAAGTTTGTATATTCTCCCTGTGTTTGCGTGGGTATACTCCGGGTACTCCGGTTTCCTCCCACAATCCAAAAATATACAGATAGGTTAATTGGCTTCCAAAAAAATTAACCCTATAATGTCTTCTGTGTGTGCGTGTATATGTGGTAGGGAATATAGATTGTAAGCTCCACTGGGGCAGGGACCGATGTGAATGTTCAAATATTCTCTGTAAAGCGCTGCGGAATATGTGTGCGCTATATAAGAAACTATTAATAAATAAATAAAATTGGTGACTCTGACCATACATCATTCTCAACATTGGTGGTCAAATGGCCAAGGGTATGAAACCTAAGGGAAAGGAGTGGCTTCATGGCAACCCTTTCCTGCCATTTTGTGGGTGTCCTACTTTATCTGTGCTTGAAAACAAAACTGAAAAGTTGACTGCAATTGATGCTTGTCACCAGCATTACTTATTACTCCACAAATCCATGGGAGTGCCACCGCCCCATCTTCTCTACACATTGACCACGCCACTGGCCCTCAGGAGGCACCCTGGTAATATCACTACTGCACTGGGATTGAGTCCCGGTCTTTCCTCTCCCTCTCTCTTTCTCTCTCTCTCTCTATATATATACATAAATCAAATTATAAATGATAGAATAGACATTTCTGAGTTGCGGTTCTAGAGCTTTAGGTCCACAGAATATTTCCTTTCTTCTGAGGTCTGCAAGCATCCTTACCATTTATTCCGAGACTACACCAGTTCCCACCCATGCTTTCTATAACATCCCGTATTTGTTAGTGCTCGGGCTGGACCCATACACCAGGTGCCAGACCTCAGCCCACTCTGTTTTGATGTATAAGTGTTTGTTGCTCGGCCGAGCTGTTTGAACACAGGCGGGAGAGATACTGGATCTCATTCAAGCAACAGGAATATGAAACTACTGACTCCTTCAGGACTTTTACTTCTTCTGACATATTTGGCTAAATATGAAGTTATCATGCACAAATATTACAGTCTTTCTCCTTTCTATCTTCGAAGTACCAGTCTACATTTATATATATTTAATTGGAAGAATATGTAAACCTCCAATTCATATTCCTAGTGTAACATGAGTCAATGCGTTATATTACCTAAATGGTGTAAGAACTATGACATTCTCAGATTACTATTGGTCTATTTACTTCTGACTGTATAATAGTTTCTCTATAGCTTCTTAACCCCGAGTGGGTCACAAATCACAACTGGATAGAGAATAGGGAATTTATTACATCTAGAGATGTATTTAGCACTACAATGTGATAGGAGCTGAACATTACTATTCAATGCTGTAGGGCAGGGGTTTGCAACCTCTGGCCCGGGGGCCATATGCGGCCCCCGTAGCCGGTCTGAGTGGCCCTCCCACCCGCCAGGCGGCTTTGCCGGGAGTCAAGTACAGGGGAATTCTCTTGAGAGGTCTGTAGTTCTCGCGAGATTCCTCTTAATCAACAGCAGACAGAGACTGTCAGTCCTATTCAGCGGCAGCCGCCGGAGCGTGGGGACGGCTACAGCAGGACAATTTGTAAGATAAATTTTTACATATGGTCCTCGAAAGATTTTTTCCCCATTCAGATGGCCCTTGGCACAAAAAAAGGTTCCCCACCCCTGCTGTAGGGTAATGGGTAGATATCGGGACCGGAATGGATCCCGGAACCCAATATTGGACATTCTCCATTCATCAATCTCTGCTATTCCGGAGCTTGTAGTGTCTATTGTCCCGTTCGATGGGGATGCACCTGTCACCAGGGAGACAAGGAGTGAGAGATAAAAGCCTCCTTGTACAGTCCGGTGATGTAGAAAAACTGTAGCAGTCCAGACAATATGGACAGGCTGTAATCTCTCCTTCCACTTGGGACAGCCATCACAGGTGCCCCCTGAACAAGACACCCCCTCCCTGGACAGGCACCCCCCGCTCTTGTCTGCTCTTTTACTATTTGATATATTAACCCCACAATTGTTAACACCATTGATGCTTTTTTTCATGCCCATGTTGAGATGATTTTTGGCCTTCTCACATTCTGAACATTCTATAAAATATTAGGTATGAAATGATGGGTTGCTATGGGCAACTTGTCCACCTGTCCTCTTTAGAAGATTTGATACATTTCCCTCCGATCCTTATAAGATCCTTCTATCTATATCTCTCTGCCGGCTCTGGCTTCCTGCTGATTCCATTCCCCTCCCCATGTCACAAGACATTCCCTACCACGAACAGCCCGACTTCACCAACACAGTAGGGAATGTATCAAACATTTGAAAAAGTGAAGCAGATGACCAGTGGGGAATTAGCAACCAATCAACTTCTTCCTATCATTTTATAGGATGTATTCAAAGCTATCTAGAACCTAATTGATCGTTATGGGCAATGTCTTCTCTTGTCCTCTTCCCCACTCTTTAGGTTTGATACATTTTACATCCACATCACCTAATTGGTCACTGCCTCACATAAGGCCAGTATCAAGCTTCAAAAAGTGATAAAATGGAGAGTGATAAACAAGAAGCCAATCAGCTCCTACCTGCCATTTTCAAACCCAGCCTGTAACATGACAGTGTCAGGAACCCCGGTTCTCACACCGCTCGCATGCGCCCCTTACCGGCACGCTGGGGTAATATTCTCCGTAGATCAGCTGCCGGCACAGTCGGCAATCCCTGGCGTGATGTCTTTTGCTTCCAAGTCGCCCCTGCGTCACTGTGAACTCCAGGTGTATTCCCTAATCAAACTGCGGGTCACATGATCCAGGTAAACTCACTTCCTGGTCTGTGTGCTGCTGCTGCGGCTAATCCCATCACCTGCGTCTGATTCCCTAATCACCTGGAGGGATAAAAGCCTGGCTCACAGTCTCCTCCTTGTCTTGAACAACTCGTCAGTTTACCTGTGAGTTCTCCAGCGTCAGCTCCTGTCAAGACTCCCCACTTGCTCCAGAGGTCCGGTTTCCTGAGTCCGCTGTCACCTGTGTTATTCTCAGCGTCCTGGTTATTCCACTCCTGCCAGAAGTCTCCACGAGTTCCATCTACCGTGTAATCCTGTCTTCTTCCGTGCCCGTCTCCCTTCGGCTCTCAGGCCGCTCCAGCGATCCCCAGTGATCTCCAGTATCGGCTCCCTAGCCGCTCCAGCGATCCCCAGTAGTCTCCAGCGTCTTCCTGTGTTTCCCTCGTGTCATCCCCGGCTTCCAGGCCGCATCTCACGGTACTCAGTTCTCCAATACTGTGTACTCCCTGCTATTCACATTCCTCAGTGTCCTCCGTGTTGCTGTATAGCATTCAGTGCCATCGATCACCATCAATGGTTTAAGTACCCCTCAAAAGACTCTTGTGTTTCAAACCCTGCCAAAGCCACAGGGGAACCTGGGCAGAGGGCCGCGACCTGGTCAGCAGTTGCAGCGAAGTCCATATCCCCTTGCGGGGGTCCCTGGTGAATACCACTGTCGGCTTAGACCCCGCGCCTCTGCTTTAGGTCTCAGTCAATCCTCTGTGTCCCCGGCAGGTCGTCTTCCTTCAGCCTCCGTGCATGAGCTCCAGCTACCTCAAGCCTCCTCGCTTCCAGTTCCCTGCGCCCTCCACTGGCGCACCCAGGTCAGTGCCGGGAACACAGATAGTCCAGGCCGTGACAGACAGTTAGGAGCTGATTGGCTGGTTATTTATCACTCTCCAATGTATCACTTTTAGAAGCTTGATACATCTGGTCCTTTAAGTCATCTCATTCATATACTGAAATAATATAACTCTTAAATACTTAACTAGCCCCACTAGTGTGATGCCTTCGGGTGCTCTTGCATTTTTTTTCTTTTTGTGTCTGGCACATTCTATAGAATTTTAGGTATAAAATGAAGGGTTGCTAAGGGCAACTTCACCCATTGTTCTCTGTAGAAGTTTTGATACATTTTCCTCCGTATCTGACCCATCTAAGGAGGCATCAGCTGGAGGTGATCTGTCTCCTTCTACATATACCCCCTATCAGGGCCGGACTGGCCATCTGGCACTGTTGGCAAATGCCAGGTGGGCTGATTTGTTGAGATGGAGTGGAGGCACCACCTCCCAACCGGCGCACAGAGAGAGCGACTGGAATTGCGGCGGTCCGGCAGCTCTCTCTGTGCACCGAATGTGTCCAGGAGAGAGGGGGGCATCACATACGGCTATTTCCCTCTCTCCTGCAAGCCTGGTTCAGCAGTGCACACATGCCCGTGTGCATGCGTACGTTCACAAATGACAGGGCCGTACCAACAACACAATTAAAATGGGTCACATCGTGTATCTTTGCCATGCATATACAGGTTGAGTATCCATTATTCAAAATGTTTGGGACCAGAAGCATTTTGGATAATGAATTATTCTGTATTTTGGAATATTTTTATATTTCAATGGTGTACTGTATCTTGAGGTCTCTTGAATTTATGTTGTTTAAACACATCAAACACATGAAATACACACAAATAAATTTTATTTGTGCATGAAACAAGGTTTGTGTTCCATCTCAGGCACTGACTTTGAAAGTCAAGCAATCATTTTCTTGCACATATTTAGTGCCAGTTAAATATCAGGTACCCAGTAGTGCCAGTTACATATCATGTCCCCAGTAGTGCCAGTTACATATTATGTACCAGGGCCGTTTCTAGACAATTTAGCTCCCAGGGCGAAGAAATAAAAATGCGCCCCCCCCCCCCCCCCCCCTCCCAATACATAGCATGGTATTATAGTAATTTCGCGCGCCGAAGGCGCGCGCCGAAATAGGGGGTGTGGCTTGATATTAAAAGGGGTGTGGCTTAATGTAAGGCGTGGTCTAGCAGGAAAACAATTACCTTATATCACACTTTTGCAACCTGCAAGACCAGACATTGGTTGCTGCAGGAATTGTTATTGTCCTCCCGCACTTAAGTTGGCTGGCTGAAGGCCACACAATGACCTAGTACGCCTCACAATGACAGGCTACTTAAATCATTATACACTATTTATCTGTGATGCCAATTACACATTACGCCGTACACTGTGATGACGATTACATATTACGCCGCACACCGTGATGACAATTACACATTACACCGCACACCAAGATGCCCATTAGACCACACACTGTGATGGCAATTACACAATACTCCCCACATCGTAATGCCCATTACACATTATGCCCCATGTGCCGCTGCCGCACAACCGATGCTGTTTACTAATATGCCCCCACAGTGCCAGATATGCCCCCACAGCGCCACAAATATATACCCCACAGTGCCACATATATGCCCCCACAGTGCCACACATATGCCCCCACAGTGACACAAATATATGCCCCCACAGTGACACAAATATATGCCCCCACAGTCCCACAAATATATGCCCCCACAGTGCCACACATATGCCCCCAGTGCCACAAATATATGCCCCCACAGTGCCACAATTATGCCCCACAGTGCCACACATATGCCCCACAGTGCCACACATATGCCCCACAGTGCCACAGATATATGCCCCCAGTGCCACAGATATATGCCCCCAGTGCCACAGATATATGCCCCCAGTGCCACAGATATATGCCCCCCAGTGCCACAGATATATGCCCCCCAGTGTCACAAACATATGCCCCCAGTGCCACAGATATATGCCCCCAGTGCCACAGATATATGCCCCCAGTGCCACAGATATATGCCCCCAGTGCCACAGATATATGCCCCCCAGTGCCACAGATATATGCCCCCCAGTGTCACAAACATATGCCCCCAGTGCCACAGATATATGCCCCCAGTGCCACAGATATATGCCCCCAGTGCCACAGATATATGCCCCCCAGTGCCACAGATATATGCCCCCCAGTGTCACAAACATATGCCCCCAGTGCCACAGATATATGCCCCCAGTGCCACAGATATATGCCCCCAGTGCCACAGATATATGCCCCCCAGTGCCACAGATATATGCCCCCCAGTGTCACAAACATATGCCCCCAGTAACAAACTTACTTGGAGAGGGGAGGGGAGCGCATCGTGCTTCTCTCCTATCCCGCGCCCGAGCTCCTATTGGCTGACAGCGGCAGCCCAGTGACGTGGGCGAGGGGACGGAGAAACGCACGATGCGTTCCCCTCCCCTCTCCAGCGTGGAGTCGGGCGGCCGGGGAGACAGCGGCAGCGGCTGCGGGCGGGGGGGTTAGACTGCCGGGCGCCCTGGCTGTTTCAGAGGCGGACAAGCCGTGCGGCGCCCCGGGCTGCTGCACGGCTTGTCCGCCTCTAGAAACGGCCCTGTTATGTACCCAGTAGTGCCAGTTACATATCATGTCCCCAGTAGTGCCAGTTACATATCATGTCCCCAGTAGTGCCAGTTACATATCATGTCCCCAGTAGTGCCAGTTACATATCATGTCCCCAGTAGTGGCAGTTACATATCATGTCCCCAGTAGTGGCAGTTACATATCATGTCCCCAGTAGTGCCAGTTACATATCATGTCCCCAGTAGTGCCAGTTACATATTATGTACCCAGTAGTGCCAGTTACATATCATGTCCCCAGTAGTGCCAGTTACATACTATGTACCCAGTAGTGCCAGTTACATATCATGTACCCAGTAGTGCCAATTACCTATGTACCCAGTAGTGCCAATTACATATCATGTTCCCAGTAGTGCCAATTACATATTATGTTCCCAGTAGTGCCAGTTACAGATGTCCTCAATAGTGCCAGTTACAGATGTCCTCAGTAGTGGAAGTTACAGATCAATCCCCAGTAGTGCCAGTTACATATGTCCCCAGTAGTGGCAGTTACAGATCATTCCCCAGTAGTGCCAGTTACATATCATGTACCCAGTAGTGCCAATTACCTATCATGTACCCAGTAGTGCTAATTACATATCATGTTCCCAGTAGTGCCAGTTACAGATGTCCCCAGTAGTGTCAGTTACAGATGCCCCCAGTAGTGCCAGTTACATATCATGTTTCCAGTAGTGCCAGTTACATATCATGTTCCCAGTAGTGCCAGTTACAGATGTCCTCAATAGTGCCAGTTACAGATGTCCCCAGTAGTGCCAGTTACAGATCATTCCCCAGTAGTGCCAATTACATATGTACCCAGTAGTGCCAGTTACAGATCATTCCCCAGTAGTGCCAGTTAAAGATCATTCCCCAATAGTGCCAGTTACATATGTTCCCATTAGTGCCAGTTACATATGTTCCCATTAGTGCCAGTTACATATGTTCCCAGTAGTTCCAGTTACATATGTTCCCATTAGTGCCAGTTACATATGTTCCCAGTAGTGCCAGTTACAGATGTCCCCAGTAGTGCTTAAAAAAAGTACATTCTGGAAACTATGTTTTTTGGAAAAATTTGGATAACGGATATTTGGATAAGGGCTACTCAACCTACATTTAATTTGAAAGATTTCCAAGATGCAGCAGCTCCCTATCGCTATAATAAGACGGCTCTCAACCCCTCAATAAATTTACTACAAGTGCTTTTACTTTAATAATGAAATATTGCACCTTGAAAATATGAATTGTAATCTTTGTGTGTATTTGATGTTGCTGAAATACTGCTTTAAAATGAACAAAGAGAAACAAAATGCTATGGTCACTAAAGCAGATATTATATTGCAATAATAGTTTAATATCCTCCACATGTGTTTATAATTTGGAATGCATTCGCAACAGAAAAATAGTTTATTAAAAACAAAATCTGTTGGAAAAGTTTATTATCCAAAGAAATACCCTGTTTCGATATGCATCTGACAGACAATGCTAAACCATCTTATTACTATCAAAACAATGTGATTTACCTAGAAAACTGTTCAGGAGTTGCTCGCCGCACAAACACATACTTTTGTAAAAGTCACTCTCACACCCAAACAAGAGCTTCCTTATTAGAATGGAATGAAGAACTGCATTTAACAAAAATGTATAAATAATTAAATAAATAAACACTATAAATACATTTTTAAAGTAGACACAACATAGGCCCTTATTCTGGTTGGTGCGGTAATATCCGCGTGCGTTCGCGCCGCCGATGTTTTGTGTCTGCGCATGTGCAGAGGCGTCTCTGCGCATGTGCGAGCGGGGCGTACGGCCAAATTCCGCATGAAATGTGAACACTCCGAACAGGGGGTGGAGAGGGGCGTGAAGGGCTATTTGGGCTCATTACCATATGCATACGCCCCGCGTTTCATGGGCGTTCCCATGCAAACGCTGGGCGTACGTATGGTAATGCGGCCGTGACGCACGTGTAGGGGCGGACATATGACATCGCCGGATGTCAGCTGCCCGCCCAGATCCCTTCTTTTGCACGGAAAAATGTCCGTGTGGTCTGAGGTTGCGGGAGCTGGTGGACCACTCGGTCCTGCATTCGATGGTCTGCGACCATCGAATGATGGGGGAGGTTCCCTGAGATGGAGGAGGCGTATTCCATGTAAAATACACGTGCGGTCCGTTCGGTCAGCTTCGTACCGCGTACGGACAGAGTTGGCGATCCGTATGGAAGGCGGGGTTTCGCACGCACGGTCCTGGCCGCATATTCGGATCCGGCCGCACCGATCAGAATAAGGGCCATAGTGAGGAACACTGAATTTAATGACAGCGGGAGAGCCAGGGTTTGCCTACGTTTCCAATCAATGATACGAATAGGTAGAGATTGAAACTGCAAAGTTGATTCTTCCATCGGAAGACAGTGGACAATTAGGAAGGTCCTCATTAGTTTCCTTTCTTCACCACCTAATGGAGACCTAGTTGTACCCCCTACTGGCCTGATTAAAGGTTCCAGGTGCCCTAGGCTATTACACATGTAGTTGTAATGCTGCTTGTATGGGCACTCAGGGACTACCCACAGGGGAGCCGAGAGAGGGGGGGAGAGGGTACTAATTACCCGGGCCCACACATGCTGAAGGGGCCCCGCAGGGGCCCTGGTCTGACCCCTCCCTTCCCCCTCCATCCCTCCCGGGTAGCAACAGTAGCACACACTTCTACAGCATGTGCTGTGCTGACAGCAGGCTCAGCATGAGTGTCTCACTGACAGCGTGAGAGGTCATGCTGAGCCTGCAGTCAGCACAGCACATGCTGTAGGTGTGTGCTGCTTCTGAGATTACAGTTTTTAGAGTTTTCTTTCACCCTCCTCTAAACATTTTGGGGCGTGGCCTAAGTGTGGGAGGTTCCCACAACACACACTTAGGCCACCCCCCCCAAAATTTTACCGGGGCCCGGCATTCCTCTCGGCTGCCCTGACTACCCATGTGCATGTAATGGAGGGTATACAACTGGTATGTAGGATCTAATGCTTGTGGTGTGTGACGGAGGCTTTGGCTTTAGGCTGCCCAGCTGATGCTGTAGTACAATGTGGATAAAGTAATGGTTCCATCAGTAAGTTACATAAGGCCTTATTCTAGTTCACTCTTTCTGACAAAATCCTTCTTAGATGGACAAAACCATGTGCACTGCAGGGGGGCAGATGTAAAATGTGCAGACAGAATTAGATTTGGGTGAGTTATTTTAATAAATAAATAAATAAAACATACTCTAGAAAACGATTCAACCTTCCATGTAGACAGCAGGTGAACCAGACTGAAAGTGGCCGAGACTGTTGTCATGTATGCAGCAATGAATCCGATAACTGGGAGTCGTACGAGGTTCCTGTAGCAGAAACCAGCCATGACTTGATGCAGAATTTCAGATTTCAGACAACGTAATAAAAAATAAAAAAAACTTGAAAGCAAAGTAATTTAGGTTGACGGCGGACCAATATCGTTTCAAACGTCTCATTTCAAGCAAGAATGTGTAGAATATCACGCATTCTTTTTTTCTCTGTTAAACACAGTCAGGGGTCTGGCACACACATGGGTACAAAGCTTCCTTTCAAAAGTTGAAACCTAGAGCACAAAACAAGGCACACAATATTCCAAGAAGCCCCCATGTTTTCTGGTTCTTCCACTTTTTGCTATTTGACATCGGTATTTTGGAATTATTGTTTTCCCTTAACTTGAGATGCTATTTCCTGGAGATTATAAATACAGTTGGAGACCCTCTCATTCAGCTCCAGCGCTTGCCAGAATGTCCCCACTGGCGAGCGCTGGCGTAGAGGGGCTCCAGCTGACTGGGACGCGAGTCTCAGTCACTCGGCAGCGGGGATCGGAATCCCTGCCCATCTCCACTTTACGGAGATGGGCAGGGTTGGGAGAGGGCGTGCGGGGATCGATGGGGACTGGCGGGGAGGCGGCGGCTGGCAATTGTATAGCATGCCATCTGTAGTAGGAAAAAAGAACTAATTTGCTGCATTTAAATAGAAATTTACCACATTCCAGACCACAGTTTTTTATTTTTTTATTTAAATGTACACTACAATGTATAGTCCTTCTATCAACCAGCCCAATAAATGCAGGATTGGTCTAATTCAAGAAGCTGTGTTGTGTTATATATTTTGTCTGTTGCAAATAGGGCAGCGGGGCCCAGGGGCTGTCCTACTTACCAGGTCCCTCCCTACAACTATTGCACTATTGTGCAAGCGCTTCGCTATACAGCAAAGCACTCGCACATTACCTGCTGCGTCCTGGTGAAAAACCTGTGCAATCTGCAAGCGATCTGTATGCGATCTGCATGAGATTTAGACTATATAGTCAAAATATATTACAATATTTAAGGTGCTCATGTGGTCCATGTTTTCTGTATTTAATTACTGGAATCCAGGTGTGTATTATTATTATTATTATTATTAATAATAATAATTCTAACAGTTATTTATATAGTGCACACATATTCCGCAGCGCTTTATGGGATGCAGTCACTTTCCCGTCGGTCAAAATCCCAATGCCGGAATCCCGACCGCCGAAATCCCGACCCTCTGTTGGTGTCCACGACACCCATAGAGGGAGAATAAATTATTGTGCCGAGCGAAGCGAGGCACCAGGCCCGCTGCATGGCAAGCGAAGCGAGCCCGCAAGGGGGGGTGATCCACGTCCCCCCTTGTCGGAATTTCGCCAGTCGGGATTCTGGTATCGGGATTTCGGCGGTCAGGATTCTGGCATCGTGATTTCGGCGGTTGGGATTCTGGCATCGGGATTTTGACCGCCGGGATTCCGACCGCCGGGATTCCAATCGCCGGGATTCCATAGCAATTCCCGCTTTATAGAGAATATTTAAACATTCACATCAGTCCCTGCCCCAGTGGAGTATACCAGCTATATTCCCTACCACATGTACACACACATAGACATTCTAGGGTTAATTTTGTTGGGAGCCAATTAACCTACCAGTATATTTTTGGAATTTTGGAGGAAACAGGAGCACCCGGAGAATATACAAACTGTTAGGGCCATGGTGGGAACTTTTTTATTATGCATTATCCTGTAGCCTTTGCTACTTGTAAGAATTAATAGTATGACATGATAATGATACACAACCTATCTCTTATTGCTGAGCTGAGCATGCGTTTAAAATGTCGTGATGGGGCAATGTGACAGTCACCACTGAATCATATAGCTAATGATATCATTAAGTGTTTGCACTACATCATTTGCTGCGAGTTCAGCGTAAAATCGTCGATGCTATCGTTTGTAAATGATATTGTCTAGTGTGTATGGGTTTTAAGACAAACCTCTCCTATTAACTCTTAGAATGCCAGGTTCATTTGTCAAAATCGGTGTGAAAATTGGCAAGCAAACATTTTTAATTAACACAATGACCTGTAATGTTTCCCTTGTATGGGAAATATAATCTTTTTTTTTTTTTTTACACATTTTTTTATTTTAATTTATATAACAAATGTGAGCGATGGTGACATTTTTAGCGGATATTTTGAACATCTCTCACACAGAGGGCCTTATTCTGGTTGGTGCGGCCGGGCCGTACGCGTACGTTCCGGGGTTTTTCATGATCTGCGCATGCGTACATTCGCTAATGCGCAGGCGCGAACACTCCACAACGCTTACGGACGGGTCTCTCCGTGCGAAAAAACCTGTACGCGAGAGTACGGGCATTGGGGGCGGCATAGGGGCGTGTTGAGGGGAGCGGCCGAAATAATGAGGGAAAATGGGCGTAAACATGGGCGTACACGGGGGTGTGCACCAAAAATGAACGGTGCTACTACCGCACGATCGACTAAAGCACCGTTCATTTCGGACACAAAACAGGCGGCCGCCAACCGCCACCTCAGACCACCCCTACAGATACCGCATGCCAGCGTGCGCCTGGGTTTGCTAATTTACGCTGATTACTACTCAAACACATACACCTGAATGTAATAACCAATGCTGCAGTCTATTAAGTCCAAACCATGATTTCACTACCTGCAAGCCACACACAGCACTCAAACACATTGGAAGCTTATCTTTCTATACTTCTCGACATTTAAAGGTTTGTTTAATTTAAGGTAAGAATCTTTTTAAGACTTGTTTATATATGCTAAGGTAGGTATTTGTTAAACAGTTATACACATTCACTACGTGCTTTCATAGACTTTACACAGTAGCACACTCAATCTACACAAGTCAACATGTGTCAACGTGTTCACTCTAATACAAACATAGGTTTTGTATTTATGATACAATAACATAAACCACATCTAACACCTACAAAGGATGTTTCAGCAATGTTTTAAGCCCATGGCCACTATTTTGCACATTAATTAATTCAATCAATTAATTAATTTTCATAATTATAGTTGAAAGGCAAGATTTGCAGGTCCATATATGTGAAGGGTATGCCAGCGTACACGGACGTACGCTCACTCTCACGAGCGGTGACATAAGCTGAGTTTTCTATTGAAAACAATAGGGACCCGTCCGTGCAAGCTGGCGTACGCTCAGATAGCCGCAAGAAGTCGGTGGGAAGACGGACGAGAGACGTCCGTAAACGGTGGCGTACGCTCAATTGTACGCCAGTTGTCGGAGTGTAAGGGCTGGCCCGTCCGTGTACGTTGGCGTACGCTCAATTGTACGCCACTCCCCTTCGACGTTGTTTCTGCCCGTACGTATGCGGCTGAGTTGTGGGTGGACTTAACCCCAACGGCCGCGTACGAAGAGCGTACGCTAATAGTGACCGTACGCACGTTTGGCCGCTCCGATCAGAATAACCTCCAGAGTGAGAGATGCTCACAGCGCACTCAAAGGGTTAAATAGAAGACATTCAAAGCCTAGCATGAAACACACCCATCCCCATATCATGCAGGAGAGGGTGATACCCAAATTGCCCTGCCCCACTTGACCATGACCCCCACAGAGGGAGAATAGAATAGGTGGTGAGAAATGGGCTTGATTGCCCTTGCCCCCTATCGGGCTCCTGACAGCTGGGATTCCGATGAGTTACATTTGGTTGAGTTATTTTGTTTCTGTGCAGGGTAAATACTGGCTGCTTTATTCTTACACTGCGATTTAGATTTCAGTTTAAACACACCCCACCCAAATCTAACTCCCTCTGCACATGTTACATCTGCCCCACCTGCAGTGCATATGGTTTTGTCCATTAAATAATGAGGTTTCTTTTGCAAACCAACAAGAATCATCCCCCTATGTTGCTTGTTATTTTTTTTATTATTATTTTAAAGCACTTTGTAATGTGACATTATTGCCAAAAACATCTTAAGGACAAAAACAGAACTATCTATAGTTAGTATTTTATCATGGCATTGTGTTTGCAGTAACAGCATTAAGCATGTCAGGCAGTGTAAGTATATACAGGTTGAGTATCCCTTATCCATATATCTGTTATCCAAATTATTCCAAAAACCATACATTCCAAAATATACTTTTTTTTTTTTATTTATTTTTTTATAAAAACCTACTGGGGACATCTGTATCTGTCACTACTGGGGAAATAACATGTACCTGGCACTAAATATGTGCAAGGACATGATTGCTTGGCATTGAAATTCAGTGTCTAAGATAGGACACGAACTTTGTTTCATGTTTTGAAACCTTGTTTCATGCACAAATAAAATATATTTGTGTGTATTTCATGTGTTTGTGCTTATACAACATAAATCCAAGATACCTCAAGAAATGTATTCAAATATAAAAATATTCCAAAATACGGAATAATACGTTATCCAAAATTCTTCTGGTCCCGAGCATTTCGGATAAGGGATACTCAACCTGTACTGGCTTTGCACACTTGGATTGAGATGAAGACTCTTCACAGAGCCCTTCTTGCCCATTGATGTTTTTTTGTTCGTGATCACCTCTACGGTCTGTTTGGCCTCATGTTTGGAATCTTGGTTATGAGTAAAGATCATCTTTCACTGAAACAGTTTTTTAGCAGAGTGAAATAGGTAGCAATATTTTCAGTTGTTTATAGCCATCCACTCTTTCTATTTACAAAATACCTGCTCACTACAGGATTTTAATTAGAGGTGTATGGGCACTACTATGAGGTGCTCCAAGACTGGTTGGTGAGTCCCTAAATTACAGATGTCATCTGCAGGCCCGCCATTTAAAGAAGAGAATCCATGCATGTACACATCCAATCTTCCAACGATCATCCAAGGTTGTTTGGTTCACGCTTTGTGTTTTGTTTTTAACCTTGGGATATCTACAAGGACCAAAGAGGACTGATCTACATTGGATTAGGTGAGTATGTTTTTTTTTTTTTTTACAGGCTCCATATGGAATCTACTGGACAAAATCACCAAAGGGCAATGGGGGATGTAGTTAGTGTGTGTAAGTGTCAGTATGTATGTGAGTTTTAGTGAAGTGTGCAAAGCTATACTGACATGGTGTGTGTGTGTCCTGTCTTTATAGTATTATTTGTTTTACTGGTAGGACTACAGGTACCAGCAGGCCCTTTAATAATTTACATGCTTGTACCTGTGGTCCTTCAAGTACCAGCATGCGGGGGTGGCTTGCTGGGACCTTTAGTTCCATCAGTAAAACACAATATTAAATCTTTTTACTACACTTGAATGCTATGAGCTCACCATCAACCTAGGAATGGCAGGCATAGCCTTGGGCCTCAGACCTGGACTTTATGTGTCTGAATCGGGAGACCCCTTTATAGAGGAGTCTCCACTCCCCCACGGTACCCTGAGCCAGAGCTGACTAGTTGGGGAGGGTAATTCTACTTCCGCAGGGACCAGTATAAATGTGTCCACTGGATGTGGCATTACTTCACCGGCTAGTGGAGCCCGGTGGTGGTTTCAAAAATATGGGAGACCCTTAAATCTCCCATCACCATATTTTAGGAACCAGAAAGCCTGGGGCTGGTTATGCTTAAGAGGGGTAACCCCACACTGTTCATTTTGATCCCTTTCTTTAACGTTTACACAAAAAAACACTGCACAGTTCTTACTGATCCATGCAATGCTTCTCCAAAAACGCTGTCCAAAATGTGGTCTATTTGTAAAGTGTATTTTCAGCTGATTTATGGCAGTGTTTGCATAAATGAATCTTGGTAAACTTTCAGTTTGTATTGGTGTCTATGGAAAGTCCTTCATGCTTCGACTGATGGTCTACTGGTTAATACATGTGTGTTCTACAGTGATTTTAACTCGTATTTAAGCAAACTGTGCCGTACTTGTGTTTGGTAAATTACTGAGATGCTTTTGACGACCAATGCACCCTCAAATAAACTTGAATGATAGTAAAATGACCCCTTAAAATTAATTTTGTACTCTAATACCCCTTTCAGACATACAACCCAAGAATTTCCCTGCCTAGACCCAGGATTTTCTCTCCTGCAAAATCCCAGGTGTTTGATTGTGACCACCTTTCACACTGCTTCACAGGCCCAGGAAATTACTGGATTGGCCCCTTTCAGACATAAGGGGCCAAATGTTATAGGGTGTGAGAATCAGAAAGTGAGAGATTTTGGGAGAGTTTTCCCTTTTTTAAAGCGGCAATCATTTATATTGCAAAACCAGGTTGATTTTGCCATGTAACTGATTGCTGCTTTAAAAAAATGGGAAAACTCTCCCAAAATCTCTCACTTTCTGATTCTCACACCTTATTACATTTGGCCCAAGATGTTTTTTTCTAGTTTTTAAGGCAGTGACATCATAATGGGACGGTTTCCAGGTCATGCAAATGTGAGGTCAGCCCTAAATGTACTGGGTGTGATTTACAATTGTAATTAATTTACACTCCATGTATCACATACCAATAAAAATAGCATACCAGTTTTCCATTTCAAAAACTTTTTATTCAAAGAATAAAAATTTTTGTTCAAGTAATAAAAAATCTGTAAAAATCTTTACTTTAACATATATATTGTAAACAAGGCTCTTTATACCCTCTGGCGCTGACACAGTTCTTTGCACTGTGAGCTGTGTTCCTCTCATGTGTGGCATCTGTCCCTCTCCAGCTATCACTGATGATATCAGCAAGCATCATGTGGTCCTTCCTGGCCAATTAAAACAGTTTCCAAGCAGCCAGAGAGCAAATTCCCAGTTCACATCATTCACTTAACCCGGGTCACCAAACCGGGAAGAAAGACCCGGGAAAAAAGTTTAAAACCAGGTCAATTGAAGGTTCGGGAACCTGGGAACACAGACTCGGTTTGGTGCCTTTCAGACATAACAAAATTCTGGGTTGATGTGCGTTTATGTGCAAAAACCCAGGATTTTGGAGTATATCTGAAATATTATAAATTATAATAATTCTGTAACTGTACTTTTTCTCCAGAAAATAGAGCAATTACTTAATTAAAATAGCAATAATGATTTCCCATTGGAGGTCTATTGTAATGCAACAGGGTAACTTTCGCAAAATTTTCACATCATAAGAATGAAATACAATACACAAATACAAAACAATACAAAAACAGATGTTTTTGTAATGTAAAATGTCACATTATAAAAAAAAAATATTTTGAGTTTCAGTGCTTTGAAATAATAATCAAAAAAATCACAGCATCTTAGGTGTTTGGTAAAAATTGAAGGTCTTTAAATCTTTGCAAGGTATTCAATTCAAAACTATAATAAATAGGCAACATTTTGCAAAAGCTATATTTTTTTGAGGTTAAGAAGTCAGAGCAGGGGTGTTAAGAGAAGAGGAGACACAAACCTCCATGCAAACTCCAATGACAGTGGAGCCTCCTATTCAGACGGAACCAGCAAGAAGCAGCGCTGTCATGGTCGCAGTGGATAATGATGACCCAGGATTCAGGAAAGCTTCGGGCCAATCCAGACGCTTGAGCTCGCTGGGCCCCTGGACATTTTCCAGGGGCCCTGTAACTAGACCACTGCACACTAGTGAAAGTAATGGCTAGATTATAAAATGTTTGTCTCTGACAGTTCAGTAACTCAAGTTTTCCCCTTGAGAGCGAGAGATTATAGGGAAAATGTTCGAACCTTCCTCAGAACCCCTTGCACACCAAACATAATGGCTACTTAGGCATTGAAAGTTTTCAATAAGCTTCAATGGGCCTATAATTACATGTCATTTTTGGAGGTAAAAAAAATTATTGGTCTCAAATTATCCCCAAATCATCTTTTTTGTTAGATTAAGCACTTTTTGGGATCCAAGAAGGCCTCCTTACTTTTTCATACACTTTTCCCATATAACATGTAAAAAATCTAGCGATAATATACCAATGAGGAATTTAAAATGTAAATAACATTTAATGGTGCACATAAAAAAAAATAAAAAAAATTGTAAAAAAATAAAAAACATAACAAGATAATGCCACAAACACCTATATAAATGATATTTGCTGGGAAATTTGATGGGATCCGTTCCTAGATATACCGCTGTAATCGGAATGAAAAAAGCGGCGTTTACCATGAGTTAACACAGTCTCCGGTATAGTTCTCTGTAGTTGAAACTACACAAGTACCTTATATTCAAATATTCAATGGGTGCAGAAACAGTCAAGAAGAACCTGGCTCTTTCTGTGGTAACACAATAGTTGAGGTTGAAACAAAGACGTATGTCCATCAAGTTCCACCTTTGAGCAAAATATATACTTTGTTTGTCCAACCCAGTGGTTCCCAAACTTTTTTGAATCACGGCACCCTAGAGCATCAAAATATTTTTATGGCACCCCTAGGCCAAATGCTTCTTATCGAGAAATTCAGGAAAAAAAAAAAAATTAAGTGCATTGTGTTTATATGTCACAGTTATCTGGTGAGGGACAGGATTTGCTTCTGTTTGTCCACATATATTATGATTGGCAGCAACTAGCACTGGTTTTGCCTGTTACATTGACCATAAATAATATGAATTGATCTTGGTCCACCAACCCAAGGCACCCCTGTAAGTGTCCTGAGGCACCCCAGGGTGCCTAGGCACACAGTTTGGGAACCACTGGTCCAACCTTATTTTAAATGTGCTCAATGTGTCTGCCTTCATCACCTCTTCTGGAAGATAGTTCTATACACTTACAGCACTAACTGTAAAAAAAACCCCTTTCTTTATAAGTGTACGGAATCTTCTGTGCTCTAGTCTGAATGCATGCCCATGTGTCCTAGGAGGTCATTCTAATATGATCAATTTCCCTTCGCGTTCGCACGGGGGTACCTAAGTTTAGCTTCTGCACATGTGCAGCCGTTTGGTTGCTTATTTGCCATCCCGTTCGCACCTAGCAGTGCGGGAAGTGGGTGTTGGATGGCGTCGAGGGGCTACGCCCATGGGAATGCTCAACGTTTCATGGGCTTCCCCACGAAAACACTGGGCCTTGCCATGGTAGTTCGGCAATGACGTGGGTGCCGGGGCGGCCAGCTGATATCACCAGATCAAATTTCTTTTGGCACCACGCTGTATTGTAATAAGAGCAGCTCAATACAATTTAAATAGTTAAGAAGTGGTGGGTGAGCACTAGGTAATAAAAGATATAGAATGACAATAGAGTGGTTAGATTGTCCGTGACCTGCACTTCCCCTACCTATGATGGGAGACGCCGGGTTCGGCGGGAGGTGCTTGCGGCAAAGTGTGTTATAAAGCCGCTTCTTCCTCTCCTCTGTCCTGCCGGCGCCAGCTGATAGGTGACGTCACTTGCAAGATGTGTGCTGCGGCTTAGAGAAACGGGCTCTTTGGATGGGATGGCAGGTCCTTCACGGTGGGCAGGGGGGGGGCGACGCGTTTTGTGCATGAAGCACTTTTTCAAGATACAAATGATGCTGCTGTTTTTTTCTTTATATCATGGAAAAAAACTTTCAAGTTTTTTTCCATGACATAAAGAAAAAAACAGCATCATTTTTATCCGCAGAACACGTCTTGCAAGTGACGTCACCTATCAGCTGTCGCCAACAGGACGGAGGAGAGGAAGAAGCGGCTTTACAACACACTTTGCCGCAAGCACCTCCCGCCGAACCGCGGCATCTCCCATCATAGGTAGGGAAAGTGCAGGTCACGGACAATCTAACCACTCTATTAAGAGTGTAAACATTATTTTAACCACACGATTTTTCTTTTCAGGTTCTTTGATCTTTACACTTATTTCTTCTTTCCCGTTTTTCTTCCTATTGTCATTCTATATCTTTTATTACCTATCGCTCACCCACCACTTCTTGACATCACCGGATGCCAGCTGCCCGCGCTCTTCCCATACAAGGTAGCCACAAATCTAAGACACCAGAGAGAGTGTGGTGTGTGAAGGGGGGGGCGGCGATCATGCGGGCAGCGTTTATATCACATGCACAGCTGCGTTTCACCGCTTTGCGTGTGAACCAAAATGACCTCCAATGTCTCCGAACCTCAAAGCAAAAAGGTTTCCCAATTGTTCAGAATATTGCCCCCTGATATATTTGAACATGTTAACCATGTCTCCTCTTAAGGGTCTCTTCTCCAGTGTAAATATAATTTAGCTAATCTATCCCCAAAGCTTAAATACTGCACCCCTTTTATTAACTTGGTTGCCCTTCTCTGAACTTTTTCCAGTTCTGCCATGTCCTTTTTGTAATGTGGAGCCCAGAATTGCATTCCAAATTCCAATGCGGTCTAACCAGTGTCTTGTAGAGTGAGATGATTACATTCTCATTTCCGTTTCCATACATCTTTTTATACAGGCTAGTATTCTGTTGGCACACCTGGCTGCTCTGTGACACTGTGTACTGCACCCCAGTTTGTTGTCAATGAGGACTCCTAGGTCCTTTTCCAATTCAGGTTTCCCTAATTCTAACCCATCAAAGTTATAATCCCCCCCCCCCCCCCCCCAGGTTATGCCTCCCGAGATGCAGAACCTTACATTTATCTATATTGAACCTCATTTGCCATTTGTCTGTCCACTTATCTAATTTATTTAAATCCATCTGTAGCATTATTATTATTATTATTTATTTATTTATTAACAGTTTCTTATATAGCGCACACATATTATGCAGCGCTTTACAGAGCATAGTTATGAGCAAAAACACATAACGAATTACAGAAGTACATGGTTAATATGGATAGTTGCATCAGGGGACAGGACACTGCAGCAATCATCAGGGTGGCAGAGGTTTATATATTCTAAGAAAGGCACATCAGGAGAGAGGGCCCTGCTCGTGACAGCTTACATTCTAAAGGGGAGGGTTAGACAGACAGGGGTGACACAGAAGGGAAAGAAGTGAGCATAAACAGGTTAGGATGAGAGATGGTCACGTTTTATGCAGGAGGGTCGGAAGAGGTCAGCTTAGTCTTTGATATTTTGGAGGAAATTTACTAAAGGAAATTTGAAAAAAAATAGGTGTATTTGTATACAGAAATACACTTATTTTTGACATTTACTATCCCGAAAATACGGCAATTCGTATTCGTATTGATAGCACATCAATACGAATACGAATTGCTGTATTTTCGGGATAGTAAATGTCAAAAATAAGTGTATTTCTGGATTCAAATACACCTATTTTTTTTACAAATTTCCTTTAGTATATTTCCCCCTTTAAGTCTAAAAAGCGCTGGGTCATCCAAGAGTAGATAGTAGAGAGACAGTTGGAGATTTGAGTGAGGATAGAGGGAGAGAGATCAGGAAATTTTAGTATTATCAGCATAGAGGTGATAGTGGAAGTTGAGTGAGCAAATAAGCTCACCCAGAGAGGATGTGTAGAGATAGAGAAGAAGAGGGGCAAGAATAAAATGTTGGGGGACACCTACTATCAATGAAAGAGCAGGAGAGGTGAGGTCATTAGAGGTACAGCTGGGCATTTTCAAAACAGACAGTGCATATGCAAGCATAAAGAGTGATACTCAAAGTTTTAGCAATTGTAGAAATGGTGATATTATGGATGAATAGCCAGATTAAGCAGCCAGGAGTAGTATGTAGTGAGAATGAAGTGAGATCACTCAAAGCGGTCTCTTGGTTTTCTGAGTTGCTGTTGTTTTCTGTCTTTCTGAGTCACTTTGATACCAAGATGTCAAGTTGGTTGGCAGTTTCTGTCCAGTTTAAGTCCAGGCTAAGTCCAGACTTTAAGCTATGTAACTGTTTTCTCCCTACTTAAAAATCTTCCTACTTTAAAAGCTGACAAAATATCAATAGTCAGTTTTCAATGGTCAGCCAGGCATGGAGACATCCTCGTACGTTCTAATCGTCCGCAAAGATGGATAATCTGCATAGTATTCCCTCCTCTATGTTATTAATGAATATGTTAAAAAAGACACTTGCACCGAGCCTGTGGTTCTCCACATAGGGGACGATTCTGGATCACACGTAGTAATCCAAATTCAGCACCTACCCCGATGGTCAGGGTTTGTGCATGCGCATGTACAAACCCCAACTGCAAATATCCGCAGGGTCGTCGGGTTGTCTGCAGCGGCAAAGGAGGGAAGGGGCCAGTGGCAGCACTGTGCCATGGGAACACCTAGTGTTTTACGGGCATCCCCATGAAAACACTGGGCACTCCTATGGGTATGTGGGTGGGCCGATGCCTGCTGGGGGTCACATGACATCAGCCTCGCGCCCTGTCTTCGTCCCGGGCACTTGTAAATAAAAGGCAGTTCAGACTGATCTCACTGCGAAGATTGAGTGATAATTCACCATTTACAACCACTCTATGTTCTCGATCCTGCAGCCAGTTTCTTAAATAGCTACAAATTTTAGCCCCTAGTCCCAATTCCTAAATTTAAATTATCAGACTCTTATGTGGCACAGTGTAAAATGCCTTGGGCCCTATAATTATGTAGCCCTTGGCACCTGCCGAGTGTGCCTATACATCGATATACTCAGCTTTGGCGGTGGGACGTGCGATGGTAGGTGTTCACATACATCCCCTCACATGTTACCCGGGGGATTCAGCGGTGTGTGTGTGTGTGGGGGGGGGGGTTGGTGTTCGTTTGGGCGGCAGGCTGCGATTAGCCGTTGCTAAGCAGCAAACGACCACTACTTAGCGAGCGGTACTGAATTAGACCCTTGGGTTCAACTCACTCTGCATCGGCTCCTCCGATTATCAGTTTACATTTTAAACAGGCTGTAAAATTCCTGATTAGCCTTTGTTCTCTATCGTTTTTTTATATCTTTTTTAATCTCAATGTGTTACCCACAGATGTTTCTTATTCTTCTATTTTCAGCCAGTGCATTTTTTCTGCCTATTAGTCACAGATGTTTATCTACGGAGCGCAGATATTCTATGTGAAAGCTTGTAATACTTAGCGCATGCATTATTTTAATGTACAATAATTTTGATAATGAGGGGGGACGATTACGTGTCTCTTGTTGACTACTTCTGTCTCACTGCTGCAAACAACTTCCTGTCGTAAGGGGTCAAGAGGGAACGGTATGATTTAATAAGTTACACAAATATAATAACGATAAACGTTTCCAGTGAGGCAAAAATGTTATTGATGCTGAAAAGTGCCTCGTGATACAAAACAGGTAGAACTCTGTAGTAACAGATTAGCATAGCATTGTGACACTTCGCTGCGTCCTGTTACTTTTATCCCATGATGTCTGAGTAACACAGACCGGGTGCACATTTCCAAACTGCAAATAAATATAATAAAATACATACCAGAACTCTTTCCTTGTGAATCGCTGTCTGGCAGATGTTTTCTATTTTCAGGTGTCACTAATTCCGGGATGATCTGCCACTTTCCTTTTCAATCACAAGACACAGTACAGATGAAAGAAAGAAGTAAGGGTACAAAATAGTGCACAAAACAGGTTATTTGCCAGGGTGAAAAATTCTGATGCCTAGATTTCATTTCTTACGCCATTGTGCTATTGGGGCCCTATGCCCATGTTCGTATGCTGGGCAGTACGGGCAGTATAATGGTTAGCATTACTGCTTCACAGCATTGAGGTCATGGGTTCGATTCCCACCGTGTGTGGAGTTTGTATATTCTCCCCGTGCTTGCGTGTGTTTTCTCTGGGTACTCCGGTTTCCTCTCAATTTTCAAAATTATACTGGTGGATTAATTGGGTACCAACAAAATGAACCCTAGAATTTCTGTGTGTGTGTGCGTGTGGTAGGATTAATAATAAAATAACTTATTAAATAAATTATTAATAACCCCTTTAGTTGAAAAATATTATGCGGTCTGCACAGGAGAGTAGTGTACACCTAAATTACACACACACAGCAGAGACAGAAAAAATCAGATTAAAATAAATCTTTATTTTTTTTTATTTTTTTTTACAGTGTACACTGTACTGTCACTAGTTATACAGCTGTTGGCTGGTACACTGGACTTTACGGTCAGTGCCACTGGACTGGAATCAATCAGCAATATATCAGTGTACTTAAACGCCAGTATGCACTTATGCAGCAGCAGTACAGTACTGGCCAAATGGACTTTACGGTCGGTGCCACTGGACTGGAATCAATCGGCAATATTAAATATATCAGTGTACTTCACATGGGCGGGCAGGCGGCCAGGACCTGCTCCCTCTTCAATTTCCAAGGCTGGAGTGAAGATGGCGCCCACCCAGCCACCTATTTATAGGGTTTGGATCTCGCAAGGTCCGACAGCGGGATCTCGTGAGCTCTGGGGACGCGCGCTCCGAGCCCTGGCGGGAATCCCTGAATAGACTCGGAAGTGGGCTTGGATTGTGGGTGTTCGGGGGTGCTTGGATTCCCCCACTCAGAACCCGCTCATCCCTAGTTTTTTTGATTTTAAATTTAATCTTTATCATACTTTTCATTAAATACTTATACAAACATAAAACATTCTGGTCTGGCGTACTGCATACCAACATGTTATATTACAAAGATAATGCACATGGGTTGCTTTCCATTAAAACAGATACATATATACAGTAACCCATTTAAATCTAATGAGTTTACAGTGGCATTCCCCCCCCCCCCCCCCCGGTCCCTTTACTCGGTTCATGGCTCATCCCTTGTTTTTATGACTGATTTAAGATAAGAACATTTATTTAAAACATATCCAATATGATTTCGCTGAAGACACACAGAAGTATTTACATTTCCCCAGCAGCTGCTACTGTCTGCAGCTGCTGGGTGGGGGGCGCTGCCTTGCTGTCCAGTCAGAAGTGATTGGCTGCATGGCAGGCACTGGGGGGAGGGAACCAGGAAGTGGAAGTAGAAGGACTGGGAACTAGGCAGGAACCAGGGAACCAGGAAGTAGAAGTACTCTGATGCAACCATTTAACTGAAAGCTCAGTCTCTGTGACCACACCAGGCAAATGTTTAATTTCATATTTAACATATTCCATAACTATTTGGTCTCTGGGATCATTGCTAACTGAGCAGCCCAAGTGGCTGCTACTGTACATGTCCCCACAGCAAGGGTGGCCTATGATCCCATCCACTCCAAGTTACTCCACTATACTCTTCTGAACTTGCTTGTTCGCTGGAGCATACACAGTGAAGCTTTTTTCAGGTATTCAGTTCCAGAGAGTAATACTGGTTTCACATTGCAAAACCTGCTATCAACCCCTTTTTGTAAACGGGTCAAAAGCCAGTTAAAACCCTTTCATATTGTATGTTGTAAACTGTATATTGCAGTTTCAATACCGTTTTTGTACCTTTCAGGTACAAAAACCCGTTTCACTCATAGAAAGCCATAAAATATAATTTAAAATGTTTATTTCCTGCTTGTGGGCGGGGATCATGCAGGGAGATAACCTTTGTCTGGTTATCATTTGTCGAAAATACAGTTTCTGAGCTGTTCACACTGCAGGAAAAACGGCTCAGAAATGTGTAGGATCCTGCTTTTAACACGTTTCAAAATACCGGTATTCTGTAACCGGTAAATTGACAATGGAGCTTTCACACTGCAGCTGTACCCTTTTTAAAACTGTAAAAATACTGCAATATACTGTGTTAAAGCTGCAATGTGAATGAGGTATAAGTAACATAGTGTATAGTCATGCATCCCCTGTTTGCTATTTAGAGAAAAACCTGTACAGGGGAAGGCAACAGCAGCAACCAATCAGGCTCTATCTTTCATTTTGCTAGTACAATCTATAAAATGACAACTTGAATATGATTGGGTGGCTACGTGCAACACCTCCACTTGTCCTCTCTGGAAAGTCTGATGCGTCTCCTTAATTTGTTTCAATTAAAAAAAATTCCAGCCAAACGATACAAAAGTTAAATCCCACAAATACATATTGAGAAGCTTAATTATATTGATCTTTCCTGGAGTATTGTACAGTAAAATATCGAAAAGAGCAGTTCAGGATCTCATTACTGTATAAAGCACTCGCAGCATTTTGAAGCTGCAGCTTCAAACGATCAGGAATGACAGATCATGTGAAAGTTGATCTCTAAGTGTGGCTCTTGGGGGTGAAGAGTTTAATGTAAAAATCAGAACATTTTTTGAAAAGATCCGAAGATTTGTCAGTTGTTAATTGTTAGGAATTAATTGACAAAATTACTAGAGCACAGCAACGTTTTCAAAGAGACTGACCCAGAACCAATTAGAATTCTGTAACAATTGACCATTCACCACAAAACAGTTATCATGAGCTTTGGCCCCTGAAGTGTGTACTGGAGGTATGGGCAGAAGTGAATGAGATTAAAGAAGATCCAGAAAAAAAAATAGAAAAAAAAGAAAAGAAAAGAAAAATGTGATAATTTCCCAAAAATTAAAAAAAAAAACCTGGTCATGTGTTTCCAAATGCCTGCTTGAAATTACAAGAGGAAGCGGATTAAAATTCATTTTTTTGCAGGCTGGTATATTCTGTAGAGCTTAAACAGCACACAATATAGGTTACTATGTTGAAAAAACAGGTCAGGCAGTGGGGCATTCTTTGTCAAATTGCTGTTGACAGGCCAAACAAGAGATTGAATACTACCACAAAAAGGTTCTTTCATGTAAAGACAACACAGCTTATAATTGGTCATTCTGCATCCCCTCGTTCTCAGCATTATTTTATTGCAGTTATTTTAGCATAAACGGCGCATTTTCTCTTCTGGAGACTAGAGACTTATCTTTAGCATTGGTCTCACATTTCTAATTATGAGAATCTTTCCCGAGTGCAATAAAAATACATTTTAATGAAAACAATTAATTAAAATACTGGAACTTCAATTACACCTCTCAGGGTGCGTAGACAATATCCATGTTGGAAAAAGATCAGACGCCCAGGAAGGCAACTTAATTTAGTCACGTGTCTAGGCTATTGTACCTAATGTTATTAAATATAATGATTCTTTATCCCACCTGTTAATGCTTTATATAATAGTGAAATTAAATCCCTACCACTGTGAAATAAACTTTATTAATATAACTCAATAATACATTTGCTTAGTGTGAATATTCAACCATGTAATTATAATAAGCTTTTCGTTCACATAGAGTTAACTTTCCTTTTGGTCTCTGAAGCGAACCAGGGTGGTCGTTGGGATTAGTTTAATTAACAGCAGAATCCTAGAAAGTTTGTGTATGGCCATAAACCAGAAATATTTTGTAAGTGTTTTAGGTATTTTTTTTCCTACAGTCTATTTGTGAATTAATAGATCATTTGCGCTTTCGTTGGGTGTCAAAAAATATTATTTTTGTTTTATTTTAATAATTTAGTTTTTTTATTATTTCTTTTTGAGTTTTTCATCCCAATAAAATATATAAAACAAAAATAAAATAAAAAAATAAAAAATTAAAAAAATGGCAAAAGAAAAAAAAAAGTTGGGGCTCTTGAAATTAAGGTTGATCAACCAAGGTGAACTTATGAGGTTTGATCTTGCTTTCCCATACTACTAGAAAACCAGTAATACTTTACAGAATGCTTCAGTGGTTTTGTGAGATCGTACCCTAAGAGAAATTCCGCTTAACAAATGAGTTTTCATGTAATTCTGCTTAGGGCAGGGTTTATTCAAACCTACTCTGAAAGCAGGTATCACATTACATGAGAAAGGTCATTATTTCCATGACAGTCACATCATTGGGACAGAAGACTTTCTATGATTCACGTTTTTCGCATTGAAATGGCTCTGTGCTGTGTTTAGATCCTCTTAAAAAATATTGCATATTTTTAAGTGATACTTCTAAATGCTCGCGGCTTCAAACAGGAATATATGCCGCTGGTTTAGAGTAACAATACTTCTGGTTTTAGATAAAAGATCTTTGACGCTATTATGGAATATTGTGTTTGATAGATCACGTTACCACGGCACCAGAAAAATTATTCCGAAAACAATGACTTACTTTGATACGTGAAGCTGGTGTATAGGCATCAATTTCAAGGATGTTCACTTAAAGCCCCTTAAATCTAGCAGACACGCATCAGTTTGCATGCGCTGCTGTACAGGTATGTCAACACAGATAAAACACGTTACAGGTGTGAATCATAGGGTTGACAATCTCTAGGTAGACCCCAAAAGGTTGACAATTCTGATGTCGACGTCAGTGCTGGACTAGCATTGATGTAGCAGGTGCAGTGAACTACGGCCCCTGAGGACTAAGAAGCTCAATGCTGCCCCTGTCACTCTTCCTGTCACCCACTGTTTTTCCCTGTCACACTCTGCCTCCCCCTTTCACCCACTGCCATGTTCCATACTGTGAACTTGGGTTGGGGTGGAGGAGGGGGCCCCAAATTATATTTTGGCACCTGAGCTCTTCACCCATGGCATTTTTTTCGTTGATCTAGTTAGCTCTGCTGCATTATGGGAGCCCGGAACTGTAATAAAAAAATGGTGTAGTAGCTGCAATGTGGGCCCCCTGGACTCCATATGGGGTCCATATGCACTAGTCACACTGCGCCCATTATAAATATGCAATTGTATCATCGGTTACCTACATGTTATAATATTATCTCCATAGACTCAGCCATTGAGTCACATTTATTACAATCTTATTGTGACAATTCATGCATCTTATCCGGTCAAAAGGTTGACAGTAACCATGTTGATTCTCATAAAGACTACACCACAATGTTGACAATGTGGTTCAAAGTCTTCAACAATCCTCATTCTGTAGACAGGGCACTTTAAGATAGGAGAGGGATCAACTGCAGGCTTCGATTGGGCTCCCTTCTGTCCAGCATTGCAGCGGACTCTGGCATTGTGCCAGAATCTACTGCTCATGCACAGGACTCTGGGAACATGGTGCCCGTGGTGCGATCCCATGAACGCATCTATTGTACATGCGTAAAACACCAGAAAATGGTAGCAGCAGCCATTTTCCAAGTGATTTTTGCCACAGCACTACTTGCACAGGGCCGAAGGAGAACTGAATATGATTACTAGGTGCAGGGTGTGCAGTGTGGGGGGCCCCCTGGACCCAGGTACCCATGTACACTGTAAATCTTGCACCCATTATAGATACTTGAGTGTCAACAACTGAAATGTCATCATGCAAGATGTCAACGGATTTGGGATGCCGGTGGTTTGTGTTAGGCTGCCGGGGGAGGTTAGGGTAAGGCTGCAGAAGGGAGAGGGGTCATGGTTAGGCACTAGGGCAGGCATTCCCAACCACGGTCCTCAAGGCACACCAACAGTGCAGGTTTTGTAGATATCCAGGCTTGAGCACAGGTGACAATTAGTATCTGAGGGATTCTGATTAAACCATCTGTGCTGAAGCCTGGATATCACTAAAACCTGCACTGTTTGTGTGCCTTGAGGACCGTGGTTGGGAATGCCTGCACTAGGGAGAGGATTAGCAATAGGGGAATAAATATTCACCAGAATGCTGCAGCATTGGCTGTCACATATGCATCGTGACTTAGACCAAGATGCTGGAGTTGCTGCTTTCACAGCAAGAATATAAAGACCCACTAGACCACAGAGGACAGTTTGTTGACAGTTCATCATATTAGCATATGTGAGCAGGTTCTGGTTCTAAAAATACAGGAAAAATGTATTAAGTGTTCCCTGTATTTCAAGAACAAGCACCGGTCTCTTGGACCGGCCCATGTTTCAAACATATAGGGGACAAAAAGACATTGGCGACCCCCATTTATTAAAAAACGAGCACCAGGCTCCAATAGTCAGTAAGGTAATGCCATAGCTGGGGGACACATTTATATTGGTCGCTTCGGCTGTGGCATTACCCCCCAACTAGTCAACCCTGGCCAGGGTCCCTGGGGGGAGGGGGGTTAGGGACCCCCTAATAAAGGGGTCCCCACTTCCATTGCACCCAAAGGCCAGAGCTGAAGCCCACGGCTATGCCCAGCACCCCTGGTGGTGAGTGTAGAGATATGAGCATTTACCAATACAAAGTAGATTAAATATTATGTTTGACTTTTGAACTACAAGCCCCTGAAAGCCTCCCCTGCATGCTGGTACTTGGAGAACCACAAGTAACAGCAAAAGGGCCATTAAAGGACCCACTGGTACTTTTAGTTAGTCAAACATATATTGAAATAAAAACAGATTCACACACCTTACAAATGAAGGTTTATTAATCACCCATACACACTTCCACACCCATTCCTAGGGATACAATACCTGTAAAATAAAAATAACACCTATAACTAGTGTGCGTATGTCCTCTTTGGTCCATGTAGGCATCCACAAGGTTAAAAAAATCAAACAGCAAAAAATCCAAACTCTCCGAACAGAAACGAACCCATGTCGGAAAGCAAACAGTAATGGTGGCGCTGGATTTGATTTTCAAGCTTTCAAGATCCTAATGGACTTGAGGAATGATCTAATTCCGACACAGTGATCATAAAAAAAGGACAAGCAGAATACTGTACATCTAATCAATCTGTAAAATGCAGATGAGTAAGGGGGGGGGGGGGAGTTATAGATGGGAAATCAATCAAGATGGGCGTACCCTACTTACATAGGAGTAGGTGATAACATGCACATAAAGGTATCTTTGATCAGTCGCAGGGGACACCACCTGTTAAGGATAGAATTTAGTACAAATTGGTCAGAATCCCTTGCTGACACGGGAGCGTACTGTACCCACACAGTATATAGTGGATGAAATATTATCAAGGTATCTTTGGTCTCCCCTAATATAGTCCTTGTCATGCCCACCTTGATAGGAGAGCATGTACATAAAAGTAAGAGGAAGCCATCTTAATAAAAGCAGTTTAATAAAAAGGTTTAGTCGTGTGAACAAAAAACAAAATTAGTCACCTGAGAAGTGGCATAAGTGGCAACTAGCCACAGTCGCAGGTGGCCCAGCACACCCCAAGCAAACAACCCCTTGAACTGGGACACCAATATTAACACTGATGCCACCGTTGTGAGAGATGGAGTAACAGAAGCCACCATCAACCAGTGATCAACCAATGATGACATGAAGAGGCAAGGCCAGCGGCCAGATCTGGACCCATTGACATCAGAGGGGTGATCTCATCTGCTCAGATATAGAGACAGTACTGGAGCAGGACGAAACAAGTGCTGCCCAAAAGTAATAGTTCAGCTGATGGTGATGACAACACACTAGTGCGGGCATCTCTGGCGGCACCCTTAATCTTAACCCTTAATCTTAACCTTAACCTTGATCAATGTACCAGTACAGCAGTGCACTGTAGAAAATACATAGGGCCAGATGCACTAAGCTTCAAACAATGATAAAATGCTGAGTGATAAATCACAAGCCAATCAGCTCGTAACTGCCATGTCACAGGTTGGGTTTGAAAAATGTCAGGCAGGAGATGATTGGTTGGTTGTTAATCACTTTCCATTTTATCACTGGTAAGCACCTTGTTTGTCCAACTGGTTGGACACATAGGGCGAGATGTACTAAAGGGAAAATGCGCTAAAACCCCCGTTTTACCGCATTTTCCTATGTACTATTACCCGACCGCTAAATCACCGCATTGTAGGGTATCGCCACCTTTAGATGGCGATACCCTATAGAAGCCTATGGGCTTCTTTTCGCCACCTGACGCCTCCGCCGAAAAAACCCGCCGACCCCCCTCTCCCCCTCCCTCTCTTACCTGGTTCAGGTCCTCCTGGACCCGGAAGGTAACACCTTCCTCCCCCTAGTGACGCAGCCGGACGTCCTTCCGGCTGCAGGGGGGAGGAGGAGGCGCCGGGGACAGCTTGCTTAGCTGTCCCCGGCGTGAGGGATGCAGAAGGGGGCAGAGAGGTGACGGAGACCCCCCGCACACCACATTCCAGGTATTGCAGGGGGCCTCCGTCACCGCATCGCGATGCCAGCTGCATATGTTAGTACATATGCGGCGGCATCGCGGCGGGGGGGCCGCAATGGGCGGCAATGTATTTTAATACATCCCGCCCATAGTGATAAAGGCACTCTGTGCCCAAGTCTACAAGAGTACAAAATCTGAATTTATAGAGTTCAGTCATAAACCCCTGATATGTACTCCAAAATAGAGGAAAGGGGTAAAAATGATCTCATTAACGCTGATACAAGCCATTGGGTCAGAATACAGTAACTGAACCCTATTGAGAAAAGCCACAGCAAACCACTCAGCATCAGAGAGACTAGAACCTTGGTATTCTCTTCCTTATGTGACACCTTGAGGTGGGTGTAGAGTCTTTAAAGATGTACATCGTCCACCCACCTCCTTTTAGTCTGTTACCTCTTATGAGTAGGGCCCTCCTTCCTCACGTACTCACCCTACCTCTTTACCTCACCAGTGCTCCTGCCCGGTTCTTCCCTTCCTCTACTTCATCTTCAGTCTCCTCGACAATTTCCACACCTACTTCAGAACTGATGCTGATTTTAGTTCTACCAGCTGTACCCCTATTTATGCTGTATTTTATCATCGCACCCTGTACGTTACCTTGTCATTTGTTTTTTGTTTGCTATGTACGGTGCTGCAGACACTTTGTGACGCCTTATAAATAAACGTACTACTACTACCTCTGTGGACTTGCAGTTGCATAATGGTTGCTATGACCTGAATGAGGATTGTCGCAAGAACATTAGCTAATATCTATGGGGCCTTATTCTGACTTGATCGCAGTGAAAATTTCTAAATGAAATCTAAATTACAGTGTAAAAATAAAGCAGCCAGTATTTACCCAGCACAGAAACAACTCACCCAAATCTAACTCTCTAGGCCTATGTTACATCTACCTCACCTGCAGTGCACATGGTTTTACCCATTTTGAGAACCAATTTGTCCTGTAATCAGGTCTGAATTAGGCACATGGGGTGGTAGGAGTATCGAAACAAGGACACTTTAGCTTTAATCCTGGTGAATGTTAGTAAAGTCAGCCACTCTAGGGTGATCAATTCTACTTTACGCCAATAAATGAGCTTTTTCCTTCACATGTAATCATCAGTAATATAGTGAGATTTTATTGTAGGGATTCCTTAAAACATTGGGGACTGTTGTTTTATATTAGAATTATGTAAAAACTAAGCCGCATTCTGTGATCTGTCATTAGTTGGAAAACATGATAGAAAAATCTGGAATATGTCTACGTTCTTTCCCAGCTATACTTGTACTGTATCTCATTAAACCCATGTAAACCACAAGAAAGCCCAACATGGAATAATACTTTTATTAAACTAGACTATGATTTTTTTTTCAACTTTGGATTGGATTACAAATATAATTATCTTCTTTTAAAGGAAAGCGAAATGATTAAAAATAAATGTTTGCAGTCAACACAGCAGAGGAATAGTGCTATGTGGAAAGTAAGGGAAAGATAGAAAGGAAGGCAAAGTGTAAAAGCATTATAGACTCATAGCCATTACTAATTAGCATGGGCATAGCTATAGTGGATGCAATGAGTGCCATACTGCTATGGATCCCAGTGGCATAGGATGGCCTTTACGCAGGATAACCTCAAAGGGCAGAGGTGCGCTTGCTGCTGGTACCCTTAACCCTTTGAGTGCCAACTTTGCTGTGAGCAATCCTCAAAATATCTGCCAAAAATGGCAGCATCGCTCACAGCGACTGTTCTTTAAGTATAAATATCTACAAATATAGCCAATTAAAGTCAATTCATTGAAGTTCAGTTAAATATTGCACCCAAAAAAAGAACAGTCGCTGTGATCGGAGCTGGCATTTTTAACTAATATTTTGAGGATCTCTCACACCAATATTGGCACCCGGGTTAATAAAAAGTTTTGCTTGGCAATTTTCACACCTATTTTGACAAATTCCCTTGGCACTCAAAGGATTAACCATGGCGCAGCTCATTTGCTGCTTGGCCCGGCCAGTGCTGGGCTCTTCCCAGAGTTGTACCTACAGTGACGAATAGGATACTTTACCGCATATTGTCTCAGTCTACGTTAAGGGAAGCTGCCATCAAAGGTGATGGGGCTCAGGAAGATAAAGGGCTGAGGAAGGTGATGAGAGACTGGGGACAGTGTTGACAGGCCTAGGACAGTCCCATTGGGATTATGAGGGGTATAAGATGGTGAGAAGATGAGGGCTGAAGATTGTGATGAGGTGCTGAGGGCCTGGTGAAGGACATGAGCATGTTTCATCCAACTGGCCTTTTCTGGAGCCTCTGGAGGAAGGAACCCACTGGTCAGGGCTGGTCAGGACTGGAGACTGGTCTCAGAAGCTATTTTGGACAGCACAGGGGGCTTTTGTGTGGGTTTTTGTGTATATATGGGGAGGGGGTTGCCATGATATGAGTTTGCTCTTGGTGCCATGGCTTCACACTACACCTCTGCTTTAACCCGTTTTAGAGTAAGGGCTTTTTCTAGGAAACAGTTACCACTCCCAATTAGTGTAATGCTCATCGCGCTTTACATTGGTCAGGAGTGTCACTTTCTATTGTCAGCTAGAACCCATCAGAAAGAACAAGTTTACATAAGCCGTAAATTTATATACCCCTAACACTAAAACTTATCAGTACATAAAACTTTTTATCTTCCATAGGAAGTTTCACTTTGATACTTCTCACAATGGGCCTTATTCGAGTTCACTCTTTCTGACAAAATCCTTCTTAGATGGACAAAACCATGGGCACTGCAGGGGGCAGATGTAACATGTGCAGATAGAAATAGATTTGGTGATTTTTTGGTGATTCTTTGCAGAATAAATACTGGTTGCTTTATTTTAACACTGCAATATAGATCTCACTTTGAAGTAAAACCCCACCCAAATCTAATTAGATCTGCACAAGTTATATCTGCCCCCCTGCAGTGCACATGGTTTTGTCCATCTAAGAAGGATTTTGTCTGAAAGAGTGAACTCGAATAAGGCCCAATGTTTCATAGTAAAATAAAACATTAAGTGATTCATGAACACTGCCCGTGAGTCTTAAATAAGAGAAGTGTCCCAGAATAAAGTCATGAGAAAATCCCCCAACACATTAATACCACATCAGTGGACTCAAGGCTGTTGGGTAACCAGTACTAGCAGACATGATGGAGTATGTGGTCATGCCACATTGGGATTGCCTGGGCCCTCTTTATGTTAGAAATGTGCGATGACCCTCATGTTTTGCTTTTGCCAAAACCACCTCTGTGTTTTTTTTTATTTTTTTATTTTGTCGAAACCACCCATTAGTGTCATGGTTTGGATTCAGATTTGGTTTTGGTTTTAAGTTTCATGAAAATTGATAAAAGCAGCTAACATTTGGGACTATTTTTATTCCGAAAGCTTGTTTAACCTCAATAACATTTTCAGTTAATTCTAACCACCTCAGAACTCAGAGTATTGTTCACGGTATGGATTGTACTTGACTTTTAATATTCACACTCTGCTGCAAACCTTTTGCTATGGGTGGGGCTTCCAATTAGGCCTGTACACAAGTATGCATCTCTCTTTAACCAGTACATAGGGCCTAATTCTGAATGGATAACTAATCAGTGGACTGCCAGCAGAAACCCACCACCAAGTCAGAAAAAAAAGATGCCCCATGCAAAATTGCAAATGCATCGTAAATAGTTATATTTCCACAAATATATTAGCAAAAATCGAACCATGAACAGTTTTTTCCATCTGCACTAGTCTAAGGCTTACACCAATCTGCTCAAGAAACTGTCTGGAAGTGGTCATCGCTGACGTCAGAGACCCAAATGGGCACGCCTGCATTTTTACAAACACCACATTTCTGTCCATAAATGCCAGCTTCCTGTCAATCATAGCTACTATGTGACATTTATGCGTACAGATATTTTTTTTCACTATTTGAGCCTGCGCATACATTTACAGAATTAGGACCCATGTTCTAACCTCCTTCAAAAGGACTGCTATCAACATTCAGTATAACAGTGAGTTAGCTATTTCACAACCTCCAACATCTGGTGATTGCACTGTCTGGACAATCGTCACCGAACACCCTGTCTGCATGTCTCAATGTCTGCTTGTCTCAATGACCTAATTCCTCTGAACACAGCACTACTGTACTGGAGACATGGCTCCTCGACCCTGTGCCATACAAATCTACTCTTCAGGCTTTCAGCCCCCTCCAGTTCCAGACCATCCCAGCGACCACAACATGCCAACCCGATCCACATTTCACCTTTCACTTTCCTCCCTTTCTCCTGTGCTCTCCAAATTGCCAGATCAATCTGGGTCAAGCTGCCAGCATTCATGAACTCTTCAGCTTTCATTCTATTATCCTCCTCACCATCAATGAAACCTGGCTCTCCCCCTTTAACTCCACCTTCCCTGCTGCCCTCTCTTATGGAGGCTTCTCCTTCACCCACTCTGTCACACCTGATGACTTGCAAGGTAATGGAGTGGGCATCCTTCTCTCTCGGAACTGTACCTTTCACGTCATCCCACCCAAAACCTCCCTCACTTTCTTTAACTTTGAGGTCCACTCTATCTGTAGATGACACATTCACATCCGTATGGCAGTCATATACCCCCTCCTGACATTCCTCCCCATTTCTAGACAACTTTGCTGCCTGGCTTCTTCACATCCTCTCCACACATCCCCTCCATCATCCTCAGCAACTTAAACATCTCTATTAACATTACTAATCCAGCATCCACTAATCTTCTTGCCCTTTGGCCTTTCTCAATGGACCTGCACTGACTTAGCCACTCCCTTGACCTTGTCTTCACTCACCAGTGTGACCCTTCTGACCTGCACAACTATGTATTCCTCTTCTCTGACCACCATCTACTCTCTCTCTCATTCTCTTATTTCCTCTTCAAGTTTATTTTCTCTTCCTACAGCTCTTCCTCGCCAAGCAATCCTTTTTCCAATCACTCATCTCTTCTCAGTCCTACAGTTCCCTTTGATACTTTCAACAATTTCCTTTGCCCTCCATCATCCTTCATTGCCACTAAATTTGCCCTTTCTTCTCCTCCATATTGATGCCATTCTCCACAAAATCCCCCACTCCATTTGGCAGCTCCGCCACCCCATCATCCTCTCCCTCCAGCCTTTTCAATTTGTACTCCATCCACCACACCACAGACAAGGAAATCCACCCTTACCCTCTACCTCTCCATGTGTGTTATTAGCTCACCTCTATCACTCTGTACTTGTATCTTTCCCTCCCCATTCAAACACGTTTTTGTCTCACCTATTCTAAAATAAACTCAACCTTACCCCTTTGCCGCTAGCTACTTCCCAGTCTCTCTTCTCCAAATCACCTCCAAACTACTTAAGCAGTTGGTATACAGCCATTTCACCAGCTACTTCTCTAAAAACATACTTGATTCTCTTCAGTCTGGCTTTCAAACACTTCCCTCCACTAAAACTGCCCTGGCGAAAGTCAGCTACTTTCAGCCAAGGTCAGGGGTCACTTCTCTCTACTTATCCTACTGGACATCCCTGCTGCCTTCAACACTGTAGATTTTCCTCTCATGCACACCCTTCAGACCATTCTCATTTCTAACACTGTTCTGGCCTGTTTACCCCTTATGTCACTTAAAGTTTCTTCTCAGTGTCTGCGTCTGGCACCACCATCCTCCCTGTTGGGATTCCCCAGGGTTCTATCCTAAATCTCTTCTCGCTGTACACTACTTCCCTGGATGAGCTCATAAGATCCTTTGGCCTTCCATACCACCTCTATGCCGACGACACATAACTATGGCACTCCGCTCCAGACCTTCTCCCCACTATCCTCTATCTGGTATAAAACTGCCATCTTCTTCTGGATGTCTGGTCACTCTTTGAAGCTCAACATGCCGAAAACCTAACGAATCAACTATTCCCCAACACTGCTGCTTGGGTGTAACTCTTTACTCCTCCCTCTACTTTGCGCCCCATGTCCAATCTCTGTCTCAACCTGTAGGTTACAACTATGCAACATTGCTCGCATCAGGCCGTTCCTCTCTCAGAGTGCGACTAAACTTATTTTTCACTCACTGGTCATCTAACAGCTTGACTACTGCAAAGTTCTCCTCAGTGGCCTCCCACGCTCCCAGCTCACTCCCCTCCAGTCTGTTCTCAACTCTGCAGCTACTCTTATCTTTACCTTTATTGTGCTTCACCTCTGCCAACACTCTGACTCACATTCCCTTACAGAATCCTTTTGAAATTCCTCATCCTCACATGCAAGGTACTCTCTAACTCCACTGCTTCCAACATCGCCAACCTCATTTCCCTACATACTCCCTCCCGCCCTCTCTTGTTATCTAATGACTGTCATCTTTAAGTGCAGTAACCCTGGTCACTGCATCCCATGTACGTATCCAGGAATTTGCCTGTGCTGCCGCCCTTCCACATAACCTAGTACTGCAGCTGCTCTTTGCTCCTGCCACCTTATCTCTTGTCTGCCCCTTCCATTATCCCTTCCCACCAATGGCATAACTACTGTTGAGGCAGAGGGTACATCTGCTAATGGGCCTGATCTGTTTCTAGGGCCCGCAGCGCAGCTCCCCCTGCACCCAGTTCTGACTGCACCAAATATCAGTGGCATTCTGCGCTCCCTGCTCCCCGGCCCCCGCAAGCTGCAGCACATCCAAGGAGAATAAAGCTGCGCTCCCTCAACACTCCTGGCTGGCTTCCAGCAGTCCCACGCTTTGCAGACATTTAGGCGGAGTGGCCTAATGCCGTAAAGTGCCTGCCACCATCAGATGTCCCTGGCTGTGCTCTCACAACTGTCTGCTGTAATGAGGTATGCTCCCCCCCAGTCTTTCTGAAGCTGCCCCAATCTCTTTGTCTAAGGCTTTCCCCTCCCTCACTGATGCTGTCTCCTCACTCTATTTCTCTAACACCGTATCTTCCCCTCTTTCTCTGAGCCCCCCCCCCTCTGAAGTTGTGTTCCCCCTTCTCTGATGCTGTCTCCCCCCTCTCTGATGCCATCTCCCCCATCTCTGACGCCATCTCCTCCCCCTCTTTCCCTGACACCATCTCTTCCCCCTCTTTTTCTGATGCTGCCCCCCCCCCTCTTTCTCTGGCGCCATCTCCTCCCTCTCTATCTCTGATGTCGTCTCCTCCCCCTTATTCTCTGATGGCATCTCCTCCCCCTCTTACTCTGACACTGTCTCCTTCCCATCTTTCTTTATCTCCGTATCCTTCTCCCCCTCTTTGGTGCTGTCTCCTCCCCCTCTCTCTGATGATGTCTACTCCTCCTATCTCTGACACTGACTCCTCCCACTCCCTACCCCTCTCACTCCTCTCTCTCTTTCTCGCTCTTTCTCCCCCTAAAATCCTCTTTTTCATTAATTCCCAACACTCTCTCTCTTGCTACCCTAATGCTGGGTACACACTGAAGCGATTGCCTTGGGAGAACGATAAAGTGCATACATACTGACTCATATTGTTCACAATATGAGTCAGTGACGTCAACCCCCCGCCCTGCTCCGTACATGCAGCCTCTGACAATACTGTCTGATTGAGCTGCATGTACAGATAACAGGCATTGCACATCTTTAACAACATTGAGTGTACAAACTCGATGATATTCATGCGATATTGGTAACTGTATCGATATCGTCCATATTGATACCGATAAATCGCCCAGTGTGTATCCAGCTTAAGGGGAATTGTTGTGACAATGTGTGTGTGTGTGTGGGGGGGCTTCTCAAGAGTTTACTATGGGGCCCACTTTGTTTGTAGTTACTCCCCTGCTTCCCACCTTCAGTCCTCCTTGCTTGCACCCCATGTCAACCGCCTGTCTCCCTTTCCATCTATATTGTAAGCTCCTTGGACCAGGGTCTTCTTCCCTCCTGTTCTCACAACCCTCTTCTCTCACACTTCAGTTTCATATCTCTTCTTCTTCTCTGTTAGGGGTGTTCTATTCTTTGTTGTATGTCTGCACATTTTCCCTTTTGCATTTGTTTACATACAAAGATAAGCACAGTGTTTCCACCCAATGGAGGTTATTCTGGTCGGTGCATACTTTCCCGAAATCTTTCGGAGCGGGCCACACGCCACGCTGTGCGGACATCGTCCGAAGAAACGCCCATTGAACCTCCGCATATGGACGGACTCACACTGGAAGACCAGGGCGTGTTTACGGACAACATCCAAACCTTGCGTGTGCGGTGTAAACACACATATTATGCACGGTCTTACAGCGTATGCACGGATGCGATGTATTTACGCACAATTCAACACTATTATCTGAACACAGAAATCGATCACATGACCCACTTATGCAATTCGGCAACCTCATTAAAAAGTGCTTGTTTCCTATTGGAATCAATTAAATCCTAATACATACTTAAACACATGACTACTACATTCATTACACACATTAACCCTTACATCATGTGAACATAACATACATCTATATACAGTATGTACCTTTTGTTAATTTAAAATATTATAAACAATTTACACATATACTGTTTAATGTACAAAAACCACACATACAACTTCTAACTGTTTGCAACTATTTATTCATAATTTAACATAATGATTTAAAGGTAAAAAAAAAATAATCACAATATCAGGTCGGTCAGGTCCTGGAGATCTGCCACGACCAGCTGCATGTGGTCCCTCAATCTCAGGAGGGCCCCACGGATACCCTCATCTGCTTGGGCTGGATCATCTGTGGACATGTTAAAAAGGGTACAATTAGTAATGATATTCATGCATACATTTAACATAGTCATACATAAATTAAATAAATGCAAGGTGACAGGTGTGTGTGTATATATTAAGAAAAGAAGGGGGGTTGTGGCTTGTCCTGCGCTCTTTGGGAAGCAGCACTACTCTGGGGCCTCGCTGTTAATAGAGGTCCGATAGAAATAGATAGCATGAAAGGTGTAGAGGTGCGCTTCAATATGTTTCACCAACAATACATTAAAATCGAAAATTGTTTTATTTCAAACAGTAAAATGTATAAAATACAACAAACAGTGGTTATCCAATAGTTGTCTTCACAGAGGTGTATAAATTCCTGATTCGACCAATGGTGAGGATGGTCTGAGATACCCTACGCGTTTCGTCCCTAAGGGACTTCTTCAGGGGTAATACACGTGATCAATCTGTTAAGGCAGTTTTCACTCATGTGAGAGGGAAACTTCCCTGATGTTCAAATTGGAATAATGGTCGGAGTTGTTAATCGTAGGTCGTGAGACGGCTGATATTCAAATATCAAGACGTTTAAGAATATTGGAATTCTCAGAGGTGATACAATAATAGAACAGCTCTCCGGCTGAGTCTTTTTCAATTCTGCGATATGCACAGAATCAATGTGCAGTGGAGTGTCCGCAGTCCAGGTGGAGAGATGGACTGCGGACTCTCTCCACCTGGACTGCGGACACTCCACTGCACATTGATTCTGTGCATGTCGCAGAATTGAAAAAGACTCAGCCGGAGAGCTGTTCTATTATTGTATCACCTCTGAGAATTCCAATATTCTTAAACGTCTTGATATTTGAATATCAGCCGTATCACGACCTACGATTAACAACTCCGACCATTATTCCAATTTGAACATCAGGGAAGTTTCCCTCTCACATGAGTGAAAACTGCCTTAACAGATTGATCACGTGTATTACCCCTGAAGAAGTCCCTTAGGGACGAAACGCGTAGGGTATCTCAGACCATCCTCACCATTGGTCGAATCAGGAATTTATACACCTCTGTGAAGACAACTATTGGATAACCACTGTTTGTTGTATTTTATACATTTTACTGTTTGAAATAAAACAATTTTCGATTTCAATGTATTGTTGGTGAAACATATTGAAGCGCACCTCTACACCTTTCGTGTGTGTGTATATATATATATATATATATATATATATATATATATATGTATATACAGATATATATAAATATATATATGACACATACATCTATACATACATGCATACATACTAGATGGAAATCCTGTTTTTTCCCCTCTACCCTTTACTCTGTAGAACACCTCACAGTCATAGTGCTCCTTCTGAATCCAAACCCACCCATGACTAAGCTCTGAGAAGCATGTCATGAGCTCCACCAATAACAACTCATCAAAAAGCGCTCAGTGTCTGTTATATGATGGAACGTGGCATGGGACTTAGTCAACTCTCAGGAATGCACAGTACATTTGTGCAATCAAGCATGGCTTGCCTGTTGATGGTCTGCTCCATAAATCATTGTCATAATGCCAGGTAGGTGAAGCTGCAGCACTAACCCACTCCCATGCACAAAATCATTATTAAGACAAAATCAACACACAATTATGGTGCCAACAATACATGCAGACCGCAGGGGGTGGTTAGCTAGAGGAGGGCCCAGGGGCACTGACCACTTGTGACTCCATTCTAAGCCACGCCTGTCCATACTCCATTTATGCCATACTTAATCTAGTTTAGAAATATCAATCAACTGTAAACTCTAATCACCTATATGAGGCTACAGATTGTACGCTTGCAGCAGGGACATGTAACCCTTAGAGGAGCACGTCATCCCTTTCTTCCAGGATACAGATTAACTACACTGGTTCAGTGGCACTTAAAATCGACCTGAAAGCCATCCCCACAACCTGTGTCATTAATATGTGTCCAGGATGAAAGGGATGGTTTGGCCACCCTATCTAACCCCTAAGTGTGTCTGTTGCTACCCAGTTAGTTTGATGACTTTATAGTATTTTAAAACACAATTGATTCACGTGCTACATAGCAAATAGTAGATTACAAAAGGAATAATTACTCTTTATGTATACATACCACTTTCGTCCGCCTGCACCACCTCACAGGCCTCCTCATCCTCCTCTTCTTGGTGGCCCTCCGCAGCTGGCACCACCTCCTCTTCAGCTGGCACCACCTCCTCCTCCACCAGCTCCTCCTCCTGTGCCACCACCTCCTCCTCCACCAGCTGCTCCTCCTGTGGCTGGGCCGCCTCTGCCTCCTCCCTTGCCTGACGTGCTCGATCCCATGCTGGTTTGGAGAAAAAAAACATTTGTGCCAATTAGGGGACATTTGGACAGATGTATTACGCCTTAACAAGCAATCAATGCAAAGGTGATACGTAGAGATGGATTCAGTATTGAATCCCGGCGGTCGGGATCCCGGCGTTCAGAATCCCGACGCCGGAATCCCGACAGCCGAAATGCCGACAAGGGGGGGACGTGGATCGCCCCCCCCTTGCGGGCTCGCTGCGCTCGCCACACAGCGGGCCCGGTGCCTCGCTACGCTCGGCACGCTATTTTATTCTCCCTCCAGGGGTGTCGTGGACACCCCAGGAGGGAGAAAGTGTCGGCATTTCGGCGGTCGGGATTCCGGCGTCGGGATTCTGAACGCCGGGATCCCGACCGCCGGGATCTTAACTGCATCCCCGTAGAGATAAATGTCCAGCCAATCATCTCCTTACTGGCTTTTATCAAACACAGCCTGTAACATGCCAGTTCTGATGTGACATTTGGCCCATTTTAAGCATCACAAACAATAACCCTACACAATTACATATTATATCCACATTACAGGATGTCAAAGAGGAAGTACCACACATATAGTGTATGCCATGTTTAACTCGTGATCAGCCAGGTTACCTTATTGGCTTAAAAAAGGTCATGGAAGCAATAATGTACAATTGGCCATTTAATGTGTAAACACTCACATCGTGCAATGCTGGCCCTGATTTCCTGGAGCAAATCCGGCTGTCGCCGCCTCAGATCTGACCATCGCCGCTCCAGCTGAGCGATGGTCCTCCGCACCTGGGTGCGCGCGAATATGCGCCTGCGGGCCGCTGCATAGGCATGGCGCTTCTGCCTATTAGTTATAAAGGGGCCCACACGCCCCAGCCTGGTCTCCATAACGGAGACCAGTGCCCTGAGCTCCGCGGGCGAAAATGGGGCTGCTCTCCCATAGGCCGCCATCTTAGCAATGGCACAATTAAAGCACTCATGTCCTGTAATTGGTTGTTCAGAGTGATATTTGGTATTAACTTTATTGTTCATTTTGTCATTAACAGCGTGTATGCGCCACAACAGACGGCTAAACCATTGCATCGCAAAACAACACTTTCTGTAGCTTTGCATAGCTGAGCTGACCCTGCCATTACTTAGTATCTCCAAAATAGACAGGGTGAAAGAAGTTTTGAATCCATTATATTCGCCAAACATGGGTGAAAGCAACAGGTGAAATAGTGTGCATCACTATCCAGTTACACCTAACTCTACAAGGTACTAAACTAGACAGCTTTATTATAGTGAAATCTATACACCAGAAACATAGCAAATAGTGCAAGACCTTTTCCCAATATTAGGCCATGGTGCCATGTGAACACTTACCTTCTACCGGCCCACACTAGAGATGTGGAATGAAATGTACCTAGCATCAAGCCAGTATTTGGAGACCTTTCACATGTGATTTGGATGCAAGCACTGATTACTATTGCCTGAGTGGTGGACTGGATTAACATATGGAATGGGTTAGTGTCATTTGTTGTACATACCAAACAAGTGCACAGTACAAATGTACATTCACATATAGATTTCATGTCTGGCCACAGTTTTAGGTGTTTATTGGTGTTGAAATCTGCCATTAACTACTAAATCAGACTTAGCAAGTATGCCTGGTTTTGTACTATTTTTTTCCGCTGGTATGGGCGTGGCCTATGCGCCGCACGGTCTACACTGCCGTACGGAACGCTGCCGCACGGATCGCAGGGTGTCGCTGATGTACGCCAATTACAGAAATAGTATATAAAGGTGTGCTAGAAAGGCAAAAAGTTGTTGCAAACATGGCTGGATCTCAATCTGAGGGAGACCAGGAGTGCCAGGAACTCTTTGAACGCCTGGACTCCAGCACCTCCTATGTGCCCCTCACCACAGACCAGCTAGTGGGAGAAGAGCAGGCAGCTGGCCCATCCACATCAGCCCAATCTGCAGCTGGCCCATCTTCTGCCTCAGCAGAATCATTGGGAACACAACAGGTGGCTTCCCAACAGAGTAGCCTGGCCAGCACTTCAAGTACAGCGACAGGTGGCCGTGGCCGTGGGCGTGGCCGGAAGAGGCCAACAGAGGAACCAAGCAGCAGGAACATGGCATTCGAACCGCAGGAGCTTGCCATACTGGTACCCTGTGCACGGGATTGGATCGAGTGTCCACAGGACAGGTTGACACACACAAGGAGATGGAAGATTTGGGAGGACATAACTGCGGAGATTAATGCGGTAGCTCCACAAGTTCGTGAGGCGGAGCACGTCAAGAAGAGGCAAGTTCACGTGTGTTACATTTGAGCAGTACAAGACCAGTAATGTTTAAATGAGATGTTAGATGGAGTTGGTAAATGGTCGGTCACGTTCCTTGGAGCCACTGACATGATTGCCATGTCATTTAATCGATAGTTATTGTAGGGTGAGAGTGAATGTATCTTCTAAGGGTTGGTTTTATATTTTAATAGAATGTAAGTTTTGTGTAATGAAGCACATGTTGTAATCTGTTGCAGATTGCAATGGCTGCTACAGCAAACATCAGGAGTGACATGTAGTAATATGTAAACTTTGATTGCAGGTGGCACGACTTCAAAACCAACCTCAAGAAGAAACTGACCAAACGGTGGGAACACAGCCACACCTCTGGGGCTGGCCCCATGCCAGGCCGCCTGAAGCTCACCCCCCTGGAGGAGATGGCCGAGTGCTGCATTGCAGTAGAGGAGGTCCGGGGGGTGAGCAACATGGATAGCGAGGCCCCAGCTGAAGTCTTTGCTGCTTTTGTTGAAGGTAATTATTTGCCATGGCATAAGTAGTTGGTACTAATTTGCTTGGAATGTGTTGTAATTGTGATTTTCTCTTTCACCAGCATCCCCACCGCTTGGTCAAGAATCTCTTGAGGAGGTGGAGGAGTCTGTGCCACCTGCCACCAGTGGCAGGCATGTGCAGCAGCAGCAGTCACTGACCGAACCGGATTACCACAGGTGGGTGCAGGTGCTTGGGCAGATTCACCAGCAGGGAGAGTTAGCATCAGAGCGGATGCGTAGGACCGAGGAGGTCATGCAGGGTTTGGTCAGCACCCAGCAGACAATAGCTGGGAGCCTGCAGGCTATTGCTGAGGCCCAGCAGGCCATGGCTGGCACCCAGCACTCAATAGCTGCAAGCCTGCAGGTGCTGGCAGATCAAGCCCTGCGCCAAAATGACCTCCTCCTCCACCATAATGAGCTTATGGTGGAGCTAGTTTCAAGCAATAGGGCCCTATTGTCATCCGTTTCTGGTGCATTTCCACCACCAGCACTCCCTGCTGGCAGAGGGGGAACAACATCCCCCCCCCCTCACCAGCATCTGCTCCACCTGGGCCACCATCCCAACGTGGCCGTGGCCGTGGCCGAAGAGCTGCTGCACGTGGCAAGGAGCCTACCAGGGCCAAACGTGCCCGCAAATAAACTTGTGTCCACATTAATCTCCACCCTTATGTCTTCCCAAATCTTTCATTTAGCTGTGTGTGTCAGCTTCCTGTGTCCAATCCCATGCAGAGGGTACCCACATTTGCCCTCGGTTCGAATGTCTTGTTTGGTTCCCCTGTTGCCCTCTTTCGGCTACCATTACTGTCTGCTGTACTTGAAGTGTTGGTGCTATACTTTTGTTGTGAAGCCACCTGATGTGTTCCTAATGATTCTGCTGTGGCTATGTATGTCAAAAATACATTTTTTTATTTTGTTTTATTTTTGTACATTCCTGCCGTGGTACCTTTTAATTTGTTGCATGTGTCAAATAACATTTCCATTTTCTTTTTGAAGTTATTGTAATAAATTTATATTTTGATCCCCAAATGTGTGGTTTAATTGGTAAATGTAGAAGTGACATGTATATTTATATTAGTGATAGGAAGTTCTGTCCATTGCTGTCAAAAATGCAGCATATATTTGTGTGTTTAGTAATGGTCCATTTAAGATGCAATGGTTCCAATTGAAGCAATGAGAAGCGTGTTATTAATGAGTAATGAGTAAAGGAGTGGATTGTATTGTGTTCAGCTGACATTGGTTGAGGTGCGCCCGTACTGATTAGGCGTTCCGATTGCCTAGCGCATGACCGAGTGGTGTCCGCAAAGAAATACTTGCTTATGGACAGCGCATATTTCTAGCCTTTTGGTTCGCGTGCATTCGGTGTGCTGTCTGAATGCACGCCTACCAGAATGAGTGCACTCCCTCGTGTACGCCCATGTTTACGCCCAGTTTAGCCCACTTTGAAACTACGCCCCTGTGTAGTTCCGAAAGACGCCCATAATACGCCCATATTTCCCGAGTGATTGCGGTGCACATTTCTGTACGGTATTAGTGAGAACAAGTACGGAGACCATGCGTGGCACATGCGCATAGCGTTGCCCACGCATGCGCAGACGGCTAAAAAACGCCATCCGAAAGAGTGCGCGAAAGTACGCATCGACCAGAATAAGGCCCAATGTGAGCTGAGCTGCAAATTGAAAAAAGTAGAAAAACATATTTTGTTCTATCATTTGTGTTTTGTCTGTGTGGTGCCCAGATTATACTGTGCAATAATGCATGACAACTCATTTGCACTAGATTTTCTCACATCCTGCCCGTTCCTGAGGCTGAGACAGAATCAATATTGCTTAATATGTCATTGAGAAACTTAAAAAACCACAAACATGGTTCAGGTCATGGAAGTTCTATACCAATTTGCTGACCCTTTCTAACCACAGGAATCCATGTTATTATTCAGACCATACCAACCATTGAGCTGTATGATTGATATCCAATGTAACTTAAACTAAAGGGCAAATTGTAGAACTACTGCATGATAGTGATTTGCAAATCATTGTTATTGCATTGTTCTTCATCCTGTAATCTGGCTGAAATATAGTACTTACAAATGACTTCTTGGTCTTTTCCCTGAAGCTGGAATTCTAGCCTACCCCAGGTGTGAATCAGGCGACTTGTGGTTTTCACAGCCCTCCTGCATTCTCCTGCTAATTGTCAGTACCTGACTGTTACACAAATAACATAGTGATTGTCTATACATATTGTTATAACTTTTAAAGCTGCACCTTAGTCATATCATATTGGGGCAGCATGGACAGTGTAATAGGTAGCATTACTGCCCCACCATAGCTCTAACTGTGTGGAGTTTGTATATTCTCCCTGTGCTTGTGTGGGTTTTCTCTGGTTTCCTTCTACAATCAAAAAATATACTGGTAGGTCACTTGGCTTCCAATACATAAAATTAACTCTAGAATGTCTATGTGTGCATGTACATGTGGTAGGGAATATAGATTGTAAGCTCCACTGGGGCAGGGACTGATGTGAATGCTCAAATATTCTCTGTAAAGCGCTGCAGACAGGGCCGGCGCCACCACTAGGCAGCTCTAGGCATTTGCCTAGGGCGCCGGCACCTGGAGGGCGGCAGTTCGCCCCTCACCCCCAGCGAACTGTGTAAAAAAATTGCTGCCCCGGCGTCCCTGCAGTGCTGGGGCGGTCAGGGGTGTCCGTGCCGTAGGGGTACCTGCGGCGCCGTCATGTGTATAAAGCTGGCTGCGGCCGGCGGGGTCCCTGTAGTGAATAGCAAATAACTAGCGCTATGCGCGCGGCGGCGCGGGAAGCGCTAGTTATTTGCTATTCACTACAGGGACCCCGCCGGCCGCAGCCAGCTTTATACACATGACGGCGCCGCAGGTACCCCTACGGCACGGACACCCCTGACCGCCCCAGCACTGCAGGGACGCCGGGGCAGCAATTTTTTTACACAGGTACCACCCCCCCTCCCTCCCCCCGGCACCGGGGCGCCCCCACCCCGACTCGCCTGGGGCGCTCCGGTGCCTTGCACAGGCCCTGGCTGCAGAATATGTGCGCGCTATATATAAGAAACTGTTAATAAATAAAAATAGTCGTAAAGAAGTAAAGGTTTTCAAAATGACATAAAAATCTACAATTTTGTATATGGCTAAACTTAAGGAACATTTCTAAATTCTAATAATCAAATATAGAAACATGGAATTTACAGTAAATTTCAGTCATTCCACTTTTTTATCCATACTTGCCTACCATCCTAGAACAACCGGGAGGCCTCCAGCATCCTCCCAGGATCCCCGCATCCACCACAGCCACAGAGACAAATGCCAGCGAGTGTGGCGTTTCGGGAAGGATGCGGGACTAAAACAAAAAAATAATAATTTTACATTATTTTAGCCCTGCATCCTCTTCGTAGACCCACAAATCACGACATTTGACTGAAAGAGGGGTGGGGCTTTATGAGGTCAACGTCTGTCTCCAGCTTCAAGTATGTGTCTTCTTCTTCAGGAGAGGATCACAAAAAAGTAGATACAGTAAGTATGTTTTTATGTATTAAAACAAATAACGAGTTGTTCGGTGCCCAGATGCAACTTTTCTTCTTTATGATCTCTAATATCAGATGCAGTAGACGTTTTACAACATGAAGAACACAAAAGACCCTTTAAGTGTATTTGCCAAAAAGGATGTGTCATAATTGAAACAGTGCCAAAATGAATATGAAATCAATATATATTATTATGTTCTTCAACATGTACCTTTTAAAGTCTAATTTTAATGACAGGGCTTCTAGGAGAAGGGTCAGTGTCCTGCTATTGAAAAGTTCCAATGAGTGCCCAATGGAGAAACACAATGCCTCCAAGATGTCAAGTACAGGATGTCCATAATCAAATGTCCCATAGTCAGCGCTGTCTGTAGCTTGTTCTAACAACCTATATGTCTCCAGTTGTGGTGCAAGACTAATTGGGACAGGGGAAGTCGGATTCAGGGGAAAAAATGAGTCAAAAGGTCAGCAATAGGGGAATTTATATGACACCGAACAATTGGGAAAACAGCATAAAATTGAACAGACATGTTTTTTTGCTGTGCTATCATTAGTGTAACACCATAAAGGTAATTGCTCACTACAGTGCCGGCACATGCAGCACCAGCTCCAATTGAGCTCAAGAGACGCTGCGGGCGCATAGTATAGTAAGCCTAGGTAGTGCGCCAATGCTCTCTTGTCAGCCGCAGCGATCTCACACTATAGCAAGCCCTGGTGGTGTGCCCATAATCACCATTACATAGTGTAGGCACATGCATTACCCGCGGCAGCATAGAGTAAGAGACTTTGTGGGCACACACTACTATAATGACTGTGCATGAATAGGGATCATAGAGAACATGTGAATAGTGACAGAAATTGCGTATGGATTGTAGACTTAATGTGGCTGGGGGGTTGACTAACAGTAAGCCGGCATTTGGGGGTGGAAACCGTCTGTTTTCAGGGAGGGCTTGGAAAACACAGGCGTGCCCAGGTGTTTTAAGTTACGGTCTGTGACATCAGCACCAGCCTCGTTAAGCCAGTCTTTGGCCCTTATTCTGGTTGGTGCGGTAATGGCCGCGTGCGGTCGGTCCGCCGATGTTTTGTGTCTGCGCATGTGCAGAGGCGTCTCGGCCAAATCCCGCATGAAATGTGAACAATCCGAACAGGGGGTGGAGAGGGGCGTGAAGGGCTATTTGGGCTCATTACCATATGCATACGCCCCGCGTTTCATGGGCGTTCCCATGCAAACGCTGGGCGTACGCATGGTAATGCAGTCGTGACGCACGTGTAGGGGGCGGACATATGACATCGCCGGATGTCAGCTGCCCGCCCAGATCCCTGCTTTTGCACGGAAAAATGTCTGTGTGGTCTGAGGTTGCGGGAGCTGGTGGAGCACTTGGTCCTGCATTCGATGGTCTGCGACCATCGAATGATGGGGGAGGTTCCCTGAGATGGAGGAGGCGTATTCCATGAAAAATACACGTGCGGTCCGTTCGGCCAGCTTATTACCGCGTACGGACGGAGTTGGTGATTCGTATGGAAGGCGGGGTTTCGCACGCACGGTCCTGGCCGCATATTCGGATCCGGCCGCACCGATCAGAATAAGGCCCATTGTCACAGATGACCGGTAGGGTCAGACTTACTCACATTTGCACAGACTGGAAATATCATTCTATGGTTCGTGAATTACATGTGTGGATGTGCGGGTGGATAGCCACCTGCAATATTTTCACAATTCATTGCACAGAGCGGGGTTTCACTCTGTCTGGGCGGCGGTTCTCAACTCTGATGATGCCGACAGCAGAATTGAGTTACCTAGACCTTAATGATAAAGGGCTTATGGTATATTAACAGTTTAACAGAACATTATCAAATATAAAACTACATTTGAAATAGAATGTTGTTTTAGTTACACTCATTGGGGGAGATTCAAATCTCTGCAATGTGCCAGTGTGATGTTCACAGTAGAGTGTGGGAACCTAATATCACGAATATTCCCAGTTGCCTCTATGGGGTCCAAGGATAAATTAGCGATGATACTGCCAACACATTTCCTATGTACTACCATTCTGTAGGCATGTGGCCACTATCCCACTGAAGCCTCTACAATGCAATATAACTATTGTACAATGAGTCTAATAGGCTGATCAGGCTGCAGCCTGGAGCGCTGGGTACAGGGAGTGGAAGGGTGTGTCTGTAGATTCCATGCGGATGGCATGGAATCTGCAAAAACAGACTCGCTAAAATTGGCACTACCGTCTAGGAAACAGACACTAGAAGTCCTACGAGACCTCTATCGCCTGTCAAGGGAAGTCCGGATTCTGGGAGCGCTGGCGTGCTCTGAGAAGTAACCCCCTGGCAATGAGCATGCAACTCCCCTGGCAACAAGCATGTAACCCTCCTGGCAAAGAGCAAGAAACTCCCTGGCAATGAAAAGAAACTCCCTGAAAACAAGCATGTAACCCCAGGCAATGAGCATATGTAACCCCCAAGCAAAGAGCATATGTTACCCCAAGCGACAAGCCAAAAACCACTGTCAATGAGTATGTAACCCCTGGCAATGAGCAAGTAACCCCTGGCAATGAGCAAGTAGGTAAAAAAAATAAGTAAGGTATATGGGGGTAGGAGTCACTTCTATATTGGCCTAGAGCAGCTGGAACCCTTAACCCTTTGAGTGGCAATTGAGTTTGTCAAAATTCGTATGAAAATTTACAATTTTTATTTATCATAATGACCTGTAATATTACCTTTTATCGGAAATGTAATTTCTTTTTACAAAACCTTTTTTATTTGAATTTATATAACAAATGTGAGCGACGCTGGCAAGTTTTAGCCAATATTTTGCGCATATCTCACAGAGATGTGGACATTTTTAGCGGATATTTTTGCGCATCTCTCAAAGAGATGTTGGCACTCAAAGGGTTAATCAGGCCCTGAGTCTGAGTCTTTATTTCATTATGACCTCGGGATGAGAAAACGGAACTTAAATTACTTTCTGAAAGACATATCCTTGCTGTCGACCGATACACATATGCATGCTTAGCCATCTATATATTACGCCGAAGCGTAATATACAGTACATTATTTCCCTTTAAACTAAATGTTTATGCATTTTTTTTTCTTCATGCGTTCATCTCAATCATTTTGGCAGCTCTCGTAATTGCTGATGACCCGTAAATAGAACTTGGAGAGCTCAGTCATTTTTTTAGAACAGCATTAGATAATTTTACAGTTGAAGTTTAATTGCTGCCCGTGTTCAATATTCCCTCGACTTAAGCAAAGTGCCAAATTGGCACATAACCTTACACATACAGATAGACGAGCCTGTAAAACGTCTACGTCTATGGGGCTTCTCCCAGATGTCACATATACTTTAAATTTAAATAGGTCACCGTGTTCTCTACTAATGTTTCCCATCAATGCAGTTTTAATAAATACATACTGTATAAGGAAAGGTTTTAAAAATAGGTATCAATGCAAAGTCTTGATATAAATGGCAAATATGCAAAGAGTTAATTGCAACATTTCATTAGAACCCAGATAGCCGTCCGGTAGATTGAGACGGAGGTTGCCCATCATGGTCAAGACTGCCCACGACTGGCATCTTTGCATTACTGGGGATACTGCTGAAATGAGGCTTATGGGGATATACGGATATCCAGAAAATATAAATATCACATTTTACAGCACATCTTCCAGATAATTATCTTTATTAGGCTTGTACATAGAATTCTAAATTAGAGAGAAAACCGTAATCCTTCTTGGAGGTGTCTGTGTCCAATATGGCTATCATAATGAGCACAGAGGTGTTTTTTACTCGTTTCTGGGCATTTGTTTGGGATTAAGGGGGTATGCAATCCCCGCCACTATTTCCGACGGGAGGAAACAGCCGCGGACGCCTATTCACTGCTGTCTTGGCCGACAAAAAGGCAGATCGACAGAATGGGCCTGACTTTGAAAGCTGTCGGTCCGTTTTGTCGTTAACGGCCGTGAATTGTCACGATCACGGGCGAATCTTGAAAATCCACGGCTGTTTACGCGGACATGCCCCCTTTTTTGCCAAGCGAGACATTGAATCCCGGCTGGCGATATGCTGTCGAAAACGAAAATGGCTGTCAGGACGGATCGACAGTCGTGACCTGGGATTGCATACCCCCCTAAAAATTTGAAACCTTAATTTGTATTCATTTGAGATGTTTTTATTTTGATTGTACTGCTAGAGAATGAATGGTTTTGTTGAGACTCACTCATAGGTCTGTGATGATGATATATACAGCGATGTCATTCTACATTTACTAACTGCCTGGTTGAATATTAAATATTAGTAGATCAAAAATAATTTTCTGCCTATGGAGCACCCTGAGTGCATGACGTCATAATGTCGCACAGAGGGGGCGGTATCAACAGCACCAGCAAGCAGAGCACTCCGCTGATCATCTTGAGGATGCTTCAAACTGCTGTACAGACTACAGGGTGCCTATCTGCACCATCCAATCGACAGTCCAGAAGGCATTGCAGCAGTGATACTAACTGCAAGGTGCCGTTACGGGAACTCTGAGAGTAAGAAGCAAGGGATGAGGGACATGGACTGTGTTTTGCCAGAGCCCTGCGCTCTGTATGATGGTACCTCTTACACACCCGGTAGTTATGGTCCTGGCTATAAGAGTCTGCTTTTCCATGTAGCAAACAAATACTGCCCAGCTTTATTTTTACAATTTAATTTAGAATTCCCGTAGGAAGCACCTCTACCCAACTCTAACTTTAAATCTGTACCACCTGCAATAAGATTTCCCCAAGGTGGAATTTGTTACTTTTCTGCACATTTTTCCTCATAAATGTGAATCATGAACCTAATGTTTTATTGTCCTGATTTATCAGCTGCATCAAATCTATAATGCCCAACACAATGAGCTCACGCAACGATTCAGTACAATTATCTGGTATGCCTGCGAATATTAAATTAAATGATAACATTACATTTAGTAATGTAACTGAATTTAAAATACACTTACAATCTGTTCGTCACAATTTGTCTTTATAAGCAATTGGTTGTTAAAATTATATTTTAAAATAGAGAGGTGGCGATTTATCAAGGAGTTTTAGCTATTTAAAACTCAATGTTCATGATACTTGGTGCTCCATCCAATCAGCTCCCAACTGTCATTTTTAAAACACATACCAGTTCGGATCTGATTGGCTGAAGAACCATTTATCATTCACAATGAGTTCTAAATTTGATTTGGATTTAAAAATAAAATTGTTACTTGGTAACTTTGCAAGATGATTTGCTATCCATGACTTATCTTTATTTGCACAATCTCTTAATAGTTTGTCTTTTAAACCTAGGAAATAAAGGAAGAAAGAAACAGAAATTATTTGTCCAAAACCCATCATATGTACATTTTGCAGAAAGGTAAATTTGGACCCAATTATTAAATTACTTATGTTTTTATTTTATTCTCAAAAGTCATTAATGTCTATATGTTTTTGCAATCATACTTTTTCTAAAGAAAAAAAATCTAATATTGTAAATGCTATATTTTATCTTTTAACCTCTTCCAGCCAACGTACACTGGCATTCTTGTCATATACAAGTTTTTTTATATCACAACTGTTTTCCAATAGCCTCGTTGTCCGAAATAGATCTAGTCAGAAGCTGGAGGGCTGCTGAATAGAATTTTCAGGGTACAGCGACTGTGGAGAATTGAATTTTGAAATGTTAATAAATACTTCAGCCATCTTTTTTTTCCTAATAAATGAAAGGCACTAAATGGGAAAGAGTGTGTTGCATTGTGTCTACGTTATCGATGGGGACAACAGGAAATGAAGAGAGGATTAACAGGTAAAAACAGGAAAAGATTATCCACACTAAACATATTTTGCCTGGGGGGCGAGGAAACGAAGGGCAGATGTGATAACAGCCTTTGCTGTCCTAAAGGAGATTTATTTTCTAGAAAGCACAGATGTATATGATGTGGCAAAGACCCAATTCAAGCTTCACAGGGATTACCTATCTGTCGGTTAAGGAGCCCCGATAGGTTTATATTGTCTTATCAGTGGATTGTCTATGTGTAGTAATGAAACAATGCATTTTTTTAGACTTGTATGAAATATAAATCAATAAAATGTATACATATGTAAGGAAATAAATACTTCTATACTCCAATTGCAAAGCTGTGCTATATAAGTAACTGTAAATAAATAAATAATCTATAGACAAGCAATCAGCCTTGTCCTTTACAGTAGAGTCTCTTAATGTGTCTTGACTACAACTAGGTGCTGCAAAGCCATACTAGAGGGCAAGGTAATTTTTTTTGATAATCTGCTATTTATAAATACCTTATTTACAACTACAGTAACCAGAGGTGAGCAAAATTGTTGCAAATCATGTTTCACAGCATTGCCGGTTGTCTCATAGTTGTGCGAGGTATCGACAATTTTGTTGCTTTGTTATACATGGTAATAACAATAAAGTGAATCGTATCGTACCATAATTAATTTCGTCAGTACTGATATTGTTTTGCCATTCCGCACAGTGAGACCGTTTTATTAGCGAATTCTATCACTCGCAAAGAGTTATAAAACTCAATGTTCATGATACTTTGCGCTCCATCCAATCAGCTCCCAACTGTCATTTAAAACACATAACAGTTGGGTGAAAAAGTGGCTGTTCCCAATAGCAATCTGGAGATTTGCTCAGTTAGACACGATGAACATATATCGTAGCCGTGCTACTTCTGGGTTCTACGCTCGCCACAAACTATGTTAAATAAAGTAACTTAACTCCATGCCAACATGGATAGTTCATACCTCCACTATCCATGTTGGCATGGAGTTGATTTTAAATAGCGTGGCGAGCGTAGCGAGCCACCGAGCCCGCAGCATGGGCGAGCGAAGCGAGCCCCACAAGGGGACTCAGATGCACCGCGCCATGCTGGCGCCGTGAAACTACACAAGTACCGTATATGTATATAAATATACAAATATATCAGAGAGCACTCTCTGATATATTTGTAGATTTATCTACATATATATATATATATATATATATATATATATATATATATATATATGTTCATAATATAGAACGCTATATAATTTTTTTCACCAATTTATTTATTTTTACAATGTATAGCTTGAAGGAAGCCATAAAAAGTGGAAACACTACATGATTGGTAAAAAAAAAAAAATTGTTACAAAGAAAATTGCCAAGTTCCATATGATCAGATCAGAGGTGCAGCTTCAACCCTCAGATTTTGTGATCAAAATTTGTTTTTAAATGTTCCTTATGATGTGTTTTTATTTTATTTCATTTTCCCTTTGTGCTTTCCTCTAATACTAATTCTTTGCAGTTTACTATTTTAAAAGAAACATTAATAACATTAAAATTATTTTCTACAGAGACGTGATTTTTTTTTAAGTGATTGCTGTAACTTGAGAACATTAATCTATTTCATATGCAGATGAAGGTTACTAAGAAATTTATCTTTGATGTACTAAATTCAAGAGGGTGAACTATACGTTTATGTTAGGGGTGTCTTGCTTGATATAACAGACAATTACGAGAAATAATGCTAAACAATTAGCTCACAACGGATGTGTAATTATTTATAGTATCCTCATAAAAGCCTACCAATTAAGCCATTTTGCATTTTGTTAAATAGTGCCGTGCTATCAAGGGAGAAGGACGAGTTTACCAGGTGAATTGAGATTGCTGTTAAATATCAAGTGCAACATTAATTTCCAGTATTCTGTCTCCTTACATTTTGACAGTTTAATCAACCTAATGAACGGAGAAGTGACAGATGCACTAGCTCACCAATATTAGGTTACCAATCTTTTCCTTAAACCCCATTAACGCTTCTTCCTCTGCTTGCTAATGCTTGGATCATAGATACCAGCCAGACTTTCTGACTCTACACAAGTAAAAAACTTCAGAACATCGGACCCTTCGCTGTCTCCCACTGCACTCTGCTGTGAAACCACAAGGTTAACTCGACCTTCTGGCCTATGAAACTCTCCGTGGCCTTGTTTTGTGTCAAGCTCCGTAAGGGACAAATATCCTTGTAATATTCCATCTGATCAAAGAACGCCAGATGATGATGCGCCATCTGTACTCATTTAGGGATATCCAACACTGAAAAGCATTTTGTCCAGCCTATTGATTAGCTTCATTCGAGCTATTACAGACACCGGACACTGTTAGTCTTTCGCGTCAGATTTCCCATCAGTAGTCTCTAGGCACCTCTTTATCGTGCTTGAAGCTCTTCAGCTCGAATAATACATTTCAACATTTTCTTAAAACATCTTAATTGAATATATTGCATATTTTCCCTTAATGCATATTATGCAGTACGGTAGAGGATCGAGCGAAGAGGTCTTGTGTCCTCTTCTATAGATAGCTGGTTTGTGCAGGCAAAGCAAGAATAAAAATAATAAAATAATAATAAAAATATGATGTGATTCCAGAAACATTGTCATGTTTCAATAATACAACAAAAATCTTTTTTTTTTTTCTTTACGAATGTCAGTTAATTGGTTTAACTCCTTAATTTCTAAGGATGAATGGTCAATATATGAGGTGTGATTAATAAGTACCTGTGTTAGGCAAGAACATATTTTTTTTTTTTGAGGGGGGGGCGATTTTGGTTTATTATTCAACATAGTCCTCCTTTAGCACGATACACTTGGCCCAATGATATTCCAAAAAATTTTAAGCCCTCCAAAAAATGTCAAACTCTCCTGCTACACCCTTACCTAAATGTTGACATTCTAGCAATGTCGACATCTCACTTATGGACACATTAAAGCCCGGTTGATCTTTCGGTGCTCTGCTTCAGAGGAGGAAACTAAGATGTCAGATGCTGTGCAGTCTGCTTTAACTTCCGGGGCCAAATGGTTGTACCAGTCTAGCCCTTCATGTATCCACAGTTATACAATGACAAATCAACAATAAATTGACAGAGTATAAACAGAACATAGAAGTGCAAATCCAGCTATAAACAAGACAGTGTGCATCAGTGATAAGTAGCAACTCATGAAAGCTAAACCAGTGCTCCTGGCCTTGGGATATGGATAGTCATAGTAAGGGCAGAAATGAAATGTTGACGTATTTCCACCATCGGATAATGCCTTTGGGTTGGTTTTAACAGTCATTTCTAAACCATTAATGGTACAGTTAATCGCATCGCTGCCGGATCAGAAACATTGATGGTTATGAACTGCCACAAGCCCCGGAAAAAAGGCACTAAAGAAGAGTTTAAAAAAATAACAACTAGCCCTTTAATGTTGGGTATTATATCGCAAGATATAAACTGTGCAGCTTGTTCGAGCAGGATATGGTGATTCAGTCGACCCTATTTTGGTCGAAATGCATTGAGTCAACAACTGACTGTCACCACCTGAAATAGGTCGACATGGCTAATGTCGACAGGGTAACAATGTCCACACAAGAATTAGGTAGACAATGGGAAGGTCTACCATGGTTGACCCAATGTAGTGTTGACCTACATTGGGTCGATCCAATGACCCATACCCGTTCATGTGATACATTAACCCCTTGAGTGGTGGGTTTCCATGGGGCAGGACAAACCTACCAGGGGGGCAGGTTTGGCCTACCCCAGAAATACTCACCACAGAAGGGGCAGCCGCTGGTCTTACGCAGCAGCCTCTGCTCCTCCGAGGTTGCTGCTGCCGGCATCAGCTCTTTCCGGCCGCTAAGTTCAGAGCTGCTCGGGGGTAGAGGGGCGCTTGGGCATGCTCTGGGGTGTTCGGGTGCTCAGGCATTTGTGTGTTTAGATGCTTGAACACACGAAAGCCCAATTGCATCCAGGGGGTAGCGGCAGGGGAGCAGCGGCAGGGAAACTCCGGCGATCCGGCATATGATCGCCAGGAGGTATGCACCGGGGGTGGTATGCTCTGGGGCAGGGAGTGATGCGGGGGTTGTGTGGTGCACAGCTGGAGGCACCACTGGGGCACACCTTCTTATCAGTGGCATGTCCAAAAAGAGAGTGCCCGCTCCTGCAGCGCAGCTCAGCCCGAGAAATTTCCGGGCATACCACCAAAGTGGTTAAACGGTGCATTGTCCCTTTAAATACTAAAGCAAGCCTATATATCTTCCATGTAGCAGAGAAACAAACCGCTTCAGGCAATATAGAAACATACAGTACATATACAATACAACATTTTGAGAACAATTTCCCTCGAAGCCAAATGGTTCATTTTAGGTCTGTTCCTGAAAATGTATCTATATCTCTAGCCGTGTGAAAATGAGTCTAAATTTTGTTTCTCAAGAAAAATGTTTTCAAGGTCACTTTCTCAGGACTGAATAAAAGGTTGAAATATTTCTCTTAAATACATGAATTAGGCAAGAAGTCAGAAAAATGTAAGTTAATACAGTAGGTGTAAACAGGTCTCACACTTCCCTGCCCATAACTGTCATTCTCCTTTTACTCCGGTTTCCTTCATTTTCTACTAACTCCTCACCTACTGTAGATCTTGTGGAGGCCTTCCTTAGGACCCTGAGAGCTGCTCAGTTACTTACCCCAGCCAAGGCCCCACCGCTTGAGTTTGTCATGGAGCAGAATTTGGAAAATGAGCACAATCTTCTATAATTGTGAGGATGTCTCCTATTGGATAAGCCGCAATACAGTACTAATTAGATTCAGAGAGAAATTTGGGAAAAATTATAACTGAAGTGGAGACCCCCTTTAACTTTATTATCATCATCATCATCATCATCATCATCATCATCATCATCATCATTATCATCATCGTTAATTTATAGGGTTCTACACTTTCTGTAAAGAAATAATAAAGTAAAGTAGAATAAAACAAGAAATAAAATTAAACAAATACAAGGCCCCGTTCCCGCCCCTTGCAGTGAGGCCACACCCCTTTTTAGGTGCATGTGCAATTCATTTCTTTGCAAATTGTGACATTTGGGACTGGGACCACCCATTACCGACGTTCTAGTTTCGCCTATGGTTATACCTGTGTTGGTTTTTCAGCTCTATGGAGAGAATTCACCGTTAGTCCATATTTTTATGAAATTGCCCTGTTTCTATTTCCTCCAGTTTGCCGATTAAAAGGTTCATTTATAACTTACTCCAGGCAAGATACTAAGTGAAATTCCTTATATAAATGATCTCTCCTGAATACTGTAGTTAGGATATAGATAAGCGGTTGTGAGGATGCTGGCGGTCAGAATACCAATGCTGGCATCCATAAGGAGGGAATCCCGACAGTGGTCAGGTAAGTATACTTACCTTCCCAATAACCCTAAACCTCCCTCCATGCCAGTGTCTAACGCTAACCCCCCTTCCAGCAGCCTAACTCTAACCCCCTCTACCTGCAGCCTACCCTCCCCTCCCATAGCATCAGTCTAAGTCCCCCTCCCCAGTGCCTAAACCTAACGCCCCTTCCCCAGCCTGATGGTAGTGCTCCCCGGCATACTTACCATTCAGCATCCCGGTAGTCAGGATTCTGGCTCTGGTATCCTGACTGGAGTTAGTTGATTAATCAGTTTTCCAAATTATAGAATGCTAATCATATTTGATCTTAGTTTTTGATAAGGCGGCAAGTGATCTGCATTTGGCCCAGATAGTTCTCTATATTTAGCTTTTCTCTTCAAAGCTTGAAGAGAAAATAGTGGGGAAAACCACTTCGCTCCTAACTGTCATTTATCAAACGTAGGTGCTAATTCAGCTTGGATCACTAATCTGCAACGTTGCCGATGACTGTGAGTAGATAGCCACTCCCCAGACAGAAAGAAAAACTGTCCCGTGTAAATTTGAGAGTGATTTGCAAATTAATTGACTCGCAAATCCACGCGCAATTCCCAAACCATCTAAGGGTTTCAGCAGTCTGACCCTTCCCCAACTCTGGGACAGATACAGGCTGATGGAGGTCGGTGCTGACGTCACAAACCCTCCCTGAGAACGCCTGGGTAAGAGAGCTCCTGTCTGTCAAATTGCAAGGGGATTGCGTTTACTATACATACATGTGGGAAGAAGGGTTGATAGGTGAAATAGAAGGTGGTGCCACTCCCTAGTGGTTCCTGCTTGCTGCTGACATCCAGTGACTCGCCAGTGGTACCTCTTGCAGAATAAAGGTTACTTATTGCAGCTAATTATGGTGATAAGGAATCTTTATTTTGCATGCTGGTTGCAAATGATAATATATATATAGAGCACCGAGACAAGTTTTATCAAAGTTTGGAGAGAGATATAGTACCAGCCAAGCAGCTTTGCCTTACATTTTACTGTGTGTGTGTGAAAAATGACAGTTAGGGGCAGACTGATAAGTATATTAAAGCCCCATACACAATGGGCAATAAAATTAGCAAATTGCTTATTTTAATCCGTTTGTGCGATACCGATCATTATATCTCCCAGTGTGTACACACACGCAACTAACAATGGGGCAGATGTATTAAGCCTTAACAAGAGATAAGTGATAGAGTGATAAAGGGGGAGATTCTCTAAGCGAAAAATGCGGTAAAAACCCGTTATCTGGGTTTTTACCGCATTTTGGGATGCTGTAAGCATCCCCCGCCGGGTTACGGCGGCGGGGGGCATCGCCAGAAAAATCTGGCGATGCCCCATAGAAGCCAATGGGCTTCTACCGCAACCCTCTGCCGCCCCGCGCCGACCCCCCGCCGCCCTGCATCACCCCCTCACCTGTGTCCGGGCAGCGCAGTGCTGCCCGGACCTGTGACCTCCTCATTGCACTGATCCTCTTCCGGGTGCAGGGAGGAGGAGAGCCCGGTGCAGCAGCAGCAGCGCCGGGTGTGTGAGGGAGGGGGGGAGCCGCCGGGACCTGCTGGGACCCGGCGACTCTCACCGCAAAGGACAGCTCTTAACGCAAGAGCTGTCCTTTGCCTTAATTATCGCATATGTTACAACCTATGCAATATTATAAATGCGATGGGCGGCGAAGGGGGGCGGAGATTCTTAGAGAATCTCCCCCAAAGAGAGATAAACGTCCACCCAATCACATCCTAACTGCCATGTTACCGGCTGTGTTTGAAAAAAGTCAGTAAGGAGCTGATTGGCTGGACATTTATCTCTCCTTATCTCCCTTGCATTTATCTCTTGTTAAGGCTTAATACATCTGCCCCTATGTATGATCCAGTGGGTCATTAATGACCCACTCTGTCACCTATGCATGTACAAGGAAGCGTATAGTTGGCGATGGCCATGCTGCAGAATACAGCATGGCTCCCGCTCACCCCCACTGTCACTCATCTTTCACCTGTATTGGTAAATCTGTATGCCATCATCCCGCAGGGAAACTCAGCCTGTCTGTATCGGTGAAAATGGGGATTGTCATGTGTGTACGCACCTTAACTTAAACCCAGTTTTTTCTCTCTCCAAGCTTTAATTAAAAAAAAAACTAAAACTCAATATAATAATTAGTGGATTTCCTTAAAATAACTTCTGCTCTCTTTTTGTTGTCATATAAGGCAAAATTACAAAGACAAAGTACTGTATGTACACACTTTGGGAGCACAAGGGGGCTACAAAGGGGGTTTGAGAACTTTGACAACAGTCAGCAGTGACTGTACCAAATCTCTAAGAAATGAATGGGGAGAGACCTGTCCTTTAACAGTCCACTTGGACTTTTCTTTCTTGGTACTCCTATGACAGCTGAAGCCCAGTGACCAGTGCCTCCAATGTTTCTTTGAGTTACGCCATTGGCACTGAGAAAGAGCTGGGTGTGGTATGGGGTTCCAAAAGTCGGGATCCCGATAGTCATTAGCCCGACGTCGGGATCCCGACTGCCTGGACTCAGACAGCATGGCAAGCGCAAAAAAGCCCCTTGCGTGCACGATGGCTCGCTACGCGAGCCACCTATTCTATTCTCCCTCTATGGGGGTCGTGGACCCCCACGAGGAGAAAATAGCGGGTGGCCATCGGGCACCCGGCTGTCGGCGTTTTGACAGTTGGGATCCCGACGTCGGGTAAATGACTGTCGGGATCCCGACTGTCAGCAACGCGTCTGGCACCCGAAAGAGCTTACCAGGCAGACACTAGTATCCTGGGGCAGCCCAGCATCTCCACGGAGGCTGGTCATGCCCTCAGATTGATGTAAACAGGGGACTTCCTGTGATGCCATGTCCCCATTGTGAGTAACTTCCATGGCCCTATGTTTCCTTTTTGTGCGTTCCACATTTTTATTTTCGGGAGTGCGGAGGCTGCCTTAGTGAAATGAACTAGCTTTGGTCTATGATTTAAGTCAGAGTTTTCTCTCTTTTGGGCCACATGTACTAAGCTTGAAAAGTGATAAAATAAAGAGTGATAAATGACCAGCCAACCAGCTCCTACATGTAACATGGTAGTTAGGAGCTGATTGACTGGTTAGTTATCGCTCTCCATTTTTTCACTTTTCGTACATCTTTTAGTACATCTGGCCCCTTGTGTGGAACTATTTTTGGAAAATATATTTTAAACAGATATGTGGCAGACTCCTGGGTTTACGGCTTTATACTGCCGCAATGATCCTTGGCATGTTTGTCCTGTTTCTGATTGGCTATTAGTTTTTAATAGCTGTACACTTAGGGCCTAATTCAGAGATCAGATCAGAGAGGGGAGGTATGCAGATTCCTTATTATCACAAGTGCAGAACAGGCCTTGCAATGCCATTTGCAGTTCCCCTCTTCCGCTGCCTTATTGACAAGCAACAGCAGTGCGGGGGGCGGACAGGGAGTGGAGGGTTTGCTGCATTGCTGAAATCAGAGTAATTTTCAGAGAGAGTAGAGTCAGAGGGCTGCATGTCTCCATTTACACTTCCATGACTTGCATCTGAAGATCACTATGTTGGATCCCAGCTTGCAGCGTCGGTTGCAGTGCTGGGATCGCGGTTATATGCAGGAAGCGTCTCTTCTACTGATACGTCTCCTGCATGCTCCACCTAGTGATCAGACGTATATTCAATGCTACTTGCTTGTGACATTAAACTTCAATCCATCTCTGATTCTGGCCTCTGGTGTCCCTTATGCATTACACGTGTTGGAAGAGCTATAATAGTAGGGGTCATTTCTTCTCTTTAACAAAAGTTTAGAGAATTAATCTAGGTTGCAGTTTATCCACTCAACGTTCTTTTTCATTGGCCCGAACTGATGCACTATTATTAGATGAGGTAATAAGTTGATGCTTTCCTCACTTAAGTGTGAAAAGGGCTTTCCCTCCAATTGTAGTACAAAAAGACATGGCTTAAGACAATTTTCGCAGTTAAAAAGAGCAATGTAGAAAGACACAAATTGTGTTTGCATCTGATTCTGCTTGAGCGCCACATTGGGGCACATTAGGACAGGAAGGTGCCTGTCTGCAGTCTCTGCCTGGACCCCCTCCTCTCTAGCCTGCAGCGCTCTATTGACCACGAGTAGACTCTGGTGCCTTGCCAGGTCAACTTCAAATGCATACTGTAGGTCTCCGGGAAAATGGAGCAACGACCATTTTCCAAGTGATTTTCTTACTATGCATACACTAAACGCCATTTTCTCGGGGATCTATGCAGCTCGGGCACACAGGCCCATTTGCACCGCCCATTCCAGCACATATTATGGATATACCCATGGGCCACAGGCTAATTTCAGTGATAGTAGACTATGTTATGAACGCCTCGACATATTTTAAAACGATGTATCTTCAAATCACATCTACATGTTCTTTAGACCCTTTAAGCTTAACTTCTGCATTTCCTCTTTCATTACATGACCCAATACGATCTTGTGATTGATTAGCACCTTGTCTGCACTGGTCTCCTACTGTACACCATCAGGAGAGATCTGTCAGACTCCTGAGCCTGGGAACTATTGTGACACCTTATTAATGACCTCACCCAGGAAGCAACAACTGCTGTGAACATTCTAATGATATCATTTACATGACACTTTAACACCTGAAGTGCCAGAGGCTGCTGACATGAATGCATGAGAAGCGGTTACCTGAACTCTGGCGAAATCAGTCTAAAAAATGTTCACATTGTAGAAAACTTGTTCCCACAATCACTCAAATAACAGAGAGACAGTCAAATATTTCAGCCTGTCTTCTCAGTGAATCTCTAGGTTACTGGATCAATCTTATGTTATGTCACGAGCAGGGCCCTCTAGAGCCCTCTTCCGACTGCATAGGTGTGTCGGTCTACATATTGGAATAAGCACAATGGGCGGTATTCAATGCTGCTGGCGAGGGTGGCTTGTTTTCGTCCATCCTCGCCGTTTTACCACAGCGCCGGCCACTCACCCTATTCAATGTTCCAAACGGCAAGGTTCGCAGCTAATGCAGGGAGCCCGCTGCATTTAGCTGCAAGCCTCGCTGTTTTGGTGGCCGCACATGTCGTTTCCCCATCACCACAAAAACCTAGCAAAGGGGAAACGGCGTGTGCAGGAGGGGTCAGTTGAATACTGACCCGCGAGCTGTGGCAGTGAGCAATCAGCACTGCTCTCCTGCACAGCTCGCTAAAGAGCATTGAATATACCCCTATGAAGGTTAATTCCTGTATACATTTATATAATATGTCAGTATTAAAAAATGGGTTTGGAGCGTGGGACCCCCTGAGTGGGTGTGGCAGGGCTGCTTATGGGCATCATTATTGTAACACTTAATGGAACACTTTTTAGCCGTCAAATTGCTTTTTACTAATGTAACAATTTTTAACCCCTTAATTACTACTCACCTATGTATCACTTTTAGCACTTAATTGTTGCCACTTATTTATGGAATACTTGTAACACTTAAACTGCTACTAAATACTATTTGATGCCTTGGGGCTGTGGATTGTGCTGTCCCTGGAATCCCATGCTCTGGACTTGGGAATGTTTGTTACTGACCTGATGAGGTCACTTGGACGTGGTAAGTGTGCCCGTATTCTCTTTTTTCTGTGTATAAGTCTCAGAATGGTAGCACCTTTTCTGTTTAGAATCAGGGTGTTCACTCAACACCTCACCACCCCCTTTCCCTCTCACCAAAGATTCTTATGGTGCCCATACACTAGGGCGATATTGCATATAATGCTTCGATTTCGACCGCATCGGTGCCATAAATTGAAAGATTGTATGCACATTAAATGTATCACCCGACGCAATAAATGTGTCACGCCGATAAATATTATGTGCTACGCATTTTTAACCATGTGATCACTCGCAGTGCGATAGGCGGGTGGCAGGAGGGCTGGCGAGTTGTCGGTGTAGCAGAGCTGATGGCAAGAGGGCTGGCAGGCGCCGGTAGTCAGCATTGGATGGCAGATATTGAAAAAAACATTTTAAAACACTAAGCGGCCATCTGATTGGCTGAGAGAGGGCTCTCTCAGCCAATCAACAGGCAGCTAAATGTATGGCCACCGCCGCTGACTACCGCCGCCTGCCAGCCCTCCTGCTGCCCTCTCCGCTACAGTGACTGGGAAATGGCAAAACAGATGCACATAGATGTTCTGCTTTTTAGGGTCTCTAAAGTGTTTGTAAACTCCAACGCTCTATCATTTGCTAGAGGTCCCACCCACATGGTAAATTTCTAAGACACATGCAGGGATGGCTTCCAGTTGCCCTGAAACACCCCTTCCCAAGAGCCGGGCAAAAATGACCACCTCGCCGTTCTTATTGAGCTCGGCGCATGTGCATTAGAGTCTGCTTCCTCTAGTGCCTAGATTTTATAGCGATGCATGACTGCCGGCAGAGAGGAGGGGATGCGGATGGCGGAGGCTGCACATGGGCCCCTGATTTCACTCCTTCACATTCATATGCACAGATGTACACCAGGGAGGGTTTCTGAATAGACATTTGCATAATGTCACCTACAGGGGAGCGCCAATTGTCAGGAAATATAGGCACTCACTTATTCAATGCTGCCGTTAACGACAGCATTGAAGATTGTCAGATCTGACTTTTTAAAAAGTCGGACCTGTTTTGTTGGAAACGGTCGCGGATTGGCGAATTTACAGCCGTTTTTTGACAATCCGCGTCCGTTTTCGCCGATCTGTGGACTTTCCGACACTCGACAGCCAGAAAATTGAATCCCGACTTACTGTCGGATCAACTGAAAACAGCCTGGGATTACGACTATCGGGGCGTTCCAACATTCGGAATCCCGGATTGAATACACCTTTTGCTTTGTATTGTTTTTTCTTTTCTGAAAGAAAGCAATCTGGCAAAAACGTAACTTATGAATTCCAACCGGTAAACTTATATGTACACTTGGCAACCGAACACCAGCCTGGAAATGAAGTACCTCTCCTTTCATTATCTCACACTGCTCATGTGCATTGTACATGTCTCCTTCTTTGATACAGACACTTCGTTAGGTAATCAGACATTAATGTACATTCCGCAACAGTGTTACTGATACATGCAAAAGCCACATTCTCTATATAAAATGTAATGAAATACAAACAGCCTCAAGTTCTTAACTATGGGCCTGTTTCATGTTTGCACGCAATGCCAATGTACCGTGTATGTACACAAACATGGCGCCTTACTGCGGCGCCCGGCCTCTATAGCCATAGGGATATGGTAGCAGTTTATTATTGTGTGTAAGCTGCTTATGTGTACACAGCTGAGAATGACTTGCAATGTTTTTGATGGGGGCCTATCATCTTCTCAATGATCAATGATCAGCAATTCTATAGTGTAAAATTCCCTACAATTGCATTTCAGTACAAACGTGAATTAGGCCCTTAGCGCTTAATGGGCCTAATTCAGCATGCATCGATAAATATAGAATTCATATCTAGCAATTATTGAACAATGGCGCATGTTTATCATTCTAATTGCACATGCGTGAGGGGAAATAGTAGGTGCTTTTTAGGTCCGATCTGTAGGTGTGTGCCAGTGGTGAAGCACCGCTGGCACACACCTATGTGCAGGGTCGGGGAGCTGGCAGCATCGGGATCTAGACAGTGGCGGGATCCGGGAAGCAGGAAGCGTAGCGGTGGGGTCCGTCAAGTCTTTTGAAAATTATTTTTAAAATCCAGCAACCGCTTCCCGCTGCCTGACACCTGCCACCAACAGCTCCCCATTGCTACCAGCTGCCCGGACCCCGCCACTACCAGCTGCCTCCACCGCTACCAGCTCTGCTGCCCGGACCTGCAAATCACTGCAGGAAACCCCCCTCCGCCGCGGCTGCAGCAGCTCCTCGGGAGTTTGCATGCAAATTATTGCATGTAAAATGGCACAAATCATAAGTGAGTCTCCCGGGGAGTTGCTGGGAGAGCTCAAGGGAAAATTGGTCAGACTAGTGTATGGGGGCATTTAGATCTACTCAGATTTGCTCAGACGGCAACATCTCTTAGATGTTTCGGGATTTGCGTATGGATCTGTGAGTGGATAGTGATCTGTGATCCATTTGCAAATTTGCACAGGGGTGTATTTTTTCTCTGCCTGGGCAGAAGCTTTCTACTCGCAGTCAACTGCAACTTGATCCATGCTGAATTAGGTAGGCACAGTGTTATTGAAGTAGTCAATATGGCCCCTTACAAATGATAATAGACAGCTATAACTTATTATAAAGGCACGCCCCCTTGCCACCAGGCCACACCCCCAACATGCGATAATGTCCCTCTGCCATGGATTAGAAGTTGGGAGGTATGGGTTGCTGGGGGCCCAAAGCATATGCTTGCACCTGGGCCTATGAGTCTCTAGTTCCACCACTGCCCACCCTGCTAGTTTATTTAGGTTTGCTCCTTGTTTATTTTATTTACGATGATTTTTTTCTTCGATTTATTTGTGTCCTCCTTTTCATTGTACAAAAGTTGGTCACCTTAATAACTCAACATAAGTCCTAACTACGTGACATGTTATTTGACAAGCATAAAACAGCAGCAAAACAAACAGCAATGTTTGTAGATCTTATTATAATGGGGGGGGGGGGGGGGTGCGGGATGTGAACTGTAAGGGGTCAAATGTAACTTGTTTACTATAATCCAGTTTTGAGTGGAATAAATCTTGCAGAGTGACGTGAAAGTACATGTCTGTGAACATACTTGACACCATGACCGAAGGAATTGTAAAGCTTGACATTTTGACAATAAAATGTGTACAGTACAAAGCAATTTCTGAATAACGAGTACTCACAGGCTCTGACAGACACTGCGAGCACTGTGAGAACAAAGTAATATTATTATTGTTAATACATCAATACGTATAGCGCCACCAAGTGTCCATCGCACCGTACAGGGTAAAAGTACACTGAAGCACAACCAATTCAATATAAATAGCACAAAGAGGTAGCTCAAGGGAGATAAAAAAAACCTGAAACAATAAGATGACAAAGTGACATTAAAAGCAGTATTACTCAATGACCCAGTGCCGCAGGTGGGTGGACAGAAAGGTTCATGGACTTAGAGCAACGACCGAAAGTGGGAATGCACTGGTGACAAGGGTAGTGCCTATATATATATAACAAGGAGGAGGGCCCTGCTCTTTCTCAATCTTACAGCAGGCTAAAGGGTATAACGCAGAAGTGAACTGGAAAGAAGTGAGACACGATGAATGTTATTATATACTAGCGCGGACCAGTGTCTCTCTGCTTTTGGTTCTAATTCATCATCATGTTTTGGTTTAAGGAAAACCACCCTCAAGTATTTTGGTCAGGATTCAGTTTTCGGTTTGGTTTTGGATTCCTTTAAAAATCAAAATAATTAACATTGATTTTAAAAAAGTGCTAAAAATAGGTAATTTGGCTTTTAAATCTGAGTCCCGAACTGCCAACAGACCCGATCCAAGGCTTGGTTCCACTCGGAACTCCAAAGTGATTCCAAACTGGGACAGGATTTGACTTGGAACCCCTAAGTTTGGGTGTTCCGTATTTCAGGATAACCGAATCTCTCTCTCTCTCTCTCTCTCTCTCTCTCTCTCTCTCTCTCTCTCTCTCTATATATATATATATATATAGATTAATATTAAACTAGTTGGAGTACATAAATATAAAGTTTCTATTCATGGGACCAGTTAACTTTTGTTGGCCCAGCTCTAGAGGGGTCCACATTGTTGTTCAGCCTAATGGCTACAATATGCTCTGGAGAGATTGCCCCCACAGATCGCCACAGATCGCAGTAATCAATGTTTAGGTCCCATAGTCACTTGCAAAACCTCTGAATTTTAGAGAACAATACAATTTCAAGACATAACCAATAAGGGAATGTCAGGTAGAAGCATGAAAGCAATAATACAGTACATCCTTATCCCAGATCTATCATTTTAACTGCAAACCATTGCATGAACCAGTGTCTGAGCAGTCGGTGTAACACAGTAGTTGGCAGAAAGGAGAGACATAACTTCCTCTGTGCATCATTGTATTGATCACAACTCCGTCTCTCCATTGTATACTCTCCACGGAGATCAATCCTCCTGCACCTCTGAAAGATATAAATATGAATTATTCAGTGACACAGGACATTTGAATCGATTATATTGCAAATGTTTTTGCTTTATTATCATATATGTGTACATAAGTCTCAGGGGCAGTACTTAATAACAGATTTTTATGTATGTATCCTGTTATGTTCCCACTGAGTCATTTATATGTCCCAGTGACTGTATATATAGAGCATCCTATGCAGTTGGCTCAGAGAAGTGCCCAGAGAGAGGAAATGGAATCTGCAGCAGTGTTGCCGATGCACACACAACAGGATTCAGCAATCAGAGACGAAACACATCAGGCTGAGACAGGGTTCTGCCCAAGCTTTGCCTGGAGTCGACTGACAATAATAATGCCAGATCACATTTTGCAATGTGGAAGAGGAATGAGCAATGACCTTATCCTAGTCTCACCAGTATGGTCAAAGGCTCCACTTGGATATGTTTTGGGCACTAGTACAGAGGTTCCCAAACATGGTCCTACAGACATCCTAATGATCCAGGTTTCAAAGATGTCCATGGCTCAGCACAGATGGTTAACTGAAATTGATTGAGGTACTAATTACCTTACCTGTGGCCAAGCATGGCTATGCTTAAAACCTGGACCATCTGGATACCTTGAGGACTGCATTTGGGAACCTCTGCACTAGGGGAAGGGTTAGAGGCTAAGTATGGGGGGGGGGGGGGGGTTTAACACAAAAAAGCAGTCCCTTTGAGTTCTGACTCAGAAATGATGATCATATAACTGCCGGGACCCAGAAGCCGCTCTAGACCACTAGATTACCAGTGACGTTTTGTCAACAATTCATTCTCATGCCAGCCTGATGACAGTCGACATTATAACTGCCAACAAATCATACCATACCCCTTTGGAGCATTATTTGAGTATACATAGTAAGGAAGCACAGCTTGACTTTCACCGTCACAACCATCATTGAAGATGGTCACAGTCCTTGGCCATCTGTGTAAGCTGAAGACTGGACATCGTAACTCCTCTTCTACGTCCAAGAAATCTGGATCCCGGGGCTCAGTGCGTCTACAAAAAATGACGACATGCTGGACGTTTTTATAGATGCAAATCAAAATAAGGCACTTTGTTCCTTGTTATGTTCTGAATCTGTGACCCGGGAGTCCCTCTGAGCATGTGCATAGTGATGCCAGCAGCCACTGGGCATGCTGGGAGGGATCCCTGTCAAATCTCTTAAATAATGCTGCCAATAAAAACTCATAGCTTTACTTTCCACATCAGAGCCCCAGCGGCGGGGCTTTAGTACATTCAGATATGTGATTAAACACCCCAATAAATTAAGTTTTGTATATGTATTATGTGGTAAAAATGGGGCGGGTTTTTTAAAAAGCCTTGCAGCTACATTTTGTAGCAGCTGCAAGTGGTGCAATTTCATTCGCTTGGAGAACCATGTAAGTGTCCAGTCATAAACCAGAGAAATACAGAGTTTCTGCATATGTCTAGCTAGTTTCCAACTCTGAACCCCCAAGTGTAAGTCAAGTTGGTTGGCTATGCTTTGATTGGAAGCTCCTATCTCTGTTTTATCAGGATTCAGTCACAATCACATGACACTCAACCACTCCGGAAGATCAGCTAGACATCCATTTAAGATCTTTGTTTCGGGTTCTCAGTATCTGGAGCCAAGGAATATGATCTGCATATTAGTGGTAGACCAGGCCATCACATCTGATTATATCACCCAGTTGTAGCATGTATAATGTAAATAGCATGGGATATAACACAGAACCCTGTGGAATGCCTTATGTACGTGGCACTGGTGATGATGAGTATACTCCCGAAGACACTCTGTGACCTGCCAATGAGAAACCATCCGAACCAGTTTAGGACTGTGCCATCCAGTCCCCAGAAAATTGTCATGTTCTCAAATACACTCCCACGATCCATGGTATCAAAGGCTGCAGATAGATGCAGAAGGATTAAGTCTGAACCATCACCTCAGTCTTTTGCCATCAGAAGATCATCAAATACAGACCGTGACTGCTTCAGTGCTATGTCTTCTGCTGAATCCTGACTGGAATGGATCATTGATATCATGGGTTGATACATACATTTCCAGTTGAGTTTCCAAATGACAGTGGTAGGGCACTTTTAACTAGATGATCCTAGTTTTTTTATTTCCGGTATATGAATCTTGGTTTGGGAGGGATTATATTTTTAAAGGATGGGATCCTGTTGTAGCAGGTACCAGTTTTTCTTATAGATGTGCTCTACTTGTTTGTGATTTTGATCAAATTTCGTGAAGAAGGCAAATTTGAAGTCCGCTTTGTTATTATCTTCTTTTCTTCTTTTATCGTTTTGAATGATGATTTTCCTGTCTTTCTGGTTGATTTCATCTATTATGTGTTCTAAGGTTGTTTCTTTGTAAAATCTTCTTTCATTTTCCTTACATGTGTCTGGTTAACCATCTCGTTGTTGCAATTTCTTTTTAAGCGTAGAAACTGGCTCTTTGGAACTCCTCTAAGCCATGGGTCATAATGCTGGCTGTGGGTTTCCAAATGACAAATGGTACAGAGGTCTTCGGATAATGATTTAGGTGCCTGCTGCACAGAGTGGCGCTAGACACCCCTCTGATTTTTTTTCTTTTTCGGTTGAAATATTATGAACTAGAACAAAATTTACAATTTCCGGTAGAGCCATAGAGTTAAGTGGTTAAAGTAAATGTATCTGTGACACTTAGTACTAAGGTATCAGAGATTTCTCAGTATTGTGTCGCTTCTGCCACTACATCTGAGGTTTGGGATTCTTTTCATTGCCTTGTGGCAACAACACCAATCTGTACACTTAACTGTCAACATGAAAAGACTATAAGACCCTTTCCCTCTATCACATGCTGTAATCTTAGAAGTGTAAAGACAAGAATCTAAGAAACAGTGGACAAGTACTGGTTAATTAGTTCTCGTCAGACTAATGACAAAGCCCCAAGAAGGGCCAGAGGCATCATTACATGATGACTTTTTTTTTTGTCAAATAGATGCTACTTGGAAATCTTTGCTATATGATATCCCCAATAAGAGAGACAAACGTATTTATGTGAAGATACATTTTTAATCTGTTGACATTTCTAAGTCATGGCTTTGTCATAGCATGGGCTAAATACCTTTCAAAGTTTTACAGGTTGCCATAATTTTACGAAGTATCTATAACATCAGTTAAATCATTTAAGCTGCAAACCGGTTTATGTTATGCGACCAATGTATGAACATACTTGAAGATAACAATTTATTTAAGCGCATAGGTTAAAGAAATGTTGTAAATAAATGTATTTTGTCTGGCCCATTGGTCCTGTTGAGCGCATAGCATACCCATAAGCTCTAACTAGGGAAGGACATGATGTGTCCATTAGCATTTGACTGCTCTTGACCTCAGCCTACTGTACATTTATATCTGCCCAGTGGGCAGTCGATTCTGAGTTTAATGCAATTTGGCCCTAATTGCTCCCTCATTGTGTTATGTGGTCACTTGGTTTTATAGCCGTCATCATTATTAATGTGCAATTGCACCAGCATTATACAGTATAAGGTACAAAATATCAGTCCAAAAAAACAGATGTATTTATACTTGTTCCTAACTCTAAATTGCCCTTAATTCCCTCAACACTGAATGTGGGCAAACCCAGGTACCACCTCTTTAGCTGCAAATGGAGTTGCAAAAACCCCCCTCCTTCCCGTAAAAAACACTTCTCTCCTGCCTACTGCCACTGACCATTATATAGCGGCACAGTGGCACTTCAGACAGAGCTGGGAGAATGCAGAGTGCCGCTGACTATATTTGGCTCTAGACCGGTGTGAAGACTATGGGCCAGATGTACTAAGCTTGGAAATATGCTAAAATGGAAAGTGATACATGACAACCAATCAACTCGCAACTGTCACTTTTGAAACCTGGGGCCCTTATTCTGATCGGTGCGGTGTTTTCCGCTTGCGGTCGTACCGCCGATGTTTGTCGTCTGCGCATGTGCAGAGGTCACTCTGCGCATGTGCAAGCGGTTTCGCCGTACGTTTTCTTTAGACGCCGCACAGGGGGCGGAGAGGGGCGTGAGGGGCTACTTAGCCTCATTACCCTATGCATACGCCCCGCGTTTCATGGGCGTTCCCATGCAAACGCTGGGCGTATGCATGGTAATGAAGCCGTGACGCATGTGTAGGGGGCGGGCATCTGACATCGCCGGATGTCAGCTGCCCGCCCCCATACATGATTTCATACGGACAAGTGTCCGTGTGGTCTAGGGTGGTGGGAGCTGGTGGAGCGTGCGGCCCTGCATTCGATGTTCTGCGACCATCGAATGCAGGGGCTGCTCCCAAGATGGAGGAGGCGTATCCCCGTCCACTTTCATGCGGACCGCCACATATCCGCGTACGGACGGAGGTGGCGATCCGTATGGAAGGCGGGGATTCGCCTGCACGGTCCTGGCCACATATTCTGATCTGGCCGCACAGATCAGAATAAGGGCCCCAGTCTGTTATGTGGCAGGTAGGAGTTGATTGGCTGGTGCTTTCTCGCACTCCACTTTATCACTTTTGAAGTACAGTTCATCTCGCCCATTAGATGTTTCCTGCAAAACTGACTGGTATTAATCTCTATGTTTTCCCTTGCAACTAATAGGTTCTGCTGTACGGCACAGACATCCTGCGTATAAAGTTCATACATGTATATATATATATACACACACACATAAAGATAAATAGATAGAAAGACATTAGAAACATATTTGGCAGTTAGCTATTAGTAGTGAAGCTGGCACGGCATTGTAAAGATTAAAAATTAGACTGACAATGCAGGGAAAATTCTATGTTCATATGTGGTTGGAAATATGGGGACATGGGCCGGTGCACCAGATGGGTGTGGGAATGTACAGTGGGCCAGATTCAGAGATGGACACAATGACGTTCTTCCTCACATTGGTAAAATGTTTTTACTATTTTCTGATTCTCTATATCAAAAAAGAACCATTTATTTTTGAAAAACTTTGCCTTTGTCCCTTTTACAATAAGTTTTTAAATGACCATATAAGGAGAAGCGTGTTTTAGTAAGTAAGGAAGGGGGCGAGCAGGGGGAAAGCAAGTGCTATTCTGACCCTCATTACATGTAAGCATTGTGTAACTATTGTTGCATCTCTCAATGCAATGCAAAAAATAACATGGGTGCCTATTCAGAAGAGCAAGGTGAACGTTTTTATTGAGATGTGATGGACTTTGAAGGTTGCTTTTTAATTTTGTTTTTTATTTTGTTTCTTATATAGCGCAGGATATTCCGTTGCGCTTTACAATTGGAAACAACAGTGATTAAACACACTGGGTAGAAACAAACCGACATAGAGGTAGGAGGGCCCTGCTCAGAAGCTTAAAGTCTATAGGGATAATAGAAGGGATACATAAGGATAGGATTCCATAGCATGGCAGTCCCACCAGATTACAAGACGGTCCTGATGGGATACATCACATGTGCATGGAAGGGCATTCCATAAGGTGGGTGCTGCCCGGAAAAAATCCTGCAAATGTAAGTGGGAAAAGTTGTTATCAGAGGCAATGCAGAAGGCAATGTTTGTGTGGGTTCACTCTTACCTTTCACTTTGACCGGACCCTATACCATCTTTTTTGAGTGATTGTGTCATTGTTTTCATGTTGCCTCCGGATTTGGGTTCAACTTTCAATTACATTTTTTATCCTTGATGTTTTTAATTATTATTTGAAGCTGTATGAATTGTGTACTCAGTGGCGTAACTATAAAATCAGCACCCCCACGCCGGCAGGCAGCCACTGCCACCCCCCCCCCCCCCCCCCCCACCAGATCTACATGTATGCGGTCCTGGCGATTCTCCTAATGAAAAATTACCTTCATAAAAATGGCTGCCCCTAACAGCAGACCATAAGGTGTCTGCTGAAGGGGGCGGACATTTTGTGAAGGTCATTTTTCATTAAGGCAGATTCTTTCTCTTTTTTGGATTCTTCATAAACTTCATACCGGGGAATCCAAGCCTGTTATAATACAGGGGATTTGAATACAAAGATACCTTTATGTGCTTGGCTCCTGTCTCAAACTTCGTAAGTGTAGTACGTTCTTTTGTGTGTGATCTCCTCTTGGTTTTCTAACAGAAAGACACCTTTATGAGCTTTCTCTCGCTCTTTTGGATGTGAGTGGGGGTACGCTAATATATAAGCTATTTCATATCACTTACAAACATATTGGAGTCCTTTGAGAGTATATTATCTTTAGCAGTGGCGGCTCCTACCTCTTTGGGGGAGGGGGGCTGCCTTTGGCCGCAGGCACCCCACTTCCCCTGGCGCCGCTGCCACTGCCGCTGTCCTCCCATCCCCGGCACCTGTCCTATGATTGCAGGCGCCGGGACTGGCGCATGCGCAGTACAAACATATGTACTGTGCATGTGGCCAGCTTCTATGGGCTGCTTCGGCAACAGCCCATAGAAGAAATCTTGGTCCCGGTGCCTGTACAATATAAATTACAGGCACCGGGACCAGCGCGAGTGCATTACCAATATAGGTACTGTGCATGCACAACTGCCGATTTTGCCTGGCAGCCCGCACAAAGGCATCCCACCTCCCAATGGGACTGCCTTGGTGACCGCCAGGTCGGACTTCCAATAGAAAGTCACTGCCAGTCACAGTGAAGCCAGTGTAGTCTCACTGACTGCATCTGGCTTCACTACAGTGGCGGATTTTACCTGGGGGGGCTGCAGCCCTGCAGCCCACAGGTAAAAACCACCACTGATCTCCAGCGATTTAACAAAGATACGTTTATAGGAGTCCACCAATCCATCAGAGAGTGAGTGGAGGTACGCCCATATCCTTAAAATTATTGGACGGGTCAATTAAAAGAAACCTTTATGGGCACATGTAATTTATTATTGATGTGAGTAGAGGTAAACTCCTCCGAATCAGATCCCTGATGGTGTACAATCTAAAAGAAACATTTTGACATAATATAATTAATATATTCACCAGTGGGGTACGCCCTCTTTTTCATAGTCTAAGAACACCTAAAGAAACAAAGAAACTTTTTATTTGGATTTTACTTTAAACATAAATTGTATTACACATTGTGTTTTCTTTCACATTTTTCATGTTAAATTTGGAATATTCACTGAAACACTGGACCTCACATTCTGAGAAACTCCCTCTCCATTGAAAAGAATTGATGAACTTGCTTTTGTCTTGTCAGTCACACTTATTTTGTCCTTTTTAGTCAAAATTTTGACCGTGTTATCAGCAGAGTGCAAGTGTGTGCAGCTCTGCGATTGCTCTCGTAGTGGGGATTTAACCGCACAACGATGGACAGGAAGTGACTGTTTGAGGATTCTACCGGTTAGTGGATGTAAAAACACAGGCATGTCATAGATGTTTATGGAGGGTGTATCTTCCTTCAGCTACAAGATCTTACATATAAACCATTGCATCGCTACTGCCATGGCCGTTCTTTGTTTTCATAGTTCTGCCCTTAAGCCCAATGCTCCTTGTTCTTGAGTATACTCTGTAAATGTGTGCGCATTTGCCAATGAGCTGCGAACATCCCTTTTTATCCCTAAGAGGCAGCATCACTTCCTAAAATCAGCAGTTGAAGAACCGGAGAAAATCACAATTGCATTAACTTCCATCTATGAGTTAGGCCCAGAATCCCCAGGCCTGTCTACGGGGCATACTTGCCTACCCTCCTTAAAAAGTCGGAAGGCTCACAAAAATCAAGTCCCCCTCCTGTCCCCCCGAAAGGGTGGGCAATCCTCCAGCATGACCCTGGGCACCCGCATTCCCTACCGGCATCCTCCAAACCTGCCAATTAAATAACGGCATTCGCGGGTGTATGCAGAGGGGGCGGGGATAAAAAGATGCAAATCACATAATTTTAGCCTCGTACCTCCAAGAACACCCTCAAATTACAACATATCAAAGGATGGGGGGGGGGGGGCGGCAGGTGGCAGGTCTTGAGGACATCAGGCTCTGGCCCTGCTCCCAGAAGCACTGGCGTTCCCAGATATGAAACGAAAAAGTCGGCAAGTATGCTATGGGGTCTGGAGGCATAAACACATCAGAGGCTCATCAGAGCTACAAGGAAACAGCAATAGACATGGAAACTATCGCCATGATTCTTCTTAGAAATTCCTCTGAATGATACCAAACAAATATATCAAGTTGATTAGTTATTTATCGTGGACTATTATCATTATCATATAATACATCTTTATTTGTTGCGTACCATTTGTCATACTATATCGTTTTCATGGCACACTTTACTGCAAATGTAAATTTGGAAGCAGAGTCCCGACCATGCACTAATCTGACACTAATGCCTATAATCAGCAATCACTCTCACTCTCGCTTCTCAGATAGCTTTGTGCTCGGCAGCCGAGGATGCTTTTTTGTATTTACGGTGGCTTTTTGTTTGCTAAATAAGATCAAGACTTAAAGCTTTGTCTCCTGGGGGTGATAGCCCATTTGCCTGGGGGTGATAGCCCATTTGTCCATTTTTAAAGAGAGACTCAACCTGCGGGGAGGGCAAAGCTCTTGGGAGAAGTTAATCTCCAACAGCAGAAGGTCACAAGTAAGTCTAGCTGGAAGGGATGGTTAGCTTTCCACCACTCAGATAAGAAACTAATGAGTTTAAATCCAGTACCTTCACACCTATTCTCTACAATGGTAGAAGCCGCAGTACAGCCCAGACGCCTGAATATTCTCCATATTCAGTCACTTGGGACTAAACGAAACTTCCTGGACTTAAGAATACCCCATCAGTACCTGGCACCCCATACATTAATTAAGTGGTGTTGAACCAGTATTACACATCATGGGGCCCCGGTATGTAAGGGGTATGTAAGCAACCCAGTTTGTGTCCCCCTCCCTCAAACAATCCATATCACTCGAGCAGCATTGCAACAGTACCTTGGCATATGTGTACTAGTCTACAGATAATCACTCAGTTCTATGGACATCGGCATTGTTTCTGCAGCTGCCTCTCTCCAAAGCTAAGCGTTTGCCAAGTTCTGGGCTGGGAAGAGAGTGCTGTCTGCAATGGGAAAGGAGTGGGGTTGGGGGGGGGGGGTGAGTGCAGCAGAACACCGCATAGAAGGAGACAGATGCTAGAGGTCCTACTGGAACGCAAGCATCTGTCAGGGAAGCACATTGTTTACAGCATTACCATGAAGTGCCAGGATTTTGGGAATGCTGGCACCACTGGCGAGCATGTAAGTAATAATTATAATTAAGGGAGGTAAGGTCTCCATAAAGATTTTTGGAAGGGAGACCATAAAGTTTATCAGTATGCCACTGCTCCGCCAAGCAACGAGTGACAGGGGACTGCTAGCTGCCCCCTCACATCACAAAAGGGACTGTCTCAAGAAAATCAGCACAACTGGCAACAGTGGCGGTTTTTAACTTTGGGCTGCAGAACTGCAGCCCCCCGTAAAATCTGCCACCTCCTCAGCATTAGTGGTGAAGCCAGTGGCTTCACTGTGACTTGCAGTGACTTCCTATCGGAAGTCCTACATGCCAGACACCCGCATGACAGGCAGTCCCATTGGGAGGTGCTCCTTCCCTCTGGGTCTGCCAGTCAGGGCTCCGATAGGCTGGGTTACTGTAGGAAGCCACCCCCTGCCTAACTGTGCAGCCCTAACCATTTTATATGGGCTGCAGCCCATAGAAGCCATGCTTTTGTACATGTGCAGTACCGCTGTTGCTACTGTGCATGCGCTGGGCCAGGTGCCTTATAACTGTATTTTACAGGTGCTAGGACCCTAGCAGGAGGAATCAGTGAAGACCGGCAGAGGGAACCATCGGCGGGGATCTGGAGGCAGCTTCTCCTCCTACACACAGGTACGAGCTACCACTGATTGGGAGATATGTAACAGTAACATTAAATGGGGAGCCAGGGTAATTTTATACTGCAAGAAATAGGTGCCTGGCTAAAATGCCAGTGACTGAGATGTCAGGTTGATATCACAAGCTAGGCAAGTATAGACATCCAGCTCTCCACCTCCTTTAAGTACACTATAATAGTTTTTTTTATGGCAGGTGGTGAGTGGACATCGCTGGGGGTAAAGCCGCTTAGTGCATACAGACTGAGCGGGTTTCCCACTGCCTGGCACTGTCAGTGGGGGGGGGGGGGGGGGGGGCGGAAGGCTTTGCATAGCGCAGCACAATGCAAAGCCATCCGCCTAGCTTCTCATCTGCTGATAATACAAGCAGATGAGCGGCTTTCCCGCCGATGATCCGGGAGCGGGCAAACTTGGTGTTTTGAGCGGCTTTGTATGTATGGGCCTTTTTGTATGTATGGGCCTTTAGATAAATGTATGTATGGGCCTTTGTATGTATGGGCCTTTAGATAAAAAATGGTAAACGAGCCATCATCCTGAATTGTTGTACTAATATTAATCATAATTATTATTACATAATTAATATTACATCATTTTATTATTAAGGCACCACAAGCGGTTCGCATAAATCACATATTAGAACAATACAGAGTACACAGAACTAAACTAAACAGTAACTTTAGAACAAAAACAGAGCACAGGTAAAAATTAGCAGCTGTGATGTAGGGTAGCGGAGGAGGATAATGATATAATGATTATGATGTATGTTACAATATATATGTAAATTATGGCAGTTCCTGTCCATTCTCTACCTTTCATTAGAAATAGATCCTACATAATTGAATCATCATTATGTAGTTATTGACTTAAATAAAAATATATTGTTTGATCAGATCACCTCTGGGGGGCAGGGTCACGATGCTCTAACGGAGCTGGAGTAAGCTAAAGCAGCCTTGTGTGAGCTAAAGCAGCCTGCCCTCCACCTGTTCACCATGGCCACAGCTTTCCCTTCTGCATTGCATGCTGCGAAGATAGTGCGTGCAGGAGCTGATTGGAACACCGGGGCCCCTCTCAGCGAACGTTTTCCTCCTAAGCCAGGCTGACACACACACAGTACCGCGGCTGCCACCATTTGAGCTTCTGCTCCTGAGCAGAAACTCATTCATGCCGGAGCCGCGGTGATGTGCTGTTGTGAGATGGGTGTAGGGCCGGTGCGGTGCCTGCTGCCGTGCAGGTGTCGTCGGACCACTTACCTGGCGCCGCACCCTCTCACCTTCAGGCCGTGCCAAATCACGGTCCTGGAATTCTTCGGCACCCGGACACGAACACCTAGGAGGAAGGAGAGTAGGTGAGAGCTGTTCCTCCTGGACGAAGACCGATGCGCCCTCCGTCCCGCGACGTCTCTACAGTGGCACCCTCCGGGCTCCGGGAAACATCATCATCGGCGCACTGCCTCAGAGCCCGGAGTGTCACCTATTGGCACTTTCGCACCTAGGTGAGGCCTTAACCTTGCACGGGGTACAAGGTCCGCGTACGCCCTGGATGGAGGAAGGAAGGGAGATAGGCAGGAACACACAAACAAACAAGACGACACTCACCGTCCTCACTCTTGTACTGCGTCCGCACTCTTGTACTCTAACCCACGGTTCTCCTCACAGGTCCCTGTAGGGAGACAAACACCAGACCCGTGCAGAGCCTAACAAACCTAAACGTGGCACGACTACATAACTACAACACAAAGCCCTAGAACTGACTAAGTGTGTGTGGTGCAACACAACTACGGAAACCTAAACAACTTTGCTCTGCACGGACAACATACAATACAGTACAAGACCTTACCAACCAACTGCTCCTTTAACCTCTGCCTGTATTCAGATGTACTCCCTCCCTGGTTAGAGCTGGCCAGCGTATGCTCACTCTAAATCAGTACCAGTTCGCTACCACAATCGCTCCTAACTGACGGCTCAGGCCTAGTGCCTGTCTGGGTCCACAGGCCTAGTGCCTGACTGGTGCACAGGCCTAGGGGCCTGATTCAATTAGCCCCCCGAACTATGGGGGCCTCGGGCCTTACGCCCGGCTACTGTGCAACGGGCCTAGTGCCCGGCTATCTGGGTCACGGGCCTGATGCCCGGCCTATCGGGACAGGGGCCACGGGGAGGAGGCCCAGCACAATACCAAAGGGCCAGGAGGGCCCAACAATCAAGTGGCCACGGGCCAAGAGGGCCCGACTACAAATCCCACAGGCCGGAGGGGCCTGAAAATACCCACGGGCCTAGTGCCCGACTCCCGGTGGTCAAGGGTAGGGGGTAGGTGGCCTGGGGCCGCCTACCTGGGGTTGGGAGAGGCCGCGGGGGGGAGCTTCCTCAGCTCTGATGCTTTCCACCCCCGCTGGCCTCTCCGTGCGCGGCAGCCATCTTCCTTCTTCTGCCACTGGCCTGTCCTGGCCAGCGGCGGCGCTGCTTCTTCTGCTCTTCCAGGAGTCGCCGGAGATCTCCCTTCTTGATCCCGGCGTCTTCTGGCCTCTTCAGCGGCCGCCGGAACTCTGGTCTCCGCCGCCGCTGTCTGCTGCTCTCTGCGGCGTCTTCTATCTTCAGCCGGGGCGCTCCTGCGCTCCGCCGGCGTGGGACCTTTCCCCTTGTTCGCCTCCCGGCGGCGTCTGACGTCAGACGCCGGGGGCGGGCTTTAGGACGGCGCGGCGAGCGCGGCTTGGCTCGCCGCGGCCGTCTGTCATTGGCCGCCGATTCGGGAGCCATGATTGGCTCCCGAACGGCGGGAGATTTAAACTGACGCGAGCGGCGCTTCGCCGCCCGCACTATCAGCGCTGGGATCGGTGCATTGATCCCAGCGCTGTTCCTGTCCGCCGCTGTCTGCCCTATTGGCACAGGGATCAGACAGCTGATCCCTGCGCCGGGGGAGGTGGCGTCCCGTGGGGGACCCAGCCCTCCCTCTCCTCGTCCCTGCTGCTGCTGCTCCGGTGCTGGAAGCAGGGGAGCTGTCCCAGCACCGGGGCACACTATTACATTTCCCCCCCCTTTTTCCTTTGTAGTCCCTACAAAGTCCTCACTCACCAATATCCGTGGGTCAGGGCATTCCGAGGTCCTCTCAGGGAAGTAGTCTTCGGGAGCCCAGTCTGGACCGACTGTGACCCCACTTTCTTCCACTGGCTCCGGACCAATCTCCGTCCCTCCTGACACTACTCTCCGGATCCTCTGGGGAAGTGGCTGCTTGTTATGGCCATTCACCATAGGCCACCAGGGAGAATCCTCTTCAATGGGTGCAGCGTTCACCCATGCTTCTTCCTCCACCTGGTCTGGGTCGTCATCGCGGGCTCCATGGGGTGGAGCTGACCACCAACCTATGGCAAATTCCTCCGGGGCATCTCTTTCCTCCCGGGCAATCGTCACCATCGGACAAGCTTCTTCATGGGGCACTTCCAACGGTTCCATATCTCTGGGAACGGTCCCTCCCATGGCATCACCATCCTCTCCTTCCCCTTCCTCCATCGAAGTCCATCCTTTCAGCAGGGGGTCTTGCGCCAGGATCTTCTCTTCCTCTTCCCCGAGGGCGATCGACTGCGAACACTGCTCCACATCCTGCAAATCTGGTTCTTCAGGCATGGCTAACACTTCAGAGTCTGGATTCTTCTCCACAGACTCCGGCGCCAGGTGCCGACCTTCTTCCTCAGCGTACTCCCTCTTTTCCGCTGGCACTTCACGATACCCAGGGCACTCCTGTTCCAACCGTCTAGGTTGAGGACTCTGCCAACCTCGGGAACTTCTGGGCTTCTTTGCCACTGGGTCTTCACGCTCTTCCTCAATGCGTGGTTGCTTCACCTCCCGGTCATTCACGTCGGCCTTCAACGGGAAAGAATCTTTTCCAGAGGTCTCTTTTTCTGGGCACAACATTGCCATGGCATCTTCCCAGGGACACTCGTGGGCCAAATGTCCCTGTCGCCGACATTTCCAACAGGGGGGCATCGACGTGGTCTTCCCCGGAATCACAGCGGCCATCTCTTCCACACAAGGGTATCTCTTGCTCGGCGCTGGCACAGACAAAATGGGCACCTGCGAACTCACTTCAAACAGGCTCTTCCGCTCCATTTCTCTGGCTTCTATCTGTCGTTCCTGGACTCCGCCATCAGGGGTCATCCACTCTTCATCCATCAGGTCTGAGTCCCCGTATTTCCGTCGTGGTTTAGTCTGTGGCCTCTCTGTCCACTTGGTCTTCGGCGGCCAGTCCCCAAAAGGACAGTCCGGTCGCAGATGTCTCGGATCTTCACATAACTCACACCGGCCAATGTCATCTTCACTATACGGCTCCTCCCATGGGCAGCTAAAATCCTTGTGTCCATACTCCCCACAGAGCTTACAACGGGGCTGTTTCTTCACCGGGGCCTTCTGTCGACGCCTTGGAACGACATCCTGGACCATCTGGGTCGTCTTCCTCGGAGGCGTCCGGCAGGCTCCTTCTATCGCAGTTTCTCTCCAGGGACAATCACTGACGAAGTGTCCGACCTGTTGGCACGTCCTACAGGGGGTGACGGCAGCCTTCTTGCGCCCCTTCTCTCGGCGCTCTTCTTTGGCTCTCTGTATCGACCGTTCCACCATCATCCTAAATTCTTCTCCTGTCACAGTCGCCCATCCGTCGTCGTCAACCACAGGGGCGTGGATCGGTTCCGACGCAATCCGCTGGGGGGTCTTCCTGGGGACGTTCCACATCGTGTCCGCGGTGCGTATCCTGCCGACTACGCCAAATGTGAGATGGGTGTAGGGCCGGTGCGGTGCCTGCTGCCGTGCAGGTGTCGTCGGACCACTTACCTGGCGCCGCACCCTCTCACCTTCAGGCCGTGCCAAATCACGGTCCTGGAATTCTTCGGCACCCGGACACGAACACCTAGGAGGAAGGAGAGTAGGTGAGAGCTGTTCCTCCTGGACGAAGACCGATGCGCCCTCCGTCCCGCGACGTCTCTACAGTGGCACCCTCCGGGCTCCGGGAAACATCATCATCGGCGCACTGCCTCAGAGCCCGGAGTGTCACCTATTGGCACTTTCGCACCTAGGTGAGGCCTTAACCTTGCACGGGGTACAAGGTCCGCGTACGCCCTGGATGGAGGAAGGAAGGGAGATAGGCAGGAACACACAAACAAGTGGGCCCGACTACAAATCCCACAGGCCGGAGGGGCCTGAAAATACCCACGGGCCTAGTGCCCGACTCCCGGTGGTCAAGGGTAGGGGGTAGGTGGCCTGGGGCCGCCTACCTGGGGTTGGGAGAGGCCGCGGGGGGGAGCTTCCTCAGCTCTGATGCTTTCCACCCCCGCTGGCCTCTCCGTGCGCGGCAGCCATCTTCCTTCTTCTGCCACTGGCCTGTCCTGGCCAGCGGCGGCGCTGCTTCTTCTGCTCTTCCAGGAGTCGCCGGAGATCTCCCTTCTTGATCCCGGCGTCTTCTGGCCTCTTCAGCGGCCGCCGGAACTCTGGTCTCCGCCGCCGCTGTCTGCTGCTCTCTGCGGCGTCTTCTATCTTCAGCCGGGGCGCTCCTGCGCTCCGCCGGCGTGGGACCTTTCCCCTTGTTCGCCTCCCGGCGGCGTCTGACGTCAGACGCCGGGGGCGGGCTTTAGGACGGCGCGGCGAGCGCGGATTGGCTCGCCGCGGCCGTCTGTCATTGGCCGCCGATTCGGGAGCCATGATTGGCTCCCGAACGGCGGGAGATTTAAACTGACGCGAGCGGCGCTTCGCCGCCCGCACTATCAGCGCTGGGATCGGTGCATTGATCCCAGCGCTGTTCCTGCCCGCCGCTGTCTGCCCTATTGGCACAGGGATCAGACAGCTGATTCCTGCGCCGGGGGAGGTGGCGTCCCGTGGGGGACCCAGCCCTCCCTCTCCTCGTCCCTGCTGCTGCTGCTCCGGTGCTGGAAGCAGGGGAGCTGTCCCAGCACCGGGGCACACTATTACATTGTCACTGTGCCTCCCCCAGCTCCCGGCATCCCGCACACACGGAAGTCATCTCTCCTGTGCCATGGAAGTGATAGAGTGGAAGTGTGGTGTCGCAAAAGGTGACAGAGCTTCTCAATTGCCTCCGGTTGTATGCTGACCCACCTACGCTCTTGCAGTGCCCGGTCAAGAATGAATTGTCGGGTTAATCAAGGATGCCTGCATGCACGTAGCAGCGTAGGTACTGTTCATTCTGGGTGTCAGTGTATTGTTTTACCAAAAATGTGAGGGGGGGGGGCAGGATTTTTTTTGGCAGGGGGGGGAGCAAAGTTACACCACTGTGTTTGATGTTTACACAGTACCTGCCTGCAGCAGTATGAGTCTGTGACTGTCATTCCTGATTCCTGATAAGATGCACATAGCTTCAAAAAGTGAACACAGCCTGTAGCATGACAGTTCTGAGCTGATTGGCTGGTTGTTTATCACTCTCCACTTTATCACACTTTGAAGCTTTGTGCATCGGTCCCTCAGCCCTTAACTGAGTGGCTGCCAATCTGCCTCTGCCCTTCCACTCCTCACTATTGGGTGCTGCCAGCTGCTACAAAGCCTGGCTGGGTCAGAGGGACTTTGGGTCTGAGTGTCCTTCCGTTCAATGCTCCTCTTGGAACAGAAAGGATTCCTTTATTGTGCCCTTTGGGACCTGCTGGGTCCTAGACAGGTGCCTAGGTTGCCTTGTGGGAAAACCATCCCTGACTGCGCCTACACCAATGCAAGATGGCGCCCACTCACATACCTCCCAACTGTCACGATTTTAGAGGGACAGTCCCGATTTTCGGGTACTGTCCCGCTGTCCCACCCGCGGCAGGCATTGTCCCGCTGCGGGGGGTGGCAGTTGGGAGACCCCCCAATCTAGTAGAATAGACGCTGTGCGCATGCGCACAGCGTCTATTCTCGTATGAAAATGAGGTCGCGGCTAATTAGCATAAGCCGCGCCCTCATTTGCATACACCCCACCCCCTTTTCGGACGCTCGCGCGGCTTCGCCGCGCGAGTGTCCCTATTTCCTCCGGCCAGAAGTTGGGAGGTATGCACTCAGATACTTCACACGATCCCCTCCACTCATAAGACGTCCCACTACCTACGTCAGGCATGTCCAAACTATGGCCCTCCAGCTGTTGTGAAACTGCAAATCCCATCATGCCTTGCCACAGTTTTGCTACTATGGTATGCTAAAACTATGGCAAGGAATGCTGGGATGTGTAGTTTCACAACAGCTGGAGAGCCACAGTTTGGACATGCCTGGCCTACTTAGTACTCAAGAGTGTTACATTTTGCTGATGTCATGTTCTCCCTATAACACTACAAGCTCAGATTCTTACCAAACACTCATTTGCTGCCTATCTGCACAGTCCCAAATACATATTACTAAGAGTTTACTATCCTAACATGACATAATTCACAAATCTGCAGCAGATGGTGATCAGAATCACTTGTGCACTTAAAAGTGACATGTCACTCAAAGCCTGGGAGTGTTAAGTACATAAATATTTCATTGCCCAATGCAATCCCTTGCTTACTTTACTGAAATTAATTAGACGTGACAACGTTAATCAGTGACACCCAGAAGGGGCAGAGGGTCTTTGCTGACACATTCATAGTTCATGGGGAAGACATATTATTTTACATTTCAAAGGCTTAATTATCCATGTAACGTGGTTTCTAAACTTAAAGTAGAATCAACTTTAATTTGGCCTAGAGATTAAAAAGTGGTCCGGCCAACAGTCTACGATAGCTTAATGTTCCTCACAGACCTCCTTATCAACATAAGATGAAGAGAGATTCTGCTACAGTATATCCAGAGGGGTAACTAGATATCACTGTTTGCCCAATAAAAAATCCTATATGACTGTGATATGATTTTTCTGGAAGGCGAGCTGACGTGGCTAAGGACTCCTCTTTGTGATGTAGGCCATGTACCATTGTAGTTGCCCTTCTTTGTACTATCTGTAATGTGTTTATATCCTTCTGGAGATATGGCCTCCAGAACTGGACACAGTATTCCAGATGAGGTCGTACCAATGACCTATACAGTGGCATTATTACTTCTTTCTTTCTACTGCTGATACCTCTCCCTATGCAACCAAGCATCTGACTTGCCTTCTTCATTGCTTTGTTACATTGCCTACCTGTCTATAAGTCCCCTGAAATAGTGACACCTAGACAGTGGCGGCTCCTGCCTTTAGACTTAAGGGGGGCTGCAATTCCCTGGGTACTGCTCGTTGCAGGTTATTAATTTGATTTGTGCTGTACTAGTGTTTGTATGCATGTTCTATAAATACATGATGTACTCATATGCACACAAACACAGGTACAGAGCAAAATACACACTTTTAATAACTTTAATATTAATTAAAGTACACAAAATGATTCTCTTTATAAAGATATACACACAAATATTATTAAAATAAAATAAACTTCCATGCACCTCTCTGGAGCAATGCATACCTTCCTTCAGCTGCATCACACTGAAGTCTGGGCATGCTCACTGCAGAGAATTGCTTCTGTGCTGCACAGACAGCAGCCCCTGAAAGGACTGTAGCTCTGGCGATTTGCACAGAATGGCTTCCTGTTGGAAGCTATTGCTGTCATCACTCCATGTACTGGCAGCCCAGGAGAGGGAGGAGTTTCCAGCTCTGTGTATGATGAGCAGTAGCAGCTTCCAATAGGAATCTACTATATGCTGCCCACAGGGTTGGGCTGTTGCTGTGTCTGTCCTGCTGCTTCATGGAGCCTGGTGAGAGGAGGTTACCAGCGTGTCAGAGACACAGACAGCCAGCACCAGAGCTGCGGAGGTAGGGGGGGGGGGGGGGGGGGAGCACCGGAGCTCTGGTTCTTTCTGTCTGTGTCTCTGGTGTTGCGATTTTAACTGGAGGGGCTGCAGTCCAGCCCTAAAGCAGGAGCCGCCACTGCACCTAGATCCCTCTCTTCCACAGTAGTTTCCATTATAGTGCAATTTATACTATATTTAGTCTTTGGCTTTTTAAGACCCAAGTGCATGATTTTACATTATTTGGCATTAAACTGTAGTTGCCATGCTCTTGACCATTCCTCTAATCTACTTAGATCATCAATCATTTGTTTTACCCCTACTGCTGTGTCTACCCTGTTGCATACATTTGTGTCATCTGCAAAAGCCATACTTTTCCCTCAGTACCATTTGTAATGTCACCAACATAGATATTAAAAAGCACTGGTCCAAGTACAGATCCCTGGGGTACTCCACTCGTAACATGTCCCTCCTGTGTGTCACAACAAATACATGTAGGGCTGCCCATCCATGTGTTCAGTGTTGTCACCAGGTAGATGCTGGGGTTATGCCATTTTAGTGTCACCCCCTTGGTGTGTGTCACAGAGCAGCCAAACTATGTGTGTAGACTTGAGAGAGGTTTTGGGGTTCCTCAGCAGTAACTATCTGGTGCCCCGGGAAAGCACCCAGTGATGAGAACAGCAGTGTGACATGAGACCACACTCCTAAAATGGCACACATCAGAAGATGTAGCATTGCGGACACAAGGTCACGCCCCCTTTCACACACATACAGGAGAAATTCACAGTGATCTCTGTCAAGTCATGTCATTAGGCCTCTCCCCGTCTCAGGTAAATGCCACAATTGGATCGAATTTGCAGAGACAGGGATAAAATGATGAGATTAGCATTGAATTGTATCATTAGGTACCGCAGGTTATTGTATTTATCTTCACATTCCTAGTGCAGTGGGCAGAATGCAGGAGGGGCGTGCATTCTTCTGAGGGTGCTTAGCAATACCTGAAAATTTGGGTGTCTTCTAATTACCTTATGCTTACCATATTATTCCTTTAAAGCTGGATACTCATAAATTACACAGGTTCTCTACCTGCTTAAAATGTGATTAAATACAAGTGTAAGGTGAGCCAGACACACAACATGTGTAATTCATGAGTGTCTCGCTTTAGAGGGACAGCATGGTAAGCCCAGGGGCATGTTTTGCACCCCCCCCCCCCCCCCCCCCCCCCCGATTTGTAGTAGTCGGGGTTCTTGCATGGCAAAAAGGGGGCGCAGCCTAACATACCACACACCGTACTGCCCATTGCAAATTTTAGCGAACTTTGTAATACCCATTACACATAAAGCCACATGCCGTGATGCCAATTACACATAAGGCCACACATGATGCCAATTACATACTAAATAATAAATATAATACTGTATAACAAACCTTAATGCCCGTTACACATTTGACACATAAGTGACACTTACCTACATGCTCATTGCTGGGAACGTCATGCTCGATGCCAGGGTCTTCATGCTCCATGCCAAGGGGCTTCATGCTCGTTGCCAAGGGGGATTAAATTGCTCATTGCCAAGCGGGATTTAATAGCTTGTTTCCAAGGGGGATTCAATAGATCGTTGCCAAGGGGGATTTAATAGCTCATGGCCAAGGGGGATTTAATAGCTCATGGCCAAGGGGGATTCAATAGCTCGTTGCCAAGGGGGATTCAATAGCCTGTTGCCAAGGGGGATTCAATAACTCGTTGTCAAGGGGTATTCAATAGCCTGTTGCCAAGGGGGATTCAATAACTCATTACCAAGGGGGATTTATTAGCTCATTGCCAAGGGGGATTTAATAGCTCATTGCCAAGGGGGATTCAATAGCTCATTGCAAAGGGGGATTCAATAGCTCGTTGCCAAGGGGATTTAATAGCTCTTTGCCAGGGGGGATTTAATAGCTCATTGCCAAGGGGGATTCAATAGCTTGTTGCCAAGTGGGATTCAATAGCTTGTTGCCAAGGGGGATTCAATAGCTCATTGCCAAGTAGGACCACCCACTGCCCGCTCCCCACTGTGCTATTTTCAATTAAGTCTTTGGCTAGGCAATGATTGGCTGCTGGACCGCAAGTGCCTATTGGCTAGCGGTCCAGTGGGAGACTTCATTGAAAATAGTGGTGGACAGGGCAGTGCCGCAGCTCAGCTGGGCACAGTGGGGAGCGGGCAGCAGCTGAGTGGGTGAGTGGGTGAGCAGGGAAGCAGAGCCGGTGGCACAGTTTGCATTGCACGGCTCCGGCGCCCTGTAATCTTTTGGTGCCCAGAGCATATGCTCCACCCTCCCTACGCCCCTGGGTAAGCCTACTGCTACAGCAACCGGGATAGTAGGCATTGTGTATGTGTCATATCTCCCAACTGTCTCTCTTTCCACGGAAACGCCCCAGTTTTTTGGGACGTTCCCAGGTCCTGCCCAGCGCCATCATTGTCCTGCGGTGGGTACAGTTGGGAGTTCCCCCTGTCACCTGGTGAATAGACACTGTGCACATGCACACAGCATCTATTCCCGTACTAGAGAGGCTGCTGGCTGACCAGTAGCTTACATAGCCGCTAGTCAGCCCCCCTCATCGGTGAAAACGGGGGCGTGGAATAGCCGGAATGACACGATTTACAGGCCATGCCCCCTCACCGCTAAGCCACACCTCCTAATTTCAAGGGGGCGTATTTGCCATGCGTAGGAGTCCCGCTTCGCCTGTCTAAAAGGTTGGGAGGTATGATGTGTATGTGTAGGTATTACCAGCAGATGTGCGACAGGGAGGATGGCTTTCCATAGTGTCCTGCTATGGAAAGCCATCCACCCCCAGGAAATTTGGCCAGAAGGGCGAAAAATGCTCTTTGTGTATGGACCTTAAGTAATAAAGTATAAGTACAGGGGGTTTTCAGGAAAAAAACATATATTTGGGGAAACTACACATACATTGTAACAGAAGTATTTCATTGCGCTCAAGCTTATCTAAAAACAGCCCTGGAAAGTCTACAGATTTACAGTGGTAGCGCCCAGTATGTAAGCACATATGCACACTGCCAGTTTTAACATTCTTAGTTCACATTATAATTAGAGATGAGCTGTTAACCGAACATACCCAAACTCTGAGGTCCCAACTCAGATCTCTTTGGGGTTCCCAAGGGCAACCAAGTCCAAGCTCAGATCATCCCACCAAGATTGGATCTGTTTGAATAATCTTAATTTTTTAAATAATACTATAGGGGGGAAAAAAACAAGTTTAAATAACCAAAACCAAAATACAGTAGTTTGGCCAAAACCAAAACCAAAACCAAATCACAACAACGGTCTGCCTACATCTGTAATTGTGACATATGTGACTATACATTTTCACTTTGTGGATGGGGGGTAGGTAACAGGCGTAAAATAAATAGTGGTATTAACTTCCATTTTTAGGAACTTGACAGGTGCAAGGAATTGATTTCTTTTTCTGTAAACATAAAAATGGATTTTTAAATGCATGTTTTCAGTGCTGGCAAATGTTGGAGCAACTGTCCTACACAAACAAATACACAAGTACAGGAAATGTCAAAATACCTCTGACCTTTAGTAAGGCAGGGACACAGCAGCATCTGGCGATGTCTGCAGGCCGTGCGGCTAATTAGAATACAAGAAGCAGAATAAAGACAATTAGCAGTGAACAAATAATTCTCCACTGGTGATCCTTAACAAAGCTAATATTTACATCACAATTTAGTCCTCGTCTCCCACAGGAAGTCATAATGAGATGGATTTTTCAGTGAACATAATGTGTAAAGATTACAGGTTATCGTTAATTAAAATTTATACATTAGTTATTAGTTAATTGATATCATTATAGTGATCATTCTCTGCTATTGATATTTGAGCCTATAAGGCTGCCTACACCGATTTAGGATAATTTAGTGGAATTCTTCTTTGGAGGGGGGGGGGGTGCCCCCCAATCATTTTTAACATTCTAGTATATTCAGGCTTGTCTACCCTCCCGCAATGGCCAGGAGCCTCCCGGAAATCCGGTCCGCCTCCCGGCCCCCTGGAAGGTGGGCAAGTATCCTGCATTCTGGTAATTGCCCCGCTCCCCCTTTGCCCGCTGGTTTAATTACCTGAAATCACAGGTCCGCGGAGAGGGGGCGGGCTAAAATGATGCAATTGCTGCATTTTGCGACATTTAAGCTCCGCCCCTATCGTCGGCCCGCGAATCACAGTTTTTTGGCATGGGGGCGGGGCCAAGTGATGTCAGCCTTGCTCCTGCCCCCCTGACATGTTGCCTCTCCGGGCTTCTCCCGGAGAGGTGAAATTGAAAGTAGGCAAGTATGCGTATTTAGGGGGTGTGGACATGCCCCCTTTTTTAGGCCACCCTCCCTGCACATTTTCCACACATTTGTTTTCTATGACTTTTAATAACAGAGAAAGGTGCTGATAAATGCAGAACAACTAAGCAAAATTATTTCCTATAGAAAAATCTGCAAAGTTCCACCTAGATGTAGAAATAAATACTTCCTGCTCCATTGTTTTCAGTCTACCAATGTCCTGCCTAATATTTCTCGAGATGAAGGAAAGTCCACCAGTCCCTACAGCTAATAAGAAGCGTCAGCAGGGCCCCAGCATATAAGGACTTGATATCAGCAAAGTTTGGATACGTCATAACCTTAAATCCCATTTGTGAGTCACGCAAAGGATTAAATACATTTATGTCAGGTTTTCCATTTGTTACAGCAACAGGTACTTATGTATTATCTGGGCTCCCATGTTAAATGCACCCCATTTTTTCATACCCCTACTATCCAATTCCGCATGGAGTTGATTTTATATAGTGTGGCGAGCGCAACGAGCCACCGTGCCCGAAGCGTGGCGAGCGCAGCGAGCCCCGCGAGGGGACGCGGTCTCATAAGAAAAACGGGAGCCCAGATATTACATAAGTACCCAGCAACATTTTAGTACTCCGTAATCAGCACTATTACATTTCATGTTATTTTGTGTATTCAGAAGTATAAGGTGATCTTCAGATATTGGTCTGAATCAGTAGCATTTCCACCTGGTTCTGCTACTGGACTGATTGAAACATTTAGTTCAAGGTTCAAAATGGTGGACAAACTGTTTTTAGCAAGAAAATGTTTTACATTTGGCATAGCCAGAATTTGACTATTTCAAGAACCTCAAAATCTATTTAAAAAAATAAACGATCTTTTTCCCACATAGGTAGTAGTAAAAGTTGGTAAGCGACATCACCCAAAACCAGGGGCGGGAGGTAATGAGGTCAGAGTCCGGCAGCCGTGGAACAATCATTTACAAGGTAAAACCATGCCTTGTAACCGATTGCCCCTTTAAAAAAATGTTCAAGTTCGTACGGCATCCCATGCGGCCATCGAACTCGGACCTCATTACAATCCGCCACTGTGGTTTCATGGTGTTTCACTTTTTTTTTTTTTGGTTATGGCATAAAGGGTAGACAGTGTCCAGAGGGTTGACCTGCACAAGATTAACATAAATAAAAGGTTGACACAAGCAAAAAGGTCAACATTGAAGTGGTCAATAGATGAAAAGGTGAGTTATTCATGGTTTTTTTGGTGTCCGTTTGTACATTTCATCGCATAGATCCACAAATTAGTGTATTGTGTTCCCTGACACGGCTCTCTTCACTCAACAAGCTTCGTTCAAGCTTTCTTGCTCCGCTTGGCACACGTCACCATTTCCAATCGGTGTAAAGTATGAAAAAGTACAACAACAAAAAAGAATAAATGAAAAAAAACTCGATTTTTTCTTATGCGACGACCATTACCATTACAACCTCTTGCTTTTGTTGATCTTTTGTCGATGTTGACCTTGTCCATGTCGACCATATAGTGTCCACCTAATAACTGTCACCCTTATAACCAGATACCATTTTTTTTGTAAATGTCTCTTAGGGATTTAGTCATATCTACAAAAGTAGGTAACATATTTTTTTGCACATACTGTACTTTTGATGAAATTGACATTCGTTGTATCATTCATCAAGCTCCAAATATATAGTATTTCTATAGCTTGGCAGCAGAAACCTTTGCCATTGTCAGATGGAGCTGATTCCCCGGGATCTATTAGGGTATATTCAATGCTTATTACGAGCTGTGACAGCGAGCAGTATTCAACTGACCCCCTGCACATGCCGTTTCCGCTTCACTAGGTTTTTGCAGTTACGGGGAAACGGTGCATGTGGCCGCTAAAACAGTGAGGCTTGCGACTAAATGAAGCGGGCACCCTGCATTAGCCGAGAGCCTCGCTGTTTGGCAGTCAGAGGACAGAGAGGATTCCCCCGGAACGTAGATTAGGATGAGCGGCCGGCACGGGGGTTAAACGGCGAGGGTCGCTAGCAGAGGCGTAGCTACCGTAAGGCAGCCACCGCGGCTGCCGGTGCACGGGCACTCTGGGCACCGGCAGCCATTTTGTCGTGTCATTTTTCATTACTGCAGGAGGCGGAGCCCGGAGGCTATCTGCGGTGCCGGACTGAATGCGGGGCCGGCGGCGGCATGCGGAGGGGTAAGGTAATTTTTTGGCGGGGGGGGCGCCACAATATTAGTTACGCCTCTGGTCGCTAGTTTTCGGTGATCCCTGCCATTTAACTCCCTCGCCAGCTGCCTTGAATACGAGCCATTGTGGATCCCTCCCACAAGATTTTCCAGCTCTCTCCACTGGAAGTCGCTCATGCATGTACAAAAGTTTGCACATGTGCAATAATACAGTCATATCTGGCCCAGTAACAGGCGCTTAATGGGGGGGGGGGATTGATTTTTATATTGAAGCATCACATTTATTTATTTCTTCACATACTCAGTGGAACAGTGGATATGGAGAGCGTGTAGTCTGTTTGATGTGAGTGCCTGTCCCATCGGTCACAAACATGCCATGACTCCTAGGCAGGGAGATGCCCTTTGCTTTGTACAGCAATAAATCTCCCCTTTTTGATGTAATGATTATACCTATATTAGGCAGGTGTGACCTGAGCATCGTCAAGCAGATGTTAGTCCAAAGGTCTCAGTTTTACAAATTACTTTCATCATTAAGGACCCATTCATTGCGAGGAAACAAATATCTTTGCTTTGATTTCATTTCTTCTTGGTGGCTTGCTTTACCTTTAGGGGGTTCACCTTGTTCTCCGACACAGCTCGGGATAAGTTACCATAGAATATCCATCCCAAACATGCAAACTCCTATCTTACACTTCTGTGGGATTCAAAGCTGATGGCTCCCTACCTCAGGGGCTGAGGGCTCCCTTGATGGAAAAAGTTCATAAAGAGAATAGAGAAAGCCATGTGCGGTGTACTGTTTCCCAATTAGCACTTGTTACAGAAAACCAGAGTAACATTATCCATTACAAGACGTACAAACTGGAACAGAATAGGTTTTACCTATCAGGGAAAAAATGTAATTAAATTTTAGGACTTTAGAACTTTAGAAAAATAAAACAGATTTACAACCACAGTCTTCATCTATATCATTTCCCATTCAGCCAGAATCTTCCGTGCGAAACATGTTTTACTACCTAGAAAAATATTTATGATGAACAGATCTATACCTATTTTTTTTGTTAATCCTTTTAAGTAATGATCCAAACAAATTATATGTAGAAATAGAAAAAAAAAAATATATATATATATATATATAATAAAAAGAATATAGATACATAAAAACCTAGATGGAAATATAGATAGATATCACAATTTTAGCTTAGATTATTATTTCCATTTAAAGCTATACTGACAAATGAAAGTGTCCGTAATCTCAATAATCCAGTTTTCAAAACATGTTATGGAAACAAATTGGCTGGAATTAAATAGAATAGGGCACTTTAAAAACCTCCATGGATAGTGGGGGTATGAACTCTCCATGTTGGCATGGAGTTAAGTTAGTTTATTTTAGATAGTTTGTGGCGCCGTGAAACTACACAAGTACCAAACCACCTTCCCCAGCCTAACGGGATATGCTGCGCTATATAAGACCTTGATAAAACCACCTTCCTCAACCTAACAGAATATGCTGCGCTATATAAGACCTTGATAAAACCACCTTCCCCAACCTAACGGGATATGCTGCACTATATAAGAAACTGTAAATAAGTAAATAAATAAATAAAATAAAACCTAACACTAACGCTGGCCGCATACTCACATTCAGGATGCCGGAAGCAAGGGTTCCGCTGCCGATTTCTTAGCTGTAGTTGGGTATGCCAACATTGGTATTGTGACTGCCGGTCACTTTCATGTGAAACTCGACAGTCTATTCTTGTTCTTCGAAATTAAAGCTATTCTGTCTGAGAAATTTCCAAGAAACTGAACATTTCCTTGGTGTGTACTACTCCCTTCAGAGAACAGCACAAATAGGCTTTAACCTAACTAGAAAAAGAAGTGGGAAGCCCCTGTGCACAACTGAGCAATAAGACACGTACATTAGAGTCTAGTTTGAGAAGTAGATGCCTCAAAGGTCCTCAACTGGCAGCTTCATTAAATGGTCCCCTCAAAATGACAGTGTCAACATCTACAGTGAAGAGGCGACCCCGAGATGCTGGCCTTCTAGGCAGAGTGGCAAAGAAAAAGCTATATATGAGACTGGCCAATAAAAGGAAAATATTAATATGGGCAAAGGAACAGACAATCAAAGTTTGAGGTGTTTGAATCACACAGAACATTTGTGAGACTCAGAATAAGTGAAAAGATACTGGAAAAGTACCTGACACCATCTGTCAAGCATGGTGGAGGAATGTGATCATCTGGGGCTACTGGTAAAGTGGGAGATTTGTATAAGGTAAAAGGGATTTTGACTAAGGAAGGTTATCACTCCATTTTGCAATGCCATGCCATACCCTGTGGACAGCGCTTGATTGGAGCCAATTTCCTCTTCCAACAGGAAAATGACCCAATGCACACCTCCAAATTATGCAAGAACTATTTAGGGAAGAAGCAGGCAGCTGGTATTCTGTCTGTAATCGAGTGGCCAGCGCAGTCACCAGATCTCAACCCCATTGAGCTGTTTTGGGAGCAGCGTGACCGTATGGTACGCAAGAAGTGTCCATCAAGCCAATCCATCTTGTGGGAGGTGCTTCAGGAAGCTTAGGGTGAAATTTCTTCAGATTACCTCAACAAATTAACAGCTAGAATGCCAAAGGTCTGCAATGTGGTAATTGCTGCAAAAGCCAAGTTTGAATGACAAAATTACTATTTCAAATAAAAATCATTATTTCTAACCTTGCCAATGTCTTGACTAGATGTTCTATTCATTGTGGAGCTCATTTATCGAATGAAAATCAGTTTTCATGTAATACATAAAATTGTCTGGGTGACCCCAAACTTTTGAACAGTAGTGCTTCTTTATTATTATTATTATTATTATTATTATTATTATTATTATTATTATTGCTATTTTCAATTAATTCTTTGCCGTTTGGCAGGCAAAATGAGTATGTGCATACAGTGGACAATCTACAATCCCTAAAGTTGCATGCTTCATTGATCTTTGAATAAGAATTTTCTACAGAAACACTAGACAATAATGCAGTGCGGAGTAAGGTGATCAAAGTACCTTTTCTGGGTTTCGATTTCTAATCCCGGTAAGATGAACTGTTTTTGTTATTCAGATGGAGAAAGACACAATAATGAATGGGGTTTAACTGGTCTTGTAAGAGGTTTAGCGATGATAATACTGTGTAAAGAAGATAAAGTGAATGTTTTTCTTTCAGTGCTTCTCACCCTTTAAATTTCATGTCATGATCACAATCAGAGCATAAAGGCAGAACTGCAAAGCCATTTTTAATACAGTCAAAATGTCACAATAAGGAGAGATTCAAAGAACAAATTCAAACAGCGACAATTATGGTATCTGTTCTCCTGGATGCTTAATAAGGAGAGTGCAGATGATAAAAAAGTAATAACGAAGACGTTACGTGTTAGATATTTAAATATTGTCAACTCTGATTTTAGTAAATTGTCCTAATAGTGCACATTGCTCGTAAATGATTTGACACTGCTAAGTCCACAAGGCCTGATCTGGACAGTCTACTTGAGGACGGATCAGTTGGACCCATCCAATGTGGCTACTGACACTTGGGACCAAATTCAAAAGTGAACTTGTTGCTTGCACTTGGAAAATTGGTGTCTGGTCAACATTTGAAGCAAGAACTATTATTTCAGTTTTCTTAACATCTCTAGTGGGATGTTGCTATGGGAAACAGCTACTATCTTTTATCTTCTAGAAGATGCTTAATAAATAAGAAGTAGATTCTGATTGTTTGCACAAGGCAACATCCCATCTGAAATACAACTCCCATCTTAGTAAATTTCCCCCCATAGTGTATCTATAACACAGTCTAATGTTTAGTGGAACAATCTGTTTGTTTCTGCTTCTAGGGTGAACACTATTAAGAGATAGGATCCCAATGGAATGAATAGCAATAGAGAGTTAGAACATTGGGAACATTTAAAAGAGCAGGGGACAGAGAAGAGATGTGTGTGTCAGGGACTAGATCCTAGGTAAGGGGGGACAGAGCATCAGGAGAGAGAGGGTTGTGTCCCAAGGTCTAGGTTCTAAGGGTACAGAAGAAGAGAGGGTATCAGAGGATAAGGGGCAGGGTGCACTAAAGCAAAAATGCGGCAAAGAAAACCCCTGTTTTCGTGGTTTTTACTTCATTTGGTATAAACTAAAACCCGCACGCCGGGTTATCGCAACAGGAAGAATTGCCAGCTAATAGCTGGGCTTCTTATTGCAACCCCCACCACCCCGCATGGACCCCCGCCGCTCCCCCCCTCACCTGTGTCCAGGCAGCAGGGCCTGATTAACAATGAGCCAGATGGCGCTACAGCTCCAGGCCCCCACATAGAATAATGATGACAACCAGACAGACACCAGCTGGCCACATGGTTGGCTATAAATCACAAGCATTAAAATTGCATTTCTATTATACACATGATTATGCAATTTTTGTACTTTTATATAGTTATGGAGACATTGGTGCTTATAGTGTATGGGTTCTACATGACATTGGCCTCACCTCCTTCACTACTCATAGTCAGGGCAGCCGAGAGGAATGACGGGCCCCTGTAAAATTTGGGGGGAGTGGCCTAAGTGTGGGCGGTGTTGGCACCTCCCACTCTTAGGCCACGCCCCCAAAATTTTAGAGGATGGTGAAAGAAAACTCTAAATCCTGTAATCTCAGCAGCAGCAGTACATACCTACAGCATGTGCTGTGCTGACAGCATGCTCAGCATGACCTCTCACGCTGTCAGTGCGACACTCATGCTGAGCCTGCTGTCAGCACACCACATGCTGTAGAAGTGTGTGCTGCTGTTGCTACCCGGGAGGGACAGAGGGGGGAGGGAGGGGTCCCCTCCAGCAAGCCTGGGCCCGGGTAATTAGTACCCACTCCCCCCCTCCCGGCTGCCCTGCTCATAGTCCCTTGAACATTTTCAGCTCCAGACCCATTAGGCCCTTGATCCGTCCCTGCCGGGCAGCCACCTGTGTCTAGGCATCACGCTCAAATAGAGATGATCATTGTCTGAGTGGCCTGTCTGGTGATTAACTATCTATTTCTATCGAACATTGTTATTTTCTACTCTTTATATGATTTACTCCTGTGTTTCCTCAGTATTGTGGTTTCCATTCAGCATCTCTCTCTTGCTCTCTCGCTCTCTTTCTCTCTCACACACACACACACACACACACTTCCTGTCTCACACTTTACTTGTCTCCTTACTTTTCCCCGCTGAATAACATGTTACCTTGTGCACCATCCAGCCTAAGAGTCTGTTCTGACTGTTTCTACTCTGTCTCTACATTACTAACTTTATACTCTGTCTATACATTTCTGACCTTAGTCCATTTACAGTACTCCCTATACCTATTTCCTTGTGACCCTGGGCCAAAAAGCTACTTAAAGATTTCTAGGAATTGCAAACTATTATCACCAATTAAGAAATATTCTCTGGTTGAAGCATCTATTGCAGTTCTGTCCATGAAAGAGGATAATTCCTGAATCCGATCACCAGCAGTGGTTACCCCCCATTTCCTTTCCTGATGAAAGCAATTTCTTCCGCTCCTGTACTCAATCAACTGAGCTTTTGCTTTATAGAAGTTGTACTTCTGGAGTTGGTATAAGACTTTCTTTAAGTATTATACCGTAATAATCATTCTTGTGGTGGGCTCTTAACATTTGTCTCTTTTAGATAAAAATTAGTCTATTAGTGAGATTGATCTTCTTGTTATAAAACTTGCTTTGAGGAAAGAAGACATCTGCTGGAACAAGGTCTATTATCTTTATGAATCACAGAAGTCCTCAAAATTTTCAATCTGCTCAGGAGTCCAATCTTTGAAAAGCCCACTGGCAACTCTGCATTCTTCATTGCCAATCACTATGGTTCTAAACACACTTTCTCTGTCATTAGACTATTTATACAAACAGCTTAATTGATATTAATCCTTATTAGAATGTGGCATCTATGTTTTCTTGGTGGATGTTGGTATTCATCAAGGGGACTTTCTTGTGACTCTAAGTGGTCAATCCAATTTCCAATTCCAATGTGCGAGTCAACACAGCAACAGCCTCACTTTACGGCAGGCTAACCTTGCTTGAAACTGCTTGTACTCTCATAGGGCTGAGAGCAGTTTTGTGAGAATTTGGGCCAAAATTGGGCAATAAACGGTGCAATATGTATTGCCGTTAATGCCATTAAAGCACTGCAGAAATGTCAACTTACTCTTTGATTTATTTGGATTGAACGCTAACATTGTAGGACATCCTGGCATCAAGAATCCCATTGCAGAAGACACATGTGGGCCAATACAAAGAAATATACTTCATACTTTATCTAAAAAAAACATGGCAGTGGGGTCATTTTTTATATGCTTCTACTTCCTCCATTACCATTGTCTAAGATGCCACCACATGGGCCTTATTCTGGTTGGTGCGTTCATTTCCGTATACTTTCGGATGCCGTTTTTTAGCCGTCTGCGCATGCGCGGGGAACACTATGCGCATGTGCCACGCATGGTCTACGTACTTGTACTCACTAATACCGCACAGAAATGTGCACCGCAATCACTCGTAAAATATGGGCGTATTATGGGCGTCATTCGGAATGACACAGGGGCGTACTTTCAAAGTGGGCTAAACTGGGCGGAAACATGGGCGGACACGGGGGAGTGCACTTATTTTGGTAGGGGTGCATTCAGACAGCACACCGAATGCACGCGAACAAAAAGGCTAGAAATATGCGGTGTCCATGAGCAAGTATTGCTTTGCGGACACCACTCGGTCATGCGCTAGGCAATCGGAACGCCTAATCACTACAACCAATGTCAGGTGAACACAAAACAATCCACTCCTTTACTCATTCCTTGTTAATTACACGCTTGTCACTGCTTCAATTGGAACCATTGCAGCTTAAATGGAACATTACTAAACACACACATATATGCTGCACTTTTCACACACTTTTACACTGCAAATAATGAACACAACTTCATAGTAATAATACAATTAACGACCTCGTACTTGTCGATAAAAATGCGGTCGACCTAGATACAGGTCGACCTAATAGCGGTCTACCTTTCTGCCGTAAGACCTTGCATATTTCGATATAACTATTATGGACCATATGCTACTGTCTATCTATACACTTTCGATAAAAACGTACAGTCTGACTAACGGCTTCGACCAAAACACCGTCGATCTAATACTCGTCGACCATATAATCCCATTCCGATGGCGCAAATTTATTTATTTATTTTTTCCAAAAATTCTATGTTTTTTAACCTTAATAAATAGTTAATTACAGTTCGAAGTTGTCTGTGTGTTTTTTTAAAATGGAAAAGTATATGTGTAACTTGTTTATAATCTTTTAAATAAGCCAACTGTACATACTGTATATAGATTATGTTATGTTCACATGCTGTAAGGGTTAATGTGTGTAATGAATATAGTAGTAATGTGTTTCAGTATATATTAGGATTTAATTGATTCAAATAGACAACAATCCCTTTTTAATGAGGTTGCCTAATTGTATAAGTGGGTCATGTGTTCGCTCTGTGTGCTCATAAAAATAGTTATATTGAGCGTAAATACTCCGCATCGGTGCCTACGGCCAGGTTCCCGTACGTTCTAACGCGGTAAGACCGTGCTTACGCTGTAAGACCGTGCAGAATCTGTACGTGTCCACCGCACATGCAAGGTTTTTAGGTCGTCCGTACACACGCCCAATTCTTAAAGAGTGAGTCCGTCCGAATGCGGAGGCTCAATGGGCGTTTCTACGGACGATGTCCGCATAGCGTTGTGTGCGGCCCGCTCCGTAAGAATTCGGGAATGTACGCACCGATCAGAATAAGGGCCATTGTTCTGACATACTTATTTGTTCTCCTACTTCTCATCTAGGTGTATTTGGTAATGGTGAGAGGGCTGGTGGAGCATTTCCACTATTGTAGACAGGGGGGGGGGGACTGCACACCCTAATTCTAAACATAATGAGAGGTGATCCTATGCTGAGACTTGTAGTGCCAAACAGAAAAAAAAGAGAAAATGCAGGTGCACTGCAAAAAAGAGAAAATGCAGGTGCACTGTCAAATTTTACTCTTATTATAATAAAAAGAGTCAAATTGAGATGGGCCCACTCACCACATCCAGGTGAACTCAATTGATGGATCTCTAACATTCCTAAGGTTCAAGTCCAAAGCACGGGCCCCCTAAGCCAGTACAACCCTACCACCCCCAAGACATCACACTAGTAAGAGGTGGAAGTCAGTGTTAAAAGGCTGTGGGAAGTGTGTGTGTGTGTGGGGGGGGGGGGGTGTCAGGCTGTAGAGAGGAACGGTAAGGGGTGTCTGGGAGAGGTTAAGTATTCTGACCCCTGATGCCCTACAGACAGCAAAGTGATTTCACATGTAGAGTTTATACAATTAAAGTAGATGTTACCTATTAGGAAAATAAAATCTCCAATATAATGCTAAGGATTAACAGTTTAGATGTATGAACTACAGTAAATTTTATACACAAGTGTTTGAATACAAAATATACCTGGTTAGTGTAACACTGGCCTCACATCTTTACTACTGTGCTGTTCGAGGACCCTGTTCCTTCCAACATCTAACTAAGTGCTAATCAAATTTTCTACAGTGACAGCACCCTAGAGAATTAGCATTTTTTCACTGCACACCTAGGAAAAAAATTATTATTGAGAAATTTTGCATAAATTACTAAAATAAGTACCATCACAATGACTGTAAATGATTTGATTTGGTACTAGATTTCCAACCCATGGCACCCCTGCACGTAACATAGTACCTAGTTTGGGAACCCCTGATACTAACTTTAGGTCCATGTCACCTGCTGCTCACTAGACCATAACATATCTTCTGAATTGTTCTGTCGTGCTGTAAATATTTATTTTATTATTTATTTATTTATTTACAGTTTCTTATATAGCGCAGCAGATTCTGTTGCGCTTTACAATTGAAAACAGAGATAAAAAGAACTGGTCAACAACAGACAGACATGGAGGTAGGAGGGCCCTGCTGCAAGCTTACAATCTATAGGGATGTAATAGAGAAAAACACAGGGACAGGCACCAGTAATAACATAGGCCCTTATTCTGATTGATGCGTACTTTTCCGCATACTTTCGGATAGCGTCTTTACGGCGTCTGCGCATGCGTGGAGAACGCCACGCGCATGTGCCACGCATTGACTCCGTACCTGTTCGTGCAAATCCCGTACAAAACTGTGCCCCGCAATCAGTCTTGAAATATGGGCGTATTATGGGCGTCATGCGGAATGAGACATGGGCGTAGTTTCAAAGTGGGAAAAACTGGGAGGAAACATGGGCGGACACGGGGGAGTACACTTATGTTGGGGGGCGTACATTCGGATAGCACTCCGAATGCACGCGACCAAAACCGATAGAAATGTGCGGTGTCCATAAGTCAAGTATTGCTTTGCGGAAACCACTCGGTCTTGCGGTAGCCGAACGGAACGCCTAATGACTACAAGCATTAACACCTGAACCCAATACAATCGACTCCTTTACTCATTACTCACTAATAGGACGCTTGTCAGTGCTTTAATTGAAACCATTGCTGCTTCAAGGAACCTTTACTAAACACACACATATGCTGTACTTGTCCCACACTTTTAAACTGCTAAGAATGGACATCACTGAATATTAATCCTATCAATACACATGTGTATTCTACATGTACTAATTAAACCACACAATTTTGATAAAGTAAAGAAATTTATTTAAAGACATTTCACACACAATGAAACTGTGAAGCAATTAAAAACAAAAAAAAAAAATAATACCAAAAACCATGGCAGGAATGTACCAAAATAACTTATAATCCAAAATAAATATAATTGCACACATTCATAGCCACAGCAGAATCATTTGGAACACAACCGGGGACTTAGCAACATCACTTCAAGTACAGCTGACAGTAATGGCAGGCAAAAGAGGGCAACAGGGGAACCAAAAATGACATATGAAGCAAGGGCTCATCTGGTTACCCTCAGCACGTGATTGGACACAAGAAGCTGACACACACAGCACAATGAAAGAGTTGGGACCACATAACGGTGGAGATTAATGCAGCCACAAGTTCATTTGCGAGCACGTTTGCCCTTGGTAGGCTCCTTGGCCTGTGCAGCAGCTCTTCGGCCACGGCCAGATGCTGGGGCAGGTGGAGCAGATGCTGGTGAGGGGGTGGATGGTCTACCCCTCCTGCCAGCAGGGAGTGTTGCAGGTGGTAATGCACCAGAAACAGATGACATTAGGACCCTATTGCTGTTAACTAGCTCCACCATAAGCTCATTATGGTGGAGGAGGAGATCATTTTGACGCGTGGCTTGCTCGGCCAGCACCTGAGCACTTGCAGCCATGGCCTGATGCGCCTGAACCATGGCCTGATGCGCCTCAGCCATGGACTGCATGCTCCCAGCGATGGACTGCTGGGTGCTGACCAAGCTCGCCATGATCTCCTCGGTCCTACGCATCTGTTCTGATGCCAACTCTCCCTGCTGGTTAATGTCCCCAAGCATCTGGGCCAAGCTGGCATAATCGGCTTGGGCCGATGGCTGCTGCTGCACACGGCTACCACTGGGGCCAGGTGGCACGGACTCCTCCACCTCCTGAGAAGACTGTTCACCAAGCAGTGGGGTGTCTGTTGAAAATGAGAAACACAATTAGGACACATTCTAAGATAATTACTTGCACAAGCTTATGGCATGACAAATATTTACCTTCCAGAAAAGACGCAAACACTTCAGCTGGGGCCTCGCTATCCATCGTGCTCACCCCCCTGACCTCCTCAACTGCTACACAGCTCTCGGCCATCAACTCCAGGGGGGTGAACTCTAGCCCTGATGGCATGGGCCCGGCCCCAGATCTCTGGCTGTGTTCCCACTGCTTGGTCATCTTCCTCTTCAGGTTGGTTTTGAAGTCGTGCCACCTGCAATGTAAGTTGACATATTAATACATGTCACTCCAGATGTTTGATGTTGCAGCCATTGCTCTGTGCTACATATTACGACATGTGCTTCATGTCAAAAACATGACATTACATTCAACTATGATATCAACCGTTACAATACACATTCACACTCACCCTACTCTAACTCTCAACTAAATAACATGGCAATCATGTCTGTGTATCGTACCAACCTCACCGGCCATTTGCCAAATCCATCTGAGCATTAATTCAAACATTACTTGTCTATTACTGGGCACATGTATCACAAAACAACTTGCCTCTTCTTGACATGCTCCGCCTCACGAACTTGTGGCGCCACTTCATTAATCTCTGCCGTTATGTCTTCCCAAATCTTCCATCTGCGTGTGTGTGTCAGCCTCTCCGGTGGACACTCAATCCAATCACGTGCTCACGGAACCAGGATGGCAAGCTCCTGTGCTTCATATGCCTTATTTCGGGAACTTGGTTCCTCTGTTGGCCTCTTTTTCCCCTTGCCACGTCCATGCCCACGCCCACTGGCACGTGGCGCTGTACTTGAAGTGCTGCCCATGGTAGTATCTTGTGAAGTCCCCGGTTGTGTTCCAAAGGATTCTGCTGAGGCTGCATATGAGGCAGCTGCAGGTTGCCCTGCTGTAGAAGGGCCAGCTGCAGGTTGCCCTGCTGTAGAAGGGCCAGGTGCAGGTTGCCCTGCTGGAGAAGGGCCAGGTGCAGGTTGCCCTGCTGGAGAAGGGCCAGGTGCAGGTTGCCCTGCTGTAGAAGGGCCAGGTGCAGGTTGCCCTGCTGGAGAAGGGCCAGGTGCAGGTTGCCCTGCTGGAGAAGGGCCAGGTGCAGGTTGCCCTGCTGGAGAAGGGCCAGCAGCCTCAGCATTTCCCACTGCCTGCATGTGCAGTGGCACATAGGAGGTGCTGGAGTCCATCTTGTCAAAAAGTAGCTGCAACTCTTGGTCCACCTCTGATTGGGATCCAGACATGTTAGCAGCAACTTTGTCACATTCTAATACACCTTTATATACTGTTTGTGTATCCTGTTTGGCGTACATCAGCGGCAGCTGCGTTCCGTGCTTGAGCATAACGGCCGCCTGCGTACGGCGTGGTTTTTTCGCGCCGCATACGTTGCGGAAATTCCATTGTGTAAAACCTGGCGAAACTTCTACATGAAATATTGGTCACCAATTCTAACATTGCATAGAATCTTCGGATACACCTGTGACTATCGCACAATATACATGCTATTTGGTAGCATGACATGACATTTGGTTCATGACTACTGTGGTATTGTTGATTTTGATTGCAATCTAAAAGTAGCCCAATACCTTAGAAAATCCAGGCCACAAGTCATGCAATACTCATCACTACTGTTATAGACAACACATGTGAGAGGCCTATAAATAGTGAATTGCTGCTAGAATCATTTGTATCCAGATCTGTACTTGTCAGGGTCTAAGGTAAGCTCTTCCATGGTCCTTGTAGATATGATATCCATTAACAATGTAAGTGTATGAATGTATGCACCATTGCCTCACTGACTACAGATTGTTGGGCCAGCAAAGTGTTTGTAGCATTATAGCAACATGTCACATGTTCACTATTTCAATCACAGGTCTTAAACCTGTGTGTGTCCATCTATTGCAGGACAACATGTCCCAGCAATAGGTGAAATGTGTCAGAGTACATGATGTCGGCAACAAATGCAGACACCTTTGATACTCAAGTAGTGTTTAGTAGTTCGATGTTGTAAGCATCTGTGTGTTTAGGACGGTGTGTATTGAGTTCATATTATTGTTACATCATTATAGAGTCAAATGGATCTTCGCTATTTGACGGGGCGGCCATCTATTGTACGTATTGAAGCCTACAAATCTATTTGTTGTCGGATATGGCCATTATGTGCATAGGTGCATCATTATTTATGTTCATTTCTTTCTAGGTTGCTGAAGCAATGATGGCATTCATGGAAAGGAGGCTAAGGGCACTTGCGGCTCTCCCCACTCATCGCCCAAGGAGGCCAGGACGTGCTAGAATCTATCGCACACGGGTGACTCTGTTTGGTATGCCCGATGATGAGGTACTTACTAGGTACCGGTTACCGCCACATGTCATTCTGGATCTGCTCTCGTTAATTGAGAGTGATCTGGAACCTCTACACGGGATCACGACAGCAATTCCGCCTCACACACAGCTGCTGGCGGTGTTGCATTTCTGCGCCTCAGGATCATTCCAACAAGTAGTGGCAGTACTTGCTGGAATATCTCAGCCGGCCTTCTGCCGAATCCTGAGGCGTGTGACGTCGGCCATGTTTAGGCGCAAGGGGCACTTCATGGCCATGACATTTGCCACCGAGACCCTGCGCAGAAGCCAGCAGGCCTTCCATCAAATTGCTGGCTTCCCTAATGTGATAGGGGCTGTGGATGGCACCCATGTACCATTTGTGCCTCCATCTCGAAGTGAGAAGATATATAGGAACCGCAAATTGTTCCACTCACTGAACGTGATGGTGGTATGTGGCCCATCCATGGAAATTCTCGCCTTCAACTCGAAGTTTCCCGGAAGTGCCCATGACTCTCATGTCATCCGACAAACCGGGATATGGCAAAGACTACAAGAGCTGGAAGGCCGTGATGCGTGGGTTCTGGGTGACTCCGGTTACCCATGTACGCCCTGGCTACTTACGCCGTACAGCTCCCCAGCACCGGACCCACAGGAGGCATTCAATGGGGCGCATGTTGCCACCAGGCAAGTGGTGGAGCGCTCAATTGGCCTTTTAAAGGGTCGATTTAGAGTGCTCCACCGCACTGGTGGGGACTTACAGTATGCGCCTGAAATGGTGTCGAGGATCGTGGGCCTGTGTGTATTTTTCCATAACATTGCTGTGCGGCGTGAGATACCCTTTGATGAGTGGGAGGTTCCATCTGAGCCGCAAGATCCGCCCATGCGCCCATCCCGCGCCCCTGAATGCCGGAGGGGATACCAGCTGCGGGACTCTGTGGCGCAAAGATTCTTCAGGTACATTTTATATAGTTGACCAGAACACACCAATTGTTGTAAAAATCACCCCTTCAAATAAGTACAGTGTGTTAGTTGTCAGTGTTACAAAACGACAATTAGCCAGCCTGCCCTCCTAATGGCAAAGAAATTGTAGATATTTATCATATGTGCTTAGTTTTGGTGGAAGTACAATATAGGTGCTCATTATTATACCTTGTGCAAGGGATCTTATGTGTTTGTTATATCTTCATTATTGTAGTTGATACTATCCCTGATGTCTGGTGAGTACATTGATTTATTCTCTAATGTGGTGGGGACTTTTTTCTGTGTTGATGTATGATTTGTTTGCAGATATATATATATATATATATATATATATATATATATATATATATGATATTGGAATTTATGAACATGTTTAAAAATTTCAAGGAGCAGCCAGGCAGCCAGGCAGCCAGGCAGCCAGGCAGGCAGGCAGGCAGGCAGGCAGCCAGCGCTGGTGTATAATGCTGTACTCAGGATACCTGCAAGTATGTGTATGTGTCTTTTAAACATAAATGTACGCATACACATAGATGCATAGAGTAAGTAATGCTAAGTACAGCTATGCGTTGCTAAGCTATAGCACGCGTTGCTTGGCGGAGCGAGGCGTTATTGGATTTGCAAAGTGCATACACACTGTGTTTTATATATATCAGATTTGTTCATTGCCATACATCAGCACTACCGTTTTGAAGGCATGCGAATTTGTCACCATTTGTGTTGGCGCAGAGACGCTGTTCATGTCAAGATGAACAATAAAGTTATTAACAGAAATAACTGTGATAAACCAATGCCACCACATGATTGGTTGATTGATGCCATTGTTAACATGGCGGAGACACGCAGGGCAGAGCCGTTTTCGCCTGCGGAACTGAGGGCTCTGGTCTCCGTCATGGAGACAAGGCTGGGCCGTGCAGGGCCGTTCATAACAAATGGCCAGAAGCGGCGGGCCTATGCTGCGGCAGGGCGCCGCATTTTCGCCCGCACTCGGGTGCGGAGGACCATCGGCCAGCTAGAGAGGCGGTGGTCAGACCTCCGCAGGCGCCAGCCCCAGCTTCTCCACCAGATTAGGAGGGAGATAGCTGATTGTGAGTATTTTAGCTATGAAATTTCGCACTGACATCATAGCATATATAAACTATAACAATTGTCTCATGATAAGTGGGTGTCCATGGGTTTAAAAGTCCCTAGACTGTTATGTGTGCTTCTTCCTGGTTAACATGCAGTCATGTGCCTTTTATATGTAATTACATAGCATTCATGATTCTGATGCATACAATGTGCCAGATCTAATATGTGTTAAACATTGATAAATGCCAGGGTTGTAATGATTGAACAAATTACTAACAATCACATAATAAATTAAATATCACACTTTGGAGTCCATTAACAGTAAGGAGCTACTTTCAAACATCGTTTGCCAACATTATCACCCTTCCATGTATGTCTTGTTATGGATTAATACATGTGCCCCAATGACCCTACATTGACCATGATTTTGGTTTCTTCCACACAGCACGAGCCAGAGCACAACAGGCACGTGAACAGGCCGAGGCAGGCCAGGCCGAGGAGGAGGGGCAAGAGCCTGATGAGGAGGTGCCGCCGATGGTGGAGGAGGAGCAAGTGGAGGAGGAGGAGGAGCAGATGGTGGAGGAGGTGGAGGAGATGGTGGAGGAGGTGGAGGAGATGGTGGAGGAGGAGTATGTGGTGGAGGAGGTGGTGGAGGAGGAGGAGGTGCCTGAGGAGGTGGTGGTGGAGGAGGTGGAAGAGGAGTTGGTGGCGGAGGAGGAGGTGGAGGAGGTGTTGGTGGCGGAGGAGGAGGTGGAGGAGGTGGAGGAGGTGGAGGAGGTGGAGGAGGTGGTGGTGGTGGAGGAGGTGGTGGTGGCGGAGGAGGAGGTGGAGGAGCTGATGGTGGCGGAGGAGGTGGCGGAGGAGGGGGCTGAGGAGGCCACGGTTGCCCCGGAGTTGGCCGAATCCGAGGGGGAGGAGGCGTGTGAGGCGCCGGAGGCCCAACAAATCGGTATGTATACATAATGCATCATTCATGAAGTAGTTGTACTGGTATTTGTTATGTAGCACTGGTGATGGTAAATTTTGTTAGAATACTATTAATACAGAACCCAAAGTGGGTAGCTACAGATACAGGTACGGGTTAGATGGGGTGTCCAAGGCATCCCTTTCATCCAGGACACCTCTGAATTACACAGGTTTGTGGGATGGCTTGGAGCTCCATTTTGACTGCCACATAACCGTTGTAGTTAAACAGGATCCTGGAGTAAAGGGATGAGTGTATCATTTGTGGATTAAATTCACCTGCTGCAAGCGTCGATTCTGACCCATCATATAGTGGAATGTATCTTTTTGTTGAATGTTATTTATAAACTATATGATGTATGCTATAAATGGAGTATGGGCCGGCCTACCTTGGAATGGAGTCACAAATTGCCAGTGTCCCTGGAGCCTCCTCTACCTAAACACCCCCTGTAGTTCAGATTGTTTTTTTGCCCACACAGAATTGTAGGTTGGTTTAGACTGAATTATGATTTGGAGGATGTGTACTGTGCATTCCTGACATTTGCATAACTCCCATGCCACGAACCATCACTGAACTTAGACTGAGGAGATTGCTTGTCATTGGTTAGTCATGGGTGGGTTGTGAATGAGAAGAAACACTATGACTGTTATGTCTTCTGCAGAGTAAAGGGTAGAGGGACAAAAACACAGTATGTAGTAAATAAGTTTGCATGTATGTATGTATATATGTATGTGTCATATCTATTTATCTATGTGTGTCTCTATCTCTCTACATATATATATATATATATATATAATCCAATGCGACCGGCACTCAGGTCTTGGAGACTGTAAGCCAGGGAATCCTTGCTCCGGTGCCCTCAGACTAGAGGGAGTGAATCCTCTGGAGATATACAAGGTGCAAATAAGCGGCACTCGGAGACTCACGTACCGGTGAAGAAGGTGGAAATTTTATTCCATGTGCCCAAAAGAAAACGTTTCGGAGCTCGGGGGCCCCGTCGTCAGTTCAGGGAAGCACAACAAACAATTACATACGTGACATTTATAGGTAACTTACCCGCCCCCCGTGCGCCCCGTCCGTGTCCTCCTCCAGCGGCTACTTCCGGGTTGGCGCCGTCTCGGTGACGCTGCTGGCGCCGCTCCGATAGTCGCGATGTTTGTTATGTAGCACTGGTGATGGTAAATTTTGTTAGAATACTATTAATACAGAACCCAAAGTGGGTAGCTACAGATACAGGTACGGGTTAGATGGGGTGTCCAAGGCATCCCTTTCATCCAGGACACCCTTTCATCCCTTTCATCCAGGACACCTCTGAATTACACAGGTTTGTGGGATGGCTTGGAGCTCCATTTTGACTGCCACATAACCGTTGTAGTTAAACAGGATCCTGGAGTAAAGGGATGAGTGTATCATTTGTGGATTAAATTCACCTGCTGCACGCGACCATCGCGACTATCGGAGCGGCGCCAGCAGCGTCACCGAGACGGCGCCAACCCGGAAGTAGCCGCTGGAGGAGGACACGGACGGGGCGCACGGGGGGCGGGTAAGTTACCTATAAATGTCACGTATGTAATTGTTTGTTGTGCTTCCCTGAACTGACGACGGGGCCCCCGAGCTCCGAAACGTTTTCTTTTGGGCACATGGAATAAAATTTCCACCTTCTTCACCGGTACGTGAGTCTCCGAGTGCCGCTTATTTGCACCTTGTATATATATATATATATATATATAGATATATATATATATATATATATATATATATATATAGATATATATATATATATATATTACACATGTCACCTAGCATTTCTGCAATTTATGTAGCAGTATGTGAAATGTATGCATGAATATCATGACTAATTTTTGCCCCTTTCACATGCCCACAGATGCCACAACACCGGCAGATGAGGGGGTTCGTGGGGCCCTCCTGCGGATGGGCCACCATTTGCGGCTCCTAATAGCCGACCTACAGGACCTCCGAGATTTACTTTTATAATTTATTATTTTTTCCTTTTCTATTTAATTGTTAAATTTCCAAGCCAATAAATGTTTTATGCAAGTTCAAAGTTGTTGGTTTTATTTGCATATTAAACAGTATATGTGTAGATTGTTTATAATTTTTTACACAGGGTCTAATACAAACCATTGCACTTCAATTGCTGTAAGGGTTAATGTGTGCAATGCATGTGTTAGGCATGCTTGTAAGGATATATTGGCATCTAATTGATTCCAATTCCAAACAGGCATTTTTGTATGAGGATAGGTAATTGAATAAGTGGGTCATGTGATGTATTGCAGAATAGACATAATAGTTTGTAGTTTGGCGTAAATACACCGCTTCCGTGCGGAAGCACCGCTTGCCATCCGTTTGGATGCGGGATTCCCGTGCATACTCTGTAATACCGTGCAGAATCGGAGTGTTTCACCCGCACACGTATGGTTTGTATTTCGTCCGTAAACACGCCCTGTTCTTAAAGAGTGCGGAGGACACGTGGGCGTTTCTACGGACGATGGCCGCACGCGGCAGCACACCGTGGCGTGCGGACCGCACCGTAAGAATTCGGGAATATCCGCACCGATCAGAATAAGGGCCATAGCTTGTAGGTCCAGAAGGGAAGCTTTATAATACATAAGTGCCTCAGAGGGTTATGCGTGTGGTACTTTAAGATGATAGGCTTGTCTGAAGAGGTGAGTTTTTAGGGAACGCTTGAAAGTTTGGAGGCTAGTGGAGAGTCTTATTGTGTGTGAAAGAGAATTCCATAGGGTGGGAGCAGCCCAATGAAAGTCCTGTAATAGTGAATGGGAGCTAGTGATCTGTGCAGAAGAGAGACTCAGATATTGTGCAGAGCGGAGTGGTAGAGATGGGAGATATGTTGTGATAAGTAAAGAGGTATAAGTTGGTGCAGTATGGTTAAAAGGGTTTTATATTGAATACGGTAAAACACAGGTAACCAATGGAAGGACTCACAGAGCGGATCAGCAGAAGATGAGAGTCTTGTTAGGAAGCAGCAGAATTTAAAATGGATTGCAGAGTCTGCTCTTGGGAAGACCAGTTAGGAGAGTATTGCAATAATATTCTGATGTATTATCACATACAATAAGCAGAAACCAGTGACACATATTCAAGTTAGACTTGAAGAAAGATAACGGTTCAATGATTAAAGCCAAACACATCTTAAAACTGTTTAAACTGTTAATGGTTAAAAGCAATATAATATAACACAAAGTTATAAAACATAATGCAAAACATATATATCTTTGTTGAACTTGAACTCTGTTTTAGAGCAGCGCAGACAGAATTATTGAAACGTATCTTATGTGATATAAATAAGGGCGGTTTCATACAGTACTAAAGCAATTCTAAAACCACCCAAATCCCTGACATGTATCAGGCAAATGTAATGTTCACAACCTGTCCAGTGGGGAAATTGCTTCTGATTAACACTCAAAATAATTTGTGAGGGGAAACAAAAAAAATACATAAGGATGAATATTAATTAATTTCCTTCTAGGTGACTGAAGGTGCGTATTAAATGAAATATGTTCTGCATCAGCATAAAACAGATTGACATCTCTCTAGTGCTCTTTAGATGTTGTAATCAGTGTGTAACAAGAGATCTATTACACTGCCCATTACAACACAAACAACAACCTATTCGTTTTGTCCTGGAATATGAGAGTAGCAATGGGGAATTCAAATCCCCCCAAGGAGTTTCAAATGATGTATTGATCAATGGATTTAAACAAAAAAATGTTAGTGGTCAAAGGAGAGTGCACTACTGTCACATATATATATATATATATATATATATATATATATATATATATATATATATATATATATTATATATATATATATATATATATGTGTGTGTGTAGATAGATAGATAGATATATCAGATAGAAAGAAAAGGATAGATAGATAGATAGATAGATAGATAGATATCAGACTAGTAAGCCCTCTCAAAGCTAATACTTCAAAAGCTAGTCTGTACAAACATGCACACTTTCCTCTGTGTTTGTGCATGTGTGAGAGAAAAAGATGTAGTTTCACTCACTGCCAACAGATGGCAGTGTTTCCTAGACACATGGACACTCGTGTATAGATGATAGTCAACGGCGAGGTCCCTGCTGCAGATGGGAACTAGTAGCATTACTAGTTCCCAACCTCCGCAAGGACCCCGACCCCAGAATGCCCATCCGCTGCAGGGACCCCACCGCTGACTTCACATCCACCGCAAGGACCCCCTGCCCACCCCACGCTCCCCGGATCCCCGCGCTGCCCAGGTACCAGGGGGAACCTGCATCTGTCGGGGGGAGGGGGGGTTTGGATGCCTCTCTTCAGGGGGGGGACCTGCCTCTGTCCCACTTTTTGTTGTCCAGGGCACCCACGGACCTTAATATGGCCCTGCTTTCAGGTAATAGGGGAGAACCAGGGCCCCCATTGGGCCCCTCTATCAGACCTGAGCCCAGGTAATTAGTACTCCTCCTCCTGGCACCCATGTTCCAATGTGCCCCGCTTCCATACAGTGTGACACTAGCCTACAGGGGTACAGTAAAACCCCAGTGGGAACTACTGGCTGTTGCATTACTCTGCACAGGACTATGGTGCACTTTCTACAGTGCATTTCTGTTATTAATCTGGTACATTATTGGACTATCAATATTTATTATATACATTTATTAAGGAGCCCAGATAATGCACTCTCTAAGGGCTCTTTCACACGCTCCAACTAACAGCAGACAGCGAAACACCGCATGGACAAAAGCCATGCCGTACTGTATTTAATAATGGACAGGATTGTGTCCATTCACATGGGACGGTCATGGGCTCGCTGCCCGGTATCAGCCGGATGTCACCACTGGAAAGGACGGCTGCCAGGCTGTGGCTATACCGACCATTGTAAACTTCTGTGTACGACATGGCTTCTTGGCCATGCAGCGTTTCGCTGCCCGGCATCAGCTCGAGCGTGTGAAACCGCCCTAATGGTTAGCCAAATCTCTGTTGCAGATGGCCACACCCTCTCTGAAGACTGGCCACACCCCTAAACCTGGCCCCCTACTACTGCATCCCCCCTGGTGGGCCCTTGATGTCCCAGTCCCACACTAAATACATATAGTAAGTTATCAGCAATCAATGGTATACATTAAGTTAGTATTAAAGATGTTGAATATTTTTTATATTCAATATAATTCAACTGGTTTGAAGGCCATAAATGTGCTACAGGAGCATTCACCGATAGACCCTAATAATTTAGAGTTCGTGGTTTGCCACTGTCCAAGGTTCATTTATATTTTTTTGTATTCAGAGAACATTCATTGATGCAATTATTCCAATATAGTAATTGATTCAATTTTAGCGCAAACATTGCTCAAAAAAAAGCTCAAACATATTTTGGATCTGTTTTTAGCATGGTCAATTATCTTCAATTAAACCCTCATTTATGTTCTAATCAATTTGCAAATTTGGTTTGCTATGGATTAGAAATATGAAAATTGATTCCCAATTTTTTGTGCAAAATTTTATTTGAGCTTTGTTTAATGACTTACATTTATTATGTTCATACATAAAGTTATTCTATATGGCAAGAAAGGAGGGTAGAAAGTAGGAATACAGTACTCCTAATAAGGGAAAATCAATTTCTAACAATAATTAAAACAACTTAAATTGGATATTTTCTGCATAAAAAACACGTAGACAGAAATCAGTACAAAAAGGCAAAATATAATAATTATATAATATTTTGTTAGAATAATTATTAGCACGAAGTTGCCGAACGAACCCTTTTTTTTCTGCTACGTGTCCCGTCTGCGAAACCCGGTGATTTTATTTTAAAGAAATACTTTTTTCCCGATGATATAAATCCAGTTTGTCAACAGGCAACGTGTAATTTATGAGACCACTTTAGCGTATTATCGCCAGTCACAAATATTTTTAAAACACATTTTAAAGGATCTTTAACATATAATCTATTGAAATCTTGCTGCCACCAAATTTGTAATAAGAATCTGCTAAACTGTTCATCGATTGTAGAAAAGTGGCCATGGAAGACTTTTTTTTTTTATCACTAACTGCTGAAACAAAGAAATCTATAAAACCACAAGTCTCTATGCTCAAAGTGATATGTAGTGTTTCTTGAGGTTTCACACTATCGAGTCAATAATCTTCCATTAGCATTGGACAAACTGTCAGAATGACCTGCTGCCCTGCTATTTGTAGAGTGATTTGGCCCTACCATGCTGTATTAATATGAATTTTCGTCCCCATGTCTGGCGCTATAATTCTCTGTCCATTAAGCTCACATTTCTCTCTTATCAGCTTGTACTATTGATTTGTGAGAATATGTACAGTCAATTTGCACACATACAGCTACAAAGGTCATGAGAGGACACCAGTTTAGCTCCTGTTATATGTCCACAGGGCAATATTTATTAATGATTTTCTAGCCATTTATTCTCTACAAGATAATCTTTTAACATTTGTACCAAGGGAAACGAGTATTCAAACAGATATCCATCACCTCCTGGCTTTTTCAAGGGGTTTGTGTTACTGAGTTCTGTGCGACCCGCTGATGTTTATCATAACAAGCTGTTATATGTGCTGTTACTTCTCATTGACTCATTCACGTCTCATGCAGCTTTTGAAACGTTCCGACTGTTTGTTTAGTCTTTGGTAACACAATGAATTTTGACTTTTGGTTGTGTTTTTTAAAACTTTTGTGAAGTTGCAAAAAATTGCCCAAGTGCAAATGTCATTTACGAGCCTGTTTTTGCAACAACAAAAAAATACAGGGATAGGTGGAGGGGCTAGAACCGCACCCCTAATTTTAACTCTACTGTAATCTAAACACTAAGAATACCATACCTTACAACTGGGGCTCCCAACTGCCCCGCAGGCATGCCCCGGGGGCCAAATGCGGCCCGTGCTGTCATTTCAAGTGGCCCACAGCCTCCAGCTGGAAGCGGGCAGAGCATAAGATGTGGGAAGAACAGCACAGGACACTAAAGGTGGGGCACCGGTGAGCGCGCCTTTACCTTGCTGTCTGCTGCAGTGAGGAGGTGCCGGCCGCTACAGTGAGATGTGTTTGGCGTCCTACCCCTGCTGCTGCAATCGTATATCACCCTACTCCACAATCACAGTGACAGCAGTGTTTGGAGAGGGGGGCAGCAAGGGGGAAGCTTGCTCCCGTAACATGCAGAGCGGAGGATGGCAGCAGCGGAAGCCCAAGCATCTCCTGTCCTTGCAGTGCCTGCTTTGCCTCTCTGTCCTCTGGCTCACACAAGGGGTTGGGAAACATACAGAGAAGGGAGGGGGCAAAGTGTGGGACATACTTTGAAGGAGAGTCAGGCTGGGGGACATACAGTGAATGGAGGCAGTGATGGCCATTCAGAGAAGGGGGAGCAGGGGGAGGCTGGGGGACATACAGTGAATGGGGCCAGAGTGGGGTACATAGTGAATGGGGGTCATACAGTGAATGGGAGTCATACAGTGAATGGGAGTCATACAGTGAATGGGAGTCATACAGTGAAGGAAGGTCAGGCTTGGGGACATACAATGAATGGAGGCACTAATGGACATTAAGAGAAATGGGGCAGGCTGGGGGACAGAGTGAATGGGTGCAGAGTTGGGAACATACAGTGAATGGTGGCAGGCTGGGGGAAATACAGTGAAGGGGCAGGCTGGGGACATAGAGTGAATGAGGGGCAGAGTGGGGGACCAGTCTGATGTGATTAAGTATTCAAAGAATGTCAGGCTGAATGGTCGGCCCCCACACATTTACACTTCACCAAATCTGGCACTCGTCGCAAAAAGTTTGGACACCCCTGCTCTACAGGGCCATAGTTATTGTTGAGCAGAGAGGCTACCATAACTTGGTGAAGTTCAAGTGGGAGGTGTAGAGTTTTTGACAATAGGATTACCCTAGCATTGTTAGTAATTTGGCCCTAGAGGGATTGTATTGCAAAAGGATAGTGATGTAGGGGAATAGGTTTCCTGAATCAATCTCTGGTTGATGGCAGGAGCAAATTAAGGGTCAAGTCGCCCATAGGCACAACATTATTGGTCAACCCCCCCCCCCCCCAGACCCCCAACTCTTCTTGTTTGGACTGGTACCAATGCCAAAGCAACCCAAACCACACTTCACTGCAGTTTACTGGCCAGCGGCCAAAACATGGCTCTCATGCAGGGCAGCATGCTGCACGAGGTGAAGAGCAGCATTAGGCTTTCATTGTATAGAGTAATTGCTACTTCTCATGTGCTTTATCTGAGTGGGTGAAGTACACCAATGCATTAGTATTGGGTAACGTAAAAGTTAAGTTCTGCTGGCAAATGTAGATGGATGCTAAGCTGAAATCCACGATTTAGTGCTACTCTTCCTAATTTTGTTTAGGCTCCTAGTGCTGCCGGGCGGTGGGCGGGAAGCAGATTTTGAAAAGACTTGTCGGACGCTGATTGACTGAATTCAGCCAATCAGCATCCGGCAAGTCTTTTCGAAGTCATCAGCGCTTCCTGCCGCCAGCTTACTCAGCTTTCACTCACTCGTCACTCCGTCTCCTAGCGCTATTTGCCTGGTTGCGGGAAGCACTGCTGATTTTGAAAAGACTTGCCGGACGCTGATTGGCTGAATTCAGCCAATCAGCGTCTGACAAGTCTTTTCAAAATTTGCTTCCCGCCCACCGCCCGGCAGCGATAGGAGCCGGAGTTAACCTACTCCATTCAACGGCCCCGCTGCCTGTCCCCAAGGCAGTCATTTGGTGTGTCCCCCCTCCCCCCCCTCCGCCGGGGGGGACCAAATGACTGCCGCCCCGGGCGCCGAAACACCTAGTTTTGGCCCTGCTATGGACATCCCATCTTCAGTAGAACTCCCATAATAGTACATTTAACCCTTATTCCAGTGGTTCCCAAACTTTTTGAATCACGGCACCCTTCAGTATGAGAATATTTTTCACGGCACCCCTAGGTCAAAAGTTTGTTACTGAGAATATCTGAAAAAAAATATTTCATTAAATAAGTTGTGATTAAATTTTATCCTTAGGTCCATTTATGCGGTGAGGAACATGATTCACTTTTGTTTACGCACATATTTTATAATTGGAAGCCATAAGCACTGATTTTGCCTATTTTCATTGACCATAAATTATTTTAATTGGTTCTGGACCACAAACTTGAGGCACCCCTGCAAGTGCTCCGAGGCACCCGAGGTAGCCTAGGTGCACAGTTTGGGAACCACTGCCTTATTCTCTGGGTATGGTATAAACTTACCGGCAGTCGAGATTCCGACGGTCGTTTCTCCAACATCAGAATCCCGACTGTCAGGAGCCGGACAGGGGGGCAGAGCGCATTCACGCCACTTGTGGGTTCGCTGCACAACGTCCACAAGGGAAAACAGCCTGTGTAAGTCGGGATTCTGACTACCTAAAAGAAAAGATAAGGGTGCCAGATGACTCGCCGACAGTCGGGATTCCGACAACCGTTTCTCCAACATTGTAATCTCGACTGTCATCCGGGACCCTTATTCTATAACTTTATTTTTTATTTTTAAAGCTTAAGATAATAACATAGCCTTTATCTCAATAAATCTGGAACAATCATCTCACAGATCCCACAGCAATATCACTGTAAGTGGCATAAAGGGAGTCCCCATCGCCATTAAGAATGTGAGATTAACATATGTAAATCAGCAAACAGAAAGCGATATCCAGCCCAAGCAACATGTGGACACGCAATGGCTGAGCAATGTAACAGATCATTCTAAAACGGGTGCATTAGAAATAATTGTGTCGTGTGAAATGGGGCATTTTACAGCTTGATTGTCAGAAACCTCAGCGGCATTAAACATGAAGTCCCACGTTACTCATTTATTTGTCATCTACCAGCCGTTTTCATCCTCGTGAGTTCCAGCAGACCGGGATAAAGTGATGCAGTCATGTACATCAATCGAAGGCAGCCTGGCACAAAACACAATCGCTGATTACTGTCACAGATGGGTGAATATATCCCCATAGGTAACCTGAATTGAGACAAGAGCAATCTTTTCCTGCCATTATTTCCCATACTCTGGATGGTTTTGTAGACATCTCTCATGCAATTCTTAACATGCACTCTGTTCCATACAACCTTGCTCATCTGAAACGCTGTCAGTTCCAGCTAAATACCTACAGTATACCCCAGTCCAATTTATTCTGCATTTTCATTGTTTTCCACTCATTCAGTTGATTTCACTAGCGCAAATCTGATTACCTATTTCTATTATGTTTTGCCTTCGGCCTATTTTTCGTTGACATCGTTTAACAGCATCTGGCCCCTAAGCATCAGTGAGCAGCTGTTAAGTGGGGCGTGAGGAGAGATGCCCACCCAGCGCTTGTTTACACAGATGAAGGGGACAATTTATTTATATGGTACAGTTAGGCCCTTATTCTGATTAAGCCGGACGGCTGCGTGTTCGGTCGGAGGGCCGATGTATTGTGTTTGCGCATGTGCAGAGGCGTTTCTGCGCATGTGCAAATGCGGCGTGAATTCCGTACAGAAAACGATCGTTAGGAACAATCTGAGTAAGGCTTGAAGGGCTGTTTGGGCTCATTACCATATGCATATCCCCCACGTTTCATGGAGAGGGGCGTGAAGGGCTGTTTGGGCTCATTACCATATGCATACCCCCCACGGTTCATGGAGAGGGGCGTGAAGGGCTGTTTGGGCTCATTACCATATGTGTACCCCCCACGTTTCATGGATGTTCCCATGAAAGCGCTGGGTGTATGTATGGTATTCCGGCCGTGCCGCACGTGTGGGGGGCGGATAGCTGACATAACCAGATGCCAGCTGCCCCCCCATATCCCTGCATTCGCACTGAGAAATGTCCAAGTGGTCTGGAGCACTCGGAGCTGTCTGACCGCTCGGTCCATCATTTGATGGTCAGCGACCATCGGAGGATGGGGGAGGTTCCCACTGATGGGGGAGTTGTTCACATGAAACATCCACTCGAGGTCCGTTTGCTCGGCGTCTTACCGCATTTGGACGGTGTGAGCGATCCGTATGGTAGGCGGGGCTAAGAACACTCGGTGGCTGTCCGAAAATACGCATCCGTCCGAGTCAACTAGAAAAAGGGCCTCAGTGTAATCAGCAGGGCGCACCCATGGTACATAGCAGCAGCGTGTCAACACTGAGACTTTGCCTCATTAAGGTGCCATATTGGTTACACGGAGGGAGAGGTATCAAGCCCCGATGTAGCTCACAAACTACGTCAAGGTCAACAGTCATTTTGGGTCAGATGTGTCAAACTTCAAAAGTGATAAAATGGAGAGTAATAAACAACCAGCCAATCAGCACATATCTGTCATTTCTCAAACCCAGCCTGTAACATGGCAGGTAGGAGCTGATTGGCTGTCAGTTAATCAGTCTCCATTTATCACATTTTGAAGCTTGATACATCTGGCTGTAAGTCAATTGCAGAATGTCAACATGCTAACAGTCCACACATGAAAAGGTAAACATGCGGTTTTCAATTTTTTTGTATCAATGTGGACACCTAAGCACATAGACCCCTAACTAGTGTATCATGACCCCTTACTTTGGTCCCTGGCTGCGCTATAGCTGCACTGGGCAGACTTTAACATTCCCACTAGGAGTTCACGAAGAATTTTTAAAATAATGACGAAGTTTTAATATTTTTATCAACGACCTAGGAGATGGGTATAGGACGCAAAGTGTCCATGTTTGCAGTTGATACTAAACTGTGTAAGGTAATAAATCAGATCAGGATGTGGATTCTCTACAGAGCGACTTAAACTGGAGGGTTGGGCAGCAAAAAGGAAAATGAGGTTTAATATTGATAAATGTAAGGTTATGCATTTTGGGACAAGAAATGGGCAAGTAACCTGTTGCTTTAATGGGGAAATTCTAGGAGAATCATTAATAGATAAGAAGAATTTGGGGGGTGCTTATAAACAATAGACTCATTTGCAGCGCTCAATGTCAAGGGGAAGCAGGAAAAGCCAAAATGGTACTAGCTTGCAAGAAAAGGGGCATAGAGTCAGGTGTAATCTTGCCAATGTATAAATCATTGGTATGTCCTGATCTGGAATATACTGTACAGTTCTTGGGACCAATCCATAAAAAGAGATGTCAGAGAAGACCAACTAGGTTAATAAAGGGTATGGAGTCATTGGGCTATGAGGAACGGTTAGCTAAGCTAGAGATGATTACGTTAGAAAACAGGCATTTAAAAAGAGACATGATTAATATATATATATTAAGGGTCAATACAGAGAACTATCAGGTGATCTGTTTGCCATGAAGCCTGGAGGACGCCTGGTCCTCCATTAAGGTTAGAGGAGATGAAGTTTCCTACCAAGTGAAGGGAGGGTTTTTTCACAGTGAGAGCAGTTAAGTTATGGAATACTCTAATACTCTGACGTAGAAGGTTGTGATGGCAGACTCAATGGATGTTTAAAAAACGGTTTCTTTGAAGATGAATTTCTAGCAGCTATAAACATAATTCATAAGACACTATAGTGACCCTGGTTTATACTAGATAGCAATGACCATATCTAGGTCATTTCAACTTCAGGAGATCTTATATCTTGAACTTGATGGACTTGGGACTTTTTTTAACCTCACCAAGGGCCAGATCTATCAAGCTTCAATAAGTGATAAAATGGAGAGTGATAAACAGCCAGCCAATCAGCTCCTACCTGTTATGTTACAGACTGGGTTTTAAAAATAACAGGTAGGAGCTGTTTGGCTGGTTGTTTCTCACTCTCCATTTTATCACTTTTGAAGCTTGATACATCTTGCCACAAATATGTTACTATGAGCTTGTATCAACCTTTTGTCAATGGTATTCATCAGCGGTGGGGGGGGTGGGGGGCGCTCTCACGTTCGGTAATCTTAAGCTACTCGCTAAGCAGCTAACTGCTGTGCGAGTGGTCCTGAGTCAGGCCCATAGATTAGATGCTTTTAGGCTCTGGGGAGTTCAAGGGAAATCGCATAGTCAATATGGTACATGGCCAAAATCTCACCGTGTTTATGCACATTTATATTTACTTTCTATTTGATATTTGTTAATGAAACACATTTGACAATGTTGGTCACGAGCTGCCAGATTAAAAACAGATTATTCACACTATAATCATATAGGTGTACAGTAATATTTTTTAGTCTGCGTCTTTTTTTTTTTTGTACTGCTTTTATTTTTTCAGTTCTATTCTATTCTCTTGAAATAACATCATTTTACATAAGATCTATACATTTCTTGATTGTCAGGGGGAAATGAATTCGTCATGAGCCATGTTGAGAGGAACAGATCAGAATATGTAGAAGAAATGCCGGGATCTACCTGTTTAATTTAGCAGACAACGGAAGGCCTGAGGCGCTACTCGTAGACATATAAGGAGTCATATGAGACTTTAGCAGGTGGCTTTAACAATGTGAATATTGACGGCGTACAGCTATTCCTGTTTAGAATTCGCTGCACACTCGCCACTGCCCGCCGTGTTCCAGAGCCTGCCCCAGAGGTGGGCTCCCCGGGAGCCAGGCAGCACAGGAGAGCCAACAGGGAGAGCCAACAGGGGACCGGGTATTCACTGCACCCGATCGTGCATATGTAATGATCGGGTGCAGTGAATATATGAATATCTAATGATCGGCTCCCGGCCCCCTGCTGGCTGCTGTGTGTAAAAAAAATATATATATTTTTTAAATTAAATATATATTCGTGTGCTATAAGCACATGAATAAAAATAGCATGCCCCTTCACAGAATAAAATTCCTAATTTTTTGACACCAAAATTAAAACAACAACAACTTTATTTTAAAAGTTCACATTCCACTTCACCATGAAAAGATGGCGATTTGCTACACGGAGACACACGGCGAAAATCACTACAGAAAGACGGCGAGAAGTGCACATTGAATAGGGTGATTCGCTTTCTGACCCCAAAAATCACCTTCCAACGCGAAAATAGCACAAATTCGCCGTGAAACAGGGCGAATTATCCTCATTGAATACTGCCCAGAGAATGAGTTGTGATGATTTCTAAGTGATACTTTTCAATCCTATATTAGAGCGCCATGTCATTGTCTTTTACAGCGGATTAGGATTCAGGGCTTCAGGATGAGATATGACATTTGTACAAACATATAAGATACACGACAAGTGAGGCTATAGTGGCAGATTACAATAGTGGTGTTTTGTTTGATTAGAATGCTGATGTTCTGGTTGCCAGGGTGGAACCCACTCCTGTAAAAGGACTTGACCTACCCATTCTATCACTGGTGCCTTAGTAACCTTGAAGAGATTATTTCAACTTCCCTATTGCCTGTTTCATTTTTTGTTTTTTTGAGAATTGCTCTTTATTGCACAAGGACCCTACTCACGTTCGCATAGGGGATCAATGTTTAGCGGCTGCACATGCACATAAACCTTTGTGTGAGTGGGCACAGCTAATTGCTTATTTGCCGGCCCGGCCGCACCTAGCAGTACGGGCGGGGGGCACAGGGCAGCAGCGAGTGGTTGCACCCATGGGAACGACCAGCGTCTCATGGGTGTCCCCATGAAAACGCTGGGCGTTCGCATGCTAATGCGCCCATGACGCGGGTGCAGGGGCGGGAAGCTGACGTCAGTGGACGCCACAGATCTAAGACGCCAGAGAGGTGTCTTAGGTCTACGAGCGCAGTAGAAAACATTTGATGGTCAGTGACCTCGGGACTTGCCTACCTGTATTCGAGATAATACAGGTAGGCAAGTACTCTGCAAATACATTCAGAACTGTTCACCATCAAATCATATTTACAGTGTGTGCAGTCTGTGCGTAACATAGCACCTACTTGGCCGTTGCGATAGAATCAGGCTGAAGTGACATCACACACTTCCCTGAGCATTCCTGGGCACGCCCATTTTCCCTGACTCTTCCCGTAAATGTCCGGTTGCCATCCCCAAATGCTGGCTTCCGGTCAATCAACATGTGAACGGCCAGCGGTTAAAAAAGACGGTGGATTTTATTGCAAGATGGCTTCACGCATGAACACTAAGATCCGTACAAATGGGCGGTCGATCATTATTTGACCATGCTTCGAATTTGCAGCCATGCGATTGGGTCTGAATGACCCCCCCCCCCCCCATGTTCCTCTTTGCATGCTTGCAGAAGTATTACAATCTGCAGTATTTCCGGCATTTTTTTTTTTTTTTTACATATTTTACAAAAAAACAAACTTCAGTCTTATTTGACATTTTAAAATTAAGTGTCAGATTTGATGTCTGTCAATTTCTAAAGCAGGAAAAAATTAATATACGGTATTGTATTTATGAGGCCATAAGGCGTTGGTTTTCTCTATGGATGTCTCCTGTCCTTGTCCAGTAAGCAAAAGCAAATCCAACAAATGGATACACAATAAGCATTTAACTATGAACAAACATGTTCAACACTGAATAATTAATTTTCGTTCTGTGATGAAAATGTTTCCTATTGATTTACAAGCCCTTCTGGCTATATAGCTTTTGGTGGAAACCTGATTCCTAATTATTGTCATAGGAATGCAAAGCTTGTCAAAAAGCTATTTCCATCACAAAGATCGTCCTTAAATGCTGGAAGCTATATCTGTGCTGTGTTTAACAGCTGCTTCTGTATTTGATTTTTTTTTTTCTATTTCGTAGATCGGCCTCTTAAAGTAATCGCTTCGTTTTTTGTGTCTTCTATAGTATAATAAATTAATCCAATTTTCCTTCCCCAATTTAGTGGTAAAACATGAAGATCTGATGCGTCTAATACCCCTTTCAGGCCAGAAAATGCAGAGACTTACCCGGGAAAATGGTCCCTGGATCAAGCAGGGACATTCCTGGATTGGCCCCTTTCACGCAATCCTTGTCCCTGTATTGTCTGGTGTGAGGTGGGCGGCGGGGTCCGGGCAGTGGGTGGTGGGGTCCGGGCAGTGGGGTGCAGACTGTGGGGATCTGGGCAGCGGCAGCTGGGCACTTCTAGCGCTATTTGCCAGGCAGAGGGGCGGGAAGCGCTGGATTTGAAAACATATTGAAAAGACTGGCCGGACGCTCTCAGCCAATCAACATCTGGCCTGTGTTTTCAAAATGTTTTCAAATTCAGCTGTTCAAACCCCAGCAAATTTTCCTGGGAATTTATACTGAGAACCTTGCACACCAGCGCTAGTCGCGGGTTGTTCCCGGGGCCAACCGGTGAATTTGACAGGTGTGAAAGGGGTATAAGTAAATGATTTTAAAGTGTGTACATCTGTATTCTCTTCAGCAAATAAACAAGGTATTAAGTAAGTTATTAATGTACCAAGCTCTTTGGACAAATGGGTCCCAGTAAAAGCGACTCAATTGCCATGAATGGGACAGTGGCAGAAGTTGTGGGTTGTGGGACCGGGTGCAAAAATATCAACCCCCTCCTCCACCCCAACCCAAGTTCACGATATGCAACATGGCAGTGAGTAACAGGGAGAGGCAAGGGGAAATACAGTGGGTGACCAGAAGAAAGTGGCAGGGGCAGCAGTGGCCCCCTGGTACATTGCACCTGCTGCACCAATGGTAGTTCTGCCTCTGCACTGGCATGTGAATACGCATCTACTCCCATTGAAAGCCATGGGAGCAGTCGCATGCTGAGTTAGCCGTGGCAAGCTGCATATACAGTAATAGGGACACATCTATATGTGGTAAAACAGAATCTTCGAGGCTGTGGTATATTTTGTCGACATTCAGAATGCCAGTAGCATAATGTTGACATGTTCTGAATATTGTCATGAAGGATATCAACATGTACATTATGTCGATATTCACAATTTCGCCATTCAGAATATTTCAACAAAATACTTAAATAATATCAAGATGCCAGAATGTCAACATTGCAAATGTCAACAGGATACATGTCGACAATGGGAGTTCCTGTTAACTTTTACTTAAAACCTAACTCCAAATGCAATCCAACCATATTCTATCACGAAATACAGCCTAACCCTGATTTAGCTCAAACCCTAATTGCCCACTTACCCTATCTCTAGCCCTAATTGATATCTAACACTAACATATCAAAGGTACTGTATTATGAAAGAAGCAAAAAAAGCCACCCAGCTAATGAACGATGACAGGTAACAAACAGAACACATTTGAATCAATATATAACATTTCAAAAAGATAAAAAGAAATGTACTTAACAAAAATAAAACAACCACTGGAATTGTCCACTGTATAATAACTTCCATTATAAGTGTTTAGGTGGACAAACATTGCACATGGCTTACAGTTTATTGGGTGTACAGAACGGCTAAGGTTAAGTAACATCCATTATATCACATTCACGTGTAAAACTTATCTGAGTCTATGTAACAGCGTTTACAACAGAGCATGCGCTCCATAAATTATTATAAAGATTCATCAAACTCCATATTTGTCTGTTACCTCCTCTGGCTTCCAAGTTTTGGCCTGGTTACACTGTGGCCTGCACAGAAGCATCAGAGCCAGTGGCATATTTATAATGGGGGCAGTGTGGGCAGTGTACACGGGTCCCTGAGTCTCAGGTGGCCCACAATGCATGCACTACACCCATTTTTTAAATACCTATGCTCCGAATCTAGCATCGGAGGCAGCAGGGCTGTAGAAATTGCAGGAAAAATGGCCAGCGCACAATTTTTCCAGTGATCTGTGAATGCGCAATGGAGTCTGTGCACAGAAGTTGTGTGCAATTTTTTAAAGAGATCTGTGCATGCGTTCTAGGGTCTAAGCACATTAATGAAAAAGGGGGGCATGGCCTTGTGGGATTGCTGTAGCCATACCTCCGCCCCTGACCAAGAGGTCACGCCCCCTGATCTGGAGGCCACACCCCTTTATTTCATTCACATGCCCATGTTCCTCCTCCACTGCCACCAATGTTGGGAGGTATGATATTATTACTACTAGTATTGAAATGTTATCCCCCACTCTTATTTAGTAATAATTGGGTATCATTGCTGTCTGAGTAATCACACATCAAACACTGTTTAAGCCTTTACTGTTACATAATGTCGGACCTGGGCATGAAGGGCCCACTAAGGAATGTAGTGATTGAGGTCCCATGTTTAGGGGTGTGGCCAGTCTTCATAGGGGGTGTGGCCAGCCATAGGGGCTGATTTATGTTTTTGCTCGTGGGTGCTCAAGCCAAAAATATAAAGGAGTGGCTTCATCGGGAAGGGATGTGGCCACAAAATAATACCAATTTATATTACGGTGCACAGTTGTGTCTAATATTCAAATTACGGCAACAGAGTTCCACATACATAAATGCCCCCACAGTGCAGGTACATAAATGCCCACACAGTGCAGGTACTCCACAGACAGAATACACTCTTCCCGGCATACTGTTTCCCAGGTGGCAGGTCCGGCAATGTGGGGGCTGCAGTTGCAAATTAGCAAGTTAATATGGCATCCCAGCAGCGGGACTCGGGCCCGTGGGTTCTCAACAATTTCCGTGGGTGCTCAGGCCCTTGAGCACCCACAGAATTGGCACCTATGTGGCCAGCCACTCCAAAGGTTTGTCAAGCCATAAGAGATAAAAAAGGATGGACAGTTACAGTAAATACTGTTATTGCATACAGTATAATGTACTAGATTAATGTATGTATAAGCATAAGGTGCACAGTCTAGAACCTTTCAGTAGAGAAAGAGGTGTTCCGCCAGGCAATGGGGTCTACCATGGGTTTCCCCTGTACACCTGTGGTCCAAGCCCAACACTGCTGTTACATGTGGGTCCACAACCATAATCCTCCTTAGGTATGTCTGTAAAATAAAAAATCCCAAATACAACATAAAATAATTTTTAAAACCACAACAACACCATCTTATAACAATATAAACACCTAATATTCTCAAAACATTATATGAGAATCATATTCCAAATAAATGTTGTTGTTTTTTTATTATTTGCACAATATGATGTCTTTTTAATTTGTAATTAATGAAGTCACTCATTACCAGGTACATATCCTTTACAATTGGATGCAGACACACTTTCCATCTTTATATATGTAGCAGTCCCATTATTCCGCGGGTTGTGAAGTTTTCTTTTACTTGTTCACAGTTTGTGTTTCTTCTTAATACGTCTGCAGTGTTTGTTTTGTACATAGGCCAGCTCTTCAAAACCCTTGCTGGTTCATTGGTTTCAGATGTAAATCAATTTAAACTTAATTCGAGGTATTTCATTTAGGCTTCTTGTTTGAGCCAGTGATCTGTAGAAAATCGTGTTTGTGCAACAGCAGAAAGTGAGGTTAATGGATATAGAGTGACAGATTAAATTAATGGATCAACCACTTAAGCGAAGTTCTACCTGAAAATTATCCAGCCAGGAGCGAGGGGTAAAACAGATACGTTTGAGATAAAAATCAATAAACTAGTCATTAACTGCAAAATCTTAGTGTTTAGCAATCTTAGTATTTAAACTAAATGATTTAATGCTGATAAAATCATTGTTATCCTAATTTGTACTATAAGCATCATGATCGAATTAATAGTAAAATATTTATTTATTCAGTTTTCTTGGCAGTAGAAGTAATTGAGCTTAAAGGGTCAACCCTATTCCCTGCAAAGGGTGAAAAGTGCTATTGGCACAATCTCTTACCCCTTGCGGTCACTTTTAGGGGGTTGTTCTGGTTGATTTGCAAGGCTGGGTATTCACAGCCTTGCGAGTTCACCAGACTCTGCCCTGCGAATGCTGGTACGCCCCCCCCCCCCCCCCCCACACACACACACACCGCGTATCTTTGCACGGGCTGCGATTGGATGTTTAACATCGAATGGTGTAAAAAGTCAACGCATATCTAAGGTTACTCTCAGGTACCTTAGATATGCATGGACATTCGGCAGGAAGTGCTGCCAGCCCCCGGCGCCCATGTCACGGGTCATGGGAACACCGAGCGATTCCATGGGAACGACCATGAAATGCTGGGCGTTTCGCTGCCCCATGCCCCCCGCCTGCAGTCTTGGGTGTGAGCACCCGGCAAACAGTCTGTTCACCCATCGGTCCCCCGTGCGAACCTAAAGACTGCCAAAAGGGCAGTACCTACAGACTTCTAAAGGGCAGTACCCACAGAGAGATTTTGGCAGGAAAGTCAAAATCTCCTAGAAGGCTAGCCCAAATCTCCCAGGTTAGTCAGTGTTGTGTGTATTGTCTAGCATAGATTGCTTAGCCTAGATTGACTTGCAGGCAAGGCAATTTTGACTAGATCGTAGACTATCATTACTTTAGTCAAAGTCTCCAGTGCATTTAGCCAAAATCTCTTGATCATCTAGTCAAAACTGCTTAGTCAAAATTGTCCATTAGCCGATATCTCACCCTGTGTACGTGGCCTACACGGCGGCCTTGGAGTCGGTAGGTAAAGCTATCTTTGGGCAGTGTTACCCAATAGTAACCTATAGCTCCTGGGATCCATCCCAGCACCCCCATGGCCACTTGGTTACTCTGAGACTACCAGATCCCAAACTCAGTATACCACACCCCATGCAAAGGACAATACATATTGGGAGAGTACATATGCAATTGGTATGTACACGGTAAGTGGTGATATGTACCGCATTACCTACACAGTTAATTATAGCACAGCTAATTTCCCCATCAATCAGATTCATGAGAAGTGAAAATGAGAATAGGACACTAAAGGGAATGTGACTAATTCCACAAAAATGATTTGGCAACATCAAAAGAAAAAAAGGACAGAACATGTTGTTCCCGTAAACATAACTATGGTGATTTGGTCACAAGTGACAACGGAAGGCAGAGTTAATAAATATTCTACTTTCATCTTGGTAATAAACTTGCTGGTGTTTAATACTGTTTAATAATGCTACTGACACCATACCAGCTGTACCCTTGTGTCTGAGTGATATAACCCAGGCTAAGGTCATATAGCCAAAATCAGAATTTTCGGAATGTGACTAAGATAGTACAGTATCAACTTTGCTTCCTGATGATTCAGTGTAAACAAACTTTATTTCATGCACACAATTATTAATTATATTGTGCAAAATGACCTTCAGGCTATGTGGGGTATGAGTCATAGGTCAACGACTATAGGTGGACACACGAAATAGGTCAAGGTGGTTATCATGTCGATACATGCATTAGGCCGACATGGAAAAGGTCAACATGAAAAAGGTTGACACGGGTTTTCATGTTTTTTTTGGTGTCTATGTCGACTTAAATCGACATGGACACTGTATAGGTGTACCGCATGCCCTCTCATGGCTTGCCTCGCCATTTCGGGCGTGTTGCCTCAATACGCTCGGCACACTCACACTATGTCCACTTGGATAGTAAAGTATGAATAACCACCTTTCTTTGAAAAAAAAACCCATGAAAACCCCATGTCGTCATTTTTCATGTAGACCTTTTCTACGTAGACCTAATGCTTGTGTAGAAGTTATGGCCTTACCTATCATAGGGCCTAATTCAGACCCAATCGCATGTTAGAAACGGCACTTATGGGAAGGACTGCTATATTATCTATAAAGCACTTTGGAATATGTGTGTGTGCGTTATATAAATAATACATTATTAACTGCTAGTGGAGGTAACTGACTTTGCCTGAGTTGAAATCCTTACGTTATCAATGTGTTGGATGTAACTGTCAACATTTTAAAAATAATTAGCAGCAGACCCATGATTTCTGGTTATTGCTGTTAGCTATTACAGTTCATTAAAGTTTTCATCCAAATCCATCTAGTTGAAGGCTCAGGACAGCCTGCTAGTGTCAAAGTTCTTCCCAGCGTACACAAACGGTAGGTCCGACACCCCAAATGCCCTTCAAACTTGTCCAGGATCCAACTGGACCGCTTTGCTTTGGTTTCATTTCAATCAGTGCAGGTGTAGTCTAATGCACAGCTGGATAAACCAACCAATGAATTTTATATATAAGATTAATGGAAAAATAAATAAAAAATAAATGAATAATACATTGTTGATGTAATGCTTCTATGTAGAATTCAGAGTCGGTGTGTCCAGCTGATACTGTATAATGAGGGGCCCTTATGTTGTCATCCACTTCCTTTACCAACAATTCCTAAGTGAGCTTGTGTGTATCTCACTGGAGAACCTCGTGTGAAAGTAATCCACAGCCAAGTATTCTATCCTTGCATCTAGTGCAGGGTTGCCGACCCTCCCGGAATTACCGGGAGTCTCCCGAAAATCAGGTCCCCCTCCCGGCCCCCCGGAAGGGTGGACAACCCTCCCGGATTCAGGGGGGACCCCCGCTGCGCCCACGATTGCGGCATTTAAATGCCGCAATCCGCGGGTCTCAGAGGAGGGGGCGGAGCTAAAATGACAAAATCGCGTCATTTTAGCCCCGCCCCCTCCACGGAGATCCGTGAATGCAACTGTTTACCACAATGGGGGCGGGGCTTAGTGACGTCGAGCTCAAGCCCCGCCCCCCAAGCAGCTGCTGAAACTCTCTTCTCCGGGCTTCTCCCGGAGAGGAGAATATTAAAGTCGGCAACCCTGATCTAGTGTGGAAACATTCCTATATATAGGTACAGTAAAAGGGGTGAGTGTACTACATACTGTTTCACATTGAAAAATATATAGTGACCACGATGCAGAGATAGAATTACCCACAAAATCCATGTGTACTGTATGTGGTTTACTTCAAAACTCCTTTAAATCCTTCAACCCAGTTCTATTGATCCAGCATTCATACATTGTCATTTAAACTTAGCCACTTACATTAGCCGTGACTAATCTGATTCGCTACAGCAAATTACTTATCTAAAAGAGGAAACTGTATGTGTGAGAGAGTGACCAGCTGCACAATGCGCTACTTAATAACACTCTACTATTAAATAATAAATATCAAACAATGGAGGTCATTCTGGTTGACCCACAAAGCTGTGAAATTCGCAGCTTTGCAGGGCATCGAAATGCCGTCCGCTCATAGATTACACCTGCACGCATGCGAATGATGTTTTGCATAAACATCCATTCGCAGCTTGCGTGCGGGGTTGAAATTATTTGCTGATACCGACCATACCCCCTACACACGTAATTATTATTATTTTTTTTGTGCTAAATGATCTAGGGGGATTATTCTGGTTCACTCGCAAAGGCAAATTCCTTCTCAAATGGACAAAACCATGTGCACTGCAGGTGGGGCAGATGTAAAGCTGGCCATACATCAGAAAGATCGATCTTAAGATCGATTGCGCTCATGATTGTGTACAATTTCCCTTGAAATCCCCGGCAGTCCTTGGTGGTTTTTGGACACACAATCTACACACAATCCATCTTACAATCAGTCATACAATCCATCTGCTGTATGATTGTGTATACAAGATGTGCACACAATCTGGATACAATCCATCATACAATCAGTCATACAATCCATCTGATGATGGATTGTATGATTTGTGTATACAAGATGTGCGCACAATCTGCATACAATCCATCTTACAATCAATTGAGATTGTATGATTGGGTACAATATCTTTCTGATGTATGGCCACCTTAACTTGTGCAGAGAGAGTTAGATTTGGGTGGGGTATTTCTTCAAAGTGAGGTCTATATTGCAGTGTAAAAATGAAGCAGTCAGTATTTTCCCTGCACAGAAACAAAATAACTCACCCAAATCTAATTCACTCTACACAAGTTACATTTGGTTACATTGGTTTTGTCCATTTGAGAAAAAATTTGCCTTTTTGAGTGAACCAGAATAAGGGCCTAGGTTAGCACAGATCACTCAGCACACGTCGCTATACCCATGTTATGCACCAGCGATGTGTGCTGAGCAGGGCTTAAAGTGGTCCTGGAGAGGTGGTGGAACTCATCTCCCATGACCACCCAATTCCTCCTCTTCCTCTCCCCCTATTTGGCAGATCCAGGGCCAGTGGTATAGTTTTTGGCATCCACCTGCAAACTATAATGCTTTTCTGTAAGAATTACTGTGCAGGGTCAAGACGGAGGTTGAGCTAGTTCCACTTCCCCATTAGAGGTGGGGGAACTCAGTTCCACCCCGTTCCCCCCCACTTTAACCCCTGGTGCTGAGCGATCTGTGCTAAGCTATGTTCACTTAAGAGCACTTTCTAGGTGATCTCAGATATTTAGTGCATGCACTAAAATATTTCAGCCGACAATAGCTGCGCTATGGGCTGTACAGATGGAGCGATCTGTGGTTAATTTCTAAGCGATCTAGTCAAATCTAGTCAGATTGCTTAGAAAATAGGCAAAAATCGCTATGTGTGTAGGGGGCATTAGTCCAATAATCCTCCCTATTTTACAACAGTAATATTTTATCTCCTTATCTCTGTGTTCTCAGGACACAAGTCTGAAGCTCAATTGCTTTATTCTCTGTTGCAATCAGTGGCGTAACTATGGTTACTATGGTTACGTCGCTGCCGCATCTGTGGACTGGACTCGCCTATTACTTACTCCATATCCTTCTGCAGTGCTAATGAAAAATGACCCTCACAAAATGGATGCCCCCATGCAGCAGACAGTTTTTCAGGGATGCTAGAGGAAATGGCGGCCTCCTCTAGCATCCTTAAAAATGGTATGCTATTAGGGGGCAGCCATTTTGTGATTTTTAGCACTGCAGGAGGAGACGGAGACAGGAGGAGATCCGCGGGTCCCAGTCCAGAATGGGGTGGTGGCGGCGACGGCATACGGAGGGGTAAGCGGGTGTTTAACTTTACTTTCAGCACTGCCGAAATCGGCGGGGGGGGGGGCATATTTCCTAGTTATACCACTGGTTGCAATGTTCAGTGTCTTTACTTTTATATCTGTCTTATGTTTTATATTCATCTCATTAGCTTGTTGTGTGGAATAGCCCGGGTCAATGACCCGGTACAGTAAACGAGCTACAGGATTGGTGGGGAATCCTTTCAGGGTTATCCTAAACTAATGTAAGGATACAGAGGAGACTGTTAACACTCCATAGGCTTGATCAAATCAGAAGATCCTTCCGAAATGTTGCATTGAGGACACAAGATGTGATACTATCTCAGATGCGCTCCACAATTTGCTGGGTAAACACATGTACCATCCATTGCCTGATCACCTGATATCAGAGGAAGAGTCCGACAGTTGTATAGTTGTGTGTGCAGTACTGTTGCAATGTCGTTAGTCGATAAAGAGAATTCCTGCAGTAGCTGGGATTTGGAGGTCGCATCTTATGTACTGTATAACATTTGTTGGGCCAACCTCCCATTAAGGTTATCTCCCTGGCTGTGCAGCCTAGCTGCGAAGGGAGTTGCATGTCCGCCATCTTTTGGGTTGCATTGGCTGCCTGTCATGTCATGTCATGAAGCTGCCGCCGCCTGCCCCGAATGGTCCGGACAATGCAGACCCCCGCAATGCTCTGTCACCCCCCCAGATGAATGCTGAGTCAACGCAATGTTTCCACCCCCCTGTCGCGCCTCAGACTGCGGTCGCTTTTATCACAATAAAACAAAGGGGTAGATGTATGAAGCAGTGATAAGGGAGGAGAAGTGATAAATTGCCTGGTACTTTATCACCAGCCAATCAGCTCCTGACTGTTAAGTTACAGGCAGGGTTCAAAAAAAGGGACAGTCAGGAGATGATTGGCCGGTGATAAAGTACCAGGCAATTTATCACTTCTCCTCCCTTATCACTGCTTCATACATCTACTGTACCCCAGAGTTTTAAGAGGTCACACACACGCACTGCTGTGTAAGTGCAGAAGCGCTAAAATGGGCAATTGACATTATTAGCTCTTTTGAGTCCTCTGCTGAATCGGACTCACACTGAGCTATTTTGCGCAGTGAGTAATGGGCTGGCAGTAGTCTGGCAGCAGGTCAAGCTGGGGACACACTGCTGTGCTGATCTGGAGCATTCAACCAATCAGCAGAGCGATTGTAAATGTGTGCACCCAGCTTAACACTTTAGTTTGAATGTTAAGTTGTTACTGGAAAGAGACGGTTATGACAATTAGTCGCGCATTTCATCTGAGATACTTAGAATGGCGAAATAAATTTCCAGTTTAGCCCAAAGCTTTAGCCCTAATCATTCTGCTGCCGTGTCAGCTGAAAGAAACAGTTACATAAATCATTATAATTACAGGATTTTATTTTCCATTAAATTCTATATTAAGGCCAGTTTAAGTCATATTTTGGAGCATTATAGCATCTGACAACGCTACTTAAGGTTTAATTGAGATCTTTATCTGGCAGAGACAATTCCTGCTTTGCTCCCGTCCTTGGTATAACTTGGACGGTTTAAGTGGTATCTGCTGCACACGTTTAAATGTCACTTTGGATCATAGTTAATTCACTTGTAAACCAACCACTGTACCCGCTGATGCACAAGTGACAAAGATTTAGGTGAATAAAACGATTTATATTGTTTTGCTAAAATTACTAATTATTGTACTTAGTACGTGTGACAGTGTTGGACATGCAGTACATACCTAAATTAGTACCTACCATAGTTACTCAAATAAACAGATCTGAAATGATGGTCTTATTTATAAGCATGGGTGCAACTAACATAGTGGCAGGGAATGCAGCAGCTATGGGGCCCAGAAACAAGAGAGGCCACCTTCCCTGTCACAGTTACATGTGTTATATACAGGGGGCAGTTGCCATAGGTACAGGGAGTGCAGCAGCTGTGGGGCCCAGAACTGATAGGAGCCACCTTCCCTGTCACAGTTACATGTGTTATATAAAGGGGTAGCTGCCATAGGTGCAGGGGTACATGGAGTGAAGCTGCTATGGGGTCCATAACTGAGGGGGGCCACATTCTCTGTCACAGTTACATGTGTTATATACAGGGGGTAGTTGCCATAGGTGCAGGGAGTGCAGCAGCTATGGGGCCCAGAATTGATAGGAGCCACCTTCCCTGTCACAGGTACATGTGTGATATACAGGGTGGTAGTTGCCATAGGTGCAGGGAGTGCAGCAGCTATGGGGCCTGAGGGGGGCCACCTTCCCTGACAAAGTTGCATGTGTTATATACATTTTTCACCATTAGGAGTAACAGCATAAAAAATCCTAGCAAACATTTGCCTTGGGATCATACCGAATATATAGAGTAATGCCCATGGATCTGCTCATTGTAATATGGAATAAAATGAGCCGGAGGACAGTATGTTACTTAATATTAACTAGAGCACTGTACTGTGGCACAATATGAAGTGTAGGTACTATAATGGGGCATAATAAGAACTGGGGACACTGTAATGTATGTCATAGTGAGAATCGGGGGTAATGCGTGCATAGTGTGTGTACAATGTGAAGTAACATGAACTAGGACACTACTATGGTTCATAAAATAAATGAGGGCACTACTATGGGGGCCTAAGTAGGGCACAACTAAGGTACAGAAAATAAACATGGGTACTATTTTGAGACATAAAATTAACTGCTGCGGAGAGGTGTCTCTAGAAGCACTGAGACAGGGGCACCCACAACATGTTGCTATGTGGCCTATAAAGATATTTATTATAAGATATATTCAAGAATTGCCCAATCTCTATCTAGTTTCTCTCATTTACATACCTTGTGAACATAATTGTTTTAGGGACAACAAAAAGTTGCAGACTGCTGTGTAATTGTGATCATTATGCAGAGGAATGCTTTTATCCCCATAGCCTACATATCATCTGGAATTAATATTGTTCCTTTTGTTCGATGCCACAATTTTCCTTACCCTTTATCTCCCTGTGTTCAAGACAGGAGAAACTCAGGTGCCAGTCAATGTCTGGTTCGACAATCAACAGATCGACATGGTCAAATGGTTTATAATATGTAATATAAAAGCTAATTGGTCCACTGTGTCCAAGGTGTACAGGTTCAAAACATTTCCATGGAAATGATCAGCAAATTGTCGACACAACTTTTTAAAAATCTTTTTCATATTTTTCAACCCTTCATTTGTTTACCGTCCATGTGGACTTCGATTGGGAATAGTAACCTTGTCTGAAGTGAGGCGAGGGGGACACACTACACAAATTGTGGTCACATATAATAAAACATACAAAATGATTCCCCAACAACTTTAAAAAATTTGCGTCTACCTTTTCTGTGGTAACAATTTGCATGCCGACCTTTTGACCCTGTCATCGTTTTGCATATAAATCAAATGGTTTTTCATCGGGCTGCTCCCATCCTATGGAATGCCCTTCCTCGCACAATAAGATTCTCCACTAGTCTCCAAACTTTCAAGTGTTCCCTGAAAACTCACCTCTTCAGGCAAGCCTATCATATTTAAGTTCTACACGCATAACCCTCCGAGGCACTTATGTATTATATAGCTTCCCTTCTGGAATTGTAACTTGGTGGTGTGCTATGCTATTACTGGGGCCTGTCCTTGTGTTTCCCTCCTATATCGCTATAGATTGTAAGCTTGCAGCAGGGCCCTCCTACCTACCTCCAAGTCTGTCTGTTGTTACCCAGTTTGTTCTATCACTGTCTACTATTGTAAATCGAACGAAATCTACTGCGCTATATAAGAAACTGTAAATAAATAAATGGGTTGAACGATTGATTGATTGATTGATTGTCTATCTACTTACAATAGATCTATTATACCACACCTGAAAAACTCCAAGCAGCACATTATGGGACAAGACCAAATGCAGATGTATCTCATATATACGGATGGTGTAACGGTTAGCATTACTGCCTCACAGCGCTGAGGTTATGGTCCCATTCAAACCATGGTCCTAACTGTGTGGAGTTTGTATATTCTCCCCGTACTTGCATGGGTTTCCTCCAGGTACTCCGGTTTCCTGCCACAATCCAAAAATATACTGGTAGGTTAATTGGCTCCCAACAAATTAACCCTGGAATGTCTGTGTGTGCGTGTACATGTGGTAGGGAATATAGATTGTAAGCTCCAATGGGGCAGGGGCTGATGTGAATGTTCAAATATTCTCTGTAAAGCTCTGCGGAATATGTGTGCGCTATATAAGAAACTGGTAATAAATAAATAAATAGATATCTGAAAAAAATGCGTGTGCAGTCTAGAATTCTTTTGCAGAATCGGGGGCTGTACTATGCAAATACACAAAGAAGGAAATAGAAAGAATGGACGTTATGGTCAGTCCGTTGACAAATCCCTCTTCCGACTTGTACTTGGTCACAGTGTGCAGATTGAAATGGGATACATAATCCTGATGCCTGCTTGCATCCACCGTAGAGTAGGTTACATACTCATACCAATGGTGGCAGGCTGCCATTGGCATCTGTGGGTGTAAAAACAGTGGACACTGTGGCATATGATATGAATATTAATGGTTAATCAGCATACATTTAGAATCAGAACCATCCCCTATGTGTGTACTACTCTTGGTAAAAAAGTATATGTGGGGGGGATCTTAGACTGCACACCCGATTTACATGAGGTGCTATCATGCTGGGACTTGTAGTTCTGCAAAGAAAAAACACATGGCGCAGATGCACACTCCACATTATTAATCAATAATCAAGGTTCTTGGTATATTAATTGGCCAAGAAATATTTGCCCACCAACCAGCTTCAAGGTGTCCTCATATCTCTGGTGGGTCCCTAATACTAATTTGAATCTGGGTCGGGGACCCCCAAAAAGCCGGCATAAACCAGTCACCCCAGGGCAGCATGAAAGGGAAAAATTAAGCTATTAGCATGTTAATATGAAGGAAGCAGAAGCTAGAGGTTAAAAAGTGTTATAAAACTAGAGTGATAGAAAGTATAATATTAGTGGAACATAAATAGTGCTAAATAAATGTTAAGGTGTGCCACCCCAAAGGCAACTCAGCCACACCATCCCAAGAGGAGCAGCGCCCCAAATCCATTCCTAAGACTAGCAAATAATGTAATTTTTTTTTCATTTGTCAACCTAAGCCCTGTCAACCTTTAGTTGTAGACCTAATGTATGTCAACCTTCATACGTTTGGCCCTATGACCTACTGTATACCTTGTAAGAGCAGGAGCTAAAGTGAGGGGGAACGGGGTGGAACTAGGTTCCACCACCTCTAATGGTAGGGGGAACTGAGTTCCACCTCTATCACAGTCCTGAAAAGTAATTCCAACAAAAAATCCTGTTCCAGCGGCTTCTTCTTCTGGTACGGCGTATGTAATGTAAAGTTAAGATGAACAACTGTGGACATTATGTGTAGAAGGGGCATTACTGTATGGTTTAATCTGAATCAAGGGCACTACATGCGGTGTAATGTGTACACGATTGTGCTACCATGTGTTGTGGGACCATTATCCCTTTATGGATGGTAGGGCACAAATTGGCACTGGTCTAGGCTCTGCCTAACGGGAGGTGGTGGTCATTGTTAGGGGAACAGAGTTCCACCACCTCTCCAGGACCATTTTAAGCCCTGTGTAAGAGCACTTGGAAAACTATTGCATTATAACCCAGCATTCCTTTCAGAACTATTGAAATCTACCACTTACAAAGTGTAGAAGTCGGTAATATTCTCCACTTCTCCATGCCAAAGCTGGTCATCACAGCATATGGAGAGGAAATGTGAGGTCACTGATGACATCACACCATAGGGAGAGGAAATGTGATGTCACTGCTGACATCACATTTCATTTAGAGAGACAAACGATTCTGCACTGCAATACATTGGCAAGGAACGTTTTTGCAGTTCTGTCAATTACATTATTATTCAGTTTTGATTCCTCTTGAGATTGATGTCTGAAAAGAGACTGCACTGTACGCATCACTTAAAAATGTATTTTAAAAACAATATTCATACTGTATGTTATAAGCAAAGTCTTTAGCTACAGATGGACGGAAACTCTACAAGACAGGGCAGAGAGCAAGTTTGATGTTTTAACTCATAGTGCTGTTTTCATGCACAATTAGATATGACAGCCCAGCCAAATCAGGTTAGAAGATGGTAAGGAATTGCACCTAGGAACGCGAATAACTTAGATCTCCAGAACAAACACAAGCATTGATGTCTTTTGCAATTTACTTTAAACCAAAATAAACCCTTTAGACGGGTTTTACTTGACAAACCATAGATTTTATTCCATAACCCTAGGGGAAAAATGGGATTTACTAAATAAAATGTACAATTGTTGAAAAAATATTTAATGTCAACTTAAATATTTAAATTGATGGTGTTGCTTATATTTTCACATTTAGACACCAAGGGGTACATGTACTAATGCTTATAAAAGTGATAAGTGGGATGTTGCCCATAGCACCTATCATTTTCTAGGGTGCAACAGAAAAATGATAGCTAAAATCAGAGGCACAAGTGATTGAGTAAAAAATACTTACCCTCACAGAAAATAGTGTCACCCTCCCGGCCCCCCGGTAGGATGGGCAAGACTCCCGCATCTAGCGGTCCCCCACACCTCAGCCCCCATACCCCCTCCCTCTGCCGGTCATAAACTGGCATCCGTGGCTCTTCAGGGAGGGGGGCAGGGCTAAAATAATGCAAACTGCATAATTTAGTTCCACCCCTTTCCAAAAAGCCTCAAATTGTGGCATTTACCGAAATAGGGCTGGGCTTAATGATGGAAAGCCCCCCCCCCCCCCCCACCCTCCCGCCCTGAAAAGCTGCAGAGAGTCTCCTCTCCGTGCTTCACCCAGAGAGGAGACATTTAAGGTAGGCAATTATGGAGTAAAGATGTGTGACAGCTATGGTAATTATTTAAGACTAAAAAGCTACTGTATGTGTTCACTTTAAACCAGCATTTACCTTGTATTATGACATCTAATAATATATTTTGTCCTAAAGAACCACAAAGTATTTACTTTACCCTTCAAGTTACCACTTAGTAGCAACAGCTTCATGTTTGTCAGCGGCAACTATTAACATTTAGGCCGGTTTCGCATTGGATGCTTTCAGTAAGGCTGGTTTCACACACTCCGGCTCTTGCCGGACGGTGAAATCCCGCACGGCCAGGGAGCCGTGCCGCACACACTAGTTTATCATGGAAGGGATGGCCACAGCCCGGCAGCCGTCCCTTCCAGTGGCGGGATCCGGCTGCAACCGTGCGGCCGGGTCGTGGCTGTCCCGTGTGAATGGACACAATAGTGTCCATTCACAACTAATGTGTGCGGCACGGCTCCCTGGCCGTGCGGGATTTCACCGTCCGGCAAGAGCCGGAGTGTGTGAAACCAGCCTTAGTGAAAGCATCCAATGCATTCACCCGCATAATGTATCCAGGATTGCAGAGTTCAATGCAGAGAAAACTGGTCTCTGTTGGAGAAACTGCCTTTTAAAAAAAAAAAGTCTTGCCATTGTCAATATTTATACGAATAAATAAAGTTGTTTTGCAAACTGGCAGGTTCTCCAAATTGGAGACTTTTATTAAAGATAATATTGATTAAATGTCTTTATCACATGACAGTGCCGTTTCTCTTCAATGTCAGGTGCCTGAGTTGTTAAATTGTGAAAGGGTAATGTTTCCGGGACACACCGACTTTATCTCTACTTGAATAGTTTCAGGTGAAAAGAGAACATGCAAATCAGCCCCATACATTTCTATGGAAACTGCAAAGATGTCAGATCTTCTATGCTCCAGGTGGCTATGTGCGACTGAATCACTCATTTCTATGGAGAGGGATCCTCCGTCTCCAGTGCATTGTGCACCAGAGACCAGATAAGGTTCCACTATTATACTGCTTCCAGTTCATCGCTAGCACAGGCTCTTATCGGAGCCCGTTTCTTGGAAAGAGAAACTAAATTTAGTGAAAATATAAATTTTTACTTTGGGAATTTACGCCAAAAAATATTTATCACATTCAAAATGTTGATTGTGGTAAATATGCCCCAGGGAGATTCAGGAAGCATTGAAAGTGTTTACTGAATAATAGATTGAAATAGCTAAAATCCTCACAGGATGACTAATAGTATAAAGCTGTATTTGCAGGAATAAACCAAGTGAAAATTAGACTGGACTTGAGAATATTGCGTTGGCCCTCAACAAAACAAGACAAATACACAAATACAGACAGCAAAATCACTGTGAATGTATGATGCTACATTCAGCGGTATAACTCCTAGAGGCAATGGAAATGTATGGAATGTATCTTCCAGTCGTCTCGATAATAGTAGGACAGTCCAGTTAGCAGGGACTGCCCCATCCATGGTTCTCCGTTTCCCGCAGGTGGTGGTGGGGTGGTTGATGGAGCAAGTGATCACCACTGTTCTGCTCTTCAAAGCAGCCAGTGTTCACTGTATAGATGTCATGTGCATGAATCTAGCGGTGTCAGAAGGTGAGCCAGGGGATGCAAAGCTCAGCGAGCGCTGGACCAATCCCTAAAATGATTTTTAAAAATGGTGCCCATGCCATTTGACCATGTCCCCTCCATCCAAGACCAAGCCTCTTCACCCATACCCACACACCTTACCTGGCCACGCTTCCATTCTGGAAAGTACCCAAGTCTGCCATGAGCAGGAGGTATAGCATTTGCAGCTGGTATAACTCCAGGAGGCAATAGAAACATTTCAAATCTTCCAGTATAGCGGGACGGTCCAGCAAATTGGAGACTACCCCCTGCCTGCCTCCATCCCGCCTCCCCTTGTGCGTGCACTATGGAGACTATGCAAGTCTCCAAAGGCGCCCGCACAGAAGCCCTGCACATGCGCATAAGCGAATATATGCATGTGCAGTGCTGCAACATCAGTCCCCGGTGCGAACACGCCAGGGACCGAAGTGATCACAATGAGGGCCAATGTGTTTTGTATTTTCATACTGGGGTACAACCTAATTTTTTCTCTAGGAAACTATGAGGGTTTTTTTCTCGCTGGGGGGAGAATGTGTTAATTTTTTTTCCTAATGGGGACAATGTGTTTATTTTTTTCTAATGGGGACAATGAGTTTTTTTTTCCCTGTAGGGGTCAATGTCGGCACTAATTGTTAAAATTAAACCTATTTATTATGATTTGCAGCCCACCCCTGAAATGTTAGTTTTCTTATCACTGCAATTTACATCAATAAGGAATCTTTATGATCCAGTTGTGTTATTGGTGAGTTGGCGGGACAGGGCCTCCAATAGGATAGGAGTCCATCCTGCATTTACTATGAAGTAATATGATCGCTGCTGTGCATATGCCAATGGATGCTTGGAAGGGGGCACCACCCACTATTGCTGCGTTCTCATTGCCGCCCCTGCAAGATCCCGGGTTTTTCTTGCCGAGAGCAGCTCAACAGACCCCCTTCATACTGCACCTCAGACCCAGGAATTTCCAGTGTCTGCCCCTTTCACACTGCTTTCCATGGTCTGCCTTCCAACAAGTGTATTTGATTGGGTGTTGGGAAATTTGTACAAATTGCTGTGATTGGCTGTTTAAAAACCAGCTTTTATTGGCTGGCTGTCACATATCACATGACTACATCCCCCAATGAGCTTCTTTTTTGGCATCATGTGTGAAAAACCCGGGTCTAGCCTGTTCACACTGCCATACACCGTGTATTACCCAGGAAAAACCCTGCAAAAAATCTGTGTCGAATTTCCAGGGCATAACACCCGGGAATTTCACAAAGACCCTTTCACACTGTGACAGGACATGGGAAATTACTGCTTGCCCTGGCAAAAACACGGGTTTTTGCGGCAGTGAGAACGGGGTTTATTTTACCTCTCGGTGCATGGTAGGAACATTCGCCCCCTGTTACATCTTAGTTCTAAGAACTACCTAGCATGATCATTTCCGAACATGATCATTTATCATACTACACATTATTACACTTGTCACATATTTAGTAGCTAAAGTTGTTATGTACTATAATAAATATTAAAAACTGTAAAAAAAAAAATTAAAAAAAATTATCCGGCAATTCATTCTACTTTAATCTTATTCTGTGTAACAATGTTTAGACCAATATGAGGAATTGTTGAATGAACAATTTAGAATGAGTATACTTTAAATAGTTCCGTTCCCAATTGCTCAGGATCATAATGTTCGGTGTAAATGTCCAAGCTCATTCATATTTCAAAAAATCAAAGGGTAATGGCTGAACAGAAATACCTTTGTTTCCTTGGAAAACAATTAGGCTGGTGATGGCAGGTCTCAAGTGAGAATCCAACTCTCAGATGGGCAGTAATTACTTGCTATTTGCTACTAGAAACAGAACACTTTCTTGATTGAAAAGCCTAATTACCTGGGATTTGGAGGGCTGAGCTAACAATTGTACTTTTTAAGGTCTACTTGAGCACATTTGTCTGGGATAAACCAGCAATCAGATGACTTTGCTAAGACCACAATGTTCCATTCTGATCCATGTTTATATTGCTTTCAATTACAGAAATCTGTGGTTTTGCATGACAGATATTTATAAAGGTTTCTGAATTTTTCACGTTATGTTTCCCTTACATTTAGGCAAATAGTGTACAGTAACTAAAAATGTAGTACTATAAAACAAGGAAGAGTTTATTTTCTAATGCAGCATTACGCACTTGTTTTAATCCTGACAGACATCCACTTCACTGTACCATAAATTGGAAAAAAAAATAATTATTATTTGAAAATATAAATAAAGATATTTATAGTTTGGACATTCTGGATGGTGTGTAAAAGTTATTTATTTATTTTTTTAAATAAAATGTACGCCTGTGTTACTTGTTTTTCCGGTATAATAAACAAGATTGAAAACTCATAGCGACCGTTGCTATGCCCACCCAGTAGCGCACCTGGAGGGGGGGTTCCGAGTACCCAGAAACCCCCCTCCCCTCCTGATGAAGTCACTATCAGAGAGTCAGCGATCCCGTGCACATACGTTGCCAAGCAACCACTGACAACAACAGCGGCCGACATGTCAACAGTGAAACTGATTACATAAAGAAAAATGCATGAATAATAATAAACAACATACATGAGGCATACATAAACAAATAACAACATGTAAGGCTAAGCACATATCTCTCAACAGAGAAACTATAGAACCTTTAGAACATTTATCTTCCAAATATACAACCCTAATCTCACTACTCTTCAGGTTACTTATAATAAATGTATGACCTGCACTGACCAATTAAACATATACTACACCTACGGCACATACCCATCACCACAAGAACACCTCGGACTATTCGCATATTGCTTTCACAAGAAACATGAAAGACCCAGCTTTTCGTTTAGGCCATGGGGGGGTAGCATGTCTAATTGATGTATCAATTGGCTCTCCATTCAACCAAAGAGATCGATCACCGCCCTGTTTCAAAAGGATAACATGGTCGATGATCCGATAATGGAGAGATGTCAAGCTATTTCGTGCCTCACCGAAATGTCAGGCCACCAGCTGCTTACTGTGTCCCGACAGAGTTGCTGCCTTGATGGAGGAGCGGTGTGCAGCCGCTTGCTCCTTGAATGCCCTGACTGTCTTCCCAACATAGTGGTGGCCACAGGGGCAACTGATTAAATTAATTTCAAATTTAGTAGTACAGTTGACCAAGAACTTGATGGTCACTCTGTCAGAGCTACAGTTATCCCCTGTGGAGAGAGGAGAACCTTCCAGAAGGACAACCATCTCTGTAGCAATCCACAAATCAGGCCTGTATGGTAGAGTGGCCAGACGAAAGCCACTCCTTAGTAAAAAGCACATGGCAGTCTGCCTGGAGGTTTTGCCAAAATGCACCTGAAGGACCATGAGAAACAAAATTCTCTGATCTGATGAGACAAAGGTTAAACTCTTTGGTGTGAATGCCAGGCATCATGTTTGGAGGGAACCAGGCACTGCTCATCACCAGGCCAATACCAACCCTACAGTGAAGCATGGTGTGGCAGCATAACCTAGTCAGGATAGAGGGAAAGGTGAATACAGCAATGTAAAGAGGATGAAAACCGCTCTTGGGGTGACAGTTCATCTGTCAACAGTTACAGGACAACAACCCTAAGCACACAGCCAAGATATCAAAGGAGTGGCTTCAGGACAACTATTTGAATGTCCTTGAGTGGCCCAGCCAGAGCCCAGACTTGAATTCAATTGAACATCTCTGGGGAGATCAAAAATGGCTGTGCACCAACACTTCCCATCTAACCAGATGGAGCTTGAGAGGTGCTGCAAAAATGAATGGGCAAAACTGCCAAAAGATAGCTGTAACAAGCTTGTGGCATCATATCCAAAAATACTTGAGGTTGTAATTGCTATCAAGGGTACATCAACAAAATATTGAGCAAAGGCTGTGAATTCTTATGTACATGTGATTTATTATGTTTCATAAACATGCAAAATTCTCACAAAACCTTTTTTCACTTTTTCATTATGGGGTATTGTGGGTAGAATTTTGAGGGGGAGGGGCTAATTTATTCTATTTTGGAATAAGGCTGTAACATAACAAAATATGAAAAAGTGAACTGTGTACAGTATATATACCTGGTCAGGTGGGTGGCTGCGGGTAAGGAGAGGACGTATGATAGGCACCTCTCAATGATGCGTTTTCATCGGGTGCATTAGAGTTGGTGGGGCCACACGCTGATCATTGTATGAGTAGGAGTACTGGGCACCATCTGATGACTCACTTCCATCAACGTGCGTTCCAACAGGATGGAACGCATGCTGCTAATCAGCTGTTTTTAGATATTAGTCGGAGATGTAAGACTTTATGCGCATTGCCACATGCCGTGGATTGCGGTCATTTAAGTACAGTGGTTGCTATATTGATAGTAGTGTAATTATAATGCTTTATGTTAATCTAATGCTGCTTCCTGGTTTGGAAGAGATGCTGGGTGGAGCATCTGCCTGCTGGGTATATAAACACACAGGGGGTCCATGTGGGATATGCTCCTGTCTCCTAAGGTGGTCTTCAAAAAGGTCCCCAAGAGGACCGACACATCGACCCATCCATGATGGGTGAATAAATCTGTTGTGGATATCAACAAACATGGAGAGTTCTCTATGCTCTGCTACCTACCTTATATATATATATATATATATATATATATATATATATATATATATACATATATATACACATATATATAAGTACAGTCATGTATCGGAGACTGACAGTCTGTAGTCTGTGTCTGGACTACAGAATGTAAATGCAATTTGCTGCATTTCCATGCTTTCGCAAAATTCCTAGCAAATAGATTGACGATAATAGAAATGAGGCTTTTCCAAGTTTGTTTCCTTGAACTGTAGGTTTCTTTAGGCATTATTGTGCACAACTACAAAACCATCAGGGCGCCTCAGCTGCCAGATCCTTGTAGCTGCATCCCATGCTTCCCTCACCTCTAGAAGAGTAGAGTCTAGGTCCGTGGTCAGTTTGATGTGCATCCTGCCATGTGACCACCAACACCACAAGGCTTTTGAAGCCACGGAATGCTCTGCTTATGAGCCAGAATTCGACAGCTCCAAATTTAAAAGCAAATCAGCCCCAATAACTTTCATCTATATATCACTGACAGTTTCCTGTAGCCATTCCAAGTATTAACAAGACTGGAGTCCATGCTTGGACACCGTTCTGGAGTGATTACGTTGTGGCGGTAATACTGCAGAGACTGGCCACAAGTTTGAGGTATATGTGTTCATATCCTAATAGTATATTAGGTTCCAGATGTTTAGGATTAAATAAATCAGCAATACAGTCTAGGGTGTAGTGGATGAATTCACAAATCTCCAGTATGTTACTTGCAGGTAATGGTCAAATCATCCTATCGGTATACTGAGATCAGCTTCAGCTGCTGCTCGGCTCTGGCTGCCCAGCCTCGCCTCCTTCTCCCGACTGTGTGCGGCTTGGCTTGCTAACTTCACACCGCACACAGCCGGGTTGCCAGGGGCAGGGCCGGGCAGTGGCTGATGTAGTGCTCAGCGGCGTGGCCCGGGAGACACAGTGGTGGTTTTTTTTATGGAGTGCTCCCAAGAAAAACTCGCCCAGTGGGAAGCGCTCCCTAAAAAAAAAACACCACTGAAGGGGTTCTACTGCTGTATTTTGAAGGTATATGTCATTTTAAAACCACAGATTTTTTTTTTAAAGTAATTTTATTGTGGAAACCCACAAGGAATAAAAACAGCAAGATATAATATAGAGTTTAATGTGCAGTGAATATAAATTAAATCATACAGTTTTACAAAAGCAAGAATGTGATAGTAGTACAATTACATTTAAAATAAAGTTTACACACTTGCATAATACAGTCATGCAGGCCAACACATATAGTAGCCCGAATATTATATTCCAGAGAACATCCTGGATATATTGTACTTTTAAATGTAAACAAAAAGATAGGTAATGACAAAAGCCACATTCGAGAGAGAAGAGAAACATAACTGAAAGAAAGGGGGTGGTTGAAGCAGGGCCGTCTTAACAGCAGTTTGGGCCCCTGGGCAAAGCAATGCACTGGGGCCCTTACCCATTCTCCCCTCCTAGGGGTGGGGGGTGCTATCAGCAGCAGCTGTGATGTCCCACGGGTGGCAGGGGGTGCTCTATCTTCCACACAACATGTATGACCTGGAGCAGTAACTTCTGCTAATTACTCCTTTACTACACAGGTGGTGGGAGGGTGAACACTAACGTGTGGAAGGGGGCACTGAGCTGAATGAAGGGTCCCTTGTAAATTACTTCCAGGGAGGTAGGGGGTGTTTTATACGCAGGGGAGGGTTGGATAATGGAGTGGGCTTAATATTCGTCATTTTCCGGTGGAAGGGCAGCTTGTTTGACTGCAGATATCGCCATTATTTGGAAATAGATTTATTAGCCTTCAATAGTATAAAAACCAAGAGTCCCAACTTTCAGGAGGTTCTAGGAACTTGGGGATCAGAGATCAGGAGCCAGAGCAATCCATTGACAAAAATATAAAACTGTACACCAGACGTTTGGAGTTGGAGCAGGGACCGGCTGCTGGAAGGCTGATATCTCTGGTTCTGGGCATGATAGAGACAAGTGTTGACAGAAAGGGGAGAGTCCCAGCTTTTGGAATATACTCAGTCATAGAGAACCTGAGAAATATGACTGAGAATTGCAATTAACAGGTCGGATGTGGACTGCTGCTTTGAAGTTGGATATCTCCAGTTCCCCAGGGCCGATTTTCAAAATTCTGGTATCCCTGGAAAAAGGGGATCCTCAGCTATCAGCATAGGGCCCTTTTACACCTGGGGCCCCTGGGCAAGTGCCCATTAAGCCCATAAGAAAAGACGGCCCTGGGTTGAAGGGTCGGGTGCAAGCCATCATTTGGAAATACAGGAGTAAAAAGAGCCTGATATTGGAACTATGGAGGCCAAGTGGTGTGATATTTAGCATTCATGTTATTTTGTAAGCATGTAATATGGTCCATGGAGGCAACATCATTGATTTTAGTCACCAGGGCAGCCTGTGAATGTGGGCAGTAAGGGGTTTAGAGGCATTTCAAATTTGGTATATCAATTTGACTTGAGTTTTAGAGATCCCAGTGCCAGAACATAAGTCCATCACAGGCTCCAAGTTATGTCAAGTTCCAAGGTCTCATTAATAACTTGGTGGACATGGCTCCAAATGAGTTGAATAGAGGAACAGGACCACCATATGTGGAAGAATGTACAATCTCTTCTGCTCTCAAAACCTTGGGGAACTGGGGATGATGATATATTTGGGTAACTGGAGATGAGTGAGGGGAGAGATTGTGGGATGTACTCAATTTATCCCATAACTGGATAGGCAAATTAATAGTGGGATAAGAGTATGCCGAGGCTGGTCAACAGTCCCTGGTTAACCAAACCAAGGTTATGGGTTATGGTTTTTCCATTGAAACAAAGAGTTCTCAATATCTACCCATTTTGTTTACTCCTAGGACAGAATGCCATCATAAGATAAAGGTGACACTCCATATAGTAGCACTGCAGAATAGGAACCCATAAGCCCCGAGACTGTACTCTTGCTGAGACTTGATCGCCTAATGCCAGATTTTAGACCCATGCCAATCAATATTTTTAGTTTTATACTGCATTTTGTATAGAAAAAATATGGGGACTTTGATATCTTAGATATATTCCTGAGAAATACTGGGCCCAATAATGAGAAAGCACTACTTATATGGTGTTATGTTCTCTAGTTTTATCCTACTGTGTCTATCAGTTATTTTTAAGTCTAGCACATTAAATGCTTTCTATATACTAACCCCCAAATTAGAGCTCTGCTAATTTCTAGTTACAGTACTACATTGGGTACATGCTTTATAAACTAGCAACCAGTTTACAAATCTGATATACACTATCTATACAGTAGTAGCCACAAGATTAGATGTCTATTTTGTGCACTAATGCATTTTTTATGGTAGTCACCAGAATGCATAGTTTTGCATGATCTGCCATGAGATTGGATAATGCTTTGTAAATTAGCCATCAAAGGGGGCAAGTGGTAGATGTCTTATTTATCAGGTAGTACATGGCACCTCTATTTCAGTTGGCATTACAAAGTTAAAATCCAGTTTATGATGTTTTAGCCGTTTCTTCTATGTAAGTATTTAAACTTTAAACTAAATGTTTAATAAGTGAGCTTTTAGCTATGTCGCCTATAAATAAGAGGCATGTACAGATGGAGCCCTCCTCACTTAGCCTGTTAATTGGATTAAGTGAGTAATAGGATTACTATTCTAATCCCCTACTGTAATGTTCTATGTACTGTGTATGTATTGCTGAGAACAATAGGATAGCCATGGCTAGCCATGGTGAGCCACGACCTAGGAACAAAGTTGACAGGGGCTCCAACTGTAAACAGATTTTCAAGATTTGTATGTTAATAATTTTTAAAAAGACTGGATATTAGAGGCATGAAGATTCAATTATTATATATATATACACTGACAATATTGTGAATATAAATATTTAAAGTCTATATATGTAAAAATAAACTGTACAAATAAACAAAGTTATTTGTTGGTTTGAACAATGGTAACATAGTTTCATGTCATAATTTTATAATTTAATTTTAATTTATGTTCTTTAAAGGTTTATGAATCTACAAAACTGACTAATAAGTCCCCACTTGTATCCCTCTGATTTCTTTACTTATATTTTTACACATAAAAAATATACATTTACTCAATCTAAGTATATTACAGTTTTTCTCCCAAGTGTTGTTTATTAAATTATTTCTATTGCTGATTAACGTCAAAGGTAAAAACAACTACACACACACACACACACACACACAGTAAATGCAAATTTTATGAAAAAAAAAACAATAAACGGAACATAATTAAAAAAATTGAGTTTCACTATTTCCTTATAATGCAACCCTGTATAATATATTGAGCATTTAATTATACTTTCACGTTTTTGGTTATTTTTCTATTAAACACAGATGATTTATTGTGCATTGTACATGAGCGTATGCTGTCATCATGAAAGTCGGTAAACCTATGGTTTTGAAAAATGTAAAAAATGTGGCAAGAATCCAGCAGGATTGGTTAAATATACAGTCCAAGAGATTTAATATTATACAGAACACTATTTTTTTTCCGGTTCTTTTAATGTTTGGAGAACTAAAATGTAAGGAAATTAAGTTCTATTAGATTTTGACCAATTTCTGTTTTTCTAATGTCATAAAAAGCGGCTATAAAGTGGTATTTCTCTTGCATTTTACATGACTCCAGGGCTGCTGTTCGCGCCTGTCAAGTCTTTTTAAATCATTTAACATTTAGTAGAACAGTTCAACACTATAGAATTTACTGCTCAACAAGCACAGAGTTGATTCCACAGCTGCCACTCTGTGCAACGAGAAGCATGATTCACGTAAGTTCTAGATAAGTGTTTAAATAAAAGTGAACAAATTACAATCAGCAACATTTATTTTTATTTACAGCTATAAAATATTCTGATATGGAGGATTTGTATTCATTTCTTTTAAAGGCAATGTCATCATGGTATAAAAAGGAAAAACTACAGTTTATGCCAAATTAATATTTTTCCCAGAATCCTAGTGAGTGCAGGTCGTTCCAGGGATTTGGGTGATCTTGGAGTTGCAACACATACAGTTTATGGGAATTTAATAAATAAATAACAGTATATATAATTAAACATAAAAAAAAATGCATAAAACTAATTTGTAAATCTAAGTAATGTTACGGGAAATGCACCTTGAAAATATTAATATTTACAGTATATTGTCTATTAATAGCCATAGACAACAGGTTCTAATGATATTGGAAAAGGAATTTTATTATGTTGACTAGCAATAGCATATGACAATTCAATACACATTAACTTCTTTTTATGATACACTATTATTAGAAGGTAAAGTACAGTAAATTTGCCACTTAAAACCTCAGAAAGTCACACAGTAAATGAAGTCGTACAGTAAATCACACTGATCTTTACATGTATATTATTGAACACATTTCGTTGAAAGTGATTGTTAGGTCATTGTTAGCTCAATACCTCATAAGAATAGTTTAAGTGCATAAATTCTTCCGGGGACAAACATCAAGTAATGTGATACCGAATATATGGATTATGCATAAAAAGAGTAAATAGCAATAGACAAGGAGTTTAGAGTCTTAAATGAAATAAAAATGTATGATAGTATGGATTCAGCAATTACTAAATCTATGTTGGTTTTAGAAATGATAACTATTGCTCATATTACCCAAATTATTCTAGAAAATAAAACATCTGAAGTTACTCCACAACGACTGCTGACTCAAGTCCTTGACCCGTTTCATTTCCTGTACGAGGAAAAGATAAACCATGGCTTTGAATCACATGGATAATGTATATATTTTTATTTTACAGGACAACTTTGAAAATGCAGTTGGGATTAGGATATTTTGATGGAATATCCTTTGTTGTGTTATGTATTCCAGGCCAAAGTGATCTGTAAAGGGCATTGTGTCACTAAGGCAGTGGTTCCCAAACTTTTTTGAATCAAGGCACCCTAGAGTATCAGAATTTTTTTCATGGCACCCCTAGGCCAAAAGTTAGATACCAAGAACTTAACTTAAACAAGTGTTATATGTCATCCTTAGGTCCAGTTATGTGGCGAGGAACATGATTCACTTCTGTTTATCCACATATTTTATAATTGGAAGTCACAAGCATTGATATTCCTTATTACATTGACCATATATAATTTGAATTTGTCCTGTACCACTAGCCCGGGGCACCCTTGCAAGTGCTCCACGGCACCCCTGGGAGCCACGGCACACAGTTTGGGATCCACTGCACTGAGGCACATTACCTTTCCGGCAAAAATGGTAAAAGAGTACAAATGCTATTGAAACTTGGTATGACCTCATGCTCCTATTGTTTTTCATGCTGCAGAATGTATATGGCTTACAGTAGTATGCCAAGAAACTAGCTACTGGATGTGTTCTTCCTTCTAGTGGGATAACCAGCTGGGTCTAAATAGCTTTTCAAAGGTAGTGTGAGTCAGAGTTAAGAACCCCATATAGTCCTGCAATGTTAAAATGATTCTTCATGTTGCTGTATAAGATTTATAACTAAGACTTCTATAACAGAGATTGACCATAATGGGAGCATTGTTGGATGAGGAACACTCCATTCTTGCAGGTATAAGTCGGACATCATTTGGACCTACTACAGCTGTGAACAGGTCTGAACTCTGACATGTTCTACTGCACACGTACAACCTCTCCATGTGTCTTTCCCCAGTTTTGTCTGGTGTGTATGAAGTTTATGGGTGTGTTCTTGGGACTCTCTACTGTATTAGCACCATACAAAGCCCAACAGTTCCCCCTATTGCCCAATATCACCACTGCTTGCACCAATGAGCACAGACCTTCACACCACTACAGTTTATGCTCCAGTACTGTTTGGCACACTACACACGACAGCACAATGAATGTCCATTGTGAGAATGGCAAACCTGAAGTTTAGAGTTAAGCTAGAATTAGGGTTAGGCTGCATTTATGGTCAGAATGCAATTAAGGGTAAGGCTGGAGTGCAATTAGGGTTAGTTTCAGAATATCAGCAATTATATTTTAGCCTTACCCTAATTTCAACATAACCCGAACCCTAGAATGCAATTATAGTTTAAGTTAGGCTGCAAATAGGGTTAATGTTATATTGAAATCAGGGCTAGGTGTATGCTGAGATTAGCCTGAAATTAGGCTAAAATATTATTGTTGACTGATCATGTCAATATGAAGTTTTCGACATAAAGAATGTTGACATTTCATATAAACACCACTGATATGTATATTCCCTACACTGATATCAGGGCCTTAATCACAGCAAATGCTGGTGACATCACCACGTTACCCAGCATGCCATTTTTCTGATGTGCTGTAGTTTTGCTCTCTGTGCCATGTGTTCGATTGCTGTCACACAGCTGGTTAAGTTCTGCCCATGTTCTGCCAGTGGCAGTCATCACCTTACTGAGAGGGCACCAAATATTAATAAATAATTCTATGCTCTTAGCTACAAATAACACTACAAGGGTTGCATATAAAAGTGGCTACATGATTGTATTCAACTTGCATTTAATGTAACAATATATGTGCTATTATCATGCACTTTTGATCAACCAGTTAATGATGTATGTCTGTGAGGACATAGGGTAGCCCATTGATGCTGATGTGCATTCATTTGCGAGCTGAGGTCATAAGAAGAGGGACTGGATAGTCAAGACCAATGATAGCAGCTTTGTGTCAGTTAATATCTGGTTCTGGCTTTTTACTCCCCATACATGAGATTGGTCATACAGTAAGTAGTCACATGTGCATACCTCGTGTGACAAAACATGTACAAATCCATACCTGACACAGATGCTGATTATAGGTAGTGCTTCCTGCCACGGATGCTTCGGCCTCACAGGATCTGTATGTGCTCCTAACCAACCTCCTTGCTGTCTGTCCTATCCTTAATATTTTGCCTGCTGATTTCATGCTTCTTTATATCATCACGCCTAGACTACTGCAATGCTCTCTACCTGGGTCTCCCAGCAAAAGAATTGCACCGCTTGCAGCTGGTACAAAATGCAGAAAAAAAGTGGATGTACAGCGCTGGGTTTATAACTGAAGGATATACACTACCACAAGTAAAGAAATATTTATAACATTTATTAATTCATCAAAATATACACAATTTAATGAGAATTCTCATGATCAACAATAAAATGATGTTAAAAGCAATTCAAATTCATAAAAAATGGACAGGGTTTTTTCTGCTATAAATAGGCTCCACAAGATAATAGAATGCACCAGCCACCAGACTATTGGGTGCCAGACGGCTCCCCGACAGTCGGGATTCCGACAGTCAATACTCCGAATCCCGACTGCTCCCTCGTGAGGGTCCACGACCCCCATAGAGGGAGAAAAAACTAGGTGGCGAGCACAGCTCGCCACTGTGCCCGCAGCGTGGCGAGCGTAGTGAGCCCGCAAGGGGCTTCATTGGGCTCCCCCCGCTGTGCAGTCGTGATTCCGACGTCTGAGTAATGACTGTCGGAATCCTGACTGTCGGCCAAATATACCACACCCTAGACTATTAACTATCAGGCCCCGCACCTGCCACATAACTCCCATTCTCTACTCCCTTCACTGGCTACCTGTAAAATGGCGAATCATTTTCAAGATTGGCTTACTCACTTTCAAGGCCCTACATGACCAGGGCCCAAGGTACCTGCAGCAGCTTCTGATTCCTTACAGTCCTACTCGATTACTACGATCCACTGAAGATGGACTACTAACAGTACCCAGAATTTCCCTGAATTCACCTGGGGGTCGAGCTTTCAACTTTGTTACTCCAACTCTATGGAACTCTCTTCCTCGCACAGTGCGAGAAGCCCCCCTGTAGAATCCTTTAAAAAGAGACTAAAGACATACTTATTTACTCAAGCATTTCACTGACATCCACTGTTAAGCTTGTTTTGTATTTTGAGCTGTAAAGACAATGGAAAAGCACTTTAAGTCCTATTGGGAGAAAAGCGATATTTAAATATCATTATTATTATCATTATTATTCTTCTGTCTGTGTGTCTATGATTCGGTCTACCGGACCTATCTTGTCCTTTTGTTGGTCACTTGTTGTACCTATGTAGGTCATGGCTATAGCTATGGGAACAATAAATTATGGTAAAGCTGGTACCCAGGAACACCTAGGTTCAGTTACTTATTGCTAATTATTTGGCAAGAAGTGATTGATGAGAAAGGTCACCACTAACTCCTGAGGAAGTCCTATAGGACAAAACACGTCGGGTGATTTGTCTATGACGAGGTTCAGACCAGTGTCTAAATATATGTATTATTCTGATGCATTATGTTGAATTTTAAATGTGATATTAAGTAAACAATTTCAAAGGTGCCAATTGATGGACTGTTGTTATTTTGGGCACTCACAAAAAAAAGTTTTGGTCCTACAACACTTCCTTTTAGAATTTGGTTTATATGAGATTAGGAGCATCTACTCTACTTTAAGGTGCTCCCCTTACTATTAATGTTTAATTCCATGTATTACATGTTGGCAATGGATCGTATGGAGAAGTGCAGCCTGTATATATACATAATTGATATACTTTTTCCAATTTTATTATCAACTAGTGTAAATTTACCATTAATTAATGTAAATGTTATGAATTAGCGCAATAATGGTATTTTTTACTGAAAAAAAAATATATATAATAAAAGTACATATCAAAAAGAAGTCACATGAATCAAGATAATTCCACTCATAGACTCCTTTGATAGAATTAATGAGGCTGCACTATTAGCCTCAGGTAATGTCCAGGTTATTGATGTCATCCATAGTGACAGCACACATTGAATGAATAATCAGGTAATAATGGAATTAATTGGACTCTCTGGAATGAATGTATAAACAGAAAACCCAAGTTACTATTGCAATGTATTATTCAACCATAGGAAAGGGAGATACGCTCTTACAATTAATTTTATGAGCCCCCCCCCCCCCCCCCAAAAAAAAAAATATAAGTCCATTAAACAATATACAATACGGTAGGATTTGGTGCAGTGTTATTTTCATATAAGATGCTTAGTTGTTTATATTGTATTCGCAATATGTCATTTCTGTTTTAACACACAAATGTAACATTTTTTTATGGTCGTTTGTAATGTAGGTCCAAAATTATTATTATTTTTTTTAATTTAACTTTCAAAAATTGGAATTGCTGCATGTATCAAATTCCAAATTACCTTTTCAAGAAAAATTCACAAAATGTTGTTGGACCACTGAGAAGCACCAAAGCTAATGTTTGTCCCAATTCAAATGTACTGTATGGTGTTTATGCTATTGGGTGGACAAGCTACTGTAGCTAGGTGGACAATTATAGACAGAATACGTATAGACTCAGCAAAATACACCCAGTCAGGTCCATAGAATAACATTTAGGGATCTCAGTTTTATGGAAAAATCACAGAAAAGCCTCATATACTGTACTATGACACAAATCGATTTATTTAACCAAAAATAAGGATTTAGGTGTTCCACAATAGAGTACAGTATACCTCAAAATGTAAACTCCCAGGCCGGGTCATAGCTAGGGTATGTAAGCTGTGCAGTAGACCAGGGCTCTGCTCCACAGCTCCTGCATCCAGTAGCCCATCACTGCTCCACAACTCCTGCACCCAGCCAGCAGGGTGACTAGACTAGCACCCTGCAACCAGTATCATTGTTGCAGTTCCACCAGGTGCATCCTGAGTACACTGCTGTACTTCCCAGATGTGCCGGCCCTTATCCCTTGGTGCAATATCATGATGTCATTGGGTCCGAGGGTGGGGCCAGAATGAGGTGTTGTGCCACTTGGTTACTGCACTGCTGTCATGCAGAGCCATCTTGTTCTTCCTCTTACCATCTATTATTTTGTTTCCTACTCCAATTCATTTATATTCTTTGCTTGACCATTGGATGGTTACCGGACCTACTGTACATGAGCCTCCTGGGTAAGGAAGCCAAACCGGATGCATATGGTAGGGAATGGCAATGTCATCCCATTTTTTCTGGCCCCGACCTCTGCTTGTTTGTTACCACGAATTGCAGTACAGTACACCGGAGGGCAGGAGCAGGATGGTGTGATTCGATTAAAATTGTGTCATAATCCCCGGCCTTCCTGCCCACCTCGCACAGAAATTCAGAACATTCTTGTGGAGTTGGAAAGTACGGTACAGGAGCTACAGTTATCTGCCCAATCCTTCCAACTTTACTCATTGCTATGCAGTACTGCATACTGTTTTCCATCTCATGTGGATCTCCATGTTTTATATATGTTTTTTTTTAAATTTTATTAATTTCATAAAAGAATAATCCAAAAAGATTATTTTTGGAGCTGGGACCTGTTGTTTTAAAGATACCATTATATGAGGATACACGATAAATTGGAGTAAGCAATTGTGTGAGCACCTACCCATTATCCGTACCTGTAGAGTATGTGTGTAAAGATACTGTTATATGTTTACAGGTGCATGATTGAATGAAAGTTTCAAGTAAGCATCGTTTTAGACTCTGCACTGCGGTGATCCTTTAGAAGAAGTAATTTTTCACTCCCCATAAGGAGGGAAGGGAATTTGATATCCCTAAAAATTTTAATTGGACGTATTACATCATCCTCTTCCCCATCTTATCATTTCTCTTTTTCTATATATGTACTTGGAGAACAAGAGGAGAGAAGGACAGAGGATAGATTAAAGGGGACTTCTATACATAAATTATCATATCAGGTGATAAGAGCGCAATTAGGAGGTTATCATTATTTTTGTTCTATCTACTCATCGCGCCTTGGCCAAGGTTTTTACTCAATGCCTTTGATTCATGCTATGTACCTGTGTGATTGGTCGATGTGCATTGTTTTTATGCTGTACACTTGATTTGTGGTTATGTCTACCCAATAACACCACTGCTGACACCATGTGTTGTCACTGGGTAGATACAACAAATGAATAAATTAATAACAATGCGATTGAAACTCCACTTTATTTTGTACTTATATGTTAGGCAAAAAAGTTTCAACTATTTGAATGCTCCTGTTTCAGAGAGATAAAAAAAATAGAGACAATAGTTGTGTAGATTTCACTCATTCCCAACACTCATCAAATTTTAATTAAATAAACAGACATAAATTATAAATGACATACTTCCATGTTATAACAGGTTGCAGTGTGTTTTAAACAAATAAATAAATCATGCATTTCCCTTCTTTTTTTGTTTTTTTTTTTGTTTTACTGTTCTAAAGATTTGTCAAACATTTAATTTCTGTTCACTCACATTTAACCGCATTTAATAAAGTTTTTGCATAATGCAAATGAAGGCATTTTCCCTGTGATCTTATGAGAAATTGAGTCAAGTTTCACTGCCAATGACAAAAATGCAGTGTTTATAAATGCTGCAAGTGGGCATCTAAGTCCATGTATCCTCACATGCAAGGCTGCACACTGTGCATCAGAATGTTGAAGTGCAGGGCAATGGGAAGGGGCTTGTAGCGGCATTGGCAGAAAGTTTTAAACACAGAGACAGTCGCAAATGTGTCTGAATCAGCACCCAGGTCTGTCTTTCCTAGTTTGCCTTAAGTACATAGCTATGACAACATTTGTTGGTGTCACCCGGCCATTTACTGGGAGTGTCAGGAAAAATGCATGTGTGCCCGGGTGTTTTCAGGGAGGGTGTGTGACGTCAGGCCCCGAACAGCCTGTTTCTATTGCACTGGCCGAGTAAGTCCTGGGCTACGCACAGACTGGAAAAATCATTTTATAGCATGAGCAGTTGCAGATGGATTTGCAGCTAATTGTAGGGCTGCCATATTTTTGCAAGCTTTTGGCACAGGGTGGGATTTCACTCTGGCTGGGCAGTGGTCACCTGATCGCTGAGCTCTGCAAATTAGCAGCCCAGCGATCAGGTCTGAATATCCTCCATTGTTGGAAAGATGGTGCCACCTGATGGCGGTATGGAAGTAGTGGCCCATTGTACGGGTGAGGGGAATATCTGCACAGGCCCCATCTCTGCCTAAAATACCTCTGACCAGGTTTTCTAGATGGGGGTGGTGCCATGGTTAAAATAACAAGATGTTCTCAATATGTGCAGATAGTTCTTTAATATAATTAAAATAATATATTTATATAGCAATCTCTCTCCCATAGGACTCAAGGTGCTTTACAGACATTGCAAACATGTTACAATTTAATAAGTATTATAGCAAGTAGAAAAACCTCACTGAAATAAAAGTAAGATAAAGAATACTTAGAGAGCCCAGCAGTCATTTTTGATAATAATTTATATATTCCCCCCATTAAAGGTACCAGGTGAGGCAGCCATGTTGGGTAAACTACCAAGGATATGCTGTGTCAAATAAGCCGTACAAGGACCCCAGGCATATATAGGAATGTCATGTCTGAGGGGTGGCCTTGGGCTGGAGCTGGAATATAATTGAATCTGGGTTCTTTAATAATTTTAGACTGCCTAAGACATAACTAAAGATGGTAGATGGACTCCACAAAGGAGTAGTGATGAAGTCATTGAAGAGGAGAAAACTACAGGTGAGTACGGACTTTCTCTGACTGATGCTGACCAATCCTGGAGGCTGCTTGGAGGAGTCACCGCAGGTAAGTATGTTCAGGTAGTTGTCACCAGCGGGTTCACTGGAGAGGTTCACCGATGATGATGATAATGGCAACAGCAGGTATCTGCCAATGGTGGAAGTATTGATGTTGTCTCACTGATTGGTGACTGGTAACCGCAGTGAGAATGATGAACTTACTAGAACTAATTACAGATAGACTTGAATAGCAGGCTCTGTAGATGATCAGCTAACAACAGGTAACACTGTGATGAAGGGAGCAATTTCCCAATCTGGGCACTGGAGAGAGTCTGCAGCAAGATGGAAAGCCACAGGTGCAGTAAATAGCATAAGTAGACTTCTGGGTCCAGCATCTGCCCCTTTATAGGCAGAGCATGTTGATTATAGGCTGCCATGGGATGATGTCAGAGATGGATTACTGGGGATTGGTTTGGAAGGAGTATGTGGGCGGATCCCTGATGGCGGCACCCATACCAGCAACTGGCATCCACGTGGAGAGGCCTGTACTGACGCGGAGAGCCAGCGCCTGTCTTTGCACTGACTGGGACGTGGATGTGCTCCAGCCACATCCGCTGGAATGTGGGAAACGCTGGCCGCACGTCTCTGGCGCCGATCAGGATCGGAGTGCTGCAGAAAGATGCAATGTGACAGTCTGTGCGCAAGTTTGGTGAAGCATCTGAATGGCAGATACAGTAAGTACCACTAAATCCTTGAATTGTAACAGGAAACATTGTACATATGTGTAACATAGAGTTAATTAGCCTGTAGTAGAGGGTATGGGTAAAGACCAGACAGGACCCCAGAATGCCAGACCGGGGGAGTGCATTGCATGAGGTGTCCCATCCGGTGGGGCTGCTCTGACACCTGTCACCAGGGAGAGGAGAAGGGGAAGAATACAGCCTCCCTGTATGGCCTGTGGCGGGTAATAAAAACCGTAACGTCTGGACCACACAGGGAGGCTGTAATCTCCCCATCCCCATGTCCCTGGTGAAAGTTATCACAGGGACCCCCAAAGACAAGACACCTCCCGGATGGGACACCCCCTCATCGGACACTAAAAGCTCCGGAATGCATAATTTGATGTCTTGTCCGGCTTTCTGGGGTCTTGTCCGGGTCTAGTTTTTACTTAGTCCCTGTAGTACATCCTGCCCATGCAGCCAGCTGGGACGCACTGTGTTGGTTGCTGCTGACAGTGTGTACAACTAGTAGAGAGGTAAGATACAGTGAAGTTTGCAGGGGGAAAATATAAAAAACCTGAAACCTGTTAGCTCATGTGGGCAACATGGTGGCAGTTTGGAAAGGTGTTTTTGAAGTTCAACTGCACAATAAGAACAGGAGTCAGTTATCAGTGATGACTGAGACGCAACAGATCTCAGAGTGGACCCATGCCAAATCACATTCATGCAGGCTGGCAACCACCGCTAGAAATGGGGTGTCTGTAGCAAACAGCTGGACAACCAGGAGATATCATCCATGATTGACAGGCAGCTGTTGGATGAGAAAGGGGCCATCCAAATAAGACCATACCCTTCTGAGGGGCCCAAACCACAGGTTGAAGCTCTGTTATTGTCTTCAGTGCAACTCAAATCAGTGGGCATCTCCGAGTGGCAGTGCTCCAGCAGCGGCTGCAGATGAATTGGGGCTTGGTGGATAGCTCAGGCCGGCCATACATGAAGCGGTACTGCAGCGACGGGTGGGTGCAGATGGTTATGGGAGCTCTGTGAGTTTGTGAACATTCCTGGCCACCACCAAAAATTATATTTTCATTTTCTGTACTATTTTGTCAGCTAAAAATACTTAAAATAATATTAATTAACAGAAGAGTAATAGAAGCATCTTTTCTTGTGGTTTTGTCCATAAGTTTTATGGACAAAAGGAGTTTCCGAGGTTAGCAGTCATATTTATAATTCTATCACAAGCGGTTTCACCTACAAAAAGTCTGGGAAGTCATATTTAACCTTCTAGAACAAGGTCAATCAAGCTAGAGAATGGAAGACTCATCACTTCAAGATCACAAAGGTCAAGTACTTTACTTTTCAAACTAAAGTAAATAATTTAGCAGAACACAACAGGTTGAGATGTTTTAGACTACAGTATGTCATATAAATGAACTTTACTGGTGCGTACAGCAAAGTAGTACCACAATGATTACAGTATGTCATCAAAGCAAAAAAAATAATTATTTGTACCAGTGGCAAAATTCCGATCCGACATTTCATAAGATAAAGAAAAATAAAAAAAAAAATTTCAGTTGTTTCTACAAGAAATTATAAAGTCAAATAATCTGAAATAAAGAGAAAAAAATAATACTTTTAATAAGAAGTGACTTAATTGAATCTATTAATTCTTACTGGTGGGAATGAAAAAAAAGCAACATTATAAGGGAACTTCAGATTCTTATATGATATAATGGTAGAAAAGAAAAAAAAATGCTCATATGGGAATTCAATTGCCAAGCTAATTTGCCCAGCACTTTTGTGTGAATTTGGCTGACTGGGTGCCGGGTGCCAGAAAGGATGCTATTGCCCCCATTTAAATGCCATGGCAATGGCAATTCGGATCCTTTACTCAGTATTGAATTCCCCCTCAGTTGTTAAATACCACTATAAAATATACATATAGGGTGACATTTAATGAGATGCGAAAATGTGATTTGTGCGAATTTTAGGCAGAAAATGTCCGAAATCGCATGTTTTTCTGAATTTGCATAATAATAAGATGTGAAAAAGATGAGGAGAGAGGGCAGCGCTGGACCCTGGGTTGGTAAGTATATTGGTGTAAAAGTGGGGTATGTGTTTGTGTGTAATAAAGTTCTACTTTTCTGTGTGTGTGTGTGCTTTATTTTAATATTCTTTTTACAGGTGGACTACAAGTCCCAGCGGACCCATTAATGCCCCGCATGCTGCGACTTGTAGTTCACCTGTATAAATCAATGTTTGGTATGAATTATTTAACCCTATCAGGCCGGCATCCACAGCCCACGGACAGCCCTGGATGTTGAAGCCTTGGGGGGCCCCTTTATTGGGGGTCCCCACTCCCACAGGTACCCCGTCCAAGGCTGACCAGCCACGGTGCTCATGGTATGGCTGGGGGACCTTATGTAAAAAGTGCCCCCCTGCTGTGGCATGACACTGCAGGTTGTTGGAGCCCAGTGCTGGTTTCAGAAATGTGGGGGACCCCCAGATTTTTGTCCCCCGTATTTTTGGAACCAGGTCCAGCTCAATGAGCCCAGGGCTGGTTATACTCAGGAAGGGGGACCTCATGCCATGTAAAAAAAAAAAATTACACACAAATCGCACATGTCCTCAAATTCAACCATTTTCATGACTCAATATCGCACATTTTCATAACTAAAAATCGCACACTATCACACTTTATCGCACTTTTTCCGGATTCGCGCATCTGGATTCTGCGAATCCGGACACCCCCGAACACCCCCCTATCCGAACGCGTTCACAAGCCTGTTCGGGTTTTCCCACCCAGTCTCGGAGTGCGCCTTTCCAGTGCCTGCAAGTTCCCGCTGTCGGATCTCGCGAGATCTGGACAACGTCACTACAATGTCACCTTATGTATATAAGGATGGGCGGGCGCCATGTTCACTCCAGTCTAGGAGATTGAACAGTGTGCACGTCTGGCTGTCTTCCCTGGTACCCGCCCGCGTCCTCACTCTCATTAATAAAAGGGTTACTGACTTCTTAATAATCCTTTTCAATGTTTCTGTGTCTGCTGCTGTGTGACTGTTAGCTGGGACAGGGTACTACAAGTCTCACCTCACCTGTGTGTACACCGGTGCTGCAAAATAATCGGCACTTCAAAATAATCAATCAATTTTTTGGGGAAAATAAGGGTTACTGATGTAAATAAATTCCTTAAAATCCTTTTCAATTTTTCTGTGTCTGCTGCTGTGTGACTGTAAGCTGGGAGAGGGTACTACAAGTCTCACCTTACCCGTGTGCACACAGGTGCTGCAAAAAAATCGGTGCTGCAAAATAATCTAATTTTTTTTGGACAATAAGGGTTACTGACTTAAATAAATTCCTTAAAATCCTTTTCAATGTTTCTGTGTCTGCTGCTGTGTGACTGTTAGCTGGGACAAGGTACTACAAGTCTCACCTCACCTGTGTGCACACCGCACATCGGTGCTGCAAAATAAGAAATCATTCTTTTTTTATTTTTTACAATAAGGGTTACTTGACTTAAATAATAATCCTTTAAAATGTTTCTGTGCCTCTGCTGCTGTGTGGCTGTACTCCAGAGTGATAATGGGGAACCAAAATATGGAGGCTCCAATAGTACAAGAACCACTTCCTCCAAGTGCTGAAGCTGCTGCCACTAGTCAAGACATAGAACATGATGATGAAATGCCATCAACATCGTCTGCCAATGACGATACCCAATGTCATCGTCGAGGGCTTGTGAAATCCAAAAGGGCAAAGTTGAGTTCGTTTAAGAAAAAAAAAAAATGCAAATCCTTGGAGGAGAAACGTAGGCTAGCCAATATGCCATTTACCACACGGAGTGGCTAAGGCCCTGGCCTATGTTCTTGACTAGTGGTCCAGCTTTACATGATGATCACAGACCTCCTCCTCATCCCCCCCTCCCCCCCTATAAATGTAAAGAGAGTTAAGCTGTCAACAAAAAGACAGCAAACAACTCAGCCTTCTAAAAGACACGGTATCACAAATCCCCACGGAGAGTCCAAGGGTGTTGGGGTGGTTGCGATGCCGGACCTTCCCATCACTATGGTGGAAGATTACTTTGGTGACAGCATCCAAGTAGACATGTCAGACAATCCTTACCTGTATTGGCAGGGCAAAAAAGGCAGTTTGAAAGCCCCTGTACAAAGTCAAACTGGCTCTATTTTACCTGAGTTGTCCCCCTATCCAGTGTGTACTCTGAAAGAGTTTTTAGTGCAGCGTGGAACCGGGTCAGTGAGTAGGCCGTCAACAACTCCTATTGGCTCTCAGGCCATCCACAGTTATCTCCGGCTCTCAGGCCGTCGACAACTCCTACCAGCTCCCAGATCATCCACAAGATATCTATGGCTCTCAGGCCGTCTACATCTTCTACCAGCTCCCAGGCCATCGACTACTCCTAACTGTTCCCAGGCCACCTGCTGTCATCCCCGGCTCCCAGGCCGACAGGTCATCTCAAGACATTCCTCAGTTTCCTGTCCAGCATCCTCAGCACCAGCCAGCTGCTGCCAGAGGACCAGGGCAGGGGGCCGTGACCTGCATGTCAGATGCAGCCAAATCCAAAGCTCCTTGCAGGGCTCCCTGGTGAATAATGCTGATGAGTTAAACTCCACGCCCCTGTTCCTGGTCTCCGTCAACTCTCTGGTCCAGCTGCTCCCTAGTGTCCCTGTGCATGTGTGGCACCCCAGCAGGGACGATGTGTGCTGGGTTGCTAGGCAACCGCAGCCCTTGTGAAAACCCCGCGTCCAGGACCTAAGGGGTTATTCCTAGAGGCAGCGGAGGGCGCGAAAACAGAACCCCCGGGTGACGGACAGAGCGGGGGAACCAGTAAAAAGGAGGGAGGCGGAGCTACAAGAGAGACACCGCCGGAGAGGAGAGTTGGCGCGCGGAAGGAAAAAGCTGACCTGGAAGGCTCCGGTGGCGTGGCGTCCGGCGTGCAAGAAGGAGAGCAGGGAGCGACAGCGGCAACCACACAGCAGGTCCCGCAGTGGAGAAGGAGCTGCGAGAGGGAGGCTGAGCGGCGCGTAGTGGTGAGTGCCTGACCCCCGCTGACCCCAGACACACGCCGGGAGCCGGGACGCGGCGCGTGAAGAGTGCCTGACCCCCGCTGACCCCAGACACACGCCGGGAGCCGGGACGCGGCGCGTGAAGAGTGCGACCCCCGCCGACCCCCAGGCGCACATCGGGAAGAAGGAGAGGGGCGAGCAGAGACCGGAGTGGGGAGCCCAGCAGCGCAGAAGTGGCTGGCTGAGTGCGGCAACGCTGCAATAGCAGCGCCCACACTAGCAGCCCTCCTGCAGAAGAGTGACCAGCGCCAGCGTCCAGGGACCTGATCGTGACGGGCAGGAGCCTGCACCTTGCTCCTGACACCAGGTACCCCTATGCTCCTTGTCCTAGTGCCATCCTGCCACCAACGCAACACACAACATCCAGGCACCCCTCCCCTCCTTGCCCATCCAGGACGCCCCTAGCCTCTCTGGACTGACAGTCAAGTACTGGTGGGCATACATCCTGTACCACACAGGCCCCATCTCAGCAGGGGAGTTACTGCTTTCACCCCAGGGAGTCCCAGTTAGGGAGTTATGTGAATTGTGAAGTCTTGCTTGTACATTGGCCTGACCTAGGGAACATTGCCACCTTGTGGCGTAAGTGACTATTTCTGGAAGTCAGTCCTTCCCAGGATTTAAGGTACTGTGTCCACCTTACCTAATCAGGAACGCTTCATCAGGATACACACCAAGGAGAGTATCCACCCAACACTACGTGCTATCGTGTCTATTCTCACTTTATATACTCGTTACTATTTGCATTGTTTCTGTATGGTATGTCGGGTACCCAGTATGTGTGTTTAGCATAGGCCGAGGGCCATTTATTGTTATCTGCATAGTCGAGTGGGAATACTGTTGCCTGTAAGGACCCAGTTGGCGGTCTGCAGGATCGGTGTACCCACTCTCCAGTATACTGGATAAACGTTCGGGAGTAGGTCACGTAGTTTATCGACATTAGTGGAACGTTAACCTGTTAGACGGGTATAGATTGTTATTAGGCCCGTAAGTCGTTGAAACACTGTTGCCGAATTTGGTGCACTTTAACCTTTTATGTCCTATATACATTAAATAAAACGTAAACAGTTGCACCCGCTGAACGCCTTGCTTGAGTTCTTGGGGCGGCGCGGTCCCCGCAACCGACGAGGAGAAGAACCAGTGCGGAACCACGAGTATCCAGCAACTCAAGGTAAACCATACACCCCTGCCGTTGGCGTGTCACACTTGGCGTCAGACCGAACAGGATACGAGTCGGCTGAGAGAACAGTCAAGCAAGGAAGATGGAGCAGCAAGCCGCACAACCGGCGGTACAAGCACCGGCGCAACCAGCGGCGCCAGCACAAGGCGGAGGGATACCAGCACCCGGAGGTGAACAACAAGGACAAGCCGTTGCTGCACCAACCACCCCAATCACACTTCCGTACTATTTCGGGGCGTCATGGTTACCCAGCTACAGTGGAGACAAAAGGAAGGCGCCGGGAACCACATTCGAGGAATTCAAGAGGGGGATGGAGTCAACAAGCTTATTGTACACCCTACAAGAACAACAGAAGGTTCAGATTCTGATAGGACAACTAACGGGATCTGCTCTCCGGGAGGTCAGATCATGGGCACCCGAACACAGAATGACAGTAGCACAGATACTGAAGAAGCTATCCACCACCTTTGAGACGCGAAGTCTCCCAGAATTAAAATTGAAGCTGTACGGAAGGAAGCAACGAGCAGGCGAGACGCTACGGGATTATGCTCTCAGCCTAATAGAATTAAGTAAGGCAATACAAGCCGTCGACCCGGAGGAAATGAGGAACGTGGACGAGACACTAATAGTCCAGCTGATCGAAGGGACCAGACAAGAGAACATACGGGCGCAACTGAGGTTGTTGCGAAGACAGATGGTGGGCGTAACCTTCGCCGACTTCAAGGATGCTGCTCTTGGGGTAGTCGGGACGCAAGAAGAGGAAGAGGAAGAGGAATACCCCGAACTATTGGGATTCCGTGAACAGCAGTACCCCCGGAGAACCCCCCCTACAAGCCCAGAAAGGGCAAAGAAGGACAGAGACACGGTCATACAGGCTGCACAGAACCTGCCAGATGACCAGTTCAAGATGTTACAAAAACAAATCGAGAACCTCACAGTCGGCATGGCCGACATACAGAGAGAAATGCGCCAGCGACCTAGAACACCAACGTACAATGAGAGAGAACCCGGGCGGCAGGCCGAAAGCCGCAGGGAAGCGGGCAACCGGTGGGACACCCCCAGCGAAAACGGCCGCCGGAGCACTGACCGATTCGATGGGCAAGGGCGCCCCATCTGCAGACGGTGCCAGGAACCAGGGCACGTGGAACGAAATTGCTACCGTCCGGAGCCTTTAAACTTCAACGCCCCGAGGCCAGGGCCCGAACCTCGGGGAGAACACCGGGAGTAGATCCAGACCCGGAGGATTGGTGGGCCCAATATGTAGGAGAATGCCCGAGGACCAAGGTGTGGATCAACGGGATAGAAACAATAGCCATGATCGACACCGGGTCACAAGTATCGATGATACAATTACCCACTCTTCAAAAATATTGGGGGAAAGAAGTACCATTTAGACCACCCCCCACGCAGGTGAAAGTGGTTGCTGCCAACGGTCGAGAGGTCACCTGCAACGGGGACTGGGAAGCCGACCTGAAGATTGGACGGACGCATTTACCCAAACAGGGGTTTCTGGTGATCACCTGCGGGGAAGGAAAGGTTGCCCCCATCATCCTGGGCATGAACATCCTAAGACATTGCCCGGAAGAGCTTATGGTGACGCTAAAGCAGGAACAGGTTAACCCGGATCAGGCCGAGGAGGTAACACTGCAGCACATCATCTGCGTCCAGAGGTGCCAGGTGGCGAAGAAGTTGCCGGCCACACGGGCACAAGGAACTGTCAAATGGTTTAATGTCCGAAGAGGATATGGCTTCATTGAACGGAATGACACGAAAGAGGATGTTTTCGTCCATCGGACGGCCATAAGGAGAAACCACCCGCAGAGGTTCCTGCACAGTGTCAACGATGGCGAGATGCTGGAATTCAATGTGGCAGAAGGAGAAAAGGGTGCCAGAGCGATAGATGTGACGGGCCCAGGGGGAGTACCCGTGAAAGGAAGCCGGTTTGATCCCGACAAGCGCCGTGGCCGCAGGCGTTTTCACCGGTGCCGAAGCAGGCGCAACCACACCAACCCCGACGCCCCCTCCCGCTTACCGCTACACCCGGAGGGAAAGGTGGAGGATAGCAGCGAACAGATAGAGACACCAACCTTCACCAGTCCAGGACCGCCCCGGGTACAAGAACGTCGACTCAGATTGGCTTCCACCAGAGCTTTGGGTAACCAAAAGTTGGCGCAAAGTAGAGACTACCAGAAGACCCACGCTGACCGCATACCAGCTGGGACCCCATTGTTCAGAAGAAACAATCGTTCCAAGAGTAAATTGGATGCGAGATGGGAGGGTGCCCACTCACAGCGGACCCATTGCAACCGGATCGAACCGTATCCGACTCAAACCCCCGTCTTTTTTCAAGTCGAGCAGCAAAGAAAGCCTGGACAACGATTATCCTGCCGCAAGATGGTCCATGCCGGTATCGCCGGATGTACAGCCGCAGACCAGTCTGAGGATCGATGACCCTGCGCCGGAACTCGCTGGGATCGCGCCCCCGGGGACTGGAGCGAGGCGTTCAGTTGGAGACACGAGGGGTGTGCTACCCCTGCGGTACAGGGAGTAGATATGTTATACATAATGTACCAATGTTGTGTACTGTACATATTGGGTAAAGAACTGTAAATGTGACTTGCTTATGTGGCCCCTTTCCCGAGGGCAGTAAATAGTTGAACCTGAATTCAGGAGACTTTTTCCGGAACATTTCTAGTTCGATGCCCGAGGACGAGCATCCTTAAAGTGGGTGGATATGTGGCACCCCAGCAGGGACGATGTGTGCTGGGTTGCTAGGCAACCGCAGCCCTTGTGAAAACCCCGCGTCCAGGACCTAAGGGGTTATTCCTAGAGGCAGCGGAGGGCGCGAAAACAGAACCCCCGGGTGACGGACAGAGCGGGGGAACCAGTAAAAAGGAGGGAGGCGGAGCTACAAGAGAGACACCGCCGGAGAGGAGAGTTGGCGCGCGGAAGGAAAAAGCTGACCTGGAAGGCTCCGGTGGCGTGGCGTCCGGCGTGCAAGAAGGAGAGCAGGGAGCGACAGCGGCAACCACACAGCAGGTCCCGCAGTGGAGAAGGAGCTGCGAGAGGGAGGCTGAGCGGCGCGTAGTGGTGAGTGCCTGACCCCCGCTGACCCCAGACACACGCCGGGAGCCGGGACGCGGCGCGTGAAGAGTGCCTGACCCCCGCTGACCCCAGACACACGCCGGGAGCCGGGACGCGGCGCGTGAAGAGTGCGACCCCCGCCGACCCCCAGGCGCACATCGGGAAGAAGGAGAGGGGCGAGCAGAGACCGGAGTGGGGAGCCCAGCAGCGCAGAAGTGGCTGGCTGAGTGCGGCAATGCTGCAATAGCAGCGCCCACACTAGCAGCCCTCCTGCAGAAGAGTGACCAGCGCCAGCGTCCAGGGACCTGATCGTGACGGGCAGGAGCCTGCACCTTGCTCCTGACACCAGGTACCCCTATGCTCCTTGTCCTAGTGCCATCCTGCCACCAACGCAACACACAACATCCAGGCACCCCTCCCCTCCTTGCCCATCCAGGACGCCCCTAGCCTCTCTGGACTGACAGTCAAGTACTGGTGGGCATACATCCTGTACCACACAGGCCCCATCTCAGCAGGGGAGTTACTGCTTTCACCCCAGGGAGTCCCAGTTAGGGAGTTATGTGAATTGTGAAGTCTTGCTTGTACATTGGCCTGACCTAGGGAACATTGCCACCTTGTGGCGTAAGTGACTATTTCTGGAAGTCAGTCCTTCCCAGGATTTAAGGTACTGTGTCCACCTTACCTAATCAGGAACGCTTCATCAGGATACACACCAAGGAGAGTATCCACCCAACACTACGTGCTATCGTGTCTATTCTCACTTTATATACTCGTTACTATTTGCATTGTTTCTGTATGGTATGTCGGGTACCCAGTATGTGTGTTTAGCATAGGCCGAGGGCCATTTATTGTTATCTGCATAGTCGAGTGGGAATACTGTTGCCTGTAAGGACCCAGTTGGCGGTCTGCAGGATCGGTGTACCCACTCTCCAGTATACTGGATAAACGTTCGGGAGTAGGTCACGTAGTTTATCGACATTAGTGGAACGTTAACCTGTTAGACGGGTATAGATTGTTATTAGGCCCGTAAGTCGTTGAAACACTGTTGCCGAATTTGGTGCACTTTAACCTTTTATGTCCTATATACATTAAATAAAACGTAAACAGTTGCACCCGCTGAACGCCTTGCTTGAGTTCTTGGGGCGGCGCGGTCCCCGCAACCGACGAGGAGAAGAACCAGTGCGGAACCACGAGTATCCAGCAACTCAAGGTAAACCATACACCCCTGCCGTTGGCGTGTCACACATGAGCTCTCCATATCTCAAACCACCCTCCTTCCAGTTCCCAGCACCCTCCACTGGTCCACCATGGTCACAGCCGGGAACACAGCAGACCCCTGTGCTAACAACTCTCCATTGATCTCTCATTGCCCCTCCATTGATCGGGTATGGGTATTAGGGTCAACAAGAACAAGGTCGACAGTCATTAGGTTGACATGACTGAAGGACAACATGGGGTTTGGTTGATAGGGACATTCGGGCGACACAAGCATTATGTCGACATGCACAGTGTCCTGTATCTGTAAATGATATACGAAATAATTCTACTATCATTCTATTGTTTAATAAAGTTGAATTTAGGGGAAGGGGGGGGGGGCAACTTGCAATTGTCATATACAGTACCCATAGCCAAATATGCCAAATATTTAAGTAAGATGGTAATTACTGGCTCTGACCTTACGGGTACATATATTCCTGGAATTTTACTATACACCTTAATATAGTGCTAGTGCAGAATACTGCGAAACTGGCATAGGAACCAGACAATGAGATGTCCTTATTACTTATGACATCAAAGTCACAATTCTTTAGCATCGCCTGCAAACTTCCACATAAGCATCGCAGTCTGCAAACTTCACTTTCCATTCCAGTCTGCAACTCTAATTTCCATCATTTATGTTTTAACAGTATGACAAACAAGCAAGAACTGATGGCTTAAATCTTGTTCCCATCAGATATTCTGTCAAGACTATAAAACTCTTGACTGAGTTACAACAAGAAAACAACTTGTCATAGTATTGCCTGGAGCAGAAGTTTTCATTTCATGGAGTCGTTGGCTAAATATATATCTATACAGCACAATTTACTGGAAGAGAATATGTTTACAAGATAGATAGGCACACAGTACCCAACATTCATTAGTAGACTTTCCTGATTGCTGTAACAACTGTAAACAGGAAATAACATTTTCTTAGTGACATTTAAAATTATACTTGGATAGTAATTAGCTTTTAATAAAAGGATTGCAGTATGCAGCATCCAGCCATTCAGCCAGCGGCAAAACAAAACTATTGTGCAGATGTCAATCTTCCTGTTCTCCAGGGAGGCTCCATGCCTGATTCCAAGATGGCCACTAAAATCATCAAGCATCAAATGTTATTATTTTTATTATAAATGTATAATCACCTTATTTGATTATTGGAAAAGCATCTTTAGGCAGGACAGTGAGCCTGAGACCATGCATTACAGCTGTGGAGATTGCAGTTCCTATAGAGCCAAGTCATGTGAGTCACAAAGACAAAATTAGTGTCCATCGGCAGCCACCTAATGCCTAACTGTGTTAGCCCAGTATATTGACAACACACAGGGAGGATCATTGGAGGATGGCCCTTCTCCAAACAGTCTCCAACAACTGTTCCAACTTCACCCTGGGCCAGTTATATCAAGCTTAATAAATTCATAAAGTGGAGCGTGATAAACAACCAGCCAATCAGCTTTTAACTGGCATTTTTCAAACCCAGACTGTAGAATGATAGTAGGGATGTAAATAGACAGTTGTCATCACTCTCCGCTTTATCCCTTTTTGAAGCTCGTGCATCTGGCCCCCTGTCCTCTGCCATGTTTGGGATTCTGTGTCCACCCACCTTTCCCATGTAATCATTTGAAATGCCTGCTCATATATTTCAACAGCCCAGCAGTCCCTGTTGCTAATTTAAAGACAGGGGGTGAGATCTAATGGGATGAGAGATTCAGAAAGTGAGAGATTTGGGAAGAAATCGCCAGGGTTTTTTAAAGCGGCAATCATTTACACTGCAAAACCAGTTTGATTTTGCAGTGTAAATGATTGCCGCTTTAAAAAAACTGGAGATTTCTCACCAAATCTCTCACTTTTTGAATCTCTCATCCCATTAAATCTCACCCACTGAGTCTCTGTGCCACCTACAGGAAGTAATATCCATAGGCACTTTTGTAATGAAAAACTGAAAAAAAAAAAACAGTTCTAATCTACCACTGTGAAATTTGATATATCCTATCAAAGCACTCACAAACAATGGGCGTAATTCAGACCAGTAATCAGGTATATGCCCCTGTTGCTTAGCACGGCTTGTAAAAATATTGCAGGCCTGCCATTAGCTGCAAATCCATTTGAATGCCTCTCACCATCAAATGATTTCCCCACTGTGTGCCGTCTGTGTGTAGCCGGGGCCGGGGCTAACGTCATACGACTTCCCCTCAAACGTTTTAGCACACCTGCATTATCCGGGACACTCCCAGCAGCAGGGCCGGTGCAAGGCACCGGAGCACCCCAGGCGAGTCGGGGTGGGGGCACCCCGGTGCCGGGGGGGGTGGGGTGTACCTGTCCTGCGGCTGTGTATATAAAGCAGCGGGGGTCCCTGCAGTCAAGAAATAACGAGCGCTATCCGCCTGGCTACGCGGAAGCGCTTCTGTTGTGAAAACACTGGCCGCATGGCGCATGCTGATTGGCTGAATCTCAGCCAATCAGCGTGCGGCCAGTGTTTCCACAACAGAAGCGCTTCCACGTAGCCAGGCGGATAGCGCTCCTTATTTCTTGACTGCAGGGACCCCCCGCTGCCGCCGCAAGCTTTATATACACAGCCGCAGGACAGGTACCCCCGCGGCACGGGGGGGGGGCGAAATGCCGCCCTCCAGTGGCCGGCGCCCTAGGCAAATGCCTAGATTTGCCTAGTGGTGGCGCCGGCCCTGCAGTCTACCACCCACAAATACTGGCATTCTGTCAATCACCTTGTGAAGGACCAGTGATCAATAAAGCAGCAGGTTTTATTGCAGGTCTGAATAAGCCCAATGTTCGAATGTCCTCATGTGGCAGAAAACACAATGGTACTCTTTACCTAGCACGGCGCCCATCGTGGTCATCACGGGCATTGAATGCACTAAAAAATCGGGTGCGACGCGACCGACGCGATGCCCGCGATTTCCCATAGGGAACAATGTTAAATTTCTCAATTGACCCGATTTTACTGTTCAATGCCTCAATTGACACAATTTTTCCATAGGAAACAATGTTAAATGGCCCACAGAGGCCAAATACCCACCCTGAAGTGTGAAATGGCCCCCACAATTGTTAACGCCACCCCACGATCAACGTGAACCCGAAGCGTGGCGAGGGGCGGCGGTACGCGTCCTACGACCTTTTCATACCCCCACTATCCACGTCGGCGTGGAGTTGAGAATAGAATAGTGTGGCGAGCGCAGCGAGCCTCCGAGCCCGAAGCGTGGCGAGCGTACGGGGATACCTGTGAAGCCCGCGAAGGGACGCGTTTACCTGTGAAGGTATCCGCGTCCCCTTGCGGGGCTCGCTGCGCTCGCCATGCTTCGGGCTCGGTGGCTCGCTACGCTCGCCACACTATTCTATTCTCAACTCCACGCCGACGTGGATAGTGGGGGTATTAAAAGGTCGTAGGACGCGTACCGCCGCCCCTCGCGGGCTCGCTGCGCTCGCCACGCTTCGGGTTGACGTTGATCGTGGGGTAGCGTTACCAATTGTGGGGGCCTTTTCACACTTCAGGGTGGCTATTTGGCCTCTGTGGGCCATTTAACATTGTTTCCTATGGAAAAATCGTGTCAATTGAGGCATTGAACAGTAAAATCGGGTCAATTGAGAAATTTAACATTGTTCCCTATGGGAAATCGCGTCGCACCCGATTTTTAGTGCATTCAATGGCCGCGATGCCCGTGATTTTTTTACCTGCGATGCCCACGATCAAAATCGTGGGCGCTGTGCTAGGTAAAGAGTACCAATGCAATAAAGGAGAGTAAAAAGGACGATATATATATATATATATATATATATATATATATATACAGTATATATATATATAAATATAGGCGGGGGTGAGGCGGCACTCAATCAGGCTTGCAGTGGTTGAGTGCCGCCTCACTCCCTCACCTATGTGAATTGGACCCCATCTGAGGTCATAGGAAGGCACCACAGCAAGTATCATTGTACATGTGTTTATACAATTGAGTGCCGGACCGCTGTATTTCTGAATATATATATATATATATATATATATATATATATATATATATATATATATATATATATAGATAAATTAATTCAGTTGCCATTAAAAATGATCCAATAATGTAACAGTTTTTCTTTTCAAAAACACTGTGTTGTCCCATGAAAAGCATGCACACTAAACCGTATATAACCACAATGAAATAAAAGGTTCTTCCCAAAAAGATGTACAGCAGCAGTGGCGTAACTACCGTGGGTGCAGGGGGTGCAGCTGGAACAGGGCCCGAGCTTTTGTTAATAGGGTGCTCCCCCTGCACCCTATTAACAAAAAAAAGCCAGCGGCACCCACTGCAGCGACACCCAGACACCCCCCCCCTCCCTCAGATGCCGAAGTTGATTGTGTTGCCTGCGCCACCCCCCAAAAGCCTGCCGGAGATGTACCCTGCACCGACCTCCCTCGCGCCTTCCCAGACGCCAGAGATGTGCAGCACAGCACACCCCCCCCCAATAGCCGGTGATGTATACCAAACTCCCGGGTCGCCCACTCACGCCAGAGATGTGTGTCCTGCGCTGCCCACCCCCCAGATGCTGGAGATATTACGCCACCCTCTCCCCTGGCTAGGAGTCCTGGCAATCGCCTGCTCTCCAGTAGCCGCACCATGAGGGGAACACAGCGCTGGGCCTGCCTTCAGCATCCGCACTGGGATGAACCTGCTGCTACCCTGTGCCTGGAGCTCACCCCCCTGCTTGGTAAGTGGGAGCACTGTACCCACTTTTCTGTACCCAGTGTATGAACCCGTATCTGTGTGTATGAAACTTTATGACCCACCTACCCTCTTCCGCTGTGTGTGACCCTTTTCACCCCTGGTGTATTACCCCCTATTCTCTTGTATGGCACATTGACCCTCTTCCACCCCCATCCCTGGTCTTTAACCCTCCTGTACCACACATCCCCTGTATGTGACACCTTCCCCACCCTCTACATCCTTCCTCTGTGTGTGACCCCCTGAACCCACTATGCCTGTGTGTAACACCTTCTTGCCCCTACCCCAATCCCCAGTGTGACCCCCTGAACCACTTTCCTCTGTGTGTGAGACCCCCTGTAGGCCACTTCCCCTGTGTGTCTTACCTCCTGCCTCTGTGTGTGCAATTTGACACCCAGTACTTCCCAAACATCCCCCCTATCGCATATCACATTGTGTACCCTCCTACCCCGGTGTGAATGTTTTTTTTTTACACCTTTTATCCCCACACTGCCTGTCTATGTGTCACCCATTACAAAGGGGTGGGGGGTGCGGTGGGGGCTTCTCAAAATTTGCTATGGGGCCCTTCTCAAATTTTGCAATGGGGCCCAGAGAGTTCTAGTTACGCCTCTGTACAGAAGTGACCATGTTATGTATCATCTCATATATGCAAAAAAAAAAATAATATAATCTAATACTGTAGGGTCGCTAAAAGTATAGTGTTATTAGGTTGTACTAACACCTTTGTACTCACCCGCCACTGCATGCTACAGTTTTGCTATAAGGCAGGGATGGGGAACCTTCGGCCCTCCAAATGTTGTTGAACTACACATCCCAGCATGCCTTGCTAAAGTTTTGCTATTTGGCCATTCTAAAACTGTTGAAGGGCATGCTAGGATGTGTAGTTCAACAACAGCTGCCGGGCCGAAAGCTCCCCATCCATACAATAAGGGAATGCTAAAACGGTGGCAAGGCATTATAGGATTTGTAAGAAAGAATTTTAACGTGTAGTTAAAATTAGAGCGCTTTAGTCAAGAGTTGCTTACTTATGGCAGCTGATTATTTAGGGATGGTCAGTCCCCTATAATGTTAGAAAGAACTAAAAGAAAAAGCAGCTCACATATAATAAATTATACCAGGTGAATCAATTATAACCAATTTTAATAACGACTGTCACTCAGACCAGCGAAACACTTTGGTGTTGTCCGGATCATTGCCACCCCAGTTGGACTTTTATCCTGCTTATTGATCCATCTTTTCCCATTTACTGGATGTCTTCAGCTCAATTCCCTGTATGAACTGGTCGTTTTACTAGGATACAGATTGGTCCATTATCCATCACAGGACTGATCCCTCCAGCGACTCCCAGGAATCCAAGTGCCGTGTGGACTCCGCCAATTCAGGACTGCTGCTATTGGTACAGTGCAGGTTTACATGCATTACAACTGGGCTATTTACAGATTTGCACTTGATCTGCATATATACATTTTTGTTTTTATTGTCGTTTAAATGGTTATTAAAATTGTTTATAATTGATTCACCTGGTATAATTTATTCGATTATTAATTTTTTCCTTTTTCTTTTAGTTCGTTATAGGATTTGTAGTTTCACAACATCTGGAGAGCCACAGGTTGGTTAGACCCGGTCTAGTGTATACTCAACTTTAGGGGAAGATGTACTAAGCATTGGCTTTTGATAAAATTAATAGAAATAAAGCAAAAGCCAATCAGTTCCTAACTGCCATGGCAAAGGCTATGCTTGAAAAATGATAGGTATGAGCTGGTTGGCTGGTACTTTATCGATGTCCCCTTTATATCCCTATAAGTCTTAGTACAAGGGTTTCCAAACCCTTTATTTAGATCTACCAGCAGTCATGTTTCCCTGACCACCTAGCTGATGCACCGCTGTAGTTATTACTGTAACATTTTCAACCTGTGGTGCAGTAATTTCTAACCAACACATTCTGCAGATGGGTCTAGAAAACAGGAACTGTTGGTAGATCTCAAGAACTGGTTTGGCCACCCCTGGCTTAGTACATCTGCCCCCTAATGTGCTACTTTTTTTTTTATAAAACCACATTTAACACTACTCCTAAATGAGAAAGGGGTCTTGCCAGACACGTTGGCTCTCTCTCCTCTAGTGAAAATAAGACATGAACTGTAGAGGAGCCTGCAGCAGAGTGGTATGTAGTGCCCTTATCGTATAATCACCACCAAAGTTCTAACACTTTTGCACTTTTTAAGGCCAGATTTCATAAGGAGAAGCCACATTTTCCTCCCAACTTTTAATTCATTGCAAAATATTCCCGTTGATGCCACAACAATCAGTGAGGTCTCACAAACACCAGGATCGGTCCAGCAACTCTACACAGTGTCTTATCCTAAAGCCAAGGTTATTTTATTCCTTTACAACAATAGAGGAGATACTCAGTATATGAGTAGCAGCATATTCTTCCAATAAAGAAAATGTAATGTAATTTAAGAACTTTTATTGCAGATGGTTCTTTACGGGTGTCAAATTTAATGGTTGTGCATTTTCTCATTTCATGCCTTAAGCATGTTTGCTCTGTTTTCATCTTAATCTCCCTTTTGCAGTCACTCCAGTAAGTAAATCGTTTTTAGTACTTTCCATCAACCTGACATTAAGCCTACAGCTATAGATACTGTTCAACATTTTTTCCACTACTGGTGTCTTTCCAGTCAATCTTGATCATCCAAATACAAAATATACTGCCCCGGTATTGTTACACTCATGACAATGAACCATCAGCTTCTGTGAACAGTAAACCACTTGTGAGTAGAGATGTGTGACGCTCCTGTATCTCATTTCTCAAACTATTTACATGAATAGACCCAGAGTTGTCTAATGTTGTTGAAAATTCCTAATAGTTTCCTATATTTAAGAGAAATATTTTTTAACTGCAAATGATTTCCAACAGCCAAATCATGTGATTTCATGTTATAAGTAGGGCTGATCAGAATCTGTGGGCAATTCCAGAACCAATAGATTGTCATGTTATTGGATTTTCGATGACCACATGTTCACAACCAATTTTCTGCCGCTTTTTTAGTCAGGAGCACCCACCACTTCAGTCTTTCATGGTTTTTAGGTTGAAATGAGGTGATTGGATATGGGCGGTTCAAACCCTAAAAAAAAAAATTTTTTATTAATATAATTTTGCTGTGATTTAATCTTCCCATGTATCAAATAATCCCATTTGACCATTTGGCTCAAAATAGGATTCAAATAACTCTGAGCCGTACTGTACAATATAATCTAGATTACCTAATAAAATAGATAAAACAGAGCAATTTACAACAACGAATTAAACATTTAACTTAAGTGTATTATTGCATATCTTCACAAACACTCCTCGTCAGTCCTGATGATTGGGTCAGATGTTCCTTATATCTGTCTTATAAAGTATATTATAAATACATTTACTTTTTTTCTACTTGATAGCACATTTGATGATATAGGATGCACCCAAGCCCACCTGGGCTGGGAGTCTTGACATGTAGTTACATTTTTAAATGCCTTGAGTGTTTTTGTGCATAACTTATGAAATTAATTACATCACTGAGTAAATTTTATACACACATTTAAAGTTCAGACTTGCCAAATGGCAGGTGCATGTTGTTTACTTGCATCTATATAAAAAAGTCTGCATATGCCCAAGCCTGTCACTGTGTTATTGGAGGTTCACAGTGTTCAGTACTTATCCCAAGAAAGGTCTGATGTTTTCTTTATCTTGTTATCTTCACCAAAACCTACTATTGTATGGACTAACCTCCTTGCATGTGGACTAACCTCCTGTCTCTACAGTGCACCTATTAACTTGTAGGCATCTGTCAACAGTTTGCACTTACATCAATGTCAGGGAGACATCATTGTCTCAATAACAGATGGTATGGCTCCTCTATTTGAATTTTACACTGATTTACAGCCCCACCTCTGGAACTACCACTGGCACAAACTGTTAGACAAATGTATCCACACATTAGACAATTATATATTTGTACTAGAAATGAAACATGCTACAGTATAAAATACATTTCTTTCACTGTATAATAGGACCTTGACTGAGTCTGACTGGATCAGAAAAAGACCTGCAAGGTCCCCCCCCAACACACGCACACACCTTCATTGGTAGATGAGGAAAGAGGAGCAATATTACCCGGAGTTCAGAAGATGATGGGAGCGTATTACAAAGCAGGAATTTCTAAAAGTGGCGAATGTAAACTTTATATATTTATAGTCACACCAGACTAGTAGCTATCAAATGATACCCATATATTTTGCTAACATGAATGTCTAGACTGTTATGATCATAGAGCAATATAAATTCATTAATAAAACTAAATAATTCAAGTACATGTAAAAAGCAACTGAATGGAAAGGTGTTCCCTTATGACTGTAATTTACATAGATTTTTCAATGAAAGGCAAAACATAAATTAATAAAGGCCAAAACAATGTTAATGCTAATACTGGTGGGTGCCCTGTGGCTACTAAGCTATGACCCCATTAAATACTGCATTGATTTTTCAATTGAGAAGTGTATTTGTTTAAGCAGCAGTTTTCAACTATTGTCCACTACAGTCATCAGATAATGCTCAGCGCTATAAAACATGTGGTCTGCAACATTTAAAAATTATTTATGTTTATTTGTTGCACATCCATATTGTTTGGAAGCTCAGCTTTCTGTTGAGTTCAGTGATACAACTCCATTTAAATTCAGCCTGCTAGAGCTTTAGAAATAAGGGTATTTATTCCACATTCACCTAAGGGATATTTATTTTACTGTATGTAACAATAACTCTAAGAATTGTTGGGCCAATATAGTTATGATTCTGTGCTATAAAGAGACTTTTCCATATTCACTTACTCTGCCCAAACTTATGACCCAATTATATACCTGGAGCCAGAGCTATATTGAAAATTGGCCAAGATGTGTTGATCGAGCTGCATTTGTTGTGATTTTGGGCCTCAATGCAATGTTTTGCCTCAAAGCACTCTGGGAAAAGGAACTTGGTCATAACTTGTGCTCTCAGTTAAGGATGGCCAACAATGGACAATGGTTATGAACCATTGATGGTGTTCACTAAGAGCTCTGGAGGTGGTGCTGAAGCATAGGCCAAAACTTGGAAGTGGTTGGGGTGGCAGTTGGTGGGAGTCCCCTATTTGAATTTTGGATTGCGCTGCAGCCCCTCCTCTGGAGCAGCCACTGATGGTTTTCAATAGATGGCAATGATTTTATTAGTCAACAGTGGAGTTTAATGGTGGAAGCTACCATAATGTTTGCTTTATACATGCACGGTTCCTTTGATCTGGACATGCACATGTGGTGTACCATTGATGGGTAAGCCATTAGTTATTTTAAGATGATGGTGTGGATCTCAATAGATGGCAATGATTTTATTAGTCAACAGTGGAGTTTAATGGTGGAAGCTACCATAATGTTTGCTTTATACATGCACGGTTCCTTTGATCTGGACATGCACATGTGGTGTACCATTGATGGGTAAGCCATTAGTTATTTTAAGATGATGGTGTGGATCTAAAGACCATCAATGATTTCTGTGATGATGCACTACATCTAAACACTCTTTTCAAAAGCTGCACGGTGATAACATGGTTTCAACATAAGTTCCCCCATAAGCAATCTAGGGTCAATGATGACATTTAGAGAAACTATCATTTCCTTGTAATCTAAGTAAAAACCACATGGGGACTAAATCAGTAAGGATCATATATGTTAAGCTGCTCGTAGCAGCTTAGCCTATGCAATCTTTAGCAATGCAAATGCAGGAGGAGATGCATACCACCCCCTGCCTGCATACCACCCCCTGCCTGCATACAACACCTGCCTGCATACCACCCCCTGCATGCATACAAGCCCCTGCCTGCATACCACCCCCTGCATGCATACCACCCCCTGCCTGCATACAACCCCTGCCTGCATACCACCCCCTGCATGCATACCAGCCCCTGCCTGTATACCACCGCCTGCCTGCATACCAGCTCCTTCCTGCATAACACCCCCTGCCTGCATACCACCCCCTGCTTGCATACCAGCCCCTGCCTGTATACCAGCCCCTTCCTGCATACAACCCCCTGCCTGCATACCACCCCCTGCCTTCATACCAGCTCCTGCCTGCATGCTGCCTCCTGTCTGCATACCACCCCCTGCCTGTATACCAGCCCCTGCCTGCATACCAGATCCTGCCTGCATAACACCCCCTGCCTGCATACCACCCCCTGCATACCACTCCCTGCCTGCATAACACCCCCTACATACCACCCCCTGCCTGCATACCACCCCTGCATACAACCCCCTGCCTGCATACCACCTCCTGCCTGCATACCACCCCCTGCCTGCATACTGCCTCCTGCCTGCATACCAACTACTGCCTGCATAACACCCCCTGCCTGCATACTGCCTCCTGCCTGCATTTGCCTGCATACTGCGTCCTGCCTGCATACTGCCTCCTACCTGCATTTGCAATTGCTAAAAACTGTGATGCAATTGCAGTTGGATGAACATCGTGACACACGGACATGATTTTCATCTGTGACTGCAGCCTGAGCAAGTCTGACTTTGCAGGAGGCATTGCGGAGCCAAGGAACGCCCCCTGAAATGATGGTGAGATGCCCCCATTTTCCTGTCTGCCACTTTAATTTTCACTGCCTTTAATTGACAATTGAGCAGAAGCAATCATATTTCTGTGCTGTGATCGCAGGACCCATTGTGCACATGCGTAGAATGGGAAACCGCATGTTTGATCGCATCAGTGATCCATTCCAAATTAGTCTAATGCCATGTACGTTTTACCAATGTATGTATTTAATTGGATAAAAAAAGGCGAATTCATTTGATTCATACAATATAAAAACATAAACTATGGCCCTTATTCTAGTTGAATCGGACGGATGCGTATTTCGGACATTAACCGAGTGCTCTTAGCCCCGCCTGTCATACGGATCAATCACACGGTCCGAATGCGGCAAAACGCCAACCGTTTTTGTGGTAGGCGGACAGAGCCCCGTAATTGGAACGTGACCCAACAACATTTTTCAATTTGAATTATTATTCGCTTATTGACTATTGGTTTGGTGGGTTGACGTTCAGTAGAATTGACAGGTTCATGTCTGGCTATGTCGCAATCGTTGTACATTTATCACTTATTTAACCCTTGAAAACAATGGAAGCCTATATATGAAGATGAAGACTGTAGGGTATGGGGGTGCCCTGCACCCCAGACATGAACCCGATAGTGTTTGGGACCTGCTCAATAGAGTTGACCTTACCGGGGTGGCCAGGTTAAAAAAATGGAAGCCAAAAGCTTGTCACTCATATTTATTGATATTTTTTCTTATAGCTTCTTCACACTCTGCAGTACTGTGCAATTGTTTCATTTTGACTTCAGGCCTCGCAGGGACCAAAATGATTATTTACAATTTTCCTATCATTCGGTGCTCAGGGTAAGTGGTAATATTAAATCTTGACCATATTTATCTTTAGTGTGGGTTAGAGTGGACAGAAAATTACATTGTATACGTACATATAATACAACTGTAATAGGGCCTACACACAGGGTGAATGTGCTGAGCGATCTGAGCAATGTAGATCACTCAGATCACTCAGCAAGATTGCTCGCACACAGTGATGTGTCAGCGATGTGCGTTGAGCGATCTGTCAGGGCCAATGTTCTCTGGTGAGAACACCGGCCCTTACCGGCCATCTCACTAGATTTATCCAGCATGCTGCATATTAATCAACCGGAAATAGCGAATCACTGGGCCGCTTATCGCTATCACTATGGAGCGATGTAAGGTCATTTTCTAAGCAATCTAACTACAGTAGGACTGAAATCGTCCATTGTGTAGACCGTATAAGGGTTGTGTTTATACATGTGCATCTCTGTGTCACACTTGAAGGGGTATCAACAAAGTGCCGCCACTTCTACAGTGAAAGGAGCTGGGAGCTGCAGTGTTAAATTCTCTTGCAGCACCCGGTCCTGTCCTACAGTGATGAATGAAGATCCTGTGAGGCGCCATGCCCCCTTTCATTTAGGCCGAACACCGTTTTAAGGTGGCCACACCTCCTGCACGAAGGGTGCTAATGCAGAATGTGCATCGCGTGTTATCACGCCTGGTAACACCTTTTGATGTCACTATTGTGATGTCACTAAATTGATTACGCACTGAATCCTCCATGAAAACGAGTTAAAAAAATGGAGATGGCAGGAAAAAATGGCTAAAGATTAATTTCCTCTATCTGATACATGAACTCATTGACGGTTTTGAATGATGGTAAAAATAACAGATTTCAAGTCTAGATAAAGGAGTTTTAGGATGGGAGTGTCTTGCATTAAGTTACATTGCAATCTTTTACCCTCTTACCTGCATGTGACAAGATCTCAAGTGTTGCTAGAAACAAACTTAATAAAAAAATAAAGAAAGAATAATTGTGGATTGCAACATTTTAGAATGGAATCTATTTTACACCAAGTGCGAACAATTGGATCACTTGCCAATACTCTGACAACCTTTGTTGCCCTTACTAATCTTTTATGACTATATGACCTGGAATTCAGTGCTGGGTTTCAGCTCCAAGCGGTGTCTAAGCGTATCAAGTACCCAGCAGTTATTGTTAAGGGAAGTGTAAAACAGGAAACCTCATATTGCGGAAAGGTAAGATTTCCAAGACAGGTATTTTTCAGTCCTGTCGTTGGTGAGTTATGGTTTGACCAGTGGAGATCAGATCAGTGTGGTGTCAGCTGTGCATTGACAATACACTCTTCACTGTAAAGCCTTCATTTCACTTGATTTCTTATTTTCCTCCATACATTAATTTAATGTGTGCATTTTAAATAGGACAGATCTTTGCCTGCAGATACTTTAATCATGATATCCATGCCTTTTCAAGACAAAATCATATTACTCTTCATCCTCCAAGCAGTGTATTGATGTGCGCTTCAATTACATAAACTATAAAAAGGTCTGTGACGGCTGGCTGGCAGCTATATGTGTAAGATAGGGAGTTTTTGTTGGAAAATTTTCAAGATGAAATAGCGCCCTAGTTTCTAACAGTATTGTATGACAGATGGGTCAGATAGAGATATACTACACAATACGTCTATAGTTATCCTTTAGCAAACAGATAGACAGGTCCTTTTCAAGCTGCAATTGCAGGCACATTCGTTCCATTTTAAAAGAATGCGCGGAATATTTTTGCTGATTTTTATCTGCTTTTAATTAAATTTCTCCAACAAAGAAAGCACTTGTTTGATTACGACACAGAATTGGTTTGATCCAAGTGCTGATTTTTCTGTGTATTAAAGTGGTGGGGATGGAAGGAAATACAGACACTTAAGTGATGAAAGTCAGTTCAAGTATATTCCTTAGCAGTTGTGCATTGCTGGGTTTGCGTGTGCAACGGATGCCACAAGCTCGGTGGTTACAATCACACCGCAGTACAAACAATACCTAAATCCATAGCATGTCCATAAGGAGACACAGACTTATAAGTGTGGCCACTGCTGCAGGCTACAGGTGGTAGTAGGCAGCAAAATACTAGAGCTAATCAGAAAAATGTATGTCATTGTATGTAGTTTGCCGTTGTTTTATTGTTGTTTTTGTTTTAAAATGTACATTATAGTTCTGGAACTGTTATTCATAGCTATTTACTTTAAAAATTAAATAATTAATTTACTGCAGCCAGGCCCTGTATATATATGCGTTCCATTTCTCCTCCACAGAACAGGAAGTCAGTATGTGTGTGACCACTTCCGGCCGCATCGCTTCCGCCTTTCGACCCGCTGCTGGTGCAGGCTCAACCCAGCATGACACGCTGCCTAAAGCACTTTTCACCCTTATATAAGGTAAGCACTTTAATTTGTTCTTGTTCTCACCTACACCTTGACAAAGGGGCACTTCCCCGAAACGTTGGTTGGTTTTTAGCTATTTTTGCAATACAAAGTTTTCAAGACCCCCCGAGTGCTAGTCTCCTTCTATTTGTCTATATATATATATATATATATATATATATATATATATATATATATATATATATATATATATATATATCATGAAGTAGACAGTAGCACTCGTGGGTCTTTTTAAAAATAGTGTATTATCACAAGAAGCCAACATTTCGGGGTTTGACCCCCTTTGTCAAGGTGTACAGTGATAGTGGTGTAAGGGTAAAGAGCTTACCTATATAGAAGAAGCAGTGTGATCCTAGCGGGTCCTCCGTGGCGCCCACCTGCTCGCCGGGCCCAGGGGGGCGCCACAGAGGACCCGCTAGGATCACACTGAGTTCAGTGAGTGTAACCGCTCCAAGAAGTGCTGTTTATTACAGACAATATTGCTTATGCTGATATCATCTGCGGTTGTGTGAACCGCTACATGCGGTATGTTATATCCACTCCTCTGTATTCCAGTTTGGATTTTTAAAGATTAAACTGTTTTATGAAGTGATTACTGTGCCATGGAGCGCTCCTCTGTTTTGTTGTTCTAGAAATTCTACCTGAGAATCCAGGTGCCCGGGCTAATTGCGGGAGCTGCCGGTCTAAGCTTGGACCTTAAGTGCAAGTAAAAAACTGTGAAAAGTGGGACTTGTATGTTCCTATAAGAACTGAGGACTTGCACTTGCATTGTATTTATATATATTTAGATATATATTTAGATATTTATACAAGGCCATCTTAACCCATGGGCTTACTGGACAGCTGCCCTAGGGCCCTACAATTCTAGGGGCCTTCGAGCAGGAGTTTGCTGGTGCCTCTGGAGTTTATTGTGAGGCTAGTAGAGATTGCTGCCCGGCTACTTTGATTGTGAATTACACAAAATCAGAGCTGCCGGGAAACATTCTATCGGGCCTGCAGCCAAACAGTTACTGGCTGTAGGCATGCTTATTGCTGGAAGACTGATAGCAGGTGGAGGGAAGTTATGATTTTTTTATTACTATTACTGCAGCCAGTGCCCTCCATACATGGGAACTCCTCATCTGGCAGGTCCCAGTAGTATGCAACACAGACAGCGGTGGCACCACCATTAATAAAGGGGGCTGCCGTTGAGTGAGCAGGTTTCTAGAAAAGGGTATATGGCCTAATAAAATATGGTTGTGGCCTGAAAAGGGAATGCTGCACCCAGTGGTACAAGTAGAAATAATTTCTTAGTGGTATTACAAGTGAGTGCCATAGGCGTGTGTCGAAATGGGCGTGGCAACATGTTATGAGGGGCATGGTCATATGAAACTAGAGGGATGGCTACATGACAAGGGGGGCGTGGCCACATTATGCCACACACCATAATGAATTTTACACATTATACCACACGCCGTAATGCCCATTGCACATTATGCCACACACCATAATACACATTATGCCCCACACCATAATGCCCACTTCACGTAATGCCCATTACTTATTATACCACATGCCATAATGCCCATTACATATTATGTCACACACCGTAATGCCTATTACATATTAGGGGAAATTTACTAAGATGTGTATTCTACTTCACATGTGATGTTGCTATGGGCAACCAATCAGAATCTACTTCTTATATATTTAGCACCCACAATAGACAGGATCTGATTGGTTGCCCATAGCAACATCACATGTGAAGTAGAATACACATCTTAGTAAATTTTCCCCATTATGTCATATAAGTGCTGCTTATCTACATGCTAGTTGCCAGGAGCTGCGTTCTCAATGCCAGGAGTTTTGTACTTGTTGGCACAGGGGGTTTCATGCTTGCTACCATGGGAGGATTACACGCTTGTTGCCATGGGGGGTTCCATGTTTGTTGCCATGGGGTGGTTGCACTTTCAGGGGGTGCGAAGGGTTTACATGCTTGTTGCCCAAAGGAGGATCACATGCTCATTGCCCAGTGGGCTCCCTCCAGCCATACCAGCTCCTGCCCCTTTCTCCACACAGCACCACTGTCATGTGCAACAGAGCTGCCAGAGGCTGAGCTACTACTCATAGCTCAAACTCACTGACAGCTAGCCACCAGACCAGTACAGGAGGAAAACCACCAGGAAGTCAGCGTCCAGACTCCTCCAATGGGCGCCCGCTCTGCAGCTGCCACCTCAGGCACTCTGCTGAAGTCATGGCCTGGCTGGCTGACCTGCATCTGTGTCCCACTGGTAGTGACTCCCGGGCCCTGACCCCAGGCTGCACTGTTCGGCAGCAGCGGTGTGGACAACCACAAGAAGGCGGGCAGGTGACATCCGCATGTTGGCTCCTCTGCACCACATGCAGGGAAGCCAATCCTGACAGATCCCAGCCAACAAAGGAGGGCTTACAGGCTGACTGCCAGCCAGCCCAGCTCAGCAGAGCCCTTATGTTATTTACAGTGTCTGGGGCAGCCAGAACTCAAAACCTAAAATAGTAAAAAAAAAATACTAAACAACGGAGGGGGGCAGTTACTAACAAAATGTGCCCTGCGATCAGGTATGAATTAGCCCCTTAGTGCATCTAGCCCATGGTCAGTTGTGTGATCCCCAGCCACAGTAAAATTACTCGAACATAAGCATGGAAGAGGTAATAGGTGATGGAGGGTAGATTGAAGCACTTGAACAGAATCATGTTGAAGGCAGTAGTCATTTAAATCTCTATCAACAGTATATAAGTTTTAGTTAAAACCGTATGAAACGAGAGTAATTATATAAAATAAGAAGACAGTCTTCCACAAAGTTATCCAAAAGTTTTATAATTATAAAATTCCTAGTATTCAATAAGAGTTTCCGAGCTACTCTCTCCCCATTTCTTTTGTGCAGGCTAGCATTCGGAGTTCATTTTAGGCGTTACATGTCTTAAAATACATGCACTTCAAAAGACGGTACTTGTGTAGTTTCACGGCGCCAGCATGGTGCTACTTCCGGGTTGTACGCTCCATGCCAACGTGGATAGTTCATACCCCCACATTGGCATAGAGTTGATCTTAGATAGCATGGCGAGTGTAGCGAGCCACCGAGCCCGCAGCGTGGGGGGTCAGACGCACGGCGCCATGCTGGCGCTGTGAAACTACACAAGTACCCAAAAAACACATGTAAAACATGTTGGTTTTGCCTTGTAAATGATTGTCGCTTTTAAATAAAAGTCCCAGATCGGCCGGCATCCCCCACCTCAGGCAAACTCGAACCTTATTACATATGCTCCATGTAAACACATTGTACTCCTACCTGTAAATAAAGCTTTTGTTCAGTTACAGTATTGTAGGTTACTTGTGGTTAACCTTTTGTCTACAATGAATTTGTAGTTCAGTTTGTTTCATAAAAAAAAAAAAAAAAATTGAAAACATAAGTGTTACTTTTGCTGCGGCACACTTTTTTGTGAAAGGTGTTTTTAATTGTGTTTTGAGCATGTATTGATTATACGTATACAAGATTGACTACACAACAAGAAATTCATTACTTGTTCAGAGTAGAAATATCTGGGTAGTGAGTGCAAACATATGCACAGATCGTGTCCTTAGTGGTTTAATGGTAACTGATAGTAATGTTAGCTGTTTGTATAAAATATGAAACAACTGAGACACATTATACATGCAGAATAATATGCATATACTGACTTTTGAAGTTCACTTGTTATATATTAATGTTTGCTTTGAACCTCATATCTCATTCTGTAGCGATTAAAGGATAAGTCCATTTCATGATTCCTAGGGGAAATGACTATTCCAGGTCACCCTCCTTGAGGTTCATAGCATTCAACATAAGCTACTTAAAGTTCACAATAACACATAAAGGGGACATACAAATAACAACAGAGCAAAATAATTAAATCACAGAACCTGTTTTTGGGAAAATGATTTTAATTATCCCTCTACCTCTACCAGGCCAATAAAAATGGTGTAGCGGAAGCCAACTGTCACTTTCTGCTCTTTTGTTCTCAAGTCTCAAACTAATAGAGATAAACAGGAACCTCGATCCTAAGCAACAGTTTACCCATAAATCTCCAACTACTCCTTGGGCATTGTCTTTTATCCACCATGAAATTCCAATGCTTCTGATGAGTGTAAAGTCACTGGGGGATCATCAGCATTTTCATTGGCTAAGGAACTTCTATATATTCACAGTATGAGGATGGTATCCCTTTCTAGATGGTTCTCATGTGGCTGTGATGAAGATCTGGGGACTATATGATGGTTAAAACAGAAATAAAAGACTAAAGATGTATTGTTGACATTTTTAAGCTTGCCTATCTGTACATAAAGTGTTGATGGATGTTGTGCTCTTGTCCCAATGTCCTATAAAATTCCAAAAGAGGGGAACATGCTAAGTGCATGGGGGGGCATATTAGCGCACATTGGAAAACTATCGGAGGAGTTTGTTCTGCATGAATTGAACTAGAACATCATGTGGAATCAATCTATGTGCAGTATGTATAGTGTCAAAGTGTTTTAGGTGGGTTTGTCTTCATTGACATGGACTAAGCAGCCCCTTTGATCATTGTAGTGTTTTTTTATAAAATGTAATTTCAAGTCTAACTAATAATTGATCATCGATTAAATGCTCTCAGTTAGGCCCTTATTCTGATCGGTGCGGCCGGATCCGAATATGGGGCCAGGACCGTGCGTGCGAAACCCCGCCTTCCATACGGATCGCCAACTCCGTCCGTACGCGGTAAGAAGCTGGCCGAACGGACCGCACGTGTATTTTTCACGGAATACGCCTCCTCCATCTCAGGGAACCTCCCCCATCATTCGATGGTCGCAGACCATCGAATGCAGGACCGAGTGGGCCACCAGCTCCCGCAACCTCAGACCACACGGACATTTTTCCATGCAAAAGCAGGGATCTGGGCGGGCAGCTGACATCCGGCGATGTCATATGTCCGCCCCCTACACGTGCGTCAAGGCCGCATTACCATACGTACGCCCAGCATGTGCATGGGAACGCCCATGAAACGCGGGGCGTATGCATATGGTAATGAGCACAAATAGCCCTTCACGCCCCTCTCCACCCCCTGTTCGGAGTGTTCACATATCATGCAGGATTTGGCCGTACGCCCCGCTCGCACATGCGCAGAGACGCCTCTGCACATGCGCAGACACAAAACATCGGCGGGCCGAACGCACGCGGATATAACCGCACCGACCAGAATAAGGCCCTTAGTGTGTATCTAAAAGTTATTTCTGTTTTTTTTTGGGAGAAAACGTGTATGCAGAGAAGTTGGCCACTGTCTCATAAGGTCTTATGGTCAACAAATCCACCGAGACCTGAGTACAGCTCCTGAGTCCATTCTGTAACTGCCCGCTACTGGTTTTACTCCTGTGCTATTGATTGAGCATAACTACAGTAGTGCAACCCAGTTTTGGCATCTCCAAGTTCTCTAAAGGATGGCGAGCACTATTTATCTATAAAAATCATATTGGAAGTGGTTTATGGCCGGGTCTTAGAAAACCAAACAGAGGTACTGGATAGAGACGAATTCCTATTACCACCAACACTCAGGACTCTAACAATGGGGCAACATTGCTTCATCACAAATTATCTTGTGTCATCATATACTGTAGTAATCACCAAGATTTAATATAGAAATGTTTGCAATTTATTATCTTTGCATTACAGAGGCTTCTTCAGGGAGGTAACTGTAATGGTCAAGAAAAATTGACATAAATAAAAAGTAATTACAACATTTATAAGAACAGACCATAAATACATACATTTCACATTAATATCCTTCCTTGATAAGCATACAGTACGTTCGTAACCTTGTTTTTAATTACACCAACATTAGGATATTGTTAATATCCTTATTCCTGAAATGCCTGCACCAAATGTAGGGTTCCATCTCAAAACTTGTGTAAGTGTCAATTTTGTTTTGGGTGCATTTAATCTATCTAGTTGTTCCTATAAACTAACTTAGGGGGTCATTCTGATTTACACGCTCCACTGCGTGTACGCACAGGGGAGCGATGTTCAGCCACAGCACATGTAAAGATGCTAGGTATGAACAGGCATGGCGATTCACACCCAGCATTTCTTGGGTGTTCCCATTAAAAACACTGGGTGTTCCTATGGTAATGGGCAGGCCATGTTAGGGAGATGTACTAAACCTTGAAAAGAGATTAAGTTGTCTATATCAACCAATCATCTTCTAGCTATAATTTTATAGATTGTCCAAGATGATAGTAAGATGCTGAATGGTTGTTATAGTAAACTTATCCACTTGTCCTGTTTTGAAAGTTTGATAATTACACCCCTTTGTCCGTGAAACTCTGTGTCCTGGGTTCCGTGGCAGTCACAGTGTCCTGGGCTCAGTGGCAGTCACAGAAGTGTAGTTGCAGCACAGTTCAAAATTCAAATAGGGTAGCCACACCAACTGCCACCCCAAACACAGCCAAATATTGCTATCCAGGGTGGCTGGTGTGGCTCCCCACTGGATCTGCCACTGGTCATGGCTGTTGTCTAGTACCTTGTAGCTTGCTTCTTTGGTTGTAAAATCAAGCTTAAAGAAAAAATGTTGAGAGGACATTTGAAATAGAGTGAACAGGCTAAACGATAGCAATGAATGCAATTGGATAAATACAGTATTATTCATTAAAAGGGAGTGGGAAATAGATCTTATAACATATAGATTTGTTGTCAAATAAGAAACACTTGGCCCATCTAGACTGCCCATGCACAGGCACGTACTTACACACAATTAATTAAGAGAGCGCACTGGGATGATTAAACTTTAATTATAAAAATATATAACATTATATAATAATAACATAAATGTCGCAATTCAGATAGTTAAAATACAGATGAAATTCTATCAATATTCCCTCTAATGTTAATATGCCAAATAGCTCCAATGTTAAACTTACAAGCGGTATGCTCTACCTCCTCAAATATTTTATGTGGTTAAGTCCATATATTTTATATGATGATACAGTATATATTGATATTTGCAGCACCATAAACAGGTAAGGGTGTCTTTTGTGGTGAACTGTTGTTCCTTGGTGCTCTTTCCCCAATCAGACTCTGGTGGATGTATTTTGCCCAACGTTGAGGGGGAGCTCCTGATGGAGAAAGCATGGGTTTTTCACACAGTATATACTGCCAATGTTGCTTATATGGCACCTGTGAAGTGCTGAATGATCCCACTCTCTGCCACCGATTCTTCATGGTGGGGACCTGCTGGTATAGGTCTGGAGCAGCTGATGTACAAGGGCGAGACGGACTGCCCGGCCCGTATTTACACACTAGGGTTAATTTTTGTTGGGAGCCAGTTAACCTAGCAGTATATGTTTGGATTGTGGGAGGAAACCAGAGTACCAAGAAGAAACCATGGAAGCACGGAAAAAATATACAAACTCCACACAATAGATAATTGACTGAGAAAGATAGATAGATAGATAGATAGATAGATAGATAGATAGATAGATAGATAGATAGATTTACAGGCATTTAAAGATGGAAAAAATATATATTTGACGCATGTATTTGGCACAGTTGTGAGGAGTAAACATACCACATTGTACCAATGCCAGGCCGCTAACTATATATGTATAGTTAAATCTTATAATAGCAATAACATAAGTAAAACAAATTCATTTTTTTCCCCAATATAAAAGACTAATACCAATCTTTCAAAATATATTACAAAATATATTACATCTCATTTTTAATATAACTATCATATATTGCAATGTCAACAAAACAGGAAAACATTAACATAGAGTATTAGTCGAGATTATCAGCACTTAAGGCCAAAGACTTCAACAAAGGAGTCCATAAAATTTAGAAGAATCCTAAACACGACTTTTTGAAATGATCTTGCAACATTCTAACAATTATAGAAGAATTTCTTCATTGAAAGTGATGAGGGATGATGATGATATTCTTAATATCTGACCTTCCCAATTCCTACTGCTTATTACCTCTTCCAACTGTAGATAAAATGTATGAAATCCCACCTAATGAGCTGAAAATGACATGTGACAGGTCTAATGGTTAAATTGCTGCCATAAGAGGAAAGATTATAGGGATAAAAAAGCAGTTGTATCTGCTCCTGTTTTTATCTGGCATATTGCTTTCAGTTTACGGATTGTGCTGAATGATCTATTTGAAGGTTACTCTCATTCAATGTTCAATAGACATAGTCATTCTAGGATTATTACAAGAAGTGCTGACAAATAGACCCATATTCAGCAGGCCTCTTGTTTTAGCCTAATCTAATACTTATTTCCAAGATTGAAGACATTACTGAATCGGTTGATAATTTAATATTCTTTTTTTTTTTTTACTCAGTTACTGTTTTATAGTCTGGTTATAGTGCTTGTTCTGTTGTCTGGCTGGTTTTCATTTCACAGCATAAAAAGTGCCATAGAAAATTCGAGCAATGTATTAATTCATATTCATTAAAACTCCTAGAAGGAAAAAAAGGGCTAGCATTTGTGTCTAGAGTCTGCTGGCAACAGTAGATGTAATTCATTTTTTCCATTTATTTATTTATTTATTAACAGTTTCTTATATAGCGCACACATATTCCGCAGCGCTTTACAGAAAATATTTGAACATTCACATCAGTCCCTGCCCAGTGGAGTTTGCAATCTATATTCCCTACCACATGTACACACACACACGTTTATTCTAGGGTTAATTTTGTTAGGAGCCAAATAACCTACCAGTATATTTTTGGATTGTGGGAGGAAACTAGAGGAAACCCACGCAAGTACGGGGAGAATATACAAAAACTCTGCAAAGTTAGGTGGTTAGCATGGTGGTTATCGAACCTATGACCTCAGTGCTGTGAGGCAGTAAGGCTAACCATTACACTGTCCGTACTGCCCCGTTTGATTTCTAGGATCACCAATACAGTATTTCAATTTGATTATTTATAGTACTGGGTTTTATTATTGAATGTTCATGAATGACGGACCTGCCGATATATTCCATATCAGTGATAAGCTATCCGCTGTGTACACTCATGAGGTCAACATATTTTCTGTGGACTCACCTGAAACCAGATTCATTTTGTAGTGCACAACAACAGTACATAGCTGGACATACTGTATACCTTAATATTATCTGTCCAACGATCCAATTACTCTGCTGGATGGAATGCAATTCTGATTGTATATGGGAGCAAATTACAATTGACTACTTACTCCCAATCTCTAAAAAAATGCTAAAAAATTTACATTCAGTCAAATTGGTTAATTTCATATGGTTTGTCAGAATTACCTTTTTGTCCATTTTCCATGAGGCAAATGAACGATTGAAATTTGCTTCCATATCATTTCCAAATTTTCATTCCAACCAGCCAACTGGTTGGATGGTTGGAAAGATAACTTTAAAGTGGTTGGCCATCTTATCTAATTTAGGGGCTTTATTTAGAGATCTATCAAATTTTATTTACCTCAAGGTTTTGAAACTTTAATTTCAGTCATGTAATTTGTAGATAGTGTTACTGTACATTGCAAATATACATTTTCCAACTCAAAATGCCAGGTTGGTCTACAATAAATGTTTAGTTTTAAAAATCAATGAATAAATTAAATCAAGTACATTATTGCATAAATACATTTTATTACTTAATTAAATTGTAGAAAATCAAATCCCAAATTCATAATTCAGATTTGTTTTTCAAAACTTTTTGAATTCAAAGAAATTCAGTTTCCATCATTAACATTTTTTTAAAGTGTCTGTGGAATTGGGGCCATCCATCTTGACAAAAATATTGTGGCAGTTAAAATATTGATAATTATGAGATACTTAATTTAAATGGAAGGACTTAATACTAACAATGCCTAAACAAGATGTAGCCGGTATGTTTATTGTATCAGTTTAGCAGTTTAGAGAAAGCTTTTTTTTTTAGGAACAGAATCATTAGTTTTGCTACAATGATTTAGCTGGGTAGCGTTTTGCATTGTCTTCTTCTCTAATTATCTCATTCAGTGATCTATAACCGTTCTCCACAAAGGAAACAAGGCTGTTGACTGTGTGCAGACATTGATCACCAGACTGGAGAGTTCATGGGCTAGTAAACTTTTTCTTTGCGCTGTACCAATCTATTCATCATGATCCTTTCAGTACCAGCACACTTTTTTTGTGTGTACATAGAAAATGTAGTAGATTCATTTGCTTAACCCTTTCACTGCCATGGTCTAGCCAAACTTACACAATCGGAGGCCCCAACGTATTTAAAAAAAAAAAAAAGGTTTCATTATTTTTCCACTGTACTTAAGATAATGAAATATTATTTTATAGAGCTGTGATATCGTAATTGAGTTAATATACTTTAATTCGTGGTCATTTTACAAGGAAAAATAAAAAATGTTTTTTGAGTCTCCATTTATGTATTATTCACATAATGTTAAATTCTGTAAATTTTACATGTAAAATGATCACAATCTATATATATATCCCATTTCTGCGTTTAATATATTTTATAAACATCTGTGATCACAGAACATCAGCTGACTGAGAACTCCCATGTATGCAAGAGCGGTTTCTCAGCAAGTATCATTGCCTGTGATCAATGATGCAAAAATTATACTGGCCAGACCGTTATCATGTCTATCTCTCAGAGCACGTACCCCTTTGATCAGCTGACACATTCGCTCACGTTCACCTGGTTTTTCTAAAGAAGCTACTCCATATATCGAGCACCACACTCAGGGGATGGAATTCCTGGTGGTGGATACAACTGTGATTCCTTTCCTGAGTGATATTAGATAACAATTAAGCAACACAGTTGAACAAACGGTAACTAATAGATGAGAAAACCTGCAACAACCTCCATCTGCATCATCCATATACAGTATTGCATCTCTCGTCTCATCAGCATGGACATTGTAACTTTTGCTAATTGTATTTTGTTGCTTACACTTAAATCCTTCTAAACTACCACAACAGTTTATATTTTTCTTACAATAGGATCCCTTAGTATTGGGTCCCCTGTGGTTCACACATGCATTGAGCATGATATGTTATTATTATTATTATTATTATTAATAACTGTTTCTTATATAGCGCATACATATTCTGCAGCACTTTACAGAGAGTAGCTGAATATTCACATCAGTCCCTGCCCCGGTGGAGCTTACAATCTATATTCCCTACCACATGTACACGCACACACAGACATTCTAGGGTTAATTTTGTTGGGAGCCAATTATCCTACCAGTATATTTTTGGATTGTGGGAGGAAACCGGAGTACCCGGAGGAAACCCACGCAAGTACTTGGAGAATATACAAACTCTGCACAGTTAGGGCCATGGTGGGAACGGTACCCATGACCTCAGCGCTGTGAGGCAGTAATGCTAACCATTACACGGTCCCTGCTGTCCGCTAATCAAGTTATTGCATCTGACACTGTGCACCACATGCTATTTAACAGGCAGCCCACAATTGCCAGCAGCCTCAGCAGCTGCACAAGAAGTCAAGAACATGTCACATGATCAGAGTATGGAGAGTGATAGTTGGAAGCTAGGGGCAGTCGGTCAGGTCAAAGTCTGTGGTAACTGAGGGCTAGCTGCACTGACATACATGCTTTGGCCATTATCTGAACAGATCTGAGCGGATCGTAGTGAAGCGGATTCAGATAAAGATAGAATGTATAAAACCCTGAACTGCCGAAGTTGAGCGGGTCAACTCATCTGTTTCCATTCATCCTCTTTCAGCTTGTGAACCGGGACATATGGAATGATATTTTTCCATGATGCCACTATTTGAGCATCATACAGTATACTACATTAAAGGTATTGGTCTGTAGATTTGCAGAAAAATATTGGAATTGGTTGCTCTGTTTCGGGGTTATGTGGCAAAACGTCTTCCTACCATTTAAAATGCATCACAACTGTGCTCTGGAAAATGTGTCAGTTGGTAAACTCTTCCTGTGCACATGCTGGGTGACCTGAAACATGTGACCTGCTGGGTGATCTGGAAATAGTCACAGTTATTTTCAGCCGCTCACTATGCAGGGATTTTACAATATTCAACTCCAAAGGGGGTTAAAAGGCGTAACATTTTCTGTCCAGCGAAACCTGAATCTAAGCGCATCAACAGGTTTTGAATGATTTATACAGCAGTTTGGGCCTAGGATTGGGACTAGAATTTAACAGTTAGTAGTTAATTTTACTATTATTGTACAATTATGTAGTGCACCAATCTTCCAGTGACTTACTCAACGGTCATTATAAGTATTACAGCTGAATAATGAGATTAACAATTTGATAATGCGTATATACTGTATAGACAGTGGCGTAACTATAGCGCCGCAGCCCCCGCGGTGGTGGTGGGGGCGCAGAGAAATTGGGGGCGCCACCGGGGGGCTGCGGGGCTATAGTTACCCGCGGTCTGCGTCTCGCCCGGCTCTCTTCCGGGACCTGCCTGACCGTCACGGTCCCGGCCGGCTCCTGCTGCAATGAAAACTGACAATTAGAAAATGGCTGCCCCCATACTGCAGACAGTTTTCTGTCTGCAGTATGGGGGCAGCCATTTTCTAAGAGTCAGTTTTCATTGTAGCAGCAGGAGCCGGCCGGGACCGTGACGGTCAGGCAGGTCCCGGCAGAGAGCCGGGCGAGACGCAGACCGTGGGTGCAGGTACGGGTAAGAAGGGGGGGGCAGGTTAGGTGTGTGCGGGGGTGGGGGGGCGCCGAAAAAACGTGCGGCAGGGGGGCGCAAAATAATTAGTTACGCCCCTGTGTATAGAGTGTGAACTATTTGATTATCATTGTTATGTATTGTTGGAAAACAGTTGTAAGTGGATATAGTGGGGGTAAGAGATTTTAAGTGGGCTAATAATTGCATTGAAATAAATGAATAAATTGTACAAAGTACTACAATGGCCAGTATTCAATGTTCCCAATTCTCCGGGTTTTTTTGGCGAATCGGGCTGTTTTCACTCCTTGCGGTGAATCTGTCACTGAAAATGTGATTCACCCTATTCAATGTTCACTGTTCGCCGAAAGTAAACAGTTCTCTGTTTCATGTTCGCTGCAAGTCGCTGGAGTATTTCAATGGGGTTTTCACTGGGATTCACCGAGAGTGTATTATTCAATGCTAGGATGGAGAACTGCTTTCTCCATGATTTTTGCCATGATTCGCCGTTTTGCATTCGACATCTTTTTTAGGTGAACAGGAAAGTGATCTTTTGAAATAAAGGGTTTTGGGGGGAAGTTTGGTGTCAAAAAATCTGATTTTCTTTTCTAAGAAGGTGCATGATATTTGTAATCATGTGCTTAAAGCACATTAAAATATATTTAATTTTATTAGAATTTTTTTTTTTACATTTTTTTTATACACTTTGGCCAGCAGGGGGCCGGGAGTCGAGAGCAGCTCATTAATATTCATTTATTCACTGCACTCTGGTCCCGATCATTACATATGCACGATCGGGACCAGGGAGTGCAGAGGCTGATGATCCCAGCCCCCTGCCAGCTCTGGGGGGGGGCTCTGCCAGTGTCCTGTCAGCCCTCCTCAGTGTCAGGCGCAGGCACGGAGACTTCCATCTTCTTGCATGCCTCCTTCCGCCAGCTACCTGTGGCATTCACTGCAGGGGTTAAAAGCAGGGGTTAAAATTCGCCGCCAGGGGCTCGCTGCCCCCTAACGAGTTGAATAGGGTGACACGGAGGGCTGGCAGTGAATGCTCCAGCCAGCAGCGTAGCTACGTTTTGGGCGCCCCCCCGCCGTTAGGGGGGGGCGCCCCCCGCCGCCCATTCAAACCCCCCCAATCCCCCGCAGCCTTACCTTTCGCGCTGGTCCCGGCGGCTCCGTTCTTCTGCTGAGGACCACCACAAAATGGCCGCCCCCATACAGCAGACAGTTTCAGAGAACTGTGTGCTATATGGGCGCGGCCCTTTTGTGGTGGTCCTCAGCAGAAGAACGGAGCCGCCGGGACCAGCGAAATAGGTAAGCCTGCGGGGGATTGGGGGGAGGTGTAACTATAGCACCGCAGCCCCCGGCGCCCCCATATGCACAGCGCCCCCCCCGCGGTGGCGGGGGCTGCGGTGCTATAGTTACGCCAGTGGTTCCAGCCCTCCGGAACCCTGTGAATGTGCAGTGAATCCTAAACAGGATTCGCTGCACATTTCATAAATGTGCATTGAATACTGCACAATATATATTAAATGTTAGAGTTAATATGTCAATATATTGAAAAGCCTGCTGGAACATAACTGCAATGTAAGATAGCTGCAGTAAAAATAAAGCTTTATTGGTAGTGCCAATTACTATGTATGGGCATTGGGGACCACCTGCCTTTCTGCTGTAGTGGCAAAGAAGAGGCCACAGGACAAACTAGCATAGGGAGAGTCTACACTAGATGTTAGCAAACACTCAAATTTGGGGTGTTAATACATTGGCATCAAGAACAGGATACGAATCTGTGCGCATAAACCCCACTGTCATTTTTTTTAAACAAATGTTTTCTTTATTGAAGCATGAGTACATAAATCATCAAAATAAGATGAAGGACATGTATAAAATATATGACAATAGCATTATAAAATACATAAATGTCATTGGTTTCACTTTTTTTTTTAATACAAATAAAGAAGCATTATCCATGTTATAAATAAATATGTGGGTGGAGCCCCCTGGCCTGCGAATGGTTGTTACTGTGGAACATCCATTCACATGCCCTGCATGCAAATTGTGCTTGTGAATGGATGGTGGCAGCCAGCCATTCGCAAGGAAGGGTTTGGTGGAGTCACAAGGCTGCAATTTCGCAGCCTTGCGAATCAACAAGAATAACCACCAAGATCAAGATGATGACTTTTATTTATTTATTTAGAACTGTTGAGGGAGGAGAGGCAATGGTCAGGAAATTGTGGAGGTGGGGGGGGGGGTGCAGATGATAATTGTTTGGCAGTTGGGTAGCCCCAACATTAAGAAGGCAGTAACAAGTTGGGCTAGACCGATAATGTTATGCCTAGGGGCATCCTGACCCCTAAATCTACCACTGCAGCTACTTCCAAACTCCTAATGAGAGATGCATTGAGAAAGTAACACAAAGGGCGGGATGTAGTAACATACATTGCCGCCCCTCGCTGCCTGGCCACGGCAATACCAGCGCATATGGACTAACATATTCGGCTGGCATCGTGGTGCGGTGATGGAGGCCCCCACGATAGCTGTAATGTGGTTTGTGGGGGGTCTCCGTCACCTCCTGGGTTCTGCGGCATCCCAGGCATCTACTCCCCCCCCCCCCCCTGCAGTCGGAAGGACATCCCCGGCTGTGACATGCTGCTGGGGGAGGAGGAGCAGCAGGGTGGAGAGGGGAGGAGGGTGCGTACAGCAGGCAGCGGGCGGGCGATCCCGCCACCCAAAGGTGTGGCGGGGTTTTAGTACATATGAAAATGCAGTAAAATAGGGGTTTTACCGCATTTTCAGCTTAATACATCCCACCCAAAGTGAGTGAGTGAGTGAGTGAGTGAGATAGTAAGTTAATGAGTGGAGGAATGTGAAAGGAAGGATAGAGAAAATGAGATAGAGAATATAAAGGACAGAGAATGAGGGAAGGAAAGCTAAAGAATGATAAAGAGAGATAGAAAGAGTAAGGGAATGAGAGGGAAGTTAATTACATTGTGTCGCCCTACCAGCACTTTGCTGATATCCTATTGGGATCATGTGATAGATCCCAGGCGTTTGATACTTTCATATTTAAACAATTACTGAAGAACACTTTGGTAACATTAAACAACCACTCTTTATTACACATATGTGTTGAGTTGTTGCTCTACAACCATTCATTTGTGGTTAAACCAGCTACATGAACAGCGGATGCAATATTACGACCCGGATTGTTTATAGTATTTGTCATTTTAATTTATTTCATATATTTGAAATGAATCTTTTTTTATATATATATTTTATATGTATGCTCTTTCCTCATTTGTAGAGTGCTGGTTAATGCTGGTTTTTGTTAGAGTCAACATAGCATTGTGATTTGTTATATAACCCACAAAGTACTTTTACTCTTTTAATCCTAGCGTATATGCAGTATGTAGCATTTATGGAACTAAGTTCCTGTCATCCTATAGATAGTTAGGGGGTTATTTACTAAAATGGGAGTTCTATTGAAAATGGGATATTGCTATGGTCAACCAATCAGAATTTACATCTTATTTATTTAGCACCTTCTAGAAGATAATAGATATAATCTTACTGGTTGCCCATAGCAACATCCTATCTTCAATAGAACTCCCATCTTAGTAATTAAACCCCTTAGTATGTGAGCAGGGCCCTCTTACCTCTCTTTCTGCCTGTTAGTACCCAATCTCATTTCACTATTGTTTGTTCCTACTTGTAAAGAAAATACAGTAAACATATGCCGCTGTTATAAAATTATTAAGTATTACTAAATAAAAAAATTACAGAACATAAGTCTTCGGAACATGGATTTCAATTTAGAGTGATACCAAATTAGTTTTTGGAAAGTTTCTGCAGCTAATGGATTTGCCTGGGGCTAACCAATTGGGTGCTGGATGACACTCCGACAGTCGAGATTCCAACCGTCAATAAACCATCAGCATAATCCCAACTTTTAAAAGCCCGACAGTCGGTATTTCAATTTACAGGGGCTATTCTTCCTCATGGGGGGTCCACGAGCCCCATAGAGGGAGATTAGAAACTGTGGCTAGCGCAGCTAGACCCTGAGCCTGCAGTGTGGCATGTGCATCAAGCCCAAAGGGGGTTTCATCGTGCTCGCCCTCCTGTTGGAAGTCCCAGCAGTCGGGATTCCAATGTCGGACTAATGACCATGGAAATCCGGATTGTAAGCATAATAAAACACCCAACCAATTAGCCCCGATAAACCAGCATTTATTGCAGATGCATTGCATCATGCAGTGCAATCTCATGTTTTACCACCAGAAATGGGACCTTTTTGTACCAGCGAAAAAAAGGCCCTAATTCGATAATATGATAATGAACATAATGCTTTAGAGCTAACTGGATTCCCCTAGTATTTAGGAAGATCAGTTATCTGTTAAGGGCATTAACAGGAAAAATAAATATATTTCACGAGGGTAGACAAATTACAAGGCAATATTACTGCTGGCAAGTGTGTAGCTATTGTAACACACATGTAATTTCAGACAACGCGACTCAAATTATATCTATAAATTGAACAACTTATTTTATTCAACATTATTTTTTTAAATAGGTTTATAACGTATGATAATTCCTAAGTGTTATTTAAATAGAATTTAATGATTTTCCAATTTGATCGATGCATATTGCTTTGATCTTTTTTTTTTTTTTAGCACTATCGCCATATGTAAGGTCTTATGTCAGGAAAAAATCATCAAATCATTTAGTAGCAGAAAATCTAAGAAAAAAAATATTAAAGGCAAGACGTTGAAAGTCAAAGAGGCGGAGCCAAAATATCGGAAATAAAAGGAACGAAGGGACACAAAACAGAGCATTGACTGCAACAATTCTGTCAGTCTACTTCCACTTTCTTTCAAGAAAAAAAAAAAAGAATACAGGCTTTGAAATTATGATCTAGAAAAACACATGTTTCTCTTTCTGTTCTTGGGAACTAATTTCAAAGTCATTATTTACCTAATCACTGTAATAGTTTAACATTTGATCTTCCCTCTGTTAAAACACTCAAGCTGTAATACCCACAAGCAATACATTAACACTTCCCTTTCTTTGAAGCCCTGGTTTAAAGACATCTGTTTTAATAAAAAGTTAAATACTACAGTTGACTTTATTTTATTTATTAGAGGGTTTAGGAGACTGGCATTAAGTGGAACGCAAGTTGTTTTTTTTAAATAAAAAATTTTCGAGATCAGAAATGATATATTCTTGTCTTCCTACAAACTTAACTTCATCAATCATAGCTGATTGCATAGTCATCAGCTTGAATCAATTTTTGTTCGCAAGTTCAAAAGCAAATACATATGCTTAAGGCTGTGTACATGTGCACATTATTAAAACTGTCTAGGGTTTCCTTTTTATTTTATAGCAGTTTGAATATTTTTAATTGTTTTTTTTTTCTTTGCTTAAATTCATTAAAAGATTTCTTAGTGTGAGCTGTAAATAATTAGTGTGACACAATAGTAATGTATATTGCCTTTGAGTAAACCGTCACAGTGGCAAATTCATTTTTAAAATCTTAAACTCATATGCCGGATATTTTCCTTTGTAAAATCTTAAAATCACATTCAATACAAAACAAAAATAAAGAATTTATAAAAATAAAAAAAAAATCACATTCAAATGATATGTTTTGTTTCCATAAAGCATAGTGCTGTATCTTAGGGGGTTTTATGGTTGTCCATATCCACGGGTGTCGAAGGGAACATGTGGAGAAGGGGGCCAGGAGTGCATTGAAGGTGCAACCCTCTGTGGGTGATGCTGCTACCATGCTCAACAATGTATTTTTAGTATTGTCGTATATTCTGCCTCCTTTTCTGCCTTCTTTTATTTTTGTTGTTGACACAATTGGACTGATTACTGTAAATCATGTGACCAATCTCCGCCATATTTGCTAGGTATAAAAGATCATAGAGGAATAGCGAAACGTGTCAGCCCTCTACTGCTTGCAACTTAGACCCCACATTTATCCAATCACGCATGAACATGCACACACACACACACACACACACACACACACTCATTCTAGGGTTAATTTGTGTTGGAAATCAATAACCTACTGGTATATTTTGGGGATTGTGGTGTACCCAGAGGAATATACAAACTCTGCACAGTTAGGGCCATGGTGAGAATTGAACCCATTACCCAGTGCTGTAAGGCAGTAATGCTGACCATTACACTGTCCGTGCTGTCCTATAAATAATTTATAAAAAAAATAAAATGATGACAGTTCTGTAAGTCCCAATATCTGCAATCCTGATGGAAGAAGAACTTAATATTTTTACTTGACTAGGGCTGCCAAGACATTGGGTAGGGATAGATACTTAAATGAATGGCTACTTTAGGGGGGCAACTACTGTATGCCTTGTTATGCTGTACATTCCTATGGTGTGCACCATTTCATATTGGCTCGGTTGTAGCATCTCGGCAGCCAATGATCTGCCCCTTTTTCATCCTTTAGGTAATCTCAACCCTTTTTGATCCTTATTTCTTTGTAAGGATATTCATATGCCTATCCCAAGCATGTTTAAATTGTTCTACTATCTTAGCCTCTACCACCTCTGATGGGAGGCTATTCCACTTATCCACTACCATTTCTGTGAAGTAATTTTTCTAACATTTCCCCTGAACCTACCTCCCTCCAGTTTCAGTGCATGTCCTCATGTTCTATTACTTGTTTTCCTTTGAAAAAAAAATCCCTCCTGTACTATGTTAAAACCCTTGATATATTTGAAGATTTCTATCATGTCCCCCCTTTCCCTTCTCTGCTCCAAACTATATATGTTAAGATCTTTTAGTCTTTCCAGGTAAGTTTTGTGATGTAGGCCATGCACAATTTTAGTTGCCCTTCTTTGTACAGTCTCTAATGTATTTATATCCTTCTGAAGATATGGCCTCCAGAACTGGACACAGTATTCCAGATGAGGCTTGAGCTAGGGAACATTATGATGACAGCTATGAAGGCAAGAGAAATGTAGTGTTCACGCATACAACACATATAACAATACACATTATCATTACCATCCTTTAAGGAGTGTGCACGTGGTGCGATGGCCTTGCTATTTGATCTACATTCAATCAGGATCGATTCAATCGGGATAGATTCAAAGGATAAGTAAAACGCATTTGATTTTAACTATAAAGTACAGATCTGTACTATACAGTCTTGCCTGCCCAGTCTATTTTTCTATTCGATTTTGATGCGCATCGGGATTGAATAGGCGTTGAATTTTGGCTGAAAACCATTCAATGTCTATTCCATTTTGAATCCATTTTGACAATATAGTCAAATCGGAAGCTAGTCAGAACCACACCGTGTGTGCAGGGCATTACACAGAGCAAAACAATTGTAAACATAAAATCACAACGAAGCATAAGTACAATACACAATAGTAGAGGGGAGTGTCAGTGGACCAAACATCGTCCAACCAAACTACATTTTGGAAAGTTAGCTTTCTTATCATTGGCAGAAACATGGGGATTAAGGTTGAGTGAGGGATGTCAGAATATTTTTATCACCACAGGCTGGGCATTTGGTTTTGATTAACCCTTCCACACCCACAAGTCATGCAGGGTCAGATGAGTTATTTATCAGTCACCAAATACTTCCTATAGGTTAAAAGCAGCTTTGAGCCTTCATTTGTGGCGGTAATATTACATTTCTTTATTAATGCCATGACATTTGGGGGTATATGTATGAAGGTGTGAAATGAGTTCTAAAAGTGGATTGGTTGAAAAGTTACCCATAGTAACCTATCGGCACTGACACAGAATATTTCAATTCAAACCCATTCTGTAAAATGATAGGTAGAAGCTGACAAATTCTCCACTGGTAACCAGGGCCGGCGCCACCACTAGGCAAATCTAGGCATTTGCCTAGGGCGCCGGCCACTGGAGGGCGGCATTTCGCACCCCCCTGCGGCTGTGTATATAAAGCTTGCGGCGGCGGCAGCGGGGGGTCCCTGCAGTCGATAAGAAATAACGAGCGCTATCCGCCTGGCTACGCGGAAGCGCTTCTGTTGTGGAAACACTGGCCGCATGCTGATTGGCTGAGATTCAGCCAATCAGCGTGTGTCGTGCGGCCAGTGTTTTCACAACAAAAGCGCTTCCGTGTAGCCAGGCGGATAGCGCTCGTTATTTCTTATCGACTGCAGGGACCCCCCGCTGCCGCCGCAAGCTTTATATACACAGCCGCAGGACAGGTACACCCCCCCCCCCCCCCCGGCACCGGGGCGCCCCCACCCCGACTCGCCTGGGGCGCTCCGGTGCCTTGCACCGGCCCTGCTGGTAACACTTCTCCGCTTGATAACCCCATCGTATTTCACTGCTTGATACATCAACCCCATAGTTATACAGAGCACAGCAGAAGCTATGATTTCTATCTACTAATCCTTGAAGAGAGATAAAGTGGAAAGAGATATACAGTATTACCAACCAATCAGCTCTTAATGTTGTGAAACAGGTTGTCTTTGAAAAATGGCAGTTAGCAGCTGTCAGTTGGTACTTCATCTCTCTCCACTTTCGCTATGTCAAAAGTTTAGCAGATAGAACCCATATTTAATTCTGCAGCAGAAGATAACAGTACTTTGAGGGAGATATATTAAGCTTTAGAACAAGATAAAGTGGAGAGAGATATAGTTCTAGCCAGTCAGCTTCTGCCATTCTTCAAACACAGCATTTGCTGGTACTTTATCTCTCTACATTTTATTATTTTCTAAGGCTTAATACATCTACCTGTAAGGTCTGAATTTTTAGGTTGGAGCTGCGGCCACACAGAACTTTAGACTTTACTATTTGGAATAGAATCTGTCACACACTGTGGAAGCAGCCATTTTGTAATCTTAATTTTCATAAAAGTGCTGCCCATCAATACACTAGAAATCAGGGAAATTATTGAGACAATCTCATTATCTGGCCAAATATTCCTGAGGCACCAATTCAGGGTGAATGCATTTTCAATAATAGTTTGTACTGCTCAATCAAGGCCTGTTTTTATGGTGCATAGTCATAGACTTTGCCATTTCTACAGGTGGACGAGCTGTCCAATCACACTGTGCGGCCTATATTGCTGCTCTCTGTATATTCCCATGACAATTCCGAGCTGCAAGTGGCTCCAGGTGCTTCCTCATCCCTTCCACTTATAGTACTCTGCTCAGTGGGCGGAGTTACTCTAAATGACGCTGCTGCATCCTAAAATTGGAGTATCCGGGGGGGGTGCATTTTTGACTCTTTGCTCTGGGAGCCAAATTGTCTAGAAACAGACCTGGCCTGGCCATAGATGCACTTTAAAGGGTATTTTGGCAGTATATGGTCTGAGGTCTGGCATCATCTGATCATTCTTGCACATAATTAAATGTAAGCCTTTTATTTTAATGCCGGCAGAATCTCTATTACAAACTTTGCATGGCACCAAACCTAGAACGCGCACTACCTGTTTGGCTTCCTACCAATGTTTATACTTACAATAATATATTTATGTTAACATCAAGTATACGCTAATGGATTTTACTTTTAGTCCTTATTGAGCTTTTGAATGACTTCCCTTGCAATTTACGGCGCTTAGCAGCAATAAAACAGTGTAATTATATTTAGTTGGGAACCAAATTAGACCTCGATAGTATTTCACATCCTTGTGCTGTGTTATAGATGAGGAACAAGATGCTTGAACTTAATTGAGCAGATTTTAGTGTTATTATTCATAAAACAATTTTATTGAGCAGAACTTTTATCCGCTTGTAGCAACATACACTAGCCAAAACATTCAAATGAATCTCTAAAAAACCCAAGTATTAATATTTATTTTATTTATTTAGCTTGTTTACTCCTATATGAACAGTGCAAAGTCATATAGCATACAGTACAGTATGTGCCTGCTCCAGGGCTTAAATTGTTCCAGGAGAGGTGGTGGGACTCCTTTCTCCTAACATTGACCCCCCCGCCCTCCCCCTCCCCCATTAGGCAGGGCCTAGACCAGTGCCAAGGAATTTGTGCTGTACCTCTCATAAAGGGATAATTGTCCTACAAGGAAGGGGTGTGGCTACACAATAGTAACTCCAATTAAAATTACAACACACAGTAGTACAATTATATCCACATTATACCGCATGTAGTGCACCTGATTCATATTACACCACATAGTAGTGCCCCTTCTACACATAGGGGGAAATTTACTAAAGGAAATTTGTAAAAAATAGGTGTATTTGTATCCAGAAATACACTTATTTTGACATTTACTATCCCGAAAATACGGCAATTCGTATTCGTATTGATAGCACATCAATACGACTACGAATTGCCTTATTTTCAGGATAGTAAATGTCAAAATTAAGTGTATTTCTGGATACAAATACACCTATTTTTACACCTATTTTTTACAAATTTCCTTTAGTAAATTTCCCCCACAATGTCCACAATATTGCTGTTTATACACATCTCTCCAGTAGCTCACTGTCCATGTCCCTCAGCAGCTCCATGCCCTGTGTCCCTCCAGCAGCTTCCCCACCTCTGAGTCCCTCCAGCCCCCTCTCACCCTGTCTTCAGCAAGCAGTGATGGCATGACATCACATACACCGTGTCAGAAGAAGCTTCTAGGACAGGCTTTTCTGTTGGAAATAAGAGTTTGCAGCTGATCTGAGCACTAGGATGGAGTCTCACAGGAAACAGCAGTGCACACTCTTACAAAACAATTGACAGGTTAGTCACATAGAAGAGGGAATTATGGTTATGCTATGGGGTGGGTAGGAAGATTCAGGTTAAACACTAACAAGGAGGGTTTGGGTTAGGCTGGGGGGGGGGGGATTTGGCTGTACGAAAGGAGTGTTGGGAGGACAGGGAAAAGGTAAGCATACTGTTGGTATACCAACCATCAATATCATAATAACCGGCATTCCATCCACTGGTCAGCTGTGTTTATTCTATCTCAGCGGTCCTGTATATACCAGCGCTCGCATCAATTACCATTCTATAGAGAACAGAAGTTACAGGAGAGGACTGCCAAATTCCTTAACCCCAGTGTACAAGTAATAAAGACAATTGAACGTTTATAAGCAGATGGTCCTAATAAAATTGGCTCATGAATCTCCCTTATCTCTGGATATCTCTGTATACACTGAACAGTATATTCTCTGGTTACTTTTTCCAGAGCATAGTAAGCACCAACCATTTCTGGCATGTATATTCTGCTCAGTTACCTGGGATCTATGATAATAATGTATTTTCAAATATTCAGCGAATGATTTGCACTTGTGTTGAAATATATTCTTTTGGGGAAAATACAGTTGAGCAGAATGTGCAGCCATGATGTCCAGCACAGCTCAGTGGTGAGCAACGGAAACTTATATATGTCACTGGTCATCAAATGCCTATGTAAGACCATCTTGTGGGCATTGGATTGAATCCCATCCATAGAAAACAACTGATTTACTCTAGGTTGCAAAATCTTGATTCCTGTTTTCACGATCCAAGATTTTCCCCCAATTCTAGAAAAAATTATAGACAATAATATCTTTCTTGGAGGTGTCCCTTCAATGTTGCCAATGTCATTGACAGGGCAGCTGCGATTTCAAGTGGCATGTGCAGAGACAGAGGGAATTGGACTGGGGCTGTGATCCAGAGCTTCTGACAAGATGATGTCTAACTGAGGACGTGGGATGGCGGGCGGCAACACTAGCATACGGGAATGTCCAGCGTTTCATGGGTGTTACCATGAGAATGCTGGGCATTCTCAAGCTAATGAGGCCGTGATGCGGTTGCAGGGGGTGGGCATCTGACATCACCGGATGTCAACTCCCGTCCACTTCATTTAGAATGTGCACGCATATGTACGGTTGCTCAGAGCAACCTTACATATGCGTGCACGTTCCACATTATTCGATGCGAATGATGTGGGTGTTACCCCGTAGGCTGTGAATGGATGTTTATGTATAAAATCCATTCACAGCCAGTGCTAACATATGCGTCATGCGAATGGTGGGCCGGCGTACCACCATTCGCAAGGCAGGGTTAGGTTGACAGAGGGAGCAGCCTGTGGTGTCATGGCATTACTTTTATATTATACAGGGGGAGCAGCCTGTGGTTTCATGGCATTATTATTATACAGAGGGAGAAGCCTGTGGTGTCATGGCATTACTTTTATATTATACAGGGGGAGCAGCCTGTGGTGTCATGGCATTATTATTATACAGGGGTTGCAGCCTGTGGTGTCATGGCATTATGCCATGACACCACAGGCTGCTCCCCTGTATAATAATAATGCCATGACACCACAGGCTGCTCCCCCTGTATAATAATTTATGTGTCATGGCATTACTTTTATTATATTATACAGGGGGAGCAGCCTGTGGTGTCGTGGCATTACTTTTATATTATACAGGGGGAGCAGCCTGTGGTGTCATGGCATTATTGTATAATAATAATGCCATGACACCACAGGCTGCTCCCCCTGTATAATAATAATGCCATGGCACCACAGGCTGCTCCCCCTGTATAATATAAAAGTAATGCCATGACACCACAGGCTGCTCCCTCTGTATAATAATAATGCCATGACACCACAGGCTGCTCCCCTTGAATAATAATTTGTGTCATGGCATTACTATTATTATATTATACAAGGGTAGAAGCCTGTGGTGTCCTGTCTTTTACGCAATGGAGCAGCCTTTAGTGTCCTGTTATTATTATAACACGGGGAGCAGAACGTTGTGTCCTATTATACAGGGGGAGCAGCCTGTGGGGGTCTTTATATTATACAGGGGGAGCAGCCTGTTGTGTCCTATTATACAGGGGGAGCAGCCTGTGGGGGTCTTTATATTATGCAGGGGGAGCAGCCTGTGAGGATCCTATTATTTTACAGGGGAGCAGCCGGTGGGGTCCTACTTATGGGCCAGTGCTCTGGACTTGCCCCCCAGGCTAAAAGTTGCCAGCCAGCCCCTGGACCAGACCCATATGTATGCAAGGTCATATTTCCAAAGATAGGGGCAGTTTGATAACCCTCTCAAATAGTGATTAATGATAAGGTAACAATTGAAACCATGTAGCTTGATGTAACATCCACTTCACCTTCACAACATAGCAAGAAATGGGGAAATTAATAATAATAATTATTATTTTCAGCCTACTCTGTAGATGCCTCTATCTCTAGTAGGCCCTTCTAACATTTGCAGATGAAACAGTTACACAAAGTGACTGTTTAATTGGCATAAAAAAATGAATCACTGTGTCCTTAGGCTTGTACGAACTGCAGCATGCTTGCGGAGAGTGGGAGAATATGTCATTTATGTGTCATGGTTACTGTTATGTTTTTTAATGAATATACAGCCCCGTCATATCATGAATTGTTAAAGTTTTATTTTTATTTACAGACATGTAATCTGTTTGATTATGTTTGTTGAAGAGAAACAAAAGGAAAACCAGGGCGAATAAATACCATCTGCAAGTAGAGTTTATTCTTCATTGAATCGGCAGTGAAACATGGAATGGGGTGTAAGAAATACAGAAATATAGGAGTAAATTTACTTAGCCCTCTCTGCAAGAGATGCACAATATATCTGCTAAAAATGCCAGCGTCACTCACATTTGCTATATAAATTCAAATAAAAAATGTTGTGTAAAAATAGATTGTTTAATACAAAAAGGTAAACATTACAGGACACTGCACTCAAATTGTTAGGCTTCTAAAAATGCAAAAGTGATTTTGCTTGCTGTGGGAAACATCAACTCTTTTCTTTTTTCAGAAGCTTTAGTAAATAAATCCCATAGAAATTGACAGCACATAATAACCACAATCCCCAACTATCCTGCCCTAATTTATTTGTAAGGTACCTGGACGTTCAGACACAGTGCTCATGGTGCCACATATTTTTATGGAAGGAGGTGTATTCATGGTACAATACGGGTATGCCCACAACACAATGTGGGGCTTCCATATCTGACTGACCACACTGCCCATTACTCCACCTTCTCTTATCATCTCACTTACAGTTTAAAACTCACTGGTAGCAGCTGTTTGCTATTGTGATGTCATATTTTTATTTAATTCAAATGTATTTTTTGCTCCTTGTGGGTGGAGCTTCAGTAGATTAGTATCATTACTCCAAATTGTATAAGTCATTGGAAAGAGACTCACAAGACACTAGCATTTAAATATGGGACTTTGTATTGTGGGATGAGATGAAGATTATTCATTATTGGGCATGTTCCTTGGTTTATCGGGGCCACTGAACCTCTTATACATTCAGTGGGATGTATTTTGTAGCAACCTGACACAATTTGGGTTAATACAGTTTATCACATTTGTGCTGTGACCACGGCTCCAGGACTGCAGCACAGTACACAATTCAAAAAGGGGAGCCACACCTGCTGCCAACGATATTTGGTAGAATCTGGAGTGGCACTTGGTGTGGCTCCCTTCTGAATCTGTCACTGGCTCTAACTGTAGATTGATTATAAAGTGCATAATGGCACATATATTTTGTATTTTGTTGGCACCCAGTATATATATATATATATATATATATATATATATATATATATATATATTAATATATATATATATATATATATATATATATATATATATGTGGAAAAAGAGCATACCCCTTCAATGCGCTGATTTAGGACGTGTTTCTTGGCAGCAACTCTGTTTGCAGTTTGAGTCATTTTCACACGGTATATTGAAACACCCTTCAATATACCGTGTGAAAACGACTCAAACTGCAAACAAAAAGTTTTAACATATTCAATTTTTATTATGCATTAAATTGTTGTGTTATTACAGTTTTTATTGGTGGTGGAGAGTTAAGATAGTGGCGCACTCTGTCTTTTTGCTTCTATATATATATATATATATATATATATATATATATATATATATATATATATATATATATATATATATATATATATATATACACAGTATTGGGCTGGGGATTGAAGGGCCCACTGGGGGAATGGCATGGTAAGGGTCCAGGCTTAGGGGTGTGGCCAGCCTACAGAGGGGTGTGGTCAGCCATCACAGAGCCTTGTTTAACGTTTAGTGAGTGTAAAGTCTAATTTACCAGATTAATGCATCAGAAAATACCCCAAGTGCACAATCTAGATTCTACACAAACTAAAAAGACAAATATACAGATAAGCTATACAATATACAATAAATATTCCCTAATAATGAAACAGGAGCCAGCAGAAGATTTGATTTTGCCTTAAATGTTTATTAGCATTTGTTTTCAATGCTATGTCTGTGGTTGGTTGGTTGGTTTGTATGATTATTATTTATTTTTTCTGGTCAGTTATTTATGTTGAATAAAAACGTGCTTAGTAAATATTAATTTACCCTCAATTACTTATGACAGCTGAAAGAAACTATAGTGTTCATCAGATTTCCAGCCCTAGGTTATAATGTTTGCCCTTCAAAGCGTTCAACCATCCAGCAATTAGACGTAATAGTCACTTCAGGCCATTGGACGTGAAACACCCAGTGCGACACTAATGCTGATTTCAGATCTTGGCAGGACCTGCAACGCCGTTCTCTCAGCTACAATCTGCAAGCACACACAGCAAATGAGTGCAACATGAAATACATGGCATAATAGCATCAGACAAACTTTTATCAACATGCCGTGATTTATACATAATTAATAATAATAATAAAAAAGTCATATACACTTAATTTGGATATTTTTAGTGGAATAACTAAGTTGTTACCATCGACATACAAGAAGTCACCTAACTTCAATACTTCCACGAAATCTTTGAAAGTTTTATTTACGGTGAATTTGGTTATGATGTGATGCCTATGGGTGAAATGCCGTCACAGGAATGCCGTCTTCTGAATCCGGACTGGCGGCCATAGCACTGGTGCTGATGTGGTAATCATGACAGCCGGCATCCTAATCGTAAGTATGTACCAATATATAGACAAGACGGTTCTCAGTTAAAAGACACAATTTAATATTAACACATACAAAAGTAAAAATAAACACATATAAAAATATGTCTTAATGACACATATAGGTGATGAGCATATAAAATATCACAGGGTTATTGATTATATATTGGGGAGCTCCATATAAAATGGCTTGTTTATATATGATGATAAGTTGTATAGCGGTGTGTATTACCATCCAATGAAATCCTGGCAAGGTGGATGAGCCAGTGGCGGTGATGAAGAGTCCTGAAAGAACCTTGGTAGGGGCTCAACCTCCCTATTGGGCGTCTTCTCCTTGTGACATATTTTATATTTGTTTATTTTTACATTTGTATGTGTTAATATTAAATTGTGTCTTTTAACTGAGAACCGTCTTGTCTATATATTGGTACATCCAGCGCTGTCACATTTTTCCATTTATTTCCTACTATATTGTTTGGGATTGACAACCCAGTGCCAGCAGCTGTTGATAGCGCACCACTCCATCTTGTTCCTTTTCGCTAATCGTAAGTATGCCGGGGTGTTCTAGCATTAGTACTGGGGAGGGTGGTGTGAAGGTTTAGGCTCTAGGAGTTAGCAGTGTGGGAGGTTACGGATAGGCTGTGGTGGGGGAGGGTTTAAGCTAGGCACTATAAAGATGAGGATATGGTAAGGCTGCAGGTAGGGAGGGTTAGGGGGTCGGGAAAGAGGGTGTATATATATATATATATATATATATATATATATATGTAACAGGAACAGGCGGCACTCAGGAACTTCTTTCAGTGAAAAAAATGCAAGTTTATTGCATGTTTACAGACCCGACATGTTTCGAGCCACAAGGCCCGTCCTCAGGGATCAAAATATCAAGTGCAACACACGTGTATAACTCTAAGGAAAACCCGCCACACAATTATATTAAAACACACATCACCTGCGGGGGTCCGGCGTCTCCCTGTTCTCATTGCCGCGGCACGCGTTACCTTGTGTCTTACGTCATCTTAGGGTGCCTTCCGGGAATCTCCGTCCGGCTCATCCCCCTGACGTCATCACGCACGTCCGTGCTGTCGGCTCTGGAACCCGGAAGCGCCTCCTTCTCCGCTGTGATGTGTTGTCATGACAACATAAAACACATCTAAAATGTAGAAAAAACATTGTGAATATAAGAGGCTTACCAAAGCCACCATTAAGAGACCCATCAGGTCATGCGTGCACACATCTAAAAATATCATTAAGGTTAAAAAATGTTACAGATGTTATAAACATTAAGTATCATACATAATGCGTGAGCCTCTATTTGGTGCACCAGACAAATCAGCCTATGTGCCACATAATAGTGCTCATTTCGGGGACAACCATGCCATACCTCTTAAACAAATCTACATGTTTTCCTATCATAAAGAATGCTTAATATAAATCATAAATAATGGTATAGGCCGTGTTGCTCGTTTAACCCCTTGGGTGACAGAGTATCCAGTAGAAATATCCATCTTGCTTCAGCCTGTAGGAGCATTTTGCTTCTATTCCCCCCTCGTATTGGGGTCGGGACATGATCAATGATTTTTGTTCTAATGCTGGCCACATTATGATTTTTTAACAGACAGTGTCTGGCCACCGGTTGATCACTGTGCCCCGTGGCCACTGCCTGTCTAATGGCCAGTCTATGGTTAGCCATACGTTCTTTGAATTGGCATTCTGTCTTGCCCACGTAGTAAAGACCACATGGGCAAGACAGAATGTATACCACATAGCGAGTTGTACATGTCACAGGATGCCTAATGTGGAATTTCTTACCAGTGTATGGATGGTTCACTGTATTACCAATTAACATTGAACTGCATGTTGTGCAGCCTATGCACTTGTAGCAACCTGCTGGTCTGGAGAGGAAGTGTATTGGTTTTTCTTTTTTGGTCATTTCAGTAATATCAACCTTGACCAATAAATTGGCCAGGTTGCGCCCTCGTTTGTATGCGGGCATTAATCTGGTGTTATTGAGGCTTTTAAGGTTTTTATCAGTTTTAATGATAGGCCACAATGATTTGACCTCTTTAGTGACCAATTCACTGCCCCCTGTATATTGTGTCACCCATGGTATCTTTTCCCCAGGGTCTTTCCTATTTGTTGTCCCTTGTAATATGGTCTCTCTAGGAGTAGCAAGGACTCTCAATTTTGTTTTTTCTAAATTTTCTCTTTTATACCCTCTTTCTTCAAATTTAGTTTGCATCACTTCCAGATCTTTTTTGGTTTGCTCCTCACTACTAGTGATGCGTCTAACTCTCAACATCTGAGAGTACGGAAGACCCTGTTTTAAAGGGGTGGGGTGGCAGCTTTCAAATCTCAAGAGCGTGTTCCTGTCTGTCTCTTTAACAAACAATGCTGTCTCAATTTTGTTGTCCTTGACTCGAATTTTTACATCAAGAAAATTTACTTCCTGACGGCTAAGGACATATGTGAACTTGACCGGACTCTCACTCTCATTTTGAAGTTTAAACATTTCAATTAGTTCACTTTCACTTCCCTTCCATATTATTAGCAGGTCGTCAATGAAACGTGTGTACAGTAAGACCTTATCAGCATGCGGTCCTTGAAGGAACATAGTCTGATCCAATACGTACATATACGCATTGGCGTAGGATGGGGCCACATTCGACCCCATCGCTACGCCAAGTCGCTGCAAATAAATGGATCCATTGAAACAAAAATAATTTCTATGCAGCACTAAGGACAACAATTCAAGAAAAAATGAAATCTTAGGGCCCTCATACACCAGGCTGGATTCAAGCAGGGACTCCACAGCTCGCATTCCCTCTGCATGTGGGATGCAGGTGTAGAGCCCCACTACATCAGCGCAGCACAGGATAACATCATTGGGCAACATCTCTAATTTACTTAATTTATCAAGAAGCATATTAGTGTCTTTCAGGTACGAGTCTGTGTGCTGAACACAGGGATGTAGGTAGGCATCCAAAAATGTGGACACAGGTTGGTACAGAGACCCCCTGGCAGATATAATGGGTCTACCAGGGGGCCTCTCCACACTTTTGTGTACCTTTGGTAAGGTGTAGAACAGGGGGTCAAGTGGGTACTGGGTACTCAATGCTTTACTCAGTTCATTTGAGATGATTCTATCTTGAACTGCTCTCAGCAGGATAGCGTCCAATTCTTTTTTATAGGTATCGATGGGATTTGTATCCAATGCCTCATAGATGGTCACATCTGTCAATTGTCTAAGACATTCTTGCAGGTAGTCATTGATACCCTGGACCACTACTGATCCCCCCTTATCCGCCTTTCTAATGATGATATCCCTCCTTTTCTGGAGTTTATTTAAAGCCTCCCTTTCTTCTTTTGTTAAATTGCCATATGGCTTAGATTCAGCATACCGTTCATTACCTGCAGATTCCATCATTCTCGTGAAGGTTTTAATTGATGGATTCACAGACTGTGGATCAAATGTTGATTTATCCTGTAGTCTTCTCACTTGTAAAGGGATGTCCGTTGATGCCACTGCTGCTGCTGTATGTTGGTCGAAATATTCTTTAAGGCGTAGGGTGCGTCCGAACTTGTAGCAATCGACTTTCCATTGGAATTTATCGGGTAAGTGGGTGGGGACAAAAGTTAACCCCTTGGATAATACAGATGTTTCATGGTCCGTCAATGGGGTATTTGAAAGATTAAAGACCAGGTCCCTCATTTGTTGCTGTTTTTGCGGCTTGTGCTCCCTCTCGGTCTGCCGACCGCGCCGCGTCCGCCTCCTCTTTCTGCCGGGGTTTTTTGCCCAGTGCGGGTTGTTACCCCTAAAGGGAGGACTCTATCAGATGTGGATGGCAACTGAGTGTCGGTATCACTGGCAGAGGTACTTGTACCTTCATAATCCGTAAATCTGGATTTTTGCCTTCGATGTTTAACCGTTGTTCTTGGTTTATTCTGCGGATTGGATGTACTCAGCCATTGATAGACCCGATTTTGGTCATAGTCAGACTGGACCTTTCTCCTCTTCTCCCGTTTAAATTTTATCAGTTCCTTTTGGTACTGGTCGATTTGTTTATTCAATTTATTGATCCAATCATTGTTGGTATCTGATGTTAATGTTAATTTGTGTGTTGTCTCAAATGTTTCAATTTTCTCACGTACTGATGTTAGCTCCTTTGATGATTCATCGATCACCAATAACAACAGGTCCATTGAACATTTATTAAGGATGCTAACCCAACGCCTACAAAAGGCCACATTTTGTCTCCCTATGGTGGGTGAGTTCCGCACTCGAAACCCCCTCGGGATCAGTTTGTCCTTATAGTAATCTGCCAGTGTGGACGCATGCAGCATAAAATCCACCTCCCGTTTTTTTAGAAAATGCCATTCTCTGTATAAATCATCGTTCTCCACCGGCTGTACCTGGATATTTGTAGATGCAGTCTGGATGATCAGATCAGCCTCTTTGTCTGAATAGCTGAATCTTTCTCCTACATCCACTTGGGTTAAATTTACCCCCGGTATGGCTTGCTCCATGTCGGCTTATGGGATGGTATCTCCACCTGGACTGTCCGTCCACCGCGCTGGTGTGTATGATACACACAGGATTTTCCCTTTTGAGGATGAAAATGGATCTGTGGGGTGCCTTGATGAGTAGAGCTCAGTACGCATACCAGTCTCACCTCTATGTATAATCCCAAGAACCGGCACTCCCCAAGCAGCTTCCAATGAGTTACTTTACCCGGTGCCTTCCTTGCTAGACCTCTCAGCCCACGTATATGTAACAGGAACAGGCGGCACTCAGGAACTTCTTTCAGTGAAAAAAATGCAAGTTTATTGCATGTTTACAGACCCGACATGTTTCGAGCCACAAGGCCCGTCCTCAGGGATCAAAATATCAAGTGCAACACACGTGTATAAATACTCTAAGGAAAACCCGCCACACAATTATATTAAAACACACATCACCTGCGGGGGTCCGGCGTCTCCCTGTTCTCATTGCCGCGGCACGCGTTACCTTGTGTCTTACGTCATCTTAGGGTGCCTTCCGGGAATCTCCGTCCGGCTCATCCCCCTGACGTCATCACGCACGTCCGTGCTGTCGGCTCTGGAACCCGGAAGCGCCTCCTTCTCCGCTGTGATGTGTTGTCATGACAACATAAAACACATCTAAAATGTAGAAAAAACATTGTGAATATAAGAGGCTGAGTGCCGCCTGTTCCTGTTACATATACGTGGGCTGAGAGGTCTAGCAAGGAAGGCACCGGGTAAAGTAACTCATTGGAAGCTGCTTGGGGAGTGCCGGTTCTTGGGATTATACATAGAGGTGAGACTGGTATGCGTACTGAGCTCTACTCATCAAGGCACCCCACAGATCCATTTTCATCCTCAAAAGGGAAAATCCTGTGTGTATCATACACACCAGCGCGGTGGACGGACAGTCCAGGTGGAGATACCATCCCATAAGCCGACATGGAGCAAGCCATACCGGGGGTAAATTTAACCCAAGTGGATGTAGGAGAAAGATTCAGCTATTCAGACAAAGAGGCTGATCTGATCATCCAGACTGCATCTACAAATATCCAGGTACAGCCGGTGGAGAACGATGATTTATACAGAGAATGGCATTTTCTAAAAAAACGGGAGGTGGATTTTATGCTGCATGCGTCCACACTGGCAGATTACTATAAGGACAAACTGATCCCGAGGGGGTTTCGAGTGCGGAACTCACCCACCATAGGGAGACAAAATGTGGCCTTTTGTAGGCGTTGGGTTAGCATCCTTAATAAATGTTCAATGGACCTGTTGTTATTGGTGATCGATGAATCATCAAAGGAGCTAACATCAGTACGTGAGAAAATTGAAACATTTGAGACAACACACAAATTAACATTAACATCAGATACCAACAATGATTGGATCAATAAATTGAATAAACAAATCGACCAGTACCAAAAGGAACTGATAAAATTTAAACGGGAGAAGAGGAGAAAGGTCCAGTCTGACTATGACCAAAATCGGGTCTATCAATGGCTGAGTACATCCAATCCGCAGAATAAACCAAGAACAACGGTTAAACATCGAAGGCAAAAATACAGATTTACGGATTATGAAGGTACAAGTACCTCTGCCAGTGATACCGACACTCAGTTGCCATCCACATCTGATAGAGTCCTCCCTTTAGGGGTAACAACCCGCACTGGGCAAAAAACCCCGGCAGAAAGAGGAGGCGGACGCGGCGCGGTCGGCAGACCGAGAGGGAGCACAAGCCGCAAAAACAGCAACAAATGAGGGACCTGGTCTTTAATCTTTCAAATACCCCATTGACGGACCATGAAACATCTGTATTATCCAAGGGGTTAACTTTTGTCCCCACCCACTTACCCGATAAATTCCAATGGAAAGTCGATTGCTACAAGTTCGGACGCACCCTACGCCTTAAAGAATATTTCGACCAACATACAGCAGCAGCAGTGGCATCAACGGACATCCCTTTACAAGTGAGAAGACTACAGGATAAATCAACATTTGATCCACAGTCTGTGAATCCATCAATTAAAACCTTCACGAGAATGATGGAATCTGCAGGTAATGAACGGTATGCTGAATCTAAGCCATATGGCAATTTAACAAAAGAAGAAAGGGAGGCTTTAAATAAACTCCAGAAAAGGAGGGATATCATCATTAGAAAGGCGGATAAGGGGGGATCAGTAGTGGTCCAGGGTATCAATGACTACCTGCAAGAATGTCTTAGACAATTGACAGATGTGACCATCTATGAGGCATTGGATACAAATCCCATCGATACCTATAAAAAAGAATTGGACGCTATCCTGCTGAGAGCAGTTCAAGATAGAATCATCTCAAATGAACTGAGTAAAGCATTGAGTACCCAGTACCCACTTGACCCCCTGTTCTACACCTTACCAAAGGTACACAAAAGTGTGGAGAGGCCCCCTGGTAGACCCATTATATCTGCCAGGGGGTCTCTGTACCAACCTGTGTCCACATTTTTGGATGCCTACCTAAATCCCTGTGTTCAGCACACAGACTCGTACCTGAAAGACACTAATATGCTTCTTGATAAATTAAGTAAATTAGAGATGTTGCCCAATGATGTTATCCTGTGCTGCGCTGATGTAGTGGGGCTCTACACCTGCATCCCACATGCAGAGGGAATGCGAGCTGTGGAGTCCCTGCTTGAATCCAGCCTGGTGTATGAGGGCCCTAAGATTTCATTTTTTCTTGAATTGTTGTCCTTAGTGCTGCATAGAAATTATTTTTGTTTCAATGGATCCATTTATTTGCAGCGACTTGGCGTAGCGATGGGGTCGAATGTGGCCCCATCCTACGCCAATGCGTATATGTACGTATTGGATCAGACTATGTTCCTTCAAGGACCGCATGCTGATAAGGTCTTACTGTACACACGTTTCATTGACGACCTGCTAATAATATGGAAGGGAAGTGAAAGTGAACTAATTGAAATGTTTAAACTTCAAAATGAGAGTGAGAGTCCGGTCAAGTTCACATATGTCCTTAGCCGTCAGGAAGTAAATTTTCTTGATGTAAAAATTCGAGTCAAGGACAACAAAATTGAGACAGCATTGTTTGTTAAAGAGACAGACAGGAACACGCTCTTGAGATTTGAAAGCTGCCACCCCACCCCTTTAAAACAGGGTCTTCCGTACTCTCAGATGTTGAGAGTTAGACGCATCACTAGTAGTGAGGAGCAAACCAAAAAAGATCTGGAAGTGATGCAAACTAAATTTGAAGAAAGAGGGTATAAAAGAGAAAATTTAGAAAAAACAAAATTGAGAGTCCTTGCTACTCCTAGAGAGACCATATTACAAGGGACAACAAATAGGAAAGACCCTGGGGAAAAGATACCATGGGTGACACAATATACAGGGGGCAGTGAATTGGTCACTAAAGAGGTCAAATCATTGTGGCCTATCATTAAAACTGATAAAAACCTTAAAAGCCTCAATAACACCAGATTAATGCCCGCATACAAACGAGGGCGCAACCTGGCCAATTTATTGGTCAAGGTTGATATTACTGAAATGACCAAAAAAGAAAAACCAATACACTTCCTCTCCAGACCAGCAGGTTGCTACAAGTGCATAGGCTGCACAACATGCAGTTCAATGTTAATTGGTAATACAGTGAACCATCCATACACTGGTAAGAAATTCCACATTAGGCATCCTGTGACATGTACAACTCGCTATGTGGTATACATTCTGTCTTGCCCATGTGGTCTTTACTACGTGGGCAAGACAGAATGCCAATTCAAAGAACGTATGGCTAACCATAGACTGGCCATTAGACAGGCAGTGGCCACGGGGCACAGTGATCAACCGGTGGCCAGACACTGTCTGTTAAAAAATCATAATGTGGCCAGCATTAGAACAAAAATCATTGATCATGTCCCGACCCCAATACGAGGGGGGAATAGAAGCAAAATGCTCCTACAGGCTGAAGCAAGATGGATATTTCTACTGGATACTCTGTCACCCAAGGGGTTAAACGAGCAACACGGCCTATACCATTATTTATGATTTATATTAAGCATTCTTTATGATAGGAAAACATGTAGATTTGTTTAAGAGGTATGGCATGGTTGTCCCCGAAATGAGCACTATTATGTGGCACATAGGCTGATTTGTCTGGTGCACCAAATAGAGGCTCACGCATTATGTATGATACTTAATGTTTATAACATCTGTAACATTTTTTAACCTTAATGATATTTTTAGATGTGTGCACGCATGACCTGATGGGTCTCTTAATGGTGGCTTTGGTAAGCCTCTTATATTCACAATGTTTTTTCTACATTTTAGATGTGTTTTATGTTGTCATGACAACACATCACAGCGGAGAAGGAGGCGCTTCCGGGTTCCAGAGCCGACAGCACGGACGTGCGTGATGACGTCAGGGGGATGAGCCGGACGGAGATTCCCGGAAGGCACCCTAAGATGACGTAAGACACAAGGTAACGCGTGCCGCGGCAATGAGAACAGGGAGACGCCGGACCCCCGCAGGTGATGTGTGTTTTAATATAATTGTGTGGCGGGTTTTCCTTAGAGTATTTATACACGTGTGTTGCACTTGATATTTTGATCCCTGAGGACGGGCCTTGTGGCTCGAAACATGTCGGGTCTGTAAACATGCAATAAACTTGCATTTTTTTCACTGAAAGAAGTTCCTGAGTGCCGCCTGTTCCTGTTACATATACGTGGGCTGAGAGGTCTAGCAAGGAAGGCACCGGGTAAAGTAACTCATTGGAAGCTGCTTGGGGAGTGCCGGTTCTTGGGATTATATATATATATATATATATATAGAGATTTACTTCAGGCAAGGTGGCACTCAGGGGTAACACTAAATAGTGTGGTGCAAGGTCCATAAAACAATTTACAGCAGCACTTGATCCTTAGTAGGAAAGAAAACCAGCACTCACGTTTATGATGAAAAAAGTAGATTGTATTTCAAAGATTCATGTCGTTAAGCCAGCGTGTCAGCAGTCCCGACAGCTGTTTCGACCGGCAGCATGCCAGTCTTCCTCAGGGGTACATACTGGGCAACCCCGCAGGGTTTATATACATACAAGTAATGACATAAAGGCGCCAAACCCGCCCCTTCAAAGACGGAGCTGTCACTCAGCACCATGATAGCGGTGCGCGCGGCTCCGGCAGGGAGAGATGGGGGTGTGTGCAGCAGTGTCATAGGGAATCCCTGACGTAAGCGTCTGGGGATGCCTAGCAGTGAATACGCGGCTAGCAGTTCCGGACATGTAACGGGGAGTGAGCACCGAGGAGGGGACCGTGGAGAGGGAAGTGCTAATGACGTAAATACAACGTCGGGTGTATTGGCGGTGCGTGTCTGACAGCTCCGTTCTTGCTGGGCTGCTTGGTGTATATCAGCACCTTGACACAGATTATAGAAGCCCGCGATCTCTAGCCAGGCACCCAAATAATTAGCACTGGGGTATATACAAATGTAGGGAAAGGCAATGTGAACACCCTGCGTGGTAGAGAAAAAAATATATATAGAAAAAGCGAAAATAGAGGTATACTGTGATACCGTACGTGGGATACAGCACTCTAGTGCGACGGCACTTAGTGAGTATCCTCCAGAAGATGCATGTCTAAGCCCAAAATGGCCAGAAGGACCAAGTGAACAATATCCAGAGTACATAGCGGAGGCACTTCCCATTCAAGCACATAAGTAAAGATACACATATTCAAATCCATTGTATCATTATGTCTAGTACATTAACAGTATCATCCATAGAGTAGTGCATAATTATATTTGCATACTCAATTGCTGTCCAGTTATAATGCACACGGCGGTGCTGGGAGGTGTTGGTACACTCAGGTACCGTGCGTGATGTTGTGCACTTTAGGGACAGTAAAGTGTCAACACTAATGGGTGGATTAAACTCTGGATGGGGCCGTAGAGTGGATGGAGATCAGATAAAACACCCCATCTTGAAGTCCTCGTTTAGTCCTTCTGGTGCCAGGCAGTTCAATCTGTAAATCCATTGCAGTTCCCTTTGTAATAGTAGTTTGTCTCTGTCACCACCTCTGTTTAAAGGTGGTATATGGTCAAGGGGTGAACATTTAAGTTCACTAACTTTGTGTTGCATTTCTCTGAAATGTCTGGCAACAGGTAGGGATTTCAGGTCCAGGTCACCAGTGTCATTCGTTAGGCTTTTCTTGATAGAAGATCTATGTTGGCTGATCCTTTCTTTTATCATCCTAGATGTCTTGCCAACATAGACCAGATTACAAGGGCAGACCAGGGCATAAATTATGAACTTGCTGTTGCAGTCGATTTTGTGCCTGATCTTGTAGATTTTCCCGTCTTTGGGGTTGGTGAAACGGTCTCCGGTTCTCAGAAAGGGGCAGTTCGAGCACCCTGTGCATTTGTAGATGCCATTCTTTTTAGATAGCCAGTTGGTGGTAGTAGTCTTTGTACGAGCGAAATCGGTGACAACCAACATGTCCTTCAAGTTAGGACCCCTCCTGTAGGCAAAGCGTGGTGGTGTTTTAAGCACTGGTGCCAATGTAGGGTCACTGGCTATTATATGCCAGTGATCAAGAATTTTCTCTTTAATGTGTTTTGAGGCCACTGTATACGTACTACAAAAATTCAGGCGAGTTGTGTCGCCGGCCATCTGTCCTTTGGTTTGGAGCAGGTCCTCCCTCTTGAGTAGTAACGCTTTCCTGTAGGCCTCATTGATGTCATCTTTATGGTAGCCACGGTCTTTGAAGCGTTTGCCCATTTCAGTAAGGGCCTCTGGTAGGCTATGAGGATCGGAATTTATTCTGCAGACTCTCACCATCTGAGAATAGGGGAGGTCCCTTTTCAGGGCTGTGGGATGGAAGCTCTCTTGGTGCAGCAGCGTATTTTTATCAGTTGATTTTGAATAAATCTGTGTGGACAGTTTCTGGTCCTTCAGGCTTACTGTGACATCCAAGAAGTTAATCTGCTTGTCACTCAGGTTCAGGGTGAATTTGATCGTACCCTTAATTGTATTAAGATGGTTGAAGAATTGTAGCAGTTTGGCCTCGCCTCCACTCCATAGTAGGAACAAGTCGTCGATGTATCGGACGTAAAACGTGATGTATTTAGAGAATTCGATGTTTTTGTAAAAGTGTTGCTCCTCGTACGCTGCCATATACAGGTTGGCGTATGCCGGGGCCATATTCGACCCCATGGCAGTGCCTTGTTTTTGCAGGTAGAACCTGTTTTGGAATAAGAAGTAGTTTTTGTTCAAAATGACATCCATTAAGAGTGTGAGGTATTCAGTTGGCAGACCAGTGTAGGTCTGGTTGTTGCTAATGGCTGTTTTACATGCTTCAATACCCCCTTCATGGGGGATGTTTGTGTATAGGCTTGCCACATCGAGGGTGACCAATAGTGTCCCTGGCGGGATGTTTGTGACTTGTTCAAGTTTCCTCAAAAAATGTGTTGTATCCTCAATGAAACTGGAGGTGCTCTTGACAACTGGCTGGAGACAGTAGTCCACCAGTTGTGAGAGTGGCTGGCACAATGAGCCTCTGGCGCTGATTATTGGACGCCCAGGAGGTGCCGTGAGCGACTTGTGCACTTTGGGTAAAGTGTACAGGATAGGTATTTTAGGGTGTTTTTGGGTCAGGAATTCAGCCGTCTCTTTATTTATGTAACGATTGGATAGTCCCAGTTGTATTATGCCATCAATTTCCCTCTTGTATCTCCAAGTAGGATCATGGTCTAAGGGAAGGTAGCAGTCGGTTTGCAAAAGCTGGTTGGTCGCTTCTTTAACATAATACTCGAAGTCTAGCAACACTATTCCTCCTCCTTTGTCTGCTGGTCTAGTGACTAGGTCTTTGTCATTCTTGAGGGTTTTAATTGCCTGTTGTTCATCAGCAGATAGGTTGTGATAGGAGACTCTTTGATTCAGAATGAAGGGACAGGTGTCTCGTTTGAGTACTCTGAGGAAGGTGTTCACTGAAGCGTTTTGGGTAGGTGGGTCAAAAGTGCTGGGATTCTTTAGAGTGCTGGTTTTAGTGCTTAGTTGAGCTGTTGTCTGTGGTATGGGGTTGCGTTGAAAGAAGTCTTTTAATCTCAGCTGCCTGCCAAATTTCCACATATCTACTTGCCAATCAAAGTTGTCTTGCAGCAGGGTTGGCACAAATGATAGGCCTCTCCCGAGAAGGGATTCCTCTGCTGGGGTTAAGATGTGTTTGGACAGGTTGAACACTACCGAGCAGTGTTGTTTCGCCGATCCTGCTTTCTGCCTTTTTCGCCCACCTCTGCGGGTGGGTACAGCGGGTTTTTTGGCGGACGTCTTTGTCTGTCTGACCGAGCTAAATACTGAGTTCCTTGATCAGCGGCACCGGGGGCATCTGAGTCGCTTGCAGACGTTTGTGAATGGCTGTCTATGTCGGTGTAGTGGGTAGCAGTTCCGGACATGTAACGGGGAGTGAGCACCGAGGAGGGGACCGTGGAGAGGGAAGTGCTAATGACGTAAATACAACGTCGGGTGTATTGGCGGTGCGTGTCTGACAGCTCCGTTCTTGCTGGGCTGCTTGGTGTATATCCAGTCAGAACCCTACAGAGCGCTACAACAACCGGACTGTGAATTACTGTGAATTACTAAAAAAACTAGATACCGAGCTGGTCAAATACAAAGAGAATCTCCTAAAGTTCAAAAAGAACAAGTACAAGCAGGTAAAGCTTGACTACAAGGAGAGCAAAGTCTATACCTGGTACTCAAGGATAGACAATCGGAGACCACGCCCAAACTTCAGAAGAGGTGGAGGTAGGAGACCGGCTACCCACTACACCGACATAGACAGCCATTCACAAACGTCTGCAAGCGACTCAGATGCCCCCGGTGCCGCTGATCAAGGAACTCAGTATTTAGCTCGGTCAGACAGACAAAGACGTCCGCCAAAAAACCCGCTGTACCCACCCGCAGAGGTGGGCGAAAAAGGCAGAAAGCAGGATCGGCGAAACAACACTGCTCGGTAGTGTTCAACCTGTCCAAACACATCTTAACCCCAGCAGAGGAATCCCTTCTCGGGAGAGGCCTATCATTTGTGCCAACCCTGCTGCAAGACAACTTTGATTGGCAAGTAGATATGTGGAAATTTGGCAGGCAGCTGAGATTAAAAGACTTCTTTCAACGCAACCCCATACCACAGACAACAGCTCAACTAAGCACTAAAACCAGCACTCTAAAGAATCCCAGCACTTTTGACCCACCTACCCAAAACGCTTCAGTGAACACCTTCCTCAGAGTACTCAAACGAGACACCTGTCCCTTCATTCTGAATCAAAGAGTCTCCTATCACAACCTATCTGCTGATGAACAACAGGCAATTAAAACCCTCAAGAATGACAAAGACCTAGTCACTAGACCAGCAGACAAAGGAGGAGGAATAGTGTTGCTAGACTTCGAGTATTATGTTAAAGAAGCGACCAACCAGCTTTTGCAAACCGACTGCTACCTTCCCTTAGACCATGATCCTACTTGGAGATACAAGAGGGAAATTGATGGCATAATACAACTGGGACTATCCAATCGTTACATAAATAAAGAGACGGCTGAATTCCTGACCCAAAAACACCCTAAAATACCTATCCTGTACACTTTACCCAAAGTGCACAAGTCGCTCACGGCACCTCCTGGGCGTCCAATAATCAGCGCCAGAGGCTCATTGTGCCAGCCACTCTCACAACTGGTGGACTACTGTCTCCAGCCAGTTGTCAAGAGCACCTCCAGTTTCATTGAGGATACGACACATTTTTTGAGGAAACTTGAACAAGTCACAAACATCCCGCCAGGGACACTATTGGTCACCCTCGATGTGGCAAGCCTATACACAAACATCCCCCATGAAGGGGGTATTGAAGCATGTAAAACAGCCATCAGCAACAACCAGACCTACACTGGTCTGCCAACTGAATACCTCACACTCTTAATGGATGTCATTTTGAACAAAAACTACTTCTTATTCCAAAACAGGTTCTACCTGCAAAAACAAGGCACTGCCATGGGGTCGAATATGGCCCCGGCATACGCCAACCTGTATATGGCAGCGTACGAGGAGCAACACTTTTACAAAAACATCGAATTCTCTAAATACATCACGTTTTACGTCCGATACATCGACGACTTGTTCCTACTATGGAGTGGAGGCGAGGCCAAACTGCTACAATTCTTCAACCATCTTAATACAATTAAGGGTACGATTAAATTCACCCTGAACCTGAGTGACAAGCAGATTAACTTCTTGGATGTCACAGTAAGCCTGAAGGACCAGAAACTGTCCACACAGATTTATTCAAAATCAACTGATAAAAATACGCTGCTGCACCAAGAGAGCTTCCATCCCACAGCCCTGAAAAGGGGCCTCCCCTATTCTCAGATGGTGAGAGTCTGCAGAATAAATTCCGATCCTCATAGCCTACCAGAGGCCCTTACTGAAATGGGCAAACGCTTCAAAGACCGTGGCTACCATAAAGATGACATCAATGAGGCCTACAGGAAAGCGTTACTACTCAAGAGGGAGGACCTGCTCCAAACCAAAGGACAGATGGCCGGCGACACAACTCGCCTGAATTTTTGTAGTACGTATACAGTGGCCTCAAAACACATTAAAGAGAAAATTCTTGATCACTGGCATATAATAGCCAGTGACCCTACATTGGCACCAGTGCTTAAAACACCACCACGCTTTGCCTACAGGAGGGGTCCTAACTTGAAGGACATGTTGGTTGTCACCGATTTCGCTCGTACAAAGACTACTACCACCAACTGGCTATCTAAAAAGAATGGCATCTACAAATGCACAGGGTGCTCGAACTGCCCCTTTCTGAGAACCGGAGACCGTTTCACCAACCCCAAAGACGGGAAAATCTACAAGATCAGGCACAAAATCGACTGCAACAGCAAGTTCAAAATTTATGCCCTGGTCTGCCCTTGTAATCTGGTCTATGTTGGCAAGACATCTAGGATGATAAAAGAAAGGATCAGCCAACATAGATCTTCTATCAAGAAAAGCCTAACGAATGACACTGGTGACCTGGACCTGAAATCCCTACCTGTTGCCAGACATTTCAGAGAAATGCAACACAAAGTTAGTGAACTTAAATGTTCACCCCTTGACCATATACCACCTTTAAACAGAGGTGGTGACAGAGACAAACTACTATTACAAAGGGAACTGCAATGGATTTACAGATTGAACTGCCTGGCACCAGAAGGACTAAACGAGGACTTCAAGATGGGGTGTTTTATCTGATCTCCATCCACTCTACGGCCCCATCCAGAGTTTAATCCACCCATTAGTGTTGACACTTTACTGTCCCTAAAGTGCACAACATCACGCACGGTACCTGAGTGTACCAACACCTCCCAGCACCGCCGTGTGCATTATAACTGGACAGCAATTGAGTATGCAAATATAATTATGCACTACTCTATGGATGATACTGTTAATGTACTAGACATAATGATACAATGGATTTGAATATGTGTATCTTTACTTATGTGCTTGAATGGGAAGTGCCTCCGCTATGTACTCTGGATATTGTTCACTTGGTCCTTCTGGCCATTTTGGGCTTAGACATGCATCTTCTGGAGGATACTCACTAAGTGCCGTCGCACTAGAGTGCTGTATCCCACGTACGGTATCACAGTATACCTCTATTTTCGCTTTTTCTATATATATTTTTTTCTCTACCACGCAGGGTGTTCACATTGCCTTTCCCTACATTTGTATATACCCCAGTGCTAATTATTTGGGTGCCTGGCTAGAGATCGCGGGCTTCTATAATCTGTGTCAAGGTGCTGATATACACCAAGCAGCCCAGCAAGAACGGAGCTGTCAGACACGCACCGCCAATACACCCGACGTTGTATTTACGTCATTAGCACTTCCCTCTCCACGGTCCCCTCCTCGGTGCTCACTCCCCGTTACATGTCCGGAACTGCTAGCCGCGTATTCACTGCTAGGCATCCCCAGACGCTTACGTCAGGGATTCCCTATGACACTGCTGCACACACCCCCATCTCTCCCTGCCGGAGCCGCGCGCACCGCTATCATGGTGCTGAGTGACAGCTCCGTCTTTGAAGGGGCGGGTTTGGCGCCTTTATGTCATTACTTGTATGTATATAAACCCTGCGGGGTTGCCCAGTATGTACCCCTGAGGAAGACTGGCATGCTGCCGGTCGAAACAGCTGTCGGGACTGCTGACACGCTGGCTTAACGACATGAATCTTTGAAATACAATCTACTTTTTTCATCATAAACGTGAGTGCTGGTTTTCTTTACTACTAAGGATCAAGTGCTGCTATATATATATAGAGAGAGAGAGAGAGAGAGAGATACAGATGTACCACCATGCAGACAGCACCCACTTCCCAGGTGAGTGCAGTGCAGTGGCCTGTGACCACACACTCTAGTAAATACAAATACAGGGGGCCCAGCACTCACCATAATAAACTAACTCACCTTAACATACAAATAATCAATGAAATAAATAATGGGGTTTTAGTTCATGAATTGATCAATGCGTGTAAGCTTGCAGCCCATCGCCAAGGGATCCTGTTTCACTGCAAGTCCTCCTACACCAACAACTGGTCTCTCAAGAACCTGGCAGCTGCTGACACATCATATCTAAAATGAACAGGTGTTTTTTCTTGGTTTAAAGCTCAACTGACAACTACCTTATGGCTTTTAAAGATGAGACAGTCACCTAACACACCTGAATTAGTATTAAAGGGGCAGCTGTCAATAAGATTATCTAGGGTGCATGGGAAAGCTATGATCACAGTAACAGAGGTTAATTAAAAATTAACCCACACATATAGAGATACAGAAGTACCAACACACTTGCCATTCCTAAGAATGCCCACACACAAACAGCACCCACACTTCCCAGGTTGGGTGCAGTGGCCTGTGACCACACACTCTAGTAAATACAAATACAGGGGGCTCCAGCACTCACCATAATAAACTATTATGTATTTACTAGAGTGTGTGGTCACAGGCCACTGCACCCCAACCTGGGAAGTGTGGGCGTAGTTTGCACCACACTCTTAGGAATGGAGAGTGCGGTGGTACATGTGTATCTCTATATGTGTGGTTAATTTTTAAATAAGATAAGCTCATTCATAATGAAACCTGTGACAGTTGCCCCTTTAATACTAATTCAGGTGTGTTAGGTGACTGCCTCATCTTTAAAAGCCATAAGGTAGTTGGCGGATGAGCTTTAAACCATGAAAAACACATGTTCACATGTCAGTAGTTGCCAGGTTCTTGAGAGATCAGTTGTTAGTGTAGGGCTTGCAGTGAAATGGGGTCCCTTGGCGATGGGCTGCAAGCTTAAATGCATTGATCAATTCATAAACTAAAACCCTATTATTTATTTAATTGATTATTTGTATTTTGTGGTGAGTTAGTTTATTATGGTGAGTGCTGGTATAGGTGACTTATCTCTGTAGTATACAATATATTAAGATCAGAACTTATTGTTCACCTAAAGCCTGTAACTAATTATTCCTCAGGTTTTAATTAGAAAAAATAATAAAATTTCCAATTTAACATATTTATTAAAAGTCTTTTTCACATAAAATCATAAACACGATGAACGATGTCCGTTTATTGATGGAATGACTTTTCCTCACTTAACATTATAAGGAACAGCCGGCCAGACACAGTATTTACCATATTTCTAAACACATTTAAAAATGCACGAAAGAGGGGTATCGGTTGTTATCAAAAGTTTGACGAGAGATAGTGCCAACCCATCAGCTTCTAATTGGAATTTAATAGAGTGTGGTGTCCATAGGCGTGCACAGCACATTACAGTAATAACATTACGGAAAAACATTTCAAGCTGTGCGTGGGGGTGTCTAGAACCAGTCAGGGTGTGATCTTAGTCACTTCTTAACATAATCAAACCCAAACATTTACATATTATCTTTCACACAGAAAAGCAAATAGAAATGCTTTACCTGATAATTAGCTTTTTTGTGTGAGGGGGTCTGATAGGGACCAGCAAAACATCCTGGCACTCATAAAAGTAGGGACAGTGCATGCCAAGATTTTTCCCTTTCATCTCGGCATTTGAGTTTTCTTCAAATACAAGCTATTCTTCAAGTTCATCCATTCCATCTGGTAAATCTCCGGTTCCGAATATTTTCCAGTTTCACACTTCATTTATCCGGACCTGTCTGATGATCTCTGGTTCTGAATATTCTGCAATGCTCCAGTTCATTGGACTACCAGTCCAGTCCGTCTGGTATATCTCCAGTTTCAAGTGCTCTTCAGTCTTCACCTTGCTCCAGGTTTTGGTCCTGCAATCCTGTGAAGTTATCTCATAGAATCAGAACTAGAGGTACCAGACAGTGGGCCGGGACCAGGATGTCAGGTGTCCCAGAAGTACATACCCCCTCACAAGGCTTTCCTGTTGAGCACCTTTGGGGCGTTAGACTCCGCGCTCCTGTCCTGGGTCATGTCAATACATATAGCTGGTTTATGTTTCCTATTGTCCATGTGCTACAGTCTCTTGACGTAACCTCTGCTGAGCCTCAAGGGCCTCTGTCAGATCCACAAAAAAACAGGTTTGTGACAGAGTAGGAGACCAGTATGCAATCTCATCATGGGCCCCTCCTCTCCAGCAGGCAGCAGTGACAGTGGCCCTGGGCATTAGGTGGTGTGCAGGTCTCCGGAAAATGCAGTGGAGGCTATTTCCCAGTCTGATTTCTCTATACCAGTAACAATGATGTCATGTGCACCACCTAGATTTCAGAGTCGCTGTCACTACTACAGGACTCCAAAGAGGTAATAATTGAAAAAAAGGATGCAGGGTGTGCATTGAAGAGCCCTCTGCACCCATCACTAACAATATGAGGATATATGCCTTTGTATTCACACGGCATTGAACCATAGTAACCTATGGACTACTGTTTTCTATTTTTTACCAGAGAGGATCATATTATCCACCACTGATGCATTCATATCATCAGTGTGGGGGGTTCTGGGATATCTGCCAACATACATGACCGGCTGGTCCAGTGTATCCAATGCTCCATCCCTGCTATGCTCTGTGTCTTTGCAGGGCTGCCATCACAATGTTGGGGCCCGGGACGGACAAAATCGACAGGTCCCCCACAATTTTCCTCTCTCTCCCTCCTTCCATTCTCCCGCCTCTCAGATAATTATATTGTAACACCCTCCCTAATGTGTTACAATATAATTATCTGATTTACCTATTCCATGGGCATTCTGGGGTGACAAAACGCTGATCCAGATGATGGATCCCAGGCACTGGCAGGCTGCACCACTCCGCTTCTCACTCCCTCCCTTGTTGTGACACCAATGGTGCCAGCTCCTCGTCTTCCAGGCTCCAGTTGGCATGCAGTGTGATGTCATCACATGGCACCTGTGTGGGTTTCCTGTGAGTGCTTCTGGCTGTCCTGCTGCACTGCCTGTTGCAGCAGGCAGCAGGCGCTGCTGGACTCTGAGTCACAATCCGGCCAATCTGATGCTGTATGGCCGGCTGCAGATGAAGCGCAGACTGCCGCAGTGAGGAAGGATGGTGGCCGCTGATTAGAGGTTAGGGCCCGCCGTTTAGCGGCGGCTGTGCACTGAAGATGCAGGGGGTTGCTGTGGGGATAGAGTGACCTGGGCCTGGGACTGCTGTACCCATAGCATCCCCCTGTCGGCAGCCCTGTGTCTTGTGAATATGGCTTCACAAAACCTGTACACTGCAAAATATCCAAGCTACTAGTTGAGTCTATCTGGCTGGTGTGTACACAACACTTCTTACCATGTATGTGTACACCATAACATTTTTGAAGAGTGAGAATGGAGGTTGGTCGACTGTTTCATAGGGATCTTTGTACATTGCAAATGGGGTTGGTGCAAGAGTCATTACTACTGATGACTGCAGACAGATAAGCAGTAAATATATGATCTATAAAAGGATACTCAAATAAATGAATGTAAGAAAATACAACTGAGGTTACAAAAAGGTAAAAAGAGGAAAACTAGAGGCAAAGGGCCAAGTGGTTCTTATCTGCCATCAAATTCTATGTTTATATAACATATACAGGTTGAGTATCCCTTATCCGAAATGCTCGGGACCATGAGAATTTTGGATAAGGTATATTCACGGTTTTTGGAATAATTTAGTTTTTTTTATACTTACCTGGTCCCCTGGTGGGGCCCCGGTGGTCCCACGACATCCACAGTGACCCCCAGCATCCATGGAGGCCTTCAGGATCCTCTTCAAAGGTCCCAGGAGTGCATTGCGTGAGTTCACAAGCACACTCGCGCAATGCACTCCTGGGACCGCTGAAGATGCTGAAGAAGATCCTGAAGGCCATCGTGGACCTCAGGGGACTTGGTAAGTATGAAAAAAGGGGCAAGGGGGAATCCAAAACATTCTAAAAAAAATCACGGTTTTTGGAATATTTCGGATAAGAGATCTAGGGATACGGGAGACTTGACCTGTACTCACAATAGCATAAGGTAGTAAATCTGGATCCCATGGACGTTTGCATATGTCGGCACTTATCTTCTTCCAACACAGGAATAGGCTCTATAAAATGATTCGCTCTTTTATGTACCCTATTAAAATCTATTGCCCATAAGTATTCATACAAAACAATATGGATTGTTTTGTATGAATTTATTGTGTACTATGAATTTTGAAAAGCATTTATGCCACTTTACGACATATTATGGGAAAAAAAAAGTAAAATACTATTTTCATTGCCCATGTGATTGCTTCGAACGACTGTCAATTTAGGTCTTGTTTCCAGAGTATTCTCCTGCCTCATTTCATTTCCACAGAGGCCAGGCACATTGCACAATCACTTTAAGTGCCAAATGTGATAAATATTTAAAATTCCTTACTCTAGAGTGCTAGGCAACTCATTAAGAGCCCAAGAAATTTTCCAACTGTGTATAAGTGTTTTGTATGACGGTGAGTATTGAGATCACTTTAGGGTATTTTTTTCATACCAATAATGTGAAACAAGTCATTTAATTATTTAAGTCACGGCACAAATTGTTTCCTGCAATCTAAAGGAATATGAAAAAAATAAGTTGGCCTGCCTCTCTGGTAATAACACTTATTTCCACATGTGAATTATTCAACACAAATGGAATTGTCGTATTTCTGGATGGAGAAAATATGTATGTAAATCTATGGGTAGTTTTTTCCCCTTTATTTGATTTAAAAAAAAAAATTTTATTTATTATAAAACCAATAATGCTTCATTAAATTCTGACATTGGTTTATTGGCTTGCTAAACTCTAGACCTCAGCATGATTTGGAAATAATTATAATTGCAAAATAAATGCCACCATTTGTTTTTGATTACACACTTGAAAAAGATTTTCTTATTTGATTAAAATAAAAGAAATAAATAAATCTCCTTTGGCTACAAGAAAACAGAAATGAAATCTTCAGAAATGTAAGTGCTAAACTGTCCAGCAAGTACAACCTCATTTATGAATTTACGTTTTATTTTTCTCATTTTTATATGTACAATGTGTAACAAAATGGCTGCTGCAAAGGACTATTTAAAACAATGTGTTTACATTTAAATGCCACTTAATTTAATTTTTATTAATTCATTACTTTATTAGTTCCAGTCAAGTCAAACATTTAAACTGACTCAATATTAGTGATGCTGAGACCAAAACAGATGGATTGCCTTATAACAGCTGTGTCAGAAAAAGTAAAATCTTATTTGTAAATATGGTTTAAAAATGTTTTTTCGTGGATGTCCATTAAACTATGAAATATTTTGATATAGAGAACCTCAATTCCAATTTGCATCTCATTACTTGAATGGAAATTTTGCCCTATGTGTCTTGGCATCCATTTCGTAAATGAACCATAATTGAAAATATAGATCTAATACTTAGTTTAATGTCAAAATAATGGCAATCTAATATACAGTACAGAGAGTTATCAGGTACCAGCTCTAATATGCAAAGCTAAACATCTGGTGCTAATTATGTTATGTGTTATAAACCTTTTTATTTAAAGGGCACAGGGACTTTTTCAGCTGAAGATTGGCAACCATTAATGACAGCCCTGTTGATTCTGATTAATATGATTGGTTGAAAGTAAAAACCTTTGTGTTTGTTGACTCTATATAGTCAATTTGAGTCTATTATATTAGTTTTTTCCATATCCTTTTAGTAATGCTTATACAAACTGTCAACAAAAACTTTCAATATACTGTTTTACTTTAGTCAATCCATGATACCAAGATAGTTCTGCGGGTGAAGTAACCTAGCTTGAAAGGAACATTTATATTTTAAAATACAACTTTTTTGGTGGTTCGTACTGAAAATATAAAGCAGCTGTAACATTGTTTGTAAAGCCTGGGATGCTATATATGAAGAGGGAGGTTTATTAAACCTTAGAGAGAGAAAAAATGCAGACAGAAACATTACCAACTAGGGTGGCCAATCGCGGGATTGGCCTAACTGTTATTTTTCAAACACAGCCTGTAACATGGCAGTTAGAAGAAGCTGATTGGCTGGTACTTTGGGGTATATTTACTAAAGGTTGACCTTGGACTTCCCAGGCTATAACACACATTTACTAACATTTAAAAATGAATATAAAAATGTATTAGTCAGTAAATGTGTATTTTTCCCCAACATCGATTAAGATAGATTTTAAATCAACCAACTTCAAAAATATATAAATAAATAATAAAAATGTAAAATAGATCATATATATATAAGGATCTTCACAAAGGTTTATTAACCTTGTTCATTTCTGAAGACCCGTGAGTGGCACTTACCTCCCCCCGCTCGTTGGGCCACCTACATATATATATATATATGGGATTGGTACTAAATCCCGGCGGTCGGAATCCCGGCGTTCAAAATCCCGATGCCGGAATCCCGACCGCAGAAATCCTGACAAGGGGGGGACGTGGATTGCCCCCCCCCCTTGTGGGCTCGCTTCGCTCACCATGCAGTGGGCCTGATGCTACGCTCGGCACACTAATTTATTGATTTTGTACGCCAGGATTCCGACCGCCGGGATTGTAACTGCATCCCATATATATATAAATAATGTTGGAAAGAATGGGTTATATCAAGGGCGTAACCATAGCAAGGAGTGCAGCTGTTATGGGGCCCAGAGCTGAAGGGGGCCCATCTTTCCTGTGTAAGTAATATGTTTTACATGCATTTATCACCGTCAGTTGCTAAATAGGGGGCCGTTAGAAGCTTTTGCTACGGTGCCTACGAATATCTAGGTACGCCTCTGGGTTACATACACATGTTCAGCTTGATTTGCACAGATTTATGGCTGTATTGCTTGAATTGATAATGAATCTAATTTAAAGCAATTCACTTATGTCTAATCATCAGATGAGATTGTAGCTGACATATTTCCTAAAGACTAAAAGAGTTGCAAATGCAACAATAAAATCAGCAAAATCCCCTCCTAGCTATGAGGCTGTAACTTATCCAAGCATATTTTTTTTTTTTTTTTTTGCAAAATTGTGTTAATGGCAGAAAAAGTAGGATGGAAAGGAAAGCTGCAGTATGTCAGTTAGTTAAATTAAGAAGAAAGAAATTAGCTTTAGGTGGTTTAGAAATATTTTATGCATGCAGAAAAATACTTTGTGGGTTAAAGAGAAAGCAATAAAAATATGTTGTTTTTTTCTTCAAAAGGTTTAAAATAAAAGGCTTAACACTGCTAAATATGCAATAAAGAGTAGATTTACAGCTTAACATATTGTAGCAAATAGTTCATTTACATTTTGTTATAAGTGTATGGCATATACAGACAAGTCAGTGCCTTCTAGGAGGACATAAACTTCTTCGTGTACATAAAAATTTACAATGTAGAATGTCGAAGAAAAAAAAGGTCTTCATTGAATTATTATCAGTTTGCATAGCCAGTACTTTCAGGATTTAATAACTGCATTAAAAATTAAATGATAAGTCCTTCTTTGCAGACATTGTTAGTTGAAATATAAAACATACTACGACTGCCTTTCCTGATTTCTGCCGCGAGCAGATATCACTGCAAAATCCTGTACTACTGTATGTAGACAATGTATTAAGCAAAGTGCACCTGATAAACCTACATGCTTACTCACTAATGTGCACCCATTGAACCCAAATTTCTATATAAATGCAATAACCTTTTTCAGAGGCGTAACTCTGGGAGGCAATGGAGTCATCTGCCGCCGGGCTCCTGCTCCCAGGGGGTCATCTCTCCTGCCCTGCGAGTTTGAATCAGTTAATTGAAAGCCATCAATATCGCTTCTGTGGCTGACTCCCCATCCTAACATCATTTTTGCAAGTGTCACACCCTGTATTAGAACCCATGGCCTGTCTTACTAAAGACAGACACCTTACCAATTGAGCTATTTGGGGGCACTAATATTAATCTTGCCTCTGGGCAACTGGGATGAATTGACGCACCACTGACCTTTTTGCTGAATGTATGTAAAACATTCTATTAAATTGTAAGTGTAGTGATGTAGATTTGTACTAAATTTGGGGTAATTTGCTTCCAATTCAAGGGTAATGATCCCCTAGTACACAGGTTTACAAGATTGGCCATCAGGACACCAAATAGGTTGTTCACCATGTCTCCAAACAGAATTACAAGTGCAAAATTTAGCCCCACCTGTGGATCTTGTAAAATATGCCAGTGAGTAATGAGTGTACCTCTGCACCTGCTGGGTGACTTGGAAAACATGGACTTTGTATGATTGGCATCACCTGTTTTGAACAAGTTAAGTGATAAGAAAGGTGTTGAAACACAGGTGATGGCAATCCTAAATTAAGAGGGAAGTCCAGCTTTACATGGTGCCCTCTTACCATTTAGTCACCTTCAGTCTCAGTTCTCCCTTTCCCATAAGGATTTTTATAAACACTTACAGCTTCGTCACTGGCCCCTCTTAGAAAACAACTTCGTTACACCGGCCCCTCTTAGAATTTTCCACAATCCCTAAAAGCTTATGTGATCTACTAAATAGAGTCGATAGTCGAGGGGGTATAAATAGGTGGTATAATTTTATGATTGCCCTTTATTCTCCCCTGAAACTAAAAGTTATAGCAAAATCGGAGAAAGATCTTTCCTGTACAATCTCCGATGAAGACTGGCACGGAGTTCTATACACCTGTTTTCATGTATCCAAATGCATTTCACATGTAGAGCACTTCTATAAACTCTTGCAGGTCTCCATTTGACCCCAGCTCGTCTTCATTCTATACGGCCTTCTCAATCCAATATGTGTTGGCGCAACTGCAACATGGTCGGCACATTATTTCATGTACTACGGTCCTGTCCAGCCCTTATTAAACTCTGGATTGAGGTCTTCATCCTTATATCTAAAGTCCTGGACTTTCGCTTGATCCCACTACCTAAAACTGTCCTCCTACAAATTTGCTCTGGCGATCTTTCCCTAAATGATTGCTATGTGATGGACCATATTTTGATCTCTACTAAATTACTGATAGCCCAAAGTTAGCACACTCCCCACATCCCTAGCTACAATCGAAAGCGCTGTCCAATCCCATTACAAATTTGAAACTGCAGGCTTGGTTTACTCTGGCAACCAGTCAAATCACTCCTTACGTTGGTCCCCTTTCCCTTGGTATAGCCATTAGGCTAGACCCTTTTTTTGTTTTGTTTTTCTGTAATCTGAATGTGCCTGAATCTGAATCTGAATCCGACAGGTGTGAACCTGTCGGATACCTTCTGAGTTTATCCTGTGGTTTAGTATTGTATAACGTTTTTATTCCTCTGACCAGTATAATAACAAAAGAGTTGTATGTCACCTAGCTTTTTGATGTTGTTAACTGTCTACCTTGTAATTACCCTTTCTATTTTCTGTTTTATAACTCTTTAATAAAAATCTAATCTTAAAAAAAAGGGAAGTCCAGGAGCAGAGCATTGTGTCCCTCTTGGAGAGGGTCATGTTGGGAGGTATGTTAATAGGTGTTCTGATCTTTCCCTCGGCAGTGTAGTTGTTGAACACAAGCATTAATAAAGTCTTGTCCAAATGGGATTTCAATGACCTAAAGTTTTTGATCTTAAATCAAATTTTTTTATTATACGACAAGTTATCCGAATACTGTATATGACATACAGTATGTGCTATGTGGGCACCAAAATTCATGGTTTAAAGAGGGGAAACCCCCTAATGGAGTGGGTTCTACACCATTTTCAAGAAAATGTTATAATTTTTTTCCAAAATATATATCAAAATATTTATTATTATGCAAATTGTCAAAAATGTTATTCCATACATCCAGTGTTTTGGATGTTCCCAGCTGTCTTTTCCAAGAGAATCTTTAAGCCTAGATGAGAGGTTGAGCATGATATGAATTAGGATTATGAATGGGATAACAGGCAGAGCCTCAGCTGTCTCTGTACATGCTATATTTGTAAAATTGTTGTAAGTTGTTTTCCCTAACACTGTGGTTTTATCCTGTTTAATAAATGTCACACGCAAGTGTTTTATGTAATACTCGTTGGATCTGAGTAAGTGGAAAGGTGCAATAAACTTTCATTGGACCCAGGCTAATACTATTTGAAAAAAAAATGTTTACTTTTATACCTGGTTGGAATTCTAGATTGTGATTGGTGGTTGGGGTTTTTCATCAGTTTATTCTCCTTTGAAATCTTATCCTGCAACTTCAAGGGCCTGATTCAGATCTAATTGCAGTGCTGCCTTCTTAGCAAATGGAAAAAAAATATGTGCACTGCAGGTGCAGAAGGAGTTAGATTTGGGGGAGTTATATTGTTTCGGTGCAGGGTAAATACTGGATGCTTTATTTTTTTATTGCAATTTAGATTTCAGTTTAAGTCAGTTTTAGATTTCAGTTTAAGTCAGTTTTAGATTTCAGTTTAAGATTTCAGTTTTAGATTTCAGTTTTAGATTTCAGTTTAAGTTTTCAGTAAATTTAGATTTACTCTCTATGCACATGTTACATCTGCACCCACGGGAAGACGTAAAGGATCCTGGACAGGACCTTCTTCTTTTGGTGGTGGTGGGAGGGCAAAGGTCATACTTGGGTAAGGGTGGTATGGGTTAATAAAACATATAGCCATAGTGGAAACAAATCAATTCAAAACATTTATATAATTAAAAATGCTTTATTCAAGGAATAAAGCATTTTTTATTAGTATTTTAATCTGCTAGCAGAATAGGTATTGTAGCAATACACCTGCCACCACAGTAGTGGAAGCACGGGGGAAGGGTGTTACTTTACTGTTAACACAAAAGCACTTTACTGGGAATACAGGGGGTGCACAACACTGGCAATATATCAGATGGGCACCTCACTAGCATTACATTTGAGGGACACATCACTGGCAATACATTAGAGGGGCACCTCACTGGCAATATATTAGAGGGGCACATCACTGGCAATATATTAGAGGGGCACATCACTGGCAATACATTAGAGGGGCACATCACTGGTAAATCATTAGAGGGGCACATAACTGGCAATACTGTATGTTAGAAGGGCACATAACTGGCAATACAGTACAGGGGCATATCATTGGCAGTACTAACTGCCAGTTAGGACAAATTACTAACTAATATGGGAGGGATCACATTAATGCATTACAGAGATGGAGAGTACTTTACTAACAAAACAGAGGGTGGGGAGGACATTGCTGGTAATATAGAGGGAGATAGCAGGTACTGTACATTAATGTGTAGGGAAAAGCACATTAATGATGATACAGAGGACGGGGCACACCTAAATCTGAAGTACATTATCGGACGTATAGATGTGGGTACACAATACAGGGTACATGGTGGTGTTTGCTCACTTAGGGGAAGGAAGGGGGAGGAAGCAGGGGAACACCCAAAGTCTTATGGGCATCCCCATAAAAACGCAGAGCGTTCCCCTGCACACGCCGGTATGTCAATGCCTGCTTGGGGTGGGCAGCTGATGTCACATGACTTCAGTGCCTGCCTCGAATTTGGAGAACAGCGGTCATTCAGTTGGGTGGCGGGCGGCGTTTCCCTGTTTGCTAGGCTACATGTCATTGCAGACTACCAAACAGGTAAATGCCACCCAAACAGCTCTGAATCAGGCCCTTAGTGACATTCTATAACAAACACGACTTTGTATAATTGGTCAGATTAAAGTTTTTGAGGTCCCCACCACTGGAAGGGCCACCCCAACTAGCTTCTCTACCCTGGCCATCCATCCTCTGCAGGCACTAGCAATTCTTCCAAATGTATGTGACCCGGTGGCACTGTGTGGGAGGACCCGTTTATAGTTACCTCCCTGCGCCTATCAGCAATCCAGATTCTTTTGTCTGCTGAGTTTCTTCTGATGTTTTATGAGAAGTGGTGTAACTGGAGCGCAATGATTGTGGAGGTCATACTGTACATAGGCTTTCAACATGAATGGAGAACGTTAGTAGGCTCAAATATTTATAGGAGCCAACTGTATAGGACTGGAGGAGTTACTGTACCTACCTGGACAGACAACTGTAGGTTTGACTTGCCAAGTAATGTCCAATCTGGCTAGAATTTGTAGACTTGGTGGAGCTGGACCGGAATGGTTGGAACCAGTTGGACTTCTACCAGGCTGGACCTAAAGAAGACTGGACCAGCTAGTACAAGTGTGAATTTTCCGAGACTGCATTGCTTAGTTTAATATGTAGGGAGTATCAAATAAACTAGGCAGTAACTAGTCTGATATTGTTCCATAGGCAGCCATGAGGCACAGACGTCATTATATATGCCCGTAGAACCATCTGAGCCTGGCAGTGAACGTAGGATATGCCAAAAATGAAAGTACACAGTAAAATCAAACGCAAATCCAAAAAAAGAGTAATTTCTAATTACAGTATGCATGTGATTTTAATTAGTTCAATAAGTATTATAAAATGTTTTGTTTCATCTTATGAACTTTTTTTTTTTACTTTTATTGAGCAATACGCGATCAATTGATGTTTATAAATACACTGTTATCTTTTGCGTGTCACATCTTTGCTCACGTATAAAACTCCATTGATCTGTAGATTGTATATCTGGCTTATAGTCTATAAAATAAAATACTGACTTGCTCTGTAGTTTACAAGTCAACTTGACAAATCTGCAGCCTGTACAACTAATCAATTCCATACCAACCTTAATCCAGATGTAACCATGGCATGCCAAATGCTGGAGAAACAAAACTTATTGGTATATATTTAACATGCTGATGTCATTCAAATATGTTTATTTCCCCTTTTAGTGCCAAAGAATATACATATTAACAAAAGCGTGTAACTGCTGACCGTTTAATCCGTTAATGGCCTTGCAAAAAAAAAATAGTAATCCATTTGTAAGATATAATTGTTCTTTTTTATTGATTACAGTGTACGTCATCCGTAATCGGGGCAGCTCATTTACTAACTTGATGCTAATTGGTGTTGAAATTTAATTACCGCATTTTTCCGTTACATAAAAAAACACAATATGTTCATGTTTATTTTATTTGTACGTTGAAATTGCGTAATGAAATGATTTAATTGGCAAAATATGCACATGGCATTGTTCAAGGATAGGAGTGGACTTGTAAAAAAGAATATCCAAAATAGTCATGTGTGTAGACCCCCGTGATTTGGTTTTGATTTGGTTGGAAATCATTGTTGTTGTGATTTGGGTTTGGTTTGGTTTGTCATTGTCGTGTTTTAAAGTGTTTTGGGCTTTGTTTTGTATCTGGGCTACTGTAACCCCTTAAGTGGTGGTTTTTTGGGGGGCAGGACAAACCCCCAGATCACGTTTGTTTTGCCTTGGAAATTTCAGGGGCTGCCGCTGTTCTCCAGGTCCTCTCCTGATAATGAAGGCCCTTTGAGTATTTGGCGGCTTAGGGGTACTGAAACGCATTTGGCTGCTCGTGCACATAGGTATTCGGGTGCTCGGGTGCCTGGTCATGCCTGGGCATTTGGGCACACTAGGGCCCTAGGCATTAGCGGTTGGGGGAGCGGCTGGTGTGATCAGTGGTGGGTGGGAGCGGCTGGTGGGGTGGTGAGCAACGTGGGGGGGGGGGTGATGGAGGAAGGAGAGCAGCAAAAGGAGATGCCAGCCACAGCAGTGCAATTCAGACTGGAAAATTTCCAGGCATACCACTGAAAGGATTACAAATAGGGGTGTGCCCACCATTTTTCGGGTTTTGCTTTTGGATCTGAACCTCCTTCACGTTTTGGATCTGGGTTGGTTTTGCCAAACTCACCCTTGTGGGTTTTGGTTTTGAATCTACTTTTTCTTTTTTCAAAAAACAGCTAAAATCAAAGATTTGAGTTTTTTTGTTCCTACAGTATTGTTAACCTCAACAACATTAATTTCCACTTATTTTCAGTCTATTCTGAACACTACAGTACCTCACAGCTCACAATATTGTTTTTAAGCCAAAAGGTTGCACAAGGTATTTGGATGACTAAGCTAAGCGATAAGAGTGGCACTGCTGCTGAAGTCTATAGAGTTTATTTAAAAGAAAAGACAATTAATTTCACAAAGTAACAGTAACATAAGAAATCAGGAACTAATAATCATCATCATCTCTAGTGTGTGTTAGTCATATACTATATGCACTGCCAATCAATGTGTTTATTTTCTACACCACTATGACATCTGGCTCAGTGGTCTTCTTGTTGGGCCATTTCTGGATGACACTGGCTGCTTGCGCCACAAATTGTCGGTCAATTGTGATGATCTGCACTGACTTTTTCTTTCTTTGCACTTTTGGATGTCACAATCCTGTGGCTTTTGTTTTGTATGTCCTATAGTCCATGGTTTCCCTTTTGCTAATGGTTAATTTTTCTTAGCTTTCCGATGACAATATTATCTGAGAACCTTTTATTTGTGAAACATTCACAAGTTGAGCTCTAGGAAACCAGGCCTCAACAATCATCCTAAAGTCAGTGAGGTCTTCTCTTGTACTTATGCCATAATTATAAACACTCCGAGGTGTCCAGATTTTTTTTTGTGTGTAATCAATATTTATTGAGTTTAACACACAGAGCATACATCTGTTTCCAGCATTTGAATAATAAAAACATTTGTAATAAAAGAACAGAAGATTCACACGAGGATTGCAGTTTTATAAACTGTGCCAAAAAATGCTCCAAAGAGCACAGAATGCAAAGAAAATAGAATGGACGTGTTCTTGGGTCCTCCCACTCTTATATTTTATAAACAGGACATGCACACTTTAACAAACAAATCATTTCAGCGACAAGGTCTGCCAGAACTGTGGCTGAAGTTATTGTTTTATTTGGACTCCCACAAAAATAAGAGACACAAGATGGAACTGTCCTTATGCCCTCCCACCCACCCTTGTGTTGCAGTTATTTCAGCGACAGGGTTTGCCAGAACTGTGGCTGGAATGGACCTCCACAAGAAAGCGGTGCAAGATGGAATTGTCCTTGGGACCTCCCACCCACCCTCATTTTGTATAAACAGGACATGCACAGTATAACAAACAAACCAATAATTTCAACGTCAGGGACTGCGACATTGTGGGTGAAATGATTGGTTTGTGTGGGCCCCCACCATAAAGAAGCAATTAATCTCTCCTTGCACAAACTGGCTCTACAGAGGCAAGATGTTGTCCTCTTCCTCCGATTCCTCACCCCCATCAATGTGTTCATCCTCTTCCTCCACGGTGTATGTACGGAACGCTGCCGTACGGAACGCAGGGTGTGGCTGATGTACGCCAATTACAGAAATAGTATATAAAGGTGTGCTAGAAAAACAAAATGTTGTTGCAAACATGGCTGGTTCTCAATCTGAGGGAGACCAAGAGTACCAGGAACTCATGGCTCGCCTGGACTCCAGCACCTCCTATGTGCCCCTCACCACAGACCAGCCAGTGAGAGAAGAGCAGGCAGCTGGCCCAGCAACATCGGGCCAATCTACAGATGCCCAATCTGCAGCTGGGCCATCTTCTGCCTCAGCAGAATCATTGGGAATACAGCAGGTGGCTTCCCAACAGAGTAGCCTGGCCAGCACTTCAAGTACAGCAACAGGTGGCTGTGGCTGTGGGCGTGGCCGAAAGAGGCCAACAGAGGAACCAAACAGCAGGAACATGGCATTCGAACCGCAGGAGCTTGCCATACTGGTACCCCGTGCAGGGGATTGGATAGAGTGTCCACAGGACAGGTTGACACACACAAGGAGATGGAAGATTTGGGAGGACATAACTGTGGAGATTAATGCGGTAGCTCCACAAGTTCGTGAGTCAGAGCACGTGAAGAAGAGGCAAGTTCAAGTGTGTTACATTTGAGCAGAACAACACCAGTAATGTTTTTATTAGATGTTAGATGGAGTTGGTAAATGGTCGGTCACGTTGCTAGGAGCAACAGACATGATTGCCATGTCACTTAGTCGATAGTTATTGTAGGGTGAGTGTGAATGTATCTTCTAAGGGTTGGTTTTATAGTTTAATATAATGTAAATTATGTGGAATGAAGCACATGTTGTAATCTGTAGCAGATTGACATGTAGTAATATGTAAACTTTGGTTGCAGGTGGCACGACTTCAAAACCAACCTCAAGAAGAAACTGACCAAACGGTGGGAACACAGCCACACCTCTGGGGCTGGCCCCATGCCAGGCCGCCTGAAGCTCACCCCCCTGGAGGAGATGGCTGAGTGCTGTATAGCAATTGAGGAGGTCCGGGGGGTGAGCACCATGGATAGTGAGGCCCCAGTGGACGTTTTTGTTTCTCTTTTAGAAGGTAATAGTGGTTTGTACTATTTTTCAAGGAATGTGTTGTAATTGTACGTTTCTCTTTCTTTCAGCAGCATCCCCACCGTTTGGTCGAGAATCTCTTGAGGAGGTGGAGGAGTCAGTGCCACCTGCCACCAGTGGCAGCCATGTGCAGTAGCAGCCAACGGCCACATCGGATTATGACAGGTGGGTGCAGATGCTTGGGCAGATTCACCAGCAGGGAGAGTTAGCATCAGAGCGGATGCGTAGGACCGAGGAGGTCATGCAGGGTATTGTCAGCACCCAGCAGGCAATAGCTGGGAGCCAGCAGGCAATTGCTGACACCCAGCAGGCCATGGCTGGCACCCAGCAGTCCATAGCTGCCAGCCTGCAGGTGCTGGCAGATCAATCCCTGCGCCAAAATGACCTCCTTCTCCACCATAATGAGCTTATGGTGGAGCTAGTTACCACCAATAGGGCCCTATTGTCATTTGTTTCTGGTGCATTTCCAATACCAGCATTTCCTGCTGGCAGAGGGGGAACACCATCCCCCCCTTCACCAGCATCTGCTCCACCTGGCACAGGCTACCCACATTTGCCCTCGGTTCGAATGCTTTGTTTGGTTCCTTTGTTGGCCTCTTTTGGCTGCCATTACTGTCTGCTGTACTTGAAGTGTTGGTGCTATACTTTTGTTGTGAAGCCACCTGATGTGTTCCTAATGATTCTGCTGTGGCTATGTATGTAAATAATACATTGTTTTATTTTTATTGATTTTTCTACATTCCTGGTATGGTACCTTTAATTTGTTGCATGTGTCAAAAAACATGCTTTTTCAATTTTGTGTTTGACCTTAGTGTAATAAATTTATATTTTGATCCCCAAATGTGTGGTTTTATTGGTAAATGTACAAGTGACATGTATATTTATATTAGTGATAGGAAGTTCTGTCCATTGCTTGCAGTGTAAATGTGTGTCAAAAATGCAGCATATATTTGTGTGTTTAGTAATGGTCCATTTAAGCTGCAATGGTTCCAATTAAAGCAATGACAAGAGTGTAATTAATGAGTAATGAGTAAAGGAGTGGATTGTATTGTGTTCAGCTGACATTGGTTGAGGTGCGCCCGTACTGATTGGGCGTTCCGAATGCCTAGCGCATGACCGAGTGGTGTCCGCAAAGCAATACTTGCGTATGAACACCGCATGTTTCCTGCCTTTTTGTTCGTGTGCATTCGGTGGGCTGTCCGAATGTACGCGTACCAGAATTAGTGAACTCCCTCGTGTACGCCCATGTTTACGCCCAGTTTAGCCCACTTTGAAACTACGCCCCTGTGTACTTCCGAATGACGCCCATAATACGCCCATATCTCCCGAGTGAATGCGGTGCACATTTCTGTACGGTATTAGTGTGAACAAGTACGGAGACCTTGCATGGCACATGCGCATAGCGTTGCACACGCATGCGCAGACGGCTAAAAAACGCCATCCGAAAGAGTTCGAGAAAGTACGCACAGACCAGAATAAGGCCCTAATTGTGTAAGCAAAACATGGGAATTGCTGGAATTTCCCCAGATGTAATTCTTGCATAATATTGGTGGCGATATCACAAATCCCCAGGAAAGTCTAAGCAGGGTAAGCCATTGTGCGATGATTTCCCTCAGTTTCTCTATGGTGTTTGTGAGATGCTGCTGCTGGTGCCACTGCTGTTGTTGCTGCAGAAGACAATACATCTACCGAGTGGGCTGTCACAATCATGTAGTCCTTAGAATGCCTAATTTGACCACATGCAGGGTCAGATTAACAATTTGCCAGATAGAGCTACTGCTCCAGGCCCACTATCCAAGTAGGCCCATTTTGTAGATTGTAGATGAGGACTGGGGCTTTCCATTTGATACCAGGCTGGTTCATATGGGTTAATTTGTTCCAGACATATTTCAGGTAAAACGGTTTTTTTCTTTCTGAAATGTAATTTTATGGCTGTTTGAGGGCAGATTTCTCTTGAACCAAATGGCCCAGTTTCATGGGACCAAAATCATTCAAAGCCCACTTAAACGTTCTTCAATATGATACTGGTCTCATGTAAATGGTTCAGTTGGTTCCGAAGATGTAGCCGGTTATACGATATAGCCGGTTAAAAGGGGGGGAGAGGGGGCTGGTTTTCTCTCTTCTTCACACCAGAAAATGCAGGGACTAGGCTGGTGCAAAAGGGGCCAGCCCGGGAATGTCCCTGCATTATCCTGGGACCATATTCATGGGTAAGTCCTTGCATTTTCTGGTGTGAAATGGGTATTATTTCAAATAGCCGGGACCCGCAGTGCTCTGAATACAGCCGGGCAGCCTCCCGCTCTCTGCCCGGCTATCAATGGCTGTCAATTCTGACCGGCAGCTACTGTCCCCCAGTTACCGTGAGCATGTATTCCCACGTGGCAATGAGCATGGAACCCCTGGCAATGAGCACATAGGTAAGCAGCATAATTTTTAATTGGCATTATGGTGTTTGGCATAATACATAATGGAAATTATGGTGTGTGTGGCTTAACATGTAATGGGCATTATGGTGTACATTTTTAATGCGCACCTTTGGTGTGCAATGTCCCTGCGCATGAATTTTGTCTCAATCTGTTTCGTATAGTGTGTATTTTGGCTCAATCTGTGTGCCATAGTGTGAATTTTGGCTCAGTCAGTGTGAATTTTGGCTTATTCCATGTGGCATAATGTGTAAGAGGCAAGTACAGTGTAAGGGAGTTACTATTGTGTTGCCTGATTTGTATAAGGGGTATATGGTGTGGTAAACTTAGGTGACCACATAAAAGGTGCTGAAATATTGTCTACCAAGTTTTGGCTTTCAGTATTTTTTTTATAACTGGAGTGCCGCCTCACCCCACAAGTATCTTAGGACATCGGCATCCTGCGACCTTTGGAGGGCACCAGGCAATATATCTCCCTGCATCCTGTGAGTTTCGAAATTTGTAATATACACATATATTCCCTAAAGAATGGTGCACAAGCGACGTTTTGAGGCTACTGTTCACTCGAAACCTCGAAACGTCGGACCTTGTGACACCTTTTCACTAAAGTTTTTTCCACCTTAAATCCGTGAGTGCCGCCCTCCTTCTTCCTTGCTTGTGCACCATTCTTTAGGGAAGGCAACGCGGAATCTGGACCTGTCAACCAGAGTGCCGACCTACCTCCACAAAATATATATTTATATATATACTTGTGCTAATATATATAGACTGTATATATACAGTCCAGTATGGGCAGCACTCCAGTATATCCAGTAAATGCAGTAAATGTGAGGTGCCATCAATGAAGTATAACCGATAGGCAACTCCCAATATAGTTTTCTGTAAGGTGGCATTTAGCAATAAATACTTCTCTCTTCTATATCTATATCTATATATATAGTGGGTGAAGAGACCGCACTCACACATTGGGGTGCCCAACAAAGGGTAATAATGCCCACAATATAGAATATCCTCCAACTGGAGGTGTGGGGCACTCTCCAGGACAACGTTACTCAGTGGGGAGTTGTCCAATTAAATGTGCGATTGATCCAAAGTGCAGAAAAAGATTTTAATAATCCATAATATGATATCCAAACATGCCCCGACGTTTCGGTCCAAGGGACCTTTATCAAGGAGCCTACAACAACAACAGAACAAACGTATATGACATTTTGGATGCATAAATAAATACATAACATTATGCATCAATGCAGAGAAAAAGACTTACTTTGTGTCTGGTGTAAATAGGGTATATAAGCATCAATGAGGCTTAGGACCTCATCCTGGAAGGAGACAGCCTGAGTATAGGACCTACCAAGCCGGCTTTTTATACCTGACTACCATCTACTCGCGTCCTTCACGTTTGGCGCCATTCTCACGGCGTCAGCGTGTTTCCGCGTGACTTCCTGTGCAGACCGGAAGTGCGGCTGCCGGAAGTCCCGCGGGTGGAACGCAATCTGGAACGCACGCCGTCTATTGTGGCGCCGTGTCTTCCGGTGTTGTCATAAAAGGTACAGGGGCTGACAAGGGTCAATTCTCGCATATAGCGAGTGTATTATGCGGTATAGAAGTTGTCTGTATAATAAGCCGGCATTGGACTGAAGTGAAACCAACATCATCTTATCGTATTAAATAACATCAGGAAAACATATGTAAACACTTATGGGCCCTTTTTATTATTGGCCAGGTATTGATGGTGGGGTGGATCACCTAGTGACCATCGATAGTCTATGTGACGATATTTTTTTATTATTCTACATTTGAATTTTATATGATTTTTATAATTTTTATATTTTTATAAGGGTATATATACATGGGAAGGTTGAGTAAATAATGAATAATAAATAAATGCACAACCCCGTCGTGAAATTTCCTGGAAAAAGTGGTCTTGTTATTTTGGGACTAAATGATATATGAGAAGAATGTGTGAAAGATGAAGAAAATGGAAAAATATGAAAAATCTAAAAAATATGAAAAAATTTGAAGAATATGAGAAATGTGGGGAATATGTAGAAGCATCTATAAAAGGGCTGACTATATCAAAAATATGCGCGTACATATAAGTTAGAACATTGTTACGTATGTATGTACGCACCGAAAGAGCTGTTTGGTTGGGTTTTTTTTTTATAAAAGAGAATAAAGAGAGACAACAAGGAAAGAAAGGAGAAGGAAGGGTCATATCTAATGTCCCAATGTGTCTGCTTCAATTGCACGTGGGGACAAATAGAGAAGACAAGTGGTGATTGTTGGAAAGATAAAGATGAAAAAATATAGGATCAATATATGGTCTATGTGGGTTTCAGATAAATTATCTGTAACCTATATTGCGAGGTTTTCAGTAGAGGTCTATTGTAAATAAAAAGAGATGTGTATATGCAAACTGACACAGAAAATGGCAATCAATTCCAAACTGAACATTATGGTTATGGCATAGCAATTTCAAGAGAGTCCTCTGCCGGTGTCTATTATCTTAAAAATATATTTAGAGGGTTATTCTCATTAAGTCCTCTGGGGAGAAGGGTCCACAGTTGGTGAATTCAATGACTCTCCAGTTTTTTCAATTGGAGTGCTCTATCACCACCTCTCGGGGGTGGGGGAACCCAGTCGATAAGATGACACCTTAAGCTTGCAATCTGATGGCCAGCTGACAAAAAATTACGTGGAATTGGAAGGTCGGCTTTACCCGTTTGGGTGGCTGCTCTGATCGAATTCCGATGATTGCCCATCCGTTCACGGAATTTGCGGGTGGTCATGCCCACATAAGCTAAGCCACATGGGCAGTTCAACAAGTAGACTACATAGTCCATCAGGCAATGAAGACGATGGCGGATCTTGATGGGCTTGCCCGAATGTGGGTGTGGAAATGTAGGGCCTGATACCATGCTGTTGCAGGTCGTGCACCCAGAGCACTTAAAGCATCCTGGTCGGACCGTATGGAGCCAAGTGGTGTTTTTTTCAACATCAGGAGTTATTTTAAATTTGGGACTTTTTTATAGGCCATCATTGGATGATCAAACTGTTGTAGCTTCAACGAAGGATCGGTTGCCAATATTCGCCAATTCTTTTTAAGACTTTTCTGGATTTGAGTAGAGGCATGATCAAATTTATTAACATAGATCATCCTCTGTGTCTTATTTGCTGTCGCTGAAGGTGCAGTCGTATCCCGTGTTCTCATGTTGTTTCTTGCCTTTTGCAGGCATCTATTCAATGTGATCGAAGAATACCCTCTCTCAGAAAACCGTTCTGTCATCTCTTTGATTTGTGACTCTAATTTCCCAGTATCTGTGTTATTTCTGATTACCCTCATATACAGTATTGGGAAATTGGTAAATGTTCTTTCAACACCGGAGGGTGTTGGCTTGTTTTAAGTAAAAGGGTATTAAGGTCTGTGTTTTTCCTGAATAGACTCGTATGTAGGGTGTTCTCGTCAATAGTTACACTGATGTCCAAAAAATTTATCGTCTGGTGGGAACATGAGTGGGTCAACCTAATAGGGCAATCTAGCTGATTTCGTTGAATGCCTCAGGGGTATCTGACCAGAGGATAAAGATGTCATCTATGAAGCATTTATAGAAGATGATCTGCTCACGGTACTTGGACAGTATATGCATGGTTTCGTATTCATACATATACAGTCCGGCATAGGCTGGGGCCAAATTTAACCCCATAGCTGTGCCGGATGTCTGTATATAGTATTTGTGGTTGTACATGAAGTGGTTGCAAGATAAAATCAAATGGGCCATCTCAACCAAGAATGTTGTTGGTGGATCCCTCATCGATCTTGTTTCAAGTGCTTTGTGGAGTGCTGTCAAACCATCCTCATGTGGTATTACTGTGTACAAAGAACTAACGTCCAGAGTTGCAAGCAGTGTCCCATCTGTCACTCTTATTTCATGTAACTTATCAATAAAGTCAGATGTGTCACGAATGTAAGTTGCACTTGTGGTGATCAATGGTTGAAGGTGGTGATCCACATAAATGGCCAGGGGTTGGAGTAGGGAGAGTCTAGCCGAGATTATAGGTCGGCCCGGAGGGTTTATGGTGGATTTGTGGATCTTTGGAAGTATATACAGGATTGGGCACACTGGAAACTGAACAGTAAGGAAGTCAAAGGCATCTTGGGTGAGCCATTTAGATGTAAGGCCTTGTAACAAGAGAGCATCAACCAACTTTTTAAAATTTGGAATCGGGTTCTGTGCTACCAACTTGTAGGTGTTGGTATCGGCAAGCTGTCTCATGATCTCCCCATGGTACTGTGCCCAATCCTGTAGGACCACCGCCCCTCCTTTGTCTGCCGGATGTATAACTAATTCGAAGTTTTGTTTGAGTTGTTTCAATGCAATGCTTTCTTTATGTGTCAAATTGTCATAACGTGGGGATGTCACTGTCTGCTGTAGGTCTGATTCCATTAACCTACTGAAGGTCTTAATACTCGCATTTGATGATGGAGGATCGTATACTGAAGGAGGCCTAAATTTTGATCTTTGGGTAATTGTTTGATGTATTGAATTGTTCCTGCAGACGGATTTTTCAACTGAATTTATAAAGATCAATACTAGCTTCAAATGAATCATGTTTATACGTAGGTACAAAAGTTAGCCCTTTAGACAGTAGTGACATGGTGGCCGGGGACAGTTCAGTAGAGGATAGGTTGAACACTAAATCTGTGCCTGTTTGTGCACTCTTTTTCCTAGGTTTTATATATATATATATATATATATATATATATATATATATATATATATATATATATATATATATATATATATATATATATATATATATATAAAGCACAATATCACAAGAATTTGCACTAGACTGAATTTGGGACCCACCCAATCCAATGTCAAAACCAATAGTGTTATACTGCGCCCATATGCAAATAAATGGATAACTCTTGCCTTTCCTATTTTTTATATAAAATCATAAACAACATAGACTTCTTCTTATATATAAAACATTTATTAATAAACAAGCTTTTTCTTGAAAGTGAATCTTGTAACAGAAGTATTTTCTTGAGATTATGGATCACAACAAGTACCCGACGGGTTTCGTCTCTTTATAAGACTTCATCAGGGGTGTAGTACTTTTTTAAAACAAATCTTTAAGGATTCAGTTGAGTTAGTGAGATTTCAATGAATTTCTAAACCAATGGTGTTCAAAGTATACAAATAAGGCCTTACTGTAAAAGTTAGTTCAAAACTTGTATTATATGGACAAAACCATGTGCACTGCAGGTGAGGCAGGTGTTACTTGTGCAGAGATAATTAGATTTGGGTGGGGCTTTACACCTGCCTCACCTGCAGTGCACATGGTTTTGTCCATCTAAGAAATATTTTGTCAGAAAGAGTGAACTAGAATAAGGGCCTCAGTTCCTGCTGGAGCCTGCTGAAAAATAGCCCTGTATATATATATATTTATTTATTACCAGTTTCTTATATAGTGCACACATTTTCAGCAGCGCTTTACAGAGAATATTTGAACATTCACATCAGTCCCTGCCCAGTGGAGCTTACAATCTATGTTCCATACCACATGCACACACACACCGACATTCTAGGGTTCATTTTGTTGGGAGCCAATTAGCCTAGCAGTATATTTTTGGATTGTGGGAGTAAACCGGAGCACCTGGAGGAAACCCACGCAAGTACGGGGAGAGTATACAAACACCATCCGTACTGCCCATATATATATATATATATATATATATATATATATATATATATATATATTAAATCAGTGATATAAAAAAAGGTTTCAAAATCACAAATAGTGCGCTCCCAGGTGGGCAGCAAATCTGCTGGTGAGATAAGTGGAGGTGATTCCACACCCCTCCTGAATACACAATAGACAAAAAGATATGATCTCCCAGCACTTTTGCGCCTCAACCCTTCCACATGTATATATAAAGTAAGTGAATTTCACAATAAAATCTTATCTTATGATCCAAGTGGTCGTGTACTCCTTTTCTGTTCAGGTATCTCCAATAAGTATCATGCATAAAAGAGATATAAACATACCATCATAGCGTAAACAGATTTAATAACATATGGGTACACATACGAAAGAAAGATAAAATATCCTTTTGCAAAAGGACTGGTTACACAATTACCATATGAAATGGAGAACTTCAATTTGAAAGTTCTCTAAAAACACATATATATAAATATGACCAGGGAACCACTTCAGAGATGTAATAAGTAGGAGTGTCAGCAAATTACCAGATGTAGTTGAGAACTAGTAGCCAACTAAGTTCTCAAAATGGGCAAGATGTGCGACTCAGCGCTGGTCCTGGACTCCTGCAGTAAGTCCTTGGGCAGCGTTACCTCCGTCCTATTTCTGCTCCAGTAGTGGGTCCTCCGTGGTCCTCTCCAATGACTGGCCGACGCGTTTCGACCACAACTGTGGTCTTTATCAAGGCAGCCTTGATAAAGACCACAGTTGTGGTCGAAACGCGTCGGCCAGTCATTGGAGAGGACCACGGAGGACCCACTACTGGAGCAGAAATAGGACGGAGGTAACGCTGCCCAAGGACTTACTGCAGGAGTCCAGGACCAGCGCTGAGTCGCACATCTTGCCCATTTTGAGAACTTAGTTGGCTACTAGTTCTCAACTACATCTGGTAATTTGCTGACACTCCTACTTATTACATCTCTGAAGTGGTTCCCTGGTCATATTTATATATATGTGTTTTTAGAGAACTTTCAAATTGAAGTTCTCCATTTCATATGGTAATTGTGTAACCAGTCCTTTTGCAAAAGGATATTTTATCTTTCTTTCGTATGTGTACCCATATGTTATTAAATCTGTTTACGCTATGATGGTATGTTTATATCTCTTTTATGCATGATACTTATTGGAGATACCTGAACAGAAAAGGAGTACACGACCACTTGGATCATAAGATAAGATTTTATTGTGAAAATCACTTACTTTATATATACATGTGGAAGGGTTGAGGCGCAAAAGTGCTGGGAGATAATATATTAAATCAGGCCTATCTTTTGTTGGAAAGACCAGGAGGATTACGTACAGCAAAGCAGAGGGAACTCGTAAGATTTGTATAACTGCACGGCGGCAGTATCAAGTAAAAAGAAACAATATACACAGGACTGTGTGGGTCAACGTTTCGGGCTGGTGGCCCTTTATCAAGATATATATATATATTTTTATATAATTAGTTGAAAGTATTTACACAAATAAAGACACACCCATGAGCAGACCACCCAACCAGAACATTGGTCACGCATTATTAGGTACGGGCCACAACCCCTATTATTGCGAATAATAGGCCCTTGATAATTTTCAGCTCCAGGCCCATTTAGAGCTTTATCTGGCACTGACCACATGTCCATTGTTAAGTGAACAGTGGGTACAATGGCACTTTTGAGGACAGTAAGAACACTTTTCATAATGTTCCTGTACAGTCTTGAATTTCTTGCCTAGAGAAGTGGAATCTACATGGGACTTGGTACCGGGAACACAGTATGTCCATAAAATGTAGTAGGTGTAGCACTCAAGGATACTCTGGAGGAATCCAGGATAGGAAAGGAGTTAGTCATGCCTGTGACATGGCCTGCAGGTCTACTTCCGATCCTTATTGAGGATGAAATTGATGATGAAGGAGTTGGTGCTGTGTATTGCAGGCACTTGTATACAACAGGAAAAGGGTATTTAGGTGTGACTTGACTGCTTATGCTCTTACCCAAAGTTTCTAAACTTGACAATGACTTATGATGAATGCGCAGCAGATGACGTACAAGGTAGGTTTCTAGGTGGTTAGCATCCTTACCCTACTTATTAAGGTTTTACAAAGGCTATATATGGTTAGATGGCTGTTGTCCAGATTTGGACAGAAATATTTCCGGACCGAAGAGGTGGATTTTTGGGGTCTTTTGCTCAGGCCACAGCCAACAACTGTCTCCACCGGTGCCTTATTCAAACAAAACACATCACCATCAGAGACCTCATCATCAACTTCCTCCTCAGAACCAGCTACACCAATATCTTCATCATCCTGGTGTACATTTACAGTGACATCCTCAAACACGATGTCAGCAACTGGACTGGCGGTGCTCCTCCCAGCACTTGCATAGGGCATGCAAATGGTGGAAGGAGCCTCCTCTTCCCATACAGTGTTGGAAAGGTGAGGCCTAGACATCGCAACTGTGGACACACTTGGATTCTCCTTGGGGTTTTTGATATCTCTGAATGCAAAGTTGTTTCCTGTGCTTTAACAAGCTTTATTTTTTTATTTTTTCAGAGGGAGGAGGACTTCCATCTTCATAAGTAACTGAACCACGAGTCATAAACATAGGTCAAGGCCTTAGCCTTTCTTTGACAAATTGTGTCATGAATGGCATATTGCTAATTTTACATTTCTCCTCAGATTATTTATTTATTATAGTAATATTTAGCATTTTGGATTTGACATGCCTTTTACAACATTGGGCATCAGCCTTAGCAGACAAAGTTGATGGACTTGCATCGTCAATGTCATGACTGGTGGCAGCAGCTTCAGCACTAGTTGTAGGAAGTGGTTCCTGATCTTTCACTATTTTTCCACCAAATTTGTATCCTCCATTTCACACTCAGACAGGGCAGACAGGAAGCATCCAATAATATAACAGACAGGCAGCACTCAAATATATGGCAGACAGGCAGCAGCTAATTATATGGAAGACAGGCAGCACCCAATTATAGGGTAGACAGGTCAGCACCCAATTATAGGGCAGCTCCTCTCAGCCAGTGCCCGGGCTTGCCAGAATACCCCTGCTGGCGAGATGGCGCTCCATCTGCCTGGGACGTGCGAGCGTCCCACACGCACACGTGTCCCAGTTTTTGGGCGGCGGGGGGGAAGTGAACCGAGACAGGTAGGTTTGGGGGTGGGGTGCAGGGAGGTGGAGGTGCTCAGTTGGGACCAGCAGTGGGGAGCTCCGTTGGAAGGGGAAAGCGTGCGTCCCCTTCCGGCCGCTGGCGGGGGCTGGCACTTGGTGATCCGACCATTGGACCCCGCTAGATGGAGGGCGCTCCATCTGTATATGGCAGACAGGAAATACCCAATTATATGGCAGACAGGCAGCACCCAATTATAGGGCAGACAGTTCAGCACCCAATTATATGGCAGACTGGCAGTACTTAACTATATGTCAGATAGAAAAAACAACAATATGATACAAGGCACCTATGCAAGAGTCCTATTCGTGGACTTCAGCTCAGCATTTAATACTATCGTTCCCGACATCCTGCAGCCAAAACTCCTCTCCATAGGAGTCCCAGGATCAACATGCTCTTGGATAGTGGACTTTCTAACGGCAAGGGAACAGGTGGTCAAAGCCGGCGCCTTCTCGTCCAGCACACGAACAATCAGTACTGGAGCCCCCCAAGGATGCGTCCTCTCCCCTCTGCTCTTCTCTCTCTACACGAATGACTGCACCTCAGCTGAGCAGTCAGTGAAAATCATCAAATTCGCAGATGACACCACTATCATCGGCCTAATCAAGGATGGTGACGAGACCGTGTACAGGCATGCAGTGGAGAAGCTGACACAGTGGTGCAGCAGCAACAACCTCGATCTAAACCCCACCAAAACAGTTGAGATGGTGGTCGACTACAGGAAAAAACCAAATGCACTAGCCCCGCTAACAATAGCCAACGCAGTGGTGTCGTGGGTTGATTCCTTCAAATTCCTAGGGACAACCATATCCAGTGACCTAAGATGGGGATTAAACATAACCACAAACATCAAAAAGGCCCAACAGCGCCTGTTCTTCCTGAGGCAACTCAGGAAATTCAACATCCCACAGGAGCTGCTGTGCGTATTCTACACCGCCATCGTGGAGTCTGTCTTATGTTCCTCGATCACAATCTGGTACGGTGGTGCAAGCGAGAATGACAAACAAAAACTGCAGAGGGTAGTGAAGACTGCGGAAAGGATCATAGGGACCGACCTCCCCCCGATAAGGGATCTGTTCTCATCCAGGGTAAGGAAACGTGCTGAGAAGATCGCAAATGACAAGCTGCATCCTGGTCACAACCTGTTCGACATCCTACCATCCAGAAGACGGTTCAGGTCCATCCCCGTCAAAACATCCAGATCCGCAAGAAGCTTCTTTCCGTTAGCCGTCCATCACCTGAACAATCCAATCAAAGCGAATGCAATCCCAATATCAACAGCCAAACAACGTGTCCCTACTTGGCGACCTGACCACCATAGTCGTAGCTAGAAATTAAATGCTTGTAATGTCTTTATGTAATATATGTAATGTCTCCCCCCTTTTCATCCCTGCTTGATGCTGCACTGTAATCCACAAAAAATTCCTAGTGTGCGCAAGCACACATGGCCAATAAAGTTGATTCTATTCTATTCTGAGCACTGATTGTGAATTATCCAACACTGCAGCTGTCACTCAGAAAGGGGATTACCAAAACCCATTAGCAACTGAATCGACACCAAATAGACAAAAATGGAGCAGCGCTGTGTTAGATAATACTAGTATTTATTAAAATATTTTTTTCAATAATAATAATAATAATCATCAAACATTGTGGCCAACAATTATGACAGACAGACAAGACATACATACATACATATAATATATCAGATATTCTCCCAACTCTATAGCTCCTCTCAGAATACTTTTGTTAGTAGTTGTTAGATGCTTGCATTTACGGATTAGTCCTTTGTTGAACCGGTTTAGTATAAGTTAATATAACACAGTCCCCACATTATGTGCACATATTCTGTGGTTAATACTTAAGTGTATTCCGGGAAACAACAATAGGGGTCCAGCCTGCAGCTCTCAACGATCCACTCCGGCCTCTGTTGAGGTATGTATCGTTAGTTCTGTCACACTTGCGGCTCGCTCTCCCCGAATCCTCAACGAGTTTCTCTGCCTGGTTACCTTCTCAGTGGCTTCCTCAGGAGGTTTATATGGCAGACAGGCAGCACTTAATTGTAGGGCAGACAGAACAGCCAGGGCCGGCTCTACCACTAGGCAGCTGTAGGCAGCTGCCTAGGGCGCCAGGATCTAGGGGGGCACCACCAAGTCTGCCTAGCAAAAAATCAAGGATGTCTATGAGGATCCTTGTTGTACTTAATGCAGGTGGTTGCTGTGGAACCTCTAGGACCTCACCTCCATACTTCCTCTTGAGGCATACTTCCTATGTTGCTGCCCTCTCTTCCTGTACTCTGTTGTGGGTGGCAAAGGGGAGGGTGCTGGGGGCCTCCAGAGAAAGCAGGGGTCTTTCCCACCTACCTGAGGGGCTGGGAAGACCAGTCAATTTTGGGAGGCTCCCTGCCATTCCAGAATGTTAGGCAAGTATGCATTGATGTCTGAATATGGTTATTGGTGGCATTATGGGGGGGGGGGGGGGGAGTGGCAGTAGGTTGAAGTTTTGCCTAGGGTGATGAGAAGCCTTACACCGGCCCTGAGAACAGCACCCATTTAAAGGGCAGACTGACAGTACCCAATTATTATATTGTAGACAGGACGACCCTGGACTGATAGAACAGAGCAGACAGGTCACCCTGGAGTAAGACAGCAGACACAGCAAGAACCTGATGCCATCACCCACATACAGACAGAGGTCCATCCCGCACAATCTCCTATGCTTGAGTGAAGATGTCACCGATCGGCGGGGACTTATATAGGATCCAAAACCCACAAGAATGCGGCAGTGGGATGATGATGATGTTTTGCCTCTCTCTAGGATCCGAGTTTGGCGGGAAACCCCAAGCTGGACTTGGATTCCGACTCGGATCAGGAAGTGTGGGAAGGTTTGGATGTCATGGATCTCATCCCTAGTTTAAAAAACAAAAACAAAAAAAAACAGCTAAAATCATGTAACTTTTACCTGTTTTTGTTCCTATGCATCCCCTCATTTAACACGACCTTTCCTTCTCTGCAAGTCTTAAAGATTTCCCTGGACACGCAACCCTTGATGTAAGCGTGTACAATTTCCAAATCCCCTACTTAACTTCATTAATCTATTGTAACCAAAAACTGTCCTGCTACATAGTTTGCTCAAAAGTTACATTTACACTCCTTCTATACATAAACATCCTACGAACCCCAAACTCACAATGACCGTAGGACCAATGTGCAATATGTAGCACTAATTCTCATGTATAAGACTCCTATGATTCAATGAAGTTTTGACAGCAGGGTCCCCTCGCCCCCTGGGCTGTCTATTAATATCTATGTTTTATTGTTATTTTTACAATTCGAAAGAACTTCAGAACTTTCTTATGTAATACAAATGTAATACAAATGTAATACAAATGTAATACAAATGAATGCTAGTGATTATGATTTCATAAAGGTGTATAAATCAATGGCAGCTCCAGAAGTGGTGCTGCAGAACTGTCCAAAATTGAAATAAGGGTGCCACACCAACTGCCACTCCAATCAGGAGTATATACCTACTGTTAGGCTCCCCTGCCCTGTGCGGCCACGTCGCCATGACAACCGGGAGGCAAGCTGTACAGGCTGGAGGCGTGGCATGCTCAGCTGCAGCAGCAGCAGGGGGCCAGCCTGGCACTCTGCTTCTGGTATAAACATCCTGTGTGGGTGTCGGTTACTTGCTGCTGAATCTTAAGCTGGCCATACATCAGAAAGATCGATCTTAGGATCGATTGCACTCATGATTGTGTACAATTTCCCTTGAAATCCCCGGCAGTCCTTGGTGGGTTTTGGACACACAATCTACACACAATCGATCATACAATCAATCATACAATCCATCTACTGCATGATTGTGTACACAAGATGTGCACACAATCTGCATACAATCCATCTTACAATCAGTCATACAATCCATCTGCTGATTGATTGTATGATTATGTACATAAGATGTGCACACAATCTGCATACAATCCATCTTACAATCAATTGAGATTGTATGATTGGGTACAATATCTTTCTGATGTATGGCCACCTTTAGTCAGATAGTCAGTGAGCCTGTTAATGAGAAATACCATTTAGTTAGAACTGTATTTTATTTTGTATTGTTTGCTAGTTTACTGCCAAATAGGTCTTGGAATACTGTGTTTTATCCGTCTGATCCAGACCTAGCAGTAAACGGGACTCGGCCATTTGATTTGCTGGGGTCCCTGTTCCACACTTTGGATCCAGTAAGTCTGCGGCTGTGCTCCCAGGCCTGCCTTGTCCTTCCTCATTGTGTAGTGCTTCCAGGTGTCAGCTTAGTGGCAGTAAGCTGAACTGGTGAACCGCAACTGAGGTTAGGCCTGTGGCTACACTCCTTATTCCCATCTAGGACCTAGGAGATGCTAGCCTTATTTGCTTGTAACCCTCCGGGGTTCAGTGGTTGCCCTTAGCAACCACACTTTAGTTGCTATGCACGTGTTGAAGCATAACATCTCGATCCACTGTTTCTGCTTTATCACATCTGAGCATATACTCCATGCTAGTGATAAATTCTGTCTGTAGAGCCCTCGGCTCCCTAGTCTCTGTTTATGTCTGTTAGTTAACCCACTACCTTCTGAGTAGGTAGTGTGTACTTCCCAGTTTGTGTTATATTGTTAGTTACTCACTATCTGTTTATGCACTGTACCCAATCTGTGTGCGTGAGTCGTCCCCTTGTGTGTATTGTCTGTACCCCTATTATGGTGTACACCATATTTGAGCATAGGAGTGCATAACACCTACCAATAGACCATTTCATGAGGGTATTTTAGGACTGGTTGGGCCTGTGTGCAGATGTTCATGGACCCTACCCACCTTGATGAAAATGATTGCTTTAAATGCAAAAAATTCACAAAGACTCTGGTGCTTGTGTACTGCCACATGTGTATTTATGGTGGTTACTTTGGAAATACAGTGACGGTGATAGATATCGCTACAATAATAGCCAGGGCGATCTGCAGGACAGTACATATTTGCCTATATTTTAAAACTAGATTCAGTAAGATTATGGTTGATAGGGTGCCTTTGAGTGTGTCATTATCCACCGAAAGAGCATGTCTATCTCCACCTAAAGGGCATCTCTAACTCCACCCAAAGGGTGTGTCTAGCTCCATCTTTAGCATATTTTTATTTCTTCTTACACAGCACAATACACATGATCAGTGGGATACTTATGCTACATATTCCAAATGCAATTTGACCTTGTGGGATTTCAACCCGAAGCAAATAATTCTTTCCATCTCAACTGTGAATACTGTATGCTGAGCCTACCTACATTTATTGGCTCTGCTGATTTTCATACCTTTAATGTATCCTCTAAATCAGGCATTCCCAACCACGGCCATCAAGGCAAACCAACAGTGCAGGTTTTAGTGATATCCTGGCTTGACCACAGGTGACTTAATTAGTACCTGAGTGATTCTGATTAAACCATCTGTGCTGAAGCCTGGATTCACTAAAACCTGCACTGTTGGTGTGCCTTGAGGACCGTGGTTGGGAAAGCCTCCTCTAAATCATTACAAACACCAGGGACAAAATGTAGTAGGGTACAATTTTTAAGACGTGCAATTTTTTGTCAAAAACATCTGAATTTGCACGTTTTTGAAAACCGCACATTTAATAGGGTGCAAACTGCAGTAAAAATCACACTTTTTTGTGCAAAATTCGCACATTTTGACCTGGCAATTTTTGGTCACACTTCATTTCTCATCCAGATGTTTTCCCACTATAAAGTATACAACTCGCAAATGTAATAGGGTGCAATTTTTGGTAGATTTTTGGTTCTGACTGGTGAATTTGACAGAACCATGCACAGAGCATTGAGATATGTGCATGGCTCGGTCTTAAAAAAAAATAAAGTTAAAATAAAATAAAAAATGTCACGGGGTCCCCCCTCCTGAGCATAATCAGCCCCGGGCTCATTTAGCCGGACCTGGTTCCAAAAATACAGGGGACAAAAAGCGTAGGGGTCCCCCGTATTTCTGAAACCAGCCCTGGACTCTTGGAAGGGTCCTAGTTTCAAAAGTTTCAAAAATACGGGGGGGGGGGGGGGGCAAAAAAACTGGGGGTGCCCCATATTTTGGAACCAGGACCGGTTTCACGAAACACTGAAAGTGCACATTCCTAATATATAGTGATGAGGAAGCACATATACTTGATCAGATTCATTACCTTAATCAGGTCCATACGCTCGCATGCGAATTTGCATGTGAGCGCTATGTTTTTGAAATGCCCATTTCTGCACATGTGCATGCGCTGGGTCCTTGTGCCCCCGGCGAACAGATTGTAGCATTGCAGCTGGTGGGTGTGGGGAGGGGGGGCGAGGGCAGTGGGCCAGGGGACTCGTCCATGGGAACGCCCAGCGTTTCATGGGCGCTCCCATGGAAATTGTCTGGTGATGTGGGCGCCGGGGTCGAGTAGTTGACATCACCGGATGTCAGATTCCCGCCCACTTACTTCAGAATGTGCACGCACATCAAAGGTTTCTCTGAGCAACCTTAGATGTGCGTGTGCCTTTCACATCATTCGATGGTTGGCGACCATCGAATGATGTGGGTGTTACCCTGCAGGCTGCTAATGGATGTTTGTGTCAAACATCCATCCGCAGCCAGTGCGTGTGAACACACACAGTAAATGGATGGCGGCCAGACCACCATTTGCAAGGCGGGGTTTGGTGGACTCGCAAGGCTGCGAATCAATAAGATTAATCCCCAAAGTCTTGGTCTTTATTTTTGTAGCAGGTGAACAGCATACCGGGTAATCAGCACAGCAATAATGGTTACATTACATTATGTTGAAATATGCTGTATCTGCCCCATTATATATATATATCAGGGATCAAGGGAAACACAACGAACAGCACTCCACTTTTTAAACTTAATAATCAATCTTTTATTTTAACAGTTTAAAAATAGTTAGAGCTCAATTAAATATATTGTAAATAGGAATTAGGGCATTTGCACCTCTCTCTCTAAATATATATATTTATACAGTGCATGTGTGTGTGAGTATTCGACACACAATACATCATGATGTCATTAAATGCAAGGGGGAAAAAAGCTAAAGCTAAAGGGATAGTGTATAATGCCCTATTAGTGTTGTTATTAGATACTTTGAGCTGTTGCAATGAAATCATATCCCGGAACATTTAGTGTAAATTTAATTCTGAGTCTCGGCATTCAAAAAGCAGCCATTGAAGTGTAAAGTATACGTTTCAAAGGGCGCTGTAAGTAAACGAATGTGTCACTTTCAGCTCATGTGATAGGCAAGCTCCATACCTAGTCAGAACAAGAAAAGTCCTGTACGCATTACACTATTTGCCAAAGGCACTGTGATACCCCTGTGGAAATCAATCTCAGGCCAGTGTGAAGAGGAGCAGTGTTTAACAATGGCACCAGTGCAGGGGACGCTTAATAAAAGCCATTTGCCAGTCCACACCTTGGCTGTCTAGACAGCACCTCCTGAGCTTTGATCACTGACAGCCTTCTAAATGCTACCAGTGCCGTTACTTATTTCTGTTTATGTGCAGCGCTGTAGCCTTTGGGCATGACTTCATGTTCAAAGAAATTCTGTCTGCTTGGAAGAGACTTTAAATATTTTTTCCTATTGTTGCATATGAGAGATGTAGTCCCGTTGGAGTAGGGTTACCATAACTGCTTAATATTCTGTGGTGCTTCGTCCTAGGCCAACTGCTGATGTCAGCGGACCGCCCACCCAATGGGCGGAGCTGCCTGCGCTTTCCAGGGCACTCCCAAGGAACAGTGGCGGGCTGCCCACAAACCGCTGCTGCCTGTCAATCATCTAGCGAATGGCCAATGGTAGCAAGCCATTGCTAGCTTTGTTCGCAGGTGGACCCTGCGTATGTGCTCTGCATACCATCTGCATGTGCAGTTGTTCGATAATCAGCTGCGATAGGGTGTGAATCAGGCCCAGTGTCCCATGTGTGAACAGGATAGGTGATGGGCTTACAGTAGATCGAGACAATTGTATGGATTCCACAGTAATAAAATAATGGATTGGAGAACCTTAAACAATTCTGTGATCAGGGCAAAAAAAAATGTTGGAAGCTTTATTGATTGTCAGTTTTAAACATAATTAAAAGATTGTACATTTCCAAAGTCCTCATCCAGAAGATTATTATTATTATTATTATTATTATTATTATTATTATTATTATTTATTAGCCGTTTCTTATATAGTGCACGCATATTCCTCAGAGCTTTACAGAGAATATTTGAACAATCACCTCAGTCCCTGCCCCAGTGGAGCTCACAATCTATATTCCCTACCCCTACACACAAGCATAGACATTCTAGGGTTAATTTGTTGGAAGCCAATTAGCCTACCAGTATATTTCTGGATTGTGGGAGGAAACCGGAGTACCTGGAGGAAACCCATGCAAGCACGAGGAGACTATACAAACACTGCACAGTTAGGGTCATGGTGGGAATGGAACCCATGAACTCAGTGCTGTGAGGCAGTAATGCTAACCATTGCACCAACAAAATAAAATCTGTACATAAAGAACATAGATGAAGAATGCTCATTTTTAAGAATAATAAAAAGAAACCAATTTACATATAATATAACCCAATGTGTGCAGAAATAAAAAAAAAAACATGCATTTTAGTAATAGTTTCCAAATAACAAGATTAACAGAGAGTTTTTGCACACAGACTGCTGATACAGAGCTACAGTAATTGCCCAAAATCTCGGAACATTGGGGAGGCTCCAGAAAATCATGTGGCACTCCTGGCCACCTGGAAAGGTGAGTTAGTCTACTGACGCGGTGCAGCCCCCACTTACACAGCACCCCACTTACACATCACAAGTGGGTGGTCCGAGAGCGTCCAATGACCTGATTTGTGCTGAATTGCATCATTGTAGCTCTGTCCCCTGCTAGGCAATGCATATAATGGCCACAATGATGCGAACACAAGCCCCCTGTTCGAACACCTGTCCTGAGCCACCACCATGCCCCAGTCCGGTCCCCTGTTCCACACCCCTCACACCTTCAAAAGGCCCCCCCTGGTTAAAGGGCACCAGCCCCTCAAACCAAGCCTTAATCCAGCTCTGACCTTTGCCAATCCATGTTGCCTTGCAGGAGTAGCAGATACATAGGCCCTTATTCAGATCTGATCGCAGGACAAATTTGTTCTCAAAATGGGCAAAACCATGTGCACTGCAGGTGGGGCAGATGTAACATGTATAGAGAGAGTTAGATTTGTGTGAGTTATTTTGTTTCTGTGCAGGTTAAATACTGTCTGCATTATTTTTACACTGCAATTTAGATTTCAGTTTCAACACACCAAATTGAACTCTCTCTGCACATGTTACATCTGCCCATCTGCAGTGCACATGGTTTTGCCAGGGTTGCCTACCCTCCCGGAATTCGGGCCCTTCTCCCGGCACCCCAGAAAGGGGGGTAACCCCCCCCCCCGGCATTGCTGCCCACCTCCCGCAAACTGCCCCTCGGTGGGGGGGTCCGTGGGTTAAATGACGCGATCGCTGCATTTTAGCCCCGCCCCCCGCCATGCAATGCCTGAAATATCAGCATTGCACGGCAGGTGGCGGGCTAAAATGTCGTAAATGCTCTAGACACGCCCCCAATAGAGCATTGCTTCCATGGCTCCGAACCCAAACCGCCACCTTTTGCCTCCCATAGATGGCCCCGCCCCTTACTTCACAGAGAGGGCAGCCTAAAAGTCGGCAACTATGGGTTTTGCCCATTTTGAGAACAGATTTGTACTGCGATCAGATCTGTATAAAGCCCATAATAGCCAAAAAAATAACAAATGTATTTGCACCCTTTGAATTGCAACATGGTTTGTCCGGGTGCACAGTTACATGCTTTTTTATGTTTGTCTCAAAACTGAGAACCATCCCCACAGTCAGAATTACAGTCATAGATAATAATACGCTCAACTCTAGAAATGTTGAACAAGTTGCATGCATGAACTTCCCAGTCTATGTTCTGACATCATTTGATCCTTTCCAGACACCAATGATGTCATACAGTTCCCTTGCCCCCAGGCTGCATTGAAAAGTTTTTGCTTAAGATTGACAGCAGAATTCTCGGAGGAGATAAGGAATTCTGTGGGAGAGAAGGCAAACAATGGAACTGTACCAAATTTTGACATTTGCTGTTTTACTATCACTATTATTAAAATTAGTTTTATAATATTAACATATTAGAAATGTTTCACTTAATAATATATATATATATATATAAGATTTTATTTATTTTTTAAATGTCATGTCTAATGGCTATTTCACACGCTCCGGCTGACGCCGGGCGGGGAAACTTTGCACAGCGAAAAGGCAAACCGTATACAGTACTTAACAATGGACAGCATTGTGTCCTTTCACACGGGACGGTCACGCCGCTTGGTTGCAGCCAGATGTCACCATTGGAAAGGAGCCGTCCTTTCCAATGCCAGGCCATGGTTGTCCCGTCCTTTGTAAACTTTGGCCGGCTTTGGCCGTGCTGAGTTTCGCTGCACAACGTCAGCCGGAATAGCCCTAAAGATGTTCTAGAGGTTGTTAAACAGACAGATTATAAATTTCGCATTGACAATTGGGTTTTGGTTTAGCTGCAAACAGAACATTAAATCAAGTCTTAGTAAATCAAATGATTTCATTATTTAATAAGTAGTCAAAAAGTTAAACAGCAACAAAAATGTCTCATTGATAAATAGAAACCTCTATGATCTGACAGTAATAATGTATTCTCAGTCTATCATAACATGTAAAATGCTTTATAAAAAAATCACCTCTATTCAGATATTTATGTATTTAGATTAATAGTCAATGAATTAGAACAACCTTTCTCTTTCTACAACGCCACTTTCAAGTTTTTGTCCATCTTTGCCCTTTAAATTGCAAAATCTCTTCCACCTTCAACCTCATAAATAGTTCCTGGTGTAGTTCAGGATATTGCTCATGTTGATTTTTCCTTTGGGGTATGAAAAAAAAATCAATCATAGACCATCTGTTGTCAGAAGTGAAAAGCGACAGCAGAGCCCTTTTTTTCTGGATGTTTAGCCAAAAACAATTATTTTTATATAGCGTTCATGCTAACTGACAAGTTGCTGTGTTCATCTTCATATTTTTTCGTTGACGTTTCTAAAAATGTTGTCTTTCGCTTATCTTCTTCGTGTTTACAGTGGTGACTTTTTATTTTAGTTTTAGATATATTTATTAAAGATGTGCGGACCGATAAGTGCGGACCCAAATTGATAAGAATTTATAAAATCAGCTAAAATCATGTCATCTTTTGTCAGTCCTGACAAATCATGTAAATCAACCAATAAAAATTTACAATTGATTTTTGATTTTTTTAATCTGAGATTCCAGTTTACAAGAGCGAGTGGCCCAATTTAGGCCCCTACAGGTCCAAATTTGGCCCCTTCCCCGATGTTTGGGGTTGCGCATGTGCAAATCCTTCAAGCAAACGGCTTTGGCGAGTTTCGCACACGCTGGGATGTTAGTTTATGACTAATATTTCATGTTTTTATTTGAAAAAAAAACCCACAATAAATGCAGATACTATTAAATAAAATCATTCTGCTCAAGAAATGTGCCAGATCGACATGTACTGCAATAGGGAAATAAAAATGCATGGAAATGACTGGATGTGACTGATGACATTATGTATGCATTGAATCTGGGTCACCTATTAAGTCCAAGTGCAGAAATGTCATAACGAGATGTCTTATGATAACAAAGCTCACCTTACCCACCAATGCGAACGCAGCATCTGTTGTGGGAGTTCCTGCCTGCGTATTTCATGCATGTCACAAACTAATGGGTGCATGGACTGCCACTGCCTTTTTAACTGGGGAGATTTTCTAAGACTAAATCAACACTCCTCCCATTGTGCCCGTTTTAGTTTCATTGGTCAAAATATATTCAATGCATACAGGTTACAACCAATCTAGGTTATAGGGCCCAGAGGCAGGGTTGGACTGGCCAAGAGGGGTACAGGGAAAACTCCCACTGCTTGAGGAACCCCACCTCCTCCTCTAGGGATTAGATTCCAGACTGATCACTTGAATTATATATCATACATATATTACATTATTCTGTAATGTCTATATACTGTATATATATATATATATATATATATATATATATATATATATATATATATGTTAGACAAGCCTCTATGTTGGCTGGCCAGACCCCCACTGGAGAATGGCCACACCCATACACATGGGCCCCTACTACTGCATTCCCCTTGGTGGGTAATTCATGCCTCGTCCAATACTGCTCAGAGTCTCGTGGAGTGTACCCTACTTGGTGGTTGCTATGTGTTCTCTGGCTCCCTAAATATGCCCAAAAATATCATATGTATGTATATTACCATTAGCAGTTAATGCAGGGACTACTTGATGTATACATGTAAAGCCTACTTTTCATCTGTTGTATACACAGACATTAGGGTGGCCAATCCCGGGATCGGGATCCCAGGATTTGGCACCAAAATTGCTGGGAATTTAATCCCGGGATTCGAGTTATCAAGCCTGGGATTTCGGCATTAGACTGCGCTTGTGTAGTCTAATGCGGGCAGTGTTTGAGCACCCGTTTAGCTGCTGCCCGGTTTCGCACACCCTGGCTGTGTGGCTCTGTGCAGCGTGACGTGGTCAGAGGTTACACTGCGAAGGCCGCACCACTCATTTGGCTCCCGGCCGCACCAGCCACCCTGCTCCCAGCAGCACCACCCGCCCGACTCCGGGCCGTATTGCACCGCCTGCCCGGCTTCCAGCCGCACCTCCTACTATTTTCTTTATTAGGGAAGCCATTCCAGAGAATCCCAGAATTGAAAAAATGCCCCAGGATTGGCTTCCCTAATAGGCATGAATGCATTGTAATAAAATATGGATATTACCTTAATAGATGTAGAAATATGGGGGCATATGTAATCAGGTTCGAGTTTACAGATAATGGGCCTTATTCAGCATGGATCGCTAATCAGCAAATTTGAAAATCATTGCGATTAGCGAATGATTGCGCAGGCGTTCTCTATGCATCGTTCATGCACGAAGGTGATTAGCAAAAGAAAATGCGGATGATCGTAAACGCAATCCCTTTGTAGTTTGACAGATAGCTGGCAGGGCCGGCGCCACCACTAGGCAAATCTAGGCATTTGCCTAGGGTGCCAGCCACTGGAGGGCGGCATTTTGCCCCACATGCCGCGGGGGTACCTGTCCTGCGGCGCTGTGTATTTAAAGCTGGCGGCGGAGGCAGCGAGGGGTCCCTGCAGTCAATAAGAAATAACGAGCGCTATCCGCCGGGCTATGCGGAAGCGCTTCTGTTGTGAAAACACTGTCCGCACGCTGGTTGGCTGAGATTCAGCCAATCAGTGTGCACCGTGCGGCCAGTGTTTTTACAACAGAAGCGCTTCCGCATAGCCCGGCGGATAGCGCTCGTTGACTGCAGGGACCCCTCTCTGCCGCCGCCGCCAGCTTTAAATACACAGTGCCGCAGGACAGGTACCCCCCCCCCACCCCCTCCCCCGGCACCGGGGCGCCCCCACCCTGACTCGCGTGGGGCGCTCCGGTGCCTTGCACCGGCCCTGATAGCTGGCATTTGGGGTGGAAACCTGCCATTTTCTGGGAGTGTCAGAAAAAACAGAGGCGTGCCCAGGCATTTTAAGGGAGGGCGCTGGCCTCGATTAGCCTGTGACAGATCAGAAGCATCAGAGGTACATTTTGCAGTGATACAAAGTCCATTCAATGGTTTGGGAATTGCGTATGGATTAGCGAATAGATAGATCATTTATTTTTGACCATGCGGTACCCTACTGTGCTTCTCTATGAAGCATTTCCCCCTGCTGATACGTAGTCTGTGCATTTGTGGGGTCATGATGATTACGATGACAGAGATATGTTGCATGCGCTACACAAGAGGTGATCTCACCTTACAATTTTGGCTAGAAATTTGGCTTCTCAATTGCATCTTTGTTTCAGAGCTTTTTCCAAAGGCCTGATTCTGAGGTGTAGGCAAATGCATATGCAGTCGTCTGGATATGTATTGAGGCGCCCACCAGCAGCTTTGCAAATCCTGGAGGCTGCGGAACAAAGGTGCAGCGTTGGTCACTGAACAGTCCATTATAGTAGATCTAAGTAGCCCATTGGTCGGACAGCATGGGCGCAGGAAGATGCTGGAGCCAGGCGTTGTTCTAGAGGCCCGTGTGCAGATCCCCTCCTCTCTAGTTAGCAGCACTGTAGACTCTGGGCACTAATGTCACTAGAGGACCCTAACACTGTCCCAGAGTCTACTGTACATGCGTGAAACACTGGTAAAATGGCCGCTGTGCCATTTTCTCAGTGACTTCTGCAGCACTGCCGATATGGAACTTTGGAGGGTAATTGTTGAAATAATGGGAGCAGGGTTTTTCGGTATGCACCCTCCTCGACCCCAGGGGGCCCATGAGCACACACTGCACCCCTTCTAAATGTGCCAGTGGCCAGAGCCATTGCACAGGTACAGTCATAACTAATTGTCACATTTTTAAATACGTGCAGCATCCGTTCCCAACTGCCACATCCTACAGTAAAACGTACACCTTTCAAGAAGTTTATATCCATGAATAAAGATATAAATGACTACGTGGCTTGCTAGTTTGCAAGATGTAAGATACAGTAGGAACTGTCGCCCAGCATTATACAGTAGCTGACCCAGACTCACCCCTGACTTAATAGTTTTTCTTTCATAATTAGGCTTTTGCCAATCTTTGTAATTTCTCTAAACCCATACATTCTCAATTAACACAACAGAAAAAGAACAACAGTGCTGAATGCTGCTCATGAGGTCACTACTTGCTGGGATTATGGAAGCAAAGAATCCTGAGAAGCGTGCACTGATTGGGTCTGACAGATCCTGCCACATTAAGCCTCACCACAGCTGTGATATAAAGGCGCTCAGAGCTGTTATCAGAAATACCATCTACTATCTTTAAAGATCATCAAAATGGCTTCAAATTGTATAAAAGTTATTGTCACATAATTTGCTCAATGAATTTAAACAGAATAAATTGGTTTAACGTTTTAATGCTGGCTTAAAGGTCAAACACAAATAAATTAAGCGTTTATCCTATGAATGCTATCGTGGAAGGTCAATTTACTGAAAGATGTGGACTGCAGGACAACTGGCATCTCCCTACCCGTTCATGTGTTATGTGCTGGGCTTACAGTCAGTGTACCAGTATCTGACTGCTCTATAGCATTGGCAATGGCCAGTGTCTGATTGTCCTACAGGACTGGCAATGCACAGTGTCTGGCTGTTCTACAGGACTGGAAATGCACAGTGTCTGACTGTTCTGCAGGACTGGCAATGCACAGTGTCTGACTGTTCTACAGGACTGTAAATGCACAGTGTCTGACTGTTCTGCAGGACTGGAAATGCACGGTGTCTAAATGTTCTACAGGACTGGAAATGCACAGTTTCTGACTGTTCTACAGGACTGTAAATGCACAGTGTCTGACTGTTCTACAGGACTGTAAATGCACAGTGTCTGACTGCTCTACAGGTCTGGCAACGCACAGTGTCTGACTGCTCTACAGGACTGGAAATGCACAGTTTCTGAATGTTCTACAAGACTGGCAATGCACAGTGTCTGGCTGCTCTGCAGGACTGCCAATGCACAGTGTATTACTACTCTACAGGACTTGCAGTGCACAGTGTCTGACTGTTCTACAGGACTGGCAATGCACAGTGTCTGACTGCTCTTCAGGCCTGTAAATCCACAGTATCTGATTGTTCTACAGTACTGGAAATGCACAGTGTCAGACTGTTCTACAGGACTGGCAATGCACAGTGTCTCACTGTTCTACAGGTCTGGGAATGCACAGTGTCTGACTGTCCTACAGGATTGTAAATGCTCAGTGTCTGACTGTTCTACAGGACTGTAAATGCACAGTGTCTGGCTGTTCTACAGGACTGAAAATGCACGGTGTCTGACTGTTCTATAGGACTGGAAATGCACGGTGTCTAAATGTTCTACAGAACTGGAAATGCACGGTGTCTAAATGTTCTTCAGGACTGGAAATGCACAGTGCCTGACTGCTCAATAGGGCTGGAAATGCACAGTGTCTGACTGCTAAAAAGGACTGGCAATGCCGCAATGGACAGTGTCTGATTGTTCTACAGGACTGGCAATGGAAAGTGTCTGACTATTCCACAGGACTGACAACGCACCGTGGGCCTTAGTCTGGTTCACTCCTGGCAAATTCCTTCTTAGATGGACAAAACCATGTGCACTGCAGGGGGGCAGATGTCAAATGTGCAGATAGAATTAGATTTGGGTGAGTAATTTTGTTTCTGTGCAGGGAAAATACTGACTGCTTTATTTATTTATTCATTTATTTGTAAATACTTTTTATTTTACAATAAAGAACATTGATACAATCAAACAAATATTGCATCTGTAACGCATATGTAAACGACAAAAGGTGATATTCACGTGATCAGAGTTAAATCGAGCTAGAAAAAGTGTTGAATACATAATATACGTAGATGATCTTCTGCAAGCAGTTGGAGAGAAAAAACACGTTTAGCTCCCCAAAGACAGTGACCCAATGAAATGTGAGGGGTATATGAAGAGCGTGGAGCAAGAGAGGGTGGAATTGTCAGACCCCAGTTTTTCCCGAACAACAGATGCTGTTAATCCATTAGTTCGTGTTATATAGTATATTTAACTGGCATCGGAGGTAAGTAATGTACTATATAGTGTATAATATTCAGCACATTCAATATCTTATTCTAAGTAAAACGTTACTGTCCAGACGTAAGGTAGCGGAATAACTAATGATCAACACTATAACAGACACATAGACATTGGGGGAGGACATTGAGGTAGGGTAAGTGCGGGGAAGAAAAGAAGGGGGGGGGGGGATGAATGACCAGGGCTATCCTATTTATTCTGCATACACCTTATTTTTTGTTCCAGCGTTATGTCATATTCAAGCATTTATACCCGTAGCCTCATAGGTATATTCATAATTTGTGTGAGTTAGCATATCGCCATTCAGTATGTTGGAAGATGTTATGGATTTGAGATTGGACGTCGGGGTCAAGGCTTTCAAAGAAGAGTCCCTATTTTTTGTAAAAGGAAACCACACCCTTCTTATTATAGGTGGTTATAGTAGCTGTAGCAGTTTACTCTGGACCTCAGCAACTGTCGGTGAGGATTTAGAGAGCCAGTGTGTGAGAATGATTTTTTTTTTTGCGATGGTCATCATCATCGTCATTACATAAATAAGCGATGTAGGGTTGTGGTTAATTTTTGTTAGGAGCTAAATACCCTACCAGTATATTTTTGGATTGTGGGAGGAAACTGGTGTACCTGGAGTAAACTCACGCAAGTACAGTGAGAATATACAAACTCCGTACAGTTAGAGCCTTGGTGGGAATCGAAACCATGACCTCAGTACTGTGAGGTAGTAATGCTAACCATTACACCATCCGTACTGCCCGGAGCATCCGGTGGGGGCCGGGGATGGTCGCACATAGGAAAGCTCCGTGCTCCATCCTCGGAGCTCCCATACCTGGCCCCCGGCGAAGGGGAGCTCAGCGTGGCGTGGACGGGGAGGATGCTGGGGGAAAAGGAGACCGGAGAGTCCCTGGTGTCGGGTGAGGCATCCTCCGGTCGGAGACGGAGGCGCCGCGGCCCCCCAGATGCAGAGGCGCTGGCATTGGGGAGCATTGGCTGCTGGTCAGCCTGCAGGACTGGGCTGCTGCTGGTCAGCCTGGAGGTCCCGCTGGCAGCCCGGAGAGTCTGCCCTGCGCCCAGCAGCGGTGGAGTAGTGGTGGCTGGAGAGACAGCAGCAGGGAGAGGAAGTCCCGGCGGCCATGAAGTCCGGCATGGCCCGGAAGTGATGGCGCATCTGTGGGTCACACTGAATGTCCTGGCGGCACTGATGGGATGAGGGCAGCTGCTCAGCCTGGGGATCCCAGGGATGTCATTGCCTGTCCTGGAGGCAATGTGGCAGCAGAGGTGGAACAGCCTGTGGATCCTGGCAGGACCTGCATCACACCGGCATGACCCAGGGGCCGGTAGGATCACCTCTCCCCCCCCCTACACACAGTGGCAGCGGAACCCCCCTGGTATCATTGACTCTCCCCCAGCCTCATTGATTCTCCACCCCACCCCACGCTGGACTTCCCTACAGGAAGATGGCGCCGCAAATGGCTGCCTAGGAACACTGTGCACTTTGTGTAACCCTGTGTCTCCCATGTGATAACTGTACTGTCTCTGCTATAATCTGTGCTGTTCTTGCTCATACTGTTACCTACTGTACCTGGCTGCTGCAACAACCAGTGGCACCGCTGATGGCTGCGTAGGTGCTGTGCAGCTTGGCGGGTATGTGTTCCCCGCATGTAATGTCTTAACAAATGGATGTAATGCCCCCTCCATCCCCCATCCATGCTCGATACTGTATTCCACAAAAAATTCCTAGTGTGCACAAGCACATTTGGCCAATAAAGTTGATTCTGATCTCTTGCACATCCCACAGTCAGCAGCAGCGCTGTCACTGCTGTGGGGATAGGGCATCACCACCTGCAGCTGTCGAAGTCAATAGTAGTAGGGGGTGGAACAGTCAGTGCTGCTTTTGCCCTGCATTTCGGCCTGCTATCATTTAGATAGCAGCACCAATATGGACAGGGGAGCTTGGCACCCCTGTCATTTACCAAACAGCAGCTGCTTCTTCTTACATGGGGGAGAAGCGGTATCAGTGCACATAATGTGCGTTGATACCACTTCTCCCCCATAATGACAGATCATACATCTACCCCTGAATCACCAACCCACCCATCTTGCCTCTTTAAAATGACATGCACAGTTTAACAAACTGAGCACTTTGGCAGTATCCTCAATTTATATTATGACATCATCACCATCTTTAATTGTACTGCTCATCCCCATTTGCAGAAATGGTGTAAGGTGTCAAGTACAGTATCAGAAATTTCAGACTCGCACATAGCTAAGGTGGACAGCCCTATACAATCTTCAGCAATTTGTTCTTCAGACTTAGTGTTCTTGAGGCACTGATGATTTGTCAGTTTTTAAGGCTACAACTCTACCTCTTTTTTAATGTGAAATATCTTGATCTCCGGTGCCCTTTCCTAAACTCTTCCCCCTTTGACAACCTTTAGTAGATGTTGTACTAATATGTCTGGCTGCAACCACATCACTAGTACTTGGTTACTGCTCCTGCTCTTCCATTGATTTATCATGATCCATATCAACTCACAATAGTTATAATATTAACACAGTGGCCCTGAATCTATTGACCCTTAGTGTTGTTAAACACTATAGCACCACCTGCCTGTCTGAAGATTGCTAAACACACACAAGTTTAAAAAAAAACTGCAACTCACTAAGCAGATGTTTAGGTGATGGCAATGGACCTACTACCCATTATAAACACTGTAACACTGTCTGTGAAGTTCACTGATAATCATCTAACAGCCATCAGTTTTAGAGGGCCGTCCATCTCCTTTGCATCCAGTGTCTGCTCAATTATTGCTGATTAAACAGCCTTGCAGCACCCCACTCTGCGGCTGCGGAGAGGAGCAGCTGCCGGGGAAATGTAAATCTGGCAGCCATCAGCCCCCCAGTGTACAACTGGCAGCTGCAGAGAGGGACAGCCACTGGGGAAATGTAAAGTTGTGAGGTCCCTTTATTGATTTTCCTATACATCGCCGTTTAACTTAGAAATATAAAACAATACAAACAATCGATATTAAAGTTATTTGTTTTATATTTTTGTATATAAGCTCAGGTTGGATAAGTTTAACATAAATGCTCAAGACCTAATTCATTAGTTAAAAAAAAAGTCAATTTATGAGCGTTTTTGAAAAAATATAGTATTAGCAAGATAAACAAGTTTAAGCCTTTTGTGAGTCTCTTATGTAATGTTCACCCTTTTATTTTGAGATATATTTTAGGACAAATGGTAGTTAATGATTCTGATTAATAATAATTATTATTATTATTATTATTAATAATAATAAAGTCAGGGGGGCAAATTCAACAGGGAGTATGAACCAGAAAGTGTGAAATTTTGGAAGAGTTTTCACCTTTTTTTAAAAAAAGTGGCAATCAATTACATGGCAAGATCATCCTGGCCTTTTGCCATGTAAATGATTGCCGCTTTAAAAAATATATATATGGGAAAACTCTCCAAAAACTCACTTTCTGATTCTCGCACCCTATTACATTTGCCCCGGAATGTTTTTTTCATATACACATTCACTTTTTTAAATACCTACAGGTACACATAAATTGTGGAAAAACTTTCTCCTATAGTTGCAGTGTAATAGTTTCTATCTGGTCTTCCGTATCCTTGCTAAATACTTTGGCATTTATGTGTCTAGACTTTGGTTGTTTTAATATTGATTTTGCACAAAATCATAATGGAGAACAGCGATGGTAGTGCTCATTTTGCTGTTTCATAGTGAGTGCTGCAATATATCTCAGGAAAAATCTGCATGCAAAGATTTTTATTCCACATGCTGGTACAAAATAATTGTGGAAATGTTAAAAAAAAAAAAAACAACCATGGTATAGTATATTTTATTAAATAGAACAAATATAAGTAATTTGATACAGGAGGAACACAAAACATACTGTACTTGTAACTGTTACACCTACTTAAATCATTAAAGGCCCAGGAAGTGTTTGGAAATGTATCAGCCTACTGCATGTTTGGAATAAATTATTTAGACTATGTAAAGACAAGTTTAATAAATTATTGTAAATTACTTTGGCATCTGGAAAAAATTCAAGTTCATTATTATGCAATAAAATAATCATAAAACTATAAATATACAACATGTATATAAGTATAGTCAGCATGATCTCACTAAAAGCATTTGCATATCAAGTAGTTCAAACTGGGAGTAAAAACAAAGTTTACAACAAATGAAACCAAAGCCAGATACACACTAGACAATTGTTTTTAACAATTTGATGATAGTGACATGTCATTACAACAAACTCTGTAGTGTAAGACTTCCAAAACTCCTCCTAACCTCAACGAGCTTCAACAAAAACTCCTTCACTTTCTATATTTGGAAAGACGATCTATTATGGATGCCCACAATGAAGAAAGATCTTGAAAATTCTACAATATATGGCATCGTTTCTCAAAATGTGGGTCCTGACCCCAAAGTGGGTCCCAACCACCTCTGCATGGGGTCACGTTGCTCACCATAAGACTAATGTGTCTGTAGAGGGGGGACAGGGGAGAACTCAAGTAAACACCCTCTGCTTCCCTCTTCCATCACCTTTTTCCATCCCCTCATTACCCACTGCCTCCCTGTCACTCACTTTGATATCTATGGAATCCGTGAGTGCCGCCTGAAATACTAGTTTGTGTGTATATATGTGTATATATATATAGGTCGGTGGGGTGGTGCGGCACTCTCAGCAAAAGAAAAACTCGGTACACTTGTATCAGGTGCAACGTTTCAATGCCTTTATTTTGGCATTTTCGTCAGGCTTGTAAGTAAGACATTTCATACAGGTATATATACACCCCCGTGTGAACGCGATCCAGCGTGTCTCATGACGCTGGAATGTGACGTCAGTCCCTGGAGACTGCGTGCTACCTTCACCATGGTTACAAACAGATACAATGACACGTATAAAACAACAATACATTTAAAACAATGTGCACCATTAGCAGCAAGACTATACTAAGTCAATTCTATAACTATGCAGATTGCACTTTAGTTCTTACTGGGTCAACTGGGAACATCCTATAGGAGACAGAACCAATAAGAATGTTACATAAATATCGAAAAAGTAACTATATATATTGCAACAAACTGAACCTTTATAATTGCACATAAACTGCTCAGACTTTACATCAATCGCAAGGGTAATCAAGCGCAATAGAGCTATCAGCAAAAAGGTAAAAACATACACTATAAAGAGTCATTATTAATTTAAACGTTCACAATTAAAGAGGACAATAAACAATTATTTTTTGGACATACAGCTGATACCAAGGTGCTCATTGAGACCTCTAGGAGAAATCGTATCAAGCTTAAATATCCAGCGTGTCTCACATTTCAATAACTGTAATCCCCTATTGCCACCCCGTAGACTTGGGGGGATATGATCGATCATCCGATATTTCAAAGATGGCAAAGAGTGTTTCATAGCCAAAAAATGCTTTGGCACGGGTAAGTCACACTTCCCTCCAGCAAGGGCTGCACGAATAGTGGACCTATGGGTCGTTATCCTCTCTTTAAATGACCTTTCGGTCTTACCGATGTACGATAAGCCGCACGGACAAATTAACTGGTAAACCACGTACTTTGATTCACAACTGAGGGTGTGCTTAATGAAATATTTCGTACCCCGATGAGGATGATAGAAAACAGGACCAGGGATCATACAGCTACATACTGTGCATGTACAACGAATGCACCCTAGAGAGAGAGAGAGAGAGAGATAGAGAGGGTATCCAATCCTACCGGCACTCTATTGACTCAAAGCAGCAGGCCCCGGTGCCCAAAACGTATGACAATGTAACGATCCAGGAATGAATGGCACTCGAGAGGCAGGTACAGCAGAGTACAAGAGGTTTATATGGTCAAGCTTTCGGGGTCTGACCCCCGTCTTCAATGTATTGCGCTCCGGCCGGGTGCGAGGTCCCGCGTCCGGAAGTGCCATGTTCACAAGTGGTGTGGTGCTGTATATAAGGTATGTGCATTTGTATGTAAAATTGAGTCTGATGACAATGAAGTAAAATCATTGAAACGTTGCTAATACCCGAGGGTCAGCGTCTTCTTCTTTGGAGTTAGCCCACGAGTGCCATCGCATTGGTCACTATATGGATCCACTTGTCTGGGAGGACAGGCACCGGGCGAAAGATCATTAAGTATGCATGGAGTGCCGGTTATTGGAAACTTGTATATGCGGATATCCTGGTAGCTGAGGAGATCGTGCAGAACAAGGCACCCGCATTGGATTGAATATTTGGCATCAACACCGCTGTGTTCGTGAAGGTCCACAGGTGTGGTAATATCACGGTGTGGTGTAATCAAAGACACGCATATCCTGCGATTGTCAACAGAAGGGATTGTGAGTATATTCTAAATATGGCTGAACCCACGAATGAAATTGACACTGGCATTGATTTCACACATCTGCATCACCCTGTGGGGGAACAGCTGACATTCTCCGAATCAGAGGCAGAAGCGATCCTGGATAAGGACAAATTATTTGAACAGGATGAACTGTTACCTTTAGACATTGTCTATAAAGACCTCTGGAGATTAAACCGCAAGCAGATTGATTTTAAATGCCATAGTGTTACGTTGAGCGACTATTATCGCGCTAAAAAAAATTCCCCGCGGCTTGCGGGTTAAAAACTGCCCGACTATTGGGCGTAATGATCCTATTTTTTGTCGTCGCTGGGTAGCCATTCTGAATAAATGCTCACTGGACTTGATCTTATTGATAATTGAGCAGTCCAACAAAGAACTGGAAGCGTTAAAAGTGAAATTACAAGCGTTTGAAACAATTCATAAACCTGTGTTATTGGCTGATACTGAGGGTGATTGGTACACTAAATTAAATTCACAAATTCAAACCTACAAGAGGGATTTAATCCGCTTCAAAAAGGAAAAATTTTCCAAAGTGGAGGCGGATTATGAAAATCATACTGTATACCAGTGGGTACACAACAAACTTGAACCCAGAAAACCAGGCTTTTCAAGGAAACCGTTCTTTCGCAGAGGAAGGAGACAAAATTCTAATGAGGGTACCTCGAATGAAGGTGGCTCTACTTCCAACAGCGAGTATGAGGGGTCAAGTAAAGCCAATATCCCTTTAGGCAGAGCAACTCGCTCAAAAAAACTTCCACTCACCGAGCCCGAACCCGTCGGGGTGGCCAGGGGACGAGGCTCAAGAAAAGGCAGGCCACCATCAACGAAAAGACAGTAATCTACAATCTCTCTTCCTATACATTGTCTCCCAGTGAAATAAGTTTATTATCTAAAGGACTATCATTCGTCCCCACAAATCATTTTGAACCACTACAATGGGAGATAGAACTTCATGATTTACAACGCAAATTGAGATTAAAAGAATTTTTTGAGAAAAACCCATCGGGAGTCAATTCCAGGGATTTAATACCCCCCCAGGTACGGAAACTACTTCCTCGATCAAAATTTGATCCTCCCTCCTCAAATGCGTCTATTAAGACATTTATGAGACGATTACAACAAGAGTCCACGGTGCAAACTCCTAAGGAGTACGGTCATAACAGGAGTAATTTATCCAAAGAGGAATGGACGGCTTTAAAAAGGTTGTCTGATAATAAGGAAATAGTTTTCCGATCAGCAGATAAAGGGGGTGCATTAGTTATCTTGAACGTTCAGGACTATTTACTAGAAATGGACAAACATCTTAATGATGCAACCACGTATCGCAAGCTTACAGGAGACCCTACTAAGTTGTTTATGAAAGATTTGGTAGGATGTTTAGATGGTGCGGTATCCAATGGTATCATTGATAAAAAACTAAGAGATGCTCTCATCCCGATTAGTCCTAAAACACCGCTAATGTATTTAATTCCAAAAATACATAAAAACCCTGATAATCCCCCGGGTCGCCCTATAATAGCGGCGAGGGGCTCATTATTTCAGTTAACATCTACTTATCTTGATACAGTATTTCAACCTTGCGTACAAAGTCATGAGAGATATCTATTGGATACCACTAGTTTATTAAACAAATTGCTACTTTTACCTCCCTTGACTCAGGATGTTTGGCTGATAACGGTCGATGTTAGCAGCCTGTACACCTCTATACCACATGGTGAGGGTGTGCAGGCTGTTAGACGGTATTTGACCGACCACCCTGACTACAATGGTCCTGAACTGTCATTGGTTTTGGAATTATTGGATATGGTGTTATGTAAAAATTACTTCACCCATGGCAAAGATTTTTTCCTACAAGTGAGTGGGTGTGCGATGGGGTCCCCAGTGGCCCCATCGTACGCTAATATTTTCATGTTTTTCATTGAACAAATGGTCTTTTTCAATAATGTCGAAATAGCTTCACAGATCCGGTTTTATACTAGATTTATCGACGATGTATTGATATTCTGGGAAGGATCAGAAGGGGCCTTTAAAACATTAATTGAGGAACACAACAAAAGTAGTTGCCCTATAAAATTTACGTTTAACATGAGCAGAAAGGAGATAACCTTTTTGGATGTCAGAATTATCAAAGACAACCAATCCGTCATTACTACCTTATATACTAAGGATACAGATAGAAACAATCTGCTCTTGTATAGCAGTTTCCATCCAGCTCCATTGAGGGCAGGACTTCCCTTTTCTCAGTTTGTGCGGATACAGAGAATCAACAGTGATCCTGTCACAGCATGTCAACAAATTGACGACATGGCAAAAAAATTCAAAGAGAGGGGGTATCCTGCAACATTATTGAATGAGGCTAAAGAACGTGTTCTAAAACTTGATAGAAAAGATATATTAAAGAAGCGAAGTAATGTCAACACCCAACAGCCCATGCTCCCGTGGCCGACAGTGTTTAATCCCCGCAGCAAGCGGATTAATTCCATAGTAAAAAAACAGTGGCCGTTAATTAAATCAGACGCTAGTTTGGGATTGTCCAACACCCGCTTACTATCCTGTTACAAAAGGGGTCGTAATTTAAGGGATTACATAGTCAAAACTGACATGACAGAGGTAACACATCCCCCCAATATAAGTAGACACTTTTTACAAGCCAGCAATGGCTGTTTTGGTTGTGGTTGTACCACATGTGGTTTTCTTTTAAAAGGGAAATCTTTCCAACACCCCCATTCAGGCAAAATGTATGACATAAGGTTCCATCTGACATGCAAAATGAGATTTATTGTTTATCAAATAATATGTCCTTGTGGATTATCTTATATTGGGAAAACGGAACGGATGTTTCGTGAAAGAATGACAGCCCATCGATCTGCCATTAAATTAGCGTTGGAGCAAGGTGGAAGCGATCAGCCGGTTGCACGCCACTTTGTAGAGTACAGACACAGTCTAACTTCAATCCGGTATCGGATGATTGATTATATCCCCCCCTTAAGTAGAGGTGGAGACCGGGGCACAGTGTTATTGAGAAGAGAGTGTCAGTGGATTATGAGATTGAATACGTTAACCCCGTTTGGTCTGAATGATCAATTGGGCATAACGTGTTTTTAATATATATGTACAAGGGATTGTTTCCATGCTTTCGTTCGTTTATTTGTAACTGTACATACATATTAGTCCACTCCTGTTGTATAAATCGCTAAGTGAATGCTTGTTTTTTGTCTTACGGTATAGGTGTCTGAATCACGCACATAGACGCATCTTGGTTCCCTGGACAACGGGCAACTGGCGATGACGTCAATGTATTGCGCTCCGGCCGGGTGCGAGGTCCCGCGTCCGGAAGTGCCATGTTCACAAGTGGTGTGGTGCTGTATATAAGGTATGTGCATTTGTATGTAAAATTGAGTCTGATGACAATGAAGTAAAATCATTGAAACGTTGCTAATACCCGAGGGTCAGCGTCTTCTTCTTTGGAGTTAGCCCACGAGTGCCATCGCATTGGTCACTATATGGATCCACTTGTCTGGGAGGACAGGCACCGGGCGAAAGATCATTAAGTATGCATGGAGTGCCGGTTATTGGAAACTTATATATATATATATATAGAGAGAGAGAGAGAGAGAGAGAGAGAGAGAGAGAGAGAGAGAGAGAGAGATATGGAAATTGAGAGTGATAAAAGCAGAAAGAGGCTTTTCACTAGCCAACAAAATATTTGCACAATCAATGTGAGTTTTAGCACATTATCAGCATTCCTGGCAATTTCAATAATAATATTTGTAAATTTTGATACAATTAAAACATTTTCTGCTGTAGGTAATATTTTGAATTAACAAAGTGTAATATGGGTAGGCTTAAATGCTGAATGCTATAATTCTTCATTTCACCATCATATTATTCTACTAACACAGTAACACATACTAACGCTTACTAGTAATGCATACTAACATTTTGGAGTTATTTAATATTTTGCTTAATTCTAACATTTTGCCGTACACCTTAAATTCTTCTATCATTCAAAAATGTTACTATACTGTAATTATACTAGCATTCTAACATTTTACTTTAATTATATTATACTGACATTCTACAAACATTCTAACATTTTGTTGTAAGTAACATTCTTACATTTTACTATAATTCTGCTAACTTTCTACTAACATTTTACAAACTATTTATATACCTTTTATGTAAAAATTACCACATTATACTATAGTTGTACATAGAACATCATGGCAGCACCCAAACAGCAAAGGCTAAGAGGGTTAAACAGAACTTTCAACTAGAACTAAAAAAGTGCATTCAGTAATTTTTGGATTTGTGTGTGTGTGTGTTTCATTTCACTTTAAAAGTTCTGCAACTCACTTGCTACTGAAAACATGCCACCGTTTTGCCTGAATTAAAAGGAGAGTAATAAAGATACATTTTGACGGCCTAGTGTGCAGAAATCTTTCATCTGACACTTACAATGTAAAAACAAGTAAATTTAGATCTAATTGCAATGACAGCATAGGTTTGGTTTAGAATAAAGGCCGGCTTTATTTACACGGTAGAGGTTATTACTTGATGATTCTACTCAAATATCCGTTTTTATGATATAATCATTGAGTGCACAGAGGTAGGGTTAGGTATCACCGAAGACTGTGCATTCATTGTCAAAGAACAAGCATTTAAACATGTTATATCATGCATTTTGCTGACTTCCTGAATTTTCCCTAAATGAAATCAGATCAAGAATTACCGATGCCTTGGGCACTTTTGTCCTGTTGTTTGATTGTTCTTACTCAACTTCCTGAAAGAAGTAAAAAACAATGGATCTATGTTGCAGACTCATAGAGTGTAAGGCAATGCTACTGACTTCATTGTCATGGAGGTATGGGAACCAAAATACCAAACTGCGTGAGATGTTTTATAAAATTCTAATCTTAGCCTTCAAGTTAAACTACCAAACACACAATATTCTAACATTCACGTATTACTTAAAATATGCCGAGATGGCTAAAAAAATTAACAATTTTTAATTATTTAAATAAAAAGTATACTAAACTGTTTTATGGGTTTTATTTGAGATTAAAAACCTAATGGAACGAACATACTTAGAACATTATACATAATAATTTTAATATTTTAATATTTTGTTTAGTCATTCAATCTAATTGTTTGATTTTTTTGCTTTTTTTAATTTTCAATTAATAATTATAATTATAATCCAAAAATAATGCATCCTTAGAATATTTATTTAAACTTCTGTATTTATTTATTATATAATTATACGTAAATAATATAATTATTTGTATCTGCTCTTCCTTATACAATAAGACTCCAAACCTTCAAGAATTTTGAGAAATCTTAGCATATAAAATTCTAGAACCACCCACAAAAACCTCCAAAGATTATTCTATCAAAATGCCTATCCCATACACAGTGTGAACATAAGTTTACAATATACAGTAGTATGTTCTCTTTCTAAGATCACACATACCACTGACCAAAGGCCAACAATGCTTTGCACCTTGACCACAAAGTTCACCACGAAACTCTGCAATATAAATGGACTTATATTCAATTGTAGCACGTATCCTCAACTGTCAAAATTTCTTATCAACGTTAAGCCTGTTTGCAAGGCCCTCTTACCTATTTATTTGGCTTTACTCTAGACTCACCCTAGTAAAGCATAATATAAAATGAATGGCGCTATACAAATAAATTTTAATAATAATTAGTATACACTAACTCTGAAACCCTGTGGTGGCGACTGTGGTAAAACTCTTCTGCAGAAAGGAACTAAATGTATACATACAGATGGAGCCACTCTCATTCAGTGGGGGTCTGGTGGTCGGATCGCCAACCGCCAGCCCCCGCCAGCTACCGGAAGGGGACGTGAACTCCCCGTCAGTCCCCGACACCTCCCTGTTGCTGTCTGCCGGTCCCCGCCACCTCCCCACACCCCCCCAACCCTGTTCATCTCCCTGAAGCGGAGATCGGCAAGGTTCTCGTCCCCCGAAACCCAAAAACTGGGACGCTCATATGTCCCAGTCAGATGGAGCACCTCTCTACCGGTGATCACCAGCGGCACTCCGTCTGTATTCAACACATAACAATACCATACAAAGAATACAATGTATGATATTGTATGTGAGGAAGTGGTGTTTCATTTAATCACAGAATCTGTAGGGCAGCTTTAGCGCATGGTATACGATTTACATCCTTGTACATATTCAGCAAATTGTCCAACCACTGGGTCCGAATGAAAGAATTTCTTAGAGTTTAATTCAATTGCTATTAAGCTTTTCGTGATATACTTTCTCCTTACAGGCTTTCATGATATCTGCCTGTAGGCTCTCTGCTCATATGCTATTTTAATGCTGCTTTATAACGTTGTCACTATGTATTTCATATATATTTGTTCATTTATACCTCCATGATTTACGTTTACATTCTCTTTAGTTATATTATTGTTAGTGTTCACACTAGCATGTGATTGCTTATGCCATATGTATTTGCATGCAACTGGTCTTCATGGTAATGATATACATTCCAGATGTCACAGCCCCGTAGGAGTTTGTCAGTACGCATGTGCTTTGGTACACTTGATGATGTTCTCAGGACTCTGCCGGGAGCTGTGTCCAGCATTGTACATGGATGTCCTGATGAAAGAGATGAACTATAAATGTTGACCTTAACATGGAGTTTTTCTCATGCATTATGTTCATTCACACACACACACACACACACACACACACACACACACACACACACACTCACACTGGTCATACTCATTGACTTTCAACCCAGCACTGCCATAGGATGCACCTTTACTACATGTTTGTTTTGCACATTGCGCCGACTTTGATAAAGGGAGTCAAATCTCAAAATGTCAGTTCTATCAACTTGTGTCCAGCTTATTTTTTCTGCAAAGTCCGTGAGAGTGCCAGCTCCCCACGAGTCACTACATGTTTTTCTGAGTGGGCACCCCGGCAGATAACCTTGACAGCCAGAGTGTCGGTCCGACCAGCACACAATAATGGAGATTCACCAGATTCCCTTAGCTGGCGGTCGACAGCGGAGAGTAGTAGTAGTAGTTTGTTTATTTATAAGGCGCCACAAAGTGTCCGCAGCGCCGTACATAGCAAACAAAAAACTAATTACAAGGTAATGTACAGGGTGTGTTAATAAAAAGTCCCTGAGGCGCTCCATCTGATGGAGATGCCTCAGGGAGACGGGCAGGGTTAGGGGGAGCTGAGCACAGATGGGGGGCATCAGCTGAGCTGCAGAGGGCGTCAGAACAAGGCAAGTGAGCATCTCGTGTGCGCGCGCCCCCTTCCGGTGGTTGGCGCAGACTGGTAGATGGCGATTCTATAGTCAATAGCAGCTCCGATAGGAGCTGCTCCATCTGTATATACTTTTTACATGCACACCTGCAGTTTCATTTAGCGCAAACAACACTTTTCTCTGTTTTGTCTTCTCAGGGGTGTAACAACCACTTCATTGTGGTTGTTACTTAGTTATCACTTCTTCACATTTAGGTGCACCAGCTGCTCAGCCACAAACCTGGAGGTCATACACAGAATTGGATTGCTGAGTTCTGAGGGTGGAATGCATCAAAATCATCAGTAATCAACTGCAAGAAGAATGAAATAATGTGCTCTGTAGAACTGAGATTTAAGTAATATTTTTTGGCATAAACATTAAAATGTTATGAAGAATGAGTGTGGTAATGGCACCAATTGGTGCCTATGATCCCATGCCCATTTGTACTTGTGAATGTGAGCAGTTTCTGTGATTTTGAAAAATGTGTGCTCCTTATCGGAATGAGAGGACGACAGTAAAAAGGTCAATAGTCAAAAGGTTGACCCTAAATGGTGGAAAAACATTAGGTTGAAATGTACAAAAGGTTGACATGGTCATATTCTCAACGTGCAAAATATACACAGTACAAAAAGTTGACATGACAATTGCAGAAACACATATTACCCATCCACGTGGATTGGGAATAGTACCCTGTGCCAAGTGCAGCAAGATACCTTGCCTGAAGCACGGCAAACAGAGGCGGAACTACCATTGGTGCAGCAGGTGCATTGCACCGGGGCCCCTGAAGACTTAGGGGCCCACTTCTGCCACCCACTGCTGTGTGGCATATTGTGAGTTGGGTTGGAGTGGAAGAGGAGGGCCCAAAAATTTAGTTTTGCACCTGGGCCAACCACTCATATGTTCCGGCACTGACGGCAAATGTACAAAGCCAAACAATAAACCTGTTGGGTTTTTTGGTAGGCCAAACTACTGACCATTTTGACCCTGTTAACCTTTTCTACCTTTTTCCATGTTAACCTTTTGGGGTTGACCTATTGACTGTAGGCATCTTTCATGTAGATCTAATGACCCAAACTCGTCTGATCTGTTTAATTGTATTCTACCCAAAGGAAATCTTTGGCATATTTGCATTATTCTCCAATGTCCCAGGACCACAAGTGCTGGTTATCGTCACATGCCAAATACAGGTGTTGGCATTGGACATACTTTGTCACTTACTAATGAAAGTTGGTCACTTGGCAAATGGGATTTTTTGGGTAGGTTCTATACATAAAAACTCATACAAATGGCATATCACCACCAACCATTGGAATCCTCCTGGCAAACAGCTGGGCTCAGTGCACATCCACTCCCTGATCTCAAATGGGCAGCATGGGAGAGGGTGCTGGCTCCGCAGTCCTTCACCACTTAGTAAACATCCAAAATATATTCTGTTCCCAGGGGTTTAAAACTGGTCACCAACCTAATGCATTTCAGAGAAATTTGTCCTTCATCAGAGTTTTTATGTATAAAACTATCCAAACTGTCCAAACTTGCCAAATACTGATGTACAGTATTTGAAAAATTCAGTGGATGTAAGATCCTTCCTAAACTCCAAAGCGCCATTGGTGACACTCTCTGTTTGAATCTATAAGGACAGCTTTTCCAACGCATCTCTGCACTTGTGTACTGTTTTCCTGCACAGAGCAGGCAGCATAAGTTCCGGATGCACACAATGACACTGATTCTTTCTATAAATGCTGTCAGCACTGATCAGAGAGCAATGATGAGCTTGTCATTCAGGAATGCAGCCTGCTCTGAAAGCCCAGAGTTCCCTAGGCTAAAATAAGATCACGATCAGTGCAGTACCTGGAGTGTATGGCACCTAAAGCGATATACACTAGTAAACTGGTACTGTGCTTCTACACCCTCTTTTCACTCTTTAAAGCAGCTCTTGCCCACTTAAGTCCATTCTACCAGTGCTCTCTGGGGAAAAGAAGGCAGAAAGGTTACATAAATAGATCTCTTCCACAGCCATTTTGTATCTGAAATTATATATATCCTATTTCCATGTAGTTTATGGATATAATGCAAATATATACCATTAGAAATGTAGTATCAGGTAAGGTTTTTAAGATAATAAGAAAATATGTAATTAATCACAATACGTGCTCAGCAAGATGCCCTTCTGTGTGTGCCATAGGGTACGCATCCTGCCAAGGCTCTTCATCCTCTGTGTCAATAGAAACCCTCACTTTATCTTACTCGGGTAGATTTATTAAGCTCAGTGAAGTGATAAAGTGTCTGGTTTTTATCACCGGCCAATCTGTTCCTTCTTGTCATTTTTCAAACCAAGCCTGTAACTTCACAGTTAGGAGCTGATTGGCTGGTGATAAAAACCAGACAGTTTATCACTTCACCGAGCTTAATAAATCTGCCCCTCAGTCCCTTCCTGGGGCAGAAGCCGTTCCTTAATGCTGCATGCCATGTTGCTTGCTGACTGCTATAACTATATCACAATCAAATGACCAGAGAGATACCTACTGTATGTTGCCAGAGAAAAAATGTCAGGTATACTCCATTGGCTAAGGTGAATAAAATCATTTTACCTCCACTTTACTTTAGGATGGGCCTAATGTGGTATTTCCTGAAATCTCTTGATAAAAAGGTTGGAAAGTTAGACATTTTACATCGACAACTTGCTCAATGTTTACAAAACAGGCTCCTTCTCCACCACCTATTTTACTTCTGTACCAGTACCATCGCCAATGGCTTTGTTGCATCTGCATCTTCCAACACCCAATATATATGATGGGACTCTCAAGCTGTGCCACTTTTTTTTTAAACCACTGTGATGTTCACGGTTCAACCTGCTAATTTTCACACGGCTTAGACTCGGGTGGCCTATGTAGTCTCTTTACTCATGGGCTCAGCTCTCAATTTGGATTCACCGTTGTGAGAACGCTCGGATCCCCTGCTTTCAGATTACCCAGCTTTCAACACCACTTTTTGTTGAATATTTAGTGAGCCTGGGAGAATTACTTCCGCTGCCTCTGAAATTCAGAAAATTCACAAGGGAAGATGTGTCAATGTGTCATCCAGTTTAAAACCCTGGTATCCGAGCGGAAATGGAACAAGGAGGCCCTGGTTTCAGCTTTCTGGGATGGTCTCTCAGAACGTCTAAAAGATGATTTAACAACAAGGGATGTCCCAGCCACTCTTGATGAACTTATCTCTCTGTGTAACAAAATTTCTCTGCGGCATCAGGAGCATCAGTTGGAGAGAAGTAAAGGTGAATGATCCAGATTTCAAGCATTTCCAGTTACCAATCCTCCTTCCTTGTTACCACCTGAAGAACTGATGCAGGTCATTTGGGCCTCCTTTGACCCCCGAGGAACATTTTAGATAGCAAAAAGAAAACCTCTGTTTGTATTGTGGAGCCTCTACGCATATGGTCATTTCTTGTCCACATTGGCTCAGAAAGCTTCCTCTTACTCTGTGAAGAGGAGAACAGATTGAGAGTAATTACGCCTTCTCCTACCCATTCTGAATCTACATTCTTTGTCAGGCTAACCACCTCTTCAGGTCCTTTCTGGATTAAAGCTTTGTTAGATTCTGGATAATGTAAAACCATTATTAAATCTGCTCAATTTAATCAGAATCAGAATCACATTATGTAATCCTTCAGCTTCTGTGGTGGTGACTACGTCACAAACCCATCAAATGAAATCACCCTGACAGAAAACTTCCAAAGTTAAGCAAAGCAGAGCTAACAAAAGGCATATTGGTTGGTCTCAAAATAAGAAAACTGCTTTCAACTAAAATATTTATGCAAAATTCTTGAAATTGAGTCAACAGCTTGGTCCTCCTTGAAGGCTGCTGTGCATGGGTTCTTAGGGATCAGAAAAGAGGCCAACTGTCCATTATAAATGACCTATTGGACAACTACAAGAATGTGGCTTGTAGAATGTCACTTAAAATTCTTTATTTACGTTTTCTAGACTTCTGTCTGACAACCAGGTGGATGTTAGTGATGAACAGGGGTTTTCACCAAGCCATTCTGAGTATGGAGCATCACGACCAAGGATGCTGGGATCCTGCAATGAAGGGAAACTACTGCTACCACAGATAGTGGAATCCTGCAATGGAAGGTAATGCTGCTTTCAAGGACACTGGAACCCTGCAATGATGAGGGGCTACTGCTTATTCTTTTTTATGAGACAAATCTACAAACAGAAAGCATCAAAATCCTATTTTCCCTAAAGCAAAAAAATGTAAATTACCGCTTTGTGTGTGTGTCTAATAAATGTGACGTGATAGAGACAATCTGGTTTTCCCACTGAATTCAGTATCCCTCAGTTACGCAGAAACATATATTCATAATCCAGATGCAGAGAAGTTTTTTTTTTAATTCGTTGAGTAATTAAATTAGGGGTGAGATATACTTGGAAAGCAATCATTGTCAATATGAATGCATGTTGACTTTTATAGTATCCAACAAGAAACCAAAAACATTTTCAACATCCATGCATAGAATACTGTATGACTCCAACATGTCTGTGTATATGAATGTATGTCCTAGTTACAGAGCATTTATTGGACCGAACTGCAATTATAGTATAATGAATTCTACTGCATAACCTTTGTATCGACTGTCAAAAGGTTGACACTATATGGTCAATAGGTCGACACGAGGAAAAGGTCAACATTGCAATCATCGCCATGAAAATGTCAACATGGTTATTTTTAGGGGGGGAGGGTATTTTTTATTTTTGAATTTTCATACTTTACTATACATGTGGCCTCCGATTGTGAACAGTAAAGTGTGCCAAGTGCAGGGGTAGTGAAGCAAGGCACCTCGCGCAAAGCATGGTGAGCAAAGTGGTATACAAATGGGGGACCACGTGCTCAGTTCTCCACAAAAGTGGAAAACTAATGTTGATCACTGCTATGTCGACCTTTTGCTTGCTTCAAATTTTTGTCACTCTTGACCTTGTATATATGGACTTTTAGGTGTCAACATAGACATTGTCAACCTAATGTACCGCACCCTAACAGCAGTCTGCGTAGTCAATAGATCACTCCCCTAAGTCCATACTTGCCTACTATTGGAAACTAGTTTCAGGGAGATTATAGTTGTTAATAGAATTTTGCAAAGCGCCCCATTGAGGGGGCATGTCATGCTCCACCCAAAAACCGTGTCTAGTTCCATATATGGAGCGATTGTGAAAAGAGATTGTGAACATGGCACCTAGAAGTGTGAGTGTGTACTGCTACATCTGAGAGGAATCTTTAATAATTACGTAGATCCAAATGTAGATGAGCCCCTAAGCAGTTAGTAAGAGCTACTATACTTGGTAAAGTGCTGGGAAATGGCGCTGATGATTCAATGTAACTGTATCTGTCTTTTATTCCTTTTTTCCCCAAAAATGTAACAGTGTAATGTGGGCTAGGTGAAATGAGGGATATTGCTAGACTGATGAGGGAGATTGGGAGATTGCTGCTATTTCAGGGAGTCTCCTGCAGAATGAAGGAGGGGAGGTAACTATGATGTAACAGTGTAATGTAGGCTAGGTGAAATGAGGGAGATTGCTAGACTAATGTGGGAGAGAGGGAGATTGCTGCTATTTCAGGGAGTCTCCTGCAGAATGCAGGAGGGTATGCAACTATGCCTAAGACATACACACTGGTGCAGGAAATTAGACCACCATTTTCATTTAACTTTTTTATTTGGCCTATATACAGTATATACTGTATGTCAGTTTTGTACTATTTACTCAAAATGGGGGAAACTTCAGTTTGCTGGTGGAATGTGCTATAAAATTGTACTTTTAAGTTATTCATATGCCCAAAAAAATTTTTTTAAGACAAATTTATGTTACTTGTTGGGTTTGAAGATGTACAAATCCTGCATGTAGACAGTCTTGGGCAGAAGGGCAGGTAGCTATCTATAGGTGTGAGAACTAAAACTTTGTAGAGAAAAGTCACAAGTTTCCTTGATCAGAGTAGACGTCGGTCCGACCCAGCTGCTTAACTAAAGGTTGTTTTTTTCCACCAGTTATTCAAGTGAAGTAGAGCAAAGGTCACCAATTACCTAGGGATGAAGATAAAGTTGTAAAGATCAGCTCTTAGCTGCCACCTTACATTAGAATCATCGCACATACAGGTAGAATGTCAAGAGGAATATATTGATTTTACGTTATTGTGTGTCTATGCTTGTTAAGTTATTTTACATGCAAAACTAATCCTGCAGATCAGCAAAACTTACTAAAGGCACCTTGTATTTATCATTTGGTGAAATCTTAATATCTATAAAATGTCCATACTATTAATTTTCATTGTGCACTTTTAGGTAAAATTATGATATCAGAACCACATTAAATACGCATTGTGTGATAAATATGACCATAGTATTGTAGTGTTCCCTCGGGATTGTCACAGCCAGAGTATTAAGACATGTATTGTATATTTACCTTCCAAACTTTTAGCAAGACGGTCCCTGCATTCCAGAACATGCTTCCATCAGCGCTGTGCACTCAGCCTCCCAACGCTGCAGTGTCTGCATCTAATCCTTACCCCATGTCTGCCTGTCAGCGCTCATCTCCTGTGGCCAAACTCTAAACTTTCCTGCCTTCCCTGAACATGGGAGCAGCCATGTTCTTCCTGGTCCTGTGAGGTTCTCTGCTGTCTTAATTGCCCAACCAATCACCACGCCTCTGCTGCTATATAGGTGCAGGGTAAGTAAAGCCAGATTGTGCTACCTGTATGGTGTTCTCTCTGTTTCTCTCACCTACTTCCAGGTGCCGTTGTCCAGGGCTACTCATCCTGCTCCAGGTCCTTAGTATACCAGCATGCAGCTTGCTTGGCTCCATTGGTGTTCCACCATCGATACTCACCATCAGCGATTCTGGTTTCATCAGTGTTCCCACACTAGGGGCCAGATTCTCTAAGCTTCAAAAGTGATAACATGGAGAGTGATAAACAGCCAGCCAATCAGTTCCTACCTGCCATGTAACAGACTGTGTTTGAAAAATGTCAGACAGGAGCTGATTGGCTGGCTGTTCATCACTCTCCATTTTATCACTTTTGAAGATTAGAGAATCTGACCACGAATCTGTTATCAGTTATACTTAGTGTGATAATATCATCTGGACTCCATCAGTGTTCCTACACTGTACCATTATACCACTGCTACGCTTGCTACAAAGAATTCCTCGCTCTCATAGACTGCATCAGCGTTCCTACGATGCACCTCTTGTTTATTACTTGTGCTCTTCCTATGGTACTGAATCCTGTCTGTAATTATTGCCGTTCATATACTCTTCAAGTCTCATCATCCATCACCTGTACCATCTGTGGTATTAATAAAGATTTGTGCTTTTACATTGTGGTCCTTCTTCTAAACCAGGGGTGAGCAATAAGCAGCCCTCCAGCTGTTGATGAACTACACATCCCAGCATGCTTTGCCTTAGGTTTGCTCTTTGGCCATGCTTAAACTGATTAAAGGCATGCTGGGATGTGTAGTTCATCAACAGTTAGAGGGCTGTTGATGAACTGTCCTGTGTGCCTCCTGGTAATGCGCAGTAGCCTTATCAATGCAGCACAGTTTGTGTACCAGTTAGCCCCTATGCCTGTGTTTATTTCCAGTTAGGATCTGTTAAATGACTTAATGTTTTAATTAGGAATGTGTGGTCTCAGTTTCTAGGAAACCAAGCCCACCGAACGTCCGTTTTCTGAGGGAATCTGAGTGCCGGTTTGGGTTTTCTCAACTTGCTTGTACTTCCCCTTAGTAGGTGCTATAACATGAAACTGAGTATTGGGTACTTGAGTACAGGTACTTACAGGGGCCAGGTTTGGATAATGATCAGAGAAGGCCTTATTTAAATTCCCTCCTCAGAGACAATGACCAACAACAGTTTTTCTTCTAAAATTATAACAATAAAACAGTCTATGTAATTAATCAGCTTTATGGTCCAAAAAATGCAGGTTACTGTGATATTTGTAATACACCAGCTGTGGCTCTTCTGTCAACCTGAGACTAGATCTCCTGGGTTCCTCATTTTGCAGCCGTTGCTTCCAGGGCCCCACTGCACCATCCAGCAGCTGCAGAGACAGCCCTCACACAGCTTGGTTCCTGATAGATTGTCTTCTCTCACCTTTGAAAAACCTGCAAGGGGTTAGCAGTGAAATGTGTAAGGCCCCCAAATATTGGTCATCCACTCCATTGGAAGCTTGGGTTGACCGCTTCCAGCCTGAACCAGCCTCGGACCTACCTTTTCTGCCATTTTGGAATAAACATTTAATAGGAACAGACTGCTTCCATATATATCTTTCTACTATAATATCAGATACAGTATGTGCATGTGCAATATTTCTGTTTTAATCAGTACTTAGTTTTTTAATAAATAAGTTATATATAAGTTGTATATTTTTTAGCACTGCTCTTCATCTTTATCATGGACCTCCATGGCTACACACTGCCAGGGACTTCTGCGGGTCCTCGTGTTGACTTGACGCAGGTGAGAACCTCTCCATATGGTATCTCTCTGTGTCATTGCCACAGCTGCCAGACCTTTCCAGATATATCTTGCTGGTCTCTGGGTATGCCCTCTTTCACGCTAGTCCATGCTGGACATGCCTATTACCATGTCCTCTTTCACGCTAGTCCATGCTGGACATACCTATTACCATCTGCCTGAGCTCTCTCCTGTTCCTGTAGTGTATTTAACATTTTGGAGAAAAAATCAGATCCAAAACCAAACCACGTGTGGGTAATTTTGTTAAATTAGTATTGTAACAAAAACACAAAATGAATACAAATCCAAAACTAAAACACACTGGTCAGTGCACGTCTAGTTTAATTTCAGATTGGTAGCTAGGTTCTCAGAGGAATAGAGCTTGATTTTAAAACTAATACAAAAAGACATCTATTAATCATAAAAGTAAGATCTCTATAAAGCACTAATAGAAATAAGACATTATACTTATCCTGCTCAGGAACTATGCATACACTTAAGGGAAAGATGTGTCATGCTTCTAGAGAAATAAAATGGAGATGTTGCACAAAGCAAACAATTTGGTTCTAACTGTCACTTATTTGAAAAGACAGAAGCTGATTGGCTGCTTTGGGCAACATCTACACTATATCATTCACCAAGTCTTGATACCTGATCTCCCGTTAAGTAAATTTAGTTATATAAATACATAAATGTAAATTAAAAATATAATCTTCTGTCTAGCGAAGCAACACTTCTCTCTTTATTATATACTGATTAATAAGTCATTTGAAACCAGTTAAATCCAGACTGATTGACGTTGGTCATAGATCATAAAAGGTCAAAGAAATGTTGATCTAAGTTTCATTGTACAAATCTTTAGATCTGAAGAGAACAAGATGAAAAATGTAGTTGCTTTTCAATTATGTCACCTAGGGAATCACACAGCAAAGTTAGTTATAACATAAGTGTAGTAATTTTCCTGTTTAAAGTGAATTCTGATTCTCATAATAGTCATCATTATTAATAGCACCTTTTCTCTCGAAAGTATGAGAATTTTCAGATTGTAGACAACTACATGTCTCCAGCACAAAAACAAGTTTGGGTTACTTCCTATTTTTTATTTACTAAATTAACTGAAGGAAATTAAAGATGTTTTTACCACTTTTAGGAGGTTGACTTCTCAATCTATCTGTGAAAAACCACCAAACAATAGTCAAAAGTTTTTTCTAGTGTTTATTGAAATTGAAAATATGTTTTGTCTCAAATACTCTGTCATTAAAGCATAGAACAAATGAACACTTACAGATAAGTTACAAATCATAGAAATCACAGAATCTAATGTTTTGCCTCGTAAAAGTAGGCACCTTTTGCAGATATAACGTCAAATTTACTAGCAAATCAAAATATTGTTTAAAAAGTTCTTCCCATTGTTGCAGAAGTTCCCACGAATGAGTAATACTTGTAGGTTGCTTTCCTGTCACCCTTATGTCAAGTTCATCACAAACTAGCTTGATGGGGTTTAAGTCTGGAGACTTTGCCATTCCATGATTTGAAACCTACAGTCTTGTTCTATTCCACAAATGTATTTCTGATATAGCCTAGAGGTATAATTTAGTTCATTATCTTGCTGTAGAATTAACTGTTGACCAACTAGCTACAGATCAGAGAGTTTTGGACGGTTTTGCAAAATGACATAGTTGCCATTTTGGTTAAGGGAGCCAAGCACTCTAGTTGCTGACTGAGAAACCAGCAAAATATTCCCAAAACATCACACTTCCTCCCCCATATTTAACAGTTCGTGCCACACTTGGGATACGGTCACTAGGTAGACACACTTTAGGTTGACAGGCAATGGATCAACCACTGAAGGTCAAAAGGGCTTAGATTGACATGGCTTAGGTCAACAGGGTTGGAAGGTTGAGACAAGCATTAGGTCGACAATGGCAAGGTCAACATGAGTTTTTCCCATACCCATGTCCATCACACACTGAGGAGTCATCCATTTTACCACCTCGATTACAAACACAAACCCTTGTGTAATAACACTTAAGATTCTGATTCATTGGTCAATAATACATTTTCCAGACTTCAGCAGGTCACTTGCAGTGCTTAATTGTCCAGGCAAGCCTCTTTTTCTTATGTTGCCATATTAGCAACAGGTTTATTACAGCAAATCTAGCAAACCTTCAGCTTGATGTCTTGTCTTCATAGATGAAACTGAAATTTGCTTCCTTTGACCACCGATAAGCTGTACTTGTGGCTGTTTTCCTATGAGCCGCCTATCATGCAAGTTGATGGAGCAAAAAAGTTGATTTGAGTCTGTCAGCACTATTCCAGTCAGAAAAAATACTTTTTGATCGTGTAGGAATCTACTCAATGGCACCTTGATTTTTTTTATTTACATTTTTCTAAAGGGTAGTTACATTTTTAGGGGTTAACATCATTTTTTGTCTTCAATTGCTAATTGCTTTAGTCTTTCCTTTGTTTTAGTAATGTACTACTATATATATATATATATATATATATGTATATACATATATATATATATATATATATATATATATATATATATATATATACAAACACACATATTTATCTAGGTTGCTCAGTGGAATTTTTCCCTTTGGGCTAAGCATTTTCAGTACGGCAGAATTTACTTTGCAATATTTTTACAGAATCCCGACCTTAGCCATCTTTACATCCAAACTAAATGCTATGGGCAACATTAGCTGTTATTTAATTTTACATGAAAATTGTCCCTGCTACAGGGAAAAAGGCACATACTGTACATAAGAGAATCAAACTTTTTTTTATAATTAATTGATTTTTTTTTCCCCAAATGACCTTTCTTTTCTGTAATAAACCAATCGTCAAGTTAAATTTATTTTCATTATATACAATTTTAAATTAGAGCAATCTCAGTTAAATAACTGATAGAAATAGAAGCTTGAAGTTGGAGCAATACCAAGAAAAATATAGCGATTAGTGATTATTATAATCAGGCCATGAATCATGTGTCATTTATTGTAGGTAATATTAATCATACCTATAAAGGCTAATTTTATAGTCAGAGTTAATAATGCACTTTGCATTATTTTAAATTTGTCTCAGTGCTTTTAAAAAAAAATCAGGATCAGATGGTCTGAACATTTTCCAATGGTATTCTTGGCAGTAAAGGAAATTCCAATATAAGTGAAAATGCTTGGAAAACATTCTACAATGATACATTTTTATTAAATAAAATTGAAAGGGTAAATTGTCTTTTTACTGTTAAAGGTGTGAGAGGCAGTGTACGAGTGGATGATATGAATTGTGGGTAGGATGCAATTTAAGCAGTGTTGTCATTTATTGGATGACGTTCCTTATTCTTCAGAGAGAGGGATTTCCTAGCAGTCATAGATACATAATTTCTTGTGTATTTATAACATCAAAACTGAGAAATAAAACTTCTCTACTGCAGAACTAATCTAAAGCCCATTTTTTGGAGATATCTCTTTATCTAATGCTATAAGCCTGCATGGCTAATAATGTACATCTATATATTTAAATATCTATATCTAGATAAATAATTCTCACCATATAGTGGCTCTCTACAGTCTGGTCATCTGGCAAGGTTTCAGGCTTGTTAAACCTTTCTTCAGGAACGAGATAAATCATTTAGTCCCTGATGGTGAATCAAATAAACTAGAAATGGTTGGCAAATGACTGTGCACCAAGTGTCTTCATGATGTGCATGGAGATCGGAGAATGCCACTATACTGTGAGGATTATATATTACAATGAGAGGGCACCATGCAGTAGCACCAATTGAGAGGAGTGCTGGTATTTTTATATATAAACCTTCATCGACTGATAGGTAGACCATTAAACATCTGATATCAGCCACAATCAAAACCTCATTCTTTCTACTGAGGAACATGGCCAGAATCAAGCACTTAATTCCCCCAGATCTGCCTACAGACTTATGCATTTGTATCATCACATTTAGACTACTGCAATGCCCTCTACCTTGGCCTCCCAGCAAAGAATTGCACCACTTACAGGTAAAACAAAATGCAGCAGCAAGGCTACTAACCAACCAGCCCCACTACAAGAACATAACACAAATTATCTACTCCCGTCACTGGCTACCTGTAAGAGCGGAAATAATTTTTAAGATTGGCTTAATGACTTTCAAAGCTCTTTATGACCAGAGCCCAAGGTACTTGAAACAGCTTCTGATTCTTTATTGCCCATCTCGAATACTGCGATCTGCAGATGATGGACTATTAACTGTACCTAGAATCTGCCTGAACTCATCCGGGGTAGAGCTTTCAGCTTTGTGGCTCTGACTCTATGGAACTCTCTTCCCTGCACAGTGCGAGAGGCACCCACTCTGAATTCCTTCAAAAATACTCAAGACTTTCCTGTTCTCATAAGCATTTCACTAGTACCCACTGTTAGGCTTGGTTTTCTTCTATGCTCTCAAGGAAAATATAAAGCACTTTGAGTCCTATTGGGAGAAAAGTGCTGTATAAATAATCCTATTATTATATATCATTATACAATGGATGTACATTGTGGTACTGGTGTACAATGTTACCAATAGTCACACTCGAATCAAAGGGACCTAAGTGAGCTCTAGACTCTGTCATTGTCATAGATAGTAAGATAGATTGGACAGATAGATGAGATTGATAAATTATATAATTTAGAGATATAAGTAACATAGAAACATAGAATTTGAGATCAGAGAAGAACCACTTGGCCCATCTAGTCTGCCCCTTTTTTAAACATGTTACCTCAAACCATATTTGATCCTTATTTCTTAGTAAGGATATCAATATGCCTATCCCAAGCATGTTTACATTGTACTACTGTATTTAACTCTACCACCTCTGATGGGAAGCTATTCCACTTATCAACTACCCTTTCTGTAAAGTAATTTTTTCTCAAATTTCCCCTGACTCTTCCTCCCTCTAGTTTCAGTGCATGTCCTCGTGTTCTGCTGCTCCTCTTCCTGTGAAGAATGTCTCCCACCAGTACCTTGGTAAAACCCTTGATATATTTGAAAGTTCCTATCATGTCCCCCCTTTCCCTTCTCTGTTCTAAACTATACATATTAAGATATTTTAGTTTTTCCTGGTAAGTTTTGTGATGTAGGCAATGCACCATTTTAGTTGCCCTTCTTTGTACAATCTCCAATGTATGTATATCCTTCTGGAGATATGGCCTCCAGAACTGAACACAGTACTCTAGATGAGGTCATACCAATGACCTATACAGTGGCATTATTACTTCTTTTCTACTGCTGATTCCTCTCCCTATGCAACCAAGCATCTGACTCACCTTCTTCATTGCTTTGTTAAATTGCGTGTCTGCCTTTAAGTCCCCTGAAATAGTGACACCTAGATCCCCCTCTTCATCAGTAGTTTCCATTATAGTGCCATTTATACTATATATATATATAGTCTTTGGATTTTTGATACCCAAGTGCATTATTTTGCATTTTTTGGCATTAAACTGTAGTTGCCATGCTCTTGACCATTCCTCTAATCTACTTAGATCATCAATCATCTGTTGCATACCTTTATGTCATCTGCACAAATGCACATTTTACCCATAATTACATTTGCAATATCACCAATAAAGACATTAAAAAGCACTGGTCCAAGTACAGATCCCTGCGGTACTCCACTTTTAACCTTTCCCTTCTGCGACTGTACTCCATTTACTACAACTCTCCGTTTTCTGTCCTGCAACCAAGGTCTTATCCATTCAACCATCTTAGAATCCAATCCCAAGCTTTCAAATTTATTGAACAGTGTGTGATGTGGGACAGTGTCAAAAGCCTTACCACAGTCTACATAAGCTACATCTACAGCCCCACCTTGATCTATTACTTTTAGTCACCTAGTCAAAAAGTCGATAAGATTTGTTTGACATGATCTTCCCCCAGTAAACCCATGCTGTTTAGGATCCTGTAAGTTGCTGGTTTTTAGATATTCTACAACTTTTTGGTTAAGAGTGTTTCCATCAATGTCCCTACTACTGATAAGACTCACTGGTCGGTAGTTGCTTAAGGTAATCAGATAGATAGCTAGATAGAAGGGTCAAAGAGGTCTTATAAGAGAACATTGTATTTAGAATTATTCAATAATACAAGCTATTCCAGATGGCAACGTTGATTTAACATAAACTTTTTTCCCCAACTTGCGCACATAAGCTATGACAGTGCAAGAGACTGTGAAATGCGGCCCATTTAAACTAAGTCATTTCAATGAATTATTAACAAAGCATTAAAGGTACTATTTATATAGCCAATGTAAGACACTTTAAATATAGCACACAAGCTGTTTGAGCGTCTTTAGATTGCCTTCATTTAAAAAGGAAAGCATTTACAGATAAGGCGACCATCCAAGCGTGCATAAATCTCAAATTGCCACGGCTGACCCATATAAGCGTGGATGGTGTCTCACATATATATCAAATGTTATAATTAGCCGCAACCTAGTTTGCAAAACGACATATATCAGAGTTTCAACACTCACTTAATCTAGTCAAATTCTTTTGCAGTTTAGAAAGCATGCTGTCTCGCAGTGACAGTCAGTTTTATAGTATGAATCAATTTGTCTCCACTGACGGAAAATAATTGCAAAGCAAACAAATTATCTATGCTACGTTGAATTCTATTCACTCCGGGGATTTCGAGCGTAAAGCTTTAAAAGATTTTTATTCCTTCCACAAATCATGACCTCTTTTACAAACAGTGAGGAATGAGGCCGCGGAGAAATGTTTTTGGAGGGTTGACTGAAGTCTATTTTTGGAGAAAAAAAAGAAACAAACAAATAAAAACAAAATACAAATCAAGAAGTGTGTTTTTTGTTTTTTTCCAAAATTGAAAAATTCATTGAATTATTTATGCCACTTGACTCTTAAATAGCTTTTATAAATGTAATAAATATGATTTATTTATTTTTTGGCTTTTTGTTCTGTGCAACCATACTATGTAAACCGAAATGATGAGAATTATTATAATACAGATAAGTAGTGAGCATTACTAAATTTCATCTAGACATCTGTTTGGCTTATATATTATTTTGTTTGCAGTTTTGTCAAATCAGTCCAAATTGACCATACATGATGGATTATTTTCACATTTCATAAAGAAATTAGAGGCTTTAGAATGTCACTAGTCCGCAATTGACAGATTTGGCTTAGATCCTCTACCGGAGCGGATGAATCAATCAGTGGTATAGCTATTTCAGCTTTGCCACTTACAACTGAGTCATCTGTTGTTAAGAGGAAATCAACCACCTGCAATGTGTTTCATGCTGCAGTATACTGTATGACAAGCATTAGCAGGCTGCAGGCAAACTTATATTTCTTAAGACTTGATCTCATTGGAAGTGGTACACTTGTATACATTGCATACATGTAATATCTACCAGGTGCATTATTGGAGTCTTAGTAAACTAGAAAATAGAATACTATGGGGTATTGGAGATTCATTTATATATTTTAAGTCTAGTAAAGACATCAGACAAATACAGGTGATAAGTGAAACACGTGGAAGTCCACGGAAAAGACAAAAATAAAGCTCTGATCAAAAAGGCACAAAGGTTGGGAAGTAATGTAGGCGGGATGCTGGCTGAACGTATTTAAAGGGGCAGTCATATATAAGGCATGGTTTTAACTTGTCCCTTTAAAAAAAAAAAAAGAACTCTGCGTTCAGCCGACATCCCGCATGTCTGCCAGACTTGCAACATTACATCCTACCCAAAATGCTATAATTATATAGTATGCCCGCCGGGCCCTATTCAATGCTGCCTTCCCTGACAGCATTGAGCAGGGTAACTCGGCAGAACGAGCCCGACATCACTAGCTGTCAGGCTCGTCCTGCTGAGAAAAGACGGGAAGTGACGAGCTGTCGGCTGCAGCTCGCCTCTTCCCGGCCGCAATACGCGGACCTGCCCCCTTCTCGCTCCCCGGCAGGCAGGTCATTGAATCCCACCTGCATGTTCTTGGTCGAGCTGACCGAGAACGGGACTGGGTCACGGCGGTCGAGCAAGCTCGACTACCGTGACCATCACATTGAATACCCCCCCTAAATATAAAAAAAGAAATAAAGTAAGGAAGAGAAAAAAAGATAAGTTTACTAAATAAATTAGCAAAATAAAATAGGGGAGCGTGTCTGGGGAGGGGGGGGGGGCAATAGCAGTAAGAAAATGATGGGGGAAACAATCTTGGCTCATAATTGGTTTTATATTATTATATTGGGGTCAAGAGCTCCAAAGTTTGTTAAAGGAGACACTTTTTTCAGAGTCGGGAGAGCAGCCATGGTGAAAAGGATCTATGATAGTGGGTAGCCACAAGGCAAGTGGGCTTGCTCAGCATATTAAGGCCCTTACAAAAATCAGGAAGTGGTAGGGGGGAAAATGCATATTTCGTACAAAGAGGATGTCCAGGCCTACAAGTTGAGATTAGAATCTTTCAAAAATAATAGAGGACCACCAAATATGTAGGCACGACCATGATTGCTAACCCCTCCAACAGATAGAAAAGACAGGGAAATATTTTTTGCATCTGGCTGGGACCAAATACCATCTATATAGGATTTTATACACATTTAATTTTACGTAAACATTGATGGAAAAGTTCACATCTGAACATAAATCTGGCCAGGCGCCTAAATCCAGGTCCTCTGAAGATCTTTTTGACAAGTTACTTGAAGAAGTGATGAGATCTGCACATAAGGATTTATAGGGGCTATATTGTAAGTGTCGATGGATTCAGCTGCAAGGACTCTGACAATTTTTTTTTAAAAAGTTCATACAGTTCCATAGATTCCCTGAGAATACAATTCCGATTGGCAATGTGATTTGCCAAATGGTGGAAATCAAAAATCAGTGATGTGTCACAGAATTGGGGAAATTCAACATTTTAACTCTCCAATTCCAACCATTTTTTGTTGAAACGAGCCTAGTAAATGCAACATTTAGAATTTATCCTAAACCCCCATCCCCAGCTTTGGCAGAACATAAAATTGGCACCTAACAGGCCAGAGAAATTAGCTCCTTGTGTCAAAGCTGCTGAAATGTAGGGCGATGCGGACTTATAAATTCCTGCAGTCAACTCAGAATCCGGGACAATGTCCCTTACCAAATTTCAGGAGAAAGACGAATCACTAGGTGTTAGTAGACTACCGGAGGCTCGGTAGACTGCAGTAACTACAATATGGTAGATGTCATGGAATAGGATGAGAGATGGTGATTTGATGTCTAGAAATTAAAACGTTCCAAGTTTACTCATTTAAATTAGTGTGATATGTGCATAAAAATAAATAAATACAATGACATACAGTAGTTACATAGTAGTTAAGGCTGAATAAAGACTTGTGTCCATCAAGTTCAACCTTAGTAGCGAGTATGATCTATTAGCTTCATCCCTTAGTTATACGTAGTGTATTTTAATATCTTTAAAGATAGATTATGATTATTGTTTGTAGCCCTGGATGTTTTTAAACAATAGATGTTTGTCCAAAGTTATTTTAAACATATTTATTGTGTCTGCCGACACCACATCTCCAGGAAGAGAGTTGCATAGTTTTGCTGCCCTGACCGTAAAAAAATGTTTTCCTTCTAGGGGAACAAAATCTTTTTTCCTCTAATCTAAACTCATGCCCACGTGTCCTAGAGTCCATGTTAAGCATGTCCCCCCTTAAACATCTCCTCTTTAGTGTAAACAATCCCAATTTGTTCAATCTGTCTTTATAGTTTAAAATATCCATTCCCTTTATTAGCTTTGTTGCTCTTCTTTGGATTTTTTCCAGTTCTATGATGTCCTTTTTATAGTGCGGGCCCCAGAATTGTACTCCGTATTCTAGATGTGGTCTAACCAATGCCTTGTACAGTGGCATAATTACATTTTCGTCCCTAGTCTCCAGGCCCCTTCTTATACATGCTAGTATCCTGTTGGCCTTATTTGTTGCTACATGACACTGAGCACTACATCCCAATTTGATATCAATTTGGACTACTAGGTCCTTTTCAAGCTCTGAATTACCCAGTGCCTCACCGCTTAGGTTATAACTAACACACTGGTTATGTCTCTCAAGATGCATAACCGTGCGTTTATCAACATTGAACCTCATTTTCCACTTTTTTGCCCACTTATATAATTTATTAAGATCGCTCTAAAGCGTGGAGACATACTCAGTTGATCTAATTACTCTACGGATAGTGATGCTGGGACAATTGGGAACACTATATTTTTGGAAGCAAATCATTTATTAGATGAAAAAAAAACAGAGTGACTTAGAAAGTCACACAGGAGTGCTGGTATGACACTGGTGGTGGTTAATTTAATATGATTTGTGTAAGCTGCGGCCAGGGGCGAATTTAGGGGTCAGGCCGCCCCTAGGCACAACATTTTTGTGCCCCCCCCCACTATTTTAATGTAATCATATATGTATATACATTGTTATTTATATATTTCATAAAAATGTAACTGTAGCCCACCTTAATATTTTTTTAAGCACTCTGGACTGCTCACTGTACGGAGGACCCGGAGGAAGGCACTTATTAGTACAGTGATTAGCACAGTGTCTCCGTCAGTCTCTCTCTGGCTCACACACTGTGACTGACTGAGCGCAGGAAGGATCTGCGCGCCGCTCAGCTCAGCTGCTGGATACATAGCAGCCAATAGACTGTGTGTGTAGAGTAGCCAATGGGCAGGAGCCGGCAGCAGTGAGCCTGAGCCCTTTCCGGACGCCCAAGGGGACCGTCGGACCCAGCCACTAAGCGGTGATGTAATGTGCATGGCAGAGTGAGTGGGCAGTGGCGGGTGACGAGCATCGCTGCCACCGACATATAATAATTCATGTCTGCGGTGGCGGCGCTCGTCAGTCATCGCTGCCCACCCGCTGTGCCATTTAACAGAATGTCAGCCTGCCTGCCGCCCCTTAATTGATGCCGCCCTGAGGCCGGTGCCTCACGGGCCTAGGCACAAATCCGGCCCTGGCTGCGGCCTCCTATCAGAGGAATTGTGTACCTCTGTATTTGGGACAATGCTACAGGGTGTTGTTCGGCTATAAGCCTACACCATTAGGTGGCGCTGCTTCACTCAAAGAATATACTGGACTAATAGAATATAGGATTATCAGTTTAATAAAAATACATAATCAATACATATTATATATACATTGTGCACAATCAAAGAATATATAAAAATGAACACACAAGACATACAACATTTACAACATACACACAAAGCGGATATGGATAATGTTCTGAAGAATATTGAAGCTACTGTAAATACCTCGGCGGCTTCCTCAACTGGATCCAGCTGAGGAAGCCGCTGAGGTACTTACAGGCGGAGAAACGCGTATTGGAGCCCCTGCACAGCCCGGTTATGGCCAGTTTGGCACTGCCGCATAATATTGGTGACACAGCCCCTTGATGAACAGCCGCATACCATATGGACATTGACACCTGGAGCTTGTCCCCTTGAAAAAGGGTCGACTTATTCTAAAGGAATTCTATTATATGCTCTGATAAAGGAGAAAGGTCCTATATCCTTACAATAAGGAGAACGGCACTACCAATGAATGGGACTGGTAAATATGGATACTAATGCCTCTGAATAGTAAAGCAAATAATAAGCATATAAAGCCTCAATATTCTTCAGAACATTATCCATATCTGCTTTGTGTGTATGTGTTAAATGTTGTATGTCTTGTGTGTCCATTTTTATATATTCCTTGATTGTGCATAATGTATATATAATATGTATTGATATGTATTTTTATTAAATTGATAATCCTATATTCTATTAGTCCAGTTTATTCTTTGAGTGAAGCAGCGCCACCTAATGGTGTAGGCTTATAGCCGAACACCACCCTGTAGCATTTATTAGATGAATAACTATGTGTTAACACGTTCTAAGTAGATACTGCATATGACACGGCTCTAGTGAGTGCAATCCATTTGTCCTGCTCAGTTCTGTGAAATTCAATTGACTGCTTTATTTTACTAGGGATTGGTAACTGTGGGAATTAATAGTCAGGAAAAACAGATTGATTTTAATTACAGTACAGGTTGAGTATCCCGTATCCAAAATGCTCGGGACCAGGAGAATTTTGGATAACGGATTATTCCGTATTTCGGAATATTTTAATATTTCAATGATGTATTTTGAAGTATCTTGCATTTATGCTGTATAAACACATAATATACACACAAATATATTTTATTACCACATAAAATACACACAAACATATTTTAATTGTTCAAAAAACAAGGTTTCAAAACGTGAAACAAAATGTGTGTACTATCTCAGCACTGAATTTGAATGCCAAGCAATCATTGTCTTGCACATATATAGTGCCAGTTACATATCATGTCCCCAGTGATGCTGTTACATATGTCCCCAGTGAGTTTTTAGCAAAAAAAATTTTTTTTTTCACTTTCTGGAATGTCCGTATTTCGGAATAATTCGGATAACGGATATTCGGATACGGGATACTCGACCTGTACTACAATAACTGCCCTGAGCCCTAGTGGAAAGAAGGAGTGGTAGCGTTAGAAGCTGAGGAAGACATACAATAGGGTCATACAGTATTTAAAAAACCATAAACATGACCTCTTTCCTTATTAGTATATCATTGAATCCTGACATCCCCTATAACTATCCTAGAACTATTTACTTTATTTAACAGTTTTGAGTGGCAACTTTGCTGTGAACGATCCTCAAAATATCCGCTAAAAATGCCAGCATCGATCACAGCGACTGTTCGACTGATTTGATTGGCAATTTTCACACCTATTTTGACAAATTCCCTTGGCACTCAAAGAGTTAAGTGCACGCTTTAAAGCTTTATTTAGTCAAAGCTCTGTATCTTCGTATAGGATTCAGCTTGGGGAGACAATGTACTGAAGAACTGTGAGCTTCCCATGTTCCATTTTATTACTGGAGGAACCAGGTTTGGCTAGTGCCACAATTTAGTATGTTTTTATTTATTAGGCATATCCTCCGCAGGCTATCGGTTATCTAATGCACATGTTCTCAAACTCTGTCCTCAGGACCCCACACAGAGCAGGTTTTGCAGGTCTCCTCACAGAATCACAAGTGGAATAATTAGATCCACCTGTGGATCTTATAAAATGTGTGAATACACCTGTGCACCTGCAGGGTGAACTGGAAAACTGTGTGAACTGAGTAGGGTCCTGAGGACCGAGTTTGTGAACCCCTGATCTAATGTATCTGTCCTAGAAATAGAACGACCTGGAAAAATATCAACATGAGGACCTATGCGTTATCACCCTGGAGGACCTTTACGGGGTAATAGGGTCTTTTAGAGACCCCTATTAACCATAGGTCCCTTAACCTGGGTGACTGCATTTGACTGCAGTGGTCTTAATTGGGCAGGAAAGGGTGAGTGGTGGTGATTTTTAGGGTTAATAATCAAATAGGGGCAACTTGGTAATGTTAGCAGGAATAATATTTAGTACTTGAAAACTCCTTACCTGGATATAGGAGTATATGTAGGTAACAGAAAATCAAAAGATACAGCAGGAAGTGGCATCCCGCTAGCCTGCTGCTTACCACTTACCCTAGTAGGAGCTGCTTGGCACAACACCCTATTAGGCGCTTGTACACTTTTAGCCATAAGGCTACTAGTTTTTCTTGCTGCTTACCACTTGTTGTGGTTGTCTTAGGAGAATTACTGTGAAGCGGTTCTCCCATGTCGTAACAGCCATGGCGTGGTCCAAGCAGCCACACGTCCCTGGCCTGGTTCCACATGTGCAGCAGGGAACGCGACTTCTGGGACGCCAGTATCATGAGATCTCAGCCACCCGGAGGCGCGTCTCCACTGGACCCGTGAGCTCAACTCCGGGAAGAGACTGGTGGTGATGACTGTTTAAAGTGTGATGAGAAGGTGATGGCGATGTCCCAAACGCATTTCAGCCTTAACGGCCTTTTTCAAGAAAAGCATACAAAATTACCTGTTGGATGTTCTCAGTCTGTCAAGCACTACTTATTTGAAGATATAACTTTTTCAATGAAATACACAAAACCAAGTGTTATCATCTTTCTTTGGAAATAATATCACTATTGAGACTCCATGGAACACTATTTTCTCTGCAGATAGTTATCAAACCATTAGAAAACCGTTCATGTATTGAAACAGACATTTGTAATTTATAGCAATGATGGGGTATTCAGAGTCGTACAGATCTCTGTCGTATCTACATTTTCAGCTGAGTGTAACTTAGTGTTCCTTCTAGGAAATGGGCAAGGCGGGGGCAGAATGAAAGGGGCGGGCCAGCCTGCTGACATCACCAAAGTGGGTGGGCCTTGTCAACAAAGAGGGCGGGGCAGGCCCTGCCATGTAACCGAAGTGGGCGGGCCAGGCCCTGCCAAAGTAACTGCTTGCGAAGTGCCGGGCTTCAACATGGGCTCTGGGCCTCCCCATGCGCATCAGCAGCAGGCTGTTCTAGCAGGGCGCTGCTAGAGGGGCAGGGCACATTTTGCCCTTTAAAAATCGGACAGGTTGTGGCACCCCGCTAAAACAGTCTAGTGGGAACACCATAACTGGGCACTGGCATGTGGGAATGTACACAGAATTATGGGTTATTCAGACATACTGTAGGTTTTTTCTGCTCATTAAAATCAATAATAATGGGAGCGGCTGTAAAGCTCATTTTTTGATTATTTTGATTTCTGGTCATTAGAAGGTTTCACAAAATCCCATATAAGAATGGAGCTGAATTAAGAACTGTTATCAGGAAACCTTTCCAAATGCCTTGTTTGCAGTGAACAAGAAGGTAGGGATGGCCATCGACCATTGATGATTTAAAATCATCAATGGTTTATGGCCGATGTTGAATACTTTTGCCATAGATGTGGGAGAACCAGATGGTTTCCCTACATCGATGGCAAAGGAGAACCGATGTTTCCTTTTTTTTTTTTCAAGGTGCCGGGACTAGGTGCATAGCTCTGTCCCCCTCCCCCCCAACATCCAGAAGTTCCACCACCGAATTCTGATTGGCCCACAGGCCATTCAGTCAAATGTAATGGATGACCATCGATAGCTATAACTATCGATGGTTATTCATCATATAGTTTACTACTATCGATGGCTGGGTGCAAAATCGCCATCAATGGCAACCATCGATGGCAACTGCAAAGATGGCCATCCTTACAAGAAGGGTTTATTTACTGTATACTTCTTGGACAACAATAGACCAATTTAAAGGTAAAAAGAGTAAATTAAGTATCCACAGAAAAATGGTTAAAAAAAGAGTTCATTTTTAGAAATGTATATTATTGAGAAGGGTGGGTATCGCCATACTTTGGGCGGGATGTAGTAAAAAAAATGTGGTTAAAAACCCTGTTTTCTAGGTTTTATACACATTTTAAAATTCACTAGAGCCCCTCACTGCAGAGCTTTGCTGCGGGAGATACACCAGCTCTAGTTGGCAGAACCCCATAGAAGCCAATGGGCTCCACTTTGCAGCACACAGATCCCTCCCAGCATGCCCTGCAGCCACCAGCTTCTCTGCGCATGCGCAGTTGGACTTCCCTGTTAGAAAAGAGGAAGGCTTCTGGCGGCTTCCAGGTCCAGCGGCTTCCACTGCAAGCAGGTCTACCGGCTTGCAGCTTCCTCTTCTGGTGGCTTCCGGCGACCTTTGCATCAAGGGGTCTGATCACCTGCCGCTTCCGGGTCTGGTGGCTTCCAGCAACCAACTGGGGCCCCAGCTCTGTACATGGCTCTGCAGCACGTGGCCCACCTTTAGCGTTAATGCAATAAAAATATTATTGCCATTATTAAGTTACAGCTTTAACGCGATAATATCGCATTAACTTGCCCAGCAATAAAAAAAAACATGCAATACATTTCAACAGTGGAGTAACAAATTTTTAAATTGTCAAATTTATTTGAAATTTTGTATTTTGAACAACTGAAATACCAATTGTGAAGTATTATATCTAATGAATTTGAACTTTATTGTTATCAAAAACTTTTCAAGTATAAGATCTGTAGTCTAAATCCTAAATAACACGGAGTGACAATGCTTTTTCATTATGCTGTAGTATAAATATTGTAGTAACAAAAAATGTCAATATAAAGGTGTGCTAACGTATTCTATATAGATCATTTTATTTATCCTTTATGCATTATGTGTATTTTTTTAAAGTACTTTATCTTGTGTTCATTATCATAAAAATCTACATAAATTTTTTACAAGAATTTGGAAGACTGCATGAAAAATAGACAGCAACACATAAAAGTAAAAAATAATATTATTGTTAATTAAAACACATAAAAGTAATTAAGATCAGCTAAAGGTTATACTATTAATAACTAAGCTGACATTGATAGCTAGAAAAGATAGCGAATGTGCCCATGTAACGATTCATTTATACATGAATTATTGTGTTCAATTGTTTTTAAGTAACCATGATGGTCTATTATGACCTAACATACTGAAATAAGACCACCACCAAGGCTTCTCTCTGTCTTGAGATTCTTCACCTAGATCACCTTCTCCATGCTGGGCATGAGGGTTAAAAGAGTCCAGTGGGTCAAATCGATCATAAATATCTTCTGGAACAACTTTGCGACTTTTCACATCAACGCGGTTCAAGACAAAATTGACTCGTCCAGCCTTAGTCAATTTAGCTGGTAGAGTAATTTTTTTGGTAACCTTAGAGAAGCCGAAAGCTTCTGCGGAGACCACGTGGACACCTGGAATCAAAAGTCGCCAGTAATCTCCATCTTCACCTTTAAAAAAAAAAAGAAAAGAAAAAATCACAAAAACAAAAATCTTTTGACTAAAATGAAATAATCAATAACTTCAAAATATTGCTATAAATAAATGATGAAATAGCATCTACAAAGTACTCCTGGGGGAGGTTAGGTAACAGTTGTAGGACAGAAAATTCACAGCTCATACAAAATGCACGTATGAAGACAAATTGGGGATGATTATGGCTAAAGCATTACCGTAATAACTAAGACGTTTTAGCAAATATATAAATAAATAACAATAATAATAATAAGAGCCTGCACATGTAATATTTATTTGACGCAAGGGGCCACCTACTTATTCTCAAACGGACCCCGTTGTTAGAACACTTCACCTTTTAGCAACACTTATGTTTTACAATGCTACGCTTAATTTTTTATGCTAGAAACCCTTTCAGTGCCATCGATGAAGAATTTATAGCTATGTCCACTGCACACTTACGTTGCCATCACCATTAATAATAATTTGAGCTTCCTGCCATAGTGTGCACAGGGACAAAAGGATCTTTACAAGCAAAATAAAATATGACTGTTGTGCCTGTATTCCAGCTGCAGGAGTTTGGAAAGGGGTTGGAAAATGTGGCTCTCCCGGAGAAGGTGACATGGTCAACCACTATTGGTCGGCAGTCAAAAGGTCGACACATGGAAAAGGTCAATATGCATTAGGCCAATATGGTCAAGAGGTCAACATGAAAAACATAGACATAGAAATAGGTCGACATGATTTTTTCATACCCAATTTGGGTGGGGCCAATTTTTGTTAAATATAGTGATCAAAACAAGAAGAAGAGGTGGTTTCGCACATGGATTAAAATAAGAAATGACGATAGTGTATGTAATAATAATAACAACATCTATTTAAACGCAGCCACAGTGCTCCACTTATATATAATCAGTAGATACACATGGTTCTTAATACAAAAGTTTGTGCAGAAAAATACTTGACATAATCACTAGTGAATCCCAGTGCAGAATGCGTCTTATTTTCAGAAAATAATTATTACGATCTGTACAATTTTCGAATTAATGAGAGTGATTATAAATTATGCGGCATCACAATGTGAAGCTTACAATGGGCACATTGATTGAATTGTGTAGAATCAGAGAATGAAGAACCACATCACGGAGAAAATACAGGCGTGCAGAAAGATCACGGGTATTAAGATTAAACTCTTCCTTCATGTCCCCGGCCTATTCAAAATGTAAGATTGATAACACTGCCATTGATGGTCAATGTCTTTAATCCACCAGCAAAAAATAATCAGATAATTGAGCCATCAATGGTTTATCCTTGTGCATAGTATCAGTTTGAGACAGTTGTGAATTTCTTTTGGTGATTTTTTTTTAATTAAAAATAGTGTTTCATTTGTTTGGTTAAAAAAAATGTCAAAAGATAATCTAGAATATGTTCATGAATTGTTCTTAATTGCTATTATTAACCCTTTGAGTGCCAACATCTCTGTGAGAGATGTTCAAAATATCCACTAAAACTGCCGGCGTCGCTCACATTTGCTATATAAATTCAAATTCAAAATGGCGTATTAAAAAAAAGATTATATTTCCTATATAAGGTAAACATTGCAGGTCATTTTGATGAATAAAAATGTTTGCTTGCCAATTTTCACACCTATTTTGACAAATTCACTTCGCACACAAAGGGTTCATTTATATTATTCATAAATTGCACAGTCCAACAAAAACAACTCTTCAGTTGCCAAGTATCTTTTAATGTATTTAGGGTATTTTGGGGTTTCTGGATTGATAAAGTAAAGCAACTTTTTCAAATTGGCTCTAGTTCTTGAGATAATGTATACCCTCAACTTAAGTCCCATACACACTAGATGATATCGTTTATGAATGATATTGGCAACGATTATCTGCTGAATCACTGGCAAGCGATATAGTGCATACACACTGAGCGATATTGTTAACAATATCGTTCAGTGATATCATTGGGTTCCCCACAGAACATGCAGTCATTCATGATATAGTTAACGTTGACCTGCACGTACAGACAACAGTAGGTATCATTATCAACCAGCAGGAACACGCATCATTAATGATCTTGAGCATACACACACTGGACAATATGAACGATATATCATTAACGATATTGTTCATATCGTTAATGATATATTGTCTAGTGTGTATGGGGCGTAATAGGAAACCTAGATATAACGCGTGCATATGGGAATCTCCCAGAACAATCTAGAAGATGAGACACACCAAAGTCTAAAAGTGATTGGCCATTGTCAGTAGACTGTTGAGCGATTTGAGTTGTCCATTGTGTTACTTGTTTCTCATCCATATATCTCAGAAATCAGAGCTAATCTACCTAACCCATGTGATACTGAGAATCAGTACCACAAAGTTACATAAACGTCTCTCTAATATGATAGCCAATAAAATGAGTATTGATCAGTGTTATTCATTTGTCCACATGAAATGGATACAAATATTACCTGTGGTTACGTCGTGACGAATTCCTTTTACTGAGATCCGAGCATTTTTTATTGGATTGCCATATTCATCCTTGACTACTCCCTTAATGCCACGATGCACCTAGGAGTAAAACAAGTTGGTTTTTACTCTACAGTTAATTTATCAGTTATCTGATCTGTATCAAACCTTCTAGATATGAAGAAAGGGAGCTGTGAAGACAGAGATTAGAGGTAGGAGCAGATAGGGGGCTAGATTCTCTAAGCTTCAAAAGTGCTAAAATGAAGAGTGATAAACAGCCAGCCAATCAGCTCCTACCTGCCATGTCACAGAATGTGTTTGAAAAATGTCAGACAGGAGCTGATTGGCTGGCTGTTTATCACTCTCCAATTTATCACTTCTGAAGCTTAGAGAATCTGGCCCAGGGACTGGGGGTGGGGAGTTTTGGCACAGCACAAAGTGAAAGTAAAAACTGTCACAGCTCAAAGTGGAAGTACATTTCAGAATCCATCATTTTGACGGGCTTTTATCTAATCTTAGTAAATAAACCACTAAACCTTCCCTTGTTTATATGACCTTAATCTGGTTATGTTAAATTAGTAAATCTGCATGAAGCTAATGCTTTGAAAGGTAGTAGATGTAGTTTCACTTGCTGCCAACAGATGGCAGTGTAAGCCTGCACAAATATATATGCAAGAGGCATTTGTTGGGACCTGCATTTGGAGGGCATGCTGGTTCCTGTAGTGCCACAAGCAGGATTTAGGGGTAACTCCTTATAGGCTGGCTCTCAACTTAGATATATTGGTTAGTGCTGTTATCATGTAGCCTTGAGGCCCCCACACACTATGCTATTTGGGCACAATTTCACCCGATTTGGATGAATCGGGCTGTAAAATCGGCCCAAATCGCACTTGTAGACATCCTGCCCAACCCGATGCGCGGTCCCGTGCGCATCGGATTGGAGTAGGGAGGTCGGACGGGCTGCACATAAGATTTGCAAAATCTTATGTGCAGCCCGGAGCCGTGCAGGGGACAGCAGTGGGCGGGGGATGCCAGCTAAAAGACAGCTGGGCGGAGGGAACAGGGGGAGGCGGCGTAGGGAGCTGGGCAGGTGAGGAAGCTGTTGCCCTCTGACTCACAGTGCCAGCGGGAGCAGGGCGCCCGGCGCCGGGCAGGAGAAGACGCTGGTACCGGGCAGCAGCGGGAGGAGCAGGGCACTTGAATAAAAAAAAAAAGCCCATACAGATAAATAGGAAGCCATTGATTGGCTGAGACCTCTCTCAGCCAATCAGCGATTGCTCACCTGCCTGGCTTCCTACGCCGCCTCTCCCTGTTCCCTCCACCTGGGTGTCTATTAGCTGGCATCCCCCGTCCGCTGCCGTCCCCTGCATGGCTTTCTCCCCTGCCCGGCTCTCCACAACAGCTCCCCCTACCCATCCAGTCTCAATGCTCCCTCCTCCTGCAGCTCTCCTGGGACTGCATATGATAAATCCATGCAATTTGTCAAATGCAAAACTTGGCACATCAAGTGCCTGATCGTGTGTCCCCCTCCCGGGGAGCTGCAGGGGCAATCAAGTCTGACTTGTCCCTAGGACAAGTTAAACTAATGTATGGGGGCCTTTACAGTAGACAATTATATGGCCCAGATTGGGTGCTGTTATCATGCAGTGCAGGACCTCCGGTATCAGAGAAGCCTTGACGAGGCCCGGAAGCTTATCATATCTTTTGCAAAATATATGTAACTAAGATCTCTGAATTATCTTCTATATTGTTGGTTTTTCAAATCTTATTACTAATGCCCTTGCAGCCCCTGAGGGGCATTACTAATTTGATTGAGCAGCTTTAACATTGTTTTTATAAGCCCGCACGAAGCAAATGCTTCCAAAGCTAGTAGATGTAGTTCCCCTTGCTGCCAACAGATGGCAGTGTTTCATAGCTGCATGGAAACTAGACATACTGTATATAAATGATAGATACTAATTTATACTACATGCATGATATACTATAGACAGGATAATGAACGACAAAGGTACTTTACATGCAAATTAAATAGATATTTCCACCGGGTAACGGTCAAGACAAAAACTTGGAGAAGGAAATCATAAAAACCTATTGTTGGCTTTAGGAATGTTGTGTATGTAATCTTCATTTTTATTATTATATTTTCATTATTGTATAAAACAGATGTACTAAGCTTCAAAAATTTATAAAGTGGAGAGTGATAACCTACCAGCCAATCAGCTCCTAACTGTCACATCACAGGCAGTGTTGTAAAAATGACAGTTAGTGGCTGGCTGACTGGCTGGTACTTTACCACTCTCCAATTTCTCACTTTTTGAAGAATATTACATCTAGCCCATATGTAGGAAAATTTTGCATATTGTTATATATTTGAAAGTGACAAGACTTGATTAATAGATTATAGGACCCAGTGATGGATTAAGAGTAATTTAGTAATCAAGACACTGCCAATCAACTCCTTCACTAATCAATCAATCAATCATTCCTTAACTGCTTCTCTGGTCCTTGGTTCAATTAATCTGCCCCCCTTGCCATGTAATGTTATATTCCACATACAAAGCCAATTCATTTTAAATACATTTTAAATTTACTTTATACAACATGCAATAATGATTTATTAAATGGAATTTGACCATGCGCCATTGGGGTTTGTGTAGGCCAGTAGTTCCCAACCCTGGTCCTCAAGTACCCCCAACAGTGCACGTTTTCCAGGTCACCCGGCAGGTGCACTCATTATTCAGAGACATTTTAAAAGATCCACAGGTGGAGCTAATTATGTATCTTGTGATTCTGTGTGGAGACCTGGAAAACGTGCACTGTTGGGGGTCCTTGAGGACCAGGGTTGGGAACCACTGGTGTAGGGCCATATGTTGAGATATATGTCTTTTTATTTTTTAGTGGCTGATCCAGGTGGTACACCTTCGGAACCATTGACCCCTCGAGTTGAGTCACTGCCAACTTATGTGTTGAAGATTGAACGGAAAACATGTTACAGAACCTTAAACTGCTAAAAGCTTATAAAATGGTTGAACATGATCAAACTTTGAAAACATCCTTACTATGGAAAAATAATCACATGTACTAATCATTTAGCAAAATATGAAATGTATTATTTTAAAATCTTTATATACCTTATACATTGTTACTTACTCCATGTGCGGTTAATCTTTTTAATGAAAAGCACATTAGTGTAGTATGAAAGTATACATAACATTTTTCCTTGGGCCTTATTCAGATCTGATCGCAGTACAAATTTGTTCTCAAAATGGGCAAAACCATGTGCACTGCAGGTGGGGCAGATGTAACCTGTGCAGAGAGAGTTACATTTGGGTGGGGTGTGTTGAAACTGAACTCTAAATTGCAGTATAAGAATAATGCAGCCAGTATTTACACTGCACAGAAACAAAATAACTCACATACATCTAACTTTCTCTGCACATGTTACATCTGCCCCACCTGCAGTGCACATGGTTTTGCCCATTTTGAGAACAAATCGCTCAGATCTGAATAAGGACCCTTGTTCTGAGGACATTGCTTTACATATATTTAGGGAGGGGAATTGACTGTTCTGCGATCTATATTGCATATTTTTGAAACTTTTAGCAAAAGTTGTTGTTCGCCCTGTCCAAAGGGCACCTTAGGCCATTTGGTTTGTACACACAGCCCATCTTTTTCTACGTACAATAAAGAACCCTCAGGCAGGTTTTATCCAGAGAACATAATTTTAAAATGAAAACTAACATTTATTTTATTGAGCCGTTTTGTCTGCCAAATAAAACCTTAATTTCTAGCAGCTACTTCTTATATCTCGTTTTTATTGATTTTCGAGCTGCCAAATCTCAAACACTTTATTTAAAGCACTGCACTTACCTAAACGACCTTTTATAAAAAATGCGAAATAATTCTATAAAACGGTTTCATCCAGCTACAGCTTAATTGATCTGCCAGATATCTCTCGTCCCTATAAGTGGATCTGGTGCATATCAGCGTATAATATTTCTTGATTGGTCTTGGCAAATTTTACCAATAGCTGCAGTTAAATCACTAAACATTTATCAAGACGTTTTATCAGTGTTCTGTATTCTCTCATTGTTTTCTAAAGGCTAGACTCGGGCTGTGTCTCCATTTCGCAAATCTTTCATCTTGAGAGCTTTAATGTGTAATGTGTATGGGTTTTATTCTTCCTTATTGTACTCACCAAGAACAATTTTCACCAGAGAGCTGTAAAATGGAATGGGCTTGGTGGTCTGAACTGCAGTACTTAAGTTCTATTAAAAGTCGCCGCAGGAAACTTTAATGTTCTGCAGAGAGAGCCTTCAATACTCCAGTGAGGCCACCAGCTGTATCAATATCTTCACTGTTAGTTAAAGAAATCAGAAAACATTAAAAAAATAAGCCCCGGTCTGTCACCGCCATAAAGTAGTTTTTCCACCGGTGTCCAAGAAAAGGACTTTTTTCTTTATCTTCAAAATTGTATTCTTTTATTCAAACTATAGATATACATTAAAGGTCTATTTAATGGAGTACAACAGGCATGTCCAAACTATGGCCCTCCAGCTGTTGTGAAACTACACATCCCAGCATGCCTTGCAGTAGTTTTAGCATTCCCTAATAGCAAAACTGTGGCAAGGCATGATAGACTTGTAGTTTCACAACAGCTGGAGGGCCGTAGTTTGGACATGCCTGTTGTACAGCATAGTGTTTCATGTAACCAAGCAGGTGCACAGGTGCATTCATTATTCACTGACATTTAAAAAAGTACACAAGTGGAGCTAATTATTTAATTTGTGATTCGGGGGTAGATTTATTAAGCTCGTTGAAGTGATAAAGTGTCTGGTTTTTATCACCAGCCAATCAGCTCCTACCTGTCGTGTTTCAAACCAAGCCTGCAACTTTCCAGGTAGGAGTAGATTGGCCAGTGATAACCAGACAGTTTATCACTTCACCGAGCTTAATAAATCTACCCCTAGGTGTGGAGACCTGGGAAAACATGAACTGTGTGGGTCCTGAGGACTGAGTTTGAGAACCTGTGGAGTACAGGGTTCATGGTGAATTTTAAGTTCTGTACTCAATGCGAGGGGGTTAAACGGCGGGAATTGCAGAAAACAAGTGAACATTGCTGTTTAACCACCCTTGCTGGCCGCTCCCCGTATTTAATGTTCTGGGAGAATCCTCGCTGTCACAGGACAGTGACGATTCCCACAAACAGTGAGGCTCGCGGCTGATGCAGGGAGCCCGCTGCATTTAGCCACGAGTCTCGTTGTTTCAGCGGCCGCATACGCCGGTTCCACCTTGCTCCAAAAACGGAGCGTGGGGGAAACAGCGTGTGTGGAGGTCAGTAGAACACTGACCCTGCGAGCTGTGACAGCAAGCAGGCAGCCCTGATCGCTGTCACAGCTCACAGAAAGCATTAAATATACCCCTTAGAGTTCAAGGGTCATTTACCGCAGCATTTGACCAGGCTTTCCCAACTGAATGATGTAGTAAAAAGGTTGACATTTTACAATGGCATATTTTTAAAATGTTGACAATAATGTTGACCGTAATGATGCCAAGATTGTTAAAATGTTGATATTGAACATGTTGGCATGTGCAATGCTTACATTCTGCATGGACCAGTAGAGACGTGCTACGGTTAGGCTATGGTTGAGGAGGGTTAGGCACTGGGAGAGGGTTAGGATATGGTCAGGGAGGTTTGGTTTAAGACTTGCTTGGGGGTTAGTGGATAGTGGAACTCATCACCGGATGTAAAGCTGGATATGCTGAAAGTTCTCATCAGTTGACTGCCTGACAGCACAGGAGCTGCCGGATCCTACATAACAGCAAAGTCACCGCTAGACACCCAGAGATGTTTTCTCGCCATTCCGAAATGTAGACATTTAATTAATGCTGTCAGGAATGTCAACATTTGTGATGAACATTGACAAAATATACTGGAACATTGACAAAATATACTGCACCCTTTGCAGTGATATGTTCATGGCCAAAGCCGTCAGCCAATTAGGAAATGCCATTTTAAGCCTGATCCCAAATTGCACCGATTTCAGCCACATTTGGCATCTGCTCTTATAACAGACTGCACATGTGCAAAAGTGAACACATGCACCTTTGCAAATCTCAAAGTTATTCTGAGTTGCTGTTATTTCTCTAGATCAGGCATTCCCAACCACGGTCCTCAAGGCACACCAACAGTGCAGGGTTTAGTGATATCCAGGCTTCAGCACAGATGGTTAAATCAAAATAACTGCGGTACTAATTAAGTCACCTGTGGTCAAACCTGGATTTCTCTAAAACCTGCACTGTCGGTGAGCCTTGAGGACCGTGGTTGGGAATGCCTGCTCTTGATCCATAAAGTGGGTGTTACTGGGGTTCAACTGGGTGGTAATTGGGCATATGCAGTGTAAGAGAGCTGTCTTGCCTGTGTATGGTCAGAGTTATTCACCATTCACCATTTCAGTTGTATCTTTTGCCCCTAGCATGGGGTAGCTGTAAGTAGCAATTCTAACAATGACCGGAACTCTAGAGGCCCAGTAGCAGGGATCTGCGCAACTTCCGCACTTCCCTTTGTGACTGCATATGGAACTTTGGAGTCGCAAACTCAAAATAAGGCCTCTTTCTATTACAATCCAGTTTAGTAAAAAAAATAAACAGAATACTATTAAATACAACACACGAAAGTACCAAATTCGATACGTCATGTTTGCAAAGAGCTAGAAACGTGTTACAATGCCAACAATGTATTTTTATATATTAAAAGTAAAGGCACATACCTAACTTATTATACTAGATTGTTTACTATACTTTTTACATATACTTTACGCCTGTATGCAGAAGCCATTAATTACATATATGCCTGCAGGTAAAAACTATAAATTATTTGCTGTCTACCTTGCTTCCTTAGCACATCCATCCTTCTCTATAAAGGAAACTATTAAGCTTTCTCTCGGCACCGTAAGCTTAAATTCTGTGCTCAACCTGATTCACTACCATTTAACTAACCAAAATATGCACACGGGGGGGTGATTGCAAATCCACCGCCCAAAGCTGACATCTCACTTGTGCCCAGCGAAGATCTATTCACCATGTGCTCTGCAGATTTGCAAAGTCAGTTCCCCAGGAGTAACGAATCCAGTTACAATAATATGAAACATCACTTAACCTTTAGCACCCTAACAGCAGATTTATAATAGATATAACATCCCTAGTAGCAGTTAATAATCAGAGAATTAAATATGGTCGGTGGATCTGGGACAATAGTCCGTCATAATCATAAAACCTCAAACCATGTCTAGACTTAGTGGAGGCAGCGAGAGGAATAAATAAAGCATAACCCAAAGATGAAACCCAATCCAAGGACATCTCTGCTTACAATTACTACAGTGAGTTGTTCACATTCGTTTTACGCTAGTCGTAAAACTGTAATAACTTGCTGCATTAAAGGAAAAAAAAAAGAGTCTGCGTCCGACTGCAGGCTCATCGGTCTCTATAGGATTGGATGAAAGCTCACAGTTTATCTGGGCTGGGGGGGGGGGTTGTAGATGATATGACAGACACAACAAGCTATCACCAATAACTGTTGATGCAAACGACTTGGGAAATTGTCACCTTTTTATGCATGTCACCTTTTTACGGAGAACCAAAAATGTTGCAGAACTAAATATAATAGTGAGTAGCGTCCCCCTGGTTTGGGTTTAAGAACAAGTCGATATATATATATTACCAATGTTAAAATTTTTCCACATTTTTCCCAGGGGAAGGGGGGGGGGGGGCAAATGTAACATGGAGAGAGTTAGATTTGTGTGAGTTATTCTGTTTCTGTGCAGTGTAAATACTGGCTGCATTATTTCTACACTGCAATTTAGATTTCAGTTTTAACAAACCCCACCCGAACATGACCCATTTGAGTGCCGCTGTTGTCCTTTCCACGCTATATATATATATATATATATATATATATATATATATATATATATATATATATTCCAATGAACTGGCACCCTTCTCCTGTGTAATAGCTGCCACAGCGCATGTACAGTATTACAAAAATATAAGACTCCAAAATATGGCGCTCACAGAAATAGGCATTAGAGTACCGAGAAATCACATGAAGCCTCCATTACGACAGCGTTTCAGACTTTATTGCCTGTCTTCGGGCTGCGTCATACATAGAACCATATCATACATATGTATGATTCTTGAAACGCTGATGCCGTATTTGTATATTTATTTAATTAAATAAATTGAATTGTAAATATGTATTTTGTGTCCACGTTATATATGTACTTGGTGTTTATGCTATTGTTTGGTTGCTAGGCAACGGCAATGTAACGGTGACACATCACTTAGCCCCGGGGTTCTGAGCGACCCACACACACAAAGACTGTACTAAAGGGAAAATGTGGCCGGGAACCCAAATAGTTTTGGACTTTAGCCTCATTTCAGAAGCTTTGGAATACGATGCATTTCTGGGCTTGGATGCTGTCAGTAACTACTATGTAAATGTATCTGCAATTAGGATGCAATTAGGATGTACAGTAGGTGGTAACACTGCTTCTATGAAGTAATGGTATCGCTCATATGAACCAATCAGGTTAAGTCTATTATTTTCTAGACCAGTGGTTCCCAACCCTGGTCCTCAAGTACCCCCAACAGTGCATGTGTTGCAGGTCTCCACACAGAATCACAGGTTAGATTATTAGCTCCACCTGTGGATCTTTTAAAATGTGCCTGAATAATGAGTGCACCTGCCGGGTGACCTGGAAAACATGCACTGTTGGGGGTACTTGAGGACCAGGGTTGGGAACCACTGTTCTAGAGTACATTGGACAAGATATAGAATCTGATTGGTCACTATGTGCAACATCCCTGTTTGTGTTTTTCAGAAGCTTTAGTAACTATGGGCCTGATTCTAATTGTTTTGGTACCCGGCGTGACCGCACCAGGGACCGAAGCTTCTGCCCTGTGCATGCGCATATTCGCACGTGTACATGTGTAAGGCTTCTTTGTGGTTAAACAAAACTAGTATTATTCAAGAATAATTTAGAGAGCGCACGGAATTAAACACATAATATTCTTGAATAATACTAGTTTTTCTATTGGGATCTACTGTTGATCCTATTGGGATAAAGCAGCGGAGATGTGTGGACCGTGGCGGGGGGGGGGGGGGGGGGGGGGGGGAGTGGACATTCGCACGCCCAACGACCGGTGTCAGAAGGCTCACTAATTTTTGCTGCTTAGCGAGCCAACTAGAATAACTCACTATATCCCTTTGTAACATATGTAAACCCTGTGAAGAATGCACGCATCAATGTGTACATCAAATATTTACAATGCTCAATTTCTTATTTTAAAAAGGGCTCGCTATTTCATAATAGAAATACAAATGTATAAAATGTCAAAAATATGTATTTTCCAGCTTCCTAATGTGTGCGCTCCATGGCCCTTATTCAGATCTGATCGCAGTACAAATTTGTTCTCAAAATGGACAAAACCATGTGCACTGCAGGTGGGGCAGATGTAACATGTGCGGAGAGTGTTAGATTTGGGTGGGGTGTGTTGAAACTGAAATCTAAATTGCAGTGTAAAAATAATGCAGCCAGTATTTACCCTGCACAGAAACAAAATAACTAACACAAATCTATCTCTCTCTGCACATGTTACATCTGCCCCACCTGCTGTGCACATGGTTTTGCCCATTTTGAGAACACATTTGTACTGCGATCAGATCTGAATAAGGCCCCATGTCAGGAAGTCCCCCAATGTGCTCGCTACATGTAAGGTAGTCTCCCAATGTGTGAGCTACATGTAATGATTGAATATAATTCATCATTGGCATATTCAATTCGGGATTCTGACTGTCAGAACATCCCGACAGTCAGAATCTCAGGTTGTTTTTGGTCCTCTCGACTGCAACGCGACAGCCGGAATTCAATGTTCTGGCTGTCGAGTGTCGGAAGATGCAAAGATTGGCAAAAAGTGAAATGGTCACTTCTGACAATAACGAATTACAGGTCTGCAGCAGGCGAGTCCCTGCTGGGATTGAATACCCATAACTGACGTTATTTCCACTGTTGCAAACATCGGCAGACATTGACATTAAGGCCCTTATTCTGATCGGTGCGGCCGGAGCCGATTATGCAGCCAGGACCGTGCGTGCGAAACCCCGCCTTCCATACGGATCGCCAACTCCGTCCGTATGCGGTAAAAAGCTGTCCGAACGGACCGCACGTGTATTTTTCACGGAATACGCCTCCTCCATCTAAGGGAACCTCCCCCATCATTCGATGGTCGCAGACCATCGAATGCAGGACCGTGTGCTCCACCAGCACCCGCAACCTCAGACCACACGGACATTTTTCCGTGCAAAAGCAGGGATCTGGGCGGGCAGCTGACATCCGGCGATGTCATATGTCTGCCCCCTACACGTGCGTCACGGCCGCATTACCATACGTACGCCCAGCGTTTTCATGGGAACGCCCATGAAACGCGGGGCGTATGCATATGGTAATGAGCCCAAATAGCCCTTCACGCCCCTCTCCACCCCCTGTTCGGAGTGTTCACATATCATGCGGGATTTGGCCGTACGCCCCGCTCGCACATGCGCAGAGACGCCTCTGCACATGCGCAGACACAAAACATCGGCGGGCCGAACGCACGCGGATATATCCGCACCGATCAGAATAAGGGCCTAAATTATGTTGATATTGCAATCTAAAATTGGAAATTCAGATTAGAAATCCAAATTTTTAACTACGGGAAGATCCAAATGAGGACTCGGATGGGTTTGGATCCCCAAAATTCTGATAAATTCAGGTTTCTGGAGAAACAAACCGCACGTCTCTAGAAATGTGGGAAGCGCCAGTGAAATGACGCATTAATAAAGTTCCTTTTTGTACGTAAATTCGGCAGAATGAGATTCTGTGTTGTAAATATCTCTGAATTCAGTTGACTAGAACAGAGTTGACAATGACCAATTCATTCCACTGCGTTGTGTGATTGCGGCTGGGCTGAGAACACTTAAGGCTACATTCCACCGGTAGAACATGCATTACTTCAAGGTCAAATGTGGATGCGGGCCAATACAATATGTCACTGAAAACTTTGCAAGCCTCTAGGAGCCGGGCCGACGCGTGTTAATAAATGCGCATATACAAGCATGAATGAAGTTGTCAGTGAGGAATGACTTCTACCCCTATATTGTGCCGAACGCTTATTAGAAAGGGGTGCACACTCCATTTACGCTCTGTTGTGTTGCGGGAACTTGTACATATTTCTAAACACTGCAAGATGTTCTCTCGTTGGATCAACTTGCAGGTCTAGGGGCCCTTTCATAAATTAGCATGTTTAAAAGGAACCAAAAGTGAAAATACTGTACGTGAAGGCCCTTCCTGACATGTGAGGGTTTTTTTGGAGGAAGATGAAATAGATTCCCCACTGCTGCAATGGAATGTAAGATTGGCAGTACTGAAGCGGAGGGAAAGAATAATGACGCAGGTTATATCTGGAATTTGTTTCCCTCAAACGTTTTCTCTTTTCTTAGTCGTTTCTCCTGCCCTGAAACATTACCCCATAAGTCAAATATCAACGAGGAGCACAGTCAATGAATGGGGCAATTTAGGGCATCCTCTGAAACTGATAAAAGTTCTGAATCGGTGCCCCTCTCCCTCCTTCCCGCCCCCATCTTTTCTTATTCACTAAGAGTGAGACTTGACATTGAAGTGAAATATTGTGTCATAGTTTTGCATGCTTAAACCCATGCACTGTTACCATTTCGATTAGGCTCAGCAAAGGTTCTTTATTGTCTTGCCAGATAGAATACAGTTCGTCCTCAGTTGGAAACTTCTCACATCCCAGCTCCAGGGTGAGTTCAAAACAATTTGTGTGGAGATAACTGAAATCTGACATTCCTAAAAGAGAGAAATGTTATGAGATGAAACCGTTGTTGACAGACAGAGCGATTGTACTGTATTTGTGGAATATGCAATGAATCCCGACTGAGCAATGGTTATATGGTACTAGAGATGCACCAGCTTGGTCCTCACACCAGATTCCGGTGCTGCTGTTCCTTAGGATGTGCAGGTGGGGTAGTGTGTAGACCCCTGATAAGCAGTATACTTTTACCCCTTCAGTACCGCTTCCTTTATCAAGTTTTGGTGATGAATTATGTTCACCAGAGGAGAACATCCAGCAAGTGTAACACATATGCGCAGATCCGTAACACTGGTCACTGGCCCGAATTTGGGTCCTACCGAGCGAACCCGAATCAGGCCATTGTTGCTTATTTTGTTTTATTTTCATGCTTTTTGTCCATAAACTGGAGATCTGAGCAAGATGAAGAATAAGCAAAAAACATCATGGCTTAATGGCGTAATGTCATGCTGCCCGAGTTCGGTGGCTGTGTGGGATACAAGGATAAACCCAGATATTTTTTAAAGGGGCAATAACTATGGAGGTTATTCTGGTTGACACGGTGTCATTTTAACGCCGCCCGCCCCCCTTGCATGCTGCGTTCCCCCTTGGGAAACTACATCAGAACGCCCAGCATTTTCATGGGAACGCCCATCAAATGAAGGGTGTTCCCATGGGCGCAGCCCGTCACCGCCGCCCCCCGTCTGCACTGCTAGGTGCAAATGGGTTGGCGAACAAGCACTTTGCCGCACCCGCTCGCACAAAGCGTCTGCACATGCGCATAAAAGTATATGCACATACGCAGTCATGAAACGTATACGCAGGGGAGCAAAAGGACCAAAATAAGGTTCTATATCAGAGGGAGTGCCGCCTCTGGTATAGTAGGCATATGCATTAATGCTTGTAGAGACTTAAAGTACCAACCTATCAGCTCCTCTCTGGCACTTCTTAGACACAACCACTAACATGACAGCTTGGAGCTGACTGGCTGGTAAATTATCTCTCTCTGCACACTCTCTCTCCAAGCGTTGATACGTATGCCCCTAAATATTAAAGACCTTTGAATTAATTAATTATAACGGCTTATAAGGTCCATTATTAATGTCATACATCAAAGGGGGAAAATAAAAGTTTTTAGTGTGGTAAAGGCCCCCATACAAGCTGCAATAGTAGCGCGCAATGTGATGCGCGCTCCCACAGGCATCGCATCGCACAGTACATACTTTTTGTCCTGCCCATGGATCGCATTGCACACAAATCGCAATCAAAACGCATGCGTTGCTATGAGATCCAGCCCATAATGCATCGCATCGTGTATGGGCACCTTTAGAAATCACCAGTTTTTAAAAGCGGCAATCATTGGCACTGCGAAACCAGTTTGATTTTGCCGTGTAAATGATTGCCGCTTTAAAAAATTGGAGATTTCTTCACCAATCACCTCTACAGTCCTCCGCTCTACCAGCTGAGCTATCGAAGGATGCTAAAAAAATTGGAGATTTCTTACCAAATCTCTCACTTTCTGAATCTCTCATCCTATTAAATCTCACCCCAAGTATTGTTTGTATTTTTGCAAATTATATTTATTGGCCAGTTTCCTTTCACATTGTTTGTATTATTAAATTGTTCATCTTTTACAGATTACTTTTTGATGAATGCATAAAAGATGACTTCATCCTTTTTGTATTTCATGTGCTTTTTTCATTTTAGTATATGCTGCAGATCACCTTAAACTGTGACTAGAACATCCTGCACTGTACAGACCATGATCCCAGGAAGCGGCATGTTGCAGCTAGAATTATTTATCATCAGAATTAATTTTGGGGCAGAGATGATAAACACAGTACAAAAATTAAACAATCAATGTAAAAGCAGTATCAATAATTTATATTATACATAAATAATAAATGGTTAATATGAAACCATTCTTAATGCAAACTACACTTATCATTTAAAAAGGCATTGAAAAAAAAACAGAGGTCCCTGATTGTCTGAAATAAAATAAAATATTAGGCGTAGTCAGAAGGAGATCTGCTTTTTTTTTAACTTTTAAGAAAATATACAATTTATTTCTTATATATATTTTCAAAAAAATGAAATCAGATGAAATATCCAATATCAGATAAAACAGACAAAATTTTATTTCTAGTGACTTGTTCTGCAATCATGTGGTGAAGCTTTGAAAGAATCCCTAAAAAAAAACATTTTCTAGGAGCAAGCCCAAACCGCTATAACCCCTTTGTATGCTTAAAATGAAATTCATATAAGCGAGTAATAGAGGTGGAGGGGGTGGAGTTCCTATTTACTTAGGATGCTGTTTGTCTGGTGGACCAGGTTGGGATCTGGCAGGCCAAGGATGTGGAAAACAAAAGGCAGTGGAGTCGAGAGGGAGGGCGGAGCGGGTACTTTTTACCCGTGCCCGCATCTGTTGGAGGGTCCAGGGTCCCGCTTCCCCCTCCCCTGTTGCAGGGAGCCGGGCAGTGGGGAGAGAGATGGCAGGCTACCACCGCAGCACAGCCTCTCTCCCCAGCTCAGCACACAGTGCCACGTGCTGAGATGGGGAGAGAGACAGCTGCAGCAGCAGCCTGTCTTCTCTCTCCCTCTAGTTTTTTTCATGGGGGGAGTGGCCATGCTGGAGGGGTGGATGGTTTTCCATAGTGTCCTGCCGACCACCAGAAGAATGGTGCTTATGAATGTGAATAGTGAGAACACAACCTAACAACTCATTACAGCTAATCACAGATTTGCATGACAAATTATAAAATTATGTAATCAAGATAACACACTGAGCAAATTACAACTTTTTAACCCTTTGCATGAATTTGTCAAAATTGGTATTTTTTGACTGCGCATGCGCATAATGAAATTTGCGGTGTCCCTTGGCGAATGACTCGGCGACTTGCACGGAGCGGTGCGACTCGGGTGCCGCCCATGGGAATGCCCAGCTGAGCGTTATCATGGGAATGCGGGCATGCCGATGTGTGCCGGGGGCGGGCGGCAGACGTCACATGACGTCAGCCGTCCGCACTGTCTTCGGCTGGAAATCCGCAAATATTAGTCAGTCTCCACTGACTTATATTTGGAAGCCCAAAAAATTGATGATAAAATGGAAGGTGGTAACTCACCAGGCAATCAATTCCTGACTGTCACAGCTGATTGGCTAATGCATTATTACCTTCCACTTTATCACCAATTTATCATGTTACCATGCTTAACATATCGCTCCAAAGTGTACAAGGGGTACTACAGTGTGGCATAATGTGAAGCGCCAATACTGTGTGGCAGAATTAAATCTGAATTAAAAATGTTGTGCACCATAATGTGAATAAGAGGCACTACTGTGTGGCATAATGTGAATTTGGGGCACTACTGTGTGGCATAATGTGAATAAGGGGCACTATTGTGTGGCATAATGTGAATAAGGGGCACTACTGTGTGAAAATGTGATTTGGCAATGCTGTGCACTATAATGTGAATAAGGGGCATACCGTTTTTTAAAGAAGAGATTTAGTTTACAAATTAAAGATTTGAATTTTCTTAAAACAATGAATGACTATGCAATATCACTTACATTTTAAGAATGTCAACTAAATTTTATTTAATGTAACATGTAGACAAGTTGGGTAACAAGGAAGAATATTCTTTATGTAGATGCAGATTAATATCAAGAAAAGTAACTCACCTCCACTAAAGCTGTACCATTCAGCACCATTAATTATTCCCCCTTTCTTAACAAAATTCCCTCCACATCTTTCAGTTGATTTGTCAGACATTTTGGGATGGGAGGCCACAAAGGTTTTTGCAAGCATCTTAAATACCTGAAAAGAGAGAATATTAATGATTTTCACAACAAATTTATCTAATGCTGTCCATACACTTGTGCGATCGGATTCGATGCCAATGTCCATCGAACCCGATCGCATCTTGTGGTGCTAAAGTGTCCTCTTTGCAGCACCCAATGTCTCATGCCTTCTTGAGATGGCATATCGGGTGCAGGAAGAGGGCGGGCAGAGGACGGCATTATGTAGCACAAGAAGGGCTAGCGCTAACGAGTGGCGGGGGTCAGTCAGCGGTGGCGGCAGAAGTGTTTAAACACTGGGCAGCCCTCTGATTGGCTGAGCTATCTCAGCCAATCAGAGGGCTGCCCAGTGTTTAAACAATTATACCGCCACAGTAGCGCTAGCAGACGGCGGAGGTCAGCTGTGGCGGCAGAAGTGGGCTGCCCAGTGTTTTAAACACTTCTGCAAGGAATATCTGTGATGTCATCGCTGACTTCGATCAGCAACATAACAACTAGTGGCTCTGGAATTATAGGGAATACATTCCATTTTGGGAAGCTGAATCACAATGTTTGAATGTTGTGGAGCTAGAGAGCTAAGTGCTGGCTGGCCATGGGAGGTCCGAGTCCTCTGTTTTTAAACCTATTCCCATGACTTGGATCATTCAGAAGGTTGAATTATGGGTAACAAAGAACCAAGTAAAAACTTTGTGTGGGACAAGTAAGACACTGAAGTTTATAATGTCCAATAGATAAACGTGTGTACAAAGTTTCGTCTCACCTTGTCATCTGGAGTGGGAGAATTCATCTTCTCTTCCAAAGGGTGTTTAGAGAAGTCATACGGATAACTAACAACCAGGTCACCGCCATGAAGGCTACCAGATAAAACAAATGGGATGGATCTCATCCACTTCATAACAGCTTTGGTCTCTGGTGCAACCTGCATGAGATATACATAATATGTTAATTAAAAGAACATGATCAAAGACTTGGTTGAATTGTCCTCGATAAGGGTCAGGTGTATCAACCTTAAAAAAGTGATCAAATGGAGAGTAATAAGCAGCCGGCCAATCAGCTCCCAACTGACATGTTACAGGCTGGGTTTGAAAAATGACAGGTAGATGATGATTGGCTGGTTGTTTATCACTCTCCACTTTTTTTACTTTTTGAAGCTTGATACATCTGGCCCTTATGGGCCCTTAGGGGCATTTTCTAAGCGACTTTGCCAAACTAAGCAAAGTCGCTTAGAGAATGCCTTAATATCGGCATGTGTGTAGGCCGTATCAGAGTCATTGCATTCAGGTGTTAAAGCTGTTCTAAACCACAACAACCTATAAGCCAGTGGTTCCCTAACTGTATGCCTGGTGTTCCTCAGGACACTTGCAGTAGTGTCTCGGGTTGGTGGTCCAGAACCAATTCAAATTATTAATGGTCAATGTGATAGAGAAAACCAGTGCTTGTGGCTTCCAATAATAACATTTGTGGACAAATAGAACCAAATGCTGTCCCTTACCACATAACTGACCATAAGGATGACATATTAACACCATTTACGTAATTCAATATTTGTTTCTGAATTTCTCCATAAGATACATTTTCCCCAGGGGTGCCTTAAAATATTTTTATATTTTAAGGCGTTGTGATTCAAAAAAGTTTGGGAACCACTGCAATACGCTATTAGATGTCTCGTGCAAAAGTATACAATGAAAGCAAGTCCCTGATTGGCTGGTGTGGCTCAAAGCAAATGTTGTTCCTAATGAAAAGTAAATAATTTAGCTATATAACACTAAGGCAGACCAAGAATAAAGCCCTCTTTTATATTATTATTATTTTTTTTCCATTGTTATTTAACTTGCCACAGTTTCCACCAAGCCATGTAAGTAATGTCAGTGTAACTCAATATTTTATAAGTACAATGTAGTGTCAACTGACATACCAACATGACAGACTTACACATCCAATTGCTGGGTCGCACCTGGGATTTAGATGGGTAGTGTAAGGACTCTGAAGGGTACCGCCAAACCTGACCCCTAACTCTATTGCCTCTCCTAGCGGTTGACGGACACGTACGGTGCTAGGCTTCACCAATAACAGCCGCATTCTATTGAGCTGGTTATGCCGGCTCCGCCCTCGATGCGCCTGGTCTTATGTGGGACACCGTGTCCGCCAAGGCGAGAAGAGTGCAAGAGGAAAAACTAACTAAAGGGACACAAAGGATGGAGTACCCCCAGAGTCTACCCAAATGCGGAGTGACAACCCCTGAGTGTAACAATGCACAGTGATGTTGCAATAAAGAATACGGGCGCAACAATGCACAGAGGTGGTATAATACACAATACTGGCGCAACAATGCACAGAGGTGGTATAATACACAGTTCAGGCGCAACAATGCACAGAGGTGGTATAATACACAATATAAAAGTAGACTGCAGGGAGAACCCCTGACTTATCTGGAAAGCAGTAGAACCACAGATGAGATCTCCAACTACAGCAGCACGGGCACTGAAACCGAAAGACTGGGGAACTCTTACAGGAACCAGGAACACACCACTGAGACACTTGCAAGGCAGGGTCCAGGATGCTCAGCAGGAGCGCTAAATGGAGTACACCGGACTGTAGCAGGATACCAACAAGGCTGAGACAAGGCTATCAAGAACTCCCCTAGGAAATAGGAGCTCAGACCAACAGACTAGCACACAGGACAGGGAACTAGGGACTGGGAGCTAGGAGCTATAACTGGCAGGTTTTTACAGGTCAGAATGCCTTATGAAGGCCTCAGATAATCAACACACCTGTGACCTCCAGCCCAGCAAGGATAACGAGATCACACTTGTGCATAAATTATCCACAGAGGACTGGGCTGAAATGGCACAGATTCACCACTGGAGGCCACCAGAGAGTCAATTACCAACATAGACTGAAATTAACTCATAAAAGATAGGAGTCATAAATAATGACTCCTAACAGGTATGGTATGAGTTTCCAATGGTCGTTTCCATTTGCTTCACTTCATATTGGATTATCGGTACTTAGTTGGGCATCTACTATAGTTAGTACGCTCATATTTTTTATTTCAAACTTTCGTCAGGATACCTGGTATCCTGACAAAAGTTTGAAATAAAACTGAAACATTGACAAGCAAATGGTGTTTCACGCCTGATTATCAGAATACAAAGACCCTTGAGTGCCGCCTCTACAACTGACTGTCTACAGCAGTGGTTCCCAACCTTTTTTGTCTCCCGTACCCCTTGATTAGGCTTTTCATTTATGAGTACCCCCTCGTGAAATTTTTAGGGGGCGTGGCCTAAAAGGGGTGTGGCTTAACAGGGGCAAGTCATACTGGCAATGACGAGAAAAAAAAAGTGCAACCACTTGACCACAATATAAACTCAGCCCATTCTGTGGACAGCATATAAAATAACAGAACCTTGTAAAATCTCTATTACTGAAGCAACAGACATTCCAACGGATCACGTTAGCCTTCCAATAGTGCCAGATACACATATGCCCCCAAAAGTGCCAGATACACATATGCTCCAATGGTGCCAGGTATGCCCCCACAGTGCCAGAAACGGGAATGCCACCACGGTGCCAGGTATGACCCCATGGTACTGGGTATGCGCCCACAGTGCCAACAATGCCCCTACAGTGCCAGCAACAAGTATGCCCCCATAGTGCCAGCAACAAGTATGCCGAACAGTGACAGCAATGCCCCACAGTGCCAGCAATGCCGCACAGTGCCAGCAGCAAGTATGCCCCACAGTGCCAGCAACAAGTATGCCCCACAGCATATAAAATAACAGAACCTTGTCAAATCTCTATTGCTGAAGCAACATACATTCCAACGGATCACGTTAGCCTTCCAATAGTGCCAGATACACATATGCCCCCAAAAGTGCCAGATACACATATGCTCCAATGGTGCCAGGTATGCCCCCACAGTGCCAGAAACGGGAATGCCACCACGGTGCCAGGTATGACCCCATGGTACTGGGTATGCGCCCACAGTGCCAACAATGCCCCTACAGTGCAAGCAACAAGTATGCCCCCATAGTGCTAGCAACAAGTATGCCCCACAGTGCCAGCAATGCCCCACAGTGCCAGCAATGCCGCACAGTGCCAGCAACAAGTATGCCCCACAGTGCCAGCAACAAGTATGCCCCACAGTGCCAGCAACAAGTATGCCCCACACTGCCAGCAACAATTATGCCCCACAGTACCAGCAACAAGTATGCCCCACAGTGCCAGCAACAAGTATGCCCCACAGTGCCAGCAACAAGTATGCCCCAGTGCCAGCAACAAGTATGCCCCACAGTGACAGCAACAAGTATGCCCCACAGTGCCAGCAATGCCCCACAGTGCCAGCAACAAGTATGCCCCACAGTGCCAGCAATGCCCCACAGTGCCAGTAACAAGTATGCCCCACAGTGCCAGCAATGCCCCCATAGTATTTCCCAGCAGCAGCACACTCACCATTGACGCTGCTGCTGGGGGGAGGACAGTCCGGTGTCCCCCTGCCGCTGCTTCTCTCAGGGAAGGAGAGTAAAGCACACTGTGTATCTCTTCTTCCCTTCACTGTGACTGGGCTGCCCGCCAATCAAAGTTCGCGGGCCGGCTCCTGATTGGCTGCTGGCCCGCAAGCTCTGATTGATTGGCGGACGGGCGGACAGTCACAGGGAAGCACACTGAGGGGTAGGAGAGATGTGCAATGCACTCTCCTCCCCTCCAGCAACCTGTCTGACTGCCGCGGCCGCCATTACAGGCCGGGCCGCCGCGTACCCCAGAGCGGGAGGACGCGTACCCCCAGGGGTACGCATACCACAGGTTGGGAACCACTGGTCTACAGGATTACACTTTTTCTGTTGGGGCTATCATACTGAGGACGGGGGTTGCATCCCCCGAAAGCGCTAGATGTGCATTTGTCCAATACACTCGTTGTGATTATACATCTGGATTGTGTGCCTCTATTATTGGAGTACTATATATATATATATATATATATATATATATATATATATATATATATATATATATATATATATATAGATTGGGGATGCGGTCTGGCACTCACCTCTTCTGAGCAGCTGCCCCGGTGCCCTCAGTGGTGATGAGTACGAGGAAAAGAACAACGGCACTCAGAGGTCTTTTTTTCAAATTTGTATTCAATGATACAGGCTGCTTACGTTTCGGAGCTCTCGCTCCTTTTTCAAAGCATGTAGGTGAGAGGTCCGGGTCCCTGCTTATAAAGAGGAGTGTATCCTCCCACCGCCGAATTGCGCTCCACATCGTGGAATGCATGACGTCACTTCCGGGCAAACCCGGAAGTGTGTCGCCGCGATGTGTCAGACTAACCGCAATAGCTGATCGCCACTTAAACTGACAATCAGCGCCGCATTTACCCGGAAGTGATGTCATGCGTTCCAGGATGTGGAGCGCAATTCGGCGGTGGGAGGATACACTCCCCTTTATAAGCAGGGACCCGGACAGAGCTTCCCTGCCCCTGTTACACTGTTGCCACTTTGGATGTTACCTCTGCATAAGCTGTACTGCCTTGAGAAACGTCGGCAAGTATTTTACCTTGACTGAATAAATATCTTTTGGGATTGGAATCCCCGGTTATCATATCTACAAAGTGGTAAGTGCTGTTTTCCCAAACTTGGGAGTATCTGTATTTATATAGCCTTGTGAGCCCTGGCCACACTGTTATGTATACAGCACCCCAGCGGCTGTCTATTTGAAGGGTGAGAGTGCAGGTTTTTGTATATATATATATATATATATATTGTGTACACTACTATATATATATATATATATATATATATATATATATATATATATATATATATAAATACACATACATATACTACAAAGCCCGCTCAAAGCAAAAACTTCCAAAGCTAGCCTGCTACCTTCTGTGTTTGTGCATATGTGAGAAAGAGATGTATTTTCACTCTCTGCCAGCAGATGGCAGTGTTTCAGAGACTCACAGACACTAGACATATTGGGGGAAATTTACTAAAGGAAATGTGTAAAAAAATAGGTGTATTTGTATCCAGAAATACACTTATTTTTCACATTTACTATCCTGAAAATTCGGCAATTCGTATTCGTATTGATGTGCTATCAATATGAATACGAATTGCCGTATTTTGGGGATAGTAAATGTCAAAAATAAGTGTATTTTGGATACAAATACACCTATTTTTTTACAAAGTTCCCTTAGTAAATTTCCCCCATAGTATATAGGTGAGATAGATAGATAGATAGATAGATAGATAGATAGATAGATAGATAGATAGATAGATAGATAGATGGATAGATAGATTTAAAATTATGGTATTTTGATCAAGTTGGCATTTTGGTCATGTCGGCATAATGATTGTCGGTATTTAGAACGTTTTAGTATTTCGACTGTCATTCAATGGTGGTCGGTATTTTGACCGTCCAGATTTCAACTGCATCCCATATATGTATATAGAAAATGCTATAGAATATGATATACAAAACCAATTAAAGAGAAGTTACCGCACAATTGTAATTCCTTCATCTCATTTCTAGCAACATAAATAGCTTAAATTGTAAAAATGAGTGCAGTTTCGTACATAAACCAGACTCATTGATCCGAGGGAAAAAAATGGAAGACTTTTGTTTTTGGGATCGCTCCCAACAGCGAATTAATTAATTAATTTACTGTGTCATATATCAGAGTAAATTACGCTGCGCTTTACAATAGGAAACAGTAATAAAACAAACTGGTAGTAACAAACCGACATAGAGGCTTACAAGGGAAATTTGATAGAAACCCATAGGCTTTTATAGGGCAACATATAGGTCATTGGGTCACACCCAGTTATGGTCGACATGCATTGGGTGAACCACTTAAGGTTGACAGGGCTTAGGTGGACACCTGAAACAGGTTGACGTGGCTTAGGTCGACAGGGTTGGAAGGTCGACACACATAGGCAAATCTAGAAATATGGTAATGGGTGGTCCCAGATCTAAATTTGGCGCAGGCTGGTGTGGTCTACACATTAGACCACACCGTAATGCCTATTACACATTTTAGCAAACTCCGTAATACCCATTACAAATAAAGCCACACGCCATAATGCCAATTACACATAAGGCCACACACCGTAATGCCAATTACACATTGTGCCACACATCATGATGCCTATTACACATCGTGTCATAGTGGGAGCATCCTAGGTCAATTAGGTCAACCTAATTTATGTCAACCTTTATACTGTTGACCTGGCGACCGTATTCCGTGTGTTTATTCACGGGAGACAGGGGCTAAGTGAATGCCAGCAGCTCACACCGCACTTGCCATGCTCCCACAATGATGAATACGCAATCCCATTTCTGGGCAAATACCGATTCGGAACACAACAATGTTGGGAGTTATGAGGAAACGTGTACATGCGCCCTCCAACCACCGACCCATGATCTAATGTGGCAGGCAGTCACAGATGCAAGTTACCTGGAAAAAAAGATGTTCAGTGGGGAAAAAAGGCAGGTACTTGTGTATTATCACGGCGCCCGATTTTACTACGTACGCAAACGTAGTAAAATCGCATCGCATCGCATGCTGTTATGGTATGGCATGCGAAGCGATTTTGACACTTATAATGTCATTTATTAAGGGCCCCCCCCCCCCCAGTATCGACGTGATCCCGTAGCGTGGCGAGGGGCTGCGGTACACATCCGGCCGACCTTTTCATACCCCCACTATCCACGTCGGCGTGGAGTTGATTTTATATAGTGTGGCGAGCGGACGCGTATTATGTTACATGTATTACGCTGCGCTCGCCACACTGTATAAAATCAACTCCATGCCGACGTGGATAGTGGGGGTATGAAAAGGTTGGTCGGACGTATACCGCCACCCCTCGCTACGCTTCGGGATGACGTGGATAGTGGGGGGGGGGGGGGGCAAAATAAATGACATGATATGTCATTTAATGGTAATGGACATAAAATGGCATTATTATAGGTTCCATCAGAACCGATATCTCATTGCATCGCATGACATAAAATAATGGCATGCGATGCGATGGGATGTGATTTTTTATCGCATCCTATCTTTTTAATGGATTCACTGACAAAGAGCAGTGAATACATTATATAGGGAAATCGCATCGGATCACATGCCATACAATATGGCATGCGATGCGATTTCACTACCGTGAATAGCCCACTACACAAATGGCGTAGTGGGCGCCGTGATAATACACAAGTGCCAAAAGGCACATTTACCCATTACAATACTGAGCAAGTTGCATCCAAATAAGTCCCAACATTTATGTCAGACCCTGAATGAGGTCCATTATGTTTAATACAGTGTCTCAGTTCTTTATTGCAAGACACAGCTTTCCATGGTGACATGCAACAGAAAACAGCTGCGATACATGATATCAAAATAGATATACTGTATGTAATGTTACAATTTGAAAAAGGAAATAGCACAAACACATGCTCTGGCAAAGAGCGACACCTAGTGGTAAAACATTTCATTCAATTCTAAAGGCCAATAGCGACATCTTGTGGACAAATACTATAATGCACTTATGAATTTGAGATAAAATTGACCAAAAAGACCAAGACTTGACCAGAAATGTATGTATTCTATACTCACTTTAAAAATTGTATAAAAAAATACACAACTAGTTCCTTACATGTACATTTGACTCTAAGTGTACCTGTAAAAACTGGTCTATTAGCATAGGGCCTTAATCAGACTTGACCACAAGGCACATTCATTTGCAAATGGACAAAAACATGTTACACTGCAGGACGGGCATATGTAAAAGGTCTGAATTAGGCCCACAGATATAGCCACAGGTAAGCAAATAGTCAGCCTTCTGTTTATGCTCAACTGTGGAATAATTTATTGATGAATCCTATCCTCGGTGTAAAAGAAAGTAATAGGTAAGTGGAATAGGACTAGAGGGGGAGTTCGGAAATAGAGGGATAATGAGGGGGTGATTGGGTCGCCGGGGACCGATGTTACTGTCTGCACAAGCGTATGGGCAAAAATATGCACGTGCAGACTCGATGTGTGACCGCCTTCAGCGAGTATCACATTCACCGGGTGTTTGCACGGGCAGGGGAGGGAAGGGGGCGGAGAGTGGGCTGGGCAGGGGAATGCAGGCGGGCCAATGCCTGCTAGGGGTGGGCGTCTGACATCACTTAACGTCAGCACCCACCCCCTGTTCGGCCATCTCCGGGCCAGATAAAAGCATACACATCCAATCACATGCCAGGGCAGACATTTGCACGGCGGCAGGGGGCGGGCGTTTGCTCACCCGACAGGTGGTGTGTCAGCGCTCGGTAAGTGGCGAATTTTGCTGCTTACTGAGCCAACCTGAATCACCCCAAATGTGTATAGTTTAACAAACTTAATAAATATAAGAGGGTATGTTTTGAGTTTCATTGAATGCTTTATTGAAGTTTACAAAAGGTTAAAGGGCTCGCCAGAATGCCCCCGCTGGTGAGGTTGGTGGAGAGGCGTTCCATCTGACTGGGACGAACGAGCGTCTCACACGCACCAACGTCCCAGTCACTCGGCAGCGGGAAGCGGAAACCCTGCCTGTCTCTGCTTCAGGGAGACAGGCAGGGTTAGAAGGGGGGTGCTGGGAGGCAGCAGGGACTGACGGGAGGTGGCGGAGAGCTCAGTCGGTATGGGCACCGCGATCGCCTCGTGTTATACATTCAGAAGGAAAAAGAAAATGGTGCTACCCTTCTCCAATATAATGACTGGAAATAGGAAAGAAGAAAGTGGAGAATTTTGGGGTGCACTCAAAAGATATCTATGCGAATTGTCCAACTGATAGTTTACTCTTTTCTTAAAATTTAACTTTTATTAGCGTTTATTAAAAAAGAGCTGTGCTAATTACACCTTCTTAATAAGGTGATAGTAAGGATGTGCAAAAAGTTTAAGAAATTGTGGTTAAAACTAAGATGTGGATGCGCTAATAAATGATTTGCTTGTCTTTCGTGTATTGACTTATTCTTCCGTTATCAGTAAGGAAATCACTCTTGTATATTTATTATATCATTTGCATCTATCTCCCTTGTATTTTTCAAATTGAATTATTCTATTCTTATAAGCAGGTTGCTAGATACTGTCACAGCTTAATTATGTTCCAATGCAATGACTTAAGGTCGACAAGGGTTGGTCGACATAGGTTTCTTTACGTTTTTTTGAGCTGACGTGCCGACAGGCGGTATTTCATGCCCTACCATCCACTAGGTCATGGTGGGAGATTAAAATAGTGTCCCCGAAGCATAGCGAGCCATGCGAGGGGACGTGGTACCACTTTTTAGTGTTTATGTTGACTGTGTTGACATTCCGGTAAAAAAACAAAATAAAAAAAAAACATGTCAACTTTTTCAATGTCGACCGTACCCATGTCGACTTAATGACCCTGTCAACTTTACCCATGTTGACCTAATGACCCCGTCGACCTTAACTTATGTCGACCTAAATGCTTGACGACCTAATGATCCATACCCCTTTCCTGAAATATGGGAGAGACCCATACTGCCACCAACACCATACATAAAAGTGCTTTCATGTACAGTAGCTGGAAATATGTGAGCGTACAGTGGCTTCCCAATGCTCTGCCCTGTCCACCCTGTTATCTCGCCCGCACTCCATACTCGCATATGAATCTCCATTCTTTCCTCTGCTCCGTCCCACCACCATATTTGCTGTGCTCCTGGCATTTCTCTCTCATCTCCTGCTTAGGCTAAGGTCTGTCCCATCTCCCTAGCAGCAGGAGCCATTGGGGTGGGCACATGTTGGAGATGGGATAAAGCTTAGTAAACTATTAGGTACTTCTTTACTTTCACGGCGCCAGCATGGCGCCGCGCGTACTTCCGGGTTACGCTCGCCACTAATTAAGTTAAATAAACGGGGTTAACGCCATGCCAACATGGATAGTTCATACCCCCACTATCCATGTTGGCATGGAGTTGATTTTAATTAGCGTGGCGAGCGTAGCGAGCCACCGAGCCCGCAGCGTGGGCGAGCGAAGCGAGCCCCGCAAGGGGACTCTGACGCGCGGCGCCATGCTGGCGCCGTGAAAGTAAAGAAGTACCAACTATTATATACTGTAGGTAGTCCCAGGATACTCCCCAGTATTTTACAGACAGATCGGTGAGAGAGCTCTGCTCGCAGGGTTACAATTAATGGGAATGTATGAATATGATATGTGGAAACCCCATGGGGTTCTAGGAGACCACCAAATACTTGGGTGCTTTCTACACAGGAAAAGTGGAGCTTATTTACCAGCACAATGAGGCTTAATGGTTGCAATAGAAATACATTTGCATCCCTTCCTATAGAACAACAGCATCTAATGTCTAAATGTCAGCGCAGTATATACGTAGAACATAGGGCCTGATTCTGGTGGACTTGAGTCCCAGGGTGCCCACTGCCACACCTTCCGCTATTTGAGGGGATTTGTTATGAAAACACATCCCATCGCCTGTCCCGCACCAGGAGAAATCATTTGAGGGTCAGCGAGTGGAGAGCGATGGAGACCGAAGACAGGGCGGACGGCTGATGCCATGTGGATGGCGCTGCCTACACCTTGTCACGCCTAATGAATGAAAGATCATAATAATGATTAAAATCATTTCGTACCATAGGTGACAGCATGTCCATCTGACCTGATGTTACTGCTGATTCCCCAAATGTTTAAACACATAATGGAAATTGAATGCAATTTTAGTAGTTTGTTAAATTAAAAATAAATATATATATATATATATATATATATATATATATATATATATATATAGTATAGCAATAATGGGTGTCACTCCGGGGCTTGCGTGAAAAAACTCAGTGGAAGTTTATTATTCCTTACGGTCTATGCCGTTTCGGGATAAACCCTTCATCAGGACCAAAGTATGGAACAAGTGCAAACAACCATATATATATGTGTGGGGGTAGCAGGGCGGCACAACCACAATATGTAATACAGTCCCGGTGCCAGGTCCATAAATAATTGATACAGTGCACTTACCCCCCAGAGTGAGGAAGGATTCGAGACCGGCACTCGTTGATGAAGAAAAGTGTTGCTTTATTCCATAAGTACAGCGGGTAACAACAGAGGTCCCGACAGATGTTTAAAGTGGGTATGACCCTGATGAAAACTGGTCATACCCAGTTGAAACAGCTGTCGGGACCTATATTGTTACCCGCTGTACTTATGGAATAAAGCAACACTTTTCTTCATCAACGAGTGCCGGTCTCGAATCCTTCCTCACTCGGGGGCGGGGAGTGTACTGTGTATATATATATATATATATATATACATATATAGGTAATAGGTAATATAGGTAATATATATATATATATATATATATATATATATATATATATATATATAGGTAAGTAGGTGTATCGGGTTGGCACTCGTGGCTTCAATAAAAATCCGGTGCCAGGAACATAATAGAGCAATAAGAGACACTTACCCCCTCAGAGAAAGGATGGATCCGGCACACGGTAGTATAGGTGAAAACTGCACCCAGCAGTTGAAATGGCTGTCAGGTCAGCAGCTGTCACTTAGGGCCTTATTTTGGTTCATTCTTTCTGACAAAATCCTTCTTAGATGGGCAAAACCATGTGCACTGCAGGTGGGGCAGATGTAACATGTGCAGAGAGAATTAGATTTGGGTGGGGTTTTACTTCAGTGAGATCTATATTGCAGTGTAAAAATAAAGCACTCAGTATTTTCCCTGCACAGAAACAAAATTACTCACCCAAATCTAATTCTCTCTGCACATGTTACATCTGCCCCCCTGCAGTGCACATGGTTTTGCCCATCTAAGAAGGATTTTGTCAGAAAGAATGAACCAAAATAAGGCCCTTAGTGTTGCACTCTTAATAAACCTCTTTTTTTTCACCTATACTACCGTGTGCCGGATCCATCCTTTCTCTGGGGGGGTAAGTGTCTCTTATATATATATATATATATATATATATATGGCTCAGGGAAAGGTATATATAACAGAATATCAGTGGGAAAAAAAAGAATGCCATTTAATGCTAAATGTTCAATGAAGTTAACTAACATTGTAGGTTCAGAATAAATTTACGGTAATGTAGCTCATCCAAGATCCCGTTAATAGGTTTCGCCGCACTAAAAAGGAAAGTATATAACACAGAATATCCTATTACTAAAAGGACAAGAAGCAATGCATTCCGAATGACTGGAATATTATAAGATATGACTACGTTGGAGGAAAAATGTAAGTGACAGTTTAGTGAAGAGCGGCCCTGGTAATTGTTTCCACTTCTTTGAATAATCTCCATAATTGCTTTTAATGATTACTCGCCAAGGCTTATTATGGCTAAAACTCATTACACACAAACTGGAACTTATTATAAGTTCACTATAAGTGGATATGAAGTTAAATGAGATCAAGAACTTTAGGGCGATGCTGAGTCTTAGAGTCCACCAAGTCAGGGTCTGAATAAGAATATAAGATCAGCAAACAGTGATATAATGAATTTAAAAATAGCAATTGCACGGAATCACGATAGAAGATATATACACAAATGCAATAAATCATTATTACCAGTGGCGGCTACAGAAGAGGAAAAAATAATTCAAATGGGAAGACACAGCAACTGCCAGTGAGTCCATTTGGAATGGCAGTTGGTGCGGTTCACCTATTTAAATTTTGAAGTGTGCTGAAGCCCCTCCTCTAGAGCCACCACGGGTTACTAATCATCTGTAAGAAATACAAAGAATATTTATATTTAAAAGTCCATACCCTACATTCTTAATGTATTGGATGAGCCCCAGTTGAAGAGGGTTACATCTGTCAAATATAAACAGAAAACGAAAACCACTAATTCAGTGGTTCCCAAACTGGGTGCCCTGGCAGCCTGTGGGGGCCACATGCCACTTGCAGGTGGGCCCTATGGTTGGTAGCCCAGTACCTCATCAAATAATTTATGGTCAAGATGGCAGGAAAAACCAGTGCTGATGGCTGCCAATCATATAGTATGGGCACACAGACTCTGTCCACCACCATGTGACTGACCCTAATGATGACTAGTAAGCACAATTTACAAACTGTAATAAGTGGTTCTGAATAGGTCAATAAGAAACATCTGGCGTAGGGGTTCTATTAAAAAAAGGCAGGAGTGATCTACCAACAGGTCATGTATCTCAGGCAGACTGTAGATCTATAGTAGGAATGAATGCAGCAGGTTTGAAAATGTGACTACAGCTGTGCACCAGCTAGGTGATCTGGGTCATGTCACAGTTAGTAATGACTACAGCTGTGCTCCAGCTAGATGATTTGGGTCATGTGACAGTTAGTAATGACTACAGCTGTGCTCCAGCTAGATGATTTGGGTCATGTGACAGTTAGTAATGACTACAGCTGTGCACCAGCTAGGGGATTTGGGGCATGTGACAGTTAGTCATGACTACAGCTGTGCACCAGCTAGGTGATTTGGGTCATGTGACCCATAGTAATGACTACAACTGTGCTCCAGCTAGGGGATTTGGGTGATGTGACAGTTAGTAATGACTACAGCTGTGCTCCAGCTAGGTGATTTGGGTCATGTGACCGTTAGTAATGACTACAGCTGTGCACCAGCTAGGGGATTTGGGTCATGTGACAGTTAGTAATGACTACATCTGTGCACCAGCTAGGTGATTTGGGTCATGTGACCGTTGGTAATGACTACAACTGTGCACCAGCTAGGTGATTTGGGTCATGTGACAGTTAGTAATGACTACAGCTGTGCTCCAGCTAGGGGATTTGGGTGATGTGACAGTTAGTAATGACTACAGCTGTGCACCAGCTAGGTGATTTGGGTCATGTGACAGTAATGACTACAGCTGTGCACCAGCTAGGTGAGAACGTGGACCCTTGGTAGATCTCCAGGACCGGTTTGGCCAGCCCTGCTCTCGTAGCCTGAGATGAGTTATGAAAGTCTGTGAACCATTTCTCTACTTCCTTTCTGTTCAGCGTTCCAGATAAAAAATAATTCATATACCAAAAATATTATTTTAAAAAGGAGAGATTTATCAAATCTAGGAGAGAGATAAAGTGAAGAGAGATGAACCAATCATCTTCTAACAGCCATTTTTCTAGCAGTCTATAAAATGACAATTAGAAGCTGATTGGTTTACACTTTATCTCTCAAACACTATTTCTCTCTCCCAGATATGATAAACCTGTGACCATATTCTATCCACTGTGAATAATGACATTCTCTTCTATGTATTTTGAAAAGTCATACAAAACAAGTCATACTGTACCTTACCCTCCCAATACGAGGGGGGGATGGGCATATGGTCGACACGCGCTAAGCGCATCCTCATCAATTTATGAACTTCGGAAGTCAGATCAGGAAAATTTCTATTGAGATCAATATTCTGAGCCGTCATCCGGCCGTTTGTCCATCCGTTGTATCCAGCACCCTGTCAGAGAAACGCATTCCGAGAGATCCGTTACATTCGCACAGTAAGATATCATATAGTTACAATGTTACGATTCATCGGTATAGTTAAGTAGAAATAAAAAAAGTGCTGGAAAGCATACAGATATATATAACGGTATATAAACTACGAGTGTGGTTCAAACGGTTCAATAGATCTATAGATAGTTAGTCGCTAGGGGCCAGATGCACTAAGCTTCAAAAGTGATAAAATGGAGAGTGATAAACAACCAGCCAATCAGCTCCTGTCTGACATTTTTCAAACACAGTCTGTGACATGGCAGGTACTGTAGGAGCTGATTGGCTGGTTGTTTATCACTCTCCATTTTATCACTTTTGAAGCTTAGTACATCTGGCCCAGTGGCGTAACAATAGCACCCACGGTCGCGGGGACAGACCCACAGACCCACAAATTTAATTGTATTTGTCTCGGCTCCCCTCCTGGCTTGTTCTGATGCTATGGAGACGGACCATCATAAAATGTCCGCCCCCATATAGCACATCATTCTCTATCTGCTGTATGGGGGCAGAAATTTTGTGATGGTCCGTTTTTCATTGCAGGAAGCAGGAGGGGAGCCAGGACAGCACAGATGAAAAGTTCTGCGGGTCCCTGCTGTGCGGAGAGGTAAGGCACGGGGGTGGGGGGGTGGGTAGGGATACGGGAATGCACAGGGGGCATTGGCGGCCGGGGGGCATGGGCGGCTGAGAGCGGGGGGCACTGCCAAAAAATTATCGGCGGGGGGGGGGGGGGGGGGCGCATACATTGTAGTTAAGCCACTGTCAAGTCAAAAATGCAAAAAGATCAACATGCATAAGATCGATGTGGTGTTTTTTTTGGAGGGGGTTTAAAAACATTATATTTAAAAAAAAAACTTGTTTCGACCAAATGTGTGTTGACCTTTCCTGCTGACCTTTTAAACCTGCTGACCTTAGGTACTCTGTGTTAAGAGGCATACCCACTAGACCTGTGCAAAGCTATTTAGGGTAAACGATTTCCCAGTGTCTAGATTGCCCATAGAGAACCCATCCACATGCAGCGATGTGTGCTAAGCCATTATACTTAAGCAAGCCCGGGCAGTTGTACAGAATGACATAGATCACGATCGCTATCACTCATTCTGTACACACAGAGAGATTTGCAGTCGCCTGCTAAGAAATTTGACTAGATTTTGACTGCACGCACTGACCTAACTAGCGGGCAATAACAACGTGTGAGACCGCGCATCGTAACCGCTCGGGGTATAAACACGGAGAGATCTGTGCTTACTTTCCAAGCGAGCAAGTCAGAACGCTTAAAAAAGAGCACAAAATTGCTCCGTGTGTATGCCCCTCATACTTGCCTACCTGACCCTCTCCATGCTCTGTTCCTGGACTTCCCTGGTCATGTATGATTGCCAGCACCTGTGGGGAGCTAGGTCATTGATAAGAAAGGTGTTTCACCACAGGTGATGGCAATCCTACATTACCAGGGAAGTCCAGGAACAGAGCATTTTCTCCCTCATGGAGAGGGTCAGGTAGGCAAGTATGATGCCCCTTCACAGGAATATAGTATAAGTACCATGGGTGGACTACTGTGAAACTAATGAAGACTAATGGTGTGTACACACGTTAGATGTGCCTTAAGATCCTATCCACGATCTGATCAGATAGGATCGTGGATAGGATCTTAAGGCACATCCGATTTGCATCCTATCTTGACTATATAGTGCAGATCTGCACTATATAGACAAGGCAGCCAAGACTTTCTGGCTTCCGATACGTGAACGCGATCTGCATCCGATGCCGATCCGATGTTGACAATATTGTCAACATCGGAAAGGAAATCGGACCGTGTGTACACAGCATAAGTTTCAGGGCCCCTAATCCCAGAGTAGGTATGTGTTATTAAAATAAGGTTATTATAGTGATGGAATAATCACTCATTTAACACCAAAATTAGATTTTCTCCACCTGTTACTGTTAACATAGGCGTGCGCACGGGGGGTGCCGGGGGTGCACAGGCACCTCCTAATGACCGGCATCCCCCACATGTTTGCAGCACCTAATTTTCACCGGCAGCAGCAATGACGATGCTGCTTGGCCGGGCTGGCTGCTGATCAGTGCTGCTGCGGCCGCATATTCTAGTAGTCTCCGCTGAAGCCTGCCCACCCGTGTCCAGCAGCCTCCCTCATGTCTGCGCATGGCCCCCTGTTGATTGGCGTCCCGCTGCTGTTGAACTGCAGGAGCGCAACAGCAGTGGGACACCAATCAACGGGGGGCCGTGTGCGGACATGTGCATGCTTTTTTTATGGACAAAAGACTCGCCTGCCATGCCGTCCCTCTCCGTGGAGGTGTGCGAAACGCTCCTGTGGCTGCTGGAGGGTGAGTGTGCCGGGGATGGTCACCAGGGAGCCGGCATGTTTGTTGAAGCTGAGTACACTGGGGGTCAGGAGGTGGGGGGGAGGGTGTCTCACTCAGATAAAGCTTGCCCTAGGCATTAGAAAATGCCTAGGGCTGATTCAGCTAAAGGTTGGATTGTGCCTCCTGCAAAAATCTCTCTCAGATATAATCCCTTCACATCCTGTTTAAATGATTCCCATCTGATACAGTTAGTTCTGTGTCTGTGATTGCGTCTGCGAGTACATCTCCCGGGCCACTGGGCTGGGCAATGAGCACGTAATCCCCTTTTGGGCAATGAGCATGTAGCCCCCCCCCCCCGCTGGGCAACGACCATATAATCCCCCCATGGGCAACAAGCATGTAATCTCCCTTGCGCAACGAGCATCAATTCTCTGGTATCAAGCATGTAACTCCTAGCAACGAACATGTAGGTAAGCTGTACTTATATGGCATTATATGTATTAGGCATTACGGTGTGTGCCATAATGTATAATGGGCATCACGTGTATCAAATTATGTGTAATGGGCTTCACGGTGTGAGGCGTAATGGGCATCATGGTCTGAGGCATAATGTGTAAGGAGCATCAAGGTATGAGGCGAAATGTGTAATGGGCATCATGTTGTGAGGCGTAATGTGTAATGGGCATTATGGTGTGTGGCATAACGTGCAATGGGCATTATGGCATGTGGTATACTAGTAATGTGTGCGTGACGTGTATTATGCATTATGGTATACATTTTTGGTGTGGGGGAATGATTAATTCTGAAGTGGATATACATAAATAAGTCACATTCTATTTAGTTTGCATTAATACCCAATAGGTGTTGATAGACATGCCCAGTAGGCGGTGATAGACACGCCCCCCAATGGTGCACCCCCTAAGAAAAGGGCTGCGCACGCCTATGACTGTTAATATATGGTTATAGTTCGTCAGGAGAACATTAGACCTTAGATAATAGTTTACAGAAATGCATTTCCCAGAAAATAGCTTTGTTACCCCCAATTCTTCTGTTTCTTTTACCATATAAATATATATTTTGGCATACCTCCCAACATGACCCATGCCAGGAGGGACAAAATGCTCTGCTTCTGGACTTTCCTCTTAATGTATGATTGCCATCACCTGTTTTTGAACAGGTTAACTAATAAGAAAGGTGTTTCTCCACAGGTGATGGCAATCCTAAATTAAGAGGAAAGTCCAGAAGCAGAGCATTGTGTCCCTCCTGGAGAGGGTCATGTTGGGAGTAGAGATGTGCGGCGGCCACTTTTTCGGGTTTTGGTTTTGGATCTGGATCTCCCTTTGTGTTTTGGGTCTGGATTGGTTTTGGCAAAACCACCCTTGTGGGTTTTGGTTTTGGATCTGGATTTTTATGAAAAAAATGCTAAAAATGGCTAAAATAACAGAATTTGGGCCTGTTTTTGCCCCTAAAGTATTATTGACCTCAATAACATTAGTTTCCACTCATTTCTAGTCAACTTTGATCACTTCACAGCTTACAAAATTGTTTTCATTTACTGTAGTTGGGCCAAAAGGGTATACCGAGGTAGATGGATGACTAAGCTAAGCGACAGCAGTGGGCATCACATACATGTGGACTTTACACTTTCAACCTGGCAGAGCGGCACTGCAGGGGAAGACAGGGTGGCAGTTTAATAAACTATCCCAAAAAAAGAGAAATGCTCCAAACAGCAAATAAAAAAAGAGGTATCGGCCTTGTCATGACTGGTGGTAGCAGCTTCAGCACTTCTATCAGGTTGCTGATCTCCCACTATTTCCTCCTCCATCATCCTCCAAAAATGTGTTTTTATTTTATTTATTACTTTTATTTATTTTTCTTACTTTACACTGGACACAGCCTGTCACACTGGACACAGCCCCTTGGACACTGGACACTGCCCCTGGACACAGCCCCTGGACACTGCCCTTGGACACTGGACACAGCCTGTCACCCTGGACACAGCCCCTGGACACTGGACACAGCCTGTCACCCTGGACACAGCCCCCGGACAATGGACACAGCCTCTGGACACAGCTCCTGTACACTGGACACAGCCGTCACACTGGACACAGCCCCTGGACAATGGACACTGGACACAGCCTGTCACCCTGGACACAGCCCCTGGACAATGGACACAGCCTCTGGACACAGCTCCTGTACACTGGACACAGCCGTCACACTGGACACAGCCCCTGGACAATGGACACAGCCGTCACACTGGACACTGCCTCTGGACACAGCTCCTGTACACTGGACAATGGATATATGTCACGCTGGACACTGGATATATGCCGTCACACAATGGTTAGATGTCACACTGGCCACTGGATATATGTCGTCACACTGGACACTGGATATATGTCGTCACAGTGGACACAGGATATATGTCGTCACACTGGACAATGGATATATGTCACGCTGGACACAGGATATATGCCGGCACACATTACATGTCACACTGGACACAGGATATATGTTGTGACTTGTGACACTGGACACAGGAAATATTGTCGTCACACTGGCCACTGGATATATGTCGTCACACTGGACACTGGATATATGTCGTCACAGTGGACACAGGATTTATGTCGTCACACTAGACAATGGATATATGTCACGCTGGACACAGGATATATGTCATCACACTGGACACAGGATATATGTCGTCACACTGGACACAGGATATATGTCGTCACACTGGACACAGGATATGTCGTCAGTCGTCACACAGGACAGGACACAGGATATATGTCGTGAGTGACTCGTGACACTGGACAATGGATAAGATATAGGCCGTCACAATGGACACAGCCCCTTGTATTAATGCTGCCCCTGTACACAGTGTACTACTCAGCAGCACTGCAGCCCCTGTGTGTGAGCACTGCAGCACTGAGTTAGTTAGTTAAATCACAAAAAACACAGGGTTCAGGGCTAAAAAAATCACAACACAGGGCTTAGGGCTAAATAAATCACAACAGGGCACGGGCCACAGGACAGCCCTTGGACAGTGGACACTGCAGCCCCTGCGTGTGAGCACTGCAGCACCTAGTTAGTTAAATCACACTACAGGGCTCAGGCCTATAAACAGTCACTGACTCTCAAGTCTACAACACAGGGCAGTGAGGGCACAGGGCAGGTCACGGAGCACAGCACAGGGCAGTGCGGGCACAGGGCAGGTCACGGAGCACAGCACCTGGCAGTGAGGGCACAGGGCAGGTCACGGAGCACAGCACAGGGCAGTGAGGGCACAGGGCAGGTCACGGAGCACAGCACGGAGCACATGGCACGGAGCACAGCACAGGGCAGTGAGGGCACAGGTCAGGTCACGGAGCACATGGCACAGAGCACAGCACGGAGCACACGGAGCTTCCCAACCACCCTCTTCCCTCTCCAAGATTGGAGTGAAGATGGCGGGGCGCGCGTGCGTCTTTTATAAGATCCCGCTCCCGCGAGAATCCGACAGCGCGATGATGACGTTCGGCCTCGTTATTGGTCCGGAATTCAGGCGGGAACTCCCGAGCCGGCTCGGATCTGGCCCGGATCCCCGATATTCGGATCTGTCGGATCTCGGGGATCCGGACCCGCTCATCTCTAGTTGGGAGGTATGTTTTGGTGCATAGATATACAATGTATAGTGTAGATCAGGGGTGGCCGGTCCTCGAGATCTACCAACAGTCCACGTTTCCCAGACTCCCTAGCTGGTGCACAGCTGTAGTCATTACTAACTGTCACATGACCCAAATCCCCTAGCTGGTGCACAGCTGCAGTCATTACTAACTGTCACATTTTAAAACCTGCTGCATTCATTCCTACTATAGATCCACAGGCTGTCTGATATACATGCACCGTTGGTAGATCTTGAGGACAGATTTGGCCACCCCTGGTGTAGAATAATAGTACTGTATAATAGTTATCGTTACTGCCTCACAGCATGGAAGACATGAGTTAAGGGACCTTATTCTGGTCCATTCGCAGCCAGGGTTCGTTCGCACGGGGACCGATGTTTGGCGTATGCACACTTGCAGCCGCATTTCTACACATGTGCATACGCCATGTGCGTGCAGCCATGGCGAATAGACTGTTCACCGTGTGCAAGGCTGCGGTCAGGGGGCATGGGGCGGCGTTTCCTGGAGATCCCCCCCCCCCCTCTCATATACTAATGTGCGCGCCGAAGGCGTGGCATCATAAAATGGGCATGGCATCATAAAATGGGCAGGGTCTATTAAAAAAGTGGGCGTAGCAGTCCTGGGGGACCCTAGAGTGCTGGAGTACATCCACTACATTCCATGGAGGAAGGAAGGAAGGAAGTCCAGTACTTACTAATAACAGCGGTTCAGTCAGCATTGCCAGTTTCAAACATGCCGGGCCCGCCGTCTCTCTTTTCCCATGGTAACCGTCAGTGACTGCGGTCCTCTCATGCAGTGACAGGCAGCCGGAGAGGCCGATCAAAATGTAGAAAATAATAGGGTCATCAGAGCGTGGGACAACATGGTCCAATTGGAGCGCTCCAGGCAAAAAAAGGCGGACCTTCCTAAATGGCGTCGGCCGGGCGGACTCGCTCATCTCGCCAGTGTCATGCTGCGGAGGCGGTCGGGGGACAGGGGACGGGGACGCGGTAGTAGGTACTGGGCTGGCCTGGCCACTGGGGAAAGGATGGAGTCTTTTTCAGATACCCGGATTCCGGGAGAATCCCAGAATCCAGGAGACTGAAAAAGCCTCCTTGAGGGTTGCCACCCAAAACGGGAGAATCCTGGAAATCTGGGAGAGGTGGCAACCCTAGGCGGCGGAGTATAGTCGCACCAATATGAACGCCCGGCATAAATGCTGGGCGTTCCCATGGTAATCGGGCCATGACGTCAGTGCTGGGGGCGGGCAGCTGACATCACCAGAAGTCCATTTGCAGCCCCTGCGTGAAAACACATGCTGCGGGGGTTACATACCACCATTCGCAGGGTGGGTTCTGGTTGACTCGCAAGGGGGAGAATTCCCATCCGAGCGAATCAACCAGAATAACCCCTAAGGTGCGGAGACAACGCGCAATACCCACTGCTGAACAAATCTGTGCCGGCATCAGCAAAGGGCATACAACTTGCCAATGCCGGTGATGGGGAGCGACGACGCAGGGGGGATTGGGGAGCACAGATGATTGAGGGGGTCGTTAATGAAGAAGATCCTGGTAGGTAAACTGTATTCTGATACACATGCGTGTGTACACGTTCACTTTTGTGTGTGTGTGTGTTTGATAAGGAATTTAGGTTATCATCCATAGCTGACCGCAGGGCTGCTGATATAGAAAATGGACACAACCATGCTGCACTGGAGGTGGGGCAGATGTAATATGTGCAGAGAGAGTCAGATTTGGGGGAGTTATTTTGTTTCTGTGCAGGGTAAATACTGGCTGTGTTATTCTTACACTGCAATTTTGATTTTATTTTAAACACACCCAACCCAAATGCAACTCTATGTATTTTTTTTAATTGAAATTACAACAACTTAGCATACATCACCCCCTTATGGGCCCTACACACATGCCGATGTGTGTAGGGCGACCTAGCTGTGCTATGTCGGCCCGTTCTGCTCAGCACACAGAGCTGACAGCCCACACACAGAGCGAGCTGTCAGCTCTGTGTTCTGAGCGAGCAGACAGCGCCAGTGTTCTCCGGTGGGAGAACCCTGCCGATGCCGAGATTGATGGACACTGTCCATCAATCTCGGCCAGCGATAGACGCGCGGGGACGCACATTGCTGTCGATATAGCCCCCACACATACACCGATGTAGGGGCATTTTCTAAGCCACTTTGCCAAACTAAGCATGTAGGCCGTATTAGAATGAACAAATAGCCAAAACATGGAACCTGGCCTGGTCAGGAGGCATCAGAAATCCTATTGTGTTAAAATTGGTAAATGATTTTTCTAGCTTAAAAAATAAAAGTAAACCAGTTACTGCTACGTGTTCCCTAAGACGCAACATCGCTCTCTGGCTTCCAGTTTGAACTCACACTCGTTCCGATCTGTATAATATAAAGTAAATTGCTTTTACCTCCTCTGATGCCAGCTCATAGCCATCTGGGTTCATGGAAGGCAGAAGGTGGATCCTGGTAGTGTTGATCAGTTCCTGGACTCGGGGATTTCCCAGGAGATATTCCGAGCACAAATACTGGGTCAGATAGATGAGCAATTCTCTTCCCACCACTTCATTCCCGTGCATGTTGCCAATGTACCGTACTTCAGGCTTAACTACAGAAGAGTTACAGGGCTCACTGAGCTGGAAATACATCAATGTATCTTGCACAATATCAGCGATTCAACAGTGCGCATACATGAAAATACCTGTGCCCAGATATAGGGCCAGATGCACTAAGCTTCAAAAGTGATAAAATGGAGAACCAAACAACCAGCCAATCAGCTCCTACCTGCCATGTCACAGACTGTGTTTGAACAATGTCAGACAGGAGCTGATTGGTTGGTTGTTTATCACTCTCCTTTGTATCACTTGTGAAGCTTAGTGCATTTGACCCACAATGTTTTCAAGATACTGGCTTACAGTCCTAATGCCTGAGGAGGTAGAATCTACGGTGAGCAAACTTAGGGGTATATTTACTAAACTATGATTTCTCAAGAGCAGCAACCACCGGCAGGTTTGCCCAAATCATTTTAAACCAGCATTAAGAATGAATAGTAACTAGGGGCCTTATTCTAGTTCACTCTTTCTGACAAAATCCTTCTTAGATGGACAAAACCATGTGCACTGCAGGTGGGGCAGATGTAACTTGTGCAGAGAGAGTTAGATTTGGGTGGGGTTTTACTTCAAAGTGAGATCTATATTGCAGTGTAGAAATAAAGCAGCCAGTATTTACCCTGCACAGAAACAAAATAACTCACCCAAATCTAATTTTCTCTGCACATGTTACATCTGCCCCCCTGCAGTGCACATGGTTTTGTCCATCTAAGAAGGATTTTGTCAGAAAGAGTGAACTAGAATAAGGCCCTAAGCCTGGTTTGGCAGTTATTTCTATTGCGCTTTAAATCTTTGCACTCTACACATGTGCAGGGCCACTGTGCGGACGCCAGCGGTGACAGTCGCGCGCGGGGGTGGAGACAGGAGACAGGCAGGGGACATCCACGCGCACTGCGTTTCCTGGGCGTACCCACAAAAACGGTGGGTGCGCCAAGGAAAATGCTGGGTGTCCCCATGCAAACACAAAGGGGCACCTCCCTTCCGGGGGCGGGCAGCTGATGTCACAGGACATCAGTCACTCGCCCAGTTCTCGGAGCAGGACGCCGCAGATATAGATCAGTCAGGACTGACATATTTGCGAACAGGGGAAAAATCATCCGATGGTCGGAAACCATCGCATGATTTCACCCCCATGCGCACCTCCGCGAATGACATTCGCAATGCGGCGGGGATGTATGCACAGCGGTGGGGGGGCGGGCATTCAAAATTCCGACAGTCAAAAAGGTAGGAGGGCCCTGCTCGTAAGCATACAATCCTTAAACACTCCCACACAGAAGCGGATACTCACGCAGCTCATGCTGCCCAGGCTTGGTTGAAAACTCAACAACAATAAGTTCTTTTCCTTCGAAGCTTCGGCCGATGCTGTAGGTCTTAGCTATGTGCGAGCATTTGCCTGCGGTTTTCTTCAATACACCGACCATCTGTGCGTAGCTGTGGTGAGTGAAGTGGATGAAGGTGGATGCCGCTGGCGGAAGTTGGTCTTCCGGTGTGATCTCTACATTAACTGAAATAAAAAACATGAATAAGAATGTCCAGACAGTGAATAACATGTTCTTCTTGGGCCAGATGCACTAAGCTTCAAAAGTGATACAATGGAGAGCCAGCCAATCAGCTTCTACCTGCCATGTCACAGGCTGTGTTTGTATCTATACAGTATATATCAGGCAGGAGCTGATTGGCTGGTTGTTTATCACTCTCCATTTTATCACTTTTGAAGCTTAGTGCCTCTGGCTCCTTATCTGTGTGCAGTTTGTATGTTCATTTGCCACTGGAATTAGTAGTCACAGCATTTGCCCCTGTTATCTAGGGGTTGATGTGCCAAGCAGTGAAAGAAAAGAAGTAGGCAAGTAGAGAAGTTGCCCATGGCAACCAATGAGTATCTACCTATAATTTATAGAATGTACTTGACAAATGCAATCTCTAAACGATTGGTTGCAATGTGCAACTTCTGGATTATTTTCTGTATATGTCTCCACTCTTTTGGAATATTATAATAATACTAGTAAGCCTGCTCGAAGCAAAAGCTTTGACAGCTAGTCTGCTACCTTCTGTGTTTGTGCATGTGTGAGAAAGATATGTAGTTTCACTTTCTGCCAACAGATGGCAGTGTTTCAGAGACTCACAGACACTAGACATACACTGTTTATAGATGATTGAATACCCTCCAACATGACCCATTCCATTAGGTACAAAATGCTCTGTTCCTGGACTTCCCTGCCAGTGACAGTTACAGAGGTGTTGCTCCAGCACAGTCCAATATTCAAAGAGGGCGGTCACATCAACTGCCAGTGAGTCCAGGACAGTGATGTTTGGAGTGGTATTAGGTGTGGCTCCCCTTTTTGAATATTGTACTGTGCTGCAGCCTCACAAATCCCAGCGGTCGGAATTCCGACGGTCGAAATACTGATGCCGGAATTCTGACCACCGCAATGCCGGCACTTTGTAGACACCCATAGAGGGATACTAAAATAGTGTGCCGAGCGTAGCTAGGCACCGGGCCCGCTGCAATGGAGAGCGCAGCAAGCCCGCAGGGGGGGGGGGATTCACCCCCCCCCCTTGACGGCATTGCGACGGTCGGGATTCCGGCATCGGTATTTCGACCGTTGGGATTCCAACCACAGGGATCCCTCTGCTGCTGCTGCTGTCACTGGCAGGGAAGTCTAGAAACAGAGCATTTTGTACCAAATGGAATGGGCCATGTTGGAGGGTATGTGATATGGGGCTATTTTGTCAATTCCGGGCCTCACAATTTCTGATGGAAGGCCTGCCTAAAGTACTCACTGCAAACGCTGAACAGACAAAGGGCCGATTCAGACCAGCCCGTAGCGGGCCAAATTCGGCCCCTTCCCCGATAGCGGGCCAAATTCGGCCCCTTCCCCGACATGTGCGTTTATGCACACTTGCTGAGCCGTTCGCTCCAGAGGGGGCCGGTGGGGGCGGACATCGGTCCGGAGCAGGGAAATGCCCAGTATTTTCTGGGCATTCCCATGAAAGCACTTGGGCGTTCCCCTAGGAATGTAGGCGGCCGATACCTGCTTGGGCATCAGGGCCGCCCCCTTTTTATGGCCATCTATGGCTGAAATAAAAGTCAGTTTTCACTGACTTTTATTTTCGACGGGGAGAGAAATCAATCGATGGTCGGCGACCAACGAATGTTTTCTATTCCCTTTGGTTTCCCCGCACACTAGCGAGCAAGCCTGAATCAGGCCCAAAAAACAGCTGCAACCAGCGAGCCAGCCTGAATCAGACCCAAAACACATAGCTGCTGCGTCCAGGAGTCAGTGCAAGCAGTACAGGGCTACAGGTCCTGTGAGTACAAGCCCTAAGTAATTCATTACCTATCACAGCTGTTATTTTATGGGAGAGCGGAATAACTGCAAGAAGGGTCCTTCCAGGAAAAAAGATCAAAAACCGGCATTTATTACTTCCTGTTGTGTAACATCACAGAGAAGGCCTGATACACAATAACAGAGTAATTCTCTCTATGCCCAGATCTAGACACTGGTGTATGGGGCACATTCCAACAGCAAGGGTGTGATAACTAAGCGCTTTCACAGAAACACTTCTCGCTCTGATATATTCAGCTGTCCAGGAAAATATATGTGACAATGGAAATTCTGTGGGGAACCGAAGGCTCTCTCCTCCACGCTGAAGGACTCCACGTTCTCTTTCCACTAGTCTGGAAGTTCTCATCATGAAATACTGTACAAGCTTTTACCTTAGATAACAGCTGTAGGGCCAGATTCTCTAAGCTTCAAAAGTGATAAAATGGAGAGTGATAAACAGCCAGCCAATCAGCTCCTGTCTGACATTTTTCAAACACAGTCTGTGACACGGCAAGTAGGAGCTGATTGGCTGGCTGTTTATCACTCTCCATTTTATCACTTTTGAAGCTCAGAGAATCTAGCCCGTAGTTACTTACCATAAGAAAATTACTAACCTTATAGGTGTACCTCGGGGCCATAATCAGCCGCATGTCTGTGCATGACAGTCACATGGAGTATGTGACAAGGGGCCAAATTCTCTAAGCTTCAAAAGTGATAAAATGGAGAGGGATAAACAGCCAGCCAATCAGCTCCTACCTGCCATGTCACAGACGGTGTTTGAAAAATGTCAGGCAGGAGCTGATTGGCTGGCTGTTTATCACTCTCCATTTTATCACTTTTGAAGCTTAGAGAATCTGACCCTAGGTACCTCAGCAATGCAGCTTGTGGTATGCAGTCATTAGGTGGAAAGTGTCTATATTGACCATCAAAAGGTCAACCACTATTGGTCGACACGTTAAAATGTCAACATGCATTAGGTTGACGCGGTCACAAAGGTCGACATAAGTTTTTCATGTTTTTTTGTTACTAGTTCATACTTTACCGTCCTAGTGGGCAAGAGGGAGAAACTAACAGTGAGCCGAGCGCAGCACATCGGTACACTTATACGGTGTCCATGCCGACCTATGTTGACAGACACCAAAAAAATATGAAACTCATGTTGACCCTTTTCCACGATGACCTTTTCACTGTCGACCAATAGTGATCGACCTTTTGGCTGTCGACCTAGACACTGTCGACCTAATGACCCATTCCCGCAGTGAGTATTGCTACACAGTAACAGTCAATGGGGCAGATGTATTAAGCTTTAACAAGAGATAAATGCAAGGGTGATAAGGAGAGATAAACGTCCAGCCAATCACCTGCTAACTGCCACTGTTACAGGCTGTGTTCGAAAAAAGTCAGTAGGAGCTGATTGGCTGGACATTTATCTCTCCTTATCACCCTTGCATTTATCTCTTGTTAAGGCTTAATACATCTTCCCCACTGACAGTTAAAGACCATTTGGGGGTGATTACAGGGAACACAGAGGCGGAACTACCATTGGTAGAGCAGGTGCAGTGCACCAGGGCCCCTGAGGACTAAGGGGTGCACTGCTGCCCCTGTCACCCTCTTCCTGACACCCATTGTGTTTCCCTGTCATACTCTACCTCCCCCTGCCTCTACCTGTTACCCTCTGCCTCTCACTATAACCCACTGCCATGTTGCATATTGTAAATTTGGGTTGGAGTGGATGGGGGGGGGGGGGGGTTATATGTTTGCACCTGGGCTCACCACTCACAAAGTCCGCCACTGGGGGAGAGGTGGCAAAAACCACTGGCCTAATCCGGAGTGCCAGCATCCCAGCTCTCGCGGTCACTCTGCACGAACATTGATATTCGACTGAGTAATTCTAAGTATCTGTGACCACCACCATGTGCTTGTACACAGGTGCATGGTGGGTGCATTTCTAGGAGACTACTGCATTAGCAGGTTTTCACACATCCGCTTCCGCTGCATCTGTGGCACCCCACTGCAGGTTGGTTGCAAGAGCTTCCCAGTAAAACCCCTTCCCTGTAATCAGGGCTGCAAGGGGTTAAACTAACCTGGCCAGCACTAGGACCCTGCTGGCTGCTCTGATCATGTCCTGCAGAGAGAAGCCTGCTGGGATGCAGGAAGGAGAGGAGAGGTGAGGGGGAGAGGGAGAGGGGGAGAGAGAGAGAGAGAGAGAGAGAGAGAGAGAGAGAGAGAGAGAGAGAGAGAGAGAGAGAGAGAGAGAGAGAGAGAGAGAGAGAGAGAGAGAGAGAGAGAGAGAGAGAGAGAGAGAGAGAGAGAGAGAGAGAGAGAGAGAGAGAGAGAGAGAGAGAGAGAGAGCAGCATGGTTTGACAGAGAGCCCATGTGAGATACTGGAAGGATCACAGAAGCCAGGACTGGTGATGCATGTGGGGTGAGTGTTGAGACATCCCCAGACAGAGTGCTGATAGCAGTGCCACTGCAGCCATCTGCTTACAGCCCTAAAGAAGCATGGAAAGCAATTCGGGAGAAACCCCTGTCACGGCGTGTATCTAACAGCCAGTGCAGAGTGGGAAGTCCTGTTCACAGAGAGGAATCCTGCAGCCAGACACAGTGTTGTGTGGGAGACTGAGTGAGTACTATCAATAGATGTCTGTGATCCCTGATCAAGCCATTTAAAGGGAGTGTTTGGGCCAGCTACCAACCTATCTCAAACTAAAAGAACACTTGCACAAGTTTGTGGAGGGGAGATTGCCATTCAGAGAGAAAAGTGTGTGACTATTGCCCAAGATTCTAAATGACATTGTTGATTTCTACACGTGACCTTAAACTTTGGATGCATATATATATATATATAAATATAAATATATATATATATATATATATCTTTCTTCAGCCACTTTCTACACACATTGGTGAGAGCTGTTATTGCAAAGCGTCCTCCATTGGTAGGAACTGTCATTGCCTACATCCAATGCGCCCTCTATTGGTGACTCTGATATGACATGCATGATCTACAGCGCCCCCTATTTGTGGATTACAAACAACCGTGCAAAGTTCCAATTAAACTCTTCATTATCTTTGGAGGACATTTAAGAGCAGGACAGTTCATGCTCTGAATAACTGTAATGGTATAGATAGCATAGTAGTATAGTGACTGTTTGCCTGAATGATTAATTGTTATCATATTTACCACCAAAGCCTTATTAATTGCATTGCCTTTAATTGTATATCTTGTAACGTGATGCTTGTTGCATTTACCTAACTTTTAACCTAAATTGACTTGCAGCGGCGACCAGTTCCCTAGTTAATAAATATTATTGTCACCGCCTTTGTGTAGGTTAGTTATTGTGTGTATTGCTTGGGGTGTTCATCCTTCTGCCACAGGCTCCTGCTAAGGAAGAAGAAGTTACTGAGTGCTGAACCCACCCATCATCTGGAAACCAGGTACAACACCACAGAGTGTTAGTCAGCCTGTCACACATCTCTGAATAGGTGCTCCGTCATGTCCAAAAATGACACTCATATTAAGCATTGAGGGTCTCGTGTAGAGTTGGACATAAGCGCAGTTTGTGCTGGTCTCTGCTTTACTACTGTGCATACGCGCTAACCATTTATTATCCCCCCCCCGATGTATCCTATGTTACTGTCCTCGCAGTGGTGAGTAGATGATTTCTGATCTGGGAATAGACAAACATTTCGTTTACCTCTTAGTTTTTCCAAGGGATCATGACACCCTTCTTCTTCTCCGGCAAAGAAGCGGTCGCAGTCCAAGAAGTAAGGCCAGGCCATGTCGATCGCATCAAAGGCAGGAAGACAAGTTTTCTTCAAAGTGTCACAAACTTTTCTGCAGGGTTTAATGATCTTGTTCTTCTCACACCGTGGGGCGAGAATGGAGCAGCCCACAAGTCTGATGTCCGGATTGCACTCTCCTTGGAGCAAGTTGTCTATAACACTTAGGAGAATGTACTCAGCACTAAACTCTGTGTCCCCTCTTGATTGATGGTTTAATGCATTTGGAAACATTATCTTGCTGTAGGGTAAGTCATCGCAATATCCCAGGGAATTATCACTGCATGTTCCTAAGGAAATGACAGATACATAAATTATTACAATTTATTTGTATTGCAACCCACATAAAACAGATCACAGAAAGTTATTAAGTTAAAAACAAAAAAAGTACATCAAGTACTATGTCTGGGCGCATCTACTGCGCAGTGAAGACCTGTCTTCATTTATTGGACATGTGGGAATTTGGGGGCGTGCCACTGGCATTTTTGGGGCAGGCGTTCCCCGGCCGTTGGGAGGGCCGCTGATGTCACCAGCAGCCTCCTCTCCACGGCCTTCGAGTATAGACTTATTACTCGGCACTGTGAGCAGGGGAAAGGGGCGTGGGTGCAGCGTGGTGGTGTTTACCTGCTCGCTGGGCTCCAAAACAATGGCAGCCCAGTGTGCAGATCTGAATCAGACCCTGCATGTGCACCATTTATCGCCACCTCAAATTTGTGATTTGAGACTATGGGGGGTATGCAATCCCGGATCACGGCTGTCGATCCCTCCTGACAGCCGTGATCCTTGCCCATTTGCAGTTTGCCTGACAGCAAATCAGCAGGCAGGATTTAACGTCCCGCCTGCCGATTGGCGAAAAGGAGGCGTGTCCTTGAAAACAGCCATGGGTTGCCGATCTACAGCCGGGATCGTGACAATCCACGGCTGTTCTTTTAGTATCTGCGATTTCTGAAGGCTGTTTGTTGTCTTGTGCTTCTTCAAAGTCTTGTTTGTTTCAAAGTTAGTTTATTTTTCTGTGTTTGTGCATTTATTTTAAAGTCTTCTGTATATGTGTGTGGTGGGTGAGGGAAGATGAGGAGGGTGTTTTGTGTTTGTGTTTGAAATTCATGTATGCTAAGAATATGGTACTGGTGATGGATCTGATGCAACAGCTCTTTGGCCAAGGTGGATTCCTGTACGAAGCGTTTTTATGGCAAAAAAGGCGGCGCGTCAATGCCATTATGGCCAAGGATGGCAAGTCCGTCCATGGTAGAGGAGCTGGCCTCTAGTTTGTGTCTTACTACCAGGCATATGAGGAGCCGGTACTTATGTTATATCTGGGCTCCCGTTTTTCTTATGAGACCGCGTCCCCTCGCGGGGCTCGCTGCGCTCACCACACTTCGGGCACGGTGGCTCGCTGCGCTCGCCACACTATATAAAATCAACTCCATGCGTAGTTGGATAGTAGGGGTATGAAAAAATGGGGTGCATTTAACATGGGAGCCCAGATATTACATAAGTACCCAAAATGTATTTTGTTAGTGTGGAGTCTAGGAAAGGTAAATGGCAAGACCTGCATACTTGCTGGGTGGTTTATGCAGCCAGATTTACATTAACAGTACCAGGGGCGGATTGGCCCGCCAGGAAACGGTGGTCCGGTCCAGATTTCCATCTAGCCGACCGCGCTACCAGGGCTGGTGCTATGAGTCCTACTGTGCGGCGGCCATAATTGTTTTGGGCTATCCTGCCCTTCTTTATGACCAGGCTGCAGCCGCTGGTCATGTCGTCACCCGCTAGCCAGCTTCAGCCTGGCGATGCGGCGGGTGACTGGTGCCTGGTAAGTAACATCCCTCCCCCTCGGGAAGTAGCGCACCCGTCGGGCCCCCCCTTTTATAGGCCACATATTTGAGCCGTGCAATTATATTTTATTCATTTTATATGTGAAACATGCATGCAAAAGCTGGTGTATTTGAAATTCTTATTTTTTTTCAAGAATTTCAATATTTTTCTACTGTATTTCCTAAAAATGCGTACGTCATTACAAATACGTATCCATAGTAAACGTGCCATGCCTACTGAAGTGTATGGAGAAATGTTGAGTTCTTTCCATGGCGTTTTCATTCGTAAAACTGAATTCGGATTAGATTGCCGTTCATAAAAACGGCCATTCCTATACATTTGGCTGTTTGTAAATTAGCCGATCACGTGTTTACAGCTGTATTTAACTACAAATGGGTATACAGGGGTGCATTCGTACCCATTTAATCTTAATAAATTTCCCCCACTATCTAATATCTAGAAGGTGCTAACTAAATAAGTAGATTCTGATTGGTTGCCCATAGCAACCCATGTGAAATAGAACTCCCATCTTAGTAAATTCTCCTGCCCCCCTATCATTTTCAGTAAAGCTCACAATTAAACACATAACAATTTTAGCTTGTTTATGCATACCTGCCAACTGCAAAAAATAGCAGTAAGGAATGGAGCGGACTAACCTGACTTTAGGGGCTTTGGTCCAGATTGATGGAGAGTTGGAAGATGGCTACATCCCACTTAGGCCCCCATACACCAGAACGAGAGTGTACCCAAGCGTACAATTTTGAGAGGGTTGGACGACAGATTGTGTGCACACAATAGCGCAATGCGTGGTTTCGAATGGTTGGTCCTCTAATCCGATGTGCCGCACTTCTGCTTCATCCTGATTGGGAGCAAATTGCATGTGCTTTTAAGCACATGTGACCGGTCGTTCAACGGCTCATATGACCGGCGTCATTTGAGTGGCAGTTATCAGGCAGTTTAGGTGCATAGAATTGATTGTGAGACGACCGGTCGTATGCAGCAGCTGGATTGTACGACATATTGTGAGTACATTGTGTGACCAAAAACCACCAATTCATGAGTCTGGGACTGCCGGGGAGTTGAAGGGAATTCTGGACACAATCACGATTGTGAGCAGGTATTTCTAATGTCGTCCCTCTAGCTACTATGAAACTGAACATGCCCCGCCTCAGGTTTAGCAGTGGCCGCTTCTACCTGTAATCAGTAGGGGTCCAGGCTGCTGCTGCCTGGACCGCCGGAGGAGAGCACCGGCTGCCGAAGTCGAGGTCCCAGCACCTGCATAATAAAGCAGACAGGTGCCGGGACCGGCGCATGCGCAGTCACCATCATGCGACCGTGCATGTACAAACACTCGCCTTTTATGGACTGCATGTACCGCAGCCCTTAAAAAACTAAATTGCTCTGCACAGCAAGGCAGAAAGTGGCTTCCTGCAGGAACAGACGACAACAAACACTTTACAACACTGACCTAGACAATGTCGAACTAACGACCTGTCGAACTAATGACCTTTCGACCTAGAACCATGTCGACCTTTTCCAACGTCGACCTAAACACCATGTCGACCTTTTCCCATGTCGAACTAATGGTGTCGACCTAATTACTGTCGACCATAAGGCTGTAGGCCAAATGATCCCAACCCAAAAATGGTCATGGAAAAAAGGGGTGTACTCTGCGCATCACCTAAGGTATTCCGCAGTATACCCCCTACTCAGCTGCAATCACATATACTGGGATAGCGCAGTCCTCAAACCCCCTCTTTTTCGTTTCCAAAAATGGTCATAGCTAAGATTGTAGTAGACGGAATATATCTGTGGCAGGCTGGAAACAATAATACTGTCTCAGAATGTTATGAAATATAGGATTCCGAAGTGCATTTGCTATGATTTGAATACAATAACTGTACCTCACTCCGTTCATTGCTGCAGATTCCCGGTGTAGTGGTATCAGTGTGCATGCGTGGACATGTAATTAATGACATTCCAGGGCAGTATTCCCCCAAACTGGAGCTTTTTCTAAGAATCATTTTCCATCTGTGTCATCCTGGAACCTGTCCAGCAGTGCTGGGGGTAGTGTCTCAGCTTCTGTAGTAAAAGGTGCACTCAGACAACTTCAAAGGGTTCTATTTGCTGGAAATGTGAGTGTGCATGTGGTGGTATGGCAGAGGTATGTCCGCAGAGGTATGTCCGCATCAGCGGAATGTATTGATCCAATTAGCAGTCCAGTTACTTAATCAGATGTGTGTTGTTTATTGAGAAAAGTACAAAATAGGTTTGAGGTAACAATATGTTTAAAAAGGGACAGACTAGATGTACCAAGATGGGTCAAATTTCTTGGTTTATTCCTCATGGCACCGATGACTATTCGCAGGTGCACCTGGTTTGCTGCAATTAAACCTGTGAATTGGCACACACCTGCAATCATTAGATACCAGTATTTGCACCAGATTACTGGATGGTGAAGTGCATGCAGGGGCCTTAAAATGGAAGGGGGGGGGGCAAGGGGGCAGCTACCCCCACCCCCCCACCACGCCCCAATTTGAGAGAGGCGCTGATACACCTGAGCTGAGGAACAATGCAACTACAGCCCTGTAGGGAACAGGAAAACGGCAGTGGCGGATGGGCTGGGGATTGAAAAAGCTATGCTGATTGGCCGATAGGCTGAGAGCCTTGACAGACGGCTCTGACAGCGGTTCCCTGTTGACTTCAATGGGACAAAGCACGAAGATGGCACCACACTCCTTCCCTGCATTTTGCTGCCATGCCAGCCAGGCACCCCTGCACTACAGACACCGTAGGCACCCCACACTTTGGATACCTCCAGCACCCCTGCACTGCCAACAACAGCAGCAACCTTGCACTGAGTACACCACAGACGCCCCTGCATTGCCAACACCACCATCATCCCCGCACTGAGGATACCACCGGCACCCCTGCACTGCCTACACCACCAGCAACCTCACACTAAGTACACCACAGGCATTCCTGCACTGCCTACACAACCGGCATCCCCGCACTGCCGACACCGCCATCATCCTTGAACTGAGGATACCGCCGGCATTCCTGTACTGCCAACACTGCCTGCATTCTCCCACTGAGTATACTGCCAGCACTCCTGTACTGCCGCCACCCCTGTTCTGAGGACACCACCAGATCACCCACACTGCCGTCACCCTGTAACAGTAAGTGTACAATTGGTGTATCCAACCCGTACTATAGCAGACATGCACTGTATCCAACTCGCACTGTACAGATGGAGCGGGTCCCAGCTTTGCAGGGGATGGCGGAAGATTCGCCAGCTGCCATCCCCCGCCAGCCGCCGGAGGGGACGCGCGCGCACGAGATGCCTGCGCATCCCCTTACAACGGGGCTCCCCCCGGGTCCCCGCCGCCTCGCCGACGGTCGCCCCGGGTCCCCGCCGCCTTGCCTCACCCCCCCCTAACCCTGTCCGTCTCCCTGAAGCGGAGAAACTGGGACTAAAGCAGCCACCAGAGATTTCTACCGTGCTGCTAAATTGTCATATGCATCTAAGGATGAGATTAACCGTACGTAGCCTATGGATTACATTCTGCACAGGTATCCAGGAGAGGTATATGGTCAAATGGGCCCAATACAGATTCGTACAGCGAGCACATTGATACGCAAGGTGGGATTTCACACTAGCGGGGTGGCGAACACTAGCCATGCACACTTGACCATGTCTGATTTGGGTACCATTACTGTACAGTACATCCCCCAGTAGTGGACATTTTTCTTCTTACACATTGCAGGGATGAGTTCCTGTTATTGTGGAGATAAGAAATTATAATTATTGTGGCCAATTCCCATTAATTAATAGTTATACTTGTGCAATATGTCGCTAATTCAGTGATTTTTGCCACTCTCTTGACCCAAAACAATCTTCTAGGTTCAGCTGGCACCAGCAATGCACAGGCCCTGAACTAATAGATTGTGGAGGAACACTGAACGTGAATGGAGGTCATAGTTGCCTACCCTCCTGCATCCTGCAGGAGACTCCCTGAAATAGCAGCAATCTCCCTCTCTCCCTCATTAGTCTAGCAATCTCCCTCATTTCCCCTAGCCCACATTACACTGTTACACTTTTTGGGGAAAAAGGAATGAGAGACAGATACATTTGCATTGAATCATCTGCACCATTTCCCAGCACGTTACCAAGTATAGTATCTCTTACTAAATGCTTTGGGGCTCATCTACATTTGTATATAAGTCATTTTAAAAGATTCCTCTCAGATGTAGCAGTACACACCCACGCTTCTAGGTGCCACGTTCACAATCTCTTTTCACAATCTCTCCATATAGGGAACTAGACACGCCCTTTGGGTGGAGCATGACACGCCCCCTCAGTGGGGCGCTGTGCAAAATTCTATTACCAACTATAATCTCCCTGAAAGTAGTTTTCAAGAGTAGGCAAGTATATACACAACACAAAATTGCGATGACTGTTGTTAGAATTATATTCCCTGTCCATATATCCCTCTCCCACTGTGTATTCCCGTGACTATGGTCCACCAGATGTTACATGAACTTGACTTTGTAAACCTTGCAATCTGTACTCTGCTTAGTCACAGCTATGCAGGGTACTGCATGTAATCTACTGATAAGCACTGTACTATGAGTACCCCACAGTTCTATTAACCCTTTCCACTATACTTGTCTCAGGGACTGGCTCATATTATCTGTAAAAAAAATTGTGATAAATTCAGAATACTCAGAGTTGCAGGAATGGCAGTTTCTGGCCTTTATCTAGGAAAGCGTCATCGGTCCTACTTGTCCTACCAAGATTAGAAGTTAAGAATTGGAACCTTCCCATACAGGCAGATAATTGGGAGATAAAGTGGGGGAGGCTTATCAAAATTTGAATGACAGAAGCTGATAGGTTGGCACTGTGGGGGTTATTCAGTCCTTTTTCACACAGCTGCGAATTAGCAGGCGTGTGCGATAATCGATAGACTGCACATGCGTGCAGCCCATACTACACATGCACGAGCCCATCCTGTGATAAAATCCTGCTACTTTTTTTATAACTGGTCACATGCAAGTCGATTGGCAGTAAGGCCGGCGTTTGGGGGTGGAAACCGGCCATTTTCTGGGTGTGTCAGGGAAAACGCACCCCAAGCATTTGAGGTGAAGGTGTCTCTGACTGCTCCCATTGCACCCACAGACTGCACACAGTGGAGAAATCATTCGACTTGCTAATCGCCAATCCAGCTAATTTCAGCAATCCTTGTTAAGCACATTGCAGGTGGGGCTGCACACAGTTCAAAATTCAAATAGGAGAAGCACTGCAACTGCCAGTGAGTCTGTTTGGAATGGCAGTTGGGGGCAGTGGGTGTGGTTCCCCTATCTGGATTTTGAACGCAGGCATGCACACGGGGAAAATCATTCAGCATTAAATTATTTTTCCCCTACTCGCAACCTTGAGTGAGCCAGGACTACATCCAATTAGGTGCGGAGCTCCTCTGAAAGACATCCCTGATTGGCTAAGGGGAGTTCTAATGACTGACGTTTGGGAAACCAGGACTACAGGGGAGGGGGATATAAACCCGGTCATTTGTAAAACAAATTACTAAAACACCGCCCACTCCCGTTACTACAAAATCAGACAATCCTGTTACCAAAAACTGCACCTTCACTAAACATCGCACATTCCTGTTACTAAAAAAATGTCAGAAATCACAAGTGATTTCTGCATTGGTCTAAAACTTTGAACCCTATTACACGTGTGATTTTCAGCCAAAACATTGCAAATGTGACGTGTGTGTGTGGACCCAATTCCATTTTGCTCCAATCACTGCTACGCCTCTGAGTGTGCACGCCTCAGGAGAGACAGGCGCTGTACAAATTGTTTAACGACTTAGGTACATGCACATTGACCATTTGCACAAATATCGGCATCGGCCTAACTGGTTCTCATGTAAACAAGAGAAATGGAAAAAGATTGAGGTTAGTTTCTCTTTAAAATACAAAACACTCACCTTTTGCTGACGCGGGATCCGCGCACCTCCCTGCAAAGCATAAAGAAGAGAGAGGTTTATAACACAGCGGACTTGACATACACCGGCCTAGAGCATGGAGCGTATTTAGTAAAAATAATGTAAGGCAGACAGTTATATGACGTTCAAGTATATGCTCAATTAACGGGCAATCCAACTGATCAGTAAAAGCGAGGGGTGTGGTACGGGACTCCGACAGTCAGGATCCCAACAGTCATTATCCCGACATCGGGATCCCGACTGCCCGGAGTCAGACAGCATAGTGAGCACAAAAAAGCCCCTTGCGGGCTCGCTGCGCTCCCCACGCTGCGGGCACAGTGGCTCGCACAAGGGAAAATAGCGGGTGGCCGTCCGGCACCCGGCTGTCAGCGTTTTGACAGTTGGGATCCCGACGTCGGGTAAACGACTGTCGGGAACAAGTCCGGCACCCAAAGCGAGACATTGACCAGATTCTCTTACAGGCTCATTGGAATAAAATTATTGACTCCATCACTGTCAAAGCTTTGACAATCGATTTTACCCGTGGTACCTTTCACTTTATTTATTACCAGAAATCCACAAGGATAAGGTCTGCCCACCAGGGCGACCAATAATATCCATAAGGTATTGACTTGTTTCTGTTCCTGCCAAATATCTGGATTATTTTTTACAACCTATCATCCAATCTCAATCAAATTTTTTAAAAGATACCACGGATTTGCTAAATCAACAGACACATTTCTGGGCATGTGCAGATGCTGGGGGCACGCACCCAACCTTGAGGGAGAAGGGGGGCGTGGGACGGCCTATTTGCATATGAGAATGGCCAGCGTTTCATGGCCATTCCCATGAGAATGCTGGGCGTTCTCATGCTAATGAGCCAATGGTGCGGGGGGGGGGGGGCAGCTGCCCGCCCACTTCCCTCAGAGTGCACACGCATGCTCTGAGCAACCTTAGATGTGCGTGTTCCTTCCACATCATTCGATGGTCCCCGACCATCGAATGATGTGGGTGTTCCCCTGCAGGCTGTGAATGGATGTTTATATAAAACACACGCGGCGAGTGGGTGGCGGTAAGGCCATCACTCACAAGGAGAGGTTTGGTGGACTGGTAAAGGCTGCGAATAAACCAGAATAGCCCCCCCCCCCCCCCCCCTAGTGTGGCTTCTCTCTGCAGTCAGTGCCAGAGTCTTCACCCCCACTGCTTATCGCGGCCAGGTATTGGCGCTGCTGCTGTATTTCAAGTGAGGAGTGAGAAGCGGCAGTATGCCCGGAACACCATTCCTGATTACATAATTATATATATATATATATATATATATGTATATATATATATATATATATATATATATATATATATATATATACACACGTACATAATGATGTGGGTTTTTTTTTTTCCTATGAAAGTGTGTTTATTAGGTTTAAGTATTTTCTGGCAAACTCAACACGCTTCCCCCACTGTGAATAAGTTTGATACATAATTACGTTCCGTAGTGCATTTGTTTATAAATATATATTTAGTTTTATTTATACTTGTTGCAGCCAATCAGCAGTCTTCTTGCATGAGAAGGTCTCTCTAGGACCAGCTCACTCACCCTGGAGGACATTACCAACGACTTTTCACAACGGAGAATTGAGCAATAAGTGGGAAAAACGATCCAGGGAATGGGACAGAAATGATCCTAACTTGTCAGCACAGTTTAATAATGAGTTCCCTGCAGTCTTTAGTCTGAACTGTGCTTCAAGGGAGAAAAGGAGAAATGAGGTCACAGCTATCGAGCTTATCTACACTGTCAGCGTCTGCACTGTGTCCACAACACATCACATTCAAATGTGTTTGGAAAAAACAACAGGTTTAAACTTGAACATGAATTATCCTGCCGTACAATGTAGTGCTGCCCATACACTAGGGCGATATTGCATGCAATCCTTCCATTTCATCCACATCTGTGCGATAAATCGAATGGGTCCCCTGACACGATGTGCGGGCCCGCTGGTCACATGTTGCGTCGATAGATATTGTGCACTGCACATAATAGTCATCCAATTGCATGAGCGATCGCATGTGGTTTTAAAAAAAAAATGTCAAATTCTGCCGCCGCCACTGAGCCCTGCCGATGACAGAGCTCCTTCATAGGGGTGTGGATCGTACTGTCGACACCACTTAGGTCGATAGTCATTAGGTCGACACCGTTGGGTTGACAGGTGTCTTGGTCGATATGGGTGAAGGTCGACAGGTGGCAAGGTCGACATGGTTTTAGGTCGACATGGTTTTAGGTCGACACAGCGTTAGGTCGACATGGGTTAGGTCGACAGATCGTAAGGTCGACATTTTTTTTTACAGTTGGAAGTCAACCGCAGCCCCTCGTATTGCTCACTACGCTCACTATGCTTTGGGCACGGTGCCTTGCTGCGCTTGGCACACTATTTTATTCTCCCACCACGCCCTAGTGGATGGTAGGGCATGAAGTACCGCCTGTCGGCACATGTCGGCTCAAAAAAACAGTAAAAAAACCATGTCGACCTTCCGACCTAACTTGTGTCGACTTAACGCTGTGTCGACCTAAAACCATGTCGACATTGTCCCATGTCGACCTTGACACCTGTTGACCTTCACCCATGTCGACCTAGACACCTGTCGACCTTGCCACCTGTCGACCCAACGGTGCCGACCTAATGACTGTCGACCTAAGTGGTGTCCACAATACAACCGTATCTCCTTCACAGCACTACGCTACTCCACCGTTCACCACCAGCCCTCTTCCAACACCCAACATCGGGTGCTGGAAGAGGGCACTTTTGGCACCATAAGATGCGATGGCACAGTGTATGGGCACCATTGGACTGCACAAATTTTCAATGCCTGACAACAGAAAATGGACTGACAGAGCTAAACGCAGCATTTTTCCAGTTTTATCCCTGAGTGGAAAAATGTATATACTCAGCCACCTAGGTGGGAAGGGTATATTTCAGGCGCTTCTGGGTGAGTTGTTTTGGTAAGCTGCTCACACCATGGGGAGGTCAGCCCCCAGATAAACACACGTAGCACAAATGGAAAAAGGGTGGTGGAGCGCTAAGATAATAATAATACAATTTTGACAGGTTATGACCAATTGGGTAAAAAATGTGTTAATTTATTTTTTTAACTATATAAACATAGATAAAATATAGGATAAAAGTAGCAATTGCATATTAATAACAACAACAACAAGTTGGTGTATAGCCTGAATTGGGCTCATGAAATTGGGATTGATATTGGCTCAATTTCTCACTTGTTCCTACGAATACTCCCACGGATGGATGAATCACAGACTTCCCAGATGGAAATGGGGAACACTGGAGTGGCGGGTGTCCATAAACCTGACCGGAAAAACAGAACGAATCCTGATGGAATAAGGATGCTTGGTCTGAGTCCTTGATTAAGGCAATCCGGTGAATAGCAGGTGGTGGTATCCCTGATGGTATCCAGATAGTCGTCCCGATTTGGGGGGATTTGGAAAGTGGGGAGTTGGTCCAAGTGAGGATGGTACTGTCAGCGTCCAAAATATAGGATCAGTATTCTTGAGTCCCAAAGTCAGACTGAAACACCTGGCCTGACGCGTTTCGTTGTCCACAGACAACTTTATCAAAGGTCCTTTAGGAAGGAACAAGGAAGTTCTGACACGCGTAGCAGCAAGCTGGCACTTTGGGTGTGAGGAATCCAGATCAACGGACGGGAGAGACGCCTGAAGGCCTGGTTTATCCGGAAGACCAGTGGCCCTTACTTGAGGAAAAGATCCCTCTACAGGCTTTTCTAACTCCAAAATCTGGTAAACCTCCATCCAAACTCGAGACCCACTTATATGGTCTTTTTTAGAAGATTTTTACTGTAATTAACATATTTTGTGCATGTTTTATTGTTGTGAATAAATTTGTTATACTTGCAATATCACACTATTTTCCCTTCGAACTATTATTGTCTTTCATGTCCCCATTTAACTTACATGGAGAACCTCTGATGAGGTGAAGAAAAGTAAGATAAGGAGAGTATATTTTCTCTATACTTCTATAGAGTATATTTACTCTATATTTCTCTATATTCACTAAGAGGTGGTGTTAAATATTAAGGTGGTTCCATCTAGCTATTTACCACGGTGTATTAGTGGAAGGGTGTCAGCGCACAAAGTCACTCAACACCATTAATTCCATATTGTCATTTTCGGTTACTAGGGAAGTAACCATAGTGACCAGTGCTGCAGATACCTATAATTCAGCGCCCTTAACACAGACTCAAAACCACCACGACTTTTACATTGCAGCCTTAAACGTTTTAAAATGGAAAAAAAACGGCAATATACCGTTTTAAAAGTGCAGTGTGAAAGGGGTATGACTCTCTGGTTCGTGCTGTTTTTTATTCTTGACGTGTGTTCTGTTTAACCCCTTCCCGACAATTGACGTACATTTACGTCATGGTCGGGAAGTACTTCCCGACACATGGCGTAAATGTACGTCATGGCATTTAACTGTCACCGCGTCTATAGACGCGGTGACAGTTTCAACATGTCTGCTGTCCCTGACAGCAGACATGTCCGTGCATGCCCAGGGGGGGCTGCGATGCCGCCCCCCCGTCGGCGATCGCTGTGATTGGCTGTTCAGTGTGAACAGCCAATTACAGCGTTTTCCTGTGTCACCGGCGAATAACGTTCGCCGGTGACACGGGATCAGAGGTGATTGGTGCTGTAAAGTACAGCACCAATCACCGCGGGGTGTAAGGGTGACACTGGTGTCACCCCACCGCACCCCGCCCGCCCCCAAAGGCCGTGATTGGTTCGTCGGACCGACGGACCAATCACAGCCAAGGAGGGGGATTTAAACTAACGGTGACTGCACTGCAGACGCCATTCCGGTCTGGAATAGCGTGCAGTGCGGTCACCGTACCTCCCTGCCGCCATACTGACCAGAACCTTGCTCCATAGCTTGCTCCATACTTACCTGATCGCTGCTTCATCACTGCTTCCTGGATCCTGTTACTACTTGTGCCTTCCTGTGAAATTGTGCTGCTGCAGTGTACTAGCTAGATAGAGAGAGAGATAGAGAGAGAGATAGATAGAGAGATAGAGAGAGATAGAGAGAGATAGAGAGAGATAGAGAGAGATAGAGAGAGATAGAGAGAGAGATAGTGTCAGAGAGTGCTATATTTTGTGCTGCTGCAGTGTGATATAGTTATAGATAGAGAGAGAGAGATAGAGAGAGAGAGATAGATAGAGAGGCCTAGTGACAGAGTGCTATATTTTGTGCTGCTGCAGTGTGATAGTTATAGAGAGATAGAGAGAGATAGAGAGAGAGATAGTGTCAGAGAGTGCTATATTTTGTGCTGCTGCAGTGTGATATAGTTATAGATAGAGAGAGATAGAGAGAGAGAGATAGATAGATAGAGAGGCCTAGTGACAGAGTGCTATATTTTGTGCTGCTGCAGTGTGATAGTTATAGAGAGATAGAGAGAGATAGAGAGAGAGAGATAGAGAGAGATAGTGACAGATTGTGCTATATATTTTTGATATAACTGACTGCTGCCCCCTCCTTTTGTGCTGATCAGTATAAATTAACTGATCAGCAACTTTTTGGGGGCGCAGGTTTTTTTTTATATATAGATATACCTGTCACTGCTGCTGCTGCAGTGTCATAGAGTGATAGATAGTGAGAGATAGAGAGATAGAGAGAGATAGTGACAGAGAGTGATAGAGAGTGCTAAATTTTTTGTCTGCTGCCCCCGCCTTTTGTGCTGATCACTATATCTGAGGTGATCAGCAACTTTTTTGGGGGTACAGAGGTTTTTTTTTTTTTTATATATACCTGTCAGTTGCACCAAAGGTTGTGCACCTGCTGCACCTCACTGGTAATCAGTGTCGCATCACTGATCACCTTTTTTTTTTGTGTGTGTGCTGTGGGGTCTTTTTTTAATTTTTTTTTTACACACACTGTGATTTTGTGGGTGTCCTGTGGCCGCTGTGCGCTGATCAGTGACGTACATCACTGATCATCTTTTTCGGCACAGGGTTGATCTATATTTTTTTTTTTTTTATCAAATTCCTGTTGCCTTTGAGCGCTGTTCAGTGACAGACGTTACTGACCAACATCTGTGCTCAATTTTTGGCGCAGGACCTTTTTTTTTTTTTTAACCCCTTAAATTTTTTATTTTTAACCCCTTCATTTTTTTTTTTTTTATTGGTATAAAGTATTTTTTTTTTTCTGCACCACATACACACTACACACTACATACCCCCCGGATTGAAATAAAGTTTGTACCCCCCCCTACACTATACACGTGTTGAAACATTTCACTACCAGTAACACAAAAATAAAAATGGCATCCCAAATGTCCTCCCAAATGTCCTCCCAAATGTCCTCCCAGTCATCCAGGAGAATGTATTCAGCGGAGGAGGCATATGCCCTGCTTGCTTCTGACTCTGACACAGCCAGTGATGCAAGCGGGGAATTTGAAGGATTCGCCTTAAGCTCCTCTTCCTCCTCTGGTGATGAGGGACCCCCTCACAGACGCCCCCGTAGAGCAGCTGAGACCCCCCCCCCAATAATTGATCTCGTATGGACCCCACCACCAGACAATTTTGAGCCCCAGGTTCCTGAGTTTTTGGCCATGCCAGGAATCCAATTTGATTCCACAGGTCTCAGAGAAATTGACTTTTTCAAATTATTTTTCTCTGATGATTTTATAAATTTAATGGTGGACCAAACTAATTTATATGCCCAGCAGTTTATTGCTCAAAACCCCACGTCATCATTTGCTAGGTGGACCCCTGTAGATGCAGTAGAGATGATGACGTTTTGGGGTCTGGTGTTTCATATGGGCATAGTAAAAAAGCCAGAAATTAGGCAATATTGGAGTACAGATGTTCTGTACAGTACTCCATTTTACCGTATGGCCATGCCCCGGGCTCGATTTGAGACGATCCTTAAATTTATACATTACACCGATAATGCACAGTGCCCACCCAGAGATGATCCCACCTTTGACCGGCTATTCAAAGTCAGGCCGGTCATTGATCATTTCAGTGCCAAATTTGAAGAGGTGTACATCCCTGAAAAATTTATTTGTATCGACGAGTCCCTTATACATTTTAAAGGAAGGGTTAAATTCCGCCAGTACCTTCCCAGTAAGAGGGCAAGGTATGGCATAAAAATGTACAAACTGTGTGAAAGCACCTCAGGGTACACCCACAGGTTTAGGGTTTATGAAGGGAAGGATTCAAGAATTGAACCGCCAGAATGCCCCCCCTCCCTCGTAGGTGTTAGTGGGAAAATTGTCTGGGATTTAGTGCACCCCTTCCTGGATAAAGGTTATCACCTCTATGTGGATAACTTTTACACCAGCATCCCCCTGTTTAAGGCCCTTGGTTCAAGAGGTACAGCAGCTTGCGGTACTGTGCGCAAGAACCAAAGAGGCCTCCCAAAAACGCACATTGCCCAAGTAATGAGAAGGGGTGAAAGCAGGGGAATATGCACCGAAAATATGTTGTTGGTCAAATATAAGGACAAGAGGGATGTCCTTATACTGACAACAATTCACGGAGACAGTACCACCTCCGTCCCTGTACGAGGTACCAGTACCCACACCTCAAAACCTAATTGTATCCTGGATTACAATAGGTACATGGGCGGAGTGGATCTTTCAGATCAGGTACTGAAGCCGTACAGTGCCCTGCGGAAAACAAAAATCTGGTACAAGAAGGTGGCCGTGTATATCATCCAGATGGCACTGTATAACGCTTACGTGCTATTCCGTTCTACCGGCCAGAGGGGGACATTTATGCACTTTCAAGAGGAAGTCATAAAGGGCCTAATATTTGGGAACCAGCAGGCAGAGGGCCCCAGTACTTCTAGTACTGGCCCCCGTATTGTACCAGGGCAGCATTTTCCTGATGAAATCCCCTCCACTGGAAAAAAGGGCAGGACACAAAAAAGGTGCAAAGTTTGCTATAAAAAGGGAATAAGAAAGCAAACTATTTTCCAGTGTGACACTTGCCCCGACAAACCCGGCCTATGTATAAAGGAGTGTTTTAAAATATACCACACATCTATGGAATATTAGGTTCATAATTTCACCGTGCTTCGGGGGTCTTGCTAATGCCACATAGCACCCACCATTCATTCCACCAGAATCTGAGCCGCAAAATCCAAAAATCACTCCTTCCCTTCTGAGTCCTGCCATGCACCCAACTGGTATTTTTTGGTCACATGTGAGGCATTGCCGTACTCGGGAGAAATTGGGGCACAGATTTTGGGGTGCTTTTTCTCCTTCATACCTTCTGAAAATGAAAAATTTCGAGCCAGAACTGCATTTTTGTGTAAAAAATGTAATTTTTCAATTTCACTGCCCACTTGTATCAAAATTGGTGAAACCCCTGGGGGTTTGAAATGTACACTATACCCCTAGATGAATTCCCTGAGGGGTGTAGTTTTCAAAATGGGGTGACTTGTGGGGGGGTTCCACTGTATTGGTGCTTGGGGGGTCTTGCTAATGCGACATAGCACCCACCAAAATTCCACCAGAATCTGAGCCGCAAAATCCAAAAATCACTCCTTCCGTTCTGAGTCCTGCCATGCACCCAACTGGTATTTTTTGGTCACATGTGAGGCATTTCCGTACTCGGGAGAAATTGGGGCACATATTTTGGGGTGCTTTTTCTCCTTCATACCTTCTGAAAATGAAAAATTTTGAGCCAGAACTGCATTTTTGTGTAAAAAAATGTAATTTTTCATTTTCACTGCCCACTTGTATCAAAATTGGTGAAACCCCTGGGGGTTTGAAATGTACACTATACCCCTAGATGAATTCCCTGAGGGGTGTACTTTGCAAAATGGGGTGACTTGTGGGGGGGTTCCACTGTATTGGTGCAACATAGCACCCACCATTCATTCCACCAGAATCTGTGCTGCAAAATCCAAAAATCACTCCTTCCCTTCTGAGTCCTGCCATGCACCCAACTGGTATTTTTTGGTCACATGTGAGGCATTGCCGTACTCGGGAGAAATTGGGGCACAGATTTTGGGGTGCTTTTTCTCCTTCATACCTTCTGAAAATGAAAAATTTTGAGCCAGAACTGCATTTTTGTGTAAAAAAATGTAATTTTTCATTTTCACTGCCCACTTGTATCAAAATTGGTGAAACCCCTGGGGGTTTGAAATGTACACTATACCCCTAGATGAATTCCCTGAGGGGTGTAGTTTTCAAAATGGGGTGACTTGTGGGGGGGTTCCACTGTATTGGTGCTTGGGGGGTCTTGCTAATGCGACATAGCACCCACCAAAATTCCACCAGAATCTGAGCTGCAAAATCCAAAAATCACTCCTTCCGTTCTGAGTCCTGCCATGCACCCAACTGGTATTTTTTGGTCACATGTGAGGCATTGCCGTACTCGGGAGAAATTGGGGCACAGATTTTGGGGTGCTTTTTCTCCTTCATACCTTCTGAAAATGAAAAATTTCGAGCCAGAACTGCATTTTTGTGTAAAAAATGTAATTTTTCAATTTCACTGCCCACTTGTATCAAAATTGGTGAAACCCCTGGGGGTTTGAAATGTACACTATACCCCTAGATGAATTCCCTGAGGGGTGTAGTTTTCAAAATGGGGTGACTTGTGGGGGGGTTCCACTGTATTGGTGCTTGGGGGGTCTTGCTAATGCGACATAGCACCCACCAAAATTCCACCAGAATCTGAGCCGCAAAATCCAAAAATCACTCCTTCCGTTCTGAGTCCTGCCATGCACCCAACTGGTATTTTTTGGTCACATGTGAGGCATTTCCGTACTCGGGAGAAATTGGGGCACATATTTTGGGGTGCTTTTTCTCCTTCATACCTTCTGAAAATGAAAAATTTTGAGCCAGAACTGCATTTTTGTGTAAAAAAATGTAATTTTTCATTTTCACTGCCCACTTGTATCAAAATTGGTGAAACCCCTGGGGGTTTGAAATGTACACTATACCCCTAGATGAATTCCCTGAGGGGTGTACTTTGCAAAATGGGGTGACTTGTGGGGGGGTTCCACTGTATTGGTGCAACATAGCACCCACCATTCATTCCACCAGAATCTGTGCTGCAAAATCCAAAAATCACTCCTTCCCTTCTGAGTCCTGCCATGCACCCAACTGGTATTTTTTGGTCACATGTGAGGCATTGCCGTACTCGGGAGAAATTGGGGCACAGATTTTGGGGTGCTTTTTCTCCTTCATACCTTCTAAAAATGAAAAATTTCGAGCCAGAACTGCATTTTTGTGTAAAAAATGTAATTTTTCAATTTCACTGCCCACTTGTATCAAAATTGGTGAAACCCCTGGGGGTTTGAAATGTACACTATACCCCTAGATGAATTCCCTGAGGGGTGTAGTTTTCAAAATGGGGTGACTTGTGGGGGGGTTCCACTGTATTGGTGCTTGGGGGGTCTTGCTAATGCGACATAGCACCCACCAAAATTCCACCAGAATCTGAGCCGCAAAATCCAAAAATCACTCCTTCCGTTCTGAGTCCTGCCATGCACCCAACTGGTATTTTTTGGTCACATGTGAGGCATTTCCGTACTCGGGAGAAATTGGGGCACATATTTTGGGGTGCTTTTTCTCCTTCATACCTTCTGAAAATGAAAAATTTTGAGCCAGAACTGCATTTTTGTGTAAAAAAATGTAATTTTTCATTTTCACTGCCCACTTGTATCAAAATTGGTGAAACCCCTGGGGGTTTGAAATGTACACTATACCCCTAGATGAATTCCCTGAGGGGTGTACTTTGCAAAATGGGGTGACTTGTGGGGGGGTTCCACTGTATTGGTGCAACATAGCACCCACCATTCATTCCACCAGAATCTGTGCTGCAAAATCCAAAAATCACTCCTTCCCTTCTGAGTCCTGCCATGCACCCAACTGGTATTTTTTGGTCACATGTGAGGCATTGCCGTACTCGGGAGAAATTGGGGCACATATTTTGGGGTGCTTTTTCTCCTTCATACCTTCTGAAAATGAAAAATTTTGAGCCAGAACTGCATTTTTGTGTAAAAAATGTAATTTTTCTTTTTCACTGCCCACTTGTATCAAAATTGGTGAAACCCCTGGGGGTTTGAAATGTACACTATACCCCTAGATGAATTCCCTGAGGGGTGTACTTTGCAAAATGGGGTGACTTGTGGGGGGGTTCCACTGTATTGGTGCAACATAGCACCCACCATTCATTCCACCAGAATCTGTGCTGCAAAATCCAAAAATCACTCCTTCCCTTCTGAGTCCTGCCATGCACCCAACTGGTATTTTTTGGTCACATGTGAGGCATTGCCGTACTCGGGAGAAATTGGGGCACAGATTTTGGGGTGCTTTTTCTCCTTCATACCTTCTGAAAATGAAAAATTTTGAGCCAGAACTGCATTTTTGTGTAAAAAAATGTAATTTTTCATTTTCACTGCCCACTTGTATCAAAATTGGTGAAACCCCTGGGGGTTTGAAATGTACACTATACCCCTAGATGAATTCCCTGAGGGGTGTAGTTTGCAAAATGGGGTGACTTGTGGGGGGGTTCCACTGTATTGGTGCTTGGGGGGTCTTGCTAATGCGACATAGCACCCACCAAAATTCCACCAGAATCTGAGCTGCAAAATCCAAAAATCACTCCTTCCCTTCTGAGTCCTGCCATGCACCCAACTGGTATTTTTTGGTCACATGTGAGGCATTGCCGTACTCGGGAGAAATTGGGGCACAGATTTTGGGGTGCTTTGTCTCCTTCATACCTTCTGAAAATGACAAATTTGGAGCCAGAACTGCATTTTTGTGTAAAAAAAATAATTTTTCATTTTCACTGCCCAGTTGTACCACAATTGGTGAAACCCCTGGGGGTTTGAAATGTACACTATACCCCTAGATGAATTCCCTGAGGGGTGTAGTTTGCAAAATGGGGTCACTTGTGGGGGGGTTCCTAACTTTTAGCATCTTATGGTGCCTTGAAACCTACATGGTGCCTAAAAAATAATCTCATAAAAAGGAGGCTCCAAAATCAAGTAGGTGCTCCTTCTATTATGAAGCCTGTGGTTTGGTCACCGTGCACACTAGGGCCACATATAGGATATTTATGAAAACAAAAGAATTGGGGGAATCAATTTTTAGTCACATTTCTCTAGTAAAATGTACTGTGTTCCTTATAAAAATGTATTAAAATTGCAAATCTGCAAAAAAAAAAGAAATTTTGAAATTTCACCTACACTTTGTTTTAATTCCTGTGAAACACCTAAAGGGTTAACAAACTTCCAAAATGCTGTTTTGAATACTGTGAGGGGTGCAGTTTTTGAAATGGCATCATTTATGGGGGTGTCTCACATACAAGTCCCTCAAAGTTACATCAGAACTGAACTGGTCCCTAAAAAAATCAGTGTTTGAAATTTTCTTGAAAATTTGAGAATTTGCTATTCATATTGTAAGCCTCCTAGTGTCCCAAAAAATTAAAAGGAAGTTGAAATAATGATGTCAACATAAAGTAGACATATGGTCTATGTTAGTTATTCACTATTTTGAGTGGTAAGATTATTTGTCTCACAAGCAGAAAATTTAACATTTTGCAAATCGCTAAATTTTCCATTTTTTCACGATATTTTGGTATTTTTCACAAAAAAACACAGACTGTATCGACCCAAATTTACCACTAATTTGAAGTACAATGTGTCACGAAAAAACAATCTCAAAATCACTGGGATAAGTAAAAGCAAAAAAAAGTTATCCCCACTTAAGTGAGACATGTCAGATTTGAAAAAAAGGGCTCTGTCAGGAACGCAAAAACTGGCTCTGTCAGGAAGGGGTTAAAGGCATTTGTACCGCATATGAAAAATATTAATTAGAAGTGTGCAAGAGGTCCCACTACCCAGCTTGCAGGGCCTCACTGGCCTAGGGGATGGCACAGTGGCTGAATATGCCTTTCTGGGTCCATGTAACGATAGACTGCAGCCTGGTCAGCCATCAACCAGGAACTTCATAGTAAACAGAAGGTGCTCACTATCCATCCCCTTGTCATGACGTCATGATATCATGTGCGGGGGGGAGAGGGGAGTACCCAAGGCACTTTATCATCCTGTTAAATTATTTGTCTAATTCCTAGTAGATGTGTAAACTAGCCTCATATTACATATTAGAGAAAAAAGATGTATGGCATCTTTTCCCTGAAAATAATGTAAACAAGATGCACAAGCAGACTTTGCCGATTAAAACGATATGCGGCATGCCTATATTCTATGTGCGAATGCAGCTGTATTCGCATACGAAATGCTGTGTTATAGTGTGTTCCACTTTAATCAGTCTGCTTGTGCGTCTGATATACATAGCATGAAAAAGATGCTCGGCAATAGTAAACTCACTACTATGTGTGACTAGGACCGTTTAACGTGACTGCAGCAGCGATGAGGAAGGACACATCTGTATGTTGCACTAATTTCCTGGCCTGTTTTTTTTTTTTTTTTTTCAATCTACCTATTCATATGGATCAGCCCTATGTAATCAACAAGTCCCATGAGGGCAACTAGAACTTTGTGGGCAATAGGAAACATTTGAAGGGTACCCAATGCTTTTCCAGACAGTGTTTGTTAATTTTATACCCCACTGTAGTGCCCTAGTTCATTTTATGCCCCTTAGTTTTGTCCCAGTTAATTTTATGCATAATGGTAGTACCCTACTTCACATTGTTCCACACAGTGCCTCCAGCCTGAATGATCCCACATTGCACGTCACGTAAGTCACATTAAGCCACATTGTAGTGCCTTCAGTACACCTAATACCACACACTGCCCCAGTACACATTATGCCACACAGTGCCCAAGTACACTTTCTGCAACAATGTAGGGCCTACTGTTTCATATAATGCCTCATTATAATGACTCCAGTACTCATAATGCAATATTGATTGTAGTGTCCCTAGTTCACTTTATGCCACATTGTAGAGTCACCGGGCCACAATATGCCACATTGTAGTGATCCCACACAAGTTCACATGATGTCACATGATAGTGCCGCTAGTTTACATTTTGCCATCAAGTGCAGAAAGCACCAGGGAAACTGGTATATTTGTGGAGGAGGGTAATGTGTCAGTAGGACTGGACGTGCATTTTGTCATAGGGATGTACTGTATACTATATGTCCTACAATGGGAAGATTTAATTACTTTATCCATTGTCCTCAAGCTGTTACACCCCTGCTGCCCCCAATCCAAGGTCCTAGAGAGGCAGGCCCCCTAAGCCTCCAGGCACCATGGCAGTGTCACTCACCTGGGCCTATGAAATGAGAATTACAATACAAAAAGCAAATTATAAAGTAGTGCAGGGAAAGATGCACCTCAAAATTCCACACAGGAGAATATATTTAAATGTTTTCGGTTTCTTTTTTTTTTTTTTTTTTAAATCACAAACATTCTTCAACAAAGTGAAAACATGTTGTGGTATAATTACTAGAGGTTAACGATTTAATGGTCCAGGTAAATCCTCCACATTCCAATTAATGGACAGTAAAACAAGTCTGGACAATCACCACTTATCTGGACCTATAATTGAATAACTTGACCATCTGCACAAATGAAGTGCTGGTCACACATGTCCTAGAACTGCATTGTGCAATAACCCTGCCCTTGGGGGCGTGTCACCATACTGGCTGTGTGACTGAATGGTGGGCCACTGGGATCACTTCATCACTGGCACAGAATTGATTCCATGGTAAAAATCCCTACTCAGAGGAGAGGGTCATTAAACTCTGTTACACCCTCTGGCTACGTTTGTATAAAAGGAATGAGCCCTGTGATTACCCATCACACAGAGGAGGATAAGCTTACAGTAGCTCTAGAGAAATCTTAATTTTGGGTCAAAAGACACATTACAACGCTTTGGTTTACTTCAGGGTTACCTACGCTACCAGAATGGCCAGGGGGGTCCCAGAAATCGGGTCCCCCTCCCTGCCCGGATAGGGGTGCAAACCCGGATAGGTGGGCAAACCTCCCAGAACGCTGGTCTTCTCCTCTGACACCCGTCCCCCTGTTGGCGGGGGTCAGTGGGACCAAATAATGCACATTGCATCATTGTAGCCTTAAACTAATCTGACACAGCTGATACTTTGTCTCTCTCCAAGACCTAAGGTGTATACACACAGTGAGATTTTGGCTGTGTACGATTTTGACTATGTGATTTCCCTTGAGCTCCCCAAAGCCCAGAACCATACAATCTTGATTATCTTCATTTGAGATGTTGACTCGATTTGGACACAGGCCCTTATTCTGGTTGGTGCGGTAATATCCGCGTGCGTTCGTGCCGCCGATGTTTTGTGTCTGCGCATGTGCAGAGGCGTCTCTGCGCATGTGCGAGCGGGGCGTACGGCCAAATCCCGCATGAAATGTGAACACTCCGAACAGGGGGTGGAGAGGGGCGTGAAGGGCTATTTGGGCTCATTACCATATGCATACGCCCCGCGTTTCATGGGCGTTCCCATGCAAACGCTGGGCGTACGTATGGTAATGCGGCCGTGACGCACGTGTAGGGGGCGGACATATGACATCGCCGGATGTCAGCTGCCCGCCCAGATCCCTGCTTTTGCATGGAAAAATGTCCATGTGGTCTAAGGTTGCGGGAGCTGGTGGACCACTCGGTCCTGCATTCTGCGACCATCGAATGATGGGGGAGGTTCCCTGAGATGGAGGAGGCGTATTCCATGAAAAATACACATGCGGTCCGTTCGGCCAGCTTCTTAACGCGTACGGACAGAGTTGGCGATCCGTATGGAAGGCGGGGTTTCGCACGCACGGTCCTGGCCGCATATTCGGATCCGGCCGCACCGATCAGAATAAGGGCCACAGATACCAACCAATCAGCTACTAACTGTGATGTTAGAATGGCTGTTTGAAAAAGGACAACTGTTTGGTACTTTATCTCCACCAAATGTATCTCTCTCCAAGACTTATACCCCATACACACTAGCCAACCATAAACTTGCAGTGACCAATATAGTTAACAATATCGGCCATAGGTGGCCAATATTGTGCATCCACACTGAACGATATCGGGTGCCGCCATCACCAGGACGTCATTTGGCTATAACTCAATGCAACACGTCAGGCCCAACTGAATTGGGTCAACTGAATTGACCCATAAAAATAAAAAAAAATGTTGACATATAAAAAGGTTGACATGCGTTGTTTTTTTTTATGTCAGCATTGACACAAAAACCATAAAAACCTTTTTGTGTCAACTTTTTCCATGTCAACCGCTGTGTAGACATTTTGTCAAAGTCGATCTATTGCTTGTATCGACCTAGACACGGTAAACCTTTCAATCCAGGTATACAGTCGTTAGGTTGACACATATTCAGTCGACATGCATGGAGTCGACATAACTTAGGTCGACACATGAAGCAGGTCGATATGGCTAAGGTCAACAGGGTTGGACGGTCGACACATGCATTACGGCGACAATGGCTAGTTCTACAATAAAAAGGTCGAAATGAGAGAGAGAGAGAGAGCGGGAGAGGGAGAGTTCTATACATGATACTGTACATACTAGAGTAATACACACTACAGAGTATATTACCCACGTGTCAGTGAGGTACCACACTCCTAGCAAGTTGCTATAGTAGTATATAAGTTATTATCCAACACGTGCAATCCCATAGCTCGCAGTGCTCTTACCCAGGGCTCGGTCTCCGGGGGGGCAGCTTGGGGAGCAGTGCAGAACCCCAGCCAGCAGGGCGAGTGTCCAGGCCAGCAGCAGCAGGGGTTGCCCGTGTCCTGCCATGGTAGCACTGAGCAGCAGACTGATGTGGCAGAGGCAGTGATACTTGGGAGCTGTGCGCACAGCCTGGGCTCTCTCCTCCAGGCAGCCAAGTTGCTCACGTATTACAATGAATACGTCCCCTGGGTCATATTACACAGATGCAAGTTGCAGCAGTGCGGATCCTGACCTGCATAGGGTTCCCCCAGATCTGCTGCTAATCCTGCTGCCTGCTGCCCATAGGGGAGTCATTCATGGCAGAGAGAGGTGTGTGCTCAGGTATAAAGGAGAAGTGTGCTGGAAGTTAGTGCAGGGCTGGCTCCTGGCTGTGCTGCTATTGTGTATAGAAGGCCGTTCTCTATTACTTATATACATCTTAAGGATATCTCTCTCTCCCCCCTCTCCTGCCCCCCCCCCCCCCCCCCCCCCTCTCCATCCCCAGGTTACTGCAGAAACAACTAACCACATTGCCACAAAAATGCTCACAAATTCTTTCTGTGCAACTGTGACCCGTTATGAGACTTTTGTTGCAGAGCCAACATGTTTAACCCCTTAGCAGACAGAGGTATATTCCTGTATTCTGCTCAGGGGGCAACTTCATTGTATTGGTAACTGGGTTCACCAACATTAGGTTGACATGCATTGGGTCGACCAATGAAGGTCAACATGGCTTATGTCGACACCTGAAATAGGTCGACATGCCTAAGGTGGACATGGATGAAAGATCAACACACGCAAAAAAAAATTAGTCCAAATATTGACATGGACACTGTCTAAATGTACCACATACCCTCACGTGAACGGTACGGCATAATATACCGCCTGCCGGCCCATTTTGGTTTTTGACTGTCGACCTAGCCATTGCTGACCTAATGCTTGTGTCAACCTTCCATCCATGTTGACCTTAGGCATGTTGACCTATTTCAGGTGTTGACGTAATCCATGTCTACCTACAGTGGTCAACCCAATTCATGTCGGCCCATGTCTGTATCGATCTAATGACTGTATACCATCATTGTATTGTGTAGAAATGAGCAGCCTGCTCTGCCTATAGTCATAGTTGCCTACCCTCCTGCATTCTGCAGGAAACTCCCTGAAATAAGAGCAATCTTCCTCTCTCCCTCATTAGTCTAGCAATCTCCCTCATTTTACCTAGACCACATTACACTGTTACATCATAGTTACCTCCCCTCCTGTATTCTGCAGGAGACTCCCTGAAATAAGAGCAATCTCCCTCTCTCCGTCATTAGTCTAGCAATCTCCCTCATGTCACCTAGCCCACATTACACTTACATATTAGTTACCTCCCCTCCTGCATTCTGCAGGGGACTCCCTGACATAGCAGCAATCTCCCTCTCTCCCTCATTAGTCTAGCAATCTCCCTCATGTCACCTAGCCCACATTACACTGTTACATCATAGTTACCTCCCCTCCTGTATTCTGCAGGAGACTCCCTGAAATAAGAGCAATCTCCCTCTCTCCCTCATTAGTCTAGCAATCTCCCTCATGTCACCTAGCCCACATTACACTGTTACATCATAGTTGCCTACCCTCCTGCATTCTGCAGGAGACTCCCTGAAATAACAGCAATCTCCCTCTCTCCCTCATTACTCTAGCAATCTCCCTCATTTCACTTAGACCACATTACACTGTTACATCATAGTTACCTCCCCTCCTGTATTCCGCAGGAGACTCCCTGAAATAATAGCAATCTCCCTCTCTCCCTCATTAGTCTAGCAATCTCCCTCATTTTACCTAGACCACATTACACTGTTACATCATAGTTACCTCCCCTCCTGCATTCCGCAGGAGACTCCCTGAAATAAGAGCAATCTCCCTCTCTCCCTCATTAGTCTAGCAATCTCCCTCATTTTACCTAGACCACATTACACTGTTACATCATAGTTACCTCCCCTCCTGCATTCTGCAGGAGACTCCCTGAAATAAGATCAATCTCCCTCTCTCCCTCATTAGTCTAGCAATCTCCCTCATGTCATAGGTGCCGATTTATGTTTTTGCTGGTGGGTGCTCAAGCCAAAAATATATAGGAGTGGCTTCATGGGGAAGGGGTGTGGCCACAAAATAATACCAATTTATATTACGGAGCACAGTCTCCAATATTCAAATTACGGCAACATTGTTCCACATACATAAATGCCCCCACAGTGCAGGTACATAAATGCCCCCACAGTGCAGGTACTCCGCAGACAGAATACACTCTTCCCGGCATACTGTTTCCCAGGTGGTGGGTCCGGCAATGTGGGTGCGGCAGCCGCAAATTAGCAAGTTAATATGGCGGCCCAGCAGCGGGACTCAGGCCCGTGGGTGCTCATCAATTTCCGTGGGTGCTCAGGCCCTTGAGCACCCACAGAATCGGCACCTATGCCTCATGTCACCTAGCCCACATTACACTGTTACATCATATACTACTTTCAGACCGCAAACCCGTGTCCGACCCTGCATTTTAAACACGGGGTTGTCCTTGCGGAGAGCCGTGTCATACCCCTTTCACACTGCACTTTAACCCGGGTTTTCCTAGGATTGGTGCTTACACACTGAACCCGGGTCCGTGCTTTAAAACCTATGTGTGTCATTAAAAATAGACTTTTTTTCTGGCTCACAATAATGATGTCACAAATTTTCGCTCACAATAATGATGTCACAAATTTCCGCAGTGCCTTGAGCTTATTGACCACCTGTTGCTGTGTCCTTTTATAGCCACGGTGATTTGTCTGCAGATCTCCTCCTCACCCCTTATGTTGAGCAATTCCCTCACCTCTGTCCAGATAGAAGACATATTGCTGGAAAGCAGGCTTCCAAAGTGGGTAGCAGCAGGATGTAAGTGTGGATGGTGCCTGTGTCCCGGGGTCCGCAGCTCCAGCGTGCTGCTTGATGATTTCCAGGGTCAGACTGCTGACCTCACAGAAATCCACCAATAGCGGCACTTCATAAACAGCAGTGTCGGATGACACGGGTCGGGGCCTTTCTGACCGCACATAGACACGTGTTAGAGCCGTGTCCGACTCTGGTAAAGACCAGGGTTCAAAAGCCATGTTGTTGAACACAGGTTTTCTGAGCATGGCGCTTTCAAACCGCACCGTGACCCATGTTTAGGCCCCGCGAACACGCCAATAAGCCGTGTTCGGAGTGTGGTCTGAAAGCGGTAATAGTTACCTCCCCTCCTGCATTCTGCAGGAGACTCCCTGAAATAACAGCAATCTCCCTCTCTCCCTCATTAGTCTAGTAATCTCCCTCATTTCACATAGCCCACATTACACTGTAACAATTCTGGGGGAAAAGGGAATAAGAGATAGATACATTTACATTGAATCATCAGCACCAATTCCCAGCATTTTACCAAGTATAGTAGCTCTTACTAACTGCTTTGGGGTCATCTACATTTGTATATAACTAATTTTACAAGATCCCTCTCAGATTTAGCAGTACACAGCCACGCTTCTAGGTGCCACGTTCACAATCTCTTTTCACAATCTCTCCATATATGGAACTAGACACGCCCTTTACGTGGAGCATGACACGCCCCCTCAATGGGGCACTGTACAAAATTAAATTGCTATATATATATTCTCTCTAAACTATTTCTCAAAAATGGGCAAGTATGCCTATAGATAACACACTTTTGATACCACAATAATGTAAATATATACAGTATGTTTATAATGCCCTGTCTCCTAACCACCCATTTATGACACTAGCTGCAGAAACCTTATAGGTTTCTATGGGGGGGGGGGGGGGGGGATGTGATGCTGTCAGACCTAACAAGCTGCTGAATGCAGAGCATTCTGGAGTTTGGTCCTCACAGCTCCCGCTATCTGGAGATGACGTTGGTAGCTGTTACATATGGGCTACAGATTGCAAAATTTACTGGGAGAGGATTCCGGGAATGGCCGCCACTCATTCGTGGTCAATAGAACGCACAATGGTCCTGCTAGAGGAGGATTGAAAAGACCGCCGGTGTCTTCACTCCGAACACATCACAGGGGCAGGAGGCTTTCAGAGCTCCTGCATGTGTGCATTGGTACATTGCAGCCCTATTATCGTATCCTGCAATAGGATATTGGATGCTAAGACTGCACTGCAAATAAGATTATAGATAAATGGCCAACTTACAGTTGGAAACAATTTTTCAGCCCTACAAAAAGGACAGGACGCAAAATTGTGCTTTTGTTTGCGTATATAAAGTTACACCTACTGTAGCTTAAGATACTGTGTATGCAGCACAATGTAATGGTGGCAATGCGCATTTTACACAATAAAGAAAATGTTTATATTCACACATAAATAGGGGTTAAAGTGAGGGGGAACGGGGTGGAGCTGAGTTCCACCACCTCTAATGGTAGGGGGAACTGAGTTCCACCACCTCTAATGGTACGGGGAACTGAGTTCCACCACCTCTAATGGTACGGGGAACTGAGTTCCACCACCTCTAATGGTACGGGGAACTGAGTTCCACCACCTCTAATGGTACGGGGAACTGAGTTCCACCACCTCTAATGGTACGGGGAACTGAGTTCCACCACCTCTAATCGTAGGGGGAACTGAGTTCCACCACCTCTAATGGTAGCGAGAACTGAGTTCCACCACCTCTAATGGTAGGGGGAACTGAGTTCCACCTCCTCTAATGGTAGGGGGAACTGAAATGGTGTGATTAAGGGCTAACTGCAGCGCTGGTGAGTATATGTCCCAGATTTTCTGTAGGGTATGCAGAGGAATATTAAACAGTTCTTGAGGAAAAAAATATATATGATCCTTGCACTTTTCTTAAAACATCCAATACTTTATTTCCACCAACCAAATCAGAGAAAAAATTTCCTCTTTAAGGAAAAAATAATAAAAAATGCAAAAATTGCAATACACATTTAAAAACAGTTATTTCCACTTGAACAAACAGAGTTTTACTTTGAGCTCACCGGACCTCCAGGGGAAGCAATTTTTCTCTCCTCTCCACCTGATGTTATAAATCCACTTTTCACACTAGGACTCCTCTTCTGGACGTCGCACTGCCACTGCGGCTGTCCTTCAGATTACCTCCGTGTGTTAGGGATAGTGGACAGGGGGCTGATGTCTCCGAGCTAGGTGCACGGCTATTGGAAGCACACGTGTCACCCTCCCGTTTGTCCTGAGTTCCACCACATTTAATGTTAGGGGGAACTGAGTTCCACCACATTTAATGATAGGGGTAATTGAGGTCCACCACATTTAATGATGGGGGAATTGAGTTTCACCTTTACCACAGCCCTGAACAGTAATTCCACTCAGCAGCCCATGTAGAGGCGTCCCGGACAAATTCTTCGCAGTGAGTCTTGACTCACTCAGTGCTGCGAGCAGGAGCAAAAAGCATTTGATTTCCCCCCTGTGTGCATGGCTGTGAACTGGCCCCACAACTGCCCTCCCCCCCACCCACGGGACATCGATGGGAGGGACAGCGGGACAGTGGGACAGTATCAAAAAAGCGGGACTGTCCCGCTGTTATCGGGACAGTTGGGAAGGGATGCAGTTAATTTGCCGGCGGTCGGGATCCCGGCGGTCGGAATCCCGACACTGGAATCCCGACCGCCGAAATCCCGAAACTTTCTCCCTCTGTGGGTGTCCACGACACCCATAGAGGGAGAATAAAATAGCATGCCGAGCGTAGCGAGGCACCGGGCCCGCTGCGTGGCGAGCGCAGCGAGCCCGCAAGGGGGGGCGATCCATGTCCCCCCCTTGTCGGGATTTCGGCGGTCGGGATTCCAGTGTCGGGATTCCGACCGCCGGGATCCCGACCGCCGGCAAATCGTATCGGATCCGTTGGGAAGTATGATTTTTAAGGAATAATAGACGCTTGGCACAAGCAAAATTTCATGGGATCTCATGGGCAAACACGGGAGGGGGGTTCTGTTTGCCCAGAAACCCCCCTCCCCTTGGCAAGTGCCTTAAATTAGGACAACAATAGCACTGGTATATAATATGATCAGTAGAGCTGCCACCACACCATGCAGTGTATGGGACAGAGCAGAGCTGCTGCACTTGCCCAGTGTACCAGCTTCTTCTACCACATTTACCGTGTGGATCTGAGCCCTCAAACATCGCAATGGACCAGAGACCAGCCGACAGGAGAAACACATAACTGAACCTGAGAATCCCATATAAACTCAATCTACTTAATTTTATATTTATATTTCTGCATTTTCGGGGAAGCCCAGGGTGCCGTGGAAACATTTAAATACTCTAGGGTGCTGTGATTTAAAAAAGATTGGGAACCCCTGTCCTATACTATAGACCAGTGATGGCTCACCTTGACACTCCAGCTGTTGTTGAACTAAACATCCCAGCATGCCCTACATCAGTTTTAGCATGGCCAAATAGCAAAACTGTAGTAGAGTATGCTGGGATGTGTAGTTCAACAACATCTGGAGTGTTAAGGTTTTCCATCAAGGCTATAGACCATTTACTGTATATCAGATATGGCCAAACTATGGCCCTCCAGCTGTTGTAAAACTTAAAGTCCATCGTGCCTTGCCACAGTTTTGGTATTAGGGAATGCTAAAACTATGGCAAGGCATGCTGGGATGTGTAGTTTCACAACAGCTGGAGGGCCACAGTTTGGACGTGCCTGCTGTATACTGTTAAATATTAATACTGTATTCCATTGAGTATCCAGTGTATAAAAAGATTAATTTTCGGGGCTGTTACCACTCCCAGAGACTCCTGTATACTCCAATATGCTGCAGAGTGAGAGATTTTGGATTACATTTGGAAACCCCCCTCTAACAATCCTGCGTTTGGCACTAGACCTGGTGCACTAAGAGAGGCTGTTTGACATGACTGCACTAACAACGTATGAGGACACATCTGTACAATGTTTGCAAAGGAAAGAACGTCCTTCTTTATCGTCTACAAGATATAACACATCTGGTGCATACTGTAGCTGGAGTCACTCTAAACAAAAGCTTGTGATTAATATTACCTATAAAAAAGAGCAGTGAAGACCTGGAAAGTTCTGCTAGAGCTCAAAAGCAATGAAATAAAACTGGAGCCAGCTTGGACTAATTACAGCTTGGTGTCATGTGAGCAAACTGGGGGCGCGGGAGGGGGGGGGGGGGCTGTTATCATAAGGTGATTGTACAGGTGCAGCACATTCCTCACTGTAATGTCTAGGTTGTCATAGAGAAGACCACTTATGGGTTTGTTTAAGTATATTTTCAATTGCCTAAAATATGCTATTAATATGGGGTACTAAATACCTCTTCTTGCCTTATTCTAAGCACAAATGTGTTGAAATTCTGTTTACAATTCCCCAGATGTTTCAGAGGGAAAAACAATCTATTGCAAATATTTTGATTATTAGTGATCCCCTTAGGGACTTTGGTACTTGTTTCCTAGCACGGCGCCTACGATATTCAGTCGTATGGCATCTTATACATTGTATAGCATCGCATGCCATATGCCCGCATGCGATGCATGCGATTTTAAATTGTATAAGCACCCTAATGGGTTTTTTCAATGTTAAATGGCCCCCCTATATGATTTTTAATTGTATAAGCACCCTAATGGGTGCTTACAATGTTAAATGCACCCCCATGCCACCACCACTATCAGTGCCAACCTGAAGCGTGGCGAGCACAGCGAGCCCGCGCTGGGCGACGGTACGCGTCCTCAGACCTTTTCATACCCCCTCCATCCACGTCAGTGTGGAGTTGACTTTATATACTGTAGTGTGGCGAGCGCAGCGAGCCACCGAGCCCGAAGCCAGGCGAGCGCAGCCAGCCACCGAGCCCGAAGCGTGGCGAGCGCACGCGTATTACTTTACATGTATTCCACGTCTGCTCGCCACGCTTCGGCTTGTTGGCTCGCTGCGCTCCCCACACTATATAAAATCAACTCCACGCCAACGTGGATGGTGGGGGTATGAAAAGGTTAGAGGAGGCGTGCCGACGCCTCTCGCGGGCTCGCAGCGCTCCACGCTTCGGGTTGGCATTGATAGTACGGGTGGCGTGGGGGTGCTTTTTACATTCTAAGCACCCATTACGGTGCTTTTACAATTAATAATCTTATAGGGGGCCATTTAACATTGAAAGCACCCATTAGGGTGCTTATACAATTTAAAATCGTATACCATCGCATTGTATGCCATTGTATGCCATATACAATGGTACACGATTTTAAAATTGTATAACATCGGGTGCCATCGCGTCGCATTGCATACCATTGTAAGGCTTATGGTATACGATGCGATGGGCGCTGTTCTAGGAAACAAGTACCAGGACTTTTTATGCAAGGTCCCCCAGCCGAACCATGATTACCCTGGCTGGTCAGCCCTGGACGGGGTACCTGGGGGAGTGGGGACTCCCCCAATTAAGGGGTCCCCCCCCAGGTTTCACCCTTCCAAGCTGTCCCCGGCACCTCTGGGCGGTGGTTGATGAGCTGATTTTCGTGGTGAAAAAAAAAGTAAAAATGACATTGGTTTTCACTGTAGAACTACAAGTTCCAGGAGGCCTTCCCCCAATGCTGGGACTTGGCAAACCACAAGTCCCAGCATGCAGGGCATTAATACCTCCCAACTTTTGAGCGTCCCAAAGAGGGACAGTGCGCACGCCGCAGGCAAAATTTGGGGGGTGGCCAAGTGGAAAAGGGGCGTGGCCTGGACTCACAGCACTGCCGTGAGGCCATGCCCGTGTTTTTGCTGCTGTGGGGGCATGCCCTCTGTGAGCTGCTGGCCCCCAGCCCCCAGCCCCTCCAGCTGCAGGATGCGCACAGCATCTATTCATGTGTGACAGGATGGGGGTACTGCCAACTGCCCGCCCCGGGAGGGACACGGGAATGTTCCAAAAAAAACAGGACGTTCCCGCGATAAGTGGGGCAGTTGGGAGGTATGTTAATGGACCTACTGGTTCTTGTAGTTCACCTGTGAAAACAATGTAAAAAAAAATTAAAACACACGCACATAGGGCCTTATTCTAGTTCACTCTTTCTGACAAAATATTTCTTAGATGGACAAAACCATGTGCACTGCAGGTGGGGCAGATGTAACTTGTGCAGAGAGAATTAGATTTGGGTGGGGTTTTACTTCAAAGTTAAATCTATATTGCAGTGTAAAAATAAAGCAGCCAGTATTTACCCTGCACAGAAACTAAATAACTCACACAAATCTTATTATCTCCGCACATATTACATCTGCCCCCCTGCAGTGCACATGATTTTGTCCATCTAAGAAGGATTTTGTCAGAAAGAGTGAACTAGAATAAAGCCCATAGCGTAGTAAAAGTTTCATATACAAACACTAACACATATACACACACTCACCCTATCCACGAAACTCTGATGGATCTTCTTCCAGCACACTTATGGTAGACTGTCACTGAGATTCCCAGTGACCTCCATCACGGGGACCCCGCACAGCCCTGATTGGTTCTAAGCATTTCCATGGGGACGCTTACAGTCAATTACATACCTCCCAACTTCTTGGGAGCCGGAGGAGGGACAGGGGACTGCGCGTCGGAAATGGGGGGTGTGGCCTACTTTCGGGGGCACGGCCTATACTCGTGACTCACCCGCGAGGCCACGCCCCCATTTTGACGCCATGGGGGCATGACCCAGAGGCTCTGTGGCCGCGGGAGGGACGCGGGAATGTCCCCGAAAATAGGGACATTCCCGCGGTTTTCGGGACTGTTGGGAGGAATGCAATCAGGCTGAGCTAAACCCTGATGTCATTTTTAAACCACGAAAATCAGCATGGCACCCACTGCCCAGCGGTGCCGGGGACAGCCCCGGGCTTCAGCCCTGGAAGGGTGAAACATAGGGGTGACCCCTTTATTAGGGGGTCCCCACTCCCCCAGGTACCCCAGCCAGGGTAATCATGGTTCGGCCAAGTGTCCCCTGGCTGTGGCATCACACCGCTGGCTGTTGGAGCCAAGTTCTGATTCCAAAATACGGGGGACCCCCAGATTTAGACAGGTCAAAATATTTTACTGCAATTCGCACATTGCTACATGTGCAATTTTCGATAAATGTGCAAATAAGGATGTTTTTTTACTTAAAAAATTACCCACCATGGATGAATTCACAGCTGGTTGTGCATGACAGTAATTGACTAATTGTTGTGTCAGTAACATAGGTACTGTATCACTGTATAAGGAAGTGATATGTGAAACTTCTAAATAGACTAGTGGAGGTGTTGCCCATAGCGATAAGTTAGATTCCAGCACCATCATATAGAATGTACTTGATACATACTGACCTACTCTCGCTGAAGCTGTGGGATCTGCTAAAATAGTGGGTGGATCTCCTGCATCCCACCCACTTTCCTAGTGAGTTGGGCAGGATGGGGCGATAATGCTATGAATAGAGAGTTTGTACAGAGGGGGGCGGGGTTATATTTTATTATTGTGGGTCTGTGTCAGTTATGTCTATTCCAGGAGACAGTGGGACTGGAGGTGTGGCTAGCAGCTCACTGAGCCACTGGCCATGCCATCATAGTGGCAAAATGGGGGGGGGTGACCTTGCAGGAGTTAGGCCATGCCCCTATTCGGTAGGCCATGCCCCCAAATTTCAGACAGTGGGGCATATGTATTAAGCCAAGAGATAAATGCAAGGGTGATAAAGAGAGATAAACGTCCAGCCAATCACATCCTAACTGTCATGTTACAGGCTGTGTTTGAAAAAAGTCGGTAAGGAGCTGATTGGCTGGACGTTTATCTCTCTTTATCACCCTTACATTTATCTCTTGTTAAGGCTTAATACATCTGCCCCATTGCACTCAAAAGTCCCCGATTGCTTGACTCAAATGTTTATATTATTATGATAATTAATGTAAATAATAATAATAATTATTATCATTATTACAGGAATAGAAGTATAATATAAGCATAGGCGTGTGCACGGGGGGTGCCGGGGGTGCACAGGCACCTCCTAATGAGGGGCACCCCCCTCACAATTTCAGCCAGTGCCGGGGAGCGGAGCAGGGCTGGCTGCAGTGACAGACGGCAGAGCTGCAGCAGCATACACACATCTACTGTACACAGTGGCGGAACTTGTGAGTGGTGGGCCCAGGTGCAAAAGTATAATTTAGGCCCCGCACCAGTGGGTGACAGGGGTATAAGCTGCTGGTCTGGACAGCAATGGGCCCCTTTGTCCTCAGAGGCCCCGGTGCAATGCACCTGTTGCACCAATGGTAGTTCCGCCTCTGACTGTAAATCTATATTGAGGACCTTGGCTGCCTGTAGGGAGAGCTGAAGTGCACACAGCTCCTCAGGAATTTTTGAGCACTGGCAGCGCTGGCCGGGTGAGGAGGACTTCCTGGTGTGCTGCATGTGCGTGTGCTGCTGTTTTGGAGGTGCTGGATATGGGTGTTTGTTATATGGGCAGTTTATGACTTTGTGTTAGCGTGAGGGGGGTGGCATACCTCCCAACTGTCACGATTCCATCGGGACAGTCCCGATTTTCGGGTCCTGTCCCGACGTCCCACCCGCGGCAGGCATTGTCCCGCTGCGGGGGGTGGCAGTTGGGAGACCCCCCAATCTAGTAGAATAGACGCTGTGCGCATGCGCACAGCGTCTATTCTCATATGAAAATGAGGTCACGGCTAATTAGCATAAGCCGCGCCCTCATTTGCATACGCCCCGCCCCCTTTTCGGGCGCTCGCGAGTGTCCCTATTTCCTCCGGACGGAAGTTGGGAGGTATGGGGTGGGTAGGTATAAAAAGTTGTGGTCACATTGGTTTGTTATGATGTTGGCTGTTTTTTATTGTGTGAAAAAGGTGTGTGTGTGTATTGTGTATGTATATTGTGTGTATGCATAGGGAAGCTGTGTATACTACAATACGTACGTGTGTGTGTGTGTGTGTGTGTGTGTGCAGGTTGTGCCTGTATGTATACTATGTGTGTATATGTGCGGGCTGCGTATACTGTATGTATACTGTGTCTCTGCATAGAAGAGGTGTGTGTGTGTGTATATATATTATACTGTGCGTGTGCATACTGCAGGGGGGCTGTGTATATGTATACTATGTGTGTGGGGGTTCTATATGTGTATACTACATGTGTGTAGGCTGTGTGTGTATGTGGGGGACTGTGTGTGTGTGTATAGGGGGTCTGTATATGTATACTATGTGTGTGGGGGGCTCTGTATGTACATACATGTGTCTGTGTGTGCATAGGGGGCTGTTTATACAGTATGTATACTATGTGCGGGGGGGGGGGGTGCTGTGTGTGTATACTATGATTGCGTATGTGTTGGCTGTGTGTGTGTATGTATTTTATGTGTATTTATACTGTGTCGGCTGTGTGTATGTACGCTATGCGTGTCGGCTATGTGTATGTATACTATGTGTGTGTGTCGGCTGTGTGTATGTTTACTGTGTGTCATACTTGCCTACAGTCCCAGAATAGATGGAAGGCTCATAAAAATTGGGCACCATTCCTGGCCTCCCGGAAGGGTAGGCAAGTCTCCCAGAGCTTTATGTACTGTATGTAAGTTTTGTCGGTAACATGTTGTGATGTTATTTCAGTATTGGGGCGGGATGTACTAAAGGGAAAATGCGGTAAAACCCCCGTTTTACTGCATTTTCCTATGTATCATCACCGGTTCGCCCCGTTTTCGCTGGCCAGGGTATCCTATACCCTACCTATACCCTATAGAAGCCTATGGGCTTCTTTCGCTGCCCGTGCGCCGCCCCCCCCCCTCCTGTCCTCCTTTAACCTCCTCCTCCCCCTGGTGTCACAGCCGGGAGGACATCCGGCTTCAGGGGGGAGGAGGAGATGCAGGGGGATGCTGGCAGCCGCCGGGAGGTGACGGAGACCCCCACAGCCCACATTACAGGTATCGCGGGGGTCTCCTTTACCAAAGCCCGATGCTGGCCGCATATGTTAGTACATATGCGGTAGCATCGCGGCGGCTGCCGTGCGAAGGGCGGCGATGTATGTTGATACATCCCGCCCTTAAAGTGTGTGTGTGTATATGAACGGAAACCCTCTCACAAGAATCCTGCGTTTGCAACTGGGTACTAGGGGTAAAAGTGTCCCGGGCCCTGCCACTCTGAAGAGAGGGGAGGGCACGGGCCGCTGTACCTGAAACGTTGCAGCCTCCTTCCCTTTTTAACCGTTGGTCGGATGCTGCCGTCGCTGACAAGTAAAGTAGATTCAGTGTGCAGCATATGGCCAGCGGCTCAAAAGGTAAGGAGGCTGCTGTGGCTCTGGTGGGCGGGAATGCAGTTTAAAAGGGAAGGAGGCTGCGGCTCCAGTGGGCATCTGATAAGGAGTGCCCATCGCTACCCGGAAGTATGGATTCTGGGAGCGCTATTGTGCAGTGCGCACCCCCAGCTATGAGCATGAAACTCCCACTGTCAACAAGAATTTAACTACCCCTTCCCAGGCAGCATGAAACCCATGGTAAAAAGAATGTAACCCCTGACAATGAGCATTTCACACTCCTCCCCCCCCCTGGCAACAAGCATGAGACCCCTGGAAAGGAGCATGTAGCACAGGGCAACCTGAATGTAACCCCTGGCATCGAGCAAGAAATCCCTGGCATCAAGCATGTAACATCTAGCAACGGGCATGTAGGTAAGCCGCAGTTGTGTGGCATAATATGTAATAGGCATTAAGGTGTGTGTGTGTGTGGCATTACGACGTGTTGTATAATATGTAATGGCCATTACGGTGTGTGGCATAATGTATAATGGGCATAACGTGTGTCAAATAATGTGTAATAGGCAACATACCTCCCAACTGTCACGATTACAGCGGGACAGTCCCGGTTTTCGGGTCCTGTCCCGCTGTCCCACCCGCGGCAGGCATTGTCCCGCTGCGGGGGGTGGCAGTTGGGAGACCCCCCAATCTGTGCGTCTATTCTCGTATGAAAATTAGGTTGCGGCTAATTAGCATAAGCCGCACCCTCATTTGCATAAGCCCCGTCCCCCTTTTCGGGAGTGTCCCTATTTCCCCAACACAGAAGTTGGGAGGTATGGGCAATATGGTGTGTAGCATTATGTAGAATTGGCATTACTGTGTGTAGCATTATGTTGAGTGGCATTATGTGGGATTAGCATTACTGTGCATGGCATTATGTCTAATGGGCATTACAGTGTGTGGCATTTTGTGTAATAATAGGCGGTGATGAACACGCCCCTGGAATTGTGCACCCCCATAGAAAATTGGCTGCGCACGCCTATGAATATAAGCCTACTTGGAAACCTTAAATAGCAAAAACCAGGCTACACATCCTACTATTAATTAGTCTGGATATGCTCCAGCGGGAAGAAAGAGGTGCGACTTCCCCTCCGAAGGAAAAAGCACTACAGATAATTAGATGCATAACAACAAATGATTAAACTATAAAACCAATGTGAGAATAAATAGAGAAATGCATTAACTAACCAGCATTAAATCTCCCGGGAGCAGAAAACAATATAAAAATGAAGGAACATACTGTTCACTGTGTTAAATATATCAACTGTATGTAGCTGCATACAAAAAGTGCAACACGCATTGAATTAGCCTGGTGAGAGAGCAAGCAGCTAAATGAGCCAGTAAATGTAGATGTTTGTTCAGGAAACTTGACATTCACATTAAGGAGGTTATTCTAGTTCGTCCGCATGAACGCCACCCTCCCCTCGCACGCCGCGTTCAAATGGATTTTTTTTTTAATTCTCCCTTTTTTAATTCTCGCATGTAATACTCTTGGGGAGCCTTCAGCTCCCCGAGAGTATTATATGCGATAAATTGCATGTGAGCCTCCCAGGGAGCTGCCAAGGGAGCTTAGCGGAAATCGGGTCCAGCTTGTCCTAAGGACAAGTCGGGCAAGTGTATGGTTCTTCTCTCTCCCTTCCCACAGCCGGCTCTAAGAATCCTGACACCTGGTGGGTACGTTTGCTAACTCTCCCTTATCCCTAACTATAACCTTCCCTTCCCACAGCCTAACCCTAACCCCCACCCCCCTAGTGCCTAACCCTCCACTGCCACCTTAAGGGCCAATTATGGTTCGCCAAATTCGGCCCTTGCCCCGATGGTTGGTGTTTGCGCATGCGCACTCACATTTCTGTGCAGGCGCAAACCCCGACTGCGATTTACAATGTTGCCGGGCCGTTCGCAGCGGGGAGGGGGGCTGAGGACAGAATGGGGGCAGACGGGGGCGGTGGTGGCACACGGACATGGGAATACCCAGCGTTTTATGGGCGCCCCATGAAAATGCAGGGCGTACCCATGGGATTGCATGCAAGGATGAGGTCCGCCTCCCAGACCCCCAGAAAGGTGGGCAACCCAGCCGGATACCGGCGGCCCCCTCTGCATCTCCCCCGTGGCATGGTAATTTCCAATGATTTGCGGCTTTTCAGGGGAGGGGGCGGGACTAAAGATGCAAAACGCGGGGCATGATAACGTCTACATCAGGCCCCACCCCCGAAGTGCTGCTGACAGTCTCTGGCTTCACCCAGAGAGGAGACTTTAAAAGTAGTCAACCCTGAGCTACAGCAATGCATGACCTGTCCAGTATACAGTTCTGCAACATCCGGAAAGCCTGCTGTAATATCTCCCATTTACATACATGCCATAGTTTATCTCCATCTTCTTTTGTCACATCTTCTGTCTGGACAGATCAGAAACCTGGCAGCTGTATAATTATCCATGGGTGGAGCACCAGTAAATTGTCCACATGTTGTTGTTCTAAACTTGAAGTCCCCAGTTTTAGCATCTGCTTCAGGACTGAAGAAGAAACGTAATAATATGTAATCAGCACATAACCAACCTCTGAAAACAATAGACATGTGACTGTCCTACTACCTCTGTTATGGCGGAGCCTCTATTCCACCAAATATATACAGAAATGTTTTTAGGGAGAGTTTTCATACAAGCCGACTACGTGAAATCTATACATATAGAAAACCTGTAATGCTGCGTGTGTACATAGACTTTATGGTACTTGTTTCCTAGCACGGCCACAATCGCGTCCATCGTGTACCTTAAAGTTAAGGTACACGATGGATGCGATGGACCCGATTTCCTTTGAAATCAGGTCCATTTTGCCGGCAAAGGCAAAATCGGGGGCATCGCGTCGGTCGCGTGCATTAACATGGCGACCGACGCGATGGACGCGATTTTGCCATAGGCTTCAATGTTAAAATATTTTTAACATTGAAATCGGGAGCATCGCGTCGGTCTTGTGCCATTATAATGGCACAAGATGAGATGGACTTGATTAAGTCCATTTTACATAGGAAACAATGTGAAATGGGCCAATATGACCCATTTCACATTGTATATGGCCCCGTCATGGGCAAAAAGTTACGCAACCCCATTGTGAGCGTCACCCCACGATTGACGCCAACTTGAAGCGTGGCGAGCGCAGCGAGCCTGCGAGGGGCGGCGGTGCGCGTCCTCCGACCTTTTCATACCCCTACTATCCACGTCGGCGTGGAGTTGAGAATATAAAGTGTGGCGAGCGCAGCGAGCCACCGAGCCCGAAGCGTGGCGAGCGGACCCGTATACCTGTGAAGTTATACGCGTCCTCTTGCGGGGCTCGCTGCGCTCGCTACACTTTATATTCTCAACTCCACGCTGACGTGGATAGTAGGGGTATGAAAAGGTCGGAGGACGCGCACCGCCGCTGCGCTCGCCACGCTTCAAGTTGGCGTCAATCGTGGGGTGCCGTTGAGGGGCTAAAATTGGGGGTCTGGGGAATACTTTACATTGAATCCAATGTAAAATAAGGTCCCAGGGGCCCTATTCACATTTGATTCAATGTAAAAATCGGGTCGGTCGCGTCGGTCGCATCGCATGCGATTTGGTCGCATGCGATGCGACCGACGCGATTTTTCCGACACGATCACCCCGATACAAATCGGTGTGGCCGTGCTAGGAAACAAGTACCGACTTTATTTATTTTTTTGCAAAATATACTTTAGGAACTGTTAATAAACTATGGAAAAGAAAAAAAAATGCGAAGGGATATTTAGCATAAACATCCATTCGTAGCCTTGCGTGCTGGGACAAAATCATAATGCAGGTGTGATTTGTTTTTTTTAGACAAAGTCAGAATTCGCATGCGATTTCTGTAAAATTTTTAGCAATGAAAATGTGTGGTTTTTTTTTTTTACCTAAAAATGTCACTTGCACCTAAAAATGGCACTTCTGCAAAAATCGCACCCTTATTACATTTTGCCCAGGATGTCACAGCCAAAATGGATGCAACCAATTTCAAAGTTGAACTCCAGGCATTTTGTTAATAATGTAATATACATTGAGCAACCAATAAGTGTATGTGTTTTTAAGTTTTACAATCTGGGATCACCACAGATGGTTGCAGTGGTACAGGGGTAATAGACAGTTTAGCAGAGACAAATAAATAGGTAGCAATTAGGGTTGCCACCTCTCCAGGATTTCCTGGATTCTCCCTGAATTGGTGGCAACCCTCCAGGACGTTTTTGCAGTCTCCCGGAATCCGGGTGACTTTAAAAGCCTCCACAGCCTCGCAACTGAGGGAGGGTGGTTCCAGCGGAGCGTGACCTCCGGGTGCCAGAAAGGCCACAGGGCATGCACAGTGCGTCTCCAGCACTTGCGAGTTGCTGCTCACCCCACAGCTCCCTCTATCTCCAGAAATATTTAAACTGGGCCACGGGAGAGGAGAGGACGGAGGAGCACTGTGCAGACAACAGCTTAGGATGCTGCAGCAGCGCTTCCTCCCAAACTGAGCCTCACAGGAGAGATAAGCCGGCTGCTACTGTGTATGAATTCCAGGGGACCTCTGCTGTCTGTGCTGTCAGCTGAGAAAATGGTGAGGCCAGTGTTGAGGGGGGGATTTATGTGTGTGGATGGTCAGTGTTTGGGGCAGATATGCATGTTAGAGAAGTGAGGGGTGGGGGAGGTTGCTGTGAAGTTGTTGTCACTGGTGTCAGGGTGAGGGGAGGATGTATGAGGTATCTCTGTGTAGGAGTTGTCAGTAGGGGAAATGTGTTATTATATGTAACAATAGGGACTTCAAGACATGTCTGTATCAGAAGCCACACCCACTTTTCTGAAGAGGTCATGCCTGTTTTACAAAGCCACGCCCACTTTTCCAGGAGCGTACGCGCACATGAAGGTGTGTGTGTGTGGGGGGGGGGGAATCTCCAGGAATCGAAGATGCCTGAGGTGGCAACCCTAGTAGCAATAGATACTGTTGAAATGCACAAAAATTCTTACATAATAAGAACCAAACTAAAGTTTAATCCAGTTGCAGTTTTCAGTAAATGTTGTTTGCAAAAATTCATACGAAAGCGCTAGATTAAAAGACAGGACAGGTTGGTACACGGTAATCAGAAAGATGAAAGAGGCTAAAATATAATCAATCTATAGTCTAGGTCAGAATTCACGGTCACTTACAGATGGTATGCAGGGATGTACAGAGCAAATACTTTACGCAATCACCTAGCACTGAATGCTAGGTGATGTCTATACATAGCTGCCTACCCTCCTGCATTCTGCAGGAGACTCCCTGAAATAGCAGAAATCTCCCTCTCTCCCTCATTAGTCTAGCATTCTCCCTCATGTCACCCAGCCCACATTACACGGTTACATTTTTGGGGAAATTAAGGAATGAGAGATAGATACATTTACATTAAATTCTCAGCACCATTTCCCAGCACTTTACCAAGTATAGTAGCTCTTACTTACTGCTTTGGGGATCACCTACATTTGGATATGTCATTTTAAAAGATTCCTCTCAGCAGTGCACATCCACCCTTTAGGTGCCACATTCACATTCTCTTTTCACAATCTTTCCATATATGGAACGAGACACGCCCTTTGGGTGGAGCATGACACGCCCCCTCAATGGGGCGCTGTGGAAAATTCTACTACCGACTATAATCTCCCTGAAAATAGTTAACAAAAGTAGGCAAGTATGTGTCTATATGAATATAAGGTTGTGGCTTACTCAATGGAATGTTATTTGGCAGTTCATGTGCAGGTACTTTACCTGCATGAAATGTTTTGGAATTAAACTGCTAGAGTAATCTATTTAAGTGAGAGGTTTGTGTTGTAAAAAGTTTGGCTAAAATAAGATTATACGGTACTCTTTACCTAGAACGGCGCCCATCGCGGGCATCGCATGTACATCGCATGCCATTATAATGGCATGCGATGCGATGCCCGCGATTTCACATAGAAATGCATGTTAAAATGTAAATCGCGTCGGTCGCATCGCATGTGATTTTTTTGGTCGCATGCGATGCGACCGACGCGATTTTTTACCTTGCGATGCCCAAGATCCAAATCTTGGGTGCCGTTCTAGGTAAAGAGTACCGATTATACTAACTGCTACTACAACAAGGTTGGACAAGGTCATCATAGGTGTGCCCACAGCGCTGAAGAGACCGTTAAACAGCCCAGGCTATACTGTGGCTCTTCAGATGTTGGAAAACTACACATCCCAGCTTTCCCTGAAACATTCCATAATAGCAAAACTAGTGCAAAGCAGGCTGGGATTTTTATTTTCACAACAGCTGGAGAGCTACGGGTTGGTCAGGTTTGCCTTAAAACCAGAGGGGGTTGCAGCATTTACCAAGAAGTGCAAAGGGGATAACACAGAACATATATGCATGCATGTTATCATTCATGTAATATACATGCTGGATAGATCCTCCGGGGATCACCCGCACTGGCTGTTATAGTGTTAAGCCTGCCCCCGGCCAATAGAAGTCCAGGGGGTGGGATTAACACTACATTAGTGTATGCTTATTCCCGGGTGCCAGATTCAAAAAGAGCTGGCGGTCCCCAAGGGATCTCCCCCTGCACTATAGGGGCTGTAGCCGCCTCTGCTTAAGTCATAGATGTGGTTGTTCAGTGAGCAGGTCTTACACATAGATATGCTGATGACCATATAGACACACAGGATGATCACCAATGTGCTTTACCACAAATAATAAAAGACGGATTTCCTATTGATCACACTTAGCAATCATAGAGGATAGCCATCATGGCACCAGATATAGCAACCAATTGCAACAAAAGGAAAGGAAAACCCATTAAGCTAAACTGGCTACATGTGCATGGCTCTTGAAGTTATATAACAAATGTGAGAGACTCAGGGATTTTTTAGCGGATATTTTGCGAATCTCTCACAGACATGTTGGCACTCAAAGGATTAAGGTCCGAACAATTAGGAGTGAAGGTGATGTGCTCCGTGCTTTTTGTACTAGATCTCGTTGGAAGAGTACAAAAAGTATGTGCAGCACAAACTTTTTGAACTAGATTACATCGCATCTACTGTAGGTCAAAACCCATGCGATACGCTACAACAGTGTGTTTTGAACTAGATGCTAAGCAATCTAGTTCAAAAAGTACATGCTGCACATACTTTTTGTACTTTGCGATGTAATGTGCGTGGGAGCAAGCACGCATCACATTGCAAGCCCAAAGCTCACCGTGTATATGTGGTACTGCCAGCACCGGAGCAGCAGCAGCAACAGGTGGAGATAGAGCTGTGTCTTGCACAGGACACAGCTTCCCCCAGCACGGGGATCAGCTGTCTGATCCCAGCTCTAACAGTGTGGTGGACAAGTGACGGCGGGGAGTGACGGAGCGGCGGCGATGGGGAGCAAAGTGGTGCTTTGAAATTGGCGCCATTGCGGCCGCCAATCCAAAGTGCCGCTCGCAGTGGTTTGAATTTCCCACCATTCCGGAGCCAATCATGGCTCCCGAATCGGTGGCCAATGGGAGATGGCCGCAGCGAGCCAATCTGTGATCGTTTCGCCGTACTAGGCCCTGTCCCTGGCGTCTGACATCAGATGCTGCCGGGAGGCTGAAGAGAAGAGTACACCGTCAGCAGAGCGCAGGACCGCTCCGGAGGAAGACAGAAGAATACGCTGCTGGAGGAAGAAGATGGTGGCTGAGAGGACGACGGCTCCGGCGGCCGCTGAAGTGGCCAAAAGACGCCGGAGTGAAGAAGGAAGATCTCCAGTGCCATCTGGCTGAATACAAGAAGGGAGGATTATGAAGAGATGAGCACATACTTGTGGCTTTGTTGAAATGGGCCACAATCCTATGACATTTTGCAGGGGGGGCAGTTGAGTAGAGGGGGGGGGGGGCAGTTCAAAGTCCCCGCTGCAAAATGTCTATTCCTGCAGATGCAGTGGACAGTGTCTATTCCAGCAGGCAGAAGGAGCAACAGTGGCAAAAGGGTGCGTGGTCTCATGTGAGTGACATGATTTAAAGGCCACAGTCCCTTGCTGCGAGGCCATGTCCCCATATTTCAGGAATGCACCTGACCCGTGCTCGAAGGTCCCGTCGGCACTGCTTTGAAAGTTGGGAGGTATGCTGATGGCAACTTTTTAATGAAACTCTAAACATGTGCTGTTTGTTCATTACTGCTGTCCTTTGACTTATACAATTAAGGTGGATGGAGGAAATCCCTGGAGGAACAGCAGAAGTGCTGGTTAGAAGAAGGGAAGTGTATATTTCCAAAACTGCTGATCCAGTCTCCACAAGTATAAATTGGGAAAATGATGAGTCCGTGGGGTATTCAGGAGAACTGTGGAGCTATCAGAGAGCTTATTAAGGGAAGGAATAATGAGATAGGGTGAAAGTAATCCTAATTTTCTTGTATTAATGTGCTTCATTTGTGCTGGAACAAATGGAAGGACAGTTTTGCTTTTTTGTTTTTTTACTTCATAAGATTTTGAGTGAGGAGTGAAAAAAATAAAACCAGTAACTTTGTACATAAAGTGCACTACAAATACTTTATTTGTTTGTTTGTTTTGCATGCAGTGTAAATACCGGCTGCTTTTGTATCCCACAGATGCTCGAAAGCTGAATTGTACAATAGACTTTATGGGTGAGATTTAATAGGATGAGAGATTCAGAAAGTGAGAGATTTGGGAAGAAATCTCCAGTTTTTTTAAAGCGGCAATCATTTACACTGCAAAACCAGATTGATTTTGCAGCGTAAATGATTGCCGCTTTAAAAAAAATGGAGATTTCTTCCCAAATCTCTCACTTTCTGAATCTCTCATCCTATTAAATCTCACCCAATATTTCAGCTAGGACACACCCCTCCCAAACTGAAATCTTGCTTTTTCTCTAGATTCTGTAATCGGTCGGTAGCGTCTGACAGGGGAGCGCAGAGTTCCCAGCGCAACCCAGAAGTGTGGATTCTGGAAGTGCTGGTGTGCAGCCCCGGGCAAAGAGCAAGTAACATCCCCTGGGCAAAAAGCAAGTAACTAACACTGGGCAATGAGCATGTAACTCAAATGCATGTATTCCCCCATGGCAAAAGGCATGTAACTGCCCCTGGGCAATGAGCAACAAACTCCTGCTGGGCAACGAGCAACAAACTTCCGCTGGGCAATGAATATGTAACTCCCCCTGGCAATGTGCCGGGCCCCACAATTTCTGATGGCATCCCTGCCCACAGGTTCTATATGCACAACTCTTTCCACTCCCACAGGTGCCATGGATGGAAGCATTGCTGCTACTATGTGCACTATGCCTATAAATGTTGCTACTCCCATGGGCTATGTGCATAAGCAGTGCTACTCCTGTGGGCATTGTGTGGGTAAGTGTCACTACTCATGTGGGAATTGTGTGCCCAGAGGAAAACCTGGCACAGTATGTCTAAAATGCTCTACCTGGTGCAATGTGTGTAATGGCCTCTACTTGGCACAAAGTGCATAAGGGGTCTTACCTGGCAGAATGTGTATTACTGCTCTACCTGGCGCAGTGTGCACAAGTGGCACTGCGTGGTGTCATTTAAATATCAGACACTACTGGTGTAATGTGAATTGGTACTATTATGTGACCATGACCCTTCCCCATAAAGCCACACACCTAGATTTTTGGCACGCAACACTGTGCCTATTTTAACTAGGGGGGGGGGGAATCCCCTTTCTGGCACAGGGCACCAAAATGTCTAGTCACAGCTCTGCCCTGTATATCAAATACATTACTGATATTAAGGGTGCTGGATGCCCTCGGGATTCCGATGGTCAATATACCGACATCGGAATACCGACTGTTAAATGCCCGACAATCGGGATCACGACTTACAGGACTATTCTCCCTCGTAGGGTCCACGACCCCCATAGAGAGAGAATAGAACCTGTGGCGAGCACAGCGTGAGGCATAAACATGTTATCCTTCTAGAACTGGATATTTGGGATTAGCCTAATACAGTGGCGTCAAACTCATGGCCCTCCAGCTGTTGTGGAACTACACATCCCAGCATGCGCTGTCAAAGATTTTATATAATGGATTGCTAAAACTGTGGCAGGGCATGCTGGGACGTGTAGTTCCACAACAGCTGGAGGGCCATGAGTTTGATACCACTGGCCTAATACTATCCCATATTCTATAGAACCTAAAGGTTTGCTAAAATTTGTTCAACTAAGTAGAATCCATTTCATAACATAGGAGGAATGGAATTTCTACATGTCGGTCAGTTATTTGCCATGTTTCACAATACAGAGCAACAATTGCTCACATGCTACTAAAGAGAAATAAACACAAACAAACCAGAACTAATTAAAAACAGAAATATGTTCTTGGCTCTGTCCCCTTAGTGTTTGGGCATTAATTAATGTTCCTGGCAGCTTCTCCCTCTCTGTCCTTCACTCATCTCCATGTATACAATGTAGAATTGTTTACTGTTAAAATTTGGGGTACCACTGTGTCTCCAGGGGGACGCTTACTTCTCATTATGTGTATTGTGTGTTATATGTTGCCTGTGCCTGCATTCTATAGTATTATAGTACTGTTAGTTGGAGTAAAGTTAATTTGCTTTTTCTGTTGATGCTTCTAACCACATATGTACTTTACTAGTAAGCCCGCTTGAAGCAAAAGCTTCGAAAGGTAGTCTGCTACCTTCTGTGTTTGTGCATGTGTGAGAAAGATGTAATTTCACTCTCTGCCAGCAGATGGCAGTGTTTCGGAGAGTCTCGGACACTAGACATATATTTAGATGATCTGACGTCTGTTATTTTATTGCCAGAAATATAAATTGAAGTGCAATGCCTCTTTCTCCCACCGGGTGGCCTCACTGACAAATTTATGTGCTGCACTCAGGAGAACATTTCCATTCTATGTATTTAATCTTGTGGTAGTGAGTGAAATGTTTTCCCAAGACTAAGTAATATTGCAGATTGTTATAAAACACACACACACTAATTTCTAATTGTAGCAGTTGACAGGCATGACATATCTATATTTATCAGACATGTACATTGTGTGCTTTACATTTTTTTTTTTAAGTGTAATTATAGTACACGTTCTGATTCTAGATAGATACTTTAGATAGAAATATTCGGTACTTGTGTATTATCACGCGCCCATTGCATCGCATCGCATGCCACGAATTAAGGTATGCGATGGCATGCGATGGGACCCAATTTGAGCCTTTTCCCGGGCGTGAGTATACAATTTTAATATTGCATCGCATGCCATTATAATGGCATGCGATGCAACGCGATCATGCCCGATTTGGGCTTATTCCCATGTTAAATGGCCCCCCAGACCCGATTTTTTATTGTATACCCACCCTGATGGGTAATGACTATGTTAAATGCACCCCCATTGTTAACGCCACCCCACTATCAACGGCAACCCGAAGTGTGGCGAGCGCCGCAAGCTCGCGTGGGGCGGCGGTACGCGTCCTCCGACCTTTTCATACCCCCACTATCCACGTCGGCGTGGAGTCGATTTTATATAGTGTGGCGAGTGCAGCGAGCCACCGAGCCCGAAGCGTGGCAAGCTCAGCGAGGGGACGCGGAATATATGTGAAGTCATCCGCGTCCGCTCGCCACGCTTCGTGTCTGTGCGATGAAAAATCGGGTCCAATCGCGATGCGATGCGACGCGATTTTTTTGGTTGTACAATGCCCTACGATGGAAAAGGTGGGCACCGTGATAATACACAAGTACCAAATATTCTCTGTAATAAGCTGTGCAATATGTGTGCGCTATGTAAATAACTGGTAAAAATAAGTTCCTAGACTACAGTATACAGGAGCAAAGGCATAACCAGATACACATGATACAATGGAATTATGTCCTGTGTTTTTTGTCCTCAAGTGCCACCTTTACTACTTTATTTACTACTTTATTTACAATACATATATTATATTATATTATAGAAAATAGGTAAATATATTTGGTTAGCAGTAGCATATAGAAGTGCTGGAAGCTGGGATGTAACAATATCAGGCTGACCTAGGCGAATCTAGAATTATGGTAATGGGTGGTCCCAGATCTAGACATAAGAGGAAGGGGGACCTTTGCGCGGCAAACTGGGGGCGTGACCTTATTGGAAGGAGGCGTGGCATCACAAAAAGGGGTGTGGTAATACACTTTAGACCATACACAGTAATGCCCATTACACATTTTAGCAAACTACGTAATACCCATTACACATAAAGCCACACACCGTAATGCCAATAAAACATAAGGCCACACACCATAATAGCCATTACACATTGTGCCACACATCATAATGCCCATTACATACTATATAACAAAGCTAAATGCCCATTACATATTTGCCACATAAGTGCTGCTTACCTATGTGCTCATTGCGAGGGAGTTCTTGCTTGATGGCACCATAGTACCCATTACACATGATGCCGCACACCATAGTACCCATTACACATGATGCCGCACACCATAGTACCCATTACACATGATGCCGCACACCATAGTACCCATTACACATGATGCTGCACACATAATGCCCCTTACACATGATGCTGCACACATAATGCCCCTTACACATTAAGCCACACATTATGCGTAATGCCCTCACATACCGCCCCTTGTAGCGTCCCTTAAGCAATGCCCCCAAAAGTGACACTTACTGTACTGTAAATTTTTATATGAGCCTTCGCTGCTGCTGCAGGGAGAGATGGAGAGCGGTGCAGCTTCTTCTATGGGGAGAGGAGAAGAGCGCAGCGCAGAGCACGCTCCCACTCCCCTCCTGGTGTCCCCTCTAGCCGAGTGGACATCTGAAATATTGTGCGCGCTGTTGTTGTGCGTGACGTCGGGGGAGCACGCCGGGCGCCGGCACCACATGATTAAAGGGGGGGCGGGCTGAGGTGAAAGCGGGGAGAAGAATTGGAGCGGAAGCTGCAGGGGTGACAGTCATTGACAGCTGGGCAGAGAGCAGGGGGCTGCCCGGCTGTATTCAAAGCACTGCAGGTCACGGCTGTTTGAAATAATACCCCTTTCACAACAGAAAATGCAGGAATTTACCAGGGAATATGGTCCCAGGATCATGCAGGGACATTCCCAGGCTGACCCCTTATACACCAGCCTAGTCCCTGCATTTTCTGGTGTGAGGGGGAGAGACAACCACTCCCCTCTCCCTACCGAGTGGCGTAACTACCGAGGGTGCAGGGGGTGCAGCTGCTATGGGGCCCGAGCTGTTTCCAGGGCCCGGTGCTCCCCCCTGCACCCAGTCACACTGCACTGCCTAGCTGGGACATTCTACATAAAAAGTTAGCTATCTGCTGGCAGAGGACCCAGCAGAGTAACAGAGGCAGGACGGAGTCAGCAGCATACACGTACAGTATACTGTAAATCAGGAAGTGTCATCTGCGTGTGCTGGGCTGGCAACGGAACGGAGGTGAGAGGATACAGGAGAGCTTGGAGTCTTGGAGAGACTAGAGGCACACAGAGAGACAGTGCAGCTGCAGCAACACTATAGTGACTATAGCGACTGGTTAGGGCAGCCTTAATAGAGAGACTGGGGATGGGACAGAGTAGTCAGAAAACTGGGGATTGTAGGACAGAGATAGAGAGAGATTGGGGAGTTAAGACACACAGACTGTTGCTAACATATATAAGAGAGAGCTACGGGAGGGTAGGAATGGAGAGACAGTCAGAGGGCGGTATTCAATGAGCCTGATTCGCCATGTTTTTATGGCGAATTTGTGCTGTTTGGCGAATTTCTGACTAAAACGGTGAATCACCCTATTCAATGACCACATGGCGAATACATTTCAAGGTTTTTTTCGCCATGATTCACCGAGTAGCAATCGCTATCTTTTTATGGAGAAGTGGAATGTGAACTTTTAAAATAAAGTGTTTTGTTTTTTACATTTGGTGTAAAAAAATCAGGAATTTTATTCTGAGGAGGGGCATGCTATTTTTATTCATGTGCTTTTTTTTTTTTTACACAGCAGCCAGCAGGGGGCACCGGAGCCGAGCCGCTCATTACATATTCATATATTCACTGCACCCGATCATTACGATCGTGTGTAGTGAATATACGCTCCCCTGCTGGCACCCCCGGGGGGCAGCCTGTGCTGCCTGGCACCCGGGGAGCCCACCTAACCCCCACAAACGTTCTGGGCTAGGCAGAGAGACTTTCATCTCTCTGCCTGGCACCGTCCTCAGGCTCCCTGCGGCAATCGCCGCAGGAGCTCATATTCGCCTGTCAGGGGCAGCGAGCCCCTGACACGTTGAATACCGGAGCCCGCCGGCTCCGGAACGTGGCGAATGTGCAGCGAATCCTAAAAAGGATTCGCTGCACCTCGCAGGTATTCTCATTGAATACCGCCCAGAGAGTGATAGGGGAGACTGGACACAGAGACTGTTGCTGGAAGAAACAGAGCTGGCAGGGCCGGTGCTAGGCACCAGAGCGCCCCAGGCGGGGAATGGGGGGCGCCCCGGCACTCAATTACTTACCCGCTACAGGGAAGCTGCCTTCCGGGTCCAGTGATGCGGCGCACGGCGCTGGGACGTTCCGGGGGGCTTGCCGTGCGGTGCGGTGCGGTGCTGGCCGCCGGGTCTCTCCCCAGGGAGGGGAGGTGGGTTGTCCATCGCTGTGACGTTCCAGGAGGGGGGGTGTTGCCGAGCGATGCGGCGCTGGCCACCGCGACTCTCCCCAGGGAGGGGAGGGGGTGTCTGGCGCCGTGGGAGGGGGTGTCTGTGTTGGCGGGGGATGCGGGTCGCAGCAACACAACGCTCCCCAGGGAGGGGGCGGCTTGCTGGGTGATGAGGCACGGGTGGACCAGCTCCAAACTGCTGCCCTCCAGCGGCCGGCGCCCTAGGCATATAAGGAACTACATATGATTGACTGACTTTGAATGAACAGCTGACACTGAAGGCTCCTTTCTTCAGTTGCTTATTTAATATGTTTTTTGTGCTTGCATTTCCTTTTTTGAGATGGAGATTTGTATCAGATGTCCTTCAGAGATTTATTTCAATTGAAACCTGATAGAGGATGTGTATTTTGCATTTATTTTGTTCCTTGATGTGTGCTGTGTCCGGCCCTTGCTGGACTGTATCTTGGTTGTGGTCACTTTTGGATACATTACTAAATAAATGTATCTACAAAATTACCCAGTTAAGACCATTTAGGAGCCCAAAAATTAGGGATGAGAGGGTTTGGATTTTAAGAATCTGAACACTGCCGGACACCTCCGATCTGAGTACAGACCCGAACACTGTCCGGGGATTCCACGCTGGAATCCTAAGCCCACGCTGGTGCCGCCATCTACACTCCAGCATTGGAGAGGGTAGTGTGTGGATGTGCTCTGGGGCTGTGGTGGTCTGTGGGGGTGGTGACTTGCTATATGAGCCCAGTCCTGTGCTGCTTGGGTCCTGTACTGCCTAGTGCTATTGCTGCTGATGGGGTCCTGTGTTGCTCCATTGGTGCTAATTCTGAATAATACTGCTGCCGTTAAAGTCCAGTTCAGTGATACTGCTGCAGAGGTCCAGTCCAGTGGTACTGTCGGTAAAGTCCAGTACATTGGTACTGCCGGTAAAGTCCAGTCCAGTGATAATTGGTGCAGAAGTCTAGTCCAGTGATAACTGCTGCAGAGGTCCAGTCCAGTGGTAATGCAGCAGAGGTCAAGTCCAGGGTACTGCAGTTAAACTCCAGTCCAGTGATACTTCTGCATAATTATTTATTTATTATTTATTTATTTACAGTTTCTTATACAGCGCAGAAGATTCCGTTGCGCTTTACAATAGTAGACAGTGATAAGACAAACTGGGTAACAACAGACAGACTTGGAGGTAGGAGGGCCCTGCTGCAAGCTTACAATCTATAGGGATATAGGGGCGAAACATAAGGACAGGCACCAGTAATAGCATAGCAGTTACAAGTCCAGAAGGGAAGCTATATAATACATAAGTGCCTCAGAGGGTTATGCATGTAGAACTTAAATATGATAGGCTTGCCTGAAGAGGTGAATTTTCAGGGAACGCTTGAAAGTTTGGAGACTGGTGGAGAGTCTTAATGTGCGTGGAAGGGCATTCCATAGGATGGGAGCAGCCCGATAAAAGTCCTGTAATAATGAATGGGAGCTAGTGATCCGTGCAGAAGAGAGACGCAGATCTTGTGTAGAGCGTAGTGGTCGAGATGGGAGATATTTTGTGATAAGTGCAGAGATATATGCTGGTGCAGTATGGTTAATAGCTTTATATGCAAGTAGAAGTGTTTTATATTGAATACGGTAATATACAGGCAACCAATGGAGGGACTGGCAGAGCGGATCAGCAGACGATGAGCGTCTTGAAAGGAAGATCAGCCTAGCAGCAGCATTTAAAATTGATTGCAGTGGTGAGAGTCTGTTCTTGGGAAGACCAGTTAGGAGACTATTGCAATAATCAATGCTCGATATAATGAGTGCGTGGATAAGAGATTTGGTAGTGTCTTGTGTGAGATAGGGTCGTATTTTGGATATGTTTTTTAGATGCATGTAACATAATTCCCATCCAGTAATACTATTGGTGCATAATTCTAGTCCAGTAATACGACTGGTGCATAATTCCCGTCCAGTGATACTACTGGTGCATAACTCCAGTCCAGTTATACTACTGGTGCATAATTCCAGTCCAGAAATATGCATAATTCCAGTCCAGTTATACTACTGGTGCATAATTCCAGTCCAGTTATACTACTGGTGCATAATTCTATTCCAGTTATAATACTGGTGCATAATTCCAGTCCAGTGATACAGCTGCGTAATTCCAGTCCAGTGATACTACTGGTGCATAATTCCAGTCCAATTATACTACTGGTGCATAATTCTAGTCCAGTTATACTACTGGTGCATAATTCCAGTCCAGTGATACAGCTGCGTAATTCCAGTCCAGTTATTCTACTGGTGCATAATTTCTTTCCAGTCCAGTTATACAACTGGTGCATAATTCCAGTCCTGTGGGAGAGGGTTGATGCTGTAAATTTTAAATGGTGTTACTGATGAGTGACGACACACTGAAGAGTTATCCGGGCACTGGGGAGGGGTGCTGATGTCCTGGGGTGCTGTATCAGATATTAAATCGCAATAAAGAGTAGACACACTGGAGTAAAGCAAAGGTAGTTTGTGCAAGGCCCAACTGAAACATTGCATTTTTTCCTGCCAATGAAAATGTAGTTTTCTGCGGCAGTTGCTGGAGAAATAAAAGAAGGAGATGTTGCCATGTCACGTTCCACTTCAGCTGACCATTTTCTCACCAACAGTTCTTTGCACCTCCGCAGATTTGTGTCCATTAGTACCAAAGACACGGGTTTACAATACCTGGGATTAAATACAGGGGTCAAAATACAGTGATCTAATTTCAACAGACTGATCATCCTTTTGGGCAGCCGATCATCCTTTTGGGCAGCCCCTGTCATTTCATGGAATAAAATTAGCCTTCGCTATCAAATAAATTGTGCCAGAAAAAATGGGACTTTTTGGAATTTGCAGTTATTTGTCTCACAACATAAATTATCCCTACAATGAATGTGTTTACCAACAATAATACATGTGGAAAAGTAAAATGGATAATAAGCTCCAAATTGTCTTGTCCATATGTGGGTGGTTAAGTGGACAGTGGGAACAACTGGATTTGGAGTGAGGACTTTTTTAAAATGTCCCTTGTACAGTCTGGGAATTGCTTTTGTAGTGAAGTTGAAACTAGAGTGGTCACACAGTACATCAATCAACTGTGTAAATCCCTCTGCACTAATGGCCTCAGTAATTTCCTATGTGACTGGGTGACTGCTGTCACCCTTCATTTTCCTTGTTCCTTGTAAAACTAATGCTGCATTCACATTACAAACCTGCTTTCAACCCATTTTTGTAAACGTTTCTTAAAACGGGTCTAAAGCCAGTTAAACCCCTTTCACATTACATGTTGTAACTGGTATATTACCATTTCAATACCGTTTTTGTACCATTCACATTCAACCCATTTCACCCATAGAAAACAGTGGATGTAATTTTAAAGGGTGTGGATCGTTTTATCAGCCATACTTAGGTCGACACCGTTGGGTCGACAGGGCTCTAGGTCGACATGGGTGAAGGTCAACATGGGACAAGGTCAACATGGGTTTAGGTCGACACATGCGTTAGGTCAACATGGGTTAAGTCGACAGGTCGTTAGGTCGACATGGGGTTTTTGCTGTTTTTTTACCCAAGTGTCGACACAGTCAACATGGACACAGTTGGAAGTGAACCGCAGCCGCTCGCTTCGCTCGCAATGCTTCGGGCACACTATTTTATTCTCCCACCATGCTCTAGTGGATGGTAGGGCATAAAATACCGCCTGTCGGCTCAAAAACAGTGAAAAAACCAATGTCGACCTAACGAACTGTCGACCTAACCCATGTCGACCTAACGCATGTGTCGACCTTTACCCATGTCGACCTTGTCACATGTCGACCTAGACACCTGTCGACCTTCACCCATGTCGACCTAGAACCCTGTCGACCTTCTGTTGACTTAGACTCATGTTGACCTTCTGCAATGTTGACCTAGACACCTGTCAACCTTCCGGCATGTTGACCCAACAGTGATGACCTAAGGACTGTTGACCAAATGATCCCAACACCTGCACAGTATGCACGGGGTTAAAAAGTCTCCTCTCTGCTCTTTACTTCCTGCCTGTGCCTGGTGAGATCACAAGGGAGATAGCCTATCACCCTCTGTGACCTGCTCATGACTTGTAAATACCGTTTCAGAGCCATTCACACTACAAATGGATTGGCTCTGAAACGGGTAGGACACTGCTTTTAACCCGTTTTGGATTACAGGTATTTAACAAAAACGGTAAATTCTCTCTGGACCTTATTACAGCTAGAAACGTTTTAAAGCCATTTAAAATTGGCAATTTACCGTGTTTTAGCTGTAATGTGAGAGGGGTATAAATAATATTCCAAAACAGAATTATTTTCCCACCAGCCAAGTGTAGTTACCATACAGTACTGGTAGGGCCAGGCCTAGACCTCGCATACCATCGATACACTGGGACTCTGCTTGGGGATATCTGACTGCATAGCTAGTTCCTGTGCTTGCCTTTAACAAGCTTTATTGGTACTCTTTACATAGCATGGCGCCCATCGCGGTCATCGTGGGCATTGAATGCACTAAAAAATCGGGTGCGACGCGACCGACGCGATGCCAGCGATTTCCCATAGGGACCAATGTTAAATTTCTCAATTGACCCACAGAGGCCAAATAGCCACCCTGAAGTGTGAAATGGCCCCCACAATTGTTAACGCCACCCCACGATCAACGTGAACCCGAAGCGTGTACGACCTTTTCATACCCCCACTATCCACGTCGGCATGGAGTTGAGAATAGAATAGTGTGGCGAGCGCAGCGAGCCACCGAGCCCGAAGCGTGGCGACGCTCGCCACACTATTCTATTCTCAACTCCACGCCGACGTGGATAGTGGGGTTATGAAAAGGTCGTAGGACACATACCGCCGCTCCTCGCGGGCTCGCTGCGCTCGCCACGCTTCGGGTTGACGTTGATCGTGGGGTGGCGTTAACAATTATGGGGGCCATTTCACACTTCAGGGTGCCTATTTGGCCTCTGGGCCATTTAACATTGTTTCCTATGGAAAAATCGTGTCAATTGAGGCATTGAACAGTAAAATCGGGTCAATTGAGAAATTTAACATTGTTCCCTATGGGAAATCGCGGGCATCGCGTCGGTCGCGTCGCACCCGATTTTTAGTGCATTCAATGGCCGCGATGCCCGCAATTTTTTTACCTGCGATGCCCACGATCAAAATCGTGGGCGCCGTGCTAGGTAAAGAGTACCGCTTTATTTTTTCATTTTTAGAGAGGGAGGAGGGCTTCCATCTCCACCAGAAGCTGAACCACATGAACAGAGGTCAAGGTTTCCTTGCCACTTCCTGTTGTAAATAGCATGTTACCAAGTTAGCGTTTCTCTGTACATAGTTAAAATTGTTGTGGGTTGTTAATTACTATTATGTTTAGGTTGTTAGATTTTACATTCCCTCTATGACATTGGGCATCGGCCTGAGCAGACGATGTTGATGAATTTGCACGTCAGTAGCTTCCTGGTCTTTTATTGTTTGTCCTCCATTCTGTACACCAATATGTGACTGTGAGAGAAAAATGTAAATTAAACGCCTTTCCCACATACTCTACGGGCAGGATGGAGGCAAAGTCAGATCCGCAAAGCTGTGTGCACTTATCCACTGCAGTAAATCAACTCCTCATTAATGAATGCTTATTTCCATGGTTTCAGGTCCAGAAGACATCTTTTTAAGATGATTACACTAAGGGTGTTATTCTGATTGAATCGGTCCCCCGATCGTTCATACGGGGGGGACCAAACTTTTGCGACTGCCCACAGCTATTTATGCGCATGTGCAGCCGCTGTGTGCATGCACCCACAGCATTTGCACACAGAAGTCTGGGCATGGGGTGGCGGACCAGGGGATCCGCCCATAGGAACGCCCAGCGTTTCATGAGCCTTCCCATGAAAATGCTCAGCATTCCCATGGAAATTCCCAGATGATGTGCGGGGGCAGGTAGCTGATGTCAGCGGATGTTAGCTGCCCACCCTCAGGACTCAAGACTAATGCGTGCACCGGAATTCAGTGGATGTGGCTTAGTAGTAAGGGGGTGTGACCTAGTGGGGGATGTCAAACCCGCCAGCTACAGTATGCTCTTGTAACCATGCAGGGGGCTTGCCCAGCATGCCGGTACAGTGCCGGTGTGGATTCGCCAAACACAAGTGGTATAACAACGACCCCAGGGGCTTAGAGGTGCTAATTGGCTTGTGGGCACTAGGGGTACTGTCCCAGGCTTCCACGCAACACTGAGAAGCAACACTGTGGGAGAGATGTCCCTCCCAAAATGGCCGTTTTGGGAGGGACAAAAGGACGGCAGGTGTGAACAGCTGCCGCGCATGTACCATCAACCTAATGGGGTGCCGGACGGGCTCCAGACAGTCATTTACCCGACGTCGGGATCCCGACTGTCAAAACGCCGACAGCCGGGTGCCCGACGGTCACCCACTATTTTTCACCTCGACCCCCATAGAGGGAGAATAGAATAGCGTGGCGAGCGCAGCGAGCCCGCAAGGGGCTTTTTTTGCACTCGCCATGAGTACAGGCAGTCGGGATCATGATGTCGGGCTAATGACTGTCGGGATCCCGACTGTCGGAGTCCGATACCACACCCAACCTAATGACCATATACCACATTTAGCTACTACTAGTTCAGGGGTGGCCAACCGGTCAGAAGTAAAGAGCCGAAAAATACCGGCAGTCAAGCCAAAGAGCCGTCATTATTCGTGCGCTAAAAATGGGCGTGGTCATATGACACAAGGGGGAGTGGCTACATGACAAAACTTTATGCCCCCCAGTGCCAGATATGTCACCCAAAGTGCTAGGTATGCCCCGAGTGCCACACATATACTGTATGCCCCACAGTGCCAGATATGCCCCCACAGTGCCACACATATGCCCCCACAGTGCTAGTTATGCCCCCAGTGCCAGATATGCCCCATAATGCCACACATATGCCCCCACAGTGCTATTTATGCGCCTAGTTAAAGATATGCTCCCACAATGCCACATATGCCCCCCACAGTGTTAGTTATGCCCCCAGTGCCAGATATCATATGCCCCACAGTACAACACATACTGTATGCCCCCTGTGCCAGATATGCTTCCACAGTGCCACACATATGCCCCCAGATCCTGACCTAAAGCAACCCCCCCCCCCCCCCCCCCCCCCACACACACACACACATACACACACTTCAGGCTTCAATAAATATATTTCTGTGCATGATAACATACACTTTACTAGGATGGCAGGCGGCTGGGGCGGTGAATGAAGAAGCCAGTAACTGTCAGAGCACTGAGAGACGGGTGGATCAAAGTGATGCCGACTGCGCAGTCAGTGTGACGAACATGGCGCCGGGGACACTGCTCCAATGTGACTGCGCATGCGCTGGCTCACGGCGGCCGCGGCTCGTCACACATGAAAGGTAGTGTCTGAGCCGGCGCCGCAGAGCCGCGCATCGCATCAAAGGGGGGGAGCTGCCGGACATCATTAGTAGGGAAGTTAGACGGCGAGCTGCAGATGAGGCAGAGAAGAGCCTCATGCGGCTCGGGAGCCGCGGGTTGGCCACCGCTGTACTAGTTCTTTCCTGGGGATCTTCCTGTTAACATAATGATGATGTCCTTGTGTTACGGTTACGGTGAAAAGACAGCACAAGATATGTAAAACACTCTGATAAATATGTTTATTACTTTGACAGGAATCATTTGAATATCACAAAAAGAACTTGAATGACAGTAGCTTAAAATCATTAATTCAGTATTGACCTTATTTCAAGCCCTATAATTTACATAACAAGTACATTACAGGACTTTATTGTAGTTTTTCTGTGATAAAGTTTTATTTAAACTCTTTTGGCACAAAACTTTGCAATCTAATACAGATTTAGACATAGCATTCCTCCTCCACAAGAGACAGGCGACACTGCTACTGCAGTTCCTATACTATTCTTAGTATATATATTTATATTGCCATCCGTATAAAAGTAACATCTGCTTTGCAGTCTCACACATTTCATTAAAAAAATAATAGACATTACTTTTTATCAATTCTCATGATTTGTTTTCTTTCTTAATAAACCTTGGTGTTCCTCTATAGCCTGTACACAATATAGGCAGTCATGTTATATAACTGAACCAGCAAATATAATACAGCCAATCTTTTTATCAGAAACCTGTGAGCTCACTGACCCATAGTTGCCTACCCTCCTGCATTCTGCAGGAGACTCCCTGAAATAGCAGCAATCTCCCTCTCTCCCTCATTAGTCTAGCAATCTCCCTCTTATCACCTAGCCCACATTACACTGTTACATCATAGCTGTCAACCCTCCTGCATTCTGCAGGAGACTCTCTGAAATAGCAGCAATCTCCCTCTTTCCCTCATTAGTCTAGCAATCTCCCTCATGTCACCTAGCCCACATTTTGGGGGGAAAAGGAATGATAGACAGATACATTTACATTGAATCATCAGCACCATTTCCCAGCACTAGACCAAGTATAGTAGCTCTTACTAACTGCTTTGGGGCTCATCTACATTTGGATATAAGTCCTTTTATAACATTCCTCTCAGATGTAGCAGGACACACCCACACTTCTAGGTGCCATGTTCACAATCTCTTTACATAATCTCTCCATATATGGAACTAGACACTCCCTTTGGGTGGAGAATGACACGCCCCCTCAATGGGGCGCTGTGCAGAATTCTGCTACCAACTATAATCTCCCTGAAACTAGTTTTCAAAAGTAGGCAAGTATGCACTGACCTGCACACAACTGACTTAAAACCACTGACTTTCTGTCACAAAGTTGGCCTTAGCTGTTAATGAACTTAGGGGGAGATGTATAAAACCATGTATAAAACCATGAAAGAATGTATCAAGCTTCAAAAAGTGATAAAATGGAGAGTGATAATGAACCAGCCAATCTTCTATTACCTCACATTTTTCAAACCCATCCTCTAACATGGCAGGTAGGAGCTGAATGGCTGGCTGTTTATCGCTCTCTATTTTATCACTTTTTGAAGCTTGATACTGGCCCGAAGAGAGATAAAGTGGATAGAAATAAGGTACTGACCAATCAGCTTCTATCTGCTTTGTTCGGAGCTGATTGGTTGGTACTTTGAGGCAGGTGTACTAAGCCTTGGACAGAGATTAAGTGGCTGGTGATACGGTATCAGCCAATCAGCTTCTTACTGCCATTTTTAAAACACATCTTGCAACAGGATGTAGTCAGGTTGCTGGAACTCAGTATACTGATGCCGGCATCCCGCATGCATCCAGAAGTCTGGAGCCAGAACCGCCAAAAGGATCAGGATGAATACAGACTAACAGCATCCCGATCTGTGAATATGCGGGTGGGTTAGGGTCAGGTCGAGGATGGAGGGTTAGGTTTAGGCACTAGTGGGGGGACTTAAGGTTACACTGCAGGGTGAGGACAGTTAGGGTTAGGCTATAAAAGGGTTGGCTACAGTATGTTTAGGTGGTGGGGTGCGGTTGTTGGGGTTAGGCATTAGCAGGAAGGGTAAGAGTCTGTTTTAGGGTTAAGCTGCTAGGGTAGGGAAGGGAATTCCCTCCAATGGAATGCCTGCTTCGGTATTCTGACAGCCCGCCACCTGTATGTATTCCCCGATAACATGGTAGATCTGTTTTGAATTGCTAGTCCTTCACCTCCCTCCACTTTATCACTCTCCAAGGCTTAGCATATCTAGGGCCAGATTCTCTAAGCTTCAAAAGTGATAAAATGGAGAGTGATAAACAGCCAGCCAATCAGCTCCTACCTGCCATGTCACAGACTGTGTTTGAAAAATGTCAGACAGGAGCTGATTGGCTGGCTGTTTATCACTCTCTATTTTATCACTTTTGAAGCTTAGAGACTCTGGCCCCTAAACCTTTATCTCTGTCCATATCCCCCTCAATTCTATGAACACTGGTTCAGCGCACAAAATGGCTGCCTCCATTGTAATGAGGCAATAAATGCTCTTTGAGTAAAACTCTTATCGTGTGTACACACTGTGCAACTTTGCTTGCGATTCGATCCCGATTCGATTGGGATCGAATGGAATGGTATGCAAAATGCATTCCATTTGACTATACAGTACAGATCTGTACTATATAGTCTTGCCTGACAAGACTATTTTTCTATTCGATGTACACTACACGGGAGCGCGCATCGTGATTGAATCTGCATCGAATGTAGAAAAGCCATTCGACGCCCGTTCGATTTTATATTCGATTTTGCTTCTATAAGCAAAATCAAATAGAAAACCAGCACACATCCCACCATGTGTACCCTCTATTACAATAGCTCACTGCAAAATAATATATCTATATATATAACAAATAAATATTTTGCTATACAGTACAAAATTTTTACAATGAACAGTATACACAAAATCCAAGAAAAAAGTATAAATATGGTACCATATACAACAAAATGATATGACAATACATTCAGTTCATTTTATTTCTTTGTGAGAAACGGAACGTCTTTGGAGTCTACTTATATTATACGTATATTGAAAGCCAGGATGGTGGGGATAATATGAAAGCCTGAGATACCGTGTCCGATTCCTCTATATCTACTCATTATAAATAAGCTGCAAAAAGAAACTCAGAGCGCTGTGGTACTTCGCCACCTCTGCCCTACAGCAATTGGTAAAAATAGTCTATTCATTTCTAAGAAACATTTAGTACTGATAGTAACAATGTACAGTGCACAGGACAACGTTACGGAGGGGTCTCACAGAAAGAGTACAAAGCCCCTGTAGGAATTTGTGTTCTGAGAATTTATCTTATTAACGCTTTCACAGTTCTACCACAGTTATTTCTATAGATTTCATTTCATAACGATATTGACAATAGAAGGGAGTATTACACCCTCTTCCTGAATGACAGAAATAATTCTAGATGCATTTGGAATCATATAATGAATCAGGGAGAGATTTGAGCTGTGAAACAGCCGTGGAATGTCACTGTATGGGTGTGCTGCAGGTGTACACGACAAGGGGAGTGGCCACTGCCAAGGGGGCGTGTCACCAGTCAGGGGGGCCTGGTCTAATGACAAGTCCCCATCTGGTACCAGCACGGCCCAACAGGCCACCAGTAGTTCTGGAATGTGCTGCTATTTGCTTCACCACTTGTCTTATTTAGGGGGTCTGATGCAGCTCCACCCCAGTGAGCCAATATGGGGAAGTGTACCTTCAAGTTCACCCTTACATTTTATAATTTAGCTCTTTTCTTTGGTGCCTCCAATAGTCCGATTGGTATTTGGTAACATATAGAACATCATACCCTCCAACATGACCCTTTCCATAAGGTACAAAAAGCTCTATTCCAATGGCAGTTGCAGAGGTGAGGCTGCAGCACAGTCCAGTATTCAAAAAGGGGAGCCACACCTAATGCCACCCCAAACATCACTGTCCTGGACTCACTGGCACTCACTGACACTCACTCTTTGAATTTTGGACTGTGCTGGAGTCCAACCTCTGTAACTTTAGGAGCTTGGTAATTAACAGGAATAGGACCAGTACAGTGTTAACTTTACAACTTAGGGTTTTCTAGCACAGTCCAAGATGTATCAAACCTTCTAAAGGGATCAGGAATGGGCAAGTTGAGAAGTTGCCCATGGCAACCAATAACCTTCTAGCTATAATTTAATACAATGTATTTGATAAGTGTTAGCTAGCAGCTGATTAGTTGCTATTGACACCGTCTTCACCCTTTAGATAGCATGATACATGTCTCCAATTTTGTTAAAGGCTCATCTGCGTTGTTCTCATTTGTTTGATTATCCAGCCTTAGACATTTGAAAAAGAAAAGAGGGTAGCAGCGCTAAAAAAGTTAATTAAAATAACATAAAAATGAATATATAGTAAGGATTGGACTGATTGTACAATTAAAATCAATACACTTTATTCAATTAATGACCAAAATCTGCTGGTACTTTGTAAAGGGTTTCTGAGGGGAAATTGGGTCACAATAAGGGACTGTCCATTCCTATTAGGCCTTTGGTAAATATAAATTTTTATGTTATTTTAATTAACTTTTTTAGCGCTGCTACCCTCTTTTTCTTTTTCTAGTGTTGTACAGTTCGGGCCTGACTAACCCGACACAAACCAGCAGCTGCTAGTGATTCAACACAGGTCACAGCGCCACCTTCCCCACCCTCCTTCCTTGTGGAGGAGTACTCTCTTTTTTCGGCCTTAGACATTTGTCTTATTATACTGCAAGAGTAAAACAAGAGTCACACACACACACACACATTATTCAATTGAACTTTACGTGAACAAAGTACTTCCAATTCCTCATTTCTAATTGTTTTTGTTTCATAATCCAATGATTAAATAAACAAACTGGGAGGGAGGAAAGGTGTGGGGGAAGGGTGCGGAGTGAAGGCCATGGTGCATTGAGCAGCATGGCCCTTGTTCCAAAATTGTAGAAATAGACTGTGCTGCACAGTCCATTTCTACTGCAGAGCCATGCATCGGAATCCAATTGCGATCGGGTGAGGATAAACATGGGCAATTTACACTAACTTGCTAACTCGATAGCCCAAATCACTCTGTGTGTACACATCTTTGGCCACTGCTAGATGGGAAACTCCCAGCAGCGGCATAATCTTTACTGGGTACTATTTATTATTACAATTTTGCGCAAGTCTGGAGAAATTCACAAAATAATTCAGTGAGCTGCTGAAATTTTACCAATTTTTTTTAGAAAAGAATCAAAACATTTCAACTATCTCTTTATGCAAATGTTTCTGAACCTATCAAAGACAGATTCGCTGAGTCTTTATTACAATACTAGGTGATTCATCGCGCCCTACGGGCGCTCTTCACACCGTCGTAAGGGGCTGCGCCCCCTTAATTTGTGAACGTTTGTATATGAGAAATATGGTTAGAATTGTATGAAAGATGCCCTGTATTGCAACTTATGTGACCGCGACGGGAGGGGGGGTCGCGGAGGGTGCCGCGAATTGCAGGAGGGGGGGTCGCGGGGGGTGCCGCGAATTGCAGGAGGGGGGGGGGTTGTGGGGGGGTGGATGCTGCGAATCGCGGGAGGGGAGGGATTGCAGAGAATCGCGGGAGGGGGGTCGCGGGGTGGGTTGCCGCAAATCGCTGGAGGGGGGTTAAGGGGGCGGGGGTTGCGGCGAATCATGGTAGGGGGGGTCGCGGGGGATGTGCCGTGAATCACGGGAGGGGGGTCACGGGGTGGGGTGCCGAGAATCGCGGGGGGGTGTGTGTGTGCCGTGAATCGCGGAAGTGGGGGTTGCGAGGGGGTGGGGGGGTGTGACGCGAATCGCCACAAGAAAAAATCAACACAGAAAGGTCAACACATGTAAATGTTGACATAAGTGTGGCACTTCATTGGTGTCCATGTCGACACATGAGAATGAATATGAAAACATTCAAAAAATGAAAAAAAAACCTTCAAAAACTCATGTCAACCTTTTTCATTGTCGACCATAGCCATGTCAGTGTTTTCCATGTGCAATTTAATTCTGGAGCTGCCGCAAATCACGGGGGGTGCCGCGAATTGCGGGAGGTGGGGGGTCACGGGGGGTGCCGCGAATCGCGGGAGGGGGGTTTGCGGGGGGGGGGGGTGACGCGAATCGCCACAAGAAAAACTCAACACAGAAAGGTCAACACATGTAAATGTTGACATAAGTGTGCCACTTCATTGGTGTCCATGTTGACACATGACAATGAATATGAAAACATTCAAAAAATGAAATAAATCTTCAAAAACTCATGTCAACCTTTTTCATTGTCGACCATAGCCGTGCCAGTGTTTTGCATGTGCCATTTAATCCTGGGGCTGCCGCGAATCGCGGGGGGTGCCGCGATTTGCGGGAGGGGGGGGGGTTGCGGGGGGTGGGTGCCGCGAATCGCGGGAGAGCGGGGTTCATGGGGGTTCCGGTGGGGGGTTGCCGCGAATTGCGGGAGGGGGGGTTGCGGGGGGTGTGACGCGAATCGCCACAAGAAAAAAATCAACACAGAAAAGTCAACACATGTAAATGTTGACATAAGTGTGGCACTTCATTGGTGTCCATGTCGACACATGAGAATGAATATGAAAATATTCAAAAAATGACAAAAAAACTTCAAAAACTCATGTCAACCTTTTTCATTGTCGACCATAGCCATGTCAGTGTTTTCCATGTGCAATTTAATTCTGGAGCTGCCGCGAATCACGGGGGGGGGTGCCGCGAATTGCGGGAGGGGGGGTCGCGGGGGTGGGTGCCGCGAATCGCGGGAGGGCGGGGTTCACAGGGGTTCCGGTGGGGGGTTGCCGCGAATCGCCACAAGAAAAAATCAACACAGAAAGGTCAACACATGTAAATGTTGACATAAGTGTGCCACTTCATTGGTGTCCATGTCGACACATGACAATGAATATGAAAAAATTAAAAAAATTAAAAATAAATCTTCAAAAACTCATGTCAACCTTTTTCATTGTCGACCATAGCCATGTCAGTGTTTTGCATGTGCCATTTAATCCTGGGGCTGCTGCGAATTGCGGGGGGAGGGGGGGGGTGCCGCGAATCGCGGGAGGGGGGTCGCAGGGGGGGTGCCGCCAATCGTGCAAGGGGGGGTCGCGGGGGGGGGTTCTTTTTGCCGCGAATCGCGGGAGGGAGGTCGCGGGGGGGTGTTTTTTCCCCGAATCGGGGGGGGTCACGGGGGAGGGTTTGCCGCGATTCGCGGAAGGGGGGGGTCGCGGGGTGGTGGTTATGCCGCGAATTGCGGGAGGGGTCGTGGGGGGGTTCTTTTTGCAGCGAATCGCGGGAGGGGGGGTCGCGGGGGTGTTTTTGCTGCGAATCGCGGTAGGGGGGGTCGCGGGGGAGCGGGTATTTTTGCCGCAAATCGCGGGAGGGGGGGGGCGCGGGGGGGGGAGGTTTTGCCGCAAATCGCGGGAGGGGGGCGCTCACCTGGTGGCTGTGGAGTAGCAGTGCTGGGCAACATGGGAAGGCAGTGGGTGTCTGCCACTGTCTGTGGGCTCACTGGGCTGGTTCTCTGTCACATACCTCCCAACATGACCCTCTCCAGGAGGGACACAATGCTCTGTTTCTAGACTTCCCCTTAATGTATGATTGCCATCACCTGTTTTAAACAGGTTAATTTCTCAGAAAGGTGTTCAGCACAGATGAAGGCAATCACACATTAAGAGGAAAGTCCAGGAACAGAGCGTTATAGACACAGACACCCACTTTGAGTGACAGATGTAGCCAAATATATAGGAGATATCATGTTGATTTTGAAATGAGCATGCTAGCATTGTTTTTATGGTTATTTATTATTTAAAAAAAGAAAATGTATTTAATTTATTTGTATTAATTTTCGCCATTTCATCAGTGCAGATGTAACGGGGAAAAAAAAGAAAAAAAGCTAACGAAGGAATTTGGGATGTAATTAGGGCAGAACGGTGTGAGCAGAAACAGGAATCAGATTACTGGTGTTTGAACTGAATTTAATCTGAATTTGCATACAGCTAAATTCCCCCAGGTAGTTCTTCTCAATGGTAAATATGAAATGTTGCTCAAATCATTGTATAAGTTAAACAGGCCTGGCCAAACTGTGGCTCTCCAGATGTTGTCAAAATACAAATCCCATCATGCCTTGCCACAGTTTTGCTATAAGGGAGTGTTAACTGTGGCAAGGCATGCTGGGATTTGTAGGATTTCACAACATCTGGAGAGCCACAGGTTAACCTGTCCTGTATTAGTAGATTACAATCGCTTGATTTGGAGGGGCCAGTGCATTTATCTTGTATCAGGAGAATTATAATGGGGCCTACACACTAGAATGTGCGCTGCACAGAGATACGCTGCTGAGCGATCTGTCAGGGCCAGTGCTGGATATTAATTGCCAAGGCGATAGCGATGTGTGGGGTCCGTGCATCCCTATCGCAATGCCCCTACACACGGAGCAATATAGGGGCATTTTCTAAGCAATCTAATGAGATCGCTTAGAAAATATCCCTTAATCGCTATGTGTGTAAGAGAGCAGAGGGCCCTTGGGCAGGATCTGTGCGGCCCCCTTCTTTCTGGCAGCAAGTAGACTCTGGATTTTTTGCGCAGATCTCCAGGAATATGGCGTATGTACCTTGTTACATCTCTATAATACATGTGCAAATCACTGGTAAAATGGCTGAAGCAACTAGTGATTCTTGCCTGGAGGGATAAGTATAATTATATGGAAACATACCCTCTGAAGAGTAAAAAAAACAGTACAGTAAATTCAGATGGGGGTGTGGCCACTGGTAAAGGGGACCTGGCCACGCCCCTTTCCTATACTTACAATGGGCAGTTAGAGACCCCAAAAAAAGGTACAGGCCATTAAAAAAACGGTACCGTACCTGCCAAAAAGGTACAGCACACACGTGCCAACCGTTACAGATGGACTGGTGAATTAACTGGTGGCTTAATCACATCTTACGTAACTAAGATCACTGCAATTCTACTATTATATAGGCTATAGACAGGCCAGTGTAAGGAACCACAACAACCAGCCAGCAGCGGGCCATAGAAGCCTACAGGTTTTTTTTTTTACGGAAGATGCCTCCTGTGGTTGTTGCAGAATTCTGGATAGAGGCTGAGTACAGAGACACAGTGGCGGTCCTATTAGTGCCCGCCTCTGACTCCGCCCCTCTCTGTAGTGTTGCACTAATCATTGGCTACAATTATAATGGCTCAACATTGGAATTTCTGCCTACACATAGTAAAAGCATTTGTTAGGGCTACACCAACATCCAGCCTATCATTGCTACAGGAACCAGTGACATCAGTGCCTTTGTGAGTTACTACGTTTATAGCAAAGACACTGGCTACATTGTCGGCAATATTACAACAGCCGACAGCACAGATGTATACAGTATACACTGCTCCAAGCTGATTGGATCCACTTTAATTGAGTTGGGAAGGTGACACCTTATTGAGCATTGGGTTGTGGATTGGACATCTCCTTAACTGGCTCTGTGCAAACAGTATTCATTCTCTGTATCCAGAGAGCTGTTGTAGCCTGAGGACGGATACAGTTCTCTCTTCAAAATCCTGTTGACGATGTTGAGAAGGACCTTTCTGTACTGCTGGCGCAGGAGTGAGTACACAAAAGGGTCACTAGCAGCTTTGCTGTAGGCCAGGCACTTGCTTGCGATACCCCAGTAGTTGTTGATCTTCACATAAGGAAGGAGCTCTATTAACCTGGGAACAATACAGAACAAGGAGAATTGATCAATGTGGTGTTCCAATAAAGGTTATGCACAGTCTGGTTACAGAGACAGATAATAGAATTTAAAGGTTTGTTCCTTATTGGTTGCTTAAAAAGCAACAGACTCCACAGGTATGTATTCAAAGGAATATATAATACCGCTGTTTCCACTTATACCTACATATGCTGAAAGCACCTTAAAGCAGGCATGTCCAAACTGTGGCCCTCCAGCTGTTGGGAAACTACACATCCCAGCATGCCTTGCCATAGTTTTAGCATACCCTAATAGAAAAACTGGGGCAAGGCATGATGGGACTTGTAGTTTCACAACAGCTGGAGGACCATAGTTTGGACATGCCTGCCCTAAAGGTTCCCTTTCACATGCCATGCAACTTTTTCTTGGGGCATATGTTGTAGAGTCCGAGGTTTGCCAGAGGTATGGGATGCCGGGCAATAATAATTGGGGCATACATGGCAGAGTGGTTAGCATTGCAGTCTCACAGTATTGAGGTCAAGAGTTCAATCCCAGGCCATAGCCAATCTGTATGGGGTTTGCAGGGTCTTCATATGTTTAAATGGGTTTTCATTGGCTGCTCCAGTTTCCTCCCGCACTCCAAAATTTACTGGTAACCTACCTGGCTTTTTACAATCAATAAAACCATATTTACTAAATTGCAGTTTTAGAAGTATAGATTTTGCACATAGCAAACAATCAGATCCTAGCTCATACTTACCTACTTTTGAAAACTAGTTTTAGGGAGATTATAGTTGGTAATAGAATTTTGCAAAGCGCCCCATTGAGGGGGTGTGTCCTCCCAAAGGGCGTGTCTAGTTCCATATATGGAGAGATTGTGAAAAGAGATTGTGAACGTGGCACCTAGAAGCATGGGTGTGTACTGCTACATCTGAGAGGAATGTTATAAAATGACTTATATCCAAATGTAGATGAGCCCCAAAGCAGTTAGTAAGAGATACTATACAGTATTTAGTAAAGTGCTGGGAAATGGTGCTGATGATTCAATGTAAATGTATCTCTCTCTCATTCCTTTTTCCCCAAAAAATGTAACAGTGTAATGTGGGCTAGGTGACATGAGGGAGATTGCTAGACTAATGAGGGAGTGAGGGAGATTGCTGTTATTTCAGGGAGTCTCCTGCAGAATGCAGGAGGGGAGGTAACTATGATGTAACAGTGTAATGTGGGCTAGGTGACATGAGGGAGATTGCTAGACTAATGAGGGAGAGAGGGAGATTGCTGTTATTTCAGGGAGTCACCTGCAGAATGCAGGAGGGTAGGCAGCTATGTCCTAGCTATTACAGTATCTTCTAGAAGGCGCTAGACAAGTAGAATATCATTGGTAGTTTTGGTCAACATCTCCACTTCTAAAAACATGCACTTTAGTAAATCTACCCCTGAGTATATATGTGTGTCTATAGTATCATATTGTTCTGTTATGTGGCGCGTGTGATCGGGAGGAGTTGGAACGCATTTTGGAAATCCTCCAGTCACTGGACATCCCCAAATAATGACTATAAGCACTTTTTATGTATATTGTCTTTGCAATAATTCTTGATTTCTAATTGAGTGGACTCCCATTATTCTGAAAATATCCAATCAGTCGTTTATAATATACTTTTAATAGATATTTAAGTTAATTGGTGAGTGTTCAATTAAATATAATCCACTTCCTATTAAGAGGGGGATATATATATATATATATATATATATATATATATATATATATATATATATATATATATATTCATTGGTTGCACCCAAGCAGTCACCTTTGATAAAGCTGCTACTGAGAGCAGTGAAACGCGTTAGTGGTGCGACATTTATTACCCAGAGAGGTAACCGCTTGAACCAGCCTTGGATCATGATGCCTGCTAAACCCCTAGGAGGAGAAAGAACTTTGCTGAGTTACTTTCCATTACACGTACAGTATGGAGATATTGCCTTTGCATTTCCAAACTGATTCTTATTATCTAAGAGAAATAAGGAATACGGATCCCACAGATCAAGTGGAACCGTATGATGACCTAACTTGAGTGGCAAGCAGTGTGGTACCCATTATTCTCCAAAACTTCATCACAACTGAACTATACAAGGCATAAACATCCTTTAAAGATCTATCCAGGCGAACTAGGAGCAAGCGGACCAACGCTCACAATTGTGTTTCTATGAATTTTATTATATGTGCATTTTATGATTATAGTTGATTTTATGATATTACTATTAAATTTAAACAATGATCCATGTGTTCTTAGCGCTGCCTTTATATATTTACCATTCTTGTTTACCATTGTGTCATAGTGGGACTAACTACCCCCTATTTGAAGCCGCTGCTTTACATTGGAGAGACAATTAGACAACTAGCGCTTACAAGTAACCTAGGTTACACATCTGTATGTATTATGGTTACATACTATACTGTAACTGGTACTTTGTGGAGCTGCATATTTGCATTTACCTGTGCCTATTTGAACCATAGGGTAACATGCTGTATAGTTAGTCTGCAAATAACTATAGAGGTTTAAGGGAGTTATTCAGGCTTGATCGCACAGCTGCAAATTCCCAGGCTGGGCAATTATCGATAGACCGCATGCGTATGGATTGTATTGCGCATGTGCACGTCCATCTAGCAATAAAATCCTGCTAGGGGGGGGGGTCTGGTTGCCCAGAAACCCACCTCTGCTTGGCAAGTGCCTTAAATGATGACAGCGATAGCACTGGTGTCTAACATGACAGAGCGGAGCTGTAGCACATGCTTATTTTACCACATTTACTGTATTTGTGGATCTGAGCCCTCAAACAGTGCACTGGACCAGAGAGCAGCTACCAGGAAGAAGAGACAGGAGCCTTACCATGAATTGGGAGATTGTGAGCCTAGAAAGTGCAGAACTGTTTCTACTATGTTTGTTTAACCTTTTCCTGACCACTTATTTAAATGTTTGAAACAGCCTAAACTATAGACCATCTGTACTGTTAAATATTAATACTGTATTTCATACAATATCCATTGTATAAAAAGACCAATATTCAGGACTGGTAACGCTCCCCCAGACTCCCGTACTTACTCCAATGTGCTGCAGAGTGGGAGATATTGGATTACATTTGGAAACACCTCTCTATAATTCCTGCATTTGCCACTGCAAAGGGTTAATAAAAAAATAAAAAAAGGGATTGCTTGGCAATTTTCACACCTACTTTGACAAATTCCCATGGCACTCAAAGTGTTAATGTACCAGCCAGCTAAACGGAACTGCAATACTACAGCCATGTTTTCAAGACAAACAGCTGCAAACAACATTTAACACTCGAGTTAGCTAATCAATATGCTAAGTCCCTAATTAAATAAATCCTTACAGGCTCAGGCTTTAGAATCAAAATAAATTGTTATCTTAAGAAAAAAATTAATGCTCATTTAACAGAAATAAATCTGGCACGCAAGGTAAAATATATGCATGGCCTAGTTTCCACTGAGGCAATATTTTCATCTTGATTGGAATTAGATTTTAAATATACAGATACTAAATTCATTGGGGTTTACTTTCTAAGATGGGAGTTCGATTGACAATGAGATGCTGCTATGAGCAACCAGTCAGAACCTACTTCTTATTTATTTAGCACAGGGGTGGCCAAACCGGTCCACGAGATCTACCACCGGTCTTCGTTTCCAAATCCCCTAGCTGGTGCACAGCTGTAGTCATTACTAACTGTCACATGACCCAAATCCCCTAGCTGGTGCACAGCTGTAGTCATTACTGTCACATGATCCAAAGCCCCTAGCTGGTGCACAGCTGTAGTCATTACTGTCACATGACCCAAATCCCTAGCTGGTGCACAGCTGTAGTCATTACTAACTGTCACATGACCCAAAGCCCCTAGCTGGTGCACAGCTGTAGTCATTACTAACTGTCACATGATCCAAATCCCCTAGCTGGTGCACAGCTGTAGTCATTACTAACTGTCACATGACCCAAAGCCCCTAGCTGGTGCACAGCTGTAGTAATTACTAACTGTCACATGACCCAAATCCCCTAGCTGGTGCAAAGCTGTAGTCATTACTAACTGTCACATGCAGGGCAGCCGAGAGGGGGGGGGGAGCAGGTACTAATTACCCAGGCCCAGGCTTGCTGGAGGGGCCACGTAGTGGCCCTGGTCTGACCCCTCCCTTTCCCCTCTGTCCCTCCCGGGTAGCAACGGCAGCACACACTTCTACAGCATGTGCTGTGCTGATAGCAGGCTCAGCATGAGTGTCTCACTGACAGCGTGAGAGGTCATGCTGAGCCTGCTGTCAGCACAGCACATGCTGTAGGAGATGCTGTTGCTGAGATTACAGTTTTTAAAGTTTTCTTTCACCCTCCTCTAAACATTTTGGGGTTGTGGCCTAAGTGAGGGAGGTGCCCACACCCCCACACTTAGGCCACGCCCCCAACATTTTGCCAGGGCCCGGCATTCCTCTCGGCTGCCCTGGTCACATGACCTAAATCCCCTAGCTGGTGCTCAGCTGTAGTCATTACTAACTGTCACATTTTCAAACATGCTGCTGACTGCATATACACATATAAAATATATCCAGCACACTCCATCAGACAATCTCATAAACAGCTTGAGCATTATTTTCTATGTGAACCACTCATCGCCCGCCAGCTTTATTCTGCTATGAAATCTCTTCTGTTTTCGCCTTCATACTGTACCTGTTCTCAGTGTATCTATTTAGTTTATTCACATCTCTTCCAGTTTGTTTTCATCCCCACATCTGCTACATCAATCCATATTTACCATTCTCACATATACAGTAATAATGCTTGGTCTAGTATATTATACCCATCCTTAGTCACTTTGCATCAATGTATGAACACGGACCTTTGTGTATTAGCTGCCCACAATGATCTTTATGTCGCAATGTCAACAAATATGATCGGAGCAGTCGAGAGGGTACTTTAGTATAGATGTTCTAAGGTTCATGAATGCTAAGGACCAGTGGCGTAGCGAAAAACAGACCGGCGCTCCGTCTGCTACCATGAAAAATGTCCCTTGCAAAATGGCAGACAACAGACAGTTATTATGACGCTGCCTCCTCTAGCAGCTGCAATAACTGTCCACTGTGAGGGGGCATTTCTAATGGTAACAGGAGGGTTGCCGGTACTGCAGACAAGTTCTGTAGTTCTGCATGTCCCGGTAGCGGTGCAGCACTAGCCCACACCTACAGCGCCCACAGTTCCCCACCACCTCCAAGCCACCAGGGGGGCCATTGTTACACCACTGCCAAAGACCTCTCTACGGGTAAGTCTTATCCTAAGAAATGGCTTTTGTATACCAAATGTTTACAATAGCTATGACGTTAATTAATCACCAAAAGTCTTGCAGTTCCTATCAGTGACTGAATGCACTTTGAGCTGAGAATTATTCAAATCTAGTAGAACTTACTGACATGACCTTTATACAATAACATCCACAACCTATCATCATACAATAAAACACAAACCTCCTACAAGTATATTTTACTCTATCTCCTGTCTCTATTAGCTGGTGACATTTCACCAAATCAGGGGCCAAATCACTTGCCCCACTTTAGGTGGCTATACACTAATGCGATGTATCACAGCAGTGTATGGCCATGTGACCCCCCTGAGCCTCCCGGGCATCAGGATCGCATGCGATGTATTGCATGCAAACACGTTCCCCACCGCCGGGAGAGAGACTGAGTTGGAAGTTGGAGGAGCAGCATGTCTGGCCTCTGGCTCAGGACCGATGTCCACGGGACAGCGCATCAGACTCGAGGGGGATGTCAAACACATCTGAGTTGGGCCTGATTCGTGTGGATAGGGTGAAACCAGCCCAAATCTGAGTATTGTGAGGGCACCTTTACATTCCCAAGATTCACAGCAATATAGAAAACCATCTAACCTTATAAGCCTCAAATGTCTCCCCTAACCCCCCAAATCACTAAAATGTCTCATATGGAATGCATGCTCAAACATAACTTCCATCGGGGGACCGATTGTTTGCGATTTCGCATGTGCCTAGGTTTTTATACGCATGTGCAGCCGCTGTGTGCGAGTGCCCACAACGCTCGCACACAGAAGTCCGGGCAATTTGCATATGTGAATGCAGCGTTTCATGGGCGTTCCCATTGCCCGGTGATGCGGGGGATGGGCAGTTTATGTCAGTGGATGTCAGCTGCCCACCCAGGTCTGAGACACCATAGAGGCCGACCATCGAATGATTTCTGATTCACCCTCAAAGCTGCAAATTATGCAAATCACCCATGTGCATGCCTGTGGGGGTTGGAGGGGGGGGGGGCGTCCGTGTGGGTGGCCTTTGGTGGACTCTCAAGGCTGCGAAATTCGAGTCAACCAGAATAAGGGCCTCTGTCTCCATGAAGGCTGCTTCAAAAAATGTCATAGACTGGTTTTCCATTTCAATCCTTCTCTTCTTGGTGGTCTCTTCTTCACTCTTCTTCTTGGTGGTCTCTTCTTCTTCTTGGTGGTCTCTTTTTCACTCTTCTTCTTGGTGGTCTCTTCTTCTTCTTGGTGATCTCTTCTTCACTCTTCTTCTTGGTGGTCTCTTCTTCTTCTTGGTGGTCTCTTCTTCACACACCTCCAAGCCAAGTATCAGTAAAGGAGGTGGGGTTGGAATATTACTACCCCAATCTTTCACGTACACTGCATGTTTCTTTCTGGCTTCCAGTTACTTTCTATCCTCTAAAATCTCTGCCATCATCATGGGTGATTTTTATATAGCTATTGACTAAAATCTGTTGCTCAGACATCTAAACTCCTCTCTCTGCCTCTCCCAATGGACTGACTACTGTACAACCTGAGTCTAAGTGCCTTGAGTCCCATTGGAGAAAGTGCGCTATATAAATGAACTTACTAACTTACTTGCAGACTCGGGGGGAAGGGGGGGGGGTTATTCAGACATGACTGCCTCTCACCCTGCACCCTTCTCAGATAGCCGCCGCCCCACCAGAATGAAATCCTACCTTGTGCAAGGCTGCAAAAGGCTTGCCAAAATATTGCATATCGGCAAATAGCTGAAAATCCATTCGCAACCCTACTCACCATAAAGTGGCTAGGTACTTGTGAATTATCCGGGCGCCCGATATTTTGATCGGGTCCGATAAATCGCGTCGCATCGCGTGTTAACCAAATGGCATGCGATGCGACGCGACGAGAGAAGGACCCGGTTTTAGCAGTGGACCCGATTTTAACATTGGAATCAATGTAAAATGGTCCCTGAGACCCGATTTTACATTTATTTCAATGTAAAAATGCCCAAAACCCCCAAAAAAGTGAAATACCACCCCCATTGTTAACGCCACCCCACTAATGACGCCAACCCGAAGCGTGGCGAGCGGCGGCGGTACGCGTCCTCCGACCTTTTCATACCCCCACTATCCACGTCGGCGTGGAGTTGAGAATATAAAGTGTGGCGAGCACAGCGAGCCACCGAGCCCGAAGCGTGGCGAGGGGCCGCCGATACCTTCACAGCTATCCGCGTCCCCTCGCGGGCTTCACAGGTGTCCGCGTACCCTCGCGGGGCGCGCTGCGCTCGCCACGCTTCGGGCTCGGTGGCTCGCTGCGCTCGCCACACTTTATATTCTCAACTCCATGCCGACGTGGATAGTGGGGGTATGAAAAGGTCGGAGGACGCATACCGCCGCGCTCGCCGCGCTTCGGGTTCGCGTTGATAGTGGCCTGGGCGGGATTACAATTGGGCAAAATGGGTTAAAATCGCGTCGCATCGCATTGTATACCATACAATACCATACAATGCGACGCGATTTTGTCTTCAAGGAAATTTCAAGGGAAATCGCGTCGCATTGCATACTTAATGTAATACAATTTCAATATCGGGCGCCCGGATAATTCACAAGTACCAGTGGCTATTGTAGTGTGTGCCATCTTTGCCTACCCCAGGACCTATTCGGCCAGTGTGATAGAAATGGGTTGGTCAAGACTGGAGCCGACATCACCGGCTCTCCCTAAAAAATGCCAGGGCATACCTGCGTTTTTACTGACACTCCCAGAAAACATCCGGTTACCACCCCCTTATGCCAACTTGTATGCTTCTAAAACCAAATGGCTTGGTGCTCGCCAGAGGGGAGGCTCTGGCGAGCCCCGGCCTAGGATGACAGGGGCTACATCTGTATGAAAAAAGATTGATTGTGTTTTACAATTAATAGTCACTTATCAGCCAGCAAATGTATAATTAGTTGGTAGTCGATAGTGTTTATCATGGAAACTGTGTGGTACAGCAGAGAAAATAAAAAAAAAAAAAAAATTTCAACAAATATATTTGAATGTAGTTTTTTTTCTGCCCTTTCTGAACATTTTGATGCAGAGAGATGTAAATAATGTTCATATATTCCATTTGCCTAAACACTATGCAGCTCCAAACACAAAATACTGCGATAGGGCCAATGAACAAGTCTCTGCATGCCTAAATCTGATAGATACTATTCCTCGTGCATTGAAGGCAACGCTAGATAATCGAGTGATGGAAACAGAAACCTGTTAAAACCTGCAGTCCTCAGAGACTTGTATAGGAAAAGAAGGAGTCCTAGATGAGGGTTTATTCAAAATGGAAATAAAAAGGGATGATTAAAGGGGATATGATCAAAATCCCAGCCGTCGAAATACCAAATATCCTGATGCCACAATCCCGACATATTCTCCCTTTGTGAGTGTCCACAACAGGGAGAATAAATTAGTGTGCCGAGAGGTAGCGAGACACCAGGCACGCAATGTGGCGAGTGCAGCAGGCCTGGAAGGGGTGGCATTGCGCTTGCCCCCCTGTTGAGATTGTGGTGGTCGGGATCCCAGTGTTGTTATATCGACCGCCGGGATTCTGACCTCTGGAATCACATAGTGGACCCCATTACAGGGAAGCCTAACATGAATGTGTATAGGTATTTGGGTACTTATATGTTAGTTGGGCGCCCACTATAGTTAGTACGCTCATACCCCCACTATCCATGTCGGAACAGAGTTGATTTTATATAGTGTGGCGAGCGCAGCGAGCCACCGAGCCTGAAGCGTGGCTAGCCCCGCGAGGGGACGCGGAAAACTAAACTAAACAAATAACTTAGTGGGCGCCCAACTAACATATAAGTACCGGTAGTTGTACTCAGAAGACATAATTGCAAGTAACATACTTTGTGCCTGGGCACCTCCTTTACACCAACATTAATGGGCATTATCTTAAAGTCTAAAAGCAGGTTTCTTTGAGTGCAAATTTATTTCACAAAAAGATTAAGGAAACTTTAGGGCCAGTAGCCTCATAGGCCTAGAGCTGTTCAAGAGGAGAAGTGGAGGAAGGGAGGACAATGCCATGTAGGCAGGGGCAAATGCCAGATTTTTACAGGGGGTTTCAAATTTATGGAGAAGGGGGTAGGGGTTGGGTGTAAATGACACAACTTTAATGGAACCTCATCATATTGGCTCCGCCCCATCCCCATTGACCCACAAATTTGCCGTGAGGAGGTGGGGCTTTGTAAAATTGTGTTAGGGGGGGTTCTGGGTACTCAGAAGCTCCTCTTTGTGAGCTACTCATGTAGAAACTATATACTATACACCCCAGTGTCTCCCTAAATATAGAAAATACAAAACAGCAATGCAGTTGTAATCAGGGGCGAATTTAGGGGTCAGGCCGCCCCTAGGCACAACATTTTTGTCCCCCCCTATTTTAAAGTAATCATATATGTATATACATTGTTATTTATATATTTTATTAAAAACTGTAGCCCACCTTAATATTTTTTTAAGCACTCTGGACTGCTCACTGTATGGAGGATCCGGAGGGAGGGAGGCACTTATTAGTACAGTGATTAGCACAGTGTCTCCATCAGTCTCTCTCCGGCTCACACACTGTGACTGACTAAGCGCAAGGAGGATCTGCGCGCCGCTCAGCTCAGCTGCTGGATACACAGCAGCCAATAGACTGTGTGTTCCGGACACGCAGGGGACCGTCGGACCCAGCCACTAAGCGGTGGTGTAATGTGCATGGCAGAGTGGGTAGGCAGTGGCGGGTGACGAGCGGCACTGCCGCCAACATATGATAATTCATGTCTGGGGCAGCGGCGCTCGTCACTCGCCGCTGCCCACCCGCTCTGCCATTTAACAGAATGTCAGCCTGCATGCCGCCCTTAATTAGTGCCGCCCTGAGGCCGGTACCTCACGGGCCTAGGCACAAATCCGGCCCTGGTTGTAATACTAATTTATTGCCAACCATGTGGCCAGCTGGTGTCTGTCTGATGATGGGCCAATTTTTACATGTGTCCCGCGTTGTCATTTAACTACTGCTTAGCATAGACACTGGTGCACCAGGACTGCCATCAGAAATTGTGGGGCCCGGGACGTAGAAAATAAGCAGGGCCCACCTTCCCCTTCTTGAACCCCTGGCGTGCCTGAGACCTCCCTGGTACCTAGTACTGGCCGAATTACTCAACTACTACATTGCTTCAAGGGGAATGTGAACTTTGTTTATAACAATTTGTACTTGATAGACTCCACACCTGGGCCTCACTCTCTGTTCTGGGCCCAGAACTGGAGTCCCCGCAGTCCACTCCCGATGGCTGCCCTGGGTGTAATTATAATCCTGGAATTAAAATAAGATGCCTGTATTTGTGTGGAATGTCAATGTGTTTCCGTGACAGTGAGCAATCACTGACCTGATAGGCTTTTCTCTGATTAAATTTACACTGTTCATTAAAAAATCCTCATAGGAGATATGCAATCTAATTATTCTGTGATGTCGTGATGGGTACTTGTGTAGTTTCACTGCGGCAGCTTACGCTATGTTTGAAGCTACGTTATTAGTGTAGCCCAATGGCTGCCTTACTTGGGTAGTTTCGCAGCGTAGCCCAATGGCTGCCTAGCATAGTAAGCGTAGTGTCTCCGCGGCAGCCCTGCATAGCAGCGTAGTCACCGTACTGTCCATGGGAGCTGCAGCTCTGTCCCCGGCATCCCTGGCAAGCCTACTGAGCCCCTCTCACACAGCGCTGGTGCCCGCATGATCCCCTCTCTACTGGCGGAGTAGATATTATAAAGTGTGGTGAGCGCAGAGAGCCACCGAGCCCGAAGCATGGCGAGGGCAGTGAGCCAATCAATGGGACGTGGATTACTTAACATGTATTCCGCGGCCCCTCGCGGGGCTCGCCACGCTTCGGGCTCGAGACGCACAAGCGTTTGAGATGCTCATGCTTCTCAGGCAGATGGAGTGCCTCTCCGTCGGCACCCGCATGATCGCCTCTCCGCCAGCGCAGGGGATCTGGTGGTTACCGGCATTGTGTGAGAGGTGCTCACTAGGCTTGCCAGTGACAGAGCTGCAGCTCACGGGGACAGTACGGTGACTACGCTGCTTGATGGGGACACTATGCTGACTACGCAGGGCTGCCGTGGGGACACTATGCTGACTACGCAGGGCTGCAGCTGGGACACTACACTGACTACGCATGGCTGTCGCTGGGACACTATGCTGACTACGCAGGGCTGCCGCTGGGACACTACACTGACTACGCAGGGCTGCAGCTGGGACACTACACTGACTACGCATGGCTGTCGCTGGGACACTATGCTGACTACGCAGGGCTGCCGCTGGGACACTACACTGACTACGCAGGGCTGCCACGGGGAAGCTACACTGACAACGTAGCATAACGTGCCGCCATGAAAGTACACAAGTACCCTTTATTTTTACACTGCAATATAGATCTAACTTTGAAGTAAAACCCACCCAAATCTAATTCTCTCTCTTCACATGTTAAATCTGCCCCACCTGCAGTGCACATGGTTTTGTCCATTTGAGAAGGAATTTGCATTTGCAAGTAAAACAGAATAAGGGCCACTGTGTACCTGTTCTGATCACCAGCAATGAACGCATGGTTCTAGTTTTAAACATAAACCTGGAAGAATCTAGGGGTTGCGAGTGAAAACTCAACGTCCATTTATTGCCCAAATAATGCCCTTCATTGACTTAAATCAATGTCCTTAATTAGCTTTTGCCACTATTTTAAGTCATTGGCCCCATTCAACAGCATTAAAGAAGTACTCAAACACATACAGGTATATTAAACTTGTTATATAAATAGCTTTCTATTATACAGTGTTAGACAACCATAGCGCAGTATAGTGGAATCTGCTGGGCAGTATAAAAGAAGAGATCAGGGGAATTGTATCACTTATGACACCATGGTTAGCCACTCACTGAGAGCAAATCAGTTTACAACAGATACTGTCTTCTGATCTGACACATTCAGCGGCGTTACTGATCCAGCTGTGTTTCTGCGGCGACATAAGTATCACACGCACTATTTTGACAGATAATACGAAATTACAACTCTTACAATCACATGATTTGACTATTGTGACAAGTGCGTCATTCCATCCTCTCAGAGTATATAATCACTACCTGGAGACCAAGCCACTCAATGTACAACTGATTCAATTACAACTACCTGCAGCAAAACTGGGAAACTGAAGGCAGAAGGTGGAAAAAAAAATAGATTAATTAAGAAATAGAGGGTGATTCTTGTTTCCTCGCAATATAGCGAGTTTAGGGAACGCGCATGGTCTATTTTACGCATTTGCAGCCCGACTTTGCGAATGGCATCAGCGACTTGCATAGCCGCTGAGCTATTTGCAAGCTTCAGGTGGGACGGAGGCAGGTGAACGCGGACTCCCAGTGCTTCCTTGGCATGCCCACAAAAACTGCGGGTGTTACACATCCCCTCGCATGTTACTGTCATAAGGGTATTTAATATTTGGGAATTGTTATTACTGATTTACCGTAACTAAGCTACAGATGTAGCCAAGCTCATTGTTGATGTTGGATCATCATAATGGTGTTCATGAGAAATGTCCTGTTAAGGCGCATTAAAGCGCACTAATGCCTGGTACACATGAGAATGAAGACAATCGTTCGATCATATTGCGATCTGTTTTAGCACACGATCTGCATATGATCTGCTCCCGATCCGATCCTGATCGGTACCCAGTTGAGGTCATTTTTAAATCCTAACTGCTGCAGGTAGGATCTGAAAAACAACCAAATGACCCGCAGGGACACGCATAGGATCGGAAAGGGCCCAAAACATGCCCAATTTACATACAATTGGTCGTGATTGTATCTGAATTGGGTGTTTTGAGGCCAAATCGTTCTGGTATGTAGCCTACATAAGGCGTATTATGGCGAAAGATGATCTGAAACATGTAATTACACTGCTTCACCTCTAGGTGGGGATTGCTCCACTTATGAAAACTACAGTACAGTGCTGAATAACAGTGTATGGATATGGCACTACAGAATACAATGTACAGGTGCAGTAATGTACTGTATGCCTGACAAGCGGCTCAGTGCACATTACACAAAGGAGTTTATTCTAATTGATTCGCTCCCCTGCGCAAACGCGCCAGGCACAACCCATAGCATGCTGTAACCTTACTTGCTAGGCCACAATAGCCTTGTTTATTCACACTTGATGCAGCTGAGCTCACTGTGTGAAATGCTTTGCGAGCATCTCCTCCACAAAAATGTGGTGTTTTTTTTAACCACTTTCTAATTGGGCAGTTTAACATCCAATGCAGCTAGGAAGAATACTGTACATACAGTTGCATATAATAAAAGCTTAAATGAAAGCATGAGTGAATGAGTGATATGATTCTAGTGAATGTACAGTACTGTATAAAGCAATCTGCAGCTTAGCATCCATTTGGAATGCAGATGGTACTGTATTGTATGTTTACATTTCTAGTAACAGCGTGATCTGTATTTAGTGATACTGTAGCACAGTGCTCATCTGTAAAGCACTGTATGCTTTATTTAACATACAGTAAAGTAGTTCTATATTACTGTACTGTATTTCATTGGAGACTTCACAATAGTGATTTTTTAAAAGCGACATCTGGTGGATGAACATAATCATTGCACTCAGTGGCAACTCCATACGCCACACTAAACCATTTTATGCAATGCTGTGCTACTCTGTGATACACTGCAGTGCACCTTGTGTATAGATCCATTCAGCATAGTTAGAATAAATGAGCGTGGCTACATCTATATGAGGTACAAACATAATGGCATAGTTCTTTAAGTGCAGGGCTATGACTGGGTGGGTGAGGGGATAAGTAGTGCAACTGCTCAGTGCCCATTCTCTACCACTTATTCTGCCCCATGCTACCTGAGTTTGGTTTTCAGGGTGCCTGGAAGGGCATCTTGCAGCCAGTAGAGCAACTGCAGAGCTGCCCAGATCTAGGATACACAATTTTCTGCACTTCTTCCTGGTCTTCAGAACAAGGTCTAAAATCGCTCTGATACAAGACTGCATAAGTGTATCTACTTTACTTGCCCCCAATTTACGGTCTACCTCAGAGTCTTTGGAAATAATGCATCTCTGGCAAACATGCATGGCATATAATAGCAAATGTATCACATCGAAGTCCAACATGCTACCACTGTAGGACTAGATACATCATATACAATCCAATATGCTACCAGTGTAGAACCAGATATGTCATATACATTACAACATGCTACCACTGTAGAACTAGATACGGTACTTGTTTCCTAGCACGGCCACAATCTTATGGATTGTGTACCTTTAAGTTAAGGTACACGATCCATATGATGGACCCGATTTCCTTTGAAATCAGGTGCATTTTGCCGGCTAGGAGACAATATCGGGGGCATCGCGTCGGTCGGGACCATTAACATTGGTCCCGACGCGACCGACGCGATGCCCCCGATATTTCCATAGGCTTCAATGTTAAAAAATATTTTAACATTGAAATCGTGTCGGGAAAGGTAAAATATCGGGGGCATCGCGTCGGTCGTGACCATTAACATAGGTCCCGACGCGATGCCCCCGATTTTTCCATAGGCTTCAATGTTAAAATATTTTTTAACATTGAAATCGTGAAAAAATGTGAAAAATGTGAAATGGGCCAATATGACCCATTTCACATTATAGATGTCCCCGTCGTCACCCCACGATAGACGCCAACCCGAAGCGTGGCGAGCGCAGCGAGCCCGCGAGGGGCAGCGGTGCGCGTCCTCCGACCTTTTCATTCCCCTACTATCCACGTCGGCGTGGAGTTGAGAATAGAATAGTGTGACGAGCGCAGCGAGCCACCGAGCCCGAAGCGTGGCGAGCGCAGCGAGCCCCGCGAGGGGACGCGTATAACTTCACAGGTATACGCGTCCCCTCGCGGGGCTCGCTGCGCTCGCCACGCTTCGGGCTCGGTGGCTCGCTGCGCTCGCCACACTATTCTATTCTCAACTCCACGCCGACGTGGATAGTAGGGGAATGAAAAGGTCGGAGGACGCGCACCGCCGCCCCTCGCGGGCTCGCTGCGCTCGCCACGCTTCGGGATGGCGTCTATCGTGGGGTGGGGTGTAAGCCGTTACATTTGGGGGGGTTGGGAATATTTTTACATTGAATCCAATGTAAAATCGGGTCCCAGGGACCCGATTTACATTTCATTAAAAAAAAAAATCGGGTCCAAAATCGGTCGGTCGCGTCGATCGCATCGCATGCGACCAAATCGCATGCGATGCGATCGACCCGATTTTTCCGACACGACCACCCCGATGTAAATCGGTGTGGCCGTGCTAGGAAACAAGTACCCTAGATACTTTATATACATTACAACATGCTACCAGTGTAGGACCAGATACGTCATATACATTCCAACGTGCTACCACTGTAGGATCAGATACGTCATATACATTCCATCGTGCTACCAGTATAGGACCAGATACATCATATACTGTACATTCCAACGTGCTACCAGTGTAGGACCAGATACATCATATACATTCCAACGTGCTACCAGTGTAGGACCAGATACGTCATATACATTCCAACGTGCTACCACTGTAGGACCAGATACGTCATATACATTCCAACGTGCCACCAGTGTAGGACCAGATACCTCATATACATTCCAACGTGCTACCAGTGTAGGACCAGATACATCATATACATTCCAACGTTCTACCAATGAAGGACCAGATATGTCATATACATTCCAACTTGCTACCACTGTAGGACCAGATACATCATATACATTCCAACGTGCTACCAGTGTAGGACCAGATACATCATATACATTCCAACATGCTACTAGTGTAGGACCAGATACGTCATATACATTCCAACGTGCAACCAGTGTAGGACCAGAAACGTCATATACATTCCAACGTGCTACCAGTGTAGGACCAGATACGTCATATACATTCCAACGTGCTACCAGTGTAGGACCAGATACGTCATATACATTCCAACGTGCTACCAGTGTAGGACCAGATACGTCATATTAATTTCAACGTGCTACCAGTGTAGGACCAGATACGACATATACATTCCAACGTGCTACCAGTGTAGGACCAGATACGTCATATACATTCCAACGTGCTACCACTGTAGAACTAGATACTTTATATACATTACAACATGCTACCAGTGTAGGACCAGATACGTCATATACATTCCAACGTGCTACCACTGTAGGACCAGATACGTCATATACATTCCAACGTGCTAAGACTGTAGGACCAGATACGTCATATTCATTCCATCGTGCTACCAATGTAGGACCAGATACATCATATACTGTACATTCCAACGTGCTACCAGTGTAGGACCAGATACATCATATACATTCCAACGTGCTACCAGTGTAGGACCAGATACATCATATACATTCCAACGTGCTACCACTGTAGGACCAGATACGTCATATACATTCCAACGTGCCACCAGTGTAGGACCAGATACCTCCTATACATTCCAACGTGCTACCAGTGTAGGACCAGATACATCATATACATTCCAACGTGCTACCAATGAAGGACCAGATATGTCATATACATTCCAACTTGCTACCACTGTAGGACCAGATACATCATATACATTCCAACGTGCTACCAGTGTAGGACCAGATACATCATATACATTCCAACATGCTACTAGTGTAGGACCAGATACGTCATATACATTCCAACGTGCTACCAGTGTAGGACCAGAAATATCCTATACATTCCAACGTGCTACCAGTGTAGGACCAGATACGTCATATACATTCCAACGTGCTACCAGTGTAGGACCAGATACGTCATATACATTCCAACGTGCTACCAGTGTAGGACCAGATACGTCATATTCATTCCAACGTGCTACCAGTGTAGGACCAGATACGTCATATACATTCCAACGTGCTACCAATGTAGGACCAGATACGTCATATACATTCCAACGTGCTACCAGTGTAGGACCAGATACATCATAAACATTCCAACATGCTACCACTGTAGTACCAGATACGTCATATACATTACAACATGCTACCAGTGTAGAACTAGAAACTTTATATACATTCCAACGTGCTACCAGTGTAGAACCAGATACGTCATATACATTCCAACGTGCTACCAGTGTAGGACCAGATACGTCATATACATTCCAACGTGCTACCAGTGTAGGACCAGATATGTCATATTCATTCCAACGTGCTACCAGTGTAGGACCAGATACATCATAAACATTCCAACATGCTACCATTGTAGGACCAGATACGTCATATACATTCCAACGTGCTACCAGTGTAGGACCAGATGCATCATAAACATTCCAACATGCTACCAGTGTAGGACTAGATACGTCATATACATTCCAACATGCTACCAGTGTAGGACCAGATACGTCATATACATTCCAACGTGCTACCAGTGTAGGACCAGATACATCATAAACATTCCAACATGCTACCACTGTAGTACCAGATACATCATATACATTACAACGTGCTACCAGTGTAGAACCAGATACGTCACATACATTCCAACGTGCTACCAGTGTAGGACCAGATACGTCATATACATTCCAACGTGCTACCAGTGTAGGACCAGATATGTCATATTTATTCCAACGTGCTACCAGTGTAGGACCAGATACATCATAAACATTCCAACATGCTACCATTGTAGGACCAGATACGTCATATACATTCCAACGTGCTACCAGTGTAGGACTAGATACGTCATATACATTCCAACTTGCTACCACTGTAGGACTAGATACGTCATATACATTCCAACGTGCTACGAGTGTAGGACCAGATACGTCATATACATTCCAACGTGCCACCAGTGTAGGACCAGGTACGTCATATACATTCCAACGTGCTACCAGTGTAGAACCAGATACATCATATACATTCCAACATGCTACCAGTGTAGGACCAGATACATCATATACATTAAACGTGCTACCAGTGTAGTACCAGAATTGTCATATACATTCCAACGTGCTACCAGTGTAGGACCAGAAACGTCATATACATTCCAACGTGCTACGAGTGTAGGACCAAATACGTCATATACATTCCAACGTGCTACCAGTGTAGGACCAGATACATCATAAACATTCCAACGTGCTACCATTGTAGTACCAGATACGTCATATACATTCCAACGTGCTACCAGTGTAGGACCAGATACATCATAAACATTCCAACATGCTACCAGTGTAGGACTAGATACATCATATACATTCCAACATGCTACCAGTGTAGGACTAGATACATCATGTACATTCCAACATGCTACCAATGTAGTACCATATACATCATATACATTCCGACATGCTACTACTGTAGGGCCAGATACATCATATACATTCCAACATGCTACCAGTGTAGGACCAGATACATCATATACATTCCAACGTGCTACTAGTGTAGGACCAGATACGTCATAAACATTCCAACGTGCTACCAATGTAGGACCAGATACGTCATAAACATTCCAACGTGCTACCATTGTAGGACCAGATACGTCATATACATTCCAACATGCTACCAGTGTAAGACCAGATACATCATATACATTCCAATGTGCTACCAGTGTAGGGCCAGATACATCATATACATTCCAAGGTGCTACCAGTGTAGTACCAGATATGTCATATACATTCCAACATGCTACCAGTGTAAGACCAGATACATCATATACATTCCAATGTGCTACCAGTGTAGGGCCAGATACATCATATACATTCCAAGGTGCTACCAGTGTAGTACCAGATACGTCATATACATTCCAACGTGCTACCAGTGTAGGAGCAGATACGTCATATACATTCCAACGTGCTACCAGTGTAGGACCAGATATGTCATATTCATTCCAACGTCCTACCACTGTAGGACCAGATATGTCATATACATTCCAACATGCTACCAGTGTAGGACCAGATATGTCACATCCAAATACAACGTGCTAACTCTGTAGGACCAGATATGTCATATACAAGTCAACATGCTACTGTTGCAGTGGTGGAACTTGTGGGTGGTGGGCCTAGGTGCACCGTAACCCAAGTTCACCATAGGCAACACAGCAGAGGATGACAGGGAGATGCAGAGGGTGAGAGGGAGAGGCAGGGGGAGGTAGAGTGTTACATGAAAAAGCAGTGGGTGACGGCAGATGGTGACAGGGCAGCAGTGGGCTCCTTTAGCCTCAGGGGCCTTGGTGCACTGCAACTGCTGCACCAATGGTATTTCCACCTCTGAAGTGTAGGTCCAAATATGTCACATCCAAGTCCAACAATCTACTGTACCGCAGTAGGACCAGATATGTCACATCCAAGGCCAACATGCTACTACTGTAATACCAAATAAATCTCATCCAAGTCCAACTTGCTACCACTGTAGGACCGGATACATTACATCTAAGTCTAACTACCTGTCACAAACTTGGGGTGCACTACCACTCGGGGATTGGCTAGACCTGACACAGGGGCGCGGAGTCTAACCGTGCCGGGGGTTTTCTGCCAGTGACCCCTCCAAGCGGGATATGGGCTTTTGCGGCACCCGACACGTCGGTCGCGGCCCCCTGGTCAGGTTTCCCGTATGAGTGGCGGTAGCTTGTGAAATATGGAAGCGTGGTTGTCTAGCCGAGTTGGTATCAGTGCGGGCGAGTAGGAACACAAGGAAAAGGCAAAGGAGTATCCAAGGACAGGCCGGGTCATACACTGGAAGGCACAGGATGCGGTACACAGGGAGCAGGCAGGAGGATGGTCACAGAACAAGCCAAGGTCATACACAGGAATCACTGGACACGGTACCAAAGGATCAGGCAGGAGAATAGTCAGGAAACAAGCCGGGGTCAAAAACAATAATCAGAAGTCTGGAATAGTACAAGGCACTGGACCGCTGGAGCTGGTGTGAACCTATACTCTGGCAGCTTCTGTCTCCCAGAGGCTGCCCTTTATAGGAAGCACAGGGAACCCACAGGTGGACTAATCAATAGGCTGAGCATGCTCAGTTTACACTGAACTCTCCTGCAGGAGAGTTACCCAGGTGTAACTAATTAGCTGAGCTCAGATCTTACAGCACAGTTCAACTATATAGAGCTGTCAGCAGCAAGGACTCCTCCAGGTGCTGTAATTAGCAAAGCTCAGGCCACACAGACTTTCCTTGCAGCATGGAGCAGGCTGAACAGACAGGAGAAGCCACAAACCAGGTAGGAAACAAACAATAACTGAATGTTGTGACATTACCCTCCCCTCTAGGGGTGGGCTCCGAACACCCCACATGGATTCTTTCAAGGTCGCCTGTGGTGCTTCTTCTTTTTCTTAGAAGAACACTTAGATCCCTTCAAGGCTGGTGACGCCTCTGGCTCTTCAAAGTGGGCTCTGGCCAACACTAGACCACCCAAAAAAGGAGCAGCATCGTGTTCAGAATCATAATCTGAGTTGGAGTCTAGTTCTGGGGTGCAAATCAAAGATTTTTTAGCGGATGATTCTTTGAGACCATGAAGTGCTAAAGAGCCGACACGGATGCCCCTAACTATTGAGTTCTTCGATTCAGATCTTGGAAAAAAAATTTTTGCAGAAGCTCTAGTACTCTCGGTATGCCGTCTAGATGACCCATGGTTTTGAAGAGGCATAGGCAGACTTTTAGCCAGGGAGGATGAAGGAGTCTTAGATTCAAATTTCTCGATCACAGCCCTGGAGAATGATATCAGATCTTGCAGTCGAGGATCATTAGCTTCAACAAGTGGATTGACCCATTTTAGTGCTTCTCCCCGGAAGGATAAGATCATAAATCTTACAATATTTGCCATATTGACACTGGAAGATGGATCATGATTCATGGCATCTAAGTAGTGATCCGCTAAAGCCTGGTAATGGGCAAGGTTCCCATCAAAACAAATATCTTCAGAAGACTCTTCAGCTGGCTTTTGTGTACTAGCCAACCCTGGTGGGACCTTAGACACAATAGATGTCTCTTGAACTTGAGGCACTGCTGACGCCTTATGGATGTCCAGTACAGTAGACATCGGTACTCTAGAAATTTTTTCTTGGCTGACATGTTTAGGCCCAGGGGTCATGGAAGCAGACCTGGAGACCGCAGAGGTAATGGAGACAGGCCCGGAGGCAACGGATGCACACCTGGAGACCATGGAGGTAGGCCCGGAGGCCACGGAGACTGGCCCGGAGGCCGCGGAGACTGGCCCGGAGGCCACGGAGACTGGCCCGGAGGCCGCGGAGACAGGCCCGGAGGCCGCGGAGACAGGCCCGGAGGCCGCGGAGACAGGCCCGGAGGCCGTGGCACATAGGTCCTCATGCCCGGAGGCAAGGGCAGATGGGTCCTCATGCCCGAAGGCAAGGGCAGATGGGACCTCATGCCCGAAGGCAAGGGCAGATGGGACCTCATGCCCGAAGGCAAGGGCAGATGGATCTCTATTGGGAGTGACAGACTTGGAACCCCCACCAGGGGTGACACACTCGGAACTCCCGTCTGGAGTGAAGGAACAGGAACCCCCATCTGGGGTGATTGGCTCGGAACCCCTACTTGGGGTGCTGGATTTGGAACCTTCTTCTGGGGTGACTGATTCGGAACCCCCTTCTGGGGTGACAGACTCGGAACCCCCTTCTGGGGCGACAGACTCGGAACCCCCTTCTGGGGCGACAGACTCGGAACCCCCTTCTGGGGCGACTGACTCGGAACCCCCTTCTGGGGCGACTGACTCGGAACCCCCTTCTGGGGCGATTGACACGGAACCCCCTTCTGGGGGGAAATATAGAGCCCCTTCTTGAGGCAAAGTGCTCAGTGGCCTAACCTGGGAAGCCACACTCAGAGACCCTTCCTGGGGTGTGGCTACCAGAGGATCCTTTTGGGGTGCAACTCTCGGAGATTCCTCTTGGGGTAGTGTACTCAGAGGCCCTTTTTGGGGTACCACTTTCAGAGACCCCTCTTGGGGTGCAGTGCTCGGGAAACCCTCCTGGGGCGCAATGCTCAGAGACCCTGTTTGGGGTGTGGTACTCTGAGACCCTGCTTGGAGTCTGACAGTCTGAGACCCCTCCTGGTGCACGACACTCTGAACCCCGTTCTGCGGCTTGAGAGTTTGAGAACCCTCCTGGGAAATTACCCTCCGAGACCCCTTCTGAGGAAAAAGACTCTGTACCCCTTCTTGGGGCTCGCCATTCTGAGACCCCTCTCGGAACTCGACACTGTGAGAGTCTACTTGGGGTGAAACACTTTGATGCCCCTCTTTGGGCAAGACACTAGGAAGCCCTTCCTTGGGCAGGACACTAGGAAGCTCCTCCTGGAGCACAATACTCGGAAGCCCCTCCTTGGGCTGGACTAACAGAACCCCCTTCTGGGGCTGGCTGGACAGAACCCCATCTTTGGGTTTGATACTCGGACTCCCCTCCTGGGGCTTGTGACCATGAACTCCCTCCTGGGGCTGGATGGACAGGACCCCCTCCTGGGGTTGGACACCCGGACTCCCCTCTCGGAACTTGACACTCGGGTTCGCTTCTTGCGGCTTGACCAAAAATGTACTGCTTTTAGGTAAAAAGATTTTAGTTCTTGGACCCCAGTGATAGCCTTGAAACTCTTCCTGAGCGGGCACAGAAGCAACAACCTTATTCCTGGCCTCTCGGAGGGAGCAATCCCCAATCAAATGGTCCTGGTCTCCACAATAAAAACATAAATTTAAGGACCTGCGTCGCTGGCGTTCCTCACCTGACAACTGGGGACGAGGCCGACTCACGTACTTGTCCTTTAAGGGCACAGATGTATTTGCCAATGGGGTACCCGGAGTGGAATCTGAGGGTCTTGCAGGCACCAAGCCCACAGTAGACTCGCCGAGCAGTTTGGTGACAAGGGTGAGGACGTTAGACAGCAGCTCCTGTAACTGCTGTATTAGCAGGCGAGGCACCCTAATGAACTCCGGATCAGAAATCACTGGTGTTGGAGAGGGTGGAACGAGGTCCAATTGCTGCTGCAGAGTTTGCAAGCTTTGCATAATCAGAGCTTGGTGCTGTCCTTGCTTGTCAACCCGGACCAGCAGGTGTTCCAGGAGTTCTTTATGAGACATGCCACTAACAGCATCCATATTCCAGTTGGGCCAGAGTATTCTGTCACAAACTTGGGGTGCACTACCACTCGGGGATTGGCTAGACCTGACACAGGGGCGCGGAGTCTAACCGTGCCGGGGGTTTTCTGCCAGTGACCCCTCCAAGCGGGATATGGGCTTTTGCGGCACCCGACACGTCGGTCGCGGCCCCCTGGTCAGGTTCCCCGTATGAGTGGCGGTAGCTTGTGAAATATGGAAGCGTGGTTGTCTAGCCGAGTTGGTATCAGTGCGGGCGAGTAGGAACACAAGGAAAAGGCAAAGGAGTATCCAAGGACAGGCCGGGTCATACACTGGAAGGCACAGGATGCGGTACACAGGGAGCAGGCAGGAGGATGGTCACAGAACAAGCCAAGGTCATACACAGGAATCACTGGACACGGTACCAAAGGATCAGGCAGGAGAATAGTCAGGAAACAAGCCGGGGTCAAAAACAATAATCAGAAGTCTGGAATAGTACAAGGCACTGGACCGCTGGAGCTGGTGTGAACCTATACTCTGGCAGCTTCTGTCTCCCAGAGGCTGCCCTTTATAGGAAGCACAGGGAACCCACAGGTGGACTAATCAATAGGCTGAGCATGCTCAGTTTACACTGAACTCTCCTGCAGGAGAGTTACCCAGGTGTAACTAATTAGCTGAGCTCAGATCTTACAGCACAGTTCAACTATATAGAGCTGTCAGCAGCAAGGACTCCTCCAGGTGCTGTAATTAGCAAAGCTCAGGCCACACAGACTTTCCTTGCAGCATGGAGCAGGCTGAACAGACAGGAGAAGCCACAAACCAGGTAGGAAACAAACAATAACTGAATGTTGTGACACTACCACTGTAGGACTAAATGCTGTACTTTACATCCACGTCCAACAGGCCACCACTGTAGGACCAAATATGTCACATCCAAGTCCAACGTGCTACCAATGTAGGACCAAATATGACACATCCAACTCCAACAGGCTGTGCCACCCTGCTTCATTCATTTTCAATATTTCTTCTAAATTGCTGCTCTGAAATCACCTCAAAATGTGATTTTCTGGAAAATGAGCCCAGAAGGTGCAAAATGTGTCTCATTATTATTATTATTATCATTAAACTGGTAAGAAGTCCTTTGACAGAGAAAAAAGGCTGTGAACCCCCTACAATGCAGGGAACTCTGGTGTAACCGAGCCCTCTCCATCCTATTACCACATCTAAATGATCTCCACACACAAAACAAAATAAAAATTGTCCTGTAACAGTAAAATAAGGTGTATTCTTGTAGCCAATCAGAACATTTGCATCTCCTCTTTGCACAGCACAAGACACCTGCTCCAGCCAATTCCTATTAGCTAGTGTAAGATTTGTTTTTGAACTTTTGCAGTTGATGAAGATATATATATATATATATATATATATATATATTTTTTTTTTTTTAAAGACGTACATCAGACATAGTCATCTATCTTACATGTCTACATATAAAACACACTATACCTTAAAAACTAGTATTATATCTTATTCTTTTTGCTATATAAGGGAGGTGTTTATGGTCTCCCAGAGGGCATCCCCTCCACTATCGAGATATTGTTTAAATATTTCCCATTTTTTTGGGGTCTTAATATTTATTGTGGCCTCGTTAGTCTCCATTCTATAGGCATAGTTTATTTTATTTATTATCTTCATCATACTCGGAATTTGTTCTTGTCTCCAATTCTGAGCTATTGCTGTTTTTGTAGCTATGAAGACTTGATTTAAAAAATAGGTATTTGTTTGTCTTATGTTTTGTGGCTCGATGTGGAGCAGTGCCCCCTGGAGGGTCAATTCCACCTCTTTTCCCACTACTCTTGTTATCAGTCCTCCTACCTCCCTCCATACTTGTCTGACTTTACTGCACGACCAGAATATTTTTGTTGTACCAGCTTACCATCCTTTGGGGAACTAAGCCCTGAAGATATGATATGGAGGATATAATCACTCTCTCACCCACCAAGGCTTTGTACATAGACCCTTTTGTCTGAAACTTCTGTGGTGATGCAGGCTGATTTTAGGATCCAGTAAGGTCATTATAATTACAATTGGAATTGACATGAAGATAGTCTACTACACAGCTATATCACAATTATTAAGGACATCCAATAGATTTAATCATCCTGCTTCAGACTCAATGTTTCAAATGCATTGCAAATCTCGGGTGTGGATTATAAGATAGACAGTGTCTACACAGGCAGTCAATAGGTTGACCCCAAAAGGTTGACATGGTCAAAAGGTCAACATAAAAAGGTAGACATTTGAAAACGTCAACAAGAGGTTTTAACTTTTTTGGTGTCAATGTCGACAACTTAGTGTTCACAATTAGTATGGGTGTGGGACAACGGGTAGACAGCAAAAAGGTTGACAACCATTAGGTTAACACCATTAGGTCGACATCCATTTAGGTCAACGTGCATTAAAGTCGACATGCAAGAAGGTCAACATGGGTTTATGTCGATATGACATTAGGTCGACACAACCATTAGGTTGACATGGGGAAGGTCAACAGTCAACATGGTGAAGGTCGACAGTGGGCTTTTTCACATTTTTTGTTCCAAATGTCAACACAGTCGACATGGACACTAAAACGTAGTACCACGTCCCCTCGCATGGCTTTCTACGCTCACCATGCTTCGGGCACGGTGCATCGCTATGCTCGGCATACAATTTTATTCTCTCACCATGCCCTAGAGGATGGTAGGGCATGAATTACCGCCTGTCGGCACATGTCAGCTACAAAAAAAGGTGAAAAACCCCATGTCGATCTTTTGAATGTCGACCTAATGTTTGCGTCGACCTAATGACACGTCGACATAAACCCATGTCAACCTTTTTGCATGTCGACCTTCTTGCATGTCAACTTTAATGCATGTTGACCTAAATGGATGTCAACCTTTTTGCTGTCTACCCGTTGTCTGGATACCATTCGTATAATGCAAGTCCTCTTCGCTCGCCATGCTTCGGGCTCTGTGCCTTTCTAAGCACTCTATTATTCAGTGTCATCCTAGAGACTGAAGTCTTTTATACCATAACCTCATCTGCTGTTCACCAATATTACCATGGATTGTGGCCGATCCCTGTCATGTTAGCAGGATAAAACGTTCCCCATACTGACCTTGTGACTACGTACGGAGCAAAGCACACCACAAATGATCCTATAAAAATACTGATTTTTTTTGTAGCACGTTGTCGTCTCCTCTTTTGTTCACTCAGACATCTCTGCTTCACACTGCAAGATAGATGTGTTTCATGGTTACACAGTAACATGACACAAACCAGAGAGTGTGTGTGTGTGTGTGTGTGTGTGTGTGTGTGTGTGTGTGTGTGTGTGTGTGTGTGTGTGTGTGTGTGTGCGCGTTAGATCTGAATATAAAATATAAGTGGTAGAGATTAGAAAAGATACAAATTTCTGGTGATACGACAGGGATACGGTCGATTGGTCGACAGCATGTTGGTCCACAGTCATTAGGTCGACACCACTAGGTCGACATGCTGAAAGGTCGACATTGTCTAGGTCAAAATTGGACAAGGTCGACAAGTCATTAGGTTGACACAAGCATTAAGTCGACATGGGCAAGGTCAACAGTCAAAAGGTCGACATGGGGGTTTTCACTGTTTTTTGAGCTGACGTGCTGGCAGGCGGTATATTAACCCCTACCATCCACTAGGGTGTGGTGGGAGAATAAATAGTGCCAGAAGCATGGCGAGCCTAGCATGCCATGTGAGGGGATGCGGTGCTGCGTTTCAGTGTCCATGTCGACTGTGTCGACATTCGGGTAATAAACAGCATTCGGGTCGACAGTCGGGTAATGACTGTCGACATTGCCCATGTCGACCTAATGCTTGTGATAACACAATGACCTGTCGACCTTGTCCCCTGTTGACCTAGACCCATGTTGACCTTTCAGCATGTCAACCTAGTGGTGTCGACCTAATGACTGTCGACCAACAGGCTGTAGACCTAATAATCCACACCCAAATCAAAAGTTGCTGTCTCATAGATATAGTGAGATTATATATATAAAAAAAAACTATTGTGCTACACAATATACTGTAATTGGGTCATACAATTCATCAATCACGCTACTTTGCATACCTAATTTAAAACACTTTACAAGCAACTACTGACGTTATTTGTTAGTATATAACTATGGAAAATTAAGGTTAATGGTTATTGCTTGTATTATACTCTTTTCAATAGGCTTAGAAGCAAACACCGTGCATTGCATTTGCAGAGATGACATACAGTACTGTTCAGTAATGTGGATGTAACCTTCAGTTTGGCATGATGCATTTAAACTCAGTCCTAGGAAATCTGCTAGATTTTGCAATTGTTACCGTATGACCCTATCCTAGTTGTGGCTTAGTTTATTCAAATAAATATGAACATTTCTGAGCACCCTAATTCTATTTAAAAAAAATTCTAGAATGTCACATACATGTGTAATAGTGTATGAATCACAGGTTCCAAAACGCGCTCCTCTGGACACTCCAGGTTTTAAAAGTATAGCCATACCTGACCACAGGTGACCTAATTTGAACCTATGTCAGTTTGATTTACCCATCTGTGCCGAGCCATGGATCTCTTTAAAATCTGGAACTTTAGGGTATCTTGAGGAGTGCGTTTGGGAACCTTTGGTGCATGTCATTGGTTTGTTACATAGATCACAGAAGAGAAATAAGCTGAAGACAAGATTTTTAGAATGTTCCAATGAAATCTCGAGAACAATATTCTTCTATTATACAAAGATGTGTACTATAATGTTTTCATTAGCTGAATGTCACATTGGCCGCTCTCCCCAATATTATTGATTCATAATGTGTGCTAGTAACTAATGAGTCATATTTGATCTTTAGATGTTGCTTATTATTCATATATGATTAGGTAAAAATTGGAACTATGGCAAAATAAATCAGCATAAAGTCTATGGGGGAAATTTACTATGATATTTCTATTTCACATGTGATGTTGCTATTGGCAACCAATCAGAACCTACTACTTATTTATTTAACACCTTCTAGAAGATAATATAAAGTAACTGATTGATTGCCAATAGCAACACATCATCTGAAATAGAACGTCCATCTTAGTAAATGTCCCCCTATGTGTTGCTATTTGTCACCACTGATCAATAGGTGACAGGTAAGTATATCATGTTGCTGGATAAAGGTGTAGGAGATCTCTATATGGTAAAGGTTGTAAATATAAAATACAGTGGCGTTTGCATGTGGGACTAAAGATGCGTACCCACGGTAAGATATACTGTAGTGCAAAATCTAGCACACTATCTAGCTAGTTTCGAATAGCATGCTAGATAGTGCACTATATCTTACCGTGTGTACGCACTATCCGATGTATGATGCACGCTCCTGCTGGTCGTCTGGCAGGGAGCTGCTCGGGTGAGCATGCAACTCAATCTGGCTAGAAAGCATAAGATAGTATAGTGTAGTATAGCTGTGACGTCATATTGTATATGATATCTTATGCACATTTTACGTTATTTTAAGCACAAATCTTATGCTTTTGACCACTGGGACTTTCCTGGGAAATCGTATACAATATCATACAGAACATAAATCGTACCGTGGGTACGCACCTTAACTAAGCAAAAACTGGACCCGGACAAAATCCCGGAACGCCGGACCAGACATCAAACTCTGCATTCCGGAGCTTGTAGCGTCCGGTCCGGGGGTTGCCTGTCTGGGGGGTGTCTTGTCAGGGGGGGTTGTCCCTATGATAGCTTTCACAGGGACATGGGGAAGTGGAGATTAAAGCCTCCCCGGGTGGTCCGGTTTTTATTACACCCCTGGACCATGCAGGGAGGCTGTATTCTCCCCCTTCTCCTCTCCCCGGTGACAGGTGCCAGAGCAGCCCCACCGGACGGGACACCCCTGGCAATGCCCCCCCCCCCTGGACCGGACACTACAAGCTCCAGAATGACATATATTGATGAATGGACCCTGTCCGGTCCGGCGTTCCGGGATTCTGTCCGGTCCGGTTTATACCCATACCCTTTGCATGTATACCTATGAAATGCATTATACACAATAAATACACAGCTGTAAAGAGATGAGGATAAATGCGTTACCTGGGGTGAATGTCTACAAGCAACATAAGAGTTTGCATGGTAATAATGTCTATCCTCTTGCAGTGGAACCGTGCCACTTTCAGCACCTTTAAATAAGTGACACATAATATAACCAGTGACAGCATGAACGTGGCAGCATGGAACACGATGGTAAATGCCACAAAGCGTCTTGTGTCAGGGACTTCCTGGATATGCAATGTACAAGAGGCATACATGCTACTGTAGTCTAACCAGGACAGGAAGAGAGAGACCAGGGGGAAAGTGAGAGAGTGGAGCCAGGAGTACCCCATCATGACCAAAGCATCTTTATACCTCATCTTGCTGCTGTAACTTAAAGGGAAGACCACAGCAATCCACTTGTCTATGCTGAGAGCTGCCATGCTGAGCATGCTGTTAGAAGTCAAAAAAGTTTCCAAGAAGCCCACAGCCTTGCACAAGCAGTCACCGAAGGGCTGCTGGTGATTTAGCATTGCCAGGAGAGTGGGGGGCATGTTCAGGGTAGTCAGGAGGAGGTTGCAGACGGAGAGGTTGACCAGAAAGATCCCAGATACCTGGCTTCGGATTTCTGCGCTGTACAAGAAGCATACCAGCACCAGCACATTTGCAATTAAAGAGACGATAAACACTGCTATGAGTAAAACAGACAGCAGGACCTCTGCCAAGTGCATTTCTTAGCATGTACCCATTAGCCTGATTGTCACAGCAGTGTTTGCCTCATTAAATTAAGAGGGTTTGAGAACAAGCTGGTTCCTCTACTACATGATCCCTTTGCAGAATTCCCCCATTGTCTGGCACAGGGCTCAGGCGCGCCCCAGCTGGATCTTCTGCAACGTGGCTGTCCAAGGTCCTGAAACGGGGCTGAAGGCAGTCGCGCCTCGCAGGCATGCCAGGAGAAGCGGATCCAGTGTGGCACCGGGTGCAAGGCTATTACTTCCCCTGCCTGTTGTCCCGATGGAATGTTGCCGAGTAGTAAAATTCCAGGGATATCATGGAAAAGGCAGTTGCAGAGGTCTTTGCCCATAAAGCAGAGAAGCAATTGTGGTGGTGAGCAGGAGTGAGTGGCACACCTCTCTACAGGCTGGGATCCTGACTCATGCGCAGGCAGAAGCGCTGACAAAGGCAAGAAACGCACATTGCCAGTGTGCACTAGGGAGAACACTTGTTTGCAGATCATTAGGCGCTGGCATCGGCACAGTGATGTGGGGAAGGCAACACATGTAAAAGTACAATATATCACCCGCAGCAGTGGCAACACACATAAGCTGGCATTGAGATCATTCATTTAGCAGCATGCGGGGAATCTGTTAAAAAACTGTAATTCAGGCAACCATTGGGAGCTGTGTGTTACCAGCACTCAGTAAAATTAGGAAGACATTGCAGTAATCTATATTAACATTAATCTATTGTGCCAAGCCATCTTCTCTGTAGTATTCATTGATTCATCACTATGTTACTAGTCATTGGTGTGTGTATAATATATGTGTGGGTGTGTGTGTATAAATATACACACACACACACACACACACACACACACTATAGTCTGTGTTATCCCAATTCGTCATTAGTGACTTATTAAAGGGCCACTAGATCTATCATACACATTGATCAAAGTTGGTGAAATATGAAACTGCATATGGAAATATTCATAAGTGTGTCTGCTAAAACTCCACTACCAGATACACACTGAATATATTATTCTTCATTTCCATAGTCATAGTCAGTGATGGTTGGAATGATTTAGCTAGGAGCAAGAGGGGGAAAAAAAGCTATTTTCACACTGGCAGCTTTATTCTAAATTTTAGTGGTAAAACATTTCTAATTTGAATTGTAATACATTTTGCAATTAAATAGTTTTTTTTTTTTTGCATAATCTTGGCTAAGGTTATGAGCTTATCACCACCATGCCCAAGTAATATTATCATTAGGTAAGTCCCTAAAATTCTAAAGGTTAAAGTCTAGGACATTGGACACCACTAAGACAGCTCAACCAAATCACCCCATACATGCAGTCCATTTGCATGTGCTATAATGCATGCGATCGCAGCCAAGCCTTCCTGGCTTGGCTGCGATCTTGCAGATTGCTTCTTCTGCTGCTCTGACTCACAGGCTCCAGTGCAATGTGCACAAGCAAGACGGCGCATTGAATTAGACCTGCTGTCAAAAACATGCAATTTGGACTCTTTTTATGTGATTGATCGCCCCAATCGCATTAAAATTGATCAAATTGCTTGTATATGGCATAGTGCAGAGGTTCTCAAACTTGGTGCTCAGGACCACACCGAGTTCAAGTTTTCCAGGTCACCCATTGACTCATTGACACAACAGATCCACAGGTGGAACTAATTATTTCACTTGCGATTCTGTGTGGAGACCTGGAAAACATGCATTGTTGGGGGTTATTTTGGTTTACTCCTTCTTACAAATTCCTTCTTCGATGGACAAAACCATGTGCAGATGGTGGGGCAGATGTAACATGTGCAGAGAGAGTTAGATTAGGGAGGGGTTTTACTTCAAAGTGAGATCTAAATTGCAGTGTAAAAATAAAGCAGTCAGTATTTTCCCTGCACAGAAACAAAATAACTCCCCCAAATCTAACTCTCTCTGCACATTTTACATCTGCTCCCCTGCAGCGCACATGGTTTTGTCCTTCTAAGAAGGAATTTGTCAGGAGTGAACCAAAATAACCCCCTGTGTGAGGTCCTGAGGACCGAGTTTGTGAACCTGTGGCCTAGTGTGTAGGCACCTTTAGAGTGTGTTAGATAAGCAAAAGTGGCCACTGATGATATCTTTTGCAGGACTACACATTCTGTGTGCATGATCTCATTTGTACGGAAATTCCAGAGTGCGACACTTGTATAGTGTGTGCCTAATGTTACAGGGCTGGAACATAAATGTGTTAAAAATGGATACAAATGGATAAAAATAAACAAATAAAGTGCTATGAAGTGCTGAAATAATTATTACATTGTAATGCATTAAAACAACCCAGTCAAAGCAGCTCAACTTTTATAATATATTTGTATTTTTAAAAAAAATTTAAGCTTGCATTAGCAAATGGTGAGTTACAGAAAGCAGTAACATTACCTTTAATAAACAGTGGGGTGTACACAGTGGGGTATGGCCAGCAGTCACAGTCAAGTATACACAGGGGGAGTACAGCCAGCAGTCACAGTCAGGGCTGGTGCAAGCCCTGTCAGCGCCCCAGGCAACCAGCCCGCCCGCCCCCACCAGTGGATTACAGTGCTACAGGGGGGCAGCGGATTGCTGCTGTCCAGCACGGGAGGAGAGGCAGGGTAGCGGCCACCTCTCACGATCATAATCCACGGGCGGGCTCCAGTCAGGGGGGGGGGGGCGGTGTACCCACCTGCTCTCTGCTTGTTTGAATTGCTGGGTGTCCCGACGTCCGTACTTGGCAGCTGCTGCAGGTTTCTTGCGAATTCCTGGTCTCCTCGGCAGCTCAGTACCGCCCTCTAGTGGCCTGGTCCCAGTAATGTATACACAGTGGGGGTACGAAGAGCAGTCACGGCACCATTAACAAACAGTGGGGTACGGCCAGCAGTCACAGTACTGTATACACAGGGTTATGGTCCAGCATTAAAAAAAGCGACCAGCGGAGCATGCAGCGTGCCTTATATCAATCCGATATAATTACACCAAGCCGTGGTGGGGCACCTTATATGGGATAGAAGTCTTGCGAGAAAGCGACACCTGAAAGATGGCATTCAGCCTTGGTCGGGGATCCGAGTCTGGTGGGAAACCCAAGCCGCAGCCCAGGTAGACTCGGATCCCCGATGATTGGAGCGGTTCGGATTCCTAGGATTTCAAACCTCTCATCCCTAGTTATTTGGCATTCTGCCTAATTATGAATATTGACTTCTCTTTTCTGAGATTTAAGATTTATGGATACACTTGTAAGCCTGTGAATTTTTTTTTTTATATTTCTTTATTTTAAAGTGGTCAACCAACAGAGTAACAAACACAGAAACACAAGGGCCACAAGAGCCCAATACAGACTCGTTTTTAAAGCACATTAGCAAACAAAAGAATAAAAAAGGAAGTGGATAATGGAGGGTGAAAGAAGGCATGGAAGATAGGGGAAGAAAAGGAAGAGAACCGTATTGGAAAAGGTAGGACTACAGATGGAGCAGGTCTCATCTTGGCAGGGGATGGCGCTGGCGTCGCCAGCCGCCATCCCCCGCCAGCGCCATGGCGATGGCGAGAAGGGGACACGCGCGCACGAGAGGCGCGCGCGTCCCCTTCCGACGGCGCTTCCATCCGTTCCCCCGGGTCCACGCCGGCTTGCCGGCGGTAACCCGGGGTCCCCGCCGCCTGCCCGCACCCCCCCTAACCCTGTCCGTCTTCCTGAGGCGGAGACGGACAGGGTTTCCGTCGCGCTGGCGACGGAGACTGAGACGCGCGTGCGCGTGAGACGCACGCGCGTCGCAGTATATTCGCTGGCGAGGCTGCTGGCGGGTCGCCAGCGGGGACGTTCTGGCGATCCGCCAGCCAGGATGGGAAGTGCCCCATCTGTACAAGTAGCATCCAATAAAAAGAAAATACAGCAACATGGGGGGTGAAATCTCAGAAAACTTTTTTCAATTGTCTCATTATGCAATACCCAGACAATGTAGAAATGTAAAACAAAAAAAATAGATTTAAATCTTTATTATGTTGCTAAGCTTTTATGTTTTGTCATATCTGGAGAGCTTTTCTTTAACATCCGCGCAATTGTAATGCTTTGCTGACCTCAGCAACCAGCTTTTAAAATACATATGAAATAATGTAATTAAATGTTAGTTACCATTATTAAGCGGGTGAAGCAACTGATTTTAAATGCTTGGCAGAGAACTGCCCTGAGAATACTATTATATTAAAAAGGTAATTGAAAGCAAGCTATCTCCTAACTGAGTATTCTACCAGAGAGAGGGAATCGTTTTCCTAGATCAGTCTCTGTGCATATTTGTACTGGAGACATCTGCGTAATCTATTAGACCAGTGATGGCTAACCTTGACGCTCCAGCGGTTCTTGAACTACATATCCCAGCATGCTCTGCTAAAGTTTTGCCATTTTGGCTATGCTAAAACTAATGCAAGGGCATGCTGGGATGTGTAGTTCAACAACAGCTGGTGTGTCATGGTTAGCCATCACTGTATTAGACCATAATGTAGTTATAGAATAGGTAGCCTTTATACGTCCCCAATTGCGGTTACCCTGTAGAAAAATGGGTCTATACACATGTCTATAGTCTACTATACTTTGAAATGGTCATATCATTCCTGACCAATACACCATAGCCAAATCGAAGAAGCATTGGACTGTCTGTCCAGAAAGCAGTTCTGGATTTAAAGAATGGGTGCTAGCAATATCTAACGAGCCCCAAAAACTCAGAGAAAACTTTATACAGACAGAGCCATCTTCATCTTTCCCTTTAAGTGAGCCAACTTAATCACCTGCTAATCCCCTTCTGTATTGTATTGTAGCTGAGAACAATAGATGATAATAAACCATGGTGAGCCATGGCTCACCAGAGAAGGCTAGTTGAAGAAGGCTCCATCTGTATGTCCTTTAGATGTTTTCCAATTTGAAAACATGCCCTTTGGTGTTATCTGGTGCCCCTACCACATTTCAGGGAGGCATGGAGAAGACGATGGGGATATGGATAGTCACAAAGTCTTTGTATACCTAGATGACATCATTGTTTATGTAAAAAATGTTAGATAAACACATTACATGGTTTCTTTGGGTCCTTGGCTGCTCCGGTGACCATGGATGGAAGCCATCATGAGCTTTAACAAATTTCCAATAAATACATTGGCCACATTATGAGTAGGGAAATCTGCTGACCCTGAGAAGGGTTTGGCCGTGACAGATTGGCCGTGGTCCACATTAAAGGATTTATGTTGATTTCTGTGTTTTTGCAGATATTATCATAGATTTGTACAGTTTTTCCAAGATTGACATCATTTTTTTAGGGATGGTCTGTACCGTCACTCCCATTACACGACCTTAACTCTTCCACAAGATGGAACCATTTTGTACCATTGCATTACCACCCAGTAACACTCAATGAGCTGTTGTTGCTTGTGTTGACTCTTCAGATTCCTGAAGAATACTGAGATCTGAAGTGCTGGGCCATATCAGCCTCCAAAGTTTTGAAACCAGTTGAGATTTCCATAATTGCGATAGAGCCATAGATGGGAAACATGTCCGCATTAACCCACCTGGCGACAATGGGTCATTGTACTATAATTATAAAGGGTACTTCAGTATAATTCTGAAGGCAGTGTTCAATGCAAACTATGAGTATCTCTTCATTTATAATTGACGGCCATTGTACAGTGGCTCCCTGGAAATTACTGCCTTCTACGAGAAACTCATCTCAAACAAGATGACCAATGCCTTCTAAGGAGGAAACAGGGGACTGGCTAAATGTTGTTTTGTGATGGATGAGGCCTTTGCCTATAGTCATGGGTCCCAGTCGGACCCCTCCAATAAGCCCAGGTATTCAGTACTGATCCCATCTCAGTATCCACAATACAGTATAAACTAATGTTACAGTATGTGTGTGAGGGGGGTGGGGCGGAGCCTGTACTTGCAGCTATACTGAATACCACTGAACCGGATGGAACCAGATATGCATTAATTTATTAGCATTTATTCACAGTACTAAGTGGTACAATCATTTCTATCCAATGTCCCGTTTATATTGTGCAAAATGTATTTTCCATATCTGGTGAACCTAAAAGCTAAATACCATCAAACTGAATAGAGCAAAAGAAGCCTTATAATCCACAATATTATTATTAGCCTATGTTATATGGCACCATCAAGTGTCCATAATTACATTCAAACCCCAACAACTTCATTATAAACAGTGATGGTTTTTATCTATGGGCTGCAGGACAGCCCATAGATAAAAACAGCCCCCCCCCCCTCTTCAGGTAAAATCCGCCACTTAGGGAAATCTGTTTATGTAATACTGCTTGATTTTGCTAAAGCTTTTGACATGGTGCCTCATAAAAGGTTATTAATAAAACTAGGTAATTTAGGGTTAGGAGATAAAATTTGTAATTGGATTAATAACTGGTTGCACAATCGGGGCCAGAGAGTGGTGGTAAATGGCATACATTCCAGCTGGGGTAAGGTCCAAAGTGGAGTCCCACAAGGTTCAATATTGAGACCCACCTTGTTTACTATATTCATTAATGATGTTGGAAGTGACATAGTGAGTAAAATTGCAATATTTGCCGAAGGCACAAAGTTGATTAAGGAAATTAACTCAGGAGAGGATGTGGAAACACTACAAGCTGACTTAAATAAACTGGAAAGGTGGGCGGAAAGGTGGAAAATGCAGTTTAACATTGAAAAATGTAAAGTAATTCATTATGGGAACAAAAATGAACAAGCTACTTATAGGCTAAATGGAGATATTATAGGGAAGTCTTCTGTAGAAAAGGACTTGGGTAATAATGCACACTGCTCAAGTGCATCAGCAAAAGCAAACAGGACACTGGCATGCACTCAAGGGATGCCAATGTGATGGTGCCTCTTTACAAGGCATTGGTAAGACCAAACTTGGAATATTGTGTTCAGTTCTGGGCACCGCACCTTAAAAAGGACATAAATGAATTGGAACAGGTACAGAGAAGGGCAACTACGCGAGTAAAAGGTCAAATAGACAGACAAATAGACAAGGTCTCAAATAGACAAAGATAGTTTAACCAGGCTGAATATGTTTTCACTTGAGAAACGGGGGTTGAGAGGTGATATGATAGGTATGTTCAAATACAGGACTGGGAATCATATGGAACTGGGTGAGGATTTGTTCTCTAACAGGCCTATACTTAGGACACGCTGGTATGTACTGAGGCTCGAGGAAAAGAGATTCCGTACTGAATTAAGAAGAGGATTCTTGACCATTAGAGCAGTAAAATTCTGGAACTCATTGCCGGTGGGGGTGGTTACAGCAACTACTGTTAATGAATTTAAATCAAAACTGGATACATTTTTGGCCACTAAGGGAATCCTATAGATAGGACTTACTCAAGTCAGTAGTTACACGTCAGATAGGTTGAACTCGATGGACTAACGTCTTTTTTCAGCCTTAATTACTATGTTACTATGTCTCTGCCTAATAAGTGAAGTGAGATGCAGACTGTAAGACTTCTCTGACTTACTATTGGAAGTCCAACCTGCCAGTCACTCAAGGCAGTCCCATTGGGAGGTGTTCCCTCCCTCCAGGATGCCTCTCTGTGCGCATGCACATTATCGCTGACGATACACTGCATGCGCTGGACCCTGGAACCTGATTAAGCCTCAGGGGCTGTTGCAAAGGCAGCCCATGGAGGCTTGGGCCAGCGAATGAGCAGTATGTATGAAGTTACTGCACATGCACTGGCCCTGTGCAGGGGACCGGCGGCCCAGACCGGCAGGTGCATGGAGCGCGGTGGCTGCTGCAGCGGAGGGGGGGCCTGCATTGCTGCAGCCCCCCATTTCCAAAAGGGTAAGAGTCATCACTGATTATAAATTAACAATATAACTGATTAACCCCTTAAGTGGTACTTCCAGAAATCTTCCTGGCTGAGCTATGAAGATTTCTGGGCTACACCACTTTCTGATCCCCTGGGGTCTGCAGAGCTGATTGCGGTGGCACAGGAATAAGTATAATGCATTATATGCTTAAGCCCGCCCCTGGACTCATTGGTTGGGGGGAGGGCTTAACTGTATACTGCATTATGAAGATTCCTGAGCGCAGCAGGACGTCCGGGAATCCACGATAATGCTGGGGATTCTAGCGATTGTCGAATTTGATTCCCGGGCGATCCCCACTACGATCCCAACTATAATTCCAGTAGCGCACGCAGGGGGGATTTCTGAGTACCAGAAACCCCCCCAGGAGTCTAAGGACCCTATAAACGTGAACCCGAAGCGTGGCGAGCGCAGCGGTACGCGTCCTACGACCTTTTCATACCCCCACTATCCACGTCGGCGTGGAGTTGAGAATAGAATAGTGTGGCGAGCGCAGCGAGCCACCGAGCCCGAAGCGTGGCGAGCGCAGCGAGCCCCGCGAGGGGACGCGGATACCTTCACAGGTAAACGCGTCCCCTCGCGGGCTTCACAGGTGTCCGCGTCGCCACGGACACCTGTGAAGCCCGCGAGGGGACGCGTATAACTGTGAAGGTATCCGCGTCCCCTCGCGGGGCTCGCTGCGCTCGCCACGCTTCGGGCTCGGTGGCTCGCTGCGCTCGCCACACTATTCTATTCTCAACTCCACGCCGACGTGGATAGTGGGGGTATGAAAAGGTCGTAGGACGCGTACCGCCGCCCCTCGCGGGCTCGCTGCGCTCGCCACGCTTCGGGTTCACGTTTATAGTGGGGGGTGGCGTGGGGGTGCATTTAACATTGTAAGCACCCATTTGGGTGCTCAAAAGCACCCTTTAGGGTGCTTATACGATTTTTGGTCGTATAGGGGGTCAAAATCGCGTCGCATCGCATCGCATGCCATCGGGTGCATGGCATGCGATGCGATCTGTTCGTCGTACGACGGACATCGGGGGCGCCGCCAAAATACACAAGTACCAAGCTTTCCCCACCCCTACCGCTGGAGGATCAGTAGGGGCCCCAATACATTGCTATGCCCAGGGGTCTACACTGCTGTTGACTCCCCTGTTTGTGTATGTGTATATATATATATATATATGTATATATATATATATATATATATATATATATATATTATTATTATTATTTATATACATTTGGTCTATCTATAATACTTTAACTGACTTGGCATATACTGGGTCACCTAAGTGTCCATCTCCGTGTTTGGACTCCACTCCCCCCTCTGGAAACCCCCTTCTGAAAATCCTGCGTTTGCCCCTGAATTCCCCCCTTCAATCCCCCACAGACCCCCAGGCCAAATTTAGAAGCAATCCCCCAGGGGTGTTTTTTCAAAAAGAACCCGCCAGTGAAGGGGTTAATAAAGATATTTTTGATTGAGGAAATAAATAACTAATTGATAATCAATTTAAGACGATATTAAAGTTGTTATTTGATTGTATTAAAGGTTCTAGAAAAATAAACATAACAGTTGCTGGTTATACAATGAGGGCCTTTAAATCTTGTCACATTATTCCACCTGCTCACAGTCACCACTGGCAGCGCTCCCCCACATTCCCACTTACTATTGTTATTTCAATTAGTCATCAGGAAAACAAAGACAATAGATGCTTTTGTGTAGTCAAATGAAAATGGCGAAGGTTACTGCATTTGTTACAAATAGTTGTTATTGTACAATACGTACTCTCTGTGTTCTGTGTATTATGTTAGCAGTCACCTTTTGTTAGAAATTGAATGTCATATATGTGAAATAAATATATACTAATGTACAAATAAACGAGAAAGAACAAAAAAAAGAGTGACTAGCAGCAAACAGTCTGAGTTAGGGGTTGGCCTGACCAATGAAATTCCTGATGGAGATTCTGAATGCATTTAAGGAATTAATAAAGTGGGGAAAGAGTATTTCTTGACACTTAAAGACACGGATTTCACACATACAGACCATGTGTGACTGTGGGGCAGATTTATTAAGCTCGGTGAAGTGATAAAGTGTATGGTTTTTAGCACTGGCCAATCAGCTCCTAAGTGTGAAGTTACAGGCTTGGTTTGAAAAATGGCAGTTAGCAGCTGATTTGCCGGCGATAACAACCACTTTTTCACTTCACAGCTTAATAAATCTACCCCTGTGTGCTATAGTGTATGTATGTTTGTGCTGAGAGAGGCAAACAATTTGGTAAAATATTTTGTGGCCCGATACCTGTGGGGTTTATTGATCACATGGGTGCCTGTTGACGGCCCGACAGTCAGGATTCCGTCAGGCACTATACCGAATGACAGGGGATATCCTCCTTCATGGAGGTTGACGAACCCCATAGAGGGAGAATAGAAACTGTAACGAGCACAGCGAGCACACAAGGGGCTTTTTTGCAATCGTCCCCCTGTCGGAGTACCGACAGTCTTCCAACATCGGTATAGTGACCGTCAGAATCGTGACTGTCGGGCCGTCATACCACACCCACTCACATACAGGGTCGACTTCTGAGTTGGGAGCAAAGCCACAAAAAATGCCAGTATGAAAATTACAGTATTCTGCACTCCAGGTGGGGCAGATGTAACATGATGCAGAGAGATTTAAATATAAGAGGGTCATGTCCGAACTGAAATCTAAATTGCAGTGTAAAAATAAAGCTAACATTTGTGGGCTACATGCAAAAGCAGCCAGTATTTACCCTGCATGCAAACACTACGCTGGGACACTATGCTAACTATGCTTGGCTGCCGTTGGGCTATGCTGACAGCGTAGCGTTAGGTGCCGCCGTGAAACTACACAAGTACCATTTCAGATTCTACTTATTTATTTAGAACCTTCTAGAAGATAGATAGAAATCTGATTGGTTTCTTTGTCCAACATCCCATCTTCAATAGAACTCCTGTCTTAGAACATTTACCCCATGTGGATTGGAGTTCCATTGAAGATGGGGCGTTGCTATTGGCAACCAATCAGATTCTATCTATTATCTTCTAGAAGGTGCTAAATAAATTAGAAGTAGAACCTGGATGGTTGATATGGGCAACCGCCCATCTTCAATAGAACGCTCATTCAAGTAAATGTACCCCATACTCTACAGAGCTACCAGGGTACATACCAACAGCTTTAGGACTATGGGCCTTATTCTAGTTCACTCTTAGAGGCAAATTCCTTCTTAGATGGACAAAACCATATGCACTGCAGGTGAGGCAGATGTATCATGTTCAGAGAGAGTTAGATTTGGGTGGGGTTTTACTTCAAAGTGAGATCTATATTGCAGTGTAAAAATAAAGCAGTCAGTATTTACCCTGCACAGAAACAAAATGATTTACCCAAATCTAATTCTCTCTGCACATTTTACATCTGCCCTCCTGCAATGCACATGGTTTTGTCCAGCTAAGAAGGAATTTGCCTCTAAGAGTGAACTAGAATAAGGCCCTATATATTAGTACCCTGCACACTACAGGTAACAGTATTCCTGACTCCTAAGCAGAAAATATGCTGAATTGCAGATTTTACCCAAACATTACGTTAAAGTCAATTAAATGGACAATTTTTTTTTCCATTTTATTCAAGAGTAAACCAACTTTTTTCTAAATAATGAAAAGACAAAAAAAGACCTTTTGTTCTAACATAGCAGGCCCTGCATTCTGACAATAGATGTCTACAGGAAAGGACAAAACCTGCCCCTTTGTCAGATCAGAATAAAGGATATGGAAGGAAGCGGATACATTTGTCCTTTGGCTAAACTCCTTCTGAACATTAACAATTGTAACCCAACTAATTTGACAGTATGGGTCATCAGGCGGATGAAAAATAAAATGAGAGGTGGCAATTGGGACAGGTCACTGTATCAGACGAGGCGGAGGTGAGTCATGAGTCAGCTTCTTAGCCCAAGAGCATTGCTACAACACATTAGTGTCCTTCTTATTAATAGTAATAAATTATTATTACTAATAAATAATAATACAAGCATTGTATAAAGTACATTGGGGCAGATGTATTAAGCCTGGTGAAGTGGAGATAAAGTAGAAGGTGATAATGCACCAGCCAATCAGCTATGTTTGAAAAATGTCTGGAGTTGATTGGCTGGTGCGTTATCTCCTTCCACTTTATCTGTTCACCAGGTTTAATACATCTGCCCCATTAAGAGGTAGATCAGAATGAGCAAATGCAATGATTTCAGTTTGTATAGCATGAGGTAAGATGTAAACAGAGTAATAACAGTGAGTAGTCCTCATGGATTAGCTCACAGAACTACTCAGTCCTCCTAGGCAAAGTCATGGAACTTCCTGAAAATGTGAAACAAATAAAACAAACAAACAATGGGAGATCGGAACTACAGTAGTGTATCAGAGCCAACAAGTGGAACACCTAGGATTCCTGCTACAGCAACAGCAGGCAATGATGGTCTACAAAGGTATGGAACAGGGTAGACAGACCAGGAGGGGTAAAACAAATGATTGAGGATCTAGGTAGATTAGAGGAATGGTCAAGAGCATGGCAGCTACAGTTTAATACCAAAAAATGCAAAATCATGCACTTGGGTCTGAGAAATCCAAAGACTCAATATAGTATAAATGGCACTATAATGGAAACTACTGAGGAAGAGAGGGATCTAGGTGTCACTATTTCAGGGGACTTAAAAGCAGGTAGGCAATGTAACAAAGCAATGAAGAAGGCAAGTCAGATGCTTGGTTGCATAGGGAGAGATATCAGCAGTAGAAATAAAGAAGTAATAATGTCACTGTATAGGTCATTGGTACAGCCTCATCTAGAGTATTGTGTTCAGTTCATATCTCCAGAAGGATATAAATACATTAGAGACTGCAGGGCCGGCGCTGCCCACTCAGCAGAGCCTGCAAAGCAGGGAGGCGCTGGGCTGTAAAGGCGCTCTCACACTGCCCTGCAGCTCTGCCACTGTGTGCATTGATGTAAGGTGCTGCCAGCTGCTGCTGCGCCGGTCAGTGACAGTGTAGCGCAAGCGGCAGCACCGGCAGCAGAGGGGAGAGAGAACTTACGTTGTGATATACAGTAGCAGCAGCAGGGGATGTCCCTGCACCTTCCTCACTGGTGACTGCGGTGCCGAGCCCCTCCCCCCTCATGTCATCATCCGAGCCAGGACAGCATGTGCCAAGCTGTGATTGGTGGAGCTTGGCACATGCTGAATAAAAGAGAACCTGATTGGAGGAGCTCCTCTGATCCATGAAACATGGAGGATCTGACTGTCAGCATGGACATGTCTGTGAGTGTTGTGCCCTGCCTCCACTGTCTCTGCAGCTTTTCTCTCTCTACCTCTACCACCCCCTCCCTGTCCAGCATCTGTCCCCCTCTGTCTGCCCCCAACTCTCTGCCCATCATCTGTCCCCCCTCTCCCTGCCCATCATCTGTCCCCCCTCTCCCTGCCCAGCATCTGTCCCCCTCTCCCTTCCCAGCATCTGTCCCCTTCTTCCTGCCCACCATTTGTCCCCCCACTCCATGCCCACCATCTGTCCCCCTCTCCCTGCCCACCATCTATCCCCCCTACCCTGCCCACCATCTGTCCCCCCTTTCCCTGCCCACGATCTGTCCCCCCTTTCCCTGCCCACCGTCTGTCCCTTCTTTCCCTGCCCACCATCTGTCCCTTCTTTCCCTGCCCACCAACTGTCCCCCTTTCCCTGCTCAGTACCTTCCCCCTCTCCCTGTCAAGTATCTGCCCCTCCTTTCTCTGCCCAGCATATCTCCCCCTCTCTGCCCAGCATATCTCCCCCTCCCTGCCCAGCGTTTGTACTCTCCCTGTCCATCATCTGGCCCCAATCCCTCTCTGCCCAGCATTTGCCCCCTCTACCCACATCTGCACCCCCAATCTGCTTCTTTCCAGCATCTGCCCCCCTCTCCCCAGCATCTGTCCCCTTCTCCCTTTCCAGTATCTGCCCCCTCTCCATGCCCATCACATTTTTCCCAATCCCTTTCTGCCCATCTGTACCCCATCTTCCTGCCCATAATCTTTCCCCCCTATCAGTATCTGCCCCCTCTGCCAAGTATCTGCCCCCTCTCGCCACCCATCACATTTCCCTCCATCCCTCTCTGCCCAGCAACTGCCCCCCTCTACCCAGCATCTGTCGCCCCACTTTCTCCCCAGCATCTCTCCCCATATCTGTCCCACATCTCTCTGCCCAGCATATTTAGGAGAGGGAGGGCGCAAATATAGATTTTGCAGGAGGGCGCCGGACACCCTAGCACCGGCCCTGAGAGACTGTATAAAGAAGGGCAACTAAAATGGTGCATGGCCTACATCACAAAACATACCAGGAAAGACTAAAAGATCTTAATATGTATACCTTGGAGCAGAGAAGGGAAAGGGGGGGGGGGGTGGCATGATAGAAACTTTCAAAAATATCAAGGGCTTTAACAAGGTACAGGTGGGAGACATTCTTCACAGGAAGAGGAGCAGCAGAACACGAGGACATGCACTGAAACTAGATGGAGGAAGATTCAGAGGAAATTTGAGGAAGAATTACTTCACAGAAAGAGTGGTAGATAAGTGGAATAGCCTCCCATCAGAGGTGGTAGAGGCAAATACAGTAGTACAATTTAAACATGCTTAGGATAGGCATATTGATATCCTTACAAAAAAATAAGGATCAAATATGGTTTGAGGTAACATGTTTAAAAAAGGGGCAGACTAGATGGGCCAAGAGGTTCTTATCTGCCGTCAAATTCTATGTTTCTATGTAACCTCCCAAGGAACATTATGAGTTGGCTTGCAGTGGCAAACGCAGGATTTTCAGAAGGGGGTTTCCAGAGGGGCGGAGCAAAGCACGGAGATAGACATTTAGGTGACCCAGTATATGCCGGGTCAGTTAAAGTATTATAGATAGACCAAATGTATATAAATAATAATAATAATAATAATATACATACATACATACATGGGTGTCAACAGCAGTGTAGACCCCTGGGCATAGCAATGTATTGGGGCACCTACCGATCCTCCAGCTGTAGGGGTGGGGGAAGCTTTGATGTCCCCTGGGTGGTAGGGGGTAGTGTATCAACCACTCAGCATGTAGGGCCTGGATCAGTAATTTCCACTAATTACCCCTTTACTGCACAGATGGTGGGAGAAGGGGGCATTGGGCTGAATGAAGGGGCCCTGATACATAACTTCCAGGGTGGTAGAGGATGTTTAATATGCAGAGCAGGGGTGTATAGTGGAGTGGGCTTATTATTCATAATTTTGGTGGGAGGACAGCTTGCTTGACTGCAGATATCTCCAGTTCCCAGAAATAGATTTTTTAGATTTTAATGGAATTAAAAACTAGAGAATCCCACCTACCAAATGGTATTGGGGACTAGGGGATCAGATTTCAGGAGGCAGAGCAATCTGCCAATGACAATATAAAACTACATACCAGGTGTCTGGAGCTGGAGCAGTAACCACCTGCTTAAAGGCTTATATATCTGGTTCTGGGAACAGTAGAGACAAGCTACTAGTGTCCTTTAAAGGGGAAGAGTCCCAGCTTTTGGAATATACCCTCAGAAAAACTCTACGTCAGACAGAACCTGAAATATCTGACTGGGAAGAGCAATTAACAGGCTTGGATGGGGACCACTGCTTTAAAGTCCGATATCTCCGGTTCCCTATGGCCGATTTTTAAAATTCTTGTACCCATGGAAAGAGGGGACCCTCAGCTTTCAGCCTAAGGCCCTTAGACTCCTGGGGGGTTTCTGGGTACTCAGAACCCCCCCCCCCTGCGTGCGCTACTGGCTTGGTTAAGAGACACTGGAGAGACTCTAGACCCGAACGAATGGGATAACATTCTCAGGGTCAGACTGGAATGGAAAACCAGCCTGGAAAAATTTACAAAAGCTGCCCTAATGGGGGTCGGGGCCTGATGAGGGCGGTGGGATCCCTTAAGAACTTTACCCCACACAATATATTGGTACAAGTAATAGCTGAGAAGCAGGGAATAAATTGGGCCTTAATTTTATTTCTCGGCAGTCACCAGCTAATGCCCGCTCCCCCAGACCTAGTCAAAAATAGATTACAGAACCTAAATAGTAACAAATCTCCTGTCCCAGACAAAATACACCCTAGGATACTAAAAGAATTGAGTTCTGTCATAGCACTACCATTATATCTGATATTCGAGGAATCAATAAACTCGGGACGGTACCTAGGGACTGGCGCATAGCTAACGTAGTACCAATATGGAAAAAAGGTAGCAAAACTAATCCTGAAAATTATAGACCGGTCAGCCTTACATCCATTGTGGGGAAAATATTAGAAGGAATAATAAGAGATCGTATCCAAAATTTCTTAGAACAGGAGAAGGGGATAAGCAGTGTTCCCTCTAAGCTGTGCGCATGTGCGCGCGCACACAACTCGCCGAGCATGCGCACATACATTACAACAGAGCGCACAAAGCAGCAGTGGTCCCCGTTTTGAAGTTGTGGAGTAAATTAATGTATGTTTCACCCATTAACTACATGTGCTGTGTTTTAAAAGATTAAATGTTTTGAATGTTTAATATCATTTTGAAGAAACGTTGACACAAATGCTGAATGTCGTTTTCCAGTTATATATAGAAGTGACATACAAAAATAAAAATTTCCTTCCAAAGTTGCACAGCCAAAATCTTTTGCAGCACACAGCCTTTGTAAAATTAGAGGGAACATTGGTGATAAGTAAGGCTCAGCATGGGTTCGTCAAAAATAGATCATGTCAGACTAATTAAATTAGCTTTTATAAGGAAGTCAGTAGGAGTTGGACTTAGGGAAATCTGTTGATGTAATACTGTAGTTCTTGATTTAACTAAAGCTTTTGACACAGTGCCTCATAAAAGGTTATTAATAACACTAGGTAATTTAGGGTTAGGAGATAACATTTGTAATTGGGTTTGGAGCAATTTTTCACTGCTCCAAAAGCCCTATTATACATTTAAGTGACACTAAAATAATGCAAAAAGGTTAATTAATTTTTGTAAAAATAATGTTAATAAATTGGCCCCTTGGTATCTTCCATTTTACTATTTAGACTCATTATTAATCTACTGCTGTTATATATGTGGGCAATTATGCTTTGTTTTGTCTCTCTGTTTGCATGTTATTGATATCATTTTTGGATACATTTCTTTGGTTACTTACAGTACCTGCTTTTTTATATATTTCTGAAAACTTCCAAAATGTGAATTTTATTTTGGAAGAGCAGCACTTACTGGGGGTGATTAAGTACTGATTGGAAGGGCAAGAATTTGGCCCCATCCCGATGATGGGGGGTCTTGCGCATGTGCAATTACCAATAGGCTGCGCATGTGTCCTGCCTGTAGTACCCCATGCGCGTGGCCAACCTGCGATGAAGTCCTGCAACTTTTTCTATACGCACGCTGTTTGCAAGGTGATTGACATGAAGTAGACGTCTGTGAGTGGAAACCGTCCATTCCATTTAGTGGGCGTGCCTACAAAAATGCTGGGAGTTTCTTTGAAAATACATAGGCGTGCCTGAGCGTTTTAGGGGAGGGTGTGTGAAGTCAGCTCCAGGCTGGACATGCCTTTATCCATCGCACAGCCTAGTAAGTCCAGGGCTGCGATATTTTACGGTGGCTTTTAGACATATTCACATGGCTGCAAATGGATGTGTAAACGTACACATCTATTCGCACAGCGAGCACATTGATTCTCATAACTCTAGCCTGGCGGGTCTAAGTGTAGGAAAACAAATAGGTTGGTGAGGATGCCAGCGTTCACAATACCAATGTCATCATCCTGACTACCACCAGAAGAGCGGAACCGGAATGCCGACATCAATGAGAATGCGGGGAAGGTAGGGGGGGGGGGTGGAATCCTGATTGCAATGGCACACCACTGCTTTAAACTTATATTTACAACAGCTCCGACCTGAAGGAAATGAGACAGACAATGAACAAATCAAAGTGAATTAACATTGGGATGCAATATCAATACTCTCCGTGTCTGACTGCAACAGCCTAATAATCCCACTCTGTTACAGCAACCAGCCTCATTTTCTACCTAATCATTATTATACCCGTAATCCACAAATGGTGTTGGCAAGAACTTGTTCTTGTATTCTGGAATAAGTTTCCGGTAGAACATTTTTCAAGTATTATTGTAGTCTCTTCCTTATGGAACGCAATCATTGTTTACCCTTTTTGTCCCATTGGCAGGTAATCGGGCTATAGCGAGGAGCAGAGGCGGAACTAGTGCATGGTGGGCTCAGACGCAAAAATGTGCATTGGGTCATCTCACCGACACTATGCAAAAGGTAAACTGGACACAGGAAATGACAAATTGAATTTATCTTGCATTTTTTACACTGTATGTGACAATCATAGTGTAATAATAAGATACACACTATTCTCATTCTATGCCCACTTGGATAGTAAAGTGTGAAAAAGCTAATTTTTAAAACAATCACGAAAAACTCACGTCAACCTTTTTCATGTCGACAACGTTTGTGTCAACCTAATGACCATGTCGATCTAATGCATGTCAACCTGTTTCATGTGTCAACCTATAGTGGTCAACCAAATGGCTGTTGACCTAATATTCGTATACGCAGTAGTGCACTGTGTTGGGTGAGAGGGCAAATATATGATGTAGTTGGGGCAATAACTTTTTTAGCTCAGGCAGTGTCACACCCCTACCCCTACCCCTGACAACACAGCTGCTGTTCATGTAATACAGTAGTTCTTTTTGCAAATGAATGATCTGGGCCAGCTTGAATATTGTAACAGTGGAGTAGCTGCATAAAGGTGGCACCCCGTAGAGAACATAGCGCCATAGAGAACCATTGAGACACAGGAAAGATAAATATTAGTGGTACTGGCAACAACCACTGTGCCATCCACACTGCCCGCTCTATCTTTAGACCTGGGCAGTGCTGGTCTTATCCAAGCATCTTAGACTTGGCTTGGACCATGACATTGTTGGACTTTAATCTGTATTGTTCCTGTAGGGGCCAATGTGCTTTATTTTTTTCCAGTTGGAGTAATGTTTTGTTTTTTAAATATGGAGGACAATGTGTTTGTTTTTTTCCTGTGGGAACCAATGCTTTTTTCTGTGTTTTACTTTTACTTTTTTTATGTGTTTTACTTTTTTCCTATGGAGGCCAATGTGTTTTTATTTTTTTTCATGTGGGTGCCTATGTGTATGTATGTGTGTGTGTTTCCTTGTAAGGGGTAATGTGTGTGAGTATTTTTTTATCTGTGGAGGACGATACAGTATGTATCTTTTTTTTTATATAAAACAAGGGCCGCATAGGCCCGAGTGCATCTAAGAGCCTGTGAATTTGTGATTGTAAATAAAGCTATTGAAAGATAGGGTAGAGGCCAAAAGGAAATCACAGGTTAGAGGCAGCTAGATCTGCCTATCAGGTAGCAGGTGGGAGTGAGCTTAGGAGAGGGGTATATATAGGCAAGTTGCCAGGAAGGACTTCATCTTTGAGTTTGGATTCCCACCCTCCCTTCCCTTTCTCTTGTGCTACCTGGCTCAAAGGCCTTTCACCAAATTTCGATTTGATAGCTTTAGTTATAAATCGGCGAGAAAGCGCTCTCGACCAGCACTCAGGTGGGGTGTCAGGTGGTCTCTGTGAGGTATTGGCCCACCCCCCTGCCAGGATGGCGGGCGGGGCGTTGGGCACTTCCTGGAGGTGTCCTCGTCAGGCCATAGGAGGGGTGTGGCATACCCGTCACAGCGCAGGCTGTACCCACATTTGAGTGATGTTAGCGGATTGGAGCAACACGGTCGCTGCCATGAGTGGCATCCGCACGGGGGTGCTGGTCTCAAGTGCTTTCTTTGTCATCCCTTAACAAATAGGGTCATACCACTTATAATAAATATTTCCATGACCTTTAAACTTACGCACTTGGTGTTTGTGTCTTATTTTTAGTATAAGGTTTCAGTGTGAGTTATTTCTAGGCTTAAGAGTTAAGCAAAGGTATAGGCCAAGTAGCATAATTCACTAGGCGCCTTATAGTAATACTAAAATAATAATACAAGTATTAATTGTGGATATAGTAAGATTGGGAGACAAGCGACAATTTGTTTTGCAGTTTCTAAGAGAGGAGGAAGTGTTTTTGTATCTAGTTTTACATAAAACACATTTCAGCTCCATGTAAATGCAGACATATTGTATGTAGCACACAGCACATGGCAATAATCGCTTCCCAGCACAGAGTTATGCTGGATCTGTATGTCAGACTAGGGATTCTGTTTATATCAGCAGAAGCTTGGGGCATGCAGGGTTATAGCACAGATGCAGTTAAATAAGGCAATCTAGCAGTTCCCTGGTGTGATCAATTAACCACCCTGCTATGGAAAAATCATTGGCTGCCAGCTCGTTAAGATGTCTGATACAAGAGGATGTACTATTATCTCTTCTAGATAGAACTGAACTGTTCCATAAGTAAAACTCTGGATATTGACAAAGATTGCAATTTATTTTGTGTTCAACTAAAGAAATACGTTTCTGAAGAGCGTGTTAGATTGAAAAACTTTCCATTGCTGTAGTCGGATTTCTTTTCTGTTTGGTTTTATTTGGGATTTAAAGAGCCATCATACTTACATTCAGATTGTCTGTTATACCTTTCCATAAATGGAAATGGGAATTACCCGTGGTCTAAAAAGTGGGTCTATAAAAGTATAAGGGGATATATAAATAAGTGGTGTAAACAAATACATTAAGTATGTAAAAAAAAAACCATTTCTATACCAACTAAAAAACAGTTACTAACCTGGGTGTGGTATATTAGGTCGACAGTGTCACTTTATTGTTCCCATTCGGGGTCCACGTCAACATATGCCATGTTGAACCTTGTCTTGGATCGAATTGTTGTTTATGTTGAACATATGTGTTGACCTGTTGACTATTGACTGTCAACCTAGACGTTGTTTGTCAAACATCTGGACATCAGCTAAGCCATCCACACAATGCCAGTAACCAACAAGGTGGTAACTCACCAAAAATATACACACATTCATCAAACCAGGTTTGAAATGTAACTGTTACTCCTTCTAGCATCTACATCAGTGATTTACACCCCTTTTCAACTCATGGCACACCAAACAAGATATTAAAATCGCAAAGGCACACCATCAGACCCCCACGGGGAAAATAACATTGGCCCCCACAGGAAAAAAACAACAACTCATTGGCCCCCATATAAAAAAAAACAATCACACTGGTCTTCACAAGTAACAAAAATCAAATACTTTGGCTCTCATATGAACAAAAGCTGAATTGATGATGGTGGTTGTAGACTGGTGTAGACATCTCTAGATCTGGGGGCACATTTGAGAACATCTCAAGGCACACTGGTGTGCCACGGCACAGTGGTTGAAAAATGCTGATCTACATTGTCACACAGTAGGTACTGCTGCATAACTCTATATCACTACTTTTTATTCTGTTGTACGATGATGCACAAAGGGGAGCTCAGGGGACATCAATAAATGTCAGAAGAAAGATAGACTTTGGTCACCGTCAGCCAGAGCTGTTCTTCACTGTGGCCTTTGCAAAACAATCAAGACGCAATGTTACCAGAACTAAGGAACATCTGCCGATAGAGCTCCAGTTCACAGAGTAATCTCATTTCTTCATAGCAGAAAGAATAGGAAGATAAGCTACAGTATCATGCCAGTCACTGCATTTATGTGCACGCAAGTGCACCCTGAATGGAATAATGCTAGTCCAATGTACTGTACATTTCTTTAAAGCGTAATAAATGGACTAAATCTAAAATTATCTATCACTTGATATCCTTACCGTGAGTGAACTAAAAATGATAAATAAAGATTTTATAGTTCAAATAAATTTACAGTTTTTCTAAAGATATGTCCCAACTCTTGTTTTGGTTTTGGATCTCTACTGAATTTATTTTTAATTTTTTTTATCTAATTTTCGCAGTGTCTAATTTTTTTTGTATTTGAATTTTTTAAACAAATGTTAAAACAGCAAAAAATCAACAACGGGGGCGTGGCCTGACGGGACTCGTGTGAGGACGCAATCCAACTGAGCTCCTTACCTAAACCCTCTATATCGCCCAATTCCCCTACTTTAATACCCATCCCTGCCACCCTTACCCGCACACCATCCTCCTATCTGCACCCCGGTACCGGTGGGTTCGAGCTGCGGAGCCGGGGAGCGCTTGGCGGCGTTCCTGCGGGTTGCGGCCTTCCCATCGTGCTGAGGCCGGGGCCTCGATTTTGGTGCGCCTCCGCGGCGTTCACCCGACGGGCCGGAGCAGCCTCTGCCACCGCTGATCCAGGAAGCTGCCAGGACGGGGACTCACGCTGAAGGCGCCCTCTGCGACTACTGCTGGCGCTGTCCGGGAGGTGCTGATCGGCTCCCGGAGGCCTACACCACAGCCGGAGCCAGGGGCTCGCCTGGAGAGCCAGGCCGCGATCGGAGCTCCGTGGCGTGGAGCGCGGACCGTCCTACCTGCCCTGGTACTCAGGTACAGTCCTCAACTCCCCACACCGCCGAAGGAGCCCTCCCCAGGCTCAGGGACCATCATCCTACAGAGGCGCTGCACTAGGTGAGGGAGACAGGCTCCCCTGCTCCATTGAAAAAACAGCGGCCATCTTTTTGGTGGATAAAATCCTTTACTCTCTCCCCTCACTATCCATCACCTCCTGTTCTGTGCTGCTGCCCACAGACCCAGCAAGCCTTGGTGGCCCACAGCTGCACAGCCTCCTAGACAATCACTGGCCCTGCAAAATAACCTGAAAACGGAATAAATCTATATAAAAAAGTAAAAAAAATAAATAAAAATAAAAATAAAAATAAATAATAAAAAAAATAATAAAATAAAATAAATAACTATCTTGTAGCTCCCAACGCACCAAGAGGCCATCCTAATTGCAGAACCCCCATCTGAACTCCTCCTGTTAAATACGATCTCTCTCATCACTGTAGTCCCGGCAATGTAGACTAGATGAAGCCCTCCCACCACCCATGGGTATGATGCATATAGGATACCTTTAATTCAATACATACTGTGCCTCAGCCTTCGGCCCTCCCAACTTATTCAACACCAGCTCGAGTGTGTGAGACACGACCATGCCACCCAAGAAACCCAGAGGGGTCCTCCCCCCTAGAGTGTCCTTCCCTACTCAGAAACCTCCCACTGTGTCCAATGCTGTGTCAGAAAATTCGCCAAGCCAGCCGTCCAAGACAACTGCCCTCCATCCCTCCCCATCAACCTCAGGGTTTGATCCTGAGTCAGATGCCCCCCTTACCGTGAAAACACTCTACCAAGCACTGGCTACCCTCAAATCTGAACTGTCACAGGACTTCACGTCTGCACTCCGTGAGGTCAAATCAGATGTGAGAGCCATTGGAGAGCGCACTGATCACCTGGAAAAAAAGCTGGAAGAGCTTGTTTCCTCTCATAATGATCTTATCACGGCTCACGATCAACAACAAAGTGACCTTGATGCTTTCAAAGACAAGATGGCAGACATGGAGGACCGCTCCAGGCGAAATAATATTAAGATCCGTGGGATCCCCGACTCGGTGGCGAACGCTGAGCTGGAGGGTTATGCTCTCTCGCTATTCCACAGACTCCTCCCCGACTTGGAACGTAGAGATCTTATGATCGATAGAATCCATCGACTGCCAAGACCCCGTTCTATCGCTTCCTCACTTCCCAGAGACACCCTCCTCAGGGTGCACTTTTTCACAACGAAGGAACGCATCTTGAGGGCAGCAAGGGAAGCAGCTGGATCGGACACCCTTGGAGGTCTTCAACTATTTCCAGATTTCTCCGCCCTCACGCTCGCCAAGAGAAGGGCCTTATTTCCCATCACATCAGCTCTACGATCTCAAGAAATCCCATACAAATGGGGTTTCCCTGTCAAGCTAATTATCACCCACGATGGATCGACCCATACAGTCACCTCGCTGGACGAGGGAGTAAGGCTCCTTCTAGATTGGGACGTCTCGGTGGACCCCCCTACTGGAGTAAAAAAGAAGCATCCAGTTCAGCCAGAATGGGCGGTCACTTGAGCTGTCCCTCTGATTAATGTTGTCTTATTGCACCTAGGTTGGACTATAAATTGCTGGGACGTTCTCCTGGTGGTGCAGATCCCCTCTCCGGGATCTTTGGGCTACGTAAGTGAATGGTATTCCAGCTCGGTTGGCTGGAGGCCTCTAATACTATATTGTAGACCATGTTTACATGTCAAATAGCTATTGAATTTTTTCTTGTTCTCTGCAATGTGTTTCATTATGCTCTCTTTAGGCTATATTATGGTTTGTTCATGTATCCTAATTCTTGTTAGCTTACTATACTTCCCATGGGTGGTGGCGCTATAGCACAAACCACCCCCCTCTTTAGTACTACTGCAAGTTACCCCTCCCCCTGCAGTAGTCACTCCGTCCCGATACACTGGGATGTTTTGGTTTTTTTCACCCCCCCTGATTCTATCCCTCTTATTACCCTCCCTTTGGTCACTGGTCACCTTAGGCAGCTTAGTGTTACAATATGACGCTCATTCAGCCCCCAAGTACTACCTGGTTTTAACATCTCTTTCCATAGCACTGTCCCGATCTCCCAATGACTCAGGTACTTTCTCTTAATGTGAAAGGGCTGAATTCCCCCAACAAAAGGCGATTAGCATTGAATTTCTTTGCAAAACAGAGAGCAGGTATTGTCGCCCTTCAGGAGACCCATTTTTCTTCTTTAAAACCTCCCTTACTTAAAGATAAGCAATACCCGGTAGGTTTCTTTGCCAACGGCCCCTTTAAAAGGAACGGAGTGGCAATATTATTTAATGCGTCTCTGACTTTTTCATTACATTCCCAAGTGGCAGATAAAAATGGTCGCTACCTTATCCTAACAGGATCCCTTGACGATAGAGAAGTTACCTTAGTCTCCGTTTATGCCCCAAACTCTAATCAGTTGCCCTTTCTTCGTAAACTCTTTAATGAAGTCCAGAAAGTCCGTAGAGGCCAACTCCTCCTTCTGGGTGATTTCAACTTAGTGCTAGACCCTAAAATGGATAAATCTCTTAACTCCCCCTCAACCATGTCCTCTCACCTCAAATCTACTTCATTAGAATTCCGTAATCTACTTACGGAATTTGATATATATGACATTTGGCGGGTACACAACCCCTCTGGGAGGGAATACACGTACCATTCCCCAGTACATAATTCCTATTCCCGTATTGATTATATCTTATCTGATAAGTGGACACTCCAACAGGCCAAAACCAGTGATATTCTCCCCATTACTTGGTCAGACCATGCCCCGATCACTATTCGTTGGAATTTCTTGAATCACCCTCCCTACAACCGTCCCTGGAGACTACCCCCTTATTTACTGACCGACCCAACATCTAAGAAGCTGATAGTAGACTCTATGATACAATTCCAACAACTCAACTCCCCCCAACGACACCTCTATACTAAATCATTGGTGTGCGATGAAGGCGGTTACTAGGGGTGTTGCCATTCAGGCAAGTTCTAGACTAAAGAAAGCACACCAACAAAAAATTGCAGATCTTGAGTCCTCCATAAAAAACCTAGAAAACCTGAATAAAAAAAACCCCTCTAAACAGCTCAGAAGACAACTTACTGAGACTAGAGCCCAACTTAATAAACTCCTTCTTACACGAGCACAGGCCGCCCTGAACAGACTCAGACAGAAGTTCTATCTAGTAGGAAACAGAGCTGGGAAAATGTTAGCCCGCAAACTACGCACCCAACAAACTCGAAACAGAATACAATACATCAAAACACCTACGAACAAGAAACTCTCTAACCCCTCTGACATCTCTAACCAATTTACTTCCTTCTATTCTCAACTCTACAATCTCTCTACAGACACCACCACTCCTCAACCCACCCTTTTCACTATTAATTCCTTTCTAGCCGACCTGAACCTCCCCTCTATAACAGATGATCAGTTAGAAACCCTAAATGCCCCATGGACATTATCCGAAATCGAAGAGACCATTAAATCGCTTCCCAGAAACAAGGCCCCAGGCCCTGATGGATTCACCAATGATTTTTACGCCCTATTCCAAACCCTACTCGCCCCCACTCTTCTGGAGGTATTTAACGAGATTGCAACTAACGGTAATATCCCAGCGGAAATGCTGGTGGCTCAAATTGTTACCATCCCTAAACCAGGGAAAGACCCTTCCTCATGTCAAAATTATTGCCCCATATCTCTACTGAATGGAGACATTAAAATTTACGCTAAATTGATTGCCTCCCGTTTGAATACTCTCCTCCCCTCCCTGATCCATCCGGATCAGGTGGGATTCGTCTCTGGAAGGCAGGCATCAGATAATACCCGTAAAGTATTTGACTTACTCGATTCACTCCAGAAAGATCAGGGCCTCCTTCTGTTATCGCTTGATGCAGAGAAGGCCTTTGATCGCCTTAATTGGATTTATATGCGAGAAGTTCTCCTTAAATTTGGCCTACGAGATAGGATCCTCTCAGCGATACTAGCTCTCTACAGTTGCCCATCCGCCAGAGTTTATAGCAACGGGTTCCTCTCCAACCCTTTCTCGATTTACAATGGGACTCGTCAAGGCTGCCCCCTATCCCCATTGATCTTTGTGCTAGCAATAGAGCCACTGGCAGCCAAAATACGAGCAGAAGCTAACTTCCCTGGGATATCACTGGGCTCAACTCCACATAAACTCTGCATGTTTGCAGACGATGTTCTTTTGCTGGTCTCTGATCCATTAGTATCTCTTCCTTATTTACATAGAATATTAGACTCATATTCCCTGGCGTCCTACTACAAGTTAAATACTTCCAAGACTGATGCACTCCCTATAAACCTAGACCGCCATATAGATACACTACGATCCACATATCATTACAATTGGCAAACATCTAAAATTCGATACCTTGGCGTCCAAATCCCTCCCTCCTCTCCATCATCCTTTGAGGTTAACATTCCTGACCTCCTAAACTCGATCTCTACCCTATCAAAATCCTGGGCCAATTATGATATCTCCTGGTTGGGACGAATAGCAGCCTTCAAAATGTCCTTGCTCCCCAAACTGATGTTCCTCTTCCGAACTATCCCTTACTCTTTCCCGAAGAAATATCTAGACAAGGCCAATTCTATTATGACAACTTACATCTGGGCATCCCGCCCCCCTAGACTAGCTAGAACCAAAATGTGTATGTCCAAAATACACGGTGGCATCAACCTACCCAATTTAGCACTATACCACGAGGCGGCCCTACTGGCCCAACTGAGACACTTCTTTCCTCACCCCTCTAGAACGAGTTGGGTGGAGATAGAGGAATCGACTTGCCCTAAATTTCCCTTACGCGACCTGTTTTGGATACCCCCTAATTTACGACCCGACACCTCTAAGCTCCTCCCTTCCACCCGAGCTTCCCTGGCTATATGGGACAAATTGACTCGCACTATCTCTAAAGACTTCCATAACTTACCGTTAATTTCCCTCTATACGGTGGCCCGCATCCTCCCTAATTTCAATGCGCCCAAATGGATTAAACTGGGTATTAATAGACTAGGTGATCTCCTGGACGGCCCCCTCCTGAGACCCTTTACGGATCTACAGCACAGTTTCCCTATTCCGGACTCAGATATCCTGCAATATTACCAGATTAGACATTGGTGGATCAGCCTCTCTATCTCCTCCGTTACAATGTCTCCTAATCTCCTGCGGCTAGTTAATAGACTTCTTGGGGAGGTACGTAAAGGAGAGATCTCGTTCTGGTACAGAACCCTAGTGGAGCTGATACCCTCTCCTAAGACTAAAGCACAAACTAGATGGGAATCTGACATAGGCCAAACCCTGCTGGAATCCCAATGGGAAAAAATCTTTATCTCTTCGTATAAAATGTCTAGATGTTTAAACCATTCCGAAATGCACATTAAACTACTTCATAGACTATATCTTACACCAGACAGGTTACACTCAATTTGGCCGTCATCCTCAAAATTCTGCTGGCGACTGTGTGGGGAGGTGGGCCATCAGTTCCATGTGTTTTGGTCTTGTCCTAGAATCAAGCCTTACTGGGAAGCAGTATTTGTCCTGATCAACAGGGTGCTGGGCATACTCCTCCTACCTCCCCCACTCATAGCTCTTTTAAACTTCTTTCCTAACACAGTTCCCTCCCATCTCCACTATGTGCTAGGCCACATATGTATTGCAGCTCGCGCTGCGCTAGCCCAGGCCTGGAAACAATCTACCCCTCCCTCTCACCTTAGAGTTGTGCAGAAAACCCACATGAATTTCCTGATGGAGACAGACACTCCCCTAGACCTCCCCTCTCCACCCTCTTCTTCGATTCGATGGAACCCCTGGAGAGAGTTTTTAAATACGAAAGGAGGCGCTGAACTAGTAAAGCACAGTATAAGCGACTCTTCACAACCCACCACCTCCGCACCCTAGTGAGCAAAAGTTGTCCCTTTACCTATCCCAGGATTTCTTATCATGACTAACGCCGGGTACCTCTCTGTTGTATACTGTTGTACTGCACTGTAAAGCCTGTATATTATTTAATTTGATATGTAATGTATCGATAACTGTTACTGGTGACCAATTACCGAATGTTTGTATGACGGATTGTTATTGGACCATCCCACACCCCCATACCCCCCCCCCACCCTCTTTGCTCTTTATTTCTGTTACCCCCTCCCCCCCCCACACCCCATGTTGGTTCTTATGATTCTGTATAACTTGAAAATCTTTTCAATAAAAATCTATTGAGTTAAAAAAAAAAACAGCAAAAAATCATGTAATTTTACTTGGTCAATGGGTAACTGCAGGGGGGGGGATTAATATACAGTATATACACCACATGAAAAGCCTGTGTTTGTCCCTTTGTACCTTACTGTGTAGAAGACCTCATAGGCTCAGCACTGCCTCTGATTAAAAACCCAACCATAACGAGGCCGCTGCTGGTGCTGTCCTCCGTGGGCCTGAGAACCATGTGATGAGCTCCACCGATCAGAGCTTAGCACAAGCCTCTCAGCCTCTGACCTCGCTCGCTCCCTTGCAAGTCATCCAAACCCTGCCTGGTGAATGGCGGCACCATTCGTACGCTGAGTTCATTCATCTGGCAAGCAATGGATGTTTTACATAAACATCCTTTGGCATGCCAGTGGGAACCTCCGACCATTGAATGATGGGAAAGGCACACGCATATGTACGAGTGGTCCAGACCACTCGTACATATGAGCAAAGAAATGCACTGATAAGGGTGGGCCACTGACATCCGGTTATGACAGCTGCCCACCTCTCCGCATGTGCGTCACGACCGCATTACCATATACGCCCAACGTTTTCTTGGGAACACCCATGAAATTCTGGGTTATGGACAGCACCCCACGCCCCTGGACAGCACCCCACGCCCCTCACCACCCCCTGCTCGGAAGGCAGGGAGCGTGCGCTCGACAAACAGATTTTACGCCAAGTTTGCACGCTCCAATCGTATGGACATGCGCAAAAATGTAGCTGCGCATGCGCAAGACATCGGTCCCTCCTGCGGATTCATGCCCTACCAAGTGAACCAGAATAAGGCCCTTAGTCAACTCCCAATAATGCACTGCACACTTGGGCACTCAGTGCCTCAGCTCCCAATGCTCAGCACCACTAATCATTGTCACATTGGCAGATAGGTGAAGCTGCAGCACTACCCCACTCCCATGCACAAAACCTTTAGCTAAAAAAAAAATATATATATATTTTAATTCATGCCGACCACAGGGAGCACTGTGGTCCTGACTCCCTGAGCCCCCCCCCCCCCCTTAATCCAGCCCTGAATCCACAGGTCAAATTAACATCAGGAGCTTGCCAATTGGACACTACAGCTTTCAAAGATTTTTAAAATCTCTACTATTGCTTCTCTGGATAGACAGAGGAAGAATGGTTTCTTTATCTAATGTCTAAATATATCGTCCGCCAATCTTCCCCATCATCATATTTCATGCTTACAGTTTCAGTATTCTTAGTTCTTAACGAATGAGTGACAGCAGAGAAATATATCCCAGTGAAATCTAAAATAAGCAAGTGGAGTTTGTGACCTGTGAAATCTGGAGAAGTGCGTAGCTGTGCTGGGTGGATGAATGGTTGGGATTATCATTAGGTTCTCTCCCCTCGAGCACACCTAACATTCTAGCATTTCTGCTCTGTCAGTTTCCATGATAATCATCGTGACTCCACAGGATCTCCCACATCCCCTCTCTCTCTCTCTCTCTATTTTAGGATTACACCTGTACAACGAAGATAAAAGATTTCTCAGTTTAGTGCATCACATTTTGCTTTCATATTGGGTGAATAACCCTACAAGCCAGCAGCTGCTGGGGTTCAGGATTGTCAGTCCTGAGATATAGAAACAACCAAAGAAAAAAACAAAAGAGCAGCGCTTGTATAGATGAGTATACGTCTTTAAAAACCAATTGGGCTAATAAACTCCCCATCAGGTATCCCCCAGGTCCACACCTTTCCATCTCACCATAAACTTAACCTAAACCTTAACACTAACTTATATAATAAAAAAGACACAGACACAAGTGCTGGCGTTTCAAAATGAATGTCAATTTATTTTGACAATTAAACTAACTATATATATAATGGTGGCGGCACCAAAGAACGGTCATTATAGGAAAGTGGGGTTAAAGATGTTACCATACACACCATCGCTGGTGATCGCTCTCCCCGGTCATCCACTCGTGCTAGTGGTGACCACCCCCCGGGCGGAAGCATGGCCGATGACCATCGATGTCAGGAGAGAGCGACACCCCACTATCTACACACACACATCAAGATCTTACAAGGATGACCGTTCTTTACCGCCGCCGAAGAGAGAAGAAATAGGGAAGGGTGGGTGGGGCTTTTTCAGACAGAGGAAGAACTTCCTGTGAGTATGTTCCTTTTCTTCCCTGTCTATACTCCTCCCACAGCTCTGATAGGCCTTGTGCCCATCCTATTAGCATATCAGCTGACCTTCCAGCGTAACCTGGGGAACCCATCAGGGGTTTATGCTCACTCAGTGCTTATTCAGCATTCGTGGTTCTTAAACTCCCCATCAGGTATCCCCCAGGTCCACACCTTTCCATCTCACCATAAACTTAACCTAAACCTTAACACTAACTTATATAATAAAAAAGACACAGACACAAGTGCTGGCGTTTCAAAATGAATGTCAATTTATTTTGACAATTAAACTAACTATATATATAATGGTGGCGGCACCAAAGAACGGTCATTATAGGAAAGTGGGGTTAAAGATGTTACCATACACACCATCGCTGGTGATCGCTCTCCCCGGTCATCCACTCGTGCTAGTGGTGACCACCCCCCGGGCGGAAGCATGGCCGTTGACCATCGATGTCAGGAGAGAGCGACACCCCACTATCTACACACACACATCAAGATCTTACAAGGATGACCGTTCTTTACCGCCAAAGCTAGGCCCTAAGCCGCAGCACCGCCACCAAGTAGGAAACGCTCAGCACTGTGTATCTAACCAACTAAAGACATCGCCCAAAAACAGAGCCACGCCCTCCGGGCTCAGATGAACACCATCGCTCCTATACAGCGCACTCCGCTGAAAGCTGATGGCGTCATGGCGAATAACACCCGCGCCATTGGTCAGCAGATACTTCTCAACTGCAGCGTTCACCGTCTCCCGTGAACGCTCCAGGCGGGGGCAGGACATCGCATTCCTCCACACAATCCTCGATATAATAGAGGACCACACCAACTTACATGCAGGCAAATACAAAGAAATAAAATAGAGGTCCCGCACAATCACTGAGCGTAGCTCGAGAGCGGTCACCCGCCCTAAGTCATTGCCACCCAGGTGGAATATAATGACCCTCGGGACCCCAAAATTTCTCAAGGCTCGAATCAGCCCAGCTTGCAGCCCTTTCCACAGCATACCTCTCTCACCCAGCCACCTAACCTCCCCAGCTCGACCAAACACGCGTACATCAGATGCTATGTTTGCCCTGGAAGCCCAATAGACAAAGGAATGTCCAATCATCCAAATGGACTTAACGTCCTGTCGACCTGAAATATTTATAAAGAGGTTAGAAGGCTGTCGACAAGCTTGCATACCACGCTTTCACCACACTTGTTAGAGAGAGGAATGAGAAAAAACCGTGGCCGACCAGCTCTTGAGGCACAAAACACACCGTCTGGAGTAAACTAACAAGTACGCCATGCCTGATTGTAATTATAGCCGAATTGTGCCCCCAGACGGATGTGAAAACACACCTCAAGGCCCCCACTGTAAGTTGACGAGCGCTTATGCGTCCAGTCGACCATGGTGAAAAGTGACAGATTAAGCTGGCCGAATGTACCTCCGGAATGCTGCCGAGCGCCATCGGCCCAGAGATTGAATCTCTGCGTTGGAGCGGCCCTCCGCAGCCGCCGAGGTAGCAGCCCCAATCCTAAAGGAATGAGACCCAAATTCCTTAGGATCGAGACCCGTGGCCTCCAGCGCCCGTCCCAAGACGTGACAAAATTGGTATTTGGTGAGCGGTGACCCATCCTCGTGCATCAACCATGCGCCTGGAAGGTCCGGGCGCACCTGGGCGAAGGCCGAGACCAACGTCACAGGGCACGCCTTTTCCACCGTGCACGGGAGCAAGGACAGCCACCGCCCCCTCCCAGCCTGGTCCGTCTTAGATCGTCGCAGGTGACATAGCACCGAGTCAGCTTGGACCACCAGGTCGTCCACAGCCAAAGGCGAGGGCGCTCGTTTTGACGGGGCCACCAGCTCCCTAATCCTGAAGGCCCCGTGGTATGCCATCACGTATGCCGTGCGGAACAAGAGTACCTCATAGTAAGGCCAGCATATGTCCCCCAGAGCGTCCAGCAGTGCTGGAAGTAACGACATATCAATGGGACGCCTACAGTCTGGGGAGGCAGGTGTAGCCCGCCGCCAACCACGCAGCGCCCTAGACACCAGAAATGACCGGGACGGGTCCACCCTACCCTGCAATGCGGAGAAAAACGACACCCCTGCCAAAACCCTGCGCACGGAGGCGACAGAGCGACCATTGGAGAACGCACTCCATACAAAAGCCACCATGGCCGCTTCAGGTGTCTTACCTGCTTGAGGAGCAGACAGTCTGAACTGCTCCCACTCCTGCCATCCTGCCTGATAGCAGTGGAGCGTCCGTGGTGCTATAGCCCGCATGGCTAGCCCCTCCATTCCGGCCTGATCATCTGCCAAATATAAGAGGGACAGCGTTCACCAACAATAGATGCATCAGGCGCCAGGGCCCGAAACTTCTCCCAGTCGGCCCTGGACAGTGCGTCTGCCACGGAGTTCTCTACTCTGGGAACATGTTGCGCCACAAACTGTATATTGAACAGCAGGCATCGCAGCACCAATCGCGCAAGCAGGCGAACTACAGGCATGGACGCTGAACCCTGCCTATTAATAGAGTGCACCACTCCCAAATTATCGCACCAAAATATGATGCTGGAGTCGCGAAGCCTGTCTGCCCATAGCTCCAGCGCCACTATAATGGGGAACAGCTCCAAGAGCAGTAAGTTTTTTGTAAGACCTTCCGCTACCCATTCCACAGGCCATGGCGCAGCGCACCATGAGCCGTGCAGGAAGGCTCCGAAACCCACCCCGCCCGCTGCGTCAGTATACAATTGTAACTGCGCATTGGTGCACGGGCTCGCAGGCCAAATCAGGACCCCGTTGAACTGCTCCAGGAAGGAGAGCCAAGTACGCAAATCCCTCTTTATCTCTGCAGAGAGACGTACATAATGGAGGGGGTGCCTAACGCCTGCCATGGATCTCTCCAACTTTCTACAAAAAACTCTACCCATGGGTATGACCCTGCAAGCAAAATGCAGAAGTCCCAGTAGTGACTGAAGTTGTCGCAACTGTAGCTTGCCCGTGGACAATGCCAGGCTGATGGCTCCGCGTAGCCGAGACAGCTTGTCCTGGGGGAGGCGGCAACAGGCCTCAACCGTGTCTATTTCTATCCCCAAGAAGGACAGGCACTGCACAGGGCCCTCCGTCTTGTCCTCCGCAATGGGGACCCCGAACTCCCTGAAAAGATCCTGCAGGTATGTCAGCAGAAGCTTGCAACGCTGGGAATCGGCGGGGCCCACACACAAGAAGTCATCCAAGTAGTGGGCCACCCCGGTCTCGCCTGAACCCGCCTCTACGCACCAATGCAAGAAACTGCTAAATCTCTCGAAATAGGCGCAAGAAATCGAGCAGCCCATCGGCAAGCACCTGTCCACGTAAAAACCCGTGGGAAGGCGAAAGCCCATGAACCGGAACGATTCCGGATGGAGAGGGAGAAGGCGGAAGGCGGACTCAATGTCCACCTTGGCCAGCAAAGCCCCGTGACCGTGGCTGCGCACTATATCGAGGGCCTGTTCAAACGACTGGTATCGCACGCGACACAAGTGTTCAGGGATGGCGTCATTAACAGAACTGCCCGGGGGGTGGGACAAGTGTTGGATAAGCCTAAACTTGCCGCTAGACTTCTTGGGGACCACCCCCACCGGGGAGAGAACCAAGTTCTCTATAGGGGGGGATGGGAAAGGTCCCACCATCCTTCCCAAGCTCACCTCTTTGTCCACCTTCTCCAACACTATCTCGGGCATCTGAACTGCGGATTTTAAGTTACGGGGAGCATGTGCTACTACCTCCCCCTGGATTGGCAGGCGGAAGCCCAGGAGGAATCCTTGCTCTAAAAATTTTGCCTCCTCCCTACACGGGTACCGTCCCAGCCAGCCGGCCAGGCGGTCAACCCGTACAGAAGGGGCCTTACTGAGGGGCGCCCCCTGCTGTCGAAGCCTGGGAGGGGCCTCCCTGCTTTCCCTTCCTGCAATCTCTAAATGGGTGATTACCCCAGCATTTAGAGCATGCGTGCTTGAACTTACAGGACGCTCCCAGGGCGCAACCCGCTCCGTTAAATGCAAAGCAACGCCCGGCGGAGGCTCCCCCCGCCCTACCGCGAAAGGGTTGTTGTTGCTTGCGAGGGGCGGGGCTGGGGGCTGGTGTAGCCGCAGGAGCAACCGCAGGAGCGGCCGCCGGCTTTGGCCCCATCCAGATCTCCACGTCTTTGCACCCCAATGCCATAATGGCCAGCCCTGACTGCTTGCGGCGGAAATTCTCATCATATGAGCGCCATGAGGAGTCGGCTTCTGACAGGAACATCTGATGAATCATGTGCATGTAACGCACCATGTTCATGTGTTCCTGCGGTCTTGTTTCTAAGTAACAAGCCGCGAACATGAACATGCCTGCCTGCCACCGGTGATAGGTGCAGTAGGCCTCCTCCCCAATACCCCCTCGCCTCTTCGCCGCGCGATATTCCTTCTCCGCCTGTGCCGTCATGGTGAAGAAGCTGACGTATTTACCGTCCTTAATGCGTTCCTGGACGCTGCGCCTAAGCCCTCTGAGCACTGCTGTGTTCTCGCACTGGACAACTTTTCCCCTAGGGAACAATGGGGACCCCGAGCTGCCACTGGAGCTAGAATGCCTACGGCGCCTGCGCCTGTGACGCCTGCGAGATTTTCGGCCCCCATCTTCCTCTGACGACCCCGAGTCGGATCCGCCGGAGGAAGAGGAGGTATGCGCCGCCCTACGCTTGCGCCGCTTGCGCTTGGGCGCTGACCCACCTGAAGTACCCTCCACTGGTACGAGGCTCATCTGTGGGGTATCCTCCACCAATCCCACTGGGGGGGTTCCAGAAGCAACGATATCCCTCGCGGTGAGGGGGGCCGTAGGTCTTGCCATTGCCGCTGGGGAGGCCCTAACTGCCAGGGCCGGGGAAGGGATCACTGAGGATGCCGAAGGGTCCTGACTGTGGTCCGGGGCAGCCCCCCCGGGAGCAGGTGACTGCCTCATAAAGTTAGAGAGTAGGGACAGGAACTGCTGTACCCCCCCATCTGCGGCCGCAGGTGGTGTGGGGGCTGCAAAGGGAACCGGTGCAGCAGGCGCAGAGGCCTGGGTACTGCGCAGGGGGAGCAATCTGGCCCTTCTAAGGAGCTGCCGCCTCGCCATGTGCAGCGAGGATCACATCCCTAGGGGCCTCGTTCCCCTAGGTGTCTCAATGGGGGCTGGTGGCACTAACTGGGCCCTAGTCGGCCCCTGACTCCCACCTCTGGCCCTCCCGCGGCCCCTACCCGACCTGCTGGGGGTGGGGGGGGTTACTCCTGATGGGAGACCCCCCTGTGGCAATCTAGATGCCAGGATGGGGATGGATGAGGGGCGAGTAACCTGTCTGCGCCTATTGGCGCCCTGCGATCGCTGAGGGGTGACCTGTGTGGCCTGTACAACAGCGCTGGACCGGGCGGAAGGCCGCGATCCAGGCCTGGCGGTACTGCCTGACGTGCGGGGGCCTAGCCCTCTCGCACGGGTGTTTGCTGCACGGGCGCTACCCCTGCCCGACCCCCCTTGGCTGCCGCGAGCACCGCGGCCTCTGCCAGCACTACGCGAGGTCCGGCGCCCGGCCGCGTCATCAGCCGGCGCCGCGACCATCGCGCCATGACGCGCGGGCGGCACAGGAGCCGCAGGACCGCGCCGCGATCCCCTCCGGTCCCCACTGGAACCACCAGGGACCGCGCCACTAGGCCCCGCAATCCGCCTCTGCTTCCCAATCCGCCTCTGCTTCAGCAAGGCGGGCGGGCGGGCGGGTCGCTCTACGCGGCCTGTAGGCCATAATTGCAGTTGACAGAGAGGGACAGGTGAAAGAGAGGGACAGATCTATTAAAAGGAGAAAGAAGAGACAGAGCAGTATTAGAGATGGGAAGAAACGTTTTGAAAGACAAACGGAATTTTGATTGCTGCAGAGCAGCCTTGCCTGATCCTGCAGCAGCTTTTTCAGACAGAGGAAGAACTTCCTGTGAGTATGTTCCTTTTCTTCCCTGTCTATACTCCTCCCACAGCTCTGATAGGCCTTGTGCCCATCCTATTAGCATATCAGCTGACCTTCCAGCGTAACCTGGGGAACCCATCAGGGGTTTATGCTCACTCAGTGCTTATTCAGCATTCGTGGTTCTTTTTACAGTAATACATTTTAATTAATGAAACTACACTTTGTGACCAGTATAAAACCAATTAATTTCGCCTATGCATACTGTTAAAAACAATGCCTCACATGTTTTTTAGTGTCAAATTGTGTTGTCCGTTCCTAGGCGGTTATTCAGGCCGGTCCGCACTTCCGTGTGCGTTCGCACAGGGCTGATGTTTCTGCATTTCTGAGCATGTGCATGCACTGGGTGCACGCGGCCACGGAGAACAAACTGATCACTTGGTGCACGCACCCATCCTTGCGAAAGGAGGGCGGGGGCGGTGGGGCGTCACATTATCATATAGGAACGCCCAGTGTGTCATGGCCGTTCCCAGGCGAACGCTAGGAGTTCTCATGCTAATGGGCGATGACGCGGGTGCGGGGGGCGGGCAGCTGACATCACCGGACATCACCATTCCCTCCTCTTTGCACTGTTTGCACAGAGCCCCAAGTCTAGAACACAGAGGGGGAGCACTGAGCTGATGGTGATTGAACACTCCCCCGCTGTGTCCTAGACTCAGCGCTCTGCTCGGCAGGCGGCGTTGTGACTGACTGAGGAGCTACTGGCTGGAAAACAGTGTGCATCATGAAGGGGGCACAGGGTCACTGCCTATGGAGTTGGGAGAGTAGCAGGAACACAAGTGGGCACTGGTATGTTACCCAACACAAGGGCGGGGGGAGAGGAGATGTGACACTGGGGGGGGGGGACATACTACTTCTGTGGGCATTGTATGCATAAGCGGCATTAGTCCTTTGGGAATTGTGTGCGTATGGGGCGCTACTCCTGTGGACATTATGCAGTGTGTCCACTTATATCTGGTGAAGTGTGTCTAAGGGGAATTCTACCTGGTGCAATGTGTCTAAGGGGCTCTGCCTGGCACAGTGTGTACAAGTGGCTTTTTGTGGTGTAATGTGAATAATGGACACTACTGTGTGATGTAATGTAAATTGGTATTATTATGGGACCACGCCCCTTGCCTGTAAAGCCACACCCGCAAAAAACTGGAGTGCACTATATCTATTTTCAGTGTTGGGGGACACCTATTCCCTTTCTGGCACGGCACCAAAATGTCTAGCAATGGCACTGGCACTGTATAATGAGTGAAATTTATTTGTATGATAGATTTACTGTAATTTAATTTGGCACAGGCCAATGACAATAAAACCCCAATTATCTGTATCTTGCTGCTGTATTGTGAGGTTTTGAATGAAACAATACTTGTAATTCCTGATACAAAGTAAAGATGTGCAGGCTCTGATTTACTCTGATTTCAAAGCAGGATCTTATTGGCTATCAACTGTCAACAACTGTCATGTGATTTGGGATAGCCAATAAGATCCTGCTTTGAAATCAAAGCAAATCAGAGTAAATCAGAGCCTGCACATCTCTAATACAAAGTAGGGTTCCCTTAGGTGGCCACTTTACAACTGTATGGCTTCTAGATTTGCTCAGATGATTGTGTTCTTGCTGTGACAATCATACTGTTGTGAGTCATACCTGTTTACTTAGATATCCCCACTACCATGTTAGTAACATGCTCAGCACTATACCCAGGTAGATCCTCATTTCTCAGAAGCAATCATATTTCTATTCTTGTACTGTGTTTAGTTTATTAGACCCATATAGTGTAAGTTTACTAAAGCTTTTAAAAATGTAAAGAGGTGCTATTTCACCATGGCAACCAAAAGAAACAGTCTATAATGTTCTAGGATGCAATAGAGAAATAAAATTCATAATCTGATTGGTTGCTATGGGCAACCTCACGTCTTTTAATTTTTAGAAGCTTTAGCAAATTTACAGTACCCCATTTGAGCCACAGGCAGCGAACGAAAGTTCAGTGTGGTAGAGAGAGTTACACATTGGTCACAGCATCCTATTATGTTGTGCTCCTTATACATGTAACACCATACAGTAGTCCCCTGTATTCATATTGCGCCACAGTAGTACTAAGGCAAACTCAGCGGGGGTTTCTGGTTGCTCAGAAACCCCCCTCCTCTTGGCAAGTGGCTAAAATTATGACAACAATAGCAATAGTATGCAGTTTAAGGGACGGAGCAGAACTGCTGCACATGCCCAGTGGTAGCAGCTTCTAACAAGTTTCAAGTAAAAATTGTAACAAGTTTGCAGTGTATGTGTGGATCTGAGTCCTCCATCAGTGCACTAGACCAGAGAGTAGCTGCCAGGAAGAATAGACAGGAGCCTTTCCATGAGGTGGGAGAATGTGAGCTTAAGAAAGTGCAGTATTGGTTCCATTATGTTTGTGTACTTATATGGTATAATAATTTAAGGTACTTGTTTCCTAGCACGGCCACAATCGCGGGCATCGTGTGCCTTAACTTTAAGGCACACGATGCTCGCGATTTCCCCATAGGCTTCAATGTTAAAATATTTTAACATTGAAGCCTATGCGCGTCCGACGCGATGCCCCCGATTTCTCCTTAGGCTTCAATGTTAAAATATTTTAACATTGAAAATAAGTGCATTTAACATAGGTAAAAATGGGAAATGGCCCAATATGGGCCATTTCTCATTGGGTATGGCCCCGTCATATGTGTGTAAAAAATAATGGCCCCCCATTGTGACCGCCACCCCCACGATTGACGCGAACCCGAAGCGTGGCGAGCGCAGCGAGCCCACGAGGGGCGGCGGTGCGCGTCCTCTGACCTTTTCATTCCCCTACTATCCACGTCGGCGTGGAGTTGAGAATATATAGTGTGGTGAGCGTAGCGAGCCACCGAGCCCGAAGCGTGGCGAGGGGACGCGGATACCTGTCAAGCCCATAACAGGTATCCGCTTCACAGGTATCCACGTCCCCTCGCGGGGCTCGCTGCGCTCGCCACACTATATATTCTCAACTCCACGCCGACGTGGATAGTAGGGGAATGAAAAGGTCGGAGGACGCGCACCGCCGCCCCTCGTGGGCTCGCTGCGCTCGCCACGCTTCGCGTTCGCGTCAATCGTGGGGGTGGCGGCCACAATGGGGGGCCATTATTTTTTACACACATGCCGGGGCCATAGCCAATGAGAAATGGCCCATATTGGGCCATTTACCTTTTTTTATGTTAAATGTACTCAGTTTCAATGTTAAAATAATTTAACATTGAAGCCTATGGAGACGCAATGGACCCGATTTCTCCATAGGCTTTAATGTTAAATTATGTTAACATTGAAGCCTAAGGAGAAATCGGGTACATCGCCGACACAACCACCACGATAGAAATCGTGGTGGCCGTGCTAGGAAACAAGTACCTAATTTAACCTTTTCCTGGCCACTTATTTATATTATCTAAATGTTTGATACAGCCCATACTATAGACCATCTATAGTGTTAGATATTAATACTGTATTCCATACAATATCCAGTGTATAAAAAGACCAATGTGTACATTAATGTCCGGGGATCGTTACTTGGTTCTTCAACCGCTCCCCCAGACTACCACATTGCTCTAATGTTGAGCAGAGTGGGAGATTGTGGACTGCATTTAGAACCCCCCAGAAATCCTGCATTTGCCACTGCTTCTTATACCCATTATACCATACAGTCTTAGTGCCTCTTACAAATAATGCCCCCCACAGTAGTAGTGCCCCTTATGTGATACCCTACTGAGGAGTAAACACAAATCACACAGTTTTAGCTGTAGTGGGGCAGATGCCAGGAGCGGTCAGAGCACATAATGCTTCCCAGTTACACATACTGTACCCTGTGTCCCATTTAATACACCCCATATGCTCCCTGCCTACCCGTTGCTCCTGAAGTTTGCAGCATCAAGGCTACCAGTGCTGCAATGGGCAAAGGGACAGCAGTGCAGTGTCCTGAAATCCTTTCCCACTTCTCAACAGCAGCCATTTCTATAGTTGTAAAATCGCAGTCACATACAGTGTTCAGCTTTCAGCAACTCCATGGCTGCAAATCATCATACTTTAGTCCAAAAAGCAAACAGTCTCCTGCCCCAGACGGCAGCTCTTAATCTTTCCATTTCAAGCCAAGTCATCCAGCGAAAAACAGACAGGCTCAGTATGTGTAGGCAATTCCATAGATACAGTACTGTTATGTCATGAATGGGCTCACCAGTTCAGTATGACATTATAGGAGTGCAATGTACTAAGCATCCGCACTACATCCCATTGTTACATCGCACACATATCGCATTGTTTCTAATCACATATTTACTAACATAGATATGCGATTAGTACTGCTAAGGATAGCTCTCCCAATAAGAGCAATCATTTTGAAGTGTAAATGATTGCCGCTTTAAAAAATCATCCATATGTGCTTGAGAGTCGCAAGACAGGTACGCGTCCTACGACCTTTTCATACCCCCACTATCCACGTCGGCGTGGAGTTGATCTTATAAAGCATGGCGAGCGCAGCGAGCCCCGTGAGGGGATGCGCATAACTTCACAGGTACACGCGTCCCCTCGCTGGGCTCGCAGCACTCGCCACGATTCGGGCTCGGTGGCTCGCTGCGCTCGCCACACTATATAAGATCAACTCTACGCCGACGTGGATAGTGGGGGAATGAAAAGGTCGTATGACGCGTACCGCCGCCCCTCGAGGCCTCGCTGTGCTCGCCACGCTTCGGGTTCACGTTTATAGTGGGGGGTGGCGTGGGGGTGCATTTAACATTGTAAGCACCCATTAGGGTGCTTGTACAATTTTTAATCGAATAGGGGTGTTAAATCGCGTCGCATCGCATGCCATCGGGTGTATGGCATGCGATGCGATAAAAACATTGCGCGATCAACATCAGGGGCGCCATTATAATACACAAGTACCCAGCGGTGTAGGTAGGTGCCATGGTGCCTGGAGCAGGGGCATATTTCGCACCCCCCACCCCCCCCTTGGGCTCCACGAATCCAACAAAAAAAACAAGCTTACTATGTTTATTTTAAGAACATTCTTTAGCTGTAAAAGAAAAAAAAATCAATCCACCTTGAATAACGGAATAAGGCACGGGCGGCTGCCAGCAAGACACCTCCTCCTCCTCCAGGCTACAGCCAGCGCTTGGGAAGGCTAATGACGCTGCTGTAGCCAGGGAGGAGGGAGGGGGTCAGAGACAGGTGACTCTCTGGCTGCCGCAGTGCCGCTGGGAGGAGTGTGACAGTGTACATTGTTGTCACTAGTGCTGCTACGCTGCCTGCACTGCCCGGAAGCCGGACCGAGCAGCAGCAGCAGCAATTCAGAGGCAGCCGCAGGAGGAGGACATGATATAGGACTCACCGCCCGTGACGCTTGGCGGCGGGGACCGGGCGAGCAGGCTGGGCAGGAGGCAGGCGTCAGGCAGGGCAGCCGCCGGCGCTGCCCGGGCGTACGCCACACTAGTTGCAGGGATCATTTGCGGAGGGGGGGCGGGCCGGCGGCGCCAGCCAACCACTCGGCGCCCGGAGCAGGAGCTCCGGTGGCTCCGCCCTCCCTACGCCTCTGCAAGTACCTCAGGTTGATAAAGACATACATTTGATATCCCAATGACAGTACTAAAGTTTTTAATAGATATAGGGGCATGAGTAGTAAGCAGAAAGATAAAATGGAGAGATATAAAATACGAGCCAACCAGCGCCTAACTGCCATGTTACAGTCTGTGTTTAAACAATGTTACTTAGGGGCTATTTGGTTGGTACTTTGGGGGTCACCGACCATGAAATGATTTTTTTCCCCCATACACTTTCATGTGAATGGATGTGTGAGGGTGCACCTTCATTCACATGCAAATGCCGATGCTCCCCCGGGGAAGGGGGGACGTTGGGTGGTGTCTAACCACTCGGTAAGCAGCAAATGTATGCTGCTCATCGAGCTAACGTGAATCACCGCCATTATCTCCATACACTTTATCTCTCAACCAAATTTGGACCCAGGAGCTCAGTGTCATGGTGCAGCCAATAAGGCCAACAATATACTAGCCTTGTCTGTTGGTATTACCAGATGAATGGACAGCATTCTATAGCATCCTGCAACCTTACCCCTCACCTTAAAAATAGGTTTGGAACGATCGGCGTGACAGGGTCAGACTTACAAGATGCAGCTGTCTGCAACATGAATCAGGATTCATCGGTAGGTTCCATCAGCAGCAGTACCGGCTGCCCCATTACTTGCTGAGTGCATGCTGAGCAGTACCAGACAGGAGCCATCTTGTCCCCTATAGGTGGTAGTAGGGCTCCTGGGACACTCGGCGGCAGCAGCAGCAGCAGGTGCGCCACAGAGTTCCATTGGAAGAGCAGCGGTCACACTTGGTTCCTGCTGTGAACCACACAGGTGCTGCTGTATATGCAGGTGACCCCTTCAGGGTTTGGAGCCCAGAGTTAGGCATCTCTATTGCCTCTGGGTGTTACGCCCCTGCAGCTACAGTAATGGTGACTAACTTCTAAGTTCTGTGATGGTGAATGGAGGAATCTTGGCTTTTACCAAATCCTTCAGCATTGGAATTGGAAGGAAGAAAATGTTTTTTGATCAGACTACTATAGTATCTTTTCTTTCTTGGTTGACACAAGTACAGCCCCATGTCATTAATCCCAAGTTCAGAAGTATTGTAGTTAAGTTAAATGAGCAATTTTCACTTCCCCTTGTCCATCACTTGGGTATTTGGATACAGGTTGAGTATCCCTTATCAGAAATGCTTAGGACCACGAGCATTTCTGATAAGGGATTTTTCAGTTTTTTGGATTTTTTTTTTATTATACTTACCTGGTCCCCCTGATGGTCCCCCGGCATCCCCCAGCGTCCACGATGTTCCCCGGAGTCCACCGTGGCCTTCGAGATCCTCTTCAGCGGTCCCAGGGGTGCATTGCGCGAGTTTGCAGGCATCATCGGCGCACTCCCGCAATGCACCCCTGGGACCGAAGATGCTGCTGTGGATGCTGGGGGACATGGTAAGTATGAAAAAAGGGGCAGGGGGAGAAAAAACCCTGAAATATTCTGAAAAAACACGTTTTTTGGATATATACGGATACGGGATACTGTACCTGTATTGCATATCCATCATGTGTGCATTGGTCTATAGCAGTGGTTTTCCAACCTGGTCCTCAAGTACCCTCAACAGATCACCTTTTCCAGGTTACTGGACAATACTTTATAAAATGTATTTTCTTGGCAATTCCAGCAATAGCATTTATATTGCTAAGAAATGTTAGGTGTCAAAGCAAATGTACTGCTGTGTTCTGAAGCTCCAGAGGCGATTGTGGACTACGGGAAATGAGGTAAATGTGTTCTGACAGTGGTTCCAGCTCTACAGTCTGTATTATGTAGAGTATTATACTTTTGTTATATTAGGGATTTGTTATATTAGGGATTGAAGATACACAGCACTAAAGTAAAACAAGTAATGCATAGGTTCTAGTAAGGATGTTTCTTATGGTGATGTGTGCATTATTAGACATAGTACAATAATAGTATTAGTAACATCATTACATATTGTGTATATATATATATATATATATATATATATATATATATATATATATATACGAACGAATTAATCCAGGTGAGTGGAAAAATAGGAGGCGGCACTCAACATGTTGAGTGCCGCCTCCTATTTTTCCACTCACCTGGATTAATTCGTTCGTATATTATACCTTGTGGAAGGCACCTCCACCATTTCCCCTATCAGTCCAAGTGCCGGTCCCCATCGCCATATATATATATATATATATATATATATATATATATATATATATATATATATATATATATACTTTAGCAAGTAATATACACTACTATTCAAAAATTTGGGGTCACATAGAAAGTAAATTACGTTTGAAAGAAAAGCACTGTCTTTTTTTTTTTTCAATAAAGACAACATTAAATGATCAGAAATACACTCTTTACATTGTGAATGTGGTAAATGACTATACAACAGTAGCTGCAATTGTCTGGTTTTTAAAGGAATATCTACATAGGTGTATAGAGGCCCATTTCCAGAAACCATCGCTCCAGTGTTCTAATGGTACATTATGTTTGCTAATCGCGTTAGAAGACTAATGGATGACTAGAAACCCCTTGAAAACCCAAGCGCAATTATGATAGCACAGCTGAAAATGGGTTTGCTCGATAGAGAAGCTATAAAACTGGCCTTCCTTTGAGCTAGTTGAGTATCTGATTATCACATCTGCGGGTTCCATTATACTCTCAAAATGGCCAGAAAAAGAACTTTCATGTGAAACTCAACGGTCTATTCTTGTTGTTCGAAATGAAGGCTATTTCCATGTATGAAATTGCCAAGAAACTGAACATTTGTACTACTCCCTTCAAAGAACAGCACAAACAGGCTCTAACCAGAGTAGAAACTGAAGTGGGAGCTCCCGGTGTACAACTGAGAAAGAAGACAAGTACATTCGAGTCTCTAGACTCACAGGTCCTCAGCTGGCAGCTTCATTAAATGGTACCTGCAAAATACCAGCGTCTTAGTCTTCTAACCCCATGCGTCGTCTAATCCCAAAATCCTGTGATTGAAATCCCAGACATTTTGGGGCCAAATCAGGGGACCCTGCCGATACCGGGATTGGCCACTCTAGTCGATAGAGAAGAGGCAGTAAAACTGATGTTTTGCTGTTGTTGTTTTTTTCAAAGTGCTTGGGCACAGAGCTTATGCTCCACCCCCCAACACATGCAAAGCCCTGCCCCCGTGTTTTGATTGGCCCAGAGGCCAATCAGTAAAAAAATGGATGGCCATCGATAGGTAAAACATCGATGGACATCCATTGCATAATTTAACCCTATCAGTGGCCAGTTTTACTATTGTCATTGATGGCAACCATTGATAGTAATGGCAATGATAGTCATCCCTATTGCAAAGGAGGCTCACTTTTTGACACGGCCTGTGTTTGCCGGCAGCAGAGGAAAGGTAAGACAGGCTGTGGTGAACTTTTTATATCAATTAAATGTGAACGTTAAGGCTCTGGGTGCTACTGTATATACTGTAGAATGAATGTATCTTTGAATTCTAGCCCATATTAGCCAAATGTATGTTATGCATACTGTATATTGGGGATCTGTAAATAAATCAGCGAACCCCAATATTAGGCCCAATACAGTAAAAGTCAAATAAATATCTAAAATAACAAGGTTTAGGAATATGTATGATTTTAGGAATAAAAATCCCACTCTCCACAGTTTAAAGAGATGCAAATTGCAAGACACTTGACAGGTCCTTTCAGTGTATCGCTGCGGGTCATATTATAAGTGACCTTTAAATACATGAATAGATTGCAGCCAGGCACTGCTTGCTGTAACTTGACATTATTCAGTTCTGTAAAATACAATATCCTCTTTGAACTTCCTAAAAGAACAGAGATGACAATAAGCCACCTTTATGTCAAACGCTACCAAAATGACATTGGAAATATAATTCATTTTCCGATAAAGAATGAATTAGCTGGTGCACTCAAGTTTGAAAATGTTTGTTTCAGGTTATTTTTATTTTCAATAAGTATCTGGGAGATCAAACACAATAGCAAAAATAGAACATTAGGATAATAGATTTATCCTCACTAACCTGAGCCTGTAAGGGAACATTTTCTATATGTGTATAGCCAATACGTAGTCAGCTGAAGCCCTTTATTACTCATTTACTAACATTGACTAATGTTCAGTGGCAGTTTCTACCTATGGGCCGCAGGGCTGTAGCCCCACCACTGTAGTAAACCCAGATGCACTCACCTATTGGAAGTCTGACCTGCCAGTCACTAAGGCTGTCCCATTGGGAGATGTTCCCTCCCTCCGAGACGCCTTTCTGTGGGCTGCCGTGCAAAATCAGCTGCCGTGCAAAACCGGCGATCGCGCATGCGCATTACCTATATTGGTACTGCGCATGCGCTGATCCCAGTGCCTGTCATTTATATTGTACAGGCGCCGGTACCAAGATTCCTTCTCTGGGCTGTTGCCGAAGCAGCCATAGAACTGGCCACATGCGCAGTACAGATGTTTGTAGTGCGCATGTGCTAGTCCCGGCGCCTGTCATCAAAAGCACAGGGACCGGGGACCGGGAGAAGAGGCAGTGGCGGCGGCTACAGCTGCGGTGGCGTCAGGGGGTGCCTGGATCGTGCTACCCCCACGGCGGCTGTGGCCAGAGGCAGCCTCCGTCCCCCAAGAAGGTACGAGCCGCCACTGCTAATGTTTGATTTGTTATTTTCTTCAAATACGAATGAGAAAGTGACTGTACAATAGGACAGCTGATTTGTAAGCTGCTCCCACATCCAATCAGCACTGCAGGAAGTATGGCAGGCATCAGGAGTGGTTGCCATGAACAACATCTCATCTTCAGTAGAACTCCCATCTTCGTAAATGTAGCCCTTTGTGTGAGTATTCTATCACACAGCTGGCAACAGGCTTTCTGGTGAGTGATATTTGCTTTCCTGGCAAGGTACTGTAAATAGTTCGTGTTTTGAGGGCAAGAGTTGCAGCACTAGGTGCTATAACCGTCTTTGAAGTTGTCGGGAGGACATGGACTCTGTCCATGCCATTGTGTACCACAGACATCTCTGGCAGTGCTGGCTTCTCTATCCCATATAAATTGAAGTTTGCCTGTCTCAGCATCTAATGCTGGATATACAGATGGACCAGCCTCTTCCATCCAGCCCCCCGCCAGCCGCCGGAAGTGGACGCACGCGCACAAAGAATCCTCTTCTTAATTCAGTACGGAATTTCTTTTCCTCGAGCCTCAGTACATGCCCGCTTGTCCTAAGTATAGGCCTGTTAGTGAACAAATCATCTCCCAGTTCCATAAGACTCCCAATCCTGTATTTGAACATATTAATCACTAGGTGATTCATCGCGCCCTACGCATGAGAGCAGGAGGCATGAGAGCAGGAGGCTGGGCTATGAGGCATGATAGGGGCATGTGGGCAAAACAGCGTCAGCGACTCCCCAGTGGTGGAAGTTACGGTTCAGGAGAGCAGGAAGCTGGGTAGTGATAGGGGTGTGTGAGTATACGGGGGACTAAAGAGGGGCTTAGGGGTGCCGTGAATTGCGGGGGGTGCCGTGAATCAAGGGAGGGAGGGGGCGCAGGTGTGCGCGAATCGCGGTAGAGGGCGGGGGTCCGCAAAGCGTGGGAGGGGGCGTGAATTGCGCGAGGGGGGGTTGTGAATCGCGGGAAGGGGGGGGGCACGGGGCGTGATGAATCACCTAGTTGGATATATATTCTTGTAGAAGGATGGTAGGATGTTGCTGTCATTCAGAATGCATTTACATAAACAGTAATAGTAGCAGTAAAAGATCTGACTTAAAACACCTACAGTAAAACAGAACAGGTGTTATATATTATACAAAGAATTGGTTGATGATTTTTAAGTTTAACGTTGTCACTGGAAAAAAATTGCTACAAGAAAAAATCAACATAGAAAGTTTAACACATGTAAATGTTGACATAAGTGTGGCACTTCATTGGTGTCCATGTCGACACATGAGAATGAATATGAAAACATTCAAAAAAAGAAAAATAAATCTTCAAAAACTAATGTCAACCTTTTTCATTGTCGACCATAGCCGTGCCAGTGTTTTGCATGTGCCATTTAATCCTGGGGTTGCCGTGAATCGCGGGCGGGGGTGGGGGGGGGAGGGAGGAGGTGAGGGGTGTCCGCAAATCACGGGAGGAGGGGTCGTGGGTGGATGCCGCGAATCGTGGGAGGGGGGGCGCGGGGGGTTGCAGTGAATTGCGGGAGGGTGGGTCGCGGGGGCGGGGGGTTGCCGCAATGACAGGAGGGGGGGTCAGGGGTGGGGAATCGCGATAGGGGGGGTACCGTGTACCACGGGAGGGGGGGCCCGGGGAGTTGGCGCGAATCGTGGGAGGGGGGGTTGCGGGGTGCCGCAAATCGCAGGAGGGGGGGTGTGTGTGTGTCACGGGGTGGGGCCGCGAATCGCGGGAGTCACCGGGGGTGCCGCAAATTGCGGGGGGGGGGTGCTGCAAATCGCGGGAGGGGGGGGCGCGGGGGGTGCCGCGAATCGCCACAAGAAAAAATGTAAATGTTGACATAAGTGTGGCACTTCATTGGTGTCCATGTCGACACATGAGAATGAATATGAAAACATTGAAAAAGTGAAAAATAAATCTTGTCAACCTTTTTCATTGTCGACCATAGCCATGTCAGTGTTTTGCATGTGCCATTTAATCGTGGGGTTGCCGTGAATGGGGGGGGGGGGAGGGAGGTGCATACCTCCCAACATGACCCTCTCCAGGAGGGACACATTGCTCTGTTTCTGGGCTTTCTTCTAAATTTATGGATTACCATCACCTGTGCTTAAACACCCTTCTTATCAATTACCCTGTTTAAAACAGGTGATGACAATCATAAATTAAGATGGAAGTCCACAAACAGAGCATTCTGTCCCTCCTGGAGAGGGTCATGTTGGGAGGTATGGAGGTGTGGGGCGCTCACCTGGTGTGTCTGGTGAGTAGCTGTGTCTTTGCTGGGTAACATGGGGAGGCAGAGGGTGTCTGGCACTGTGCATACCTCCCAACATGACCCATGCCAGGAGGGACACAATGCTCTGCCGCTGGACTTTCTTCCTACTGTATGATTACCTCCATCTGTGTTGAACAGGTTAATTGATAGGAAAGGTGCTTCAACACAGGTGATGGCAATCATACATTAAAAGGAAAGTGCAGGAGCAGAGCAATGTGTCCCTCCTATGACTGTGGGCTCACTGGGCTGGTTCTCTGTCATGTGAGTCAGAGGCTCCACCCAGCGTTACAGCTTCAGACACACTTTGAGTGACAGATGTAGCCAAATATATAAGAGATATCACCTCTCAACCTCCGTTTCTCCAGTGAAAACATATTCAGCCTGGTTAACCTATCTTTGTATTCTAGTAATTTGAGACCTTTTACTAGCTTAGTCACCCTTCTCTGTACCTGCTCCAATTCATTTATGTCCTTTTTAAGGTGTGGTGCCCAGAACTGAACACAATATTCCAAGTGTGGTCTCACCAATGCCTTGGAAAGAGGCACTATCACATTCGCATCCCTTGAATCCATTCCCCTTTTAATGCATGCCAGTGTCCGGTATGTTTTTGCTGCTGCACTTCAGGAGTGTGCACTATTGCCCAATTTTTCATCTATGATAACCCCCAAGTCCTTCTCTACAGCAGAATTCCCTATAATAACTCCATTTAGCCTATAAAAAAGCTTGTTCATTTTGCTCCCATAATGAATTACTTTACATTTATTAAACTGCATTTTCCACCTTTCTTGTTTAATTAAGTAACTTTGTATTGTATCCACATCCTCTCCTGAGTTAAGTTCCTTACTCAATTTCTTGTCGTCCGCAAATATTGCAATTTAGCTCACTATGGGGGTTATTCTAGTCCATTCTTTCTGACAAAATCCTTCTTAGATGGACAAAACCATGTGCACTGCGGGTGGGGCAGATGTAACTTGTGCAGAGAGAATTAGATTTGGGTGGGGTTTTTCTTTAAAGTGAGATCTATATTGAAGTGTAAAATCATGCAGTCAGTATTTTCCCTGCACAGAAACAAAATAACTCACCCAAATCTAATTCTCTCTGCACATGTTACATCTGCCCCCCTGCAGTGCACATGGTTTTGTCCATCTAAGAAGGATTTTGTCAGAAAGAATGAACTAGAATAAACCCCTATGTCACTTCCTATATCATTAATAAATATATTAAACAAGGTGGGTCCCAATATTCAACCTTGTGGGACTCCACTTTGGACCTTACCCCAGCTGGAATGTATGCCATTTACCACCACTCTCTGATCCCGATTGTGCAACCAGTTTTTAATCCAATTACAAATTTTATCTCCTAACCCCATGTTACCAAATGTTATTTCAGGGGATATTTGAGGAAAAATGACTTCACAGAAAGGGTAGTGGATAAGTGGAATAGCCTCCCATAAGAGGTGGTAGAGGCAAATACATTAGAGCAATTTAAACATGCTTGGGATAGGCATATTGATATCCTTACAAAGAAATAAGGATCAAATATGGTTTGAGGTAACATGTTTAAAAAAGGGGCAGACTAGATGGGCCAAGTGGTTCTTATTAGCGATGAGTGATTCATATTCCGTGGAATCTGAACCGCTCCCAAATACAGCCCGGCTTGACGGCAGCGAGCCGCGCTTACGAGTTTCAGGCTTTGTTCAGAAACCCGAGCCCAGCCGAATGTGGCAATCTTGTGTTGTATTCTAGCAAGACATCAAGTCTTTAGAGGCTCTGTGTCCCGAGAATTTGGCGCCATTTCACACACGCTTCCAGAAGCAGTGCATTGGTCTCAGCGTGTTGTGCAGAGGGGTGTTGTGCAGAGGAGTGTTGTGCAGAGGAGTGTTGTGCAGTGCAGAGGAGTGCTGTGCAGTGCAGAGGAGTGCTGTGCAGTGCAGAGGGGTTTGTGCAGTGCAGAGGGGATTGTGCAGGGATTTGTGCAATACACCATATACTACTGTCCAATACACCATATACTACAATATACTACACAATACACCATATACTACTGTCAGAAGTTCCATGTGTGATTGTTCTGCCTCCACGCAGTGTTATACAAGCTGCGCATAAAAAATAAATAATAATAATTTTGCTCTTCTTTATTGTTTGTGTGTACTACACCCCAATACACCATACTGATACTGTCAGAAGTTCCGTGGGTTAATAACCAGCCAGCTTGCTGCAGACCTTGGCCTAAATTGAATGAAAACAAAATTGTGAGCTGTAAATTGTCTGAAAAGGGCTGGAAATGAATGTTATTGAGGATATTACTCTAGGGACAAAAAAACAAAAAAAATTACGTGATTTTTGAGAAAAATCCAAACCAAAGCTTTTCACTGCCGCTTGACAAAGCCAAATCCAAATCCATGCGACGAATCCCAATCCAAATCGTCAGCCCCAGCGCCAATCTTTAGTTCTTATCTGCCATCAAATTCTATGTTTCTATGTATTAATAACCTTTTATGAGGCACCATGTCAAAAGCTTTAGCGAAATCAAGAAGTATTACAGCAACAGATTTCCCAAAGTCCAGCCCCCTACTGACTTCCTCATATAAGCTAATTAAATTAGTCTGACATGATCTATTTTTAATGAACCCATGCTGAGCCTTACTTATCACTACCTTCTGTTGTAAGACATTTTGGATAGCATCTCTTATTCATTCTTCTAAAATGTTTGTGTTTATGTAAGGCTGATGGGTCTATCATTTTCAGGGTTAGTTTTGCTACATTTTATCCATATTGGTACTATGTTACCTGTGCACCAGTCCTTTGGTACCATCCCCGAGTTTATTGATTCATGAAATATGATATAATGGTAGTGCTATGACGGAACTCAATTCTTTTATTTAGATTGACAATTCTGGGCTATTAGATATATATATATATATATATATATATATATATATATATATATATATATATATATATATCCAACAGGGGTTTGGCACTCCTTATAACCAGAATATCAATTGCACCGGTGCCAGCACAAGAAAATTTTTGTAGAAGACTTGAGGTGGGGCACTCGTGGCTATTCTTTCAATAAACTAGACTGGCCAACCTGGTCATCAGGTTCCAAAGAGTAAAGAAAAAGACATACCTTTATAGCACAATGAACCAGGGAAGTGAGGCTGAGACGCCGGGAGATGGGAGAGCCGCCCACGGGACGCAGCATGATGACGTCACACGCTCAGCTCGTGAACAGCGTGTGGAGAGCTTGGTTGTCATGGAGATGGCAAACCAGCTTACTCCAGCGCTGCGGGGACAAAAATTATCACCAAAATATGAAGGAAAAGGATGTGGGGAGTGAATGTAGAACCTATTAAACATCAATAATAAAAGAGAATGAGAAGAAAATTATTAATCAAAAAAGTCTGCACGGAGTCTCAATCTCACTTCACAGGCAATATATGACGGCAGCTAAATAGAGCAAAAATGAAACATATAAATAGAAACATAGTTGCAACATCTCACAAGAGAAGATACAGTACCATATAACAATCACTATTAGAACATGGTCAAATGAAGTAGTACTGATAGAATACAATTATATAGTATATAATACATCAAAATTATAAAAAACTATCAGTGTCAGCGGAAAACAGCAAAGGAAATTTGCTCATTAAGGCCTTTAGGCGCAATGGTGCCAAGTCGGTGTATCCACCGGGCTTCGCATTGCAACAATTGGGTACCACGGTGACCATCACGGATATTGGGGGGCACCCAGTCAATCATCCGATACCTTAAGCTGTTGAGAGGATGATGGTGTTCAACAAAATGTCTAGCTACAGGATGTTCGCTAGCACCAGAGGCCAAAGCTTGGCGGATAGTGCTCCTGTGCATAGTCATTCTTTCTTTGAATTTCCTAATAGCTTTGCCTATGTAAGACAAACTGCAAGGGCATATCAACTGGTAAATAATAAAGGAAGAATTACAGGTAAGGTTGTGTCGAATTTTAAATATATGACCTGTATGGGGGTGGTTAAACGAATCACCCGACAAAAGGAATTGACAGGTGGTGCATGCGCACCTAAAACAGCCTTTTTCCTATTGGCACCTAACCGTGTCGTTGTAAAAGGTTCAGGGTTAATGGAGATATTGGTTTTCACCAAAATATCCTTCAGACTGCGTCCATTGGAGTAGCACGGCATAACCTGATGCTCACCAAGGGGTAAAGACATGCCACTTTTGATTAAGGGCCAATTGACTTTGACCAGGGCTGTCGTGTCATTAGAGACAACATTATACCTGTTAACCCAGGGCATAATCTTGGGCATGGTTTTGTCTTTAGTTCTAGGTTGAAGCAGAGTCTCTCGGTTTAATTGTAATACCTTGTGTTTACAGGCAAGCAAATCATGGCGATTAAAGGCACGTTGCAAAAATTTTTCAATGAGAGCATCTAATTGAAGCTCACAATCTGCTCGATCACTATTGATACGATAATAGCGCAGCATTTGTGAGTATGGTAAGGACAAAACAAGGCTGCGGGGATGGCAACTGGATGGTGATAGCAAGGTGTTGCGATCAGTTGTTTTAGTATAGACACTGGTGGAAATGACACCTGTATTAAGAGAAACTTTAACATCCAAAAAATTTACCTCGTTGCTAGAGGTTTCAAATGTAAATTTGATAGCATTATTGGTGTTGTTATGTTTCAAAATTACATCGTGGAGTAGACCAACATCACCTTGCCAGATAGCAAACAGGTCATCTATATGCCTCTTAAAAATAATAAAATGACCAGCAATAAACGAATCAGAAAGAAAAATGTCAAACTCAACAGAAAACATGAAAATATTAGCATATGAAGGAGCCACGGAACTGCCCATTGCACAGCCCCGTAACTGTAAATAAAAAGTGTTGTTATGAATAAAAAAAATTGTTATGCAAAATTAAGTCCATGAGTTCAATCAGAAAATCAATTTTAATAGAATCAAAATCACTATTTGAGTTGAGGAACCGTCTCAGGGCAGTCAGACCCAGCGAGTGTGGAATCATAGTATATAAATTTACCACATTGATAGTGGCCAAATGGCAGTTGTCAGGTAATCTCAGGAGCTGGTGTAAGATTTGCAAAAACGTGGTGGTATCAAGAAAAAGGTCGGTTGTAGCTTAATGAGAGGCTGGAGTACATCATCCAAGTATGTTGCTGTCGGTTGTAGCAATGACCCACATGCCGACACAATAGGTCGTCCCGGGGGAGGGGATAATCCCTTATGAATTTTAGGGAGTGTGTACAGACACGGTGTAATTGGAAAGTCTGGAACCAGGACATCTTGAATGTCTTGTGTATCTATACATGTATATGTATAATGTATTGTGTCTCTCTCTCTCTCTCTCTCTCTCTATTTATATATATATAAAGAAGTTTTACGCAAGCAGACCGGAAAGATACCTTTATACGATTGCAGCAGCACATGATTCTGTGAGTACAGATACGCCACCCACACCACTTCTTTTAAAGATACCATTACGTGTTTGACCTTACCTTAGATTGTGTAAGTGAGGTATGCACCTCAAACCATATATCCTAATCCTATGTGAAGATTATAAACAAATACACCCATTGTTGTATTTTGCCTCTTCTACCCACATATTTCGTGAATTAAAACTTCAAGGATTTGGAAACGAAAAACAGAAGTGACACAACAACAGATCACCCTTATAAAGGAAGTATTATTTAATCTATTTACTGGGTGTCCACACGAGGGAGCGCCCAATCGAGTGAACCATCTTTTCTTTCCTCCACAACCAGAGCACACTAGCTACCGGCAGCCTGGGGTGGCCAGGCCCGCTCACAGTAGAGTAACTATAAAAACAGCCCCGCCATGAATTTTGTTGGTGCCCCCCCCCCCCCCGCCGCCGTTGTGTGGCCGGGACCGCAGAACTACTTGTCTGCGGTCCCGGCTCTCCTCCTGGCTGGATCCTGTAGTACTAATGAGAAAATATCTCAAACAAAATGTCCGCCCCCAGCGTCCTCAAAAAGTGTCTGCTGTTAAGGGGGCGGACATTTTGTGTGAGCTGTTTTTTTCATTAGCACTGCAGGAGCCAGCCAGGAGCAGCACATCGATAGCCCCGCAGACCCCCGCGCCCACACCTACTCAGCGTCTCCCCGCGACCACGGGGTCTTCGGCACTATAGTTATGCCACTGCCCAAGCGGTGAGTGTCAGTGCCTGAGTATAAGCCAGACAGCCGCATGCACACTAGCTCCCCGCAGTCTGGTTCGGCCAGCCCCACGCGGTGTCAGTGACTGGGTATCAGCCAGACTGCCACAGCGCATGAGCTCCTGGGAACCCGTAGCGGCCAGCCCCGTGCAACGAGTGTCAGCAAGCCTCCCATCACTGGGAGGCTGACTGCTGTGCTCAGTGTATGTGTTTTGGAAGCTGTGAGTCAGGACTGGTTCTGTCACCCACCCTCTGGTCTCTTACTCTATCAACCCCCCCTCCCAGTGTTCGGTCACCCCCCCATGTTCTGTCATTATTACATCCCCCTATGTGTTCTTTCAACCCACCCCCCTCCAGCGATATGCAGAACCGCTTCAAAGCCCCGGACAACAAGCATGTATCCCCATGAGCAAGGAGCATATAAACTTCACCTGGCAAAGACCATATAACCTCCCTGGGTAACAAGCATGTAACTCCTCTGTGGCAACAAGCATGTCATCTCCCTTGGCAATGAGCAAGTAATTTCCCCTGGCAAACGAGCATGTAACTCCCCCTGGCGATGATCATGTAATTCCCTGTGGCAGCGAGCATGAAACCCCTGGCAAGGAGCAAGTACCCATTGGCAATGAGCATGTAGGTAAGAAGCACATATGTGGCTTAATAAGTAATAGGCATTATGGTGTGTGGTAATTGGCATTAAAGTGTGTGGTATACTATGTAATAGGTCTTACGGTGTGTGGTATAATATGTAATGGTCATTGTGATGTGTGGCATAATATGTAATAGTCATTATAGTGTGTGGTATAATATGAAATAGTCATTACGGTGCATGGTATAATATGTAATAGGCATTATATTGTAGGGTATAATGTATAATAAGCATTATAGTGTGGTACAATGTGCAATGGGCATTACTGTGTGTAGTGTAATGGGCAGCTCGCCCCACCCTGTCCTCAAACCATCTTTCTTGCAATAAAGCCATTCACAGGTTAAAGGGGGCGGAGCCCCTTACAACGGTAGGGCTCTCCGAATCACCTAGCATATATATATATATATATATATATATATAGATATATATACCATAGCAATCTCAGGCACTCTTCTCTGACAACTTGTTTAGGAAATAAATGTACACCCACAACAGTAGGTTATGTCAACGTTTCGAGTACACGACTCTTTATCAAGACATGAAGAAAAGAAAACATGGTACTTACATTTATAGTAGTGGTCTAATACAAACAAACACCAGTGCAAGCTGCAGCTCCCCACGTGTGCGCCCCACGGGACCCCAGTGACGTCATGTGGGCGCCGATACGCTTACCGGACCCATCAGAACGGAGGTGGGGGCGTATTCTTGGGAGAATGCATTAAACAAATATTGTGTCACCTAAGCAGAAAAACAAATTGCAAAAAATAAATTTTAAAGGAACGCAAAACACAAATCCACATTGAACAGACTTATAATACTGTAGCATGACTTATAAATAGTAACTTTACTTTGCTACAATGTACCGTTCTTGTAACAATAATATTAACTTTTCAGTGGAAGTTTTGCCAGGAACGTCAATTGGCTGAACAGACGCAAACTGTCAGAATCAGTTGGTGCTACTATGTGTAGCATATGGCCGGCTTAGGGTTAACGGGTATAAGGAAGCTCACATCGTTTGAGCAATTCTAACTGCGCAAGAAATCGGGCAGAGAGAGACTACACAGGCCGTGTTGGAAGGTGCTGAAGAACAAGGGAATGTAAATGGGGGATTTACAAAAAACACGTCAGTGAAAGTTGTTCATTGAGCCCGAGTGGATGTACCGTTTGCAGCCGGTGTATCCACTTGGCTTCACATTTAAGCAGCATCTTGTTTCTATCCCCCCTCTCTTGGTGGGAGGTACACTGTCAATCATCTTGTATCTTAACGTGGGTAACGAATGTTTAAGGTCCCTGAAATGTCTGGCAACAGGCTGTTCAGAGATTTTGCCTTCAAGAGCTGCTCTGATAGTGGATCTGTGGTTGGCAATACGTTCTTTGAACTGGGTAGTAGTCTTGCCAATGTATAATAAACCGCAGGGACACTTTATGTAATAAACTACATACTTGCTACTGCAAGTAACGGGGTAGCGGATTTTGTATTTTTCTCCCGTCCTAGGGTGAAAGAAATTATCTCCTGTTTCTAGGTTTGCACAGGTTGTGCAACCCACGCACTTGTAATTTCCATTTTTGCGAGTCAAGAAATGAATCTGTGGTTTGGGGTTGAAATTACCAATGTCGTTGTGGACGACATAATCTTTGAGGTTTTTTCCTCTCCTATATGATGGCAAAAATGTGCTATCTTTTCGGCTAGGCAGAGATTTATTGGACAAAATAATTGCCCAGACTTTTCTTGCCGATTTGACAAGGGATTGGCTCTGGTTGGTAAATTTCTGAGTCCAGACTACTTTATTCTCTAGTTTTTTGTCAGATGTAGAATTGAGAACAGTCATTCTGTCTAATTTGAGCACTTTAAGTTTGGTATTTTTCAAGAGTTTATGTGGGTATCCCCTTTTGAGAAAATCAATGATCATTACATCAATTTCACGTTCAGCATCCTCGACCCTGCTGCTAATTCTTAATGCCCTTAAAAATTGTGAGTAGGGGAGACCCCATTTTAATGATGGGGGTGGTGACTCGAACCATGGAGTGTAGTATTGCGGTCTGTGGGTTTTTTGTACACAGTTGTGACAATGGCATTGTCGGGGACGATTTGCACACTCACATCTAAGAAATTGATGGAGGTGGGGCTGCAATTGTATGTGACATTGATCGATTGATCACTATCATTAGCTTTGTTTATAAATGAATGGAATTTGTCAGCACCATCCAACCAAATTAGGAAGATATCATCTATATAGCGATAGAACACGCTGATAGCTGCAGCTATTTCTGGATTGCTAAAGAAAATGTCATTCTCTATCTCATGCATAAATACATTTGCAAAGCTTGGCGCTACACAAGATCCCATCGCCACCCCTGAGACCTGCAAAAAGAATTGGTTATCAAAAAGAAAATAGTTACGGGACAGTGCAAGATCTAATAGTTCAATAAAAAATAAAGCATCGGGGCCATTGTAGAGGTTGCTAGACAGTACAGCTCTTTTAACTGCTTGAATACCTCAATGATGGGAAATAGAGGTATAGAGTGATACCACATCTATGGTGAATAATAGGCTGTCCGGGGGTAATACAGAAATATCAACCAATTTTTTCAAAAAAGTGTTAGTATCTTTCAAATAAGTGGATTGGTGTTGCACCACTGGTTGCAGGAACATGTCCAGGAATTGGGCCACCGGATAAAATATAGAATCTCTGGCCGAAATAATCGGGCGGCCTGGCGGTCTCACGGCGTCTTTGTGGATCTTCGGGATGGTGTACAGTAGAGGCGTCTTAGGGTGTTCTGTTATGAGGGAAGTGCGGACCGAGTCTGGGATAATGCCAGAGGTGACACCATGCTGGAGAAGTGTATCAAGTTCTTTTTTAAAAGTGTTGGTCGGATCTTCATCAAGTCGTCTGTATATCTGGTCATCAGATAACCTTTCTTCCAGAACCCTCACTGCCGCAGAGCAGAGGGTATTAAATAAAGGTTTGACGTTTGTCCCTACCACAACCCCAGATCCCTTTGAAGACAAGGTCGATTTATTCAAATTTGTCCGTCGCCTCAGACTGAGAGAATTCTTTGCTGACAGCCCCTCGACTCCTGTCCCCCCACAGAAGATACACAAAAAAATCTGTGTTTGACCCGAATTCAAACAACACGGCGATAAAAAGTTTCACAGACTATGTTGACAACATTATCTCCAACAACACTGACAATAGCAACATCTTGTCCTATAACCTTTCCTCCGATGAAAAGCAGGCCCTCAAAAATCTCAGTTCGTATACTGATATAGTGATCAGGACGGCTGACAAAGGTGGAGGATTGGTGGTCCAGGACACTGTTGACTACAAGACTGAGATATACCGCCAATTATCTGATGACCAGATATACAGACGACTTGATGAAGATACGCCGCTGACGGATCCCAACGTGCACGGGGAAGGAGGAAGGGGGAGAAGGATACCTTACACCACGCCGGGTGTGCTGGAAGAAGTCAGGAGCTTAGACTGTCAGTTCCCCATGGAGGAGGGGAAGCTGCAACAGTCCCACAGAATGCGTTTCACCACGTGGGCTTGGTCACCTGTAAGCCTATACTGTATGTCAGAAAAAATATATGAATGAAGGGGATCTCAATGGAAGCATCCATAAGAGTTTCCCTCATTTAGCCCCTTAGGAGCAACCATGTCTAATCTTGCAATCCACCTACTTTCGAGTTGTAGTAATTTAAGACCCCTGTCACCTCCTCTAATAGACGGAGGGACTGTATCTATCATTCTATACCGTAAGGTATTTAGGGGATGTTGGTGGGTAGCAAAATGGCGAGCCACCGGTTGCTCGCTGGATCCTTTTTCTATAGCTAGGCGAATGGCGGATCTATGCGCCGTCATGCAATCCTTAAATCTGCATTCGGTTTTCCCGATGTACATGAGTCCACAGGGACAAACAATTTGGTATACGACAAAGGTAGAGGTGCAATTGAACCGATTTCGTATCTTAAATTTGTACCCTGAATGAGGGTGGTTGAAAGAGTCTCCAGCCAAAAGGAATTGGCATGGTACACAACCACATCGGAAATTGCCACATTTATCACTTTGTAAAAATGATTTGCTGGCTTTGGGGCATTTTAATTTTGCTATATCAGTTTTAACTAGCCAGGAACGCAGGTTTTTGCCTCTCGAGAAGCATGGCATGAGTCTGGTGTTGCCAAGGCCTAAATTAGGATCAGTGGCTACAGTGGGCCAGTGCTTTTTTGCTATTTTTTGAATTTGACTGGCCTCTGTGTTAAATTTGCAGACCCATGGGAGAATGGCCTCTTTGGTACCCTGAGAGTTGGATTTGGGGCTAAGTAGATTATCCCTTTCTAAATTTAAAGCTTTTTCTTTGGCCTCTATCAGTGATTTGTGAGAGTACCCTCGACTCCGCAATTTGTTGATGAGCGCCTCAATTTGAAGGATGGCAGTGTTTTTATCGCTGTTAATACGACAGATACGATAATGATAGTATCTATCATTCTTTACCGTAAGGTATTTAGGGGATTTAGGGGAAATAGAAGGCCATTCAAGTGACTCCATATACAGAGACCTTTTAAGGTTGAAGAGAAAAGAGGTCGACTTTCATCTACACTGTTTATCCCTCAGTGACTATTACAAACTCAAGCATATTCCACGAGGATTTAGAGTCAAAAACTGTCCCACGATTGGTCGATACGACCCCACTTTTTGTAAACGGTGGATTGGCATTGTCAACAAGTGCTCCCTAGACCTAATCCTGCTTGATAACTCGGAGGCCGTGTGGGCAGAGATAACTGATAAACATAAAAAAAACAATAATAAAATTTTATTAGGGGTATGCTACAGACCGCCAAACGTGAACGATAGGGACGAGTCTCTACTCCTAAACCAAATCAAAAAATCATCAGATCAGGGGCAGGTAATAATAATGGGGGATTTTAATTTACCAGATATTGACTGGAAAAATGAGACATGTAAATCATCTAAAAGCAGTGGGTTCCTAAGCTTGCTCAAGGATCAGTTTATCACTCAAACGGTAGATGCTCCAACCCGTAATGGGGCACTATTGGACTTAGTATTAACAAATAACATAGATTTAGTTTCAAACACCAGAGTAATTGAACACCTAGGGAACAGTGACCACAACATGGTCTCACTGGAAATCAACTTCCGAAAACCTCAATATAATACAGGACCGGGTAAAGTACTAAACTTCAGAAAAGCTAATTTCATTTTATTCCGGGAAGCTCTAAAAGAAATTAATTGGGGAGAGTTATTCGAAGGAAAGAAGGCAAAGGAAATGTGGGATACATTTAAAAATGTGCTAGAATCACTAACTACTAAATACATTCCAAAAGTCAACAAGGGTAAATTTAACAAAAAAAAGCCAACATGGTTGGACAAAAAAGTAAGGACAGCGATCAACAATAAAACAAAAGCGTTTAAGTTCTATAAAAATAACGTAAATGAGGAGACGTTCATCAAGTATAAAGAAACAAACAAAACTTGTAAAGAAGTAATCAAAGTAGCTAAAAGGGAAAATGAAGAGCGTATAGCCACAGAAAGCAAAACTAACCCCAAGAAGTTTTTCAAGTACATAAACAGCAAGCGAATAATTAAAGAGAACATAGGCCCACTAACAGATATCAACGGTAAAAATTTTGCAGAAGATAATGAAAAAGCGGAAGTGTTAAATAAGTTCTTCTCATCAGTATTTACTAGGGGAGAGCAGTTAGTGGAAAGCACAGATACCTCAACTGGAACAAACAAACCGGATCACAATATGGATCTCTCGACCGAGGATATCATTTTGAGGCTCAGCAAAATAAAAACTAACAAATCACCAGGGCCAGGTGGTATACATCCTAGGGTACTAATGGAGTTAAGGGAGGAACTAGCGACCCCTCTATATTGCATTTTTGAAAATTCACTATCAACAGGTATGGTACCAAAAGACTGGAGAATAGCAGAGGTAGTGCCAATATTTAAAAAAGGTAAAAGGGATGACCCTGCAAATTACAGGCCTGTGAGTTTAACATCAATAGTGGGTAAAATATTTGAAGGAATTTTAAGGGATGGTATCCTGGAATACTTAGACCTTCATAGTTTACTTAGTATTAACCAACATGGGTTTGTGAAAAATCGTTCCTGCCAGACAAATTTACTGGGCTTCTACGAGGATGTCAGCAAAAACCTTGATAATGGAAACGCAGTAGATGTGGTCTTCCTTGATTTTGCAAAAGCTTTTGATACAGTACCACACAAGAGGTTGATAAATAAAATGGTGGACCTGGGACTAGGTGCAAATATCTGTAGATGGGTAGGGAACTGGCTGTGTAATAGAGAACAAAGAGTGGTTGTGAACAGTGCAGTATCAACTATGATACCAGTACTAAGTGGAGTGCCACAGGGTTCGGTACTGGGGCCCATCTTGTTTAACATTTATATTAACGATATCGGGATGGGGATTCTCAGCGATGTATCCATCTTTGCTGATGACACAAAACTGAGTAGAGTTATTGAATCAACAGAAGATGTGAACATACTTCAAAATGATCTTAACAAACTAGATGAGTGGGCTAAAAAGTGGAAGATGAGGTTCAATGTGGATAAATGCAAGGTTATGCATCTTGGGAGACGTAACCAGTGTGCAAGTTACAACCTAAGCGGGGAGGAATTAGGTACTTCAGCACTTGAAAAGGATCTAGGAGTCCATATAGATAATAAGCTGGGGTGCAGTGTTCAATGTCACATTGCAACAAAAAAGGCCAACAGAATTCTAGCATGTATTAAAAGGGGCATGGAAACTAGGGACTCAAAAGTAATTATTCCACTGTACAAGGCATTGGTTAGACCGCACCTTGAATATGGAGTACAGTTCTGGGCCCCACACTATAAAAAGGACATCATGGAATTGGAAAAAACCCAAAGAAGAGCAACAAAGCTTATTAGGGGAATGGAGAATTTAAGCTATGAGGAGAGATTAAGCAAGCTAGGACTGTTTACACTAGAGAAGAGACGTTTAAGGGGGGACATGCTCAACATGTACAAATATATCAGGGGCCAATATAAGGAACTCTCAAGCACTCTTTTTACTGCAAGAAAGGAAACTAGGACACGAGGGCACGAATTTAGATTAGAGGAAAGAAAATTTCGTTCCCTCAAAAGAAAAAATTTCTTTACGGTCAGAGCAGTCAAACTTTGGAACTCTCTTCCTGGAGAGGTGGTGTTGACAGATACAATAAATACGTTCAAAATAAGGTTGGACAAGCATTTATTGGATAAAAATATCCAGGGGTACTAATAAGAACCATATTCTGTCTTTTACAAGGGATAAGCTATTAAAACGTAGGTTGAACTAGATGGACGCAAGTCTTTATTCAGCCTTATCTACTATGTAACTATGTAACTATGTAATTGAACAGTCGACAAAAGAACTGGAGAAAATCAGAATAAAGATCTCGGCCTTCGAAACATCCCATATGCCAACATTATTAGCAGATAAAGAAGAAGATTGGCTCGCCAAACTACAGGGTCAAGTAATACAATATAAGCAAGAACTTTTAAAGTTCAAAAAAGAAAAAATGCAAAAAGTCAACATGGACTATGAGCGACACACCGTTTACCGCTGGCTTGCTGACCCATCATTTAATGAGGGCCGGCGTCAACCCTTTTTCAGGAGAAACAAAAAGCCCTTCTCCAGATTTGAGAATGACAGCTCACAGGACTCGGCCAGCAGTAACTCTGAACAGGACAAGAGACGAGCCACTGCGGTCCCTTTAGGAGTGGCTACACGGGCCCACATCGCAGGCGCAAGCGCCAATTCACGCGGCACGGTGGGCAAAACACAAGGCAGAAAAGCCGGGCGCCCCCCGAAAGCGAAGTAAGCCCCATATACAACTTGTCATCCCATGAATTAACCCCAGGTGAACACCAGCTCCTAAGTAAAGGGTTATCATTCGTACCATCTAATCACTTCGACCCTCTACAGTGGAATATTGAGAAAAATGCTCTTTACCGCAAATTAAAGCTCAAAGAGTTTTTCCATGCCCGACCACCAGACCCTAACGCAAGGCAGATGCACCAACCATTACCAGATAAACTTAAACAGTATGCTCCAAGGTCTACATTTGACCCCTTGTCAAACAGCGCAAGCATCAAGACCTTTGTGAGAATGCTTGATCAAGATGTGACCAATGAAGTGAAAAAGCCAAGAACACAGCATTTAAACCTTACTCCAATTGAGAGAACGGCCCTCAAAAGTCTGTCCACCAACAAGCAAATTACTATACGTCCGGCGGACAAAGGTGGAGGGATAGTCCTCCAGGATTTACAAGATTATAAAGCAGAGGCAGAATCACAATTAAACGATCCGGAGGTATACATACCTCTTACTCAGAACCCTACAGCCACTTGTAAAAAGAAACTCATCCAGGTATTACAAAAAGCCATCACAGTGGATCTTATAGATGAGGATTGGATGAAGGCCCTTGTTCCGGAACACCCCGTAGTCCCGTTATTTTACCTGATCCCAAAAATCCACAAAGATTGCAACAAACCCCCTGGCCGTCCTATTGTGGCTGCAAGAAATTCGTTATTCCAGCCGGTTGCCACTTTCCTGGACTCTATCCTCCAACCGCTTATCAAACAAGAACCCAGTTTCTTGTTGGACACAGGACATTTTCTTTCCAAATTGGCTCTTGTCCCCAGCGTTCCAGTGGACAGTTGGCTAATAGGCATTGATGTCGTGAGCCTATATACTTCTATCCCCCACTCATTTGGACTCGCAGCTGTGAGACGCTTCCTCACCGGAAAGCAAAATTTCACAGAGGCACAAATCGATTGTATTATTGACCTGTTTGAATTGATTTTAACCAACAATTTTTTCCTATATGATGACAGGTTTTTCTTGCAAACACGGGGCTGCACGATGGGATCATCCGCAGCTCCGTGTTATGCTAACATAGTCATGTTTGCCATAGAGGATGAACTCTTCTATGGAAATGAGGTCATGGCGTCTAACACCGTTATGATGGGTCGCTATATAGACGACCTCATTCTGGTCTGGAGAGGTCAAAAACCTAAGTTTGAAGAGCTGCTAGAACAGTATCATGGTCGGGCAGGACCTATAAGGTTCACCTATACCATGAGCCAATTGGAGTTAAATTTTTTGGATGTGAAAATCAGCATTACCGAGGGCCAATTTACCACCTCGGTGTACAGCAAACCAACAGATCGCAACCAACTGCTGTTGGCAAGTAGCTGTCATCCAAAATCCTTGATACGCGGGTTACCATTTTCCCAAATGGTCCGCATCTGTCGTATTAACAGCGATAAAAACACTGCCATCCTTCAAATTGAGGCGCTCATCAACAAATTGCGGAGTCGAGGGTACTCTCACAAATCACTGATAGAGGCCAAAGAAAAAGCTTTAAATTTAGAAAGGGATAATCTACTTAGCCCCAAATCCAACTCTCAGGGTACCAAAGAGGCCATTCTCCCATGGGTCTGCAAATTTAACACAGAGGCCAGTCAAATTCAAAAAATAGCAAAAAAGCACTGGCCCACTGTAGCCACTGATCCTAATTTAGGCCTTGGCAACACCAGACTCATGCCATGCTTCTCGAGAGGCAAAAACCTGCGTTCCTGGCTAGTTAAAACTGATATAGCAAAATTAAAATGCCCCAAAGCCAGCAAATCATTTTTACAAAGTGATAAATGTGGCAATTTCCGATGTGGTTGTGTACCATGCCAATTCCTTTTGGCTGGAGACTCTTTCAACCACCCTCATTCAGGGTACAAATTTAAGATACGACATCGGTTCAATTGCACCTCTACCTTTGTCGTATACCAAATTGTTTGTCCCTGTGGACTCATGTACATCGGGAAAACCGAATGCAGATTTAAGGATCGCATGAAGGCGCATAGATCCGCCATTCGCCTAGCTATAGAAAAAGGATCCAGCAAGCAACCGGTGGCTCGCCATTTTGCTACCCACCAACATCCCCTAAATACCTTACGGTATAGAATGATAGATACAGTCCCTCCGTCTATTAGAGGAGGTGACAGGGGTCTTAAATGACTACAACTCGAAAGTAGGTGGATTGCAAGATTAGACGTGGTTGCTCCTAAGGGGCTAAATGAGGGAAACTCTTATGGATGCTTCCATTGAGATCCCCTCTATTCATATATTTTTTCTGACAATTTCCATGTTCAGTATTTGCATTTTTTAATGTACATTTTTTATGGATTTTTTATGTATATTTTGCATGCATATTGTCCATATCCATGCACATTTTGTATCATGTTTAAAGCCATGTCAGTACGGTGTCCAGGCGCTTAGCGCATGCCATACTTGTCTTTTTTCCTTTTGTTTTCATCACATATTCACGGCATGTTTTGTTGATGTTCCCACAGCGTCTTGGTTGCCTTGACAACCAATTCCCCAGGCAGCGTGAGCCCCGACGTCTGGCGGCGTGACGTCATCCATACTGGCCACGGCAGGACGGAGAACGAACCCCCCCGCCGACGTGCGGCTTCACGCTCCACATCAACTGGGTTGTAAGTATAAATAATGGTATGCACTGTCACTTTCTCTGTACTTGACTTGAAAACAGTTTATTAAAAAACTGAAACGTTGTCTACAACCGCCTCCCAGAGCGTATGTTTCACAGCTGAGTGCCGCACCTCGGATACACTGTACAAGCAGCGGACACCCCGCTTTAGTGAAGGCACCAGCGACAGCCATTCTTTTTACTTTGGAGTGCCGGACCACGCAATCTCTCTCTCTCTATATATATATATATATATATATATATATATATATATATGTAAATATGTACTGTATGTCTTATGGTGTGTGTGCATTTGTGTGTTGATTGCTTGTTATATTTATATACATATATATATATATTCCATAATAGAGACAAACACATGACAGTTATTGATAGAGGAGTTACAGTATTCTATATAATACTGATGGCCTCTAGTTTATTTTCCAGTTGTGATGGTGGCTCCCACCACGAGCTCTAAGCTTGGGGAGACGTTTGATACAGTGCCTGGGTTTGCTGCGGAACTGTATTACATTACTCTTAGAGATGTTCCCGCTGGGCTACCCTGTGCACCAGGGAGATGCATGTGCATAGGTATGAGACAGCCTAGCTTGTGCAATTTGTTCTGGTTCTCTGGGTCTGGAACAAATAAAACAATTTTGCTTGTTTGTTCCTTTCTACCTAACTGCAAATCCCATCCAGATTTTTTTTTTCCTGCCCATTTGTCAGTTCAAGTATTGGTGCAGCTCTGAGCAGCACTTAGTGATAAGTAAATGGTATACCTGAGCTAATTAATGTACTATATATGCAGCACTGCGGAGTGTTTGTGCCTTTCATTCTGCAAACAGCAGGGAGCTGTCATGCTCAATAAAGGAAAAAGGCCTGAATATAACACCCCCCCCCCCCGCCCAATCCTTTCCCCTCCCCTACAAAACACTTGCTGGCCTTGATCTACAAGTTTCTCTTATTCTATAAGAGCAAACCAGACTTTAACTGACCTGCAGGCACTGCAGGGGTTAATAAAAAAAAATAGGATATAGGATTTTTTTTTTTTTTCAAAAGACGTGCAGCCCTATCAATAAATGGGGAAGTTTATGGCCCCAAACCAGATAGAGCCACTCTAATCTACCTTGCTAGCGCACCAGCACTACATTCCTGGTGGCTGGTGTGATGGTGAATGGGGACGTGCAAGCATCTCTCACGCTCACACATCCATTACCGAGAATGGGGAGCGCAAGGGTCTCCAACGCATGCCACATTCGCCGGCGTGGCCTGTCGAATGGCACACCGAGAGCAGGCTTGATGAGCCTGGCTCTATCTGTACAGGTGGGTAAGTACAAGGCTGTAGTACCGTGTCAGCTGAGGATGGATGACACAGGCTAGTGTCCAGGCCAGAGAAGCCAGTCCTGGGACTGTGGAGTTTCCACGGTACTTGGCATTATGGAGAGAGAGATCGCAGTGTGAGTGCAGCAGTTTGCAGAGTTAAGTCGAAGGAACAAGGGGGGGTCCCCACCTTCAGGGGTACCCTAGCAGCAGGATAAGAGGTGTGAGTCTCAGGAGAGGACGATCTGGGTGAGTGGTAGGAAACCACGTGAGGCGAAATGGCCCCAGCAACAAGTCAATGAGAGATCCCGTTTAGATAGACTGCAGAGAGCCCCCAGCGAATAGAGGTAGAACACACCAAACTGAGAGCCCTAGTAGGCTGCTGTGGCACTACTAATGCCAGGATACCTTGGTAATGTATTGCTGACTCATTATTGTTCATGCCGCGATTGAAGGTAGATGCTGAACTGATACAATCTGATGTAATCTAAACAAAAATTGTGCTGGAGGGAGAAGGACAATGGATCAAATGTTCTTTTGTTGATAACCCTGCTTGAACTTTTAAATAAACTGCTTGCTGTTTGTAATGAGACGGCCTGGTGTACTATCCTTACCTCCACTCCCATACCCAGCGCTGCCCGGGTATCAAATATAGACTCCCTTCTCTTCACCATGATGACCCTTATCTGCCCTAAACTTTCTCCTTCTTTGATCATGGGAGTTATTCAGTTCTGATTGCTGGGCTGCTAATTTGCAGAACCATGCTATCAGATTGCCGCAGCCCTGAAATGACTTTTTGGCCAATTCAAATTATTTTTACAAGATGATTTTTGGTGACGATCCCTTTTTCTCCCTTCATACTTAACCAAAATTGATAAATAAGGTACCATTTTATAGATTACGTTATCCGCTTCTGGCGAATTGTTAATTTACAATTGCACATTGTATTGTTTGTTTAAAAATCGACGGTAAATATTGACTTTTGCCCCATTTGTGTTATTTCGCCAAGTGGATTTTTGTGACCATCACTTTTTCTCCCTTCATACTTAACTAGGCAGTGTACAGTATATTTGCTGCCTGGCAAGCACCATTTTTGTTGGAATGCCCATAAAACCCTGGGCTGACCCCAGCTGCCCATCGCGGTCAACTGCTTCTACCTCACCTTGGTCTACGTGGAGGGCCTGGGTGTGGTGGTCTTTGTGATGGAGTGGGGGAGGTACGGCCTGCTCAAATCTGCAGTAGAACTTGTTCAGGTCTTCTGCAAGTTCATGGCTGGTTTCAGACTGTGGTTGGGCTTTCTTGTAATTTGTGATGGTTTGCATGCCCTTCCATACTGCCGCAGGGTCCTTTGCAGTGAGGTTGTGCGTCAGCTTGTTTGTATATTCCCTTTTTTGCGAGTTTGATACCCCGAGTCAAGGAGTTCCTGACTCCTTTGTACTGTGCCCTGTCCCCGCTGCTGTATGGCCTCCTCCTTGGCTCGGCGGAGTTTCCTGAGCTGGCTACCGAACCATGGCTTGTTGTTGTTGAAGGATCGGATTCGCTGGGTTGGTACACATAAGTCCTCGCAGAAGCTGATGTAGGATGCATCCTCTAGTTCATCTATGTCAGAGGCAGAGGCTTTGAACACCGTCCAGTCATTGCAGTTGAAGCAGGTCTGAAGCTTTGTTTTTGCCTTGATTGACCAGTTTTTGACAAACTTGATAACAGGCTTACCAGTCTTTAGCTTCTGGATATATGTCTGAAGAAGGTGGACTATGCAGTGCTCGGAGAGACCCAGTGCTGCATGGGGTATGGATAAGTATGCAGACTTTATGATGGTGTAGCAGTGGTCTAGCGTTCGCCCCTCTCTTGTGTGGCACCTGTCGACCTTAATTACTGTTGACTTTTAGTAGCGGTCATCTTAATGCATGTTGACTATTTGGTGCCTTGTTAATCCATTGATCATACCAATAAAATGCACATAGGGGGCTATTTAATGTATGTCGATATTTCCGATATCTCCAATGTGTGCCGATTTTTCAAAAAGTCAAATCTGCATCATCAAAAATGGCAGCTGGATCCGTTTTCAACAATCTGCGGTTGCTTTTGACAATCCACGGCCGCTCCGACTGTCGGAATGTTTACGACAGTTAGAAGACTGAATAACGACTGTCGTATTGATGTCAGGAGGCATCAGAAACAGACCGACGGTCCGAATCAACATTGAATACCACCATAGATGTGATCTACAGCATATAGAACAGAATACACCAGGTTGCAAAAAACAGCACAAGACTCCAAAAGGTGACATGTCAGGTACATATAACGCAGGTGACACACAAGAAATATTTTTTAATCATGCTACACGCTAAGATGTTTTGCGGAGCATACAGTAAATACAAATCTATTTTTCAAACCAGATCCACGTACATAGAACAATTTTGATGATTGTCAGTTTGATTATTCAATTGCCTGCCACTTACATGAGAATGTTCAGGATAAATGATATAAATAGCACAGCACACGCTGACCAGCGGGCTCTTGCCCACGTACGCCTAGTCATATGCATTTACTGTGTAAGGGTCCTTGGAGGTGTTTAGCCCCTGCCGTGCCGTATCACCTGCTGGCTGCAGTATGTTCTGAATCTTTCCCTGTTAAAGACTGACCTAGTTTTGGTCCTATTATAAACCGTATGCTAAGTGGGCCCGTTCTCTCACTTCCCGGAGGCATTATCTCTCCTGTATATTAAATCTTACCTGTCATTTATCAGCTTCTGCTTTCAGTACGTCCAAATCACCTCTGCAATTATATAGCCTCGGATTTAAGAATAAATGGAAATTGGTCTGCTCGAGCGAAGTTGTTAAGAATAAAAACTACTTTCAGTGGACACAATTACGCATTCTGATAGGTTGTGGAAAAGGTAATTTTCTCGTTTTGAAATATCACGATTTACTAGGTGCATTAGTGTGCATTGTTTATAGCGATACTTATCCTTCTCTTCACGTAATACCTGTATATACTGAGTGCAGCAACATAGCAGTAAGATGCTTGTTCCTACGGGATTGGTATGAAATCCCGGCGGTCGGAATCCCGCCGGTCAAAATCCCGATGCCAGAATCCTGACCGCCGAAATCCTGACAAGAGGGGACGTGGATCGCCCCCCCTTGCGGGCTCACTGCGCTCGGCACACTAATTTATTCTCCCTCTATGGGTGTCGTGGACACCCATAGAGGGACAAAGTGCCAGGAAATCCTGGCACTTTGTCCCTCTATGGGTGTCCACGACACCCATAGAGGGACAAAGTGCCAGGATTTCGGTGGTCGTGATTCCGGCGTCGGGATTTCGACCGCCGGGATTCAGACCGCCAGGATACTAACTGCATCCCGTTCCTACAACTATCCAGCCGTGCACTACTTCACTTAGGGCACCTGTCATTTTGAAAACAAAAACATGAATGTAATTTTTTTTTTGTTATTTTATTATTATTATTATTATTATTATTATTATTACTCATTTTAGCTGCTAGAAGAATGCACCGTGCCACTGAGGGAGTGTCATGCTCCACCCAGAGGGCGTGTCTAACTTCACCTATGTGTGTACCTATTGCCATTAAGGGGTGTATCCTGCAGGGGCAGAAGAAAACTCTGACACAGGGAATGATCCCGAAATTCACATTCTGACACACGGAATGTGCCCGAAATTCACATTCTGACACAGGGAATGAGCCTGAAATTCACATTCTGACACAGGGAATGAACCTGAAATTCACATTCTGACACAGGGAATGAGCCTGAAATTCACATTCTGACACAGGGAATGAGCCTGAAATTCACATTCTGACACAGGGAATGAGCTGAAATTCACATTCTGACACAGGGAATGAGCCTGAAATTCACATTCTGACACAGGGAATGAGCTGAAATTCACATTCTGACACATGGAATGTGCCCGAAATTCACATCCTGACACAGGGAATGAGCCCGAAATTCACATTCTGACACATGAATGTGCCCGAAATCCACATTGTGACACAGGGAATGTGCCCGAAATTCACATTCTAACACACAGAATAAGCAAAAATTCACATTCTGACCAGGGCCGGATTTCCCACTAGGCCCGTGAGGCACGGGCCTATGGGCGGCACCTGCTGGGGGGCGGCAAGCAGTGGTGTCATTTTTTTTTTCTTTTAAAAATATTGTTGCACCGTGCTGTAAGTGCCCCACTTCAGCACCTGTGAACCGGCACCGGGGGTCGAGCGCTGAATAACAGGCGCTGGTGAGAGGCAGCCCTTAGATGCCTGTTGACGGCTAGCAGAGAAGAGATCCCCCGGAGCTGTTAATATCCCCTGGAAAGTCACCAGCGAAGATGGCAATGGCTGCAGCTTCAGCTTTCAGGCTGCAGAGAGAGACCCAGCAGCAGATGGAGGAGGGATCCCGGGACTCGCTGTCATCCCAGCGGATGACAGCGATGATAATCACTTATCATCATGATAAGTGAAGATGACAGCGGCCGCGGGTGTAGCTTCCGGGCGGTCCACAACAGTGAAGATGCCGGGAGCCACTGAAGTTTCCAAGCAGCAGACGGAGAGGGAGACCTGAGTGTGGGTGGCTGCAGTGAAGACTCCGGCCGCTCAAGACAGCGGTGAACTTCGGGGAGAGGTGCCGCTGAAGACGCCTGGACACACTGGAGGATCAGATCAGTCCGCGGAGGGTAGACTTGCCGTCATCCTAGGTAAGCCCCCTGTGTGTGTGCAGCTGTGTCGGGTGCACAGTGAGTGGTATGCTAAGGACTGCCATCATTGTGCACAGTGAGTGACCCGGGATTAGCAGCCTGGAGTTACTTGTGGAGTTGACGTTGCCTGTGCTGCTTTGGACAGAGCATCCTCTCTCATTCTCTACTCCACCCCACCCTCTCTATAACAGGTGTGTGTGTGTGTGTGTGTGTGAGGGGGGGGGGGGGAAATAATGTGGTGCCTAGGGGCGGCCTGACACCTAAATCCGCCCCTGATTCTGACACCGAATGAGCCGAAATTCACATTTTGACACACGGAATGAACAAAAATTCACAACGAACCCTTACCCCTAGGCCACGCCCCAACATTTTTGGGCTGCGCACCAACGTCCCTCCTCCTCCCTCCTCAAAGTTGGGAGGTATGCCTTTCACACCACAGAAAAACCTGGGTTTTTCAGCAAATTCCGCCGTTGAAAAGCTTTAACCCAGTAATTTGCTTCTAGTGTGAATTGGGGTCAGGCTGCACCCAGCAAAATGACCCGAGACTCAAAAATTCTGGGCAATTGCTGGGTGGCCGGTGTGAAACGGTTATTAGAGGAACATTGCGACTATCAGACCTAGACACATGTCGACCTTTCCCCATGTCGACCTAATGGTGTCGACCTAATGACCATCATGCTGTACACCAAATGACCGCATCCCCTGCGACTGCAGCCCAGGTATGTCTCTATTTATCCATGTGTGACTTCCCGCGATCATGTTTGACTTTGCCCATCCCCTGCCCATGTATGTCTCTGCCCTTTCAAACAAATGTGTGTCTTGGAAGTTTTGTCTCTATTGAGTTTTTTCCAGAGTGGATCCTATCGATCATTTGTGTTTGTCTGTTGTTGTTTTTTTGTTTTGTTAAGGGAAATTTACTAAGCCTTGAAATGTGATAAAGTAGAGAGTGATAAAGTATCAGCCAATCAGCTCTTTCCAGCAATGTTACAGGCTGGGTTTGAAAAATGTCAGTAAGGAGTTGGTTGGTCATGTATTACTCTCCCCTTTGTCTCTTTTGAAGGCTTAGTACATCTGGCCCCATGAGTGGCACTGCATCTATAAACATACAATAAACAGCTTTGTAGTAGAGCGCGTGGCTTCTACTGGTTGGCAGTTAGGGATGAAAGCCCCGGTCAAAGCTATGGGCGGTGTATATGTGTTTGCTTTATTAGTCACCAAAAAGTCTATGACTGGTTAAAAGTACATTCTACTAGTTGTTGACTATAACCAAGGAGTGATCTGCGGTGGAAGCTTCATACCCCTTTCAGATCGCAATGCTGGGTTGGACCCGGATCCAATGTTTTCACATAAACCTGTCGCACAATATACAGTGGGCGATCCAGGTTTAGCCCTTTTTATAACCCAGGTCCAATTGTTGGGTTGGTCAACCTGGGTTATAAGCTTTGGTGCTTTCACACTGCACCCCGACCAGGTCAACCAGGCAGCAACCTGGGTCAGATGCGAAAGAGGTATCAGAAAGTCAGAGGTAGTGAGAAAATATCTGCATTCTGTATCCTTACAAAAATTTGCTATCCTTCCTCTGTTGTCCTGTATTATAACTTAAAGAGCAAATACACCAGATAGAAATGCTCATTAATTTGGAGACCAAACCTCATATTTTAGTAGAAGAAACTCTTTCCAGGAATAGGTCTTAACATGTATTACAGTATAGCTTCAACCTCAGGTGACCTTCTATAGTCTTTGTACTGGGAATACAATTATGTAGTTATCACAATGACTTTTCTTTATTAAAAATATCAATGGAATAAAGGAACAACCATCAAACAATCATTACAATCATTTATTCATAAAGAACCCACTTATTTTTCCACTGGAGATTAGTTCATCCATAGACGAGAGCTGGGACGGAGCTGACATTTCAGATGTTACAATAGGAACAATGCTTTAAGCAATCAGACATACTGGCTCTATATATTGCATCTACTGTAGAAAAATAAATCCATCTTCCATTTTTCAGGTCATTCAAGAAGAACAGAATAGCTACAATCCAAATTACCCAGCTATGTACAGGACAAAAAAAGCAACAAAGAATAATTCATGAAGCATTAATTTTAAATGCCTTCAATGTAAATGGTCTAGAAAAAGTAGACTTGGAATGAAATTCAGTAGGCACCATAATTATGGTTAGGCAGACGTGTGTCTGGGATGTATCACAGTTCACTTGAGTTAAGTATTCTGATGCCATTTTTATTTGTTTTTTACAATTACTTTATGATAACATTATTTTTATCTTTTTCAAATTTGTTGTCCCGTTCACATTTTCAAGAAAACAAAATTTAAAAACTGATACATAAAAAATGTGTGGTTATATTTTATATTTTGCATTTAATATGATTATTGTATCTGGCATTCATGAGGCTCCACAAAGTTTATGCAGCGTCCGACATTGTGCAGACATAAAAGAAACAGCGCATATACAATAAAAAATATCTGACCATCACATAAATACGTAGCATGCATTGTACACCAGACATTACAGTAAAAACATGGACGGTGAAGAACAGGGGCAAGGGGAATGGCCCGTAGCTTAAACGAGAAGCCAGCGTAGAGTTGTGGGAGAGAACAGGCAAAAGCAGCTTCCAATGACCAGAGTCACGGAACTCGAGAAAAAACACTGGTGGCATTGACAGGGTTGGGGAGAAGAGGGCTAATGTCTGAAATCCTTCAAATTAAATTAAAGAGGTGGCCAGTTGGAGGGTGAACTGTGAAGACAGTTTTTGGGCGGGTGGATGAGTTGTGAGTTAAGAGGAAGACTGAAAGGCTTTAGTGGAAAGGTGGAGTATAGGGTTTGTTTGAGATGTCTGAGTTGGGGAACCAGTGAATTCAATCTCAATCTCGCCATGTTAGTTTCAGCTAGAAGCAAAGGAGGGGATGTATACATAAAGCCGTTAGTTGTTAGAGAGTATGGGGGAAGAGAGGTCAGATGTAGATTTAAGACTCTTCAGCATATACCGTAGATTTAGATCGAAGGAGCTGATGAAGGCATGTAGGAGTAGAATAGAATCAAGCATGGACCCTTAAGGGACAGTTACAGGGAAGGAAAGGAAGGTGGAGTCGGAAATGGTGTGAGTGGAGGAAGAGTTGTTGAGTTAGATGGTGAACTAAGAGAGGACAGTCAAAAAAGATTGAGTTGAGGAGTTGAGGGTTTTAACAGTGTCAAAGAATGTTGACATACCAAGGAGGAGAAAGAGATTACATTTGGTTTGGTACAAAGAATGTCAATGGTTGTAATTGTGAAGGCAGGAGGGCAATGGGCAGAAAACAGATGAAAGAGGGTTGAGTAGAGTGAAAGGATAGGTATGTAGCGAGGCACCTTGAGACAATCCTCTCAAGATGCTTGGAGGCATAGGCGAATCTAGGGGGTGGTCCGGGGGTGCACAGGACCACCCATTAGCCCATTTTGTAGCTGAGGGATGGGGCTTTCCAACGAGCCCAGCCGCGTGTCTCTAGCCCCCTGGGAACCAGAGATACTGCCAGGCAAAGCTGGAACGTTTTCACTATAGGATAACATGGGACCCGCTAATTCCGACCCCCACCCAGTTCAACGGCTGCCAGTTCCCCCTTCGGCATCACTGAAGCTCGAGGTTGATCTCAGTCGAACCCAAATTGCTGGGCCTTCAATCTGATACCAGGCTGGATCAATATGGGTTAATTGGTTCCAGGGATATTGAGGTTAAACCGTTTTTTTTTTTCATTTCTTAAATGTAATTTCATGACTGTTTATGTTCTTTGAGGGCAGATTTCTCTGGAACCAAACAGCCCAGTTTCACGGGACCAAAATCATTCGAAGCCAACTCAAAAGTTCTTCAATATGATACTGGTCTCATGTAAATGGGTCAGTTGGTTCCGAAGTTATAGCTGGATGGTTTAAGGGGGGTAGGGAGAGGGGAGTGGTTGTCTCTCCCCCTCACACCACAAAATGCAGGGACTAGGCTGGTGTATAAGGGGTCAGCCTGGGTATGTCCCTGCATGATCCTGGGACCATATTCCCGGGTAAATCCCTGCATTTTCTGTTGTGAAAGGGGTATTATTTCAAACAGCCGTGACCTGCAGTGCTCTGAATACAGCCGGGCAGCCCCCTGCTCTCTGCCCAGCTGTCAATGACTGTCACCCCTGCAGCTTCCGCTCCAATTCTTCTCCCCGCTTTCACCTCAGCCCGCCCCACCTTTAATCATGTGGTGCCTGCGCTCGGCATGTTCCCCCGACGTCATGCACAACAACAGCGCGCACAATATTTCAAATGTCCATTCGGCTAGAGGGGACACCAGGAGGGGAGTGGGAGCGTGCTCTGTGCTGCGCTCCTCTCCACATAGAAGCAGCTGCACCGCTCTCCATCTCTCCCTGCAGCAGCAGCGAAGGCTTATATAAAAATTTACAGTAAGTGGCACTTTTGGGGGCATTGCTTAAGGGAAGCTACAAGTGGCGGTATGTGGGGGCATTACGCATAATGTGTGGCTTAATGTGTAAGGGGCATTACGGTCTGCAGCATCATGTGTAAGGGGCATTATGTGTGCAGCATCATGTGTAAGGGGCATTATGTGTGCAGCATCATGTGTAATAGGTACTATGGTGCATGGCATCATGTGTAATGGGTACTGTGGTGCGCGGCATCATGTGTAATGGGTACTATGGTGTGCGGCATCATGTGTAATTGGTACTAGCAATTCATCAAGCAAGAACCCCCTAGCAATGAGCACATAGGTAAGCAGCACTTATGTGGCAAATATGTAATGGGCATTATGGTTTGTTATATAGTATGTAATGGGCATCATGATGTGTGGCACAATGTGTAATGGGCATTATGGTGTGTGGCCTTATGTGTAATTGGCATTACGGCGTGTGGCTTTATGTGTAATGGGCATTACTGTGTATGGTGTAAAGTGTAATACCACACCCCTTTTTGTGAGACCACGCCCCCTTTTTGACGCGCAGCTACGCCGCGCAAAGGTCTCCCTGCTATTGTGTCTAGATCTGGGACCACCCATTACCATAATTCTAGATTCGCCTATGCTTGGAGGCACAGTGGCAGCAGAAATATGATGAGAGTTAGATATAGATTAAGGGTTGCATGAAGGTTTCTTAGCCCTTTGATTGCCAATATCCCTGTGAGAGATGTGCAATAAAAAATGCCAGCATTGCTCACATTCAACATAAAGACTACTGAGGAAAAATAAGGAAAGAACATCAAAAGGGATTTAATGGAGGCAGTTTTCGGAAAAGAAGTAAAAAAAAAAACCACAATGAATATCTGGAATTTCGACTGGAAAAATCCAGGAAGGTGATACGGTACTTCTGTAGTTTCACGGCGCCGCCGCGCGCACACTCTGGCTCAGAAACTTGGCAGACTGCCAGAGGCTCTGATTAACCGTGCGCGTGCCGCTCTAGCTCAGACAGAGTGTGCTCGCGCCGCTCTAGCTGTACTGACAGCTACGTAAACAGCGTGGCGGCCGGGCAGCAGCAGCAGCGCGCTGCCCAGGCGCTGGCAGGTCACTGTGGTACTTGTAGTTCCACAGTGAAATAGGCAGCGCCTGGGCAGCGCTGACAACAGTGGGGGCAAGTGGACACACCCCGGGCACAACGCTGACGTGCCAGGGCTTGTAAAGTACTCACCCCGGCACAGCGCAGTATCCCCCATGTACACGCTAAATCCAATGGCTTGCAGCCTAGATCTAGGCGCTAATGCACCTGGATTCACACTCCCTGCAAGCCGCTAAGAAGGAGGGGGGCGCCTGGATTTAGGCGCAAAACCCTCTGAATCCAGGCGCCTTGCGAGCCGCTAAGAAGGAGGGGGGCGCCTGGATTTAGGCGCAAAAGCCAGGCTCCCTGGGAGCCGCAAAGGTGGTTTAGCATCTAAATTTAGACGCTAAAGCGCCTGGATTTAGTTGGGTGGAGGGGTAAATCTAAATTTAGACGCAAAAGCATCTAAATTTAGCTGGGTTTAGGGGTACACTATTAAAGCCCGTCCACAGTGGCAGTAGTCAACGCAACAGCTGTCGACTGTGTAAATCCCACTATCCACGCCCACCCGAAGCGTGGCGAGCGGCGGCGGTACGCGTCCTACGACCTTTTCATACCCCCACTATCCACGTCGGCGTGGAGTTGAGAATAGAATAGTGTGGCGAGCGCAGCGAGCCACCGAGCCCGAAGCGTGGCGAGCGCAGCGAGCCCCGCGAGGGGACGCGGATACCTTCACAGGTAAACGCGTCCCCTCGCGGGCTTCACAGGTGTCGGCAGCGACGCGGACACCTGTGAAGCCCACGAGGGGACGCGTTTACCTGTGAAGGTATCCGCGTCCCCTCGCGGGGCTCGCTGCGCTCGCCATGCTTCGGGCTCGGTGGCTCGCTGCGCTCGCCACACTATTCTATTCTCAACTCCACGCCGACGTGGATAGTGGGGGTATGAAAAGGTCGTAGGACGCGTACCGCCGCCCCTCGCGGGGCTCGCTGCGCTCGCCACGCTTCGGGTGGGCGTGGATAGTGGGATTTACACAGTCGACAGCTGTTGCGTTGACTACTGCCACTGTGGACGGGCTTTAATAGTGTACCCCTAAACCCAGCTAAATTTAGATGCTTTTGCGTCTAAATTTAGATGTACCCCTCCACCCAACTAAATCCAGGCGCTTTAGCGTCTAAATTTAGATGCTAAACCACCTTTGCGGCTCCCAGGGAGCCTGGCTTTTGCGCCTAAATCCAGGCGCCCCCCTCCTTCTTAGCGGCTTGCAAGGCGCCTGGATTCAGAGGGTTTTGCGCCTAAATCCAGGCGCCCCCCTCCTTCTTAGCGGCTTGCAAGGCGCCTGGATTCAGAGGGTTTTGCGCCTAAATCCAGGCGCCCCCCTCCTTCTTAGCGGCTTGCAGGGAGTGTGAATCCAGGTGCATTAGCGCCTAGATCTAGGCTGCTAGCCATTGGATTTAGCGTGTACATGGGGGATACTGCGCTGTGCCGGGGTGAGTACTTTACAAGCCCCGGCACGTCAGCGTTGTGCCCGGGGTGTGTCCACTTGCCCCCGCTGTTGTCAGCGCTGCCCAGGCGCTGCCTATTTCACTGTGGAACTACAAGTACCACAGTGACCTGCCAGCGCCTGGGCAGCGCGCTGCTGCTGCCCGGCCGCCACGCTGTTTACGTAGCCCGGCCGCCACGCTGTTTACGTAGCTGTCAGTACAGCTAGAGCGGCGCGAGCACACTCTGTCTGAGCTAGAGCGGCACGCGCACGGTTAATCAGAGCCTCTGGCAGTCTGCCAAGTTTCTGAGCCAGAGTGTGCGCGCGGCGGCGCCGTGAAACTACAGAAGTACCGGTGATACTTGCACAAATCAAAATTTAGTATCATGGGCTAAATATACAAAGCTGTGCATTTAGTGTGAGACTGGGCTAATAGGAAGTATTTACTAACTGGCTTTAGTAAATGAGCCACCAATCCAACTCAAGTTCTAATGCTTTGATATAGAATTGTATTACAGTTAAAAGTTTGCCCACTCCGCAGTTTTGCAGGGGCATTGACCTTATCCATAAGCATGTTTTGAAACTACCGCAGAACTGCCAGGATTTAGAACTCTTAGTACATTTAGCCCTAGGTTAACCGGCACTGTCACTCACAAATGTAACACAAACAAGTAAATACCAATGCACACCATCAAACATTGGTACAACCAAGGGAAGTGGAATTTCCTTTTACCTCCTACACATTCTGGGACTGATTCTGATTTTGAATTAAAGCAAGAAAAAGTAACTTTGTATCTGGAACAAACCAGGTTGCCATGCAAGGGGAAAAAATACATTATATTTTTCTGTGCAGGCTAAATACTGCCTGCTTTTGCATGCAGCGCACACATTTTAGACATGTTTATTTTTCAGTGCAATTTAGATGACAATTTGGACACACCCCACCCAAATCTAACTCTCTCTGCACGTGTTACGTCTGCCCCACCTGCGGTGCAGCATGGTCTTACATCCAAATTAGAATCGGGACCAGCATCCCTGAAATTTACAAAGTTATCTTTCTAATGAAGTACAAACACAGACGCACTTCTTCGGCAAATATCAGCTTCATAATAAATATTACTTAAACATGGATAACCTTTTAATAATTTCTAGTGTTAAAAAAAAAAACGAGGACACTCAACGGCCCTAAATATATCCAATTGCTGTATCCAGGAAAATCCTCTCTAACGAGAGTTACCATTTCACTTTTTACTGAAGATCCAAGTATCATACTTTCCAAGCATGACATTAACAAGACCTGGATCTGAAGACATGAGTCTCCATTTCTTCTCTTTGTCACCGACAAATATAATAAGGGGGGAAAAAAAGATTTTCTTTTGTCATTTTTTTTTTGGGTCGCAAAGTTCCCTGTAACAATTCTTCTGGGACTGTAACTTTAATCTTAAGAGAAATGGGAACTGTTGTATGCATATAACTTCTGTGCTGTGAAGTTTCTATAATTACTTTCAGTTGCAAATAAGATTTAAATTCTGATTAGAAACTAAAGAATTCAGTCGTCTGAGAGCACTTTTCAGATCATGTTATATATAATTAATGGCACGGTTCCCTGCAGACCCAGTGGTTATTAGGCTGTGATAGAATGTAAATTAACACTTTAAAGCACATGAGATATAGTATAGTATCACTATCAGCTGGCAGCTTTGAGAGCATTACAAAGTATAAGCATAATGTGCGACTATTAATAAAAGTATGATATGATGTAAAAGTCAGATTTAATCATGCTAACTAGCCCCAGCGTATCTTGAATACTGAATTGCAGGAATCTCAGAACAATTAAATACAGTATTACGTTTCATATAGGATTACATTTCATATAGGATTACATTACGTCTTCGGTTCTTTTCCTGAATTTAGTAAAATTAGAACTGCAAAAAAGAATCTCATCAAAAATGTTCTCAAATATTTAGATTCAGATTATTTTCCTAGGATAATGATATTTTTGTTGCCGTGAGTCATCATTGATGAACCAAGAGTTTTAAAGCACCATTATTTTAAAGTACAGTATAAAGGGGTCTATTTACTAATGTGTAAAAAGTATATTTCCTTACTTCAAATGTAATAAAATAATTATTGGCATTATTTAACTAAAAATATAGCTAGGGACAGTGGCAGTAATTACTGATTGTCCCTGAGAAGGGGATGACTATGGCATCCCGGCGCTCAGGATGCCGGCAGTTATAATACCGAACCCGGCATCCAGATAGTAGACTCCAAACGCACACTAAACCCCCCCTACTTCTGAACCGTAACCCTCCCTTGTAGAAGCTAAACCCTAACCCTCTGTAGCCTGACTCCCCACTAGTGCCTAACCCTCTCAAACCCACCACCTAAAGCTAACCCCCTCGTTCACAGCCTATCCCCCCTTGTAAGTTCCGAAACCTGACCCCTCCCTGAAACTAAACCCTATCCTTCCCCGCAGCCTAACCCTAAGTTTTTTTGGACAATAAGGGCATCCTATAGATATGACTTACTCAAGTCAGTTATTACTAGGGATGTGCACCGGCCACTTTTCGGGTTTTGGGTTCTGATTACCTTGAGGTTTTGGGTTCTAATGGGTTTTGCCAAAACACGTCCTAAACGTTTTGCGCTTGGATTTTTTTGGGTTTTGGGTTCTGATTTTTTTGTTAAAAAAGCATAAAAACTGCTAAAATTGCAGACTTTTTTTTTTTTGCTCCTACGCTATATTAACCTCAATAACATTAATTTCCACTCATTTCCAGTCTATACTGAACAACTCACACCTCACAATATTGTTTTTAGGGCAAAAGGTTGCACCAAGGTAGCTGGATAACTATGCTAAGCCACACAAGTGTGCGGCACAAACACGTGGCTCATGTAAGAGTGGCACTGCAGCAGCAACAGCGGACTGAGTAAATAATACTGGTCAACCTCTATTCACACACAGTATTCAGTGCAGGCAGCACCAGTGGACTATATATAATTAACTTAATTAAGTATTAATAATAATATAGCAGCCTAGTAGGTAGAGAAAATAAACTACTAGGTAGGTAAGCAGTAGCACTGCCAGTGGCCACCACAAAAGGTAGTTACACAGCACCACTAGCAGACTATTATGCACCAGCAGAATTTATAATAATTAATTTTATTATTAGGTACTGCTTGGCACTCAGTGGCACACGTCAGTGCACCAGCAGCATGGAATTATTTTTTACAGTCACACGCAGCACAGGTGTTATTTTTTAATTAAATTATATATAGCAGACTAGTATGTAGTATGTACTAGGTAGGTACACTTAGGCAGTAACACTGCCAGTGGCAACAGTGGACTGAGTAACTAAATAATACTGGCAGATTCAGTGCAGGCAGCACCAATGGACTATATATAATATAATTCATTATTAATATAATATATAATATTACAGCACAGCACCAGAGGTAGGCCCCAGCACAGAGGAGACAGTAGAACTACAAGTGCACAGTTAGACTGTCCTCCTTGCTAGGGAGATCCCACCCTAAGCAGAGAGGAGAACAGAGTACACAGCAGCACTGAGGGAGACAGCCCCAGCAAATAAAATAATTACAGCACAGCACACCAGAGGTAGACCGCACAGAGGAGACAGTAGTACTACAAGTACACAGTTAGACTGTCCTCCTTGCTAGGGTGATCCCACCCTAAGCAGAGAGGAGAACAGAGTACACAGCAGCACTGAGAGAGACAGCCCCAGTGAATAAAATAATTACAGCACAGCACACCAGAGGTAGACCGCATAGAGGAGACAGTAGTACTACAAGTACACAGTTAGACTACACAGCAGCACTGAGGGCCTTATTCTGATCGGTGCGGACTTTTCCGCATTCTTTCGGATGGCGTTTTTTAGCCGTCTGCGCATGCGTGGAGAACGCGACGCGCATGTGCCACGCATGGTCTCCGTACTTGTTCTCACTAATCCCGTACAGAACTGTGCACCGCATACATTCGGCCAATAGGGGTGTGTTATGGGCGTCATGCGGAATGACACAGGGGCGTAGTTTCAAAGTGGGCTAAACTGGGCGGAAACATGGGCGGACACGGGGGAGTACACATATATTGGTAGGCGTGCATTCGGACAGCACGCCGAATGCACGCGAACAAAAAGGGAAGAAATGTGCGGTGTCCAAAAGGTTACTTTTGCTTTGCGGACACCACTCGGTCATGCGCTAGGCAATCGGAACGCCTAATCAGGACGGACGCACCTCAACCAATGTCACCTGAACCCAATACAATCACATACTTTACCCATTACTTGTTAATTACACGCTTCTCACTGCTACAATTGGAAGCATTGCAGCTTAAAGGGAACATTACATGCTGCACTTGTCACACACTTTAACACTGCAAATAATGCACACAACTTAATAATATTAATACTAATACACATGCCACTTCTGCATGTCTAAATTAATACAGACATTTGTGGGGCCAAAATAACATTTATTAAACAAACTTTGGCAATAATTGAAAATACATAACAAAACAAATGGTACCATACCAGGACAAAAATTACATAATAAAGAATAAATAGCCACAGCAGAATCATTGGGAACACATCAGGTGGCTTCACAACAAAAGTACAGCACCAACACTTCAAGTACAGCACACTGAAACAGGGCAACAGAGGAACCAAACATGACATTTGAACCGCGGGCAAAAGTGGTGACCCTGGGCACGGATTTGGACACAGGATGCTGACACACACAGCTCAATGGAAGATTTGGGAAGACATAACGGAGGAGATTAATGGGGACACAAGTTCATTTGCGAGCACGTTTGCCCCTGGCAGGCTCCTTGCCACGTGCAGCAGCTCTTCTGCCTCGTCCACGGCCAGAGTCAGATGGTGGCTCATGTGGAGCACGTGCTGGTGAGGGGGTGGATCTTCTTCCCCCTCTGGCAGCAGGGAGTGATGAGGTTGGTAATGCACCCGAAGCGGGTGACATTAGGGCCCTATTGCTGTTAACTAGCTCCACCATAAGTTCATTATGGCGGAGGAGGAGGTCGTTTTGCCGCAGGGCTTGATCAGCCAGCACCTGCAGGCTACCAGCAATAGCTTGGTGGCTGCCAGCCATAGCTTGCTGGCTGGCACTCATAGCCTGCAGGCTCTCAGCAATACTCTGCTGGCTGGTGGTCAAACCCTGCAGCATCTCCTCGGCCCTACGCACCCGCTCGAATGCCGACTCTCCCTGCTGCACAATACTATCCAGCACACGGCCCCACATGGACAATTCAGCCACAGACAATCTTGGCAGCTGCTGCACGGGCCTGCTACTGGGGCCAGGTGGCACAGACTCCACAACCTCCTCAAGAGAATCTTGACCAAGCGGTGGCGATGCTGTTGAACAAGAAAATTCAAATTACCACAAATTCCATGCAACATTTAAAACATCTACTTATGGCCTGGCAAATAATTACCTTCAAGAGTAGAAGCCATCACTTCCGCTGGGGACTCGCTGTCTATAGTGCTCACCCCCCGGACCTCCTCCACTGCTATACAGCACTGGGCCATCTCTTCCAGGGGGGTGAGCTCCAGCTTGCCAGGCATGGGGCCAGCCCCAGAGGTCTGGCTGTGTTGCCACCGGTCGGTCAATTTCTTCTTGAGGTTGCCTTTGAAGTCGTGCCACCTGCAATCAAAGTGTACATATTAATACATGTAACTCCTCATGTTTGCTGTAGCACCCATTGCAATCTGAAACATAATACAACATGTGCCTACTGACACCAAACGTACTATATTCTTTTTTCAAACCAATCCTTAGAAGATACAAAAACAGTCACCCTCCAATAACTATCAATTCAATGTCATGGCCTACATGTCTGTGCGTCCAAGCAACGTGAACACCCATTGGCCAACTCCATCTAATATTGAATGTAAACATTACTGGACTTGTCCTACTCAAATTTTACACACATGTACTTGCCTCTTCTTAACGTGCTCCGTCTGACGAACTTGTGGAGCCACTGCATTAATCTCCGCCGTTATCTCCTCCCAGATCTTCCATCTCCTTGTGTGTGTCAACTTCACCGCAGGACACTCAATTAAATCACGTGCCCGGGTCACCAGGATGTCAAGCTCCCGCGGTTCAAATGCCATGTTTCGTGTTGTTGGTTCCCGTGTTGCCCCACTGCGGCCACGGGCACTGCCACTGCCACGGCCACGCCCACCGGTTGCTGTACCTGAAGTGCTGGGCTGGCTACTCTGTTGGGAAGCCACCTGCTGTGTTCCCAATGATTCTGCTGAGGATGGCCCAGCTGCTGATTGGCCTGCTGTTGATGGGCCAGCTCGGTCCTCTGGGTTGAGGGGTACATAGGTGGTGTTGGCCTCCATGCGGGACAACAGATTCTGCACCACCTGCTCTTCCTCTGAGTCTGAGCCTGGCATGTTTGCAACAAGTGTTTGCCTTTCTAGGACCACTTTAAATACTATTTCTGTAATTGGCGTTAATCAGCTGCAAGCTGCGTTCCGTACGGCCGCGTCCCGTACGCCAGCGTCAACCGTGCGGCGCATACGGCCCGCCCCTTGGTGTGGAAAAATATTCCCAAAAAACCTGGCAAACTCAGTAAGTCTGATTTATTTGCTAAATGCAGATTCCAACACCAATGACCAAATACAACTGAGGTCAGACATGACATGTATATTTGAATGTACTTCTGTACTGTGCACTTGTTTGCTATGTAGTACAACTGACACTACCCATTCCATATGTCAATCCAGTCCACCACTTAGCCACAAGTAATCAGTGCTAGCATCCAAATCACATGTGAAAGCACTCCACATTCAGGTTAGATGCTAGCTACTTTTCATTCCACCTCTGTAGTATGGCCCAGTAGAAGGTAAGTGTACACATGGCTGCATGGGCTCATTTTGGGAAAAGGTCTGCCTTCATTATACATTAGCTGTTTGGTACCTTGTTGAGTTAGGTGTAAGTGTCTAGAGATGCACACTTTCACCTGTTGCTTATACCCATGTTTGGTGAATGTTATAGATTAGATATATGTTGCCATCTTATTTTACACTGTTTAGGATGGGTGTGCGATGCAATGGGTTAGCCGTCTGTTCGGGCGCATACACGCTGTTAGTGTAAAAATGAACAATAAAGTTAATACCAAATATCACTCTGATCAACCAATGACAGCACATGATTGTTAAATTTGTGCCACTCCTAAAATGGCGGCTTATGGCAGAGCAGCACCCTTCTCTGCAGCCGAACTGAGGGCACTGGTCTCCGTTATGGAGACCAGGCTGGGCCGTGCTGGCCCGTTTATTACAAATAGGCAGAAACGTTCTGCCTATGCGGTGGCCCGCCGGCGGATATACGCCCGCACCCATGTGCGGCGGACCATCGCACAGCTTGAGCGGCGGTGGTCCGACCTCCGGCGCAGGGAGCCAGAGAGGCTTCAAAGCATAAGGGCCAGCATTGCTAGATGTGAGTATTTCAACAGTATTTGTACATGATTGCTTACCTGACATTATTTCATCCACTAAGGTCAGCAGCCTGATCATGAGTTAAACATGCCATACAATATATGAGTGCTACTTCCTGATTGACACCCTGTAATGGTCATAAAATATGTTATTGGGGAGGATTAATGCTTGTGATGCTTACAATGGGCCAAATGTCACAGCATACCTGCCATGTTACAGGCTGTGTTTTGTAAAGGCCACTGAGGAGCTGTTTGCATGTACAAGTATCAGTACCTCTAACCTTTGCATTTATAGGTTGATAAGGCTTAATACAAATTACCACTAATTGGCACTTTTATCATTTTTCCCAAACACAGCACGTGCACGAGCAAGGCAGGCCCGGGAGGAGGCAGAGGCAGGCCAGGCACAGGAGGAGGCGGAGCCAGCGATGGGCGAGGACGAAGGGGAGGCCCAGGAAAGTGAAGGAGTGGAGGAGGCTGAGTGGCCAGTGGAGGCAGAGGTGGCAGCCGAGGAGGAGGTCGTGGTGGCCGAGGAGGAGGTCGTGGTGGCCGAGGAGGAGGTCGTGGTGGCCGAGGAGGCCCAGGAAGAGGGGGAGGATGAGGAGGCCTGTGTGGTGGAGCAGGCGGCCGAAAGTGGTATGTATACATAAAGATTCGATCTTCCTTTTGTCATCCACTATTTGATATGTAGCACTGTTGATTCAAATGTGTTTGAAAATACTATAAAGGCAAACAACAAATTGGGTAGCAACAGACACACTTTGGGGTTAGATAGGGTGCCCAAACCATACCTTTCATCCTGGACACATATTAATGACACAGGTTGTGCGGATGGCTTTCAGGTCGAATTGAAGTGCCACTGAACCTGTGTAGTTAATCTGTATCCAGGAAGAAAGAGATGAGTTGCTCATGTAAGGGTTACATGTCCCTGCTGGTTGCAATGTGTAGGCTCATATAGGTGAGTAGAGTTTACTGGTGAATGATCTTTGTAAACTAGATTCAGTATGGCATAAATGGAGTATGGCCAGGCGTGGCTTAGACTGGAGTAACAAGTGGTGAGTGCCCCTGGGCCCTCCTCTAGCTAACCACCCCCTGCGGTCTGCATGTATGTTTTGCACCATAATTGTGTGTTGATTTGGTCTTAGTAATGCTTTTGAGCATGGGAGTGGGTTAGTGCTGCAGCTTCCCCTAACTGGCATTCTGACAATGATTTCTGGAGCAAAATATCAGCAGCCAAGCCATGCTTGATTGCACAAATGTACTGAGCATTCCTGAGAGTTGTGTCACTCCCCTGCCAGGTTCCATCATATAAGAGACACTGAACTTTGTTAGCCGATTTGTGATTGGGGCTGCGCGTGGCATGCTTCTCAGAGCTTAGTCATGGGTGGGTTTGGATGGAGAAGGAGCAGTATGACTGTGAGGTGTTCTACAGAGTAAAGGGTAGAGGGCCAAAATCAGGCTTTCTATGTAGTATGTATGCATGTATGTATAGGTGTATGTCTCATATATATAGGTAGATATGTGTGTATATATATCTAGTTATATATATATATATATATATATATATATATATATATATACACACCTCTCAGAATGCATGTTTCAAATGTAGGTTTGACTATGTTAAATGTATGCAGGAATATCATTAGTCATTTTTAATTTAGAATTTCCTCAACAGATGAGCCTGCCCAAGCAGAGGAGGGTCGCCGTGGGGCCCTCGTAAGACTGCGAGGCCTGATGCGCCTCATGCTGGAAGAAATGGACCGGCTAATAGATGCAGAAGATTAAATTTTTTTTTTTTCCCATTTGTTTATTAATAAATGTTTAGTTGAAAGTTGTCAGTGTATTTTTCTAACATGCTAAAGTATATGTGTAAGTTGTTTAAAATGTTTAAAATAAGCAAAATGTACATAGTGTATATAGATGTATGTTTGGGTCACATGCTGTAAGGGTTAATGTGTGTCATGAATGTAGTAGGAATGTGGGTCAGTATAGATGAGCATTTAATTGATTGCAATTGCTAACAATCCCTTTTGCAGGAGGTTGCCTAATAGCCTAAGTGGGTCATGTGATCGCTGTGTGTACTCAGTACACAATTGTGTTGGATTGTGCGTAAATACTCCGCATCGGGGCGTACGGACAGCTTTCCGTACGTTCTCACGCGGTAAGACCGTGCTTGTGCGGGAAGACCGTGCAAGAATCTGTACGTTTCCCCCGCACACGCACGGTTTGTATGTCGTCCGTACACACGCCCTGTTTTTAAAGAGTGACTCCGTCCGAATGCGGAGGACACGTGGGCGTTTCTACGGACGATGCCCGCACGCTGCCGCACAGCGTTGCGTGCGGCCCGCACCGTAACAATTCGGGAATATCCGCACCGATCAGAATAAGGCCCTGAGAGACAGCCTCAGCGAATAAAATATTGCATTCAAGCTCGAGTTTAAACCCCAGTAGCAGCACCAACACACCCTCTCCCAACCCACTACTAGACTGGAGTGAAGATGGTGGGCGCAGCAGTCGCTATTTAAAGCCTCCCTAAATCCGGCGCCGGGCGATGACGTTCTGTCCACGCGGACGGACCGGAGTCAGGCGGGAATCTCCGAGCGCTGCTCGGAACCGGGCTCGGAATAATGATGTCCGTGGGGCTCGGATCTCTGAAATCCGAGTCTGCACATCTCTAGTTATTACAAGTTAGATAAGGTTGAACTTGATAGACTAATGTCTTTTTTCAGCCTTAATTACTATGTTACTATGTTGGATTGTGCTGAAAAATCGGAGCACCCAGAGGAAACCCATGCAAGCATGTTCAGAATATACAAACTCAACACAGTTAGGGCCATGGTCGGAGAGAGATAAAGTGGACAGAGCTGAAGTACCAACCAATCAGCTCCTAACTGCCATGTTACAGGCAGTGTGTGAAAAATAACAATTAGGGGCTGGTTGGTTGGATAGTGGAGGGATATCCCTCCACTATCTCTTACCTAAATCTGCTAGGGATCCATACCAGTTTAAAATTGCTTGTCTTCTCTATTAAAACCTATGAAAACTACTAGGGCTATGCACCTGTCAGAGTATAAGTAGTTAATTGACAGCTTACACTGAATGAGAGCTTGCAGCTAGCACTGTCAATCACAGTGATGTAGGTAGACTGCAGGGTGAAGAGAGAAGGTGTTCTCATATTGAGAAACCTGGATCAGAGCTGTAAGAAATAATTTGAAACAAAGCTAAAGCCTTGAAAAAGAGTCCTTCGTTAGACTTGAAACGCGTCGGGTTCACCAGACGACCTGGCACATTGAGACCAGTGCCAAAGCCTTCCTGTTTCTGTCTCTTCTTTTTCTCCATCTGGTTCGAGTTCATACTGTATTTGACTTTTAAAATGATGTTAATGACTAATATATTTTATTTTATGTGTACAGTGTTACACTATAATACCTCCCAACTTTGCGTGTCGATAGACTCGGGGCCTTCACGTGCCAAAAATGGGATTGGGCCTCAGGTGGGAGAGGGTGTGGCCTCCCAGCTCACCTCTCCCTGCACTGTATAGATGCAATATGCATGCTGAAGAGGATCACTCGTTGCTTTGCAGTGCAGCAGATTATCAAGACCTCCCCAACCTCCTGGGGGACACTGTGGCTCAAGGGTGAGACAGTGGGACAGTGTCCAAATATATCATGACAGTTGAGACGTATGCACTATATATATGTTCTTCCTATGAACCACCGTTATCCGAGACTTCTGATTGACTACAGGTATCTCATGGAAATTGTGACTCTTTATTTAATTCCCTCTCTGGTGCAGTGCCATTAATGTAACAGAGGCACATAGCCCACTGTCTCTGGGGATCCTGCTAACGCCTGTAGGATTAATGCTACTGCTTCCTTCACCAGTGGGGCAGATTATCACTGATGACAGAAGCCAGTGCGGGTATCTCCCAGTGGATTGCTGGTCGGGCAAAAGCACAAGGAGACGCTGATGATGCTACAAACGGAACCGGAGGAGACGCAATGTGGATCATCTCCACAGCAATGGGAGACTTCTTCCACCATTGGGAACACTTCTTCTTCCATTACCAATATTGTTTACAAGTAACCCCAACCGGTGTGCAGTGTACCCCTAGGGGTACAAGTAAACTAGGTTGGGAACCACTGAGCTAGATGACAAAAAATGTATATTTTGGGCTATATTAAAACAATGTAACTACTGCATATTGTCATTCTGTAGTTAGTCCACCTTTAAAAATAAACATAAACAATCAACTTTGAGCTGTTTACCTGTGTTATGTAAGAGAAGTATATTGTAGTGCTGTAGAAGAGGAGCACAATACCATGCACACTAAACACCATCACTATAAATCTATTCATGTGGACTGGATATTGCATATTTCATAACCCTGTAAGGTTTTATGATGCTCAGATCTGTTTATACCATTTAATGCTCTATTTAACCAATGTCATTGTCCATGTTTCTCCAAGGGTTACATTTAGTAAGCGGTGTGTTTGGTTTTTCTGTGGTTTTTCAGCAGTTTTGCAATTTGCAGATTTACAAATGCCCAAGCCACTGGAAAACCGCTGAGAAACCAGACTTTAAAATATACTTAACATGGTTTATCATCAATGTTTTTGGCATTGAAGTTTAAAAACCCCAACTGCATCCTCTATTCAAAATTGCACCACACAGTAGTGCCCCTTATTCCCCCTTATTCAAGTTATGTCAAACAGTACTGCCATTTATACACATTGCGTCACACAGTAATACTCTTTATACACATTGCACCACACAGTAATACCCCTTATTCATGTTTCATTGCACATGGATGCACTCCGCATAGTGGCACCAGCTGCACCACCCTATTTATGGTCCAGCCTCAGATTTATTAAGTGAAGTTACAGTATAAACCACTGCGAACCGCAGCCACTCATCAGTATAAGCCACAGGTACCCAAATGCGATCCTCAAAGCGACTATATGTAACAGGTACTGCGGTCATGGATATCGTTATTATAAGTTATTCGTCTGGGTGAAAATAAAACATAAATTCTTTGTATGTGACTATTTACTATTTTCTTATATGTCTAGGAAAAAAGTAATGAAGACTTATTTACTGTACTTTTGAATTTTGGATCCGTCCAATGAAAAATCTGCTCTCTTGGTGATTTATACCTCTCCATGGAGAAAAACAGATCTTTGTTCCAGTCCTCCTTTAATTTGGTGCTTGCCCTCTTTCATGCTTGGCTGCAATGTTACAGATGATTTTAAATATGTTGCATGACCCCCAAGAAATTATGAATGATGATTGCCTGACCAAGAAAATATTAGTGTCATCGTCATCATCATCAAGTTGCTAAAAACAGACTATTTAATTGAATCCTCAGCAATTAAAAAACCATTATGCTATCAAATCACAGTTCAATTAACAGCCCCATAAAGGGTTTAATGACTAACAGATTGTTAGCTTCACATTTGTGTCTTAAAATAAATGTGACATGTCAGGGACAGATCTAGGAATACTGCAGTGATGTCAGTCTGATAGTAGACTCTTCACACAGTGTGTGATAATGATTAATGCCTGCTAATTGGTCATTGGTTTGTTTTTATGAGGTGGCAACTAGTTTGATTGACAGATATGGAATATAAAGGAACAGTAATCTACTGTATACCATGGCTCTAACATCAAGCTTACCAAATTCATTATTGCACTACCCATTTTCCAGTTAACACCAGGTGCGGGTCTGTAGAATTCATGCGCTGTTAATAGGGGCTATAGTTTCACACCCTGATCCTCATTTTCATCACTCTGGGGGTCCCAGAAATGTGGGCTGCCCCCGGCGGCTGTGTTGGCTCCTACATAGTGACAGAAGGCAGGTGCTGCATGTAATAGTACAGTGCAGCATATGACGCTAATCAAGAGCTGGCAACAGTAGGGTAACCAGTGGCGGTTTTTACCTATGGGCTGCAGGACTGGAGCCCCCCCCAGGAAAAATCTGCCACTGTCTCTGCCTAAAGTGAATCCAGATGCAGTCTGTGAGACTGCACTGACTTCACTGTGACTGGCAGTGACTTCCTATTGGAAGTCCAACAGCAGTCCCATTGGGAGGTGTTCCCTTCCTCCAGGATGCCTCTCTGTTCGCAAATGCGCAGCAGACCCCAAAATGGGTTCTACGCATGTGCAGTACCGTGGACCATACTGCGCAGGTGCCGGACCCAGGAACCTGATTAAACCTCCAGGGGCTGCTGCAATGCGCTGTATGTATATGAAGCAAGGGACCGGCAGCCGGGGAGCGCGGCACCCGGGGAAGGTAGCCATGACAGCTGTGATGGCAGTGGAAGCGGCAGCGTGGGGGGGGGTTGGGGGCTGCATTGTGGCAGCCCCCCTCCTCCAAAACAGTAAGAGCTGCCACTGAGTGTAACTATAAATACTTTGCGCCCCCTCCCCCCATCAGAAAAAGTCGCTGCTCATTGTATGGGATCCTCACCCCTTCCCTCTGACCTCTGCCTTCGTCAGGGTCTGTTACATATGCCCCCATTAATAATGTTGCTCCCATAATGGCCATTTTGGGAGGGACCTTTTTATTGCTCACGTGTGTGATGGGACCACAGCCAAGTATATTGTCTGCGGTCCAGGCAGTGTTAGCAATAGCCTGCGAAGTCCCCCAGCTCCCACAAGCCATTCATCGCCCCACGGGGTCTGCGGGGGCTATTGGTAAGGCCACGGGCAGACAATATAAATCTCTCTGCACATTATATCGGCCCCACCTGCAGTGCAACATGATTTTATATGATGTGCGCTATATTTTATGCATGCAGTATAAATCTGGTCATCGCCAGTGTTCTCTCACCAGAGAGATTGCTCAGCACACATCGCTGGTGCACCGCTGTGGGTTGTGCGACTTATGCTGAGCGATTTGTGCCAGGCAGTATAGTTACATAGTTACATAGTAGGTAAGGCTGAAAAAAGACTTGCGTCCATCTAGTTCAACCTGGTATAGATATCCATTGCTGATTTGGTAGGTTCTGGTATTTTACAGACAAATTATATTTCTTATTTGTACCCATGGATGTTTTTCTCCAGTAAATGTTTGTCCAACTTTGCCTTGAAGGCATTTAGGGCCTTATTCTGGTTGGAGCGGCCGGGCCGTACGCGTACGTCCCGGGGGTTTTTATGATCTGCGCATGCGTACATTCGCTAATGCGCAGGCGCGAACACTCCACAACGCTTACGGACGGGTCTCTACGTGCGAAAAAACCTATACGCGAGTGTACGGGCATTGGGGGCGGCATAGGGGCGTGATGAGGGGAGCGGCCGAAATAATGAGGGAAAATGGGCGTAAATATGGGCGTACACGGGGGTGTGCACCAAAAATGAGCGGTGCTACTACCGCACGATCGACTAAGGCACCGTTCATTTCGGACACAAAACAGGCGGCCGCCAACCGCCATCTCAAACCACCCCTACAGATACCGCATGCCAGCGTGCGCCTGGGTTTGCTAATTTACGCTGATTACTACCAAACACATACACCTGAATGTAATAACCAATGCTGCAGTCTATTAAGTCCAAACCATGATTTCACTACCTGCAAGCCACACACAGCACTCAAACACATTGGAAGCTTATCTTTCTATACTTCTCTACATTTAAAGGTTTGTTTAATTTAAGGTAAGAATCTTTTTAAGACCTGCTTATATATGCTAAGGTAGGTATTTGTTAAACAGTTATACACATTCACTATGTGCTTTCATAGACTTTACACAGTAGCACACTCAATCTACACAAGTCGACATGTGTCAACGTGTTCACTCTAATACAAACATAGGTTTTGTATTTATGATACAGTAACATAAACCACATCTAACACCTACAAAGGATGTTTCAGCAATGTTTTAAGCCCATGGGCACTATTTTGCCCATTAATTAATTCAATCAATTAATTAATTTTCATAATTATAGTTGAAAGGCAAGATTTGCAGGTCCATATATGTGAAGGGTATGCCAGCGTACACGGACGTACGCTCACTCTCACGAGCGGTGACCTAAGCGGAGTTTTCTATTGAAAACAATAGGGACCCGTCCGTGCAAGCTGGCGTACGCTCAGATAGCCGCAAGAAGTCGATGGGAAGACGGACGAGAGACGTCCGTAAATGGTGGCGTACGCTCAGTTGTACGCCAGTTGTCGGAGTGTAAGGGCTGGCCCGTCCGTGTACGTTGGCGTACGCTCAATTGTACGCCACTCCCCTTTGCCGTTATTTCTGGCCGTACGTATGCGGCTGAGTTGTGGGTGGAATTAACCCCAACGGCCGCGTACGGATAGCGTACGTTGTTTTGGAACGTACGCACGTTTGGCCGCTCCAACCAGAATAAGGCCCTTAATGAGCCAGCCGTTACCACCTCTCTGGGAAGAGAGTTCCAGAGTTTGACTGTTCTGACCGTAAAGAAATTCTTTCTACTAGCTGAATGAAATCTTTTTTCTTCTAATCTATACTCATGCCCTCGCGTCCTAGATTCCTTTCTAGTAGAAAATAGGGTGTGTGACAGTTCCTTATATTGGCCCTTGATATACTTGTACATGTTGAGCATGTCCCCCCTTAAACGTCTCTTTTCTAATGTAAATAGTCCCAAATTGCTTAATCTCTCCCCGTAGCTTAAATTCTCCATTCCCCTAATAAGCTTTGTTGCTCGCCTTTGGACTTTTTCTAATTCTATGATGTCCTTTTTATAGTGTGGGGCCCAGAACTGTACTCCGTACTCTAGGTGAGGTCTCACCAATGCTTTATATAGTGGCATAATTACCCTTGAGTCCCTAGAGGCAATGGGTGCCTCTAGCTAAGCAAGAGGCACCCATTGCCCCATGTGTGTGGGGTGGGTATAAGACACTACTACAATATTTGGGTATATTCTGTAGAATGTACTAAGCAGCTGTTGCACAGGAATCAGATGAGGAAGTTATAAATGCAGCAATACATGTTCCTGCAAGGCACATTAATTGTCGGAGGTGAGACCGGCTAGTCCTCAGGGTGCCATAAGCCGCCCACTCTACCCCCACTACAATTACATCTTTCTCCATAGGTGCTCTCCACATGCCGTTTTTTGACATATTTGAAAAATTGACATTATCCATCATTTAATTAATTGTACCGCGAGCAGCTGCTTCTGACATTTATCAGATGCCAATATCTTACTCATTATGAACATTTTGTATACTGACATGCGTGTTGAGTATTGCTGCTATATTACACTGTGTACTAATGACCGTGCATGTTTTGCTTTACTATTACACCAGTGACAACTAACAGACGTGCGCTACATCATTGTCTGGTATATTAGGTCCCCCCATGTCTTGCTTAATTTACACATTTATGTGTGTGGTGTTGAACAAATTGAGGCTTGACCTTGTGGAGATAATCATTTTAGCGGCTTTATCAGGCAAGTGGGTCCGTCGGCATATGGGATCTTATCGGTGTTCAGCAGGATAAATAGAAAAAATAGAAAATGACCGTTACCTGTGAGATTAATGTACGAAATTAGCTTTACATTACTAGAATCAATTGAACTGTGAATAAAACAAACTGATACTACACTTAGTACACTCAAACCGTAATTAAGCATTTTTTTTTTTTTTTTCAAAGCGAGTCAGCGAGCAGCCCAAAAGAACTGGTTCTTTTCACTGAACGATCAATTGATCCCCGCTCCCTTTTGTGAGTCACTACCCATCTCTAATTTGCATCCAGATACACTCTAAGCATAAAGAGTTTACAGTAGTTGCCGACTTTGGGGATGTCCCTTCCAGGAGGGGACAGTGGGGGGCGTGACAAGGCATAAGTGGGTGCTGGAGTGTGGCAGTGCGATAGCTATACAATGTCAACATTACCAGCATTACAAAGTGGTGGGCATGTATATGATGACACGATCAGAGTTAAATGTGCGTAGAGCACTCACCTTACTTGGAGCACGAACAGAGCCGGCACGTATCCGGTCGAGGGATTGACAGTGACTAGATCGACAATCACATGGTCGACTTTTGGTTGCACGCCTCTAGTTAGACGGGTAAAGATAGTCTCCAGTGGCCTAACTACATATGTGGCAGACCCTGCCGCGGCTTGGGGGAGCAGCGCTCATTACATATCCACGGGCGGGGACCCGCTCATTCAATATGCACTGCACTGGGTCCCCGCTCATTAGATATGCACGGAGCGGGACCAGCTCAGCGCTCACTGCTGCCTGGGTCGCCTGTCAGTTCAGCCAGCGGCGCTCATAGTCCCTCACCTCACCCCTTCTTGAGGAGGGGGGGTGGCGGGAATTTTTTTTTGCAGGGGGAGAATTTTTTTTTAGCTACTGTACACCACTGTCTAAATTAACAGTAATGAAAGTTAGACACAAGCGATAAACAGTCAGAAGGCTGACACGGGTGTTTTTCTTTTTTTTTTTTGCTTTAGACCGACTTGGTTCATACTTTACTATCCAAGTGGGCATAGAGTTAGATTATAACAGTGTGCCGAGCGTAGCGAGCCATGCGAGGAGACTCTACATTTATTTGGTTCAATGTTCACCTATGTCCACATAGGCACCAATACAACGGAAAACATTTGTGTGGACCTTGTGACTGAGATACATGGCAGTAGTGTATGGCCAGCTTAACACAATATACTTAATATGGGGAGAAATTTCTCAAAGTGGCCATTTACAAAAGCGGAGGTGTTGCCCTTAACAACCAATCAGATACTGGTGGCGGGATGTAATACAGTTCGTTGGAGATGCTGGATTTTGGCTGAACTTTTTTTTTCTAAAGTGGCAATCATTCCACGTCGGCATGGAGTTGAGAATAAGTTAGTGTGGCGAGCGCAGCGAGCCACCGAGCCCGAAGCGTGGCGAGCGCAGCGAGCCCCACGAGGGGACGCGGATACCTGTGAAGCCTGCAAAGGGACGCGTTTACCGGTAAACGTGTCCCTTCGCGGGCTTCACAGGTATCCGCGTCCCCTCGCGGGGCTCGCTGCGCTCGCCACGCTTCGGGCTTGGTGGCTCGCTGCGCTCGCCACACTATTCTATTCTCAACTCCACGCCAACGTGGATAGTAGGGGTATGAAAAGGTCGGAGGACGCGTACCGCCGCCCCTCGCGGGCTCGCTGCTCTCGCCACGCTTCGGGTTGACGTTGATCGTGGGGTGGCGTTAACTATTTTTGGGGGGCCATTTCACTTGTCAGGGGGGTTTTTGGGGTTCTATGGCCCATTTAACATTGTTCCCTATGTTGATTTGGTAAAGTTGAGGCATTTTACATTGTTCCCTATGGAAAATCGCGGGCATCGCGTCGGTCGCATCGCATGCGATTTTTCAGCCCGCATGCGATGCGACCGACGCGATTTTTTTTACCTGCGATGCCCCAGATCAAGATCGTTGTGGCCGTGCTAGGAAACAAGTACCAAAAATGCATTTGAGTAAATTGATAGCTTGGTGTTTTACTTTTGTAAGTTGGATGATTTTATTAAAGTGGAAACTATTACTACGAATGGACAGATTGTACAAAAGATATCTGGATTAGACACTTCTCTATTATTAATTGGAGTTCAAGTTGCAGATGATTTGGTACAAGATGTAGAGCAAATTATTGTATCACTGTGAGGTTAGACATCCGTTACAGCCAGATGCAGAAAATAGATGTCTAATAAAAGTCTCTGCTTTTAATACTGGCAATGAGAGATTGCAGGGAAGCAATCCACTACACCACTCTGCCAATCCCTACGATTGTTCCCTCTAATGCTCCCGATTCACCATTTTTTTTTTCGGCGAATCGGGCTGTTTTCACTCCTTGCAGTGAATCTTTTTCACTGAAAATCTGATTCACCCAATTAAATGTTCACTGTTCGGCGAAAGCGAACAGTGAATGCCGGACAGTTCTCTGTTTCATGCTCACTGCAATTGACTGGTGTATTTCAATGGGGTTTTCACTGGGATTCTCCGAGAGTGTATTCAATGCTAGGATGGAGAACTGCTTTCTCCATAATTTTCGCCATGATTCACCGGTTTGCATTCAACATCTTTTTAAGGTGAACTGGAAATTAATCTTTTAAAATAAAGGCTTTCGAAACCAGATTTTTATTTCTGTGAAGGGGCATGCTATTTTTATTTATGAATATTCAGCACATGAATATATATATTTAATTTGAACTAAAAAAATTTTTAGCGTTTTTTATTTTTATTTTTTTTCTCCTTCGCCAGCAGGGAGCCGGGAGCCGGGAGCCGCTCATTAAATATTCATATATTCACTTCACACTGGTCCCGCTCATTACATATGCACAAGCGGGACCAGTGAAGCGGCTCCCTACCCCTGTCCCCTGCTAGCTCTCCCGGGGGCAGCTTCTGCTGCCTGTGTCCCTGGGAGCCCTCCTTCTCCCCCACAAATTCTGGGGCAGGCAGGGAGGTTTACATCTCCCTGCCTGCCACCGTCCCCCAGCTCATTAAAATCCGCCGTCAGGGGCAGCGAGCCCCTGCGGCGTTGAATTGGGTGACAGGGAGGGCTGGTAGTGAATGCTGCAGCCCTCCGGAACCCTGTGAATGTGCAATTTGTGATCTGAAATCAGTACTATATAATAGGCATGTGCACTGGCCATTTTCGGGGTTTTGGGTCTGGATCTTTTTTCAGTTTTGAGTCTGGATGTGTTTTGCCAAAACCACCTGTTAGGCACCGTCGTCCGGGTGCCAGGGATCCCGGACAGACGGCGGTGGGGGGTCAGCGCAGCAGCGCCGGGAACGCTGCCAGGTGGCCCACCAACTGCGGTAGCCGCCATCCGGATGCCGGGGATTCCGGACGGTCGGCGGTGGGCGCTCAGTACAGCAGACCGGGGGACGTTACCAGGCAACGTCCCAGGCCGCAATCTGACGCCGGGCATCGGGACGTTGCTAGGCAACGCGCCTGGACTTCTGCCCGGCGGCTGACTACGTCAGCGAAGAGCCTATGCAGCTTGGGGCTACTCGCATCTCACCAGAAGAAAGAGCCCGCCGGTTCAGTTCCGGCCTATGTTTATATTGTGGGAACAAAGGACACATCCTCAAGAAATGTCCCAATAAGCCAGTAAAAGTCTTGGCCAAGTGAACGAGGAGAGGGTTCACTTCGGCCTACAGCTCTTTTCCTCTCACGATTCGCTCTTAGTTCCTTGTTGTGTTTCATATCTGGGCAAATAAGCTTTCCGGTACTGCATTTATTGATAGTGGTGCAGCCGGAAACTTTCTAGATATCACCCTTGCCAAGAAATTGGGGATTCCCCATCTCAAACTCCAATGGTTACTTTACGAGGTTTGGATGGGAATGTCTTGTCCAATGGGACAATATAATTTCAGACTCCCTTAATTTTTCTAACCATTGGCTTGTTCCATAGAGAAGAAAATTTTGTTTCTTTTAACCTCTTCGTTCGTTCCCATTGTGCTAGGACATCCTTGGTTGGTAAAACACAATCCCACCATTGATTGGTCCGTGGGTGAAATTGCTCATTGGAGTCCCTGCTGTTCCAAGCAATGTCTTAACACCTCAGTCTCGTTGGCATCTATTTCCCTCTCCGGGATACCATCCTCTTATCAAGACTTTGCGGATGTGTTCTCAAAGGGAAAAGCAGACTGTCTTCCACTCCATCGCCCATACGACTGCGCCATCAACTTAATTCCCAACGCCCTCTTGCCCAAGGGTAGATTATATACTTTGTTTATCCCGGAGACTAAGGCGATGGATGAATATGTTCAGGAGAGCCTGAAGAAAGGGTTCATTCGACCATCCAAATCTCCGCTCAGTGCAGGGTTTTTTTTGTCGCCAAGAAGGATGGTACCCTAAGGCCCTGTATTGATTTTCGTGCCCTAAACAAAATCACTGTTAAAAATACTTCCCCACTTCCCCTGATTGCTGTACTTTTTGACCAGTTACGTTCGGCAACCATTTTTTCCAAGATAGATTTCCGGGGCGCCTACAATCTTGTTAGGATTAGGGAAGGCGACGAGTGGAAGATGGCCTTCAGTACTCAGACTGGGCATTATGAGTATTTGGTGATGCCCTTTGGCCTTTCCAACGCCCCCACCATCTTTCAAGATTTTATAAATGTCATTCTTCGTGATTTTCTGGGTAAATTTGTGGTCGTTTATTTAGACGACATTTTGATTGTTTCTCAAGATTTAGACTCCCATAGAAGCCAGGTTCGGTCAGTCCTGCAGAAGTTACGAGAAAACCAATTATTTGCTAAGCTTGAGAAATGCGAGTTTGAAGTGACACGAGTATCTTTTTTAGGGTACATTATTTCCTCTCAAGGTTTCCAAATGGATCCTAAGAAGCTTCAAGCCATTGTGGATTGGGCTCGTCCCACCAACTTAAAAGCGATCAAACGTTTTCTTGGATTCGCTAATTACTATAGGCGCTTTATCCATTCTTTTTCTACCATCGTGGCACCCTTGGTGGCATTAACCAAGAAAGTCCCCATTGGTCTCGGCAGTTAGAGCAAGCCTTCAAAACTCTGAAACAAGCTTTTATCTCGGCTCCTGTATTGAAGCATCTGGATCAGAGACTTCCTTTTATTGTGGAGGTGGATGCCTCCGAAGTTGGGGCAGGAGCGGTACTTTCCCAACGAGATTCTGACTCGCTTGATCTACATCCTTGCGCCTACATGTCTAAAAAATTTTCCACGGCCGAGGTCAACTATGATGGCGGAAACCGTGAGTTGCTCGCCATCAAGTAGGCCTTTGATGAGTGGCGACACTGGTTGGAAGAGGCAGTCCACCAGATTATGGTTCTTACTGATCATAAGAATCTTCAGTATATTGAATCTGCTAAAGGGCTGAATGCCTGACAAGCTCGTTGGGCTCTCTTCTTTACACGCTTTAACTTCGTCATATCTTATAGATCTGGCTCGAAGAACATCAGAGCTGACGCCCTGTTTTCTTCCCCAACACGAGACCATAATTGACAAGGGATCCATCCTGCCAACTTCTTACATTCATGCGGGAGTCAGTCAGACTCTGGAGAGTCTTATCCGTCAGGCACAAGGGCAAGCTCCGGCCCAGGCTCCAGTTAATAAATTATTTGTTCCTTCATCCCTTAGACGCAGAGTTCTTTCTGAGTACCATGATACTAAGATCGCCGGCCATCCGGGAGTTCTCAAGACGGTGACTCTTCTTTCTCAGGTACTCTGGTGGCCGGGCATGTCACGAGATGCCAGGGAATTTGTGCTGTCCTGTCCAGATTGCGCCCAGCACAAGGTCCCTTGGTCTCGGCCGGTGGGGGAACTGGTACCCTTGTCCATTCCTGTTAGACCTTGGTCTCATTTGGCCATGGATTTTATTGTTGGGTTACCTGTTTCGTCCCATTGTAAGGTGGTTTGGGTCATCATTGACAGGTTTTCGAAAATGGCACATTTTGTGGCCTTGAGGCAGTTACCCTCGGCCAAGGAGTTGGTGACCTTGTTCTTGCAACATATCTTTTGATTACACAGTTTACCCACCAATATCGTGTCCGATCGTGGTCCGCAATTTGTGGCACAATTTTGGAGGTTGTTTTGTTCCGCTTTTAAAGTCAAGACTAGCTTGACTTCTGCCTTTCATCCCCAGTCCAACGGGCAGACCGAGTGATTAAATCAGTCCCTCAAACAATATTTGAGGTGTTTCGTGTCTAAGTTGCAGGACAATTCCTTCCTTCCTCTAGCCGAATTCGCCTAGAACAATGCACATTGTTCGGCTTCTAAAACCTCACCCTTCTTTGCGGTTTGCGGGGTCAATTCCTTGTGACCTGATGCCCCCAGGTCAGCTTCTTCTTCTTTGGCCTCTCAACTTTTGGAAGAAGGTTCACGCAGCTCTGAAGGAGGCATCGTTGAGAGAAAAGGTATCAGAAGACAGATCCAGACGTCCTTGTCATTTTAAGGTCGGTGACTGGGTGTGGCTTTCCACCCAAAATATCAGGCTTCAGCAACCATCCGCAAGGTTAGGGTCGCGTTACATTGGTCCTTTTCGGATTGTCAAGAGGGTTAATCCGGTAGCGTTCCGTCTTTCCCTATCTAAGTCGCCTCACTGCTCAAACCCGTACTCTTTTCACGGAGGTTTCCTCGCAGAACCAATGCTGGGTCCACTCCAGTAATGGTGCAAGGACAGCAAGAGTTTCGAGTGGAGAAAATACTCAACTCCAAATTCGTGAGAGGTTCTTTACAATTCTTGGTGCATTGGAGGGCGTTTGGTCCCAAGGAGACATCCTGGATCCCGGATAGGAATCTGCATGCACCCAATCTCAAAAGGGTTTTCTTTTGTGAATTCCCGTATAAGCCCGGTGGTAGGGGTTTGTTAACCCCTCCTCAAGGGGGGGGGGGGTACTGTTAGGCACTGTCATCCGGGTGCCAGGGATCCCGGACAGACGGCGGTGCGGGGTCAGCGCAGCAGCACCGGGAACGCTGCTAGGCGCCCCTCCAACTGCGGTAGCCGCCGTCCGGATGCCAGGGATTCCGGACGGTCGGCGGTGGGCGCTCAGTACAGCAGGCCGGGGGATGTTACCATGCAACGTCCCAGGCCGTAATCTGACGCTGCAATCTGACGCTGCAATCTGGCACTGCAGTGGCAGACAGAATGGTAGTTTGAAAAACTAGGCCCCAAAGAGCACATAATGCAAAGAAAAAAGAGAGGTGAAAGATCTTGTATGTTGTATAAATAGGACATGCACACTTTAACAAACCAATCATTTCAGCACCAGTGTCTGCCACACGACTGTAGCTGAAATGATTGTTTCGTTTGGGCCCCCACAACATAAGCTGGCAATAAATCTGCACAAACTGGCTCTACTGAGGCAAGATGTCATGCTCCTTCTCATCCCTCGATTCCTTATCCCCTTCAGTGTCATGTACTGTACATCCTCATCCTCCTCATAGAGTTTCATTTTTTCCCCGCTGGAATCCACCACCACAGGTCTCTGTGTACTTTGTGGATGATGGTCTTCCTGTAAGAATTGATAATTCATTTTGATGATGATCATCTTCTCCACATTTTGTGAAAGCAACCTCCTACGTCTTTCGGAGTACACACTGGAAGCTGTGCAACATTCCACCTCCACCATTCTGTCAATGGTGACAGCATCATATGTAGTGACAGGAGACATGTAAAAAATTTATGCCAGGTCTTTCAGGCAGGACCAAATGTCCAAACGTGGTCCTGCCTGCCCTAAAAGAGTTACACCACATAGATTTAAACTGAGGATCGAGCACGTTGACCAAAATATACTCCTCTGATTTCAACACTTTTACCACCCTTGAATCCTGGGAAAGCAAATGTAGGGCTTCATCCACAAGTCCCACATGCTTAGTGGACTCGCTCCAACTTAGCCCCTCCTTCACTTTCTCCAGCTGCTTCTGCAAAAACCTGATGAGGGAATGACCTGACTCAAGTTGGCAGTGTCTGAACTGACTTCCCATGTGGCAAGTTCGAAGGGCCGGAGAACCTTGCACAACACGGAAATCATTCTCCACCTCGCTTGAGTCAGGTGCATATTCCTTTGCCTATGTCATTGGTGGATGTATAGTCCTGAATGGCTTTTTGCTGCTCCTCCACCCTCTGAAGCATATAGAGGGTTGAGTTACACCGCATTACAACCTCTTGCTTCAGCCGATGGCGGGGCAGGCTCAAGAGTTTTTGGTGGTGCTCCCGACTTTGGCATGCAGTCGCTGAATGGTGAAAGTGGCCCACAGTTTTCAGACCACTGAAAGCATCTCCTGCAAGGCCCTGTAGTTTTTTAAGAAATTCTGCACCACGAAATGCATTGTGTGAGCAAAACATGGGACGTGTTGGATGTCACCCAGACTTAATGCCTTCACAATATTCATGGCATTGTCTGATATAACATCCCCGGGAAAGTCTAAGTGGGGTAAGCCATTGGGAATTGATTTCAGTCAGTTTCTGTAAGAGGTTCTTGCTCATGTGGCTCTTACTTACTTACTTGGAACATGCTGGTGCTTCCGAGATGCTGCTTACTGTTGAGTCTGCAGTGGGCTGTCACAGTCTGTGGTCTTTAATCTGCCCTGATCCACTTGTCCACATGTCCGTGGTTAAGTGGACAGTGGGTACAACCGAATTTTTTTATGACACTGAGGACACTTTTTCTGACATATCTGTACATTTTCGGTATCGCCTGCCTAGTGAAGTGGAATCTAGATGGGATTTGGTACTGGGGACACACTACCTCCATCAATTGTATAAATCCCAATCCACTTATGGCGGAAACCGGATGCACGTCTAACACCAACATTGCTGTCAAGGCCTCAGTTATCCGCTTTGCCATAGTATGACCGCTGTCGTACTTCATCTTCATCGCAAAGGACTGTTGGATGGTCAATTGCTTAGTGAAAGTAATAGTGGAGTCCCGACTTCTTCCCCTCTGGGATGATGAACAACTCTCAGCAGCGGCAGCAGTAGGCATAACACTGTAGGATCCTCTGGAGGAATCCCGGATAGGAGAGGAGGAGTCATTTATGCCAGTGACATGGCCTGCAGGACTACTTCAGATCTAGGAGGGCTTAGATCGTTGTGTGAAGCTGAACCACTAGTCATGAACATAGGGTAGGGCCTTAGCCGTTCCTTGCCACTCCATGTCATAAATGGCATATTGGCAAGCTTATGTTTCTCCTCAAACAATTAACTTTTTTTTTTTCTTCATGTTACTGAACTTTGGCATTTTGGATTTTACATGCCCTCTACGATGACATTGGGCATCGGCCCTTGCAGACGACGATGATGGCATTTCATGTTCTATGTCATTACTAGTGGCAGCAGCTTCAGCACTAGGAGGAATTGGTTTTTCTTTCACCATTTTATCCTCCATATTTTTTTTTTCATTATCTTTCTACATACAATAATATGCGGCACGGGAGAATGTACCCCTAAACCACACAAACACAGCAAAGCCTGAAAAAATTATACGGATTAAAATAACCCTTTTATTTTGGGGTTATTTATTGTATGTGGCACAGGAGAGTGTACCACACAGACACAGCAGAGCCTGAAAAAATTATATGGATTAAATAACCGGCATTACCACTGGACTGTCAGTGGACTTATACAGCTGTCGGTTGGACCACTGGACTTAACAGCAGTACCACTGGACTGTCACTGGACTTATAAGAATGACAGTTATACCACTGCAGTACCACTGGTTGCCATCGATGGCAAAAGTGCAACAGGCCATCGATAGTGTATAGCTATGCAATGGATGGCCATTGATGTTTTTACATATCGATGGTCATCCATTTGCTTTGAAGGATTGGCCTGTGGGCCAATCAAAATATGGGGGCGGGGCTTCACGGGTTTTGGGGCGGAGCTATGCTCCGTGTCCCGGGCCCCTTGATGAAAAAATAAAAACAAAACTATTGTTTAAGCTACACATTGATGGTGCGAAACCATCTGGTTCTCCCCCATCAATGTCAAAACTATTTGACATCGGCCATAAAACATCGATGATTTCTAATCATCGATGGTCGATGGCCATCCCTAGACATATAGGGTTCTCCTTAGGGATGGCCATCGACCGTCGATGATTTAAGAACATCAATAGTTTATGGTCGATGTCAAATACTTTTGCCATGAATGTGGGAGAACGAGATGGTTTCCCTACACCAATGGCAAAGGAGAACCCAATGTTTTTTTTTCTCTCAAGGTGCCGGGACATGGCGCATAGCTCAGCCCCCAACACCCGGAAGCCCAGCCCCCATGTTCTGATTAGCCCACGGGCCATTCAGTCAAAGATAATGGATAACCATGGATAGCTAAAACTATTGATGGTTACCCATCACATAGTTTCTGACTATCGATGGTCCATTGTAGAATCACCATCGATGGCAACCATCAATGGCGACTGCACCAATGTCCATCCTAGTTCTCCTGCTTTCTGGTTTAGATTTTTTTTCAAATAGGAATATTTGCTTCTAATAGGTATTTGCCTATCCACGTAGACCAGGCATGTCCAAACTGTGGCCCTCCAGCTGTTGTGAAACTACACATCCCAGCATGCCTTGCCATAGTTTTAGCATTCCCTAGTAGCAAAACTGTGGCAAGGCATGATGAGACTTGTAGTTTCTCAACAGCTGGAGGGCCACAGTTTGGACATGCCTGACGTATACTGTACAAGTCTATATTCATTATTGTAGAAGAGACCGTGTAATGTAGCAAGTGCACAGTGGTTTGAGGTGGGGGTTGTTGATGACTGCCCAGGGCACAAAGTGATCTTAACGCACTGCTGGGCACAGATGGGATTCATGGAAAGAGCACATCTAACAATATATTTCTTACAGTCTCGGCATTACCCTTAATGAGACGAGAAGGCGTATCAGTGCGTTCCCAGCAGCCGCAGTCAGCCTTCACGAGATGAGCTAACGAGACAGCTCTCTTCTCCCAGAGCAAACACACATCTCATTCAGTGTCATTGAAAGCAGGAAAATTCCTGGAAAGTCATTTGCTACGAGTGAACCTAAGTGACATTAACATTCTGCACCATAGATTCTGTATACTGAGAACACCTGTTACAACCGAAACAAAGCAAATCAATATACTGTACCGTAGAGTTCGTTAAGGCTTCTTCTGCCTAAATGTCAGGAGGAATTCAACACCTTAATCACATGAATGCAGCTGTATACAGATTATACCAGTCACATACACTTTGGTATTTAGTGTTAAGCGCATGTTTTCAAAACGTATTGAACGTGCCCTGACACTGATTCACTTTCCCCATGGCTGTAGTGTTCAGATGCTTGTCATGTTCATTTCTCAGGGAACTATCTGTCTCTGCCAGGTTAGAAGAACCCATCAGGGCCCATTTGACCTGTTTCTAAAGCAACTTCCCTGTTGATAGCTGTAGGTTGCTGGATCAGTGGCACGAGCCGTGAATGATCAGAGGAGCAGAGTACTGTTGTTCCGAGGCTGCGGCTGCTTATAGGCTGGCAATAGAGGCCTGACGCAAGCAGAATCGTCACTGGACAGCAGCGTCAGAGCTGATGGGAAAAACAATTCTGGCCAGGGGGCACTGAGAGTATCTGGCCTGTTCCGCACTCATCCTCTGGTCCACCTCTTCTGGGTGTGGATCATAGAGTTGACAATTATTAGGTTGACAGCATCTAGATTTTTCCTGTGTTTTGGGAACTGTCCCATCTGGGCCTCCCAGTGTCCTGTGGTGGTGGGGGGGGGGGGGGGTGCAGTTGAGTCCTGTTGGAGAAAGTGCAAAGGGCAAAGCGCCTTGAGTCCTGTTGGAGAAGGTGCGCTATATAAATAAGACTTACTAACTTACTTACTAGGTTGGGAGTCCGCCCTGCTAACAGAGCAGCATGGAATAGATGCTGTGCGCATACACACAGCTTCTATTCAGAGAGCCAGAGGGACTGGGGGCATGGACAGAAGCTCTCAGAGCACTGGCCATGCACCCACAGCAGAAAAAATGGTGGGCGTGACAATGATAATAGGCCACGCCCCATGACCAGGAGTTCAAGCTCCCAAATTTTGCACACATGTCCCACCGATGCAAACTGAAAAGTTGGGAGGTGTGGTTTTGGGGGTTTATTTCGGGGTCAGCCCAACTCTCCTCGATAGCGCCACCCCCTACCCTGCGCTTCTCCTCGGTGGCAGAGTTAAATTACCGCAATCCGTGGCTTTTGGGGGAGGGGCTAAATATGCAAATCACACTCTTTCAGCCATGTCCCCTCCTTGAAGACATGCAAGTTGTAGGATTTTCAGTGCTGGGGAACAGGGCTTGATGACATCTACATCAGGCCCTTCCCCCAGAAGTGCTGCTGACAGTCTCCTCTCCTGGGTTCTGAGGATATTTACTAAAGCTTCTTAAAATAAGAAGATGTGATGTGGTCCATAGCAACCAATCAGATTCTGTCTATCATTCGATTTCTGAAAACTTTGGATCCCTTACTGAGTAAAGTGGGTGAACTTGGTGGCTGCTGATTTGTGCTATATGACATCATCATAGCCATGCTCCCTACTGTCCAATGCTTGTAATCTTGGTATTGCACAGCATCAGTAAGTACTGTTAGTATGAATACACAGGACCCTTCTTCCTTCCTTATGCTAAATCACACACTGTGATTCACTCCACTTCTGTACCCGTATTTCCCAACATCAGACCGGTGGGAAGAGGGACATCTCGTGTGCCGAAGGCATATTCCCAATTTTTATGGGGGGCGTGGTCCAGCGGCATGGGGGCATGGCCTATTCCTGCGAGGCCATGCCCCCGTTTTCCCCATTGTGGGGGCATGGCTAGCGGCTCTCTGAGCTGCTGGCTATGTCCCCAGCATGTGCGCATGCACACAGCATCTATTCACGGGTGACAGGGGGACTCCCAACTGCCTATACCTGTTGGCCTCAGGTGGAAAGTCCCAAAAACCGGGACGTTCCCGTGAAAAGCGGGACAGTTAGGAGAGATGTGTACCAACTCTTTCATTAACATATGGCACTGAGAGGGACCCAGGAGCAGCTGCTGGGGTGAGAAATTACTGAAAAAAAAACAGAAGAATGTGCCCATTACCTAAAAGGATAGTCTGCAGGCTTGTAATGACTTAACCTTTCTCACATGACTCATTTCATGGAGTGCGGTATAGCAGCCCGACAGTTGGGATTCTGACGGTGAGGATACCGACATCGGAATCCCGACTTCCGCTACTCCAACAGGGGACAAGCGCATCGAAGTAACATCATTGTTGCAATAATAATAACAGCATGTGTCAGGAGAAAGCAAGGACTCAAGTTCCTCCGGGTACTCCGGTTTCCTCCCACAATCCAAAAACATACTGGTAGGTTAATTGGCTTCTAATAAAAATTAACCCTAGAATGTCTGTGTGTGTACATGTGGTAGGGAATATAGATTGTAAGCTCCACTGGGACAGGGACCGATGTGAGTGTTCAGCTGTTCTCTGTACATCGCTGCGGAATATGTATGCTCTATATAAGAAACTATTCATAAAAAAGTAAAAAAAAAAAAAAATGTTTGTATGTATGTACAGTACAGTATGTATGTAAGGTGTCTGCTTCTAGTGGAACAGATTTTGGGTTCTAATACGGGGTGTGACACTTGGCAAATACTATGTTTAGAATAAAGAGAGGGTGACATCTATAGTCCTGCTAGGAGGAGTCAGCCACAGCAGCGATATTGACAGCTTTCAAATAACTGATTCAAACTCACAGGGGAGGAGAGGTGCCCCCTTGGGAGCAGGATCCCGGTGGCAACTGCTTTCATCGCCTCCCAGAGTTACACGTCTAACTCCAGATCCCTTCCTTCTTTGGTGGCAGCTTAGTCATGTATCTACTGTTAGTGCTAACGTAATCATAAGCCCAATCTGCGGTTCAGGGTGGGGCTAAAATGATGCGAAATGACGTGATTTGCGTCATTATAGTCCCGCCCCTTGCCGCGGACCCGCAAAAACCGGTAATTAGTGCAGCACGGCAGGGGGGTGCGGGGGCTGCCTGACAAATACGGGAGGATTGCCAACCTTCCCGGGGGGAATTCCGGGAGGGTAGACAAGCCTGGTTTACATATATTAATACCTCCTTTTGTTTATACTGAATGTGACCATGAAGCATCAGTAATGAGTATAGCCCGTCTTCCACATGTGTACATACAGCTGACATTTTAGATTTTATACCATGTTGAATAAAACTGCAATGAGATGAAACACTCAAGGTTAAAAATGTTCCAGTGATAATAATACTAGAAAATCTGTGTACAGCCGAGCTGTGAGAGTGTATTATGTATGCAGTCCCGCACATACGCCCCCACAAGGTCACAGGTTAGGAAACACCATTCATTTCTCCTGACTATTTGTTTATCCTGGATGAATCCATCTCCCAATATGCTTTGATGTTAAAAAAAGAATCAAATACTGTACATTTGCTAAAATATTTCATTTCCTATGGCAATGCTTTGATGCAACATTTAGCTAGAAAAGAGAAGATTTCTTAACCCGTTTAAAAATGTTCTGTGTTCAGCAGACCCTTTAAATGCAAAAATAAATGTATGTAATATGGTAATTCTCCCGCATGCAGAAAATGGCCAAGGGGAAGATTTAGTTATTAAAATATCTAATTGGTCCTACATTATTTAATATTCCTCATGAAAATATAGTCCTTTTGCTGATTACAAGACAAACAACATAATGTAGAATAAAACTAAAATGTTTTTGTTGCAGTCATATTTCATTACATTTTAGAATTACTCGGACAATTTAAATTTGTACCTGCAACGTCGGCCACCATGGGACTCAGGAGCCCATGTGTAACACACACCTTGCAAACATTACAGATACTCCAAAGGGTACAGACTGTCTGGAACTGGAAATGGAAATTCAGGGAGAACGCCTTGCTTTTTTTTAACCCCCATTTGCCAATACCACCCTAATCTCTAGCCCTAGTGCTGGTTTTCGTATTTTTTCCCAATTATTTATTTATATGCCAGAAGAAAACAAATATAAAAAAAAAAAATTAACAAGAATCTCACAAAGGCCCTTATTCTGATTGATGCGTACTTTTCCGCATACTTTCGGATAGCGTCTTTACGGCGTCTGCGCATGCGTGGAGAACGCCACGCGCATGTGCCACGCATTGACTCCGTACCTGTTCGTGCAAATCCCGTACAAAACTGTGCCCCGCAATCAGTCTTGAAATATGGGCGTATTATGGGCGTCATGCGGAATGAGACATGGGCGTAGTTTCAAAGTGGGAAAAACTGGGAGGAAACATGGGCGGACACGGGGGAGTACACTTATGTTGGGGGGCGTACATTCGGATAGCACTCCGAATGCACGCGACCAAAACCGATAGAAATGTGCGGTGTTCATAAGTCAAGTATTACTTTGCGGAAACCACTCGGTCTTGCGGTAGCCGAACGGAACGCCTAATGACTACAAGCATTAACACCTGAACCCAATACAATCGACTCCTTTACTCATTACTCACTAATAGGACGCTTGTCAGTGCTTTAATTGAAACCATTGCACTTCAATTGCTGTAAGGGTTAATGTGTGCAATGCATGTGTTAGGCATGCTTGTAAGGATATATTGGCATCTAATTGATTCCAATTCCAAACAGGCATTTTTGTATGAGGATAGGTAATTGAATAAGTGGGTCATGTGATGTATTGCAGAATAGACATAATAGTTTGTAGTTTGGCGTAAATACACCGCTTCCGTGCGGAAGCACCGCTTGCCATCCGTTTGGATGCGGGATTCCCGTGCATACTCTGTAATACCGTGCAGAATCGGAGTGTTTCACCCGCACACGTATGGTTTGTATTTCGTCCGTAAACACGCCCTGTTCTTAAAGAGTGAGTCCGTCCGAATGCGGAGGACACGTGGGCGTTTCTACGGATTAGCTCCTACCTAATCAGGAAGAACAGTAGTGGGCAGGTGACCAGTGTCCTCTGTGGAATCAGAGAAATATATTGAATGGTGAGTACCACAATCCTCTGTTCGCCTTCATCCAGCAGGGGACACCTCCTTCCAGTGGAGACATCACAGAGATCCCATCATGGGTGGGAGAGCGCTGAGATCCCCGTAGCACCACACATACTGTATGAACTGAGAATCAGAGGCCATAAAGGTATAAAATCTGTAAAAACACATAAAAGTATTTTGGCTTGACCACGTAGCCGCTCCGCAAAGCTGGTCAAAGAAACCCCAATGCGCAGTAGCCTAAGAAGGGCTGATTGAATGTGTAGCGTGTGCAGTAATATGTTCTGGATGCACCCTTGAAGAGGCCAGATTTGCCTGATGAATCAGGAATCATGAATCCTCTGATGCATCTGACTGAAGGCAGTACCCTTTTCTTAGCTGAGGGGCCACTGCAGGGGAAGGTGGTAACACAGATTTAGACAAACTAGCCACTGATCTATTCAGAGCCTGGGCCCAGGCCGGTTCCGGGTCAGAGAAAGAGGCTGCCTGGCTGGAAGATTCCCTCTGTTTACAGCTCTGCGGATAAACTAGACAGCACCAGAGTGAGCTGAGACCCTGCCTGCAGGGGCATCTTGGCTTAAAACCTCTGTCTGCCTCTTTCAGGACGATAACATAACAAACAGTATAATGAACTGTTAGACTGATCTGGCAAAAACTTATCTGAACCATAACTCCCATGCCTCTTATACTGTACCTTTCTGTATGTAGGGAATGGCCTAGCAGGCAGGGGGCGTGGCCTACTAATTGGATTGCTTCTGTGAAGTCATGCCCCCATCTCCACAGCTCCGATAGGATGGCCATTACTGTGTGAGCTGTTGGCCATACTCCCAGACCCACTGTCTACAGGAATAGATGTTGTCTCCCAACGTCCCCCCACCGTAGAACACTGCTGACCCAAAGTGGGACACAGGACCATCCCAAAAAAAATGGGAGGGGGTCTCTTGTCTCTATACCGGAGACCCCCGCACAAACCGCGAGCAGTGGCGGAAGGCTCCCAGGTACTTGTTTCCTAGCACGGCGCCCCTGATTTCCATCTTATTGCATCTTATGCCATCGCATCGCATGCCATTTAGCCACATGCGATGCGATACAATTTTTCATTGTATAAGCACCCTAATGGGTGCTTACAATGTTAAATGCACCCCCACGCCACCCCCACTATCAACACCAACCCGAAGCGTGGCGAGCGCAGTGATACCCCCACTATCCACATCGGCGTGGAGTTGATTCTAGATAGTGTGGCGAACGCAGCGAGCCACCGTTCCCGAAGCGTGGCGAGCGGCGCGCGTATTACTTTACATGTATTCTGCGTCCCCTCGCGGCGCTCGCTGAGCTCACCACGCTTCAGGCTCGGTGGCTCGCTTCGCTCGCCACACTATCTAAAGTCGACTCCACTCCATCGTGGATAGTGGGGGTATGAAAAGGTCGGAGGACCCGTACCGCCGCCCAGCGCAGGCTAGCTGCACTCGCCGCGCATCGGGTTGGCGTTGCTCCTGGGGGTGGCGTTAACAATGGGGGGGCATTTAACATTGTAAGGACCCATCAGGGTGGTTGTACAATAAAAAATCGTATAACATCGCATTGTATGGCATACGATGCGATATTTTATTGTACAATATCGCTCCGCATCGCATCGTATACCATATTTAGTCTTATGGTATACGATGCGATGGGTGCCATGCTAGGAAACAAGTATCGGCTCCCCTGTTGTGGGAAGGTAGTGCAGCAGCTACCTGTCCTCTTGCTGCTAGAAGACCCGTAGCTAATGTTAAAAAACTTTTCCTCACAGGAGAAGCCAAAATGTGACCAGCTCCTGAGAGCATTAAACTAAGGCTGGCTAGGGAATGGGTATAGGTATTGACACACTAATACAAATTTAAAGTGCCAGCTCCCACTTACTACACATTCTATACCCACTGTAAGGTCTATTCCAGTGTCCCCTGCTGGCTGAAGGAGAAACCAATGTTTATCAATGGCAGCCTTCAAAATCGACAGCTATTGCCTATCCAGGTAGTATCAATGAACCAGCAGCTCATTGAGTATGACAATGCCAATTCTTTCTCCAATGTAAACTTAATATACAGTTATGTTATCAATGTGTAGGATTATGAATCATAGTCTAGGAGCAGCTGGACCAGGCACATGCAAGAAAGTATATACATATACAGTACAGGTCACCAATGAGTGAATCAAACAAATGATTTTTAAAACCATATTTTCCTATGAGCAGTTACGGAGGTTTCTTTCATATTAGTCCGCAAGACTGATAAATACAACAGTCAGCTCGCCCCGCGTTTCCTATATTAAGCTTTTATCTTTAATCAGTATAGGCATTGTGGCAGGTTGACACAGCTCTTCTCATCTTCCTCATACTTTGATCTGCGCTGATGGGAATTTTTGTTTCAATGAGAACAATGAGAGACGTATATCAAATTTCCTGTGAAATGCAAATTTTATTTTCATATTGTCAAACATAGAGATTCCTCTGCAACAAGCACTCAATGGAACCCGATGTTAATATGCAATCATGGGCAAAAAAAAGTGTTTGTTAAACAGATGTCACAGAGTCTGATTCAGCTTATTTGCAGTTTTTCGGTAAAAGTTTTTTAAAAAACGGCATGAGCCCCCCTCTCTCCGAACATAACCAGCACTGGGATCTTTGAGCCAGTCTTGGTTTAAAAGTTACGGTGAAACAAAGTTTTGGGGTGCCCACGTATTTGTGGCTCAACGGGATGTTTCCAACCTTTGCCTGTTCTTAAATCTTTTCAAATGTCTAATTTCATTGAATTCAATCATTTCAATGATTGTGCCATCTGACCTTTCACATTGATGAGATTAATTTTACTTCTATTATAAATAAAATCAAAAACTTGCTAGATAATTGGATAGCCTTGCCGATCTCGTTTTTTAGGACATGTGGCAGTAATAAAAAGTACAGTATTCTTTTTCCAAAAGTGTTTTATGCTATGCAGATGCTACCACTTTGCCTACACAAAAAAAAAGATATTAACTTGTTACCCACATTATTTTCTAGTTATCTTTGGTAAGGCAAAAGACAGAGGATAGCTTTATCCAAAATGAAGACAAAAAGACTTGGATGATGGACTGACAGTTGTTGTAAAAAATAGAAAAAACAGCCTCTTCCATCTTAGTAAATTGACCCCTAGGTGTCTCCCCCAAAGGTTTCAGGAGAATGGGCAGGTATGCTTGTGACAATGATGACAGTGAAGATTTATAGACCTGTAGATTCGATTTTTGAAACGATTAAAGACTGAACATCTCTACATACAAGGATTAATAAATACATTTGTCTTACAATGGATCCTATTTGAATCAAGGCGCCCTAGAGTATCAGAATTTTCATCATGGCACCCCTAAAACCAAAAGTTTTTTTTAATTGTGAAATTTAGATAAAAATATTAAATTAAGTAATTTATGCTTATACTGTATGTCATCTGTAGACCGAGTTATGTAGCGAGGCGCAGGATTCGCTTCTGTTCGTACACAAATGTTATGATTGGAAGCCACAAGCATTACATTGACCAACCCAAGGAACCCCTGCAAGTGTACACCTTGGCACACAGTTTGGAAAACCACTATCTTACAAAATAGAATTCCGTAAAAGAACTGCCTCTTTTTATTTTCGACACCCCTAATGTTTTTGGAAGTTTCTAGTAAAAAGCACTGGTGAAAATAATAAAAAAAATAAACTCCCGTCCTACCAATATTTCATGTGAAAGAACCTATTCACAAGTAGCTAAAAGGCCGATATCCCACCTATGGCTTTCCCTATTACATAATTACAGTACCCTCGGCAAATTTCCATCTCGCACACGGTTGACTCATCTGTCATTTTTCCACACAGCGATCTTTCAATCACACCTTTAATACACCGCCGTATTGTTATCCTGAGGGTTCTGTCTTGCCATTGTTGTTCTTACTGTACTTATGATCTGAATAGAATCCTGGGGAATCACTTGTCACTTTCTGTAACTTGGAACATAAAAAGGATCAGTTAGAATAGTATAAAACATTAATAAACGCTGTTATTTTTCACATTGTTGCTGCCAAACAAACTGTACTGAGTTAACTCATAACTGGAATTGTAATCCCAACGCTAAGTTCTGTTTATTATAATACAATTAGCACACTTGTAATTATTTGCAAATAATTGTGAAGAAACATTTGTGGCACAGCTGAATCGTTGGGATCCCCTTATTAATCCCCCATACACATTAGACCACATCATTAGCTATGTGAACCATAGCGATATCGTTAACGATATATTGTACATATTGTCTAGTGCAGGGGTGGCCAAACCGGTCCTCGAAATCTATCAATTCGGCAGTCTGGCAGGTGCAGTATGGCCGGTGGGTAGATGGGTGCAGTACAGCTGGAGAGCTCAGCAGCCTAACCTCTGACATCATGTCTCTCTCTCATTGTCTCACATCGTGCACATGCTGGGGGGGGAGGGGGGTCAAGAGCAGCCAGGCAGCGCCTGAGCCTTATACTAAATGTAGAGAGGACATTTATAAGCCCACATGATACTAAGCTCTTGTTATTGCTGATATTATCTGTTAAGTTATTGTAACCGGACAAATGGATGTAATCAGGTGTTAAACTGTGTGTGTGTGGGGGGGGGGCTGCCAACTGTCAGAGCCGAATTTCCCATTAGGCACGTGAGGCACCGGCCTAGGGGCGGCACATGTTTGGGGGCGGCACTTGGATGCCTGTGATAGTACTGTCAGCCAAAATGTACCAATAACTGCAAATTATCCACTGTACTGTACTATATTCCATCTTAAATAGAGTGTCAATGATAGGACATGCAGATACTGCCCCTGTAAAATGTCCTACTTAGTAAATATGTATTCATAATAAAAGAACATGTCACAGTTAGTGGCTTTTTAAAAATAAATCCATTATATTGGCTATTATCAAATGAGAGCTTATAAGTAATTAATAAAAATAATATAATTAGACAGGGGGTGAGGGGCGGCGTTATTGTTGTGCCTAGGGGCGCCGTTATCCTTAAATCCGCCCATGCCAACTGTAATGGTAGGAGGAACTCAGTTTTACCTCTACCGCAGACAGCCCTGCACAGTAATTCCAATAGAATAGCTTGTCTCAGTGACCTCCTTTTATGGCAGGGCATACTTTATGTGATGTCATGCCGTCACCGCCCCTGAATTAAAGAATATAGGAGAGAAGGCTGCTGGAGGGACAGAGACAAATATGTATATAAAGGACACTTACTGTAGACATATTTTGTAAGCTGTGGTACTGGGGCTTATGTGTAAGTGACACTTCTGTGTGGCATACATGGATAAAGAGTATTACGGTGTGACATAACATGAAAAAGGTGCACAACTATGTGGTATAAAATGAATAAGGGTCACTTTATGGAGTTTAATGTGAATATGATTGTGCTACTGTGTGGCATAAGTTAATTTTGGGGTACTATTGTGTGACCACACCTATTCCATGTGAGACCACTGTTCCTTTATAAAGTATGGGAGGTAGGGAACAAATCTGTCAGTTTGCAGGGGGTGTCAAAACCCTGTCAATAGCCCGTGTCTCAGGGGGGGAGAGAGGGGGGGGGGTCAGTTGAAGAGGAAATGCTTCTAGAAATTTGCCGGGCTGGTTTTCCATCCCAATCCACCCCTGCCTACAGGTGTACAGAGCTAGCCCCTGACGGGCCCCACTGTCTGGGGCCCCACCTCCTCATGGGACTAAGGTTATGTTGTTCAGTGCATTGTTATTACTAATCCGGTCAGTATTAGAATCCATGGCAGATCTCATAAGGATGGGATATTCTTAAATGTCCACATTGCTCCCTTTGTTACCTTGTTGTACTTTCCATTAGCTACTGTTAGCTAAAAATAAACTAGACGGATCATTAGAAATAGAGAACATGCAGAAGTTGCTAAAGTTAGGTACAAAATACATTTTCTCATTGCGTGATGGAATTTCACAGTTCTTTTTATAGAGGAAAGCACTGCAGACTGCGCGCTCATGCATTTCTGTGTACTGTAATTAGCTCAGCCAGTGCGTCAATACATTGCGTGGAGCGTATTCGCACGTTTCACACAGTTTGTTTATTTAGCTTGGTGGTAATGTGCTAAAACATTTTATCATAGAGTTTAGAGGCTGTAATGAGCAGTCAAGTCTCACCAGGCATGTAATTGGGTATGTCACTGAGAGAATCTCTTCTATTCATCTGTTCATCTGTTCTATAAACAGCTGCCAGAACCTCATGCAAACACACGATTCCTGCTCACACTTATAGGGGGCTATTCTGGTCTGTTCACTCAGGGTCCGATGCTTTTCTGTGTGCGCATTTCCCCTGCACGCACCCAACATTGCGGGCAGGGTTCGTGGGGCGGAGGTGGATAGTCCCATGGAAATCGTTCGGTGACGTGGGCACCGGCAGATGACATCATCAGATCTCAGCTGCCCGTCCACTTCCTTCCAAGTGCCCACGCACATCTAAGGATGCCTCAGTGTAACCTTAGATGTGCATGTGCCTTCAACATCATTCAACGGTCAGTGACCATCGAATGACGTGAGTGTTCCCCCACAGCCTGCGAATGTATGTTTATGTAAAACATCGAATCACAGCCCCTGCGAATTAATACTGCGTGCGAGAGTAGTGTTCCCGCTAGGCTGTTTTAGCGGGGTGATGCGCTCTGCCTGATTTTTGAAGTGGGAAAATGCACCCTGCCCCTCTAGCAGCGCCCTGCTAAAAGAGCCTGGTGCCTGCCCCGATGGTGTGCACGGGGAAGCCCAGCACCGCCGTAGACGGCAATGCCTGGCGCATCCCCGGCAGCACAGCAACTTCGGCGGGGCTGGGCTCGCCCCCTTTAGTGACGGGGGAGTCAGGGCCTGCCCACTTTAGTGACGGTGGCGGCCGGGCCCACCCCTTTTCATGACGTCGCGGCCCGGGCACGCCCCTTTTGTGACGTCGGCGGCCCGGTCTCCCCCCCTTGCGCTGCCCCCGTGCAGCAGCGCCCTGCCCTCACAAAATCCTACAGTGAACACTACAAGAGAGGGCGAGCATATTGGCATTCGCAAGGTGGCGGCTGGTGTACTTAACCAGAATAAGGTTCATAGAACACAAATAACTCAGTGTTGGATTAAGATTTTTTTCGATCAAAAACACAACATATGGTATTTCTGTGGTAAGAGTAACACATATTTATATATATATATATAAAAAACCATCACCTCCAGCAATGGATAAGACTTTCTGCAACCTTTTATTTGCCAGCTATCCAAATGTCCGTTATGTTGTCATGGTCAGCGGCTTAGCTGTGCGAGCAGTCTGTCTCAAAGGGTGCACAACCCTGGGGCTGCACCACTGCTGACCTACAGCCAGTGGTGAATTAGGCATGTAAGACACGCAGTGGTGGATCCCAGGGGGATCTCACATGGGCCAGTGTCCCCATGTGAGTGCAGTTTGGGCCCACCTCGTCTAAATGCCACCATACACTGGTCAGACATGGGCCATTTTAACCCAATTTCGATGGATCAGGCGGAGAAATTGAGTGAAATCGTCCCAAATCAGGGGCGTAATGGAATAGGGTGCAATTTCTTAGATGTGCGATTTGTGGTCAAAAACAGCCTAATTTGCACGTTGTACAAAAATTGCACATTTAATAGTTTGTGAATTGCGGTAAAAATCACACCGTTTTTGCCACGAAATTCGCACATTTTGACCTGGAGATTTTTGGTCACACTTCAATTCAGATGTTTTCCCATTATAAAGTATACAACTCCCAAATGTAATAGGGTGCGATTTTTGGTAAACGCTACCAAAGATCGCAAAAAACAAATAGCCCAGGTTCTGACTGCCAAATTTGACAGAACCATGCACAGATCATTGAGATCTGTGCATGGTTCTGTCTTAAAAAATGTGTAAAAGTTAAAATGAAAAAAAAAAAATGGCCTGGGGTCCCGCCCTCCTGAGCAGAAACCGCTCATTGAGCCAAACCTGGTTACAAAAATACGGGGGGGGGGTGCTTATACAATGTTAAGCACCCTAATGGGTGCTTACAATGTTAAATGCACCCCCACGCCACCCCCCCACTATAAACGTGAACCCGAAGCGTGGCGAGCGCAGCGAGCCCGCGAGGGGCGGCGGTACGCGTCCTACGACCTTTTCATACCCCCACTATCCACGTCGGCGTGGAGTTGAGAATAGATTAGTGTGGCGAACGCAGCGAGCCACCGAGCCCGAAGCGTGGTGAGCGGACGCGGATACCTGTGAAGCCCGTGAAGGGACGCGTTTACCTGTGAAGGTATCCGTGTCCCCTCGCGGGGCTCGCTGCGCTCGCCACGCTTTGGGCTCGGTGGCTCGCCACACTAATCTATTCTCAACTCCACGCCGACGTGGATAGTGGGGGTATGAAAAGGTCGTAGGACGCATACCGCCGCCCCATAAAAAATGATCTTCTTATTTTTTTCATGCTCTTCATTATCTTGTATCGTTGTGTGTTCCTTATATGACCAAGCTTGTTGTAAACCTGGTATATGTTGATTAACGCAGTAACCAGTAGCTATACAGCAACATCTGTGATCGCATAATATTATTTAATGAGCTGGACCCTGATCAGTGTACCACGATGTGTACCTGTTTGGTGGATCCACCGCTCAGATTCACTTTGGGTGCGCACTTTGAGACCTGGGGAGTGACTGCTGACACTTAGTGTGTTTGTTGTCATTCACGTCAGGCTCTAGCGGCTAGTAACGCGTCTCCATGGTGACGCGCACGCTGGTGGGCTGCTACCCTATCGTGTGTGCGTCCCTGGTTGATGACGTTCTAGCATAGATAGTGTTTGGTCTCCATGGAGACCACTGTGTGAGTGTGAGCCATACACGACCCTACACCCTATCAGAATGTACAGGAAGTGATGCGCTAGTACTGGCGGAGGCCGGACTAGACGCACGCTGCCCATTACACACAAGTCAGCGATCACAGGTGAGTTCACTTATTGCATTTAAATTGTTATTGCGGTTACTATATATACCGGGTATTGTGGGTCAGTCAGGCATGCTCCTGACGACGGATAGACACTCCGAAACAGCTGTTGAGCAGACCTGACTTTTTCCAATTGTGAGCAGTACCATGATGTCTTGTATCCTGTCTCCTGTTAACCGGCTTGCATGCTGATAAGTATTTGGATGACTTGATCTGCTGTATTGGACTGTATGTACTGCCAATGGATACTTTTTTCACGTTTTTTCACGTTTTTCTTATAAAACAAAATCTTTTTTTTTAAATTGGTGTGCTTGGCTCTAATTATCCATCCTATATCTATATATAGATATATAGATATAGATAGATAGAAAGATAACCCTTTCACTGCGCTAGAGTAAGATTCTTAGGTGGCACCTCTATAAGTCCCCCCTGTTAGTGGGGGAAGGAGAACAGTACACACAGCAAAGATATAGAGTGCGCCTTCTCATGTGTCACCACCACCTTCAATTATTAGGTGTAAAATTGACACTTTGCTCAATTTCAAAAGATATTCATACAAATTATTAAAAATCAATAAAACAGGCAAATTTCCATCATTGTTTCATTCATATGGAGTCATATTTTCCATCATCCCAATAACCCGACGCGTTTTGTCACTTGGACTTCATCAGGGGTATAACAAAAAAGACTCAATGGAAAAAAGCTTCAGCTTAAAAGAAAGGACTAGGCGGGTTCTTCTTCGACTCTTGAACCGACTAGAATTAAAATTCAGTAACGATGTAGAATGGGGCAAAATAGGGTGATGTGTGGAGAGGTATATCCATCAGTGAAAAAGCAAGCACATACTGTTATGTGCACAGAGGAGTCCTCTTCCTGATGCTGCTGAACTCTGCTGCTTTGGTAAACACAGGGGCCACATGCCCGATTTGGACCAGATGGGAACTCTATTGAAAATTGATACTGTATATTGGGCACACTTGATGTATGCTCTTTATATACCATTATACCCTATGATATTGGGGTCCAGGTAATAAAAGAAGCCCTACAAAAATGAACAATTAGGGGCCCACCAGTTAAGTTCCTCAATTGAACTGGTACTTGGTGCCAACCATTTTATGTATGAGGTGGACTACTATATACAATTGGCAGGGACGGCAATGGGATCAAATGTGGCCCCATGCTATGCCAATTTATACATGGACCACTATGAACAGTGCCATATTATATCTAAGTATAAAGAAAATTTGGTGTACTTCAAACGCTTCATTGACGAAATCATAATAATATGGCGGGGGGTGCATGGACTCCTTCAACAAATGGTTGATTCACTTAATGCTCTTGACAGCCCGGTATGCTTCACAGCAACAGCTGACTCAACACAAATTAATTTTCTGGACGTCACGATATTTCGCACTCCACATGATATTCCATATACACTATGTAGGAAGGACACAGACAGAAATACTCTTCTGTGGGCTACTAGCCACCATCCACCCCATTTAAAGTCAAATCTACCTGTGTCCCAATTCCTTAGAGTAATACGAAATAACTCGGATCCAGTACAGGCAGAGATACAATTAAGTGAATGTATGGAACATTTTGTAACCAGAGGCTATAAAAGACAAATGACCGGATGGTGTTAAATATCCATTGTGATACACAACCGGCAGTCTCACAGAAATCTTTAAAGGACAACTGGCACATGGTACTAACAGATCTGGCCTTCAAAAAACTTCAAAAAAGTTCACCCCTAATCAGCATTTCGAGAGGAAGAAACCTGAAGGATGAGCTCTATCGCACCTCCACAAAACATGTAAATTTGGCTGATACCCAGTGGTATCAAGGAAGACGGGATGCTTCAAGTGCTTGGGATGCACCACGTGCCGTGCACTTGCGGTTGGTCCGTACTTTTGCCATCCACATAGTGGAAGGAAAATATTCTTGTGATATAGGCTACACTGTCTATTGGATCATATCATTTACTACCTGATATGCCCATGTGGACTCATGTATGTACGAAAAACAATCAGTACCTTACGTGAGAGAATGTGCCAACACCGGTCATCTATTAAGCTGGCCTTGGAAATAGGGTGCACAGATAAGCCCGTGGCAGCTAATTTTTTAAAGGCAAAACATAAAGTATCCTGCCTACATGATTATCGGTTGGATTGCACCCCTGTTACGTGGTGGAGACCGCGGCTTAGCCTTACTAAAGAAGGAAGCCTATTGGATCCATCATCTGGACATGGTAGCACCAAGGGGTCTGAAAGAATGAATTCCTTGGCCATGTTTCTGTAAGGGGTTCCTTATAGAAAAAAATTTTAGTAAAAAAAATTTTGCAGAGAGATTTTTTGGACGAAGATTTTTTCTAGTGCTGCTTTTATAGTTACTTGAAAACTGTTCAGTCATTATTTGAATATTGATGTGCTTTATATTTTAGGGTTAGGTAAGCAGATGTGCGTCTGGAGGTGGATCTTGCTCCACTAAATCGGGAGGGTGGTTATTCCTTCCTCAGTTCAGTGGCACATCATCCATCTATGTTTTTAATGTTAGTTTAGATTTTTTGTTATTTTTGTGCACAGACCCTTGACGTCAGCTATATCCCAATGAGGTACATCCTATTTGTTTAAAACACTACCAGCATTCCTCTGTGTATATATAAGTATCATTAATCAGACCTACAATGGAGGTGATAGTGTGTTCTTTCAACACAACATGATTGCACTTTAGATCGGAATGAGATATATACAGTATTAAGTGTGGAGCGCAGTTGGACCTCAAAAACCGGAGCCGGTGGTGGAACACACAAAGGACTGGGCAGAAGTAGATGCACTGTCACTTCTGGCGCAGAGGAACGCACACTGGGCATGATGTTGTCCCGGCTCCGTGGTAGTGAACATGATAGTGTCAAAGGCGTGAGTTTACAGGTATGCAGAATACACAGGTGCAAATAAGCACTGATAATGTGCCTCGTGATTGGTTAAAGCACATTGTATGGGGTGTGGCCTTTGGGTATATAGCCAGACAAAAGGGAGTCTGTCTTTTAAGCTGTTTCTGATTACTGTGTCTTGAAAAAGGGTCAGTCTTGGACCCGAAACGTTGACCATGTCTTGGGTCTTTTAAATGGAATATTAAAGTTTTGTGCTTTTAAAAGTCTGGTGAGTGCGCTCTTTACCTCTGTAGATATATCTAATAAAAGAAAGGAAGGACTCCATAGTGCGTGTATCAAAAAAGACAAGTTTCTTTATTCTATCAAACCACTCACACAGGCAGGTAATAAATCACGTACCAATTCCTGCGGTTTCAGACAACCGCGGCGTTAACAGCATTAATCTCAGACACAGCGGTCTGGCAGGAGCGGCTGCACTGTCACCTACGAACAACGCTATATAGAATTAGTGAATATATAATGAAGTGACTGAAGTTTCTGACCCCACTATGAAGACCAGGAGTATTCTTGACTCAATTCCACCTGTCTACCAGGGTTTACCGGTCCCATGTGGGGAACCTGATCAGAACGCAATCGGCATATCTGTTACAGTGAAGACCATATCCCACGAGGAGGGGTCACTGTCAAAAACCATTACAATGGTAAGATCCTGCTCCCCTGCATCAGATTCAGTCAATCCCCAGCCAGGTAATCGCCACTCTGAGGCCGAGACTGTGACACAAGCTCACTTCTACCCTACCTCCCATCCAAACCCTACAAGCTCACTTCTACCCCGCCTACCATCCTAACACTCTACAAGCTCACTTCTACCCCATCTCCCATCCTAACCCTCTGCTTCAAGCTCACTTCTACCCCTCCTCCCATCTTAACCCTCTACAAGGTCACTTCTACCCCTCCTCCCATCCTAACCCTCTACAAACTCACTTCTACCCCTCCTCCCATCCTAACCCTCTACAAGCTCACTTCTACTCCACCTACAATCCTAACACTCTACAAACTTACTTCTACCCCATCTCCCATCCTAACCTTCTGCTACAAGCTCACTTACAGTATACCCCATCTCTCATCTTAACCCTCTGCTACAAGCTCATTTCTACCCCACCTACCATCCCAACACTCTACACGCTCACTTCTACCCCATCTCCCATCCTAACCCTCTACTACAAGCTCACTTCTACCCCGCCTACCATCCTAACACTCTACAAACTCACTTCTACCCCATCTCCCATCCTAACCCTCTGCTACAAGCTCACTTCTACCCCTCCTCTCATCTTAACCCTCTACAAGGTCACTTCTACCCCTCCTCCCATCCTAACCCTCTACAAGCTCACTTCTACCCCTCCTCCCATCCTAACCCTCTACAAGCTCACTTCTACCCCGCCTACAATCCTAACACTCTACAAACTTACTTCTACCCCATCTCCCATCCTAACCTTCTGCTACAAGATCACTTACAGTATACCCCCTCTCCCATCTTAACCCTCTTCTACAAACTCACTTTTACCCCATCTCCCATCCTAACCCTCTGCTACAAGCTCACTTCTACCCCGCCTCCCATCCTAAACCTCCACAACCTCACTTCTACCAAATCTCCCATCCTAACCTTTTGCTACAAGCTCACTTCTACCCCGCCTCCCATCCTAACCCTCTACAAGCTCATTTCTACCCCATCTTCCATCCTAACCCTCTGCTACAAGCTCACTTCTACCCGCCTCCCATCCTTACCCTCTACAAGCTCATTTCTACCCCACCTACCATCCCAACACTCTACAAGCTCACTTCTACCCCATCTTCCATCCTAACCCTCTGCTACAAGCTCACTTCTACCCCTCCTCCCATCCTAATCCTCTACAAGCTAATTTCTACCCCACCTACCATCCCAACACTCTACAAGCTCACTTCTACCACATCTCCCATCCTAACCCTCTGCTACAAGCTCATTCTTGTGAATGAATCTTGGCCATACCACTTTTACAGGACAAGGGCCTTAAACTTTTTCTCGGGGGCCCTCCATGAAGATCATCAACTGCTGAGGTTTATGTATCATGGGCCTTGGCACTAAAGCATTGCGTACCGTGTCTTACATTTAAGAATATTCTTACAATTTCCAACAAGACATACTGCACATATCAGTAAAAAAATAAAAAATAATCCTTGACCTGGTCTGCACCCTAAGGGCCTGGACAGTCTTGTTCCAAAGAAGCGCACTTCATCTGTTCTTCTTTAGGGCAGAAAAAATGGAATATAACATCACAGTGACTGAGTTTTAATCTCACAATGCAAAATCGAACGCACTCAGTAGCTAAGATACTGGAATCCCTACTGCCTGAAAGGGGTCATCAACTGCGCAGACACTTTCATCTGCAATGTCAACATAACCTGTCTGTGCCTGATAACAGCTAAGATACGGAGAAAATATGTATTTGTGATATCTTTTCCTGTGATTTCACAGCCCATTACAAAGGCGTCTTCAGTTTGATGCTGAATCAGATGCAATATCTAATGGAAAACTTTCTTTTTTCAGAACTTGAACAGTTATATTACAACATTTCTGTCCTATTGTATGTTCTGAGGATCAATATCTTGGATTTATTTAAAGTGCTCTGGGTTATTACGGCATTTACAATTGCTATATTGGCCGGGCGATTATCTATAGACTGCACATGTGTAAGATCCATAGCAGGCATGTGCAAGGACAGGGCTGCCGACAGGGGGGTGCTATGGGTACAACTGTCAGGGCCCGGTCACTCTGACAGTGGGTAGGACCCATGTAGCAGTCCACCAGCACCCCCATCCCCTACAGCAGTCCTCCCCCACTACACAGCAGCGGGCCACAGGTCCTCCACAGCCAGCTGCATTGATGGTCATCCCTAATATAAAGTTGGCCAGTATCTAAGCAGAGCAATACATGACCAGTAATCTCTAGTTTGTATTAACAGTCGTCCTCAAACACTGTATTTTATTCAAGAGCCCTTGTGTCTATGACCAATCAGGGCCGGCGCTACCCGCTCAGCAGAGAATGCAAAGCAGGTAGGCGCCGGGCAGGAGAGGCGCTGTCCCTGCTGTGCATCCCCTGCTGTCTCTGTGGCTGCTGGCTGCTGCTGCGCCTGTCACACTGCAGGGCACGCAGCAGCGACGGAGGCACAGAGCTCCCTCCAGGCTCCTTAGCATCAAGACACTGCCACTGGTCAGCAGGATGCACAAAAAGGGGCGGAGCTACTTGGGCGGAGGGGGCGGGGCTACACGGAGCAGAAGGGGCGGAGCTATGAGGGAGCAAGACTGAAGACAGTGGACACAGGAGGGGATGAGCTGCCAGGATACTAAAGTGTGAGTGTACTATGTCGGCAACTGATGTGGGCATGTGTATAGGTAGTGCTACTAATGTCAGCAACTGGTGTGGGCACTTGTATAGGCAGCGCTACTAATGTCGGCAACTGGTGTGGGCACTTGTATAGGCAGCGCTACTAATGTTGGCAACTGGTGTGGGCACTTGTATAGGCAGCGCTACTAATGTCGGCAACTGGTGCGGGCACGTTTGTTGGCAGTGCTACTAATGTCGGCAACTGGTGTGGGCACGTGTATAGTCAGCGCTACTAATGTCAGCAACTGGTATGAGCACGTGTATAGGCAGCGCTACTAATGTCGGCAACTCGTGTGGGCACATGTGTTGGCAGTGCTACTAATGTCGGCAACTGGTGTGGGCACGTGTATAGTCAGTGCTACTAATGTCGGCAACTGGTATGAGCACGTGTATAGGCAGCACTACTAATGTCGGCAACTGGTGTGGGCACGTGTGTTGGCAGTGCTGCTAATGTCGGCAGCTGGTGCGAGCGCGTGTATTGACAGCGATACTACTGTCGGCAACCTGTGTGAGCATGTGTATAGGCAGCACTACTAATGTCAGCACCTGGTGTGGGCACGTATATAGGCAGCACTACTAATGTTGGCAACTGGTGTGGGCACGTGTGTTGGCAGTGCTACTAATGTCGGCAACTGATGTGGGCACGTGTATAGTAAGCGCTACTAATGTCGGCAACTGGTATGAGCGCATGTATAGGCAGCGCTACTAATGTCGGCAACTGGTGTGATGTCACACGTCAGTACTTCAGGGGCACTTTGCACTTACATAGATGACTCATACTTTCTGTACAAACTTCTAGCCTTGATTTTTCTTTTAATTTTGAGTCTTTTGATCCAGTGACTACCCATCTTACACCAAGCTGGCATAAGATGGAAAAATATCTTGCAGAGATAAGGAGATTGAAAGCTGAAATACAGTAATTTATTTATAATACATTCTCAACAGTGAAATAACCTGTCCTCTTTCTGCTTAAAAAGTAATTGTGTATGTCCTCTTTAATTATATCTGATTATTAAATTGGCACATCTGATTGCATACAAGTGCGCATTACATCCGTTGGAGCAAACTACAGGAATTCTATCGGTAACACTTATTTTTTAATTATCATGTCTATGAAGGACTGACATAATGACAATAAGGCATTTACATGCAGTAGATTTCTATGGCAATAACACTCATGCAGCCTCCAGAATTCATATCCAGGGGTGCAAGTCAATTCATACTTACATTCATCACTGGTAAAAGCATAGGTGCAATAAAATAATAACTTAATAATAATGACAATGAAATGGAAATCACATTGTTAAGTATGAAAGACATGTATAGTACTCAAAGAAGTGTCATAATGAATTTCCCCCTGCTATTACAATACTTTTAAAGTAATTTAAATTCAGGAAAGAAATAACGTCTCTTTTAAAACTCTGATTGTCATTTTTGGGTACTTGTTTCCTAGCACGGCCACAAAGATCTTGATCGTGGGCATCGTGAGGAAAAATCGGGTGCATAGTGGCCATCGCAAGTACTAAAAAATCGGGTGCGATGGCCGCGATGCCCGCGATTTCCCCATAGGGAACAATGTTAAATGCTTCAATTTAGCCGCGATGCCCCCGATTTCCCATAGGAAACAATGTTAAATGGGTCAATGTACCCAAATCATCATAGGGAACAATGTTAAATGGGCCATAAACCCCCCAAAACACCCCTGAACAGTGAAATGTCCCCCCAAAAGTATTTTACGCCACCCCACGATCAACGCGAACCCGAAGCGTGGCGAGCGCAGCGAGCCCGCGAGGGGCGGCGGTACGCGTCCTCCGACCTTTTCATACCCCCACTATCCACGTCGGCGTGGATTTGAGAATAGAATAGTGTGGCGAGCGCAGCGAGCCACCGAGCCCGAAGCGTGGCGAGCGCAGCAAGCCCCGCGAGGGGACGCGGATACCTGTGAAGCCCGCGAAGGGACGCGTTTACCTGTGAAGGTATCCGCGTCCCCTCGCGGGGCACGCTGCGCTCGCCACGCTTCGGGCTCGGTGGCTCGCTGCGCTCGCCACACTATTCTATTCTCAACTCCACGCCGACGTGGATAGTGGGGGTATGAAAAGGTCAGAGGACGCGTACCGCCGCCCCTCGCGGGCTCGCTGCGCTCGCCACGCTTCGGGTTCGCGTTGATCGTGGGGTGGCGTAAAGTACTTTTGGGGGGGCATTTCACTGTTCTGGTGTGTTTTTGGGGCTTTCTGGCCCATTTACCATTGTTCCCTATGATGATTTGGTGAAATTGAGGTATTTACCATTGTTCCCTATGACAAATCGGGGGCATCGCGGGTACATTGAGCCATTTAACATTGTTTCCTATGGGAAAATCGTGGGCATCGCGTCTGGACCATTTAAGCCTTTTTTAGCCGCATACGACGCGACCGACGCGATTTTTACTGTTTTCAATGCATTTCAATGGGAAAATCGGGGGCATCACGTCGGTCGCGTCGTATACCACTAAAAATGACACCCGATGCCCGCGATTGTGGCCGTGCTAGGAAACAAGTACCCATTTTTGATTAAAAAGAAAATGTATGTGGCTATTTAAATATAACAGATTGCAAGTTTATCCCAATTTAATAATGATATTTTAAACAGAAATGTAAATAGTTGATTTAATAATTATGCGATAAGTTGTTCTTTTGTCATAGTTCAGTTTTGGGAAACCTATGTCATCTCTGTCATCTCTGTCTCTGACATTCGTATTATTATTTATTTATTTGAGGAATTTTAATTACTATTATGTTTTTATATTGGAATTATATTATAAGTATTTTGTATTCAAATGTTATTATTTTCATCATACTGTCTAGAATACCATATGTTAATTTGCAATGAACATGCCCTGGAAATGGACGTGCTGCAGAAATAGGTAATGCAAACATGTTCTTATTTTAAACTACACATACATTGTAACTAGGGGCCCCCTGTGTTCTGCATGTATTTAGTTTTTTTTCAAGCTAAAGGTTTTGTGGGAGTGGGGTAGTGCTGCAGCTTCACCTATCTGCCAATGTGACAATGATTAATAGTGCTGAGCATCGGGTGCCAAGGAACACTGACTGCACAAGTGTGCAGTGCATTACTGGGAGTTGACACTTTGCACAAGAGGGCAGAGGCTGAGAGGTTTGTGCTGAGAGGATTGGTGGAGCTCATTACATGCTTCTCATGTCCATGGAGGAAAGTAGCAGCAGCAGCCTCATCATGGGAGGATTTTTAATCATAGGCAGCACTGAGCCTGTGAAGTCTCCTACAGTCCTACATAGTAAGGTACAGAGGGACAAACACAGGCTTTTCATGTGGTATGTATGTAAGTATGTATGTATGTATGTTGCTGCGCTCGCCACACTTCGGGGTGGCGTGGATAGTGGGGGGGGGGGTGCGTAAAAACTCTTTTTAGGACATACAATGATATCATTGTATAGGTAATGTAATGGCATCGCACACCCTATAAAATCGCATGCGATCGTATTTATTTGCACCTCTTTAGCTGAACATAAAAAGACAAATTGCTTTTATTTCTCCTTGTATAGGAAATTGGTTCACCTCGTTGTAACCACTGCGGCTAGCTTCAACGGAACAGCGCAGTTAGTGGTTTGTAGCACATGGGCTATAGTCATTTATTTGAGTATCATGCTTTGTCCATGTCATAAGGAAATATGTGCTGCTTCTCCTGGAACGTTAGTCATGCTATATAAAACACACAATGGAATATAGATTAATATTGTATGCGCTCCCTTGGGGGCATAATCAAATTAAACAGGATGTCATCTTCAAGTAAAAGTTGCTTAAAATTCCACAGGACTAGATTTAAATTCCCTCATGTTTAAATAATTGTCATACATTTATAAGTAATGCACGAGGAGAAGAAAATGTTGCTTTGGGGCGAATTAACAGCTGGATGGCAGAGCTTATATTTTTAGACTTTGCTGCCTGACTATTCACATGCCACAGCCTTTTGTAGGGACACATGGTATGTAGGTACACATACTAGATATTGCTGTAAAGGGAGTGTACATGTATTTTGTTTTATTTTGAAAGCATACCTCTTGTGAGAATCTGTTCAAATAAGTCAGGGGGTTCTTGTGTCTGTAATCAGAAACCAGTGCCACCCAGTGATATTATACTAAATGCCGCAGCCATTATCGTTAGTGTCTAAACTGCACCAGCCCAATGTAAGGTGCAAGAGATGCATCTGAAACAGTCCTCCCTTCTCCATACACATCTCAAAACCATATATAGCTTTGATGCATGCTCTCAAGTTCGCAACACTTTTCATGACACTCTGAAGCATACCTCCTAACTGTCCCGATTACAGCAGGGCCGGATTATAATGGAGGCACAAGGGGTCAGTGCCCCTGGGGCCCCCACTAGCTTTTTTTTTTTAGCTAAAGGTTTTTTTTAGCTAAAGGTTTTGTGCATGGGAGTGGGGTAGTGCTGCAGCTTCACCTATCTGCCAATGTGACAATGATTAATGGTGCTGAGCATCGGGAGCCAAGGCACACTGATTGCATTACTGGGAGTTGACTAAGTCCCATGACACTTTAAACCAGAGGGCAGAGGCTGAGAGGTTTGTGCTGAGCTCTAATTGGTGGAGCTCATTACATACCCACAGCAGCAGCAGCTTAGTCATGGGAGGGTTTTTAATCAAAAGCAGCACTAGGGCTGTGAGGTCTCCTACAGAGTAAGATGCAGAGGGACAAACACAGCCTTTTCATATGGTATGTATTTATGTGTATGTGTGTGTATATATATATATATATATATATATATATATACATATATATGCAGTTACCCATTGACCAAGTTTATACTGCCTTTACTATGTGTTTTGACAGTGTAATATTCTCCCATGCAGTGTGCGGCCAGTAATGACAAGTGCAAGGGGGCCCCCCTGGCTAAAGTACCCCGGGCCCCCCGAAGGCTTAATCTGGCACTGGATTACAGCAGGACACTTCAACTGTTCAGCTGTCCCTCCTGCGGGTGGAAGTTGGGGAAGCTGGAGATCACTGCTACCCATAGTTGCCTACCCTCCTGCATTCTGCAGGAGACTCCCTGAAATAGCAACAATCTCCCTCTCTCCCTCATTAGTCTAGCAATCTCCCTCATTTCACCTAGCCCTCATTTCACCTAGCCCACACCTAGCCTGTTTAAAGTGCTGGGGAACTGGTTGGTCCACCTCCTTCCCCTTCGATCTGCCATTGATCTTACCTTGAAGGGGAAGGAGGTGGACCAACCAGTTCCCGGGCACTTTAAACAGGCTGGGCATTCCCTGGAGTCCCTGAGATATTATATGATTGACCAAGTACCGGCCACCCTACGGGGAGGTGATAGGGCAAAAAAATTGCTCATCAAAGAAACCCAGTGGATACTGCATTTGGGCACCATTAAACCAGGTGTCCTTAATGATAAAATAAATTGGAATAGTTTGACTTAACCTCTTCTCACTACCACCTTCTTCTCCATTCTGAGCCTTTGCTTGATTCTACCCATGATGTTGCCATTATGTAATGTGCTATTGATGTAAGACTTTGTATTATTATTATATTTGTCCATGGTGTTTATGTGTGTATGTTGACCTATGTACTCTCTCCGTTTCAGCGTGGATGCCTGGGATGAACCGGCTTCAATGTACCTGGGGAAGCGCGCATTGCCTAGCAACTCGTGGAACGCGGAAGCGGTTGAACGCATAGAGGACATTCCTGACGTGACTTCCGGCGCCACACAGAGGCTGGAGATGCGGCTTCCGGCCAATGGAGCGGCGGTGTCCGGAGTGAGGCGCGGGAATCGGGTGAGTATGTGGGTATTTATTCTGCATTTATGTGTACTGTTCTTGTTGTTCACCTGTTTGCACTGTGAGGGCTGTGATCCTGAGGACGGGGGAGAGCCCCGAAAGCACTCAATCTATGCCAATGCACGCTGTTTGATTTAAAACCTCCTGTGTGCCTCCTTCATTGGACAGTTGTTGGCAACTGAAATCTTGGGGCCCCATACAATGATATCTCTGAGGGCCCCCACCCCCTCAAACGCTATCAACCTCCCATGCTGGAACATAAACTGGATGCATTGTGACCTGCGTTTTATCACAGTCCCTCACCCCGCGGCCTCCGCTCTGTTACACTGATGCACCCCCTTAGCCTGTGCTCCATCACTCTGACACGCTCCCTTACCCTGCAGCCTGCACTTTATCACACTGATGCACTCCCTCACTCCGCGTCCTGTGCTCTACCACACTGATGCACTCCCTCACTCCACGTCCTGTGCTCTATCACACTAAGGCACTCCCTCACCCGCAGCCTGCACTCTATCACACTGATGCACTGCCTCACTCCATGTCCTGTGCTCTATCACACTGAGGCACTACCTCACCCGCAGCCTGCACTCTATCACACTGATGCACTCCCTTACTCCGCGTCCTGTGCTCTATCACACTGATGTACTCCCTCACTCCACATCCTGTGCTCTCTCACACTGATGCACTCCCTTACCCAGTTCTCTATCACAATGCCGCGCTCCCTTATCCTGCAGCGTGCTCTCTATCACACTGATGCACTCCCTTACCCGCAGCCTGTGCTCTATCACAAAGGTGCACCCCCTCACCCGAGGCCTGCTCTCTATCACACTGACACACTCCCTTACTCCGTATCCTAAGCTCTATCACACTGGCACAATCCCTCACTCCACCCTACCCCCACAGCCTAATCCTGACCCTCATACCCTGCAGCCTAACTCTTACAGCACCCCTACCCCTGCAGTCTATACCACATACAGTGTATACACACAATCAGAAACAACCTCAGAGTGCAGTCTCACTTTGCTGGGTGGTCCTGCAGCAGCCGCTCTTCTCCCTCTTGCACTTGGGCTCAGCAGCTACTGTGTAGCTCCTCCCCCTGTGAGTCCCATGTAGCTCCACCCCCCTTGAGTCCCATGTAGCTCTGCACCCAAAAATTCCTGTAGCTCTGCCCCCAGAGTCCCCTGTAGCTCTGCCCCCATGAGTCTCATGCATCTGAACGAGGCTCGGCATCTGAGCTAGGACAGGCAGCCCGCAGAGTGTGGGACAGAGTGGCCGGGGGCTGAGTGGGGGGTCTAGCCTTGGGGCCCTTAGGACATTGGGGCCCGGGATGGCTGTCTCCTTTGAACCCCCTCTGTTGCCGGGCCTGCACTAAGGTAGTAATGAGGATTTTATTCCTTTATGAACCTTGGTGTGCTGGTCTCCTATGCGTCACTGAATAGTGAGGTTGTTTAATGATGTTTTTATATATATATAATTTTTTGTGCTTCCAATGTATATGAGAACCTCAAAGCTTTTAATTATGTTATGTGTCATTTTTCAGAAAGCGGAGAATAAAGCATAATTTAGACAAATTATATAAATATTTTTACATTTTATGGCCGTGTAGTGCAAAATACATTAGTTCTTTATTTAATTTCAACTGTGATCGAGGTTGGAACTATATTCAATTTAAGTTAATGGGCTGATAGCAGTGTTTAATGCCTTGAGGTGTCTAGTGGCATACAGAAACATCAATTCTTATTTAACTGCTGCAATTTCTCAAACACAGCACAGAGCCCACGTGCCACCTTTGTGTAAGAACATGCTAATGCGGCATAGACTACCTAAACCATTAAGTGTTCACACTGCTTTTTGCATATTTTCTTTTTGGATTTACTATGATGAACAAAAGCAAAGAAGACACAGTATAGAGAATGCACCAATCTTGCAGCGTATGACTATTAGATCACTTTATTACCCTCTTCCTGATCTAAAGAAGATTTCACCCCCGGAAAAGTATATGATATTTTTGAGAAACCTGCACAGATATTGTGCTAGCCAGTGACGTGACGTAACCACCGGTGGTGTGGGGGTGCAGCTGCCATTGGGCCCAAGCCTCCAGCTGCCTCCCGCCACTTCCCCATCAACCCTGGCCGCTGGACCAAACGGCCGCGGAAGATGTAGTGATGGAAGAGGGTACATGGCAACAAGTATTATTCCAGCCTGGCCCACGCACTATCCCATACCTGGTCAGCCACAGTTTGCATGTGTTTACGGGGCATACCCCCTTAATGCTAGGAAGTACACAACATCCATCAGAGACATGTCCTAAAGGGCCTTATTTTGGTTCATTCTTTCTGACAAGATCCTTCTTAGATGGACAAAACCATGTGCACTGCAGGGGGGCAGATGTAACATGTGCAGAGAGAATTAGATTTGGGTGAGTAATTTTGTTTCTGTGCAGGGAAAATACTGACTGCTTTATTTTTACACTGCAATATAGATCTCACTTTGAAGTAAAACCCCACCCAAATCTAATTCTCTCTGCACAAGTAACACCTGCCTCACCTGCAGTGCACATGGTTTTGCCCATCTAAGAAGGATTTTGTCAGAAAGAATGAACCAAAATAAGGCCCAAAGTCATGTAGTGTTCCTCCTGCTCGCTCCCTCCCTTTCTCCCCATCTCTCTTCCTGACACTTTCTCTCTCTTGCTCCTCTCTCAAGCTCCCTGATACTGTCTCTATCTTTCTCCCCCAATCCTTACACAGTCTCTCTCTATGACACTGTCTCTCTCCCTCTCTCACTTTCTGTTACCATATCTCTCTCCACCAAACACTTTCTCTCTCTCTGACACTGTCCCTCTCTAACACCCCCTGACTATCTCTCTTTATCTCTCCCTGACACTCTATCTGTCTATCTATCTATCTACCTTTATTTATATACACACACACACACACATACTGCCTCTGCTCTCTATTTGACATTCTCTCTCCCTGACACTGTCTCTCTCCATTGCTCTTTTTTCCTGACACTGACTCTCTCCCTGACTGTTGACCTTTTGACCCTGTTGACCTTTTGACTGTTGACCTTTTGACCCTGTTGACCTTTTGACTGTCGACTAATCGCGGTCGACCATATGACTGTCGACCTAGAGTCAATCTATCATGAGTCCGGATACCGTTGAACATGAATTTTGGCTAAATCTGGGTGGCATGATGTGAATTTTGGCTCAATTCGAATGGCATGACTTGAATTTTGGCTCAATTTGGGTGGCATGATGTGGATTTTGGCTCAATTCGGGTGGCATGATAGGAATTTTGGCTCAATCCGGGGTGGCATGATGTGAATTTTGGCTCAATATGTCTTGGATAACATGAATTTTTGCTCTTTTAGTGTGGCATGATGTGAATTTTGGCTTAGTCCGGGTGGCATGATGTGAATTTGGCTCAGTCCGGTTACCAGGATGTGAATTTTGGCTCAGTCCGGTTACCAGGATGTGAATTTTGGCTCAAAGGTACACATACCTCTACATAGAGTGATCTTGTTTTGTGAGGCGATGGGTGGTCCCCCCAAAAAGTATGCACATACTTTTTGAACTAGATTGCGTCACATCCTATAGATTGCCAGCTTGCAGCAGGGCCCTCTTACCTCCATGTCTGTCTGTTGTTACCCAGTTTGTTTTATCACTGTCTACTATTGTAAAGCGCAACGGAAACTGCTACGCTATATAAGAAACTGTAAATAAATAAATATATCTAGATCAAAACTCAATGCGATCTAGTTCAAAACACACAGAGCTCATTGCTCTATGTCTGGGCACCTAACGTGAATTTTTGCTCCATCTGGGTGGTATGATTCAATATTTGGCTCATTCCATTTGAATTTTGGCTCATTGTGTGTCGTATAAGGTGAATTTTGTCTCATTCCATGTGGCATAATGTTTAAGGAGCTAGTGTAAGGGGTCTACTTTTGTATTGCATAATGTATATAAGAGGTATATGGCGTGGCACACTACACTCAAGGACATGCCCCCTTTTAAGTGGCCACACCCCCTTATTCTGAAGCGCGCGCGAGCGCCATGGTGCGCACATAACAACCTTCACTTTTCCATACCCCCACTTTCAAATTTCCACTTTGACCACTGGTTTGAATCTCAATAAATGTCTTCAGAAATTGTAATAATGAGCAATCAAATTGTGCACTTCAAGGCGAGTTTTGGAATATTGCCCTTTAGCAAGTCGAAACTCCTAATAGAATGGAACTAGGAGAAGATGCTCAAGTTGTTCCTGCCATAGAAGAGATAGGACAAAGGTAAAAGGAATGGTGGCCAGACCTGGTGCAATACTAGAATGACATTCACAACCTAACATAGTACAGGTTGAGTATCCTGTATCCGTACATCCCTTATCCGAATTATTCCAAAAACCGTGGTTTTTTGAATCATTCGAATTTTTTATTTTTTTTAACCCCCCTAACCCTCTTTTCATACTTACCAAGTCCCCGGGCGTCCACAGCAGGCCTCCAGCATTTTCTCCAGGGTCTCCAGCGGTCCCAGGAATGCATTGCGCGAGTGTGCGCACGCGCCGGTGACTCTATTGGGGGGGGGGTTTCAATCTCAGCCGCTATTTCCAACCAGCGGAAATATTGGCCATCAGTTTTCTATCCTGGCCGAAAATGGAAGGGACTCATCTTTGCAGATTCGACTTTTATAAAAGTCAAATCTGCATTGTCGAAAATGGCCGATAGATTGTGAAAACCGTAGCCTTTTTTGCCAAGGCACAGAAAGTCTGACTTTCAAAAACTTTTCTGACAGTTGGAAAAACAGAGCTGACATTGACTTGATCGAATGTACATCCCAGCAGTGGATAGAACAGGTTGAGTTCCCGGATACTCATCGAAGTACAAACTTTAGAACTGCAGTTGGTCTCTCAAACCAACTCAGACCACAGGCATCTAGTTTTTGACAATTACTGTACACCTGTGCCCTATGTATTTGCTTGGAAAATGCTGGCTTTGTGAGTAGGGATGCGTAAATCACTGTTGTAGAAGAAGGATATTTGGAAGCACCAACGAAAACTTTGTATTAGCTGTTTTTACTTTGTACCTCCTCCAACAAACTAATATACAGTAATGCCCATACACAGTGGGCGACTTTAATCTAGAAGTCATTCAAAACAGCAGGTTTGAGTGGCTTTCAGCTCAAAGCCGCCCAGTGTGTATGTCCCAGGGATGAGCGGTGAGCGCTGCTGCGCGCTCCTGCATCATCGCCAGGAAAGCCATTCATCTGCTGGTTATACCAGCAGATGAGCAGCTTTGAGGACAGCTTTGCATAGCTCTGCGCTATGCAAAGCCTTCCACCCCCCCGCTGTCGGCACCGGGCATGGGGAAAGTGGCTCAGTGTGTATGCACTGAGCGGCTTCCCCCCAGCGATGAAAACGATCATCAGTGTCCATTCACACTGGGCAAAATCGCCCAGTGTGTATGAACCTTAAGACACGTAAGCCCTCACAAATCACTGTTTTAAAACTACAAAATTAACATAAATTTGTTACTTTTTCCAAATGTTATAGAACAAATTCTCTTTGCCCCCTTGTCACCTTTTTGATAGGGTCTTAAACAACATCTACTGTAGATGACATTATTTTGCCGGTATGTTCTGTTCTTTTACATCATGTAATTCACTTCAACTTGGACAGCACTGAAAGAGCAAAGCACTTATAGATCAAGTGCTGTTTGCTTTTTATTATAGGAAATAAAGATTGCACTCACAAGCACTGACTGATAGCAGCATTTATTTATTTACAGGTTATTATACCGCAGCATATTCCGTTTACAATTGGATATAGTATATTGCAGACTAGGTTATTCATTTTAGGGTTAGGGTTTTCATTTATTCTACAGCAATTACCATAATGGATTACAATACAGTATGTACAATGGTAACAATTTCACTAACTAAATGCAATACAACAAGAATATAAAATCAGTAAAGAAAAAAAACTATAAATACAGGGGAGGATTAAGGTCTGTGGGGGCCCTGGACAACAACATTTTGGGGGCCCCCACAGACACATTACCCCCCCCCTCACCAGGGGAGGTTAGTACCTGGGCAGCGCAGGCGGGCAGGGGGTCCCTGCAGCGGTCTGAGCAGTCAGCGCCGTGGTCCCGGCAGCGTATGGGAAGTCAGCGGCGGGGTCCCTGCAGCAGATCGGAACTAGTAGCGGTATTGGCTACTACTTCCCATCTGCTGCAAGGACCCCGCCGCTGACTTCCCATCCGCGGCAGGGACCCTGGCGCTAACTGCTCAGACCGCTGCAGGGACCAAGCACGGGGCGACAGGAGCACCACACCAGCAGCAGTGCCAGTGTGGGGGCCCCTTATGTGTGGGGGCCCCGGGGCGACTTTTAAGAACCAGCACCAGGCCCAACCAGCCAGCAGGGTAATGTCACAGCGGGGGACACTTATTATATAAAGTCCTGCGGCCAAAATAATAACCCTCTGACCGGTCAGCATGGTCAGGGAACCTGGGGAAGTGGGGAACCCCCAAATGAAGCCCCCCCCCCCGCCCCCAGGTAGACACCCCTATACGGTGCTCACCTAACCCCTTGTTATCCCCCTCCAGGATTAACCCTGCCTGTGCTGAAGCCTGGTGCTGTCCCCGGCCCCCCTGGGCGTTGAGTACCGGGCTGATGAAAAGTATAAAAGTTAGGTGAAAACTATTGTATATTGCTGGTGAACTATGAGTCCCAGCAAGCCACCCCTGCATGCAGGGACTTGGAGAACCACAAGTCCCAGCATGCGTGGCATTAAAGGGACCGCTGGAACTTCTAGTTCCACAGTAATACAAATAGTTAAATAAACACACTGACACACATGAAAAATAAAAGTTTATTTCACACAGAGCCCACTCATACTGATACTTACCTATCTTGATCCCATAGGTAGGTCACCGTCCATCCGTCTATCAGCTGGTGGTCCCAAAAGAAATACTTTGGTGTACCTGTATGTAAACCATAATTACAAGGAGTCCTCTTCTGTCCTGAAGTAATCCAGCGTACTTTGCAAAATAAAATAAAAAAATAACCCAGCACCATCGCTAACAGTGAGAAACGCTGAATGTTTACATAACGCTTCTAACTCCAAATGCCGCTATTGGCCACTAGGCAGCCAATTAGGAGCTGAGGTTCCGAAATTCAGCTCCTGATTGGCCGCCTAGTGGCCAATAGTGGCATTAGTGATGGTGTTACTGTTAGCTGTCACTGTTAGCGATGGTGCCAAGTTATGCGTTTTTTTTTTTTTGCCAAGTACGCTGGATTACTTTAGGACAGATCTACACCGGAGGACCACTGTAAGTATGGTTTCCTTCCACAGGTACACCAAAGGATTATTTTGGGACCACCAGCTGATGGACAGATGGACGGCGACCTACCTACATGTATGCGCCTATTTGAGCATTCGCAAACCCCGAACATCGGGACGGGCCAAATTCTGGTCTGATTCGGCCCCATAAGAGTGAAATGAAAACATATTTAAAAACATATTTAAAGACATATTTGGTCCAGTCTACTCAAATAATGTATTTATGAACATAGAAAGAAAAATGAGACACTATCAAGATTCGGCGAAAGATAAGGTGGAAAGATAAAAGGGGGTATTTAATAAAGCTTGGATAAAGATAAAGTATTAACTAGGGATGCCAATCCCGGGGCATTTTTTCAATCCCGGGATCCGGGATTGAAAAATGCTCAATCCCGGGATTCCCGGGATCCCGGGATTGGCATCCAAACCAAAAAGCCCATTATTAGCATTGGACCCACCCCGGCCGACCCGCACATCTAGGGATGCCAATCCCAGGGCACTTTTTCAATCCCGGGATCCTGTATTGAAAAATGCTCAATCCCGGGATTCCCGGGATCCCGGGATTGGCATCCAAACCAAAAAGCCCATTATTAGCATTGGACCCACCCCGGCCGACCCGCACATCTACTTACATAAGGGAGCGAGCGGGCGGGCGGCCGGGAGTGGGTTTGGAGGTGCACGGTGCCTCCCGGCAAGTGCACCTCCATCGAAGACAGCAGGCAGGTGGGCGGAGGCAGGCTGGCGTGCAGGCGGGCGGCGGAGAAAAGGCGGGCAGGCGGAGGCAGGCCGGTGGGTAGGCGGGAGGTCACTGGTGATGTGTGGCCTGCGCAGCGTGACCTCTACTGTCACGCTACGCACGCCGGGTCAGCTTACGGGAACAGCCGGGCAGCGTCTGAGCGAGTGCTCAGACGCTGCCCGGCATTAGACTGCGCATGCGCAGTCTAATCCCGAAATCCCTGACTTTTTTAGGCCAAATCCCGGGATCCCGATCCCGGGATTGGCCACACTAGTATTAACCAATTAGCTCCAAATTGCCCCTTTTCAAACACAGCCTGCAAAATGACTGTTAGAAGAGGATTGGTTGGTGCCTCATCTCTCTCTCTCTCTCTTCATGCTATGATAAATACCACCACTAAGTACCTACCAATCAGTTACTGTCATTTTTCATACACATATACTGTAGCATGGCAGTTAGAAGCTGATTGCTTAGTACTCTTTCTTTCTCTACTTTATCTCTTCCCAAGCTTTGATAGATCTCTCCCTCTGCATTAGCCTTTTGCAGAAGCACAGTATTCTGACCATGCACACGTCAGATTTCATGACATTGACACTATTGTCATCGACAGTTTTGGGGTCAATAGATTTTTGAAAAATGAAAACTTTATTTAAAAATACATTCTTGTTTGGTGATCACTTTAATCTCTTTTGATGCATTTGCTTAATTTTTGAGAATCTTTTCATCGTAACTAATAAGTAGTAATGCCTGATAGTATTCAAGGTTGGTCTGGCTATATACCTACAGTGCAGTATATATAGCTGTAGAATCTATGGGCCTAATTCAGACCCGCTCTCTAGGCAGCATATACTCATATGCATTGACACAAAACGAACGTGAAAATCTTATGTCGACCCATGTGTTGAATTTTGTGTCGATCTTTTCTGTATGTCGACCTTGTGCATGTCGACCACATGGCATTGTCCTATTGACTCTGGAACGAGACACATTCGACCTACAGTATAAACTGAATTTGGAAGCATACGCTGTACTTTGTTATCAGGATGCATCAAGGCGATGACAACATGCTGCTGACTTCTGTCCATCAGCTCAGGTTGCTGAAATAATAGCTCTCGGATTTATTGTAGCAGAATTACAGTATGCCATTATTTTTATTGACTCTCAATATCCTATTGGCGTAGCGCTCAATTATGAACAATTATGGATTCCTCAATTCTGGGGGGGCACATTAATTAAGAATGGACCTTATGCTGTACAGTTACTTCTTCCCGCTCTCTGCTGCTATAATTAAATGTCCAGTTCATTTAAAACCACATGTTGATATTCCCATAGGAAATGCTTTAGCTGCTGTGCAGCTAGAATCCCGTCCATTTCCCTCCCTTATGCTATGAAAGCATCGCTCACCCTGTCATCTGATTAGTCTCCAATGACTACCAGGTTACCTCTCACAATACATTCAGTCGCAGAATCATAAAAATTTAGATTTTGTGTTACCAGAGGCTAAAGTACAGCACTGTCTCCCGTGTCTATATGATCTATAGCAAAGCAAGATTGCCAGAGTAGTGCTATTTGACACGCTCACAATGTAGTGTGAAAAAGAAAAAAATTGTAGTGTGTTGTAGTCAGGTTAGTGGCACAGAGGAGGCCCGGGGGCCCCCAGTGCCGGATTTCCGACTAGGCACGTCAAGCATGGGCCTAGGGGCAGCACAGCAGTTACCACATATGCATGGCCGCCATGGACATCTTGGATTTTCAAAATGTCACTGCAGTGAACCAATCATGGCTCGCTGTGTCACCGCCCCCAACTCACTTCATTGGCTAATATTTGAAAGCATGAGTCCGGAGAGGCAGTCTAAAGGTGGAGGAAGAGCGGTGAAGAGCTCCTGATGCATGGAAGTCCCGGATGGGTGGTGGCCATGCAAAAGGGCTAAAAGAGGAAAGAAGATACCGGCATTCGCATATGTGTCCCCCCCTCTCTTTTAAGGTGTTGACCTAGTCACTGTCGACCATTAGTGGTCCACCTAGTGACTGTAGACCTAGACATTGTCTATCTACTGACAGTGGGGGTATGAAATCACCCATGGGTGATACCATACCATGGGTGATACCATAAAAATACCCCAAAAATATTTTTCGTAGGGAGCTCAAACTATTAATTAATGAATTAATGAATTATGTATTTATTATCAGTTTCTTATATAGCGCAGCATATTCTGTTGCACTTTACAAAAGGAGACAGTGATACAACAATCAGGGTATTTACAGACAGTCAAAATGTAGGAGGGCCCTGCTCGCAAATTTACAATCTATAGGAAAATTAATCTTACCATACTTCCCAATTGTCCTAATTCCAGTGGGACAATAATGTTTTTTGGCATTGCTCCATTGTCCCATCTGTAAGTCACAGTGTCTCCAGGAGGTTGGAGGGCACTCTGCCACATGCTGTTCTACCTTATGCTGCTGATTTTTCATTTACACTAGGTCAAAAAATTTAATAAGGGGGGTATTCAATGTTAAGTCCCGGCTGTCGAGCTGGCCCGACAGCCGTGACCCTGTTTCGTTCTCGGTCTGCTCGACCGGGAATTTGCAGGCGGGATTCAATGTCCTGCCGGGACGAGAAGGGGCTGCGGCCGGGAATCAGCGAGCTGCATCAGGAGCTCGTCAATTCCTGGCCGTTCTCGGCAGAACGAGCCCGACTGCTTGTGAAGTCGGGCTCGTTCTGCCTAGATCCACTGTTCAATGCTGGGGAAGACAGCATTGCATAGGGCCCAGCAGCCATCTCCCCCGTCGGGAGATGGCTGCGGGAGATTGAATATCCCCCTAAATGTGTTGTGATTTCCCAGCATCTTGTAATTTGTCTAACTCTAGAGTCAACATTTTTTTTATTTCTGTTTTATGGTTCTATTAATTTACCTTTAATGCTTCACAGGTCTGTAGTTATTATATTCTGCCTTAATGTTTTTTTTTTGTGTTGAAAAAATACTTTTCATCCTCCATTTACCTTGAATTATATCTGCCAGCACCAATTGATTAAAAAGTTTAGTTAATGTCATTTTAACTTGTTTTAAAACTCTTGGATTTTTGTCATCTGTATCTATTGGTTTAACTACTTATAATTGTGAGAGTTCAAGTAACACCTCTATGTTCAAGTAACACCTCTAATTATTAAGAGATGCCCCATGTAAGCACTCAGATTGATATTCTCTAATATAATAAGCCACCCAATCTTGTTCCTAAGTGAATAAACAAACTCAAGTTTCTAGAGATACCCAGATATTCTCAGTCTTTTGTTAAGCTTTTATCTCATCCATTACATTCAAAGCAACCCAACATTTCCTTTTTCCTGCACTGTACATTGTACAGGGTAAACCCAGGATAAACCAGTGATGGATGCCATTGTACCGTGACTCTTGAGTAACTAAAAGCTCTATATCCGTTGACATGATTGAAATCCATTCAGGCAAGATATCCTAAACTGTTAACATTTGCACACATGGGGTCAGATTCAGAGTCGATGTGGATAAAATGTAAATCTATTGCTTCCTTAAAACTTGTACAGAGCATGTGTTACACTGCGAATCAGAAAGGTCTTTAAAAAGTGGTATGCGTTCTTGGGGGGTGAGTGGAAGTAGCTGGGCAGTGGTTGAGAGGTGGTTGGGCGGTGACTGGGACCAGGCTGTGTGGTGACTGGGAGGAGACTGGGCAGAAATTGGTAAGTGACTGGAAGGTGGCTTGGCATTCCTGGGTGATGGATGGGAGGAAGCTGATTAGTGATTGGGCAGTGTACGGGAAGTGACTGGGAGGTGGCTGATTAGTGATTGGGCAGTGTACGGGAAGTGACTGGGGGTGGCTGGGCATTCCTCGTGATGGATGGGAGGAAGCTGATTAGTGATTGGGCAGTGTACAAGAAGTGACTGGGAGGTGGCTGGGCATTCCTGGGTGACAGATGGGAGGAAGCTGATTAGTGATTGAGCAGTGTACGGGAAGTGACTGGGAGGTGGCTGGGCATTCCTAGGTGATGGATGGGAGGAAGCTGATTAGTGATTGGGCAGTGTACAGGAAGTGACTGGGAGGTGGCTGGGCATTCCTGGGTGACAGATGGGAGGAAGCTGATTAGTGATTGAGCAGTGTACGGGAAGTGACTGGGAGGTGGCTGGGCATTCCTCGTGATGGATGGGAGGAAGCTGATTAGTGATTGGTCAGTGTACAAGAAGTGACTGGGAGGTGGCTGGGCATTCCTGGGTGACAGATGGGAGGAAGCTGATTAGTGATTGAGCAGTGTACTGGAAGTGACTGGGAGGTCGCTGGGCATTCCTAGGTGATGGATGGGCAAATTCTCTCTCTAATGGACAAAAACATGATTTGGGCGTTATTTTGTTTCTGTGCAGGGTAACTACTGGCTGCTTTATTTAAACACTGCAATATAGATATCAGTTTGCAGTACCAACCCCACCCAAATATAACTCTCTCTGCACATGTTACATCTGTCCCATCTGCAGTGCATATGGTTTTGTCCATTAGAGAGAGAATTTGCTTTTGCAAGTGAACCAGAATCAGGCCCTTTTGCGGATCTCTCAAATGGTTAAGCAATTCATATAATTGCAATTAAAGTACTCGGTACTTATGTATTATCTGGACGCCCGATTTTTTCATTACAATGCGATTTTTCATTGTAAAGACCTGATTTTTTATTGTATAGTCAACCATGGGTGATTTCATACCCCCACTATCCAACTACGCATGGAGTTGACTTTATATAGTGTGGCGAGGCAGCGAGCCACCGAGCCCGAAGGGTGGCGAGGGGACGTGGATAACTTTACATGTATTATGATGGATGGGAGGAAGCTTATTAGTGATTGGGCAGTGTACAGGAAGTGCCTGGGAGGTGGCTGGGTGACGGATGGGAGGAAGCTGATTAGTGATTGGGCAGTGTACGGGAAGTGACTGGGAGGTGGCTGGGCATTCCTTGGTGGTGATTGGGAGGTGGGTGGCGGAGGCTCAGTGGTGACTGGCCAGTGACAGGGAGGTGGCTGGGCATTCCTGGGCAGTGACTGAGGAGATGGTCTTTGTTATGGAGATGGTATGGCAGTGTAGCGGGCATGTGACTCAAGTGTCTCCATAAGCAGACTCTTAATTATTCAGTTTGGAGGCCGCACTCAGACAGTTAATCTGCACATGACATAAGGCTGTTGCATGTTTCTATGGTGTGAATGATGGTGGTATTACAGCTGAGAGCAGATGTGTACATTTACAAATTTGCTCGCCTGTGCCCGCATAGAGGAGAATTCATTTGCTGGTTGCTCATCATCGAATAATTGTTCCTCTCTTCGCAGCAAAAGGGTAGGCAAGGAATTACTTTTCTGCAGCATGTTGTTGTCCAACTTGGGGTCGGGCGCCACGTGACATCATCCGCCCGCCCCAAGCAGGCAGAGGAAAGCCTGCATTTCCTGGGGCCCTCACAGCGCTTCTCTGGGTGCACGGCCATAAAACGCTGGTTGCCCACCCTGGAAAGCTACCTGCCTGTCAATCAATGTGCGAGCGCGCCGGAGAGTGAAAATCTTGCTGCAGGTGCCGGCAGCGGGGGTTCTGCACATGCGTATTACCACCATCGACAGAGGGTTCGAATTCACTGCTCTGACGAGTAAGTCTAGTTGTGGTACCATGATTATTTAATATTAATTAGCAGTCTATGTACATTCTGGACATATTGTATGTGGAGAAGTATATGAGGTTGGGGCATGAGTTAATACACGCACTGGGCTATCTCCGGACCTGCTCTTCTGTCCTGCAAAACTCATTTCAAAATTACCAACATAGAAATGTTCAATTATATCTCTCAGCCCAGAGAGAGAGGAGGTCACCAGCTGATTATTCTCAATCACAAGTTTCAAAGTGAAAGTTTCTTTGTGACTTAGAAAAAGATAATGACTTATTTGCAGAGACATGTACTGTACCATGACTCGACTCCAGTCTATAAAAAATGAAAAGGCAATGACATTATAAGCTTAGAAAATCATATTCTTTGTGTCTTTTTATAGCACTAGACACCACAGAGCCTCATAAATATTTTAAATGGAACATTTTCTGTGGCTATGCAATATCCATTCTGACAGACAGTAGCCAATTCTAGGACATCATGCACTGTAATATATATATATATATATATATATATATATATATATATATATATATATATATATATATATATATATATATATATATATATATATATATATATATATATATATAGTTCCATGTGTAGACCGCACTCGCACTTAAATTGAGGTATTGCGGGGTGCCAGATAAAGGAGATGCGTGAAGAACGTATATCCAATTATAATCCGGGGTGTATCCACACCTGTGTAGGTGTAGAATATCCAGCACTCTCCTAATTATAAATCCCAAACAAATTTGGTAAAATCCAAAGAGCTGATTTTTATTCAGTTTTCACAAGGTGTCAAGCGGATAAATTCACAGGTGTTTATAGACCCTGGGTGACCGGAGCAGCTGCTACATGATACAGTATCATGTAGCAGCTGCTCCGGTCACCCAGGGTTTTCCCTCTGCATCTCCGTTGATATCGATGCACTACAGGACTTATAGCCTCTTGAGAAAGATCCCCTTGTGTGGGATCGAAACGTCGGGGCATGTTCTATAAACACCTGTGAATTTATCCGCTTGACACCTTGTGAAAACTGAATAAAAATCAGCTCTTTGGATTTTACAAAATTTGTTTGGGACTTATAATTAGGAGAGTGCTGGATATTCTACACCTACACAGGTGTGGATACACCCCGGATTATATATATATATATATATATACACAGCAAGGAGATCCGGCACTCAAATAAATGGAGACTTACTTTAGTCCATAATGCATTCACAAGTGCTGAGGTGCCATCCAATTGGATCAGGGCAAACAGACATGGAGGAGGAAGGAGGCGGCACTCGACAGGCTTAAATCAAATGAAGTCCTTTAAAGGACTTCATTTGATTTAAGCCTGTCGAGTGCCGCCTCCTTTCTCCCCTATACATATATATATATATATATATATTCTATCATCCTACTACAAACCACCAACCTCGCTATAAAATGAATCGTATTTTATTTGCATGTGAAATTTCCTCACGGCCCGCATAGTTCTTTCATAGTTCCGTATGTTTCTTCTTATGTATATTCTCAAAGAACAATGCAAAAGATAATATAAAACAAAGAATGTGTGGAAACGTCTGAGATCACCGCACAAATACATAAAGATACAAATCCATGCTCTGGTTCCTTATATTGGTTAGACAGGCGTATTCAACTCACAATGTGAACACCAGATATAGGGCGGTATGCAATCCGGGATCACGGCTGTCAATCCGAGCTGACAGGGATCCCTTCTGCCGCTCGGCGCAAAGGGGGCGTGGACGCGAAAACGGCTGTAGATTGGCGATCTATGGCCGGGATCGCAACAATCCACGGCTGTTATCTGCAGAACGGGCCGGACAGCTTCTAAAGTCGGCCCCGTTTTGCCGTCATCCCGCTTCAATGCTGTCGCTAAAGACAGCATTGAATATGGAGCCGCCGATATTTCCCACATCAAAAAAAAAATTGGGTTGTTGCCTTCACCCAGAAACTTTCTTTTTTGATAGCGTACCCTCACTCACTTGACTTATATACATAAGAAGAACTATACAGAACTATTGGGCGATTCAGAACCCCCACCCCGCCCGATGGAGGTGTGGCCGCAGGGTGTGGCCACAGGGAGCCCACAAAATTAAACGTTGGTTGTGCCCCTGTGAATGTATGTGTGTTGTTGCCTGCTTGGGGCAGGCAGCTAACGTCACATGACGCCAGTGCATCCCCTAAATCCGGCCATCTCCGGTCAGAATAACAGTCAGTCTAGACTTTTATTGGCGAAGGGGGAAAAAACTTTCAAATAATTTTTCTTCCACGCAGCTGCATGCGGGCAGAAGTGTATGCGAAAGCATCCGGTCACATGCTAGTGAGCAGGTTTGGGTGGCCAGCTCGCTAGGCTGCGAATATAGGCCGCTTCGCGAACAGGTCTGAATCAGGGCTAATGAAAGAATTTGCATAGTCTTTATTAATGGCGCCCATATTATGTGATATGTCCAGTTACTGATCAATCTTCTGGTTAGAGAATGGCCGCATTGCAGCAGAACGAAATAAAAAATGACAGCAATATATCTTCCACATTCAAACTTCAGCTGCTACTTTTTTTCTTTTTTTGGAGGGGGGGGGGGGGGGGGGCTGAATTAAAATATGCAGGTTATACATAAGGATTTATAAGAGTCCCACTGGATTTTTAAACAAATCCTCTAGGGAACTAATTACCTTGGAGCAGATAATTACGGCAAGCTGCCCGACCTCAGTGCTCAGAAAAAAGTATTGCCTTGGAGAAAATGTAAAAAATACATCAGTTCCTTCCTTAGCACTGAGTCTGACAAGCGTGGGCTGTTATCCATCCGAAATATACCTGTAGCATTACAATGTCAGTGTGATTTCGTTTATTTTCTTTATTTCAATATATTTAAGGTCAGGGCGGCCACCAGAATTGTTGGGGCCCGGGACTGACCTACAGTCTAGGTCCCCAGCGGCACAGCGCCCTACATTACCGTCCGCTAACCCCCCCCCAGCGTGCGCCTGTGCCTGTCAACACCCCGCTTCCCCCTACCCCATTACTTACCATCACGCGGAATCGCCCCTTCAGCCTCCACCGTCGGTCGGGTCAGGTCTGGAGCGCAGTGCGCACACTGCACAGTGCAGCCTGCAGAGTGCCGAGCCCCTCTGTGTCCTAGGCTCGGTGGTCTGCAGGCTGCACTGTGCGTAACTGGCTGGTTGGCCGCCGGCGCAGGGAGGGGGAGGCGCTGTGCGGGTGCCCGGGGAGGAGGTTTGGCACCGCCGTGGGAAGCTGCCCGGGCGTCTCCAGAGGCCGGGGCCTGGGACAGCTGTACCCAGGGCACCCCCCTGTCGGCGGCCCTGTTTAAGATGATGCTATTATTTAGTGGTTATTGCGCCCTTTCAGTAAAACACATTGACAGACACATATGATATGTCACATTCTCTCATGCACTCCGTTTTAACCTGTACTTCATAGCTTATGTTGGCCATTTCCCTAGATCAGGCATGTCCAAACTACGTAACGGCCATCCATCTGTTGTGAAACTACACAACCCAGCATGCCTTGCAATCATTTTAGTTTTCCTTAATATAAAAGCTGTGGCAAGGCATGATGGGACTTGCAGTTTCACAACAGCTGGAGGGCCATAGTTTGGACATGTCTGCCCTAGATGATTAGTGACAGGTGTGTTGGTAACTGTTTACTTTTAAAAGCATAGTCTGCTGTGAGCGTTAGACCAGATAGCATGCCTGGAATCAAACATTAATGTGATAGCTACAGTATGTGTATTGTAGCCACATAGGGAAGGTCACAGCATGCGGTATTCACAGGTACACGGTAAAACAAACGTCCAGTGCCCGATCACCGTCCTCTGCATACGTGGCCTACGGAGAGGACGGAGTGACGTCCAACTGTGTGGGAGAATCAAGCGGCGGCTGTGTGCAGAGGAAGGTGATCGGGCGCTGGACGTTTGTTTTACCGTGTACCTGTGAATACCGTATGCTGTGACCTTCCCTATGCTGGCAAGCTGTTGATTTTAAACCTTCATGTATGTGAGCCTATACATCCAGTAAAAGAACTGTTATACTTTTGCTCATTGTGCGCTTTTCTCATTTCTTTTGATATATATATATATATATATAAGAGAGAAATTGACACTGAATTCTCAGGACAACAATCGGATTTTTTAGACGAAGTGGCCGACAACACCAGAAAACCAAAGCGACGACCAAGGCGAAGGGGTGCAGACCATATTCTCTCAAATACCGCATTAACCCCAGCCATGTTATCAGTCCTCTCAAGGGGACTGTCATTTGTTCCCACCACCACGCACGACAAGTTTGAAACTAATGTAGACATCTTTAAATTCAGCAGAAAGCTCAGATTACGGGAGCAATTTGGGGATTCGACAACGCCTACCGATAGACCAACATTTAGAACAAATTCAACCTTTGATCCAACGTCTGGGGATCCCAGTATAAAAACATTCTCAAGACTAATGGAATTGGACTCTCAACAATTACCTGACAAACCTAAATATCATAATCTGACCCTTGAGGAACGCACTGCTCTTAATGAGCTAAAACGAAACACTAATATAGTGATAAGACCCACGGACAAGGGGGGTGCTGTCGTCGTACAGGACTGGAAACAGTACCATGAGGAGATTGTCCGACAACTAGGAGATAACAACACCTACCAGTGTGTTAAGCACAATCCGATTCCAGAATTTAAAAAGCAAGTCGATAATCTATTATCCCATGGCCTATCTTCTAAGTGGCTTACTAAAGGCGAGTTTGATTTTTTAACAGTACAATATCCGGTCTGTCCAATTATTTATACGTTGCCAAAAATCCTCAAATCCTATGCCTATGATTTCTGCTAGATCCTCCCTTCTCCAGCCTCTGGCTAAGTTCATCGATTACCACCTACAACCATTGATCATAAACAGTGACACTTACATCAGAGACATAGCCGACTTTATAGAGAAACTCCAGCAGGTAGAGATTTCCGGTGAACTATACCTTGCCACAATGGACATCAGTTCACTTTATACTGTTATTACCCACTCAGACGGTCTAAGGGTGTTGAAAGAGAAACTAGGCGGCAGAACTCTCCTGGAACCTCCGACAGCCTTTTTAGCTGACATGGCGACTCTGTTTTAAGCTGTAACCATTTCCTATACGACAATAAATACTACGTCCAGGTGTCGGGCACCGCCATGGGCTCAAACCTAGCCCCGGCATATGCAGGACTATATATGGTCGGTTATGAAAGTACCTATATACTGATGAAATACAAAGAACACATCAGGTACTTTAAACGATTTACGACGATATTTTTGTATTATGGTCTGGCTCGAAAGATCAGTTCCAGAGCATGGTTCAGGATCTCAACAGCTTGGAGCACCCAATTCGATTTACTCATCAGATTGAAGCCAGGGAGATCAACTTTCTGGACATTACAGTGAGTTTACATGAGGGGGTACTACAGACAAGTGTCTTCCGAAAACCGACGGACCGAAATACTCTGCTTTCTGTAGAAAGCCAACATCCCCCAGCCCTCAAAGAAAACCTGCCTATCTCCCAGTACATGAGGGTCATTAGAAATAACACCTTGCCAACCACGATGGAAGAACAATTGACAGAGATGACCACAAGATTTACTGAAAGAGGCTACTCAAAAGTAACACTTGATAGATGTCTACAGAAAGCACGACGCAACATGAATAAGGACCAGCATAACGTCGATACCTCAGTCCGACCCAAAACCGCACAGAGAATGATCTTTGTGAACACCTATGATCATGCTTCACCTAATATTCAAAAAAGCATTAAAAAGCACTGGCCCATATTGGCAACCGATAATGCATTAAAGTTAAGAAAATACGGACCACCTATGATGGCCTTTAGGAAAGGCCCGAACTTGAAGGAAATATTAATGAGACCAATGGCTACCCCTACCATCGAGCAGAACACCACCTGGCTACACTCGAGAAGACCAGGATGTTTTCGATGCACTGGTTGCACAACGTACAACAGTATTACCCAAGGCGCCACTTTCCCTCATCCCCATTCGGGCAAAGCCATAAAAATTAAACATCGGTTACATTGCCAAATGGACCATGTGATATATTTGCTAAATTTTCCATGCGGTCTCGCTTACGTAGGAATGACCACCCGTAAGTTTCGTGAACGCATGGCAAATCACCGGAACTCTGTGCGTGCGGCAAAGCCGAATTGCCAATACCACGGCATTTCCTACAAGCAAACCACTAAATATCCACTTTGTGTTGCCGTCTAATAGACTGGGTCCCACCACCACAGCGAGGAGGAGATCGGAGTCTATTATTAAAGAAAAAAGAAAGTCAATGGATTTACCAGCTTGGGACATTGGCCCCCAGAGGCCTTAATGAGAATAACCCATTGAACATTTTTCTAAAATAATGGACCACTGACATTCTACTCATCTGTTCACCCAATGATTATGTCTCTTTTTAGGCCATCCTGATATTAATGGCTCCTGATGTACATTCAAATAAGCTCTTGTCACTTTTTGCCGACATGCATGTGTACACACAGTCCTCCATAAGTTTTTCTTATTATTAATTATGGAGTGATCTTTTTTCTAAAGATGTCCTTTTTTCTATAGATATTCCTCTTTTTCTGTAGACATCCTTTTTCTGTAGATGTCCATTTTTCGACAGATTTCCCTTTTTTTCTAGATGTCCCTTTTTTTCTAGATGTCCCTTTTTTTCTAGATGTCCCTTTTTTTCTAGCTGTCCCCCTTTTTTCGAGATGTTCTTTCTTCTCTTCTTCTCTTATTCAAATTATTTAAAATATCTAAAATATTTAAAATATTCAAAAATATGTCACTTTCCCCTTTTCTTGAATAAAAATAAGAATAAAAATAAAAATAAAATAACCGATAGTAGATTCCATATATTGACTAAAGTAACATAATGATCCATTTTCAGGATCTATCCAAAAGTTTATTTACTTTTGGTTAGTGTATAATAAAGATTCATTAGTAATAAAGTGTCCGACCCTCCTCCCCTTTATCCTGCCAGATATGGCATAACAATTATTGACAATTATTATAAATCAGTCTAACGAGATCAATTATTGCTGACTTTTTTGCAGTAATCTGCAAATAACATATTGTGCCACTTTAAGCAGGATTTATACTCCCGGCTCACCCTCACTTTATAAAACGGCTTTTTGCTGTTAAAACTAAACAGCAGGCTTATTAAATAATAATATAAGATTCTTTATTCCAATATCTTTTTTTTCCTATACGAAGTATAACTAGCACGTCCCCCGCACTGAAATACAACAATAGTGCCACCACAGCGGTGTAGATATAAAATCCTTCTTTACCCTGTAACTACGTAACGCCGGGCAGGAGCGTCATAGCAGCCGGGGAAACCCGGAAGTCTGTGCGTTCCACCCGTGCGTGCCAAATGCCGACACTTCCGGGTCCCGAACTTCCGGTGACTCCGGAAGCACGGCTCAGCTGTGCTGGAGGCGGCGTCCTCACTTAGTAACTTATCTGTAGGGTATAAATGCCGGGCCCGGGCAGTGTTAGTTAGCTGCTGCTCCTTTCACCATCGGTTTCTCCTTGTGACATCGTTGATTGCTGACACCACGTATTAACCAAGTAATGTAAAACTCTATTTATTTTTATATGCACTAGCAATGTTTTTTTTTGGTACCCTGTCTGCAGGTTACTAAAATACTATTCCATGTGTTTATAGGCTCCTTGATAAAGGTCCGCTACTATGGACCGAAACGTCGGGGCACATATGGAAACGTTAAAATTGTGATTCATGCTGACCAAAATTCATTGGATACAATAAAAACCCGGATTGGATTTTATAACAAGTCTGATATCTTTTTAGTAAAGGCGAGTGCCTGACATCCCCCACCCACAGTGTGGAGGATACTCCCAGAATATAATTGGGGCTGTGTGTCAAAACACATTCCCCTTGCCAGGCACCCCAGACTATTGACCTTTGTGTAGTGTGAGTGCGGTCTTTCTCTGGAACTATATATATATATATATATATATATATATATATATATATATATATATATATATATGAGAAGGTGGTTGTGGCCCCAAAAATGCGCTTAGATGAGCAGCACCTCTATAGCACCTTGCTGTTAATTGAGGTACAAGTGGGATAAAGATATAGGAAAAGAATAGGGGTGCGCTAAAGATACCACTACAAGATTACACATATAATAAGTCAAAAATTTCATAAAAGCAAATAAGCATTTATTGATGGTTAATCAGTAATGACGATAGGAGAGAAAAAAGTTAATCAGTTTAGGCTGGGATGCACTCCTGTTCCACAATCATAGAATAAAGTTATACCTATAAATCTCTAGGATTTTTTCCTGTTTTTGACATCAAGTCTTGATCCACCTTAAAGGTCGCATCAACCCACCACAGCGAACTCAAGAACATATTCATTTTATATAAGGAAGCCTAACGAGAGTGATTATCTATTCTCTTCTTCTCTCGCCCATATCGGTATGTTATGTAAACTTTTCTCCCTCTACTTATGTGCATTAGCTTTTTGCCATTAAACCCTTAGGAGATTCAACTCCACACAATACTACTTGAAATCTCTTTTTGGACATTTATTATTTTACTCCTCCCACCTACTCCGCCTTCTTTCCTCCATCTCTCCCTTTTGACTAGGGAGTTCACATAAAATTATGTCCCCTTCTATGTCCTCCTCCTGACATATATATGTATACATATTCTACATATGTCCCCCTCCTGACATATATGTATATACATTTTTTACATGTATAATCTTTCTAAAATTCTTTTTAAAATTTAATTTATATACTGTATGTGTATCCTATGTATGAAATTGCTAAATGTATTAATTTCTTCAATATTTTTTAATAATTTTGCATATGTTGTTTGTAATATCTACTTTGTCTTTATTATATGTATCTATAAAGATTCTTTTACTATGTGTATGTAACGGCATGCTTTACCACTTGTATAGATTGGGTCATCGCCCCTGATGAAGTCCTAAGGGACGAAACGCGTCGGGCCGCGGATCTATATGTGACATAAAAGAAAACCTCTAAACAGCGAAATGAAATTGCATTACTGATTAACCATCAATAAATGCTTATTTGCTTTTATGAAATTTTTGACTTATTATATGTGTAATCTTGTAGTGGTATCTTTAGCGCACCCCTATTCTTTTCCTATATATATATATATATATATATATATATATATATATATATATATATATATATATATATATATATATATATACACATACATCTACTATATAAGAGTGAAAATGTGTCCTTTTTTCTGTCTTTCTATACAAATCCACAGTTTACAAGCCAAGATCATAAAATGTTACATACGAGTGTATTAAAGCACGGCCGAGGCAACTTAAAAAAATTTAAATCAAAATTAATTACAGTTAATTTTTAAATATTTAAAAACTACAAATTTTGTTTTACGCTCATTCCGATTACCAAGATCACCGATCACACCCACTGATACAAGCCCATCACAACATATGCTCAGTGCAACTCCAATACACTGATTGGCGATAATCTCTAAACTGAGCAAAATTCAGGGTTGCATCTCTCTCTCTCACTCTCTCTATCTCTCTCTCTAATATATTGTATAAAAATTGAAAATGTGTCTGTCATTCTCTTTCTATACAAATCCACAGTTTACAAGGGAATATCATGAAATTTTATATACGAGTGTACTGAAACACGGCCAAGGCAACTAAAATAATTCCAAATCAAAATTAATTGGAGCAATTTACACCAAACTTGGTACACATATGACTTAAAATCTGGAAGCAAACACTGTGGGGGGTAAGACACCCCTAGGAGTGAGGCAGCAGCACAGAGCATTTCAGAAGACAGCATAACTCTGGATTGACTGGAGCAATTTATAACAAACTTGGTACACATATCAATTACAATATGTAAACAAATACTGTGGGGGTAACACACCCCGAGCACCCCTAGGGGTGGGGCGGCAGCACAGACTATATCAGGACATGCATGATATGTCAGTGATGACAGGGCTGCATGTGACAGGGACAGTGACATGATGTGAGGAGGGGAATGGAGATAGCACAAACCCACACACGGAGAGTTATATAGTGGCAGTAGCAGGGTCCCCAAGCAGCTCAGAGTATATCAGGAGATGCATAATGTGCTGTGTCCAATGTAAATTAACAAACAACTAATGTTATTTACAGTTGTGCTCATAAGTTTACATACCCTAGCAGAATTTGTGATTTTCTGCCCATTTGTCAGAGAATATGAATGATAACTCACAAACTTTTCTTTCACTCATGGTTAGTGGTTGGGTGAAACAACTGTGTTTACTCTTTTTAAATCATAATGACAACAGAAACTACCCAAATGACCATGAAGTTTACATACCCCAGTTCTTAATACCGTGTATTGCCCACTTTAACTTCAATGACAGCTTTAAGTTTTTTGTTGTAGTTGTGGATGAGGCTCTTTATTTTCTCAGATGGTAAAGCTGCCCGTTCTTCTTGGCAAAAAGCCTCCACTTCCTTTAAATTCTTGAGCTGTATTGTGTTTTGGATCATTGTTGAAAACGTCCAAGTACATTCCATGCGCAGCTTCCGAGCTGATGAGTGCACATTTTCCTCCAGTATTTTCTGATAACCTGCTGCATTCATCTTGCCGTCAATTTTGACCAAGTTTCCAGTGCCTTTGTAGCCTAAAATTCATCAAAACATCAGCGATCCACCTCTGTGTTTCACAGTAGGAATGGTGTACCTTTCATCATAGGCCTTGTTGTAACATTTATGGTTGTAGCCAAAAAGTTCAATTTTGGTCTCATCACTCCAAATGACTTTGTTCCAGAGGTTTTGAGGCCTGTCTCTGTGCTGTTTGGAGTATTGTAAGTGGGATGCTTTGTAGCATTTGCATAAGTAATGGCTTTCTTCTGGCAACTCAACCATGCAGTATATATATATATATATATATATATATATATATATATATATATATATATATATATATATATTCACAGACCAGCAATCTGGTCTAAATTAGGCCCAATGTCTGGATGGGTGTTTTTAGTTTGTATACAGTAGTTTGTATATTCAGTTAAATAACATTTAATGTTAGCCACATCGCTAATGATAATTAATTATCTGAAATTTAATTTTCAAAGAATCAAGGAGAAACTGTTTTCCCCATTATCTTCATTGCTTGCTTTATCTGCATAAAACAAGTCAGTATCTTTTAAATCCTTTTTCCTTATGTGCCCTACAGCCTATAAAACAAAACAAGTATCTGTGCAAGCGTCACAAGTGGATGGGCACGGCGTGAAGTGTTTGTGATAGTTAGCAAGTTTAATTAGCATATTTGAAACATAACATAATGTAATTTCAGCAAGACTGAGTAAGATGATTTGAATTCCTTCCAATGTAAATTTGTTTTATTAATTAATTTTTTTTTACTTGATTTTCTACCTGATTGGATTCTGCTATTACTGTTTCAATTTATCTTGCAGATCGGAAATGTTTTACATGAATATCACAATACAAACAGTAATGGACAAAAACGGGAAACGCTTTTAGAAGTAACGTGTGCCAAGCTCATTGAAAACGGGATACGGTCCTTAGGTCGACACACAGGTCGAAATACATTGGGTGGACCACTAAAAGTCGACATGCCTAAGGGTGACAGGGTCAAAAGGTTGATACATACAAGCATTCGGTCGACATTGGGAAGGTCGACAGTCAAAAGGTCAATATTGGTTTTTCAAGGTTTTATTTTGAGCCGACATGTGTCGACAGGCAGTATTTCATGCTCTACCATCCACTAGGGCTTGGAGGGAGAATATAATAGTGTGCCAAGCATAGCGAGGCACCGAGCCAAAGCATGGTGAGTGCAGCGAGTCTTGTGAGGGGACGCGGTGCACTTTTTTGGTGTCCATGTCGACGGTGTCGACACTCGGGTTTAGAAAAACATAAAAATGCATGTCGACCTTTTGACTGTGACCTTCCCAAAATCTACCTTTTGACCCCTCCAGCCTTAAGCCTGTGGCCTTTTTTGTGTGTCGACCTAAGGTCTGTTGACCTTCAGTGGTTGACCCAATGTATGTCGACCTTAATTTGGTCAACCCAATGACCCATACCCCATTGAAAACACTATTTTCCAAACATCTGCAACTTAATTAATTAAGCTAATGACAGATGTGTCCACCGTCAGCTTAACCGTGAATGGGTTTAATGTGCAGCCACAATTGCAGCTAACCGCGTCCACATGCGAGCCATTTCTGGTTGTGTACACACCCATGTAATCCTATGGTGGTTGAGTATGCAGTGCACTCTCACCTCCGTTAGTATGCTAGTTGTGGCAGGCAAACCACGATGGCCTTGGCTAGCCACAATGATAAGGAAGGACACATCTGTACATGGGAGGCCATCAAGAATGGAGATGATCTCGGGAAGTGTGGCCATGCCTGTACAAAAAAAAAGTTCTGCACACACTGCAAAGAGAGATATTTGCCCCCCTCAGCAGCAAGTTACTCAGGCCTCCACTAGGCCCCTGAAACAAGCCCAGGAAAACGTTACCCACTCCTTACACCTCTTTACTCCACTGCAAACATGGTCATTGTCATGTGTAAAACTTCTATCCTGATTGTTTATAATTTTATATTGCTAAATATCTCAAATTTAAGCCAGAGGAGCTGCAATTGGTCCAAAGAAGACTCAGAACACTCTTACCCTGCAGACCTCAAAGCAGCCCAGAAAGTTCTAAAGACTCTCCGAGCATTGCTCCTCTTCCTGGTGCCTTCTGACACGCCATTTTTGCGGAGACCTGTGCATGCACAGACTCTGGGACAGTACATTCACTCCCCTCTTATAAACACTCATGAGCGCTTTACTTACCTCTCTACATTTAATTTCACACCCACTTCTCACCACCAATATAAAAAGCCACAAACATCCACCTATATCTATCTCTCCTTTCTAATCTTATTAGCTATTAGCTGGTGACATCTTACCAAACCAAGGCCCCAACCACCTGTCACACTAAAATCTAACAGGTTTTAAACCTTATAGAAATTCAGCTAACCTCATAAATATCACATGCCTCCCGCCACCCACCAAACAAATTAAATGTGCCCTATTGAATGCACGCTCGGTTTGCTACAAATTAACATCCATCCACGACCTCTTCATCTCTCCCAACTTCCACCTGCTGGCTATTACAGAAACATGGCTCACACAATCAGACACAGTCTCGCCTGCAGCACTGTCACATGGTGGTTTCCACTTCACTCACAGCTCCAGGCCTGGTAACTGTAGAGGAGGTGGGGTAGATATATTACTGTCCCAATCCTTTACACACTTAGTTCTACCACCAGTTCTTTCATTAACATTCACATCATTTGAAGTTCACTCTATTAGGATTTTTTCCCCTTTCTCTCTGCGTGTTGCTGCTATCTATCGCCCACCTGGGCTTCCAAAATCTCAATTTCTGGAAGATTTCTCTGCCTGCCTCCTATACTTCTTATCTTCTGACAACTCCACCATCATCCTGGGTGACTTCAATATTGCTATTGACAGTCCACCATCTCTGCATGCTTCCAAACTCCTCTTTTTAACCTCCTCTCTCGGCCTCTACCAGTGGTCTGACTCCTCTACTCATGAGGAAGGCCACTGCCTTGACCTTGTTTTCCCCAGGCTGTGCTCGTTCTCTGATTTTACAAACACTCCCTTCCCTCTGTCTGATCACAATCTCATTACCCTCTCGCTCTCCTCCTTTACCCCAAGCTCACTGACACTGAAATCATGCAAGCCTACTCTAACTTGTAGAAATACTAATGCTATTAATTTTCCACAACTTTTCAGCTCACTGCAACAACAGCTCTCACTAATTTCTACATGTATCTCTCCTGACTCTGCTGTTTCCCACATGTACTCTTGAAACAGCCCTTGATAAGGTGGCTCCAGCTTCCCATTACACCCCACGCAGGCTTAGATGCCAACTGTGGCACTCCAAAATAACAAGACAACTACGAATTCAGTCACATAAAGTAGAACGCCAATGTAGTAAATCTCATAATATGACTGATTTCCTCACATATAAGTCTATCTACCACTCCTACTACAATGCTTTGGACACTGCCAAACAAACATACTTCCAATCTCTCATCTCTTCTCATGCCACCAACCCTAAGTGACTTTTTAACACCTTTAAGTCTCTTCTGTACCCTCCACCTTCTCCACCACCGGCTATCATCAGTGCAAAAAAACTTGCCTTTTACTTTAAGGACAAGATTGATAATATCCAAGATGAAATGGTATGCTCTTCCTCAACCTCTAACCCACTTTTTTCCCCACCTGAACCCTCTGGCACTTTTTCCTTATTTGAGCCCACAAATGAAAAGGAAGTATCCACACTCTTCTTATCCTCCCACTCCACTACCTCTCCTCTTGACGTTATAACTGGACAAGTCATTAAAACTCTATCTCATTTGCTTATCCCAACCTTAACTAAAATCTGCAATTTCTCTCTTGCTACTGGTACTTTTCCATCTCTGTTCAAACATACAGTGATTACTCCCATTCTGAAAAAACACAATTCGGACCCTAACTCTCTCTCTCACTATCGTACGATCTCTCAGGTCCTATGCCTCTCCAAGCTACTCAAGAGACTTGTCTACTCTCGCCTCACACACTTTCTTAACTCTCAAAGCCTATTATACCCACTTCAGTCAGGCTTTCATTCCCAACACTCCACTGAGACAGCACTGACTAAAGTAGTAAATGATCTGGTAACTGCCAAGTCTAAAGGCCATTACTCACTACTTATTCTTCTAGATCTCTCGGCTGCGTTTGACACTGTTGATCACACTCTTCTCATACAAACTCTGCACTCCCTAGGTCTTAATGATACAGCCCTTTCTTGGTTCTTATCTATCTGATCACTCTTTCAGTGTTCGCTTCTCTGACTCTACCTCCTCTTCACTACCACTGTCAGTCGGAGTTTCGCAAGGCTCAGTCTTGGGTCCTCTGCTGTTTTCAATCTATACCTCCTCTCCTGGCAAACTAATCAGCTCTTTCGGATTTCAGTATCACTTGTATGCGGATGATACTCAAATCTATCTATCAACCCCAGAGTTGTCTCCACTGGTTTTGGGCAGAGTTTCTGAATGTCTCTCTGCCATCTCATCTTGGATGTCTTCTCGTCACCTCAAACTCAATATTTTCAAAACGGAATTACTTATATTCCCGCCAACCAAGAACAGTTACCATCCTGAGATCTCCATAACTGTTGACAACTCTACAATCTACCCTACCCCACAAGCTCATTGTCTAGGGGTCATCCTTGACTCTAAACTGTCCTCTGTTCCCCACATTCAATCTGTTGCAAAATCATGTTACCTGCATCTAAGAAACATATCCAAAATACGACCCTATCTCACACAGGACAATTCTAAATCACTAATCCATGCACTCATTATATCCTGCATTAATTATGGCAATAGTCTCCTAATTGGTCTTCCCAAGAACAGACTCTCGCCACTGCAATCCATTCTTAATGCTGCTGCTAGGCTGATCTTCCTAGCAAGATGCTCATCGTCCTCCATTGGTTGCCTGTATTTTATCATATTCAAAATAAAATACTTCTACTCACATATAAAGCTATTAACCATACTGCAGCTTATATCTCTTTACTTATCACAAAATATCTCCCATCTCTGCCACTCCGCTCTGCACAAGATCTGCGTCTCTTCTGCACGGATCACTAGCTCCCATTCACTATTACAGGACTTTCATCGGCTGCTCCCACCCTATGGAATGCCCTTCCATGCACAATTAGACTCTCCGCTAGCCTCCAAACTTTCAAGCGTTCCCTGAAATCTCACCTCTTCAGGCAAGCCTATAATATGTAAGTACCACACACATAACCCTCTTATTATATAGCTTCCCTTCTGGACTTGTAACTTGGTGGGACTGCTTTGCTATTACCGATTCCTGTCCTTGTGTTTCCCTCCTATATCCCTATAGATTGTAAGCTTGCAGCAGGGCTCTCCTACCTCCAAGTCTGTCCGTTGTTACCTAATTTGTTTTATCTCTGTTTACAGAGATAACGGAATCTGCGGCGCTATATAAGAAACTGTAAATAAATAAACAAATAAATAATAATAAATAGTTACCCTTAATACCCAGAGTCTACAGCGCTGCCTACTAGAGTCTGCACACGGGCTTCCAGCTCTATAGGACAGCCCCTGGTTATATTGGGGGAATATTTGTATATATGTGTACTTTTATTATGAGGAAAGGTGAAATAGTAACATTGGAAAATGATATTTGCATTATGATCTATATTTGCTAAATGTGTTTCCAGAGCCAGAGACAGACCCAGCTCATCTGTTCTCATGTTGACACCATCTGTATATTATAAATATTTGATTTCTTCATCTTATATTGGGATGCTTTTCAGCCTCAGTTCTTTATTTAGCAGCGTACATCACTTGTCACTGCATGTGACGCAACTCAGAACAAATATTCTGTAACTGTCTATTATTAAGAACACACCCAGTGGGTCACATGTACTAAGCCTGGCAGAGTGATAAAGTAGATAGAGAGATAAAGTAACAACCTATCAGCTCCTGTCATTTCTCAAAGCCCACCTGTACCAAGGTCCTTATTGACTGGTACTTTATCTTTCTCCACCATGTGCATCAGACCTGAGTCCGAGGTCGGACCAACCTCTGACCTCAGACTCCCCTCCTGGTGGTCGTTGAACAGGGGTCGCATGCGATACATCACATGGGAAAGGACCACATGCGATGTATTGCAGGCTTGCGGGGGATCGGCTGGACATACACTGCTGCGATTCATAACAGTAGTGTATGGCTACCTTAAGATTCTTCAAGTGGTCACACTGAAGAACACATCTAGCAGAGGTCATGTTTAGAGAAATCTGAAGGCCCCCATACACTTCCAACGGATCGGGCCAAGAAATCGGCCCAAATCGGATGTGTTAGACACCTGCCAGTCACCCAAGGCAGTCCCAGTGGGAGGTGTTCCCTCCCTCCTGGGGTACCTCTGTGGGCTGCTTCAGCACACTATTCTATTCTCCCTCCACATCCTAGTGGATGGTAAAGAATGAACCAAGTCGGTCTAAACCCAAAAAATATGAAAACTCGTGTCAACCCTTTCAGTGTCGACCATGTCTATGTTGCCCTCTTCTTTGTGTCGACCTTCTGTCAATGTTGACCTTGAGTATGTCAACCATTTAAAGGTGTCAATCTATCCACTGTCGACCTAGAGTCAATCTATCATGAGTCCAGATACAGTTTTGAACTGACCCCAGGGACGGATTGGCCCGCCGGGAAACAGGGCTATTTCCCATTGGGCCGGTCCAGTTTTGGCCGCTTTCCCCCCTGGCTGGGCCGCCGACCGTGCTACCAGGGCCAGCAGCGCTGGAGAGCTGACATCATGCTATGGGGCAGAACAGAACAGAAGATACCTGCGGCCATATTTGTTTTGGGCTATGCTGCTGCCCTATTTGTAACCAGGCCGCGGCACGCGTGGGGACACTCTCTCTCTGCTGGGTGCACTGACAGCTCACCTAGAAGGCGCGCTAACGGCTTTTCAATCACAGCACAGGCTTCCTCTCACACAGGACACTGAAGTTGCGCTGTCTATAACGAACACAGCACAGGGAGTGGCTTCCGTGGCAGTGCGATGAATGGAAGCGGCCTGGCCAGTACCTTTGCCCTGCCCCCCCGCCTCCCCGGTCAGTAGCATTAGAGAGAGCGAGGGCTGCCTAGGCATGAGGGAATATAAGAGTCGGTGCAGTTTGAGATGGTATGACAAAGATAGAAATCAGAGTGTCACTTACCCATAGAAGTGCAGTGTAGATGGGGTAGCCAATCAGGTGTAGTAGGGGTGGTAGCTTAGGTGGAGGTATATAAGAGGTAGTCAGGTGATCCATCTTCCTCTTGAGTCTGGATTTCTCTGGAGTTGCAGGAGGTCCACATTCACAGCTGAAAAGAAGATAAGTGGCGATTTTGGTTACACTCTCATCCAGCTTAATTCCCACTAGCATTAATTGCCCTTCAGCTGTGCCCCGCTATAGCTTTATAGCTCCCTCTTCCCGTAGTCTTGCGGCATCTGCCTGTCCCCTGTTGGCCGCAGCAGCACGTGGTAGCGGCAGACAGGCGGCGCGGGCTTCCGTGTCAGAGACACGGTCCCAGTGACTGCCCAGCAGGACACAGCGTCCTCCGTCCTCTCTCCCGCCGCAGCGGTGCGCACACCAGGCGGGTCCCCGCCGAGCGCACCACTTTAACTGTCGCGCCGGAACTCCCCAGCACCAGGGGGGGGGGGGGGGGGCGCGCGGGGTGTGCACACAGTTGCACAGTCCCCAGTCCCCGCGCCCCCTTCACCCGGGGAGCCGTACAGCACAAAAGCATCTCCTCATCTCTTCCCAGCCCCTTTGCGGCTGGTCAAAATGGCGCCCGAGCGGCGGCTGGGGGGTCCCATGAGCCGACCAGGAGCTCCACTCCGGCGGCGGGCCCTCAGCCCACACTTTAAGGGGGGGGTCTGCATTATACAGTGGGGGGGCGGGTCGCCCGGGTATGAGGGCGGCCTGCATCATATACAGGGCAATTTTGGCTGCAGGCCAGGGGGTTCCGGCTCCCCCTGCTGGCCGGCTGACACCCACATTTACACAGGGTCCCATTTAGCTGGCACATAAGGGGCTACCTTCCTGTTCAGGGCAACCCCGCCGCCTGCATTCCCGTGGGTCCGTCCGGATACCATTCCCTCTCTCAACTCCCCCCCCCCCCCCCCCCCCAGGGTCAAGGGGGGTCCCCCTTTTGGGGGGTTTTTGTACCAGGCCAGGGCGCCGCCAGTGCCAAGATTCCCACGGCAGGGGGTTCCCATTAGTCATCAACCCCCACAATTTACACCCCTGCTCCGGGGGCGCCATGGGCACCGCCACAAGGCGGCACGCACAGGTAACCCATCCGGGTATTACCCAGGTTTCGGGCCCTGTTTCCTGCCCCGGACCCAATACCCGTCCCTACGGCACTTCGGGTACATCTACCCACCCGTCCCAGCCAGTTGGTTTTCCCGGCTGCGAGTCCTGAGAGGCAGCTGCACGGCCCTTACGGCCAAGATTGGGCAGGCCCAGGGCAGCATGTATGGTGAATGGTTAGCATTACTACCTCACATCACTGAGGTCAGTGGTTCCATTCCCACCATGGCCCCTACTGTGGGGAGTTTGTATATTCTTCTCTGGCTTAAGCGGGATTCCCTGGGTACCCCATTCAGCCATGCCCGGCTCCCACCGGTCAAGCGGGTTTCCCCGTTCTTCCCCATCCAGCTCTCAGGACCCTTCTGGTAGAGTTGGTCATTGTGCTACCTCCGCCCCCTCACGATTTTAGGGTGGGGTTGGGTTATGCACTGGTCTTAGTGAGTCGCTAACCACTTTACATGCTTCTTCCGAGGTCTCATCGGGCAGCCGCGGACGTAGATCATCATTCTGGAGAGGACATTACGCAGGCAGCTGCAGCGGGGACGCCGCATGAAGCCGGGTCTCTGGATGCTGTCGACCTTCCGGGTGATGGTGAGCATGATGACTATGTACCTCTGAGTCTTCTGCGGGCCTTTTCCTCCACCGGCTGCGAGGAGTCAGGAGCCATTAGACGCCCCTGCAAGTTTGCCAAGCTAGTGGCGTGCGCAGTTGCACAGCAAGCAGGGGCGGGGGGAAGCGGGCTAGCAGGACAACTTGTAGCTTAGTCTCAGCTTTCCTCTGACATGGTCCATCGCAGCAAAACTGCAGGGTCCAGCTGTCTCCATAAAGGCACAAAGGGGAAAATAGCCAACGGGAGTTTGTGGATGTTTTCACGCCACTGGCGACTTGAAAACTTATAGCGGCAGGGCCAAAATATCGGCTGGTGCCGGTGAAAACTCGTATCTGAGTTTTTCACCACTGGTTTAAGCGTTTCCTTATATTCCATCTGGCCATTTGTTTACCCATACCCAGGTAGCGCAACAGCGTTCAGCGGTTCAGTTTCCTTGTACACGGATTTTCTAGCTTACAAGGTTACGGCTCGGAGGGATTAGGACGAGAAATTTCGTCTGACCCACGCCGGCGCACGGGTTACGCCCGTAGGCCTTAGGCTTGTCGGGATATGGTGGTGGGCCTTGGGTAAAGGCCACGCTGCTTCTGAGTCCATCCCGAGGAGCCATTTTCCCCCTGGCAAGAAGGGTACAAGCCAGCCGCTAAAGGCGAGGGCTTTGCCTTCAACGATTCAAAGTGTGATAGAGTCGTCAAATGCCTTTGTCGCCACGAATGCTGTAATTGGGGGCTAGTCATCCAGCTAAGACCTGTAAAGTCACCCCTCTGGCTACGCCACACCAGCTCTCTAAGTAAGGCAACTTCTTCATAGTCCTGTTCAAGCTGGAACCCAGTATGCATGCCTGCACTAACAGGGAGGAGGCCCTGTTTTTTGTTTCAAGGTTTAGTTACGGTTTAGTTCGCCTATCCCCGGTGACGTCAGGGTAGTTCCACGCAGGAATTTTAAATCAGCGGTGTATGTCCCTGAGGTGGCGAGACGTGAGGTGTGTGCCGAGACAGCACTGGGCAGAATGGTTGGTCCGTGCACGGCGGACCCATCGCCCAGCACGTGTTTTTCCGCCCTTGGGAGTAGTACCCAAGAAGGCTCCGGGTAAATACCGGTTAATGCAGCACCTGTCTTACCCTCACGGGGCATCCACTAACGATGCTATTTACTATGAAGTTGCAAGTGCGTTATCAGCTGTTTGATAAAGCACCCGGGCTAGTCCACAAATTTGGGCACTAGGCACTCATGGCCAGGTGGGACATTGAGTCCGCTCCCCTCCTCCTCCCGTGACACCCTAACTTATGGGTATCAGTGGCCGACACCAGGACCAAGGGCCCACCGTGCGTCATGTCTTGCCTAGGCTTAAAGTTTGGCCCTGCAGCCGGCGGCAGTGGCCTGTCGGCTGACATAGTCTACAAGTTGCGGGTCCTTATCCAGGGCGGCCGGGCCAAGAAGAAGGCCGATCTAAAGCAGGGCCAGTCATGACTGGGGGTCCCTTAACTTTTAGCGCTGGGTCATCCCCAGGGGCGGGGTTTTTTGCCGCATGCGGGTATGGGCGAAAGTGGGGACTAAGGTTCCCCATCCATGGTTAGCCTGTCCCGGGATATACGCTACGACCTGGTCGTCTGGTCTCCATTGCTGACGGACGTTAATGGGTAGCCTCTTTGGCCCGCAGAGCTTTGCCTATGGCCAGGCTCCAGTTATGTACGCAGGTACAGGGGTTTCGTGGTATTTTTCAGGGCAAATGGTGCGCAGCCCCATGGCCTCAATCATGGATTGAGAGGGGTTTCACGGCCTATTTGCTGCTATTAGTGTCCTTTCCCGCCGTTGTAGTATTAGGCCCATAGATTGTCAAGCCAGACGGTAGGTTATGGTGACATAACCAGGTGGGGTGCACACCACTAACAACCAGGGCACCTTTTTTCACCACTGACACTGCGCTTGCTCAGACATGCGGCATTACGCTGCTTGCAAGACAACATACATTTCATGGCGCAGCACGTTACAGGGGTTGACAACGGCATCGCCGATGCTTTGTCGCGGTTCTACTTTGCGAAGATGCGCGAGTTGGTACCGAACGTTTCGCCCCTTAGGCACACGTGTCCATGGTCTGTAGGGCAGATCATAGAGCAGACATGAGAGGATTGCCTTGCCATCCCTGGCGCCATCCACCCGTAGGGCATAGGCAGCCACGCAATAGGACTGTGCAGCCTTTGGACAGCGGAAGTCGGTCTATGACCGTTGCTGTTTCTTGCGTGGGCATCATGGCGCGGGCATGTCAATCTGCCATGGCTGCGGCATCAGCCGAGATCTAATTCCGTGCTAAGTTATGCGGAGAACGGGGCCCCACCAAAGCCTTGGCGCTAGCGAGGGCTTTGATTGGCGGGCGTGAGTGCAGACAAGGACAGCGGATTCCTGCAAGTCCACCGAGCTGCAGACGCGGTGGCAATTATAGCCTGTGTTCAGGGTGTAGCAGAGAGCGCGGAAGAGACGTCACTCTTTCGGGTGGCGTTCTCTTTTGCGTTCTTTAGGGACTTTAGGGTCAGCGAGCTGGTTGCGGCCAGCAAGAATGCCACTGATTTAGGTGCGGTTCGAAGACATGGTCTTCCAGGACGGGTCGTCCTTTGTGTGCTCCGCCGGTCTGAGACCGATCAGTTAGGCAGAGGTCGCTGGGTATCCCTTAAGTCCCAGCTGGAAAGGGGATCTGCACCGTGCGGCTGGCCACGGCATATTTGCCTTTGAGGTCCGCCGCTCCGGCGCAGTTCCTCGCACATGCTGATACATGGCCGTGACGCGCTTACTGGGCACTGCTGTGTTTAAGCGCTGTGTGGCTGCGTTGGGTTTGGAGGTCGCCGATTACGGGACACATTTGTTCCGTATTGGTGCGGCCACCAACGCAGCAGCGGAGGGCCTTCCAGTGAATGCCATTCAGCAACTCGGCCGCTGGAAGTCCTCCGCTTATAAATCTTATATACGTCTAGATAAGGTTTAGCACGCGCCTTCGGCGCTGGATCCAAAAACTATGTTTACAATCGGTTTTGTAACGGCAGCGTTACGGAATCGACGGTGTGAAGGGAATTTTTTACTTTTTCCTCCGATAGTGGGCTGATTTCAATTGGCTTCCCCCCCTCAAGTCCACCGGAGGTTTTTTAAGGTTTTCCCCTTCACTTGGATTCTAGTGTACTAATTCATGTTGTGCATTATATGTCTAACCCTACGTTGTGCATTTATACAGTTTAAGTTTGAATGCTAACCGGTTAGGGTTTTCTTTTTCAGCCCTTCCCCCCCCCCCTTTCAACGACTCATGCCACTGTCTGGTTCGTCGGGCATTCATACATTTTCTGGGCACCCAATCATCAGTTAGCTGTCAGGGCCCGGGCAGAGCTAGGGGCGAAGGCAGTACATTGGTTCGGTGTCAAGGGTCTCCGGTGGAATGGTCTTTTACCATTATTGTCAGATAAAGAGCGTCGCTGGGGTCGCCCGGATGTTTTGGTGATACACCTAGGAGGTAACGACTTAGGCCGGGGAACCAGCATAGGCCTTATTTTAGGGATCGAGGCTGATCTTAAGACTCTGGTAGGCCTTTGGCCTGGATTGCGGATAGTTTGGTCCGACATAGTGCCTCGTTTCTACTGGAGGGGCTGCTGGAACCCCAAGTCATTAGAGAAGATCAGACGCAAGGTCAACTTTGCGGTCTCCAAAGCGGTCACGTCCATGGGAGGCACAGCGGTTAGACACCCCTCTTTAGCACTGGAGACCCCATCCTTCTACAGAAGTGATGGTGTACATTTGTCGGAATCAGGCATGGCCGTTCTACTTCAGGACTTGTTCAGTTGTTGCAGATAGGGGATTAGGTTTGTGTTACTCTGGTTGACTTAGTTATTGATTGGTTTGGCGGGCTTGGGTTCTACAGTAATTGTCTTTAAGTGGCAATTTTTGAACCCAGCTGTGGCGGGAGGGCGCTCTCGATCAGCAGTCCAGTTTGAAGTACAGGTGGTCACTGTGAGGTATTGCCACCCTCTGCCAGGAAGGCTGGTGAGTTCTGCCCCCGAGGGGGGACGCAGGACACTTTTAGAACTGTCCTCATTAGGCCCTAGGAGGGGCGGCAAGACAGTCACAGCGCAGGCTGGCTTTGAATTCAATGGGGGCGGTTCCTCGCCCTAGTTACAAGTTGGGGCGTTGTAGTCGCCGCCATTGCTAACGTTTATGACTGGCTGGTCGTCAAGCGCTCTCTAGGCCATCCCTTTCAATAGGGTCATACCACAATAAATACCCTTTACCTTTTTTAAACTTATGCAGTGGTTGTCCGTGTCGTTATTTCAGGTCACGTGTCCGTGTGAGTTATTTCAGGTCATGTGTCCGTGTGATTTACTGCTAGGGGTAATCAAGGTTTAAGTTGAAAGAAAAGGTTCATCTCAATAATGCATTAGACGCCTTAGAGAGAGCGAGGGCTGCCTAGGCATGAGGGAATATAAGAGTCGGTGCAGTTTGAGATGGTATGACAAAGATAGAAATCAGAGTGTCACTTACCCATAGAAGTGCAGTGTAGATGGGGTAGCCAATCAGGTGTAGTAGGGGTGGTAGCTTAGGTGGAGGTATATAAGAGGTAGTCAGGTGATCCATCTTCCTCTTGAGTCTGGATTCCCACCCTCCCTCCCTTGTGCTAACCTACCACAGGGCCTTTCGGCCGTCACCCAAATTTGGCTCTCATCAATTTTAATATAAATTGGCGGGAGGGCGCTCTCGATCAGCAGTCCAGTTTGAAGTACAGGTGGTCACTGTGAGGTATTGCCACCCTCTGCCAGGAAGGCTGGTGAGTTCTGCCCCCGAGGGGGGACGCAGGACACTTTTAGAACTGTCCTCATTAGGCCCTAGGAGGGGCGGCAAGACAGTCACAGCGCAGGCTGGCTTTGAATTCAATGGGGGCGGTTCCTCGCCCTAGTTACAAGTTGGGGCGTTGTAGTCGCCGCCATTGCTAACGTTTATGACTGGCTGGTCGTCAAGCGCTCTCTAGGCCATCCCTTTCAATAGGGTCATACCACAATAAATACCCTTTACCTTTTTTAAACTTATGCAGTGGTTGTCCGTGTCATTATTTCAGGTCACGTGTCCGTGTGAGTTATTTCAGGTCATGTGTCCGTGTGATTTACTGCTAGGGGTAATCAAGGTTTAAGTTGAAAGAAAAGGTTCATCTCAATAATGCATTAGACGCCTTAGAGAGAGCGAGGGCTGCCTAGGCATGAGGGAATATAAGAGTCGGTGCAGTTTGAGATGGTATGACAAAGATAGAAATCAGAGTGTCACTTACCCATAGAAGTGCAGTGTAGATGGGGTAGCCAATCAGGTGTAGTAGGGGTGGTAGCTTAGGTGGAGGTATATAAGAGGTAGTCAGGTGATCCATCTTCCTCTTGAGTCTGGATTCCCACCCTCCCTCCCTTGTGCTAACCTACCACAGGGCCTTTCGGCCGTCACCCAAATTTGGCTCTCATCAATTTTAATATAAATTGGCGGGAGGGCGCTCTCGATCAGCAGTCCAGTTTGAAGTACAGGTGGTCACTGTGAGGTATTGCCACCCTCTGCCAGGAAGGCTGGTGAGTTCTGCCCCCGAGGGGGGACGCAGGACACTTTTAGAACTGTCCTCATTAGGCCCTAGGAGGGGCGGCAAGACAGTCACAGCGCAGGCTGGCTTTGAATTCAATGGGGGCGGTTCCTCGCCCTAGTTACAAGTTGGGGCGTTGTAGTCGCCGCCATTGCTAACGTTTATGACTGGCTGGTCGTCAAGCGCTCTCTAGGCCATCCCTTTCAATAGGGTCATACCACAATAAATACCCTTTACCTTTTTTAAACTTATGCAGTGGTTGTCCGTGTCGTTATTTCAGGTCACGTGTCCGTGTGAGTTATTTCAGGTCATGTGTCCGTGTGATTTACTGCTAGGGGTAATCAAGGTTTAAGTTGAAAGAAAAGGTTCATCTCAATAATGCATTAGACGCCTTACCCCCGTCATCCCAACCCCCCCCCCCATCCCCGGGTCAGTAAATTCCTATGACGAGCAGTAATCAATGACAATAAGCAATAGGGGAAATGTTATTTTGGAATTTAGTTGCCCCTTTAAATGAGAAAAGAAAAGTTCCCTTCTTGTTTGTTTCAGATGTACGAATTACACTTTCTCTGTGATTGCTATACTGCTGATTGCAACTTAAAAACATTCTGTCTTAATCAACATAATAATCTGAAACCTCTCTACACAATAAAATTTATGTGCATCTCTTCATTTGCAATTTTCAAATTGTCCGTTTACCAACGGACACACACGGAATGTTCTGATGACAGCAGGTCGTACCTTGTTTACTCCTTATTTGCTTCAGAACTTGACCAAAGAAAAAAACATTTATACAGTGCTCTGATTAATCCAGTACGAGACATTTATTTTTGTTCGTGTTCTCAGAATATATGTGCAATTACTATGATTTTACAGATGGAAGCCAAATAATTACCTGAGAAAATTTAGGGCATTATGTAATAATTTATAGTTTTTGCAAACGGTTCAAGGATGTTGGTAACAAATTGCTTCTAATTACTATTAAACAGGCATGTGTGGTGTAGGGGAATGCAGGATGTATGCTGTGTAGGAGAATGGAGGATGTGTGCTGTGTAGGAGAATGGAGGACGTGGGCTATGTAGGAGAATGGAGGACGTGGACTGTGTAGGAGAATGGAGGACGTGGGCTGTGTAGGAGAATAGAGGATGTGTGCTGTGTAGGGGAATGTAAGATGTGTGCTGTGTAGGAGTATGGAAGATGTGTGCTGTGTAGGAGAATGCAGGATGCGTGCTGTGTAGAGGAATGGAGGACATGTGCTGTGTAGGAGAATGGAGGACGTGGGCTGTGTAGGAGAATGGAGGACGTGGGCTGTGTAGGGGAATGAAGGATTTGTGCTGTGTAGGGGAATGTAGGACGTGTGCTGTGTAGGAGAATGGAAGATGTGTGCTGTGTAGGGGAATGGAGGACGTGTGCTGTGTAGGAGAATGCAGGACGTGTGCTGTGTAGGAGAATGCAGGACATGTGCTGTGTAGGAGAATGGGGGACGTGTGCTGTTTAGGAGAATGCAGGACATGTGCTGTGTAAGAGAATGCATGATGTGTGCTGTGTAGGAGAATGCAGGATGTGGGCTGTGTAGGAGAATGGAGGATGGGTGCTGTGTAGGGGAATGGTGGACGTGTGCTGTGTAGGGGAATGCAAGATGTGTGCTGTGTAGGGGAATGGAGGACGGGTGCTGTGTAGGGGAATGCAAGATGTGTGCTGTGTAGGGGAATGGAGGACATGTGCTGTGTAGGGGAATGGAGGATGTGTGATGTGTAGGAGAATGGAGGACATGTGCTGTGTAGGGGAATGCAAGATGTGTGCTGTGTAGGGGAATGGAGGACGGGTGCTGTGTAGGGGAATGCAAGATGTGTGCTGTGTAGGGGAATGGAGGACATGTGCTGTGTAGGGGAATGGAGGATGTGTGATGTGTATGAGAATGGAGGACATGTGCTGTGTAGGGGAATGCAAGATGTGTGCTGTGTAGGGGAATGGAGGACGTGTACTATGTAAGAGAATGTAGGACGTGTGCTGTGTAGGAGAAGGGTGGATGTGTGATGTGTAGGAGAATGGGGGATGTGTGCTGAGTAGGGGAATGGAGGACGTGTGCTGTGTAGGAGAATGGAGGACATGTGCTGTGTAGGAGAATGGTGGGCGTGTGCTTTGTAGGGGAATGGAGGACGTGTGCTGTGTAGGGAATGGAGGATGTGTGTTGTGTAGGAGAATGGAGGATGTGTGCTGGGTAGGGGAATGGAGGACGTGTGCTGTGTAGGGGAATGGAGGATGTGTGCTGTGTAGGGGATTGGAGGATGTGTGATGTGTAGGGGAATGAAGGATGTGTGCTTTGTAGGGGAATGGAGGATGTGTGCTGTGTATGAGAATGGAGGATGTGTGCTGTGTAGGGGAATGGAGGACATGCTGTGTAGGGGAATGGAGGACGTGTGCTGTGTAGGGGAATGGAGGATGTGTGATGTGTAGGAGAACCACTTGGCCCATCTAGTCTGTCCCTGTTTTAAGTAGAAAAGGTGGATACACTGTGCTCACCTTGTTTGTATGTGTCTTCCAGGCGCTGCTTTGCCTTAAGGGTATCCCAAGCCCTTTTAGTTTGTATATGGTAAAGTTGGGTGGGCTTTAGTGCTGCCTGTATGCAAATCAGTTTTGCTTGGGTTGGAGGGGAAATGAGTATGGTGGCTTATGTGATTGTATGTATAGGAATGAATAAAAGAAGGAGGACATGTAAATTGATAATTTGAAGTTATTGCTTTATAAATCAGTTCGTTAATATAGATGGGTTTCAGGTGTGGGCTTAAGTGATGTTTTATTACACCTATTTGGGGTCCCCCAAATGGGGAATTTTCAGTGCTGTGTCACTACAGATTCCCGATAGGGGTTCAGGTAGGATGTTCCTTTGAGGATTCCTTTATGCTCCCGTAGGTCCGTATTATTCAGGGGTCTACTTGCAGTGGAAATAATGTTAGCAATGGGGTGAATCGTCTTGCTTGACTGTTACAGAGTGGAAAGGAGCCTGTTGGGCTTAAGGCAAATCAATGGAACTCAGTTACAATCTCATAGACTCTGTAGCCTATGCCTGTAGGCATTGTTGTGAGTCAATACTATTTTGCTGGGGAAAATGTTTTGCTAAATTGTCTCAGTTCAGGTGATCCTTATATGGGATCCCTTTAAATATCCGTAGGTCCCACTTGGGGTCTACGGTCTCTCACAGTGATTTGAGAGGAAAAATGGTAAGTGTTAAACCTTGTGTTGAGCCTTATTGGGCTTCCGGCGATTCAGTTGGAATTCCTTTACAATCTCATAGGTTAATAGAATAACCTATGTCCTCTCCTTAGTCTGTAAGCCTGTGTACCGTTCTCCTGCGTATATTCACAATGCTGCCTGCGGCGTCCCGTTCAGCAGGTGTCAGTGCGCAGTTTTACAACACTGGCGGTTAGATGTTAGTTACAGGAGCCTCTGTCCTGGGTCCATGCTCCCTTCTGGCTGCGTCGCCTGGGCAGCGTTGTAGCTTGCTGCTTCGGGGAGCGTCTCCGACCGGGTGCCGGTGAGCGTATTAGTCCCTGTTTTAAACATGTTACCTCAAACCATATTTGATCCTTATTTCTTTGTAAGGATAACAATATGCCTATCCCAAGCATGTTTAAATTGCTCTACCACCTCTGATGGGAGGCTATTCCACTTATCTACTACTTTTTCTGTGAAAATGTCCCCTGAATCTTCCTCCCTCTAGTTTCAGTATATGTCCTCGTGTTCTGCTGCTCCTCTTCCTGTGAAGAATATCTCCCACCTGTACCTTGTTAAAACCCTTGATATATTTGAAAGTTTCTATCATGTCCCCCCTTTCCCTTCTCTGCTCTAAAGTATACATATTAAGTCATATCTTTTAGTCTTTCCTGGTACGTTTTGTGATGTAGGCCATGCACCATTTTAGTTGCCCTTCTTTGTACAGTCTCTAATGTATTTATATCCTTCTGGAGATATGGCCTCCAGAACTGAACACAGTACTCTAGATGAGGTCGTACCAATGACCTATACAGTGGCATTATTACTTCTTTCTTTCTACTTCTGATACCTCTCCCTATGCAACCAAGCATCTGACTTGCTTTCTTCATTGCTTTGTTACATTGCCTACCTGCCTTTAAGTCACCTGAAATAATGACACCAAGATCCCTCTCTTCCTCTGTAGTTTCCATTAGAGTACCATTTATACTATATTTAGTCTTTGGATTTTTGAGACCCAACTGCATGATTTTGCTTTTTTTTTACCCCTCCTGGTGTGTCTACCCTGTTGCATACCTTTGTGTCATCTGCAAAAAGGCACATTTTACCCTCAATTCCATTTGCAATATCACCAATAAAGATATTAAAAAGCACTGGTCCAAGTACAGATCCCTGGGGTACTCCACTTGTAACCTTACCCTCCTTTGACTGTACTCCGTTTACGACAACTCTCCTGGAACCAAGATCTTATCCATTCAACCATCTTAGAATCCAATCCCAAGCTTTCAAGTTTATTTGACAGTCTGCGATGTGGGACAGTGTCAAAAGCCTTACTAAAGTCTACATAAGCTACATCTACAGCCCCACCTTGATCAATTACTTTAGTCACCCAGTCCAAAAAGTCAATAAGATTTATTTGACATGATCTTCCCCCAGTAAACCCATGCTGTTTTGATCCCGTAAATTGCTGGTTTTCTACAACTCTTTGTTTTAAGAGTGTTTCCATCAATTTCCCTACTACTGATGTAAGGCTCACTGGTCAATAGTTGCTTACCTCTTCCTTGCTTCCACTTTTGTGCAGTGGGACTACATTAGCTGTTTTCCAGTCCTCTGGGATTACTCCAGTAGCTAGTGACTGGTTCCCCTTATCCGCTGAACTCCCCCCCTTTCCATCCTGTGGCTGTGCCCGCTAGTGTGTCCTGCTCTCCCGACAGATATGCTCTTCCCCCCTCTGCTGCCGACCCCCCCCCCCACACACACACACACACACACTCTCTTCCACCTGGCAACAGTGTCTCTTCTCTCCCTGCTCTCCCACCTGGTGGCAGTGTGTAGCCACCCACTGCCCCGCTCTCCCATCTTGCAGTAGTGCGGCCTATCTCCCCTCCCACCTCCCTGCTACTTTCTCTCCTCCCCTGTTTTCTAGTACTGTAGGCCCCGCACGCACACTCTCTGTAGCCCACCTCCTCCGCATTTAATATTACAGTGCAGCACCCAGTGCCAGTTACTGAGCAGGAGTTGGTACTGTGGTGTCACCTCTCGGCAAGTGACAACCGTGTGTGGCTCCCTCACCACAACACACTCCTCGTGACTTAACCGAATAAACTGAAATGCTTGGGAAGACTTTGCAGTTTCATGAAATTCATTTCGAAATGTGTTCTTAGAAAAACAATACTTTTTCCTGCCTAAGAAAATGTTCTCCGCCGAGAGCCAATGCCATTACTGTCTTACCACCAACCGCCCAACCTGCCTCTTGTCAGTTTGCTCTGTAACTTCTTACTTACAGCCCTCTCACTAGCTTGCCAGCTTAGATTGCGGCTTTGTGCAAATTGCAGGTGGTATAATAACATAATCTTAAGTATTTACAAAGATTTCTCAAAAGACCAGGGAACATTTGATTTGGGAAACTGGCATGAATATTTATATACAAAAATGGTAAAATGTAAGATATATACTTATAGGTTTAGTAATCATAAAGTACAGTATGTCAAATGATTGTAGGCAGCTGAATAACATGGAAGTAGGTGTAAATAAGAAGTCATTTGCTCCAACGGGAAAATTATAACCAATTGCATTTTATTGAAGGGAGAATTTGTTAGAAAAACCACAAAAAACTAAATGTAAGGTTTTGGGGTTTTTTTGCAAATGGCACGGGCAGTGGCCTTACTAAGCTTATCGTAGCAGAATATGTGACTATGTATTAGCAGGTAATACCAGATATTACGAATCATGGAGGAATCAACTGCAAACGTGTTTGTCGCCACAGATAAATGGTACTGTAGGTTTAAATAGTAAAGCAATGTACTCACACAATGACTTGCTCAGCGAATGCTAAAGATCATCCTACAGAACATTATTAAGTGAGGAAGAAAATTAGTCCGATTATGTCCTGGGCCGGACTCGATTTGCGTCGCACACAAATGCAGTAGCGTGTAATGTTAGTCGCCTGTCTGTAATTTTATGCAAACTTCTTCCCTTTCACACAGATCTTACATACCTTCTGGCTGCCCCATGTGGGACGGGATAACCTAGTCGAACAGGAAGGGGGTGTGGCCTCATCATGGGTGGGTAGCACAGGGGGTGTGGATGTGTGATTGTATCATTGTGGCCCCGCCCCCACTATTCAATGTCTAATTACCAGCATTAAAAAGTCAGGGGTGGGGCTATAATGACATGATCTGGTGAGAATTGTGTCTTTGGCCTCCCCGGACCACCCACTTCCAATGGCAGCTACCGGAAGGTGCAGGAACCTGGGGGGGGGGGGAAGGTTTGAGGCTGGTTTCCAGGAGATTACCTACTTTTTCGGGGACCAGGAGCACCACCTGATTTTCAAGAGAGTAGGCAAGTATGCTTATACCCCTATTCCACCAAAATCCTGGGTCTGACCCCTGATATGAAACTTGGTGCCTGATTCAGACCTGTCCCAGGATATGAAACATGGGGCCTGATTCGAGGTGGTGTTCTCATACACATCCAATCACATGCTAGTGGCGGCGGGGGAGGGCAGGCAATCTCTAAACAAAACAGGATTCGTGAACTGGCGCAAAAAAGATGCAATGATTGATAAATCAGCAGCCTGTGGACCCCCTGGAGACCATCAACCTCTGAAGGAAATAGAGTACTCAAGAAGGCAATATTGGGGAACCACTGGCGCTATGTCAATAAGCAATTCTCAAAGCTTAATAATGCAGGTATCAGGCCACCTCCAATGTTGGGTCAAAACATCAATCAATCAGATGTCAAATGACTGCTACTCCCGCATGCGGACAGACACTTACTTCAAAGTTCTGTCCCGCATGCACATAAGGGTTTCTTTTCAAGCCTGGACTTCTACTGCATACATATGTTAGAGAACGCTGACACTTACTAATTTTTTTTAGTCTCGCGTTCACGTAGCAAGTTCTTTAATCCACCACAAGATTCCTCTTGTTTAGACAGGAAGGTTTATTCATACACACGATAAAATCATCACACAGGGATATGTACAGAAGGTGGTGCAAAGCAAGCAGGAAAGCGGGACCCCAGGACTGTACAGATGATCCGGCGGTCAGACGCTGCAGACGATTACCGCTTGGAGTGCAGTCACTGGAGCTGGGCTTCCGTCTTCTCTGCTAGTAGGCTGCCTTAATGAAATGACAGGGGCGGCGATCAACGCGTTTCGGAACAGCTGTTCCTTTTTCAAGATCTTCTTTTCAGCAAAAATATAATTCAAATACTTGGTTTTAGTTGCTGAATATAACTGTACAACTAACTCAGAGAACAGTCGCATCAAAGAATATAAAATATGCCTCATATACAGTACTGTATCAAATGGAATAAAATTCTTTAGAAATATCATAGGCATAACCCAATGGTATAAAGATCCTGCATGAATCCAGCCGCACAAAGGGCCTGATTATAGCAAGGCTGCATTTTTTGCAGCTGGACATGTTGCAGGTGGGGCAGATGTTACATGTGCAGAGAGTTAGATTTGGGTGGGGTATGTTCAAACTGAAATCTAAATTGCAGTGTATGAATAAAGCAGCCAGTATATGCACCTGTGATGCACCTGTGATGGACTAGCCCCTCCCTTACATACACCTGTGATGGACTAGCTCCTCCCTTACATGCACCAGTGATGGACTAGCCCCTCCCTTACACACACCTGTGATGGACTAGCCCCTCCCTTACACACACCTGTGATGGACTAGTCCCTCCCTTACATACACCTGTCATGGACTAGCCCCTCCCTTACATGCACCTTCTGCACTAACAAATTTGAAGTTATGCACACTGGGCGTTAAAAACTTATATTCAGTTATCCCACATTCTGGTGCATTGGCGGCAACGCAGTCGTTTCTACTTCAGAAAAAATTAAATCTCACCCCAATACCATTGTTTATTCAATTACTGGAGTACACCTTGTCTCATAATTATTTCATGCACAATGGCCAATATTTCATTCAGACCATGGGATCTCCCGTGGCACCGGCAATAGCAAACATCTACATGTTTGAACAAGAGCAACTCTTCTTCTTCAGTGATGCCACAATCTCAGCGAGTATATTTATGTATACTCGCTACATAGACGATCTCTTGATCCTATGGGTGGGTACACAAGAACGATTTACCGAAATGATTAATAACATCAACTCCCAAAGTACCCCGATTAAGTTTACATCAACCGTGGATGACAAAGAAATCAATTATCTGGATGTAAAGATAACAATTGTCAATAATAAATTCCAAACGTTGGTATTTCATAAAGATACCGACAGGAACACCTTCTTACTAAACTCCAGTTGTCACCCAACGTCGCTCAAACGGGGCTTACCGCGATCACAGATGTTGCGAGCAGCCCGAATTTCCAGCAATAAGAATATTCTATCAGGCACTTTGGATGATATGATCAAGAAATTTGTGACCCGTGGTTATCCACTAAAAACCTTATTACAGTCAAAACACGAGATCATGGCATTACCCCGGGAACAATTATTGAAGAGTACCATCAAAAAATCTGTTGATAACAAGATAACAAGATTCCATTTGTAACAAGGTACACTCCTGCATGCGAGACATTATCGAAGGCCACCCAGAACCTGTGGCCCATGGGGACAAGCATCAAGTGGCCACTGTGACACGAGACGGATCTCCCACTGACCAGGCTGTAGAAGGACTGCTGGAGCCCGGGTCCGTGATGACAGTGCGGGACATTGCCGGCGGCTTCTGAGGTTCCGTGAGTCTAAAAACATCTTGACAAGTGTCCGACGCAGCAGAGTAAGCCAGTGGGAGTTGTTTTATGAGCCATGTGGTAGTCTAGTCCACAGCAGATGGACTACTTGGTACGGGCAATATATCCCGTTGTTTTATGAATTTTCAGATGTATATTTTATAAAGAATAAAAAGCGTTAATACACCATCAGTCGCCCCCTCTGTCTTTCTTTTGTTCCAGAATTCCTATCCTCGAGCCTTTGGGATCAGGCTCTGACATTGGGGAGCTGCTGTCCTAATCAAGCATTTCTGGACAAGTGCATACACCCTGCGCTTGTGAGGCGAGCCCAGTTTAACCCCTAAAGGGACTGCAGGTGTCAGCGCACCTTTCCTAAACAAACTGTATTATATATATATACACATACATTGCACAAGGTCAATCAAACTGCCCAAGTGCCCATCAAAATGTAACGGCGTCCAATCATATAAACAAATAAAGCAGATGTCACTCCGGGTCTTGCAGTGTTGTAAAAAATGTTTACTGGGCACCAGTAAACGTTTTCTACAACACAGCAAGCAGGGCCGGTGCAAGGCACCGGAGCGCTCCAGGCAAGTCGGGGTGGGGGCGCCCCGGTGCCGGGGGGGGGGGTGTACCTGTCCTGCGGCTGTGTATATAAAGCTTGCGGCGGCGGCAACGGGGGGTCCCTGCAGTCACGAGCGCTATCCGCCTGGCTACGCGGAAGCGCTTCTGTTGTGAAAACACTGGCCGCACAGCACACGCTGATTGGCTGAATCTCAGCCAATCAGCGTGCGGCCAGTTTTTCCACAACAGAAGCGCTTCCGCGTAGCCAGGTGGATAGCGCTCGTTATTTCTTATTGACTGCAGGGACCCCCCTCTACCGCCGCAGCCGCAAGCTTTATATACACAGCCGCAGGACAGGTACCCCCGCGATACGGGGGGGGGCGGCGAAATGCCGCCCTCCAGTGGCCGGCGCCCTAGGCAAATGCCTAGATTTGCCTAGTGGTGGCGCCGGCCCTGACAGCAAGACCCGGAGTGACATCTGCTTTATAGTACCAGATTACTAATAGCAATGTACTATTAAAAAAAATCTACCATTGTCCTGTAGAGTATATAACATACAGTATGTATATTATATACTGTAATTACTGCACAGCACAGTCTGGAACCTGGGGCCTTATTCTGGTTTGAGCGGCCGGGCCGTACGCGTACGTCCCGGGGTTTTTCATGATCTGCGCATGTGCAGATACGCTAATGCGCCGGCGCGAACACTCCACAACGCTTACGGCCGGGCTCTCAACGTGCGAAAAAACCTGTACGCGAGTGTACGGGTAATGGGGCGGCATAGGGGCGTGTTGATGGGAGCGGCCGAAATAATGAGGGAAAATGGGCGTAAATATGGGCGTACACGGGGGTGTGCACAAAAAATGAGCGGTGCTACTACCGCACGATCGACTAAGGCACCGTTCATTTCGGCAGAGCCGGCCTTAGGCATAGGCCAACTAGGCAATTGCCTAGGGCATTTGGAATGCCTAGGGGCATCAGCAGCTTCTGCTGATTAAAATGATATGCAGCATGCCTATTTTGTGTGTGTGAGTGAGGCTGTTAGCGGCTATGCGAGTCCTGTCTGTGGGTGGGTTGGTTGTGCAATAGTGTTCGGCATATGTGTAAGGGGCATTATGTGTGTCATGTATAAATGCATTAATAATGTGTGACATATGTGTAAGGGGCATAATGTGTGTCATGTGTATAAGGGCATTAATAATGTGTGACATATGTGTAAGGGGCATTATGTGTGTCATTATGTGTATGAATGGCATTAATAAAGGTTGGCATAATGTGTAAGGGGCATTATGGTTATAAGGACATTAATAAGGTGTGTCATGTGTAAGGGGCATTACTGTGTGGTATTATCAGGGGTGCCGAGAAAAAGGGGTAGGGGGTACAAATTACCCAGGCCAAAGTCTGATGGAAGGGCCCAAATGGGAGCCCCGGGCCCCGTCCCCTTAAGTGACAGCAGCAGCTGCAGCTCTTCTCCTCTGCCCAGCACACCCTGCTTTACGCTGGGATGCAGTGTGGCCATGGATGAGCTTAAAATACAATATTTTCTCAGGATTTTTTTCTAATGGTATAATGTGAATAATATGAGGAGTAATGTACATAAGGTAAAGTGGTACTACTGTGTGATGTAACGTGAATAAGGGACACCATCGCATGATATAATGTGAATAAAGTTGCACTACTGTGTGGCATAATTTGAATTGGGGGTACTATTGTATGGCCATGCTCCTTCCCAGCAAGAACACACCCCTGTTTGGGCTCCGCACCGAATGGGTGCGCTGTTTCTATTTAAAATATTGCGGGTAGGAGCACCAAAATGATGACTGCTATGATGAGGGTTCATGATCTTGGGAAAGGGGAGCAGGGTCAGAGACGGAACTAGTGGCGGTGCTAGGGGGCAACAGTCAAAATCTTGCCTAGGGCGTAATTTAGGCTAGGGCCGGCTCTGCATTTCGGACACCAAACAGGCGGCCGCCAACCGCCAGCTCAAACCACCCCTACAGATACCGCATGCCAGCGTGCGCCTGAGTTGGCTAATTAACGCTGATTACTACTCAAACACATACACCTGAATGTAATAACCAATGCTGCAGTCTATTAAGTCCAAACCATGATTTCACTGCCTGCAAGCCACACATACAGCACGCAAACACATTGGAAGCTTATGTTTCTATACTTCTCCACATTTAAAGGTTTGTTTAATTTAAGGTAAGAATCTTTTTATACGCTAAGGTAGGTATTTGCTAAACAGTTAGACACATTCACTACGTGCTTTCATAGACTTTACGCAGTAGCACACTCAATCTACACAAGTCGACATGTGTCAACGTGTTCACTCTAATACTAACATAGGTTTTGTATTTAGGATACAATAACATAAACCACATCTAACACCTACAAAGGATGTTTCAGCAATGTTTGAAGCCCATGACCACTATTTTCCACACAATCTTTGTATAGTACCCAAAATAATGACCTGTACCACTATCTCATCTGCTATGATTTGGATTTGACTACACTCTGGATGTAAGATGCCACCAATCACATTATTGCACTCTCATCTCTCTAACAAAGGATTCCTACATCTGCTTATGACACTGTCAAATCATATATATTTAAAAAGTTATGCATGTTTGTTCACAAGCTAATTTATCATGTTTGGCCCATTCACACATCTTTTTTTAGGGAGGACACATATGCATTCCTACACAAATGTACCTTTTCACCCTTGTTTGTCTGCCTCACCCACTCCATGAGGAAAGCATTGTTCTGGACCTGCTTTTACCTACTACTGTAGGAGCTACCTCACCTGCACACAAACTGCTTTCTCACCTATTAAGTTGCTCTGCACATGTGCTGACACAAACTAATTAGCAGGGAAAAGTTGGATAGGAACATGGGAATGGCCATGGAGAGGGTTACACATGGGAAACTTCTACCACACTTCAACAAATGTTCAAAAATACCCTGGTCAGTAAGTACACATAAATCTAGTTTTTGTTTCACACAAGAAATGACACATACCACAATTTAGATTTAATTTGTAAAATAAATTTATTTGCTGTTCAGCATCACAGCTTGACACTTTAATGTGAGAAATCAAATAAACAAATAAAATAGACACACAAATAATAAAACAGCCAGAACAAGAGGTTGCATATCTCCAAACATGTGTTACCCTGCAAATGCAATGGTGAAAGAAATGGGGACACCAGAATACGTACTGCAACAACCAGGGTGAATACTAAGCAAGATACACACCACCAAAAAAAAATATCCTGCATTTGTAGAGGTCAAAATACGAACTTTCATGCCCATGGCACGCAAATGGATCGATGGCCAACTCAGGAAGCGGATGTCCAGTGCAATTTAAACTTTTGGCCTCCAACCACAGAGGAAGTGAACCAGGTCTCATTTGGGCCCTTTTTTGCCCCTTTTAGATGGGGCCTTGGGGACAGGGGCTTTTGGCTCAGCTGGCTTTCGGCGTCTTCCCCTAGTCGACACAGGAGGGTCAGCCGAGGTGGAAGGTTGGGGAGCAGCTTGGGGTGGGGCAGCAGATGGGGGATTGTCCCTTAGGGACCTGGCGGTGGACAGCTGCTCCGCAAGAAGTTCATTCTGGCGGCTGAGGTGTTGGCCAATGCTTACTATGCCAGCCGCCAGAGTTTCATTAATGCGGTTCAAGGCCTCAACCTGCAGCTGGTTTGTGGCCTTCCACTCCGCCAGAAAATCCGCCACCTGCTGCTGACGGATCGCAGCATCCACCCCTTGCTGCTCGATCCTGTCCAGCGTCACCAACAGGCTCTTATTCCATGTCTCCTGTGGCTGGGGCTGGGGGCGACGTCTTGGTGGAGGCTGGACCACTTGCTCCACCTGTGGCTCTGCAGAGGAAGATGCTGCCGGTACATCCTGGCTTTCTGCTTGTGCTAGGATAAGAACTGAAAACAATGTCACCATCACATACGCAATAAAAAATATCTTTCTAAATACAATGCATTACTGTGACTTACCATCAAAAGCAGCAGCAAAGACCTCCGCCGGGAGCTCACTGTCCATATTGGAGATCCCCCTGATTTCCCCCACATCAATCACGTCACAGGAGTCCAGCTCCAGGGGGGTATACTCCAAATGGTCAGGCATAGGACCTCTCCCGGTGGACATGCTGTGGTTGTACCGGTCAGTCATCTTCCTCTTCAGTGCACTTTTGAAGTCAGTCCACCTACAAGTTTAAAAATACAAATATCACCATGAGATATGTGCACCACTGTGCTACGTGTAGGGTTACCACCTAGTCCCTTTAATTCCGGACACATGTTACTTACACAGGTTCTGTGGCAGTTTAAAATTAGGTGAAGTGGAGTCTTGAAGTCAGCCAGCCACAGAACCTGTGTAATTAATATGTGTCCGGAATTAAAGGGACTATGTGGTACCCCTAGCTACGTGACATTTCCTAGTGTGGGTGATCTTATGTTTTTTGCCATAATGTGTCCCACACACACATTCATGTCTCAATTAGGAGGCATTTCAGTGTCTCATCTCATTCATTAGGCCACTAAATGCACATACATACATCACTATGCAGAAATGACATCATCCATGGCCAAATTAGGCACCTCCACCTGGTGTGAAACTACACATTCCAACATAGCTTGACAATGTGGTTATTATGGAGTAATTTAACTATGGAATGGCATACTGGGATGTGTAGTTTCTCACCAGCTACATGTGCACAGTTTGCTCATTCTTGTTTCACTAGCATCATATGGAACATGTTACAACAACTCTTTCAAAAACACACTTTCTCTTGTCCCATCACATACTTCACATGAGCAGAACTGTGCCCATAACCTCACATCACACCAATGGTGCATGTTTCATATATCAATGTGGGTTATTAGACATGGTTGTGTTCACATGTGACATTGAAGTGTAGCACTATCTACAAACACACCTTTCTATTAGTCTCAAAACATACATGTAACATATGTACACACATATGACATTATCAGGGGGACAAAGACCAGGGCAATTTTTCAGCAGTCTCCAGCAGGAACTGAGGCCCTTATTCTAGTTCACTCTTTCTGCCCAAATATTTCTTTGATGGACAAAACCATGTGCACTGCAGGTGAGGCAGGTGTAAAACCCCACCCAAATCTGATTATCTCTGCACAAGTAACACCTACCTCACCTGCAGTGCACATGTTTTGTCCATCTAAGAAATATTTGGGCAGAAAGAGTGAACTAGAATAAGGGCCTCAGTTCCTGCTGGAGACTGCTGAAAAATTGCCCTGACAAACACACTAACCTTTTCTTCACCGCGTCCCAAGTTCTGACCACTGGTGCCACCTGGTTCACTTCCTCTGTGATCTTGTCCCAAAGGTTTCTCCTTGCACTGGCACCCGGCTTCCTGGTTGCCAATTCAATCCATTTGCGTGCCCTGGGCACTAGAATTCGCATTTCGGCCTCTACAAATGCTGGGTTTCTCTTTCTGGTGGTGGTATCCTGCTCAGTCATCACCCTAGATGTTGCAGCACGTTTTCTGGTGGCCCCAGTTCTCTCACCATGCACCTGCTGGGTCACACCTGTTTGGAGAGATGCAACCTCTTGTTCTGGCTGGTTGCTTGGCCCTTGTGGAGCTGGTGGAGGTTCACCAGGGCCTGTTACTGAGGAGCCCGCTTGATCTTGCAGGCTACTCCTCTCTTGGGCCCTCCTTCTCCGCTCTGTTCCCTCTTGTTCAGTGCATCAAGCAGGGATTGTGCTGTAGCTCTCTGCAGAGCGTCCTCAGCTGCGGAATCGTCTGAGTCAGACATGTTTGCAGCAATTGTGGGCTGCATCTGACTGAATATTTATATGTTAATCTCCCGCCATGAACAAGGGGGCGTATATTTTTCCACGCAATGTAGATGCAAATTTACGCCGATATTTCCCGCCGATAATTCCCGCTTACATTACGCAGGTCTCAACCACCTGAACAATCACCTGTATATGCAAATACACAGGTTGTGGAGCATTGTGGGCTACATCGTGAAATGTGTGCACCTGTCATTCCAATGATGAGTGTTGTCAGCTGGTATCTGTTGGAGTTCGTGTATGCCTTGTGAGTCACATTTCAAAACTACACGTTACAATGCTTTCCTTACATATGTAATGTGTATGAAATTGTCATACAGCAACATGTCGCATTGTGGCCCTTTAAGCAGCGTAGTTATGAGTAGAGGGTTGCGTGTATTATTTTCCGCACACTGTAAATACAGTACTCCTCTCCATGGATATCGGTGTATCGTGCCCCCTTTAAGCAGCGTAGTTATAAGTTGATGGTTGCGTGTATTAGTTTCAGCACACTGTATATACAGTTCATCTCTACATTGAATGCATGCTGTTGGTTTGTAGTGTGTGAATATCGGAACGGTCCGCGTAAGTTTCTATTCGCATCCAGTTTGTTACTGTAAGAGGGATTAATAAAGTTAATACCAAACAAACAATTTTTTCGACCAATCAGCAAGCACCAAAAGTGATATATGTACCTGCAATTAATAACTGCGCCATTGCCACTATGACGTCTAATCGTGCTAGGCCCTTTTCCACCCCTGAGCTGTTGGCCCTGGTCGACGTTATGGACCGTCACCTGGGGCCCAGGGGCCCATATGTTAGCAATGCCGACAAGCGGCGGGCGTATACTGCTGCCCGCCGCCTGATCTTCTCTACGACCGGCGTCCGCAGAAGCCTGGGGCAGGTTGAGCGGCGCTGGTCAGACCTGCGCCGGCGGCAGCCAGTTTTGCTGAGCAGCCTTCGCCGCCATATTGGCCGATGTAAGTTTTGATTACTAGTATGTCAGCGTTTTTTAGCAATGTTTGGTGTACTTTTTATAAATATGTTGCTGAGTATGGGGGATGTATATGGGGGTGTATATGGGTGTATATGGGGGGTGTATATGGGGGTGTATATGGGGGGTATATGGGTGTATATGGGGGGTATATGGGTGTATATGGGGGTGTATATGGGTGTATATGGGGGGTATATGGGTGTATATGGGGGGTATATGGGTGTATATGGGGGGTATATGGGTGTATATGGGGGGTATATGGGTGTATATGGGTGTATATGGGGGTGTATATGGGGGTATATGGGTGTATATGGGGGGTATATGGGTGTATATGGGTGTATATGGGTGTATATGGGGGTGTATATGGGTGTATATGGGGGTATATGGGGGGTATATGGGTGTATATGGGTGTTATAGGGGGTGTATAGGGGGGGGTTAAGTAGTTGATCAGTTTTTGGGTGTAGGATATCAAATAGTTTGCATGATAAATGTCTGAAATATCACAGCAATGATAATTTTGAAGGTTATGAGCATGACTAATGTGAATTTTTCTTTCCCCTTTTTTATGAAACCCAATCTTCGATTTCTATGCCATCAACATGAACATTTCAGCACGGGCAAGGGCACGCATGGAAGCCCGGGAGCAGGCAGCCCGGGACCAGGCAGCCCGGGACCAGGCAGCCCTGGAGGAGGAAGAGGAGGAGGAGGAAGAAGAGGAGGAGGAAGAGGAGAAGGAGGAAGAAGAGGAGGAGGAAGAGGAGAAGGAGGAAGAAGAGGAGGAGGAAGAGGAGGAGGAGGAGGAGGAGAAGAAAGAGGAGGAGGAGGAGGAAGAAGAGGAGGAGAAGAAGGAGGAGGAAGAAGAGGAGACACTGGGTGCAGTTTGGACCCACACAATTTCCCCATCCCCTTCCCCCTCCACAACCCCCACCCCCTCCACAACCCCCACCCCCTCCACAACCCCCACCCCCTCCACAACCCCCTCCCCAACCCACACCCCCTCCCCTCCCCAACACTGGAGACACTGGGTGCAGTTTGGACCCACACAATTTCCCCATCCCCTTCCCCCACCACCTCCGCAACCCCACCCCCTCCACAACCCCCACCCCCTCCACAACCCCCCCCCCCCCCCAACCCCCCCCCCCTCCCCACCCCATTTCCTACCCCCCTACACCTCTCCACCACCCACCCCCAAACCTCTCCACTCCCCACTCACACCCACTAACTCGGTCCAAACTCCAGGACCATCCCCTTTGCTCCTGACCCCCCCAACCACTGCACAGCCAACCAGCGGCAACCAGGATGGCTCAAGTAGCCGTAAGTAAATAATGTGTCTAATGTTGACCTACACATTTCTACACATAAACAATCACAACAACCACATATGTGTATCCAACATCAACATTAGTTGCAACATATCACTGCAGGCCGACCATGAGGTGTGTCCTGTCCTTCTCCAGGAACAAGGCTCCCTTGGTGGTTTTTTTGAGTGTGGCCATGCCTCACCCCTTGAATAATTGACATAACAGTACATCCAATGAGATATCCGACATTAGTGGTGTGGTAGTTATGTGGCTCCAGGTGTTGGGTAACTCCAGTTCCCAGCATGATATGCAACACAGGGCCGGATTATAATGGAGGCGCAAGGGGTCAGTGCCCCTGGGCCCCCCTCTAGCTAGGGGCCCCCTGTGGTTGTCATGTATTTTTTAAAAATAAAATGTTTAAGTTATGTTTTTTTTTTTTAGCTAAATGTTTTGTGCATGGGTGGGGTAGTGCTGCAGCTTCACCTATCTGCCAATGTGACAATGATTTATGGTGCTGAGCATCGGGAGCCAAGGCACACTGATTGCACAAGTGTGCAGTGCATTTCTGGGAGTTGACTAAGTCCCATGACACTTTGCACCAGAGGACAGAGGCTGAGAAGTTTGTGCTGAGCTCTGATTGGTGGAGCTCATTACATGCTTCTCAGGTCCATGGAGAACAGCAGCAGCTTAGTCATAGGAGGGTCTTTAATCAGAGGCAGCACTAGGACTGTGAGGTCTCCAGAGTAAGGGGCAGAGGGACAAACACAGCTTTTCATGTGGTGTGTGTATATATATATATATATATATATATATATATATCCCCTGCAGGTAACCATTGACCAAGTTTATTCTGCCTTTACTCTGTGTTTTGACAGTATAATATTCGCCCATGCAGTGTGCGGCCAGTAATGACAAGTGCAAGGGGGCCCCCCGCTCTAAAGTACCCCGGCCCCCAAAGGCTTAATCTGCCACTGGTGCAACTTAAATGTAGAGATTGTTTTGGTAATAGTGTGTGAGGCCATGCGGATGCATGCTTTACAAACATAGCTGTAGGCCTATAATTTGTACAGCAATGTCCTAAATTTAAAATACTAAGGAGTGCTTAAGCCACAACAATGTCATAACCCTTAAATAGCACAGGCTAATTGTGAGGTTAGAGGACAGTCCCCCAAAACCAAAGTACCAATTGGGATACAGCATACATTCATTGATGAAGGAGTAATTGAATTAATGTTATTTACTATGTACAGTATGTGTGTGTTAACATATTATTTTTTAGTACTGTGTTTACAGCAGACCCATCTTCAATGTAGTTTACAAATGTATGTGGCCTTCACACATAACTCTGAACTTTTTATTATGTACAAATACAACAAACATTTGTGTATGTTATATATTAATTTTTTTTTTTTATCCCTTCACTACAGACACTGAACAGCACCAGGAGGAGGTCGCCAGAATCATGAGGGAAATGTTCCTGACCCTCCTCTATTTATTTATTCTTTTTGGGCAACTGGAGGCCCTCATTTAATTTATTTTTATCCCCCCCCCCCCCCTTATTATGTTTGTTACAATAAAAGTTTCGATTCTGTTATAAATTGCCTGTGTTTTTACTAATAAATATGTTAGAGGGCTTGTAAGGGTAGGTACATACAGATGTGTACTGTACGTTATACTTGTAATTTGAGGTGAGGGGTAATGATTGATGTGTGAATGTGTGTGCTTTTGAGTAACACATAGTGAAAATGCATGCATGTTTAATGTTGTTAGATTAAAACATCACACATAACATCAGGGTAGGTATACATGTTACACATTGTGGACAAAGTAATTATGGACATAATTTAGTACATATACAGAAACACCAACATAACTTGATGTAAAAGTAACAGCAATATGGGGACACATAGATAGTGATTAAAATGCCACATTAGAACATAACAAATATACATGTAATGAGGGTTCAAATGTAGTTTTATTAGGTCTTTATTAAGGTAGACAATTGAGTTAATAGAAAACAATAATTGAATAACAAATAGATTAATTAATCAATTGTCAGATTAGTAGTTGAGAGGCAAGATTTGCAGGTCCATATATGTGAAGGGTATGCCAGCGTGCACGGACGTACGCTCACTCTCACGAGCGGTGACAAAAGCTGAGTTTTCCATTGAAAACAATAGGGACCCGTCCGTGCAAGCTGGCGTACGCTCAGATCTCCGCAAGAAGTCGTTGGGAAGACGGACGAGAGACGTCCGTAAACGGCGCCGTACGCTTAGTTGTACGCCAGTTGTCGGAGTGTAAGGGCTGGGCCGTCCGCGTACGTTGCCGTACGCTCATCTGTACGCCACTCCCCTTCTACGGTATTTCTGCCTGTACGTAAGCGGCTGATTTGTGGGTGGACCTAACCCTAACGGCCGCGTACGGCTAGCGTGCGGTAATGGCGAACGTACGCACGTTTGGCCGCTCCGATCAGAATAATGCCCCTGGTCCCTAGAGAGGATGGAGGACTCTGAAGCAGTGGGGTTCACCAGAGGTTTCTCTTATGCCGCTGTGGCCCAGTCCGGCTCTGCCTGCAGGTTCAGGATCACATGGAGCACACATCTAAAATGCGAAAATCACAAGGGAAGGACATATACGCAATCCAGAACACACAAAAACCAACATTTCTCGGGACATCACTTATCTAGTTTATATGATACTGTAAATATATACTGAAAATAAATGTCAGCAAATGTTGAGAATCCAGTCCGCGTTTTAGGATGTACCATGCTCACTACTGAATTATGAATATCCATGCTTGAAAAGAGATGTTAAACTGATTTACATCATATTAAAGCTTAGGTTATTCATTACCACTTAAAATACTGTTTTCCCCATAAATGTATTCATTGACTTGCACTCGCCCTCCTGCTGCGACCTTGACTTTCGTTTTAGGTTTTGTCTGTAGTTTTTTTTAGTTTTAGCTTTTTATTTATATTATTAGTATTTTAATTGCCTTTAGGCAGAACTCGCACTGTTTTCTGTATCCACTGTATACTGTAAATGCACACAGTGGCCTTTATTCAGATCTCAGTACAAATTTGTTTGGAAAATGGGCAAAACCATGTGCAGGTGGGGCAGATATAACATGTGCAGAGAGAGTCAAATTTAGGTGGGGTGTGCTGAAACTGAAATCTAATTGCAGTGTAAAAATAATGCAGCCAGTATTTACCCTGCACAGAAACAAAATAACTCACACAAATCTAACTCTGTACATGTTACATCTGCCCCACCTGCAGTGCACATGGTTTTGCCCATTTTCCAACAAATTTGTACTGTGATCTGAATAAAGGCCCTCTGTGTGCAGGGCTGCGCAAGCTGAGACTCGGTGCTGTGATGACTGCGTCCCTCCCGTGGCCAGCAGTGTCCCACGGCGGGGGGGGGCAGCTGGAAGTCCCCCCTGTCATCCATGAATAGACGCTGTGCGCTTGCGCACAGCATCTATTCTTGCAGCCAGAGGGGCTGGGGGCTGGCCAGCAGCTTACAGAGCTGCTAGGCATGCCCTCAGTGGCGAAAAATGGGTCGTGGCCTCAAGTACAGGCCATGCCCCCTTTTCGCTAGGTCAAACCCCAAAAATTTGGTGCTGAGGGCCACACAACATTCCTTTGAAACACAGAGCAGAGAGTCATTGATTGCTGCAGGAATCGCCCACTGCTTCTCGGCTGGTCGTCGACTGGTTATGTCTGGTCAGTAGGTTCCATTCCATTCTAGTGCCATACATATAATACCTCTCTGCTGGGGCATCTACTGCCTTAGATAAGGTGTTACAGGTGTCTCGGAAAGCCATCCTGCAGTTTTGTTAATGGAGTACCATAAGCAGGGCCGTCTTTACATATGGGCTTAATGGGCACTTGCCCAGGGGCCCAGGTGTATAAGGCCCTATGCTGATAGCTGAGGATCCCCTTTTTCCAGGGATACCAGAATTTTGAAAATCGGCCCTGGGGAACTGGGAGATATCCAACTTCAAAGCAGCAGTCACATCCGACCTGTTAATTACAATTCCCAGTTATATTTCTCAGGTTTTCTCTGACATAGAGTTTTTCTGAGAGTATATCCAAAACCTAGGACTCTCCCCTTTCTGACGACACTAGCAGCTTGTCTCTATCATGCCCAGAACCAGAGATATCAGCCCTCCAGCAGCCGGTCCCTGCTCCAGCTCCAAACGTCTGGTGTACAGTTTTATATTTTGTCAATGAATTGCTCTGGCTCCTAATCTCTGATCCCAAGTCCACAGCACCTTCTGAAAGTTGGGACTCTAGGTTTTTATACCAGTGAAGGATAAGAAATCTATTTCCAGATAATGGCGATATCTGCAGTCAAACAACCTGCCCTTCCACCGGAAAATGACGAATATTAAGCCCACTCCGTTATCCAACCTTCCCCTGCGTATAAAACACCCCCTACCTCCCTGGAAGTCATTTACAAGGGACCCTTCATTCAGCTCAGTGCCCCCTTCCACACGTTAGTGTTCACCCTCCCACCACCTGTGCAGTAAAGGAGTAATTAGCAGAAGTTACTGCTCCAGGTCCTACATGTTGAATGGAAGATAGAGCACCCCCTGCCACCCGTGGGACATCAAAGCTGCTGCTGCTAGCACCCCCCACCCCTAGGAGGGGAGAATGGGTAAGGGCCCCAGTGCATTGCTTTGCCCAGGGGCCCACACTGTTGTTAAGATGGCCCTGACCATAAGCACAGATAACACATACATGACTGTGTGCCATTCTGCCACTGCCGAAGGCTGCTCCTCGGCTGGTGGTAAACACGATCAAGCCAGATAGGGGTCTTTTTGGGGCCTAGTTTTTCAAACTGCCATCATGTCTGCCGCTGCAGTGCCACTTCTAGATGAGCCACGTGTGTGTGCCGCACACTTGTTTGGCTTAGCATAGTTATCCAGCTACCTCGGTGCCACCTTTTGCCCTAAAAACAATATTGTGAGGTGTGAGGTGTTCAGAATAGACTGGAAAAGAGTGGAAATTTATGTTATTGAGGTTAATAATAGCGTAGGAGCAAAAAAAACACAACAATTCTGCGATTTTAGCAGTTTTTGTGCTTTTTTAAAAAAAAAAATCAGAACCCAAAACGTTTAGGGGTGTTTTGGCAAAACACATTAGAACCCAAAACCTGAAGGTAATCAGAACCCAAAACGCGAAAAGTGGCCGGTGCACATCAATAGTGAAAAGTACTTGCAAATTTGGCCGATGGTGTATTTAACTGCGTGATTGTATTCTCACACATGTTTTTCATTTTTCCTTATTTTACATCCGTGTTGTATTTGCCTTTAGTAAATCTTGGTGTCTGGAAAAATGGTGAAATGCACCCAAGATACTTTAAACTCAAATATTAACATGCAGTGTAAGTGTGGTTCTAAGCATGTTTGTCCAAAAATGCCACCACATCAAGGTTAACCCCATCAGGTGTGTCCCTCATGTAGCAATTCATCAAGGACCCACAGTGATGTCTCTGTCTGTTTAAGCTGATTTTCTGCTGCCAATAACTACATAATGTTTTCTTTTTAATTATTTTTCATTGCACATCTGGATCAGCCCACGCAGTTTGTGTTCCTGAAATACTTTGTTTTATTGTAAACGCATGGCGTTCCGAGACACGTGTCACACAGACTTACTGTCAGCATTACAATTATGCACCACCTGTCACAAGCTGCTTTTCAGTACATTACAGTCCTAGATTGCCTTCTGAATCATCACGTCCCGCTGGAAAAATAATATTGAGCGTGGAAAGAAACTACATCTTTTCCATTCCGTGTTTCCCTGGGTTTTAGGATCGCAGCCAAAATCACTGTACCTGTATTACACAAACATTTCTCTGTGGTCCTCAATTTACTGCGCACAGTGAGAGTCACTTCAGCCTCGTGGTCTGTCCTTTGTAGTCACATGCTAATTACCCCAGAAAACAAGGCAGGCATTGTTTCCTGTATGCATGCAGGGCTGTTTAGAATAAAATGTATACTGTTTTTTAATTCTGTTAATTTAAAATAGAAAAGCGTTGGCTTCCCATAGCCTATGTATTGCTGAAGATTCAATGGCATTTCTTTGCTGCAAATTAAAATGTCTCGCTCTTGGTTTTACGGTTTCTGGTGTGAACCCACAGCTGTGACCACTGTTTAGGACGGCGAGAGCGAGACCTACTCTTACTCTGTTGGTTCACCCCAAGGCATTATCAGTACCTGCGTATGCTAGGCTTCTTCTATAAACGCCACATTTAAAGGGGCAAATTAAGTCCACCCCAACTTCGGTGCAACCAGGTTTTATGGTGGACAAGACACTGGTGATTCTTCAGAGAAGACCAAAAGGAGAAACTGGCTAATAGGGCCTCATTGGGATGACACTAGCTACCGGCTTCTGAGCCAATGCTGGGGAAACATAAATGAGTTGGCGACCACATCACAGACAACATGCAACTGAGTCGCAAATACAGAAAAGCAAGGCAATATAAAATAATACCACACAATGCTCAGCAAACCACATAAGACAGAACAAGGACAAACCACAAGAAAGAACCCCGATTGGGTAAATGTACACTGAAGTATGACCTTTGCCACCTTCCTGGTGGACCCAGGGAAAACCAGACAGCTACCACAGCAATAGGGCACAGAAATGGGCAAAGTAAGAAAAGTAACCCAAGGGGTCCAGGTGGAGCATTTACAGTAACAGAACTGGACCGGGAAGGACACATGTGGACCCAGGAGATGAGACACTGGGCAGACCCAAAAGGAGCATGTCAGGAACCAGGACTACAGGAACCCAGACCAGGACCACAGGGACCAGGACCACAAGAACCAGGAGCAAGGAGCAAGCAAGGCAGATGACTGACTCAAAATGGATGCTTCCAGAACCAGGACCGACAAAGGTGGGCCACAGGAGACCTCTGGGACAAATAACTGCAAATCCAGGAACAGAGGATAACATAGTAGGCTGACAGGTGACCAGCATGAAACAGGAAACTATCACAAGCGGGGCAGTGATCGGAAGAATGCCTTCAAAAGAGCTCAGGTGATCAATCACCTGGGAAAGATCCAGCCCAGCTCGCCAGTCCTAATGCTGCCAGCTATCCCTGAGATAACGAGGTCATTAAACCACAGCCTTGTGCATAGAACAACCCACAGAGGATTGAGTAGCAAGGCACAGACTGGTTGGTTTCATTTGGGCACTTTTCTAGTTAGGAACTATATAAAAATAATTCTGTCCCAGAGTATATTATTTTTATATCTCACTTACAAATCAATGTAGTGAGGATAAGTTTATCTGTGTTTCTTTAATTTACAGATGTTCTAAGTTGTCAGTCAGGCACCCCCTACAGTGGCTGCCCATTCAATTGTATGTTTTATTTATTCTCCTGCAATCCGGCTCCCTCGGGCCAGCTTCTAGCTCCCTCAGGATTTTACAAGTGCCTAATCATGTCTACGTACGCAAGGGTTAGAAACCTTTAAGTCAACCAAAGGTATATTCTAATCGTCACTGTCTTATTAACATATAAAACAAATGCTACATCTGTCATAGTATTGTGCCAGTATTGTAGTGTTGAAGTGAGTTATGTGCACCGGAAAGTTGTGGCAGCAGGTTGCTGCGTCATTACATAATGACTACTAACGCCAGGTCCTTGTGGCTGATCACACACAACCTCTCACTTCCCAGTGGGTAGAAAGCTAGATTGGGTCGAGTGCAATTTTGGCACGTTCTCTAGTAAAGCGCTATCCCTACTGAATTTAACAAAGCTGATTGGAGCTGGGACAGAAGGATGGAGGAGTGATCTCTGCATCAGCCTAGGCAAATAAAATTATTTTACAGTCTACCTAAGTTCAAATGCTTTGTTATATCATCTGTAAATTCACAGTGTACAGTCTCAAACTACATCAGGCACTTATGGAGTTTAGGGCTCTGAGGGGCAATGTACTGTACTCATTATTTTCGATCATTCATAGTAATTCCGGAAAATACAGGGGAACGCCCAGCTTTTTTTATGGGGAAGCCCATAAAATGCTGGGTGTTCCCCTTATGCCGCCCCCCCTCCCTACCCTACCCATGCGAAACACCATTGGCGAGTGTGATACTCGCCGATGGCTTTCGTACAGGGGGTCTGCACATGTGCAAATATACGCGCGGTGTATGCCCCCCCCCCCCCCACCATCGGAACGGGGCCCCCTTCCAAGCAAGCTTGAATCAGGCTGATGGTTTTGTTCAATAGAGAAAGATGTTGCTTTGAGATCCTTACTGAATAAGGCACAAGGGGCAGATGTATTAAGCCTGGTGAAGAGATAAAGCGGAAAGTGATAACTCACCAGCCAATAGCTGTGTTTGAAATATGACAGATAGGAGCTGATTGGCTGGTGCGTGATCTCCTTCCACTTTATCTCTATTTTCAGCCTGATTCAAGCTTGCTTAGCATTCTATGGGCGCCCTCATGAAAATGCCGGTTGTTGCCCTGGGAACGCAGGCGGGCCGATGCCTGCTCGGGGTGGGTGGCTGACATCACATGACGTCAGCTCCCGCCCCCTTTTTGACGGATAGTGGCTGTAATAAAAATCAGAATTTCTTTTATTACCGGTGAACGACCATCCAATGACTTCTCCTGCTAGTGGCCATATGCTAGGGGTTGTGTTAGCGAACACATTCCCTCGCATGCTAAAGTAGGGATTCGGGCGCCTGGGGGGGGGGGGGGGGCGGCCATTCGGCAGGGTGGCATTAAGGTGCTCGCTAGGCAGCTAATTAGCTGAATAAGACCCTTTATCTCTTCACCAGGCTTAATAAGCCTGCCCCAACGTGTGCACAGCTTTAGATAAGATAAAAGCCTGCTTAGATCTCCTTAAATTGGCTACATAATGCGCTGAGATATTACAGAGGATTAACACTCCCTGGACAATGGAGGAGTTTGTTTCAGCAATTAAATCTCTACCATTAGCAAACTCCCAGGGCCCAGACGGGTTTATTTTTTTATGTGCAGGAATAGAACACCTGACGTGTGGCAGAAATAGGTTTAATTACGACTAAATAGAAATGAAGCACAGATTTAGTCCAAGCCGATATTTGCTGACTATTGACAATGTTATGCAGCGATATTGCAGCTTAAACGCAATATCTAGTTATTCCCTACAGGACTGACTACCACTTATCATTTTAGAACAGGGACCTGCAGCAGTGAGTCAGCTCATTTAGGTCACACTTAGCATATATCTGTGTCAGGAGTTCTTAAAGGCAAGCTCACCCTAAAATATGGAATTTTTTTAGCATCAATAATTTTGTCATTAAATTTTCCAAGAAAATAAATATAACACCATCGAATGATTTTCTCTAGAGTATCTGCTGAATTTTGGGTGGGCGATGACGTCTGAATCAGCCCCATTATGTAAGGATTCTATAGTACATTAAATATAACCTCAAATAGAGCCCAAATGTTAAGTTCTGCAGTTACATCCGTTAATTTTGTGGTGCATTCACTTTGGAATAATCCTATATAATAAAAGACTAATGCTGCTCCATCTCTATGGGGGAAATTCAAGTGTCGTGGGCCGGCTCTCTTGCTGAGCGACGGGCTTAAGCAACATTGCTCAGCGCACATCGCGGTCCACCCACGATGCACCCGCTGATGCTGTTGTGCTGAAAGATTGTGCTGAGCAGGCCTTTGCCTTTTTGTTATTGCAAGTCTTTCCCTGCGGGTGATAGCGACATGTGGGACCGCACATCGCCATCGCTGCATGGCATACACACAGAGTGGTCAGTGTTCCATTTGTAAGCAATCTAGCCAGATCGCTTGGAAATGGGTCTGAAATCGCCCCGTGTGTATGCCCCTTTATTCATATCTTGAAGTATCTGCTGCATGTTGTTTACTATACCGATGCAGATTTGCACAAAATTCCGATAGTCATGCAACTGAGCATTTATCGTTAAACTGCGCACGTATTGTGATTGAACTGCAAGGTACTCTTTCAATGCCACCTGCAATCAGCAGCAAAAATATAGGGCTACGGATGGTTGGAAGGAGGAAGGCCCCAAACTAGAGATGGGTCGTTCTCTAACGAAGCGGGTTTTTTGGACGGATCCCATAAAAGACTGAGGGAGCCGCCTATCCCAAAAAGGTGAACCGTCGTTCTTTTACTTTCAGTTTCATTTTTCATTACAATGCATTTGCCTGAGCTCAGCACTGCCACCTGTGGCAGCTGAGATGTACTAACTCTGGAGACTGGGTACAGTGCTGCGACTGCAAGTGATAGAAAGAATAACAAGGCTGCTGCTCCTAGGGATGGCCATCGGTGCAGACCATTGATGGCGATTCTGCACCCAGCCATCGATCAGTGTTTTACTCGGTCATGTATGTTCTTATTTGTTCAGCTCAATGTTTTAAAAAAAAGTAAAAAAAAAAAATGGCAATAAATGATTGTAAAACAAAGTATGCTTCGTTATTATCAAATTCCCCCTTCTTTTAAAGCGAACCGTTGATCCATGTAAAAGATCCGGATCTTTTCGCGGACTGATCTGCTGGATACAAGCTCTCGTTAGTGACCCGTTTTGCCCATCTCTATCCCAAACCCACATCCTGCTTAGGGCCTCAAGAGGTTTAAAATTGTAATCTGTCTCTGAGGAGCAGCGCTAGAACAGATGGGTGTTAAATAGAGCAAGCCCAACATGATGACATTTCGGTATGTCACTTTTGTGGCAGAACTGAAGTATTAGATTTTGCCCTCAAAGAATAATAGACTGAGGATTTTCCTCAGTCTGTACAGAGGGCACCAAAGAGATTTCTTTTCCTCACAGTACTCAAAGGGACGGCATCCATTTTCTTCTTCTCTATTATCATTAAAGTATTCTTCTCTTATTCAAGCCAAAAAGTATTTGAGTTTAAGACACTGTAGAGATGACAAGCTATTTCAGCCTCCCTTCAAGTATGGCTAGATGTCATAATACATGATATGTGTGTGTGCTGAGGGGATTCATCATAAGGGTGATTCTTCTCATGATAATACAGTAAGTTTGTGTCAGGCAGAAGCAGCAGCATTTGCAGGAGAAGCTGATGGAGACGAGTCACTTCAGCTGACAGCTTCATCTCCAGGAGTCGGCATTTCCTTACATGTATGTCTTTTGGATTCTAATACATTATTATTGATTACCTTCATAGCCAATAGCAAATACATTGATAACTTATAGCTATATGCATTCATATGAGATGGATCCGGTCACACATCGTGCACATTATTTATATAAGGTTAATATAAGAGTAGAAATGCAGTAATAAAATGTAAAATACAAGGTACTGTTATGCTTACTGCTTGTTTTCAGGCTGTAGACGTTACCTTGCATCAGAGCCGCATACCTCCCAACAGTCCCGATTTTATCGGGACAGTCCCGATTGTCAGGGCCTGTCCCGATGTCCCACCCGCGGGCGGCAGTGTTCCGCGGTGTGGGGGGGGGGCTGTTGGGAGTCCCCCCTGTCAGCTGCTAAGCAGCGGGGAATAAACGCTGTGCGCATGTGCACAGCATCTATTCCCGCAGCCAGGGGACTGGGGGCATGGCTAGAGGCTCACAGAGCCTCTGGGTCATGCCCCCATAGCGGCAAAATGGGGGCGTGGCCTCACGGAAGAGCCGCACGTATAGGCCACGCCCCAAATTAGGCCACGCCCCCCGGCGCGCAGGAGCATCGTCCCGCCTGCAGACCTTCAAAAGTTGGAAGGTATGGAGCCGGATTAATGGTTGGGCGACAGGGGTGGCTTCCCCACAACTGGGGGAGCTCAATACACAGGTGGTCTGATCCACTAAGTGCCGAGAACAGGGGCCTGAGTTCCACATTACTTCCGTGGTGGTCAAGGTCATAGGTGCCGATGCTTGAGGGCCCGAGCACCCAGGGTAATTGATGAGCACCCACCCGCTCAGCAGTGGCCCACTTGCCCGTCTCCCACTGCACTCCCCCTTCCTCGTCGCTGGCACAGGTACTGTGGGGGCATTTATGTATTTGGCACTGTGCAGGGGGGATTTTTGTACCTGCACTGTGTGGGCATTTATGTATTTGGCACTGTTGCCATAATTTGAATATTGGAGACAACTGTGCTGGGTAATATAAATCAGTATTATTTTGGGTACTTGTGTATTATCACGGCGCCGATCGCATTGCATACCATAAGGCATGCGATATCGCGCAATGTTGTACAATGTCATACAATTTTAAAATTGTATGGCATTGTATATGGCATACAATGCCATACAATGCGATGGGATGCGATTATAACTTGTATAAGCACCCTAATGGGTGCTTACAATGTTAAATGCACCCTAGTGGGTGCTTACAAGGGGCGGGGGGGTAAGGGGGGTCACACTCAGAGCTGACTTAAGCCTGGAGCACAGACACAGTGCACACTGGACAGCTCCAGGCAGCTGCGTGTACACAGTGCAGTCCACATCCGCCTGACAGGGTATTGTCTAATCGCTGTGACCCATACTTCCTTGACCCCGCTTACCCAAAAATGACACAACACCTCCTGTTGGATAAAATTGGCCACAGCGGCCATCTTTATTAAAACAATACAATTTTAACAATAACCAAAAACATTCCCAACGGAGGTGCTCCCCGAGGCCCCAATAAACCTATCCACACATTCAAGCACTTCCAGGAGTTCTTACCCCCAGCCGATAGCGATTGGCTCGGGGGCACCAATTGTCAACACCCAGTGCTCATTACTTAACCTCACCCAGGGGAGTCCAGCCCCCTCATGGGGCCCTCCCCGCCACATAATTAAGCCTCAATGCCACTAACCTCGAGGACCCCCCTCCGCCACCAAGCACGGGATTAATCCCTTAACCCCGTGCGCCCCCCCCCACATCTGGACCGCTGTTTCCACTCCCTCTTGTAGTCCCAAAGACCAAATATCTATCCCTACAGCATTCAGATGTACACCGTCCCCTCTCCAAAATGCACCAGCACCTGATTCAAGCTCCCTGTGCCTCACCACCACTGCCCCATTCCTGGCCATAAAACGCCCAATCGCCCTGTTGACCTTAATCCTTGCCTTATTGATCTTGTCAGCCGACCTTGCATCCCTCCAAAATTGACGTGGCACAATATCTGACCATACCGTGATCACCTCAGGAAACATAGCCCACAAACGCAGGAGATCAAACTTGATATCCCGTATCAGTTCCCTAAATGGTCTGCCCCCAAGGTCATTTCCCCCAACGTGTAAAACCAATATATCGGGTGCCCTATCGAGCCGAACAAAGCGGTGGAACTCCCGCAATACTCCGCTCCATACCATACCGCGCTTCCCCAGCCAGCGGACCAACGCCTCCTCTCTAGCCAAACCCAGCTGGCGGCCATTCGGTCTCACATCAGCCCGTAATGCTCCCCAAAAGACATATGAATGTCCTAAAATCCAAATCAGGCACGGAGGCTGCCCTAAAACAGAAAAAAACACGCAATCAAACATCAACAATCCCCTAAGCGAACATAAGAACGAAAACGAGACGACTCCCAACGCCCAATACGCTTAATCAACTCATCACCAAACCCCATCCTGGCAGCCTCAGTTGCGGCCCCAATCCGGAAAGAGTGACCAGCATATTCCTCCCCCTTTAGGCCCAACATCCGCAGCACTGCCCTGAACACACTTATGAACTGGAATCGCGACAGAAAAGACCCATTTGCATGCAACAACAAAGGATCACCTCCCCTGCCAACTCTGATTTCCTTAAACTTCCTTAGTCGTGCCACCGGGCACATATCCGACCCTGGTACCGAGAAGAGGACCACCCGCTTCCCCCTTCCCAACTGATCCGTCTTTGACCTCCTAACCAACAGCTCCAACCTATCCGAGTATAAATCCACATCCTCTTCTAACAAGCCCCCCGGCCTGGACACGCTTGGACTCACAAGCTCCCCTATCCGCAATGCCCCGAAAAACGCAAGAGAAAAGGCTACACCAAACAACCTTTCCTCAAAATTGGAGCTGCAAACCGCCCCTAACTTCTTGCCCATACTCTGCAATAACTGAAAAGAAACCGGTCTTCTCTGATCCTGGACCACATGAACTCTCCTCCACCCCTTCAATGCTTGCGAAATCAGAAAATTCTTTGTGACATCAGACCTACCACATGAACGAAACCCAAAAGCCAAACCCGCCATGCAGCGAGTAATTTTTGCAACTGACCAACCAACCTCCTTACAATGGCCAATATATAACAGGACAGCCAACTCATCGTCATCCTCCGGCAAACCTGCTACCTCACGCTATTCCAACCAATTCCGCCAGTCCTGATTATACGCCGACCATGTGTTCGGGGCCAGAGATTCCCTGATGAGCTGATCAACTACCCGTCCAGCAGATCCCAGAGCCGGCTCGGGCACGCGGTCCCCTCCCTGTCCGCGTCTGGCGCCAAATCCCGAAAACACTCCCACTGTGAACGAGACAAAGAATCCGCAACACCGTTAGAGACACCAGGGACATGCCTCGCCACCACCCACAAATTCAACGCCAGACATTCCAACACTAACTGCTGCAAAATCGTGACCACCGGCGGGGAAGATGCCGACAATTGGTTGATGGCCATGACGACTCCTAAGTTATCACAATGAAAACATACCTTCCTGTTGCGGAACAACTCCCCCCAAATCACCACTGCAACTAGAATAGGAAACAACTCCAACAATGCCAGGTTTTTCACCATGCCTCTCTGTACCCAAGACTCCGGCCACCGGCCCGCGCACCAATGTCCTTGGAAATACGCCCCAAAACCGACACTCCCAGCCACGTCCGTGAAGAGGTCTAGCTCCGTGGCCACACACGCGTCTGACATCCACAACGCTCTGCCATTAAAAGCCTCCAAAAATGCTGCCCAGACTCGCAAGTCCCCTTTCAATTCTCTGCCCAGTCTGACAAAATGATGAGGAAGAACCACCCCCGCTGTCGCTGCCGCCAGCCTCCTGCTGAATATGCGGCCCATAGGCATAATGCGACATGCGAAAATCAATTTACCCAGCAAGGACTGCAACTCCCGCAATCTAATTTTCTTCAACAGCAATGCCCTCCCCACCTCAGCCTTCAGCCCCAGCAATTTATCCTCGGGCAAACGGCACTCCATATTCTCGGTGTCAATGACAATACCCAAAAAACTGATCACAGTAGCAGGGCCCTCTGTTTTACCAGGCGCCAGCGGGACCCCAAAGTCCCCGCCACCCTTTCGACCGTCCTTAACAACAAGTCACAGACCCCGGCCCCCCCCGGACCAATACATAAGAAATCATCCAGGTAATGAATCACTGAACTGCACCCGGAGACATCCTTAACCACCCACTCCAAAAAGGAACTAAAGGCCTCAAAGTAAGCGCACGACAAGGAGCAACCCATCGGTAAACACCGATCAACAAAAAACGGTACTTGTGAGTTATCTGGACGCCCGATTTTTTGATTGTATGCCTTAAGTTAAGGCATACAATCAGATGCGATGCGATGCGATATCGCATCGCATCGCATCGCATGCGACCATCGGATGCGATGACCCGATTTTTCCATAGGAATCAATGTTAAAATGGACTGAGTCCATTTTAACATGGAATTCAATTGGAAAAAGGGGTCCTTTTCATACCCCTACTATCCAAGTGGGCATGGAGTTGGATATAAACCTGTGGCGAGCGTAGCGAGCCACCGAGCCCGAAGCGTGGCGAGCGAAGCGTGCCCCGCGAGGGGACGGTATTCCGTGTCCCCTCGCGGGGCTCGCTACGCTCGCCACGCTTCGGGCTCGGTGGCTCGCTACGCTCGCCACAGGTTTATATCCAACTCCATGCCCACTTGGATAGTAGGGGTATGAAAAGGACCCCTTTTTCCCATTGAATTCCATGTTAAAATGGACTCAGTCCATTTTAACATTGATTCCTATGGAAAAATCGGGTCATCGCATCGCATCGCATCGCATCGCATCCGATGGTCGCATGCGATGCAATGCGATGTCCCGATCCGACCCGATTTAGAAATCGGGCGTCCGGATAACTCACAAGTACCCAAAAAACTCCTCGTTCCAACAACAACCTAACAAACGCAAACTGGTTGGGTGAACCGGCAGCAAACGAAAAGCCGATTCAATATCAGTTTTTGCCAACCGGGCCCCTTTCCCAAACCGCTTTACCCACTGAACAGCCGCGTCAAAAGATGTATAAACCACCGAACAGATGTCAGGGTCAATGCCATCATTGACCGACGCCCCCTTCGGAAAAGACAGATGGTGTATAAGGCGAAACTTGTTCGCCTCCTTTTTAGGCACCACCCCCAACGGTGAAACTATCAAATCCGGCCATGGTGGCGACACAAAAGGCCCCGCCATCCGGCCCAGCTGCACCTCCTTAAACAGTTTGTCCTGAACCACCTCAGGGTGATCCCTTGCGGACTTCAAATTCCTCTTAAAAACCCCTGAAACCCGCACCTCGGAAGGTATCTTGAAACCTTCCCTAAAACCCTCTTCCAACAACGCGGCTGTCCGCTGATCAGGGTATCTACGCAGATACCCCAGCATCCTTTCCAGCCGCACCGGCGTCTCCCCCTTTTGAAGTACCATCCCGTGACTTCCCCCTAAAGCATTTATTTGCACCATGGGTACCCCCACACGAGGAACATTCATGCTTAAATTTACATTTTGCCCCAAACCGGCATGACCCGTCGTTGAAGGCAAAACAGAGTCCCTTCTGCATGGCCGTACCATTTGTAGCCTCTCTCGGCCCCCCCCCCATCCCCACGAAAGGGCTGCCCCATTTTGATGGGCGCCGTAACCTTTAACCACAAAGCAATGTCCTTATGGTCCCAGCGCAAATTGGGACGCACCGCCTTCCTCTGCCTAAACTGCTCATCGTACCGCAGCCAGGCCAGGCCCCCATAAACCCGGTACACCTCCCCTACCGCATCCATGTAACAAAACAAAGCCGAACAATTTTCAGGTGCTTTTTCCCCAATCACACTAGCCAAAATAGCAAATGCTTGCAACCAGTTCGTGAACGACCGCGGTATCAGCCGATACCGCCGCCGCTCCTCCTCCTCTTTCTTCTCCTCCTTACGGGGCCTATCCAGATTAAAATGCTCCAAAGGGAGCAATGAAAATATATCAACATACTCCCCTTTCCAAATCCTCTCCTTCACTTCCTGCTTTAAGTGGGCCCCCAAAGGCCCCTCAAAACATACATACACCTCCCCTTTCGCAGTGTCACTGAGCCTCCCTACCTCCTCCTGTGTCTCCCCACTGCTCCTTTGAGCCCCTACACTACTACTAACTGGTACACTACTGGCCACAGGCACCCCGCTGCTAACTGACACACTACTGCTAACTGGCACACTACTGCCCACCGGCACCCCACTGCTAACTGGCACACTACTGCTAACTGGCGTGCTCGCATTCTGCGGAACCCACGCCGCCGCCGGGGACGGCCCCGCCCCCTGCCGCAAACCAGCCAACCAATCTGCAAAACCACTCAATAAATCAGTAAAACCTCTGCTCATCTCCCCCTGGAGGGCTGACCCCCCCCCCCCCCCCTGACTCTGCGCTAAGGTATTAACAGACATAGAGACAGACTCACCAGGCTGCCTGGGGGCTGTGGACCCAGCAGCCGCAGTTCCAGCGTCCCGACGAGCCACGACATCATTGGAAGGACCAGGTACCTCTCCATCACCCACTGTAGGTGGCATCCCGCTTCCCCTGGCATCACGACCATCAGGGACAGCGCCAGCCGGCGTGACATCATCGGAGGCGGAGCCCGCTGGGCGCTGCTCGTTCCGGACACCAGTCCTGCTCCCATCTGCACGCTCTTCTGCCCCCCTGGCACGGCCCACCGCGCGCCGGGCAGCAGCATGTTCCGCATGCCCCACCGCTCCAGGTCCCGTACCCCGCACCGCCGGATCCCCCCCGCGCGGAGAGTTCCGCCTCCTGGCCGGATTCCTCCCAGACCGGGTCCTGCGGGCGGAAGGTGCCCGTCCCGCAGCCCGGCCTGGAGGGTCCCTGACGGGGCTCCGTGAACGGCGCTGAACCCTGGGGGACACAGATGGGCTGAAGCGCTCCGGAGGCCGGGAACTCCGAGGCCGTGCGCCCGCTGGAGCAGCCTCTTGCGCCGCTGCTCCCAGTCCCCCCAGCAGACCGGACATCTGCTGCTGCAGCCATTCCGCCCCTCTGGTGCCCGCTGCTTCCCTAAGCGCAGCCAGCGCAGCGGATACCTCCAAGTCAGCAGCGCCTGGGGAAGCCATGGAAGCTGCAAGCTGCTGTAAAAACTCCCAGTGTCCCCTTTTCCCGCCTGAACCCTGCTTATAAACCCCTCCAACACCCTGTTAAACCCCTCCCACTATGACCCTTTCTTTTTGAAACCCCTTCTATAACTTCCCCACTAATCAGCTCCCTACAAACCCTGTCAGGGAAGGCCTACCTCTAGGCTTTGCCTCAAGTCCGGCCCCTACATTACTGTCCTAGGCTCTCAACTCACACAGATGAGAGTGAGACTAGTCACAGACTCGCACAGGCGATGAACAGCCAATCAGTGACGCAAGCTCAAGTCCCAGCTGAGCTGGCTGCCCCGCCCCCCCTCCCCCCCCCCCCCAGCATCACACTATTGCTGGTCAGCTCAGTGCCTCACTGTGGGCGGTGGGTGCTGGTCTTTAGGAGGTGCTGCAATTGTGCTCCCCGTGCGCAAGCCTATGGGAGGGCATGTGCCGCTCTGACGGCCGGGGAGGACTTCGGGTTGCGGGCGGCTGCAGGCTCAGCCGGGCGGGTGAGCAGGGTTTACATAAACATCCATTTGCAGCCTGCGGGGGGAACACCCACAGCTTTCGGTGCCGACCATTGAATGATGTGGAACGTGAACGCAGATCTAAGTTTGCTCAGAGCAACCTTAGATGTGTGCGCACATTATGAGGGAGGAGGGCAGGCAGCTGACATCCGGTGATGTCAGCTCCCCCCCGCCCCTACGTCAATGGCCCATTACCATGAGAACGAACAGCATTCTCATGGGAATGCCCATGAAACGCTGGGCGTTCCCATATGCTAAAGGTCCGCCCCATGCCCTCCAGCCGCAAGGATGGGTGCCTGCACCCAGCGAACAATCGCAAAGAGAAAACATCGTCCCGTGCGAACCCACATGACTGTACAAATGGATCTGAATAAGGTCCTCAGTGTGATATGCTGGGGGGCACTGTTTGTACTGGGCATACTGTAATAATGTTTATTCTGGGTACTCTGCTATAATGGGGGCACTGAGCTTTATCTTAATCTTCATTGCTCAGTATGAGCAGAGACTGAATGGGAGAGTTACACACGCAGCAATGCGACCGACTCCTCCATGTCTCACTGCCAGACATGCTGGAACATCACGGCAACCTGAAACATGATAAAGGTTTTGCACCTGATAATGGAACAACAATCACAGCAGGCTATTCTCAGTTACACCTATAGACAGGATTCCCTGGCACTTATATAATGCACCAAGGTCCAGTCAGTAACCTTTGTGAAAGGTAATTTTGTGTCTATGATATACTGTAACTTTCAACTAGTGACTAGTCCAATCCATCATTGACGTGGAGTGTTAGGAAGACCTATGGAGTATGGCCTGTCTGTTTAATCCGTGTGACTGTAGTATACAATATTCTGCTTCTGGCTTACTAAAATTATACTATATTGATTTCAGAGAACTATGAAACAGAGTTCGATCAACTTTGCTGTATACAGTATATCACTACAGGGGCTTAACACCCAAAGGCAATGGATGCTCCGACCATTGGGCTCCAAGTCCTGAAGGGGCACCTGCATGTATAGCAGCACCTGTGTTGTTCACAGCAGGATCCAAGTGTGACCACTGCTCTTGCAATGGACCTGTGCGGCTCACCTGTATTTGATTCATTCTGTACCAGGAGCCCTGCTAACATCTGCAATAGGGGACAGGATGCCTCCTGCCTGGTAGCACTGCAGCAAGTGATGTTTCAGGTCTCTGAGATGATATTCACAGGTGAATGTTCTCATACACCATATTCAGGGTGAGGGGCACCAAACTCTAACTTGCCTCTGGGCAACTGAAATAAACTTACGCACCTTTATCCCTGCACACTTCAGAATTCATTGGCTGTTTTAGGAGCGGGATGTACTAAGGTAAAATTGCGGTAAAACCCCTGTTTTTACTGCATTTTCAAATGTACTAAGACCCGGCCTCCGCGTCTTCAGCCGGGCAGGATATCACCACATTTGGGTGGCGATAGTTACCCTATAGAAGCCTATGGGTTTCTTATCGATGCTCGCCGCATCCAGCTGCCTCCCCCTGGCTTACCTTCCTTCATGTCCTTCTGGACCCGGAAGTAAACTCCTCCTCTCCCAAGCTATGCAGCCGGACGTCCTTACGGCTGCAGGGGGGAGGAGCAGGCTCTGGGGACAGCTTGCTTAGGCTTCAGTCTATGGGGGGAGGAGGCGCCCCCCCCACAATTCGAATGAATGGTGATTCCTAGTCGGATTCTATAAATGGCGTATACATTCGTATTCATAAATATGAATACGAATGTGCCATGGATACGAATATGAATTTATGTATTTTCTGCATTTACTATGCCGAAAATACGAATATGCGTGAAATAGGCATATTATTTAATTATACGAATACGCCTATTTTAGGCATATTATCATTAGTAGATTTCGCCCTGTGTCTGCCACGTGATGATGGAGTATTCAAAATCACTTGTGGAGTTAGCCGGACCACAGGTATTGAAAGTGGGCATCTGAGGGTGTGTGTGTTCCGGTGACAGCGTATGTCAGTATATAAGCATAAGCTTATACTGTATATATGCATTAGGGTCCACCTCTGAATCAGGCCATGAATCATATGTTTAAGCCCCCAGATCACCCTCTTTTCTGGTGATATGGGCAGATACGGGAAGCTTGTCTACACTCTTCAGAGTCCTAAGGAAAACCTTCAAAAGAAAAAGTGGAGACATATCCCATAGCAACAACTTTCTTGCTAACATCTAGCATAGCCTAAAAACATGACAGACTAGGAACAATGTCTGCTCTCCAGAAATTTCATACATCTCCCCTCTAGAGAGCGGTTGGACATTTGGCATAGTAGGCAAGTATGGGTGGAGGGAATTGCAAACCAAAAATAACAACCTGGTTTTGCCTGGTAAATAGTTACCGCTTTCAAAATATGGTCTCTCCCGCACCTCCAGCTTCTCACACCGTATTACATTATTGATACAATTATTATACAAATTAGAAAACACAGTTTAGTAATCTAAAATAGTTTCATGAGGGAAGGCCATTTTTAAATGCTGGGTCATTTTACCGGGTACAGCCGGACTCCATTCACACCACCCGCATTTTACTGGGTTAAAGCTTTTCAACCCGGTAATTTGGTGAAAAAAAAAAAGTTGTTTTGGTGGTGTGAAAAGGGTAAACACTGGTCTTAATTCCTGGCACTCCGACCCTGGTCAAGAGCAAGGTCAGAGTGCTGGGATTTAAGACCCGTGTTGACCCTTTCATACCACCAAAAAACCCGGGTTCTTCAGCAAATTACCGGGTTTAAAAGCTTTAACCCAGTAATTTGATTCTTGGTGTGAAAGGGGTATGACTCTCAAACGGGTCTTCCAAACCATGTGAAGTCACCATGGGGCACAAATTTCTTAAGAGGTTCCCTGTTGCAGAACAACCACATATGAATACTTATGGCCTATACTTACTGGGAAGGTGGGGTTCCCAAAAACTTGTGTTTTTGACCTCCACCAAAAAGATTTTTGTTGCCGGCCCTGTCTAATACTAAGTAAATTTGATTGGTTACTATGTGACAATTACGTCTCTGCAAATGTTAAGTAAACGCTCTGTTATGTAATGTAGACTGCTTAGTAATTAACATGAGTTGAAGCTGATTGCTTTCAAATTCAGACACGTTAGAAATGAGCAAATCATTTCAATTCACTTCCAAGTTTTGTCTGAATTTTGCTAATTCAATTTTAATCAAGTAAAATTGTTTTGCAAATTGTTGTCAATTTAACTAATCAGAGTTTTTTTTTTGCAATCAAAATAATGAAATCAACTGAACCAACAGTCATTTCTTATGATACTATCTGTAACTCCCAGATATAGCTTTGATCACATATATTTTACAAATCCTTTTTGGTATAGTGGCTAATAAACCTTATTCAGCTTGACCTGTAGATTGCTGAAAATCACAGTCTAAATAGCAAATGGAGGTGGAGACGGACAGTTGTGGTGGTGGCAATGTGGCTTTGAGGGGTGTGGTCTGGACAGAGCAGGTGTGTCTGGATGGGTCAGGGGGTAGCAAAGTGAAAGTGTGATGACAGGTGGCTACAGTCGTGGTCCAGACAGTGCAGGCATGAACTACCGTTAATATGCAAGGGGTGTGGTATAGCACACCGAGGTACTTGTGACTTATCTGGGCGCCCGATGTTGAAATTGTATGCCAGTACCCAAAGCATGCGATTTGACGCGATTTCCCTTGAAATTCCCTTGAAGAGAAAATCGCGTTGCATTGTATGCTATTGTATTGCATGCGATGCGATTTGATGCGAATTTAATATGTACAGGCACCCAGATGCCTGTTTCATATGTGAAATGGCCCCCCAGACCCCATTTTCAATTGTATACCCACCCTGATGGCTAAATGACCCCCATTGTTAAAGCCACCCCACTATCAACGCCAACCCGAAGCGTGGCGAGCGCAGGGAGCCCGCGAGGGGCGGCGGTACGTGTCCTCCGACCTTTTCATACCCCCACTATCCACGTCGGCGTGGAGTTGATTTTATATAGTGTGGCGAGCGCAGCGAGCCACCGAGCCCGAAGCGTGGCGAGCGGACGTGGATACCTTCACAGCTATACGCGTCCCCTCGCGGGCTTCACAGGTATCCGCGTCCCCTCGCGGGGCTCGCCACACTATATAAAATCAACTCCACGCCGACGTGGATAGTGGGGGTATGAAAAGCTCGCCACGCTTCGGGTTGGCGTTGATAGTGGGGTGGCGTTAACAATGGGGGGCATTTAGCCATCAGGGTGGGTATACAATTAAAAATGGGGTCTGGGGGGCCATTTCACATATGAAACAGGCATCTGGGTGCCTTCACATATTAAAATCGCGGCAAATCGCATCACATGCAATCTGATTTTATGTGATGCGATTTGACGCGATTTTTAGGTGCGATGAAGAAAATCGGGCGCCCAAATAAGTCACAAGTACCCACACCGACAGTCGGGATTCCGGCAGTCATTACTCAGACGTCGGAATCCTGACTACACAGCGTGGGGAGCACAATGAAGCCCCTTGCGGGCACGGTGGCGAGCTGCGCTCGCCACCTATGTTATTCTCCCTCTATGGGGGTCGTGGACCCCCACGAGGGAGCAGTCGGGATTCCGACGTCAGAGTAATGACTGTCGGAATCCCGACTGTCGGGGAGCCGTCCGGCACCCTATGCAAGCACTCCTCTGTTCAGAAAAGCACTCGCATTTTGTTGGGGGGGGTTAGACCGGCATATAGGATGGCCTTGCACTGTGCTGAACTGCACGCTGCATGCTGCCACCAGGAGTTGCAGTTTGTGAATTTTATGCCCAATAAGTTGTTTCTAAACAAATACATGGGAATCTTTGGCTTTGGACTCCTCACTGTACGTCCTCCTCCATTATTTAGCATGTAGGTGCCTTTTATTTTTCACAGTGAGCGCCTTACTGCTGCTAGAAAAGGGACTGTATATGATAAAGATCTTCAATGATACAAGCCAAATAAATGGTTTAGATTCGGAATAATGGTACAAAAAGTCATTTTGCACTGTAATCTGCTGCATCTGCATGCGGATAAATCATTTTGTAGTGTACGATACCAGATTATAGTAATGTACGATACCAGACCGCCCAGCGTACAGTCCTCCTCCGCGAATAAAATGGCGGACGGGCATGGCTGAAGGGAAGGGCCGATGCAGGGCTGTGCTGTGTGACCTCTAATGTCACGCAGAGAAGAGCCACAGACGGGCAGCCGGGCAGCGTCTGAAGCTGAGTGTCAGCCACGAAAACCTGCACCACTTAATCCTGAAATCTCGGGATTGGGGTGTCCAATCACAGGATTTAAATCCCGCTGATTTTGGCCACCCTAGTTGTACTTTTAAGGCCCATACACACTAGAATATTATCTTTCCAATCTTGCTGGTTGGAATGAGAAATTTCTGGGAACAAATTACAATCAACCGTTTGCTCCCAAACCCTGAAAAATGGACAAAAGCCGTCATCTGCATAAAATGATTTAACCAATTTGTCTGTAGAACCAATTTTTGTCTGTTTTCCATGTTCAGGAGCAAATGGTCAATTGTCATTTACTCCCAATAATTTCCAGATTTTCATTCCAACCAGCCAGATTGGAAAGATAAACTTCTAGTGTGTATGGGCCTATGGGGCAGATGCCTTAACCAGAGATAAATGCAAGGGTGATAAAGAGAGATAAACGTCCAGCCAATTAGCTCCTTAGTGACTTTTTTCAAACACAGCCTGTAACATGGCAGTTAGCAGGTGACTGGCTGGACGTTTATCTCTCCTTATCACCCTTGCATTTATCTCTTGTTAAAGCTTAATACATCTGCCCCTTCATTCTTTATATTTTAATTGATTATAGATGAGGTTCTGAGCATCTTTACTAGACTGTAATGGGTACATTTAATGAAGCTTCTAAAAGTGTAAATTGGGGATGTTGCCCATTGTTACCAATCAGATTGACATGCCAAATGTTAAATGACAGCTAAAATCTGATTGGTTGATATGGGCAGTATCCTCTCATTTCACTCTTAAGGCCCCCATACACTATACGATTTTGGGACGATTTCATCCGATTTCGGCACTTTGGGCCGATAACCGGATGAAATCGCCCCAAAATCGCAGGTGTGTGATATATGATCCGATCCGATGCGCGGTCCCGTGCGCATCGGATCGGATCAGGGAGGTCGGACGGTCAGCACATAAGATCATCCGACCTCCCTGTATGCTATGCATATGCCTGCCCACCTGTCAGGCATATGCATGCAGACACCGGGGGGCGGGGGAGCACGGCGGGCAGACACACTGACCTGGCCGGCATGCTGTGATAACAAATAGCAGCACTGCCGCTGCGGGACGGGACGCACAGTGGCGGCTATTAGATTTTCAAAATACCTGTCAAATGACCGGCCGTTCTGTGATTGGCTGAGAGCTCTCTCAGCCAATCACAGAACGGCCGGTCATTTGACAGGTATTTTGAAAATCTAATAGCAGCCACTGTGCGTCCCGTCCCGCAGCGGCAGCACTGCTATTTGTGATCACAGCATGCCGGCCAGGTCAGCATCACTCGCCGCACCCGGCACCCGCTGGGAACTCATTTGTGAGCCGCCGCCCGCCCCCACTACTGCCGCCGCACGCCCCCACTACTGCCGCCGCCCGCCCCCACTACTGCCGCTGCCCACCCCAACTACTGCCGCTGCCCGCCCCACTGCTCCTCACCGCCCTGCAGCTCCCCATTTGTTTTACATGTGATAAATCGCAAGCGATTTATCACATGTAAAAACTGGCTCATCAAGTGCCAAATTGTATGTGAGCCTCCCGGGGAGCTGCCGGGCGGCTCACAGGAGAATTAGGTCCGACTTGTCCTAAGGACAAGTCGGCCTAATGTATGGGGGCCTTTAGACGGTTTAGTAAATTTACACTATGAATTTCCATTTATTTATATATGCAAAGTATACTTAATTTATTCATGTCGCACGCGATACAATATAATATAATAAGACAGATATTACAATTAATATGTTTACAATACCAGCATCCTGTGTATAGGTAAACTCAGTGTTATATGTGTGTACAGTGCTGGATGCGTGGCTATACCGCAGCATGAAAGAACCTGATTGTCGGCCATCTTGTGGCCAGGGCACATGTTAGAAGGCCGCATGGGATCGGCCATTTTAGGGTAGACAATGATGATCACAAACCTGCATCATGCAATACTCACAATCCGGAATATAACTTGCACATTCAGCAAACACACTAAACCTACAGCATACACAATTTGAATATTATTAAGCTACAATGAATTTGCTCTGAATAGAGCACCTAAATGGCACTATACAATCCAAGGCCTTGCTATACCAAAATCCCATCACATGGCAGTATACTCGCCATCCAAACAATGCTCATATATATACGATAAAAGTGAACACATGCAAAATACATTACTACATTCATATAGGTTTTATCCGCCAGTTTATCTAGATATTCTCACTGGGTATTACACAAAGCTTTCACACACTCAGGTGGAAACAGTTCAAAGCTAATCCATTCTAGGCCCTAAACACACAATTGATTAAACCTTTTCCACAACCAAAATAGGACACACATTGGCTAGTTTAAATATCAATGTTCAAACACACAGGGCCGTAACTACAGATGTTAACTTATTGCAATGCACACTGTTCCTGTAAATATCAGGAACAGTTGCTGGAACCGTCTATCTACACAAAGGCCATACTGTAGGCCGAAGCTTGAGCACATGTTAACAAAAGAAATTCCAGGCCTCATTCTGCCTAACCTTCTTGTATGATACAGGATAGTATCTCAATCTAACAAGCAAAACACATCCTTTCTTTAACAGATCAAAACATCACACTTCCAACACAGTAAAACTCCATTTATCCAGGGTCAACACATCACACCAAGATCTTGCTGATCAACATATACTTCACTCACGATTCAAAATAACAGGCTATAACACAGCACATTTCAACCATCAAATCTATGTATGATATATTATTACAATGCCTTATTTCAATAATCCTAGCTAAACATTATTCACACAGGTCAATCTTAAACACAGACACAAGCTTTCTTTGTGTAACTGTATGTAGCCATAATCTGGGCCTGAGCACATGTAATATCAGAAGATAACAAAGATTGGAAATTAGCTGCTCCTAAACTTTCTAACATAATCCATTTTCCATAACCGTGGGTCCTAGTACACAATTCAATCAGCTTTACATGTATATACTTAATGCCATGTATCCATCTTGTCCATCTCTCCAGGAGTGCTGCATTGCATCTTATCTGGTCAAAATTCCAATAGCAACTAACTGTAACTATTTCCTTTACTTTCCAAGAAATCTCTCTAGGGGGAGGGGTGGATCCTTTTGTCTTTCTAAGGACCATTCAGTCACCTTCTATCAATAGCCTGCAGACACGCCCCTTGTAACTGTATCTCTCTGAATGTTCAGGGATTCTAACAATGGCCACACCTCTTCTGCTTGACTTAAATGATTACTCTAATGTAAACTTATAACTTGTATAAAATGTGATTTCAACATGATATGGGGTTCTAATAACTGTCATCTGATGGCTACTATTATTCCAATCAGTTTAAGACCAAACATGGCATATGAGCTAGAATATGTAAATTAATATGCAATATGAGATAAATGATTTATGAGATAAAATAATATTTATCTCAGACTATATTAATGTTATGGGCATGGTTAAAATCTTAATTATGGAAATTATATGCTGGGGAAAAATAGGTTTTGACAGTCGTCCCTTTGACAGTTAACAAAACTGTTACATTAAAATTAATAATTCATAATTTCGCATTAATTTCCATATTTCATAAAATTTCAACATTTTTCATAAAAATATTTTCATTGATAAAAAAAGATTTTTGAAGTGTGGAACATATGTGTATATGTAAAAAGAAGGGGATGTATCATTTTTGCGCAATGGCTAATCCTAGATTAATAATAAATGGGGGAGTGCATTTACTTAACGCCGGCATGTCCAGACCATGACATCGCAATAGTTGCAGGGCCACAGCCCAGACACACACGACTGAATGATACATTTGGGGAATGTATGTGTAGATGTCTATGTGGGTGTAGTGTTCCTGCATAGGTGATGTGTTACCTACCGCAGGATGTACAGGGGTGAACAACCTTCATATGTCCTACAAAGGATGCTGGGAAAACATTAATGAACAACATAACAAACAATTTAACAGAGTAATGTAAAGATTTCCTGAAAGAGTGGAGAACAGTCATTTCTCCTTGTGCAGTTAGGGGATTAAAAACATGGATAGGATTCCCAGGACAAAAACCTTCTACGCACTTTTGGGTTATTCCTAATGTCCCTTGACATTAAAACTAAGGCCTAAAGAGTCTCTGGTGGGTCTTCTGCGCATCACAACATGGGACGTCTAGGGGTCATCATTCTCTTGGTCGTCTTGTGTCTTTCGTAGGCTCCTGGGGCTTTCTAGCTGGGTTCCTGTCCAGTCATCTGTCGGTATCCAAGTCGTCATCTTGAGGACCATCATCTGTCTACAGCTGGGCTTGTCTTTCCTTCTCCATTGCATCTGTAGGAAAAAAATAAGTATCAATATTTTTGGATTTCCACCTTTTTTTCCTACCATTCTTGGCGTCTTGTATTCCATCCGATCCACTTGTAGACTTCCGATAGTTCTGTTGTCGACTTGTTTTCCTGCAGAGACATAAACAGAAAAACTTTCCCAAGCTTTAAAAGTACCCCGCCTCCCACATCTGTGAAGCTTCTACACTCTAGAGTGCTACAGTTTAACCCTCGCCTTACTGTATCTTGACACTAGGTGGCGCTCTAATTTAGTTAAGGATATATTCTACCCTGTACTACCAAACTTCTTTCAATTTAACCTTTATACCACTCCATATATTACATATACAGTTTTCTGAGCCCAATAATCTGTGTTCTTCTTCGGAAAAATGTGACTGGAGGAAGTCTGAGGTATTCAGCTTCCGTTTCGATATTCAATTTCTCATTTTCCTCTTCTATGTCCATTCACTAGGGACTATCAGCTCCTTGACATCTGGACCTAACACTATCAATATCTTGAGACTTTTAAATCTCATTTAAAACACTGGAATATATCTCGTTGTCTAGGGGATGAAACTTTTCAATGTTAGGTCTACATTTTCTCCATGCAATTTAGGAGCAACAGAGGTTTCCAAATCCAATGCATCACATTTGACCGGGTCCAAACACAGCTCTTTCCAGCCTACTAAACAACAAAAAGAAAAACAAATCTTTAGACACCATACATGACATATGTCTGATTCTGAGAACCATCAAAACAAACAATAACAATCAAACAAACAAAAGAGAGAACATAAAGAGCACATTCCATTTCTCCTTACTTGATTCCTAAGAACCTGGACTGACAATTACATCACATACAAGTTACCACTAGGTGGCTATTAACTTTTAACCACTTTCCTATATCTATGTGTTTACATACATATGTGTCATGGGAACTATATGTCATGTAGTGAACAAGCACATGTTTCAAAAACAAATTTCGCCATACGTCGTCCCTGGTACCTAGGGCGGATCGTATGCAGTACTCCTTTGAATAGAACATGTTATCTTGTTCTCTATCTTTCCTCGTGTTCTATACCTGTATTTCTTACCATAGTCTAAACCTTCATGTGTTCGCTGTAATCTTATTTTCTATGCTTAAACCGTTAATCTACTTGCTAAAGGGGAGAGAGAAAGTCAGGAGACTTGCCAGCTACCGTTCTTCATTTGTGTGATATCGCTGCTTCTCTATACCTACAGCAGTTATTAACCTGGGGATGTAATTAACTTCAAATACATTTTGGGATTCTCAATTTATCTTGTTACCTTACTAATTATTACCTGAGTCAGTGTGAAATCAGTATACCTACTTCTCCATCTGCGTCAATTTGGCATCAACCGTACCGTCTCTTACCGCTTGGGAAAAACAGCATCCTCTCTGGCTGTTTGACTCCGCCTTACATTTGAATTCTCTCGTCTCGGAGACGACAGCGGTCTGGAACATTACGTCAACACTTACTAATCCTTAACAAGGAGTTGACACAGGGTATAGGTTAGTCAGTTTCACAATTTCATCAGACACTTTAGAATAACTGGTCCCATTATGTAAGAATGGGGGGTATTGCTATTTCGTTTTAACAGTATAATTGCACTTGTACCATCACTTTTCCTATTGCCTTCTCCCTTTTCTATACCACAGTTTTAAACAATCATTATGCCTTTTTCTTACCTCGCGTTGATGAGAGCAGACATATTTTTAATTCTTATTGTGTAATTCATCTGGTTTGGAACTGCCAGTACCTGGAAATTCTACTCTTTATATACTTCATCTTGTGGTGAGTCACTGCATTACTCACCTGTATGTCTACCTGACATTTCCATTGAACTCAGCGGTCCTTCTTGGGTCCGCTCGGTTCTTCCCTAAATAGCACAACCCCCCCCCGTGTGAGCCAGTGTTCCCCGTTTTACCAATAAACCTTGGGTTAATGAGAACTTGTGGTTCACAGCTAGAGAGGCTGGTGGGTAATTTATCAGTGAGCAGTACCCAAACACTCCTCCTCAGCATCCTGCAACGTTCCCACACTTAAGCGAGGCGCGCAGTCTACGTGGTTGTACTCAATCACCACTCGCCTTCGGCTAGCAGCGAAATGCTAGTCGACTTGCAGGGTGCGGCCAAGTTTTGCAGAACACAAAAAAACTTGTTTTTCCTGTATCCTCAAAACCGGAGGAGCTCAGCAGAACTCTGAGTTCCGATTTTCGCTCCTTGTACCCTTCCGGTGGATCAAAATAGGTAGGTCCACGGAAGGGGCAGTTAAATGGGTACGTCGACGCGTACATCGTCGCGTACCCCCCTAGTGTCCTATTTCAACACACAAATCCTTAGCGCTAAGGGCAGACCTTTCAACACCCAGGGATTTCCACATCTGGGTGCTCTTCACTTCTTCACAAAAACGTTAATTCTATTATCTATTTTTCTGTACAGAAAACATTCCATGGTTGGCAGCTCTTCTACTGGATGTCACACGAGTGTTCCCTTGACTATCAATGGGAATTTAATCAATACTGTCTGAATTTCTTGAATTTTTGAACAATAATAAAAGAATCCTGTTTGTAACTCAATAGGAGTCTTACTCAATTTATCTGAATTGTAATTATCACACAATTAATTATCACTACCCATCGTTGGGCCTTTATCTGTACAGCTCACGTAAACAATCACACGCGCCAGCACATGTGTCCATCACGCAACTGTGTCTCAATGAGCGGCAGACGTTGACATCCATGTGTCCGAGTCCCGCCTTCTTTTGCATACTTCGCATTCTACTTATATGGGCCCACACAATGCCACTTGGCATGGTCTCTATCCCACAGTAACTTAATTTTTCAAGAAATCCAAACAGTACACTCTTTCTATAACATTTGTGGTTAGCAAGGATATGGCACTATGAATTTAACACATCTTACAATACTGTAAATATCTCACATTCACAGGGGAAAACAAATGCAATTTTACTCTTAACAGGTACAAACTCCACACAATACAATACCTCTTACCAGTTTTCATGTACCTATACATTTGGGATAAAGGTCACAACAGAAAAAAAAGAAATACTTTGTTTCTATTGTAAACTATTAAAACTACAGTCACTGCTGGGAGAGTAAACAAATGAATCAATCCTATTCAAATTCTCCCTTTGGCTATGGTCGTAAATCTATTGTCTCAACACCTTAATTTACATCTAAATACCCTCTGGCTGGTACTTTTAAAGTTAAGAATCTTTTTCTGTGTTTTTACATGTTTAAGAGAAATCTGTCTTTTAGCCTGGAATAAAAAAAAGAAAATGTTATTTATCATATTTGGTAACAATTTGTTTTAGTTTCAGATTTAATACTTTAGAGTAACATTCAAATTTCATACTGCTTGGAATTTGTTGGCTTTAACTGTTCATTTACCTGATTTTTCTATTGACTGGTATTTTATCTCTCGCTACTTTATCTCTAAACAAATACCTCTGGTTCAATCCTACCAATTATGGAAACGATAGTTTACAATTAAACAATCTATACATTGCTCACTTTAACCTTGACAGTACTTACCACTGTGCTTAGTATGCCATTATTGAATGCTGAAAAAAACACCTAAAAAAAAATTCCTTTCCTAGAACAAGCATTTAACCCAGAAATCTTTGCAATACAACAAGCAGTTTACACAATTATCAATGGCTCCTTCAGGTTGAATAACTGGCTGCAAAATACCTGCAGTTTATGACTATGCATATATACTTTATAATCCGCTTCTGCTGCAATTATAAAAATGTGCATTTTATTTAAAATTTGCACTGCTTATAAAACAATTCAAATTTTGCTAAAACAATTCAACCTGAATCAGCCCTTGCCAATCATATCTGACTGTTATTTAAAAGATAACCATCAAAAGGAGATAACATCGCATGAGAGAAAACAAAATTATTATAACATATATACTTATAGAATAGCGTCTTGGTATTTATATATAAATAAATGTTTTTCCCGTTGTCCCAAAGTTCAAATTAGTATCTTACAGATTATACAAATGCAGGCCCGGACCATCAGCATTAGAAAAACCAAAACAAAACAGAAAAATTTAAAATAACTATTTCTACTCTATATGTGATCCCTCCCTTGCTGATTGGCTCAAATATGCATAATATTGCATATCTTTAAGGATATAATATCTCACGACGAGCACCCATCTATGAATTTCCATTTATTTATATATGCAAAGTATACTTAATTTATTCATGTCGCACGCGATCAATAAGCGAATGTCCAGAAATATAATCAATGAATGTTATTTATGAATGCAAGCAAATGAAACTGTATCAATGATTTTACAATATAATAAGACAGATATTACAATTAATACGTTTACAATACCAGCATCCTGTGTATAGGTAAACTCAGTGTTATATGTGTGTATGTGTGTACAGTGCTGGAGGCGTGGCTATACCGCAGCATGAAAGAACCTGATTGTCGGCCATCTTGTGGCCAGGTCACATGTTAGAAGGCCGTATGGGATCGGCCATTTTAGGGTAGACAATGATGATCACAAACCTGCATCATGCAATACTCACAATCCGGAATATAACTTGCACATTCAGCAAACACACTAAACCTACAGCATACACAATTTGAATATTATTAAGCTACAATGTATTTGCTCTGAATAGAGCACCTAAATGGCACTATACAATCCAAGGCCTTGCTATACCAAAATCCCATCACATGGCAGTATACTCGCCATCCAAACAGTGCTCATATATATGCGATAAAAGTGAACACATGCAAAATACATTACTACATTCATATAGGTTTTATCCGCCAGTTTATCTAGATATTCTCACTGGGTATAACACAAAGCTTTCACACACTCAGGTGGAAACAGTTCAAAGCTAATCCATTCTAGGCCCTAAACACACAATTGATTAAACCTTTTCCACAACCAAAATAGGACACACATTGGCTAGTTTAAATATCAATGTTCAAACACACAGGGCCGTAACTACGGATGTTAACTTATTGCAATGCACACTGTTCCTGTAAATATTAGGAACAGTTGCTGGAACCATCTATCTACACAAAGGCCATACTGTAGGCCGAAGCTTGAGCACATGTTAACAAAAGAAATTCCAGGCCTCATTCTGCCTAACCTTCTTGTATGATACAGGATAGTATCTCAATCTAACAAGCAAAACACATCCTTTCTTTAACAGATCAAAACATCACACTTCCAACACAGTAAAACTCCATTTATCCAGGGTCAACACATCACACCAAGATCTTGCTGATCAACATATACTTCACTCACGATTCAAAATAACAGGCTATAACACAGCACATTTCAACCATCAAATCTATGTATGATATATAATTACAATGCCTTATCTCAATGATCCTAGCTAAACATTATTCACACAGGTCAATCTTAAACACAGACACAAGCTTTCTTTGTGTAACTGTATGTAGCCATAATCTGGGCCTGAGCACATGTAATATCAGAAGATAACAAAGATTGGAAATTAGCTGCTCCTAAACTTTCTAACATAATCCATTTTCCATAACCGTGGGTTCTAGTACACAATTCAATCAGCTTTACATGTATATACTTAATGCCATGTATCCATCTTGTCCATCTCTCCAGGAGTGCTGCATTGCATCTTATCTGGTCAAAATTCCAATAGCAACTAACTGTAACTATTTCCTTTACTTTCCAAGAAATCTCTCTAGGGGGAGGGGTGGATCCTTTTGTCTTTCTAAGGACCATTCAGTCACCTTCTATCAATAGCCTGCAGACACGCCCCTTGTTACTGTATCTCTCTGAATGTTCAGGGATTCTAACAATGGCCACACCTCTTCTGCTTGACTTAAATGATTACTCTAATGTAAACTTATAACTTGTATAAAATGTGAGTGCAACATGATATGGGGTTCTAATAACTGTCATCTGATGGCTACTATTATTCCAATCAGTTTAAGACCAAACATGGCATATGAGCTAGAATATGTAAATTAATATGCAATATTTTCCTGACTTATGAGATAAAATAATATTTATCTCAGACTATATTAATGTTATGGGCATGGTTAAAATCTTAATTATGGAAATTATATGCTGGGGAAAAATAGGTTTTGACAACACACAGTATACCTCCCAACTGTACCGCTTTTCTCGGGAACATACCATTTTTCGGGGACGTTCCCGCATCCCGCCCAAGGCCGGCAGTGTCCCGCGGAAGTCCCCCCTGTCACCAGTGAATAGGCGCTGTGCGCATGCGCACAGCATCTATTCCTGCGGCCAGAGGGGCTTGGAGCCTGGCTAGCAGCTCACAGAGCCACTGGCCAGGCCCCAACAGCGGTGAAACTGGGGCGTGACCTCGCGGGAGCATCGCAAGTATAGGTCATGCCCCCTTGTTTCTAGGCCACGCCCCTAACATTTTAGGCATGCACAATGTCCCTCTTTCGTTCACTGAAATGTTGGGAGGTATGACACAGGGAGATGCTGCTTCACTCAGAACACAGCAATGTGTCAGGGCCAGAAAATGCCGTAAAATCTCTCCGTGTGCAGGTCCCATTAGATGACAACACATCAGGGGGTTATCACTGCTTCATACATAGTAAAGCTGTTTTTGTTCTAATTTTTAATCAGGTTTTGGCAATACCACAGTGTTTTGGTTCAGATTCAGATTTCAGTTTGGTTCGAAATCGACTTTCCCTGAGATTATTGCATATATAGTAGAGAAGTCACTAGGGACATGGTACGTTTGCCATGTTCCCGAAGACCAGTGCATACTGTATGTAGCAGACTTTGGCAAAAAGACAGGATTTATTGTACTGCTAGGGGGCAGGGGGACTTCGACTCTGCACAGGGATCCTCTAGTCCCTTACATGCCCCATAAGCATGCCACCATCTTCACACGCCATGATATGTATTTAAGGTAAGTTGTTCTTAGTTAAAGTTATCCTGATAACAGAACAATCAATGCACATTCTGAATTATTGATGAATGTGTAAGTTGTTTGAGTATAGGTCATTGGGTTGACATGACTTAGGTGGACACATGATATCGGTCGAAAGAGTTGGTCCACATAATCATTATGACGACAATGCGAATAGTCGACACGGACAACGTTAAAATGTACCACGTCCCCTCACATGGCTCGCTGTGCTCAACATGTTTCACAACATAGAACAGACTTTTGCAAATGCTCCAGTGGTCCCTACCATATCCCACACCCGGCCTATCGCTTGGGCAGCTAAGCCACCATCAAGAGCATTTACCCCTTGCCTTGGAAACCCTTATATCAGGAGATCACAGGTGCTGCTGATTACCCAAACTGTGTTACAGCTCCCAAACCCGGTCTGGATCCTCCACATTACTCTCATGTGGGGATATGCTGTCTCTGTCACAATATTTATATATTTAGATTTTGTTACAAAAAATTATTATAGAACTATCCATTTATTTCTAGGCTACCATTATAAGGACCTGATCAAAGTCAGCTGAAAACCTCAGTGTGTGCTGTTCGTGACTGTCTCTCAAGGAGGTTTATCAAGCTTTGTAATCATGTATCTGCCGGAACTTTGATAACGTCCCACGGAGCGGTGTGTTCACGGACGGCTGAGAAATATTGTCTTCTTCTAAACAGACTCTGGACAGTAAATTGACTGTAATTAATTGGAACATTATCAGGGACTTCGTCAAATAATGTTGACAAAGATTGAAATACAGGAACTGGGACACTACAGCAGAAAATAAATCATTTTGTATTCTCTTTGTATCATTTGCAATAGAGAATTTTTGTAGGCGTGCTCAGCTATAGGCAAAACTGCTGTCTTAAGCACAGGTACCAGGAAGTGATTCCAGGACTTGCACAGTTACCGTGATCTGGACATACGGATGACCGGCAGACGGGATGCCAGTAGTCAGAATTCCCTATAGAGGGAATCCTGAAAGGGGTCCGGTAAGTAAATTTACCTTATCCTAACCCTCCGTCCAACAGCTTAACACTCACCTTGCTGCCCCGCACCCTAATCCTCCTTCCCTGTAGCCTAACCTTGTCTATGCCCCAAGTCCATCCATGCTTGCCACCCATCCATCTTTCTTTGTATGGTGTTCTGTTCATCCATCGGTCCGTCTTTGCCCCCTCCCCCCTATCTGTCAGTCTACTGTATATCCCCATATGGTGGTGTCTGTCCATCCTGTTCCATAGGGCATACTGTTCATCTGTCTGTCTCTTCTTGTCTCACATTCGCCCATGCCCTCTTTCTACTTCCTATCTATGAACCCACTACCCCAGTTCTGTGCTGGTAGTGAAGGGTTTTGGGGGGCTTCCTTGCTATGGGGCTCACAAAATTCTAGCTGCACCCCTGGTCATTACCATCAGTTTTCAACTTGCATAAACAAGCCCTTACTGTGCTTTCACTGCACCCACCCTTAATGCAGCGCAAGGAGTATTCAGTGCTAAATATGACTTTGCTGGCAGTTTGAAAAGATGCCTTTTGCCAGGTAAAATTACACATTGGTCCAAGTCAGCATCAGGCCCTCTGAGCAGCCAAACGTCACCTGGAGATGACGGAATGCCGGAGAGCTTAGCCGAAGCTCAAATAACTGTAATGCCAACACTGTGGTGGTAATCAGCTTTATAATTTTAATCTGGATTTATAAAATGCTGTACACCTATAGAAAATGCACGCAAACTCGTTTATAATTCATTTTTTTATATTCAATGCAACTGACATTTCGGAGCTCTGAGCAACAAATCTTTTATCTGGTGCTGGAATATAAAATTATCTGAAAGAAATTATAAAACCCCCCCTCCCTGCAGATTGGCTGATGGCATTGTGTGTTCTCTGCAAAATCATATTTAATTACCTGAGCTTCAAGTACAGTATTTAATCTGCACAGAAAATGTGAATAGAGGAGGAATTGCACATTAGTCACCACAAAGAAACAAAATGCTACCTGCGATGCTTTATTTATTGAACATGTCAGTCATATGGACAGCTCAGAAACAGCGGCTCGTATCTACCCGTACAGCGAGGTTTTATTTATGGAGCAACTTGCATTTCTTGCCATGATAAAACTCAGTGGCTTTGCTGTCATTTCTCTTATCTTCTCAACCCAAAGTCTGGTGGAAGCTGCTCTGCGTGTAAAAGGGGCTTTACCTTCGTATTGTCTAACAGTGACTGTACCTGGCAAAATGTGTAAAAGGGGCTCTATCTTCGTATTGTCTAACAGTGACTCTACCTGGCAAAATGTGTAAAAGGGGCTCTACCTGGCCTAATATGTAAACGGGGACACTACCTGCTAAACAGAGAGGCTACCTGGCTTTGTAAAAGGGGCTCTACCAGGCTTAATGTGTAAAAGGGGACACTATCTGGCGTAAGGTGTATAGTGGCTCTAACTGGCTTAATGTGTATAAGTGGGACTATTGTGTGGCATAATGTGAATAATGAAGACTACTGTGCGGCATAATATGAATTGGTATTATTGTGTGACCACACCCCTTTTCTATGAAGCCACGGCCTATATTTTTGGTGCGCACTTTCTGCGTTTTCGACCCCATTTAAATATGTGGGAGGGGCGCCAATTATTTTTCTGGCATAGGGAGCCAAAATGTCTAGTTCTGGCTCTGGTGGGCCAATCGACATAAGGGATGGGACTTAGTAGGCCAGCTCTGTTCTCTTTATTACTGAAGAACCATTGTTTGCAAAAGCATAAACTATTGGACTGCATATATATATATATATATATATATATATATATATATTTATATGTGTGTGTGTGTATATGTGTGGTGATAGAGTTAAGATAGCCGCATACTGAGGAATTGGAAACAAATCGATAAACAGCATTTCAGGTGGTAATGAGGGGTGGCAGGTAAAGTGCGGGTATGTCGTAACCTCGAGTGTGGTACAGTGGTCTGACAGTTGGGTTCCCGACAGTCATTAGCCCGACGTCGGGATCCCGACTGGCCGGACCCAGACAGCATGGTGAGCGCAACTAAGCCCCTTGCGGGCTCGCTACGCTCAACACGCTGCAGGCGCTGAACCACCTATTCTATTCTCCCTCTATGGGGGTCGTGGACCCCCACGAGGGAAAATAGCCGACGGCCATCGGGAACCCGGCTATCTGTGTTTTGACAGTCAGGATCCCGATGTCAGGTAAATGCCTGTCGAGATCCTGACTGTCAATACCCCGGCTGGCACCCCGCGACCTCTCCTGGGGCCTGTCGCACCCATCAATTACATCCCTATAAGCAGTGGTACTTAGTCAGGTGTGTTAGGCAGATTTGAGATCCTGGCAATGGGCATCGCTGTATACGCTGTGGGCGGCTGCAACATTTTAATGTCTTTCGTGTATGCAAAGACACAACAGGGACAGGATTTGCGCCCATCTCAGGCCCTGTAAAACCTTAAACAGAAGAAGCACAATAAATGGTGCATTAATAACATGTGCAGTAATCCTGTTGGTGAATTGGATAGAGAAAAACAAACGGCAAAACGAAATGAGAAACCAAACGGTTATCACGGTTTCATAAAGGTATCCCTAACACATCTGACGTCAGGTTCCTTCAGCTGGGTTACAAACATGCACAGATGCCTATTTGTTTACAGGAAAAATATATTTTCCAATCGCAAGTATATATATATATTTTGAGAAGACTGAAAAAAGAAGGGATTTTTCTTTTTTATAAATGTTACTGATGCATGTTTTTTTTATCAGGCTACATCTATGTAAGTTGTTACCGTACTGGCAGAACCTGACATCTGTCTGGCTATTTCAGGCCTTTTAAACCTCCTCTTGCATTTCAAATAAAATCATTCAGTATCTTGTATTTCCAGCAACTTTGTCCGCCCCCGTCCTCCCCCCTCTGATTGCCATATAATTGTTTCCTTTGTGTTAGTGCGCAGTTTCCAGATAAGAATCCTCTCTAAGAACACTTTAGAGCCAGGTAACGATTGATCCAGGATTTCACAATGTCTCGGCGAATCGATCCCCTTTTTTCGTGTAGTCTTGGAATGCTGGAGACAAAAATAAGAAAAAGACTCCTGTACGCATCTTTAAGCTTCATCTTTTAATGCAGATCAGCAGGCGCCACATACTGTAATCTCACAATTAATTTATACTTTAGGTCAAAACTCACAAATCTGATTATCTCAATTAAGAGACATTAAACAACAGTTAATAATAGTTATCAGAACCTGGACTGAATGACAACTTTAGATATGTGTGGTGATGTGACATCTTCCACCCTGAACACCGAATTACTCCCAATGTTAAATGCCTGACAGTTGCGATACCCTCGGATCCACAACCCCCATAGAGGGAGAATAGAACCTTTGGCGAGTGCAGTGAGCCACTGAGCCCGCAAGGGGCTACAATGCGCTCTCCCCCTGTCGGAGCACCGGCAGTTGGGATTCCGATGTCGGTATACTGACCATCGGAATCCCGAATGTCAGACCGCTTTACCACAACCGAGAAAGAGGACCAATCTAAGTTCTCCAGGTCAATGAGAATTCAGCTTGGGGAGCCTTAAACGGTCTTGTGCATGGCTTTTTGAGTAACAGAAGAGCTAGACATTATGGGGTTTATTTACTAAGATGAGAGTACTATTGAAAATGGGAAGTTGTCCATAACAACCAATCACAATGTACTTTTTATTTATTTAGCACCTTCTAGAAGATAATAGATTCAATCTGATTGGTTGCAAAATCCCATCTACAATAGAACTCCCATCTTAGTAAATAAGCCCCTATGAGGTCTATGTCTAAGTTGTAAGGTGCCCATACGTGTCCTAAGGACAAGTCGGACCTAATTCTCCTGCGAGCAGCCCGGCAGCTTCCCGGGAGGCTCACATATGATTTGGCACTTGATGTGGCATTTTTTACATATGGTACATCGCGTGCGACTTATCACATGTAACTGGGGAGCTGCAGTGGGCGACAAAGATAGTGGGGCAGGCGGCAGCTGCTGAGCTGCAGCGGGCGGTGTGGAGCATTGGGGCGTGCGGCGAGAGCTGAGCAGTGGGCGGTGATCAGCTGGAGGGGTACACTGAGCTGTGGCAGGTATTAGAATTGTTATTAAATGACTGGCTTCCCTCTGATTGGCTGAGAGAGAGAACTCTCAGCCAATCAGAGGCCTGGCTTCAGGGTGGCCACTGATTGGCTGAGAGAGGCCAGCTAGTCATTTGACACAGTGTTTTAAAATTCTAATACCCGCTGCTGCCCGGCGTGACCGTCCCGCTGATCACCGCCCACTCCTCAGCTCCTCCTGCCCACCGCCGTTCAGCACCCGCCACCCGGAAGTAGAACACACAGAAAGGTGTGTGCCGGCGGTGCGGTACTGCTGGCACACACCTCGTAATCGAACCGGATACATCCATCCGCGATGTGCCGCTGATGGACCTGCTGCAGGTTCAATCTGTAGCGTCCGACCCGATGCACATGAGACCGCACATCGGGTCGTTTGAGGTGTCAAGCACATCCGATTTGGGCCGATTTCTCGGTCCGATCCATTGGAATCGGGCAAATTCGACGCAAATCTGATAAGTGTATCGGGCCTTTAAACAAATATAAAGTGGATAGAGATAAAGTACTAGCCAACCAGCTCCAAAAGCAGGGTGTTATCTCCATCCTCTTTATCTCCATTCCATTAGTATATAGACCCCTATGTTGTGAACAACTTTCTATAAAAGTTTTACCAAACAGGCTGCAGCATGTCACTCAAACTCCACTTCCTCACCTCTCATCTGGACTCCTCCCCTGACAACTGCGGTGCAATGGGTGATGAACACAATGAGCGATTCCACCAATGGAAGGAAGATCTCAGGGCAGGTGGAACACTTTTTTCTTGCTGACTACTGTTGGACAGTGACATGAGATGTCCCAGAAGCAGATAACAAGCAAAAGGGAAACCGCTCTCATAAATAGGCCATTATTTTTTGGGTCTCACTCTCTTTATGTTATAATGTTTTTGGGTTCTATTTGCAAATAACTGAATTGAAACAACTTTTATTCATGTTCATCAATTGTAAAATTGCTTTTCACTATGACACATTACTGCAGCCCATATAGTGTAGCTCAAGAACTGGAGGTAATACAAACATTCTAAAGTCATATTCATTTTTCCTGACCTCCAATTAGTAAAGTGACTATTTTTAGAAAGGAAACAGATATAAAGTATTTCTTTCTTGTACTCTGTTATTATCCGTCTCGGAAACTTAATGATGACAGATTATTGGAATAGCTTCAATTATTTAAATGAGAAACTGTAAGATGTGTGATTGTGTTAAATTGCCAGTGTACTAATCGGGCTGTGTACACCACTCTCTCCCTCTGTAATTTTCAAATTATGGATTGTATAAATGAAAAGAGCCAGATGAAACGGAATAGGCGCCTCTGATCTTTCTGGACAAGACGCATAAGATAAAATCTAAAGGGCTTTGAACATTTTACAAAATCATTAGGAAGCCACTGACCAGATCTGGCATTACTGTAGCATACCGTGAGATGGGACGTCCTCAGATCATCAGAACAGCAATTAACTTAAAATAGGATAACAATGTAGACTCGGGCTGACAGTGTGTTAGGAAATATAATATAAAATAGGAATACAAATCTACAATTGAACTAAAACATTTAACACATGAGACGGTTTTGGTGGACCGACGTTTCAAAGCCCGCAGGCTTTTTTATCAAGGTGCTGTAGGTGAGAAGCCTGCGGGCTTTGAAACGTCGGTCCACCAAAACCGTCTCATGTGTTATTTTTTCTGAGTGCCGCCGCCCCCCTATACCTCCGTACTACGAGGGACCAGCATCTCTCCTTGGAAGGCACCAGTACCCTGCATATGCTCATCAAGAGAGTCCTGGAGTGCCACCTACAGCACCTTATATATATATATATATATATATATATATATATATATATATATACATCGGGGCACATATGGAATAAAAATTTTGTGAATATTTGCTGATTGAAATACATTGGATGCAATAAAGCCCAAATTGGATTTTATAATCAGTTTGATTTCTGTATTATAAAGGCGAGTGTCTGACATCCCCCATCGAAGCTGTGGTGGATACCCTTGACTATAATTGGGGTTGTGTGTCAAAGCACATTCTCTTTGTCTGGCACCCCAGATTGCTGAACTATTTTGCAGTGTGAGTGCGGTCTTACCCTGGAACTATATACATATATATATATATATATATAGACAAAAAAAGCAGGCACTCCGGGGACTTGGTTAGATGCAAAAAATTTGTATTAGGCAAACATGCCAAAAACGGCCAACGTTTCGGGGCAACAACACCCCTTTGTCAAGGCAATACAAAGTGAAAATAACAGCAATCCGCTTGATAAAGGGACCGAAAGGTCTTGAAACGTTGGGATAATCCCTGCAGTCTGTTTCATTTATTCGAGTGCCGCCGCGCACTACACGCTATATATATATATATATATATATATATATATATTATTTTTTTTTGCAAATATTTGTTAAACTTTTATTTCTTAAAAGGAAATGAATCAGCCTCGGTAATTTACCATGGGCTAATTGATCCCCCCTTGGCTATACAATTAGCCCCGCAGGCAGCCCTCAGGCAGCATGTAACAGGGAGTTTTTTCTAACATGAGCAGAGCCTGAGGCTCGAAAATGAATTACCGATAAATAGTCTGTTTTCAGGTGACACAGACATGTTAACACTTCGCTGGTAGATTTGGAGATTCGTACCTGCGCACTATCTTAGCTGCCTTTGAGTCCAACAACAATATGGTTTCCCTTAACCGTATAAATAAGTCTTGGAGGTAAAATATTTGTGATGGATACTTGGCGCTTAGATAAAGGTGAAGTTTTATTCTACATAGAATGACAAGACAGATGGCATACATGGACTAGCATTTTACACCAAAGGGGCAATTGGAGCCTGCATGATGTTGGTGGAGGCAGGGCAACAATCTGGATGTGCTCCCCACCGGGGAGTGCAGGATCTGTGCCCCTCCATCAGACCCAGGCCAGCATTCATACTTGGTATGTATATAATTTAAGGGGAGGTCAACACGAAAAACACACATACAATATTCCTTTCCTGGCCCTAATCCTGTAAGAACTACCTGCATGAACATATACCAAAATGCATGACCCAACCCTACACCCTTTTCACTCCCAGCCCTGGGACTATTCATTTTCACAGTAAGGACTTATGTACATGTACTATGCTAAAGCCAGAACCTATAGAACTAATTGGCCCTACACACAGGGTGATTAAATCGCACAGAAAATGCCTGAAAATGCATGTAAATTGCTGTGTGTAGATCAAATGCACTTTAAATGCGCGTCCCCACAGGTGGCGATTAATAACCTGTACGCCGGTTATTAATTGTAGAACACTGACCATTAGATCGACATGGGAAAAGGTCGACGTGGGTCTAGGTCGACACGGAAAATGTCTACATGGTTCTAGGTCGAAAGGGCGTTAGTTCGACAGGTCATTAGTTCGACAATGTTTAGGTCGACAGTGAAAAGGTTGACATGGGGTTTTTAACTGTTTTTTTTACCTGAATGTCAACACAGTCGACATGGACACAGTTTAAAGTGGACCGCATCCCCTCGCATCGCTCGCTGCGCTCGCAATGCGTTGGGCACACTATTTTGTTCTCCCACCACTCCCTAGTGGATGGTAGGGCATGAAATACCGCCTGTCGGCACATATCGGCTCAAAAGACAGTGAAAAACCCCATGTCGACCTTTTGACTGTTGACCTAGAAAATGTCGAACTAATGAACTTTCGACCTAGAACCATGTCGACCTTTTCCTATGTCGACCTAGACCCATGTTGACCTTTCCCCATGTCAACCTAATGGTGTCGATCTAATGACTGTTGACCATTATGCTGTAGACCAAATGACCGCATCCCCATCGAACCACCTGTTTGCATGTTGGAGAAGCTGTGTGAGGGTTTATAATATACTACTTTTACTTGTCTCCAAGTCTCTAGAGCTCCCCAGAAGATTTTTATCAATAGAGATTCTGAAGTCTTTATTTAAGGGGTTTATTCATTTTTTATTACTGCAAGTATACTGAATATTGAATGCTCTCTCTGCAGCTCCGTGTCTAGGGTTGTGAAGCAAAAGAGTTAGCTGACAGCAAAGACAGAGCGTAGGAGCTGGGCAAAGAGAAGTCGTTACACTGGAAAGCATATCATACCTCCTAACTGTCCAGCTTTCCGCAGGAACGTCCAGGTTTTTGAGGATGTTTCCGCACCCCGCCTGGTTTTTGGTGCCAGTGTCCCGTGGTGGGGGAGGCAGTTGGTAGTCCCCCCAGCCTGAAGGGAATTCAGTGATGCAGAGGGGTAAAAAATGGGGGGTGTGGCCTGAGGATGCCCCCTTTCCATAGACCACACCCCCTTTTTGGGCACGCCCACTGCTCAATCGCTCGAGCGTCCCGATTAGCAAGACACAGATGTTGAGGTGCATATGGATGACTGTCAGATGGGATGTCGGTGGTCAGAAGACAAACAGTGGCATCCTAATGTATGGGCGGATTCAGGGGGGGGGGGCACCCGGGCATGTGCCCCCTCTGTCATTTCAGACATAGCTCATTTTGTAGCTGAGGACCGTGTTGCTAACCCCCCGGAAACCAGAGATACCGTCGGGCAAACCTGGAACGTCCCCCTTGGCAACGAGCAGTTATAGTCCCCCTTGGCAACGAGCAGTTATAGCCCCCCTTGGCAATGCGCAATTTTAGCCCCCTTTGGGAACAAGCTATTTTAGGCCCCCTAGGCAACAAGCAATTTCAGTACCCCTTGGCATGGAGCATGAAGTGTTAAAGTCGAGTTGCACACACGCCATTTTAGGATAGTATGGCCGCCATTTTGGTTCGCAGAGTTGCGCAAATAAAGTATACATACCCGAGTCTGTGTGACAAAGTGGCCCAGAAGCACAGCCATACTATTACACATAAATTCATAATACCATACTTACACCAAATAAAATATAGTTAATTAAAGGTTTAGAGCACTACACATAGTTTAATCAGCATTACATATTTTTGTCTGTATAATGTTTGGTACCGTTACGTTCCGTTTCCCATGCGCAGTATTCCGGTCATTGCGAATAATTCGCAATTCATACGGTCCGATAATTACGGACAAAATCCATAATCCAAGGACTATTTCTGTTAAAATGTGTGTGACAAAAGAATCTAGTTATAACCGGTTCTTGCTGCTATTTACGACCCCTGACGACGATGCCAACACACAAAGGACTCCAAAGTTTACTCCCCCTGCACCTATCCAAACCAGGTGTAATATTTTGCCCCAATCACTGAGGACTGGACATTCGAACCCTGACCAATAGGAATGGCCTTTGACCTCCCCCTTCTGACCCTATAAGTTAGCTGACCCTGGGCGGCCTCGGTCACTTCGGCACTGCTTCTATCCCTTACCATTTGACTGGGCTATAGTTCAATCTGAATATAGCGAGCTCCGACCGGACTGCGCTGCGCATATTTGAGACGGTAAACGGTTGCATTCCCTGTACTTACTTTTATTGTATTGTTGGCTGATTGTATTCTGTGCCTGTTTTCTTTCCCTAGTAGAGTTTGATTTGTATATTCATTGTTAGACAATTGTATCACGTGTTAACCTGTGTATTCTTATTTCTGTAATCCCCTTTTGTCCATTAGGGACTAAATACACTATTTACGGAGTTTCTATCTCCTCACCTTTATACAGTGGTCTGTCCATTGTCCATAAAGTGTATTCGCAGATTAGTACTGCGAAGGGATCTCCTATTAATGCATTGATTCATCCGTGTATAATACACGATAAAGGTACGCTACGCTGCGCTACGTTTTGTTCGCAGGTAGCTAGGAATAAAGGGTACGGAGGTTACGGACAAAGTACGTAACCTACGCTTTTCACTTATTGTCCTTTGATCATATAAATATCGGCATTGATAGAAGAACCTGGCATCAAGCATGAAATTCCTAGCAATGAGCATGTAGGTAAGTGGTACTTATGTGTCAGATGTGTAATGGGCATTACGGTTTGTTATATAATATGTAATGGGCATCATATGTGGCCTTATGTGTAATTGGCATTACGGCATGTGGCTTTATGTGTAATGGGTATTAAAAAGTTTGCTAAAATGTGCAATGGGCATTACGGTGTGTGGTATAAAGTTAGGCTGCGCCCCCTTTTTGCCACGCAAGAGCCCCACCTACTACAAATGGGGGGGCGCGAAACATGATCTTGCTCCGGGCACCATAGCACCTAGCTACACCACTGTTTAGGACCCAGCCAATAGTGAGCCCAAGCTGGTCCCGCTCTGTGCATATCTAATGAGCGGGACCCAGCGCAGTAAATATATTTAATGAGCGGGTCCCTGCCCCCTGCATATGGAATGAACGGGACCACACATTCCATATGCAGGAGGCGGGGACCCGCTCTTTGGAGTGAATATTAAATGAGCAGGTCCCCACCTCCTGCATATGGAATGAGTGGTTCAATCATTCCATAAGCAGGTATCGGGTACCCGCTCATTAAATATTCACTGAGCTGGGTCCTGCTCATTAGATATGCACAGAGTGGGACCTCAGTGGCAGTGCTCAACATACGATGTGCTTTCACACCGCAAAACCTGCTTAGACCTGGTTTAATACCGGGTAATCAGAGGTAGGATTCAGCCGGTTCTCACCAGTTCTGCAGAACCGATACCTAATATACGATCGGTTCTGCAGAACCGTTTGCTAAGGAGCGCTGCTGATGCTCACAAGGTATTGTAAGGAGCTGTGACAGCCGAGCAGAGAGCTGCGTGCTGCCTGGCTGTATACACAAAGCAGGTCCGCATGTATTTTCAATGCTACTGCTGGACTGCGAGCCAATAGGAGCGGCAGTGTTGGCTCACTATTGGCTGCCGGGCCGCAAGCTCCTATCGGTCCAGCGGGAGAACCGCAACCGGTCCTGCTTTCAGTATACAGCCGGGCAGCATGCAGTTCTCTGCGCGGCTGTTACAGTACCTTGTGAGCGGCAGTGGTATTTACACAATGCGTTTCACTCCCCCTTGACAACGAACAATTTACTGCCCCTTGGCAACCAGCATGTCTTCCCCCTTGATAACGAGCAATTTACTCCCCCTCGACAACCAGCATGTATTTTCCCTTGGCAACGAGCATGAAGCCCCCTTGGCATCCAGCATGAAGCCCCTGGCATCAAGCAAAACCCCCCCTGCGCATGTAGGTAAGTGGCACTTATGTTTCAAATATGTAATGGGTATCATGGTGTGCGGCATAATGTGTAAGTGTCATCACGATGTGTAGCACAATGTGTAATGGGTATTACGGATTGTGGCCTTATGGGTAATTAGCATTACGGCGTGCAGCTTTATGCGCAATGGGCATTAGGACATAGAACCTGTTGTTAATTTATTTGAATCCCACCACTGCGGGTAATATGTGCGGTCTGAAAGGGGCATGACCTGCATTGACCCATTTTAAGAAATGTTTTAAAGCAGGTCTTGCAGTGTGAAAGCAGAATTAATCAAACAGTTTTTTTAGGATATACAATTTTTTTAACCTTTTGGCTTTTCTCTGTATTATTTCTTCTTTTTCTTGTATGCTTGTTGTTTATATACACTGCATACAGTACCTTGAGAACTCAATAAAAGCTACTTTGAAACAGATGGTAGGATTTGTTTTAAGATTGTTTCGAGATTGGCTTCCTGACCTCCTTCATAGCTCTGAATTAGAGATGAGTGAAGCTTCCAGTTCAGTTTGGGGAAGGATTTGCCATCTAGTTGTAAGAGGCTGCAGAAATTATTCACAAATCCTTCATGAAAGGTTTTAACAAAAACGAAAAATAAAGCAACAAGTAGTTGTTAGAATAAGGGGACTTTACAGGACGTGGGCAGCCAGCAAAAAGGCAAAGGGAGCTCCCACTTATGTGTATACGATGATCACAGGCAGAACACTTCTCTCTCCATTTCACAGCACAGAACAGTTACACGTTGCCGAGACCATCTATACAGATACACGCTACCGAGTCTAACAAAATTAGGAATGTCTATGAGGAAAAAATACTTATTCCTCCCAACTGTCTTGATTACAGCTGGACAGTTTTGCTAATTGAAGGCTGTCCCTCCCACGAGTAGCAATGTTCCGTGGGCGGGGGGGGGCTGTTGGGGGGAGCCGAAGATCACTGAAGAGATGCCGTGCGCAGACGCACAACATCTCTTCAGTGCAGAGAGGAAGGGAGGGAGCCGGGGGCTGCCCAGCTGCCAGGGGAGCAATGGGCATGCCCCCAAACAGATGAAAATGGGGTTGGCCAGGCCCTGGGAAAATGGAGGGGGCGTGGCCACTGGCTGAGGCGGAGCCTCCGGGAGGGAATGTCCATGCCCCCTGACCAATGATGGTGTAAAGGAGGCGGGGTAAGTCTGTAGAGACGGGTGACTGTTTGGAGTGTCTAAAAGAAACTCTTACTGGAGCTGTGCAGCTGTGATTTGGGCTGACGTGTTTGTGGGGAAGCTATGGTGTATGAGGTAGGGAAAATAGATTGTAAGCTCCACTGGGGCAGGGACTGATGTGCAGGGGCGCCACTAGTAATGTTGAGGTCCGGGACTGACCTTTAGGCTTGGCCCTCCAGTTGCACCCCTCCCCTATCCAGGAAACATCACACTGTGACATAGGAGCAGGACCCAGGTGACATCACACAGTGACATAGGAGCAGGACCCAGGTGACATCACACAGTGACAGATGAGCAGCATACAAGACCCAGGTGACATGAGAAGGACCCAGGACCTATGAGCAGCCCACATGGCGGCTGGATCAGGGGCATGCAGGCATCACACACACGAGACACTGGCAGATTACACCTACAGATCTGTGCTCTAGAAACCCGGGCACCGTACTCACCACTGCACTGCGCGTCCATCCCCCGGTTATCGTGCTAAAAAAGGAATTTCTACTTTCCGCTGTGACTGCAGAGCAAAGTCTCTGCCACTAGGCATCACTGGAGACGTAGTCATAGGCCTATGCGTGTAATTACGTCATCCGTCAGCAGCCGCCCGGCTGCGCACGTCTAATGATTCAGTGTTGGGCGTTCGAGCGCTGCCGGGTGGCATTGTGCGGGTGCGGGGGGGGGGGGGCGTGAGGACAGCTGTACCCCTGGCACCCCCCTGTCGGCGGCCCTGCTGATGTGAATGGCCAAATAGTTTCTGTAAAGCGCTGCGGAATATGTGTGCGCTATATAAATAACTGCCAATAAATAATATAGACAGGAGACCCCTTTAGTTGGTTCTTGAGGTCATACAAAATTGCTTGGAATCGCATAACAGTGCTATACATTTTTCCCCTGCATTATATGGTCCCTGGCTGAAACAATTACTGGAAACAGGCGCCTCTGCGCCATCTTAGATGTGTGCGACTAAGCTTTACCGCAGTACATGTTCCTCCGGGAAAAATCCAAGCAGCTTTGAAGTAACATTTATCAAGTGAATTCTTTACAATTATACATAGCAGCTGATTGGTTGCCATGGGCAACTTCTCCCCTGGAACAGTCCTCAGGCTCCACCCTTTTCTCTGCTTCCTACATCTCCCTCTCAGTATCAACAATGTTTTGAGGAATATTTAGTCCAACTAAGCACAACAACAGAGGAACATAACCTGTAGTCAACTTACACATAAACGTATTTGTGCAGTGATGCAAATTGTTGTTGTTTGTGATAAGGTTGGTGGAAATTTGAATAATTCAACAACAGATACACAATACCCTATAATAGTAGCATGTTTAGTACATGTAGGGCCAGATGTATCAAGCTGCAACAAGTGATAAAGTGAAGAGTGATAATCAACCACTGGCGGATTCAGGGGGGGGGGCACCCGGGCACGTGCCCCCCCCTGTCATTTCAGACGGGTTTTTTTTGCTGCTGCCCGCTCCCCCGCTGTGCCCGCTCCCCCGCTGTGCCCGCTCCCCCGCTGTGCCCACTATCCCGCTCCCCCGCTGTGCCCGCTATCCCGCTCCCCCGCTGTGCCCGGGCGGGAGAGAGATGTGCTACTGTATAAAATTCACTTCTCCTGCTGGACCGCTAGCCAATGGGCGCTTGCCGTCCAGCAGCCAATCAACTGGCGGCTGCTGGACCGCGAGCGCCTATTGGCTAGCGGTCCAGCGGGAGATATGAATTTTACAAAGGATAGGAGCACATGTAATGTGCATTACGGTGTGTTGTATAATATGTGACGGGCATTACGATGTGTTATATAGTATGTAATGGGCATTATGGTGTGTTACATAGTATGTAATGGGCATTACGGTGTGTTATATAGTATGTAATGGGCATTACGGTGTGTTATATAGTATGTCATGGGCATTATGGTGTGTTACATAGTATGTAATGGGCATTACGGTGTGTAACATAGTATGTAATGGGCATTACGGTGTGTTATATAGTATGTAATGGACATAATGTATGGGCTTATGTGTAATTGGAATTACAAAGTTCACTAAAATGTGCAATGGACATTACGGTGTGTGGTATAATGTTGGTCCATGCCCACTTTTAACTGAGCAGGAGCCTCACCTACTACAAATTGAGAGGGAGGGGGGGCGCGAAACATGCCCTTGCTCCGGGCACCGTGGCACCTAGCTACACCACTGCCGCCACCTTATAGGAGACAGACACTAGAGGTACTGCTATACCTCTAGTGTTTGTCAGAACAGAAGAGTGCGGCCAGCGCTACCCGGAAGTGTGGATTTGGGTAGCGCTGGCGCGCTATTTAAATGGAACCCTTCACAAGCATGCACCCTGGCTCCCCCCTGGCAAAAAAAATATATCAATCCCATGGCATGGCAACAAGAATAAAACTCCTGGCAAGAAGCATGTAACCCCTGGCAACAAGTGATATTCCTCTGACAATAAGTATGTAGGTAAGCAGCAATTAAATGGTATAATATGTAATAGGCATTATTATGTTTAATGGGCATTTTGGTATTGGCATTATGTTTAATGGGCATCACAATGTATGGCATTGTGTTTTATGGGCATTACTTTGTTGGCATTATGTGTAATGGCCATTACAGTGTGTGACATTATATTTAATTGGTATTACCGTGTGTGACATTATGTGTAATGGGCATTACTGTGTACATTTTTGGCTCGCCGACGGCGCGCAATGTCCCTATTTATACATCATTATCTATACTATGGCTTAATCCATGTGGCGTTATCTGAGAATGCACACTGGCACTACTAACACCGCTCACTCCCATCCCCCCTGCCATGGTGCCCCCCCTGTCATTTTCTCCTGGATCCGCCCCTGTAATCAACCAATCAGCTCCTACCTGTCAAACCCAGCCTGTAACATGGCAGGTAGGAGCTGATTGGCTGGCTGTTTATCACTCTCCATTTTGTCACTTTTTGAAGCCTGATACCCTCTTATAAAGCCAATATAATTTTTATCCAGCATAACAAATTACAAAAGACAAATGTGTCATAACAAATAAAATTCAATGGAATAAAACAAAGCATTCTGCAGGCAGTAAATATTGCATGTGTATTCCTGTTAGCAAAACCAAGGCCTCAAGCGAGACAACCTCTGTAACGCAGAATGGTTTAACCTCGCCTATATATCCCTAGCACAGAAGTGATCCACAGGGAATTAAACAGTAAGTAACTTTATCCATTGGAACTCCACTACAGTAAATACTCATTAAATATAGATTTCTGATTTCACTTGTCTATCAGCTCTGATAACAATATGAATGAAAGTAAATGTAGCTTTACATATAAAACACATCTTTGGATGGTAAAATAGTATATACAAAGCATTCTTAGGAGAGGATTGTGTGGTGGGTGTCCAGATAATGGACTAGATGCACTAAGCTTCAAAAGTGATAAAATGGAGAGTGATAACCAACCAATCAGTTCCTGCCTGATGTTTTTCAAACACAGATTGACATGGCAGGTAGGAGCTGATTGGCTGGCTGTTTATCACTCTCCATTATATCACTATTGAAGCCTAGTGCATCTGGCATAATGTCTGTCTCATACTTGCCAACTCTGTTTATCCTCTCCTGGAGAAGCCACAGAGGAGACTTTCAGCATGCTTCTGGGGGCCGGGCCAGAGCCTGATGTCATCAAGCCCCACCCCCAAACACTAAAACTGCCACAATTTGCGGGTGTACGTGGAGGGGTGGGGCTAAATGGTGGGGTTGCCTATTTAGCCCCACCCCCTCCATGTACACCCAAAAATGCCGGTAGGAGGAGGCCGGGGGGGGGGGAATGCGGGGGACTCCCGGTGCCTGCAGGAAGATTGCCCACCCTTCCAGGGGTCAGGGAGGTGGACCTGATTTTCGGGAGCCTCCCAGCCATTCCGGGAGGGTAGGCAAGTATGGTCTTTGTTGTATTTATTTTTGCAAATTTGTTAAGCTATCTTACCTTCCTGCTCCCTCTCTCTAAAATCGGGACAGTTGTGGACAGTTGTGAGGTATGACCTTCTTTTCTTGACAAAAATAGCAATAGTAAAAGATATGATTATCAGAGCTGATGCCACATCATGCAGTGTAAGAGACAGGTGCTGTACATGCCCAGTGGAAGCAGCTTCTTCTACCTCTTAAATCTGAACCCTCAAACGGTGCACAGGACCAGAGAGTAGCTACCAGGAAGAAGAGACAGGACCCTTTCCTTGAGGTGGGAGAATGTGTGCTTAGAAAGTGCAGTGCTGGTCCTATTATGTTTGTGTATTTATTTATTATGGTATTAAACATACTTTACTTGACCACTTTATTTTATTATTATTTAAATATTTGATACAGTTTATACTATAGACCATCTATGCAGTTAAATATTAATATTAATCCGGTGTATAAAAAGATCAATGTATACATGACTGTCCAGGGTTGTTACTAGGTTGTTCTATAGCTCCCCCAGACTCCTGCACCTGCTCCAATGTTCCACAGAGCGGGAGATTGTGGACTGCATTTGGAAGCCCCCTTTAGAAATCTTGCATTTGCCACTAAGGTGTGCCGGTGTTTGATGAGATTTATAGATGGGTGGGAGCCTGCCGATCAATAAATTAGGGATGTCTATGAGGAAGACATCCTTGCTAACACTGTACCCAGTGACGTAAATTCATCCCAGCTGCACAGAGGCAAGATAAATTAGATAAAACTACAAATCCCAGCATGCCTTGCCACAGTTTTAACACTACCTTATAACAAAACTGTGGCAAGGCATTATGGGATTTGTAGTTTGACAACATCTGGAGAGCCACAGGTTGGCCTGGCCTGGCATAATGTGTAATGGGCATCACGGTGTATGGCGTAACAGGTAATGATAAGGCGGATCAAGGGGTGGGGCTGGGGGCGGGTCAGTGGGTGGGCTGGGGGTGTGTCAAGGGGGTGGGGACTTGTCCGGGAATCTCACAACACAAAGATGGTAACCCTACACCCCATTGCTAATCTGGCCCTGTTTGCAGCACATTTAAAGATAAAGGCAGGTTAAGAAATAAGCCAATGATCCAGTATTCCAGTATTCCTTGGACACCTATAAAATAAATCAAGGTTTCCTAAATCAGTTTAAGGTTGCAGAGTCACTGACAAGCAGAGCAGTAAAAAGACAAATACTGTAGGACTAAACCTATGCATTCTGTTTATGACCACGCACACGCACTGTGTACATGTGTACATATACTGTATACTTAGCATAAAGGCCAGACACTGACATTTAAAGTTTAGCCTTGGCTTCAAATCAAATTCTGTTTGGGTGATTGTATTATTAATTACATTGAACTTATTTGAAAGTCATCCTCCAGGCGGGGACAAGAGGAACAGCTAATACGCATATAATAAAATGACAGCCCACACTGAGCAGAGACAAAATTAATGTTTGACAGTAATAACAGAAGGTGTCAAGAAGATGTATAGGCAACATTACAGTAACTTGATCAAATACATGATATATTGGTATAAGAACTGAGACTACAGAACACGCTCATATTATGCTAAATGCGGGCAGCCCACTTCCAATCTTGTTGTCAGTAACATTTTAAAGTAGATATTAAAGTCTATAGGAGTTTAATGTTGAAAGACAACTTTGTATTATGAAAAACTAAAAAAAAGAAAAAAAATATAGCACAGTACATTTGCTGCTCTTTTACTTGAATTAATATCTAAATTGTATTCTTAGGAAACAGCACATTAAAGATCAAGTAAAGACATTTATGGACATCTCTATGAAAGACTACAGTATATATATATATATATATATATATATATATATATATATATATATATATATATATATATATCACAACGCATAAGGACATATCTAATGTGAGCAATGTCCAATATAGCAGGGTGGTGCTTCTCTATTTTGCATAATTCTGGGGTTATGGGAAATATTACACTTGTATCATTGGGTTGTAGTCTCCTGGATAACAGAAATCCAGATTTCTGATAGGTGAATTCATACACATGAAAAAAAAAAAGAAAAGAAAAAAAGGTTACAGTATCCTATTGGCGCACAGAGAGCCGCAGTGGGTACAGGGAAATGGAGGTCACCCAACCTTCAATACAAACGATTAATACAAAGAATGGTTTCCCCTGTCGCACACCGGGACACAGAGGATTTATTTTCTTCTTCTTTCTTTTAATAAAGAAAGAAGAAAATAAATCCTCTATTTCCTGTGAACAGGATCATACTATCCGCTAAGGACTATTTTTAGATACCCCCACTAGGTTGTGAGCGCGGTGTGCGACAGGGAAAGCCATTCTTTGTAGAATTCATACACATGACATAACTAACCTCTGAGATCATGTTTGTATATCGTTGTGGGCGTGGCTAAAGCTGTCTGACTAACCACTCGCTTAGCCACTTGTCAGTTTTGCGTTCAGTAAATTTTAGTTCGCAAAATTGGTTAAAAATCTACAAAAAAACGTTTAAAAACACAAAATCAAACCAAAATTGACCCTTAGTATATACTCCTAGTATGGATGCAAATGGTGATTGTCGCTATTTAAGTGGGATTCAAAAACCTGCCATGGCAGGGATGTCATATGATAGTAAATCATCTTTTAAATAAATCCTTTGACTGGTAGGACTAAGGAAATAAAATAAAGGTACTTGTTTCCTAGCACGGCCACAATCGCGGGCATCGGGTGTCATTTTTAGTGGTATATGACGCGACCGACGCGATGCCCCCTATTTTCCCATTGAAATGCATTGAAAACAGTCAAAATCGTGTCGGTCGCGTCGTATGCGGCTAAATAAAGGCTTAAATGGTGCAGACGCGATGCCCACGATTTCCCCATAGGAAACAATGTTAAATGGCTCAATGTACCCGCGATGCCCCCGATTTCCCATAGGGAACAATGTTAAATGCCTCAATTTCACCAAATCATCATAGGGACCAATGGTAAATGGGCCAGAAAGGCCCAAAAACACCCCTGAACAGTGAAATGTCCCCCCAAAAGTAGTTTATGCCACCCCACGATCAACGCGAACCCGAAGCGTGGCGAGCGGCGGCGGTACGCGTCCTCCGACCTTTTCATACCCCCACTATCCACGTCGGCGTGGAGTTGAGAATAGAATAGTGTGGCGAGCGCAGCGAGCCACCGAGCCCAAAGCGTGGCGAGCGGACGCGGATACCTTCACAGTTAAACGCGTCCCTTCGCGGGCTTCACAGGTATCCGCGTCCCCTCGCGGGGCGCGCTGCGCTCGCCACGCTTCGGGCGCGGTGGCTCGCTGCGCTCGCCACACTATTCTATTCTCAACTCCACGCCGACGTGGATAGTGGGGGTATGAAAAGGTCAGAGGACGCGTACCGCCGCCCCTCGCGGGCTCGCTGCGCTCGCCACGCTTCGGGTTCGCGTTGATCGTGGGGTGGCGTAAAATACTTTTGGGGGGACATTTCACTGTTCAGGGGTGTTTTGGGGGGGTTTCTGGCCTATTTACCATTGTTTTCTATGGGAAATCGGGGGCATCGCGGCTAAATTGAGGCTTTTAACATTGTTCCCTATGGGGAAATCGCGGGCATCGCGTCGCGACCATCGCACCCGATTTTTTAGTGCATGCGATGGCCGCGATGCCCCCGATTTTCCCTTACGATGCCCACGATCATGATCGTTGTGGCCATGCTAGGAAACAAGTACCAAAATAAATGTAGACGGTGACTTGTTTGCTTCAGTACAGTAGATTGCATACACAGTATAGGCCATTTTGATAAGAAAGTTGTTAGTGGCCCCTTCACTTAGGGGCCCCTTAGTGGCAAGATCCTCAGCAAAGGCCCTGATTCCAATGTGGTTGGTATTACTGTACAACCAGAGTTGAATTAAGGTTTGTCTGTGCCCCGGGGCAACCAAATTAAGCCCCAACCTACCCCATCTCCCTCTTTGTCCCTGAATACCGAACTCCTGATGGTGTGCTTCTCTGCTGTCCTACAGTGCAGGCGCTGACTGCACAGATAAGAGCAGCTCCCAAGTCAGGGGTATGGATGTCACATAGTACATAGGGACAGATGTATTAAGCCTTAACAAGAGATAAATGCAAGGGTGATAAGGAGAGATAAACGTCCAGCCAATCAGCTCCTTACTGACTTTTTCAAACACAGCCTGTAACATGGCAGTTAGCAGGTGATTGGCTGGACGTTTATCGCTCTTTATCACCCTTGCATTTATCTCTTGTTAAGGCTTAATACCTCTGCCCCATAGTTACATAACTGATGAGGTTGAAAAAAGACACCAGTCCATAAAGGGCAACCTGTATTGCAGTGGTTCATAACCGTTGTTGAATCATGGCACCCTAGAGCATCAAAATGTTTTCAAGGCACCCCTAGGCCAAATGTTTCTAAGGCCAGTATTCAATGGCCGGGGGTCGCGGGCGGCAGCGAATCCTGTGTAGGATTCGCTGCTCTTTCGCCATGATTCTCCCTGCTGGGAGATTCGCCGGCATTCGCCCATCCACTGTATTCAACGCGTCAGGGACTCTTCGCCCCTGACAGCGATAATTACCCCCTGCGGCGAATGGCACTCGGCTCTCTCCCTGGCTTTCTCCCCTGCTGCTGCGGCCAGGGGATTGAGCGGAGACATGGCGGGGGAGCGCGCTGATGCATCCAGGAGCCCCGCACAGCCTGAGGACGGGGACGGGTCCAGCAGCAGCAGACCTCCGGCTCCAGCAGTCCCAGCGCTGACATCTGCTGTCACCGCGCTGTGGCTGCTGGAGCCAAAGGTCTGCTGCTGCTGGAGCCGTCCCCGTCCTGAGCCTGGCAGCGCTCCCTGCGACATCAGAGCGCTCTCCCGCCAGGACACCAGTCGTCACATCCCCCTGCCGGGACTCCTGACTCGGGCATCTACTCAGCAACAGGGACAGCAGCCGTGGCTCGGGAGATCCCGGAGCGGTGCACCACCGAGCAGAATCAGCAGGAGGCTAGACTCGGGCAGGAGGAGTAGACCCCGTAAGTCCAACATGTGTTCATTGTTTCAGCATCTTCCCCCCACCCCCCAATGTATGCAGGTGCCCTGATCCCCAGGACCTCACTGGTCTGATTCTTCTAGTCACAGCAATGTCACATTATTGTATGCAGTACATGACAGCTGTGCTGTAGCAGAGCTTCCCAGCTGCATCAGGCTCTGCAGTGCTCCCAGCCCCACACAAATCAATGAGGAATCTTATAAATTAGATAGTAAATACCCGATACCATCAAGTCATGGCCTGTCTTTGCAGTGTGTCTGAGGAATTGCAGCCTCCCTGACGCAGCCCCCCCCCCCCCCCCCCCCCCCCCCCCGCCGTATGGTACGGTAAAAAAAAAAAAATTAAATTAAAAATATATTTATGTGATCCTTGTCCAGTAAAAAAAATAGCAAGACTCTTCAAATAATTAAATGACTGATTTTTTTACACCCCAAAAAAATTAAAAAAGCCTTTATTTTGAAAGATGACATTCCAGTTCCCCCAAAAAAGATGCCGAATGCAAATTTGAGAATCATGGCAAAAATCACTGGAGAAAGCAGTTCTCCATTTCAGCATTGAATACACTCCCGGCGAATTCCACTAAAACCCCCATTGAAAACCACTGGAGAATCGTGGAGAATCACAAACAGAGAGTCGCCAGACATTCGCTCTTCATTTGCAGAGAAGTGTGTCCATTGAATAGGGTGAATTGTTTTTCCTGTGAGAAAATTCCCTGTAAACCCGGGGAATTGCCTGATTCCCCAGAAAATATGGAGAATCAGAGGCATTGAATACTGGCCTAATTGAGAAATGTCAAAAAATATATAACATTAAGTACATTGTGTTTATATGTCACAGTTATCTGGCGAGGGACAGGATTTGCTTCTGTTTGTCCACATATATTATGATTGGCAGCCCCCAGCACTGATTTTCCCTGTTACATTGCCCATAAATAATATGAATTGATCTTGGTCCACCAACCCAAGGCAGCCCTGCTAGTGCCCTGTGGCACCTCGGGGTGCCTACGCACACAGTTTGTGAACCACTGCTATATTGAATCTCCTGCAGTCCCTATCTTAAATTTGTAAATGATCCAGATATAGCAACCGCCAATCTGTTTCAATCCAGAAATCCCTCATGAACCAAGATGGCCGTCCTAATTCTCTTTGGATCCACTACTATACATTTTTAACATAACTCAGTCCTGTAACCCAGGACACTCTTTTCTGCTAACATTTTGGCTAACCCTTTCTTAAACATATCAACTGAGTCTGCTATCATGGGTATGGGTCATTGGGTCGACCAAATTAAGGTCGACATACATTGGGTCAAACACTTATTGTCGACACATGAAAGGGGTCGACATGGCTAAGGTCAACATGGTCAAAAAGGCCAACACAAGCATTAGGTGGACAGTCAAAAGATCGACATGGGTTTTGCATGTCATTTTTTTGTCCCGAATGTTGCCATCCTTCGGGCTCGGTGACTTGCCACACTCGCTCCATGCTCTAGTGGATGGTAGGGCATGGAATACCTCCTGTCGGCACATGTTGGCTCAACCTTTAGACTGTAGCATGCTTGTTTTTGGTCCGTAAATGCATAACCTTACATTCCTCTATGTTAAACCTCATCTTCCATTTGGCCACCCAATCCTCCAGTTTATTCAAGTCCCGCTGTAGAGAAACGACATTCTGCTCTGATTATATTACATTACACAGTTTAGTGTCATCTGCAAAAATAGAAACTTTGCTCACTAAACCATCACCAAGGTTATTAATAAATATATGAAAAAGCAGTGGCCCCAGTACAGAACCTTGAGGTACACCATTTACAACTTTTGACCAATTTGAAAATATTCCATTTACCACAACTCCATGTTCCCTATTCTCTTTTGACTCATGTTAAAATGATGTTTCCTAGTCCCAACTCCATTATTTTACAGACCAACCTAATGTGTGGCACAGTATCAAAGGCCTTTGCAAAATCTAAGTAGGCCCTATATCCTGCACTGCCATGGTCTGAACACCAGTGGCGGTTTTTACCTATGGGCTGCAGGGCTGCAGACACCCCAGGTAAAATCTGCCACTGTAGTGAAGCCAGATGCAGTCTGTGAGACTGCATTGGCTTCACTGTGACTGGCAGTGACTTCGAATTCGAAGTCCGACCTGCCAGTCACAAAGGAAGTCCCATTGGGAGATGTTCCCTCCCTCCGGGACGCCTTTGTGCCGGCTGCCGTGCAAAAACGGCAATTGCGCATGCGCAGTACCTATATCGGTACTGCTCATGCGCTGGTCACAGTGCCTGTCATTTGTATAGTACAGGCGCCGTGACCAAGATTGCCCAAGCAGCCCATAGAAGCTGGCCGCATGCGCAGTACACATGTTTGTACTGCGTATGCGCCAGTCCCGGCGCCTGTCATCACAGCACAGGCGCCGGGGACGGGAGAGGAAGTAATGGTGACAGGGGGAGGGGGGTGCCTGAATTGAGACACCGCCGCTGTGGCCAGAGGCAGCCCCCCTCCCCCAATAAGGTACAAGCCGCCACTGCTAAACCCGTTTATACACGGGACTCAGCCCCAGTTAAAAAAAATTCTCAATGTGGGAAAGTTATATAGCCACTTTATCTTTGGAGGTGAGACAACAAATACATAAAAGCCTAAAAGACACATCCTGGTACCTGTTGCGCACAATATACGAAGACCACCTATAACTGTATTATAATTTCTATATTTCACCACTTTCTAAATTATCGGAGGCGTGCTGGGGGGAATGAGGGGGGGGTGCATACTGTACCCTTTGAATTTTATTATTAGATTTATTTATTTATTCTATTGCTTTTCATTATAGCATTTGTTTTCATAACCGACCTGAAACGTTAGTTATTATTTCTGGCAAACTTCTAGAACTTCACTCCATTGCTGAATGTTGATTACTATATTATAGCCATCTCTACGGTTCATTTGAACAAAAATTATAACAATTTCACCCCTTGTATGATGTATGTGTTTAGCCATTTATTGTAAAATCAATAACTCTGTAATGTAGGGTACACACCACGACGACCCACTCACGATGCACATTGTGAGCGGGTCGTCAGTGTTTCTTCAGACCCGCTCACGATGATGCAGGGGGGCACGACCAGCTCACGATGTGCACCGTGAGTGGGTCCGATCTGATGGCGAAGAAACAACACGAATTTTAGCAGCGCTTGACAGTGAGTGACACTGAATGGTAAAAAATTTAACAATTTATTAAACAATTAAAATACAGTCTAAATAAAGATAAAAACATATCCACATAATAATGGGGGCAATAGGGGGGCAAGTGTTGGTAGGACTGAAATGGTGAGGAGGACCAAATGGTAATATGACCTGCTCTGATCCGTGAAGTGATGAAGTGTTCGATATACTTGTGTCTTTAGATTATCGTCTGTATTTGCGTAGGATGGTTTTCTGAGAATACCTATCTGAGAGTTGTAACTGATATTATTAACCATCACTAATAATGAATTGTTATTAGGGTATCGTCTATCCTGATCATTAATGCCACCACTACCTATATGGTGATGAATGGTATTATGTGTATTCAATTAGCCAGTCGAATGTCCTATATCTACTCAATATATTAATTGTTCAGTTATTATTAATTATTAAATTCTTCTAAAATTAGTATTTTTTATTATTTATTATTATTATTTTTTGTTTAGTATATTTAATTATTTATTCATATCTTTTAGTTTCCATTATATAAATATTTTGACCATCATCATTTACTATTTTTTATTTCTGTTGCTGTGTTTTATATATATATTTGTGTTCGAATGAGGTATATATAATTATTAAATGATTAACTTTCCAAAAGGAAGTTAGTGCCCATCGAAATAGTTCCCCCTTAGTGAAACCAGGTGGAAACACATCACTTCCGGCCACACCAACCCGCGATATGCGGTGATAAATTGAATAACAAATGTGCCATAAGTATCAATCACGTAACGTCACATCCGGTTTGACAAATTATATTTTATTCCACTACACCTCCACAAGCTGTTATAGATGACGCACAGTCAATAAACATGCCGATACGTCAGTTCCGGTAGGGGAACATAGACGCACGCAACACTATGTACTACTTCTTGATTTCTGGGCTGTGCGCGACTAAGAATCTGCCGATACGTCACTTCCGGTAGGGGGATGTAGATGGATGTAACACCACACATCACATCCTGCCCTCCGGGATGTATAGATAGATCGCCGGTGACCACAATACGTCACTTCCGGCAAGAGGGGAAAATAGATGTGACACTTCTCTGACATCATAACCGGTGGAACCACATATACGTAAGTGCGTTCCAATAAGCAGGAAGCACCACACGCTCATTCCCATTGGCCGAATATCGGCTTTACACATCCGGTCTTACGTTTTAATAAAATTCTTCATATTTATCTTTCTGCCTTTTTCAATAAATATGTACTACTACGATCAAAATATACTGTTGATGTCTCGGTTACCCAGGGCCCTATGGATGATGATAATATGATTCTAAAAGCCTGGTTTAAACACTAAGCTATCATAGCCTGACCCGGAAGTAATCCATATATATTAAATTTTTCGTCTTTTTTATGTTTAAGTGTATGTATAAATGTTTCCAATTTAGATCAATAGATTAGTCAGAATGAATTATATGTCTGTCTCCACCATAATTTATTGTTTTTATGTCATGTAACACATATCCATTGCCCAATTATGCAAATTGATGCAAGGGAGTCTGGGTATATATATGGGTGCCCAGACAAAGGACAGTCACCTTGATAAAGCTGGAATTCAGTCCCAGCGAAACGCGTTGGTGCTAACAACTCCCCCCTCACCTTGGTTTGGACTCTGAGTGCACTTTTGGACCATCTCCTGCCTATTCTTCTGATTGCCGTTTTATTTCATCCAACCACCCGATCTGGAAAATATACATCCCCACTGGAACCACCTTTCGCACTACTGGTCGAGGTTTAAGATTGGTCCTACTTCAACATCTTTAAGGACCGATCCCTCCAGCGATTTTCCAGACAATCTTGGACTGTACTCCATCGGGACTCACTTCACGGATCAGAGCAGGTCATATTACCATTTGGTCCTCCTCACCATTTCAGTCCTACCAACACTTGCCCCCCTATTGCCCCCATTATTATGTGGATATGTTTTTATCTTTATTTAGACTGTATTTTAATTGTTTAATAAATTGTTACATTTTTTACCATTTAGTGTCACTCATTGTCAAGCGCTGCTAAAATTCCTGTTGTTTCTTCGCATTTTCTAAGGGTTGACCACCCCTTATCCTAGCAGCCGCTTTTTAAGAGGGCCACTCTGGTACTAGCGCTCTATTTTTCAACACAGGTTGAACCTTTCCGTCCGATCTGATGGCGACCCGCACCCGGCAGTATGGTCATTCTTCAGATCCTACCTGCAGCAGGTAGGATCTGAATAACGACCGACCGACCTGCGGGACCGCGCATCGGATCGGTATCGGTCCACACCAGGACAGAAAAGGGCCCAATCACCACACAATCTACATCCAATTGGTCGGAATTGGATCTAGATTGAGGGGATCGGGCCCTAGTCATCCTGGTGTGTACCAGGCATTACACCATGTTATACATCTCTTTCGAGGTGACGTTCATCTATTGTAACGAAACATTTCATTTATGTACCCAAAAGTGCTTAATAAAAATATGATTTAAAAAAAGAGGTGTGAGGGGTTTAAGGTGAGTTAAAGCAGACGTTTGGGGAGTTATACATCTTTAGTAAGAGGAAGAACAATTCAACGGGAGCATCAGAGGGGAACCGCTGAGACAGGTGGAGTTGTAGATGAGTTGTGATGGGCAACAGTTAATTAGGGGTCCGTGCAGATGGTATTTTGTAGATACAGTACTCAAGGTGTATGACCTGATGATGGGGATTTTTTAATAAGGGGCACAGAAAAGACTGTATTTCGGAGATAGAGAACTGTAGCTGTGCGACCTTCTGATGCAGGTCAAACAATACTATAAGCTGCATTCACTGAGATAACCGTTCCAGATGAGCCTTAACAAGTGTAGAGAAAAAAGTGGAGATGAAGCCAGTCGGCCCCTAACTGCCATGGTGCAGGCAGTGTTTGAGAAATGACAGTTAGGAGATGATTGGCTGGTCCTATTTCACTCTCCACTTTAAGTTTTAATACATTTGGCCCTTAATCAGGACAGTGCATATTGGGTTGATCGGTAAATATATAAATAATAGAAAGGGTGGGTGATTACAGTATATATAGATTATTGGTACCTTAATAAGATAATGATAATCAATAATGTGGTTTCTCCTAATTATGCATAAATTATAATTCAACTTCCTCTCTCTACTTTGCATATGCATCGCTTGTCTGCGAGTGCCTTTGGCAAATTTCTTCCTTGCCGAGGCTCCCGTAGCCTGAGTGACAGGCAGGGGGCGTTTCGAGGTGGACTCCTGGCGTTTCATGGGCTTGCTACCCCAACTTTTGCTGGGACAGACAGGGCAGGGTACAGGGAAAGCTGGGACTGAGCTGCCTTAGGGGAGAAGGGGGCAAGGCTTGATCCACCTACCTAGCAGGGTACAGAGAAAGCTGGTAGTTGGTTGCCTGAGTAGAAGAAGGGGGTGGCTTGGTACCCAACGTGCATGGGAAAGGGCTGCCTGAGGGGAGAGAGGGGGCAGAGCTTGCTCCCCCAATCTGGGACACACTGAGCAGTGTAGATGGGAAGCAGAGGACTGCCGGCTCTCTCACTCTCAGCCCATTGTGGGGTGGGGCGTAGGCACTGAAGGTTGCAGGAGGGCCGGGCCACTGGTAAACTGTCCTGCCCCAATCTGGGACACCACTGAGGCTGCTTTAAGGAGCCCATAGACGCTCCGTTTTAGCCGGCTCCGTTTTGTACTATGCGATGCGCGCTCCTGCGCATCACATAGTACGGTACAAAAAGTATGTGCTGCACATACTTTTTGTACTAGGTACACATTGTATCGGATCGCAGTGCATGCACAAAGCATGCACAAGGGATGCAATCCGATACGAGGGGTACTTTAAAAGTACAAAACGGACCGGCAAAACGGACCGTGTATGGGGGGCGTTTACACTCATATTGCCTTTGCCTGTGTGACAGGCCGTGCAGCCGGCAGCAGCAAGCTAGCAGAGCAGGGAAAGCGCCTCTTCAGGCCTGCACTGCTGGGTGGCACAGGTGGGCAGCGAGGAGCAGACGGGGGGCGGGTGAGCTTGGCAGGATATTGGCAGACAATGGAAAAAAAAAAACTTGGCCTGTCAAGGGGGTTTCTGGGCAACCAGAAACCCCCCCTGTGTGCACCACTGATATGTGGCTTTGGCTCTTATTCAGATCTGATCGCAGTACAAATTTGTTTGGAAAATGGGCAAAACCATGTGCACTGCAGGTGGGGCAAATGTAACATGTGCAGAGAGAGTTAGATTTGGGTGGGGTGTGTTGAAACTGAAATCTAAATTGCAGTGTAAAAATAATGCAGCCAGTATTTACCCTGCACAGAAACAAATCTAAAGCCCTGTACACATGTATCGATTTTTTTTCCCCGATTTTCGATTCGATTTTGCTTATAGAAGCATCCTAAACGAAATCGAATGGTTTTTGTGTCACTTTGAATCTAGATTAGATTCGATGCGCGCTCTCGTTTTCACAAAATCGAACAGAAAAATCTACTGTGCAGCCACGGAAATATCGAATTCGATCTAGTAAATCGAATGTGTACAATGTACAATGAATGTATATCAAATTCAATATCTAATGCTAAAGTACAGATCTAATCAGTGGCGTAACTATAAATTTTTCTCCCCCAAGCCAAAATAGTTTTGGGCGCCCCCCCCCCCCCCCTATAGTGCCCCTTACACATTATGCCAAACAACATAATGCCCCTCACACTATGTCAGACCATAATGCCCCTCACACTATGTCAGACCATAATGCCCCTCACACTATACACCACACCGTAATGTTACTTACACTACATGCAAAACATGAGCAAAATGTAATGCTCATTACACTATATGTCTAACACCATGATGTTGTACACTATACGCACACACTGTAATGCTCCTCAGACTATACTATGTGTCCATGCCTGCCCCCCCCCCCCCCCCCCCCCCCAGCAGAGATACAGAACATATACCTTATACCTGTTGGACTGGCAGGTAATGCATGTGCGTGTGTGCGTACATACAACAGTGTAATTAGTTAGTATCACTCCCTCCACCTCCCCATTCTGCCTTACACACAAATTCCCCTTCCCCCATCCACCTTAAATAATTTATCACAATGGCATGTACTATTTTCCAACTAAACTTACTGCATATTGTGGGAGTGGAGGTTCTTATAAGCTGTACTGCTATCCGCACGCTGCGCTCTCTGCTTGCCTTAGGAAGGAGCTGGCCGGGTCAGGCATAGGTAAGGGCGCCGGGGACAGCCGAGGTCTGCGTCCAACGCAACTGTTTCCTGCCCAGTGCCCAGCTTTAAACAACCGCCGGCAGAAGTGACCCGCAGAGTCCGGTCACCCGGGTAAGTAAAGGAAGGAGGAGGAGCGGAGCCAGGGAGCGCATATCTGGGAAGCCGGACGTAGGGAGTGATGCTGCTGCGCTGCTAGTCTGGGCAAAATGCCAGAGAAAGCATCGGGCAGCACCGCGACGCTAATAGCTATAAAGTATACTGGCCAGGGGACAGATCATCTCACACGGCCCCACGGCTCAGCACACTGAAGTATTGTTTGTGTGAGGGGTTGTCTCCAATCACTGGCTGCCGGAGCCCACACAGCCCCTGCTCCCCCAAGCGGCAGCGGAGGCTGCCTTACATTAGCTACGCCCCTGGATCTAATGCCAAATCGAATGGAAAGATCTAATGGAAAATCAAATCTAACATCGAATCAAAAGAAAATCGATGTGTGTGTGCAACTGTCTCTATACATGTTACATCTGCCCCACCTGCAGTGCACATGGTTTTGCCCATTTTCCGAACAAATTTGTACTGTGATCAGATCTAAATAAGGGCCTTTGTGCGTGTGTGCGTGTGTTTGTCTGCATATATGTGGCAGTGTGTATGCATGTACGTAAGTGCCTGTGTGTGTATATATAAGGCTGCATACCTCCCAACTGTCACGATTACAGCGGGACAGTCCCGATTTTCGGGTCCTGCCCCGCTGTCCCACCCGCGGCAGGCATTGTCCCGCTGCGGGGGGTGGCAGTTGGGAGACCCCCCAATCTAATAGAATAGACGCTGTGCGCATGCGCACAGCGTCTATTCTCGTATGAAAATGAGGTTGCGGCTAATTAGCATAAGCCGAGCCCTCATTTGCATACGCCCGCCCCCTTTTCGGGCGCTCGAGTGTCCCTATTTCCCCAACACAGAAGTTGGGAGGTATGAGGCTGTGTATGTTGCTATGAGTTTGTTGCTGCGTGGCTGTGTGTGTGTGTGTGTGTGTGCGTGCGTGCGTGCGTGACCTGGAACATGCCAGTCCCTTTACTAGTTTACAATATTATTATGAATAGTTATCCTATCTACAAGGCATGTGACCCTTTATTTGGCTTGGCTGCTGGTGTGTTGGTGTTGAAGAAAGGAAGGAGGGGCTCCATTGTTATTTCACCTCCGGGCACCTGGTGTGAACTTATGTCGCTGCATAGTGGAACATGAGACCCACTGGGCAGAGGAGTCCTGCCACCGCTGGAGCCAGCACTGGGGCCCAGGAGACTCTCCAGCACAAATAAGGCCGCAGGCTGCGTAAGTGAGACCTGGCGGTGCTGGGAAAAGGAGTTCGGGATGCACGAAAACAAAAATGATGTAAATAAAACTGTTTTGGGGATTTTTGCTGCATGTCTTATATCTAAATGTAGATGAGCCCCAAAGCAGTTAGTAAGAGCTACTATACTTGGTAAAGTGCTGGGAAATGGTGCTGATAATTCACTGTAAATGTATCTATCTCTCATTCCTTTTTTCCCAAAAAATGTAACAGTGTAATGTGGGCAAGGTGACATGAGGGAGATTGCTAGACTAATGAGGGAGAGAGGGAGATTGCTGCTATTTCAGGGAGTCTCCTGCAGAATGCAGGAGGGGAGGTAACTATGATGTAACAGTGTAATGTGGGCTAGGTGACATGAGGGAGATTGCTAGACTAATGAGGGAGAGAGGGAGATTGCTGCTATTTCCGGGAGTCTCCTGCAGAATGCAGGAGGGTAGGTAACTATGAGCAAACCTAGAATTAAAATGCTCATGTCAGGCCAGGTATTTCACTTTTTAATTTCACACCCAACTATCTATCTTTCTGCAGGTTATATAATGTTATATAAAGTTTTTCTTTTTACAAATATTAACAGTAATTTCTGATTTCATACTTGTGTTCATGTAAAACCCGACACTATACTCACACCTAATGTAACTTCAGAATAAAGTACAAAAGTTCCTAGAATTCCTAATCTTCAACCATGGGTAAGTTTTTCCTTTATGTATAATTGATATACGACTGAAGGTTTCTCCCTGTGTCTCCGTCTCTCCCACACACTGTAATCTATAAACCAATGTCATGAGGAGTACACTATGATTACCCCCCACCTCGTGTCACTGCCTGTGACACACTATTCAACAAATCTCTTCCAATTAAATACACTCCCCTGTTGGTTTAGAGAGGGCGAGATGAACATGTCCTCTACTGAGTCACTTTCATCCAAATGTTACTGTTATAAATAATTCCTGGCTCTGGATGTGGAAGGATGATTACTTTGTATTGCTGTCACATTGCGCTTGATTTGTTCTGCTCTGTCTGACATTCTCTAGTAATGGTCCAAGTTTCAGCATTTGCACAAAACTTTTCCCGCAATCTTGTGCTTATATATGTCAATGGAATTGGCGTAACCTATAACTGTTCCATTAGCTGCAGCCGGCGTTGCCTACTGACCGCTGTCTGCTGCTTGTCCAGCTGTGCATCAGGAGTCTGGCTGACAGGCAGACCGCCACTGCAAAGACATCAAAGTTTTATTATATACTGTATACTGTAGGTAACCCTTGAGCTGTGTATCTGTATACGCATTTATGATCCCACAAATATATATATATATATACATATATATATGTATATAGTGTTCAGGTGCTTAGTGAGGTCTTCATGTGTGGGACAGGGACAACTAATGTGTGTTTTATTTTTTTTATATTGTGGGGACTATTTTTTTTCTTTCCTGTGGGGGTCAGTGTGTTTTCAGTTTTTTTGTCTATTTAGGCCGATGCATAAAATAGCTATAGTGGCTGCATGGGGTGTCAGTGTTCCATATACTAAAGCGGGCCCTGGATCCAGATGATAAATTTCTATAGCAATTCTTATATTCGCCTACTAAACATTCGGGTCCAACATATTGGAGCCTGTTTGGGGTGACATTCCATTTTCAGTGAGGGGTATTTGTGCCTCATGTTATAATAGTAAGGGGCCGCTGTACAGAGCCGGCCCTAGCCTAAATGACGCCCTAGGCAAGATTTTGGCTGGTGCCCCCCTAGCACCGCCACTAGTTCCGCCTCTGACCCTGCTCCCCTTTCCCAGCACCATCAACCCTCATCATAGCAGTCATCATTTTGCCCCTACCCGCAATATTTTAAAGAGAAACAGTGCACACATTCGGTGCGCAGCCCAAACAGGGGTGTGTTCTTGCTGGGAAGGGGCATGGCCACACAATAGTACCCCCAATTCAAATTATGCCACACAGTAATGCAACTTTATTCACATTATATCATGCGATGGTGTCCCTTATTCACGTTACATCACACAGTAGTACCACTTTACCTTACGTACATTACTCCTCACATTATTCACATTATACCCTTAGAAAAAAACACTGAGAAAATATTGTATTTTAAGCACCTCCATGGCCACACTGCAACCCAGCACAAAGCCGTGTGTGCTGGGCAGAGGAGAAGAGCGGCAGCTGCTGCTGTCAATTAAGGGGAGGGGGCCCGGGGGCCCTACTGGGACCTTCCATCAGACTTTGGCCTGGGTAATTTGTACCCCCTACCCCTTTCTCTTGGCACCCCTGATAATACCACACAGTAATGCCCATTACACATGACACACATTATTAATGTCCTTATAACCATAATGCCCCTTACACATTATGCCAACCTTTATTAATGCCCTTCATACACATAATGACACATATAATGCCCCTTACACATATGTTGCACATTATTAATGCCCTTATACACATGACACACATAATGCCCATTACACATATGTTGCACATTATTAATGCCCTTGTACACATGACACACATAATGCCTGTTACACATGTCGCACATTATTAATGCATTTATACATGATACACATAATGCCCATTACACATATACCGAACACTGTCGCACAACCAACCCACCCGCAGACAGCACTCGCACAGCCGCTAACACTGTGACCTCTCCTTGGATACAGATGTTTCCTCATACATCTTGTCTCAATAGGCCATGCAGCTCCTGGCCAGTTCTGCTAACGTTGGGTGCCTTTTTTTTGCTGAAAATTCATCTTATTTGCATTGTTATGACCAGCACACACAAGGAGCTTCCGATGATTAAAATGATATGCAGCATGCCTATATTCTGTGTGCGACTGTGGCTGTACCTGCATACGGAATGCAATGTTACAGTGATTTCCATGAATACACTATTTCATATGATTTCCATGAATACACTATTTCACAGCCTCACTCACACACAGAATATAGGCATGCTGCATATCATTTTAATCAGCAGACGCTGCTAGTTCCCCTAGGCATTCCAAATGCCCTAGACAATTGCCTAGTTAGCCCTATCGCCAGGAGCAACTCCATTGAGAGCTGCTCCACCTATATAAAAAAAAAATGAGATATTTTGACAATAATTACACAACATGCTTTTCTAGTGTCCTAATTTAATATTGTATAACTGAATAACAAGATAGTCGTAGATTTTAACCATTCATTCCAATAACCCCATCACCTTTATTTATACACCTGAATAATTTCCCTGCATCACTGTGCTTTGGAATATAACCCCCATGTTCGACTCTCACTACAGTAACTGGATATCTCTCTTAGATATACTGTAACACTGACAGTAATGTATGCCTGTATCTCTTCTGATTATCATAATAAGAATGTGTTCCTTTCCCTTCCTTGTAATATTCTCATTTCACTTCTCATTACTTTATTTCCTTCTGATACTCCTCTTTCCCAGGGTGTAAATTAAGATATCTTTTCAAGATGTTCATTTTTTTTTCTTTCCACAGATGAAAAATAGCTGAGAAGAAAGAAAATTTGAAGTCCAGTAGCAAAAAGAATTAACCAGTAAAACAAGAAATAAAGAATATTTTCTTGCCAGAAGCCAATTAACCGACTAGTTTGTTTTGCAGGGGTTTATTGAATGCAATACTGAAGCAGAACACATTTTTTTTAAGTTGTACCAAGCAAATACATGTTAGTTGTCATGGCTACAACAGACGGCTAAAGTCTGATATTGAATTAGTTGCTATTGGTGACGGTGTTACCTATGAGTATGTAAAGCAGTGGTTACCAACCTTGGGTACTAAAACCCCTGGGGGCACTATGCAGACCGTTTTGGGGTACTTGAAAATAATATTGGTAATGACGGAAGAAGAAGTCTCCCATTGCCGTGGAGACTAACCATGTTGCGTCACTTCCGGTTCCGTCTGAATCCTCATCAGCCTCTCCTTGCTCCTCTCGCTTTTGCCCGACAAGCGATCCACTGGGACCCACCTGTGCTGTCCTCAGCATCAGCAATGCTCTGCCTCGCACTGACACAGATGAAGGAACCCCATAGACAGTACTATTTATATCTATTAACAGATTTTTATATAGCGCAGCAGCAAATTCCATTGTAGAGTATTATTGGGAACAGTGATACAACAAACTGGGTATTTACAGACAGTTAAAAGGGTAGGAGGGCCCTGCTCGCAAATTTCCAATCTATAGCAGGCGGCCACACACAGGAGGACCTGACCCCTGACCACACACTACTCCTAAATATAAGGACACGCATACTGCCCACTTCCACTCCACTCAAAAGTACTGTGGATGTTTCAAATTAAGGGGCGTACTCATAAATGAAAAGCCTAATCAAGGGGTATGGGAGAGAAAAAAGCTTGGGAACCGAGTGTCACGGATCTGCTTATTCAAGCTTACATGACTTGTGATTCTGCTGTTTCTCAGTCTCAGTCTGAATCAGTTCTGTCTGCATTCATGCTGACAGTCAGTCTATGCATTGCTGGCTCTTTGATTGTGCAGCTGAGTAGAATCCAGTCTGAATCTGAAATCACCTGTAACCATTTGCTGTCCTGTTCCCTGTTGCTCACCTGTTAAATTCACACTGAAGTCTCCTGGATTCATGCCTCAGTTTGCAGATTGCCCTCTGTCCTTTCCTCCAATCAATGCAAGGCAGGGGGTTAAATATCCTGCTCACAGACACAGAAACTGCCTTCAGCAACTTGTCTTCCTGCTGCATGTGCTGGATGCTCTGCGCTGTTCAAGCTTGCTTCCTGGAGTCACAGCGTGAGTCTTCAGCGTTCAGCTCCCAGAGGCTCTGCTTGTCCGGCTGGTCCAGCGCTCCTGGTCAGGTCTACAAATAGTCCTATTCCTGCTCCTCTAGTTCCTGTGTTTATCCTCTGTATTCTTCAGTTACCTGTTATATACCAAGTGGGCCATGCTTAGTTGCTGTTTTCTTCACTTATCTTTTATATGCCAAGTCGGCCATTTTAGTTCTATTATCTCCGTCACCTGTTCCTGCGTCAACACCAAGTCGTCATTTCAGTTATCTCCGTCACCTGTTCCCGTGTCAACACCAAGTTGGTCATTTCAGTTCAGTTATTCCTGTCACCTGTTCCTGTGTTAAAGCCAAGTCAGCCTTTGGTTTCCAATATACAGTCGGAGTGTCAACACCAAGTCGACACGTTCAGTTCCGTTATTTCATGTGTTCATTCTACGGAGGCCTACCCGGTCGTCCCAGTTATACTCCAGCCTGTCGCAGCCAGTTGGCCTTTCATTTGTCCCACTTGCCTTCCGACCAGAAACTCCTACGTCAAGTCCTCAACTGCGCAACCTCTCACCGTCAGTGAGCACTTCTAGCGAGGGGCCGTGTCCTGCTGTCCAGACACAGCGAAATCCAAAACTCCTTGCGGAGGTCCCTGACGAAGACCGCTGGGCAGTTAGACTCTGCACCCTCATCAAGAAGTTCAGCCAAGTCTCACATCCAGGGGGTTTATGTGCAGGTCCTATATCCAACCCACCATGCTACCAGCTCCCCAAGCGCAGCCTGTCCCGGGACCGCAGCCTGTGACTGATCCACAATAACCATCCGGTGTGACAGTTTGCACCAGCCACCAGACCACCAAGGTCACGACTGAGTCCACAAACTCCTAGTCGTGACACCGAGGATGTAAAGCATCATACACACTAGATGATAAGCTCTGAATGGTATAGTTAACAATATCGACGGAGCTTCTGGGTGACCGATATAGTGTATACAATACATACTGAACAATATTGTTTATGATGTCATTAAGTGATGTCACCTGCCCCGGCTCCTAACCATGGATCATTGGGGATATAGTCAACATTGAGCATCATGCAGTACAGATGATGAAGGGAGGTTGGTGGGTTGGTAACAATATTGAGCGTCCACAGTGAAAAGTGATAAAATAGAGAGTGATAAACCACCAACCAATCAGCTCCTACCGGTCATTTTCCGGTACTTGTTTCCTAGCACGGCGCCCGTTGGGGTTGATCGCATGCCTTAAGTTAAGGTACTTAAGGCATGCGATGGACCCGATTTTCTGACTTTAACAAGCTCAATTGCCGGTAAAAGTGAAAATCGCGTCCATCGCGGCCCCTAATAAGGGCCCGCGATGCGACCGACGCGATCAACGCGATTTTCCCATAGGGAACAATGTTAAATTAATTTTAAAGTGAAAATCGGGTTGATCGCGTCGGTCGTGGGCCATTATAATGGCCAGCGATGCGATCCACCAGATATGGTTCATGCCCCCCCCCATTTTAACGCCACCCCGGTATTGACGCCAACCCGAAGTGTGGCGAGCGCAGCGAGTCCGCGAGGGGCGGCGGTACGCGTCCTCCGACCTTTTCATACCCCTACTATACCCCTTGAGAATAGAAAGTGTGGCGAGCGCAGCGTGCCACCGAGCCCGAAGCGTGGCGAGTGGACGCGGATACCTGTGAAGGTATCCGCGTCCCCTCGCAGGGCTCGCCACACTTCGGGCTCGCTGCTCTCGCCACACTTTCTATTCTCAACTAGTAGGGGTATGAAAAGGTCGGAGGATGCGTACCACTGCCCCTCGCGGGCTCGCTGCGCTCGCCACGCTTTGGGTTGGCGTCAATACCGGGGTGGCGTTAACTATGGGGCGCATTTGAAACATCAGGGGGGTTTTCTATGAAAATGGGGTGTTTTGGGGCATTTTACATTAAAATCAATGCAAAATCTGGTCTCAGGGACCATTTCACATTGATTCCAATGTAAAAATCGTGTCGATCGCATCGCATGCGATTTGGTTGGCATGCGATGCGATCGACGCGATTTTTTCGACCCGATGCTTACAATCAAAATCGGTGGCGCCGTGCTAGGAACCAAGTACCCTTTTTCAAACACAGCCTGTGCCATGACAGTTTGGAGCTGATTATCTGGTGGTTTATCACTCTCCATTTTATCACTTTTCAAGATTAGTACATCTGGCCCTAAACAAGATTATAAACAATATAGCGCAAAAGGGCCAACATGAGTGATATTGTTCCATATACAGTAGTGTGTAAGGGGCTTTAGAACGAGACGGTATTGGAATTGGATTGTTGACACTAAAAAATGGCACATCTAGTGTCAAATTGTATGTATGCCTCCTGGGAAGCTGCCGGGGAAATTCAAGGGAATCAGATGCAATTTTACAGGTAAGATAAATCTCATAGTGTATGGGGGCCCTTAGGATGCCGGCGGTAGAAAATCTGACATCATCATTCCGATGTGCAAAATCCTGACACTAGGGTGGTTATTATTCAACCCTCCCTTCCTGTTCATTGGCATCTAATTACCATTGCTATTACCACCAGTCCAGAAGGTTTGACATTGGGATAGTTTCAAAAAATGGGACTGTCCTTAAAAAATCAGGATAGTTGGGAGGTATGCAGTAGACTGATTTAGAATTAGTTATTGCAGTATATTGTAGAGTACAAATTATACTTTATTACTTGGGTTAAAGTGGAGGGGAACCATGTGGAACTGAGTTCCACCACCTCTAATGGTAGGGATCACTCAGTTCCACCTCCACCACAGCCATGAACAATAATTCCAACAGAAAATCCTGTCCCAGTGGCTTCCTTTTCTCCCACGTCATATGTGATGTCATGCCATCCCCACTGCCAAAGTGAAGGAAAGGAAGCTGCTGGAGGGACAGAGACAGATATTTGTAACTGGTACTATTGCTGATGGGATTATTCATATAAACAATACCACTGTGGGCATTATGTATGGAGACAATACTGTGCGGCATACATGTATAAGCAGTACTAATGTGTAGCGTAACTTAAATAGGGGGCACTAATGTATGTCATTATGTGAATAAGGGGCATTACTATGTGGTGTAATATGAATCGGGTCACTACATGTGGTGTAATGTGAATATGATTGTGCTACTGTGTGACATTATTTGAATTGAGGGTACTATTCTGAGACCACTGTCCCTTTATAAAAGTATGGGAGGTAGTGCACAAATGTTATACTTTGCAGGGATGCCAAAAACCCTGGCACTGACCTGGGCAGTGTCAGGAGAAATTAGTTCCACCACCTCTCTAGAACCTCTTTAAGCCCTGCTTTATTATATTTAAAATGTCTTATAAATCATGGAATTACTTTTTTTGTTTCAAAATATAAAACATTTTGTATTTGAGGATATGACCGTTTGTAATCCAATGTCTCATATGCTCTGTGTTGAAGTCACTGCTCCATTTAAAGACTTATTTGAGCAATGTTATCTGCAGAATACATGTAATTCCAGCTATTTGGTTAAAAGACGGTGTCCTAGTTAAATGCTTATTTAAACTGTGTTAATCCGTGCGATTTTCAGATATAATTAATTTCCCTCCTGCTAGTCCCTGTAACATTCACCTTAATCTCTTGAAACTAACAATTATTAGTTAAAGGATTTCACGGAGTCTTGGCTAGAGAACGCTTTTTCCCCTCTTCTGGAGAATCACATTACAGGAAGTTCTACAGCTGAACATAAATCAATATTCCCAGCCTGCGCCTATCCTTTCACCTCATCGCTCTTAAATCCTCCACTAATTTTTATTCTGTCACTTTTAATTACAAGCTAAGGGCAGAGTAAGCTAAATACGATGACATGTTTGATACAAATGATTCATTTGCAATAAATGTGATATCAGATTCTTAAACAGATATTCAAATATGTCAACATGCGGAGATAACACGCATCCATTAGAGGTGATAGAGATGTTTGCACCTGTCATGGGCTTAAAATCAGAAGGTAACGAGATGTTCATTAGCAGCAGCCGATTTTACCTATGAGCTGTATGGACGCAGCCCCTTCAGTAAAATCTGGCTAAAATGATGCAAATTGGGTCATTTTAGCCCCTCCCCAAAGAGCCACATATCGCAACATTTACTGTAATGAGGACGGGACGTGATCACATCAAGCTCTGTCACCCTCTCCCGGAAGTCCCTCTGAGAGTCTCCTCCCCAACCTTCTACCAGAGAGGAGGAACAATAAGCAGGTTATCTTGTATGTTATCTTTCTTTGGTACTACCAAGCCTGGCTAATGAGGGCGAGATAGGCGGTGTGGGTGGTGGGGAAGGGGGTGAAAGAGGGTAGGCAAGAGGGGTGAGGGGAGAGCAGGGGTTTGTGTTTTGTTGTGAGGTCGCATGTATGCAGTTATAAGAGGTGGGGTGGGATGCAATAAAGTCCGTCGATGAATCCCACCACACATCACCGGGTACAGCATTCTTAATAATCGCATATGCACTAACATGTGATTGTTAACGCAAACGACAGATTTTCCGATAAGAGCAGTCCTTTGCATGGACTACCGGGTTTGCATTCATACAGTGACAGTGGCACCCATGGGGCATGCTGGGAGGGATCTGTGACATATCCCTCAACAAGCACTGCAAAGTGAAGCCAATAGATTCCTCTTAGATGTAGCAGTGCACACCCATGTTTCTAGGTGCCACATTCACAATCTCTTTTCACACTCTCTCCATATAGGGAACTAGACACGCCCTTCGGGTGGAGCATGAGACGCCTCCTCAATGGGGCGCTGTGCAAAATTCTATTACCAACTATAATCTCCCTGAAACTAGTTTTCAAAGTTGGTAAGTATGGGTTCGCTTTTGATATCACCTACATTTTCTTTATTAAGATAAACAATTTGGGCAGACCTGTTTGCAATGCTGGTCTAATTAAGCAGGTAAACGCCCCCCCCCCCACCGCCGAGCGATTCCCTCACTAGTGTACATTAACACATCCCATTGCATGCGTCCACCCAGGGGGTGGGGGGATCCTTGTATGGTCGCTCACCTTCAAATGATGGCGTCTCGTGATGTCAGCAGCCCACGCCAAGCAGGTATAGACTCCCCTGAGTTCACAAGTGGCCGCCCAGCATTTTCATGGGTACGCCAACTGTTTTTGTAGGTATGCCACTAAAATGCTGGGCAGCCTCCTGCATCCACCTCCTGGTGAGCGAAAGCCCCACATGCTCATAGTTGCGCTTATACGCATGAGCAAACTAGAGATGTGCAGGTTCTGACACCATAGAGGTCTCAGATCTGCGAGCGCTGAACAAATTATTCAATGGTCACCGAATGATTTCTCCCCCGCACCCAAGGCTGTGAATGATTATGCAAATCATCCATTGACATATCTGCCGGGGGAGGGGCCTTGGTGGACTAGCAAGGCTGAGAAATTCATAGCCTTGCAAGTCAACCAGAATAAGGGCCCAAAGGCATTGGTGAATGTCTCCGTGGTGGGGTGGTTGGATACCTCTATCTGTTGGAGGTATGCATGCATCTCACCGGTGGGTTGGAAAGTGCATGTCTTTTTCTGGTTGTGGTGGATTGCATGCTTACCGGTGGTGGTGGGGAAGATGCTTCTTATCGGGGGAAGTGGTAGGCTGCATGACTCTCTCCAGTGGTGATGGTGGTGCATGTCTCTTTCTGGTGGTGGTCAGGGGGTGCATGCTCTTCCGGTGGTAGTGGAGGGTGTATGCATCTTGCTGGTGGTGGTGGAACATGCCTCTCAAGTGGTAGTGTGTGTGTGTGTGGGGGGGGGGGTGTGCAGGCCTTTCTACAGTGGAGGTGGGGGGCACATAACACATGCGACTCTGACATACAGGAGCTATAAAGAGCAATACTTTATAGCTCCTGCATGCCAGAGCCACTCTGGCGGTCAAGGACAACGGTTGTACCAGAGCGGTCGAGGCCTTCACTCCTGCTCCAGATCGAAAGCAGTGCAGGTGGAAAGAAATCCCATCTCTCCACAGACAACACCTTCTGCTTATTTAGATGGGGTATGCATGAAAAATAGGTGACCTACAGGAACATTAATATGTGCAAATGGACATCGATGGTGTAAGAAGTGTAGTTATCGGGTAACAAAAGTGCTAATGTTCCAAAAACACATCTGAGGTGTTTTTGGCTTTAATTAGCTATAGTTTTATTATATACAGTAAAATATTGCGATATCACGGTGCTGCTCCTGCATACACACTGATTTTGCTAAAAGAAAAAAAACAGGTCCATAGAGGCCACATCACCATAAACCCCCACCCTATTTCCTTGCTGTCATCCCACCATAGAACACATACTGTATAGGCGCACATTCTAATTCATGGGCCCTCAAACTGCGGCCCTCCAGATGTTGTGAAACTACAAATCCCGGCATGCCTTGCCACAGTTTTAACACTCCCTTATAGCAAAACTGTGGCAAGGCATGCTGGGATTTGTAGTTTCACAACATCTGGAGGGCCGCAGTTTGAGGACCCATGCGTCTAATTCATTCACTCCCCTGCGCATTCGCACATTCAAATTTCGCAGCTTTGCGGGTCAATCGGAATGAGGGCCATAGTGTTAATAAAACAATAAATAAAGGTAGGATTTCAGTTCAGATTTGAAGTCAGGCGGTTCCAGTGTGACACAGATGAAGATGAACAGAGAGCTCCTGCGGAGAGCAGCAGTCAGAGAACCTGCTAAATGTGTGACAGATACAGTGAGAAGGAATAAAGTGGAAAGGAAGCAATTTGAAGAGAAGCGGAGGAGACACCTGAGGGTGTGAACATGTACAGGATGATGTTGTGAAGAGGAAGGGCAGCTCAATGTTCTCTGCATAGCTACAGAAAGATTCCCCATGGAAACCTTATCAGCCCAGTAAGATTAATGTTTCGCCACAACATTGTTCATGGTTTCCTTCACCACACACCAGCAACGATTTTGGGACAGATACGATTAGCTCAGGAAACTGTAGTTCCCGGGTTTACCAGCCAGAGCTAACCAATTGCTTTGCATTCAGCATGGATTGCTAATTAGGGTACTCGCAAATGGAGCGATTATTAAACGACTGCATGTGTGCAGCATTTGCATTGCGCATGTGCGGGGTCAATTGGCAAAAAAACTGTAGGTCCCGACTCCATGTTGCTGACCATCAGGCTGATGACTTCTCAGTCAGTGGTTCAAGGAGTCTGAGAATTCTGTCTGTCTGAGAAATCTGTTGCATTGTCTGTTATTTTAGACTCCTCCCATCATTGCGTGCCTCCACAATGCTGCTACTGTATGTATGTGATGTCTGCTGACTACATATGTGATGTGATGGGTTATGGTATATTAGACTCCTCCCATAATTTTGTGCCTCCACATTGCTGCCATGTATGTGCTGTCTGCTGACTACATATGTCATGTGATGGGTTATGGTATATTAGACTCTTCCCATCATTGTGTGCCTCCACAATGCTGCCATGTATGTGCTGTCTGCTGACTACACGTGTGATGTGATGGATTATGGTATATTAGACTCCTCCCATCACTGTGTGCCTCCACAATGCTGCCATGTATGTGCTGTCTGCTGACTACACAAGTGATGTGTTATGGTATATTAGACTCCTCCCATCACTTTGTGCCTCCACATTGCTGCCATGTATGTGCTGTCTGCTGACTACACATGTCATGTGATGGGTTATGGTATATTAGACTCCTCCCATCATTGTGTGCCTCCACAATGCTGCCATGTATGTGCTGTCTGCTGACTACACATGTGATGGGTTATGGTATATCAGACTCCTCCCATCACTCTGTGCCTCCACAATGCTGCCATGTATGTGCTGTCTGCTAACTACACATGTGATGTGATGACCTTCTGCAGTAACTTGCTGGGGTCCTGTCATTATATTTATGTCTGATGGGGTCCCAGAGCAAAATAGTTTGAGGACCGACAAAGACAGAAACATGGCCACTGATATGTCAGACCCAGGATCAGGCCTGGTACAGAGAGTTATACACGTCATGTTTGTTTCCTCCTCTTACCAGAAAACAAAACAGGAACAGATGACATACGAGTGGACCAAATCACACATGTAAATCCCAGCACATGTGCACAGCATACTCTGCATTGTATTATGGACCTTATTCTGGTTCACACGCAGCGATGCAAAATTTTGCAGCACTGCGTGTGATTGAAACGCTGCTCGTCCAGCAGGCTGCCCCCCCCCCCCCCCTGCAAGTCGTGTTCCCTGCTTGGCTGCGAATGGACGTTTTGCATAAACACCCATTCTTAGCCTTTGGTGGGTGGACCAAATCCTTCAATGGTCGCCAGCGAATGATGTGAGACAAGCATGCAAAACTAAGTCACTCTCAGGTGCCTTAGTTTTGCGTGTGCCCGGTATACGGGAACAAAGCGGGCATACCCGGCAGCCGCGTCACTGCCTGATTTAAATGGGAACGCCCATGAAACACTGGGCATTCCCATGGGCACATCCCCCAGCCCACCACCTTACGCCCCCCCAGGCACACTGTTGTGTGCAAGCACCCAGCGAAAAATCTATTCGCCATGCCTGCTCGCACACAGCGGCTGCACATGCGCATAAATTACCACAAAACATTGCAATCCCCTGCAAATACATGCAGGGGAGCGTGTCAACTAGAACCACCCCTTTAGTCCACATCTATCTTGTATACCTATAATATGTACCATTATGAAATATAGGGGAACGAATTGCACTGCAGCTAGAACTTGGATGTAAGTATGTATGAAGGATTCCCGCACCAGTTTTTGTTATTTTAAAAATCTTATACGACTGTCTCACTCTACTATGTCCTCTGGGATTTAGGGCCTTATTCTAGTTCACTCTTTCTGACAAAATCCTTCTAAAGCTGTGTACACATGGGGGCGATAGGGGCTGAAATCGCTGGGAATATGGTCGCTTGCGACCATATTGCCAGTGATGGGAGTGTGCCCCGGCGATAAATCGCCGGGAGCAAGCTCCTGCGACCAACGACTGCGGTCCCCCCGGCAGAGGTTCCTTCTCATCAGCGACCATCTCTGGTCGCTGATGAAAAGGAGACACTGAGCAATATATCTCCCCCCCGTGTGCACGCACCTGTAGATGGACAAAACCATGTGCACTGCAGGTGGGGCAGATGTTACTTGTGCAGAGAGAATTAGATTTGGGTGGGGTTTTACTTCAAAGTGAGATCTATATTGCAGTGTAAAAATAAAGCATCTAGTGTTTACCCTGCACAGAAACAAAATAACTCACCCAAATCTAACACTCTCTGCACATTTTACATCTGCCCCTTAGCAGCGCACATGGTTTTGTCCATCTAAGAAGGATTTTGTCAGAAAGAGTGAACTAGAATAAGGCCCTTAATGCCCTTTATTGAAAAGAGGAGGTGCTACCCACTACTTGAGATTAATTCCCCTACCACACAAGAAATTAAAGTATTGTTAGGGTGCACATCTAGTCCTATTGAATTACTTTTGTATTAAAATATAACCTTTATTTCATCTGGATAAAAGTTGGTGAAATATTAAAACACAGTATAAGTGAAAAAAAGAAAGAAATGTAGTGAATTAAAACATTGTCTCTTTAAAACCTTTATTTGCAGGGTTAATGGTCCCTGTGTGTTTTATCAATGTCCTTTTTGTTCCTACTAGTGGCTGTAAGACTTTTTTTTTTTTATTGAGTAATTTTTTATTATTTTTTCACAAAGCAAACATAAACTACAACTTAAACTAGAAAAAAATAACTAAATAAATTACATTAAAAAAAAATGAATAATAATAAAAATTAAAAAATATATAACACGCTCACATAATAAGTAATTATATAATTACATTAACAATATCTTATTTATGAGGATAATATTTATTTTCCCTTATAATTACTTTAAGCAAAAAGTCATATTCATATATAAACTTTAGAACACCGCAAACATCAATTATCTCGAGAAACCATAAAAGGCCACTGTTAGCTATATTGAATATACAGGAATAGAGAATGATATGTAAATCATTCTGCATATAACCAAAAAAATATATATATTATAAAAAAATGAAAAAAAAAACAGAAAATAAAAACACAGCCTTAATTAATTAATGGAATGTTGTGGGGATGCATATTTTGAAGAAAACCATCGCAACCAAATATGATTAAATTTGGATTCAGCCTTACGAGTAATATATAAATATCTCTCATGTTGCACTGTAGCATTAACCAAAGAAGTCCAGGCCTTAAAGTCAGGTGCCGAGGAAGCTATCCAGAGTCTGGCTAGGCAGACTTTAGCCAATGTACATAAATGAATTGCATACTGCCTAGTATGTTTTTCCAGAACATCATCACCAGACACCCCAAGGCAGCAAAACCTAGGTGTTAGATTACTTTGGGGAATTCCTGTAACAGTCATAGCTTGTGTCACCTGGTCCCAAGATGGTTTCACAATCGGGCAGTCCCACAATAAATGCCAAAACGTTCCTGAGCTACCCTGACATTTAGGGCATATATCTGAAGCCCTCCCACCAAATTTTAGTATTCTAGCTGGAGTCAGATAGGTTCTATGCAAGATGAACAATTGAATTTGCTGAAATCTAATCGAAGCAGTAGATTCCCGAGGACAAGCAAGTGCTTCACTCCATTCGTCCCCAGACAACCTACCCACTTCCATTTCCCATTTTTGCTGTAGACTTGGTAAGTCAGTGGTGTGATGATATGTTAGAAGGAAGGAGTACAAGCTTGAGAGAGAATGTTTAGAGCCTAATTTTAAAAGGAATGTTTTGAGTGGAGAGTGTCGAATAACTGGTGGACCCTGAGGGAATTGTAAGGACAAGGCTTGGTGAAGCTCTAGGTATCTAAAGAAATACATAGACGGAATTCCAAAATCACTAACCAACTGAGTGAAAGATTTAAAAACTCCGTCATGATATAACCAGGGCTATTTTTCAGCCGGAACGCCGTTCCTGAAGCTCAAATTAAAAATGACGTCATCAGGAACGGCGTTCCGGAACCTGCTCCAGGCCGCCCAGCACCCGCATCGACTGCCCGCTGTTTGTGGAGTCCAGGAGAGAGACGTGCAGCAATAACATTCACGTCTCGCGCTGGACCGCTAGCCAATGGGCGCTTGCGGTCCAGCAGCCAATCAACTGGTGGCTGCTGGACCGCGAGCGCCTATTGACTAGCAGTCCAGCGGGAGATATGAATTTTACCAGCACATCTCTCTCCTGGAGTCCGGGGAGCGGGGTGCGGGGAGCAGCAAGCAGCGAGCAGCACAACAAGCTCCGGAGCAACTCCGGCACCCGGGTGACGTCATCAAGGACGCGCCGGGACCTGAAAGCCGCAGCACAGAGAACTACGCAACAGGGAATTGTGTTCGGAGAACAAGTCCACTGTACCAGCGGCCATTGAGAAGCCCCGGGGACAGCCACAGCATCTTGGGTGTACCATCCAACCGGATGCCGCAGCGTAGAAGCCTCGGCAAAGGGACAGCACGGACCCCCAGTAGAGTGGAATCCCTTCGGCGGTCAACAGACAAACATGAGTGTTACAACCCCAACTGCACCACACAGTCTATCCTGACTTTGAGCCGCTGACAAGGTAGACACCACCAGTGGGAAGAGACATAGGCACGAGCCTATGAGATTGTAAAGGGGTCTTAAGATTGCCTGAAGCCACATAGGTCAAGTAAATGTTGGGGGGTCATGTAATATATGCTGGGGAGGGGCATTGAGCATGTAGGTAAGTGGCACTTATGTGTCAAATGTGTAATGGGCATCTCTGTGTGGGCCATATGTATAACGGGCATCTCTGTGTGTGGCATATGTTTAATGGGCATCTCTGTGTGTGGCATATGTATAACGGGCATCTCTGTGTGTGGCATATGTATAACGGGCATCTCTATGTGTGGCATATGTATAACGGGCATCTCTGTGTGTAGCATATGTATAACGGGCATCTCTGTGTGTGGCATATGTATAATGGCCATCACGGTGTGTGGCATATGTATAACGGGCATCTCTGTGTGTGGCATATGTATAATGGCCATCACGGTGTGTGGCATATGTATAATGGCCATCACGGTGTGTGGCATATGTATAATGGCCATCAAGGTGTGTGGCATATGTATAATGGCCATCAAGGTGTGTGGCATATATATAATGGCCATCACGGTGTGTGGCATATGTGTAATGGGCATCTCGGTGTGGGCCATATGTATAATGGGCATCTCGGTGTGGGCCATATGTATAATGGGCATCACGGTGTGTGGCATATGTATAATGGAGCATCACGGTGTGGGGCATATGTATAATGGGAATCTCTGTGTGTGGCATATGTATAATAAGCGTGACGGAGTGAGGAATTATGTTTTTATTTTTCATGTAATGCCCTGCCCCTTTTTAGCTCCTCCCACATCACCGCCCACTTTCTGCCCCCGCCCACAGTTCCTGAACCTATTTTCCTACAAAAATAGCACTGGATATAACTGACCCATAGATATCACTCCTCTATCACCCCACACCACTCTAGGCTTAAGCGAGGAAAGTTTAAATAGCTTAAGAGAATTCCATAAGGCAGTGTCAGGGTCAATGTCCTGAAATTAAAAAAAAATATGTATAGCTCTCCAAATTTTCAGAGCCTGAATTATAAGAGGGGGAGTCTTACGAGAAAAGGTGTTACCTAACAGAGCCTGGAGTGGTATATGACCATGCGCCATTTCAGAAACCAAAAGACTTGGAAGGGAGTCTGTAGTGCATTCCTGGAGCCACAGTCGCAAATGAGTCATCTGCGCCGCATAGTAATACAACCTAAAATTAGGTAGTGCCAGGCCACCAGACGCTTTAGATCTAGTAAGTACATCTAAAGGCCCCCATACACTATGCGATTTTGGGACGATTTCATCCGATTTCGGCACTTTGTGCCGATAATCGGATGAAATCGGCCCAAAATCGTAGGTATGTGACATTTGATCCGATCCGATGCGCGGTCCCGTGCGCATCGGACCGGATCAGGGAGGTCAGACGGTCTGTACATACGATCACGTCCGACCTCCCTGTATGCATATGCCTGCCACCTGACAGGCATATGCATACAGACACCGGGGGAGTAGTGGGGGCGGCCAGCGGCAGCGGTGGTGGGGGCGGGCAGCGGCGGTGGGGATGGGCGGCGTGTGCGGTGAGCGCAGTGTACTTACACATAGCAGCAGCGGCGGGGACGGGACGCGCAGTGGCGGCTATTATATTTTTAAAATACTTGTCAAATGACCGGCCGCTCTCTGATTGGCCGGAGAGCTCTCAGCCAATCAGAGATTGGCCGGTCATTTGACAAGTATTTTAAAAATATAATAGCCGCCACTGCGCGTCCCGTCCCCGCCGCTGCTGCTATGTGTAAGTACACTGCACTCACCGCAAACGCCGCCCGCTGCCGCTGACCGCCCCCCCCCCCACCGCCGCCGCCGCTGCCCGCCCCCACTACCGCCGCTGGCCGCCCCCACCACCGCTGCCCGTCCCCACTACTGCCGCTGCCCGCCCCCACTACTGCTCACCGCCCTGCAGCTCCCCGGGTTTTTTTTTACATGGGATAAATCGCATGCGATTTATCCCATGTAAAAATGGCACATCAAGTGCCAAATTGTATGTGAGCCTCCCGGGGAGCTGCCGGGCGGCTCGCAGGTAAATTGGGTCGCAGGTAAATTGGGTCCGACTTGTCCCTAGGACAAGTCGGCCTAATGTATGGGGGCCTTTACTGTATACGAGGCCTTTTGTCCATCCAGATCAGAGAAGAAATCATGCTATTAAGTTTCTGGAATATCGAATTTGGTAGATAAATTGGGGCCTGATGAAATATATACAGGACTTTTGGTTGGACTATCATTTTTATTACATTTACTCTACCAGTAAGTGTTAGAGGAAGTTTACGCCACACCTTAATTTTATCCTTCAAATAAGAGAAGAGGCATAACATTCAATGAGGCATATTCCTGCATGTCATTAGATACCCACACACCCAAATATTTAAATAAAGTAACCCACCGTAAAGGGAGAGAGATAAGTAGCACATCCGGGGGCCTACCCCTAAGGGCCAGAGTATTTCCCAAATTCTTCAATTACCTGAAGAACCACAGGCATGGAAGCTGAATAATCTTTAAGGAAAAGCAACATGTCATCTGCGTACAGTGCGACAGTATCAACTCGATTATTTATTCGAAGGCCTGAAATTTCTGGATGTGCCCGGATAAGGCATGCCAGTGGTTCAACACCCAAAGCAAAAAGGGCCGGAGACAGTGGGCAACCCTGCCGGGTACCTCGAGTGACGGAAAATGGAGCAGAAATGTAACCATTCACCGATAAACGTGCAGTGGGTTTAAAATAAAGTAATTGGACCCATTTCAGAAAGACCGGTCCTATTCCCATACATCGCATAACCTCCCAAAGGAATGGCCACTCCACTGAATCAAAGGCTTTTGCCGCATCCAATGATACAATAACAGAGGAGGTGTCACGGCCTGGACTGTCTGTGTTCCCGGCACTGACCTGGGTGCGCCAGTGGAGGGCGCAGGGAACTGGAAGCGAGGAGGTTTGAGATAGCTGGAGCTCATGCACGGAGAGAGGAGAGAGCTGAACTGCCGGGGACACAGGGAATTGGCTGAGACCTAAGGTAGAGGCGCGGGGTCTAAGCCGACAGTGGTATTCACCAGGGACCCCCGCAAGGGGATATGGACTTAGCTGCAACTGCCGACCAGGTCGCGGCCCTCTGCCCAGGTTCCCCTGTGACTTAAGCAGAGTTTGGAATCAAGAGTCTTTAATGGGGTACGAAAACCATTGATGGTGATCGATGGCACTGAATGCTATACAGCAACACAGAGGGTTCTTGAGAGTAGTGGGATGCGGCCTGGAAGCCGGGGATGACGTGAAGGTAACACAGGGGGACACTGGAGACAATGAGGAATACCGGAGCGGCTAGGGAGCCAGTACTTGAGATCACTGGGGATCGCTGGAGCGGCTAAGGAGCCGGTACTTGAGATCACTGGGGATCGCTGGAGCGGCTAAGTAGCCGGTACTTGAGATCACTGGGGATCGCTGGAGCGGCTAAGTAGCCGGTACTTGAGATCACTGGGGATCGCTGGAGCGGCTAAGTAGCCGGTACTTGAGATCACTGGGGATCGCTGGAATCACTGGGGCGGCTAGGGAGCCGATACTGGGGATCACTGGAGCGGCCTGAGAGCCGAGAGGAGACGGGCACGGAACCCACGGATAACCGGACACTGAGCAAGTAACCTGGGCTGCACGAGAAGACAGGATCACACGGCAGATGGAAACACGTGGAGACTTCTGGCAGGAGTAGAATGACCAGGACGCTGAGAGTAACACAGGTGACAGCGGACTCAGGAAACCGGACCTCTGGAGCACGTGGGGAGTCTTGACAGGAGCTTAACGCTGGAGAACTCACAGGTAAACTGACGAGTTGTTCAAGACCAGGAGGAGACTGTGAGCTGGGTATTTATCCCTCCAGGTGATTAGGGAATCAGACGCAGGTGATGGAATTAGCCGCAGCAGCAGCACACAGACCAGGAAGTGAGATGGAGTTTACCTGGATCATGTGACCCGCAACTTGATCAGGGAATACACCTGGAGCTTACAGTGACGCAGGGGTGACTTGGAAGCAAAAGACATCACGCCAGGGATTGCCGACTGTGCCGGCAGCTGACCTACGGAGGACACTACCCCAGCGTGCCGGTAAGGGGCGCATGCGAGCAGTGCGGGAACCGGGGTTCATGACAGTACCCCCCCCTTTAAGGGTGGGCACCGAACACCCTTTGGGCTTACTTGGATTGTCTTTATGAAAAGCTGCAATCAAACGGGGAGCATGCACATCTGCAGCATTGATCCAGCTTCTTTCTTCCGGGCCATAGCCCTTCCAATCGATGAGGTATTGGATATTTCCATATCTTTTGCGAGAATCCACCACCTTATCGACCTCGAATTCAACCCCTCGATGGGTATAAACTCTGGGGAGCTCAGGAGTAGTACTTTGGAACCGGTTGAGAACAAGAGGTCGCAATAAGGATATGTGGAAGGAATTTGGGATCTTCAGGTATGGTGGTAGCTTCAGCTTATAAGCTACGGGATTGATCCTTTGGATCACAGGGAATGGCCCAATGAATCGGGGGGCGAACTTCATGGACGGGACTCGGAGGCGGAGATTTCGAGTGGAAAGCCATACCTTGTCGCCAGGCTTTAACTGAGGAACTGCTCTTCTTTTACGGTCAGCAAAGAACTTGTATCTCTTTGAGGCTTTTTTGAGAGAAACATGTACATTTTTCCAAACTTGCGAAAAATGTTTGAGGGTGGAAGATGCGGCAGGCACTTCCAAAACTGGTAAGGGCTCAAAGATCGGTGGTCGAGGGTGATGACCGTAGACTACGTAGAAAGGAGAGTAGCCAGTAGCTGTGTGGTATCTGAAGTTGTGGGCAAATTCAGCCCAAGGCAGCCAGTTGACCCAGTTGTCTTGTGACGAGGACACATACAGGCGCAGAAATGCTTCTAGGTCTTGGTTAACCCTCTCTGTTTGCCCATTAGACTGCGGATGGTACGCTGTGGAAAAGTTCAATTTCACTTTCAGGGCAGAACAGAGAGCTCTCCAAAAGCGGGCTACAAATTGCACTCCACGATCGGAGACAATATCTGTGGGAAGTCCATGAGTTCGAAAGATGTGTTGGATGAAGATCTGGGCGAGCTTGGGAGCAGAGGGCAGGCCAGTCAATGGAATGAAATGTGCCATTTTGGAGAACCGGTCTACCACCACCCAGATGGTATTACATTCTTGAGACTTTGGGAGTTCAGAAATAAAGTCCATGGAAATGTGCGTCCAGGGACGCGTGGGAATGGGCAATGGAAGGAGAGTACCTGCAGGGGACTGACGATGGACTTTATGTTGGGCACAGATAGGACATGAGGCCACGAAATCCTGGACATCCTTTTTCATGTGAGGCCACCAATATGACCGGCGAAGAATTTCCAGGGTTTTGTGAACACCTGGGTGACCGGAGAAGGGCGAGGCGTGAGCCCAAGACAAGATTTTGGGCTGGAGTTCAGGTGAAACTAGCATCTTTCCTCGAGGTGGCACAGGTGACACATGGGTGGCCGCAAAAGCCGTAGGACTGATGATGGGACGTTGTTCTTGTAGCACTGTGTCATCTTCCATAGAGCGGGACAGTGCATCGGCTTTTACATTCTGGGACCCAGGACAATAGAAAATTTTTAAATTAAATCGTGAGAAGAATAAGGACCAGCGAGCTTGGCGGGAATTAAGACACTGGGCGGTCTGGACGTACAGTAAGTTCTTGTGATCTGTGAAGATGGACACGGGAAACTTGGCCCCTTCTAACAGATATCGCCATTCTTCCAGTGCAAGTTTAATTGCCAACAACTCCTGATCGCCAATGGAATAGTTTTTCTCGGCAGGTAGGAATTTCCGGGAGAAAAACCCACAAGGGTGCTGTTTGCCATCGTCTGTGACTTGAGAGAGCACAGCCCCAACACCCACATTAGAGGCGTCGACTTCCAAGAGGAAAGGTTTGTCTGTATCTGGCTGCCGGAGAATGGGTGCAGAAATGAAGGCTTGTTTTAGCAGGTGGAATGCGGACAAGGCTTCTTCGGACCAGACAGCTGGATTGGCACCTTTTTGGGTGAGGGCTGTGATGGGGGCGATGAGGGTGGAGAATCCTTTGACAAATTTTCTGTAGTAGTTGGCAAAGCCAATAAAACGCTGGACTGCTTTGAGAGTGGTTGGTTGGGACCAACTATCGATGGCTTCAAGTTTTGCGGGATCCATTCGCAACTCTGAGCCGGATACGATATACCCTAGGAAGGGTATCTGTGGAACTTCGAATGTGCACTTGGAGAGTTTACCGTACAATTTATTAGCACGTAAACGGGACAGCACTTCTTTGACTTGAGACCGATGAGACTGGAGATCTGAAGAAAAAATCAAAATATCATCGAGGTATACAACAAGATATTTGTATAGGACATCTCTAAAAATTTCATTGACGAATTCTTGAAAGACGGCAGGTGCATTACTGAGACCGAAGGGCATCACTAGATACTCGTAATGCCCATCTCTAGTGTTGAAGGCAGTCTTCCATTCGTCGCCTTGGCGAATTCTGATTAGGTTATACGCCCCTCGGAGGTCAAGCTTGGTAAAAAATTTTGCCCCTTTGATACGATCAAATAGTTCAGTGATCAAGGGAAGAGGATAACTGTTCTTGATGGTTATCTCATTGAGGCCTCTATAATCTATGCATGGGCGTAACCCTCCATCTTTTTTTTTCACGAAAAAAAATCCTGCACCAGCAGGGGAGGTAGAGGGTCGGATGAACCCTTTCTGGAGATTTTCTTGAATGTATTCAGACATCGCTTTGGTCTCAGGGATTGACAGGGGGTAGGTACGCCCCTTAGGAGGGGACTTCCCAGGGAGGAGATCGATGGGACAATCCCATCGGCGGTGTGGAGGCAGAATATCAGCGGCTTGTTCACTGAAGACATCACTGAAAGAATGATATGCTGATGGAAGACCTGGAAGGCTTTTGACTGTGGAAGATCGGACTGGAGTTACTTCAGTCAAGCAATGTTTCTGGCAATAATCGCTCCATTCCACAATTTGGAGAGATCTCCAATCGATACGAGGGTTGTGGAGTTGTAGCCATGGTAATCCTAACACAAGATCATAAGAAGATTTAGGAATGACCAGGAAGTCCATACATTCTTGATGAAGTACCCCTACGTGGAATGAGACGGGGACTGTCCGATACACAATATCACTCCCGTGGATCCTGCTTCCGTCCACCGCTGTGAGGTAGTGAGGCTGGGGAAGAGGCAGGATTGGGATTTTGCACCTCTTTACCAGCTCGGCTGAGATAAAGTTCCCTGCAGCCCCGGAGTCTGCCAGGGCTGAAACTTTCAGGGTACCCACAGGGGACACAAGGGCAACAGGTAGAATTAAGTCATTGGTGGGAGGAGCTTTACTGAGACAACCTAACCTGACTCCCCCACTGCAGGTTAGGACTTGGCGTTTCCCGGACGCTCGGGACAGGACCCAATGAAGTGACCGGGGGCGGCACAGTAGATACATAATTTTTCTCTTTGTCTCCTGGACCGTTCATCTGTGGATAACCTAGATCTACCTATTTGCATAGGTTCTTCTGTGGAGGTTGTCGCAGGACGGTGCTGAGACGGAGGCGGGACTCGGGGAACTACTTTCTTTAATTTTTCTAAACCTCGCTCTCTTAGGCGCAGGTCTATTTTGACACACAAGGAGATTAAATCTTCCAGCTGCTCGGGGAGATCTCGGGTGGCAAGTTCGTCTTTGATGCGCTCTGAGACGCCCAACCAGAAGGCGGCTGTTAGCGCCTCATTGTTCCATTTGAGCTCAGAGGCAAGGGTCTGAAACTGAACCACGAATTGACCCATGGAACGAGAGCCCTGTTTGATATGGAGAATTTCTGTAGAGGCTGACACAGGCCTTCCTGGCTCATCGAATATCCGTCGGAAGGTAGAGACGAATCTCTCATAATCGGTGAGAATTGGATCAGATCTTTCCCAGAGGGGTGATATCCAATCTAGGGCAGAACCTGACAGCAAGGAGACAATATATGCTATCTTGGTTCTGGCAGTCGGAAAGTTCTGTGGTAAAAGTTCAAAGTGAATGTCACATTGGTTTAGAAAGCCTCTACAGGCCTTGGGATTGCCATCATATTTATTAGGAGTAGGCAGCTGAAGACGAGGGAAATATGAGGAAGCATGAGTGGCAGGCTGATTAGATACTGGTGGCGGAGGTGGCCGGAGGGACTGCTGGAGGGAATCCAGACGAGTGGACACATCCTGGAGGTATGTAATCACCTGCTGCTGCGTCGCTTCTTGCGTCTCTATACGCGAGGTGACATCTTGAAGCGCCGCTGGCCCCACACTATGGTCGTGTGCCGAGTCCATCGGTCTTGAACAATCTGTCACGGCCTGGACTGTCTGTGTTCCCGGCACTGACCTGGGTGCGCCAGTGGAGGGCGCAGGGAACTGGAAGCGAGGAGGTTTGAGATAGCTGGAGCTCATGCACGGAGAGAGGAGAGAGCTGAACTGCCGGGGACACAGGGAATTGGCTGAGACCTAAGGTAGAGGCGCGGGGTCTAAGCCGACAGTGGTATTCACCAGGGACCCCCGCAAGGGGATATGGACTTAGCTGCAACTGCCGACCAGGTCGCGGCCCTCTGCCCAGGTTCCCCTGTGACTTAAGCAGAGTTTGGAATCAAGAGTCTTTAATGGGGTACGAAAACCATCGATGGTGATCGATGGCACTGAATGCTATACAGCAACACAGAGGGTTCTTGAGAGTAGTGGGATGCGGCCTGGAAGCCGGGGATGACGTGAAGGTAACACAGGGGGACACTGGAGACAATGAGGAATACCGGAGCGGCTAGGGAGCCGGTACTTGAGATCACTGGGGATCGATGGAGCGGCTAAGGAGCCGGTACTTGAGATCACTGGGGATCGCTGGAGCGGCTAAGTAGCCGGTACTTGAGATCACTGGGGATCGCTGGAGCGGCTAAGTAGCCGGTACTTGAGATCACTGGGGATCGCTGGAGCGGCTAAGTAGCCGGTACTTGAGATCACTGGGGATCGCTGGAATCACTGGGGCGGCTAGGGAGCCGATACTGGGGATCACTGGAGCGGCCTGAGAGCCGAGAGGAGACGGGCACGGAACCCACGGATAACCGGACACTGAGCAAGTAACCTGGGCTGCACGAGAAGACAGGATCACACGGCAGATGGAAACACGTGGAGACTTCTGGCAGGAGTAGAATGACCAGGACGCTGAGAGTAACACAGGTGACAGCGGACTCAGGAAACCGGACCTCTGGAGCACGTGGGGAGTCTTGACAGGAGCTTAACGCTGGAGAACTCACAGGTAAACTGACGAGTTGTTCAAGACCAGGAGGAGACTGTGAGCTGGGTATTTATCCCTCCAGGTGATTAGGGAATCAGACGCAGGTGATGGAATTAGCCGCAGCAGCAGCACACAGACCAGGAAGTGAGATGGAGTTTACCTGGATCATGTGACCCGCAACTTGATCAGGGAATACACCTGGAGCTTACAGTGACGCAGGGGTGACTTGGAAGCAAAAGACATCACGCCAGGGATTGCCGACTGTGCCGGCAGCTGACCTACGGAGGACACTACCCCAGCGTGCCGGTAAGGGGCGCATGCGAGCAGTGCGGGAACCGGGGTTCATGACAGGAGGACTCATCCCCACGAGTGGTTGTAAGACTTAATAAATATTTCTCTTTGAATCTTTCAATCAGATTTTATTGTTTCTAATATAAGTCTCACAGCACACTGTTCTTATCCTAGAGTGAATTGTTACTTAATGTCTGATTAAATATTAAAACAAAGACAGTTGTAGCAGCGCAAAGTTTTGAGAATTAATAAAAAACAATTTAAGATTGGATGATCTTTATAGCAAGATTTTAATAACACATAATGAGATTTAAAAGATGCGCATATTGCATGTAAAAAAACAGTATAAAACAATATAAGGGCACCCCAACAGTGTGCTTGGTGAACCGGAGTGGTGAAACGCGTCAGAAGGCTGCTCGGACAGCCCCACTTTGCCCATTCTACCGGATTGAAGTCTGAACCAACCCCTGGGACATAACCATTTCTACAAAGAGAACTTTATACCACCCTCATTTGCATCAACTATAGCAATCCTCTGTCAAAGTCCCTACACCCACTGATTTGTGGACTGGACCCATCTACTACCTTGCGGCCATCGGTAATTTGTGCCATCTTGAACCGACCGCATTGAGGACTGTTGGAGGACTCGCAACCTTACCAAGGGTGGTAATTATCTCCACTTAAAATCATCCATTCCCAGGGGTATTATAGCAACGGACTCTCCGGTTCACCAAGCACACTGTTGGGGTGGCCTTATATTGTTTTATACTGTTTTTTACATGCAATATGCGCATCTTTTAAATCTCATTTAGTGTTATTAAAATCTTGCTATAAGATCATCCAATCTTAAATTGTTTTTCATTCATTCTCAAAACTTTGCGCTGCCACACCGGTCTTTGTTTGCATTTTTCCACGGGACTAACTTTCCCTAGTACCAAGCAACTGCAGGAACTTCCACTCCAGGTGAGCACCCCCCCAGCTCTGTCCCTTTGGGTCCGTTCTAGTTGCCTATATTTTGTCTGATTAAATATTAGTTAGCTTAGTTACACTCTTTATTGATAGGTGAGATGATACTCACTTGAATAGATCAGATATTCATATATGATTATAGTGATTTTTAGGCAGGACTGTGGGCGGTCTCAAATAATAGATCCGTGTGTCAGCTTGATCTCATGTGCTGCTTGAACTTGGTGCGTGTCTATTAATATATGGCAGACCTGATAACCGCACCACAAAGGCATTACTGGCACAATTTACATGCGAAACCTGGCGAAAAGTAGTCAGTTTATAAGAAAAAAAACTTGCAGCATAGGACACCAACTGGACTTACACTTGGGGGTTCTGAGTTACAAGACTTTGATCATATGCGGGATCTTGGTGTGGTGCTGGATGATGGCTTAACATTTAAACATCAGATATCAGCCACAGACAAGTCCTCATTCTTTCATCTGAGGATCATAGCCAGAATCAAGCATTTAATTTTGTCAGAAGATCTACTTAAAGCCATGCATACATGTGTATCATTATACCGAGACTACTACAATGCTCTCTACGTGGGTCTCTCAGCAAAAGAATTGCACAGTTTACAGCTGTTCCAAAATGCAGCAGCCAGGCTGTTAACCAAACAGCCTCGTTCTAGCCACATAACTCCCTTTCTCTACTCCCTTCACAGGTTGCCTGTAAAAGGTGCCCACACACTAGAACGATTTTTTGGACGATTGGCCGATTTCCGATAAATTGGCCGATATATCATCTGATATTTACCGATAATCGGCCGATTTTGGTCCGATGCGCGCTCCCGTGGATCTTTTGCTAAATATTCTGATCTTACGTGCCGCATGAAAGATCAGAAGATTTAACAAAAGATCCATAGGAACGCACATGGGATCTTAAGAAAAATCTTTGGTAATAGTATAGTATCTCCCTGAACTAATCTGGGGTCATGGAGGTAGATTGGATCACTACTACAGCAGAAGGCGTCCGGTTGTAAGATGCCTCCTGCTGCATTACCATATAGTGCTATTGCAGAGATAGCAACTACCCTATCACTGATCCTATCTATGAACGACCCAGACTGTTCCCAGACAAGAACAAACCAACAAAGCAAATTTATATTGAGCGCTGATTGCAGCTGTACCAGAAAGGGGGATTACCAAAAAACCCTTCAAATTGTTACCGAAAAAGGAAAAAAAATATGGAACAGCACTGTGCTGAATAAGATTACAATTTTTTAAAATTTACACAATGTTGTGGCCACAATTAAGTTGTGACCATTAATTAAAAGTTAATTAATTCCCCATCTCATTAGACTGGTTAGTTGAAACTTGCGGTTTTCCTTTTTAGAATACCAGTTAGTTGGGTTAGTTTTAAGCGTCACAGTCCCCACATAGAAAACAACAGTGGGGGTCACAATTTTGATGTTATATGTGGTAATGTAATTACTTATAAATAAACTTATAAATAAACTTTAAACTCAACTCAAAAGTTATAAACAGACGTTGAGCTCAACTTGATCGTTGAGCCCCTCTGGGTGGTGTTAATGGTAATTAAAATATAACCAGAGTGACGATAAGTGAAAAGCGTTGGTTACGTAATAAGTCCGCAACCAACGTACCCTTTATACCTAGCTACGTGCGAACAAAGCGTAGCGCAGCGTAGCGTACCTTTTATTGTATTATGTATACCAAGAACCAATACCTTAATCAGAGATTCCTTCGCAGTACTTTGTCTCTAATCTGCGAATGTACCTTATCGGACTGTGTCCGCAATATACCTTATCGCTATTATGCGAATAAACAGACACGAACACTGAATAGGAATAAGGAGATTAGAACTCCGTAAAAGGTTTGTATTTAAGTCCCTAATGGACAAAAGGGGGTTACAGAAATAAGAATAAACAGGTATAACAGGTGATACAATATACTAACAATGAATACTAAACAGACTCTGCTAAGGGGAGAGAAAAACAGATACAAGACACAATCAGCCAATCAATACAATAAGGATAAATACCGTTAATGCAACCGTTTACCCGTCTCATCAAATATGCGAAGCGCAGTCCGGTCAGAGCTCACTATCGTTCAGGAATGAACTATAGTCCGGTAGGAAGGTCCAGGGAAAGTAGATGTGCCGAAGAGACTTTGGCTGCTCTGGGTCGCTTATCTTATAGGGTCAGAAAGGGGAGGTCAAAGGCCATTCTCATTGGTCAGAGATCATATGTCCGGTCCACTGTGATTGGAGGTTAGACGCTGTACCTGGTCTGACCAGGTGCAGGGGAGTGAACTTTAAGAGTCCTTTGTTTGGTGGTTTCGGCGTCAGCAGGGATAAGAACTGGTTTCATCTAGTTTCCTTTGTTAACTACTTTCAACAGAAACTGTCTCTGAGTTATGGATTATGTCCATAACTATCGGGCAGTGTACATTGTGAAATATTCGCAATGACCGGAATACTTCGCATAATGAGCTGAACGGAACGGTACTAAACACGATACAGATAGATGTATGCAGGGCTAACTAAGCTATGTGTGGCGTTCTAAACCTTTAACTATATTTTACTTAGGGTCAGTATGTATTTATGAATTTATGTGTGATAGTATGGCTACTCTTCTGGTCCACTTTGCCACGCATACTCGGGTATGGAAACTTTATTTGCGCAACTCTGCGAACCAAAATGGCGGCCATACTATCCTAAAATGGCGTGTGTGTAACTCGACTTCCATAGTCCACCCTTTAACAGTAATTATAAAACTGTTACAATACAAAAAAACATTTCACACGACAATACAGAAATTCATAATCCTAACAAAGAAATTGGGATACATGAATTAAACATATAAGGGGAGTAAACCATCTGCTCTCGGCCGATCCAGGATCATGGATAAACGATGGGCCGCATTTATCGAACAACCTACTCAGGGTCACGAAGGATAATGTACAATTTTGGGATAAAAATAAAAACAGGGGTGGTTACAACATATACACGTTCACAAATATGGTTTCCTTAAAGGGAGGTGGTTTCGATTTTAGGGTCATATACCAAACCCTGGTCTTCCTCTGTATCTCTCGTTCTTACACTCATGATTTCGGTACGTTTTGTCTTTCCCCGGGTCACCACCTTTATACATTTGAACAATAGCACAAAGACTATGATGGCACCACCGATACAGAGAAGGAGTTTTCCTATGCTAGCTATGATCCCTTGCGCCCATTCTCCTAAACCAGAGAACCAGTGCATTGGATTCAACCAGGAGGTCCATTCACTAACTTTGTTACCTATTTCTGCCAGGCTGATATTATGTTCCCTTCTAAATTCCCATTTAAGCTGAAGAATCTCATCCATCCGATGATCGATGATTTCTTCTGGGTCTTCAGTATTGTTGGTGATATATGTACAACACTTCACCCCAAACTGTGTAGAGAGGGTGACACAATATCCTCCTGTCATAGCTGTCAGATAGTTCAACACCATTCGATGTTGGACTAGCTCTCTTTTATACGCTTGCAACTCCTTCCCAGTGTATCTAAAGGTGTCATCATAAATCTCAGTGATGTTATCTACCAAGCTGGCTAATGCTTGTATATATTTAAAATTTATGACTCCTCTGGCGGTATGGGTGATGTCTAAAGCAATGAGGAGTTGGATACCGAACGACTCGTGTATCATTTCGGAAGCTAGGGGTTCTTTCCTGATGGTTAAATCCCTTTTATGGATTTGGTCATAATGGGTATGAGTGTAAGGAGGAGAAATACCTCTGTGTATGTTCATCATCTCATCATGTGTGAGGGTCATCACTTCCGGTAACACTCTGCCTAGATAACAAATACCAACGTAGTTCATGGAGAGCCATTTGTACGCCCTCCTACCACAAATATAATAAACATCGTCAGGGAGAAAATAGGGGACAGAGTATTTCATGATCTTGTCACACATTATCCATAAGAACATCCCCGTCCCCTGTTCCCTGACTTGTTCCTCACAGATTTCTGGCTGTAGGGTTACATTACAGTAGCCGGCTGATACTCTGCCGGCCATCATTTTACTTCTCTTCACCGTGTAGACATATTTATAGTGTCTCCCACTGGTTCGGATTTTTAACAACAATTCTTTATCAATAGGCTCTCCATCTGGACGCTGGGAGTAAGTTATTGTCTGGTTATGCCATGTCACTTCCCAAGTACCAATCGCTCTGGAACTTGAGAAGTTCATACATACCAGGGATTTATCCACTTGGTATGGGTGTAATCTAAGACTAGGGGACCTGGTATACAGGTATCTCTTATCCAATGGCCTCCCCTTATTTAATACGCTTATCTCTGAAATATTAAGCGGGTATGGGACTAGGCCTACACTACTCCTTTTATGTAGCACTTGTGAACACACCCAGCATTCTGTTTGGTTTAAAACCTTACCCACTAGTGAGTGGTAATCACTCAAGGGATGTCGGCCGGTAGTTGCCTTACTTGTCGACTGACATCGCTGGATGCATTCTTCTTCCATTTTAGGTTGACAATATCTACAGACACAGTACTCACCAGACAATAACTCATCACATAGCCCTTGAACTACGTTTCCCTCATACCTTTTACCTTCTCCTGTCATGGGCAAAGTGTCAAGCTGGTTTAGGGATTCTACCTCACCCATATCTGGGTCCATTATTACACTGTCAGAACTCCGCTCCGATCGCTCTAGGATGTGGCAGCCACCGAGTATCTTTGGGTGAATAAAAGAACACAGAAAGAAAACAAAGACATATATGTATAGCTGTGAACCTTTTGCTTGGAGTCCTTCCATCATCTCTACCAGGGGACTTTTATTTTGCTCTGCTCTTAGACCTTTGTTCGCTCAGGTTGCTCGACCTTGGCTGCTTCTCAGTGTTCCCGAAACAATGCTTCTAGCGACACTTCTTCTCTCTCGCTCTCTGCACACTGGGACTCTGGGTTACTGGCTTTCTTGCAGTGGGACGAATGTATCCAAGTCTCTCTCTCTGCGACTTTAATTGATGTAGTGCTGGTCAACAAAACTTGGTACGGTCCTTCCCAACGGTCTATCAAACAACCTGAGCGTAAAAAATTTCGGATCATAACAAAGTCTCCTGGTTTAAGATTATGACAATTCTCTGTAGGCATATCAGGGTTCAGTAATTTCAGCTGCTTTTGTTGCTCCCTTAGCTGTTTGTTTAGCTTTAGGAGATACTGTACAGTTAGCTCATTGTTACATTTGAGATCATCCTGTGGGTCTATCATGATGTGTGGCTGCCGACCAAACAATATCTCGAAGGGGGACAAGTTGAGCGGAGTCCTGGGAGTGGTCCTAATGCTATACAGCACAATAGGCAGTGCCTCTGGCCATAACAACCCTGTTTCAGCCATAACTTTACCCAATTTGTTCTTAATAGTACCATTCATTCTCTCAACTTTGGCGCTCGCCTGGGGACGATATGGAGTATGAAGTTTACTATTAATCCCCAGGAGTTTACACATGATTTGGAAGACCTCTCCTGTGAAATGAGTGCCTCTGTCACTCTCAATGACCTTTGGGATACCATACCTACAGACAAACTCCTGACATATTTTCTTTGCTGTAAAGGTAGCAGTGTTGGAGGCAGCGGGGAAAGCCTCCACCCAGCTAGAAAACATGTCAACACAAACTAATACATATTTCAAATTCCTACAGGGTGGTAACTGTATGAAGTCGATTTGTATTACCTGGAAAGGGCCTTCTGTAGGAGGGATGTGGGATGGCTCTGTTGGGATGGCTTTTCCAACGTTCTTCCTCAAACAGGTGAGGCATGACATTGCCACTCTACCTGCTTGAGAAGCGAACCCTGGTGCACACCAGTAGGCCTTTACCAGCTTGCACATACCTTCCTTCCCAAGATGTGTCAGCCCATGGGCCGCCTCGGCTAGACTAGGAAGGTATGCCCTGGGGGCCACTGGTTTCCCGTGTCCATCTCTCCAAAGTCCGGTAGACTCTTGGCCACATCCCTTCGACTTCCATACTGCTCTTTCCTGTGGGGAACACAAATTCTGCATGTCTATCAGTTTGGATGTGGATACTATGTTCAGTGTACAAAGATTGGTAGGATGGGTGAAAATATTTACAGGGCATGCGGCCCTTTTCGCTGCCTCATCAGCGCGGCTGTTACCAAGTGACACCGGGTCCTTCTCTGATGTGTGAGCTTTGCACTTGATAACAGCCACTCTGTCTGGAAGCTGAATAGCTCCCAGAAGTCTCCTAATATATGTCGCATGCGCCACTGGTGTGCCAGCCGCCGTCATGAAATTTCGGAGGCGCCATAGGGCTCCATAATCATGGACTACTCCGAAAGCATATCTGGAGTCGGTATATATGTTGACTGATTTTCCTTGGGCCAGTTCACATGCTCTGGTCAGTGCCACCAGTTCCGCTACTTGTGCTGAGTGAGGTGGTCCCAAGGGTTCAGCTTCCACAATACCTTCTCCATCTACTACTGCGTAACCTGTGCACAGCTCTCCCGTGTCCGTCTGTCTATGACAGCTACCATCTGTGAATAAGGTTATGTCTACCTCACTTAATGGGCTGTCGCTTATGTCAGGACGTGCTGTGAAGGTCTGATTCAGGTAGGACATGCAATCATGTTTGTCCTCACTCTCACTAAACTCTGCTTTACCATATTCAGCAACATTCCCATCACCCTCCACCCTTTGTGCCTTGGAAGGCACATGAGGAAGGAATGTGGCTGGGTTTAGTGTGTTGCATCTTTTGATGGTAATATTTACTGGGGCCATCAGCGCCAGTTCCCACTTAGTGAACCGTGCTGAGGACACATGACGTGTTTGGGCAGAATTTAGGAGGGCAGAGACAGCATGGGGAGCATGAACAGTTAAATCGTGTCCCAACACTACGTCCTCACTCTTACTTACTAGTTGTGCTATTGCAGCCACACTTCGTAAGCAAGTTGGGAGTGAGCGTGCTACTGTGTCCAGCTGGCCACTGTAGTACGCTATTGGTCGGTTGGCATCACCATGTTTTTGTACAAGCACTCCTGCCGCACACCCACCTGATTCAGTTCCGTACAGTTCGAAGGGTTTCCCATAATCTGGCATTCCCAGTGCTGGGGCCTTTGTTAGGCTCACCTTTAGTTCCTCGAAAGCCAGTTCAGATTCCTCAGTATGAGAGACCCGATCTGGCTTAGTTGAGGAAACCATCTCTTGTAGTGGTAATGCCAGAATAGAGAAACCTGGGATCCAATTGCGACAGTATCCACACATGCCTAGGAACGTACGGATCTGATGCTGGGTCTGTGGCAGTACCATATTCTGAATCGATTGGATTCTGTCGTCGGTGAGGTGTCTCAGCCCTTGGGTAAGGCAGTTGCCCAGATACTTAACCCTGGTCTGGCATAATTGCAGCTTATCCTTTGATACTTTATGTCCTGTCTCTGAGAGATGCATCAGCAGCTGTCTAGTGTCATCCACTGATGACTCCAGTGACTCAGAACACAACAATAAGTCATCAACATATTGTATCAGTATCGAACCACTCATGGGTTGAAAGGATTGTAAACAATCATGCAAGGCCTGGGAGAAGATGCTGGGGCTGTCTATGAATCCTTGGGGGAGTCGTGTCCAGGTATACTGTACTCCTCTGTAAGTAAAGGCGAACAGATACTGGCTGTCAGGATGCAAAGGGACGGAGAAGAATGCTGAACACAAATCAATGACTGTGAAATGAGTACAATGAGGTGGGATTTGCATTAGGATGACAGCTGGGTTTGGCACTACGGGGAATTGGCTCTCAACTACCTTGTTTACCCCTCTTAAATCCTGCACTAGTCTGTAGCCCCTCCCCCCGCTCTTTTTCACAGGAAAGATGGGACTATTGGCCGTGCTGGAAGTTCTAACTAGGATTTCCTGTTGGAGCAATCGTTGGATCACTGGAAATATTCCTAGCTCAACTTCAGGTTTTAAAGGGTATTGCGGTATTTTTGGGGCTATCCTGCCTTCTTTTAAGCGGATTTCTACTGGAGCTACATTTGCCATTAGCCCAGCGTCCTGTCCATCTTTAGTCCAAAGGGAACCCGGTATTTGTGCTGTAATTTCAGCTACCCTAGATGGATTTGATTCTACAACAGTAGAACACAACATTAGCCTCTGAGGACTGTCCAGCATATCTTGCACTTCTTGTGTAAGATTTTTAGGAGTGTCCAGGAATACCCCATCGGGGGTGCAATAGATGACACATCCCATTTTGCATAGTAAATCTCTACCCAGAAGGTTAGTTGGGGCCGCTGCAGCCAACAGGAAAGAATGTTTGGTATGCAAAGGCCCGATTGTAACCTCTGCTGGTTTCGTCAGTGGGTAATGTTGTATTTTTCCTGTTACCCCAATTGCCGCTACTGATTGGTTAGTGAAACCCAAGTGAAGAGGAGTGTTGAGAACAGATCTGGCCGCCCCTGTATCAACCAAAAAGGTTTGCCTTACTCCAGCTATATCAACCTTCACCTGAGGTTCTTCTCCAAGGTGTTGAGTTAATCTAACTGGCTGTAGGATACAGGTATGACCTGTTTCCTATTGTCTGACCTGCGTTGCCCTTAGCACAGTGTCAGCCATCAGATGGGGAGGAGGCATGTTGCGTGACCTGTCTGTCTCCTCCCATTGTCTAGGGGCTGGGTATCTCCGTGTCTCACCTCTGTGAGATTCCCATTCTCGCTTATGTGTTTGGTAACTCCTGGGGTTTCCTGCCCTACAATGAGCTGAGTAATGACCTTCCCTATTGCAGTTGTAACAGATAATTGGTTTTCTACCTGTGTCCCTGGTGTTTCGTGGTTGTTGGTATGCAGCTTTGTTTGGGGCATTAGTAAGGGCTTGGATGCTAACCATCATCAGTTTGTCAGTTTGCAGTTCCCTGTGCTTCTTAATGTTGCGGTCGTGGTCCACAGCAGATTCCCGTAGGGCATCCACTGTCATTCCACGCCAGTTTGGGAAAGAAGTTTGGACTCTGGCTCTCAGGTTTTCCCTAAGCCCTTCCACCAGCACAGAGACAATCATCTCCCTCAGGTGGGGGTCGTCCTTAGGCTCGGAGACACCAGTGTACTTTGATACCTCCAGTAAGGCTTTTGTAAAATAATCAGCAGCAGTTTCGCCATCTTTCTGTTTGATGGTGAAAATCTTGCTATATTCTACTGCCGCGGGAAAATATACTCCCAACTGTAAGTTAATCAGGCGTATATTCTCCTGGTTGATCTCATCATTTATCTCCTTGTCCACTTTCAATCCACTATCCTGAATGAATTTCGGGATGTCAATGTGAGTGGGGAGACAGGCCCTCAACATGATTCTCCAATCCTTGTTGGTGGGCTCATCAGAGTTTCCTAGATCCCTTACAAATTTCCGGCACACTGCCAGATCTTTCCTTGGGTCAGGGAAATCTGTAATGATGGACCGCAGCTCTAACCGTGTCCATGGGTTTAGCATGGTCATCTTTCTGGTAGGTATCACACCCTCTCTGTCTGCCTTACCATAGGGAACCTCCAGTGTGCGTACAGGGTATGTTTGTACCACATTCGCATTACTGGGACCTGCTTGGGAGTCAATTGTGTCTGTGCTGTGTGGTGCATCATTACCTGAGTCCAATACTATGCTGTTGGCATCAGCCGTCTCCTCCTCCTGTGCTGGGGCCTCAACAGCGGGTTGAGCTTTTCCCTCAATCATATTAATTGCATGAGAGACGGCCAGTGCCAACAGCTGCTCGTTTTCCTCTCGGGCTTCCTTGTAAGGGGATAAGACAGGGTACAGGTTAGCAACGGATACATTGTTACTTATACTTTTCTTATGAGTCATTATCCCCTTCGGCACATATGGGGGTGGGGGAGCTGTTTCTATTGTGGCGGCGGTTGCATTTATATTGTGGCTGATTGCGTCAGGTATTGCCAAACCTCTGCTTCCCCATTGTTCCTGTCCTTCCTTCTGCCACAATTTAAGAATATTTATATGCTTCACTCTCTCCTTACGACTGGAGAGTAGGCATATTTCATCTTTTACTGCCGATAAGATTTCCGGATCGAAGCTACCAACACTGGGAAATTCTAACTTGCTGCCTTGTGTCATTTTTCTCCATTTATTTTGGTAAACAACTGCGAGTTCACTGTGCTTCTTGCACATAATAAAAGCAGCCGATCCTTTTGGCCGGCTTGCTTCCTCCCTAACATGCACGTTATCACAGCGTGACCCGTTATTACCCATAATTACAGGAATAAACGTTCACAGCTTAATAGATAATCGGTGGGTTATTACTTATCTGAGAGCTCCCCAAACACTCACTTCTACAGCTTCCTAGAACATCCCACAGTCAAGCAGGTGCGAAGGATACGAGGTATGATACTCAATCACCAAGTCTTTCAACTAGCAGCGAACTTCTAGCCAACTTGCTTGGCGCGGCACAATTTTTCCAGGGTATAACAAACTTGTTTTCCTATACCCCCAAAAATCGGATTTCTAAAGTAGCTAATCGGAAACAAGTGCGTTCCGATGTATCTTCTTGTACCCTCCTAGCGGAATCAATTCCACTGAAGGGGCAGTTCCTATGGGCACGTCGTCACGTGAACCCTAACCTTGTCCTACTTGGACTGTCCTACACTGGACTACACTGCGCTTGAGTCGTGTCGTCACACACCCGTTCGCCTCAGTTATTTTTCACACTGGGCGCTGGTTACACCTTGGTCTTATGCATATATTTGAAATATTTCTGTACAGAAAATCTTCCCAAGTTGGTAGCTTTTCACTGGATACTTATGCAGGTATAAATCCCTTATAACACTCTATAGGAATCTATTAAAATAATGCTTGCGTTGCTTGTTTAAAAAAAAAATGAACAAAAAGAAAAAACTTATTTTCTTTTATTAATCACCGCCTCATTCACAGTATATTGCTATACTGTTTAAATAAAGCTAGTGGTTAAATACTGTTCACCTTTGAGTTCCTATGTGTGCTGCATGTGCAGTACCAATGAACAGCCACGTGTGTACATGCACTGTTCACAGGCCGCCGATGAATCGGCCACCCACGTGTTCTATAGTGTATTTGCAAGGTTGCACTCGGGTTTCGCTATACGCAGTAATTGCGCTTAAATGTGGAATAAATCCCTTAACTCCGTCCGAAAGTTACGTATCAAGATGCGAAATAAATCCCGCACTTAATCCGTAAATCACGTACAAAGATGCGAAAATTTCCCGATATGGGCACGTGCGCGCGCACCTTGCGTAATACACAATAGACGCTTTAAGTTACTGCAAAAAGGCCCAGGACTTGTCGCCACGTGGCTGAGTCCCTGGTTTTGCAGTAACTAACAAAAAGTTATAGCTTTGCACAGAGGGGATCCTCTATGTACTATAATAAACACAGACTCCACGTGTGCGAACCTTATCGCACGTGGTACATATACTATAATAAACAAGCAGCCCAAGACACTATACCCCGTTAAACTACTTGTGGCAGGCAGAAGTACAGTCTACTAAACACTTAGGTATGATATGCTTTAACACACGTGGCTTTCACTTATTGTACTCCGGGTTCAGCGCTAGCACTTCCCGAACCCCGCACTGCCGCGGACTCGGCCTATCCAGCAATGGAAACAAAATAAATACTTCCACCCTTTTGCTGGTATAGGTCGGGTCGCACGCCTGGTACTGAGTTCTGGAATGTGGAGCGGACGGACGATGCCCCCAATTGTTAATGGTAATTAAAATATAACCAGAGTGACGATAAGTGAAAAGCGTTGGTTACGTAATAAGTCCGCAACCAACGTACCCTTTATACCTAGCTACGTGCGAACAAAGCGTAGCGCAGCGTAGCGTACCTTTTATTGTATTATGTATACCAAGAACCAATACCTTAATCAGAGATTCCTTCGCAGTACTTTGTCTCTAATCTGCGAATGTACCTTATCGGACTGTGTCCGCAATATACCTTATCGCTATTATGCGAATAAACAGACACGAACACTGAATAGGAATAAGGAGATTAGAACTCCGTAAAAGGTTTGTATTTAAGTCCCTAATGGACAAAAGGGGGTTACAGAAATAAGAATAAACAGGTATAACAGGTGATACAATATACTAACAATGAATACTAAACAGACTCTGCTAAGGGGAGAGAAAACAGATACAAGACACAATCAGCCAATCAATACAATAAGGATAAATACCGTTAATGCAACCGTTTACCCGTCTCATCAAATATGCGAAGCGCAGTCCGGTCAGAGCTCACTATCGTTCAGGAATGAACTATAGTCCGGTAGGAAGGTCCAGGGAAAGTAGATGTGCCGAAGAGACTTTGGCTGCTCTGGGTCGCTTATCTTATAGGGTCAGAAAGGGGAGGTCAAAGGCCATTCTCATTGGTCAGAGATCATATGTCCGGTCCACTGTGATTGGAGGTTAGACGCTGTACCTGGTCTGACCAGGTGCAGGGGAGTGAACTTTAAGAGTCCTTTGTTTGGTGGTTTCGGCGTCAGCAGGGATAAGAACTGGTTTCATCTAGTTTCCTTTGTTAACTACTTTCAACAGAAACTGTCTCTGAGTTATGGATTATGTCCATAACTATCGGGCAGTGTACATTGTGAAATATTCGCAATGACCGGAATACTTCGCATAATGAGCTGAACGGAACGGTACTAAACACGATACAGATAGATGTATGCAGGGCTAACTAAGCTATGTGTGGCGTTCTAAACCTTTAACTATATTTTACTTAGGGTCAGTATGTATTTATGAATTTATGTGTGATAGTATGGCTACTCTTCTGGTCCACTTTGCCACGCATACTCGGGTATGGAAACTTTATTTGCGCAACTCTGCGAACCAAAATGGCGGCCATACTATCCTAAAATGGCGTGTGTGTAACTCGACTTCCATAGTGGATAGTGTTCATTTTGTACATCCAGTATATTTCCAGTTGGCATAAGGTTTCAAATCTGTCTCCTCCCCTTGAAGTACATTTTATGTGTTCCAGGCCTAGAACTTTTAGACATTGAGGATCGCTTTTATGATGAATGGAATAATGTTTAGATACACTGTGATTAGTGATGTTATTAACTATATTTCTTTCTTTTAATGTGCGTGTTGTGCGTCCGATATATTTCAGACCGCATGAACAAGTCAATTGGTATATAACGTATAAGGTGTCGCAATTGAGGAATGTTTTGATCTTGTAAGGTTTACTGTCATTATCGATGGATATTTCTTGAGTTTTGTTCTGAATGTGTTTGCAAGTGATGCATCTGGTCTTATTGCATCTATAACAACCAGTTTGTGGTTGTAGCCATGATATTTTTTCTTTGTTCTTTTCTTTCTTTATACCCTTAAATACACTAGGGGCCAGAATGTTTTTGACTGTTCTGTTTCTTTTGAATATAAATTTGGGTTTTGTAGGCAGGAGATCTCTCAAAATGGGATCACATTTAAGGAGATTAAAGTTTTTGTTAATAATTCCTTTTATAGGTCTGTATTCACCATTAAAGGTTGAGATGATATCATTCTCATATTTTTCTTTGCGTTTATCATTATATTTATTTTTGTTTGTGAGTAACATTGTTCGATCATATGTTCCGATTTCCTCACAAGCTTTTGAAATGAGTTTTGGGGGATATCCCCTATCCAGAAAGGAATCAGCCATTGTGTTGCTCTGTAATTTGTATGTTTCGAGATCGGAACAATTTCTGAATAAGCGCATGAATTGACCTTTTGGATTGTTCGACTTCCATATCTGTCCTTGTTCCCAGACAACCCCAACAAACCTGTTTGTTACGGGCCAAATTAGTTCCCGTCCCTGATGGTCAAACATACACAAACAGGTCTGAATCAGCACCCCCGCCCCCCAAGTGAGGGCTTTGATCACCTTCCCCATTATCCCAATATTATTTTAAACATTTTCAGTTCTGAAAAGCTACAATAGGTTACGCATCTCTCTCTATGGCAGGTATTCAATGCTGTTTGCGAGTGGTGACAGAGAGCAGGGATTCCTGCTCGCTGTCACCACTCACCTTGACAGCATTCAACGCTGCCTCCGCACCTGCCAATTCCCCCTCGCTCCGTTTTTTGAGCGAGGTGGAATTGGCGGATGCGGCTCCAGAAGCAGCGAGACCCGTGGCTAAAAACTGCGAGTTTTCTGCAGTAGCCGCGGGTCTCGCTGTTTTGGGGAATTGTCGCCGTCCTGTGGCGGCGAGGATTTCCCCAGAATGTTGAATAGAGCGAGCGGCCGGCGCGGGGGTTAAACAGCGAGGATCGCTGGTTTTCAGCAATCCTCGCTGTTTAACCCCCTCGCCGGCCGCTCGCTGCGGCATTGAATACCCCTCTATGAAGTGCATGGGCGCCCAGTTAGTTATATTACACTTTACCGGACTTGAATTATCAGTTCTAGATGTATAGAGCTTGTGCGAAAATAAACTTAAATGATCAATTGTTGCAAGCTGTTCCTGCTACTATACAGTATATGCATAATTATGTAAATGTGGGTTCACACTGAGTACCGTACGCTATAATTTACCCCACAAGTGTCAGAACACCACAGTCGCTTTATCCTTTAATACCTTAACCAAAAACAAAGCATAAAACTCTCTGTAAGATTATATTAATAATAATAATGTTCAGTCATTTAAGTTTATATGAATTATATATAGATTGTCATTGTTGTAGCAGTGGCAGGTGTTACAGACCCAGGGTGACAAACGAAACCTAAAACACAATGAATTACAGTGTTAACTAAATCTCCTCCGTAATTACCCCACTAATTTGAAGACCGTGTTCTTTTGGCTCAGTAAGTGGGTCCAATTAGAGGAAGTTAAGAATAGAAGAAAACAAAAAACACAGATACAGTGCCGGGAAATGGCTTTGCTAAGTTTTATTGACCGTGCGGTTCTGGGTGTCTGTTTTTTTTCCTATCCGGTAGGGAACTTGGTTGCAGCTCCACCGCTCCATGTGCATACGGGCAACTGCTGGTGGGTCGAGGGCAGCTGTCGGGGTGGTGGGCATAAAACCAGCAAAGCCGTGTTTTTAAAACGTTAGGCGAGAGTCTTTTCTTGGCTTCTGTCCTCTGTTTACTTGAGGTGGTTTGTGTTTCCTGGCTCCAGTCACGTATCGACACCGTTGCATTCATCACTGTGAGGAAAAATAATTTTGTTTTTGGTTACATCGGTTATTTACAAAAAAAAATACTATTTAAAACCATTCGTTGCAGATATTCATTGAGGATTTCATTGTGGTACAGTGGTGCACAAACACACTTCTTAAGTAACTTCACAGCCCAAATTTTGAGGAAATCCGTACTTGAGCACAGGTGATGTAATTAGTACCACTGGGGTAGATGTATGAAGCAGTAATAAGGAAGGAGAAGTGAGCCAGAGGAGAAGTGGTCGATGGCAACCAATCAGCTGCTCTGTATAAGTTTATATTATGCAAATTAAAGATGTTACTTCAGTGCTGATTGGTTGCCATGGGCCACTTCTCCTCTGGCTCACTTCTCCTCCCTTATAACTGCTTCATACATCTACCCCTCAGTCATTTTGATTTTATCAATGGTGCTCAATCATGGATATCCTTAAAACCTGTTTTTTCTGGGGAAAACACTGCGTTAGTGGTTCTGAAATGTCAACATACGAGACAGGGGCAAGAAACATGCTTAGAAGGGAAGTTAGATGGTGTTTTGTAAAGGGGATAGGTTGGAAGATCCCTACCGTAGGAAGTGAGAACAGAATGTAATGTGGACCCATCAAATCAGTAGCTACTGTAAAAAGAGCAATGTTCTTAGAGCGAAAGCCATCCAGCTGTACAACTGTCAGAACACCATACTAGCCACTAGCATTCTGGGAAATGCAGGGCTTGCCATTAATGGAAAGCCAGCGCCTGTTGAAACATGGTCATACCCTACGTTAGCCTGAAATAACAAAGCTAGACCTCAGAAACTGAGAACATACAGTACAGTGTACTGGAAAATACTTCTAAGCAAAATCATTTATATTTGCAAATTGTATTTTCATTGCTCTGTATAAAACCCTCCTGCAATGCTATTCACTCAGGGTAAAGGCAGATGATAGAATATTTAGGTCACATAGTGGTGGTGTAAGCATCATCTCTCTCAGAGTGGAATAAGCTACATTTAGCCCCAAAGGCCCTACACCTGGGGGGAACAGAGGAGAGATGAGGTCACAATGGAACTTATTACAGGAAGAACGCAGCTCATAAGGTGTACAGATAATAGAAGATTATAGTATGCAAAATAAGAACAGAGACATTACTGCCTTCAAGCACTTGGAATTTTAATAAAGAACAATATAATAAACATTTATAACAACATATATATGTATATATGTAATAAAATATTATATAAATATGATATATTTCAGAGTAAAAACAGCAGATTATACGTATGATAATTCCATTTCTTCGGAATACTTTATGGCAGCCCTCCACAATGGGGTTAGGTACCTTCCCCCTACCAATAGAGAGGCAATTTTCTCTTCGGATCCCCCCACCTCTGGAACACAAGTCTGCTCCTCCCCACATAATCCAGTCTTTTGACTGTCTCCTCCCAGGATCCTAAAATAAAAACAACAACAACAGGGAGGGAAACTAAAGGTGCCCACAGACGCATCAATTATCGAATGCGTTTTGTACTTTTTAAGCACAAATTGCATCTTATGTACAATTATTGGATGGTGTTTATGTTCCCAGGAGCCCGATATTGTAGGTCTAAAAAAGTACGTGCTGCACGTACTTTTTAGACTACATCTGAAATTTAACATTACAAACATGGGTTCATCACATGCATCCAAGTGCACATCTCATAGCAAGCTGGAAGAAAAATTGTATAGAACCATTGTACAGTCAAAAACGCATAGCACAGTACAATTGTAGCGTCTGTGGGCACCTTAAGAGCTGCCATGAAGTATTCCGAAGAAATGGAATTATCATAAGTATAATCCGCTGTTTTCTTTTTCCTACTTCATGGCAGCCCTCCATATTGGCATACACAAAAGCTGAAATAGGGAGGGCAATGCAATACCTAAAGCCATAGCCTGGCTAAAGACATGACCACCAAAGGACTCCTTAGCCACATCCAATGCGTAATGTTTGGAGAAAGTATGCATCGATGACCAGGTGGCTGCCGCACATATGTCTCTCACGATATACGATGAAACAGACATTGCTCTAGCCGAGTGTGCTTTGATTACTCTTGGAGCTTCACGACCACCCTTTTTATAGGCAAAGGTAATGGTCTCTTTAAGCCATCTTGAAATGGTTTGTTTAGTAGGGGAAAAAACCTTTCCTAGCCCCTACTGGAATAACAAAAAGATTATTTGCATTCCTGAAGCCATTAACTATCTAAATAGAATGAGATAGCACGAACAACATCCAATGTATGGAGAGTGTCCTTTTTTTTTTAATTCTTTGGTCAGAGAAAAAAAAAAAGGAGTAAAACAATTTCCTGATTAATATGAAATGGTTATACCACTTTGGGCAAAAATTAAGGATTTGTCCTTAAGACAATCTTGTCCAGAAAAAACTTTAAATATAGCTAGAGCCCCCAAAGCTTGTAATTCTCCAATTCATCTAGCTGAAGTTAATGCAGTGAGGTAGACCACTTTCCATGTAAGAAACGTAAACTTTGCCCTATCCAGTGGTTCAAAGTGCATTAAGCACTAAATTTAGGTCCCATTAAGGCACAAAGGACCTAATTCTAGGCCTAAGTCTCCTAATGGCTTGACAAAACCTGGTAATTTATCTTCCGCAAGCTTCTTGTCCCACAGAACGCTCAATGCATTTATCTGTACTTTCAAGGTAGATACTGCCAAATCCTTCCAAGAAAAACTGTAGAACTTGAGAAATATCTGCCTTAAAAACATCATATTTTCCCTTAGACCAGTCAAAAAAAACTTTCCAGATTCTGTAATATATCAAAGATGAAACTTTTTGTTGCCTGCGGAAGAAGATCAAATCACAGAAGAGGAAAGATCTTTATTTCTTAAGATCTCTCATTCAATTTCCATGCCATTAAAGACAGAGTCTGGGGTTCCTGATATTGTAGAGGTTCTTGGCATAGCAGGTGCGGAACTACTGGTAGCCTTAAAGGTTCCTCGACCACCTTACTCAACACTGTCGGGAACCACGACCTTCTTGGCCAAAAGAGTAACACTATAACCACTTATGCTTGGTCTTCCACAATTTTCTTTAATGCTTTGGAGATGAGAGGAAAGGTAGGAAATACATAGGCAATGCTGAAACTCCAATTCTGGGAAAAAACGTGTCCCACAGGCGCCCACTTCGTTGTAACGGGAAGAGTTTCAGTTTCATATTCCTCGCCATTGCCATTAAGTCTATATCAAGAAACCCAAATCTGTCTCCTATCAACTGGAATATCGAATTCTCCAGTTCCCATTCTCCTGGACATATCTTGTTCCTGCTCAAATAATCCGCAATCACATTCTCCTTTCCTGGGACGTGTAATGCTACCAGTGACTTTAGATGACCTTCTGCCCAGTCAATAATGCTTTTTACTTCCTTCATGATGGCCGGACTTCTGGTGCCACCTTGCCTGTTGATATACACCACCACTGACACATTGTCTGAAAAGATTTTCAGATGACTTCCTACGATATCCTTTCAAAAATGGCACATTGCTAGCCAGACTGCTCTTATTTCCTTTATATTTGAAGAAAGTCTCTCCTCTTGAGGGGACCAAATACCTTGACAGCTCTTTTGCGACAGATGAGCCCTCCAGCCGTACATGCTAGCGTCTTCAGAACCTGAAACTGTGGCACCGCCAATGGGAAATTTCTCATTAAAAGTTGATAGTCTCCCCACCATGACAGGGACTATTTTTCCGAAGTCGATATCCTTATCCAATGGTTTAATGGTGTTCTTTGCTTGGAATGCTTGAGTAAGTCTCACTGGAACTCCCTCATTCCCCATCTTGCCCAAGGGATTATTCCAATGGTCGACACCATCATGCCCAATAACTTCAGAGCCAGGACAAGTTGTACCTTCTCTTTCCTTTGAACAACGTCCACTAATTCCTGGATCTTGCCACATCTTTCCTCCGACAGGGAGATCTTCAAACTTACTGTATCTATTCTCATTCCTAGAAAGAGAACACTTTGGGATGGAACCAAATTACTTTTTTTAGGTTTATCAACCAACCATGTTGCTGGAGAAACTGAAAGACAAACTCTGTTGCCTCTAACACTTCTTCTTTTGATCTACCTGCAATAATGAGGTTGTCCAGATAAGCCCAAATAGCAATGCCCTCTTTCCTGCGACAGGCAATTAGGGTCACTAAAACTGTTGTGAAAACCCTTGGGGATGACATCAGGCCGAAAGGCAGGCACGTGAATTGATAATGCATCCCTTTTAGGCAAAATCTTAGAAACTTTCTGTTGGACTTCTTTATCGGGATATGAAAGCAAGCGTCCTGCAAGTCTATGGACACCAGAAAATCTCCTTTTCTCAATCCCATCAGGATAGACTTCGAAGTTTCCATTTGAAACTTCCTTTTCCTTATTCTCTTGTTTAAGCTTCTCAAATCCAGAATTATTCTGAAACCCCCTGACGCTTTTGGCACAATGAATAAGCCAACGAGTTCCAACTTCGGAACTCGTTCTACTGCACCAGAGCTAATTAATCCGTTCAGACTCTTTAGTAGTATGGAGACCTCTATATTCAGACTTGGAAATCTTGCCTTCACAAATTTGTCTACCCTTAGACATCTGAGAAAATCTAACTGGTATCCCTGTGTAATTATCTTCAGGACCCATTTGTCCTGGACACTTTTTATCCACGCTTCCGCAAAATTTGAAATTCTTCCTACAACTTGCGATTCTGCCTGAGACTGTTGCCAGTCATTGTCTCTGACCTACCCGTTGGTTAGACTGATGAAAGGAAGACCTGGATGTGTTGGGAAAAAAAGCTATCCTTATAGGGCCTACCAGGTCTATACGACCTAGCATGCTTAAGCTGCTGCCTGAAAGGATACTCCATATACCTGCCACGTTTATCATGTTTTAATGAATACAATTTTTCTCCCACACAAAAAAGGATCCTTCATATGACAGTACCATAAGTCTACCTTTGGCGTGAGAATCCGCTGCCCATGATCTGAGCCATAGAGCCCTCCTGGCCAAGATGCCTGAAGTCAAGGATTTTGCTGAGAAGTCTAAAACATCCAACGATGCCTCAAACAAAAATCAATAGCGGTCATTCTGTAACGATGAACACCACAACCTAAAAGCCCTAACTACTGAGGCAACCAATACCCCACACTTCAAATATAGATATCAGTTTGAAGTACACCCTCCACCAAAATCTAACTCTTTCTGCATGTTACATCTGCCCCACCTTCAGTGCATATGGTTTTGTCCATTAGAGAGGGATTGTGCCTTTCCGAGTGATTCAAAATAACCCCCTATGCCAGTCCTTCTGCATAATTTCTTTCACTACTTTGTGAACCGGAAATGATATACCTTTTAGTAGTAGTAGTTTGTTTATTTATAAGGCGCCACAAAGTGTCTGCAGCGCCGTACATAGCAAACAAAAAAACAAATTACAAGGTAACGTATAGGGTGTGTTGATAAAATACAGCATAAATAGGGGTATAGCTGGTAGAACTAAAATCAGCATCAGTTCTGAAGTAGGTGTCGAAATTTTCGAGGAGACTGAAGATGAAGTAGAGGAAGGGAAGAACCGGGCAGGAGCACTGGTGAGGTAAAGAGGTAGGGTGAGTACGTGAGGAAGGAGGGCCCTACTCATAAGAGTTAACAGACTAAAAGGAGGTGGGTGGACGAACGAAAAACAATAGGATAAGTAGGAACGGATGGATGGGAATGGATGGAGGGGTAGGGTAGACAGGATAGAAGGAGCGAAAGAGGTTAGGAGGCGGAGGGATAGGCTACAGAGGATCTATCCTCAAATATACTGTCATGTTCCAATTTAGCCACATCTTTATAATTCAAAGATTTATATATATTTTTCTACACCACTTCCACCATATCCAAGTTCTGTATTGTGCTTTCTTCAACCATCTCACCTGACTCAGTACTAGACCCTGCCGTGGATTTGTCCTCAGACACACAAACAGGAGATTCATAATCAAAGTCCAAACTGGTCTGAGACCGAGACCGTTTACTACTGTGCAAAAACTCCTCCTTTGAAACAAACGATCTCTTCATCCACTCCATAACCTGTACTAACTGTGAGGATGCAGCAGGAGCAGAATCTTTAACACAATCCATACACAAAGATTCCTCCAAAGTTCCAGAGATTGCTTTATCACAGTATGAACACACTTTTATATATTTTTCTTCTTGCGTGTCTTTTTCTTAGAAACAGAAGACACTACAAGAGAAAAATAAGAAAAGCTAACTAAAAGGACCCTAACTGAAATAAGTAGTAACCAGTCCTCTGTGAGGACCTACCTCGGAGTAGAGAGCACTGGTTTCTGGGGTAAGGCTTCCTTCTCCATGATACAGCAGATATCCAGAAGGACAAATGCAGTTAAACACCTGCAGCCTGCCTATCTCAGGCCTCCAGTGCCTGCTTATATGAGCGCACCTCATCCCCGCCTTGTCCAGGACGCCGTCGGAAAAGAAAGCGCCACTACTTCCGCCCAGTGGAGCGCATAATGCGTGACGCCGGGGAGGCCGCTGGAAGCTGAAGTCCCGCTACTCGTCACTGCCGCAACGGGTGGAACGCAGCTTTGTGTTACCTGGGAGCCGCCGGAAGCGGAGCTCCCCGCTAGTCAGCATGCACAGCCCCGGCGTCTGCCGCAGGAGCCGCTCCTTGCAATTTGCAGCGTGAAAGGGTCCATGTCTGTTCGCACATGTCCAGCCACCGGTATCGGCATAACTGAGGTAAGGCGCCGCCTCCTCCGCTTTACCCCAGGGGAAGCAACACAACCGGCTTACTAGCCTGCTACTGACAGACAGGAGACTGGAAAAAAGACTGGATTATGTGGGAAAGAGCATACTTATGTACCAGAGGTGGACTAAGAGATGGTCTATTGGTAGGGGGAAGGGACTTAACCCCATTATGGAGGGCTGCCATGAAGTACTATTGGAGCCCCTCTCTTTCATTGCCGGCGCTCGCCAGAACGTCCCTGCTGGCGAGCGCTGGCAGAGAGGGACTCCATCTCACTTGTACGTGCGTCCCAGTCACTTGGCGGCTGGGCGGTGTGACCCTGACCATCTCCGTATCAGGGAGACGGGCAGGGTTGGGGGGTGTTCGAGGTGGTGGTTGGTACCGGCGATGGGGCCTTGGGTGGCGGCGGCTGGGAGCTCCGTCGGAATGGGGTGCACAAGCTTCTTGTGCACGCGTACCCCCTTCTGACGGCTGGCGGGGGCTGACGGGGCCTGGCGATAGAATTGCCATCCCCTGCAAGCATGAGCTGCGCTCCATCTGTAGGAAGAAGAACGGTTTTTAACATCCCCAACACTAAGGCTGGGTGACAGATCGGCTGCCTATCGACTGGTTTGGTGATGCACAGGCCATCTATTCATGGTTACCTTGAAAGACCTGATGATTGTTCCTGAGCAGGGTCTGCAGGCCTCCACATTCATTCTTCAGCCTCTGTAGGGTCTCCTTGTCCAGGACTTCAGCTACTTCCCGTAATGGAAGACATCCTGCAGAGGATGCACAATAGACATTATGTAGGAAAGAACATGGGATCCTTTACCATATTTATCATACATCTTATACAATATAAGCTCCCGTCTTACGCCTATATTTCGGAGGTGGGTAAGGAAGAATGGAGTAATAGCAGCAGTGGCTCCCAATCTCTGTTCTCGAGGCACTCTAAGGGGTTTATTTACTAAGATGGGTGTTCTATTGATTGATTCATGGATGTTGCCCATAGTAACCAATCAGATCTCACTTTTTATTTATTTAACACCTTCTAGAAGGTAATAGATCATATCCGATTGGTTGCCCATAGCAACATCCCATCTTCAATAGAACTCCCATCTAAACCCCCAATAGTCCAGGTTTTAAGTGTATCAATACTTAAGCATAGGTGACTCCATTTGTACCAACAGGATATTCTTAAAGACCTGTGTTCAAATGTAATAGCCTCAGAGCTCATGTCGACCTTTTGACTATCGACCTCCCCATAGTCGACCTAATGCTTGCGTCGACCTTCCGACACGGTCGACATTAGCCACGTCGGCCTAGTTCAGGTGTCGACCCAATGACCGCATCCTGAGCGCAGATGGTTAAATCCAACTGATTGTGTTAAGTCACCTGTGCCCAAGCATAAACGGAAGTTCTATTGAAGATAGGATGTTGCACATACCAACCAATCAGATTCTATCTAGATCTTCTAGAATGTGCTAAACAAAAAAAATCGAATTTGATTTGTTGCTTGCAACGTCCCTTATTCAAAAGAGATCCCATCTTTTTACCACGCTGAGAAGAGGACCGAATTTGGGAACCTCTGCGATTAAATAATAGAGTTTGAATTAAAAAGTTGCCCATCTGGCTTGATACATATAATAATAATAATAATAATAATAATAATAATAATAATAATAATAATAATAATAATAATAATAATAATGTGGCACATCATAGGTATACAATAACAACAAGAGAGAAGAGCACTTACTCCCCCTGTTCCAGGTGCTGCCTGCCCCATCCCGTACAATGTCCTCCTCTTCCCCGGTGTTGGAGCATAACAGCAGCTGAGCAACTTGCAGGACCACCCGATCAATGAAATCTCTGGGCAGCAAGACGCAGTTCCTGATCTGTTCCACTTTGTCCCGGGGGCGGAAGCCAGATATCCAGCTGGTATGCTCTGCCTTTGGGCCGTCGGTGCTTTCTTCTCCATTACCAGTGTCTGTATGACCAACACAAAGCCCGGAGTCCGCGTTACCGTGCTTAGCGTCAGCAGAATGACTGGCTATATACTGAGCCCTCTGCTCATCAACCTGGGCCTCCTCCTGCGGAGGATACCGCCTTGTTTCCCCTATAAGGCACACCTGTGGTCAAACCAATGCAAAGGACAGGTCAGGAGCCATTCAAGGTATCCAGTATTCCCATACTGAATGTTTATTCTAAGTACACATTGGCAACAACAAGGTAACAACTATACAATAATCACAGTTTGGCGGCTGATGCTCTCCTACACGTTACATTATCAAAACTGGTCGCCTCTCATTCAGCGCCAGCCCTCGCCAGATACCCCCTGCTGGCGGAGAGACGCTCCATCTGACGGGGGCGCACGCGCATCCCCTTCTCATGGCGGCTGATGGCGGAAACCATGCTCATCTCCTCTTCAGGGAGATGGGCAGGGTTGGGGGGGGGCTGCGGGTACCGACCGTGGAGCGGCGGGAGGCGGTACTGGGCCCACATGAACGAGAGGCGCACCATTTGTAGTAAGGACTGCACCTGTGCTCCACCTAGGTGGTCTAGAAAACATGAACTGTTGGGAAATCTTGAGCACCGGTTTGGCCAGTCCTGCTCTTCTGCATCCGATAAATTGACACACAGAATCTGGTTGGTTGCTATGGGCAACATAATATCATTTTTATAAGAGTCAGTAAAAACATACCACATAGTCACTGAGAACCTAGTAACAATTTGCATATTGCCATATTCAAATGATCTATAATGTAATTCTTTCTTTAAAAGAACAGACCAGAGTTAAATAAGATGCAATAGATAAATGATAGGCAGAATCCGGTAGGTTGCTATGGGCAACATCATTTTTTTATCTAAGCGTATTTAAGCGTATTAAGTGTATTAAGCTTTACCCTAAACTTACTCGCTTTGTCGATGGGATTCTAAGGCAATCTTCTTCCACGTTAAATCCGCACTGAGCACCAATGTCAGCGACAAAGTCCAGGTATTCCCTATACTGAGTCTTCTTGCCGGACTTTCGGTTGTATTTTCCATAGAAATTGAAGAAGCAGCAAGGTAATACGAAAAAGCAGCAAGTGTAGGATGACCTGGAAGACAGGATACGACGTGAAGGCACAGATAGGGAGGAGGCATGGTCAGGCCGGGCTGCACGGTTGTCTCACAAGCAGAACATTAAACGGTTCCTATTACTGACATAGACTGGCCGATATCTGTGGTTATGAAGATAAAAAACCCATGTGCCATACTTGCCGACTTTGGGAAGCCAGCTCTGTTAGGCAAGGGGGCAGGGCCATCGCCGGGAGTAAAAAAATAGGCGGTTCAGGTGGGCTGTCCTATTGGGGGGGGGGCGTGCCTAGACTGATCACATAATTTTAGCCACGCCCCATGCAATGCCGGTATTTCAGGCATTGCACTGCGGGGGGCGGGGCGAAAATGATGCCTTGTGTCATTTTACCCACGGACACCCCAGTCAATGGGCCATTCCGGGAGGACAGGCAACCCTGCCATGTGCGCCAACATGATTCCCAAAGCTGCCGGGAGGTCAGTACACAAGGAGATTGGCACTCTAGGTGCATTAACCCTTTACAATTGAGCAGCGCCTCAAAAACGGTTGGGATCTTTTGGTCTACAGTAAGTTGGTCGACAAGCATTAGGTCGACAGGGTCTAGATCGACAGTCAAAAGGTCGACATGGGGTTTTTCACTGTTTTTGGACCCGAATGTTGACACAGACACAATTTTCAGTGCACCGCATCCGCTCGCTATGCTTCGGGCATGGCCACACCCTAGAGGATGGTAGGGCATTAAATACCGCCTGAGGACACATGTCGGCTCAAAAAACAGTGAAAACCCCCATGTCGACCTTTTGACTGTTGACCCTGTTGACCTAATGCTTGTGTCGACCTAATGACCTGCCGACCTAGACCCATGTTGACCTAATGGTGTCGACCAACTTGCTGTAGACCCAATGACCATATCCCCTCAAAAAGATCATCCTCTACAATGCCAATAAGACAAAAAAGTAGGTTCAGCCCATGTACTTATTGCAGGTTTTAGGATCTTTGACATATACAGAGCATGGCGGACCAAGTGGCAGAATCATTTTGATGCCACATTGATAATGCACAGACGCCTCGCTAGGTGTTTGGGTCTAGGAGCTGCGCACCTCCCCAAACGGAGCCGGACCCTGAGCTGCGAGACAGACCAAGAGCTAAAAGAAGAATGGCTTCCAAGGAGAGGCTTCATGAACTGCTGCTTCCCCAAGAGGAGTACCAGGTAGCCATGTTCCCCACATCCGCAGGTGAACCTCCAGGGCGGCGGTTGTGCTTTGTTTGGCTTGTTCCCAATTAATCTACACTTAGTACGTTCATATAGTAGCTGACTCGCAATGGATTGTCTTGTGTAGATCATGGGTGTGCATATATATGGCTAACTACTCCTCACCTCTATGAGGTAAAGTACCGCCATTGACCACTAGAGGCCACTCGATGGACCATATTAATCCTTTTTGTTTTAAAAGGTGTCCTAATAAAAAGTGAACGCAATGTTTGCAGGGACACTGATCTGTTTCAAACTCGCTGGATATGGAGAGAGAGGGAGCTGTGAAGATAGATTGGAGGTAGGAGCAGATAGGGACTGGGGGTGGAGTGGAGAGTTCGTGGGCTAAAACTGTCACAGCTCAAAGTGATAGTACATTACAGAAGAAATGATTTTGATTGGCTTTTCTCTACTTTATATATAACTTGGTTTGTTTTATATGCTTTTTAGTTACCGAGCGGCGATGACGGGAAGCCATGGTGTCAGCTCATCAGAATGGTTACCGATGATCCAGTCCGTGTCTGGATATAGATAATCGTCACTTGGTGTAATTGAAGATTCCTGGGGAAAGAATGCTTCCTCATATTAGAAACAATTCAGGGTCCTCCACATACAGAAGTGACACTCAGCCTTTTCAAGGTTCCCAAGTAAAATAAAACATATAGGGCCAGGTGCACCAAGCTTCAAAAGTGATAAAGGGAGAGTGATAAACAGCCAGCCAATCAGCTCCTACCTGCCATATTCACAGACTGTGTTTGAAATATGGACAGATGGAGGTGATTGGTTGGTTGTTTATCACTGGAGTTGGAACTAACTTTAATACTGTAACTTTAATTCTAAGCTCCTCCCTTTGCCATCCCAGCATGCCAGTACGTCTTTGAAAGAGTTTGGAGAGGAGTTGAAGTAACACATTGAAACCTTTAGAACAGTGATGCCTAACCTTGATACTCCAGCTGTTGTTGAACTACACATCCCAGCATGCCCTGCATCAGTTTTAGCATGGCCAAATAGTAAAACTGAAGCAGGGCATGCTGGGATGTGTAGTTCAACAACAGCTGGAGTGTCAAGGTTAGCCATCACTGCTTTAGAACAACAAACAAATCCATAGGGATAAGAGGGTCAAGAACCAAAACCTCACAAAAATGTGATGGGGGGATGCAGTGTCCCACAGTCTGCTTCAGAAAAAAGGTTTCAATGGTAAGTGACCAAAAAAACTATTTTCTCTGCTAACAAGGCTGGTGGGACAATGGACCATGGGAAGATCAACAAATGCTGTATGGCCAAAGTGGTCATCTCCTGAGGCAAATGCATGAAATTGATAAAAACAAGTAAAGTGTGGGAGCAGAGGACCAGGTAGCTGAACAACAGACCTGTTCTTCCAAAGCCCTGGGTCGCACTGCCCAGGAGGTCACCACTAGCCCAGTAGAATGCATTGACACATGTCAGGTGCCGGTCTCAAGTGATGACTGCGCAGATCCAAAACACAATAGTTAGCTTTGCAGCCAGCCAACCATCTTCTGCCAATTTAGAAGGAACTAAACTGTGTGGCTGACAGTTCAAGTACTGGCCAAGTAAATCAACAGATCTTGAACTACGTCCGAAGGAGGCAAGTTTGTGGTTTGAGTGAAAACCCGAAACCATTTTCGTCTGGAACTTAGGAACGTTGCAGAGAACTGCTTTATGGTCGGGGAAAATAAGAAAATGCTGCTTTCAAGACAGAGCCCCAACTCGGAAATGAAGCCGATTTGAGAGGGCATAGGATCAGATTACTATCCCGCTACATTAGCGGCAAGTGAAACGGTGGTTGAATATATGCTACACCCTGTAAAAAATGTCAGACCTCTGGAAAAAAGGGCAAAACTGCTTTGGAAAAAAACCGACAGGGCCAAAATTTGTACTCTCAAAGATTGAAGGGTACTTGTGTACAATCACGGCTCCCACGATGTCCATCGCATAGCAAAAAATCGCATCGCATGCGATTTTTAACAGAAATGCATCCAATTGCATTGAAATTAGTATCAAACATGTTCAATGGCCCCCAAATGTCATTTTTGAGGCTGTACCACCCCCCACTATCAACGCAAACCGGAAGCGTGGCGAGCGGCAGCGGTACGCGTCCTACGACCTTTTCATACCCCCACTCTCCACGTCGGCGTGGAGCTGAGAATAGAAAGTGTGGTGAGCGCAGCGAGCCACCGAGCCCGAATCGTGGCGAGCCCCGCGAGGGGACACTGATACCTTCACAGGTATACGCGTCCCCTTGCGGGCTTCACAGGTGTCCGCGTCCCCTCGCCTCGCTGCGCTCGCCACACTTTTTATTCTCAACTCCACGCCGACGTGGATAGTGGGGGTATGAAAAGGTCGTAGGACACGTACCGCTGCGCTCGCCACGCTTCAGGTTCGCGTTGATAGTGGGGGTGGTACAGCCTCAAAAATGACATTTGGGGGCCATTGAACATGTTTGATACTAATTTCAATGCATTTGGATGCATTTCTGTTAAAAAACGCATGCGATACGATCGCATGCGATTTTGTAAAAAATTGCTAAAAAACTGCAAAAATCGCATCCCATCGCATGCCACTACATTTGGCATGCGATGGGAGCCGTGAAAGTACACAAGTACTGATTGAAGTTTTAAACCAGCATCCAAACCAAACCAAAGGAAATCGAAAAACCGAGACACAAAACTTGGACAAAAGAGACAAAAACTGTACACACACAACAAGGTGTAGATCTTACATACTCTAGTAATTAATGCATTAAACTGCTTTCCGGGCTTGTAGCATAGTGCAGACAGGCTGGAAAACCAACAGAGGAAGGTTCTCATGTAGAAGCGAACCTTGTTGTAGCTGGTCTGGATGGTGTGGAAGATGCCACCCAGGACCTGACAACATTTTGAGAACGTTGGCATACCACAACTTGCGTGGTCAGTCTGGAACACTAACACCCACGTCACCAGTTCTTTGTGGCTCTTTAGTACCCAAGGTAACATTGGGGTCAGAATAAACATATCCCAGAAAGTCCTGCGGAAACTGATATGAAATCCACAGCAAAAAGCCAGCAGGTCCCTGTATCTTACACAGGACTGTGGAACCTTGTAGTTGTGTCGAGAGGCCATAAGATCCACTTGTGGAAGACCCCACTCCCAAACTAGCTGTTGGAAGGCCTTCAAATGGAGCGGCCATTCCCTTGGGTGAAATGTGATTCTTCTATAAAAAAAAAAAAAGTTTGCTTCCCAATTTCTCACACTACAAAAAGATATGGGCTCCTCTGTCATAACTGCAGCGCTGTTTGTTATTCCTAGACGAAGTACAAACTGACCATTTGTCCAGGACGGACTTAACTTCAAGAGAGACAGAAAAATATATCATAGCTCGATCACACTGAGCGGCAGCGCTGAAGCTGAAGATATAAGGCCTTATTTTGGTTCATTCTTTCTGACAAAATCCTTCTTAGATGGGCAAAACCATGTGCACTGCAGGTGGGGCAGGTGTTACTTGTGCAAAGAGAATTAGATTTGGGTGGGGTTTTACTTCAAAGTGAGATCTATATTGCAGTGTAAAAATAAAGCAGTCAGTATTTTACCTGCACAGAAACAAAATTACTCACCCAAATCTAATTCTCTCTGCACATGTTACATCTGCCTCCCTGCAGTGCACATGGTTTTGTCCATCTAAGAAGGATTTTGGGTACTTATGTAGTATCTGGGCTGCCGATTTTGTGATTGTATGCCTTACCTTAAGGCATACAATCAGATGCAATGTGATGCGATGCGATTCGATGCGATTTTGCATAGGATTCAATGTTAAGAAGGTCCTGTTCATTTCCCCACTATCCAAGTGGGCATAGAGTTGATTTTATATAGTGTGGCGAGCGCAGCGAGCCACCGAGCCCGAAGCGTGGCGAGCGAAGCGAGCCCCGCGAGGGGACGCATATTTCTTAAAAAGTATTCTGTGTCCGCTCGCCACGCTTCGGGCTCGGTGGCTCGCTACGCTCGCCACAGGTTTATATCCAACTCCATGCCCACTTGGATAGTGGGGAAAGGAAAAGGACCCCTTTTTCCCATGGAATTCTATGTTAAAATAGACTCAGACCATTTTAACATTGAATCCTATGGAAAAATCTTGACCATCGCATCGCATACGATTTGGTCGCATGCGATGCGATGCGATCCGATCCGATTTCTAAATCGGACGCCCAGATACTACATAAGTACCGGATTTTGTCAGAAAGAATGAACCAAAATAAGGCCCATAGTTACAGCACCCCATACGAGGAGACTTGCATCAATGACCCAATCCATAAAGATCAAGGATTGATCCTGGAGGCGATAAATCAGGAACAAGCCATTCATGTGGAGAGTGTCTGACAGAATGAGAAACTAAGAGGAGAGGGATGCTGAGCATCCTGTGCAATTTTGGAGAATTTCCCACTGAATTTCTCACCAGTGGAACTTGGTTTATTGAACTGTCTCATAAGATGAGGCCATTGTGCCCAACAGCTTCATGCCACACAATCTACAGATGAGGTACTGACAGAACTGAGGTCATCAAGTTCTGTAGGGAACGTGCTTTGGAATCCGATGCAGCGAGGTATTGAAGACCACCTCCATGAACGGAAGGCATTGACAATAAGTGATCCTGAAGTGCAGTACCTGAACCGTGTGATCTAGATGCTGTTTTAAATGCTGAAGCAGCGTTCACGAGCAGAACTAAATTAGGTATGACTGTTAAATCTTCTCTGCGTAGTCAATATCACCGACACGACCTTGGTGAAAACTTGCAGAGCTGTCGGAATTCCCAAAGGTAGTGTCTAGAAAAGACTGTAAGATGTTACAAATGAAAAGAGGGCTATTATCGACAATGAGGGCTGCAGAGCAGCTCTCTAAATCCTTGCCTATAGTCTGAAGTGCCTAGAAGAAAACTGGCATGCTTGGGTTGCAGGGGTGAGGAGTTACAGTAGTTTAAGTGCCAATCCTGCAGTCCCATGGTCCGGGGTGTCACCAGCCCTGCTGAAATAGAAAATATCCTAACTGAAACAGCGTAATCCAGTTCTGAAATCCAACTAGCAGGTACCCCCCAACAGGTCCTGCCTTGTGGATCTCAGGAATTATCCCACCTGCTGTACTTAAGGGTTGCAGTCGAGAACCTCTGGTGCAAACGAATTATTCAAATCTCACATCCGTAAACGGTTTATTTGGGAACCTGCAGTTATTGGCAAGCTAAGATTTCATGGGAACTACAGTAGAGATGCGCAGGTTCAGATTTACACGGATCTCAAAACGGGACCTTATTGGCTATCCTGAGGTCACATGTTTTCGAGACAAAAAATGTGACAGCCGATAAGATTCCGTTTTTGGGATCCGGGTAAATGCGTAACTGCACATCTCTCATTGGAACCTATTTAGTTTTGAAGTAAATTTTCAGAATACCTCCAAAATAGTTTGTGATCCATACATATCCCATATTTTTCTTCTTCTAACATCGATGCCTCGACCTCGGTGCTTTAAAAGGAGAAAAAAAAAAAAATGAAAAAATAAAATAAAATAAAATAAATAAATAAATCGGTTAAATGGAAAAAACAATAATGATACTGGAAAATAGAAAAAAAATGTTGGCATCATTGAAATGATTTCTTTAAACGGCAGATTCGCGCAAGTCTAATGGGATATCAAATCAGGAATGATAATTTGGGTACTTGTTTCCTAGCACAATGGTCCCCCTATACGATTTTTAATTGTATAAGCACCTTAATAGGTGCTTACAATGTTAAATGCACCCCCACGCCACCGCCACTATCAACGCCAACCCGAAGCGTGGAGAGCGCAGCGAGCCCGCGAGGGGCGGCGGTATGCCTCCTCCGACCTTTTCATACCCCCACTATCCACGTCAGCGTGGAGTTGATTTTATATAGTGTGGCAAGCGCAGCGAGCTACTGAGCCCCAAGCGTGGCGAGCGCAGCGAGCCCCGCGAGGAGACGCGCATTACTTCACATGTATTCCGCATGCGTTCGCCACGCTTCGGGCTCTGTGGCACGCCACACTATATAAAATCAACTCCAACGCCGACGTGGATAGTGGGGGTATGAAAAAGGTTGGAGAACGCGTACCGTCGCCGCTCGCCACGCTTCGGGTTGGCGTTGATAGTACGGGTAGCGTGGGGGTGCTTTTAACATTGTAAGCACCCATTACGGTGCTTATACAATTATTTATCTTATAGGGGGCACATTTAACATTGAAAACACCCATTAGGGTGCTTATACAATTTAAAATCGTATACCATTGTATATGCCATACAATGGCGTACAATTCGATGGTATACAACATGGGTCTTCAAACTGTGGCCCTCCAGATGTTGTGAAACTACATGTCCCAACATGCATTGCCACATTTTTTCCTATAAGAGCATGCCAAAACTGTCAGGGCATGCTGGGACATGTGTTTCCACAACATCTGGAGGGCCGCAGTTTGAAGACCCATGGTATACAATTTAAAATTGTATAACATCGCATCGCATACCATCGTATGCGATGCGATGGGCACCATGCTAGGAAACAAGTACCATAATTTGTTGTTACCATAAAAGGCATATGGCCATTAAATCGGGCTATCCAATAATAGGCCATGCTTATGTGGTGAATTATCCCTAATTACATGAAAACACATATGTGCTGCAAAAAGCCAATGACCTACGCGTTTCTGCAGCGCCTATTGCAGAAAAATGGTCTCTTATCTGTGATCTGTTTTTCCTGACTAATCACCAATCAGCTCCGACATTGGGAATAATTAGACACCCCCCAGGGGAGTCCGTTAGTTAGTTAGTTAGTTAGTTCATTAAACTTCAAAGAACACAAATAAATGACCATATTAATGCTGGTCATCTTTAGTAATGCGGTCACCATGTTACTATAACCTACCAGGAAACACAGGCGTCCCAGAAATTAAAAGATCCATTTTATGCTGTGTACTCTCAATTAGATTTTGATTAGATACCCTTTAGATTTAGCCTATTCAACTTTCTTTCAATTTTATTCGATATAAGGGGTGTATTCGATTTTGAATAACATTCTATTCAATTTTGCTTATATAGTCAAAATCAAATCGATCTGAAATGGAATGGTTTCCAGCCTTGATGCCGATAAGCACTCCCGTTTTCTCTACATTGAATACAAAAACAGACTGTACAGGCAAGACTATTGAGAGGATGTTGAATAGGCCAAATCTAAAGGACATCTAAAGCAAATCTAATCAAAATCTAATAGAAAGTAAATTGAACCATGTGTACACCCCATTAGTCTCGCCTGCACAGTCTATTGCTGTGTACACACTGTGATATTTGACATTAGATTTTGACTGTATAGTCAAAATCGCATGCAGATCGCACAGGTTTCTTACCTTGCGATCCCTATGCGCGTTCCCGTGACAGCACAATTCTACACCCAGATAGACAGGGCAGCAACGACTATATAGTGCAAATCTAATGCAGATTGTATGAATTGTATGTAAATAGTACAGAGTTAGCAAAGATTGCATAGCAATCGAATCTTGTCGTACAGCAAGGTAATCTCACCGTGTGTACACACCATATGTTTCTATTTGATATAGACAAAACTGGAGCGCGCACCGAATAGAGATGGAATGCTGCTGGAAATTAGCAGCAGGATGCTGCAGATTTTGACTACATATCAATATCAAATAGAAAGTTAGTCAAAATCTAACCGTGTGTACACAGCAATAGGTATATCAATCTAACACCTTTAGGGACTGCGTCTCTTTCAAGTTATGCAAAATGTCTATATGAAAGGTGTTAACATCATTCTAAAAGTGATCCAGACATGTGCTCACCTACATGGGTGACATATGACCCGCTACTTTGGCCCTTATTCTGATCGGTGCGGCCGGATCCGAATATGCGGCCAGCACCGTGCGTCCTAAACCCCGCCTTCCATACGGATCGCCAACTCCGTCCGTACGTGGTAAGAAGCTGTCCGAACGGACCGCACGTGTATTTCTCATAAATACACCTCCTCCATCCCAGGGAACCTCCTCCATCATTCGATGGTCGTAGACCATCGAATGCTGGACCGAGTGGTCCGCCAGCTCCCGCAACCTCAGACCACACGGGCATTTCTCCGTGCAAAAGCAGGGATCTAGGCGGGCAGCTGACATCCGGCAATGTCATATGTCCGCCCCCTACACGTGCGTCACGGCCGCATTACCATACGTACGCCCAGCGTTTTCATGGGAACGCCCATGAAACGCGGGGTGTAAACATATGGTAATGAGCCCAAACAGCCCTTCACACCCCTCTCCACCCCCTGTTCGTAGTGTACACATTTCATGCGGAATGTGGCCGTGCGTCCGGCTCGCACATGCGCAGAGACGCCTCTGCACATGCGCAAACACAAAACATCGGCGGCACGAACGCACGCGGATATTACCGCACCAACCAGAATAAGGGCCTTTGTCACACCATATTAACCTGCTTCATCCTTAAACAAGTATCATTGCCTTATGAACCACAATTGATAGACTCTTTCTAAATGATTTACAGCATTCACCAAATCTACCTCCGCTTCCCTAGATTTTAAATCTTTTTAGAGGGGTTCCATAATTTAGCTATCTGTACACAATCAGTAACGGCCCAAAAATAAACAGTCAGCAATTATCGGTCTAGTGTATAAGTTAGAGCAGTGGTTCTCAACCTCGGCCCTCAGGATCTTTAACAGTTCACGTTTTCCAGGTCTCCACACAGAATCACAAGTGAAGTAACTAGCCCCACCTGTGGATCTTTTAAAATGTGTCCGTGAATAATGAGTGCAGCTGTGCACCTGCCGGGTGACCTGGAAAAGTAGAACTTTTGGGGGTCCTGAGGACCGAGGTAGATAACCACCAAGTTAGATGATAAAAGTAATCAGTTGTGATGAACGATAACCAGCTGATTGGTTGCTATGGGTCACTGCATAGTGACCATCAGGTTGCCAAGCCTAATGAGCAGGATTGATGCGATCATTTCGGGCACTGCACAGGTTTTAGGACAACGCGGTTGGTACTATTTGGCTGCATTACTGCTATCGCTGCAAGGGCGGATAGAATGATTACTTGTGCATTTACACACCATGCACAGACCAGTTGCAGCAAAGGTAAGGTCTGAATTTACAGATGGGAAATGTGCTTACCCCTTCGTTGCTTAATATGTGCACCAGCAACCCATTCCCGCATCCCAAGTCTACAAAGGACTGCTTCTCCGTTAGATGCTTTTTTGCTCTCTCTTCTTCCCAGAGGACCTATAAAAAAGAAAACCGGTTCGGACAATGAGCCCAAAATACAACCACAAAAGCGCTATGCCACCAATATAAATAAGAACACCTTGTAGAGAGAGGTTCCTCCAATAAGCTTCTAACTGTCATTTTTCTAGCACAGCCTGTAAGATGACAGATAGGAGCTGATTGGTTGGTATTTTTTTCCCAAGATTTGATTAATCTCCCCCCAAATATCTTCAAAGATTCACAGTACAATGGGTTATAGTATACACTGGAATTTGGTCTCTTGTGTTCTCTTGTGGCAATGCCTGCTTGGGACGGGTGGCTTAAAGTCACATGACATCGACGCTAGCCCCGTCTTCTGCGCACGGCGACGGAAATAAAATTCAGTATAGAATTCCTTTTATTACCGAAGGGGAGAGAAATCATTCAGTGGTCAGGTTACGGTCAAAATTGACACTAATAAACTAAGGAGGTCAATCTACTTACTGTAGACCCCAGGATCCACATCCGAAGACAGAACAAAGATCCTTATTCTAGTTCACTCGCAAAGGCAAATATCTTCTCAAATGGAGGGGTGAGGGGGCAGATGTAACATGTGCAGAGAGTTAGATTTGGGTGTTTTATTGTTTCTGTGCAGGGAAAATACTGACTGCTTTATTTTTACACTGCAATATAGATTACACTTTGAAGTAAAACTCCACCGAAATCTAACTCTCTCTGCACAAGTTACATCTGCCCCACCTGCAGTGCATATTGTTTCGTCCATTTGAGAAGGAATTTGCCTGTGCAAGTGAACCAGAATAAGGGCCAAAATACCAATGTAATTGCTAAACCTTAGAAAACTGTCAAAGCTCCGTTAAGAATAAAAGGATTATGGGGTACTTGTTTCCTATCTGGGCGCCCAGGTTTTCTACGTACGGCACCGTAATGAAATCGGATCGCATCGGATTCGGTACTCGATGATGTACGATGGCATACGATGCTATCCGATCCGATTTTACATTGGAATCAATGTTAAATGGTCCCTGAGACCCGATTTTACATTGATTTCAATGTAATAACCCCGCAAACCCACGATTTGTATAGGAAACCCCCCCTGATGGTTTAAAATGCGCCTCCATTGTTAACGCCACCCCAGTATTGACGTTAACCCGAAGCGTGGCGAGCGCAGCGAGCCCCGCGAGGGGCGGCGGTACGCGTCCTCCGACTTTTTCATACCCCCACTAACCATGTCGGCGTGGAGTTGAGAATAGAATAGTGTGGCGAGCGCAGCGAGCCACCGCGCCCGAAGCGTGGCGAGCGCAGCGAGCCCCGCGAGGGGACGCGGATACCTGTGAAGCCCGCGAGGGGACACGGATACCTGTGAAGTATCCGCGTCCGCTCGCCACGCTTCGGGCTCGGTGGCTCGCTGCGCTCGCCACACTATTCTATTCTCAACTCCACGCCGACGTGGATAGTGGAGGTATGAAAAAGTCGGAGGACGCGTACCGCCGCCGCTCGCCACGCTTCGGGTTGACGTCAATACTGTGTTTCTGTGCAGATGTGACAAGGGGAGGGCTTTGAAGGGTTAATAAATACAGTAGTGTTACAGATGGCCCATCCTATGGGCCAACCATAAAAGCGGGAACGAAATCGGATCGCATCGCATCGTTCAATATCGTGTATGTGCATTTGTGGTATCCGATGCGATCCAATTTTTATACGGAGAATAGCATGGTGCGCAATTAACTTAGCGGGCGCCCAGATAGGAAACAAGTACCGATTATGGTACTTCTTTACTTTCACGGCGCCACTAGATTAGGACACATAGGATATCGCGGTCATCGCAGGCATTGAATGCACTAAAAAATCGGGTGCGACGCGATGCCCGCGATTTCCCATAGGGACCAATGTTAAATTTCTCAATTGACCCGATTTTTCTGTTCAATGCCTCAATTGACACGATTTTTCCATAGGAATCAATGTTAAATGGCCCAAAGAGGCCAAATAGACACCCTGAAGTGTGAAATGGCCCCGACAATTGTTAACGCCACCCCACGATCAACGTGAACCCGAAGCGTGGCGAGCGCAGCGAGCCCGCGAGGGGCGGCGGTACGCGTCCTACGACCTTTTCATACCCCCACTATCCACGTCGGCGTGGAGTTGAGAATAGAATAGTGTTGCGAGCGCAGCGAGCCACCGAGCCCGAAGCGTGGCGAGCGCAGCGAGCCCCGCGAGGGGACGAGGATACCTGTGAAGCCCGCGAAGGGACGCGTTTACCTATGAAAGTATCCGCGTGCGCTCGCCACGCTTCGGGCTCGGTGGCTCGCTGCGCTCGCCATACTATTCTATTCTCAACTCCACGCCGACGTGGATAGTGGGGGTATGAAAAGGTCGGAGAACGCGTACCGCCGCCCCTCGCGGGCTCGCCATGCTTCGGGTTGACGTTGATTACGATCTCAGTGGCCTTAGTTATTTCTGATGTCAAAGGCCTCAGCCAACAGTTAGGATACTTTTCTGCTGTAGTACATGAGGTATTGGATGATAATTGCCTTCGGCATAATGCTGACAAAGGTTCCATCCCATGTGCTTTACCTGCTCACTTAATCCCGGTGTGATAATTGCCCATATTATAAATAATAACTTGTCATTAGACTTACTAACAAGTAGGTTGCTATAGCAACATCCTCATACACAAACTTTTCCGGGTCTGTGACTTCAGGCCAGATCTGCGGGGAGAAATATACACAACCAGTTCAGTGACACTCCCATAACACACTGTAGCACAGCATAACAGGGGGCAGACACGTCTGTTATACAGGTTGAGTATCCCGTATCCAAAATGCTCGGGACCAGGAGAATTTTGGATAACGGATTATTCCGTATTTCGGAATATTTTAATATTTCAATGATGTATTTTGAAGTATCTTGCATTTTTGCTGTATAAACACATAATATACACACAAATATATTTTATTACCACATAAAATACACACAAACATATTTTAATTGTTCAAAAAACAAGGTTTCAAAACGTGAAACAAAATGTGTGTACTATCTCAGCACTGAATTTGAATGCCAAGCAATCATTGTCTTGCACATATATAGTGCCAGTTACATATCATGTCCCCAGTGATGCTGTTACATATGTCCCCAGTGAGTTTTTAGCAAAAAAAAAATTTTTTTTCACTTTCTGGAATGTCCGTATTTCGGAATAATTCGGATAACGGATATTCGGATACGGGATACTCGACCTGTAATAGTCTATGGTCTGTTCCATTTCCAACATGCATTTCTAGCATTCTTTGTATGCTAGATTACCAGGGAATGCAAGCGAGCATACGCTGCCAAAGTATACTAACTCCCAGAAAACTGGGATGCTGCTGAAATACCCCAGCGCAGCCCATCTCCGCTCTTATACGCCTGCAGCCTGATGATCGCAGGATCGCACTGTGTGTATAGAGCTTTTCACCTGCGGGCGATGCAAGGCAATGTTGACAAAGCCATGTATTTGGCCTATGGCCAAATCAGCTGTAGTCAAAATCGTAACGATCGATCTGTGCAACCCTTTAAGTCAGTGAAACTAACCTCCTGTGAAACTAGCCAATGGGAGTCTAGGGGCGGGATTAGAAAGTGCGTGTCATGATTTATGCCATGGGTGGCCAAACCGGTCCTCGAGATCTACCGACGGTCCATGTTTTCCAAATCCCCTAGCTGGTGCACAGCTGTAGTCATTACTGTCACATGAACCAATCACCTAGCTGGTGCACAGCTGTAGTCAATACTAACTGTCATGATGATGTGTCAGCAGTTGGCAGGCTCTTGAGAAACAAATGCTAGTGTAGGACTTGCAGTGAAATGGGGTCCCTTGGCGATGGGCTGCAAGCTTAAATGCATTGATCAATTCATGAACTAAAACCCCATTATTTATTTGATTAATTGTATACTAAGGTGAGTTAGTTCATTATGGAGAGTGTTGAGTCCCTGTATTTGTATATATATATATATATATATATATATATATATATATATATATATATATATATATATATATATATATATATATATATATATATATATATATATATATATATATATATATATATAGTACTTGTTTCCTAGCACGGCGCCCACGATATTAAGTTGTATGACATCGCATCGCATGCCATATGCCCGCATGCGATGCGATGCAATTTTTAATTGTATAAGCACCCTAATGGGTGCTTACATTGTTAAATGCACCCCCACGCCACCCCCACTATCAACGCCAACCCGAAGCGCAGCGAGCCTGCGAGGGGCGGCGGTACGCGTCCTCCGACCTTTTCATACCCCCACTATCCACGTCGTCGTGGAGTTGATTTTATATAGTGTGGCCAGCGCAGCTTTTAATTATTACTTGTATTACTTTACATGTATTCTGCATCCCCTCACGGGGCTCGCTGCGCTCGCCACACTATATAAAATCAACTCCACTCCGACGTGGATAGTGGGGGTATGAAAAGGTCGGAGGACGCGTACCGCCGCCCCTCGCGGGCTCGATACGCTTCGGGTTGGTGTTGATAGTGGGGGTGGCGTGGGGGTGCATTTAACAATGTAAGCACCCATTAGGGTGCTTATACAATTTAAAATCGTATACCATTGTATATGGCATACAATTTACAATTGTATAACATCGGCTGCTATCGCATACCATCGTATGCGATGGGCGCCGTGCTAGGAAACAAGTACTGTGTGTATATATATATGCGCGGTGCAGCAGACACTGGTGGGGAACAATTAATTTTTAGGATGTAATGTTCCTCTCACATGGAATGTTCGGCTCTGCAGCCACAGGCACTGTACCTTCACCATCTCTCTGTATTTCTCTTTCAGGCTCTGGTACAGCTTGCTATATTTATCCACAGGTATGAGCGACAGGGTGCCCTTAAAGTCGCTCCTCTTGTCCTCTGTGGACCACTTTGCCAGCCTCGAAAGCAGCTCATTTTTCATCCAGGAGATCTTCGGGTATATAACGCCGTCTGATTCCCAGCCTTCTGAATACAAAGTGAACAGGGAGAGTGACCTGGAAAACATCAAATGGAACAAGGAATTTTAATTATGTGTAGGGAACGGAATAGGCCTTATTATACGATACAGAGGACTATATGAAAGAGGAAGAATAACATTTCCTAAAGGGGAATGAGCGAGATTTCTATCTGGGGAAAATCATCAGATCAAGGAACCTCAGGAGCACACACACGATACATCCAGAGACTGGAATCTGTACGTTCATTTATCTGCAGCCACAGAGCCAGATGCACTAAGCTACAAAAGTGATAAAATGGAGAGTGATAAACAACCAACCAATCAGCTCCTACATTACATTTTTCAATGTAATTTTCTGTGACATGGCAGGTAGGAGCTGATTGGCTGGCTGTTTATCACTTTCCATTTTATCACTTTTGAAGCTTAGAGCATCTGACCCAATGCCTCTGCACAGCTCCACTTTATAATTATTGCAGCAAGTCCTGGCAAAGGGAAGCCGTGACCACTTGTGGAAAGTGATTTGTTTTTCCTTTGTGACACTTTTTTTTTTAGACTTTAAAAACTAGGCTAAAAATTTAGGAGCCTGGGAAATTTGCAGACATCTTATATGCGCAAAGCATTCTGGGACGTCTGTTAAGATGCTGGTGACAGAAATCAGAGCTCGTTATACAGCCTCCCATTGACACACCTCTCCCCTCCAAGTGTAAGTCACTAGGGGCAGGAGTTATGCCGCATGGCCTAATTTCATAGGTGTCATGGAAACCTCCCGCCTTGTCTTGTCCGAATACATTCCCCCATGTCACTGCCTCCAAGTTCTGTTTAACAAATCTATGCTGAAGGCCCACAAATAATTTCCCTGGTCAATAGCATTAGTGCAGCACCGCTGAGAAAACTGCAGCACAACGCACTCAAATTGCATTCGAAATTCCCTTCTGCCATCAGTCAGCACTTTAATGAGAATGTATGACATTTCAGGGGACTGTAAGGTACGCAGAACAGGGGACACATCTAAGTGCATGCCACAGCTCAAATTGACAGTTACCTGTGTGTACCAGTTACCAATGTGTAATAATAATAATAATAAAAAAAAAAATCAATTGTTGAGTTTAACGGCCATGATGTAATACAGTCCAGCGATTTTTGCACTCCCCTCCCACTGGCTATCAAAAGCAGGCAAATTCATTGGGGCTCTACTCTCACCAACTGGGCAGGGAAGATGAGGTTATTGAAGTAATTTCAAAATATTATAAATAAGGATAAATTAAAGACAAAAAAAAAGCACAGCGGACCTAAACCTTCATCCAGCACTGTAATATAAAACTTATTTTCTTTACCCATTAATTGGAATTACAATCTAATTTTTATCTTGATCTGCCGCAGTTCATATTGAAACAACTCCTTCCCTGCCCCTAGCTAAAACAAGCCACCATTAACAAAATAATCCACTACATCAGCACAAACTACCACCGCAAAATGTTAATTCTCGGGTCACATGTGGGATAGTATCCAATGGAAGTCTACTATTATTCTGGCTTTTATTTGGATGTTTGTTGTTTGCAGGTGGTTGTTTTATATACGGGATTTCGAAAGCCATTATAGACCCAACATCGAAGCCCCCCAAAAATGGCCCAAGCGGCATTGCTTATTGTGCCTTGTTCTGAATTATGTTTATCATCTAACTCCAACTAAAAGAAGGCAATAAGGAGACACAATGGTTGCTTTGAAAGCACCTAGCTGATTAATCATAACATCTTCAAAGAGTCAATGGAGTTCATTTCAGACCTCTCCTTGTCTTAATCATGTGGTTATGATGCTACGCAGGCTGTGGCCACAGGAGGGCGATGTGGTGCTAAATTGGTGAGAACTGCCCTAAGCAGGCGCTCAGCCATATTATTGCACCAGCTGAATCTGGCCACTGCAGAGAGGTGTCACCGAGCTTATGCTTGCCATACATCAGAACGATTCCAGGCCCGAATGCACAATTTTCTATGGCTTTTATGATGCATTGTGGGTGTTTTTGTGCACATCGTGTGGTGTTTTGGTATGATTACGATCCAGGCCAGCAAGTATGAGATGGATCGTATGATCTTATGTACGGCACACATGATCTGAAGAAGCTGGCTATACACCTGAATGACCTGATCGCATGCAGGTCGTCAGTGCTATCTTATGAGCGATCAGCTTACGACCACAATGAAAGCCAACGGATCATATGTGCAGCACATATGCAAGGCTGACCTCTTGACCCGCGGGACCACGCATCGTAACATTACTCACAATGTGCATCCAATCCGCCGAAAGACCATCTAGATTGGACGTCCGTGCACAATATCATTCAGGTGTATGGGGGCCTTTAGGACGAGTATGCTGGGAGTTGCAGATCTTACGATAGAGCTTATGTGAAATTACACACATAAGATCAATTGTGTGTCTGGTAAGCTGCTGGGTGTAAGGATTGAAGGTTTGAAAAAGACTTATTTACCATCTAGGCTACTCCAGGCATGCACAGAGACTGTCACCTTCAATCATCCTGCAGTGCTCCAGTCCCTGACCAGCGCCGCGTGCGCGCGACCAGTGCCTCCTGCAAAGTCATCTCAGTGGGTGCGGCTGGATCGCAACTGCGGCCTGGTCAGTGCAGTGTCTGGCGCTGGCTCCCCACTCCAGTATAGGCCTCAGGTTTCTCCACATGGACGCCAGCCTCCAGCATGGGTGCTGCCATGTTGGACCTAACACATGCTTCCCTCAAGCCAATCCAAGTCAGCCATCATCCCACTGCAGCCAATCATCTGTGCGCTCTGTCTATAAAGATGCAGAGACTAGACTAGGAAATCAGTCAGTGCAATGTTGTCCTAAGTCAGCATTCTTAGCTCACTGAGTACTAAATGCTATCCACAAGCATCTGCAGCCTGACTCCCTCCAGTGTCCAGATCAGGATATTGCATCCTCTATTACAGACTACCTGATCGTCTACAATACCAGCTATCCAATTTACCTGTAATAGGTTCCTTTCTTTTTCTCATTATCACTACAGTTACCAGTCACCGTTCAGAGAGACAACATCAATATTCCCACCATAGGTGGAAATCTGCTGTTGCCATTATCCTCATTGGCGAGCCTCTCCAGTGTCTGTACTAGTGATACTTACCACAGCATACTTACCTGCAGCGACAGCTGCAACCAGTCTCCATTGATGGTCAACATTAGACAGAGCAAGTCCGTACTTACCAGTGATCCCCTGGCTCCTCCTCTTCAGTGACTACTCCTCTACTATCCCTAGCGGTCCCTTATGCAGTCTAAGCTCATTAAAGAACCGAGCTTCCGGTACACTCCAGCTCCAGTTCAAAGTCACCATTCAGACACCGGGGAGTTCAAGGCAAATCGTGACACGATCCAGATCGGAAGCTGGTCTTCCTGATGTATGGCCAGTTTTACACAGCCATCAGACCAAAGAGGCTTATGACGTGGGCTTAGATGTTGAATCTGTGATAGTTATCCTCAACAGGCATCTTACAGACTACTAAAGGGCATCCTGAAGCTCAGAACCTAAAATAAAATGCCAGCTGAAGCCATTTAGTCCTGCGGTGCCCATCTAAGGGCTCATTATAAACATCACCTGCCTGGGCGCACACTTCATCAACAGCTTAGCAAAATAAAAGCAGACAGCGCAGGACATTATGAATGGCGGCATCCTCATAATCCGCGCACGTTCCCGAGAACAATCGGCTCTAACGACTTACGGAGACGAGATAAGAGGCCGGCTGCCGAAATAAAAAGCGCAGGAATTTAATTTAAATTTAAGTAAAGAGAAACCTGATTACTGGAACTGCAGACTAATGCGTTTGCTTTCAGAGAGTGAAACGTAGAAATTAATTATCTTGGCCAACAGGCAGAGCGTTGGAACAATCTTGGAAAAGAAGTTCTGAGATAATACAGAGAGGATTTAAAACAAAATACAATACAGCTGGTTACTTTCATGCTGGGAACTAACTATTAAAAAACAAAAGGCCAAAAGGAATGCTGAGATACAGACCAGTATGTGCTAGAAAACACCACAGCAGATAGAGACACCCCAAGCAGGGTGCTATAATGAACACTAGATAATGTTGTCATGGACAACACTAATGTAATGTCGAGATGTCAGAATATTGACATTGTTTTTCGTGTCAGTCTGTCCCCATATATTCTATCCGTGTCAACATTTTTCAAAAATGTCAACTTTTGCGAGGTTGATATTTAGCCATGTCGACTTAACCCTTGTGAATTTGTCAAAATAGGTGTATAAATTGCCAACCAAACATTTTTAATTATCATAACGACCGGTAATGTTACCTTATATAGGAAATATTGGAACAAATGTAATAGGGTGAGAGTTTCAGAAAGTGAAAGATTTTGGGAGAGTTTTCCCATTTTATTAAAGCGGCAATCAATCATTTACACTGAAAAACCAGGTTGATTTTGCCATGTAATTGATTGCTGCTTTTTAAAAAAAAAAAGGGAAAACTCTTCCCAAAAACGCTCACTTTCTGAAACTCTCACCCTATTACATTTGTCCCATAATCAAACATTTTTTATTTGAATTCATATAACAAATTAGTATTATTATTATTTTATTTTATTTATAAAGGCGCCACAAGTGTTTCGCAGCGCCGTACAAAGGAACAGTACAGGGAGACAAAACTTACAGTAAATAGATAACAGAAATAGATTACAGGTAAAATTAATGCCACAATTCAATACACATTACAGCTTAAATATAAGCAGTGAGGACTTGACCAATGTGCTACTAGGGGCTGGTGGCCAAAGATGGAGAGGAGTATGTGGACGAAGATGGTCTCTGAGTATGGGAGAGCTGTGAGTGAAATGTAAAGAGAAGAGGGCTTAGACGACATGGGCCCTGCCCTGAGCAGCTTACAATGTAGTAGGAAGGGGACCGATTGCATCAGGTGCAAGCGAGTGGGAGGAGGCTTGATAGCAGCAGGTAAGCAGGCAGAGATGCAGCTGCTTGGCCATGGAAACCATACCATTAAGTGCCAGCTGCAGAGCTTATGTGCTGACATTAATGCCAGTCAGAACTCTTCTGCTTTGGAATCAGCAGGATGTTGGCGATTTTTTCTATAGGCCAGATGTACCAAGCGTCAAAAAGTGATAAAATGGAGAGCGCTATACAACCAGCCAATCAACTCCTAACTGCCATGTTAAAGGTTGTGTTTGAAAAATGACAGGTAGGAGCTGATTGGCTGGCTGTTTATCACTTTTTGAAGCTTGATACGATATCTGGCCCTATGCATCACAGCAGTTGTTGACCCAGCTCTGGGATTTTACATGATCTTCCGCTTCCTGCCAAAGTTGCTGCTGTTCCTAAAAGCTTCCACTTTCTAATAATGGGGCATACGGTATGTATTAAGCCTGGTGAAGAGATAAAGTGGAGAAAACGAGGAGGTAAAGTTGATAACACACCAGACAATCAACTCCCAACTGTTATTTTTCAAACACAGTTGATTGGCTGGTGAGTTATCTCCTTCCCTGTATCTTCACCAGGCTTTATACATCTGCCCCAATGTCATTTACAGTGCAGTTGACTGTGGAATATCCAGCAGGGATGAAATTTCACTAACCCTCCAAAGGTGACCCATATTATATTACAAATGTAGGTACTTGATTTTACACACCAGTGGCAACATGTCTGATTGAACTACCTACATTCAATAATTACCATTTGGAGCCAAAATACGTTTGTCCATATAGTGTATTTAAATGCAGTTAAACATCAAATAGCAAAGACAGAGGAAACCTGGGGCACTGAATATGCTGTGGAACTACACATACCAACATGCCCGGTCTCAGTTTTGCTGAGACAGGACATGCTTGGATTTGTAGCCCCACCCCCGTGATAGGGTCACATATTACAATGTGATCCTATGCAGTAATATTCTGCCCTGATCGCATGGTATAAGCCAGGGGTGGCCAAACCGGTCCTAAAGATCTACCAACGGTGCATGTTTTCCAGGCAACCTGTGGATCTATAGTAGGAATTAATGCAGCAGGTTTGAAAATGTGACAGGGTTCGCAAATACGCGCTTTAGCCTAAAACGGCCACCGGGGACTCAGTTTTTCAAACTGAAGGGGTCCCCGAGGACGCGCTGAGCTGCGCCTGTGAGCCGCCGTTAGCCAATCACAGCAGCGGCCGCCGGGACCCAATCATTACACAGTGGCCGCCCGGCAGCCAATCATTGCAAGTGCGCGCCCTGCAGTTACTAAAGCCGTGCGCCCTGCCATTTGTGAGAGCAGGTTCACGGTCAGTGTCTGTGCGGCTCTGCATCCTTCTGCGCCCCCACCCCTGTGGCAACCAGAATAACCCCCACCCCCATGGCAACCAGAATAACCCCCCTGGCTACCAGAATAAACACCACCCCCCCCCCCCCCTGCGCCGACCAGAATGTAACCCCTGCAAGCAGCATGTAACCCCTGCAAGGAGCATGTAACCCCTGGCAACAAGCATGTAGGTAAGCAGCACTTATTTGCTATAATACATACTGGGCATTACGGTGTGTGCTGTAATGTGTACTGGGCATTACGGTGTATGCTGTAATGTGTACTGGGCATTACGGTGTGTGCTGTAATGTGTACTGGGCATTACGGTGTGTGCTGTAATGTGTACTGGGCATTACGGTGTGTGCTGTAATGTGTACTGGGCATTACGGTGTGTGCTGTAATGTGTACTGGGCATTACGGTGTGTGCTGTAATGTGTACTGGGCTTTACGGTGTGTGCTATAATGTGTACTGGGCATTAGGGTGTGTGCTATAATGTGTACTGGGCATAACTGTGTGTGCTGTAATGTGTACTGGGCATAACTGTGTGTGCTATAATGTGTACTGGGCATTACGGTGTGTGCTATGTGTACTGGGCATTACGATGTGTGCTATAATGTGTACTACTATGTGACCACACCACTTCCCCCCCAAAGAACATGCCCTCAATTTTTAGCACGCGCCTTCGGCGCGCACTGTCCCTGTTTTCAGGTTTGTATAGTTTCTAGTATACATGTATCTTTATGCGAGTGGGCCAACGGTGTGTGCTGTAATGTATACTGGGCATTACGGTGTGTGCTTCAATGTGTACTGGGCATTACGGTGTGTGCTGTAATGTGTACTGGGCATTACCGTGTGTGCTGTAATGTGTACTGGGCATTACGGTGTGTGCTGTAATGTGTACTGGGCATTACGGTGTATGCTGTAATGTGTACTGGGCTTTACGGTGTGTGCTATAATGTGTACTGGGCATTAGGGTGTGTGCTATAATGTGTACTGGGCATAACTGTGTGTGCTGTAATGTGTACTGGGCATAACTGTGTGTGCTATAATGTGTACTGGGCATTACGGTGTGTGCTATAATGTGTACTGGGCATTACGATGTGTGCTATAATGTGTACTACTATGTGACCACACCACTTCCCCCCAAAGAACATGCCCTAAATTTTTAGCGCATGCCTTCGGCGCGCACTGTCCCTGTTTTCAGGTTTGTATAGTTTCTAGTATACATGTATCTTTATGCGAGTGGGCCAACGGTGTGTGCTATAATGTGTACTGGGCATTACGGTGTGTGCTATAATGTGTACTGGGCATTACGGTGTGTGCTATAATGTGTACTGGGCATTACGGTGTGTGCTGTAATGTGTACTGGGCATTACAGTGTGTGCTGTAATGTGTACTACTATGTGACCACACCACTCCCCCCCCCCCCCCCCAAAAAAAAATGCCCTAAATTTTTAGTGCGCCTGCGGCGCGCACTGTCCCTGTTTTCAGGTTTATATAGTTTCTAGTATATATGTATCTTTATGCAAGTGGGCCAATTGATACTTACCCCCCCCAACCCACATGTGCCATGCTGGGGAGAAGGGGAGAGGAGGCTTTATTCCGTTAGGACCCAGAAAAGGTCCGGCAGGACCCCAATTTTTAGAAGTGAAGGGTCCCCGGGACCCACTTTTTTGGGTGGTTTTCGCGAACATTGTGTGACAGTTAGTAATGACTACAGCTGTGCACCAGCTAGGGGATTTGGGTCATGTGACAGTTAGTAATGACTACAGCTGTGCACCAGCTAGGTAACCTGGAAAATGTGGACCGTTGGTAGATCTCGAGGACCGGTTTGGCCAGCCCTGGTATAAGCGATCGGTAATAAATGGGCCCCTAAGTAACCAAAAAACCCTGCTCTCAGCAATGTACACGGTATCCGAACAATATGCAGCACTATTGTATAGTTGTTTTTTTACTATAAAGTGACACCAATATCACAACAATAAAGTATTGTCATTTCCGAATGAGATCCGCATCACAGATAATGTCACACCACTATTGAAGAAATGGACAGCTAGAAGTGGGGGCTGACATTGGTCATGACAATAAAGCCAATTTGTAGGGAGAATAACCAAGCAGAAGGAACGTCTCACTGGCCGCGGGTGAGAGAGCGGGAGCTATACATCACATGGCGGGGACTGGGACAGTGCTAATATACGCAGTGCAGAAACCATGCTCTCCTATACTCACCATTTATCATCCTCGACATGTCCAAGACGGATTTGATAAATGTTGTTTTTCTTGACCTGAAAACGTCCCTGGCTTGGTTCTTCCAATGGTACAAATGTCACAACTCTCCTGGAGGCATCTGGAAGTGGGATTAGAACACATCCATATTACTGATCTGCCATTATTCTACTTACACTAACGGGTTCATTAGGTTTCCACCAGAACGGCTACACGAAAATGTCTGTCACATAATACTCTTCCTATGTTAGTTATGAATTTCAATTATCATTATGACAGTCATGAATGCTATTGGGGACATATGACCCAAATGCAAATACAGTATAAGGATATTAGAAGACATAGAGGAGCATCCCAATTATATAAGGCAGTGGTTCCCAAACTGTGTGCCGTGGCTCCCTGGGGTGCCTCAGGACACATGCAGGGGTGCCCTGGGTTGGTAGTCCAGGACCAACTTAAATCATTAATGGTTAATTATTTATGATTAAAAGCAATGCTGGTGGCTGCCAATAATAAAATGTGTACAAACAGAAGCAAATCCTGCCCTTTCCCACATAACTGACCCTAAGAATCACATATAAACCCAATTTTAATACATTTTTTTTGGGCCTAGGGGTGCCGTGAAAAAATTCTGATACTCTAGGGTGCCGTGAATCAAAAAAGATTGGGAACCCCTGATATAAGGGTTCAAGGTCGCACCTCAAGGCACATACAGTATTCCTAAGGTGAGTAAGTACATTAATTGGGGTTCCATGAGGTACAAGATAAAAAAAGGACACCCTAAAAACAAAAAACCTCATCTTGACATTTTCATGCGTCAATCATTTTCACATCAACCTTTGCCTGTGTTGACCTATTTTCTATGTTTTGGGGTCCACAACATAGACACTCTCCTTTTTAATGTGGAACTACTGAACGACATCCATAATTCTTGTATTGTTGCTTGAACAAAATGGCAAATTACTGGCACATTCTCTGGTAAATTATTGTAGAGATGGGCGGGTTCGGTTTTACTCAGATTTACTTGGTTCTCAAATCCAGATCTTATTGGCTATTGGCTGTCACATGTTTTGGATAGCCAATAAGATCCGGATTTGGGAACAAAGTAAATCCGAGTAAAAACGAACCCGCAAATCTCTGGTAAATATTCAGTGCACCTGGTTCCGCTCAGTTTTGTGTTTTTTTTTGCTTTGCAAACAAAGCTGAACCAGGCCCCAGGGGTATGCGGTCATTAGGAAAACAGTGTAGAGGTCAACAGTGAAAAAGGTTAACCGCTATTGGTTGACAGTCAAAAGGTTGACACATGAATTAGGACGACATGCATTAGGTTGACTTATTCATACTTAAGCTGTGTACACACGGGGAGATTTCAGCACATATCGCTGGAAATATGGTTGCTGAGCGACCATATTGCCAGTGATTTCATGTTCTGTGGAAGATAAATCGCCAGGAGCACGCTCCCGCTGCCAGCCCTTCATGGTCGCAGGTCACAGGAGCATGCTCCTCCGATTATGGCTAAAAATCACTGATTTCTAGTCAAAATAAGGTAGAGACAAAATAGCTTGCAATTTGCAGCCAAAATCGCTGGTCGCTGATGAAAACGGTACACTGAGCAATATACTGCTGAGAGACATTGCAAGTACACTGAGCAATATATTGCTGAGAGACATTGCAAGTACACTGAGCAATATATTGCTGAGAGATTTTAAGCCGAAATTGCTCAGCGACCAAATCACACCGTGTGTACACAAGCTTTCCTCTCTCTGCACATGTTACATCTGCCCCCCCTGCAGTGCACATGGGGGGTTATTCTAGTTCATTCTTTCTGACAAAATCCTTCTTAGATGGACAAAACCATGTGCACTGCGGGTGGGGCAGATGTTACTTGTGCAGAGAGAATTATATTTGGGTGGGGTTTTTCTTCAAAGTGAGATCTATATTGCAGTGTAAAATCATGCAGTCAGTATTTTCCCTGCACAGAAACAAAATAACTCACCCAAATCTAATTCTCTATGCACATGTTACATCTGCCCCCCTGCAGTGCACATGGTTTTGTCCATCCAAGAAGGATTTTGTCAGAAAGAATGAACTAGAATAAACCCCATGGTTTTGCCCATTTTGAGAACAAATTTGTACTGCGATCCGATCTGAATAAGGGCCAAGGTGCAGTGTGAAAGCACCAGACCTTACAACCCGGGTAGAGTAACCCCATTTTCTGAGCGATATTGTTAACAATATCGCCTAGAGTGTATGGGGCTTAACAATTCTATACTATTTTGTGTAAGCAATACTGATGTAATAAAGGAAGATTATTGACAGTTTAAAGTGAACACCTGTTTGGGTAGAGCCAACATCTATATTCTGCTATATGACATTGTATGTGGTGTTTGCAACATGATATTAGTGTAAATCGTTGATATTAGTATAATATTACTCTACCGTTCCACATCCCCACTGTACAGTCCACATATGTTGGGTCACCGTATCATTCAGCACACCAGGAACCTTTGTATTCTGGTGGAATTAATGCAACAAAGAATATCTTTCCTTATGTATCAATGCCTATTTGCCTATAGATTGTAAGCAGGGCCCTCCTACCTTTTGACTGTCTGTAAATACCCAGTTTGTTGTATCACTGTCTCCTATTGTAAAGCCCAATGGAATATGCTGCGCTATATAAGAATTGTAAAAAAATACATGGTTTCCCCCAGCACACTGAATAGTATTAGTAACCAATCTTGAACACTACATGATAATAGAATTCAGAGATATTGGTTACATATACCTGCGCAGGTGTATGACATGCCCCCAGGCCACGTCAAGGCTTCTCTGTATGTACACTATAGTATTTCACTGGTGTCCTGCTCTGGGCTTCCTAGCTTGTGCTAGTCTTTTGGGGTGCCGCACCCTGCACCTAGATATAGCGCTAGGGACCCCCAATATACAGAGAAGCCTTGAGGGGCATATCATACACCTGCGCAGGTATATGTAACCAATATCTCTGAATTCTATTATCATGTAGTGTTCAAGATTGGTTACTAATACTATTCAGTGAGCGGGGGAACCAATGTCTTATTTTACTTACTCAGTATTAACCCCTCCCTTGCATGCACCTGAATGGTATTACTGAACTAATTGAGCATCTACCACTATCCATATGTATGTTGTTAGAGGCAGAAAGGAACTTACATTAGGAGGAGATGCAGGTTCGGATATGCCACATGGAGTAGTTTGGAGTTGCTCCAAGGTAGGTAGCTCTAAAGGTGCCCATACACGTTACAATTATTGTATACAATATCGCATCTCATCGAATCTCGGTTTTGTGATAAGATGAGATGAGATCTAGTACAAAAAGTATGTGCTGCACATACTTTTTGTACTAGATCTCACCGCAAAACCGATATGCAATGAGATGCGATATTGTATACAATAATTGTAACGTGTGTGAAAGAATGGCATTGTCGATAAGTGTATTTTGACATCTTCTACTCCATAGTAATTAATGTACATTTTAGCCCTATTGTTCTCCGTGTATGTCTCTATTCCCCATGTGTGTGTGTATTTCGGTACTTGTGGATTATCACGGCTCCCATCGCATGCCATATATAGTGGCATGCGATGGCATGCGTTGGGACGCGATTTTTGCAGCTTTTACAGTTTTATTACAAAATTGCATGCGATCGCATGCGTTTTTTAACAGAAAAGCATCCAAATGCATTGAAATTAGTATCAAACATGTTTATTGGCCCCCAAATGTCATTTTTGAGGCTGTACCACCCCCACTATCAACGCGAACCCGAAGCGTGGCGAGCGGCGACGGTACGCGCCCTACGACCTTTTCATACCCCCACTATCCACGTCGGCGTGGAGTTGAGAATAGAAAGTGTGGCGAGCGCAGCGGACACCTGTGAAGCCCGCGAGGGGACGCGTATACCTGTGAAGGTATCCGTGTCCGCTTGCTGCGCTCGCCACACTTTCTATTCTCAACTCCACGCCGACGTGGATAGTGGGGGTATGAAAAGGTCGTAGGACGCGTACCGGCTCGCTGCGCTTGCCACTCTTCGGGTTTGCGTTGATAGTGGGGGTGGTACAGCCTCAAAAATGACATTTGGGGGCCATTGAACATGTTTGATACTAATTTCAATGCATTTGGATGCTTTTCTGTTAAAATGCACCCCTGGGACCAGAGATGCCACTGAAGAGGATCCTGAAGGCCGCCGTGAATGCCGGGGGACACCGTGGATGTCGGGGGACCATCGGGGCATCACCAGGAGACCAGGTAAGTTCCCAAAAAATCCCTTTTTCAAAATGCTCGAGGTCCCGAGCATTTCGGATAAGGGATACTCAACCTGTATATAGAAAAAGATCTCAAACTGGAAGCCGGTCAATACTGGCTAGTGTGAAATAGGCCTTAGGGGTAAATTTACTAAGGTGAGAGGTGTAGTAGAATATGATTGGTTGCTACAGGCAACAACATCTCACTTGCAAAATGATATAGGGCCAACCTCACACTAAAAGTCCCAAAACCTATTTTTTTCTCCATAAGACTCCTGTGTCGCCTATGATTTCCTACAAACATGGTTACCATTCAATGGCCGTCACCATAATGGGGAAGCCTTCACCAAAAGTGGATGTGGTTCAACCGGAAAGTGGGCGGTACTCATGGTGACCCAATTTCCCCTGGGCACATTATGTTGTTACATAGAAAACTGTGCAATGATGGTACATGCCTGTGATGACGAGCTCTTTCCGGGGCTGTGTGGACGCGTAGTGCGGGTTACACTTGGGGATGAGGCTCCGCAGCACAGCGGTACTCCCTACGTCAGCCCCTCCCCCCGCAGAGACGCCCATCCTCTCCAGCACATGCCCATCCCCCGCTGGGCAGCAGCGGAGCTCGTGAAGGAGGGAGAGCAGCGCCCCCAGCAGCTCATCCTTGTTTCCGCAATGGTCGATCTCCCAACTCCTCTCCGCGCAGGCCCCGCACAGCCTCTTGTTCAGCACCTGCGGCCTCTCCAGCCACACTGTCACCGCGGAGCAGAATCCGCCGGGCAGTACGCAGCCGGGGTCCCTCACGGAGATCTGTCCCTGCTCCGGCATCCTCCCTACTGGTTCAGCGTGGACACGAAGACCCAGGAACCGGCACGCCTAATCTACTGTCTAAATACATTGTCCCCATGACATGGAGCCATTTTCCCTGAGCTCCGTAATAGCATGACAAGGGCTTTTGGGCTACTAAGAAATGGCCGCCGCCACTCAAGAACACGCATGTTGTGCTCGCTACCTCTTAGCCAAAACAAACAGCTGGAATTCCTAGCTGTCGCATAATGATGATGCAGCAGCTCTGGGTCTTCTGCACGGAATAATATGAACTCGCTCAGTTATGGGTAAGGGCATTTTCCCCGAAACAAACATGGCAGAATAAGCGTCCATCTCCACTGCCTACAGGAACTTTGAATGCTGGAGATACCAGGTTTCAGTCACTGGCTGTCACTACGTACATACATAGCCGGGGAGCAAGGGAGGTGAGTGCTTCAGTGCAGGCTTTGTGTGACTGCTGTTTATACATTAGCACATTGCAGGCTGAGGGTAACACTGTTAAGTCTTCAGATGGGGGGGACCACAATTCCCAGCTTTCCATGAGAGTTTAATGGAACTGTCAAATTTAAAAGGGAAATTTTGACAGTTTCACTTGCACAAGATGAACCGACGCAGCTGCATGACAGCAGCATTGGTTGGGGTAAAGGTTGAAAATATGGGTTGTAAGGAAAGGAACCTGAAACCAGTGGGAGTCTGAGGGGTAAATTTCACTCACCATGATTTCGTCAGACGTCAGACTGCCTCATTCTGCTCCTCCTGCAGGCTTCATACTTTACCATCTCCAATCGGAGTCCACATGGATTGTAATGTATGGAAAACTGTAAAAAAAATAAAAACCTCATGGCAACCTTTTCATGCGTCGAGTCGACCATTGCTGTGTCAACTATATGGTGTTGACCTATCATCCTGATACCGTTCCAGCTATGTCATTTTTCATATAACAATTAGGGTCAGATGTATCCAGCTTCAAAAAGTAATAAAGTGGAGATGAAAATTCCAGCAGCCAATCAGCCCCTACCTGTCATTTTTCAAACACAGCCTGTGACATGACAGTTAGGGGCTGATTGGCTGGTGATTTATCATTTTCCATTTGTTCACTTTTTGAAGCTTGATACATCTGGTCCTAAGTCAGTTAATTGTCTGGAGCACATTTAACATTTGTAGCAAGTGATAACAAGAATATCACTCATTGTTAAATCTGCCCCATAATTTTGATATGGATAAGAGTATATCCGTGGGGTGGGTGTGGGTGAATGAGCTTGGTGGCGTGTAGCCCTGCTGTGACTTGAGGGTCTCCCTGCTGTAAGGTGAAGGTGGCCCTGCTGTGAGTAAGCATGACCTTGCTGTTGACGAGCACGGTGGAGAGTGGCTTTGCTGTAGGGTCAGCATGGTGGAAGGTGGCCTTGCTGTGGGGCGAGCACGATGGAGGGTGGCCCTGCTGTGGGGTTAGTGCGTTGGCAGGTGGCCCTGCTGTGTCACTGCATACTTTTCACAATATAAAAAAAAAAATCTGTGTGGTCCTTGTTTGTTTTTCCACACTATTTTCTATTGATTGACAGTAACCAAATATAAGACAAAGGGGGATATTTACTAAGATGGGAGTTCTTTTTCACATGGGATGTTGCTATGGGCAACCAATCAGATACCATCTGTTATCATCTAGAATCTAGAAGATAGCAGATGGTATCTGATTGGTTGCCCATAGCAACATCCCATGTGGGATAGAACTCCCGTCTTAGCTTATTTCCCCCAATGAATTATATATAATATGTTACAACAAGAATGTGTTAAAATCCACTAATCTACACAATACAGCAACAGATGAAAGAGGGCGCAATTCAGTGTATTTGGTCTAACCAGTAGGGTGAGTGCATTTGGATAAAGGAAACATGTTCAACGAATAAACTGATTCCATTTATATATAGTGGAGTGTGGTCACATAATACAACCCACAGGCAGTCTGTATTTATCCCTCCCTTTAGTTGTTAACACTGCAGCACGATACCCACTGATTAGAGTATAATCAATGATCATACCCCGAAATAGGGAGTTCTACAGCAGATCTCCATCTCCAATAGGATTTCTATTTATTTTGTGTAGTAAACTCAGTTATTGTCATTTTTGCTGTACTTTTATTTAAATGCATTTACTTATTTTTGTATTTCCCATGTACAAAGGCACAGGTACAATGTGATAAGCTGATAAAGGACTTTGGTACTACAGTCTGCAAAGGTTTTAAAGTCCATCAAAAGTTTATCAATATAATCTGTCAGCAAATAATATTCTGTTTAATAGTAATCTATTATAATGCTGTGATTCCAGTGATAACACCGTTCAGAGCTTGGATCGCTTTACTTTAACCCTGGCATTCTCTTTATAGATGATAATACAAGTACAGTAACTCTCTAGCTCCCTCTGGTCATGCGGACATTAAGGCACAAACCTAACATACAGTACATCCAGATAATAAAGGTCATTTTGATACTTATGCATACAGGTATACCCCTTTAACACTGCACCACAGACCCAGGTAATGGTCGAATTGCTGACATGTTGACCCGGGTCGAGGTGTGGTGTGAGAGGATCAAAGCTTATAACCGGGATACACGGCAAGTCAACAGGGTTATAAGAAGGGTTAAACCTGGGTCACCTTCTGTATAATGGTTGACCCAGGTTTAATGTAAAAGCGCCGTACCCAGAATTGAGATCCCAGGTCCCACCCAGCGTAGCGATGGGAAATTGGTAGTCTTTGACTGCCCCATGCAAAATAAAGTTGAAAGTATAAAGTTTGAAAAAATAATAATTAAAATATTGTGGAGGAGATCAAAGCTTGGAAAGTGAAAAATGAGTTAATATCTGAGTGATTGGTAATTTATCAACACTGCTGGTAAATGTTTGGAGCAATTTGGTGGCGTGTCCAGCGCAACCGAAGCAGCCTGGCAGCCCCCTGCACTGTTTAGATTCTGTGCACAAGGTATGTTTTCACGGATCAAGCTGCTTTTTGAGCTTAAAAGCCGTCCAGTGTGTTCGGTCAGGCAATGAGCGCTGGTGTGCTCTCCCGCATCATCGCTGGTATTACCGACGGGGTGGATGGCTTTCCATAGCATCCTGTTATGGAAAGTCATCCACCCCCTGTGAAAATTGCTGGCCAGTGGAAAATCGCTCAGTGTGTATGGACATTAGGTAGTAAGTATAATGCCTTATTGTTGTCACTGGAGTCTCAAAGAAAGATCTACAGCTCTTTCCTGTCTTTTTATGTTTGACATAAAGGAAATATAAGAAATGGAGTATATCTATACAGTTGTGCTCATAAGATTCCATAACCTAGCAGAATTTGTGATATATCTGCCCATTTGTCAGAGAATATGAATGAACAAACTTTTCTTTCACTCATGGTTAGTGGTTGGGTGAAGACATTTATTGTCAGACAACTGTGTTTACTCTTTTTAAATCATGACAACAGAAACTACCCAAATGACCCTGACCCAAAGTTTACACACCCCAGTTCTTAATACCGTGTATTGCCCCCTTTAACATCAATGACAGCTTGAAGTCTTTTGTGGTAGTTGTGGATGAGGCTCTTTATTTCTCAGATGGTAAAGCATATTCTTCTTGGCAGAAAGCCTCCAGTTCCTGTAAATACTTGGGCTGTCTGGCACGATCTGCACGTTTGAGATCTCCCCAGAGTGGCTCAATGATATTGAGGTCAGGAGACTGAGATGGCCACTCCAGAACCTTCTTTGTGAGTGAACCAGAATAAGGGCCCTAATGTGTAGTTACTCTAAGGGGGTGATTCAGGTTGATTCACAAAGAACATATGGTTTGCTAACGGGTGGGTCTGCAAATTAGGTGTGTACACTTGTTATCACGGCATTTTCAAGACCTGGGTTGCTCACATTTAAATTTGTTTGGCAGACCTATGGGCTGGCTTGGGCTACTAAAATAGGGGCAGATTTATTAAGCTTGGAGAAGAGATAAACTGGAGATAAAGCGGAGAAAACGTAAAAGGAGATAAAGCACCAGCCAATCAGCTCCCAACTGTTTTTTTCAAACACAACTGATTGGCTGGTGCTTTATCTCCTTTTACCTTTTCTCCGATTTATCTCCAGTTTATCTCTTCTCCAAGCTTAATAAATCTGCCCCATAGTTTGCATTGCCTTCTTTTCTGTTCATACGTGGGCAATAATGCGTTTTTATTATGATTGTTGAACCAACATCCAAAACATTGTATTGCAGATTTACAATGATTCCTGCCAAGACATTGGATGCCAAGGGGGCACCGTCCAGAGATGACTTGTTACCAGATTTGCCCAGTGGGCCGCTCACTGAATACCGCAGAAGGGCTTCATTTGATTGGAAGGATATGGTGATGTTTTTGGATGACGAAGATATTATCACTTTACAGGTAAAAAGATCTATCAGTCAATGTTCACCTTACAATTCTACAATTCAATCCAATTTCTTACTCAAAACTGGGATAATATATAGATCACAGGTTATTTTGGCTATTTGTAGAATAAAATAAAGGGTGTTCTACTTCTTTACACACTAAAGGGGGTATTCAATAAATGCCGGTTTTCTAGACAGTCAAAAAAAATCGTAACTTTTTGTAAATTTTTGGTCTGCCAGACACTTGTCAGAAAAATCGGCACCATCGGATAACACGTGGGGGTTGGTGAATTACTGTACTTGCCGATCCATGTGTTTTAATTGAATCTGCAGCCGTTTTTGACCCTTTTTTTGGCCGATGTAGATTCGACTTTTTAATAAAATGAGACTGCATTGGTGGAAAAAACTACAGCGATTACAAAAAACGGACTTCACTGACTACACCCCTGCTGTGTGTTGCCCTTATAGCAATAAGGGTGGTTCACATAAATGAAAGCGAATTGTCACTATTTCTTTATTTATGCAAGTATAGCTGCAGAATACATTTCGGTACTTGTTTAGTTTCATGGCGGCAGATAAATCGCATGCGATGCGATCGAACGTGATTTTGTACCTGTTTATAACCCCACTATCCACTACGCATGGAGTTTATTTAATATAGTGTGGCGAACGGACGCGGATTACTTTACATGTATTCCGTGCTGAGCATAGCGAGCCCCGCAAGGGGACGCGCAATACATGTAAAGTAATATGCGGCCCATCGCTTCGCGCTCGGTGGCTCGCTGCACTCGCCACACTATATAAAATCAACTCCATGTGTAGTGGATAGTAGGGGTATGAACAGGTACAAAATCGCATGTGATTTATCTGCCTCCGTGAAACGAAACAAGTACCTACATTTCTAGGTGTCCATACACTTGCCGATCCTAGGACAGACCTAGAACAAACACTCTGCACTTATGCCTTATTTTGCCTTGTAAACGTATAGGTTTATTTATTAACAGTTTCTTATATACTGTAGGGCAGTAAATTTGGCTGCATGTCCCAATTGTAAACAGAGATACAGCAAACTGGGTATTTGCAGACAGTAAAAAAGGTAGGAGGGGTCTATTCACAAGCTTACACTCTATGACGCTTTAAAATCTGCACCTCTGGCAGACCCTAACCCATAAGACCCATTTACCAGCCGTGACGTGGATCAATCACTATAGTGCCAAAATCATGCCAGGGAATTAGCACGTTTTAAATACTGTGGGTCTGATTACTGTGGGTCTGAGTTGGGAGCAAAGCAAACAGCAGGGTCAAAATTGCTAAACCATAATGAGCCACAAATGGGAAAAATGTAAAAATGTGGAAGGGTGCGTTCTGGTTCACGTCTAAGCTGGCATGTAAAAATACAGAGGTTCAGGATTTGTGGGCTGCAATCAAAAGCAGATAGTAGATTTACCTTGTGTCATGCAAAAACATGGCATATTGCAGCATGGTTTGTCTAAGTGCACCCCCCCCCCCCATTTTGCAGTTCTGAAGATATACAGATGTATGCACAGGAATCCATCCCTTTTAAGTATGATTCTTCTTCATATAAAAGTGTGCAAAGAAAAACACGTGGTGCAGATGCACACTCCATATTATTAATCAATCAATCAATAACAGAGGTTCTTGGTATATCAATTGGCCAATAAATATTTGCCCACCAACCAGCTTCACGGTAACCTCATTTCTGGTGGGTCCCTAATACTAAGTTTGGATCTGGGGCGCGGAACCCCAAAAAGGCCAGCATAAGCAAGTCACCCCAGGGCAGCACACAAGTGAAAAAACTAAGCTAGACGTGTGTTAATAAGAAAGTAGCAGAAGCTAGAGGTTAAAATGTGTAGTGCTAGAGAAAGTATAATATTAGTGAAAATTAAATAGTGCTAGATAAATGTTAGGGTGTGCCACCCCGAAAGCAACTCGGTTACACCAACCCAAGGGGAGCCGCGCCCCAAATCCAACCCAAAGACTAGCAATAAGTGTCAATTTTTAGGTCTTACCTTCATTGTGCCTACAGTTTGCAGTCTGTGGCTACCAGGGACCAAGCTGGTGAAATAATATTCAGATCAGGTGGGTGGGGTGCTACTCTAAGTTGAAGGAGTCCCAACTTTCAGGTTTTCACAATTTTAGCTGATAGGGGGGGGGGGGGGTCTTAGAATGCACACCCAACATACATGAGGTGCTATCATGCTGGGACTTGTAAATATAAAAGTGTACATCAAACATAAACTGCATAGCCACCAGCACAAGATGTTTTTTTGTTTGTTTTTTAGTACCTAGAGAGCAAGTGTTTACCCCATCAGCCACTGTGACCTTAAATACATTAATATCTAAGCCCCCAGTGACATTCACCCACATAATCCATTTCCACATACCATATATGCCTGCTCCATCTGTGCATCTAGTCTGTATTTCAATTGCAGTAGAGCAGACCATTATTGCAATTTTATTATTGTATTTCCAGAAAAGAATTTTCTCCACTCTAGAAAATGATCCGCTTTTCTATCGCCAACCGGCGGAGGACCTGCCTATGGAGAAGTACAGGGAGCTGACCTTTCTACGCTGCAAAAAAATACTTGAATATGAATTCCTGACATTCGAGGATACAGTGGAAAGGCCAGAGAAACTGCTGGTGGTTGTAAACTGCCTGGGCATGTACGATTGGTCTCTGGCTGCTAAATATTTTTTAAATACACAGGTAATCCTATCACCCCCCTGGGGCTACCAGTCCGCCTGCAGCAGCAGCAGCAGAGATCGCGCTTCCTATGCTATATTGTCAGCTCTATCTGGCTTCTATGGGCTGCGGCTGATGCAGTCCCTAGTACCAAGCCTGTTTACCAACACTGGTGTTAGACTCTGCCCCTGGACATAGGCCCCAGCCTCACTGCTACTGGGCCTAAGCCAAACCTAAGTAGTCCCCCACAGCCATACAGGTAACAAGCTGCTGATGGTACCAAGTAGGCGGGTCAGCTGGATGAGCTGACCCGTCTCCTTATCTGGCAGCGTGTGCCCCATGTGAGCAGTGACCACACCCCCCCCCCCCCCATGCCAAGGCGGAACAGCAGCTTCTGTCTGTACCTATGTCATTGAATAAGTAATATGTCGATTGTATATACTGTATACGTCCACAACGGTGGAGCGAGCAAAGTTCTTTTATTGTCGATCTTTCCTCCCGAAATGACTGCTTTTGTGCTCAGAGTGGAACCTTAGTTCTGTGAACAGATCTTCCATGCATATATATGTATAAAGTTGTATTGTACACCTGCTGTATATCTAGGTTAGTAACATAACGGTTCTCATTGTCATTCTGGTTCCTCAGGTGTTCACCAATGCTGTCAGGAGCACAGGCTCTCAGAGACATGAAAAGTTACTCAGCCAAATACAAAGCATGGAGGTCAGTCCCGATTACAGAACCTATCGTGCACTGCTATGTCACCCAGGTTATAGGTATTTGCATGTATTCTCTGGGGTCAATGCTATTACACCCAAAGGGTGCGGATGCGCCCGGTGTTTGCGAATTGTCACAAAACCGGGCGCACTTTACGGCGGGCCGAATTCGCTGAAAAGTTATCGCACCTCCATAAGGGTGCGAGCAGTTTTCAGCTAATTCAGCCCTGCGAAGGGTGCAAGTCGGGGTTAATTCGGGTGCTGTTTTCAGCGTTAAAACGGCACCCGTACGGGTATTCTCACCCTTCGGGGTTAATAGGATCGACCCCTAAGTGTCTATGGGAATCGTAGCCTTTACCAACAACCACTATAAATGTACTTTTCAGATTTTCGGATGCTTTGCGCTCACAGAGCTCAGCCATGGCAGCAATACAAAAGCTATGCGGACCACGGCAACATTCGATGCTTCTACTAAGGTACACTGAGAGAGAGAGAGGCCTATATCCGGTCACAGGGCCTGTGTGTGTTATGTTCTCTTGCTATGGGCAACCAATCAAATACGATTTTCTTCTAGAAGGTGCTAAGTAAGTAGACACTGATTGGTTGCCCACAGCAACATCCCATGTGAAATAGAACTCCCATCTTAGTAAATTTCCCCCTATATGTTTTACATATAGGCCATAGGTGTAGGCTCGGAATACTGCATTCTGGGATCCTAGAGCCATCTTTGGCTTAGGCCTCCAATGACAACACCACCATAGATCCTTAGGGCAAATTTACGAAGATGGGAATTCTATTGAAGATGGCATGTTGCCCATAGCAACCAATCAGATTCTTCGTGTTATTTATTTAGCACCTTCTAGAATATAATCAATAGAATCTGATTGGTTGCCATGGGCAACATCTCATGTTCAATAGAACTCCCATTGTTGTTATTATAAATATATATATTTTTTAAATTAAATATGATACTGGTTTTGAATAAAATATCTAACGGCCATAAGAGACTCCAAAGTTGACTCTGTTAGTGGAGTAAGACAAGTTTTATGAAGTGAACATTTCATTTTAATTTTAAGGCTTTTATTTAATTTTATTTTTATAGGAATTTGTTATAAACTCCCCGGACTTTGAAGCCGCTAAGTTTTGGGTCGGTAACATGGGGAAGACGGCCACCCATGCGGTTGTGTATGCCCAGCTGTACACCTCGGATGGGCGTTGCCAGGGGTTACACTCCTTTATCGTGCAGGTGAGAGTGGTCTTCTTTACAAATCTGATGGGGGGGGGGGGTGGAGTCTAAATAGTAAATAGTCACATTGGAGGTGACCTTAAGCCCCCTACCTCCAGGCAATCTACAAAAGTAATTTTGTAAAGGAAGGAAATGGATAAGAAAGTTCTATCCTGGCACTTACAGACTCGGGAGTACCCTTGTTTAAAAGAAGTTACCCCTGAGAATTTATTCTCGGATAATGATATGTGATCACCAAATAATAAATCCCTGCATCGCTGAAATCACTATGAAATCTGGGCACGGGGAGAATCGTACTCCATCCTGGCTCCAATAGACTCAGAGAACCTTCATTTGAACGCGGGGAATCCCCAGACAATATCAACCTGCATTGCAGAATAACTAGCAGGCATTCCCAGGATTCAGGATTGAAAAATGCTCAATCCCAGGATTGGCTTCCCTAATTAAAAAAAACACCCTGTCCGCCCTGCATATTTACTTACATGGGTGGGTGCGGCCGGGAGTTGTGGGCAGTGCGACCAAGAGCAAGGCGGGTGGGCAGTGTGGCCGAAAGGGAGGCAGGTGGTGCGGCCTGTGCAGCCGCACCACTCTGCCAATGTCATGCTGTATAGAGCCGCACAGCCGGGGACGGGAGAAGCCGGGCAGCATTTGAGCAGCAGTATGTGCAGTCTAACCCTGAAAAAACTCCAATCCCGGAAATTTTGGGGCCAAATCTCGGGATTGGCCTGGCCACTTTAATATTGACCTTTATATCTATTAACCAATAGTTGTCGACTTTGTTTGTCTGTCGATCTAGACACTGTAGATCTAATGACTGGATACCGTTGTGATACCGCTTTCCCAGGAGCATGCACAAGATACACCCCCACCCGCCCCCAGCTCTTTCCCTAAGATTTTTTTTCTGGATCCGCCGCTGCACAAACTAGTGGGTGATGGGGAGAAAGAGAGGTTGACAAACAGTGGGTGACAAGGAGAGACAAAAAGTGATGGAAAAAGGGTGACAGAGAGAGAGAGGATGAGTGTGACAGCGAGGGGGAGAGGGTGACCAGCAAATAATGATGGAGAGAACCAGTGGGTGACGGGTACAGGATGAGAATGAAGAGAGTATGACCAGCAGAGTTTGAAAGGGAGAGGGTGGCAGGTAGTAGCAGATGGAGACAGTGAGAGGGTAATGGACAGTGGGTGATGGGTACAGGGAGAGGGTGGCAAGCATAGGGGGGACTGGGGAGAGGCAAAGGGTGATGGAGAGTGGGTGACAATCAGAGAGTGAAGGGTGTAACGGGGGGGGGGTTGTAATGTCCCTATAGGAGGGACGGAAGGGGGTCAATTCGGTTAAAAGAGTTCACTGAACTTCCGGTTCCGGCAGCGGCATGAACAGCCGCATGTGAGAAGCGCTCCGCTGCTGACCGGCTCACAAGCACCTTTACTAGGCTTTTAAGCCTCCAAACCCCCCGCAATCGCCTCACTACCTGTGTCCGGAGACCCCCGGCCCCGCATGGAGAGAATCCTGGAGGACATGCCAGGCTCCCGATCCCGTACAGCCAGAGCAAAAACGCCAGCCTCTGCCACCCCCAAGATGGCGACCGCAGCAGATCACACGCGGACGGAGGAATTGAAAGCAGCCCCTCTGCCCCCCAGAGCCAAGCCGCCCTCACCCACACCAGCTATCAGCCGCACAATGAATACCCAACCAGCCTCCCCAGGTTCAAGCAAAAAGGTAACCCCGCACACAGACGACCCAGTCACATACGGGGAGATGGTGGGAGCGATAAGGGCGGCAATGGCTCCCTTGCTAGATGCCCAGACCGATAAGATAAACTCACAACTAGCACAGCTGCACCAAAGAGCTGCGGAGGTTGAGCACAGAGTGGGGGAATGCTTCCAAGACATAGCAGAAATAAAGCCCATGTTGAAGCAACACTCCTCAGATTTGATGTATCTGTACAATAGAGTGCAGGACCTGGAAAATAGATCCAGGAGAACAGAACCTGCGCATAATTGGCTTACCAGAGACACTAAAGGGAAATGACCTTTTCCAGTTTATTAAAAATAAACTGCCAGAAATGCTCCACATTCAAGATAGGTGCTCAGACATGGTGGTGGAGCGCGCACACAGGCTGGGCCCACTGCGCCCACAGGAGGGTGCCAGACCCAGAGCAGTCATCTTTAAGACGCTTAACTTTCTCCACAAAGAGCTTATCTGGACAATGTCACGCAGGCACAGAGATCTTACCTGGGAGGGCAATCGCATCCTTATATTCCAGGACTACACTGCAGAGTTAATGAAACAAAGAAAAGAATTTTCACCCATCTGTTCACGTCTCATTAAACTTGAAAGGAAATTTGCCCTAATGTATCCTGCGAGACTGAGGATTTACGACGGCACTGATTATAAAGACTTTATGTCGGCACGTGATGCAGAGCTTTTTCTGAGAGAGGAGCACATCCGAGACCACGGACACCCCCAGATGTCGGACTGTGACTAACCCCCCCCCCACCACACTTACCAAAAGAAGGTACCTGAACACAGTTAACCCTGGCGGCCCACATAGACACTGCCGGGTATTGTTTTTTGCCCCTCACACCCACTCATGTTTATTGAACTGTCCGGCCCTCGTTCCAGAAGAAGGAAGCAGCTGAGATCTTCTACAGCCGGATCAGGTTTTTTGGGGTGTATTGCTAAGCAAACAAATGTCACAAATGTTATAACCTGTTTACAGTTTTACATAGTTACTTAACAGAAGTGAGCTGGTAGGCATAGGAGCCTATAAAGCGCAGACGTAGGGAGAGATGGGCTCATCTCCCCCAATTGTTAAAGGAAGCAGGCCACTATGGCTACTAAGTTTTGATTTTATTTTCTCCCCCCCTCTACCCCCTAGTTTGTCCCAACCTCCCACCCAAATCCCACAGGGAAAGAAAGCATTTTATCTCGTGCATCCCAGATGTAACCCAAATTCGATAGTAATAGCCTTCGCTAATATGTACCTAGTGATCGCCAAGTATGGCACTTAAAATTGGTAGCTGGAATGTGGGAGGAATCAACTCCCCAGTGAAAAGGAAGAGAATACTGGTGTACTTAAATAAGCTACAATTAGACATGGTCTGTATTCAAGAATCACATTTGGTGCCACAAGAAGTTATTAAATTAAACATGTTAAAGTGGAAGGTATTAGCCTCATCCTCTCATAACTCGAAGTCAAGAGGTGTGGTGATCATAGCTAAACAAAACATAGATTTAGAAATATTGAAAACTGTCGCGGACCCACAAGGCCGCTTTGTGTTATGCCACCTGAAATATGAGCAGCAGGAATTTATCTGTTTTAACGTGTATGCCCCCAATCAATATTCCAACCCCTTTTTCAGACAAATAATTTCGGTATCATCCCCCTTTCACCACCTCCCAATGGTACTATGTGGGGACTTAAATCTTGTTTCCTCTAACGCCTTAGATAAGCAAGCACATCACACCCCATCACGTAAACTCCCCAAATTTGGCATCCCAAAACTGTGTGAACGCCTACAACTGATAGATTCCTGGAGGGCCTCACACCCCACAGAACAAAACTTCTCCTGCCTAGCAGCAGCCACCAATAGAATGTCCAGGATAGATTACATCCTGCTCTCTCACTTCTTGTTCCCCAAGGTAGAATATGCGGAAATGGCCCCAATTCTTCTTTCTGACCACGCAGTGGTGCACATCAAAATTCACTTCACCAATAGCCAAACCCCTACAACAACATGGAGATGCCCACCTGCCTTAGCGTCATCGGTACACCTGAGAGACGCAGTAACAAATGCATGGGACAACTATGCCAAAGAAAACAGAGAGACAGAGGAGGCGGATCCCCTGCTGTTCTGGCAGGCGTCCAAACCCACAATCAGAGGAGAAATTATCTCCCACATGGCTTTCATAAAAAAGAAAGCAAAGCGGGAGCAATTACAAGCTCAACTAACGCTTACAGACGCCTTTCGGAGTTACAGGGTCTCCCCCTCCCCCTCAAATAGAGATACTTACCTAGCTGCAAAGAGGACCTATGAGGCCTCGATAGAAAAATCTGAATCTATTTACTCCTTCGCTAAACGAGCTAGGTTTCATAGATTCGGAAATAAATCCAGCAAACTACTTTCCTCACTCTTACAAGGCCAAAGACCCCCGGCAACAATTCGCCCCCTTCGCAAAGCAGACAATTCCTACACCACAACAAACCCCCAGACAGCACAGGTCCTCTGTGACTTTTACACTAATCTATACTCTGCACCAGAATCAGAACCCACAAACTCCCAAGAATTCTGGGAAACCATCACAACCCCTCAAATAACAGAGGACGATTCACACCTCCTCATCCAAGACATCACACCACAAGAAGTTGCAAGGGCCCTCTCAGATCTAAAAACAGGTAAAGCTCCTGGCCCAGATGGTCTTACCCCAGACTATTACAAATTACTAGCCCCTAAATTAGTCCCAACTCTCACCAAAGCCTTTAATAAAATTCTAACGACAAATGAGATGCCCAACCAGTTTAATTCAGCTATCCTCAGAGTGATCCCGAAGCCAGGTAGAGATTTAGCTCTGCCCAGTTCCTATAGACCAATTTCTTTATTGAATATCGACTATAAACTACTCATGAAAATCATGGCAGAACGTCTCAAATTAATTCTACCCAAAATAGTCCACATAGATCAGACAGGCTTTGTCATGGGAAGAAATTCCACAATAAATATTAGAAGAGTCCTCTCGACAATTTATGCTACCCAGTGTGCTGTGTCGGAGGACCCAAAAGCGATATTATCACTCGACGCAGAAAAAGCCTTCGACATGGTACACTGGGAGCACTTGCATAATACACTTAGAAAATTTGCCTTCCCAGAAGCATTCACCCACTTTATATCAACGATATATGAGGGAGCATCCTCGCGAATCATATGTAATAGCTTGTTATCAGACCCATTTCCCATCTTGAGAGGCACGAGGCAGGGCTGCCCTCTATCACCCCTGCTGTTCGCCCTAGCCTTGGAACCACTAGCCATCCATCTAAGGGAATCCCCAGAATTCCAGGGAATCCAGATCCGCGGCATAGACCTTAGAGTTTCATTATTTGCTGATGACATGCTTTTATTCTTGTCTCACCCACAGCATGCAATACCGAAAATCTTCCAAATACTACAAAAGTTTGGCAGTTTCTCGGGCTACAAAGTGAATGTAGATAAATCCGAATTATTACCTATAAAAGGCCCCCCACCCATATTCCCACCAGACGACATTCTAAATTCCATTAAAATCCAAAAATCACATATAAAATACCTGGGCATTCAGATTCCGAATAAACTTACAGACTTATACAAAAAAAACTACTCCTGTATCATACCAAAAATATTGAAAACCCTCACAGACTGGGCCTCTTTACCCCTCTCCCTTTTGGGAAGGATCGAGGTGGTGAAAACGGTCATATTCCCTAGGATAATGTACCCCATGCAAATGTTACCCTTAAAAATAGCACCTACAGACATCAAGATTTTAAACCGAGCCTGCTCCAAGTTCATATGGAATGGAAAGAAACCAAAAATAGCCTGGGCCAAACTCAGCCTTTTAAAGTCAGAAGGAGGTCTTGGCCTACCAGATTTAAATGCTTACTCCTGCTCCCTTTTAGCCCGTGTGGCACTAGGATGGTTACAGGACTCTAACTCCTTTTCCTTATATGAACTGGACAAGGCTGCTTTCTTCCCTTATTCACCCAAAGCTCTCATTCATGCACCAAAAAACAAAATCCCCTTACAAATATACAAAAACCCAATGTTCCAAGACATCCATAAGGCCTGGCACCAGACATGCAGAGAAATAGGAATTGACCCCCAGAATACGGAATGGATGCCAATCTGTGGAAATCCTCTTTTCCCCCCCGGAGTAAACAACCCAGCCTTCAATAGACTTGAAGGGAAAGGTCTAAAACTAATCTCCCAAGTGTTTGATCCGGGAGGGAAAACTCTACCCTTCTCTGCCCTTAGAGATAAATATGGCCTCCCTTCTAATGCCTTATTCCCAATAATACAAATCCAGCACTTTGTGCAATCCCTTTCTACCCACAATATAATATCCTCATCCCACTCTACATTAACTTCATGGATCAGCAGACTCCAAGCTGGTTCCTTTAAATCAAAACTCATATACAAAGCACTACAAGAAAATTTTTTATTAACAACACAAGAAAAGACAAAGATTGCATGGGAGAAGGATATCCCCCAGATCCAGGCCTCTGATATATATAAATATTACGAATCCACAATGAAGATCCTCCAGGCTTCGGCCCTACAAGAAACACATTACAAAATAATTCACAGAGCCTTTATTTCGCAAAAGCAAAGAAGCTACTTCGACCCCTCTGAAACTGGAAAATGCCTGAAATGCGGCTACCACTCCGGTACTTTGTTCCATAACTTCTGGACCTGTGGACACATTAAGAAGTTCTGGTATAAAATACTGCATTACATAGAGAAACACTTTTCACTAAAACTAAAACTTTTACCCACACCAATACTCTTTTTAAACTTTGATGAGTGGTGCCTCTCTGACGATCAAACCTATATAATACCTTTCCTAACAATTTTGTTCACGGTGGCAAAGAAAACTATACTGAAATCATGGATTACACATCGCAAACCAAATCTCTCTGATTTGGAGGAGATGCTAAACAGTTACATGACCTATGATAGATACAACAATATCCACGCTACTCAATCCTTAACAAAAAGTTTCCTAAAAAAATGGAAACCTTACATCAAAATTAGCCCAATTGCCACCCAGAACAAAATTTTAGAATCCCTTGACCTACTCTCACACTTAAAATAACCAGTAAGAATTTGCAGATAGCATAAACCCCCCCCTCCCCTTCCTCCCCCAGAGATCTAGACATAGAGGACCCACACACTCCTCCCCTACAGCCAAACCTCAGACGATAGATACGTATATATGTAGACACTTAAACCAAATGCTTTCAGTTCCCACCCCCCCCCCTCCCCACCCCTCCTCCTCCCCCCCCACTAGAAATACCTCAGACCTACCCATACTTTCACCAGACGTAGAATACTTACTTTTGAAGACATACCATCGCGATAACCCGACCTACAAAATCAACACTGAAACACTTATAAAACACCAGAACTCCTGGTCACCCCTTAAAGTTAAGAAGACATAGGTAACTTGACCAAGGAAGAGGCTGTATTGTTGCGTAAGCCAGAAGGCTGGCAGACAGAAACGAGAAACCACGCCCCCCCTGAGCCCCAAAAGGGCGCCTCACTGCAGCAATACTGACCGCTATACGCTTCCTTACTGATGTATGTATGTTTTTGTATGCTTTTCTACGCACTCATGTGCTGAATGCACATCCTGTTGCCAAGCTCAAATAAGGTTTGAAATACTTTGTACTACCTTGTAATACCTGAGACGTGTTATATTTGTTTGATACATGTTTTATACATTTTATTTCATTATGGAAAAAATTCAAAACTCAATAAAAATACTTTATAAAAAAAAAAAAAAAAAAAAAAGAGTTCACTGGGCCATGAAGGGAAAGTATCAGCTACAAGCTGAGGCATGTAAGTAAAGCCAGGATGCACTGAAGGCAGCATTACAGGGAGGAGAAATGAGCCCCTCCTCCAGCTCCAACCAGGCCCAGACCGCTGTCTATCACCAATGGCTGCGGCTGTTTAAGTCTAGGGCATTGGTGGTGGGAGGAGCAGCAGCACACAAGGCAACGTGACTCATCGCTGGTATGGGCCCTGGGACTCCCGGGACAGTGCAAATTGAAGTGCCACTTTGCCATACTGCTGCATACCTGATCACTTCAACCATTGTATGTGTGACTATACACATCCTGCAACATTCTGGCTATCTTCTGTGGTAGTATGGACGGTGTAATGGGTTACATTTTCACCATGGCACAAATGTGTAGAGTTTGTATATCCTCCCCGTGCTTGCAAGGAATTAAACTCCCGGTACTCCGGTTTCCTCCCTGAATCCAAAAATATACTGGTAGATTAATAGGCTCCCAACAATAAAATTTGTCAGTATATTTGTGTTCTAGATTTTCACCATGACAGTAACTAAAGCAAAGGCTTTGTGAAATGCTTAATTAGGTGTCACAGCTACTGTCCTGCTGTCTCCTAGCTGCTAGCATTCTTCGCAATGACATTTCCCCCACCACCCGGAGCCTGGAGTGGCGCTGTGTAGCTGCATACACTACACTTGTTTGTCTTCAGTGATGTACCTATGTGGTTTAAGCATTCCGCCTCCAAGGCTATTAACATCTGAGTGCAAGTTCTGTTGTGATCTGTTTTTTTGCATTTAATATTGTCTTCTTTTATAAATTAACGGAAATATACAAGTCCAGAAATCACAGTGGGTGAGCATTGTATCTTGTGTAGCACCTGGCCCTCTATTTCCCGCCTCGTGGGGAGATGTATCAAGCCTTGGAGAGAGATAAAGCACCAACCAATCAGCTTCTTAAGGCCCCCATACATGAGTGCGAGTTTGGCCGATTTTCACCCGATTCCGATGGATCAGGCCATGAAATCGGTCCAAATCTTATGCTTGGGTCCGTGCGCATCGGATCGGGAGATTGAACCTCTTGCACATAGGATATATCGGATGTACGGCCTTCGGGTGTACTTTGAGGGTGCTATTTCGCATCCGATTTTGCTTGGAATTCCCCGGTAGCTCCCTGGGAGTTCTTGCACATGTGATAAATCGCATGTAAAAATGCCAAATTGGATGTTAAGGCCCTAGGTGCTTTTTGTACTGGTTTCCGTTCACACATGGGTGACCACTTCATCGGTCATCACCCTTCACACCGGACCTGGGTCTTCTGGTTTATAGTAGGTGTAGATGATGTCATCTCCAAATGCTACTGTCCCCTGCCAATCCGCTCATTGCAGGCATGACTTGGGCCAGCAAGATCTGGGTTAACTTTCAGACAGGAGACTGGGCAGTGAGCTGGGTTGCTAGTCCTGGGAATAACCGTGGTCGATTAAAGGGGCAAAGGATTTTAGCTTGTGTCTGAAAAGGGTATTAGTAGCTGATTGGTAGTTTATCTCCAGATTATCTATCTCCGCTGTCTGATACATCTCTCCCTGTGTTTGAAAAATGACGGGAGCTGATTGGTTGGTCTCCACTTTGGGGAGGAATTCAGTTACAGTTGAGGAGTGAAAACTCCTGTTGTTTTGGCATTTAAATGCCAGCAACAGCATGGCATCTCACACCCCTCACCCACCTGAATCCCGAATTCTCACAAAACTGTTTGCAACCCTATTGTGTGGCTGATTTGGCAGGGTGAAGACATCCACCCACATTTGGATACCCCTTCTATCCATCTCTGGGTCTTTCATTTCTAAAAGGAATTACTACTGCTAGTGCTATAGATTGTAAGCTTGCAGCAGGGCCATCTTACCTCCAAGTCTGTCTCTTGTTACCCAGTTTGTTTAATCACTGTCTACAATTGTAAAGTGCAATTGAATCTGCTGCGCTATATAGGAAACGGTAAATAAATAATAGTTCAGTATCGCTCAGTCACATGACCCTAGTGATCCCCTTTTTTGCCCGTTTGTATCATTTTTATGACCGGCTCGACATTTTGTTATTTAGGACAGTAATGTGGTTTTATTGTCATACAGATTCGTGACCCCAAAACGCTACTCCCTATGCCAGGAGTGATGGTGGGTGACATCGGGAAGAAGCTGGGCCAAATTGGATTAGATAATGGGTGAGTACCGGTCACTGGATTGTTCTTTGTAGCTGAATGTAGTGAGAAGCACATAAGAAAAGACATCCATCAGAGAGATACAGGGAATGAGTACAGTATGTGTTGTGATTAAAGCACCGGAGCGGTGTTTGAGGGCAGGTATTTTTGTCCTAGATATTTGACCTATGTGTTTAAGACGCCATGAAAGTTTTTGGAAATGTCTTGCTTAGAGCTGTTTTGGCTTCTGTAAAAGCCGGATAAGGCTTCCCGGGGTCATGGATGGAGATGAGGGCCCAGCTTGGATCTTTAGGGCCTTGGCCTCAGAGAAGGCTGATTAGTGCTTACACTTTGGTGTGATAACAGCTTGTCAGCCTGAACAAAAGGTCTCATTGCCTGGGGATCAAGCTGCTGGCTTACACAGAGAGGGAGGGAGAGAGGCACCGTTACTGAATGAAGTGAGTACTGCATTGTATTCCTTTTTAGTGAGGTGGAAAGTACTGTAGTACTTCTTGAACATAGAGAGGGAAACATTATGTCTAGGCAGAGTCAGAGAGGCCAGGATTTATATTTGGGATTCATTTTAACCCTTTCAGATCCAATGTCTAGTCGGGCTCAACAGCCCTAGCGCTAGTAGCAGATCCAATGGGGAACATCATTCAACATTCAATGTAGACCATCTTTGAATAACAAAAAAATAAAAAAAATTACAATGTAAACATTAAAACCAGACTTTTTGAATAAAAAATAAATAAATTGGACTACAAAAGGTTAAATAACTGCAGTTATCTGTACCAAATGCAATGGACTGGAGTTTTATTATTTGGGCTGCGAAAGAAAATGCCCCAGTGTACCCCAGGAGGTGCATCCTTACCCTAATCTGCTCACAACTTGCACCCAGTACAGCTTGGCTGGGCAATATAGAGAATATAGAGAATTTGTTTTGTGACTCTCAGGTGCAAAATACATTTTGCTCTTCTGCTTGCTTGTCCTGATTGTGGGCCTGATTCAGAGGTGGAAGCAGAAGCACACTCAGCAGTGTCTTTTGGCGGTCACCCGTCTACGACTTTATGTACATGCCGCTACAGTCTCAATCCTTAGTGCACATCTCTGCAGCCAAATGTATAGTAACGGAGACACCGACACAGTTTCTATACACAGCAGTATGGATTGGTGCCTCATAATATGTCACAATCAGTCGCACCAGCTGTATGCACGGCCTCCAATACTTGTAGACGTGCACCTGGAAATGCAGCCTGTTGCATGGATACACCTCCCAACACTACCTTGCCACTCCCATTTTTGGGCGGTGTCTGATGGACTCACAAGGCTACGAATTTCACAGCCTTTCGACTCAATCAGAATAAGGTCATTTGTGTAACGCATGCACCATAGGGGTTTTAAAGAATTTGAAAAGCGCTATTGAACCTAGTGAGCGTTGGCATTGCATGCGCCCCCGAGTCAGACCCTGTATCTTGTTCCAAGTTCAGCAGAACTGTGCAATAGTATAAGATAAGCCTCTCCTGTACACACTGCTCTACTCTGGCAAACCCTTTCCTTTCTCATCATGCCTAAACCAAGTTCAGCCTCTAGATGGCGACATTGGCTCAGGTTATAACCCAGATACAGGTTTTTTCTACCATCGGCCTTTATTTTCTTAACTTTCTTTGTTTAAACTCGTTTGTTATCTTTATTAAAGTCTATCACAAAGGGCGCTCAAAATACAATCAGAACTTCAGGTAAGCCATGATCGATTTCAAGTCAATCTGGTGTGGATCGTTAGTTCGACCAAACGAAGGTCGACACACATGAAAAAGGTCAACATGGCTTTAGGTCAACGCAAGCATTAGTTTGACATTGGGAAGGTCGACAGTCAAATGGTGAACATGGGTTCAGGTACAGTGCCTCGTTACACTTGACACACTATTATATCCTCCCACCACGCCCTACTGGATAGTAGGGCAGGAAATACTACCTGTCGGCACATGTCAGCTCAAACAGAAGGTGAAAACCCATGTCGACATTTTGACTCTCGACCCTCCCAATATCGACTTAATGACTGTCAACCTTTTAAATGTGTCGACCTTTTGACTATCAACCTAGTGACCGTATTCCATTCAATGTTGTCCAGATCCTTTGGCAAACCCCAAATCCCGACATACTCCTATTAAATGCGGCTGTTTTTGGATGGTTTCTCCCAGTGCAGTGTCAACTTTGTTACAGATTCGAATCTACATCAGTGGAAAATAGTAGAAACTGGAACCTCTTTATCGACTGCAGCATGTGGATCGCGAGGTGTTTTTTTTGTTGTTTATGTTTTGCAACTGTCAGAAATATTGTCACAGATTAAATATGTCCCATAAGGGGACCCTAATAGCAGCAGTACTTTATCTGGTACTCATCCTGGACCCCGTGTGTTATCGCCTGATATCGGGTCATTTACTGCACAGGAAGAAAGACATTTTATCGGATAGGCCGCTATTACTGTGGGGTATATCAGTGCATGTAATAGGACATAGACTGTGACCGATAGTAAACCTAAAAGATGGACGAACAGGAAAAACAATGGTACTTGTGTAGTTTCACGGTGGCAGCTACGTAGTCAGCATAGTGTTCCCGCGGCCAGCTTTTTCAAAGAGTATACTCTTTCAAAAAGCTCATACCAGAGTGAAACGCGTTAGTGGATCTGGTACTCCTGGAAATAAGGAGATCATTGAGCCAGAAACGATACCTCCATTGTTGCGCCCCACACTTTGTCTACATCTGTAGACGCACGGAGTTTCTACTTACGTCTGCACAGACATGCACTGGTCAAGTGCCGCTGACGGCAGAGCGGTGGGTGAGAGACGCGGCTCTGCTAGCTATACAGGAGCCTGCACAAGCCGGACGTGAGACCACCTACTGCCACGTGTGAGAGATGCGGCAGACTGGACTGACTACAACTGCCGGACTCATGTGGGTCGTCTTTCCTGGCACCACGCCTTTACCAATCCCATCAACGGGTAGTAGAACGGAGGGCATTGAACTATACATGGAATAGCCCTCCTTCCTCCCTGCGTCAACACTGCCATTGTTACTCATCATTATTGGAACTTGTGAGTACTGCGCAAATTAATGGAGACTTACATCTACAGCAGGCTTTCCCATACCTCCCAACTGTCACGATTTTAGAGGGACAGTCACGATTTTCGGGTCCTGTCCCGCTGTCCCACCCGCGGCATGCATTGTCCCGCTGCGGGGGGTGGCAGTTGGGAGACTCCCCAAACTAGTAGAATAGACGCTGTGCGCATGCGCACAGCGTCTATTCTCGTATGAAAATGAGGTTGCGGCTAATAAGCATAAGCCGCGCCCTCATTTGCATACGCCCCGCCCCTTTTCGGGCGCTCGCGCGGGTGTCCCTATTTCTTCAGGTCAAAAGTTGGGAGGTCTGCTTTCCCAACCACGGTCCTCAAGGCACACCAACAGTGCAGGTTTTGTAGATATCCAGGCTTGAGCACAGGTGACTTAATTAGTACCTGAGTGATTCTGATTAAACCATCTGTGCTGAAGCCTGGATATCACTAAAACCTGCACTGTTGGTGTGCCTTGAGGACCGTGGTTGGGAAAGCCTGATCTACAGATTACTTTAAATGGACCTATTTGAATAGGATCTGGCTCATTGATTGGGACATTCTTCCCCACACATACAGAGTGGAGGATATTATTTTGGGGTCAATTTTATGCATATTTTTAGTATTTGGGCACATTTTTATATATTAATCACATGTAATTGTGAATTATAGGTGGCCACCATAATGTACTGTATATGAGCATTATATTTTTATTGTTTTCATTTTTATTATTTAACATTGTATCGTGATATATTTATTTATTTACACTTTATTAAAAAATGATTTGATAAAATTGTGTCAAACCTTAATTCAGACCTATATGCGCCTCGTTAATAAGTAGCGCAGTCAATTGGATTAAGTTTCCTTACTGTTGTAGTTGGAGTCCTACAGTTTGTAGGATTACCATTTAATTAGGTGTGATCACACAGTCACACCACCATTACTGCTGCTGAAGAGTCCACATTTCAATGGTACAAGCCGTTTAATAAATTAGTGACTAATAACAATAATAATCTGAATCAGCGCCCGAATCAGGAGGGTAACCTCAAAAAGATACTCTTATATGGTGTCTACACATATTGATTTTCTATGTCGACTTTTTACTTGTGTCGTTACTTTTGTCACTGTCCTACTAATGCATGTCTAAATTAGCCCCTGTGCAAAGAATGACATGAAGTCTTGGAGGCCTCAATTTGCAGGTATTCGTGGTCAGAAAATGTGGCACAACACATTTGATAATAGGGTGTGGACAAGTGTCAGGTTAGGTAGAGAGGTTAGTGACCAGTAATAAGATAATGGTCTCACACCAGCAGTAAGGACACCAGACCCTAGCCCCAGAAAATAATCATCAGCATTTTCTTTAGCGCCCTTTCTCCTACAGCACTCAAGGAGCTTTACAGACATCAAATGCACACATAGGCCCTAATTGAGCGTTTTTCCCGGGGAGGACGGCTTTCCATAGCGGGATACCATCTGTATCTCACATGCTGGTAATACAAGCAGATGAGTTGCGGTGGCCAGCAATGATGCGGGGGGGGGGGGGGGGTAGGGGGTGGAGCACCCATCAGCACTCATGGCTGCCCTGTCCACACTGGGTGGCTTTTGAGCTGAAAGCAGCTCAAACGAGAAAACTGAGCTGCTCTCAGCTCAGAATCGACCAGTGTGTATGGGCCTTTACATCTGCCCCACCTGTAGTGCAGCGTTAAGGTGCCCACACACTAGAAAGATCTGTGATCATAAGATGTGCGCAGAAATTAGCCTTGACATCTTTTGTCCATCGTGGACAAAAGATTTTAAGTAAGCGCACATTTTTACCAAAGATTTCTCTTCAGATCCCGTGTGCGTGTCTATGGATCTTTTGCTAAATCTTCTGATCTTTCATGCAGCACGTAAGATCAGAAGATTTAGCAAAAGATCCGCGTGAGCACACATCGGACCGATATCGGCCGATTTTCGACCAATTATCGGTAAATATTGTATGATTTATTGGAAATCAGCCAATCGGCCAAAAAATCGTTCTACTGAGTGTGCAACTTAGAGTTACTTGCTCTTTCTTACGTTATTCCCTATAGTGAGATTGGCATTGTTCGCCACTAGGGGGCAATGTAACCACACAAGTGCTAGTAATAGTAATTGTACAATACAGTGACTAAATAGAGAAAGCGTCAGACATATTGGAAAACAATTTGAGGTGATTTAGCAGAGGAAGCACTGTGCCACCACCGCTGGTATACACAGGAAGACACAACGTTACTGCTTTACATTTCACCTCAAGGTCTGATCGGATTGGATGGTGATACCAGATACCTATTTATAATGTTCATGTTTTATAGAAAGGAAATAGTGGGTGCCAACCTTACATACTACAAAGCAAAAGGGGCCAATATGTCATTAAAATGGACTTAAGTGGGACGGTGAGTTACAAACACACATTAGAAAGGTCGGGGTGGAAGTGTCGACACAAGCAGTAGGTCAATGTGAAAAAAGGTTGACCATGAGTTTTTCAGTTTTTGGTGTCTATGTTGACATCCGCACACGATTCTATCCTCCCTCTATGTCCACTGGGGGGGTGGTGATTAAAAACTCATATTAACCTTTTCCATGCCGACTTTGACAATGTCAACCTAAGGTATTTCAACCTTTTTCATGTGTCCACCAATAGTAGTCAACCTATTGACCGATTTTATTGTCGACCCGCCGACTGCATCCCCAGCCGGAGTCAGCAAGAAGCCACCAGGGACCAGCCGCCGTCGTGTGGAGCATAGAACAGCTGTGCAGCCATGAATCCCCACATCCCTAGTCTACGGTACCAACCGTATTCTATTGGCTAACACCCTGCCCACTCCCCCCTCTTTCAGTTTTGGCCTGCTCTGCATCCCTACCTTCACAACCGCCAGCGGTTGCCAAGGCGAGAGGGGCCACCACATGCTGGCTGACGATTGCTGGACTCTAAGGAGGGACATTTCCGAGACACCGTACACTAGATACCCAAGCAAAGCTACTTTTTTTTAAAATAAATCAGTTTTTTTTGCTAAGACGTTAATACTAACGTTGATATGGGATCCCAATGTATAGACAGACGGGTTCAAAGAGTCGGCAGGTAAATGGTAGACAGCGCTGAAGGTCCGCAAGTACAAAAAATCTAAATGGCAGTAGTCAACACAAATTTTTGTGTATTTTTGGAATTATGCTTGATTTACCATCAGGTGGACTACAGTTGATAATAGTAACTGGTGCTGAGCGCTGAGTGTAAAGGTGCATACACACTGTACAATTTTTCTGAACGAAATTGGTCAAAATATCTTTCAGTGCTTATGCGATGAATGATGATGCGCATACCCGCCAGTTGTTCATCAAGGTTGTTCAGCAACTGTGCATGCAGATCAATTTAGAAATCTTTAAAAAAGAGCCTATAAACTGTAGCTAGATCTTTCTTCTGTCGTCAACATCTTTCGTCTAGGACACTGAGTTCAAGGGAAATATCTTTCAACAAAATTTGTCAAAAAAAATTGTACAGTGTGTATGCACCTTAAGCCCCATACACACCAGGCGAGAATTTAAAAGATATATTTTTGGAAATACAGAGCAGGCATTGGCCCACCTGTGTTCCCAAGGGTTAACATTGGGCGTTCACCTGCTCCGGCTCTCAGTCACCAATATATAAATTAGCATTTTTCTGTGAATATCAACCCAGAATTGTAAAAGGAGTTAATGTGAGAAACTTCCTACAGAGAGACAGATTCAATCGTCTGCTTTTTGCGTTGTTTGCTGCGTATAACTATAGATAAGCCCAGTTCCCATCTATTATGGGTGTTCTGTTTCTAGACACACAAAACCTGACACAATGCAGTGTTTGCTTTCCACGAGACTTCCTTGTTTGTGTGATTATGTGCCCTGTACTTTTTGTAGGATTGTTTTAATTCTATCATTACCTCATGTGAAAAACACCCATAATATGTGCAGTACTAGGCAGTGGAGCAGATGAGACATTCCGGAGCTGTGTGCATTACAGATAGCCATACTGTATTTTACTGGGGAAATCAGAACCAGTCCTTTCCAATTCCTTAACCCCTTACCACCCATTGCATTTCTGGTGTATCCCAGTGAAGATGCAGGTAAAGAGGCCCTAGGTCTAACATCCCCGATCATTGTTCTCATAACAATTTTCCCAAAATTTTACTCATTTAAAGGTAATTTTTCTTGTGGGATACTGCCCTCATGACAAGTATTCTGGGTGAAGCGATCGTTCAAGCTGCCGCTCACACGCCGGCGGTGGGGCAGGGATGCGGTCATTTGGTCTACTTGAAACTGTGTCCATGTCGACTGTGTTCACAATCAGGTAAAAAAACAGCGAAAAACCCCATGTCGACCCTTTGACTGTCAACATAGACATTGTCGAACTAATGACCTGTCGATCTAACGTCCTGTTGAACGAATGATCTTTCGACCTAGAACCATGTTGACCTTTTCCCATGTCGACCTTTATCCATGTCGACCTAATGACTGTCGACCATCATGCTGTAGACCAAATGATCCCGTGGGGGGGGGGTCAGCGGGGGCCACGCTGCATTGTGCAATATAGTAGAAACAGATTGTGCTGCACAGTCTAATTCTACTTGCAATACAGACCGCGTATCGGTATTGCAAGCCCCATTAACACTGTGTAACTTGCCTTACAATTGGTCGGTGACCATCGACAGATGTGGGAGGTTCCCCATGGCCTGCAAATGGATGTACCACCATTCGCTGGGCGGGTTCTGGTTGACTCACAATGGTGTGAATTCTTTTCAGAGCGAATCAACCAGAATAACCCCCATAGTTTATTATTTGGTGTTATTCTATTGCTGTGTACACACGGGGGCGATAGGAGCTATAATCCCTGGGAATCGCTGGCGACCATATTGCCAGTGATTGGGAGTGTGCCCCCCCAGCCATAAATCGCCGGGTGCGTGCTCCCGTTTACAGCCCCTTTCTAATCGCTGGTCGCAGGAGCTTACTCCTGCGACCAGCTAATTACCTCTGCGGCACCGCCAGCAGAGGTTCCCTTTCATCAGCGACCATCTCTGGTCGCTGATGCAAAGGAGACACTGGGCAATATATTGCTCGGCAATATATTGCTCGGCAATATATTGCTAGCAATATATTGCTGAGCAATATATCTCCCCCCCCCCCCCCCCCCCCGTGTGCACAGGGCTTTAGTAATGATTGCATTGTATTTATATTTGCACTGAACTGTGCACAAATCCATGGTCACACCCTCTCTAAGCTAAGCCTATGTGTGTCCACCCCCATTCTCGTTCCATGACACCTTTTCTGTACCAAGTGGAGATGCACCTAGAGGGGTGTACACATGGTGTGATGTACTTTCTATTTGAATCAGGATCAAATCGCACAGTGCTGTGTAGACATTTAATTTACTATACAGTACAGATCTGTATTATTTAGTCTTGCCTGCACAGTCCATTTTCTATTCGGTTTCGATGCCGCTGGACAGCGCATCTGGATCAATTGCATTCGATTTCCTTTCAAATTAAAGCCCCCCCCCTCGGCTTATACACGAGTGAGGATCCCACTTGAGTCAATAAGTTTTACCAGTTTTTTGTTGTAAAATTAGATGCCTCGGCTTATATTCGGGTCGACTTATACTCGAGCATATACAGTAATTTCAATTTGATTTTGCTTATACAGTATAAGCACAACTTAAAAAAAAAAAATATATATATATATATAATCTATATTTTCAATAATAAACTTTTGGAAAAGGGGTGACTTTACGTGGACAGGCTCCCTTTCCGCCGATCGGCAGGCGGGTCATTGAATCCTGCCTGGCGATATGCTGTCAAGCAAAACGAAATCGGGCCAGGGTCACGGCTGTCGGGACGGAACGACAGTCGTGACCCGGGATTGAATACCCCCCCTTATACCACTTTTACACCAGAATACCGGCTAGGACCCGGGAAATCGAACACGGGATATTGCCAGGGCATGCCCTGCCTCAGACCCCATTTACACTGCACTTCAATCCGGGTTATTCCCGGGTAAGGCCCTTTCACACTGAAAACGGATCAGCCCTGTCTTTCCTTGCTGGTGTCATTAAAAATGGACCTTTGGGCTGTTTGAGATGAGGTCACAAGAAAGGGAAAAGGGAGGGGGTGGGTTCTGCTCCCAGCATTGCAGCAAAGATGGCAGACGGAGTAGCTGTGTTGCAGTTTGTGCTGTACTTTTCAGCAATTGAGAGTTTGAAGCAGCTTCTCACCCTGTGCTACTTGCTTCACACTTGGAGTAGGAGAGCACAATTCTTGGCTGAGAGGTCTAGATCTCGGCACCAATATTTGTGCTGCAGGAGAGCGCTGATATCATCTAGCCTTACCTCGATTTTGCGGCTGACGACCATGCAGGATCGCAGGATCTGGGTCAGAGACCGATGCCACGGAGAAGCTTTCATGCAGACCGTGGAATCTTTTCAGGAGGAGCAGTGGATGGCCCACTTCAGGATGTCACGTGCTACCTTCTATTATATCTTGGATCTACTTGGACCAGTCCTGACTATGCAGACCACCCACTACCGTCGGCCCATCAGCCCAATGCGGAGATTAGCCATTGCCATTTGGTGGTATGCTACCCCTGGGGAGTACCGCACAATCTCCTGTTTGTTTGGAGTCGGTATTGCCACTGTCTGCAGGATCATTTACCAGGTGACACAGGCCTTTGTGGATACCCTGTACCAGCGGTTCATCTGTTTGCCGGAAGGACAGCGCCTTGATGACACCATCCAAGGCTTCCAGAGGCGTGGTTACCCGCAGTGTGCAGGTGCTATAGATGGGACCCATATCCCCATCATTGCTCCCCGTGACAACCCTGCGGACTACTATAACAGGAAGGGGTGGCATTCTATTATACTTCAGGCTGTTGTGGACCACCAATACTGGTATGTACATATTTACAGTTTCCATATTAGGAACCTTTGTAAATGAATTTTAATAGCTCTCACGATTAAAAATATTTTTTTCCCCCATTTAGTTTTACAGATGTCTTTATTGGCTGGCCTGGGCGTGCACACGATGCTAGAGTGTTTGCTAACTCTCAGCTGTATGAGATTGGTGAGGACAAGCGTGGGGGATGGCTTTTCCCTAGACAGGTAAAAATATATTGTACACATTTTTTTTCTCTGATGGACCAGACTTGCCTGCCTGTTCCTCTCCATGCATGATTGCTATCACCTGTGGTAATACCCTTTTTTTTAAACATTTACAATTAGCTCATCGCAGGTGATTGCAATCTTGCAAGGACAGGTTCAGGTGTGATGGGCCCATGTTTTTTATTCTACTGTGGTTTAGACGTGTGTGGTTTAGACGTGTAATATTTCTTTATAGTAACTATACACTTAAGGCTGCTTTGTGTAAATAGTGACAATCGCTATTTTTTTTTTTTTAGAAATCGATTTTCATAGAAGAAGTAGAGATCCCGGTCCACATAATTGGGGATGCTGCTTACCCTCTACTACATTGGCTCATGAAGGGATACACACAAAATGTTGAGTTGTTCACGGAAAAGATAACCTACACCCACACCCTAAGTTCTGCTCGTATGGTAGTGGAAAATGCCTTTGGCCGGTTAAAAGGACGTTGGCGCTGCCTGATGAAGAGGAACGATGTGGACCTACAGTTGATGCCCCACGTAGTTGCAACCTGCTGTATTCTACATAACATTTGTGAAATACAAAAGGACCACTTTCTTCCAGAGTGGAATGTGCAGGACACAGGGGGCAATCCTGAAGCAGCAGATTATGAGGGGGAGCATGTTGGCAGTGCAGAAAGAATCAGGGCCACCATTGCAGCAAACCTTCCCTCAATGATTTTAAAAAAAAAACAGACAGAAATCTTCCAGTTGTTTGCTTTATAATGAAAATATGCATCAAACTGTACATACATTTCACATCTTGTTTATAGATGTTATTCATAATGAAAGACCAAGATATGAGAGTCCAACTGGGAATAGAGAACAATTGTAAAACTTTGTGCCCATACAGTTTAACGTCATAGGACACATTATAAAATAGAACTGTATGGTGACTGCTACTATATAGAGAATCACACAAATATTAAGCAATAAAGTGCAACCTTTCTAAAGACTATAAAAACATCAGTGCAACCTTTTGAAAGATTTGAAAAAAAAGTAAAGTGCAACATTTTGGAACAATATTTTAAGACTAAAAGTTGAAAACTTAGCTCAAATTCCGGTACACGGAAAACTCTGGGGACTCTAGGATTGACGGGTCACTACTAGCAGCACTATTGCCAAAGTTATAATTGGGCCCTCTGTATTCTGGTGTCAGCTGGTTTGGTTGGGTGTTAGTAGATGTGGCAGGATTGAAACTGACACCTCTATTGTAATGATCATATGGGTTGGGTGGGTAGTTAGGTGGGTGGTGGGGATGTGGTGCAGGTTGTGTGAAAAAACCGCCAAATGTACGTTCTAAAAAGGACATTTGCCTATCTTGCATTGCCAGCAATTGAGACATAAATGTTTAATATTCTCTACCACCTGGATGGCAGAGAATATATAGGGCGCTGGTTGAGATGAGTTGGTATTGCTGAGCTGCTCAACACCGGGGGATGGTAAGTCCCCTGTATATCAGAAACTGATGAGAAAAGACGAAAATTGGTGGTGGAGCGCTAATTTTATAAAAATGGTTGACCAATTGGGTATTACAGTATTAATATTTAATATAACACATCAATAAAAAACATAACAATACGATCACATATAATAAAAAAGATAAAAAATATTGTATAATTACTATGACCGTGTCCACCTCTACAAAGGCCTGGGTGTGAATACAAATTAAAGTCTCACTTGTTCCTAGTGTTGCCCTCTCATAAGATGAATTGCTGGATAGCGGGTGTCCATATACCTGTTTGCAGCCTGATGATATAGAGCTCCCCTCGTGAGGAAAGATGGCACACGTCTCACGGAATGGAGGGCTGCAAGATGTTATCAGGTGGTGGTGTCCCTTTTGAGAGTCCAGTACTTGATGAGATTGGAGGGCTGGTACAAGTGGGAGTTGAAATCACAAGATTTGTAATCCACAGGTAGTGTAGAGGATATTCGCCTAACGCGTTTCGTCATCCACAGATGGCTTTGTCAAAGGCATGCTGTTGTCTGGGTCAGCATGGGGTTTTATACTGTCATACAGGAAACATTACATTTGACCTCTAAATGAGGTACCCAATTGGTCATTAAAAAACATTCAAAAAACCGCTATATTATCTCTTTTGCGGACAGTTTGGATAGAGCAGGAGGCAATCTAACAAATGTATTATCTTATATATACATATTCCACATGAGAATACCATTTTAAAGATCGTTTTTTGTATACTTTTTGTTCCACATCCGGTTGCTGGAACGCACACTGCGTGCAGCTTCCGGTCTGTGGAACGCATAATAGGGAAAAAAACACATTGGTGGACAGTGTGTGCTTTCTGCTATATGCAGAGGGAGATCGTTTGTATTTACAGTTCCACATCCGGTAGCTGAAACGCACGTTGCGTACAGCTTCCGGTATGTGGAGCGCATAATGGGAGATTGCATTGGTGGACAGTGCGTTTCCTCTGTTACGTGCAGAGGAAAAAAATCCGGATGTGATGTAACAAATGTCCGGCGTGTAGTATCGTCACCCGACTTCCTGGTTTGATTGTCGGTCTGTGGGACGCATAGGTCTCAGTCAGACTTCCGGGTGTTACACATAGATGTTTCACCGCAACTTGGGGCTTTTTTTCTTTTACAGGTATTTCTATAACAGTCAGTTTTAATCATATGGATAATTTAAACACATATTCAGTGTCTCCGTTTAGTAGTGGTATTTTGAGCATAGAGAAAAAGGGGCTTAGACAGAGTGGGGAGAAAAATACGAGGTTATTATATCTTGTTGTTGTATTGTTGTCATGGCAACTTCCATACGCATCAGTATACAGAAAAAAAGAGTAAAAGAGGTAACATAAATACATATATAAATACAGAATTTAGTTTTGTGAGATATAAGATGTTCTTCTAATGAATATCTGATTAAATGGGTAAGAGTCTTAGAGAAACCACATTTTGATACATACGTTTTATAAACTGAAAAAACGATAGGTTATCCCAATAGGGCACATTAATATTCAGAAAGTTTTATATTTTTGTTTTGTTTTTATTTTTTGTTTTTTATTTTTATTTATATATTACTTGTTATTCAATTTCTGGTTTTAGAGGCATACATTCAATTCCACTTGGTCATTCAGACCTTCAGGGTGAATGGAATTCAATGTATGCATCCAATAAATTTCTTGTCTAGAGAGGGTGTTGAAGCGATCACCCCCTCTTTTTGTATTCTTGACGTGCTCCAGACCAACAATTCTCAAACACTTGGGATCACTGTTGTGATGAGAAATATAGTGTCTTGAGACACTATGGTTACTTTTTTATTTATTATATTCCTCCGATGTTCGAGGAATCTGGTCTTCATAGACCTAGTGGTTCGGCCCACGTATTTCAGGTTGCAGGAACATGTTAGTAAATATATAACAAATGTGGTATCACAGTTGATGAAAGAACTAATTTCACACAATTTGTTATCAGCTGTCATTATGTGTTTTGTTTTGAATGTGTTGACACGTGATGCATTTCGTTTTGTTGCATTTAAAACAACCCTGAATTGATGTAGTCAGGTCATTAAGCCAGTTCTTTTTCTCTGAACTGGTTCCCTTATAGAAACTTGGTGCTAAGATGTTTTTTATGGTTCTGTTTCTTTTGAAAATAAAGTTTGGTCTCTTGGGGAGATGTTCCCTAAGTATGGGATCACACCTCAGTAAGTTAAAATTTTTGTTTATAATAGTTTTTATTTGTTCTGTATCTCTGTTGTAAGTGGAAATAAAGGAAAATTCCCTATTTCCTTCGTCTGGGTTCTTGTTTATTTTAGTTTTTCTCTTTTTGGGAGATAGTAATTCCTTTCTGTCAGTCAATTTTGCATCATTACAGACCCTCTGGACTAAATGTTCCGGATATCCTTGGTCTAAAGTCAATACAAACTCATATTTGCATTATTACAGCGCACACTACCCCCCCTGGAAGCAAAATATCCCTCGAGGACAGTTCCTAAGATTGCGGAGGAACTGTTCAGATCTAAATAAATACAATGAACAAAGTATTCAGATGACCAGGTCTTTTCTAGACCAAGGATATCCGGAACATTTAGTCCAGAGGGCCTGTAATGATGCAAAATTGACTGACAGAAAGGAATTACTATCTCCCAAAAAGAGAAAAACTAAAATAAACAAGAACCCAGACGAAGGAAATAGGGAATTTTCCTTTATTTCCACTTACAACAGAGATACAGAACAAATAAAAACTATTATAAACAAAAATTTTAACTTACTGAGGTGTGATCCCATACTTAGGGAACATCTCCCCAAGAGACCAAACTTTATTTTCAAAAGAAACAGAACCATAAAAAACATCTTAGCACCAAGTTTCTATAAGGGAACCAGTTCAGAGAAAAAGAACTGGCTTAATGACCTGACTACATCAATTCAGGGTTGTTTTAAATGCAACAAAACGAAATGCATCACGTGTCAACACATTCAAAACAAAACACATAATGACAGCTGATAACAAATTGTGTGAAATTAGTTCTTTCATCAACTGTGATACCACATTTGTTATATATTTACTAACATGTTCCTGCAACCTGAAATACGTGGGCCGAACCACTAGGTCTATGAAGACCAGATTCCTCGAACATCGGAGGAATATAATAAATAAAAAAGTAACCATAGTGTCTCAAGACACTATATTTCTCATCACAACAGTGATCCCAAGTGTTTGAGAATTGTTGGTCTGGAGCACGTCAAGAATACAAAAAGAGGGGGTGATCGCTTCAACACCCTCTCTAGACAAGAAATTTATTGGATGCATACATTGAATTCCATTCACCCTGAAGGTCTGAATGACCAAGTGGAATTGAATGTATGCCTCTAAAACCAGAAATTGAATAACAAGTAATATATAAATAAAAATAAAAAACAAAAAATAAAAACAAAACAAAAATATAAAACTTTCTGAATATTAATGTGCCCTATTGGGATAACCTATCGTTTTTTCAGTTTATAAAACGTATGTATCAAAATGTGGTTTCTCTAAGACTCTTACCCATTTAATCAGATATTCATTAGAAGAACATCTTATATCTCACAAAACTAAATTCTGTATTTATATATGTATTTATGTTACCTCTTTTACTCTTTTTTTCTGTATACTGATGCGTATGGAAGTTGCCATGACAACAATACAACAACAAGATATAATAACCTCGTATTTTTCTCCCCACTCTGTCTAAGCCCCTTTTTCTCTATGCTCAAAATACCACTACTAAACGGAGACACTGAATATGTGTTTAAATTATCCATATGATTAAAACTGACTGTTATAGAAATACCTGTAAAAGAAAAAAAGCCCCAAGTTGCGGGGAAACATCTATGTGTAACACCCGGAAGTCTGACTGAGACCTATGCGTCCCACAGACCGACAATCAAACCAGGAAGTCGGGTGACGATACTACACGCCGGACATTTGTTACATCACATCCGGATTTTTTTCCTCTGCACGTAACAGAGGAAACGCACTGTCCACCAATGCAATCTCCCATTATGCGCTCCACATACCGGAAGCTGTATGAACGTGCGTTTCAGCTACCGGATGTGGAACTGTAAATACAAACGATCTCCCTCTGCATATAGCAGAAAGCACACACTGTCCACCAATGTGTTTTTTTCCCTATTATGCGTTCCACAGACCGGAAGCTGCACGCAGTGTGCGTTCCAGCAACCGGATGTGGAACAAAAAGTATACAAAAAACGATCTTTAAAATGGTATTCTCATGTGGAATATGTATATATAAGATAATACATTTGTTAGATTGCCTCCTGCTCTATCCAAACTGTCCGCAAAAGAGATAATATAGCGGTTTTTTGAATGTTTTTTAATGACCAATTGGGTACCTCATTTAGAGGTCAAATGTAATGTTTCCTGTATGACAGTATAAAACCCCATGCTGACCCAGACAACAGCATGCCTTTGACAAAGCCATCTGTGGATGACGAAACGCGTTAGGCGAATATCCTCTACACTACCTGTGGATTACAAATCTTGTGATTTCAACTCCCACTTGGACCAGCCCTCCAATCTCATCAAGTACTGGACTCTCAAAAGGGACACCACCACCTGATAACATCTTGCAGCCCTCCATTCCGTGAGACGTGTGCCATCTTTCCTCACGAGGGGAGCTCTATATCATCAGGCTGCAAACAGGTATATGGACACCCGCTATCCAGCAATTCATCTTATGAGAGGGCAACACTAGGAACAAGTGAGACTTTAATTTGTATTCACACCCAGGCCTTTGTAGAGGTGGACACTGTCATAGTAATTATACAATATTTTTTATCTTTTTAATTATATGTGATCGTATTGTCATGTTTTTTTATTGATGTGTTATATTAAATATTAATACTGTAATACCCAATTGGTCAACCATTTTTATAAAATTAGCGCTCCACCACCAATTTTCTTCAATTGAGACATAAATGCCTGCTGTTTCTGTCTCTCAGCTTCCAAATATTTGTCCATGCGAGCATCCTCCTTTGCTTGGACATCAGTATCCAATTGGCGTAGATGGTCCACTATCACCGATGTCATCGCTTTAGCCGCTAGTTCAGACCGATTAAGCTTTTTCTTTTTGGCAGGAACGCTGTACACTGTAATTTAAAAAAAAAATTAACATTATACTTCCATGTTAAGTGTTATATAATAAACAGCAGTATTGTTTGCCAAAATGTGCTAGTGGCCTTCTTCCACCTGCATGCTAGCAACATACTGCAACAGATATTGGGCCTCATCCCGCCCTAACCCCACGTTGGTTGTTTTTACTATGTGAAATGGGTGTAAATATATAGAATGTCTACTTACAATTAGAACGTAATGGAGTGCTTCGATTGGGGAGCGTCGTCTGACTGTTTTCTTCCACAACATCATCTGTGGCTGCTTGGACGCTGTCAGAATGCATGGAAGCATCCATCATATTCTCTGCTGCACCATCATCGCCAAACAGCAGCGGCGAAGCCGGGCTCATGTGTGCTGACATCTACGTGGCTTCAGAAGGTGTTGAGACTGGCGGGGACAGCTGGGAAGCCTGGGTAGTCGGTACATCATGGCTGTCCTGGCTGTTGTCCGTCTGGCTGCAATGGGGTGCTATGGAGGAGGACAGGGCTACAGGGTTGCAGAGTGCCGTGTTTCCAAAAGCACTGTAGCACAGGTCATAGTGCACCCCATCGGGCCTAGCTGCACCACTTTTCTTGCGCTTCTGGTCATTCACTTTGCAGAACTGCTTCCGCAGAGATTTTAATTTATTTACAACCTGCTGTTGGGTGCGATGAATACCTCTGGATGCCAGCAATTCTGCAATATTGCGATACACCACTGCATCCCGAACGGTGCCGGTCATTTGCCGCCGAATCTCCTCATCTGCCCTGATTTGCAGGAGCTCACGTACCTCCTTGTCAGACCAGTTGGATGGGTACTCTTTACCTAGAACGGCGCCCGTCGCGGGCATCGCGGGTACATTTATGTGTACCCACGACGCGACCGACGCGATGACCGCGATTTCCCATTGAAACCCATGTTAAACATGGAAATCGTGTCGGTCGCGTCGCGGCCGGCCATAAATGTACCCGCGATGCCCACGACGCGATGCTCCCGATTTCCCATAGGAATCAATGTTAAAAGGCGCGATGGACCCGATTTTACTGTTAAATGGCTCAATGGACCCGATTTGGCCATAGGAATCAATGTTAAATGGGCCACAGAGCCCATTAACCCTTAAATGTCCCCCCCAATTTTTAACGCCACCCCACGATCCACGTGAACCCGAAGCGTGGCGAGCGCAGCGAGCCCGCGAGGGGTGGCGGTACGCGTCCTCCGACCTTTTCATGCCCTACTATCCACTAGGGCGTGGAGTGAGAATATAATAGTGTGGCGAGCGCAGCGAGCCACCGAGCCCGAAGCGTGGCGAGCGGACGCGGATACCTTCACAGTTATACGCGTCCCCTCGCGGGCTTCACAGGTGTCCGTGGCGACGCCGACACCTGTGAAGCCCGCGAGGGGACGCGTCTACCTGTGAAGGTATCCGCGTCCCCTCGCGGGGCTCGCTGCGCTCGCCACGCTTCGGGCTCGGTGGCTCGCTGCGCTCGCCACACTATTATATTCTCACTCCACGCCCTAGTGGATAGTAGGGCATGAAAAGGTCGGAGGACGCGTACCGCCGCCGCTCGCCACGCTTCGGGTTCACGTGGATCGTGGGGTGGCGTTAAAAATTGGGGGGGACATTTAAGGGTTAATGGGCTCTGGGGCCCATTTAACATTGATTCCTATGGCCAAATCGGGTCCATTGAGCCATTTAACAGTAAAATCGCGGTCAATCAGCCTTTTTAACATTGTTCCCTATGGAAAAATCGCAGTCATCGCGGGCATCGCGGCCATCCCGATTTACCCGCGATTCCCGCGATGACCGCGATTTTTACCCCCGACGACCGCGATTTCAATCGCTGGCGCCCTTCTAGGTAAAGAGTACCGTTGGATGTATTGGACATGATGGCTCAGATCAGGCTTGGGGTCAGCCAAAGTGGAAAACACTGCACAGGCAGTGTGTGCTGCAGCAGATAAGACTGTGGAGTGTGCTTGTAGCGTGGTAGCGCGGTAACGCTGCTGCTGCTGCGCTGCTACATGCGCCCTGTGCGGGTCTCCAGCTGATGGCATCATCTGCCAGAGCCGCAGAAGCTCCAATCAGCTCTTTGCGCCCCTCTACCCACCAAATAACCCGGATAATGGCCGTTTACACTGCCCTGAGCCCCGGATAAGCCCCGTGTCCGACCCTGAACATTTGCCGGGACAGATTCCCGGGGAACAGTACCCGTGTTATTTTTTTTCAGCCCATTTACACCATGCCCTGCCCCGGACTGGAGCGGCAATATCCCGGGTCCAAACTCTGGTGTAAAAGGGGTATTAGTGTCCCTGTCACCTGTTTGTGAGTGCATGGAAACGTGAATTTAACATGTAAACGCAGAGCCTGCACTGATTTATAATAATCCGTATTTGAATTTAGGGCGTTACTGGCAAACACTGTTTTATTTTTAGACTATTGTTTATGGAAAATCCGGTTTTAATGAACATCTGCATGAACTAATGTAAAATAATTTTAAAAAGAACCGTTTATATTATTGCTTTGAATTCTGTTTCAGAAGTTCACAACCGGGAGACAAGTACCGTAGTCAAATGTTGTGTTAAGCGACCGTAACCTCACTTCTCATTGTTTACGGGAACTTCAGGTATCCATTCCCTAACACAAAAGATCTCTCCTCGGGTGGTTAAACATCGTTTATCCGCGGCTTAGCAAATTTTGGTGGTCATACAAATATTTATAGCTGAAGTAAATATTCTGCAAAGTTTGCAGCACGGATGCTAAGATGGAACAAATGGATCGTTTTTTACTAGAAGTGAAAGCTGAAAATCTCGAGGCGCGGAGCCAACTGTTTTATATCGAACTGTACATACACTTGGCTGAGCTTTCCTTTCTTTTGTACTCTTTAACATAGAATTGGTTTGTATTGGAGAAAGGATTTTGTAGCCATTTATGGTAATCCTCGTTATCTACATTTTGTTTATCCTTCGGAGGCTGCTAGTGAAGGATTGGACATCTACCACCTTCCACTCGGCGGTGTGGATCATTCGGTTGAATAGGTCGACCACTTCTAAAGCTCTGTAACACCCCTTTCACACCAGAAAATGCAGGGACTTACCCGGGAATGCAGTCCAAGGCTCAAGCAGGGACATGGTCCCTTCACACCGGCCTAGTGTGTGGGGGCAGCGGCTTCCAGTCTGCGGGGATCCGGTCATCGGCAGCTGGGTGCTTGTATCGCTATTTGCCGGGCAGCGGGACGGAAAGCGCTGCTGAATTTGAAAACATTTTGAAAAGACTGGCTAGACGCTGATTGGCTGAGAGATTCCGGACAGTCTTTTAAATATGTTTTTAAATCCAGCAGAGCTTCCCACCCGCTGCCTGGCAAATATCGCTACAAGCGCCCAGACGTTGCTGACCGCTGCCCGGGTTAGTTCCATTCACACCAGCCAGTAACCCGGGCTGCTCGCGGGAGCAATCCTACTAGCTAACAGGGTTGAAATTCCAGCAAATTTTGGCTGGAGTGGAAGGGGTATAACTGAGACAGGCTGATCAAGGCCTTTGCTGATGTCACAGACCCTCCCTGAAAATACCAGGGTATGTCTGCATTTTTCAGACGCTCCCAGAAATCGGCAGGTGTCCACCCCCAAACACAGACTTCATATCCATCCATTGCGAGGGAATTGAGATATATTCGTTATTTCTGTCGCTATTTTGGCTTGCATGCTACAATCCGTAGGCATTTGCAGTCATTCGATAATCAGACGGACTGTGAATTTGCACATCATCAATCAACTCTGAATCGGACTCTTTGTCATTGAACCACTTCTTTTGGATATGTGGCTATCTGCAGAGGCTATGCAAAAAGCTCACGTTACCACAATTCATTGGTCCCATATTGAAGACCCAAACATAAAACAATAGTAATGATAAATTAATTACAAAATAATAAAATGTGACGTGGGTAAAATACACTGTTCAATTCTGCAATGGTTAACCCTACAATTTTTTTTTTTTTTTTTTTTTTTATTATTTTGCTACTAGGACGCATTTCTCAGATCATCCATAACCAATTGTTCAATAAAGCATAGGATGTTTATATAGGTCAAAAAGCTAAAATCGCAAAGCTTAACATGTCAGTTACTCCTTTTCAAACATACAGTAAATTCACTGATCTGTATAAAACACATTGCTGACCTGATTTACTGCCAACCAGTTGCACGGCACATTTTACATTTCCAGGGAAGCTTAATGATCTGTGTTCCCAGCAACAGCAAGATGCACTGGCACCATACATAACACTGTCCATCCGCACTGCGTGATGCAATGGATGACAGCACAATACATCATTGCCCAGTGCATTTAATATGCATGCCATCTTTCCTTGGGTCATCCCATTGGACATGCAGCACTCCCAACAGAATGACCCATTGGAGTGTGCAATCGTGGGTACCCACTGATCAATGTGGCCCATATATCATTCAAATTTGCATCGGAATGATATCATGTTCTATTAATTGCCTAGTGTAGTGAAGGAAAACTTTGGCTCTCCAGCTGTTGTTGAACTACACATCCCAGAATGCTCTGCTACAGTTTTTCTATTTGGCCATGCAGGGCATGTTAGGATTTGTAGTTCAACAACAGCTGGAGTGCCAAGGTTTTCCTTCACTGACCTAGTGTGTACAGATAGCAGAAAAAAAGACGTAATAATGCCACTTTATAGGTCATTGGTACGACCTTATCTGGAATACTGTGTCCAGTTCTGGAGACCATATCTTCAGAAGGATATAAATACATTGGAGAGTGTACAAAGAAGGGCAACAAAAATGGTGCATGGCCTACATCACAAAACTTACCTGGATAGACTAAAAGATCTCAACATGTATAGTTTGGAGCAGAGAAGGGAAAGGGGGGACATGATAGAAATCTTCAAATATATCAAGGGTTTTAACATAGTACAGGTGGGAAATTTTCTTCAAAGGAAAACAAGTAATAAAACACGAGGACATGCACTGAAACTGGAGGGAGGGAGGTTCAGGGGAAATGTTAGAAAGAATCACTTCACAGAAAGGGTAGTGGATAAGTGGAATAGCCTCCCATCAGAGGTGGTAGAGGCTAACACAGTAGAACAATTTAAACATGCTTGGGATAGGCATATGAATATCCTTACAAAGAAATAAGGATTAAAAAGGGTTGAGATTACCTGAAGGATAAAAAAAGGGGGCAGACTAGATGGGCCAAATGGTTCTTATCTGCCGTCAAATTCTATGTTTCTATGATAGTGGTAGATGCTCAAATTAGTTTAGTAATACCACTCAGGTGCATGCAAGGGAGGGGTTAATACTGAGTAAGTAACAAGACATTGGTTCCCCCAGCACACTGAATAGTATTAGTAACCAATCTTGAACACTACATGATAATAGAATTCAGAGATATTGGTTACATATACCTGCGCAGGTGTATGACATGCCCCCAAGCCACGTCAGTGTGTACCTGGCCTTAATCATTGCAACCTGACTCTTTTGTTTGTTAAATTTTGCACTGTTCCAGTTCCTATTAATGGACAAAACCATGTGCACTGCAGTGGTATCCGGACTGATCATAGACTGACTCATGATAGACAGCCATATGGTCGACGGTCACAAGGTCGACATGGTTTAAAGGTCGACACACATTAGGTCGACATGAAAAAGGTCGACAGGCCGTATTTTATGCCCTACCATCCACTAGGGCGTGGAGGGAGAATAAAATAGTGTGCCGAGCGTAGCGAGCCATGCGAGGGGATGCGCTACACTTACACAGTGTCCATGTCGACCTATGTTGACATAGACTTCCTAAAAACATTAAAACCGCAATTCGACCTTTTTCCATGATGACCTTTTCAATGTCGACATTTTGACCATGTCGACCTTTAGACCCTGTCGACCAGGGGTTAAAGTGAGGGGGAACTGAGTTCCACCACCTCTAATGGTAGGGGGAACTAGTTCCACCTCCTGCATTACACAGTAATTCCAACAGAAAAGACTGTCCCAGCCGCTTTCTTCTCTGGCACAGCGTATGTGATTTCAAGCTGTCACAAGGTACTATTGGTGTCGGCATTATGTGTAAGGGGCTGTACTACTATGCACATTGTGTATAAGCAACGCTACTTTGCTGCATACATGTAAACAGAGTACTACTGTGCAGCACAACATGCAAAAGTGAGTAAGGGGCACTACATGTGGTGTAATGAGAATGAGATTGTGCTACTGTGTAAAATAATTTAAATTGGGGGTACAATTGTATGACCACTGTCCCTTCATAAATAATGGGAGGTAGGGCATAAATAAACTTATAGTTTGCAGGGGGTGCCAAATACCCTGACACTGGCCCAAGTTCGTCTAATTGGGGAGGGGGGGGGATTGGTCGATGGAAGGGAATATGAGTTCCACCACCTCTCCATGACCACTTTAAGCCCTGCTGTCGACCTTGTGACTGTCGACCATTAGGGGTCGACCATATGACTGTCTATCATGAGTCAGTCTATGTTTTATACCATAACCACTGCAGGTGGGGCAGATGTAACGTGCAGAGAGAGTTAGATTTGGGTGGGGTTTGTTCTTCAAACTGAAACTGATCTATATTGCAGTGTAAAAATATAGCAGCCAGTATTTACTCTGCACAGAAACATAACACCCAAATCTAACTCTCTCTGCACATGTTACATCAGCCCCACCTGCCGTGCACATGGCTCTGTCCATTAGAGAGTGAATTTGCCTTTACGAGTGAACCAGAATAACCCCCACAGATCTCCCTCCTCATTGTTTCTGAGTCCCCACATTAATAAGGTGCAACAGTGATAGCTTTGTACTGTAGGCAGGACATAGGAGCAGTGACTGTCACAGGCCTATCTGCACTATTACTCTATAACCTGTGTACAATGCAATGTCTATATACTGACTTTAGTATACAGTATGAAGTGTTTCTAATTAACTGCAGATGCAGTTTTCTTATGCTCATACTGTAGTTTATCCTTTTTATTCCTTTTTCTGCAGGTTTGCAATGTTTCACAATGTCCGCATCCCCCATGGAAACCTTCTAAACAGCAATGGTGATGTTACAGCCAGCGGGGATTACAGCAGCGTATACAAGGTACAGTGTAACCCCCTTCTCACAGACACTGCTGTGTGTCTGTGGATGTCTGGCTGGTAGTGGTCGGGGGATAGCGGCCCGACAGTCAGGAATCCGACAGGGGGGAAGCCGCTTGCAGGCTCACTGTGCTTGTCACAGGTTATATTCTCCCTCTATGGGGGTCCAGAAGGGAGAACAGCCCCTGTCGGGTATTTAACAGTCGGGATTCCGATGTTGATATACTGACCGTTGGAATCCCTGTTGTCAGGAGGTCAACCGGCACCCCTGCCAGTGACTATTGACTGTCCATCTACACACTGTAGATCTATCATCTGGAACCATGCTACAGTATATGGATGGATGGATATCCATCCATATACTGTACCATGGTTCCAGATGATAGATCTACAGTGTGTAGATGGACAGTCAATAGGTGTACCCCAAAAGGTCGACATGTTATAGGTCAACAGGGTCAAAAGGTTGACATGAAAAAATTCGACATGAGTTTTTTTTTATATTTTTTAACCGGTTTGTGCTTACTTCACCATCCATATCGGCATAAAGGGGCCGATTCTGGTTCTCTCGCAGTGAAGCGAAATCATCCCCTGCCCTTAAGGTTGGGGTTTACACAAACTGCGACTGTGTACAGCCGGGACGATTTGCAATGTCGCCGGCCCGTTCGCACGGACAGCTGCGGCCTGGGGGCGTATGTTAGCAGGCTTGAGTGTCGCCCATTGGAATGCCCAGTGTTTTATGGGCGTCCCCATGAAAATGCTGGGCGTTCCCATGGGAGTGCGGGCGGGACAAGGCGTGCCGTTGGCGGGCAGCTGGCCTCACATGCCCACCCTGTTTTTGTCCCGCTGCCCGCAAATATAAGTCAGTCTCCATTTACTTATATTTGCGAAGGCAGGAGAAATCATTCTATGGTCACCATCCATCAAATGATTTTCCCTGCTGCGGGCACATGCGAGGGATATGTCTTCATGACCCTGAAGCATGCGAGGGGATATGGCGGCAGGGGGGGGTCATGCATTCGCCGAGGCAGCGTTACAAGTGTAGTGAAGTACCGAGCCCGAACAATAGTGAGCGAAGCCATGCTTTCGACATTGACACCAAAAAAGTTGAAAACTCATGTCAACTTTTTCATGTGTCTATCTTTTTCATGTTGACCTAAAAATGACCCCGATGACCTATTGCATGTTGACCTTTTAACTGTCTGTCCAATAATACTGTAGCAAACCTTTTCTGTATATACTGATGGCAATGGAGCTTGCCCCGGGTCCCCGTCGCCACCGGTCCCCCTCGCCGCTCCCCCAAACCCTGCCCGTCTCCCTGAAGCCCTGCCCAGTCCCTATCGCCGGCGCTCCCCAGAGGAGAGGATCTGGCGGGCGCCGGCATTGAATGAGGCCGGCTCCATCTGCACTGTAGGTGTATTAACGTGGGGCGCCATTAGCCCTCTTTAATTCCCAAGTCAGTGATGTCCCACGTCTGACCTATCTGTGCCAGGATTTTATACTTTCTCTCCTTTTTTTCTCTTTATTTCCATTTGTCTTTTTTGACTTTTTCTTCTTGCTCTATCTTTCACTTAATGGGCGAGATGCAACAAAGTTAAAAAGCGCGGCATTTTCGGAGGTTTCGCCACGGGCCGCGTATGCACCAAGCCCGGAATGTGGTGGGCAACATGATTTTAAAATGAGCATTGCCCATAGAAGCCAATGGACTTCTATCACACTTCCCCTGCTGTGAAGGATCCAACAGGATCCCTCCCAGCATCCCCGGCAGCGCTCCGGTCACTGAACCGGAAGTCCTATCATCGCAGTACCGGGAGTACTCATCGGAAAGGACGGCTCTTGCCACAGAATTCCTTATGCATGCGGTGTTCGTAAACGCCGGTATACATGTGGAAGCTGGCGGCAAGCATCGCAACTTTTTTGTGATGGTTGCTGCATCTCACTCTTTATCTTTTTTTCTCTTTTCCTTGCTTTTTTCACTATGAAATTGTCGAAATTTTTCACTCGAGTGGGGCCTACACACGTATCGACGCGTGCCAGCAATCTGAGTGATGCTAGATCGCACACAGTGATGACCAGTGACGTGTAAGCGCTGTGTGCTGAGGCCAGTGTTTTCCGTTTAGAAGAAAGGCGATCTAACTAGATTTATACTGCACGCAGTATTAATCTAGATGGGCGATAGCGGTGCACCGGGCCCCGCATCGCTATAGCACATTCACATGGAGCAATCTAGTCAGGTCGCTTAGAAAATCTCTCCATATGTAGGCCCCATTAGTTAGTTATCATATATTAACTAAAGATAAAGGGTGAAATGTAATAGGATGAGAGATCCAGAAAGTGAGAGATTTGGTAAGAAATCTCCAATTCATTTAAAGCGGCAATCATTTACACTGCAAAATCATACTGGTTTTGCAGTGTAAATGATTGCCGCTTTAAATGAACTGGAGATTTCTTACCAAATCTCTCACTTTCTGAATCTCTCATCCTATTAAATTTCACCCAAAGTACCAACCAATCCGTTCCTAACTGTCTCACCAATGTAATGCAGAAGCTGATTGGCTGGTACTTTTACTTCTTACGATTTCTTTCTCTCTTATAATACATCTGTTTGCTGTTGGATTTCCCTCAGGACCCAAAGCAGCGTCTCGGTGCGTCTCTGGGGAGTCTGTCCAGTGGCAGGGTCGTAATCATAACGATGGTTATTGTGAACCTGAAACTAGCTGTGTCCATTGCCATCCGCTTCTCTGCAACACGTCGCCAGTTTGGACCCACCGAAAATGAGGAATTGCCTGTACTTGAATATCAGCTGCAGGTAAATGTGAACCAATGCCTGTTTATACCTGTAGCCCAGAGGTTCCTAAGCGTGGGCTTCACTGCACCCCAATGGGCCAGTTTTTAACTTTTGGGGTGTTTTAACTTCTGAACTGTTGGGGTGCCCTGAGGACCATGTTTGGGATCCTCTGCTGTAGATGTATGTTCTATGTGTGATATGGGTGGATGCTCTAATATAGGAGATTATTTTTTTTTTTTTTCTTTATGCATCCTTCTTTGGGATGTGCCTGGTTAGGGTATTGACACCCGAATGCTCAGCAATTTGTTCAAGGTGCAGATGTCCTAAGGTCCAAGTGATAATGTGGAGAGAGCCATTCAGCTTCTACTGTAATTTTCATGTTAAAAACTTTGGGTCTATGCCCTTGAAAGTCATATTAATTGTCTAAGATTTTCACCATTGATAATACAACTTTTTAGTCTAGTACAGTGGTGTCTAACTCATGGCCCTCCAGCTGTTGTGGAACTACACGTCCCAGCATGCCCTGCCACAGTTTTAATCCATTATATAAAATCTGTAGTAAGGGCATGCTGGGACGGATTTCGCAGCTTTGCGAGTCAACCAAACCCCGCCCACACGACCGCCAGTCCCCCTCCCCTTGCACGCCGAGTTTCCCCGCACGCAAGAGAATGGATGGTTTTTATAAACATCTATTCGCAGCCTTGCGTGAGAGGGCGAATGGATGTTTATTTATGGTTGTGCATTTATGGTGTATTTGCAAGGCCGTATTACCTGAGAAGCATCCTAATATCCATCACACACTGCACAGATTACACTTGTCCGCTAATAAACATGTTTTCTGTTCCATCTTCAGCAATGGCGACTGATCCCCTATCTGGCTGCTGCCTACGCTCTTGACTACTTCTCAAAAAGCTTTTTCATGAATTTGATTGAGCTACAAATTGGCATTTTCATGAAAGACAGGAGCCCGAGACAGGTAAGTTACTATAGACGTTCATAACCCTTATCCTGGGAATATTATGGTGATAATGCCGATATTCAGTCTAGAACCAGAAATAAATGTTTTGTTAGTAGAACGGTGGGGAAGTCTGAAACATGTACGGTCCTTATCCAGCCTGGGGTGGGTGGTAGGTAAGTGCACTGGTCCCAGAAGGTACAACAGATCATAGAATTGAGTATTATTAGCACCCAAAAGGATGCTCCAAATAGGAGGTACACTGCTAGATCACAACAAGAGTAAAGGCTTCTGGTGGTGCTCAACTAGAGTTACTGGATCTGGAATTGTTGGGGGACTGCATTGCCCTTATCATAGTGCATTGTAGATTTGTTTAGGATGGTGGGAATATCAGGTATTGTATGTACAAAGAAGATCTGTACAGTATAACTTATTGCTCAGAAGGACCTGACGTGGGATTGAAATCCTCCATATTAAAGGGACAAACACCTTAACCCTTCATGTGTGAAAGTGTGCCTGCATAAAAAAACAATTGGGGTACACAGTAACCCTTACCTGTGGTGACATATGTAGTACATACTGTACCTACACATAGGAGTCATCTCTCTGTTGGTTTGATGTACTCCAAGGTCAGTGGGGAGGCTCTGATTGCTGAAAAGAAGGACTTTAAGAAGTAATGTCTCACTATAGTGCATGGCAAAGGGCTGCATAGTGGTGGTATATTGTTATTGTTTATGTAGCACCTTTTGTATAATGACAACAGGAACCATTGGCTTCATAACATACTTACAGTTTCTTCTCCCTGGAAAAGCTCAGAGAGGTGAAGTAGATTGACGATGTTGGGGGCGGGACCAGTCTAGTCACGTCATCAGGCTCCACCCCTCATAGTAAAATATGACCGTACATGCAAACTTTAACAGGGGCAGCCTAAATGTCAATAGAATTACATCACTTGGCTTCGCCCCGCCTACCAGACCGTGGGCTCCTTGCATTTATTCCTCTATTTCATCACTAAGAAGTGGGCGGGACACGAGAGGAATGCCCACACCTCTGAGGATGTGCATAACTACCCAAATTGGGTGTCCAGTGCCTCCCAAGCCAATAACCTCACCATATGTCACTGATGGGGTGTGGATCATATTATCGACCACACTTAGGTCGACATGCAACTAGGTCGACAGGGTTCTAGGTCGACATGGATGAAGGTCTACAGGTGTCTAGGTTGACATGTGTCTAGGTCAACATAGGGTTAGGTCGACAGGTCGCGAGGTGGACATGGGTTTTTTCACTGTTTTTTTTACCCGAATGTCGACACAGTCGACATGGACACAGTTGGAAGTCAACCACAGCCCTCGCTTCGCTTGCGAGGCTTCGGGCACGGTTCCTCGCTGCGCTCGGCACACTATTTTATTCTCCCACCATGCCCTAGTGGATGGTAGGGCATGAAATACCGCCTGTCAGCACATGTCGGCTCAAAAAAACAGTGAAAAAACCCTTGTCGACCTGTCAACCTAACCCTATGTCGACCTAAATCCATGTCAACCTTGTCCCATGTGGACCTAGACCTGTCAACCTTCAACCATGTGGACCTAGAACCCTGTCGACCTAGTTGCATGTCAACTCAACGGTGTCGACCTTATGACTGTTGACCTAAGTGTGGTCGATAATACGACCGTATCCCCACTGATGCCAAGTATATATTGCACATAAAATCAGCTGATTAGGTGAGAACTGACTATAGATGGCATCTGAAGAAGGTCTGAAGGTGTATGTATGTAACTGCACATTCAATTTGCGTTGTGGGTTTTTTTTTTTTTTAATTAACATTTATGGTTATTTGGTCTTTATTTTTTCTGTTGGAAAACTGCACCCAGATATTATCTGCATCCACTTGTACCCCCGCTGTGCATATAGCTTAAATGTATACTTTAGAAAGAAATGGATTCTGCAAGCACTTCATTTTTCCCTGTGGCTCTAATCTTCGTAATTAAGTCCGTACTCAGTGGTTACCAAATAAGGTTAAGGTTAAGGGTGGGGGTGTTCTGGAATAAATAGGTTTTGAAACTTGTCCATCTACCCAAGCATGCACTTGGGCTTAGCCACGTACTTGACTGTTCCACATGGCATCACACTGTAATCTTTAGGACAGTGCTGAGTAATAAATGTCAGAAGCGCCAAGATTTAACTGGCTGGAAAAGCTGTTTTTGATTCTTTGTTATAAATGGTCTTTTGTTTATTAAGAATCGATGCGTTGGAGTGTGAGCAAAAATGTTTGTTGTCTTTTTTCTTCTCAAATCCATATTATTGAAAGAAAGTTTATACAAATTCCCAATGTTCCGTATAGTCATTATGTTAAACATTCCAAAAGTTTAAATTCTAACATTCTATCTGCTTCATTTCACATGTGCGAAATATAAATGTTGAGTGACTCTTGAAAGCTTAAAAATCTACAGTAGTCCGGGAGGGAAGTTTTTGTCTATTTTATTTTTATCTATCATTTATTTACTAACCGTTTCTTAAATATTGCACGCATAACCTGCGGTGCTTTTACAGAGAATATTTGAACATTCACATCAGTCCCAGCCCTGTAGAGCTTACAATTTATATTCCCTGCCACACATACATGCACACATGGGTAGCCAGGTTGGGAGCCAATTAACCCTACAAGTATATTTTTGGAGTGTGGGAGGAAACCGGAGTACCCAGCGGAAACCCACGCAAGCACGGGGAGAATATACAAACTCCACACAGTTAGGGCCATGGTGGGAATCAAACTCATGACCTCAGTGCTGTGAGGCAATCTGTGACCCCCTGTGAGACGGCATAAGCTACAACGTGGGGTGGGAATAAGCTGTTCCTGTATGGGGATCGGGAGGTTACATGAGATGCAACCTCCATCTCCCAACCATCATAGGTGCATTATAAACCATTTGTAGGTTAATTCTCCTGCAATGGAACTGCTTACACACGTATAAAATCGGTGGCCCATTCTTTCGGTATGGAACGAAACTGCCAGATAATTGTATACGTGTGCACCACACTTAAGACTTTCCTAATGATCGCTTTATGACAAGCCCTTAAATCTTTCACCATGATCTTCTGTGCTAGTGAATGGTTAATTCTGTACCCCTTTGGAATCTGTAACAGAACCCAACAAGGCTGGTCTCACCACTCCTTTTTGTTTATATAGTGTAGCCACTAGCTGCCAAGATTCAGCAGATCCCTGATCATTACAGGTAATAATATAGTCCAGCATGAACATAAAATAGCTTTAAACACACGCTGATGGTATTCCAAGCCTATGACTACCCTCTCTGAGGAATTCCTCATCCTTTTATCTGAGCAGCCTACCCAAAATATACGCTCATGTATACATTTTATAATGCTACGCTGGTACTACTACAGTGCCCTCTATCTGGGTCTCCCAGGAGAAGAATGGTAATGCCTGCAGCCGGTAGATAGGCCAAGTACTTCTTATCTGCCGTCAGATTCTGTGTTTCTTTGTTACAATGCAGTAGTCGGGCTATTAATCAACCGGCTCCGTTCCAGACACATATCGTGACTGACTTTCAAAGCCGTGCCTTACCAGGGGCCATGGTACCTGACGTAACTTCTGATTCCTTACTGCTGCTCTTGCCAGCGTCCGTCTGTGGATGAAATACTGTTACCTGTATCTAGAAGTTCCTTCAATCTGAGGCAGTGCTTTTAGCTTCGTGGTTCCCGCTCTCTGGAATTTGCTTCCTCACACAATTCAAGAGCCCTCTCCTTTAGAAATCTACAAGATCAGACTTATTACTTATTTAGGTACTTGTTTCCTAGCACGGCGCCCACGATATTCAGTCGTACGGCATCGCTTTGCATGCCATGTGCCTGCATGCGATTTTTAATTGTATAAGCACCCGAAGCGTGGCGAGCGGACGCGTATTACTTTACATGTATTCCGCGTCCGCTCGCCACGCTTTGGGCTCACTGCGCTCGCCACACTATATAAAATCAACTCCACGCCGACATGGATAGTGGGGGTATGAAAAGTTCGGAGGATGCGTACGCCGCTGCGCTCGCCACGCTTCGGGTTGGCGTTGATAGTGGGGTGGCGTGGCGGTGCTTTTTACATTGTAAGCACCCATTACGGTGCTTATACAATTATTTATCTTATAGGGGGCACATTTAACATTGAAAACACCCATTAGGGTGCTTATACAATTTAAAATCGTATACCATTGTATATGGCATACAATGCGATGGTATACAATTTAAAATTGTATAACATCGGCTGCCATCGCGTAGCATCGCATACCATGGTATGCCTTATGGTATGCGATGCGATGGGCGCCGTGCTAGGAAACAAGTACCCTTATTTATTAATGCACGTGTTTCACTAATGCTTAGCTCTCTTTTCTGTAGTCTAGTACCTGAGTTTATATTATATGAATGAAAAGACACATTATACAATTGTTAACTGTTACTTTGAACTTGAGTCAAGGCCTGCAAGTCTCCATAGGTCACAGTTTCAGAGAGGAATTCTCCATCCCCTTCCTTGACCAATCATATTAGGCATTGGATATATGTGACCGCCTGTGGAGAAGCCTGCAATCATCCTTGTTTGACACATGCTACGGTGGTAGTAAGTGGCAGCAGTGTGCGATGGTGGTTTCTCCACATAACCGATTAAACTTTACCAGGGAATGTAGAAAGCAGATGCAGGATAATACAGGGCACAGGATTCAGGAGATATCTTATAGTGCCTTGATGGCTAACCTTGACACTCCAGCTGTTTTTGAACTACACATCCCAGCATTGCTCTGCATCAGATTTAGCATGGCCAAAATAGCAAAACTGGAGCAGAGAATGCTGGGATGTGTAGTTTAAAAACATCTGGAGTGTCAAGGTTGACCATCAAGGGTATAGTGCATCGACGGTGTCTACATTGACCATGCTATGATTGACCAACCTTAGTCGAACCGTCTAGTTAGAAGCCTAAAGATATTTAAACACGTCTAGATCCATAGTAACAGAAGTTAAACTCTAGCATTAGAGCGACGGGAGGCGTGGTCCACGGTCACATGGTCGAGATGAGTTTTTAAAATTTTTGGTGCCAAGTGCCCCAGGGGTCCCCGTGGACACTGTATATGTGCACAGTGTTCCCTTGCATGGCGAGCTCGCTCTCACTCTACAGTACTGTATATCCATTTGAATAGTAAAGTATGAACCAAGTAGACCATGTGACCATTGACCACGCTACCGTCGCTCTAACGCTGGCACCTAACTTCCGTTACTGTCAATCTAGATGCGGACCATCTAGACATTGTAGATCTGTTGACCGGATGCAGGATATCCAGTTGCACCCAAGAGCATATTTGGGGTGCGGTTTACAGTCTCCCTTATTAGGAGATATACAGGGGTAAGTCCTTTACACTAGAGGACGGAGAGGAGAGGGGTGCACAGTGAACAGTACTTGCACAGTAGGACGCTTCCCAGTTGTTCATCGTGTCTCTGGCGGCTTTAGGTCCTAGTGCCCAGACTGTAAAAAGAGAAGAGACAGCATGCTGAGCTCTCTCTCCAACAGACAGGAGCAGATTTCACATTGAATACACAGTGTTCTATCAAATCAAATCTTAACAATGTTCAGGCCCAGGGGTGCACCGATACATCACTACTACTAAAGTCTTTAATCTACCAAGTTAGTTTGTGATTTGATATTAACTTTTTTTCCAAACATGTGAACTCTCCTTCAATGTCATGGAAACTCCATGAAATAGTGGTGGTCTTTCGGAAGCATTTAGGAATCTCTCAGAGGCCAGACTGGGTGTGATCAGAACAGGGATGACATCACCATTAGTAAGGTGGCTGTTGCAATGTGAGAGGTGATGGGTTTGAATCCCGGGTACGACAGTATTTGCAGTCGCAAATAGCTCCATGAGTAAGGTGCTTGTCTGCAATACGATAGGTTTGAGTCCTGGTTAAAGGATGACACAATGAAGGAAACACTTGGGAGAGGAATAAGAAGGATGTGCGCTACGACTAAGAGGCCACCGGCCATCCACAAGGATGTACAATGATTTGTATGAACCTTATCAATGGGAGATAGAGGCGTAATTTAATATGCTAGAAAGTAGTTGAGAAAATCATATTTTTAATGCACAGTCAAGCCTAAAGTATGGTAAAACATCTTGCATTCATTTTTTATATATTTATATCATGTCTCTGTTATACCGCTTTCAGCTCACAAATGCCGGGTCACACCCGAGATTAGTACATGGGTACGTCCCAGAGCGACCTTGCATTTGCGGTCTGAATGCTCCTCGTCCGGCCTGGGTTATTGCCGGGTTGGTGATGACACACTGGGCCAGGACTGAGCGATGGAGCGTCATTGGGGGGTGGGGGAGGAGGCAGCACTTGGAGCTGAGAGTGGCTGCCTCCTCCATATTGTGAACAGGACCTGGGCTGCTCAACCCGAGTTATCCTTTCACACTGCACCTCGACCCAGGTCAGAGCCGTAATTAACCCTGGTCGTGACCAGGGTTAAACTCTTGGGTTGCTCGATCAAGGGTGTCCCTTTCACACCACCTCTCGACACGGGTTGGTGACGTAACAACCCGACAATAACCCGGGGTTATTGAAAGGGGTATTAGATTCAGAACTAAAAACCCTAACCCTATCTCCTTTTAAAATCTTTAACAAATGTATGCAAGTATGGTTTTTGTATAGTTATATTTGTATAGAAGTTTTTTTTTTAACTACTGTTACCCCTTACATCTGGTTCCAGCTCAGGTCACAAGCCGCGTCACAGCCGCTTGAAACCCGTTCACACCTCAGGTTGCGCCCGGGGTATTGTTGGGGCGTCTCCTCTCTGGGAGCTTGGAGATGACATCATCACCATGCGCTGACCTGACGTCTCTTCTCAGGATATGAAGATGGCATGGGTTTCCCGTTCACACTGCCCCAGTAACATACTGTAGCTAGTAACCCATGTTGAAATGCCCAGGATATTTACAGGGTACTGTACCCTTTCACACAAACCGCGACCCGGCAATAACCCAGATCAGAAGCTCATTGGGAACTGGGTATATGTGTGTGTATATATATATATATATATATATATATATATATATATATATATATATATATATATATATATATATATATATATATATATATATATATATATATATATATATATATATATATATATATATATATATATATATATATAGATAGATAGATGTTTTACATTTTGAGTTGCTTTTATTATGTATAATTGAAAAAGAAAATGTAAAATCATTTAGGAACATCCAAAATGTCTGTCTAGACCAGAGGTAGCCCACAGTCCTCAAGATCTACCAACTGGTCCCATTTTTCAGAACACCTAGCTGGTGCACAGGTGCAGTCATCACTCAGTGACACATTTAATACTTCATTTGCCTGTGAGGAGAACTGGAAAATGTTGGCTGTTGGTAGCTCTCGAGGACTGGAAACCCCTGTGACAAATTCCATAAACTTGAGATTTATTATCCTAATTAGTAGTCAGCATGTTCCAAAAACAAATCTCAGCCAATGTCACCCCCACCCAGTCCTCCTCCCCGCTGTTATCTGCGCTCCCAGTTAGCAGAACCCTCGCAGCATGTGTTGCACAGGCCGAGTTATCACAAGGTCATGACTGGTGTCTGCTGCAGCAGCCGAGAAATTGTCTTTTTTTTTTTTCCACAACATGGAAAAATGTATTTTCAGCTCTCGAACTACTGCCTCCAATATTCCTTCAAAGCTCTTCTGTTCTATTTCTGTCAGCTAGAAATGTACGTTATAATCCCATTACTCCATTATTTATACGCTGCACTGTTTTTACTCGGCTATTTATAGTTTGCGAGTAAAGTTAAAAATATAAATTCACCAAATGGATTTTTATACAGAGCAATGAAACTTAATTCTATCTTTATAAGGAGAAGAATGCTCAACATTTAAATAAAGGCTGAGTCCTCTGAATAACTCTTAAGGGACGACCTGTGCTAAGCCTCGAAAACTGGTAAAATAGAGAGTGATAAACCACCAACCAATCGGCTCGTAACTGTCATTTTACAAACACAGGCTGTGACGGGATTGGTTCTAAATCACGGCGGTCGGAATCCCGGCGTTCAAAATCCCGACTCTGAAATACCAACCGCCGAAATTCTGACAAGGGGGGGGAGGCGTGGATCGCCACGCAGTGGGCCCGGTGCCTCGCTATGTTCGGTGCACTAATTTATTCTCCCTCTATGGGTGTCGTGGACACCCACAGAGGGAGAAAGTGTCGGGATTTCGGCGGTCGGGATTTTGAACGCCGGGATTGTAACTGCATCCCCCTGTGACATGGCAGCTAGGAGATAATTGGCTGGTGGTTTAACACTTTAAATTGTATTAATTTTCAAGCTTAGTACAACTGGCCCATAGGCACACACCTGCAGATTTATCAAACCTTATGGGTAGAGACATAATTAGTCTTATACATTTTAGAAACAAGAAAACTTCCATGATAGTATTTCTTTTTTGTTAAAGTTGAGTAAAGGCCCAGTTCAGGTGTTTGGCCTTACAGAGGACTAATCAGGGCTTGCAGCTGTGCAAAGGCCTTTATAGAGCTGCTGGACTGATCAGTGGGGGCAGACTGCCTGGGGAGGCTGCAGAATCTCTGGAAGAGAAACAAGCTTTCTTATGCAAGTGAGCAATCCAGTAGTTTGCATATTGTTTAGAGACAGGAAAATCTTGGGTTTACTTAGTGCCGGACAGGCAAGGAATTTTTCTTATTCTGCTTAATAAAACTGGTTGCGGCCAGTTGCACCCCAAAGATTGGACTTGTATGATTTCTCAGTTGCTGCCTGCTGCCTTCTACCCCAGGAAACGGTTCCCCTACAGCAGCGGTGGCCAACCCGCGGCTCGCGAGCCGCATGCGGCTCGCCGCGCTGTAAATTGCGGCTCCAGCCTCCCGTCTGCAAAGCGGGGTTTTGAATTTGGCGGCAATTCGGCTGCCAAATTCAAAACGCCGCATCGGCGGCCATTAGGAAACAACCGCGGCGAGCCAATCAGCGCTCGGCGCGCCGTTTCCGCCCTGCCCCCGGCGTCTGACATCAGACGCCAGCGGGAGGGCGAAAAGTCTCCTCCACGCCGGCGGAGCGCAGGAGCGCTCCTGAAGACGCGAGAAGCCGCCGGAGGATGGCGCAGAAGACGGCGGCGGGGAGAAGAGTTCAGGCGCCGCAGAAGACGCCGGGATCAAGACAGAAGATCTCCGGCGCCTTCTGCAAGAAAAAAGAAGATGGCTCCCGGAGAGGCCAGCGGGGGTGGGAAGCAAAAGAGCTGACGAAGCTCCCCCCAGCGGCCTCTCCCAACACCAGGTAGGGGCCTTTGGCCTCCTACCCTCCATCCACCCTAGACCACCGGGTGTCGGGCACTAGGCCCGTGGGCAAATTCAGGCCCTTCTGGCCTGTGTGCGCATTAGTCGGGCCCTCTTGGCCCGTGGCTCATTTGTTTGTTGGGCCCTCCTGGCCCTCTAGGTGGGCCCTTTAGTTAGGAAGCTGGGCCCTCCAGCATAGGTGTTGCACTGTGGGCAACACCTGTGCTGGAGGGCCCAGCTTCCTAACTGTGGGGTCATATGACGTTTGGCACTGTGGGGGGCATATGTTTGGCACTTTGAGGGGCATATGATGTTTGGCACTTTGAGGGGCATATGATGTTTGGCACTTTGAGGGGCATATGATGTTTGGCACTTTGAGGGGCATGTGATGTTTGGCACTTTGAGGGGCATGTGATGTTTGGCACTGTGGGGGGCATATGATGTTTGGCACTGTGGGGGGCATATGATGTTTGGCACTGTGGGGGGCATGTGATGTTTGGCACTGTGGGGGGCATGTGATGTTTGGCACTGTGGGGGGCATGTGATGTTTGGCACTGTGGGGGGCATATGATGTTTGGCACTGTGGTGGGCATATCTGGCACTGGGGGCATAAAGTTTTGTCATGTGGCCACTCTCCTTGTGTCATATGACCACGCCCCTGACCACTCCCCCGATCACGCCCCTTTTTGGCGCGCGCATGATGTTGGCTCTTTGGCTTGACGACTGATATTTTTCGTCTCTTTACCTCTGACCGGTTGGCCACCCCTGCCCTACAGTGTTACAACAAATAAATATACAGATATATAGATAGAGAGAGAGAGAAACAGCACCCTCTAGTAACTTTGTATTTACCAAAAATGTGTGGTTGATGGTCGTTTGGGAGTTCAGCTATCCCAATTACGTCTAATTGTGTGTTGTCTATGGTCCCAGTCTGGTCAGTCCCATCTCACAGGTCACCCATTATGTAGTATTATGTGGATAAAGGCAAAAAACTATTTCGTAGCTTATTACTTGGACTTACTTGGGTTGTGCAATTAAAAACTCCATATGTACCATACCATGAGAGCTTTTGGTACTTGTTTAGTTTCACGGCGGCAGTTACGTACTTAGCGTCCCTTTCAGAATTGACCTCGTGTTTCCGTGACCAGCGTAGTCAGTCAGAAGTAGTGTGTTCCGTAGTCAGTCAGAAGTAGCGTAGTGTGTTCCGTAGTCAGTCAGAAGTAGCGTAGTGTGTTCCGCGCGGCCAGCTAGTCAGCGTAGAAGTAGCGTAGTGTGTTCCGTGCGACCAGCTAGTCAGCATGTCTCAGGTGTATGATATGGCAGATGTGAATGTGTTCCTGAAACACCCCCACTATCCACGTCGGCGTGGAGTTGATTTTATAAAGTGTGACAAGCCCCGCGAGGGAACGCGGAATACATGTGAAGTTACCTGCGTCCCCTCGCCACACTTTATAAAATCAGATCCACGCTGACGTGGATAGTGGGGGTATGAAAAGGTCGGTAGGACGCGTAACACGTCCCATCGCGGGGGTCTCTGCGCTTGCCACACTTCGGGCTGGCATGGATAGTGGAAAGTGTCATTATCGACAGGTTTACTAGTGTTTTTCACATTTTTTTGGTCTGTGTATTTTTTGGAATAATGCTGCACCCCTATACCCGACTAAAATTTAGATGCACCCATTTTTGTGGTTTGCGGAGCATCTAAATTTGGACGCGCCCTTTTGTTAGCGGTTTGCCAGTGCTGTACTTAGACGCTATAGTGTCTAAATTTTAGACGCACTCTTTAAACGACCCCTTTGTTAGTGGTTTGCCGGGGTGTCTAGTTTAGACACCCACTTTGTTAAAATATCTAATATAATGTATTGTGGCCTAAAATGGAGGGGCCCTGCAGAAGGTCATCTTGTCACATGTGTGGTCAGCAGACAAAGAGATTGGGAAGCGCTGGTCTAGTGTCTACAAGCTGTACACTTACAAGAGTGAAAATGAATGAGAATAGCGCACCAGTAGGTTGGGTGTAAACTGTATTCAAATAGTAGTTTTTGTAAAGGCAGTTTGTTTTGTCTGCCTCCCGTCTGTTGATAAGTGTTTTTCTTCTTCAGGCTGAACTTGGCAAGGAAATCCACGCTTTGTCCTGCGCCGGCAAACCACTGGCCTCATGGACTGCACAGCACGCAGCTCAGGAATGCCGGGAAGCATGTGGAGGTCACGGCTTTCTAGCTAGTAAGTGACCAGAAAGGGGATTACTGTCTCAGTAGGGAACATGATTACATCTCACAGGGAGATTTTACGCCCCGATGACCTGTTTACAGTCTAGATTTATTCCAAGAAATGACTGGGGGTTACTGGATGCGTTTGTTAAGGGCTTCCAAGAAGGTGGGGTTAGCAGATGGCAGCCTGATAACACAATTATGTCCTCTCCACAATTAATAATATCCAATTACAGTACTGGTGGTTGCTGCAGGAGAACTGGATAAATAAGAAGATATAATTTTAAAGGGTAACTTTGGGATTATATGGGATACCGACTGTTCGAATGTCCCGACAGTTGGAATCCCAGATGTTTTTCGTCTGATTCAACAGTACATCGACAGTCGGTAGTCAATATATCGAGTGTCGGAAAGTCTGCAAATTGTCGGAAACAGACTCGGATTGTCGTAAAACGGACATGAATTTGACAATCCGCGGACATTTCCGACAAAACAGATCCGATTCTAAAAAAAAGTCTGATCTGACAGCCTTCAATGCTTTGTTAACGGCAGCATTGAATAGGTAAGTGTATCAATTTAATAGCTCCCAAAAGTTTGTCAACCTTCAAGACAGAGTATATCCACAAAATTAGAAGTGGGGACTTGGACTGCATATCTTAATTTTAAAGAGAATATAGTGCACTACCATGCTGAGAGTGGGAGTACCATGCAGGAATCATTTTATAGAGAACAATCCCTTGTAATGCTTTTGTTTAACCGTCTCGTTTTCCCATTTAAAGTGAACCGTTTAGGTGAAATCCGTGACGACAATGATCCAAACTGCACTTACGAAGGAGATAACAACGTCCTGCTGCAACAAACCAGTAACTATTTGCTGAGTTTATTCCACGGCATAACTGAAGGTGAGTCTGCAAATTCCAGGGATGGCTGCAAACGACTTGTCTCATATTATTTTATTAAATGATATTGTAAATGTGAAGGGTCAGACAGTTACACAAGAAGATGACATAAACGTGTCCTGGAGGCAGGCTGTGTACCACTGACTTATTGACTGTCAATCATCTGGTGTTGATCTACTGATTTTCTAGACCCTTATGGCTGGATGTAATGCCGGCCGAACTTGGATGTTTTTATAAAGGGGCAAACGCTTACCATGCCTTGTAAGCGATTGCCCCTTTTAAAAAAATCCAAGTTAGGCCGGCATCCTGCACCGCCGCAGAACCCGAGCAGTATTACATCCGGCCCTCTGGGGTAAAGCTTCTAAAAATGGAAAGAGGTGCTATTGCCAATAGCAACCAATCAGATTCTGTCTATCAATTTCTAGGATGCAATAGAGAAATGATAAACGGAATCTAGGGGAGCCCCACCAATTGCCACACCAAACACTACATACAGTCAGTGACTCCCTGGCATTAGGTGTGGCTCCCCTGTTTGAATTTTGCACTGTGGTGCAGTTCCACCTCCGCAACTGCCATTGGCAAGAAAGTCCAGGAGCAGAGCATTGGGGGCCAGATGTATCAAGCTTCAAAAAGTGATAAAGGGGAGAGTGATAAACAACCAGCCAATCGGGCTCCTACCTGTCATTTTTCAAACCCAGCCTGTGACATGACAGTAAGGAGCTGATTGGCTGGCTGTTTATGACTCTCCATTTTATCACTTTTTGAAGCTTGATACATCTGGGCCTGTGTCTCTCGGGGAATGAGTCCTGTTGGAAGGTATACAAATGAATAACATACATTGTATTATCCACTGCACTAAACAAGACCATGTACGTTGATGATTATTTGTGGGCTTGAGAATAGTTTTGCCGATGACTACATTCACACTTTGCACCCTTACAGATCACACCCCATGTGAATCTCCGCTTGGATCTATAAATTTCCTCAATGATTTTAAAAGAATCTTAAGAAACAAGTTTACAGCCCAAACGGTTAAAGAATGCCTGGACTGTGCAGGTAATGGGAAATTTGTTCTTTTTGTTTACAGGTGAATTGATGTCTGTGGGGCAATACTGTTATATTCCCAATTAAGAAACCTAACCTCTGTTTTTTAACACAATTGTGCCTTTATTAAATAGGTAAATGAGAATAATACGCACATTGGGCCAGATTTAAATATCTGTGAGGTCAGCTACAATAGGTAAATTGACAGTTAGGAGCTGATTTGTCTGTCCTATTGCAATAATTGCATAAAATGTTTTTGTTTTTAAATTTCGACCCCCTCACGCACATTTTAAGGGCCAATCAGACTTCCTCATGCCATCAGATCACTCTCATATGCCAACTTGATCGCCCACATACCATTATATCAGCTCACCTCAACATGCCCAACAGACTACATACTACTAAAGTGCAATTCAGTCCCCCATACGATCAGGCCCCTCCCACTTGCCCCTTAACCCCTTCCTGACAGAGCCAGTTTTTGCGTTCCTGACAGAGCCCTTTTTTTCAAATCTGACATGTATCACTTAAGTGGGGATAACTTTTTTTTGCTTTTACTTATCCCAGTGATTTTGAGATTGTTTTTTCGTGACACATTGTACTTCAAGTTAGTGGTAAATTTTCGTCGATACAGTCTGTGTTTTTTTGTGAAAAATACCAAAATGTCGGAAAAAAATGGAAAATTTTGCGATTTGCAAAATGTTAAATTTTCTGCTTGTGAGACAAATAATCTTACCACTCAAAATAGTTAATAACTAACATAGACCATATGTATACTTTATGTTGCCATCATTATTTCAACCTCATTTTCATTTTTTTGGACACTAGGAGGCTTAAAATATGAATAGCAAATTCTCAAATTTTCAAGAAAATTTCAAACTCTGATTTTTTTAGGGACCAGTTCAGTTCTGATGTGACTTTGAGGGACTTGTATGTGAGACACCCCCATAAATGATGCCATTTCAAAAACTGCACCCCTCACAGTATTCAAAACAGCATTTTGGAAGTTTGTTAACCCTTTAGGTGTTTCACAGGAATTAAAACAAAGTGTAGGTGAAATTTCAAAATTTCTTTTTTTTAGCAGATTTTCAATTTTAATACATTTTTCTAAGGAACACAGTAGATTTTACTAGAGAAATGTGACCAAAAATTGATTCCCCCAATTCTTTTGTTTTCATAAATATCCTATATGTGGCCCTAGTGTGCACGGTGACCAAACCACAGGCTTCATAATAGAAGGAGCACCTACTTGATTTTGGAGCCTCCTTTTTATGAGATTATTTTTTAGGCACCATGTAGGTTTCTAGGCACCATAAGATGCTAAATGTTAGGAACCTCCCCCACAAGTGACCCCATTTTGCAAACTACACCCTTCAGGGAATTCATTTAGGGGTATAGTGTACATTTCAAACCCCCAGGGGTTTCACCAATTTTGATACAACTGGGCTGTGAAAATGAAAAAATTAAATTTTTCATTTTCACAGCTCAGTTGTATCAAAATTGGTGAAACCCCTGGGGGTTTGAAATGTACACTATACCCCTAAATGAATTCCCTGAAGGGTGTAGTTTGCAAATTGGGGTCACTTGTGGGGGGGTTCCACTGTATGGGTGCTTCAGGGGTCATTCAACCAGAATCTGTGCTGCAAAATCCAAATATCACTCCTTCCCTTCTGAGTCCTGCCATGCACCCAACTGGTATTTTTTGGTCACATGTGAGGCATTGCCATACTCGGGAGAATTTGGGGCACAGATTTTGGGGTGCTTTGTCTCCTTCATTCCTTGTGAAAATGAAAAATTTTGAGCCAGATCTGCATTTTTGTGTAAAAAAATGTAATTTTTTACACAAAAATGCAGTTCTGGCTCAAAATTTTTCATTTTCACAAGGAATAAAGGAGACAAAGCACCCCAAAATCTGTGCCCCAATTTCTCCCGAGTACGGCAATGCCTCATATGTGACCAAAAAATACCATTTGGGTGCATGGCAGGACTCAGAAGGGAAGGAGTGATATTTGGTGGTGGAATGAATGGTGGGTGCTATGTCGCATTAGCAAGACCCCCGAAGCACCAATACAGTGGAACCCCCCACATGTGACCCCATTTTGCTCACCAGCTTTGGGAGGGGGGCTGGCGCTGCGGCTGGTGGGGGGGTGGGAGGGGTGCTGGCGCTGCGGCAGCCGGGTGGGTGGGATGGGGGGCTGCCGGGTGGGAGTGGGGGGGCTGGCGATCGGTGCTGTACTTAACAGCACCGATCACCACCGATCACTGTGTTACACACAGCCAATCGCAGCGATCGCCGACCGGGGGGGGGCATCCCTGCCCCCCCTGGGCGGCGAGGGGGGATGTCTGCTGTCAGGGACAGCAGACATCTCCAAACTGTCACCGCGTCTAGGCGAATCTAGAATTATGGTAATGGGTGGTCCCAAATACACAAGCAGGACTTTTGCGCGGTGAAGCTGCTCGGAGAAAATGGGGTGTGACCACATGGGAAGGAGGCATAGCATCACAAAAAGGGGTGTGGTATCACACTTTAGACCACACACTGTAATGCCCATTACACATTTTAGCAAACTCCATAATACCCTTTACACATAAAGCCACACGCCGTAATGCCAATTACACATGGTATAACAAACAGTAATGCCCATTACATATTTGACACATAAGTGCCGCTTACCTACGTGCTCATTGCTAAGGGGGAGTTAAATGCTCATTGCAAAGGGGGAGTCAAATTGCTCGTTACCAGGGGGGGGTGGATTGCTCTTTGCCAAGGGGCGGAGGGTTTTGCTCATTGCCAAGGGGAAGTGAGACAGCCGCTGGATGCACCTAATTGAAAGAAATGACAGCTGGGCAGAGAGCAATGTGCGCTGCCTGGCTGTAGTCTAAGCAGGAGCATCAATATTTTCAGTTCTCCCGCTGGGGTCCAGCAGCCAATCAGGAGCGGCTAGCAATACTACCTGATTGCATTTCCTGCTCCTGATTGCTCCTGCATTTTCATGGGAACACCAATGAAAATGCAGCGCATATGGTAATGACCCTGATCAGGCAATAACGCCCCTCTCCAACCCCTGCTCGGAAGGCCAGGAGCAAGCACTCAGCAACCGGACTTCTGCGCATACGTATACGCACAACATCGGGAAACTAGCTAAATTCGTGTCCGAGCGAAGCAATTCTGAATAAGGGCCATAGTGTTGTAAGTAAAATCCCAGAATTTGGCGTATAAATATTTTTACCGTCAGTTGGTCTGAGTCCCCTATTTGAATTTTGAACTGTGCTACAGACTCCCCTCTGCAACTGCCACTTTTTGGAACATGCTAAGGATGTACTGGTGTAGTTGCCTCCCTCGCTGTTGGAGACATGATGGTGAAGTCCTTCCAGTCCACCATGTGCCTTACGATTAGCTCATTCAGCTCCACAGCACTAGCTTAGTGTCATTCTTGAGATAGGATAAGGCAGGCTCTGTTTCCTGTGATGAAGACAATGGTGTGAGGCATTATCTCCCCTTTAACCTTCAATAAGTGGTGGTGGGTCGAGATGTGGGTGGGGCTGCAGTGCCATCCAATGTTCAAAAGAGAGAGCCACACCAAGTGTCACCCCAAACACCGCAAGTTGGTGTGTCTTCCCTGTTTGAATATTGGGTTGTGCTGCAGCCCCACCCACCTCTCAAGCCGCCACTCATCCTACACAGTGAGATTACAGTCCTGCTGGACTTTGGACGTGTTGCTTTGCCACCTGATCAACTCACAAGAGAGGAAACATTTTACCCCCTTAAACCCGAGTAGTCAAATTTTGAAAAATTCCTGCTTAGTGGATGCTTATGTCATGGAAGGAATATACTTCCTGAATTTCTTGATTACAGGTCCAGGGGTTTCAGCACGGCGTTGATGAGTAAGTCAGTCAGGACATCTGTTTTTATAACTCTATATGGATATTATACACAAAGCCATAAGACCACCCTGATGAAAGTCCCCATTGGTAACTGAAACAGATGTGGGGTGGAGCACAGGACGTCATGAATGACGTGAAATTGACTTTTCGTTTTTTTGCATCTTTAAAGAGACGCAGTGAAGGGGCGAGTGTGACATCAGACATTTCTCTGCCAGTTATCTCTGTACTGTATTTTGTTGTAGTCAAGGTGATGTCACCAGTGACATCATACTGTAGCATTCTCTGATGTCACACACAGCCATCGATATCAGGCCACATTGCCACCTATTGTGATGTCCAAAACTCAGGACACCATAATAAGTTTGACAGAAGAGATTTTGCATAACTTAAAAACAAAACACACATACTGTATTATATACTGCTACTGTAAATTCATCTTCATGTCTATATTATTGACCAAATTATTATTTTTTTTGTCTTATTATGCTGCTCGGTTGTTTTTGTTGTCTTTTTTATTTAATTTTTTTAAATCCATAAGTGGTGATGTAATGACTGCAATCTCTGGCAAACAACCAGACCATATTCTGTAAACCAAACTGTATATCTGTCTCAATAGAATAAAGATGGTGAGAGTTTCAGCTCTGTAGATACTTATCCAGAAGTTCCTCCTTGATCACATGCCATGTGGCCAATATCTGGACACCAGAAACATTCCAAAATTTTCTGTATTAGAAGAACTCTTTGAAGTGATACCAAGCCCCTGGTCTCCCCCTTGTACTACAGAAAATGTATTTTAATTTGCCTTGAACCATTTTGCTGCCAGATGAACGCAAACATTTCCAAATATTTTTGAGTTGCAGATGTTGTCCTCTCTCATTGTTGCTGCAGTCACATGAAACATCCCTTTTAGTTGCGCCTAGTCGTGACCGCAATACATAATGCAGAGAGTCTTTATGTGCATTTTTCCCCTGAAAAAAATGCGTTTGATTCATTGCTGTAAATAAGACACGCAAGCAGACCCTGCTGATTAAAATGATATGCTGTATTCTTATATTCGGTGTGCAACTGTGGCTGTATTTGATGTAATGTCCTTAAAACAAGTCAAAATGAGGCTCAGTAGTGTTAGTGGCCTCCACGTGCCTGTATGACCTCCCTACAACACCTGGGCATGCTCCTGATGAGGTGGCAGATGGTCTCCTCCCTGGCCTGGACTAAAGCAGGATGTCCCAGATGTGCTCAATTGGATTCAGGTCTGGGGAACGGGCGGGCCAGTCCATAGCATCAATGCTTTCATCTTGCAGGAACTGCTGACGCACTCCAGCCACATGGGGTCTAGCATTGTCTTGCATTAGGAGGAACCCAGAGTCAACCGCACCAGCATATGGTCTCACAAGGGGTCTAAGGGTCTCATCTAGGTACCTAATGGCAGTCAGGCTACCTCTGGTGAGCACATGGAGGGCTGTGCGGCTCCCCAAAGAAATGCCACCCCACACCATTACTGACCCACTGCCAAACCGGTCATGCTGGAGGATGTTGCAGGCAGCAGAACGTTCTCCTTGGCGTCTCAAGTCTCTGTCACGTCTGTCACATGTGCTCAGTGTGAACCTGTTTTCATCTGTGAAGAGCACAGGGCGCTAGTGACGAATTTGACAATCTTGGTGTTCTCTGGCAAATGCCAAACATCCTGCACGGTGTTGGACTGTAAGCACAACCCCCACCTGTGGACGTCGGGCCCTCATACCACCCTCATGGAGTCTGTTTCTGACCATTTGAGTAGAGACATGCACATTTGTGGCCTGCTGGAGGTAATTTTGCAGGGCTCTGGCAGTGCTCCTCCTGTTCCTCCTTGCACAAAGGCGGAGGTAGCGGTCCTGCTGCTGGGTTTTTGCCCTCCTATGGCCTCCTCCACGTCCCCTGATGTACTGGCCTGTCTCCTGGTAGTGCCTCCATGCTCTGGACACTACGCTGACAGACACAGCAATCCTTCTTGCCACAGCTCGCATTGATGTGCCATCCTGGAGGAGCTGCACTACCTGAGCCACTTGTGTGGGTTGTAGACTCCAACTCATGCTACCACTATAGTGAAAGCACCACCAGCTTTAAAAAGTGACCAAAACATCAGCCAGAAAGCATAGGAGCTGAGAAGTGGTCTGTGGTCACCAACTGCAGAACAACTCCTTTATTAGGGGGGGTCTTGCTAATTGCCTATAAATTCCACCGGTTGTCTATTCCATTTGCACAACAGCATGTGAAATTGATTGTCAATCAGTGTTGCTTCCTAAGTGGACAGTTAGATTTCACAGAAGTGTGATTGACTTGGAGTTACATTGTGCTGTTTAAGTGTCCCCTTAATTTTTTGAGCAGTATATATATATATATATATATATATATATATATATATATATTTCTCGATAGCTTTGGTACTCACTGCATAATGGCCGGTGCCCTCAAAACAGCGTGTGCTGCAACAGCATACACCCACCAAATATATGTTCCAGAAAGCGGCACTCAGCTCAATAAACAGGCAAATAACACAGCATCAAGCCCTTATTGGCTGCCAGGTGCTGCGGCTGCTGCGGATTTTGCATATATTAGCACAGCAGATGCGCACGAGAGCTGTTCCTCTACCCAAAATCTTTGAATCAGACTTATGGCTAAATGTAGTGCGCAGCAGGGAGAATGCCTCACAACGTCACACACATCTGGATGAATGTGCAGGTTATAAAACAGTAGCCTAACATCAGGCCTACCTAGTGTCTTCTTTCTCATTGGGCGCTACGAACTCCCAGCCGCCACTGCAGCAGGCTCTGGGCAGCGTCGGCTGGAAGCTTGTATTTCTATTTGCTGGGTGGCGGGAAGCGCTGCTGATTTAGAAAAGACTGGCTGGACACTGATTGGCTGAATTCTCTCGTCTAATCAGCGTCTGGACAGTCTTTTCAAAATCAGCAGCGCTTCCCGCCCGGCAAATAGTGCAGCACTACAAGCTCCCAGCCGCCGCTGCCTGGACCCCGCTGCACATATGTATAGGGGAGGGTGTATGTGTGGGGGACCCGCGGTAATGTTTTGCCCAGGGGCCCACGCCAATGTTAAGACGGCCCTGTGCCTACCCGCTCCAAACTGCCATGTTACAGGCTATGTTCCAAAAATTACAGGAGCTGTTTGGCTGCTTCTTTATCTCCATCCATCCAAGGTTTTTAAAATGTGTACCAAACTGTACCAGGATGCAAAGTTCTATGTGGAATATTGCGATCTCCTAATTCCACTGCAATACACAAATCTTCCTACATGTCGCCCGTGTATTATATCTAGCCTAGTTATCACATTGTTTTTCTCCAACCAGTTGTATCGGATATCCTCACGTGTTTGTCAGCAACACTGCTGCAGCTGGACACATCAGGAAATAAGGCCGGGAAGAAATGGTTGCATAGTGTTACATCTGTTTGCAGCTGTGCTCCCTGGGAGCGGTCTCTCCGCGCTGTGTGATCGCTGACAGAAGTATGCAGCAAATCTAGGTCACAGGAATATATTGGGGAAAGGCTGTTCCCTGCTGATTCCTCAGACGCAGATATGTGCGCCGCACCCTGTCTGCGAAGGAACAGATAGTCTGCCTTTTCCAGAGCCATGTTTGTGTATATTTCTCATGTCTGTCATCTCTTACTAGGCATAACAAACAGCCGTGTCAGATGATAACGCTGATATATTGCCCCAAATTGCCTCATTTTTGTTTGAATGAAGAATCTGCAGATGAGGTTCCTTAGACTGTGCTGAGGTACTTTTTCAGTGTTTCCTCTCGTGGAACGTCAATGCGTCTATCGGTGTGTGTGTGTGTGCTTGGGATGCCCAGTTGTAGACCTGTATTGGACCTTTCTGGGAGGTGGTTTATTAGATGCACAAAGATGGTCTGTCATAGGCGTGTAGGGCAGTACCACTGTAGTGTATAAGAATGCAGGCGCTTTATCACTCGCTTTGGAGGCCAGACCCTGACGGATAATCTGTTCCTGCTGTAGCATGGGGTTGGTGTAAGCTCTGTGGTTGTGAATGACCAATGGTTGTATGTAAAGACGCACCTAGGGGGATTTTCAAAAGCTAAATATGCTCATATTGGGCATTTTGGCCCCTGCACACGCAAGTACTTGTACCAGTAGTAATGTAAGGTCCCAAACTCTATAGCGGCAGAAGAATCCTGGGCCTGTCGCAGCTGCGTCTGTCTCAGATTTAGGAACTTTGACTGTATTTAATAATACAGACTTTTTTTGCTCATTCTCACAGGTAAAACAAACTGACAATAATGGGCAAAAAAAAAGATTTTCTAGTGAAAATTGAACAGAATTTTTTTTTTTTAATTTTTGTTTAGTGATTGATTGACTGAATTTAAACACCACAATTAAATTATGTTGCATTAATTCACTGTTCAAAACTTGCAGCCAGCAGTACTGTGGGCCCAATTCACACCTGCTCGCTTCACTGCCTAGAAATCAGGTAAATGGCGTCCCGCCAAATGAACACCCTCCCTCCGTCCTGAATCCCTGCTCTACGACGCGATCGGATGTGTACGCTTACAAAGCCGCTCACATGCTCTTGCACAGAGGAAAAATCATTAGATGGTCCCTCACCATTGAATGATTTTTTCCTCTCTTCGCGGATCACCGTAAGCCTGGACTCACTTTTATTCTGCCAGTTCTTCTGCAAATTGGGGGCGGGCTCTAACGTCATGCGATGTCATCCGCCATTTTTTTAAATGTGGTGACACCAGTGTATTGTGACTGTATCAGTAAAGATTGTGCTGGTGAGCAGGTGGTTCGGTATGGGGCTGGAGGAATCCACCCATGCAAGGAACAAAATGGGAGGCGTTGCCTGTGGAGATAGAACCCAGTTGGGTTCCTATAGTCAGACAGTCCAGGTTTGGGATTGTATGGTCAGAGCTCGATGTGCCTAAAAGCCAGTACAGAAATGTTTGCTGTTAGCAGCTGCCACAAATTAGAACTGGTTACCTCTCACCCACCTCGCCCCTCTCCAATCCATTCTTAACGCTGCTGCTAGGCTCATCTTCCTCTCTCGTCGCTCTACCTCCACCTCCCCATCTGTCTATCTCTTCACTGGCTCCCCATTCCTTTCCGGATTCTCTTTAAACTCCTCACCACTACCTACAAGGCTCTCTCCTCCTCCACCGCTCCTTACCTCTCTTCACTGATTTCTATCCAAACTCCCTCCCGTCCTCTTCGCTCCACCGCCGACTGCCGACCGACCTCTCACCTATTCACCTCCTCCCATTCCCGTGTCCAAGACTTCTCTCGCGCTGCCCCCCTGCACTGGAACAACCTCCCGCCACCCATCAGGCTTTCTGATTCCCTTACCTCCTTCAAGCGCTCCCTCAAAACCCACTTCTTCCGACTGGCCTATCCCTCCTCCTCCTAACCTCTTTTGCTCCTCCTATCCTGCCTACCATACCCCTCCATCCGTTCCTACTTATCCTATTGTTTTTCGTTCGTCCACATACCTCCTTTTAGTCTGTTAACTCTTATGAGTAGGGCCCTCCTTCCTCACGTACTCACCCTACCTCTTTACCTCACCAGTGCTCCTGCCCTGTTCTTCCCTTCCTCTACTTCATCTTCAGTCTCCTCGACAATTTTCACACCTACTTCAGAACTGATGCTGATATTAGTTCTACCAGATTATACCCTATTTAAGCTGTATTTTAACAACACACCCTGTACGTTACCTTGTAATTTGTTTTTTGTTTGCTATGTACAGCGCAGCGGACACTTTGGTGGCGAATTATAAATAAACGTACTACTACTACTAGGTTAAGGAGCTTCATAAATTAGCTAAACATGGGCGCCATATGTCAGGTCAACATTTCGCCGTTCCGCCTTGGGCATCTGAAGAATGTGTTCCTATCCCTCCTCCCAAGTGCTTAATCCAACCCCCCACCACCACCACCACCTATTCCCCCCTCCGAGCCTAATCCTGACCTCACTCCACTGCCAAACCCTGACTCTACCCATCAACATTAATTTCAAATGGCGACACTTCAGACATTAACATTGTGATGTCGGCAGGGCCGGCAACAGAAATCTTGGGGCCCCATACACTGATATTTCTGGGGGCCCTCACCCCCTCAAGCACTAGTAGTTGTGTGGAGCAGGGAGGAATGGTGGGTATATTGGTGGCAAGGAGTCCCATATAATTGCAGCGCAGATAGTCTCACTTCTGAATTGACAACTAATACACATTATGCCACAAATCGTGATGCCTACTACATATTATACCACACACCTTAATGCCCATTAGACAATTGATGTTACGCACCATGGCAACTGCCGCACGATGATGATGCTAACCAGGGTTGCATCACCTTTCAAGTGGCGTGAGTTAAGGTGCTTGGTGTTACACGGGTTTCCATAGTAACCGACAGGGTAGGATGACGTCATCAGCGGGCGCATCTACTCTGTACGGATGATGCGGGGGCGGTGTTCTCACTGGTGCTGGTATGATAAAGGTATGTGATTTTCACCCGTGTATTATCCTGATGACGATGTGGTAAAATACATCGAAAACATTTGAACTTCAACTGCATGATTTCCTTCTTTCTTATCCATGTGCGGCCTTTGTGGAGTGTATGTGTGTGTGTGTGTGTGTGTGTGTATGTATATATATATATATATACATACACACACACGTGTGTGACCAAATTCAGATATTTACTGCCAGTTTGAAGCCATACGTCCTTAGAGACCAATTCAAGTGCAGTATGTTAAATCAAAGCATTGACAAGAGACTGCTATCCAGACCTGAGCTAACACTAGACACGGCCCAGAGAAGCAGCAGTAGAGACCCAAAGTGCACCCCACATATAAAGATTTCTCACCTTAGATGCTGATGTTTATAATGAGCACCCACAATGGTCTGGGGACATCCGGGACACGCAGCTCTTGGCTGCCACACAAACAGCCACTTGGACGGTCCGCAGGGACACGCAGCTTCCGGCCGCTGCATAGATACACTGACAGCACCGGCTCATGTCAGTGTGTGTAAGCTGCGTGTCCCGGCGGACCGTCCACAGGTTGCGCGGCAGCCAAGAGCTGCGTGTCCCGGCGAATGTCCCCAGGCAGCCCCCATGTACTGCAGGCTCAATTGTCTCAGCGGCACCACGGCCACGCTAACAGAGGATGAGTGGCCCGGCGGCCAAGCGGGGGCTGAACTTGGGGCCCCTCTGATACTCGGGGCCCGTCACAGCTGTACCCTTTGACCCCCCCTGTCGCCGGGCCTGGATGTCGGCATTCTGAGGATGTCGATCATGTTACCGGAGCTCACACAGATTACGTTTACTTTTAATCTGCCAGTTTTTTTTTATGCAAGTGCTTATTTTTGTATCATAATCCAATTTGCTTCTCTATTGATGACATTTTTTTATTTTTTGGCAAAACATTAATTACTGTCAGACCATTTGCAATTTGACCAAACCATAAAATAACACTTTAAACACTATGCTATTTACATGTCTGTATTACAATTGCTTCCTTTTGTTTTTCTTCTGTTTTTTTTTTTGTTTTTGTTTTTTTTGTTGTTAAATTGTGCCAGGATTTTTTCAATTTATATACAAAGGAGCACTTCACACAGCTTCCTCTCTCTTGGGACAATGATGCTTCGAGTAATAAAAGACAAAAGTAGTGTCTGGAGCCTCTTTCTACTTGATGTCTGCACATATTTAATAAAACGACCGCAGACCTTTATTGTTATGATCCAAAGACAGAGCTTTCACAGCTTCATGCACAAGAGATGCAACCATAAACACTTTCTTTTAGTTCTTGGGAAAATTATACAAAATATTATTTGGACCAATCAAATTTTTTATGCAATCAGTGCAAGTCGCAGCTGTGAGTCATGGGAACAACTGTTATAAATTAACACCAGATGTTCTTTATCTACCAAGAGAATGTTTAGGTATTTTTCTTTCCTTTCCTGGAAGCTAATTTGTATATGTGCAGTCATTTATGGTCTGCTTGTAATAGTTAATTTTTCCAGCGGCGTCATACACATATACAAACAACCTGTTCTACTGGGCTTAAATGGCCTAATATTAATGTTCGCTGTTGTTAATGGATTTTTTTCTTGGTCGCAAAAACAATGTTTTCTATCATTTCTAATTGTAATATCAACAAATAGATTTCAAATGAATTAAATTAGGATTGCCGGTGTTGTATTAGCAAAACAAATCTGAAGGATGCACTGAAAGTTCTGCAACTCATAAAGGCCATAGTCGGGAATTGAGTTTTGTCTGCCTAAGGCAAAGCTAATTTTAATTTAATTAAAAAACACAATTTTTGCGCTCATTCCGATTACCAAGATCACCGATCACACCCACTGATACAAGCCCATCACAACATATGCTCAGTGCAACTCACACCAATGCACTGATTGATGATAATCCAGCATTGCCTGCTGGAAATCGGGTCCCTTTCCTGGAATACTGGTCTTTCAGGCATTGCACGGTGGGGGTGGGGGGGTGTGTGGTTGCAATGACACAGTTTTGCACCATTTAAACGCATAACTCTGAAAAATCTGGAGCAATTTACAACGAACTTAGTACACATATCAATTACAATCTGTGAACAAACACTGTGGAGTAACACACCCCTAGCACCCCTAGGGTAAGGCGGCAGCACAGAGTATTTAAGCAGACTGCCTAACTCCCAAATGGCTGAAGCAATTTACACCAAATGTGGTACACATATGACTTTCAATCTTTGAACAAACACTGTGGGGGTAAGACACTCCTAGCACCCCTAGGGGTGATGCAGCAGCACAGAGTATTTCAGCAGACAGCATTACTCTGGAGTAGCTGGAGCAATGTGCAACAAACTTAGTACACATATCAATTACAGTCTGTGAACAAACAGTGTGGGGGTGGCGCGGCAGCAGACTATGGAGCCTATTCTTGTTTCAATGCTCCACTGCGTTTACTTGCGACTGCGCATAGTCATTTATGCGCATGTACAGCTGATGTGTACGAGTGGCCATGGCCAATAGAATCGCCAGGCACTCAACAGTGCAGGCGGTGGGCTGGGGGATACACCCATGGGATGCCCAGCGTTTCATGGGCAATCCCATGAAAAACGCTGGGCATTGTCATTGTAATTCCACCATGGTTCGGAGGAGGGGTGCAACTGTTAGCAGATGTCAGCTGCCTGCCCACATCCCGCACAGAGCGCCTGCGGATCTGAGACACCACATAAGTCACTGAGGACAGGGATGCATGTGACAGGGACAGTGACATGATGTGATGAGGGGAATGGAGGCAGCACAAACCCACACACAGAGTTGTATAGTGGCAGTAGCAGAGTCCCCCAGCAGCACAGAGTATATCAGGAGATGCATACTGTGCATAAATTAACAAACAACTAATGTTATTTATACTCCAAAATAATGGCACTCAGGAGGCAAAAGATAGCTTTAACACATAAAAAACGTGTATTGGGTTCAAGCTTTCGGGGTTTGTAGATGTATGGATTCTATGTAGGCACCGGGGCCAGTTGTGGATTTTGTTAGAGTGCCAGCAGGCTTGGACTTTTTGCTATATATATATATATATATATATATATATATATATATATATATATATCTAGAAGCGAGTTTCCCAATGAATAAGAAACAGGAGGCGGTACTCTCAAAACGTGAAAAACTTGTATTAAAAAACATCACGATCTCGATTGGTCGTATGATTGATTGCATGCAGATCGTGTGCACACAAACGTGCAATGCACGCTCCCACTGGTTGGGGGATTGGTCCTCTGATCTGACGTGCTGCTCGTCAGATAACTTGGGATTGGGAGCAGATTGCATGTGCACTTAAGCACATGCAATCTGTCGTTCGTTGGGGAGGGGGGAGAAGCGCTGGCTTCCCTCCCCTTCTGCTGCGCTGTCCCCGGAGGGGCTACTTCTCCCATCAGCGGTGACTGGGTCCCCTGTCGGGGACGGCAGCTGTGTCCGTGTCCCCTGGTGGCGGCTGGGTCCGGGTCCTCTGGCGGCGGCAGCTGGGTTCCCTAGCGGTGTCAGAGACCGGCATTTTTTTTTTACATTTCAAAATGGCCGCGGCTAGCCAATAGCGGCTCGCCGGGTCATCGCCCCGCCCCCTTGAGCCGGCTATATTAGCCAGAGTGTGATAGGGGGCAGGCAGTCCGGCGGCGGAGGTGGAGCAGAGAAAAGCTAATGCTTGTGTCGACCTTTTACCTGTGTTGACCTAAGGCCTGACACTGCTGCCTGCAGGTGGGACAGCGGGAATGTCCTTCTGAATACAGGACACTTGGGAGTAGGGTGTAACGGTGTCAGTGGAGAGCTCTGACTTGGCATAAGATGGCCGACCCCTGCATGGCAACATGGTTTGTTCCAGAAACAAACTTATTTGCCCATAGTCCATGAAATCGCTGGAGAAGATGAATACAGCCTGACCTTATACATATAGTGGATACATAAGGGATCTTACTGCATCTGGTGCTTTTCTTACCATGACCACTAGATAACATTATGCTTGCCTTTCTACAGCATGGTCACCAATGTCAGTATCTTATCCCCAATAAAATAAATGACCCAGTAACTCCACATTGCTTTCATTATCAAGTAAGCCTTAAATAATCATGCGGGACAATGATTGCTATTGAGCATAACACAATGCATCAATGCTTTGACCTTTTCCCCTAGAATAAATATATTGTTTATACAGTAGTTGTCTTGTACCATCCAAGATAGGAGGCTCCTTGGTTATCTCATTGTCTAGGTTTAAAAGCATGAAGGGCAGCTGACCCTCTTTGTCTAAATAATAATATTGGACTGATATTGGACTGATAATTCTGCTGCTTTGTATAGGAAAGGGCAGAGTAGACTTTATCTGTTGAGGAGACTGAGGTCCTTTGGAGTGCAGGGAGCGCTCCTGAAGACCTTCTTTGACTGTGTAGTGGCATCAGCCATATTCTACGGAGTGGTCTGCTGGGGCAGCAGTGTTTCAACAGCCGACAATAAGAGACTTAACAGGCTGGTAAGGAAGGCCAGTTCTGTCCTAGGAATGCCTTTGGATTCTGTAGAGATTGTGGGTGAGAGGAGAATGATCAGCAAGATAACATCATTATTGGATAATGCTTCACACCCTCTCAAAAATATTTTGACGGATCTGTGTAGCACTTTCAGTGATAGGTTGCTTCACCCTCGATGCTCAACGGAGAGGTACCGCAGGTCTTTTCTACCTGCTGCAATCAGAATGTACAATTGTCATGGTTCTACATGTTCTTAGATTTTAGATTTATATTGTTTGGACTTCTTATCTTATTTGCTATTTTCACCCTTATCTGTACTTGAACCTTGCTGTAACAATTGTAAATTTCTCCATTGTGAGACGAATAAAGGAATTCTATTCTATTCTATTCTAAGAGAGCCAACAGTATCGATCCGCCTCATATATAACTGATATGAGTTCTGATTGGCCAGAAATGTTCTTTTAATCATGGCAATGAGTAACTGAGACTGAACGTTGTTAAATCGGTTCTAACCTTTACAATTGTGGTGGCCTTTGGAGTTTATAGCTATGAGTTTCAATGGAAGGAAGTCTGGGTGATGTTTTGCTACAGTAGAAACGTTACTGGGAGGTCAGGACAAAGGTGGAGTTGTAGACTTGCAAACAGGGCCGCCAATAGGGGGTTACTGTGGGTACAGCTGTCCCAGGCCCCGGCCTCTGGAAGGGTCCAGACAGCTTATTTTGCAACCAAAAGAAATTAGGGATAGCGCTGATCCAAGTGATATTTCAATTTAAAAATTAATACAATTTATTTATTATACATTAATCACCGGCCGGTAATATACAAATTATAAAACAACCATAAAATTTGTTGAAAAATAAAATAAGGTTAGGGGTGGGGTTAATATAGGACTGTCCTTTTAAGGGTAACGGATGTGTTGATTAACCTAACAAAGGTTAGTAGGCAGAATGTTCTGTAATGGCCTGTATAGGCAGGTTAGTCCAATTAGCAACAGGTGGCTCTCTCACAGCCCCTAGATGTTAGTAGATATTAGCATGCATAATCCAATATATTGTTAGTCAACTTTACAGTCATTATTATTGCTTTAAAGGTTTGGTAACTTGCCAGGCTCCAGGTAGAGCTTTTTGTTGTGGATATTACACGGGTCTCAAACTGCAGATTCCTTGCGTGTGCAATGCAGCCAGGAAGACTCGTCTACGCTCCCGGGATAATGGCAGTCAAACAAAGGCTTGTTTGTGGCTGTAGGGAAGTACCGGCACTTGTTGGTCTCCTTTACGCAATTCCCCGCCTTTGAATTCAGCGGCTTCCTCAGAAGGATGTCCTTCTGAGGAAGCCGCTGAATTCAAAGGCGGGGAAACGCGTAAATGAGACCCACAAGTGCCGGTACTTCCCTACAGCCACAAACAAGCCTTTGTTTGACTGCCATTATCCCGGGAGCGTAGACGAGTCTTCCTGGCTGCATTGCACACGCAAGGAATCTGCAGTTTGAGACCCGTGTAATATCCACAACAAAAAGCTCTACCTGGAGCCTGGCAAGTTACCAAACCTGAACAAAGCAGGTTCTGGAGCACAGGGCGCCGGTGGCCAATTAAATTGCTGCACTGGCTTTTGAGACAATCAGAGCTCGCATACTGGCAGCCACTGAGAGCAACTGCTGGTATGCGAGCTCTGATTGGCTCACCATCCGGTGCTGTATTTTAAATGGCCGCCGGCATCCTGAGTTGAAGAAGCCTGCGCTCTGGGATCTCCGGGCTGCAGCTCAGTTGAAGAGGAGATGGGGGAGCAGGATCCGTGTTATTGTAATACTGCTTTCACATTGCAGAAATGGGTAATGACACGGTATTCTTAAATGGGACTTTAAAACGGGTCTGAGCCTTGAGACCTTTCACATTGCAGGTGAAAACCGTTTTAAAAATCATTTAATACCATTCAAACATTCAACCCGTTTAACCCCCAAGGGACACATTTCAAGCCATTGAAATAGAGCTGTTCAAACTGCCAAAAAAACGGCTTTGAACCGTGTAGGACTCTGCTTTTTAACCGTGTTGAAATACCGGTTAACTTTAACCGGTAAATTAACTCTGGCACTTTCACATTGCAGCCTTAAACGTTTTAAAATGGAAAAAAAGGGCAATATACCGTTTTAAAAGTGCGATGTGAAAGGGGTATAAGTCAAGTGTGGAGGGGGGGGCACGGGAACCGGACTGAAAATGAGTACTGGGACCCAAAATTCTGATGCAGCCCTGCTTGCAAAAACATTTTGCATTGTGTTTATTGGGAAAGCTAAAATGAGGAGGAACACTGCTTTTGATAACCTTCTGGAAGGCGTTGTTCCTTCATGTTATACAGCCTGCCGATATTTTCTCCTTTCATTACCCTCCAGCTAGGACTGATCAGGAAAGTGTTGGAAGCATGCTTCTGTCATTCCTGTCCACTCTGCTGTGTAGTTTGGCAGCAGTGCTGTTATAGTCCTGTTTATGCATTGTTTAGTCCTTATTCTTCCTGCCCAAATACTTGCTGCAAATACTTTTGTTCTGACTGTATGTAAGGAGTTGGGTAATTGTTCTTACTTTCTATGATATTAATGTTTCTATGGAGTGTTTGGATGTTGTTTATTTTATTTTTTTACTTTTTAAAAGCAGCAAATTTGCACTTCTTACATGAGGCTTCTGCAATGTTCCAGAATGTTCTCCTGTAACTCAGTGCTTACTTGGCAACTTTAGGGGTGTTTCAACACCGCTCGTTAAGCAGGGGTCATTCGCTGCTTACCAAGCGGCTTAACCCCACCCCGCCGAATGACATTGATGCAGATTTGAGTGCAGAAGGACCTGGCGCACTGAGAAGGGCTGTTTGGCATGACTGCGGCAATAGTGTACGAGGACACATCTGTATGTCGTTTTACAAAGTCCACATTCTCCAAATCTGATTTCTGCGTAAGAAATAGTGTAGATTTTTTTTTTTGCCGAATATTGATTTACATTCGCTACAGATTGCAATATCATTTTTTATTGCAGTATCAACTTTGTGGTTTTTGCTGTTGTTGGATATGATCTAGAATACTACACCTAATACTCAGTACAGCTGCGAGAGCAATAACGCCTGCAGGCTTCAGCAACATAAAATATGTATTACGCTCATTTAATAGGTTTTCATTATGTTTAATGCTGCTTTGTGCATTCTAGTCGGTGGAAACAGGACCTACAAGGTATATTTTTACAAGCCAGTGCATGAAAGCCGGGTAAGGAACTTTGGGCCGTCCGGAATTAGGGTTGACAGTCAATCCCATAACTTCAGCATGCAATATTTCAACAGGGTCAAAAGTTCGTCAGGGTCAATAGGTCGATGTGTACAGGGTAGACACTTGGAATAGTCGACACTGTTTAAAAAAAGGTCAACTTGTAAATGGTGCACTCAGAAAAATCTTTAAACAAGTTTTTTGGTGCCATTTTCTATGTTGATACGCATGTGACCCCAATTACAGTGCCGCATCTCCTTTCGTGGCGAGTGGCCTTGCTCCGCTACTGCAGCGCTTGCCACATGGTTCTATTCACAACCATAGTTCACATGGAGGGCAGCGGGCAGGTTTATTGCCTAATCATCCCTATGACGTTTCCCATTTGTTACTCTACGCCTCTTGTCTTTTTGGCAAAGATATTTATTGTAATTTAGGCAAAAAAAAATGTAAAGGCCGATAATATATTTATGTATAACAGTTTTTATAAGTAATGGTTTGTTGGATTGCTCCTTTTCGATGCGGTAAGAGCTGCATTCCATGAAGCAAACATTTGGCAAACGCAGAGCATGTGTCACACTCCTGTATACATGGGAAGGGTGGGGTGTCATATTTAGACTGTTACAGTGAGATCAATGGTCTCTGTCATGCATTTCTCAGTCTGTTATCCAAACCAGCGCTGTAGGCAGTGTACAAACAATATATAAAGTAGCGCTGTAGGCAGTGTCCTTCCTCCTCGTGGGCAGAAGGATCTGCTCATCTGTTTCTACAGGAGACTGTTTGTTGTCAGACCTCACTTGTCTGCATTGCACTAAAGATCTCCCCAGACTGGGGTCTCCCACTGCTCAAGTATGTGGTGGTACTAGTAAATTCTATAGAACTTGCTGTCCTTTAGAGTCCACAATTGCCAATTAAAGTGCACCATCGCCTACACATATCGGTTAAACCAGCCTGTCAAGTGCATCGACAGCAGTGCGGCATGAGCCCAATTATAGAGCTGGTGGTACTGCAACAGGTGCCGAGACAAGGGTACTGCAACAGGTGCCGAGACAAGGGTACCGCAACAGGTGCCGAGACAAGGGTACCGCAACAGGTGCCGAGACAAGGGTACCGCAACAGATGCAGAGACAAGGGTACCGCAACAGGTGCAGACACAAAGGTCACCATCCTCTGATGTAGAGGTTAGGAACCAGCCCACACAGGCCTAAATATACTTGTTGTTATGAAGAAGGAGAGGGGTAGTGCTGGCGCTCTGGGGTTGGTGTAGTCAATGGATGAATGTCTGTCAGTTTCAATTGGAACCAGGATCTATGGTCTCTGGAGTCAGGAACAATAACTAAGGGCTGGGTGTCAGGGAATAGATGTATGAGGTGTGAGGTGTCAGGGAATAGATGTATCCATTATAAAGATGCACCGTTGTTTGCAGAGAGTAGCCCACAGATAATGCACCAGCTATAATTGTAGAGTCAGACACTATTAATATCCATATAATTATTATTCTCAGTTTCTTATATAGCGAAGCAAATTCTGTTGCGCTTTGCAATTGGAAACCGTGATAAAACAGACTGGGTAACAACAGACAGACATGGAGGTGGGAGGGCCCTGCTGCAAGCTTACACTCTATAGGGAGATAGACATAGATACACAAGGACAGGTGATATCAATTGCATGATGGTCCGGCCAGATTGCAAAGGCTCCTGGTGGGCTGTATGAGAATTCTCTTTGTAGTTATTTACCCCACTTAGATTATTATACATTGAAGGATTTCCAATCTATTCTCCCAGAGAATCCTCTTCAGACACACGTCCAAGGCATAACGGAGGTCATTCTGGTTCTGTAGCTTTGCGAGCCAACTAAACGCCACTCGCACGCCTATGTTACCCGCAGTCATGCAAATGGTTGTTTTGCATAAACGTGTGGGGCCAAAATCATTCGATGGTCGCCGACCATCGAATCATTACTTAAGCGCTCGCAAATCTCAGTCACTCTCTGGTGACTGAGATTTGCAGTGCCCAGCTTCATGAACAGGGTGATCAGCTGCCCACCCCAGGCACCCACATCATGCCGACACTTGCCTGGGAATGCCCAGCGTTTCATGGGCGACCCGTGCCCGCCGCGCCCCCCCCCACCTGCCCACACTGCTCCATACGAATGGGCGAGTATGCAAGTCACTGCGTCCGTTTCCCAACAGAGCCTGCACATAAATGGTTATGCGCATGCACAGAAACAAACGATTGCTCCCCCGGTGGAACGCACGGGGGGAGCGAATAAACCAGAATAACCTCCAATGTCAGAAACCAGGTATCCAAAGTCAGCCAGTGGAAAACCAAAGTGTCTGTAGGAAACGTAATGAGAGCATGCATACCCCATAAGTGTGATTGAGCACTGCGCTAGCACGCGTTTCGATAGAGGTTTGATGAGCCTTCAAAACGGTTACGTAATAATGATTATAATGAGCATAACATCTTGCATGATGTATTTAAATAGTGTTACGTTGTTGTTACCCAATAGGATTTGTGCAGGAAATACTTTGCTCTGGATACTTAGTAACACAGACCTGTTTGTGTCATAACATAATTTAAACAAGGACCCAGCTACCTCTCCTAGGGAAACTGTGAAAGTGTACAATACACAAAGCAGGGATGACACTAGTGTACAGTAACCTCTATATGCGTGTAATAGATTGTATTCAGTCATGTCACGTCACTTCCCCCCCCCCCCCGGGTTACACAATGTCCTGCGCTTGTCCTTGTTATTTTGTTATGATGGAAAATGTGACAAGTTTAAAATTCATTCGGTTCTAGTGAATCTATAACGGCCAAAGCTTGGTTCCTGGAGTCCTGCACTGACATCAGCGGAACAGTTCCACATGTAGCTTTCTGATTGGCAGCAGAAAGCTTGGCCTGCACAAGCTCTGTGTTTTTATATACTTATTCTGTTCTTTTTATTACGATTGCGTTCTAACAGTCTTATAAAGCGGTCCAGCATCTAGGATCGAGGTTCAGGGACTTGGTAGCCGTTTCTGTTGAAGCTGGATAAAGTCACTAATGCCTGTATCCGACCATGTGTTTTGTACATTTGGAGAAACGATTGCATGTTACTACATACTCCAACATTAACTCACGAAATGCGTTTTACAGCCAAGTTGGCCGAAAGGCTGGAGACCCAAGTACCGTAGATGGCGTTATTGGATTTTTTTCTCCTATTTATGCTCAAGTGATGGGGTGACATTTAACAAACCTCAGTGATGAAGTTCCAGCCAATCGGCTTCTGTCATGTTACAGGCTATTTTTGAAAAAATGAGAGCTAGCGGCCGATTGGTTTGGTAGTTTATCTCTCCCCAAGCCATGATAAATCTACTCATGGACCTTTACCTGTTTATTACTGGTGGCTTTTTATGCACCACTTTGCTTTGCCAGAAATGTGTTCTCCCTCTGTTTCCAGTGTGTGTGACTTACAGTACCTGAATATAAGGGAATGGTTACAGATGGTTCTATCAGGTTTGCTGGAAGTTCTGAGTTTAGTCCAATGGGCCAATTTAGTAATCATTCTCTGTGACGTTTGTTCTAAGGATCGCAGGACACCGTTCTACAAATCTATGAAGAAAAATAAAACCCGATGAATTTGATTATGCTTAGTGATAGAAAATGAAAGTTGTAGACCGATGGGAATTTTTTATGAAGGAGCCAGAACCGGAAAAATGTTAATGATCACCCCTTGTAGTCTGCATCCAGGGCAAGCGTGTTGTACAGAAACATACAGTATGCTTTCATATGTGTAGCTGCCATTGTGGTGGGCAGTATGGGATCCCAGCTCTTCTCACTTTTACCTGGCCACATACAGTCGCAAATATATGCTGCCTGTGCATAACACACGGTCTGGCCAGGAAACTCTGTATCAGAACATTTATTTGCAGATAAAATCACAATAACATACAGCAGTGGTTCCCGAACAATTTTATTCACGGCGCCCCTAGGCCATAAGTTTTTCTTATTGAGAAATTTAGAAAAAAAAATATTAAATTGAGTAAATTGTGTTTTGTATGTCTTATTTAGGTTCAGTCATGTCATGAGGGTCCAGATTAGGGGTGGCAGGCATTTCACATTAAGTGGTCACGATGATGAGATCGCAATCGTCACGCCCCCAAACCAGATTTATTATTTTAGCCCCGCCTTCAGTCCCACCCCTTTCTCGGGACGCCCACCGCCCTCTTTTTCTTGTAGCTGGCTGTCCTCTCCCGGAGAGGACATCCCAAAAGTAGGCAAACCTGATTTAAAGCAATCTGCAGCTCTGCATCCATGTGGACGGCAGGTGGTGCTGTACTGTATGTTTGCACTTCTAGCTACTGCGCGTGATCTGTATTCGGCGATCCTGTATCCCAGCGTATATTATCACTGCGTGTCTTCCGCCACACACTGTATACTGCATTTAACATACAGTAACGTAGTTCTTGCACTATATTACTGTACTGTATTTCATTGGAGAACTCACGCATGCTCAGCGGTGATTTTCAAAAGCGACATCTGGTGGATGAACATAAGCATTACACTCACCGGCAACCCCATACCCCACACTAGCCACACTGCGCAATGCTGCAATGCAATGCAGTGCACCTCATTTAGCGCTCCAACCGCCATATGTAGGATAGATCTGTAGCAACACCTCAAAGAAGTGGAAGCCACCTGCATAATGGGGGTATACTGTTTATCATTGCCACTGAGTAATTGTAATGTTCTTAATAGCTGTATATGTATTCAGTGTATTGACGACTTTGCTGTGTTTGTGTTCCAGTTCCGTTGGCAGCCTACAAGTGGCTGGTCTGCTACCTTCTCAGAGACAGCTATCACAAGCTGGAGCACGAGAGGCAGAAAGTCAGTAATGATTTCTACGCAAGGAACAATAGCCAGGTACAGTGTGTATTGCAGATAATCTACTATCAGTGGCCCTAATACTCAGGGACCATCCCTCATACCATCACCAACAGTCTATTACAAATAGGTCAACATGGCTAAGGTCCACATGGTTGGAAGTAGGGATGCCAATCCCGGGATTGGCATCCCTACCTGTGCTGTGCTGCATATTTGTGGATACCCACCCCCACACCGGCCGACCCGCACATTTACTTACATTAGCGGCCGGCCGGGAGTGGGTTCGGAGGTGCACGGTGCCTCCAGGCTCTTGCACCTCCTTCATAGCAGGCAGGGCAGGCCAGAATGAAGAGGCAGGGCAGGCCGGAAAGGAGGCGGGCGGGCGCGCGTGCGGAGGAGACGAGAGGGGGCGGGCCCAGGAGAAGGCTGCGCAGCGTGACCTCTACTGTCACGCTACGCTGGCCGCACGCAGAGGTCAGGATTCGGGAGCCGGGCAGCGTCTGAGCGAGTGCTCAGACGCTGCCCGGCATTAGACTGCGCATGCGCAGTCTAATCCCGAAATCCCGGGATTGGATATTCCAATCCCGGGATTGAAATCCCACACTTTTTGAGGCCAAATCCCGGGATCCCGCCGATCCCGATCCCGGGATTGGCCACCCTAGTTGGAAGGTCGGCACATTAATAGGTTGAGTTTCCTTCTTTTTTTTTTTGAGCCCACATGTGCCGACACCTACCTAGGGCGTGGAGGGAGAATATAGTGTGTGAGCGGATCAAGGCACCGTGGCAAAAGCATGGCGAGTAGATGCGGGACACTTTGACTGTCTCCATGTCAACCATGTCGACATTTGTGACAAGAAAATGTGAAACTCATGTTAAACTTTTGACTGTCGACCTAGCCATTGTCGAAGTAATGCTTGTGTTGACCTGGCAACCCTGTCGACCTTAGCCATGTTGACATATTTCATATGTCGACCTTCTGTGGTCGACTTAATGCATGCCGGTTTAACATGGCTTGACCCATGCCCTATCTCACCATCTGTCTTGTACCTCTATTAGAATTGTCTACATGCCCACACACGACTTAGGGGGTCCATGTACCAGCCGATCAGCTCCTAACTGTATTTTTTCTTTAAACACAGGCTGTAACATGGTGGTTAGTAGGGGATTGGCTGGTACTACGAGACTTAGTAAATAGACCCTTAAGGTGCCCATACACTAGTAAGATTTATCTTCAGATCTGGCTGGTTGGAATAAAAACATGGCTATGGATGAGTGACAGTTTGTCAGTTTTCCAGCATTTCCAAGCAAATGGTCAACTGTCATTTGCTCTCATCCATAACCATGTTTTTGTTCCAACCAGACAGATCTGAAGATAAATCTGTGTGTGTATGGACACCCTTAGTTAGGTAATCATGTATGTGCGATATAGCATTTGCATCCTTAACCCTTTGAGTGCCAACGTCGCTGTGACAGATGCGCAGAATATCTGCTGACCATTAAATGATTTGTCTCCCCTTTGGTAATAAAAATTCCACCTGAACCGAGTTTTATTTCGACCGCTGATCGCCGAATACGGGGCGGGTGCTGAGGTCCATGTGCACCGAGCAGGCAACGCCCCCCTGCATCCCAGGGGAACGGCAGCCTTTTTATGGGGATGCCCGTAAAATGCTGGGCGTTCCCCTGCTCCAGACCCCCCCGCCCGCCCCCTCTGGAGCGAATGGACCGGCCAGTGTGGAACTCGCCAAAGCCGTCCGATTCCGGAGGTTTTGCACATTCACATAAATGCGCATGTGCCAACCACCAACATAGAAATCGTCCCCAACGACTGTAATTTAATCAAAACCACATGATAATAAAACACAAATTGCCAGAAGAGTGATTACCTACATGATGTGAAATAAAGAAGACCATAAACGTGATACGTGTCTTCCCTCTCCTGTTCTAGGTGTATTACTGCCGCTCCCTGGCCATCGTGTTTATTGAACATACAGTACTGCAGAGATACTATGATCACACCCATGACCCCAGCACACCCCCCTCTCTGCAGCCTGTCCTGAAGAAGTTGTGCTCCCTGTATGGTCTGTGGTCACTGAGCAAGCATGTTGCTGTACTCTACCAAGGTGAGAGGGACCAACGTCCTTATAATGCATTATGTTCTTATTAAACAGCAGCTGAGAAGTAGGCAACCAATCAAGTGGCTGTAACGTGTAATGGGATGATGATGTCTGATTTCTTATGGTACTGCTGTTACATTGTAGCTGTGTTACAGGTGGATACTGCACAGGGGAATTGCCAGGGAAGATGATACAAGATGCCATCCTGCAGCTGTGTGCAGAGGTAATGGGACGCATCTGCTTAATGTTAAACAATGAAAGATTTACAGATGCAGAATATACTAATATTCTACAAAATTCTACGTGGACCTCATGATAGGGTTAGTGTTTAAGAAATACTGTGCTGGTTCAGCAGCGTATTAATAAGCCCCTCCGCACCTTGTGCTGGCGAGCAGGTCCCTACTTCTCTGCCGCCCAGTGATATTTAAGAAGATGGAGCATACGCACAAGAGTGCAAAGGCTCCAGCACATTGGCCTTAGTCCTGGATTTCACTGTGCTACACCTTATACACTATGTCAGAGAGGCATAGCAGAAGAGGAACAGCAGACTAAGTCATATGTCATATTTAGAACATTAGTTTGTGGCTCAGATGTGATTATGTTGAGTTGGCATTCAGCCATCCAGGTGGGCATGGCTGGGAAGGCAGTTGGACACTAGGCAGATAAGGGAAGCAGTGAGGTCAGAGGAAGAAGGTATAGTAGAGTGTCATCAGGATAGTGGTAATACTGAAGGCAGTAGGAGAGAAACTTGACCAAGAGAGATATATACATAGCCAAAGAACAGAACCTTGATGGTTCCCAAGAGATAGAGGAAGAGGATGCACCTGTGGAAGAGCCTGGAAGGAGCAATCAGTGAGGAGATAAGAATGCAAAGTGGGTGAAAAGTCAAGGAGGACATGGTGGATGACTGTCTCAAAAGCAGGACCAGTAATTTAATATATGGAGAGTGGGCCCTTCAAGTCAGTCACTGTTTGTCATTTTGGGGATGATGGGATCCTGATTTGTGTAGAGAGAGTGAGGTAAAAGGAAAAGTGTGGTCAACATTTGTAGACTTGCTGTTTAAGAAGTTTGGATAGGAAGATGAGTGCAATAAGTAATGATAAAGGAAGGGAAGTAGGGATATGGCGCAATGGCTGGAGAAAGGAAGGGGAGTAGGGATATGGTGCAATGGCTGGAGAAAGGAAGGGGAGTAGGGATATAGTGCAATGGCTGGAGAAAGGAAGGGGAGTAGGGTAATGGTGCAATGGCTGGAGAAAAAAAGGGCAGTAGGGATATGGTGCAATAGCTGGGGAAAGGAAGAGGAGTAGGAATATGGTGCAATGGCTGGAGAAAGGAAGATGAGTAGGAATATGGTGCAATGGCTAGAGAAAGGAAGGGGAGTAGGGATATGGTGCAATGGCTGGAGAAAGGAAGGGGAGTATAGATATGGTACAATGGCTAGAGAAAGGAAGGGGAGTATGGATATGGTGCAATGGCTAGAGAAAGAAATGAGAGTAGGGATATGGTGCAATGGCTAGAGAAAGGAAGGGGAGTAGGGATATGGTGCAATGGCTAGAGAAAGGAAGGGGAGTAGTGATATGGTGCAATGGCTGGAGAAAGGAAGGGGAGTAGGGATATGTCGCAATGGCTGGTGAAAGGAAGGGCAGTAGGGATATGGTGCAATGGCTGGAGAAAGGAAGGGGAGTATAGATATGGTGCAATGGCTGGAGAAAGGAAGGGGAGTATGGATATGGTGAAATGGCTAGAGAAAGAAAGGGCAGTAGGGATATGGTGCAATGGCTAGAGAAAGGAAGTGGAGTAGGGATATGGTGCAATGGCTAGAGAAAGGAAGGGGAGTAAGGATATGGTGCAATGGCTGGAGAAAGGAAGGGGAGTAGGGATATGTTGCAATGGCGGGTGAAAGGAAGGGCAGTAGGGATATGGTGCAATGGCTGGAGAAGGTTGTGGGCCAACAAGGGAGTACTTAAAACTTGTTGGAATTGGGAAGGACTTGAGCCATGGTTACCTACCTGACCCTCTCCATGAAGGAGAAAATGCTCTGTTCCTGGACCTCCCTCTTACTGTATGATTGCCATCACCTATGTTGAACAGGTTTACTAATAAGAAAGGTGTTTCACCACAGGTGATGGCAGTCATACATTACCAGGAAAGTCCAGGAACAGAGCATTAAATCCCTCATGGAGAGGGGCAGGTAGGCAACATGACTTGAGCTGGGCTGGAACCAGAAGGACCAGGCTGGAATCAGGTAGGATTTGAGTTGGGATGGAACCAGCAGAATCGGGCTGGAACTGGAAGGACAGAACTGAACTGTAACTGGATAGGACTTGGGCTGGCCTGGAACTGGAAAATCAGTGTAACGACTTGATCCACAGGGTAACGAAATTTCTGTTTTGGAAGCACATGTCAAGTAACCCCACAAGGATCTCGGGGGCAGATTTATTAAGCTTGGTAAAGTGATAAAGTGTCTGGTTTTTATCACCGGCCAATCAGATCCTACCTGTCATTTTTAAAACCAAGCCTGTAACTTCACTGTTAGGAGCTGATTGGCCGGTGATAAAAACCAGACTTTATCACTTCACGGAGCTTAATAAATCTGCCCCTCAATCACTGGAGCCATGGAATAAAGCTTGAAAGTGACATTGCTCAATGCAATTTTAGATTGCCAGTGCAGGGCTGATATTTCCCTTGCAGTTTGCTTATTGAAAAACTGGGTCAGGTGGTTTCTGCAATGCCTAAGATTGGATGCCAAAGGTTCAGCAGCGGATTGGTGAACAGAATCAGGTGACTACTGCTGAGACTGCCATTAGTAGAATAGTAGTCAGCTGTGTGATGTCGCTGCCCGGTAGTGTCTAGATCCCCTTCAGTTTTGACAATTTTCCCATCATGCCCTCGGTCCACATATAACTGGAGGGGGAATATAAATCTGTGGCGAGCATAGCAAGCCCGCGATGGTACAATGCAGCTAAAATAAAACAAAATAACCGACAGCTTCTGTCAATTACAGATAAAATAAAAAAACGTTGTGAGGGCATCTAACAACTTCCGCCCTCACATAACATCACATCCTGTAATCAAAACTGAAGGGGATCTAGTCTCTACCATCGGTGCCCAGCATCTGGAATGGTGGGAAATCTGTGGGGAACACGCTGGGGAGCAGTGATGGCAGTGACCGCATTTCGCAGGACTGCACACAGGAGAAGCCTGCGTGACATCTGCGAACAAGTGCACACATAAACACCAGCTACTGTAGTCTGTGATCACTGCTGCAATCAGGAATCTGCACAGTGTGATACCCTGAGATTATATAGTTATAGTGTATAGAGATTAAAGCAAGGATGGATCGTTGATAGATCGCAGGGACCGGTTCGGCCACCCCTTCACTGACACATTTTAACAGATCACAGGTAAAGCTAATTACTTCACTTGTGATTCTGCGTGGAGACCTGGAGAACATGCACTGTTGGGGGTCCTTGAGGACCGAGGTTAAAAACCACTGCTCTAGACCTTTCAACTGCTTCCCACGACATTTGCCTTTTAACTGCACCCGTTTTCTACTCATTTTTTTTTCTTTTTTATACTGTGATTTATATTAACCTCCAAATTGGCTTTTTTTTTTTTTTTTGCTGGTTACACATAAAACACAGCAGTTTTCGCCAGGAAACCTTTGCACATACAGTAATCAGATTATACTGTTTTATAATGATATAACAGACGTTTCCCATATTGAGGCTAACGAGAGACGAGAAGCGTTCTCAGAACAATACACTCCCCTGATAGAGTCCTGCAAGTGCGACCGCTCACATTTCACTGTGTAATTTCCAGCAACCACTTTCTCCCGCTGTGTTTTGTCTTTGTTACTATGGAAAGTGAGAGCCGGTGCCAACATTTCTGTCCTCTAAATGCAGCTTAAAGATGATGCCGTGTCTCTGGTGGACGCCATTGCACCTCCAGACTTCATTTTGAATTCGCCGATTGCCAGAGCCGATGGAGAGGTAACAACCCGCAGCATACTGTCCCCCAGTCTATGACGCTACCTTGGGGGTTATTCTGGTTGATTTGCAAGGATGCCACCCATTCGCAAGGGCGACTCGCTCGCAGGGGCTTGGGAATGGGTGGTAACATACATTTGCAGGGCAGGGGGAACCTCCCACATCTTTCGATGGTCCCTGACCATCGAAAGATGTGGAAGGTGCATGCACATAAAAGGGACTTTCAAGTTACTTACATATGCGTGCATGCTGGGAAGTAAATGGGCGGGCAGCTGACAGCCGATGATGTCAGCTGCCCGCCCGCACCCGCGCCATGGCCTTATTAGCATGACAATGCCCAGTGTTGATAATGGAGCCGCCAACCACCCCATGCCCCTCTCCGCCCCTCGCCCGCTGTCTTGGGTGCGTGCACCCTGCGTATGCACAGAAATGCGCACTACAAAAACATTGGTCTCCGCGCGAACGCAGCCCTGCTGCGGCCTTTGTCCAATGTTTGCAGAGCACTTTGGCTGCTTTTGTACATAGAGGCCCCACATTATTTTCTTACATCAGTGCCTCAAGCAAAATGATATCACAGCCCTGATGACCCGGATATTACGGAACCTTTCCAGTTACTGGCTTTATAACTGCAGGGAACAGGGGTTACGCATGGTTCACCCTCCCCTGTTACCCCATCGCTATACGGTAGTCAACTAATGACATCCCGTTTGTTGTTTGGTCTCTGTATAACAACGTAGCTGTATCATATACACTTGCTGATTTCTGAGTAATGGGGCCCATACACCTTACCATGTAATTGCTGCCTGTATTGTTCTCTCTAGTGTCCTCTATCTGTGAACATCCTAACAACTAGAGATTGTGTTTTCCCAGTATCCCAATCAGCTAATGAGATAATTCTATTCATACTGGCTGGCGCCCTCGTTATTGTTTACAACATCAGATCCCAATTATGTTGTCTCCGTAATGATGTGTAACATGTACTCCCCTCGCTTTATAAAAACATAATGACATTGAGAGTCAAGGAGAAATTAAATGTGAGCTTCTGCTGGATCTGCTCCATAGCCTGAAGTACCACTCCACCGTAGAGCGTAGGAAATGGGGGAGGTGCCCATAGGAACCAGTAGGGTCCTAGCTGTCATTCTATGGAATGTTCTTGACCAATAATAGCTACAGTAGAAGCTGATTGGTTACCACTGACCATTTCTCTCCACGCCCTCCTGCATACATGTTGTAAATGTAATTCTGCTCATTTTTTTTTTTTTTTCACAGCTGTACAAGAACCTGTGGTCCGCGGTTCTGCAAGGAGAGAAGGTGCTGCAGCGCCCATCCTGGTGGGCAGAATTCAGCATGAACAAGCCTGTGATTGGCCATCTAAAATCCCAGCTGTGATGTGCAGCGTCCTCTGAGCGTATACGTATGTGCAATGGTGCCACCGTGGTTTGGAGCCATTTCCATTAATAAATCGCTGATCAGTAGCTAATAAGACCAGATAATCAGATGGTATCCTCTGGCAGGTGTCGCGGAGAACCTGGCTAGCTCCGGAGCATTTACGTATCAGATGATTTCCACTAAATGCCCTTTGATTATTTTAGAACATTTGGACACTTTTTAATTAAATGAAATGTACATTTTTCCTGTAAGGAATAATAATGTGTAATGAATACAAATGTATATTTGTTAATTGGTCTATTCATGTAGTGTTGTTCTTTAGAGTGAATAATATGTCGGCATTTTAACGGTGGCCAAAACCATCATGCATGAGGTTATTTGTGATCAGAGGTGAAGCTGCCTTCATCAGTAATTCAATCAAAACGTGTAGACCACATAGATTGGTAGAGCCCATTGATACATGCGTCCTACATGGCTGCTCTGAATTTAAGCAGGGCCGGATTAAGGGGAGGAGGGCTCAGGGGGTCAGTACCCCTGGGCCCACCTCTATCTAGGGCCCCTTGTGGTCAGCATGTATTTTTTTAAAACTATATTTTTTTATTTAGCTAAAGGTTTTGTGCATGGGAGTGGGGTAGTGCTGCAGCTTCACCTATCTGCCAATGTGACAATGATTAATGGTGCTGAGCGCCGAAAGCCAAGGCATACTGACTGAACAAGTGTGCAGTGCATTACTGGGAGATGACTAAGTCCCATGAGACTTTGTACAAGAGGACAGAGGCTGAGAGGCTTGTGCTGAGATAGCAGCGACCTCATCATGGGAAGGTTTTTAATCAGGCTTTCATGTGTGTATGTGTGTGTGTGTGTGTGTGTGTGTATGTATGTATGTATATATGTATGTATGTATATATATATATATATATATATATAAATCCCCCACCCTACAGTTACCCATTTACCAAGTTTATACTGCCTTTACTCTGTGTTTTGACAGTGTAATATTCTCCCGTGCAGTTTGAGGCCAGTAATGACAAGTTGGAGGGGACCCCCCTGTCTAAAGTGACCCAGGCCCCCCAAAGGCTTAATCCGCCCCTCAAATTGATAAGCGCTGTAGTAGTGGTTTCAAATAACTTTACTAGTGCAGATCCTGCAGTACCTTCCACATACACCTATCTTCAAGGCTGCCGGCTCCCGCCCCATGATGTTCCTGCAAAATGGTTGTGCAGTTTGGCAAAAATCCCGATCTGCAGTTTTCGGGGCTTGGTGAATCAGGCCCTTTATACCAATTCCTTTGCAACAAAAATACTAATTTTAAATACTTGATACTCTACAAGCAATTTAAAATGCAGAGATGGAGACTTCCGCTTCCGGGTTTGATGGACAGGGAGCTCAGTCTCTGAACTCCGCTCCCGCCGCAGACACCGCCGCAGTTACACGGCTCCTGGAGCCTCTCCGATCCCCAGACCTGACACCCTCCACCCCCCGCCACTACAAGGTGCCCAGAAATGGAGCGTTCTCCAGCTCCCGCGACCGCTCAGACGCCGCAGCAGCCACTCCAGGAACGGAGACGGGCAGCAGACAATATGGCGCCCGATGAAGTAGGTGAATCACCCCTCCCTGCACATAAAAAACCAGCGGCTGAGGGATCCTCGCCTGGGGAATACATCAGACAAGGTCTGGACACTCCTGTTACCTATAAGGAGGTGGTCGACGCAATAAATGTTACTATGGCACCCCTTCTTAACAGGGCTGTGGAGGACATTACTTCCCAGCTCAAACACCTCACGCAGCGCGTGACCACAGCGGAAAACCAGATAGGGGCAGCAGCCCATGACATATCAAATGCTCAGAGAGATATTCTCAAACTATCCAAAGAGAACTACCAGCTTTGGAACAGGGTTGAAGAATTGGAAAATAGGTCCAGAAGCAGCAACATTAGACTGGTGGGACTGCCTGAGTCAGTAAAGGGCCCTGCACTGGCCCAGTTCGTTCGCAACACCCTCCCCTTGCTCCTAGGCATTGAATCCCAGTGTCAGGAAATGGTTATAGAGAGGGTTCACAGGGTGGGCCCACCACCAACAGACCACGTCCACGTGTCACCCTGTTTAAATGCCTTAACTACCTCCACAAGAGTGAGATATGGGCTGCCTCACGGAAGATAAAAACTTGACTTGGGAAGGACATAAACTTTTCATTTTTCAGGACTTCTCAGCTGAGCTCTCAAAAGCCAGAAAAGCTTTTTCCACCATTTGCTCTGCCTTGGCTTCGGACGGCAGAAAATTTGGGCTGCTCTACCCAGCAAAGCTGCGTATATACAATGGGACATCTTTTAAAGATTTTCTGACCCCCTCCGATGCAGAAGAGTATCTACGTGAACTTTCCAGATCGAGAAGGGAAGATATTTCTGATGCCCCCCCATGAAGGGGTCCCCCTCCTCTCCACGTCAAACACGCTCCCCAGGTTTACAAGGAAACGTGCTTCTAACTGACATCCTTTTTGTCGCCTCATACACTGTCTTTATGGACTGCGCTGTATTGACTGCGGTCCACTGAACAGGTTGACAAGACAGCTGCCTTGTCACAGATCTTTACTTACAGTGGACTTGTCAGCCACCCTAGACTTATGGTTCTCCTTACTACTGTAGGTTATATGTTAACTTGAAAATGCATTGAGATGCTGCTAATCTAATGTAAAGTTGCCTTAAGTTTAATTGTTTAACTGTCTAATTCTTACTTGCTGAGAGCTTACGGAAAAGGGCAAATAGCTAAAAAGGCACTAGCCGGCGAAACCCGTCTTGTATAATTCCTAGCTCCATGACAGGGCACAAAGCCAGAGACCTCATTCACCAATAACTACATCCTTCATATCCTACCCCTCCCAGCCCCCCCCCCCCCTCTTTTTACCCCTCTACCACACATCATGTCATTACTCCCCTAACCCCACCCCCTCTCCCCCAAATAACCCCTACACGCTTAAAACGTTTGGGGACAGAGGTCCGACTATTAGGACGCATAGTCAGTGTCACTGAAACAAGTTGTTGGCGGAGGAGGCTGAGCTACAATGCCGGAATAATTCTTATAATGTTTATTTCAATAAGGTTTACAGTTTATGTAGGAAGTCTCCCCAGAGGCAGTCTTGCCTCTGGACTCTTATTTTTGCTTCTCTTTCCTACCCTTTCCTATTCTCTCCTCCCCCCACTTCCACCCCCCTCCCCCCTTCCTGCCCAGATCTGGTATTTGGGTGCGATTTGAAAGAACTGCTCTCTCTTGCTGTCGCTATAATCTTCGTGGGGTCTCAATACGGAGTTTGGTCGGGCACGAACACAAAACAAATTATGGAGCTGTCAGCGTGGTACACCCATTTTTACCATTGGTAAACCCCATGACTTCTGATCTAAAAGTTGGCACATGGAATGTTGGTGGGATCAATTCATCGATGAAAAGACGTAAACTGTTAATCTACCTAAATAAGAGTGATGTAAATATTGCATTCCTACAAGAGACTCCTCTAGTCTCATCTGAGGTCCCGAAACTACAGATGTTGGGATGGCAGGTATTAACATATTCTTCTTTCACTTCCAGGGCACGTGGTGTGGTCATATTGGCCCGAAGATCTCTCGCACTGGAGCTTGTACAGACGAAAGTGGACGTGGATGGTAGATATGCAATTGCTGTTGTGAGACATTTGGGCAGATTATATACCATGGCGAATATATACGCACCACCCCCATACTCCAAACCCTTCTTCCGCACTCTCATTTCTGTATTAACTCCCTTCATGGAAGACAATCTTATCGTTGGAGGCGACTTTAATATGGTTTCTTCCTCACTCCTGGATAGATCCAATACAAAAAACACCCCCCCCCCTCCCAAAAGTAGGCCTAAATTTACTCATCAAATCAATGAGAGTAGTTGATGTATGGAGATCCATCCATCCGACAGATAAGGACTATACCTGCCAATCAGCTGCCCATGGAACCTTCTCCCGCATAGACTTAGTTTTAGTTTCCCACTCATTATTCCCTTCAATCATAGATTCCCGCATAAACCCTATAATACTTTCAGTCCATTCACTGGTCACTGTTACAATTCACATCCCTACAGAGCAGGGCGCCTCACGTCTATGGAAGTTTCCATACCGCTTCCTGAAATCAAAAAAATTCCAGTCCTTCTTGGAGGCAGCATGGGATGATTTTTGTACTACGAATAGGGAACATCAAATCACTAACCCGGTCCTCTTCTGGATGTCCATGAAATCCGTTATAAGAGGGGCATTAATCTCGTTCACTGCTGCTTCCAACAAAGACTATACAAAAAAGTACCTCCTTCTCCAAAATTCGTTATCAGACCATTTCCTTAGTTACAAACAAGATCCCTCCCCCTGCAAAAAAACAAAAATACTTAACGGCTAAAACACAACTTGAACAATACATCTCCGAAACGGGAGACAGATACCTCTTTGCGGTGAATTATAAATACCACCGATTTGGAAATAAATCAGGCAAACTCCTCACTAGCTTATTGAAGGGAACAGTAAAACCAGCTGTGGTACAACCTCTGAAAACTCTGCAAGGTTCTCTTACAAAAAGCAACAAAGAAATTGCCCAGATAATGCAAAAGTTCTACAAAGAACTTTACTCCTCCTCTTTAAGTCCTCCACCAGACACAGTAACGAACACCATTTCGGGGATGTCAAACATAACTTAACCCCATCTGAGAGAGGAACACACAACCCCGGACAACGCACCCTTGCTAACTTCACCCACTGATTCCCACGCTCATTCTCCCTTATGGGATTCCATAACATATCCCCAGATTATCCCTGCTATGTCAGAATCTCTAACAACTCCAATACTACAAGAGCAGATAGAGTCAGCAATTAAACATCTGAAGCCCAACAAGGCCCCCGGCCCAGATGGGTATTGTAGCGCATTTTACAAATTTTTATCACCAAAAATAAGCCAAACACAAGTATGTAACTCATTCCTAAATAGCTCAACACCCCCTCCACACTTTAACTCAGCAGTCCTTAAAATTCTCCCAAAACCAGGGCGGGATCTATCCCTCCCTGGCTCATATCGACCAATATCGCTCCTTAACCTGGATTATAAAATTTTAGCAAAACTCATAGCCGATAGGCTCAAACCTATGCTCCCTTCAATCATACACCCAGACCAGACGGGGTTCATTGCAGGTCGCCACTCTTCAGTAAATGTCCGCAAAGTCATAGCCGCTCTCGCCCAAGCCAAAAGTTCTACCCAAGATGCCTGCTCTGCAATCCTATCATTGGACGCATAGAAGGCGTTCGATCTCATCGAGTGGCCTCACCTGAACAAGACCCTGACTCGCTTCGGATTCCCTAGATCATTCATCCAACTGCTTAATCTTCTATACCACCACCCTCAGTCACAGATATCATGTAACGGCTTCCTCTCAGCACCCTTTGTTATAGAAAAGGGCACTAGACAGGGCTGCCCTCTTTCGCCCTTATTATTTGCGATAGCCCTGGAGCCATTGGCAATAGCCCTAAGAGCTTCCAAGATATATAGGGCTATCCAGATTGGGCAGACTGAATTAAAAATCTCACGGTTTGCTGACGACATGCTATTATTTGTGTCCGAGCCACAAACGTCTATACAAGAAATATTAACTCTCATAGCGGAGTTTGGAGCGGTGGCTGGCTACAAAATTAATATTACTAAATCCGAATTACTACCGTTACACCTATCCCAAACACTCCTAGCCAACACAATCAACTCCACTTCTTTCAAAGTAACCACCTCCCATTTTAAATATCTGGGTGTGCAAATTTCAGGAGATGTTGACCAGCTGTATAATCTAAAGTACACTACAAACCCACCATAATAAAACTTATCACAAAACTAGAAGGCTGGCAAGACCTTCCATTATCCCTACTCGGCAGAATAGCAGTAGTAAAAACCATCATTTTTCCCAAACTTTTATAAGTGATGCAAATACTCCCCTATACTATTTCACCCTCAGATGAGAAAAGACTGAGACAGGCTGTAACCAAATTTATATGGCAGGGGAAGAAACCTAAAATAGCCTACAATAAACTTACCAAGCATAAGACAGATGGTGGCGCAAACATGCCGGAATTCTCACACTACTCTTCGTCTATTCTCTCGAGATACGCCGCGGATTGGATCCTAGGCCAGAGTACATACACTGACTATGGCTAAGAATCAGATATATTCCATCCCTATTCTTTAAATGCCCTCCTTCATACAAAGAGAAACCTGATCCCCCTCCGAAGTACTAAAACACCCTTTGTTTCACGACACCTACCATTCATGAGTTAAACTCCACAAAAAATTAGGAGGACAACACACTGCCTCGCCTTATGTTACTTTTTGGGGCAACCCATCATTTCCGCCCTCCTTGTCCAACAGACTCTTCCTCCAATGGAAGGAGAAGGGGCTCACCACTGCGAACCAAGTTTTCGACCCAGGAGGACACATACTGACTTTTGCCGCTTTACAATCCATGTTTGATCTCCCAAACTCCCAGTTCTTCATGTTTCTCCAGACACGCCATTATATTCAATCGCTATCTCTCCCACCCCCAACCACCAATAAATCTTCCCACATACAATCACTCTTACACAAATGGACCAAGCTTCCACACAAATTAAAACATGTTTATGACATGCTAACTAGTATACAGGCGAAGCCCCACTCCCTGGCAATATCCGATGCTTGGAGGAAAGATATTCCGTCTATACCTTCACCTGATATATTTCTGTCCAAATATGTACCCTCTTTCAAACTGTTGGGTTCAGCATACTTACAAGAAGTCCATGTGAAAACTATACATAGGGCTTACATGTCTCCATCCGTACGCGCTCACTTTGATCCAACAATTGACGCTGCCTGCTCCAGATGCGGGAGTTCGAGAGCTGACCTCTACCACTGCCTATGGGACTGCCCGGAGATAAGAAGATTCTGGAATAAGGTATACATGTTTATTAACAACCACTTCCATCTCACCCTACGACCCTCTCCTAGTGCTAGCTTATGCCTTGTATTTAATGAATGGTCCTCCCAGACATCAGTAGACCCTTTATTCCCAATGCTTACTATTATGTTTACAGTGGCCAAAAAACTTATTTTAAAGAACTGGACTGTCAAAACTTCCCCGTCTATGGACCAGCTTCATTCCATGATGCTTCAACAAATTTATTTTGACAAAAAAAGCCTCACATTTACTCAAGGCTCGTTACACAAATTCCACAGAAAGTGGGATCCATACCTCAACACCCTAGACCCAGAAGACAGGGACAAAATCACGCAAATGTCATAAATCACAAGCTGGATATTTACCCCTAAGCATCCCCTCATCTCCCCCCAAATGACTCAGACCCCATGATTTAAATAAACACATTCACCATGCTGGTATGAGCCGCTGTAAATGGTGCGCCCGACCTGACTCCAAGACCTCTTCTAGAAACAACTCAGACTATACTATGCGGACCACAGTATGTTAAAACCAATTGTCCTAAACAAGAGACTGAAGATAATAAGTAAATAAGTTATATCATCCCCCCCCCCATCCTCCCTCCACCCCCCTCTCTCCTAATCTTTTTCTTCTTCTTCTATCCCTTATTAATACTAATTAGTTAGATTGCGATATTTGATGGGTAACACAAATGGTTCGACTAATAATGCAGATATTCGAGTTTGCCATGAAAGCAACGGTCAGAACCAAATGTTAATCTCGCGATGCTTATACCCGGGAGGGGTACTGTGTACTCCCTCCCGGCTGTAATTGTGATACCCACAACGTTATGTTTAGATTATGTTATGTTTTGTTTATTTTGTCCATACTCCTCGAATTGCTTCTAATGTACACATTGTTTACATTGCTAAATTTTCGAAAACAATAAAAAAACGTTTATTAAAAAAAAAAAAATGCAGAGATGAGGAATCTGTGTAAACGAGGAAAGACAGAGGTCCAGTATGGGTGAAACACACCATGCCTTGTCTCATTGGTCATTACTAGAGACAGGATTATATGCAACATAAAAAGCTTGAAATATGCATGCAAATATGCATGAAAAATACGTAAAATATGCATGAAAAGTGTTAAAATATGCTACATTAAATAATAAAAAAAAGTTATTTTTTACTTATTTATTTAAAATTCAGCATACAATTAGTTGCAAATAAACCTAAAAAATAGGCTCACAGCATCCGCAGAGGTCTATTGCCGTACACAGTATTTTTTTTCTTCCTGGCTGCTACAGCATACTGCAGCGTCCAAAGCTCTTCTTGCATCAACTACACGGACCCTCATCTCCAGCACCGATAGATCAAATGTCAGCATAGCGTGTGAGGCCGGAACAGTGGAAGGCTTCCTCCCTGCGCTGCATACTCACTGTGACATGGCATTTCCTCCGCAACACTTGACGTCACAACCCTTCAGCCCGCCTCCTCTTCTGCAGAAGTCTGTCTCTTGGTGTAAAGTCCCAGGCCAGGGGCAGGCAAAGGTTCAGGAGCTTCGTAATGGCATCCGCCCCGACTGACTTTTATCAACATGGATTGGCAGCCTAGAGCAGTGTCAGACATATCGTACAACCAAGGTTCCCCACACTGCACACATATTGCCCCAGCCTGCACACTCTACCACTACCTGGCCAGCAGCAGCAGGGCAAAGCAGTGCTGTGACTTGCAGGTGTAAAGGGGGCAGAGCCTAAAATATGCACCATCACTAGATTTCAGGTGAAATATGCAATAACCAGTGAGAATGGGCAAAATATGCAAATGCAGCCAGGGGCTGGCTGGCAACACAAGCAAGTGGCCCATCACCATCATTTCACCACCCTACTCTCTCCCCTCTAGTATGCAGCAAGGATTAAACGATCCCCCCCCCCCCACACACACACACACATACACACACATACAACAGAAATGGGGACAGTGTACGCCGAAGGTACGTTGCAAAAATTTACACTATAATGCCCATTACACATAATGCCACACACCGTAATGCCCATTACACATAATGCCACACAATGTAATGCCCATTACACATAATGCCACACACCGTAATGCCCATTACACATAATACCAACAACTGAATGCTTATAAAACACAATGCCACACGTCGTAATGCCCATTACACATAATGCCAATACCCGTAACATAATAATGCCTATTACATATTATACCATTTAACTGCTACTTACCTATATGCTCATTGTCAGAGGAATATCGCTTGTTGCCAAGGGTTACATGCTTCTTGCCAGAGGTTTCATTCTTGTTGCCATGGGGAGTGATATATTTTTTGCCTGGGGGGAGCCAGGGTACATGCTTGTCGCCAAGGGATTCCATTTAAATAGCGCGCCAGCACTACCCGAATCCGCCCTTACGGGTAGCGCTGGTCACGCTGTTCTCTTCTGACAGACACTAGAGGTATGGCAGTACCTCTAGTGTCTGTCTACACTAAGGCAGGGGCCATTTTTGGAGAGGCCGTCGCCGTACATTTGTACGGCCAGGAAGCCGCTGGGCACAGAGGTGGCTGGTGGCTGTGGTGGTGATCGTTGCTGCAGTGTGTGCAAGATGCCCAGCCAGAACATAGTCATACCGGCCTGGGGAGCATGTGGCACCCTGTCCCCCCGGCCCAGCCCGCCCCTGTCTGAGACATCGCCCTGCCCAATATTATATATTGCTATTGAGGGTGAATCAGAATGACCCCCGTTATACACTGGAAGAACTACTTAAGATTTGGACTAGACTACACTATGTAAAACACATATCACATGCGATTCCTTACACAGGGCGGGATGTGAACTAGACACATTGCGATGTACAAAAATACCTGCCTGCATATACTTTTCTGCCTTGCGATATCGACTACACAGAAGTGCGCATCATAAGGCAAAATAAACACAGTACGATTTGAACTAGACGCAATGCGAGATTTGCACCGTGTTGGCACCTTGACGCTATAAGCTCATTTGCACGCCGCTAAGAAAATTCAAGAAAAAGTTCCAGAGTTCAGGAATCCCTTTCAGGCATAGAAAAGGAGGAAACATCTGCGTCCATTTACTTTTAGGACCTTTTTCTGGTTGAATAGATCCACCGCGCGCACACATGGAGGATCGGTTTCTCTTTTGCACATTTCTGCAAATGCGCCGGGTGCAACCAGCCACAGTGAACAGAGAGTTTGCCAGGCACTGGCTCCAACCAGTGCGGGCGGGGGCCGGCGGCGGGTAGTCGCACCCATGTCAATCTATTCCAGATGTTGACTTACGCCCTGTCGACCTTCAGTGGTCGGCATCATAGGGTCGATGCAATGACTGTATCCCGTATTGACAATACAGCCAAGTAACTCTGGGTTACCTACTTCCTGGCTGCCAGTTCAGTAAGGTACGGGAGGTCTGGGCCACTGACATGGCAGGATGGGGGTGGGGCAGCCGGCGGATGGTCAGTGTGGGGGTGTGGTCAACACGATTGTGTCCTCGTGGCCACACCCCCGCCATGCAAGGTATTTAAGGCATTGCACAGCGGGGGGAGGGGCTACAATTTTCAAATTGTGTAATTTGCTCCCACGGGGGGCTGAGGCTGCCCAGATTCCGGGAGGCTTGCCTACCTTTCCATGGGGCCGGGAGGTTGACCTGATTTCTGGGATCCTCCGGGAGGGTAGGCAGCCCTGTTGCAACTTCATACATTCCTGATCTGATCTTGTGGTAACACTGAGACAATAATGTGAATTATTTGTTTTTCACTATTTCAGATCCCTAGTGAGAACACATGTATCACATAACAGAGTACCAATGATGGTAACCGGAACGTGTTGTACATCTGACAATTGTATGCGACACCTCTATAACCAAGCTGTGCAGTCATTCAAAAATGTCAGGGAGAGAGATACACACGAAAACAAGAAAGAAAAGAAATGACCACGTTCTGCTTTCAATTATACTGCTGGGAAAAATCAAGGCCGCCCTGGTTTATTACAGATGTTATATAAACAATTTCTTCCTCAGTCTGTCAAATTAATGTCACATGAAGCTTTGACCTGTTGGAAAACGGCAAAGTGCTTACTGAGAGATATCCCCATTTAAACATTGCATTTGGACCACTCCTTAAAGTGTCATAAAACATACAGACTACCATAGCAACCGCACAACTGTATTCATTGCACAGACGGAGCTGAGCTGTGGTGCATACAAGTCAGGTTTGATGATTTAAAGGATTTGATGAAAAAAGAGAGAAATATAAAGCAAATGGCTTCATTCTAGTGGTACGCAATTGCCTATGTTCACACAAGTGTGTGAATATCTGCAGACTGAGCCTGTGTCAAGGGTGATTGACAGGAAGGGACAGCTGGGGGGGGGGGCTAATGGAGAGTAGCACTGGGAGCAAAGCGCAAGGGTGTCATGGCTATTTTTTTTTTTGGGGGGGGGGGAGGGATCTGCGATCAGCTGCAATCACGTTTGCAGAGAAAATGGTGTCGCTATGACCATGGGCAGTCTCCATGCTCATAGGGAAACTCAACTCGATGGCTCTGTTGGTCATCTATCTTCTTTTCTGGGCAGAAGCTTAACTTTCTAGTACCGCACCTCAAAGCCTGGTTATTGCCAGGTAGTTGTCGGGTCCTCCTGGGATGAGGTGCAGTGGGAAAGCACCAGACCTTATATCTCAGCGCCGTACATATAGAACACATTGGAACAGTACAGGGTACACAGAACTAGACAGAACACAATTAAAGCACCATTCTTAGTACACAATACAGCTGAGATATAGGGAAGTGAGTGAGAAGAGATGCAGAGATGCGGGTATAGATGGTAGGTGAGTAAGAGAGCTGTAATTGAAATGCAAGAAGAGTGCTGTGAGAACAGGAGGGATGAGGGCCCTGCTCTAAGGAGCTTACGATCTAGAAGGAAGTGGAGACAGACGGGTGACATGAGGTGCAGATAAGGAGACCTGAAGGCAAGAAGTGAGCAGATCAACCAATCCGTCAATTTGACCCGGGATATGAGAAGGGTTAAACCGGTCACCCTTTATATAATAGGCAACCCGGATGTACTGTGAAAGTGCTGGATCCTGGTCTGACCTGGGATCGAGATCCCGGGTCCAACCCGGGCAATTACTATGTGAAAGCTGTACAGAAGACCTTGGTAGGCTTTATTTGAATTCTCACAAAGTTCTGGTATTAACTCAAGTTCTAATTCAATTCAATCTATGCAAGTGAAGCGTTGGTCCTAGAGGTAACTTTAGCCAAAGTGGTATTGTGGGCCACGAGTTCCCTAAAAGTGCCTTTTGTGGCCACCTGTAGTGCTGTATAAGGTTCCCCATACTTTCTCACACATGACATGCACTGGTGATGAATGCAATGGTCTCATTGGAAGCATCTGGCTGTGTTCAGTGGACTTCGGTTAGGACCACCAACCATCACTGGCTTGCCAACAACTGAGAACCCTCTACAGTTTCTTACCATGCTGTCCGACTTCTCATTTTTAACGTCCTGTCATTAGGCATGTCTTCATTTTTCCAAGTGGACATACATACAGTATATGCATGGCAACTCCTTTCTGTACCGGAGTGGTATCTGTTGCACATTAGTAGTTGGTGAAGGCTGATTTAGGGCATGAACGGCTACAGAATGTCTTCACCAGCTCCTCACTAAAAAAGGTAAGGAATTTTGGGGTAGATTTATTAAGGTCGGGGAAGTGATAAAGTGTCTGGTTTTTCTCAGCTCCTACTGTACCTGTCATTTTTCAAACCAAGCCGGTAACTTCACAGTTAAGGTGCCCATACACTAGTAAGATTTATCTTCAGATCTGGCTGGTTGGAACAAAAACATGGTTATGGATGAGTGACAGTTTGTCAGTTTTCCAGCATTTCCAAGCAAATGGTCAACTGTCATTTGCTCTCATCCATAACCATGTTTTTGTTCCAACCAGCCAGGTCTGAAGATAAGTCTGCGTGTGTATGGCCACCTTTAGGAGCTGATTGGCCGGTGATAAAAACCAGACACTTTGGAGGTTATTCTATTTCACTCTTTCTGACAAAATCCTTCTTAGATGGACAAAACTATGTGCACTGCAGGTGGGGCAGATGTAACGTGCAGAGAGAATTAGATTTGGGTGGGGTTTTACTTCAAAGTGAGATCTATATTGCAGTGTAAACATAAAGCAGCCAGTATTTACCCTGCACAGAAACAAAATAACTCACCCAAATCTAATTCTCTCTGCACATTTTACATCTGCCCCCCTGCAGTGCATATGGTTTTGTCCATCTAAGAAGGATTTTGTCAGAAAGAGTGAAGTAGAATAAGGCCCTTTGGGGCAGATGTATTAAGCTTTAGCAAGAGATAAATGCAAGGGTGATAAAGAGAGATAAACATCCAGCCAATCAGCTTCTTACTGACTTTTTTCAAACACAGCCTGTAACATGGCAGTTAGCAGGTGATTGGCTGGACGTTTATCTCTCCTTATCACCCTTGCATTTATCTCTTGTTAAAGCTTAATACATCTGCCCCATTATCACTTCACCAGGCTTAATAAATCTGCCCCTTTATTACAATGCATTGATATGACACTCAGGCAGAGGCGTAGGGAGGGCGGAGCCACCGGAGCTCATGCTCCGGGCGGCGATTGGTTGACTGGCGCCACCGGCCCGCCCCCCCTCCGCAAATGATCCCGGCGCCTGCTGCCTCCTGCCCTGCCTGCTCGCCCGGTCCCTGCCGCCAAGCGTCACGGGCGGTGAGGCCGGGCGGCGGGCTGACACGTCGGACTCGTACCGGCGGTACCCCTAGGCTATGTCCTCCGGCTGTCACTGAATTGCTGCTGCTGCTCGGTCCGGCTTCCGGGCAGCGCAGGCAGCGTAGCACTACTAGCAGCACTATCTGTCACTGAGTGACACATTGTACAGACCCCTCCCAGTCACTCCCAGCGGCAGCCAGAGTCACCTGTCTCTGACCCCCTCCCAGGCTACAGCAGCGTCACTCATCAGCCTTCCCAAGCGCTGGCTGTAGCCTGGAGGAGGAGAAGGTGCCTTGCTGGCTGCCGCCCGACGCCCGTGCCTTATCCTGTTGTTGAAGGTGGAGTGTTTTTAATTTCTATTAAAGCTAAAAAAGTTCTTACAATAAACATGCTTAATAATATGCTTTTTTTTTTTTTTTGGTGGATTCGTGGAGCCCGAGGGGGTGGGGGGGGGGGGGGGGGGGGAGAGAGTGTCTTATATAGTGCAGCAGATTCCATTACAGTGTCTTATATAGCGCAGCAGATTCCATTACAGTGTCTTATATAGTGCAGCAGATTCCGTTACAGTGTCTTATATAGCGCAGCAGATTCCATTACAGTGTCTTATATAGCGCAGCAGATTCCGTTACAGTGTCTTATATAGCGCAGCAGATTCCGTTACAGTGTCTTATATAGCGCAGCAGATTCCGTTGCAGCGTCTTATATAGTGCAGCAGATTCTGTTACAGTGTCTTATATAGCGCAGCAGATTCCGTTACAGCGTCTTATATAGCGCAGCAGATTCCATTACAGTGTCTTATATAGCGCAGCAGATTCCATTACAGTGTCTTATATAGCGCAGCAGATTCCGTTACAGTGTCTTATATAGCGCAGCAGATTCCGATTCCGAAATATGCCCTTGCTCCAGGCACCATGACACCTAGCTACACCGCTGCACTCAGGATAGTTCTAATACACTGGAGCCGACAGGACAGAACAGGACAAGATGAATACCATTTATATATACAGTAGGAGACTATTGAGTATCTAATTTTGCTGAAGGAAAATGTCTACCCAACTAGAAAAGTGTCCATCATGGATATTGGACCACTGCCACTTAGAGGCGGTGGGGTTACAGTATGTTAGTTCATTTAGCTCTAGGCTGTTGCTTTGTCTCTACAATAAAATCTCCTGGTTCCTTCATTTACCTTTCTGGGTGCTAGCAATGTTCTTCACACTGAGTACAGACGTGCCATTTAAGTGACCCAGGGGTAGATGTATGAAGTAGTGATAAGGGAGGAGAAGTGATAAAGTGCCTAGTACTTTATCACCGGCCAATCAGCTCCTGACTGTTCCTTTTTAAATCCAGTCTGTAACTTAACAGTCAGGAGCTGATTTGCCGGTGATAAAGTACCAGGCACTTTATCACTTCTCCTCCCTTATCACTGCTTCATACATCTACCCCAAATGTTCATTTAAGGCATGTGCTGAATTACCAAGTGGACCTCAGGTTTAGGGGGGTATTCAATGTCAGGGGTACGGCTGTCGAGCAAGCTCGACAGCCGTGCCCCTGTCCCATTCTCGCTTTGCTCGACTGGAGCTCGGCAGACGGGATTCAATGTCCCGGCCACCAAGCGGCGAGAAAGGGGCGTGGCCGCGAGTTGAGGGCAGAAATAGACGAGCTCCGGCCAGGAGCTCGCCTATTTCCGGCCTTTCTCGGCAGAACGAGCCCGACAGCTTGTGATGTCGGGCTCGTTCTGCGGAGAAACCCTGTTCAATGCTGTCGTGGAAGACAGCATTGAATAGGGCCCCGCAGCCATCTCCCCTGTTGGGAGATGGCTGCGGAGCACGACAGTAATTGAATACCCCCCTTAGAGTTTATTTCTGTTGCCGCTTTAAATCCATTGGTTGCTAACTAGTAAATACTAGTGACCTGCCCCGGCTTCGCACGGGAAGCACTAATTATCTATAGCCAGATTACTTCGGATTTTTGTAGTTGGTTGTTAGATTTGGGAATAACTTGTAGACAACGGCTTGAATATTCAGTTACATTTGACAGAAGTTCGGCGGGAACGAAATCTAATTCATGGCGCGATCAATTAATTGCCAAAAAAAAAACACAAACAAAAAAATTCTGTTGATCCGATCGCTACCAAACTTCACAGGATCACCCGCTGGGCTAATCTGAAGATTGCCTGAAATTTTCATCATAATCGCTCACGCCGTTTTGGGTCCATAGAGAACACATACTGTACATACATACTGTACATACACACATCTATTTTTATATATATATATAGATAATCCCAAAAGTCCAACCTCCTACTACAGTAACATTGGGGCAGATGTATTAAGCCTGGCGAAGAGATAAAATGGAGATAAAGTGGAAGGAGATAATGCACCAGCCAATCAGCTGTGTTTGAAATATGATAGTTGGGAGTTGATTGGCTGGTGCGTTATCTCCTTCCAGTTTATCTCCAGTTTATCTCTTCGTCTGCCCCATTGCTCCTTTTGATAATAGTACATTCAGAGGTTGGAAAAGTAGTCCCCCAAAGTAGGCATAACATTGGCGCACAATGTACAACTGCTTGTATTCACCAAAATTCTGTTTCCTTTTGCAGATATGTTATAAATATGTAACAACCTTTTGTTTCTCCATCTGGTTAATGCTAACTTATGAAATGACATCCAAGCTCTTAGATTTCCATTACAAACTTGGAAACAAGTGGAATTGTCAGTGAAATGATTTACCCCAATGTCAGTGCTAGAACTGTTTATGCTGTTTTTATAACATTCAGATAAAACAGCTTGTGGTATACTGTATCTTCAGCCGCAAAGCTCCAAAAATAGGTTCCCGAAAGCTGGAGCTAAATATTAAAGTAAACAAGTGACAGCGGGACTGTCCCTGGGCCGGACGTAGTAGCTGATTTCAGAAATGTTCTAATGAAGCTGCCTCTGGGATTTGTACAGAGACTCCCACTGATGTCATCTATGACCTAATGCTGTCAGAGCCTTGACAAATGTGTACACGGTCCCTGGGCAGACGCGTCCCTAAAACAGACAAGTCACACCTGCATTATTTGCAGCCCCCCCCTCTGTTACCTCCCACAAACAGTCACCATCTGTCACTGAGGGCGAGATGTACTAAGCCTTGAAAAGTGATCAAATGCAGAGTGATAAACCACCAACCAATTAGCTCCTACCTGTCATATTTCCAACACAGCCTGTGACATGGCAGTTAGGAGCTGATTGGTTGGCGCATAAATGAATGAAATGCGGTGAATAAAAAATAATTCAGCCCAACGAACATTTGCCCTGCACTCACCACTGAATCAGGCCCACTGTTACTGTCCAAAAGGTCTTAAAAATACATGATCTTCTAAAGAAAGTGACTTTGGGTCCAGAATGGGGAAGCCAGGAGCTCAGAGCAACCATAAATCTGCATGCATATGCTGAGGGAAGGGGGCCCAATCGGGTCATTGACCCATTAGCAGGTAGGTGTGTGCTGCTGCTGGGGGGGGGGGGGGGGGGGCACAGTAACACTCCCCACTCGACTTTAGTGTTTTTTCACACACACCCTTTGGGGTGCATGGCCTAATTGGTTTAGGCCATGCCCCCATAATGTTACCAGGCTCTGGCATACCTCTCAGTGGCCCTGCATGTGCTGGTGGTTACTGAGATAAAGACAACCAGATTCCAAACGTTCAGCAGCTCCTGGAAATGGTAAATACCAAGATTTGTTTTATCCGAGTAGCTCATTGGTCCAATGTGTTTCATCCCTTTCCATGGAATTTATTAGGTGATTTTATGGGCCCAATTCAGACCTGCTCGCTAGGCTGTGTATTTTCGGGACTGATTCGGCACTTTATACGTGTAATTTCCAGTGGTCTTTTACTATTTTGTCATTTTCTAAATAATATCAGCCAATTGGATGCCACCATGACCGGTTTGAAATAAGACACTGGGTATAGTTCAGCAAGGAAGTGTCAGACCAGTGGGTCACACCAGACAGGAGTAGTGAGCTCAGAATGGTGAAGCAGTCAGCTTATAAACCTTTCACACCAGACAATGCAGGGACTTACCCAGGAATACAGTCCCGGGATCATGCAGGGACATTCCCGGGTTGGCCTCTTTCACACCAGCCTAGTCCCTGCATTTTCTGATGTGAAGGGGGTAGTGGGCGCTGTGACCAGGAGCTGTGTACTGTACCTCCTGGATGCTGTTCGAGGACAGCACTCCCTGCCAGACCTGGGATGCCTCCTCCGATCCCCCCATTTTATAATGCAGCGGCCAGCAGGGAGATGGGGGTTACCATAAGGGCATGCAGCACTTGCTTCCTGCACCGCAGCCAGGACAGGAAAGCCGGGTAAGTACCTTTCACATCAGCCTGTATCCCGGGCTGGTCCCGAGAGCAATCCTGTTAGCTAGCAAATTGTCCCGGGACCCTTTCATACCAGCGCTAGTCCCGGGTCGTTCCCGGGAAAATAGGCTGGTGTAAAAGGGGTATTACAGGCACAAGGTCAGGGCAGGTTACAGTTATTAGGTTCAAAGACCAGGCTACTAATCGTAGCACAGTATGTAAACATTAAAACCCACATAACACAGGTTTTCATATTTATTCTTTGTAACTGCAGCCAATGGCAGCCACAAAGCAGGTACGTCATCTAATTATTCTTGATTATGGAATATTATGCTGCGTTACTTTATTATATGATGTTAAGTGTACGTCATCTAATTATTCTTGATTATTATAATTGCTGCGTTACTTTATTATATGATGTTAAGTGTAAAGAGATTTGTGTTGCAAATGAGTCCTGTTATTGTGTCTGCTCATAAAACAAATAATGTAAGTATCTACTATGTAGCGTGTTCCATTTGTACCTTGGCTGAAGGGGATTTGTTTAGATGTCTTTCCCAGACTGAGTCACAGATGTTTGTACAGCTGAGTTAGGAAACAGCTGCACAGAAGAACTTGTGCTGCCCGATTATGGTTTCCAGGACTTAACCATTTATGCAGCGATGTCCGAAATCACCAAGTGGTTCTTTACCAGCATGGGGGACGTATCATGCATTTAGACTGTGATACATACCGCTCCTACTTGCATGCATGCCAGAATTTTAATGCATAGTTACCTCCCCTCCTGCATTCTGCAGGGGACTCCCTGAAATAGCAGCAATCTCCCTCTCTCCCTCATTAGTCTAGCAATCTCCCTCATTCCACCTAGCCCGTATTACACTGTTGTTTTTTTTAGGGGGGGAAAGGAATGAGAGACAGATACATTTACATTGAATCATCAGCGCCATTTCCCAGCACTTTACCAAGTATAGTAGCTCTTACTAACTGCTTTGGGCTCATCTACATTTGGCTATAAGTCATTTAAAAAGATTCCTCTCAGATGTAGCAGTACACACCCACGCTTCTAGGTGCCACGTTCACAAGCTCTCCATATATGGAACTAGACACACCCTTTAAGTGGCGCATGACACGCCCCCTCAATGGGGTGCTGTGCAAAATTCTACTACCAACTATAATCTCCCAGAAACTAGTTTTCAAAAGTAGGCAAGTATGTTTTAATGACAGTACACATAAATAACTATCTACCGGGACAGCTCTCCTGATGTACACCTGTCTCAGAGAAGTGCTGACTTCCAGTCTGTATGCACTGCTGACAAATCTGCAGCAAATGTTTCCAGCACCTTGATGAATCCATGGGATTCTGATTACCGCCCATCCTCTTGAAAGTGGATCAAATTATGACAACAATAGTAATGGCTTATAAAATGATTGCGAGAGCTGCTGCCACATCATGCAGTGTAAGGGACAGAGATGCACATGACCAGTGGGAGCAGCTTCTTCTACCAAATTTGCTGCATATGTGGATGTGAATCCTAAATCAGTGCACTAGACCAGAGAGTAGCTACTAGGAAGAAGAGACAGGAGACGAGCGAAGACAATAAATAACCACAGAACTTCCTTTGTTTAAACATAAATTAGTATGAAACAAGATTTTTTTACAGTACATAAACTTTATTTGTACAGCACAAATATATACATTACAAGCAATACAACAGTATATTACCTGCAACTGGCATTGGCGAGGAACCATTTGTCTTTTTACAAAATCATTATTTTTGTGCAAGTATAAGGCATTAATTCTATAAGAATCATGTGAAATATTCCAGAACGACTGGATTGTGATGTCATTTCTCAATGCCTACAGTCAGAGATATATTTTTTCATCTAAAGTTAAATCCATCACCCAAAACACAAAAAGCATAAAATCATCAAAGAAATCATCACTCTAAAGTACCTGTCTCTTCCCACCTAGAGTGCTGAACAATATAAACGTCCCAGGCATTGAGGCCTCCAGAGAACCAGAAGTAGCAAACTATTGTATATTATAAAACGCTAACAAATAAATGGCTGGGTCAGAATGCTTGCATTAAATGCCACAGGTTCACTTATATATCTATATGAAAGTGTGTCTATTACCTGCAGGCAGCAGCGGCAGCCATTTTGTGAGGTGACCAATATTATTGAGGTTGTAGCCTATCCAGACAAGTGATAAGTGGCTTTGCTACATTGGTACAGTGAATGGTTTTGAATTGGGAATAAAGTACAAAAAAAGAGCAAGCAACTTTATTTATCATCCGCAACCAGTTTTAATTATCTAAGACTCATTGATAATTGGGCTCTTTGGAAAAGGCTAAAGAACCACCCAATCACGTCCTAACAGTCATTTTTAAAACTCAGGGGTAGATTTATTAAGCTCGGTGAAGTGATAACGTGTCTGGTTTTTATCACCGGCCAATAAGCTCCTACCTATCATTTTTCAAACCAAGCTTTTAACGTCACAGTTAGGAGCTGATTGGCCTGTGTTAAAAACCAGACACTTTATCACTTCGCCGAGCTTAATAAATCTGACCCTCAGTCAGTAACAAGACAATGAGGAAATGATTGTCTGGTACTTTATCTCTCTTCAAGGTTTACTACATCTCCTCCACCGTACCAACCAATCAGCTCCTAACTGACATGATACAGGCTGCATTTGAAAATGACAGGAGCTGGTTGGTTGGAACTAAACTCATTGATAAATGGGCCCCTTGTCGAGGGATAAAGTGGAGAGAGAGAGAGAGCGTAACAACTTTATTGGTACTATCTGTCTCCACTTTATCTCTCTCCAAGCTTTGCTAAATTTTCCCTTAAATCTCAATGGTCCCACCTGAGACATAAAATGGGTTTACCCAGGTGCACAGCTACTCCCAGCTCAGCACCAGGCCCTGCGTCCACAAAATGGCTGTGTGCATTATGTGCACCCAGTGTTTCAGACTGGGCCAATCTCTATATATGTAACCCTATTGCATAACAAGATCTGCCTTCTGTCTCTATGGAATAGCACAGATATTAGCAGTGCTAATATATATATATATATATATATATATATATATATATATATATATATAATCCAAAAGACCGGCACTCAGGTCTTGTGAGTGGATGCCCCAGAGTACTGGCTCCGGTGCCCTCTGGCAAGAGGGGATGAGGCCTCAGCAGTATTTAGAACAAGGAATAAGCGGCACTCGGAGACTTCAAAGGCTGGTGAAACGTAGAGGATGTTTAATCCTTGTGCAGATGGATTAAACATCCTCTACGTTTCACCAGCCTTTGAAGTCTCTGAGTGCCGCTTATTCCTCGTTCTATATATATATATATATATATATATATATATGGAAGTATGGAAGCCGGCACTCAGGGTCTTGTACAAATAAGGAACGGAGACTGCTGTGTCTCCGTTCCTTATTTGTACAAGACCCTGAGTCCCGGCTTCCATACTTCCATATACTGGTCGTGTTGCACGACGATTCTTGGCACCTGGGCACCCAAGCCTGGCTGAAGGCTTCCGGGAATGCCTGCAGCTCCTGCACTATATATATATATATATATATATATATATATATATATATATATATATATATAGACATTGGATGGGCTCTGCACACACTAAATTAACTGATAATAAATAGTGGAGATTTTGTTCATGAATTGATCAATGCATTTAAGCCTGCAGCCCCCGTCAAGGGACCCCACTGTTCTGCAGGTCCTACCACTATCGCTGAAAATGGCTGCAATACACATAGCTATCACATCAATGTTTGATACCAGGCATGCTATCAGGTCTGAAGCTCACAGCAGACTTTGCTTTTATAGGTGAGCAGCTACCAACACACCTGTCACTAATCATCTAGGGAAATGGCTAACATAAGCTATGTTAGCCATTTCCCTAGATGATTAGTGACAGGTGTGTTGGTAGCTGCTCACCTATAAAAGCAAAGTCTGCTGTGAGCTTCAGACCTGATAGCATGCCTGGTATCAAACATTGATGTGATAGCTATGTGTATTGCAGCCATTTTCAGCGATAGTGGTAGGACCTGCAGAACAGTGGGGTCCCTTGACGGGGGCTGCAGGCTTAAATGCATTGATCAATTCATGAACAAAATCTCCACTATTTATTATCAGTTAATTTAGTGTGTGCAGAGCCCATCCAATGTCTGTTTAAACAATGTGGTCACAAGCCATAGGGCACCCCAAAACTAGGAAAGGTGAGTGCCGATGTTAAGTGTATATATTATATATATATATATATATAAAATATGTAAGAGTAAATTCTACATAGTACATCTCCTAAACACTCCTATGTTACAGTACTACATCATCTAAACACTTATACATCAGTCTAAGCAATATAACAATGATTTATTCTTATTAATATTTATGTTAGTTTTTAATCTGTGATATTGGCCGGTCAGTTGATGTTAATGTAAGACCTGCAATAAAAGCTTTGCAGAAGAATATATATATATATATATATATATATATATATATATATATATATATATATATATATATATATATATATATAGCTGTACATCATGGAAATATTTATTTAACATCTATACAATAATGTATTTTTACTGTTTTTTTACTTGCTCCCTTCTTGTTTACAAAAAACACATTTATTGCAGTATATTGTTTCTGCAAATATATAACATCTATAACTAGGGGCCTGATTCAGCAAGTATTGCTAAGCAGCAGTCATCCACTGCTGAGCGAGCCCTGAAACGCTGCCCGGCCGACCATCTGCTCCTCCCCCCTGGACCGCTATCTGCTCCTCCCCCCTGGACCGCTATCTGCTCCTCCCCCCTGGACCGCTATCTGCTCCTCCCCCCTGGACCGCTGTCTGCTCCTCCCCCCTGGACCGCTGTCTGCTCCTCCCCCCTGGACCGCTGTCTGCTCCTCCCCCCTGGACCGCCAAATCCACTCAATACCATGTGAGGGGATGTACGCACACATGTCCCCTTGCATACGGCCAAAGGGGATACATCATTCCATGGTCGGCATCCATCAAATGATTTCAATATTGACTGACTTTTATTCCTGTCGGTATCCGCCCAAGAGGGGGGTGGTCACTGACGCCATGTGGCGTCAGCCGTTCGCCCCTAGCAGGCATTGGCCAGTCCAGGGGAATGGCCAGCGTTTTCATAGGGACGCCCATAAAATGCTATGTGTTCCACTCCCCTACCCGTACAAACGGCCCTGCACATGCGCAAAGACGCGCATGCGCAGAGCCGCACCGTCTGTCCCGGCGCGAATACGCTGAGGACCGAGTGGTGATGAATCAGGCCCTAAGTGTTTACATAACAATTGTACCTGTTGTGGAAAATAAAGAGTATATATGTAAAGGTAAATGTAAATTCACTGTGTACTGTAATTTAATAAGATTTTAAGTGTGTTGGCAATTCGTTTTGTGCTTTGTTGTGTGTGTGTATATATCAGACCATATGATCTATTCGCCTAAGGAAACTCACGTGCAGCAGATTTTTATCATCAGAGATCCTTAGTTGTCTTAGTACCTTTTATTTTATTATTAGATACCTGTTGGCTTGACCTGCAAGTTCTGAAGTATAGCACAGACATGGCTCGGACATTTATAATCCACATGGACACATACAATCGCTGACCAGCCTGAAAGGGAGGTCATTCTCGTTTTGTGCCCAGCGTTACATATCTTGCGTATAAAATACTGAATATTTGGCACCAGGAGGCTTCGGGAGAAATCACGTTGTACGATTTCCAGGAGAGTACGACTTGTTCTCCTCTCGCTGCGGTGATTCTGCCAGGACGTGTTGTTCGGTGGACAATGGCCTTCTAGAGCTGTAATGTTCTGACTAGTACATTAGTTAGTTGTTTATTTTTGATCTACTTAGAGACATCGGGTTCTAAGTTGAATAACAGGTCGTCGTTCCCTCTTCGAACTTCAAGTAGTAAAGGGGATTCGTGCATCACCGCCTCCTGCAGATCACTAGAGGTCAACAGTGGTCGCCCGTTCACCTTCACGATAATGTCACCGTCCTTGATTCCACCTCTGCAAATGCATTAACGGAACATAATTATACTCAGCCTGTGACTGTTGCTTGCTTCCTCTTTTGTGCTATGATGTGGTTCAATCCCAGCCGAATTTCCTGGCCAGATGAAAAATCAGCAATAATTTGCCAATTAGTATTCAATCATGGGCGTTTTCCATGCCGTTTCACTTTTTTGTTAGCGAATTTGGATGGGCAGAAATGGCCGTAATAACTTGCGAAAACGTCCGCAAATTTGTCAAAATACATACATTTGCGGCAATTTCGCAGATCCACAAGGTTTTACGCTGCTGCTGGATTTTTCGCCCAGGCAAATTTGCAGATAATTTCAGAAAATTGCAGATATTTCACCTGGCAAAAAATTCCCCTGGAATTCAATACCCCACTAAAGGTACTCAACACCGTATTGTTGGATGAATGGATGGTACTGGGGCTGTACTGGTGCTTTTGCGTGTAAGATAAAGTTGCCATAGGCAACGGGCATGTATGGGATGGGAATGGAATAAATGCTGATAACAATATTCATAACCAAAAAAAAACTACATGTAAGCACTGCGCTTCTTATTTAAGTTACATAAGCAGAATGGCTGAATCAATTGAGTCATGCGATGTATTGTTGCTAATTAAAGATAATAATGAGAATAAAAATAAACACAGTTATAAACCACATTAAAAATACCAAAAAATATGAAACAATGTAAAAACAAGGGGCCTCCTAGAAAATAATAATCAAAGTATGGTATACTCTTATTATCACTTATGGAAAATGTCTAGTCGAATAAAAGATATTCAGTAAATGGTCTTTGTATATTGCTCAAACATAGATCTAAAATGAATATCCTTTATATTGTGCCCAGTGGCAAAGAACTTATAAATATTTGTATCCATGTAAATGGTAATCCAATGAGATGTTAAGGGAGTGGCACTAAGGTAAATTTTAGCGTGGTGGTATAGTCACTAAAAGTATGTTATATTTTTGCCCTGGTCTTCCAAAAAGACGGTGACCAAAGATCTTTTGTCAGGGGAGCAGCACCCTTGTCAAAGTGGAAGCCGATGAATGCTCGCGTCTGCCTGGGAGATGGTTTACCCACAGGGGTAAAATAGCTCATCGCACTGGTTGGCTCCTCCTTCTTGTCCCGGCACGATGGATGGCGGAAAGCTTGTTATGTGTAATGTTGGCTCTCCGTACACAGATGACAGCTGAATGGGGATGGTCGGGTAGAATAAGTGACGCGAATAAGTGACGCGTTTCGCTCCACTTGGAATGAAACGCATCAGTTCATTCTACCAGACCATCCCCATTCAGCTGCCGGGACAAGAAGGAGAAGCCGACCAGTGCAGTGAGCTATTCTACCCCTGTGGTTAGACCATCTCCCAGGCAGACGCAAGCATTCATCTGCCACTCAGCTTCCAGCTTCGTCGAGGACCTGGTTGTACACCGTGGCTGCAAGTTTAGGATGAGTGCTCACATCTGGACAAAGACGGAGCCTCCGACTGGGGGCAGCTGATGGGAAGTCTCCGGTTATATATTTCTATGTTCATTGCCAATGGGCACAATATAAAGGATAATTATATATATATATATATATATATATATATATATATATATATATATATATATATATATATATATATATATATATATATATATATAAAACAAAAAGGTACCTAAACGTCCGCGCCTCAGTGGTAAACAGCAGCAACTCTGAGAGTCCCCTGTTACCCGTGACCCAGAACAGATAGAAATACAGAGCAGAAACAGAGTGCGCTAAGAGTGAAAGTACACAATTTTTCCTCAATTTATAAAATATTTAATAAAAGCCAACAACACGGCTCATAAAAGATACATAATTCACACGGTCATTTAGTGGAATCAATTGACAAAGTGTATGATGATTCAATACAACAGCAGGCTCAACGTGTTTCGTCAACTACGTGACTTCATCAGGGGCATTTGATGACTTGATTTACACAGATGCAGTTGCACTGAAAATGACAATAAAATATATCAAAAACACATACATGTTTTTTTATATATTTTTTTGTCATTTTCAGTGCAACTGCATCTGTGTAAATCAAGTCATCAAATGCCCCTGATGAAGTCACGTAGTTGACGAAACACGTTGAGCCTGCTGTTGTATTGAATCATCATACACTTTGTCAATTGATTCCACTAAATGACCGTGTGAATTATGTATCTTTTATGAGCCGTGTTGTTGGCTTTTATTAAATATTTTATAAATTGAGGAAAAATGGTGTACTTTCACTCTTAGCGCACTCTGTTTCTGCTCTGTATTTATATATATATATATATATATACTAGGTGATTCATCGCGCCCTACGGGCGCTCTTCACACCGTCGTAAGGGGCTGCGCCCCCTTAATTTGTGAACGTTTGTATATGAGAAATATGGTTAGAATTGTATGAAAGATGCCCTGTATTGCAACTTAGGTGTCCGCGAATCGCGGGAGGGGGGGTCGCGGAGGGTGCCGCGAATTGCAGGAGGGGGGGTCGCGGGGGGTGCCGCGAATTGCAGGAGGGGGGGGTTGTGGGGGGGGTGGATGCTGCGAATCGCGGGAGGGGAGGGATTGCAGAGAATCGCGGGAGGGGGGTCGCGGGGTGGGTTGCCGCAAATCGCGGGAGGGGGGTTACGGGGGGCGGGGGTTGCGGTGAATCATGGTAGGGGGGGTCGCGGGGGATGTGCCGTGAATCACGGGAGGGGGGGTCACGGGGTGGGGTGCCGAGAATCGCGGGGGGGGGGGGTGTGTGTGTGCCGTGAATCGCGGGAGTGGGGGTTGCGGGGGGTGGGGGGGTGTGACGCGAATCGCGAATATGAAAACATTCAAAAAATGAAAAAAAAAAAACTTCAAAAACTCATGTCAACCTTTTTCATTGTCGACCATAGCCATGTCAGTGTTTTCCATGTGCAATTTAATTCTGGAGCTGCCACGAATCACGGGGGGTGCCGCGAATTGCGGGAGGGGGGGTCGCGGGGTTGGGTGCCGCGAATCGCGGGAGGGTGGGGTTTACAGGGGTTCCGGTGGGGGGTTACCGCGAATTGCGGGAGGTGGGGGGTTACGGGGGGTGCCGCGAATCGCGGGAGGGGGGTTTGCGGGGGGTGTGACGCGAATCGCCACAAGAAAAACTCAACACAGAAAGGTCAACACATGTAAATGTTGACATAACTGTGCCACTTCATTGGTGTCCATGTTGACACATGACAATGAATATGAAAACATTCAAAAAATGAAATAAATCTTCAAAAACTCATGTCAACCTTTTTCATTGTCGACCATAGCCGTGCCAGTGTTTTGCATGTGCCATTTAATCCTGGGGCCGCCGCGATTTGCGGGGGGTGCCGCGATTTGCGGGAGGGGGTCGCAGGGGGGGTGCCGCCAATCGTGCAAGGGGGGGTCGCGCGGGGGTCCTTTTTGCCGCGAATCGCGGGAGGGAGGTCGCGGGGGGTGTTTCTCCGCGAATCGGGGGGGGGGTCACGGTTTGCCGCGATTCGCGGGAGGGGGGGGTCGCGGGGTGGTGGTTATGCCGCGAATTGCGGGAGGGGTCGTGGGGGGTTCTTTTTGCAGCGAATCGCGGGAGGGGGGGGTCGCAGGGGTGTTTTTGCTGCGAATCGCGGTAGGGGGGGTCGCGGGTATTTTTGACGCGAATCGCGGGAGGGGGGGGGGCGCGCGCGGGGGGGGGAGGTTTTGCCGCAAATCGCGGGAGGGGGGCGCTCACCTGGTGGCTGTGGAGTAGCAGTGCTGGGCAACATGGGAAGGCAGTGGGTGTCTGGCACTGTCTGTGGGCTCACTGGGCTGGTTCTCTGTCACATACCTCCCAACATGACCCTCTCCAGGAGGGACACAATGCTCTGTTTCTAGACTTCCCCTTAATGTATGATTGCCATCACCTGTTTTAAACAGGTTAATTTCTCAGAAAGGTGTTCAGCACAGATGAAGGCAATCACACATTAAGAGGAAAGTCCAGGAACAGAGCGTTATAGACACAGACACCCACTTTGAGTGACAGATGTAGCCAAATATATAGGAGATATATATATAGAGAGAGAGAGAGAGAGTTGAGTAATCTATAAAGACCATTTACTGAATAACTTTTATTCAATTAGACATTTTCCATCGTTGATCATAAGAGTATACAATACTTTGATTATTATTTTCTAGGTGGCCCCTTGTTTTTACCTTGTGTCATTTTCTTGTATTTTTAATGTGGTTTATAACTGTGTTTATTTTTATTCTCATTATTATCTTTAATCAGCAACAATACATTTACTAAGTTGCTTTCTAAACATATTATGTGACTCAGAATTCAGCTATTCTGCATATGTGACTTAAATAAGAAGCGCGGTGCTTACATGTAGTTTGTTTTGGTTAAATTGTACGAGAAGTCTGCCAAATGTGGGGACTCCGAGGCTGCTATGGGTGTGTATGCACACACATACCAGAGGACTGCAGCTGTTACTATAGATTCTATAAAGGTCTAATAAAATATTAGAGCCAGACCCCCTTTTTGTCCTTCATTGTTTTATAATAGTTATAATGACTGCTTTTGCAAGCAGAGGGCTGGAAGCAGCGCAATCGAATAGAATACCAAAGCATGTTCACATGAGACTTCTGAACGCTGAAAGCATTATGTACAACTCAGAAACAAGGCCCTGAGGCAGGAGCAACTGTAACACCCTAACTGACGAATTGACTAGTCTACCTGTGTATAGCTATATGCAGAAAGACAGTATTAGTAAGCCCCAGGAAAGCCAGGGCCCTACAGACCCTTATGAAGCATCTCAAATTGGTTAGGGATCAATCTGTATAAGCAGATGTGATTACGGCTTCAGGCGTGCATACTACAATAGATTGCATTCCTGCATATAATAGACCAGTGGCATCACCGGGGACAGGTGACCAAAGTAATCTAAAAGGGGTTACAGCATGCCCCCATTGTCATCACTCCGGGGGTGTCCTCTCCACCCTCCTAGTGATGCCTCCGATTTAGACCGTACAATTTACTCCTGCCCCACCTCTGCAACTGCCACTGACAAGGAACCAAAGAATAGAGCAAATTGTACCTAATAGAATGGGTCAATAATAAACTGTACTAGCTACAAAGAGTCTAGGTAAGTTACCTAATATAATCATTGTCCGCTGGGATTGGGTGATATGAGTACCTAAAAAAAAAAAATTCTCCAACACTTTATTTAGTGTAATGTCCTGATTATTAATGTGACCCTAAGAGCATGTGACCATTCAGAGCCAATACAGTGAGAGCTGGCAGTTTGATGATGTCACAGGATGTTTCTCAGGACTACACTGGGAATACTTCTGCCAGCACATTGGCCCTTATTCAGATTGTAGTACAAATTTGTTCTCAAAATGGGCAAAACCATGTGCACTGCAGGTGGGGCAGATGTAACATGTGCAGAGAGAGTTAGATTTGTGTGAGTTATTTTGTTTCTGTGCAGGGTAAATACTGGCTGCATTAATTTTACACTGCAATTTAGATTTCAGTTTCAACACACCCCACCTAAATTTACCTCTCTCTGCTCATGTTACATCTGCCCCACCTGCAGTGCACATGGTTTTGCTAACAAACTGTACTGCGATCAGATCTGAATAAGGGCCATTGTGTTGTTTACTCTCACATTTCTAGTAGACAGAAATATTCCTAATTGCCCAGAACATGGCTAATGTCATGCAAATATGAAAACAGATGAATGTACATACAGATAAAGCTAGCTTTATCTTTGCAGGGGCTGGCGATTCGTTCCACCAGAGGGCGTGTGCGCACAAGACGCTCGCGCACCCCATGGCAACGGAGCTTGCCCCAGGTCCCTGCCGCCTCCCACGCCGCCGATCCACATCGCCGCCCGACCCCCCCCCCCCCCCCCTAACCCTGCCCGTCTCCCTGAAGCTGAGACGGGCAGAATGGCCCTGCCCCGCCGTCGAAGATTGGGATGTGCGTGCGCATGAGACGCACGCGTGTCCCAGTTTTAATGGAGTCCTTCTCTGCCGGCGCTTGCCAGAGGGGAGGTGCTGGCGAGCGCTGGCACTGAACGAGAGAGGCTGTATCTGTATATATCTTTGTATTAGCAGCACACTGGTAAAAACATCATCAATTATGAGAAATGACACTTCAGTCCTTACTTCTGAGAGGGTGAATTAGGCACAACTTCATGCACATATATTCCACTGTTAACATTGGGAAAGTCTGGATTATTTGCCTTCAGTTCCTCAACAAGTCTAGAACGAAAGATCAGTTAGTTATTATTATTATATTTTGGTATATATTTATAGAAATAATTCTGCAGTGCTGTAATCCACTGCATGGGAATGCGACGGTTAATGTATATAATTGTTATTTATTTATATTAGTCCTTACACAAAAGCCTCTAATCTGATTCATTAATCACTATTAATGACACAAGTTATAATACAATTTTTTTTTTTCACAGGTGACATATACTGTACCTCTGGTGCCAGTGCTTTGTACTCTGTTGTGACCAAATAAGCTACATTTTCCAAATGGTTTAGAGGTATATGTCACCTGTGAAAAAAAAATGGTTACATGTAACACTGGTGTAAAAATCATTGTCACCATGGTTACATGTAATACCAGAGTACAGATCACTGTAACTATGGTTCCGTGTAACACCAGCATACAACTCACTGTCACCATGATTACGTGTAATCACCGTTACAATGGTTACATGTAAAGGTGGCAATACACACGCAGATTTATCTTCAGATCTGGCTGGTTGGAACAAAAACATGGTTATGGATGAGAGCACATGACAGTTGACCATTTGCTTGGAAATGCTGGAAAACTGACAAACTGTCACTCATCCATAACCATGTTTTTTGTTCCAACCAGCCAGATCTGAAGATAAATCTTACTAGTGTATGGGCACCTTTACACTGGTGGACAGATCATTGTCACCACGGTGTAAAAATCATTGTCACCATGGAAACCTGTAATCACTCTCACCATGGTTACGTTGGATACATTGTAGTGCAGAAGCTGATGCTGACAACTGCCCCACTGGGAGGACTGTAATCAGAAGCAATACAATTTGACCTTTTTACTTATTAATTATTGTACCAAATTTGACAAATGTATTCAAAGATTAAAAATGCTTCTTCTGTTAATGAAAAAAATCTCCAAATTACTTAGTGGTCATATTAAGGCCCCCATAAAACACAGATATACCTGCGTTGTCCAGACCGAGCCCCCCTAACGCGGCGTCGCTACCCCTCGCTGTAGAGCAAACTGCAGTCGCATCCTTCCAAGATCCAACTGCATATTGACACATGCGCAGGAGTGCGGAAATCAATGGATTGTGATTTTCACATTTCTGCGTGTCCTAGAGAATTAGGCCCAATGTCCTGATCCCACGATGGAAGAGAATATTAAATATGTTTAAAAATCAAGATTCCCTGATCCCGACCAAAAAATGGTCAGTATCAGCAAATTGGGCATTTACACTCTTCCCCTTTGGGTTACCAATCATCGCTGGCCACCGATCATCTAATTCTGTCCGTGGATCGGCAAATCAGGCAAACGGGAATGTGAAACAGTTGGAACCGTTGGATTAGAATTGAAGGACCCTCCCCATTTCCTGCTGTGACATAACTTGCCCAGTCAGCACGGTATACATAAATTTGGTCTGTTTAAACAGGTCTAACTATAAAGATCAAATCCAAATCTACTTATTACAGTTTACATGTCACAAGAGAGCTACAACACACGAGCAGTTTATATTTTGTTCCAGGACGAGTTAAGCCTTTGAGTGCGTACACAGGCTCCGGCCAGAAAGTTGTGTCACACACTGCAGCGGGCATGTCTCCTCGGCAAACAGTAAAAACGTTTTTGGCACGGACACAGTTTTCTCATGTCAACTTACGTGGGTGTGATGGTCAGCATCTTTATCCCGATGAAACGCTTTTTCCCGTCTGAAGAAACAAACAATGGCAACATGCTTTGAAATATTAGTTTTAAAGCGCCTTATAATGAATACAAGATAATATCGCTGACATTTTGGGAAAGTCAGATTCCTCACTTCCAATGCAAACATTGCAGAAATGTATAAATAAGACATGTCAGAGGCGTCACTGAGTGTAAACTACGCTGGGAACTTTGGATGTGTATAAAACACAGACACATGCTAATAATAAACTATATAAACTTCAAATATTTGTGTTATTGTAAAGTGCTCTAGACCTGATTCAGAATTGGCACGCAATCCCAATGTTCCTTGCCGGAGTGATTGTTAGCTGCTGCGACATAGACAGGGCAAGTACAGGTGCATGTTTCCAAGGTGGGACCGATGGTGTCATGCAGAAACATATTAATCTGTTTCTCAGCGCCTAGGAATGTTGACAGTGGATGTCTGAGTCAGTGCACATTTGGGTGCATGGATGTACACCAGGGAAGGGCTTCACAGGGGCATAAAAAGATGGGCAATCTACAACAGAGTCTCCGTCCACCGCTATATCAGCCCCTTTATGTGCTATTTCTGATACAGTAAACGGTCCTTGTTTAAATTGCAGTTTATTGTGGAGTAGTACTGAGCATTACAACTCTCTTCAAGGCTTCAAGGCTTAGTACATAGGAAAACCCTAATCATCAGAATAAAGACTAATAACAGTCCAAGCGCACTTCCTATTATCACACCGTACTGTAAGCGTGCTGCGTTTATTTACCTTTAAACTTTTTGCCGTGCGATTCGTTCATGAACTTCGTGATACGGTCCGAGGGAATCGCAAACGAAATCCCAGCGGTCACTTTCAGAGTATTAATTCCGATCACTTCTCCGTCCTGAAGGGAGAAATAAGATCAAGTCTACAAGCCACAAAAGTTTGTTAATTTCGTTATAATCGCTCTTGTGTATAGTGACCAGTGACTTCTGTGTCCATGCCACATGTGTCACACAGTGGTAAATGGGCCCTACACCCTAGAAATCATTGTACCCTCATCTAAAATAGGAACATCATGCTATTTCCAACAGTCCAAATCTGCACCATACCTACAACCTTCCCTGGCAGAGGACCTTATTGTGGTCCACACGCAGTGATGTGTGAGTTTTAACGCTGCCCGCCGCTCGTACATCTGCCCCCCCCCCCCCCACTCGGCAAAGTCTGCACAGCTGCGAATAGATGTTTTACATAAGCATCTATTCGCACCCTTGGGTGCAGGGACCAAATCATTCAATGGTCTCCCATCTGTGTTGGGACAGGTTTATTTAAGTTTTTAAGCTATTTATATACTGTAAAAGCACTTATTTTCGCGCAGTTTAATTTTCGCGATTTTCGCGAGCCTTCCGTAATCGTGAAAATTAAAGCCCTGCCAAATTCCCCCCCCCCCCCCCCCCCACGGGGTTCTATTTACAGCAGGTACAGTAGCAGGTACAGTAGATAGTCGCAACATTTTCAGCTTGCGAAATCGCTGATTTTGTCATTATCGCGAAAATGGGAAGCGGTCATCTATTAGAATGAACTTAGGTCTACAGTCATTAGGTCGACCCCACTAGGTCGACTGGCAGGAAGGTCGACCTAACTTAAGGTCGACATGGGCCAAGGTCGACATGACTTAAGGTCGAATTTGCATAAAGGTCGACATGAGGAAGGTCGACTGGTCATAAGGTCGACATGGGGTTTTTCACTGTTTTTTGAGCCGACATGTGCCGACAGGCGGTATTTCATGCCCTACCATCCACTAGGGCGTGGAGGAGGTTATTAAAGCTGTGGCGAGCGAAGCGAGCCACCGTGCCCATTGCATCGCGAGCGAAGCGAGCGATGCGAGGGTCCGATTCTCATTGCCAAATGTGTCCATGTCGACTGTGTCGACATTCGGATCAAAAAAACAGTGAAAAACCCATGTCGACCTTATGACCAGTCGACCTTCCTCATGTCGACCTTTATGCAAATTCGACCTTAAGTCATGTCGACCTTGGCCCATGTCGACCTTAAATCAGGTCGACCTTCCTGCCAGTCGACCTAGTGGGGTCGACCTAATGACTGTAGACCTAAGTTCATTCTGATAGATGTACCGATTCCGCGAAAATTACTGCTCGCGAAATTAAGTGCTTATACAGTATTGTAAATTGTGATATACCAAGAATAAAATATTCAGGTATTAGAATTTGGTTTTTTTATTTTATAGGTATTATCCCGCACATAAACAAAGGGTGATTTAAAGAGTAACTAAAAGTTTGAATTTGATCAACAGCTAATAAAGCAACAAAGGCACCCCCTTTCTAGATAGATAGATAGATAGATAGATAGATAGATAGATAGATAGATAGATAGATAGATAGATAGATAGATAGATAGATAGATAGATAGATAGATAGATAGATATTAAAAATAAAAAAAAAGCAAAAAAACACATAAATAAATACTTACTAAATTTACTAAAGGACCTCCGGAATTTCCATACTACAAAAAAACAAAACAGTACTTTAATTGGTAGAATATTTATAATATTGTAACATTAAAAGATTTAGATTTATTCCAAAAATCTGCCATTCAATTCCTGTGATGGTGCGAAGGTTGGGTTGGGTATAGCTGCAATGCTGTAGTCTACATGGAAATGTAACGATCTAGTGATCTTGTATCTGATCACTTTATGGATCCAATGTACATCAACAATGAAAAGGTCGACAACACATTATAGACACCGATAAGGTGGACTGATGCTAAAGGTCAACAGCAAGATCGTCACCATTAATACATCATCAAACATTTAACCAACACTACTCACACACAAATTAGGTCGACAACCATTTCATCTACAATAGAAATGTTCGACTGCTCAACTTACATACATAAATTACAGCAACTGAACAGACACGTAAATTGGTCAACAATGATCACATCAACATGAAAACATAGACAAATAACAGATCAGCATAAAGAACATCAACACTTTTATCCACAACTGTGAGCCTACATGGAAATGTAGGGGCCGGACTTGAGGCAAAGCCTAGAGGTAGGCCTTCCCTGACAGGGTTTGTAGGGAGCAGTTTAGTGGGGAAGTTATAGAAGGGGTGTTCAAAGGAAAGGGTCATAGTGGGAGGGGCTTAATAGGGTGTTGGAGGGGTTTATAAGCGGGGTTCAGGCGGGAAAAGGGGACACTGGGAGTTTTGTACAGCAGCTTGCAGCTTCCATGGCTTCCCCAGGCGCTGCTGATTTAGAGGTATCCGCTGCGCTGGCTGCGCTTAGGGAAGCAGCGGGCACTAGAGGTGCGGAATGGCTGCAGCAGCAGATGGCCGGTCTGCTAGGGGGACTGGGAGCAGCAGCGCCAGAGGCTGCTCCAGCGGGCGCACGGCCTCGGAGGTCCCGGCCTCCGGAGCGCTTTAGCCCATCGGTGTCCCCCAGGGTTCAGCGCCGTTCACGGAGCCCCGTCAGGGACCCTCCAGGTCGGGCTGCGGGACGGGCACCTTCCGCCCGCAGGACCCGGTCTGGGAGGAATCCGGCCAGGAGGCGGAACTCTCCGCGCGGGGGGAATCCCCCCCCCCCCCCGTGCAAGAAGATCCGGCGGTGCGAGTTGCGGGACCTGGAGCGGTGGGGCATGCGTCGCATGCTGCTGCCCGGCGCGCGGTGGGCTGTGCCAGGGGAGCGGAGGAGCGAGCAGAGGGGAACAGGAATGGTGTCCGGAACGAGCAGCGCCCAGCGGGCTCCGCCTCCAATGATGACACGCCGGCTGGCGCTGTCCCTGACGGTCGTGATGCCAGGGGAAGCGGGATGACAATCACAGCGGGGGATGGTGAGGTACCTGGACCTTCCAATGATGCCGTGGCTCGTCGGGACGCTGGACCTGCGGCTGCTGGGTACACAGCCCCCAGGCAGCCTGGTGAGTCTGTCTCTTTGTCTGTTAATACCTTAGCGCAGAGTCAGGGGGGGGGGTCAGCCCTCCAGGGGGAAATGAGCAGAGGTCTTACTGATTTATTGAGTGGTTTTGCAGATTGGTTGGCTGGTTTGCGGCAGGGGGCGGGGCCGTCCCCGGCGGCGGCGTGGGTTCCGCAGAATGGAGTTTATTCTAGTTCATTCTTTCTGACAAAATCCTTCTTAGATGGACAAAACCATGTGCACTGCAGGGGGGCAGATGTAACATGTGCAGAGAGAATTAGATTTGGGTGAGTTATTTTGTTTCTGTGCAGGGTAAATACTGGCTGCTTTATTTTTACACTGCAATATAGATCTCACTTTGAAGAAAAACCCCACCCAAATCTAATTCTCTCTGCACAAGTTACATCTGCCCCACCCGCAGTGCACATGGTTTTGTCCATCTAAGAAGGATTTTGTCAGAAAGAATGAACTAGAATAACCCCCAATGAGAGCACGCCAGTTAGCAGTAATATGCCAGTTAGCAGTGGGGTGCCGGTGGCCAGTAGTGTATCGGTTAGCAGTAGTGTGCCAGTTAGCAGTGGGGTGCCGGTGGCCAGTAGTGGGCCAGGTAGCAGCAGTGTGGGGGCTCAAGGGAGCATTGGGGAGACACAAGAGGAGGTAGGGAGGCTCAGTGACACTGCAAAAGGGGAGGTGTATGTCTGTTTTGAGGGTCCTTTAGGGGCTCACTTGAAGCAGGAAGTGAGGGAGAGGATTTGGAAAGGGGAGTATGTGGATATATTATCATTGCTTCCTTTAGAGCGTTTTAATTTGGATAGGCCCCGTAAGGAGGAGAAGAAGGAGGAGGAGGAACGGCGGAGGTATCGGCTGATACCGCGGTCGTTCACGAACTGGTTACAAGCATTTGCTATTTTGGCTAGTGTGATTGGGGAAAAGGCACCTGAAAATTGCTCAGCCTTATTTTGTTACATGGATGCGATAGGGGAGGCATACAGGGTTTATGGGGGTCTGGCCTGGCTGCGGTACGATGAGCAGTATAGGCAGAGGAAGGCGGTACGTCCTAATTTGCGATGGGACCATAAAGACATTGCTTTGTGGTTAAAGGTTACGGCGCCCGTCAAAACGGGGCAGCCCTTTCGTGGGGATGGGGGGGGGGCCGAGAGAGGCCACAAATGGTACGGCCATGCAGAAGGGACTCTGTTTTGCCTTCAACGACGGGTCATGCCGGTTTGGGGCAAAATGTAAATTTAAGCATGAATGTTCCTCGTGTGGGGGTACCCATGGTGCAAATAAATGCTTTAGGGGGAAGTCAAGGGATGGTACTTCGAAAGGGGGAGACGCCGGTGCGGCTGGAAAGGATGCTGGGGTATCTGCGTAGATACCCTGATCAACGGGCAGCCGTGTTGTTAGAAGAGGGTTTTAGGGAGGGTTTCAAGATACCTTCCGAGGTGCGGGTTTCGGGGGGTTTTAAGAGGAATTTGAAGTCCGCAAGGGATCACCCTGAGGTGGTTCAGGACAAACTGTTTAAGGAGGTGCAGTTGGGTCGGATGGCGGGGCCTTTTGGGTTGCCACCATTGCCGGATTTGATAGTGTCACCGTTGGGGGTGGTACCTAAAAAGGAGGCGAACAAGTTTCGCCTTATACACCATTTGTCTTTCCCGAAAGGGGCGTCGGTCAATGATGGCATTGACCCTGACATCTGTTCGGTCGTCTATACATCTTTTGACGCGGCTGTGCAGTGGGTGAAGCGGTTTGGGAAAGGGGCCCGGTTGGCAAAAACTGATATTGAATCTGCTTTTCGTTTGCTGCCGGTTCACCCAACCAGTTTGCGTTTGTTGGGTTGTTGTTGGAACGGGGAGTTTTTTGTTGATCGTTGTTTACCGATGGGTTGCTCCTTGTCATGCGCTTACTTTGAGGCTTTTAGTTCCTTTTTGGAGTGGGTGGTTAAGGATGTTTCCGGGTGCAGTTCAGTTATTCATTACCTGGATGATTTTTTATGTATTGGTCCGGGGGGGTCAGGGGTCTGTGACCTGTTGTTAAGGACGGTTGAAAGGGTAGCGGCGGACTTTGGGGTCCCGCTGGCGCCTGGTAAAACAGAGGGCCCTGCTACAATGATCAGTTTTTTGGGTATTGTCATTGACACTGAGAGGATGGAGTGCCGTTTGCCCGAGGATAAATTGATGGGGCTGAAGGCTGAGGTGGGGAGGGCACTGCTGTTGAAGAAAATTAGATTGCGGGATTTGCAGTCCTTGCTAGGTAAATTAAATTTCGCGTGTCGCATTATGCCTATGAGCCGCATATTCAGCAGGAGGCTGGCAGCAGCAACAGCGGGGGTGGTTCTTCCTCATCATTTCGTCAGACTGGGTAGTGAATTAAAAGGGGATTTGCGAGTCTGGGCAGCATTTTTGGAGGTTTTTAACGGCAGAGCGTTGTGGATGTCGGACGCGTGTGTGGCTACAGAGCTAGACCTCTTCACGGACGCGGCTGGGAGTGTCGGGTTTGGGGCATATTGCCAAGGACATTGGTGCGCGGGCCGGTGGCCGGAGTCTTGGGTGCAGAGAGGCATGGTAAAAAACCTGGCACTGTTGGAATTGTTTCCTATTCTAGTTGCAGTGGTGATTTGGGGGGAGTTGTTCCGCAACAGGAAGGTATGTTTTCATTGTGATAACTTAGGGGTCGTCATGGCCATCAATCAATTGTCGGCATCTTCCCCGCCGGTTGTCACTCTGTTACAGCAGTTAGTGTTGGAATGTCTAGCGTTGAATTTGTGGGTGGTGGCGAGGCATGTCCCTGGGGTATCTAACGGTGTTGCGGATTCTTTGTCTCGTTCACAGTGGGAGCGTTTTCGGGATTTGGCGCCGGAGGCAGACAGGGAGGGGACCGTGTGCCCGAGTCGGCTTTGGGATCTGCTGGACGGGTAGTTGACCAGCTCATTAGGGCATCTCTGGCCCAGAACACATGGTCGGCGTATAATCAGGACTGGCGGGATTGGTTGGAATGGCGTGAGGTAGTAGGATTGCCAGAAGATGATGATGAGTTGGCTGTCCTGTTATATATTGGACACTGTAAGGAGGTTGGTTGGTCAGTTGCAAAAATCACCCGCTGCATGGCGGGTTTGGCTTTTGGGTTTCGTTCATGTGGTAGGTCTGATGTCACGAAGAATTTTCTGATTTCGCAAGCACTGAAAGGGTGGAGGAGAGGCCATGTGGTCCAGGATAAGAGAAGGCCGGTTTCTTTTCAGTTGTTGCAGAATATGGGAAAGAAGTTAGGGGAGGTTTGTAGTTCCAATTTTGAGGAAAAGTTGTTCGAGGGAAGCCTTTTCTCTTGCATTTTTCGGGGCACTGCGAATAGGGGAACTTGTGAGTCCAAGCGTGTCCAGGCCGGGGGGCTTGTTAGAGGAGGATGTGGATTTATACTCGGATAGGTTGGAGCTGTTGATTAGGAAGTCAAAGACGGATCAGGTGGGGAAGGGGAAGCGGGTGGTCCTCTTCTCTGTACCAGGGTCAGATATGTGCCCAGTGACACGACTAAGGGAGTTTAAGGAGATCAGAGTTGGCAGGGGAAGGGATCCTTTGTTGTTGCATGCAAATGGGTCTTTTCTGTCGCGATTTCAGTTCATAAGCGTCTTCAGGGCAGTGCTGCGGACGTTGGGCCTCAAGGGGGATGAATATGCTGGTCATTCTTTCCGGATTGGGGCCGCAACTGAGGCTGCTAGGATGGGGTTTGGTGACGAGTTGATCAAGCGTATTGGGCGTTGGGAATCGTCTCGTTTTCGTTCGTATGTTCGTTTAGGGGATTGTTGATTTTGACTGCGTGTTTTTTCTGTTTTAGGGCAGCCTCCGTGCCTGATTTAGATTTTAGGACATTCATATGTCTTTTGGGGAGCGTTACGGGCTGATGCGAGACCGAATGGCCGCCAGTTGGGTTTGGCTAGAGAGGAGGCGTTGGTCCGCTGGCTGGGGAAGCGCGGTATGGTATGGAGTGGAGTATTGCGGGAATTTCACCGCTTTGTTCAGCTCGATAGGGCACCTGATGTATTGGTTTTACACGTTGGGGGAAATTACCTTGGGGGCAGACCATTTAGGGAACTGATACGGGATATCAAGTTTGATCTCCTGCGTTTGTGGGCTATGTTTCCTGAGGTGATCACGGTATGGTCAGACATTGTGCCGCGTCAATTTTGGAGGGATGCAAGGTCGGCTGACAAGATCAATAAGGCAAGGATTAAGGTCAACAGGGCGGTTGGCCGTTTTATGGCTAGAAATGGGGCAGTGGTGGTGAGGCACAGGGAGCTTGAATCCGGTGCCGGGGCATTTTGGAGAGGGGATGGTGTGCATCTGAATGCGATAGGGATAGATATTTGGTCTTTGGGATTACAAGAGGGAGTTGAAACAGCGGTCCGGATGTGGGGGGGCGCACGGGGTTAAGGGATTAACCACGTGCTTGGTGGTGGAGGGGGGTCCTCGAGGTTAGTGGCATTGAGGCTTAATTATGTGGCGGGGAGGGCCCCATGAGGGGGCTGGACTCCCCTGGGTGAGGTTAAGTAATGGGCACTAGGGGTTGACAATTGGTGCCCCCGAGCCAATCGCTATCGGCTGGGGGTAAGAACTCCTGGAAGTGCTTGAATGTGTGGATAGGTTATTGGGGCCTCGGGGACCACCTCCGTTGGGAATGTTTTTGGTTATTGTTAAACTTGTATTGTTTTAATAAAGATGGCCGCTGTGGCCAATTTTATCCAACAAGAGGCGTTTGTGTCATTTTTGAGTAAACAGGGTCAAGGAGGTATGGGTCACAGCGATTAGACAATACCCTGTCATGTAGGGGCCGGACTTGAGGCAAAGCCTAGAGGTAGGCCTTCCCTGACAGGGTTTGTAGGGAGCAGTTTAGTGGGGAAGTTATAGAAGGGGTGTTCAAAGGAAAGGGTCATAGTGGGAGGGGCTTAATAGGGTGTTGGAGGGGTTTATAAGCGGGGTTCAGGCGGGAAAAGGGGACACTGGGAGTTTTGTACAGCAGCTCCCACCCACCCTCCCTGTTTTATAGGGTTTAGGTATATAATTGTAATAAGTATGTCTTTTTTGTCACAGTGGCCTGTGCGGAGGGGGGTCCTTGAGGTTAGTGGCATTGAGGCTTAATTATGTGGTGGGGAGGGCCCCATGAGGGGGCTGGACTCCCCTGGGTGAGGTTAAGTAATGGGCACTGGGGGTTGACAATTGGTGCCCCCGAGCCAATCGCTATCGGCTGGGGGTAAGAACTCCTGGAAGTGCTTGAATGTGTGGATAGGTTATTGGGGCCTCGGGGACCACCTCCGTTGGGACTGTTTTTGGTTATTGTTAAACTTGTATTGTTTTAATAAAGATGGCCGCTGTGGCCAATTTTATCCAACAAGAGGCGTTTGTGTCATTTTTTAGTAAACAGGGTCAAGGAGGTATGGGTCACAGCGATTAGACAATACCCTGTCATGATGAAACTGTAAGAACAGGACATAGATAACACAGTGGTGATGGAAGAGACCACAGAAGGGTGCAGCCACACCCAAGCTGTGTTGTGAGTCCACATGTGATGTTGCTATGGGCAACAAATCAGATCCTGTCTACTATCTTCTAGAGAGTGCTAACTAAATAAGAAGTAGATTCTGATTGGTTGCCCAAAGCAACATCACATGGGAAGTAGAACACACATCTTAGTAAATTCCCCCCGGAGAGTCTTATGAGGTGTTTGTAGAAGGCAGAAATGGAGCAAGCTTACATTGATGATGGCATCTGTCTGTACATAATCCATGTCCGAGTCCCGTAACCCAAGTTCCTTTCCATCCCTCTGGGCTGTGCTGACGATCCCAGTGGTCACTGTGTTCTGTAAGGCAAACGGGCTTCCAATAGCTACTACAAATTCTCCAGGTCTCATATCCGCTGAATGCCCCAATAGCAGGACTGGTAGCTTTTTCTGAAACCCAATCCAACACGGTCACAGTATAGTTACAGAGTAACGGCACAGTGTAATTATATACACATGAATAAGGAACGATACAATGGCATATGCCTATGTAAATGCATTTACAGAAATAATTACTAATTAGACATGTTTATCACTAGATTTATTATTCAGCCTATCTGGACGATGGATTTAACTCAGGAAACAGATTCCTGTTGCTCTTTTAAAACTATTAGTCAAATCTACCAATAGTGTGGTTACTTGCTAACTATTACGGAGAAAGTATACTCTAATTACAATACCCGCTTGAGACGGAAACTAGGGTCCAGTCCAGGTCACTGAACCTGGGCTTCAAGCCATGTTTACCTCACAGGTTGGACCAGGGTTAGTGCCAGGGCTTCTCCTTGCCGATGCTTGGAGTTCACAGTTTGAACGGGACCTTGGTCAGGTGACCCGGGTTACCCATTGACTATGCCCCGTAAGCCGGACCCTTCCCGGTAGCAACCTGGGTTAGATTTCCAGTTCACTAAACCCAGGTCATTTTTAATGGACCCTCTCACAGCAAGCCGCAACCCAGGTTAACCCAGCAATAACCCGGGTTGAATCGGCAATGTGAAAGGAGTACTAGTAATTTCTTTGCATTTACTATTTTTCTAACAAAGCATAACATGAGCCAGACAACCTGGGCTGAGAAGTTTACACTGCACCATTACCAGGGTCCCACCCTGGTAGCTACCAGGGTCAGATCCCCAAGTCATTCGACCTGGGTTATATTTCAAGGACCCTTTTACAAAAGCTGTGACTTGGGTAGTAAAGTGCCATGCCATGTTTTGTTTTAATGGGGGCTGCACATTACTATCCCCTTTTCTCAATTGGGAATCTCCTATATATTTGGCTACATCTGTCACTCAAAGTGGGTGTCTGTGTCTATAACGCTCTGTTCCTGGACTTTCCTCTTAATGGCCCTTATTCTGATCGGTGCGGCCAGAGCCGCATACGGGGCTCCGGCCGCACCAACCAATCCCCGCCTACTATACGGATCGCCACGGCCGTCCGTACACGGACGGCTGGCGATCCGCATGAAAATGGTGGGGCGTACGCCTCCACCATGGTGGGAGCTGCCCCCTGCATTCGATGGTCCGCGACCATCGAAGGCAGGGCCGCACGCCCCACCAGCTCCCGCAAGCTGAGAGCACACGGACAATCGTCCGTGTGAAAGCTTGTATGGGGGCGGAGAACTGACATCCGGCGATGTCAGCTTTCCGCCCCCATCACTGGCGTCATAGCCTCATTACCATGCATACGCCCCGCGTTTGCATGGGAACGCCCATGAAACGCGGGGCGTATGCATAGGGAAATGAGGGTATGAAGCCCCTCACGCCCCTATACGCCCCCTTTGCGGCGTAGAAACGTTATGTGCGGCGATTTCGCCTGCACATGCGCAGATTGACCTCTGCGCATGTGCAGACTGAAAACATCGGCGGTACGGCCGCACGCGGGCCGTACCGCTCGATTCAGAATAAGGGCCAATGTGTGATTGCCTTCATCTGTGCTGAACACCTTTCTGAGAAATTAACCTGTTTAAAACAGGTGATGGCAATCATACATTAAGGGGAAGTCTAGAAACAGAGCATTGTGTCCCTCCTGGAGAGGGTCATGTTGGGAGGTATGTGATAGAGAACCAGCCCAGTGAGCCCACAGACAGTGCCAGACACCCACTGACTTCCCATGTTGCCCAGCACTGCTACTCCACAGCCACCAGGTGAGCGCCCCCCCCTCCCGCGATTTGCGGCAAAACCTCCCCCCCCGCGCGCCCCCCCCCCCCTCCCGCGATTCGCGGCAAAAACACCCGCTCCCCCGCAACCCCCCCTACCGCGATTCGCTGCAAAAAGAACCCCCCCCACGACCCCTCCTGCAATTCGCGGCATAACCACCACCCCGCGACCCCCCCCTCCCGCGAATCGCGGCAAACCCTCCCCCGTGACACCCCCCCCCCGATTCGCGGAAACCCCCCCCCCCGCGACCTCCCTCCCGCGATTCGCGGCAAAAAGAACCCCCCGCGACCCCCCCTTGCACGATTGGCGGCACCCCCCCTGCGACCCCCCTCCCGCGATTCGCGGCACCCCCCCCCCGCAATTCGCAGCAGCCCCAGGATTAAATGGCACATGCAAAACACTGACATGGCTATGGTCGACAATGAAAAAGGTTGACATGAGTTTTTAAGAATTTATTTTTAATTTTTTGTATTTTTTCATATTCATTGTCATGTGTCGACATGGACACCAATGAAGTGGCACACTTATGTCAACATTTACATGTGTTGACCTTTCTGTGTTGATTTTTTCTTGTGGCGATTCGCGTCACACCCCCCCGCAACCCCCCTCCCGCGATTCGCGGCACCCCCCGTGACCCCCCACCTCCCGCAATTCGCGGCAACCCCCCACCGGAACCCCTGTGAACCCCGCCCTCCCGCGATTCGCGGCACCCACCCCCGCGACCCCCCCTCCCGCAATTTGCGGCACCCCCCCGTGATTTGCGGCAGCTCCAGAATTAAATTGCACATGGAAAACACTGACATGGCTATGGTCGACAATGAAAAAGGTTGACATGAGTTTTTGAAGTTTTTTTGTCATTTTTTGAATATTTTCATATTTATTCTCATGTGTCGACATGGACACCAATGAAGTGCCACACTTATGTCAACATTTACATGTGTTGACCTTTCTGTGTTGATTTTTTTCTTGTGGCGACTGGCGTCACACCCCCCGCAACCCCCCCTCCGGCGATTCGCGGCACCCCGGCACCCCCCCGCGACCCCCCCCCCTCCCGCAATTCGCGGCAACCCCCCACCGGAACCCCCATGAACCCCGCTCTCCCGCGATTCGCGGCACCAACCCCCCGCAACCCCCTCCCGCAAATCGCGGCACCCCCCGCAATTCGCGGCATAACCACCACCCCGCGACCCCCCCCCCTCCCGCGAATCGCGGCAAACCCTCCCCCGTGACCCCCCCGATTCGCGGAAAAAACACCCCCCGCGACCTCCCTCCCACGATTCGCGGCAAAAAGAACCCCCCCCGCGACCCCCCCTTGCACGATTGGCGGCACCCCCCCTGCGACCCCCCTCCCGCGATTCGCGGCACACACCCCCCCCGCAATTCGCAGCAGCCCCAGGATTAAATGGCACATGCAAAACACTGACATGGCTATGGTCGACAATGAAAAAGGTTGACATGAGTTTTTGAAGATTTATTTTTAATTTTTTCATATTCATTGTCATGTGTCGACATGGACACCAATGAAGTGGCACACTTATGTCAACATTTACATGTGTTGACCTTTCTGTGTTGATTTTTTCTTGTGGCGATTCGCGTCACACCCCCCCGCAACCCCCCCTCCCGCGATTCGCGGCACCCCCCGTGACCCCCCACCTCCCGCAATTCGCGGCAACCCCCCACCGGAACCCCTGTGAACCCCGCCCTCCAGCGATTCGCGGCACCCACCCCCGCGACCCCCCCTCCCGCAATTCGCTGCACCCCCCCGTGATTCGCGGCAGCTCCAGAATTAAATTGCACATGGAAAACACTGACATGGCTATGGTCGACAATGAAAAAGGTTGACATGAGTTTTTGAAGTTTTTTTTTTCATTTTTTGAATGTTTTCATATTCATTCTTATGTGTCGACATGGACACCAATGAAGTGCCACACTTATGTCAACATTTACATGTGTTGACCTTTCTGTGTTGATTTTTTCTTGTGGCGATTCGCGTCACACCCCCCCCCCCACCCCCCCCCCCAACCCCCACTCCCGCGATTCACGGCACACACACACCCCCCCGCGATTCTCGGCACCCCACCCCGTGACCCCCCCTCCCGTGATTCACGGCACACCCCCCGCGACCCCCCCTACCATGATTCGCCGCAACCCCCGCCCCTGTAACCCCCCTCCCGCGATTTGCGGCAACCCACCCCGCGACCCCCCTCCCGCGATTCTCTGCAATCCCTCCCCTCCCGCGATTCGCAGCATCCACCCCCCCACAACCCCCCCTCCTGCAATTCGCGGCACCCCCCGCGACCCCCCCTCCTGCAATTCGCGGCACCCTCCGCGACCCCCCCTCCCGCGATTCGCGGACACCTAAGTTGCAATACAGGGCATCTTTCATACAATTCTAACCATATTTCTCATATACAAACGTTCACAAATTAAGGGGGCGCAGCCCCTTACGACGGTGTAAAGAGCGCCCGTAGGGCGCGATGAATCACCTAGTATTGGTAATAATTATACACAGGGACACTTGTTAACGAGCCCATGCATAATAGTACATTTGAAACCTCTTAATTTATCTAATTTATGCGTACAGCATTAATACATTTCCTTCGTAGCAGTGACCAATGAGATTGATAGAAATGGAGGGCTCTCTATTGCCACCTCTGGGTCACAGCAGCAGATGTGAGTGTCGCCCCCTCCCCCTCTTTACATTCCAAGCAGTATTTGTTTCGGCAGGGATTCCAGGTAGGAGACGAGTCCTGAGCGGCCTAATATCTGTACTTACTTTAGGGAAAATCTTGATTGTTGCGATATCAGATTTCTTATCAATATCTTTGATTGTTGCCTCATAGGTGTCGCCGTTATGAAGCTGCACCTTTAGGTGCTGGCGCCCAGAGAGAGCGTTACTGCTTGACACCACGTGAGCATTTGTGACAATTAAACCCAGGTCAGAGATGATGAAACCAGATCCGCTGGACAAGGGAACATTGCGTCCAAATAACGGATGCCTGCAGACATCGGAGAAATGCTACAGGTTAGTCAATTATGCAACATCAGTATATCTTGAAAAATATGGTATAGAAAATACAGAAATATTTTTGAAACTATGTCAATAAAAAAAAAAAAAAATGTCCAGCGATTCTATACACGTCCGGTCATATATGCGTTCTCCCAACCGCTCCCTATAACTCTCCGTGTACATGTCCAAGCGGTCACTTGCTGTCATTCCCGTTTCCACTAAGGCCTTTATTCAGATCTGTTCGCAGTACAAATTTGTTCTCAAAATGGGCAAAACCATGTGCACTGCAGGTGGGGCAGATGTGCAGAGAGAGAGTGCAGAGAGAGAGTTACATTTGGGTGGGGTGTGTTGAAACTGAAATCTAAATTGCAGTATAAAAATAACGCAGCCAGTATTTACCATGCACAGAAACAAAATAACTCACACAAATCTAACTCTCTCGTCTATGGGCGAGATGTACTAAGCTAGAAAAGTGATAAAATGAAAAGTGATAAACCACCACCCAAGCAGCTCCTACCTGCCATGTAAAAGGCTGTGTTTGAAATATGACAGGTAGGAGTTGATTGGCTGGTTGTTTATCACTCTCCATTTTATCACTTTTCAAGGCTTAGTACATCTCGCCCTATATATGTTACATCTGCCCCATCTGCAGTGCAGATGGTTTTGCCCATTTTGAGAACAAATTTGTACTGCGATCAAATCGGAATAAGCGCCTAAATGCTCATTGAGAGTGGGATCGCAGCTGCGTGACAATCGCCTATTGCGTACGATAATGCCATCACTCCCTCTTACTTCTTCTGCTGCCGACAAGTCATTTCAGGACAGAATAAGAATATGAATTATGGAACAGTGCAGATTAAATGGCAAGCACTTAAGAATTTTTATGACTGTCTGAGACCACCATTTACTTTGGCAGAACCACTTTCTTCAGAATAAAAATACTTTGCATCACTTTCTACTTCTCTATATTCAAATGTTACAAAATAAGTTATTAAGTGGCTTTATTTCCCAATTGGTGATTTAGAGGTAAAACCAGTCTCGTTTGTGGCTCGGTTTATTAAAGCTGTATAATCATTTCATTTCACCACTATGGTGCTGTTCTTGGCTAGTCTTGCCAAGTTTTATAATAACCCCCTGGATGCTTTTGAAGAAATGTTTTACTTTTCAGTAAGTCGCACAGTACAGCCTAAGTGACTTTTTGACTTTTTACATAGGGGCTGCATGGGTCAGTGACATACAGATATGGCCAAGTACATCGTGGCTGCGTTGCGCATAAAGTGCGCTATGCAAATCGCGCCTGCTCCTTGCGCTATAGTCCCGTTACAGATCGCGTTATAAATGTAACGTAATCTTGTAAATGTAACCTGAAGTTACACTCATTGACCACCAGATGTCACTTTTCCCAAACAGTACAGCGCATGCGTAAAAATCTCTTCTACAAAACAGTGGCTGCCACGACTTTACACTACGGATTTTGTCCTTAATTTACGGACAGAGTTTTTGTATTTTATTCACAGAAGCAGCTACGTACGGTCATTTATGTAATTGGTATAGAAGCCATGCTAACCTTTGCTATTGCTGGATGACTACTTCAAACATTATTTGAGGACCTACAGTATCATACTTTACACTAGGAGGAGCGAAGATAATCACAGGTAACAGTGGCCTAGCGGGTAGAGGCACAGCTTCACTATGTCAGTATCAGTAGTTCGATCCTCAGTTGGTTACAATATATTTTCATTTTTTAAACATACTTTTTTTTTTTTAAATCAATAGTTACAGTATTTGGTGCTTATCAAATTCCTTCAGACTTTTCCACAAACAAAAATTCACAATGGCAGGCCGCCATGTACACGATAGTTAATACCCATACATACTGCGCTACAGAGAACGGTTTTTCAGAGAACAAATTAGATTTAGCTTTTCAGGTAAAAGTCCTTGCTTTGAGGACCGTGTTTCGGGATTAAATTCGCTTCTCCAGCTTTTCAAGGCTACACATGTCCCTGGTTCAGAGTACTACTGTGTGAACATAGGACCTACAGTATCATACTTTACACTATGGATTTTGTCCTTACTTTACAGACAGAGTTCTTTTATTTTATTCGCAGCCGCAGTGACGTACGGTAATTTATGTAATTGGTGCAGAAGCCATGCTAACCTTTGGTGAGGAGAGGAATGCAGGCAACAGGAAGCAACAGACTGAGAAATATATTGTGCAACGAGCAGGGTTCCCAGCAGCACTAAGTGGAAGATTGCATTGTCAAATGCACAAATACATACAATATACAGTGTACATAAAGCACCCCACCCAACTTCCATATTTTGGTAGTAGATTCCTGACCAATGGAGACCAAAAGAGGCACAGTTTGCACCCCAAAAAAATATTGTAAGAAATAAGTGATAAATCAGGGTGGGGTTTGGGTGGATGGGACAGGGCCTTTTTTTATGATGAGGATGCTTGTCTAAATGTTGGGAGGTTTATCAATGTAATCTGGCTGGACAGGACATGATAGACTTCTTAAAAACTTAAGAACATCTAAGGACCTGCTAGTGTCATTTTTCCTGGAGTAAGAGTGCAGTAGCGAGCCTTTATTGTTTTATTGTTATATAATAAAGAATGCATAAATACAAGGAACAAGCAGTAAAATAGTGTGGCATGTTCCAGGCTCGCTCCCAGGGTCACGCAGTAGCATGCAAGTGGATCCCACCCCCTGGCGAATATCCGCCCCCCCCCCCCCCCCCCCAGCCCCCAACCAAGTGAATTCCTGCAGTAGCATGCAAGTGGATCCCGCTCCCTGGTGAACATCCGCCCCCCCCCCCCCCACCGAGCAGGGCCGTCTTAACAATCTACTGGGCCCCTGGGCAAAATAATTTTTAGGGCCCCCCTCCACCCACCTATGTGCAGCAGCAGAGGAGGGCTGGGAGTTGTGTGGCGGGGATCCGGGCAGCAGCTGTCAGCGGCATCTGTCTAGGCGACTCATCGGTGGCGGCGGTGATCCAGGCAGCGGGGGGGGGGGGGCTGGGAGCTTGATGTAGCGGTGTGTGGTGGGGATCCAGGCAGCAGCTGTCAGCGTTGTCCGTCCAGGCAGCTCGCTCAGAACTTGATGTAGCGCTATTTGCTGCCGGGCAGGAAGCGCTGCAGATTTTGAAAAGACTGTCCGGACACTGATTGGCTGAGCGTCCGGCCAATTAACGTCCGGCCAGAATTTTCAGAATCAGCAGCGCTTCCCGCCCGGCGGCAAATAGCGCTACAGCAAGGTCTGAGTCGCCACTGCCTGTATGGACAACGCTGACAGCTGCTGCCCGGAGCATCCCCGACATATGCCGCCCAGATTGCTACATCCAGATCCCAGCCCCCCGCTGCCTGGATCACCGCCGCCACCGCTGAGTCGCCGCTGACAGCCGCTGACCGCATCCCAGCTGCCCACCGCCATTCCCCAGAGCAGTGCCGTCTTCCCCAGTGGGCTGGGCCCCTACAATCCTTGGGCCCCTGGGCAACTGCCCATTCAGCCCAATGGGAAAGACGGCCCTGCCACCGAGTGATTCCCGTAGTCGCATGCACTAGCATGCGGCTGCACGGAGGAGAAATCATTGGTGGTCGCTCTAATGATTTTTCCACTGTTCGTAAAGAAAAGTCAGCCTGACTTCTCTAGCGTACACTTCCCGATGAATTTGGGACAGGTGGTGATGTCCTGTATATCAGGCAACCTGTGGATCTATAGTAGGATTGAATGCAGCATGTTTGAAAATGTGACAGTTAGTAATGACCGTTGGTAGATCTCGAGGACCGGCTTGGCCACCGCTGCTCTATTCCATGCAGGACGAAGATGAGTAGATATCAGTGAAGGACGTTACCTCAGAAAGAGTTCAATGTGCACGACTGCAGGCGCGATCTTCTCCACCACATCAGCGATGAAGTTAAATTTGTACCTCGGACTGTTGGGATGTTGGTGACCTATACTGGCAGGAAAATTGGGTATGTTAGTAAGAACATTCTAAACACAGACAGGCTTAGCGTAATTACAGTCTTTGGGTTTGAACTTCAGACTCAGATGTCTCTGACGGCTTGTAAACCCACACGTAGTCAGAACTTTGGCTGACACCGTTCTTCTCACATACACCAACCATGACCAAAGGAGCACGAGAGGACTAGAACGGGAGGATTAGGTGTCATTTGTTCTGTGTAAAGGCACAATTACCCTAAGTCCTGTGGTGGCACATCACCCGGGACGGGCAGAGGGGTTAAGTTGTTCAACCTCAATGTTGTAAACAGAGATCCAGACTGGTGAGACTGGCCCCATGTCTTCCTCACTGTCTCGCCTCGCTGTGGCCATGTATATTTACTTGAGGATGACCACATTAAAGGTCCACTTGAAAGCAGCTATTGGCGTTTATGTAACAGGCTTCCCTAATGTGTATAGTAGCACGGCTTCATGTGGTTCCTAGCCACAGGCATCACATTCAGCATGGAAGCATTCCAGACAGTGCAAAGGCTTCCAATATTTACATGCAGAGGACCACTACGTGTAATCTAGAACTAGACTTTAGTGAAAGAGCTGAGCTAGCAAAATATACACACACACACACACACACACACACACGTGTCGGTGCCATCTCAGGATGGGTATAGCACAGCAGTTCTCAAACTGTGGGCCCTGACCAGAAAAGTGGGTCCTGACCTACTCAGTTTGGGGTCACGACTCCATGTTGCTGACCATCAGGCCGATGACTTTTCTAATCTCAGCCAGTGATTCAAGGAGTCTAAAATATCTGTTGAATTGTCTGTTATTTTAGACTCCTCACATCATTTGTGCCTCCTCAATGCTGCCATGTATGTGCTGTCTGCTGACTACACGTGTGATGTGATGTGATGACCTTCTGCAGTAATTTGCTGGGGTCCTGTCATTATTTTTATTGTTTGATGGGGTCCCAGAGCAGAATAGTTTGAGGACCCCTGGTATAGCAGAATAAAGTTATTTCGGAAATAAAATATTTTCAGAACTTTTTAGAACTGACTGTGAAGATATCCTATATATTGTAAGCTTGCGCGCGGGGCCCTCTTACCTCTTTAGCTGTCTGTTATTATATTGCCCAGTTTTATTACAATTTTGTTCCCATTCAGAGAGTGCAACAGAATATGCTGTCACTATATAAGTAACTAATAATAAGATGTGAGACTGGATTGAAAAGTAATGCCTCCATGGTTATACCTTTTTTGTATTTGTGAATGCATTTGAACACTTTATTTTGTACATGATAACTCAGTTTATCCTCTATGTCAGGGATGGCGAACCTTCGGCCCTCCAGCTGTTGTTCAACTACACATCCCAGCATGCCCTGCTACAGTTTTGCTATTTGGTCATACTAAAACTGTTGCAGGGCATTCTGGGATGTGTAGTTCAACAACAGCTGGAGGGCTGCTCTATGTAATGCACTATTTACTTTTCAACATATAGGTAGTCCCCATACCTTTCCGCGCAATGCTTGACGAGTCTGGCAGACCCGTAGGAGAAGAAAGCTGGTGGTTGTTGTCAACACCAGGACCAATCGGCAGCTTTCACCTCGTCATCAGAGATGAGTGTTGACCCTTAGGGTGCTCTTTCATCTTTGGGAAGAGGTGAAAGTCGCAGGGCGCAAAGTCGGGGCTGTACGACGGGTGTGGCTGAACCTCCTTGAACTGCAGGCGCTGCAACCCTCTTCCCATAGACGAAAGAGCACCTTAAGGGTCAACACGTCAACTCTGACGACGAGGTGAAAGCTGCCGTTCAGTCCTGGTGTCGACAACAACAACCAGCTTTCTTCTCCGATGGGTTTGCCCAACATGCGTGGAAAGGGAGGGTGACTACGTTGAAAAGTGAATAGTGCGTTACATAGAGGAGTTATCATGTACAAAGTGTTCAAATGCGTTCACAAATGAAAAACTGCTAGCCATGAGGCATTGCTTTTCAATCCAGCTTGCTTTTACCTCGTTAATCACTCCAATACCATTTATTATATTACTGCGATAAGGAAATCCGTGTTATCACCCGGTTTGATAAATAGGGGCCTAGATGATAAATGTGACCTGCAATATGACATAGCCACGTTCATTCTCACCAGTTGCACAGAAATTATTTGTATGAAAAAAGAATATTTGAATACTTGGTGCAGACATATATGCCATGTATTCAGACTTGGCAGCGCTTCTCAATACGTTACAGTAACACCTTTGTAAACACTCGGCTCTCCCATTTTAGCGGCTAATTGCCGCCCATAAACCCAGAAGCCGCTATGTCTGCACTTCTCCACAGGGACACACCGGCACGGCTAAGAAAAAGGTCTCTGTACTTTAAACCTCATTGTATGGCACATTCTCCCAGTTTACGACCATAACATTCTGGATTACAGGCCTCAGTGCATAAAGAAATAAACTGTTCGGCTACTAGTTATGTGGCAGCTGCAGATGTGAAGCTCAATGACTGCATCTCATACACTGCAGGAAAGGTGAGGAAGATTAATGTTGAAGATTAATGTTTATTTTCCATTTTAACCTTGGACACGGTAGCGCGCTCACAGGAAAGACACTGACTTTGTAACCTTGCAAAAAGGGAATCCTAACCGCAGGGCCGGATTTAGTGTTATGGCCGCCCCTAGGCACACTTTTTTTTGCCGCCGCCCCCCCCCCCCCTTCCCAATTAGAGAGGGATTGACAGAGGAAGAGAGGGGGAGTGAAAGAAGGGGGGAGAGAGAGGTAGTTAGGGGGACAGTCAGTGAGAGAGAGGGGGCAGTGTATACATATGTGCTGGCTCTGCCTGTCCTCCGCGCTCTTGTCCTGTTTAGACTTATTCATCTAAAGGCAGGCAGGTCCCGGCTCCCAGCGGTGCACGGCTCAGTGCTCCTGTGGGAGATGGCAGGCTGGTCCCGGCTCCGAGCTCCCATCGGAGGTGACAGGCGGGTCCTGACGATGCGCAGCTCAGTGCTCCAGCGGGAGGTGTAAGGCAGGTCCCGGCTCTGAGCTCTTGTGGGAAGTGACAGGCGGTCCTGGTGATGCGCGGCTCAGGACCTTCTGCGGTAGGTGGCAGGCAGGTCCCGGCACCAGGTGTTGCGCCCCTCCCGCAGGAGGTGTTAGGCAGGTCCCGGCTCAAGTCGTTGCGCGGCTCCAGGCTCCCACAGTCAGTTTTCTTTTATTGCAGCTGTTTTAAAAAGAATTGGCTACATGGCAGGAGGCATGTGCTGCCGCCCGTAATGGGTGCCGCCCCTAGGCCCGTGCCTAACCGTAAACTGGTCAGAAGCCAACAAAATAGACATTAGCCCCATCTAGTCTGCCCTGATCCATCATTTGCGCAACAAAATAGGATGGCTAAGATTATGCGTATTATCTGTGTAGAATGTGTAACCCAGAGAAAATTCATTTCAATGTGCTCAGTATTTTCCATCGCCCCGTAATTAAATGCAATTCTTTTCTGGTAAAACTATAGTTTATTGTGGGACGGATGTTATTCCATTCCTCACATTGTACTTTTAAACGTTTCATTATATTGGTGAAATCTTCGAATCCACATTGAATTTTGTGGATCCAAACCAAAACCCCTTCTGGATCCTGGTTAGCATATAACTGCGTTTTGGAATTCGGATTTTAAATCTGAAATTTGGATTTTGGATTGCAACAAATGATTTGAACTGTTTTACCATTTTTTTTTTTTATTCATTTTTAACTGAACTGAAAACCGAATTCAAACCAAAACACTTGGGGGTGGTTTAATTGAAACTATATTTTGACGCCTAACTCAGGCAGAGGGGGTGGTACTGTGCCCAAAATTGGAATTGAAATATTTCATCCTGCAGCGTAAAAAAGAGTGTATGTACAATGTAGATGACAGGCACCTGGACTGGCCTATGCGCAGTATCGGCCATGGTACTGTACATGCACATACACCGGTTGTATGGACTGCTACGGCTGCAGCCCATAGAAGCCAAAGAGGCAGCCCCTCCTAATCGGACTGCCTTGGGTGACTGGTAGGTTGGATTTCCAATAGGAAGTTACTGCCAGTCACAGTGAAGCCAGTGCAGTCTCCCAGACTGCATCTGGCTTCACTACAGTGATGGATTTTAACTGGGGGCAGCTATAGTCCTGCAGGCCATTGAAAAAAACCACCCCCGCAGCCCATAGGTAGTAACTGCCACTGATGCTGACACAATACAATCCACACAACCAACAATTACAGGCCCTCTAACGGAAAGGTCATTTTGCACCCCCACAGTCGCTGCAATCTTGAAGAATGAAGAAATAAAATTAAATGCAAATTGCACATCTTCAAATAATAATTTTTGGCCTGAGTTGTACGTGTTTGCACTTCACAATTCAAGTACATCTGTGCATTTGTACCATCCCCAGCAGCTGTCATCGCACTTACACCTACCCTATGCTACTGTAGGTGCAGACCAGCCTGTATTTGCATGTTATACTTGTGCATGTTACAATACTACTGGGCTTGCACGGTGCCATGTGAGTCACATGCATGCACTGAGCTAAGTGCACACTTGCGGCACACATAACTGAGATGTACAGTTTGGGGCCAATAGGGGGAAGATACCCACATGGTCAGTAACTTGTAAGGGAAAGAAATCTGTTGTGGTTTGGAGAATAGCAGTGTGTTGAGAGGGTGGGGGTTCATTCCATTTACACCACCAGGGGGCCTCCATTTCCTCGGTGTCCATTGAGCCTGCCCCTGAATAGCACTGTAAAGGGTTATACTCTATGTAGATATAGGGGGTATTCAATCCGGGACTATTGGAAAAATATGCACTTCTCGGTCGAATTTACATTGGACCTATTCAATCCATTTTTTGACTGTCAGAAAAATCGGCACGGTCTGAAAACACGTCCATCGGCTAAATACTCACTGATCCACGTGTTTTATTAAATCATTTTGAATCTGCATCGGTGGAAAAGTCGTCTGAAAATGGCCTGATTGAATAGGTATGTCCAGATTTTTAGATAGCCAAAAAAATCTGGACAACATTGAATACCCCACATAATGTGTGTATGTGCGTCTGTGCATGTGTGTGTGTGTATGTGTGTGTGTGTGCGTGTGCATCTGTGTGTGTGTGTGTCTGTCTATAGCTCCAGTCTGTCTATGGAAGAACTGAAGGAATGAACTGAAGGGAGGGATAGAGAATCCATGACCAAATGTAATAGCCTCCAAGTTCAGCACACGTGGGGGATGTCCGCCAAACATGGAGGGTTTTTAAAGGGCAAACATTTACAGGGCATGGTTTTGCCTTGAAAATGATTGCCCCTTTAAAAAGACCTCTGAGTTCGGCCGGCATCCCGCACGGGTGCGGAACTCGGAGGCTAATACATCTGGCCAATGATCTCTTATCCTGCTCTGTATTCATCAATTTGTATTTCAGCCTTTAATTAGGGAAGACTAGATACCAGAAGGGAGGAGGCCGGGTGTGTACAGGATACACAGTGCCACACTGACATAACTGCTCCACACAGCGCCCTTCTGGCTGCTCTCACGTTAGCTAAAATATTCAAGGAATGAAAACAACAGGAAAATCTCATCCATATTGTGTCTGTGCTCCGCTCTGTCATCGTACAGTAAGTTCTCTGTCATCTGAGGCCACAGGCCGAACTTTATGTAGGGAGAGAGATAAACTACCAACCAATCCGCTCCCAATCAGCATGCTACAGGCTGTGGGGCCTATTAGCTTAGTCTTGGAGAGAGATAAAGTGAAGAGAGACAAGAGTACCAGCCAATCAGCTAATAACTGTTGTTTCAGGCTGTGGTATCTCTTTACGAAGCCTTGGTGAGAGATAAAGTACCAGCCAATCAGCTAATAACTGTCGTGTTTCAGGCTGTGTTTGGGGCAATTAGTTCTGTTATTGGGCCTGATTCACACCCTATCACACAGCCACGAATTGGCACGGTCAGTGTTAAGTTTAGACGCCACCCTGCTAGAGTGTAATCCCACCTTGTGAGTTAATGTGAGCACTGTGCATATGGATGGGCAGCCACCCAAATCCCATCCTAACTGGCTCACCATCGATATGATTTTTACACTGGCCACTTGTAGCCCTGGACTTACTTGGGGGGCTATGGAGAAAGGCACACATCCTACCCCCAAAACGCCCAGGCATGCCTAGCCATTTCCTGGACACTCCCAGCGTTCTTTTCTGGAATGCCAGCGTTTGTCTTAGCGCTTCCCTAAATGGGCGGTTTCCACCCCCTGACACCTACTTCCTGTCAATCACCTTGCAAACGGCATTCGTATAGAAATAGTATCATTGCAGGATGGCCTGGCGCATGCGTACGGAGAACCGCACACATGCGCAGTGTATCGTTAATTGGCCGCCATGCAAATTTGCAGCCGTGTGATTAAGGGGGGGGGGGATGCACTAACATCTGTAGCCCCGATTTGCCCCCCTCCGCCGGCTACCGCAGCAAAGGGCAGCTCCTTCGATAAGAGTTGCTCTTTGCAAAGCAGCCATTGTTGGGTGAGCGGGTCCCCGGTGACTCCCCCCACCTCCTACCCAGCTGCTGTTGCGGGGCAGCTCCGCCTCCTCCCTGCACCCAAAGTTGATGTACGGGCTAGGGAGGAGGATGTCACTGGTCCGGGCAGCACAGCAGGAGGGAGGTCGGAGGGGGTCCTTGCGGAGCGGCGGGGCTCCTTGTGGGGGCGGAAGCAGGTCATGGTAAGAAGCCCATAAACTTCTATGGGGTCTCGTCAGCTTTTGCTGTCGATACCCCGCCCCCCCCCCCCCCCCGCAGCGGAAACCCGGCGTGTGGGTCTTCCTGCATACTAAAATGCGGTAAAAACCCCGATACCGGGGGTTTTACCGCATTTTTCCTTTAGTGCATCCCACCCATTGTCTCATAGAACGCAGATGCCTCACTAGTGCCCATGAAATATGTGCTGTAAACCAAGAATTGTCGCTGTGTCCTATAGAAGTATTTTGGTGCAATTGGGTTTCGGGGCTGAAGTTGATAAAACAATAGTAAAAATACAACATGACACGGGCAATTCGGACACTGTAAATCTCTGCCGTGAAATGCGCCCGTGTGATAACATATTTATTAATTATAAGATTTTGGGGTCTATTCTTGAAGCATTTACAAGAGTGGAGAAGTGAGACAGAGGAGAAGTTGTGGCAACCAATCAGCTTTGAGGTAACATTTATCTTTTACTGCAGTCTATACAATTAAACATACAGTAGCAGCCGACTGGTAGCCAGGGGCAACCACTCTTTTCGCTGCTTCATGAATGGACCCATTCATAACTGATAATTATAATTTCTTATGGCAGGAATAAGGAATGATGGATTGGCAGAATGTATTCAAATACACAACGGCCCTCATTCTGGTTGTGACAGAACCATACAACACATACACACCATGGCAGGACCATACAATACATACACACCATGGCATACAACACATATACACCCTGTCAAAACCATACAACAAATACTGTACACACCATGGCAGGACCATACAACACATACACACCATGGCAGGACCATACAACACATATACACCATGGCAGAACCATGCAACACATACACACCATGGCAGAACCATACAACACATACAGTACACACCATGGCAGAACCATACAACACATAAAGTACACACCATGGCAGAACCAAACAACACATACACACCATGGCAGAACCATACAACACATACACACCATTGCAGAACCATACAACCCATACACACCATGGCAGAACCATACAACACATACACACCCTGGCAGAACCATACAACAAATACTGTACACACCAGGGCAGAACCATACAACTCATACACACCATGGCAGAACAATGCAACACATACACACCATAGCAGAACCATACAACACATATACACCATGGGAGAACCATACAACACATACACACCACGGCAGGACCATACAACACATACACACCATGGCAGGACCATACAATACATACACACCATGGCAGGACCATACGCACCATGGCAGAACCATACAACCCATACACACCATTGCAGAACCATACAACCCATACACACCATGGCAGAACCATACAACACATATACACACCATGGCAGAACCATACAACACATATACACACCATGGCAGAACCATACAACACCTGTTCACCACTATGGGGAGTATCAGTGAACCGAATCTACCTACTGTAACAGCCCAACTGGGAAGAGAGAGAACCCTCAAGTCAGGACTGTCCTTCCTAATTTGGGTCATTTTGGAGATAAGAGATAATTCTAGCGGGTATAACATCTGCATTGATCACCGTTACTACCTGATCGAACCCTGACATCATGTGACTGTCAGTTCTACATCCATAGGACACTTGTTATATGAAATTCTTGCTCAAGGTTCTACAGCTGCATATGACAAGTGTCCCTGGGATCTATTTATAAAGGTGACAAAAGTCCCTTTCTGTAAGATCACCTATGGGCCAAGCTGGATGCTCATGCACCTATGCAATGGGAACTCCTCGTCTGCTGCTGGTGGTGTATTCGCTGGGGTTCCAAAAGAAGGTCCTACCATTGTTGCAAAATGCATTAGTTTGACCAGATCTACCTGTACATGAATATCCTCCACTGCCGACTGTTTTTTTAGCCGACATGCACTGACAGGCGGTATTTTGTGCCTTACTATCCACTACGGCGAGGTGGGAGAATAAAATAATGTGCCAAGCGCAGCGAGGCACCGTGCCTAAAGCATGGCAAGCGCAGCGAGGCACCGTGCCCAAAGCATGGCAAGTGCAGCGAGGCACCGTGCCCAAAGCATGGCATTGAGGCACACTTTGACTGTGTCCATGTCGACATTTGGGACAAAAAAAAGGTGAAAAACTCATGCCGAACATTTCCATCATTGACCTAATGCTTGTGTCAACCTTCCAACCCTGTCGAACTTAGCCATGTTGACATATTGCATGTGTCAACCTAAGCCATGGAGACCTTCAGTGGTTGACCCAATGCATGTCGACCTAAGGTCCACACATAACTAGAACACATAGTAATGTACAGGGGGACAGAAGGCAGTTTTTGGGGCCACCTGGAGAGTTTATATAGGTGTTATTAATGTCGACATGTGTCAACATGGACCCCCAATTACTGTAACATGTCTCCTTCCCATTATCAAACATAGTCCACGTGGATCATAAAGTATAAAAGTTGGTTAAAACTAAATAAATTGTAAAAAAAAACTTGTGTTAATGTCCACCTAGTGTATGTCGACCAATATTGGTTGACCTATTGACTGTCAACCTAGACAATGTCGAGCTCACAGCTGGAACCAAGAACTAGCTATCTAGATGGATAGACTGTAGATATTTTAATTAATTTCTTTCAAATCATTCACTTAATAACATCTATGCCAGCTGTGCCCCCTGCCACTGTCAGCCCAGGCATGCCTGTACTTACCCGATATGCAGGCTCCCTTGTGTACCTGCGCCACCGGCGGGTGCCCCTGCTGCAGCGCCCTCCTGCTGGCCAGCTTCATCTGGCACAGGTTGCTGTAGGTGTGCCCGTCGTTGGCGCACACCTGGTAGTCGTGCTTGCACTGGCAGGTGCCCTTCAGCCCCCGCATGCCAGGCGGCGGCTTGCACTGCAGAGTGTCCCCGCACGGCGGGTCCCCTTCCCGGCCGCAGGACTCTCCTTCCCCCGCAGCGCACACCAGGCAGCAGTTGCAGCGGTCCGGGACGTAGCCGTTGGGGCAGACGGGACTGGGGCAGCGGGACACATCGCAGCGGGCTGGGCAGGCTGGGGAGCCCCGGATCAGGGGGAGGGAGAGCAGGAGCAGCAGTGCTGGGAAGCAGGGAGACCCCTTCCTCATGGTTGCAGCAGGGCACAGACTGGTTCTCCTAGCTGGGCTGGCACAGTATGGCTTCTATGGCATCCAAGCTGCAGTGCATGTAACAGGGGCAGACTCCTCTATAGGTGAGGGCAGCTGTGCACCACTGCAGGGAGGACCAAGGATGGGGGGTGCTGGCACTCAGGCCAGGCAGCAGGGATGTCTGCAGTGCTGTACTCAGTTACCTCAGTTATATGGGACAGCTCTGTGGGAGCAGGGGGGAGTTACATACATGGGCTGGAACACTTATGTTCTAAGTTCTCTTATTTGACTCAGCCCCTACATTACTACAGCTTACACCCCCACCACTGTGCTGCTGTGCCACTCACTGGGGCGAGTGAGGGTGGGGGTGCCTGATGCATAGGGCCACCCTGTATCTTCTGCTGCCCTAATCTGACATCATATCAGCAGCCACTTCATGTTGGCAAGTTGTAGCTAAATTACAGTCACTGTTTCCACGATTACAGATGTGAGGTAGCCAGAGTGCTGACACACAGTAATAACAGCAGGAATTGGCTGCAGGGCCCCTGCTCCAGGCTCCTGGCCCAGTCCTAGATCAGATGTTTGAGTTCCTGGATCATCAAACATCATTCTGTCAGCCTGTAAGGTTGGGCTGGAGATCTACCAAGAGGTCACGTTTCCCAGACCACCTAGCTGGTGCACTGGTGCAGTCATTACTGTCTGTCACATTTTCAAATGTGTGCTGCAATCATTCCTGACTAAAACATTGTATAGATCCATAGGTGGCCTCTGGAACCTTGGGACTGCGCAACGTATCGGATGTCATACACATGCAATATGGTCAGATTTCACGGTCCATCAACCGGAATCGGGTGAAATCGGGCCCAAATCACATAGTGTAATGGGCCTTAAGAGTCATCCTTAGTTTTGTGATAGTCAGACTCTTTTCTAATATGCCTGGAAATACTTATACATCAATTCAGGAGACCTGCATCCAGGGGTGTAGCAAGGGCGGGTCCAGTGAAGCATGTGCTCCAGGTGTCAAAAGCTTCAAAGGGCACTGTGCAGGTGGGCAATAAATCAATTTGTCATTTTTTTTCCCGTGGGAGCAATCATTGGGGGAAATTGACTAAGATGGGAGTTCTATTTCAGCCAATCAGAATCTACTTCTTATTTATTTAACGCCCCTTGTGGGGGACAATGTTTTTTATATGGAAGCAGAAGGGACATGACATGGGCTTGCTCCGGGTGCCATTGCTCTATGCCACGCATGTCCAAACTGTGGCCCTCCAGCTGTTGTGAAACCACACATCCCAGCATGCATTGCCATAGTTTTAGCATTCCCTAATAACAAAACTGTGGCAAGGCATGATGGGTCGTGTAGTTTCACAACAGCTGGAGGGCCATAGTTTGGACATGCCTGTCCTATGCTATGCCTCTGCCTGCATATCCACCCTGTTTGGGCTGACAAGTTTGGAACTGAGACCTCAGGATGCGTATACCATTATGGCCAAGCGCCCATCAGTACCAGGCCCTTACCAAAATCACTACTACTGATACCTCTAGGGATGGCACACTATGATAACAACACTTTCCCAAATCTACAGTGGAATTATAAAGATCTTACTGTAGGTAATTTATAGGCTGTCGTACCCAACATGGGAAAGGACTAATTGCCTGATTTGCCATGTCTGCTTTGGTTCAGAGAGTATCTGGTTGATAGATTTACAGTAAAAAGATACAGTCAAACTGTCAACCCCAAATGGTCGAAATGCAAAAGGTTTACAGATTAACGGCAGACAGTACCTAAGGCGCAGGAATCCTGACTGCCGGCATCCCAAACATAAGTATGCCAAAACCTAACCCTCCAACCCCCAACCTAAGGCTACCACTTTGGGGGGGGGGGGGGGGGACACAGGGCCAGATTAAGGGGGGGTACAGGGGGTCAGTGTCGCTGGGCCCCCTTCTATCTAGGGCCCCCTGGGGGAGGGTTAGGCTTAGGCATGAGGGGGGGGCGGGGATTAGGGTTGTGCTGCGTATGTATCCCATATAAACAGCTACACACACTACATGGCAATAACATATAGCGCGACATATAGCGCGAGATACAGCAAGCACCGCAAGAATATTGCGATGCTTGCCGCCAGCCTCTTCATGCATACCAGCATTTACGAACGCCATATGCATGAAGAATTTGGCAAAGGACGGCTCTTGCGGTAAGACCCGTGCTTTGCGATGATGGGACTTCCAGGTTTTGGACCCGGAGATCTACAGTATCTGCGCATGCCTCAAGTGACATGCGCTCTGCCAGGAATGCTGGGATGTATCCAGTTGGATACTGAGATAGAAGCAAAGAGGCTTCTATGGGCAACGCTGATTTTAAAATCGTGTTGCCCACCGCATCCAAGCCCCCGAATGTACCGCATTCCAGGCTTGGTGCATATGGGGACCGTGGCCATACCTCCAAAAATTTTATTTTCAAAGGTTTGGCCGCATTTTTTTTCCTTTGATGCATCTCACCCATAAAAAGATACATGGTTATTTTGGTATTATAAATGAAGGAAACAAATATATTTGGGCAACCACAAAGGACATTATGTGTACCAATCTAGAAACAAAAGATTTACCGAATAAGAATTACCGACAAGATCCAATGTAACTTTGGCAATAGTAAAATAACCTTCTGGTTATTGGCATAGTATTATACTTGTAGCACGATCTTTATACTATTTTTGTCAGATTTTGTCATCCAAACAGTTGATATCTACAAGTCTCAACCCATCTTTGTTTCACCATGTTATCATCATACGATAATTGCAGTTATTATCTCTTAACATCTATATATAAAGGCTAACTACTCCTCAATTCTATGAGGTGAAGTACCGCCACTGGCCACTAGACGGACCAAATTACTCCTTTGTTAAAGTGAAAGCAATTTTTGCAGATACACTGATCTGTTTTAAACTAGCTGGATATGGACAGAGGGAGCTGTGAAGACAGAGATAGGAAGTAGGAGCAGAAAGGGACTGGGGGTAGAGTGGAGAGTTTGTGGGCTAAAAACCATCACAGCTCAAAGTGAAAGTTAAAACTGTCACAGCTCAAAGTGAAAGTACGTTGCAGAAGCCGTCATTTTGAAAGGCTTTTTACTAATCTCCTTTATAAACCTACTGTACGAGTAACTCTCAGACGTTTGTTATTCTTATTCTAAACTGTGTGAAGTTTTCAGTGCACAAGAAAGTTTACATAGCTGACATTTCCAGGCCACCGCATGTAAACTGTTATCACAGCCCTGGGTTTATCTTATAACATATTGTTCTAAACGTGCTATAATGGAAATAAGAGCATCAATATAAGCCTTAAACCCAATAAGGTATCAAAAAATGTACCATGCTGTATATGCTTTGTTTCAGTTGTCATTCATGTTACCTATGAGACTACAATAACATTAATGTTATTTGCATCTTTTTTGCTCATTGATCACCTTACCCTTGTTTCCCTTTCAAAATACTTGTTACACACATGGAGTAAGGTTAGTTAGTTAGAAGCAGAGGACAATAAATGGAAACTATTGGGTAAATGACGATGGTTCGTTAGCTGGCGTACGTTTGCATGGGGCCGATAATTGCGCTTTGCGCATTTCTGCTCATGTGCATGCGATTGGATGTAGGGATGGACATCAACCATCAATGATTCGAAATCATCGATGGTTCATGGCTGATGTCAAATACTTTTGACATCGATGGGGGGAACCAGATGGTTTCCCTCCATCGATGGAATAGCAAAACGATGTTTTTCTTTTTTCAAAGTGTGCCGGGACACGGAGCATAGCTCCGCCCCCGACACTCACAAAGCCCCGCCCCCTGTGTTTTGATTGGCCCACAGGCCAATCAATCAAATACAATGGATGACCATCGATATGTAAAATTATCGATGGTCATCTATTGCATAGTTAAACAGTGGCCAGTTGCAGAATTGCCATTGATGGGCAACCATTAATGGCAACAATGGCCATCCCTAACCGGATGTCAGCTGCCCGACCACTTGCTCCCGAGCGTACACGCTATGTAAGGTTGCTCAGAGCAACCATCGAAAGATGTGGAAGGGTCCCGGCGGCATGCGAATAGATGGTTATGTAAAACATCCATTTGCAGCCTGTGCGGACCTATGGGCCTGTGAATGGGGGGCCGGCATACCACCATTTGCATGGCGGGATCTGGTTCACACGCAAGGATACGAATTAGCATCCGAGCGAATGAACCAGAACCTCCATAGTCCTTTGGATTAGCCCTTGGTTCTGACTATAGATACCCATGCAGATACACTGGGTGGCACAGACGGTGTAATGGTTAGCATGACTTCCTCACAGCACTGAGGTCTTGGGTTTGATCCCCACCATGGCCCTGTCTGTGTGGACTGTGTATATACTAACAGGTTAATTAGCTCCTGACAAAAAAATAACCGTAGTGTGTTGCAATGACCATAGATTGTAAGCTCTACTGTGCGATTATGTTAATAGGCAAAATACTCTCTGTAGAGTGCTGCAGAATATGTGCACGTGGAATACATACCTGATAACATATAAATAACCCGTAATACACAACATAAATAAACTGAGGGAAAGATTCAATACTGTATGTATAATCTCATAAACCAGGACAGTGGGAGAATGGTACTTAACACATTCTCTGCAGCATCTGGAAGACGGAGAGGACCCGTGGTAGGGTACAAATATGGGGGAAGCGGTCATCTATTAGAATGAACTTAGGTCTACAGTCATTAGGTCGACCCCACTAGGTCGACTGGCAGGAAGGTCGACCTGACTTAAGGTCGACATGGGACAAGGTCGACATGACTTAAGGTCGAATTTGCATAAAGGTCGACATGAGGAAGGTCGACTGGTCATAAGGTCGACATGGGTTTTTCATTGTTTTTTGAGCCGACATGTGCCGACAGGCGGTATTTCATGCCCTACCATCCACTAGGGCGTGGTGGGAGAATAAAATAGTGTGCCGAGCGCAGCGAGGCACCGTGCCTGAAGCATCGCGAGTGAAGCGAGCGATGCGAGGGTCCGATTCTCATTGCCAACTGTGTCCATGTCGACTGTGTCGACATTCGGATCAAAAACAGTGAAAACCCCATGTCGACCTTATGACCAGTCGACCTTCCTCATGTCGACCTTTATGCAAATTCGACCTTAAGTCATGTCGACCTTGGCTCATGTCGACCTTAAGTCAGGTCGACCTTCCTGCCAGTCGACCTAATGGGGTCGACCTAATGACTGTAGACCTAAGTTCATTCTGACAGATGTCCCGATTCCAAATATGGGCACTCTGGTGCCGCACCACTGGAAACTTGGACCCTATCACATTCACCAATTTGTGGTTTTTTTTTTTTTATCTGTGACAAAGCAGTTAGGAGCTGATTAACTGGAACTTGTTCCCTCTATACTTTATCTCTCTCCACTTGACCTTTATAAAAGCATGGAGAGAGATAAAGCACTAACCCTCTGTTCTATCTGTTATTTGAGTCAGTTGACAATTTGCCCGCAGTGATAGTAGAGGAACATGGGCAGCTTCTTGATCCCATTAGTTGCAGTCAGATGACTTCTCTGGATCAGTCATCCCAATATAAGCTGGTAGCTGTGTACAGTATACACACCTGTCAGATGTCCCATCCAGGATCTCACGCTGTAGCTCCTCCTTTGTTATAAATATTTGGTAAATTATTCATGAGCTAATCCTGTTAGTGATCTGTCACAAGTACTCACAGACAGACAGACATTTTGGGGGAAATTTACTAATGCTGTGTACACACGGGGGTGATAGGGGCTGAAATCACTGGGAATATGGTCGCTGTGCGACCATATTGCCAGTGATTGGAGTGTGCACCAGCGATAAATCGCCGGGTGCGCGCTCCCGTTTTCAGATCCTGAATGGTCGCTGGTCGGAGGAACATGCTCCTCCGACCAGCGACATCCCCTGCCTCTTCTCCCGGCAGTGTTTAAATTTTCATCTGCGACCATCTCTGGTCGCAGATGAAAACGGGACACGGGGCAATATGATTGCTGAGCAATATATTGCTAGCAATATATTGCCAGCGATCATATTGCCCCGTGTGTACGCACCTTAAGTTGTGTATTCTACTTCACGTCATACTTGCCTGCCTGATCCTACTAGAAGATACTAGACAGGATCTGATTGGTTGCCCATTAGCAACAGCACGGAAAGCATACTTGCCTACCTGACCCTCTCCATATGGGAGAAAATGTTCTGTTTCTGGTCTTCCCTGGTAATGTATGATTGCCATCACCTGTGGGGAGCTAGGTAAAGGTGTTTCACCACAGGTGCTGGTAATCATACATAACCAGGGAAGTCCAGGAGCAGAGCATTTTCTCCCACATGGAGAGGGTCACGTAGGCAAGTATGCTTCACGTGCTGTTGCTAATGGGCAACCAATCAGATCCTGTCTAGTATCTTTTAGAGCAGGGGTGGACAAACCGGTCCTCGAGATCTACCACGTTTTCCAGATCACCTAGTTGGTGCACAGCTGTAGTCAGAGGCAGAACTCTGGGAGGCAATGGAGTCATCTGCCGCCGGGCTCCTGCTCCCAAGGGGGCACCTCTCCTTACCTTTGAGTTTGAATCAGTTAATTGAAATAAGTTGATATTGCTAATGTGGCATACTCCCCCTTCTAAAAAAATGTATGCAAGTGTCACACCCTGTATTGGACCCATGACCTTACTGGAGACATACACCTTACTGTATGGGGGGGGGCACCAGTACTTACCTTCCCTTCGGGCAACTGGGATGAACTTACGCCACTGGCTGTAGTCATTACTAACTGTCACATGACCCAGGGAGGGGGCGGGGCTAAAATGACACAAATCGCTGTGTTTTGCAGCATTTTAGCCCCTCCCTTATCCACAGACCTGCAAATTAATGCGGCTGCCGGCCGTGGGGGTGGGGCTTGTTGACGTCAGCCTTGCCCTTCCCCCAAAACGAAGCCTCGTCCAGCCCCCCTTTTACTGCTCTCTGGGCATCTCCCGGAGAGGAGTTTTAAAAATCAGTATGTACAGTATGGGATAGAAGGGCAGATGGCCTTATTCAGATCTGATCGCAGTACAAATTTGTTCTCAAAATGGGCAAAACCATGTGCACTGCAGGTGGGGCAGATGTAACATGTGCAGAGAGAGTTAGATTTGTGTGAGTTATTTTGTTTCTGTGCAGGGTAAATACTGGCTGCATTATTTTGACACTGCAATTTAGATTTCAATTTCAACACACCCCACCCAAATGTGACTCTCTCTGCACATGTTACATCTGCCCCACCTGCAGTGCACATGGTTTTGCCCATTTTGAGAACAAATCTGTCCTGCGATCAGATCTGAATAGGGCTGATGTACTTAGCCTTGGAGAGAGAGATAAAGTGAAGATATATAAAGAACCAACCAACCAGCTCCTGTCAGTTTTCTCTCCGCTTTATTTTTCTCCAAAGCCTAGTACATCTCCCAGGGAGAGGGCGGAGGTCTTGTGCATTATTGGTTATGTTATCCCTCCCTAACTAATTCCTCCCTTGTGACTCTTCATTGAATCATGTAGGTTAGTGTTCTGGATGATACGGTATGTGACTGCTCCCTGTGTGTGAGGCTGAGGACTCTGCTGTGTGTTTGTGCCTCATACAGGGACAGATGCGCTAAGCCATGAAAAGTGATACAATGGAGAGTGATCAACTACCAACCAATCAGCACCTACCTGCCATGTTACAGGCTGGTTTTGAAAAATGACAGATAATAGCTGATTGGTTGGTAGTTTATCACTCTCCATTTTATCACTTTTCGAAGCTTAGTAAATCTTGCCCACAGAACACTGAGGTACCTGGGAGGTCAGAGCTCTTAATTCTCTTTGATCATAACTTATTCCAGTATAAACATGACACATACTCTGCGTATTGGTTTGACTGAATCACCGGTACTCTTTACCTAGCACGGCGCCCATCGCGGGCATCGCGGCCATCAAATGTACTAAAAAACGGGTGCGACGCGATGCCCGCGATTTCCCATAGGGAACAATGTTAAAAGTGTGATTGGACGTGATTTTACTGTTCAATGCCTCAATGCCCACGATTTTTCCATAGAAAACAATGTTAAATGGGCCACAGAGCCCAAATAGTCCCCCTGAAGTCTGAAATGGCCCCCACAATTGTTAATGCCACCCCACGATCAACGTCAACCCGAAGCGTGGCGAGCGCAGCGAGCCCGCGAGGGGCGGCAGTACGCATCCTCCAACCTTTTCATACCCCCACTATCCACGTCGGCGTGGAGTTGAGAATAGAATAGTGTGGCGAGCGGACGCGGATACCTTCACAGGTAAACGCGTCCCTTCGCGGGCTTCACAGGTATCCGCGTGCGCTCGCCACGCTTCGGGCTCGGTGGCTCGCTGCGCTCGCCACACTATTCTATTCTCAACTCCACGCCGACGTGGATAGTGGGGGTATGAAAAGGTCGGAGGACGCGTACCGCCGCCCCTCGCGGGCTCGCTGCGCTCGCCACGCTTCGGGTTCACGTTGATCGTGGGGTGGCGTTAACAATTGTGGGGGCCATTTCAGACTTCAGGGGGACTATTAGGGCTCTGTGGCCCATTTAACATTGTTTCCTATGGAAAAATTGCGGGCATTGAACAGTAAAATCGCGTCCAATCACACTTTTAACATTGATCCCTATGGGAAATCGCGGGCATCGCGTCGCACCCGTTTTTTTTAGTGCATGCGATGGCCGCGATGCCCGCGATTTTTTACCCCCGATGACCGCGATGGACATCGTGGGCGCCGTGCTAGGTAAAGAGTACCGAATCACCTTACTTTTTGAGGTCAGCGCCTGATTCAGATCTGATCGCTGGGCTGTCAATCTTTGGAGCCCAGTGATCAGGTAACAGCTAACAGCTGATGTCAGCGGCCCTCCCTCCCCATGGCTGTGCCCACCTGCATTTTTAGGCAACACTCCCAGAAAATGCTGTCAATCGGCTATCCGCTGCAGGGCAAACATGTCTGAATCGGGCCCATAGGCTGCTAATCATTTATCCCCACAGAAAGATGGAGGTTTTTCTAATTTTGTCATGGTGCTTGCCAGATTTTTACCATCCATCCATTAAGTTTCTGACAGCTGGAAGAGGATGTGGGGCTTTCGGGCAGTGGTTTCCCATGTATACCGGTGGGGCAGTCCGACCACCGAGAAAGTGCCGACGTAAAGGCTGACCTGTGCCATCTCCATTTCTTGCTCTTACACTACATTATTTATTTATTTATTTACAGTTTCTAATATAGCATATGAAGAGATCGGTTTTAATTGTAATAAATCTCTATGAGGCTTTGATTAATGATATACACTCATCCATTGCACATGTGTTACACAGACAATGTTGTATAGTCATCATTTAGTCATTTGTAAAAGTGCATTTATATCAATGTTAGGCTATCTGAGATCGTGAAAGATGAAGTGTTACTGGGACGGAGGGAACAGGAAGCCAATGAGTAACTGTTTTGATGATAGAAGGGAGGATTTATACACCAGACCCAGACGTTCCCATAAGATACTGAGAAACAACTTGTCGTTCTACCTTGTTCCTCTTCCATTCTTGATATGGTTCATATACTGCACATGTTAGCACACATTTATAAGGAAAACATACAACATACTGTAATACAACAGCCAGGTATATCCTAAAAGGAAAGTGCCCATTAATTATAACTTCTTGCTGATCACTTGACTTCTAGGTGTGGGACTAGGCTGTGCTGCTGTGCATGCAGGGTAAACTCTCCAAATATCTCTTTCTGTACAACCATGAATTCACCAGACTCTCACATTTCCCACTGACTTACGGCCCCCATACTCTGTAGCAACTTCTCAGAGCGGAGAAGGTGAAGCCAACCCACTTGAACTGCCCGCAGCTACCTGGATATTTCAAATTGAAAGAAGGGGCTACTCATAATTGAAAAGCCTAATCAATGGGTATGGAAGAGAAAAAAGTTTGAGAACGGCTGCTGTAGTAAAATTTACCCTGTTACAAATATTTGTATCATTTGCAAAAAGACCTTACTATCTGCTGCAGGCCACAGATAGTATCAGTAATGAACAGGACAAATAATTGCCCACCAAGGTGCTGCAGTGTATCAGCCCTTTTGCTAAGATTATACCACAGACTGTCACATCCACCATGGCGTTTGCCCAAGACCCCTGTACTGTGCCCAGCCCTGGACCCTCTAGGTGCACTAAAACCATGGCGCTCACCTCTGTTATGTCTCTGGCTCCACTGGGGTACATGTGGCCGTGTTGTCATTGCATGGTGACACTGGTGTATTGTGCTCCAGCTCCATGCAGGACATGAGTAGCATATCGCCATGTGTGTTTGTGCCTGGTCTGTGTCTGTGTAAAGGCCGGTGCTTGTGCAGCTGCATACAATCAGGGCTTCCCAGCCTCTCTTGCACGGCTCCGCCTCCCTCTCTGATTGCCTGACCAATCCCAGCACAGCTCACCTGGTAAGTACTGGCTGCTCAGGCTAGTCCAGCAGTCAGTACAATGATGTCCATCCCGTAGCATCATTGCTCCTACCTGGCTCTGTAGTACTCACTACAATCCTGAGCTTCAGCTCTCACCTGGCTCTGTAGTTCCCACTACAATCCTGAGCTTCCCCTGGAGAAGATCCTGCTAGCCGTTTACTGCATCAAGTACCACCGGACTCTGCTTACCGCCTATGTGGACAGCAAGGTCAGATCCTCAAAGGGGTCTCACCTTGCTATACTCCCGACGGTCACTTTCAAAGGTTACCTCTGGCAGCAGCCACGACCATATACTGCAAGGATTCCTCTTCTCCAGTTATCTTCATTTATTATCTTCAAATCATCATCCACATCACACAATCATCCAATCTTCTAACCTTCATCCAATCTTCCAACCTTCATCCAATCATCCAACCTTCATCCAATCTTCCAATCTGCAATACAATCTTCATTCGTTCTTCAAGTCATCCAATCCTCAATTCCTTCTGCAACCCTTAATTACTACTCCCGTTTATATTCTATTCCACTCTTCAATTATATTGCAATATTCTTCAAGGACCAAGCTTCATCATCTATTATAATACTTTCTGGACAATTGACTTTATATTTGCATACTTGCCATATACCGTTTTTATCATCATTATCACTGTCTGCAATATCTTCATTAAATTCATTATATTTTATCCTCCTTGTTTCACTCCCTTCTGTCGTGGATGCAACCACCATACGTTAGGCACCCAGCCTCCGTCACTCTCCAGCTGGTGCTTCTAAGAGCGTGACAGTTTGTACTGACTCATGGATCCAGCATCAGGTCAAAAGATGGGCACTGTTCCTGCACAACAACTGGCGGCTCGTCTGGATCTACAGGAGACCGCCTTGGAACAGGTTTATCAAGTCCTCCAGGGCCTGACACAAAGTCTGGACACTATGCAAGCCACGTTGCAAAAAGGTCAAGGATCTGCAGTTACATCTGCACCAACACCTGGACCTATGTCTTCTGCGACAGGAGTTACTGCTCACCTTCAACTCCCTACTCCAGATAAATTTGATGGGAACCCCAAAAACTGTAGGGGTTTCATCAACCAATGTGAAATTCATTTTGAACTGCAATCCTCATATTTTCCCACTGAAAGGTCTAAAGTGGCCTATGTGATATCGCTCCTTACTGGCTCAGCCCTCAATTGGGCATCTCCTTTATGGGAAAATTCTGATCCTCTATTGACAGACTATACCCGGTTTATCGCTACCTTCAAAATCATCTTTGATGAACCAGGGCGTATCAGTTCAGCCGCCACAGAAATCCTAAGGCTGCGCCAAGGATCCAGAACAGTGGGTCAATACCTAATTCAGTTCAAAATCCTAGCAGCTGAGTTGGCATGGAATGAGGAGGCCTTTCTAGCAGCATTTATGAATGGACTCTCTGACAAAATCAAAGATGAGCTTGCTGCTAGGGATCTGCCGACCAAACTAGAGGATCTCATCTCATTGTGCTCAAGAATCAATTTAAGGCTCAGAGAGAAATCTACAGAAAACTCGATCTGATTCCAAGCCCAATTTTCTTGTTTCTAACCCATCTTCTTTACCAGCGGCAGAACCCATGCAGGTTAACCATTCCAAACTTACACCAGCTGAGCGTAATCGACGCCAATTTGAACGCCTTTGTCTATACTGTGCTGATCCCCAGCATTCCGTTGATTCCTGCCCTAAAAAGCCGGGAAACCGCCAGAACCTAATCTGTAAAAGAGAGGGCAGGTTAGGGGTAGTGAACACCTCTCTAAACAACCAAGATTGCATTCTCCAAGTTGCCTTGCAGGTTAAAAATCAGCTCAGACAGTTGCCGGCTCTTCTCGATTCAGGAGCAGCAGAAAGCTTCATCACCGCTGACGTTGTTAAGCGTTGGCATCTACCCACTACACCGCTTCACCACCCTGTGTGTCTCACCGCAGTGGATGGGAATCGTATACTGGGAGAGACTGTTACACAAAAAACTCAACCTTTAACGCTGCAAATTGGGCAACACATAGAAAGAATACAATTCTTTGTTATTCCCAAATCCTCCTACCCAATCGTCCTGGGACTACCCTGGTTAAGCGTCCATAATCCCAGTATCAATTGGGTAACTTCTCAAATCCAAAAATGGAGCACTCACTGTACAACTTCATGTTTTAACTCTTTGGTACCAATCCATCAAGTCTCTCTCCAAGTACCAGAAGAGTCATTCATTCAGTCCCAAGAACGCTCGGATGTGTTCTCTAAACAAATCAGTGATAAAGTGCCTTCTCACCGGTGGTGGGACAGTTCAATCAAGTTAGTACCAGGGACAAAATCTCCCCGAAGTCGTACTTACTCTTCGTCTGTGCCTAAAACACAAGCCATTCAGTCATGGTCTCATCCTCAGACCCTCCAGGGCATCTGGAGATTCCTTGGATTCGCAAATCATTACAGCAAATTTATTAACAACTTCTCTACCATCGTTGCCCCAATAACTGCTCTCACTCGCAAACATGCCAACCCTTCTAAGTGGAATACCAAGGCCATTCATGCCTTTGTGTTACTCAAAAAGAAAATCATCTCTACACCAGTGTTGATCCAACCTGATGTCTCGTTGCCTTTTTCTCTCGAGGTTGATGCCTCTGCCACCGGCGTGGGTGCAGTACTTTCCCAGGTGAGAGCTGATGGACAGTTGCACCCATGTGGCTTTTTCTCCCAAAAGTTCTCCCCGGCAGAGCAGAACTATGTTATAAAGGATCGAGAAATATTAGCGATGAAAATGGCTTTAGAGGAGTGGCAGTGTCTTTTAGAAGGGACAGTTCATGTGGTTAATATTGTCACTGTTCATAAGAATTTGCTGTGTTTTAAAAAAAACTCAATGTCTTAACCCCCGTCAAACCAGATGGGCATTGTTCTTCTCAAAATTCAATTTTAGATTGTCTTCTCCTGGAGCAAAGAACCAAAAGGCGGATGCCTTGTCTAGGTCATGGGAGTTGAAGCAGGAAGCAAAATCCCATAAGGAAAGTCCTATGGTCGTTCCATGCACTTGTACCGTGTCAACAATGCAAGTTCCATCACCACCAGGTAAAACTTTTGTCAAGTCTAATTAGAGACAACAACTTCTTCGTTGGGTCCATGACTCTAAGTTTTCTGGTCATCCAGGGGTTCAGGCAACCTATGAATTTCTGTCACGCCAGTATTGGTGGCCAGGACTGAAGAGGGATATTCAAGACTATGTTACTTCCTGTTTTCACTGCGCCCAAAACAAATCCTCCAAACTTGCTCCAGTAGGTCCATTGAGACCATTATTCATATCCAAGAGACCTTGGTCCCACCTGTCAATGAACTTTATCACCAACCTCCCCCCATCAGATGGTTACACCACCATTTGGGTCATCATAGACAGATTCTCTAAGATGGCTCATTTCATACCTTTACAAGGGTTACCTTCAGCACCCAAACTGGCTGATCTCTTCATTAAAAAATTTTTTAGGATCCATGGGTTACCTGAGGAAATCGTGTCCGATCAGGGCATACAATTTATTGCTAAATTTTGGCGAGCCCTGGGTAAAATTCTCAACATCCAGCTCAATTTCAGTACGGCATACCACTCACAGTTCCATAATGCAAGGGAGAAGGTCAATCAAGACATAGAGACTTTTTTTAGTTTTACATGTCTCCTCCTCTCAAGAGAATTGGGTGGAAGTATTGCCGTGGGCCAAATTTGGGTATGATCAATACCATTTGTCTTCTTCTTCCCTTATTAACTGTGGCTTTCATCCTAGGGTCCCTGAATCCCAGCGAGTGCCGGTTACGTCAGTACCAGCAGTAACTTTGTCTCTCCAACAGCCTCGACAACATGGGGAGAAAGTCTGGAAGTCGCTAGCGAAAGCCTCACAAAGGTATAAAAGGGTTATAAATCAGAGAAGATCTACTCCTACTCTGAAAGTAGGTTACAAGGTATGGTTGTCCACCAGAAATGCTCGTCTATGTATTCCTTTAATGAAGGTTACATTTTGTTCCATTGGGCCATTCCTGAGAACTCAAAGTCTCAACCCAAGTATCTGCAAAGGGAAAACACCAAGTTATCTACAAAATTTTTCTTTTCATGTGTCATTAATTAAATCATACATGCGAAACAAACTCTATTATGCCAAACCTGAATCTCCTGAAGTTTCTACCCATAGGGGCCTCAAGTACGAAGTGGGTTACATTCTGGACTCTCGCATCCGGTTCAAAAAGTTACAGTATTTCGTCTACTGGAAAAGCTATGGGCCGGAGAAGAATTCCTGGAAATATGCCTCTGAGGTACATGCTCCTAATGTAGTTAAAAACTTTCACAGGAAATTCCCAAGTAAGCCTAGAGACTGTCCTGGGGCCACTCCTAAAAAGGGGGGTACTGTCACATCCACCATGGCGTTTGCCCAAGATCCCTGTACTGTGCCCAGTCCTGGACACTCTAGGTGCACTAGAAACCATGGCGCTCACCTCTGTTATGTCTCTGGCTCCACTGGGGTACATGTGGCCGTGTTGTCATCGCGTGGTGACACTGGTGTATTGTGCTCCAGCTCCATGCAGGACATGAGTAGCATATCGCCATGTGTGTTTGTGCCTGGTCTGTGTCTGTGTAAAGGCCAGTGCTTGTGCAGCTGCATACAATCAGGGCTTCCCAGCCTCTCCTGCACGGCTCTGCCTCCCTCTCTGATTGCCTGACCAATCCCAGCACAGCTCACCTGGTAGGTACTGGCTGCTCAGGCTAGTCCAGCAGTCAGTACAATGATGTCCATCCTGTAGCATCATTGCTCCTACCTGGCTCTGTAGTACTCACTACAATCCTGAGCTTCCGCTCTCACCTGGCTCTGTAGTTCCCACTACAATCCTGAGCTTCCCCTGGAGAAGATCCTGCTGGCCGTTTACTGCATCAAGTACCACCGGACTCTGCTTACCGCCTATGTGGACAGCGAGGTCAGATCCTCAAAGGGGTCTCACCTTGCTATACTCCCGACGGTCACTTCCAAAGGTTACCTCTGGCAGCAGCCACGACCATAAACTGCAAGGATTCCTCTTCTCCAGTTATCTTCATTTATTATCTTCAAATCATCATCCACATCATCCAATCTACTAACCTTCATCCAATCTTCCAACCTTCATCCACATCATCCAATCTTCCAACCTTCATCCAATCTTCCAATCTGCAATACAATCCTCAATTCCTTCTGCAACCCTTAATTACTACTCCGGTTTATATTCTATTCCACTCTTTAATTATAATGCAATATTCTTCAAGGACCAAGCTTCATCATCTATTATAATACTTTCTGGACAATTGACTTTATATTTGCATACTTGCCATATACCGTTTTTATCATAATTATCACTGTCTGCAATATCTTCATTAAATTCATCATATTTTATCCTCCTTGTTTCACTCCCTTCTGTCGTGGATGCAACCACCATACGTTAAGCACCCAGCCTCCGTCACTCTCCAGCTTGTGCTTCTAAGAGCGTGACACAGACAATACGAACAATCATCAGTACATATCAAACAGATCTCTCCACATCACCTGACATGCCATCAGACCCCTGACATGCCATCGGTTGCTATGAGTTACTATGGGAAGGGTTATTGGTTTCAAAGCAAAGCAATGCAAGTTATGTAAACAAATGCCATATGGTTGGTCAATTGGCTTCCTGCAAAAAAAATTAAGCCAAGTAGTCTGGCTGTGTGTGTACATGTGGTACGGAATATAGATTGTAAGCTCCACTGGGGCAGGGACTGATGTGAATGTTCAAATATACTCTGTAAGGCGCTGCGGAATATGTGTGCGCTATATAAGAAACTGCTGATAAATAAATAATGTAATATTTGTAAAAAAAACCTGTAAATTTAGTAATATCTGAAAGTTTCATCACAGTTCAGTTTATTCCCCAATAAAGGTGTAATCTCAATAGTTTAACCCTTTCAGATCTCCTCCTTTCCAACAGTAGCACCATTTCTCCTTCTACAAGAACACCTTGGATGTGTTTGCAGACGTGGTGGCAAAAAAAGGTCACGGTGTTCCAAGTAAAGAAATGGCTGTTGGTGGTTAGGGAGTTGTATAAGGTAATAGCCAGTGCTGTGATGACTGTTAGGGCTGAGATGGTAAGTAGAAGACAGGAGATAAGTGCAGATGTGCGATGCCCTTTCAAGCTGAGAGCGGTCAGGTTCTTCTGGAGTCGTGCCTACAAACATAGAGGCATTTACGAACCTGCTGACTCCTGCCCGTCTAAAGGTCACTTAGTGCAAAATATCCCGGTGTGCAGACGCTTTCTGTTTGCACACTTAGCTCAGCAATAACCACAGTTATGGCCCAGGTAGGATCTGTCTCTGAAGGATCAAACTGTAATGACAGTACTTTTTAGAAATTATGGGTCTCACTTAAGTACACACCACCGCAAGAGGAAAAACGTCACCTGGCCCAGTACCAGACATTTCTTGTAATACTCATGTCTGAAATTCATCATGGCTGAAAAGACGGGCACTCTATAAGTGCTGTAGGAGGTCTCATAAATGCACTATGCTGGCACATCCCGCGCCTAGAACAGTTAGATCGGAACCAGGCGTGTCCTGGGACATGCCCGGAAGCTTTCCATGGTCACTCTCCACATGATGACACTTGGGCCGGGCCAGATGTATCAAGCCTCAAAAGTGATAAAATGCAGAGTGATAAACAGCCAGCCAATCAGCACCTACCTGCCATGTTCACAAAACTTACCTGGAAAGACTAAAAGATCTTAACATGTATAGTTTGGAGCAGAGAAGGGAAAGGGGGGACATGATAGAAATCTTCAAATATATCAAGGGTTTTAACATAGTACAGGAGGGAAATTTTCTCCAAAGGAAAAGAAGTAATAGAACACGAGGACACGCACTGAAACTGGAGGGAGGTAGGTTCAGGGGAAATGTTAGAAAGAATTACTTCACAGAAAGGGTAGTGGATAAGTGGAATAGCCTCCCATCAGAGGTGGTAGAGGCTAAGACAGTAGAACAATTTAAACATGCTTGGGATAGGCATATGAATATCCTTACAAAGAAATAAGGATTAAAAAGGGTTGAGATTACCTGAAGGGTAAAAAAGGGGGCAGACTAGATGGGCCAAATGGTTCTTATCTGCCATCAAATTCTATGTTTCTATGTTACAGGCTGTATTTTAAAAAAATGACAGGTAAGAGCTGATTGGCTGGTTGATACATCTGGCCCTGGGTCCTGGGGGTTATTCTGGTTCACTCGGAAAGGCACAGTCATTCTCTAATGGACAATCCATATGCACTGCAGGTGGGGCTGTTGTGCAGTAACATGTGCAGAGAGAGTTAGATTTGGGTGTTTTATTGTTTCTGTGCAGGGTAAATACTGGCTGCTTTATTTTTACACTGCAATATAGATAACAGTTTGAAGTACAGCCCCCACCCAAATCTAACTCTCTCTGCACATGTTACATCTGCCCCACCTGCAGTGCATATGGTTTTGTCCATTAGAGAGTGATTGTGCCTTTCCGGGTGAATCAGAATAACCCCCCTGTTGGGGTAATTTCAACATTTGGAGGGATTTAATTGCTGTAGAACTAACTATTACCAACGGTGGGACTGGGAAGTGAGGTTGAGACTCTGGTAGAAAGGGATTCGCTTAAACAATGACGTTTTTATATTTGTCTGCAAACTCTGGTTGTATGGACATTCGGGTTTCCAAATGCGGAAGTTTGAGATGTTTGACACTAAGGAGTTGAGTTGTACATTCAGTAAGTGGAGTTTTTTTGTGCGCAATTTCCGCTTTTCTGTAGTGTATATACACAATAAGGCTAGTCAAAATCTTCCACTATGACTACCAACTTGGATCCCCGAAACAGTGTCCACTCTGCTATTATTATTATTTGTTTTGGGTTTAGGAAAGGTCCCGCTACTATACAGGAATAAGTGGAGAATGCAGAAGAATGCGGGTTAATTGCCAAACCAAACAAGGCGCAGAGAAAAAAAACACACTGGAGTGTAGCAAAAATGACGTGATCTATGCTACAAACTTTGCTACAGATTTAAATGTATTCAGAGGTCCGTTGTGCACGCCAGCAACTTAGGGATTCTGGAATGAGGCACATAAAATGAAAACACATTAAGAGGCCTATTTTGAAAAAGGTTAAAAATAGTGGCGTTCGTGCTTGGAATCGTAGTCTCTGTTTACAGAAACCAAAGGCAATCAATTTGCATATTTAAAATACATTTAGAGATCATCTTAATAACCAATTTAATGCATTAGAACCAGGGCCATCAACAGCATTATGGGCCAAGCAGGGCGCAGACGCACATCATCGGTCCACCGTGTGAACACACTGAGGACTGAATCAATTAGAATAAGGTCCTACAGATGGAGCGCCTGTCTTCTTTGGCCGGGGATCGCCAGAATGTCCTCGCTGGCGATCCCGGCGCAGAGGCGCTCCATCTGACTGGAATGCGCATGCGTCTCACACCCACGCGCGTCCCAGTTTCAGGACGGCGCCGCTGCAGGTCCCTGCCCGCCCCCACTTCAGGGAGACACGCAGGGATTGGGCGGACGGTGGGGCGGTGAGGGGCACCGGGGGAGGAGGCGGGGACCAGCAGCCAACTCCATAGCCACGGGGCGCGCAAGCTCGCCGCTGGCGGGGGCTGGCGATACTATCGCCAGCCCCTGCAAAAATGAGGCCGACTCCATCTTTATATGTAGTGATAATTTTCACCTGCCGCTAGAACTCCATCACTGCAAAATTGTTAACAGATCATGGCAAATACTGGGTCTGGCGTCCTACCAATTCCTCTAATTTTATTAGTGAAGAAATGTATCTTGATTTAATAAACCTTAATATGGTAATATCCAAATACATCATTTGCTAAATTCATTAAAAAAAATGTAATTACCATTAGCAATGAAAATAGATAGAGTTTTGGATCACACAATGATTATTTCTGTAATTAAAGCTGACCATTTAGAAACACTCATTTCTCTTACAACAGTCAGCAGCTCATAAAAACATTATCTAAACAAATCTGTCCGGGACCAAAGTAACCTGCCAAGTGCCAGATTTATTTTACAGCGAGATTAAATTGTTTCTATTAATGTTTACGGGCCCCACAATATTTTCCATGGCAGGCTGCAAAGTTTGTGATTTCTATTAGGTTTTGGTCGCAGTGATGGGTGTTACTGGTGTAATTGTGCTGCGCTGATGTCAGTCCGATGGGTAAACAGATCTGATTTAGTGGTTTTAATATATCCAGTTTAATGCCAATCCTGCTGGTACGATGTCTTTTATATTCCATCTTCATAATGTCTCCAGGGTGTGTCACAGTTACAGTTATATATTGTAAGGAACTCTGTAAACAGCAAACTGTGTGTGACGAAATCTCAGACGTCACTCGCTGCGTATGGCCAATGGGACTGTTTTGTTTTGTGTCCTTTGCTATGCTAAATCAATGATCAACTAAACGATGTCACAGAGCTGTGTGTCCACAGATGCAACTGTGTAATTGATAGTGGCACTTACCCTATTCTAGGTGCAAGAGATCAAAATTAAACAGGCTTCTTTTTTTGTATGCAGATCGAGCAGAACCCGATGTGCATGAATGGAGAAGGAGATGTAGATATTTTGCCTTTATCCAGTGGCGTAACAATGGGACTGCAGCCCAAGCAATGGCTTGGGGGAGATCTGTATGGAATCTGCTGAAAATGTCCCTTTCAAAAATGGCCGCCGCCTTGGAGGAGAGAGATGCTAGAGGTTCTACTGGACAGATGCATAGATGATAGACATCCTACTGGGTAGCGTATATTGCTACTTAGAAGTTACGTATTCTTGGTAGCAATATATATTGCCCCATGGAATACATATTTTGCCCCTGGGAATGTGCATGTAAACTAGAGATGTGCGGCGGCCACTTTTTCGGGTTTTGGTTTTGGATCTGGATCTCCCTTCGTGTTTTGGATCTGGATTGGTTTTGGCAAAACCACCCTTGTGGGTTTTGGTTTTGGATCTGGATTTTTATGAAAAAATGCTAAAAATGGCTTAAATAACAGAATTTGGGCCTGTTTTTGCCCCTAAAGTATTATTAACCTCAATAACATTAGTTTCCACTCATTTCTAGTCAATTTTGATCACTTCACAGCTTACAAAATTGTTTTCATTTACTGTAGTTGGGCCAAAAGGGTATACCGAGGTAGCTGGATGACTAAGCTAAGCGACAGCAGTGGGCATCACATACATGTGGACCTTACACTTCCAACCTGGCACATCTTGGAAGCAGAGTGGCACTGCAGGGGCAGACAGGGTGGCAGTTTAATAAACTATCCCAAAAAAAGAGAAATGCTCCAAAGAGCAAAAAATACAAAGAGGTATCGGCCTTGTCATGACTGGTGGTAGCAGCTTCAGCACTTCTATCAGGTTGCTGATCTCCCACTATTTCCTCCTCCATCATCCTCCAAAAATGTGTTTTTATTTTATTACTTTTATTTATTTTTCTTACTTTACACTGGACACAGCCTGTCATACTGGACACAGCCCCTTGGACACTGGACACTGGACACTGCCCCTGGACACAGCCCCTGGACACTGCCCCTGGACACAGCCCGTCACCCTGGACACAGCCCCTGGACAATGGACACAGCCGTCACACTGGACACAGCCCCTGGACAATGGACACAGCCTCTGGACACAGCTCCTGTACACTTGACACAGCCGTCACACTGGACACAGCCTCTGGACACCGCCCATGGACACAGCACCTGTACACTGGACACAGCCGTCACAAAGGACACTGCCCCTGGACACTGGACACAGCACCTCACCCTGGACACAGCCCCTGGACAATGGACACAGCCCGTCTCCCTGGACACAGCCCCTGGACACAGCCTCTGGACAATGGACACAGCCTCTGGACACCCCCCCTGGACACAGCTCCTGTACACTGGACACAGCCGTCACACTGGACACTGCCCCTGGACCTTGCCCCTGGACACTGGACACAGCCCGTCACCCTGGACACAGCCCCTGGACAATGGACACAGCCCGTTACCCTGGACACAGCGCCTGGACACAGCCCCCGGACAATGGACACAGCCTCTGGACACCGCCCCGGGACACAGCTCCTGTACACTGGACACAGCCGTCACACTGGACACTGCCCCTGGACACAGCCCCTGGACACTGGACACAGCTCCTGTACACAGCTCCTGTACACTGGACACAACCCCTGTACACTGGACACAACCCCTGTACACAGCCCCTGTACACTGGACACAGCCCCTGTACACTGGACACAACCCCTGTACACAGCCCCTGTACACTGGACACAGCCCCTGTACACTGGACACAGCCCCTGTCACACTGGACACAACTCCTGTACACTGGACACTGCCCCTGGACACAGCCCCTGGACACTGGACACAGCTCCTGTACACAACTCCTGTACACTGGACACAACCCCTGTACACTGGACACAGCCCCTGGACACAGCCCCTGTACACTGGACACAACCCCTGTACACTGGACACAAACCCTGTACACTGGACACAGACCCTGTCACACTGTACACAGGCCCTGTCACACTGGACACAAGCCCTGTCACACTGAACACAGCCCCTGTACAGCCCCTTGTACACTGGCCACTGCAGCCCCTGTACACTGGACTTGTGTACAGCAGCCCCTGCAGACCCTAATCGAGTGAGCAGCAGTAAAATAATATATTATTATTATAGCACAGCACACAGCACAGAGCACAACCACCCTCTTCCCTCTCCTATGCTGGAGTAAAGATGACGGGGCGCGCGTGCGTCTTATATAGAATCCAGATCCCGCGAGAATCCGACAGCGCGATGATGACGTTTTGCCTCGTTTTCGGTCCGGAATTTAGGCGGGAACTCCTGAGCCGGCTCGGATCCAGACTCGGATCGCGATATTCGGATCTGTCGGATCCCGGAGATCCAGACCTGCTCATCTCTAATGTAACTCCCTGGCAACAAGCATGTAACTCCCTGGCAACAAGCATGTAACTCACTGGCAATGAGAATGAAACCCACTGGCAACAAGCAAAAAAACACTGACATTGAATAAATAACCCCTGGCTACAAGATGTAACCCCTGGCAATGAGCATGTAACTCCCAGGCAACAAGCATGTAACTCCCTGGCAATGAGAATGAAACCCACTGGCAACAAGCAAAAAACCACTGACATTGAATAAATAACCCCTGGCTACAAGATGTAACCCCTGGCAATGAGCATGTAACTCCCTGGCAACAAGCAGCTAACTCCCTGGCAACAAGAATGTAACCAACTGGTAACAAGCAAAAAAACACTGTCATTGAATAAGAAACCTCTGGCTATGAGCTTGTAATCACTGTCAACAAGCATGTAAATCCTGTCCATGAGGATGAAACCCCATAGCATTGACCATGTAACCCATGGCAATGAGCATGTAAACCCCTGGCAATGAGCATGTAACTCCCTAGCAATGAGAACGTAACCCACTGGTAACAAGCAAAAAAAAACACCTGCGTTGAATAAAAAAACCCTGGCTACAGGCATGTAAATTCTGTCAATGAGGATGAAACCCCTGGCAACGAGCATGTAACCCCTAGCAATGAGCATATAACCCCTGGCAATGAGCATAAAACCCCTGGCAACAAGCATGTATATCATGTCAATGAGCATGTAATGACTGGCAATGAGTATTTAGGTAATACAATAATTATAAATGTATGGAGGTGGGACGGCAATTTTTTTTGGCCAGCAGGACTCAAAATGTCAAGTTACACCACTGCCTTTATCATCTATCACGTTGCAATCAAGTACTGTGCTGGATTGATGCCATAAAGAGAACATAGTTAGAATAGAGATGGTGTGGTACCTGCCATATTGTGTTAGTAAGTGTACAGTCAACACGTAACATCACCTGTTTCCACAAAAGGAAGCACTCTGTTCAGTGGTGTATTCATAATGGGTTCAGTGCACAAGGGCCACACAGTCCAGGGGGACCCACAATGCACAAGCTGACCCTTTTTGAAATACTTACCCCTCCGAGGTCCCTGATGAAGGCCCTGAGGAAGCGGGAAGCGAAACGCGCGTGCTGGCAGTACCAGCCATGTGGGTCACTCCTGTGTGTGTGTCCTGAATAATTGTATTGAATCAGCGCTCAAATGTATTTAGCCCTTGCAGGGGCTGTAATGTACTAATTTATTTGCATATTGCAGGTCTAGGTCCGGAGCAGTGCCCAATCTTATGCTGAAAGTTTTCAGCTCATATCGGCACTTACTAACTCCGCTCGGATCGTTCCTGTTATCTAATATTTGCTGCACGCATCTGATTGATCATAGCGGTTGTGGCCGCACCACATAAATATGATATACTTTATCTACATGATTTATATTTAATCAGTACTCTGCAGCAACAGTATATATAACATGCAAATACAATAACTGCCTATTATTTTTGGCAGTTAATGAATGATTCCAAATTGAAGTCTCATCCTGTTTAAAAGTCTTGTACTGAAGATGCACAATTTCGGACCACCTGTCTATTGATTGATAAGAGTATATGAGTAACTCTACATGCAGTGGTCGGTCACACTCCTACGATCTCCTTATTATGATCAGGAGACTTTAAAATATGGTATATATAACCTACCACTAATGCTTTAGCAAGACTTGTTCGTGTGAAAACTAAAATAGAGAAAATATGTGTGGTGCGCAAATCAACAGCAGCTGGCACTGGGCGGTCAAGCCCTAAAAGGTACAATGGTAAAAACAATAGAGTAGTGCCTGCGCTGGCACTACTCTATTGTTTTTACCATTGTTCGTGTGAACTTTAGCTACAAAAATAACAGTGTGTTTAATTGAAGCAGGTGGCAACAATGTCTCATAGTACAACATGGTATAATACTGATACCAGTATACAAACTGATGCCCCTTTCAGACCGCACTTTAAAAACGGTATATTGCCGTTTTTTTACCGTTTTAAAACGGTAATGTGTGCGGTCTGAAAGGTGCAGGACCACTTAACCGGTTAGAAAAAAACGTTTTTTCTAACCGGTTAAAATGCAGGGTCCTACCCGTTTCAGAACCGGTATTTTAGGCTCAAAATCGGTTCTGAAACGGTATTTAGGACCCAGCCAATGAGCTGGGTCCTAAATTCAGCACAGTGAATACTTAATGAGCGCTCATTAAGTATTCACAGCACTGGAGCCCCCCCCGCGCATGTCGGCGCCCCCCTCCCGTGTGTCGGCGCCCCCCTCCCGTGTCGACTTACCCTGTGCCGGTATCTCCGTTGTGGTTCCCGGCACTGCAGCTCAGTATGCTCGGAAAGCACTTATGAAAAAAGTGTCTTTCAGAAAATGGCTGCCCCCATACGAAAGACAGTTTTTTTAAACAGGGTTTCCTATGGGGCAGCCATTTTCTGGAAGACACTTTTTTCATAAGTGCTTTCCGAGCATACTGAGCTGCAGTGCCGGGATCCACAACGGAGGTACCGGCACGGGGTAAGTCGACACGGGGGGGGGGGTGTCGACACGCGCGGAGGGCGTCGACACGCGCGAGGGGGGGGGGAGGAGGGGGGAGCTGCACGGAGGGGAGGGCTGAAGGCTGCACTGGCTTTGACCCTGTATTTGAAAAGTTTCCAAAAACGGGTCTGCCAGTGTCAAAAAATCGGCACTTAAACGGTAATATACCGTTTAAGTGCTGCGGTGTGAAAGGGGTTTTATCTGGCAGACCCGTTTTTGGAAACGTTTCCAAATACAGGGTCAAAGCCAGAGATGCGGTCTGAAAGCAGCATCAGTTACCTAGTGATATCTCATTAAAGTAAATCATTGAATTTGGTTCCTATTAAGGACAAACACTTCACAGTATGAACAGAATTGGGTCTTTTTTGTAACCAAGACCTACTGAGTACGTTATACTGCTTTCACATTGCAGAAATGGGTAATGACACGGTATTCTTAAATGGGACTTTAAAACGGGTCAGAGCCTTGAGACCTTTTACATTGCAGGTGAAAACCGTTTTAAAAATCATTTAATACCATTCAAACATTCAACACGTTTAACCCCCAAGGAACACGTTTAAAGTCATTGAAATAGAGCTGTTCAAACTGCCCAAAAAACGGCTTTAAAACGTGTAGGACTCTGCTTTTTAACTGTGTTGAAATACTGGTTAACTTTAACCGGTAAATCAACTCTGGCACTTTCACACTGCAGCCTTAAACATTTTAAAATGGGAAAAAAACGGCAATATACCGTTTTAAAAGTGCGATGTGAAAGGGGTATTAGAGACATATATTACACACACGGTTTCCCCACATGGGCTGTTTTAACATGCACTTTTTCCGGGGCGAGAGGGGGGGGGACTTGGCAGGGGGTGTAGGGTGATGCGGCAAGTCGTCGCTTCATTTCCCGGCGGGGAGGGGGGGGGGGATCCGCCAGTGACACTAACCTCTATGCTCCAGTCCCTGCTGCACACTGGCGCCCTCCAGTGTCAGGCGCCCTAGGCAAATGCCTACAGCTGCCTAGTGGTGGCGCCGGCGGCCCTGGGTGGGGATAGAAACCGTCAGGCTTCATAGGCTATAGCCACCCCAAAGGCCGCATGGATCTGAGTACATTAGAAAATGCGGTAAAACCCCCGAAAACGGGGGTTTTACCGCATTTTCCCCTTAGTACATCCCAATATAAACATTGTCACCACGAACGTGTCTTCTCTGTTTAAACCTTGCACAGAAAGCCAGGAGCACATTCACCTTCTATGCGCAAATTCCTGCACATGTCATTGTTTTCCTGACAGAATAAACACTGGGTGAGGATCATAACTACGTCCTAAATTGCATATCCCAAACATGCATACAGTATGTTTCCTTCATCATGGCATCAATTAGGGATCCATTGCGCTTCGCCCATGAACTGGGTCGCAGAGCTTGTTAGCACTTTTACGAAGTATGGAAAGAGTGAGTCACCCCCTTGTGTTTCCACAAAGGACGGAATCACGTTCAGCTCGTTGGTGTGGAGACTGCTGTAACACACATGGAGATTCTCAAGCTGTCCTGAAAAATGGACCAGAGTTGGCTTCCTCCATAAAGCTTGCATCTGCTAAGCTGAACTTCTTGTAATGTTTATTAAGGGTTTATTAGACATCAAATGCTATTTTCCTGTTAGTAGAACCATCCGGCCTGCAGATTGGATAATGTGGAAATAGGTTACTAAAGGGCAGGCTTGCAGGACTGTATATCCCTCTAGCTCTGAGGGTATCTGGGTGATCGATCTACAGTAAAAAGATACACAATCAATCAATAGGTTGATAGGTTAAAGGTACATAGTAGAAAAGTTCACCAGATACAAAAAGTTGCCAGGGTCGAAAGCAGGGTTGCCTTCTTTTAAAGCAGGCATGTCCAACGTTGGCCCTCCAGATGTTTTGAAACTAAACATCCCAGCATGCTTTGCAATAGTTTTAGCATTCTCTAATAGCAAAACTGTGGCAAAGCATGCTGGGATGTGTAGTTTCAAAACATCTGGAGGGCCAACGTTGGACATGTCTGTTTTAAAGTCTTCTCTCCAGGTGAAACTGTCAGCAGCACTTTCGGGGTGGAGCTTGATGTAGATGTCAACAAGCCCCATTTGTGGGTCTTTGAGGAGGGGATGGGGCCAAATGACGCGATTTGCATCTGTAGCCCCTCCCCCTCTCTCAGAAAAGCAGGAAATTAACTCTGCTGTGGGGGAGATGTGTGTGTGTGTATTCGGGGGCGCCGGTATCCTGGAGGGATACCTACATTTCCAGGGGGGGGGGGCAGGAGGGGGGGGGGGCAGGAGGGGGACCCGGCCATTCCGGGAGGCAACCCAAAGGCGGACGTGAAAATGGCCGACAAGATTTAAAAAAATTATAATAATAATTTCCAACTTTTTCAGCATTTCCCTTGGACTACAATCAGAAATAGTAATGCCAATGTATCTTTAGAATGATGCAGTTCACAGATATAGTATATCACTGATACACACTGGGGCTGATTCAGAGCCTAGCAAGCAGTTTAACACTGCCCTGGGGAACGCATCCCCCCCCCCCCCCCCTGCTGTCAGAATCCCCTCGCTACGCTGCGAGCAGATGTGTACACTTATACATTCACTCACATGCGCCCGAGGAATGAACATTCGATGACTATTCACCACTGAATGACTTTCCCTCTGTTCACAGCAGAAATGTAGCCCAGGACTTACTTTTATGCTGCATGATGATGGCCGAATTGGGGGCGGCGCTGATGTCATGTGACCTCCTCCGTCCGCCCCAGGCAGGGACACGCCTGCTGTGGTCCGCCTAGCTTTTCTATGGGCACGCCTGGCTGTTTTTAGCGGGAACAGTCATGAATCGCCCGGTGTGCATCCCGGAGTTCCCCCCTGCCTGTCAGTCAGGCAGCGAATGCCTGACTGGCTGAAATCCACAGCCAGAAGGAAAATGGCGCAGATCACCAGGACATATATATATAGTCCGAATCTCGCAAAAATCCGACAGCGGGATGATGACAATTAGCCTTGATTTGGATCCGGAAAATGGCGGCAACAATCGAGCCATCTGCAGCACGCCTCAGATCGGGTAAGTTCAGGGGGTTCAGTTCTCTAGGAACCGTACCCGCTCATCTCTAGGTGTATTTGGTTGGTTTGTTTCAGATATATGTGGCCAAATGTCCATTTGCCATTTACATTGCATCACCCTTGTGCTCTGGAAAATGTGACAACTGGTAAATTCTCCCTGTGTACTGCTGGGTGACCTAGAACATGTGAACTGCTGGGTGGTCTGGAAACTGTGACAGTTATTTGCAGCCACCCACTAAGCAGGGATTTTTCAAAATTTGACTTCCAATAGGGTGAAAAAGGGTACAATATTCTGCCCAACAAACCTGTTCCTGGTAGAAACACATCAGCTAGTTGTTATGATTGTTATTATTATTATTATTATTATAAATTAGTATAGCACCACCATATTAAATATGAACATTTCACATCAACCCCTGTCCTAATGAAGGTTACAGTAAGGGCCCATACACACTGGGCAAATTTGAGCTGAAAGCAGCTCACTTTTTCCATTTGAGCTGCTATCAGTATGCCCCAGCGATGAGCAGTGTGTATGCCCCAGCGACGAGCAGCGTGTATGCCCCAGCGACGAGCAGTGTGTATGCCCCAGCAATGAGAAGCGTGTATGTCCCATCGATGAGCAGCGTGTATGTCCCAGCGATGAGCAACATGTATGTCCCAGCGATAAGCAGCGTGTATGTCCCAGCGATGAGCAGCGTGTATGTCCCAGCGATAAACAGCGTGTATGTCCCAGCGATGAGCAGCGTGTATGCCCCAGCGACGAGCAGTGTGTATGCCCCAGCAATGAGAAGCGTGTATGTCCCATCGATGAGCAGCGTGTATGTCCCAGCGATGAGCAACATGTATGTCCCAGCGATAAGCAGCGTGTATGTCCCAGCGATGAGCAGCGTGTATGTCCCAGCGATAAACAGCGTGTATGTCCCAGCGATGAGCAGCGTGTATGTCCTAGCGATGAGCAGTGTGTATGCCCCAGCAATGAGAAGCGTGTATGTCCCAGCGATGAGCAGCGTGTATGTCCCAGCGATGAGCAACATGTATGTCCCAGCGATAAGCAGCGTGTATGTCCCAGCGATGAGCAGCGTGTATGTCCTAGCGATGAGCAGCTTGTATGTCCCAGCGATGAGCAGCATGTATGTCCCAGCGATGAGCAGCGTGTATGTCCCAGCAATAAGCAGCGTGTATGCCCCAGCGATGAGCAGCGTGTATGTCCTAGCGATGAGCAGCGTGTATGTCCCAGCGATGAGCAGCGTGTATGTCCCAGTGATGAGCAGCGTGTATGCCCCAGCGATGAGCAGCGTGTATGTCCTAGCGATGAGCAGCGTGTATGTCCCAGCGATGAGCAGCATGTATGTCCCAGCGATGAGCAGCGTGTATGCCCCAGCGATAAGCAGCATGTATGCCCCAGCGATGAGCAGCGTGTATGTCCCAGCGATGAGCAGCGTGTATGCCCCAGCGATGAGCAGCGTGTATGTCCCAGCAATGAGCAGTGAGCGCTGATGCGCGCTCCCGCATCATCGCCGGCCAACGACGCTCATTTGCTGGTATTACCAGCAGATGAATGGCGAGGTGGATGGCTTTCCATAGTGTCCTGCTATGGAAAGCCATCCACTTCCCGAAAATCGCTTTCAGAGAGAGAGACACCATACTAGTGCAGTACAGTGTGACCAGAGTCAGGCCCCACAGTAGGGCAGTCCAGTGTTACCATAGAGATGCCATAGTAGTTCAGTCCAGTGTTACCAGAGAGACGTTATAGTAGTGTAGTCCAGTGTTACCAGAGAGCTGCCATAGTAGTGCAGTCCAGTATTACCAGAGAGAGCTGCCATAGTAGTGCAGTCCAGTATTACCAGAGAGAGCTGCCATAGTAGTGCAGTCCAGTATTACCAGAGAGAGATGCCATAGTAGTGCAGTCCAGTGTTACCGAAGAGATGTCAAAGTAGTGCAGTCCAGTTTTACCAGAGAGCTGCCATAGTAGTGCAATCCAGTGTTACCAGAGAGAGAGAGACGCCATAGTAGTGCAGTCCAGTGTTACCAGAGAGCTCCCACAGTAGGGCAGTCCAGTGTTACCAGAGAGGCGCCATAGTAGTTTAGTCCAGTGTTACCAGAGAGATGCCATAGTAGTGCAGTCCAGTGTTACCAGAGAGCTGCCATAGTAGTGCAGTCCAGTGTTAACAGAGAGCTGCCATAGTAGTGCAGTCCAGTGTTAACAGAGAGATGCCATAGAAGTGCAGTCCAGTGTTACCAGAGAGCTGCCATAGTGCCCTCATGACTCTGTGCTGTGAGCCCGATTCAGACCTGATTGCACAACTGCAAATTCGCACACATCCTCCATACACAGTGTATGGAGGATGTGTGTGAATTTGCAGTTGTACGGCCCATAGTACGTATGTGCGAGGTCATCCTGTGCTGATCGCTGGCGTGCAATCAAATCTGAACGGGCCCTGTGTGCGAGGCACTACTTACACTACACACAGCTAATTACAGCCCTGGTGCCAACAATGAAGCATCTAAATACTGCTTTGAACCATAGCATAGTAGGGGAATAGACCTACATAACATTGTCTATGAGACATCTAAAAATCCGGTCAATTACATTTTGTTAATAATGGAAGCAATATACTACTTTCACTTACAGTTGTAAAGTGCAACAAAATATGCTGGCGTTATACAAATAAATGTTAATAAATGCTAAATAATGTTAATATGGATTACAGCAGATTTAATATACTTGGCGCTGGATGCCAATGATTCAAGTAAGCTCTTATTTTTAATGTGGCCAAATATTTCTCCTTCACAGTCACATATACTAACAGGAATGTCAGGCTGATGTGACTAATAGCTGCTGAGGACTTGCATATATCTTTACTGCCCTCTAGTGGATAAATCACATTCACAATTCAGTCTTTCAGACTAGTGGCGCGCAATCTGTTTTCAGCTGGTTACTTAATAAAAGTGCGCAGTGCCGCACGCAGGAGGTGTTTCTGAGTATCTAGAAAACCCCCCCAAAGAGATTCATGTTTCTTATTTTAGAGACGAAGACAGCTGTGTCCCTGTTTCAGGACAAACCATGATCATAGAAGTGGCACTACGGCATATACCTGCTTGGGGTAAGGATTATTTGGTCTACAACAAGTAGGTCGACAAGCATTGGGTCAACACTATTAGGTCAACATGGGTCTAGGTCGACATGGGTCTAGCTCGACATGGGTCAAGGTCGGCAGGTCATTAGCTCGACACAAGCATTACGGCGACATGGACATGGTCAACAGTCAAAATGTCGACATGGGGTTTTTCACAGTTTTTTTGACCCGAGTGTTGACACAGTCGACATGGACACATGATAAAGTGCACCACATCCCCTCGCATGGCTTGCTGCGCTCGCCATGCTTCGGGCCCGGTGGCTCGCTACGCTGGGCACTCTATTTTATTCTTCCACCATGCTCTAGTGGATGGTAGGGCATGAAATACCGCCTGTTGGCACATGTTGGCTCAAAAAACAGTACTTTTACCTGTGTCCATGTCGACTGTGTCGACATTCGGGTAAAAAAAAAAACCTGAGAAAAACCCCATGTCAACCTTTTGACTGTCGACCTTGCCCATGTTGACCCAATGCTTGTGTCGACCTAATGACCTGTCAACTTAAAGCCATGTTGACCTAGACCCATGTCGACCTAGACCCATGTCGACCTTTCCACATGTCATACTAATGGTGCCGACCCTATGCTTGTCGACCATCTTGTTGTAGACATAATGACCGTATCCCCCTGCTTCCTAGGCATCAAAAATACGCTGCTTAGCGAGCAGGTCTGAATGAGCCCCATAGTATCTGACAGTCTCCTTTCAGCCCAGGCCAGGGTACAGTATGTGTATATGGTAGATTGGTCGTCACGCATTACTGCATTTTCTCACCTTTGAGCATTGTTAGTAAATAACCCAATAGTCTGGTGTATAGTTTAATCCGCGTTCCATAATAATGAACACGCGTTGGCATCTGATCAAAATGTACATTTTACACAGTATTACAAAGATTTCCGCATATGTATACATATAAAAGTTATAATGTTCATTTCTACATTTCTGATAAAAATATATTTACTTTTTGTAAAAAATCTCTCTCTCTCTCTCTCTCTCTCTCTATATATATATATATATATATACTCTGCTTAGTAGCTGTACGTCCGCGTCAGATTCTGGTAGTGCTGCTCGGGAGAGAGATTAATCCTACGTACGTTAAGGTCTGCGGCAAAGGTCCTGGCTTTCTGGTAATAATAAAGCGACTTTTCTCTGTCGATAAGAAAGTTATGGTAGATGACGGCGAGTCGGGTATAAATCTTCATCTGAGACCTCTTGTTCCCTAAATCCATAGCAGCGGCCAGGGCGAGGTAATAGTACCCAGCCGCGTCGTAGGGATCCTGAAATACAAGGAGATGTTACCAAATATGTGTACCAGCATGCAACATTCTGTTACGGCATAATGCTGATATTATGTATAACTATATAAGTGTTCCTGAGTTGCTATACGATTAGAATATCTGTATGCACTGATTTTCTCAAAACACTCTTAACATGCCTGCTTGGGGCGGGACGCTGACATTACAGGATGGTAGTGCCCACCCCAAATTCATCGGTAGGCAGACGCTTGCAAGTCAGTCCAGGCTGACTTTCCTTTGCGAACAATGGAGAAATCATCCAATGGCAAGCAACCGTTGAACGATTTCTCTGCCATCCGCTCGCATGTTCAAATTAGAATTGAGGATGAACATGATTACCGGCTTATTGTGAGAAGGAAGAGGCGTGGCCAATGATGTGTGGGCGTGGGCCTTGTTGTGTGGGCGTGGCCATCGCTGAGTCGGCATGTACAGCCCCTACACTGTCAGTTACAATGTCTTCCTAAATACATAATAGAGAATTGCATCATCTCCCCTGGAAAATACATATCCAATTGTAAGAGGTACACATGAAGCCACGCTTGTTTAGACCTCGGGCGTGCTGTAGCTTACCATCTCGATGCACCGTTTGTCGAGACGGGGACACGCGTGTATCTCACGCACGCATGTCCCATTCTTGGCGAACGGTGCGCTGAGACGCAAAGCTACAGTATGGCGTGCCGGCAGTATAAACAAGCGTGGCCCCATCTGTATGATTTATGGCCGGCGGCCTGGCCAGCTGGATGGCTGGTCATACCCATGCTGTCAGGATGATGGGCCTATTTATATGTGGGGGCCTGGAGCTGTAGTAACATCCACATCGTGGTGAAAATGTTACTGGTTTTGTGGACGTAAATAATATTTAGTGATGAGAAAATTCGCCTTGTGCCGCATTTGGCCATAACACTTTGCATATTTTGCAGGGGGACTCTGCATTCCCAGGCCTACCTATCCCAGCCGTCTCACCAGATGAATGCATTGATTACCACCCTCGCACCTCCATTCACAGTGCCAAAATGCTCATTTACAAACACGTGTCCTAATTCAGATGTGCGGCTCCTGCTGTAAAGTAGGGATGGGGAACCTTCGGCCCGCCAGCTGTTGTTGAACTACACATCCCAGCATGCCCTGCTACAGTTTTGCTTTTTGGCCATGCTTAAACTGTTGCAAGGCACACTGGGATGTGTAGTTCAACAACAGCTGGAGGGCTGAAGGTTCCCCATCACTGCTGCAATGTATCGATGTTCGGTACTTTGCGCACACGCCAGACCCTGTACTGCGCTAGTGCAAAACGAACGCAGATCGGTTTGCACTTGCGCGTGATTGACGACCCCAGGATCTGGCCTCTTTGTTGGATCTGCAGCTTCAGAAACGTGCGACCCCATGGGTCACGCAGCCGGCCAATGGTATTGCTGGTGATCTAATGCTGGTACAGCCGGCCAATGGTATTGCTGGTGATCTAATGCTGCAACCTAGGACATAGCACAGATCAGTAATGTAGACAGGAGGCATCTGCTTATATCAGACGCCTCCTGCTGCAACACCATATACATCTCTGCTGCTTCCATGTAAACAATAGCGCCTCCAACCACATCTGAATCAGGATCACAGTACACCGTGGTAAAGCAAGCTCCCGGAGAAACGTGTCATCTACAGGTTTGCAGCCTGGTTCAGTTCAGTGGAGAGAAGAGTTCCCTAACCTTAAGGTCATAGAATATGATGTCCCCTAACACGAGGTAGACCTTCATGTAGTATACCGCCTCCTCTTCTAGCTCCAGCGGAGACGGGCAGAGGGAGAGAGCCTTCAGGTAATAATGCTCGGCAAGCTCACACTGATTCAGCTGACTGTAAATCCCAGCTAGCCGGTGATACGCCACCCTCTCATTCAGCTGATTTCCTGGGAAAGAAACGGCGTGTAATTAGAATTATCTCAACCACTGTATATTACAGTAAAAATACATATATATATTTTTTTTTAAATAGTAGCTGCTATTGACAAGTACTGTATCATGTAAAAAGAAGAAATCGGGGGATCTCATGATTTCAGTATGGATGGCCAGATGACCAGTGATTCTACTACCGCAGTGTGGGGCTGGTTCAGCTTTGGACAAAACCATGATGTACCGCAGGTGGGACAGATGTAACATGTGCAGAGAGAGAGAGTTAGATTTGGGTGGGCTGTGTTCATACTGAAATCTAAATATAAATTTGTGGGCTACATGCGAGAGCAGTCGGTATTTACCCTGCACAGAAACAATATGAATGCATTTGCTCAGTACGCAATGCTTTAGGTAAAATAATGGTGAATCAAATATATATATATATATATTTTTTTGTAATGTAGTGTTGTCTTGGAATGGTCGCATGTACACAGCTTAGAACACACGAGATAGAGATTGTTACCTAAGTTTACGCTCAGTGCCAGCGCCGTCTTTGCATGAGCCAGCGATTCCTCATAAAGCTTCATGCTCACTAGCAGCTCTGTGAGTTTATTGGACAGCCGCAGCTCGGCCTCCATGTTTTCCGTCTTCACAGCGAGTGGGAGAGCGCAATCCTAAAAAAGAGAATCTTAAAGTATTAAATACATAGCTGAGAGTATATGCAAGTACACGGCTGAATGTGCAAGGCCCAAGACAGACACTTTCTACGCGCCTCTGCGGTTTACTACTGCAGGTTATTATTTGGACACCACTCTAGGCGCATCGTTGCTCACACCATTGTCACTTAAACCAGCCCATTGACAGATGTACTATCTCCATCAGACTATGGACCAGATGCTCTAAGCTTCAAAAGTGATAAAATGGAGAGTGATAAACAACCAACCAATCAGCTCCTGACTGACAATTTTCAAACACAGTCTGTGACATGGCAGGTAGGAGCTGATTGGCTGTCTCTTTATCACTCTCCATTTTATCACTTTTGAAGCTTAGTGCATCTGGCCCAATGGCTGTAGCTGGGCGTGTGGGAACAGTACCACTTTTACTGTACACTCAGTGGCTGCTGCTGCCTATGTGTGTGTGTGAGGGGGGCGAGGTTGACACATATATTACATACAGCCTTACATGTATGTTTATATGTGCTGACTACCTGATCCCATCAGCATTGACGCGTTTTCCTCTAAAACCCGCCCCCAGACTGTGAAACTAGCCAATGGGAGTCTGGAGGCGGGTTTGAAAGGAGAACGGAGGCTGTATTGGGAGATACTATTTATGAGATACATTCCCTGGACAGTGTAAGAGGCTATTGCTTTGTATCCATTAAGATGGAATGCATTGTGCCCATCAAGCTGCATAACTGTTGTCTGTTCTTGAGAGATGCCTATGCCAACTAGCAGTGTATCATGTATAAAAGTCCAGCTTGGAAGGGCAATGGCCGTTATATATCTCCCATAGACCATTTAGAATATAACCTGATTTTCACAAAATCAATTAGTGCATGTTGGAAATGGTTTTATTGGCCCCTATAATCGTTACCTATGGACTATTTTATCTAATATAAATACTCTTACTTTGCACAGAGCTATCCACATTTTTTTTTAAATAACTTGTTATTGAAGCATCACATTGCAAATTTACAATCTCAATTGTTTGTTCAGTATATTATAAACATGTACAGTGTTTCAGGTAACAAGTACAGAGAACATACAGGCTTTGTATACTGTATATTCTGATATACTGTAAGTTTATAATACAGAAATAAAGTAAAATAAGATACAGTATGGAAAATTAACCAAGTGTACCCGGTGTGATCATTAACTAATATTCAATCAAATATACTGTTTGGAAAACTATCTCCACCGGTTCTGCCAATTTAGTTTCTGATGAATGCCGCCATCTTGTTACGCAAATCTACGCACTTTGGCCCTTATCCAGACCTGATCGCTATGGTGTAAGGTTGCAGATGACTACGGGTCATCTTGTATACAAATAAATATTACCGGTATAGTGTACTAATTTCCCAGGACTCGACAAAAAGTAGTTCACACGTTACCCGGTAGAAGGTTGTTGCTTTACTCCGTTCGCTGCAGCCATTGAAGAATATGTCCCCACTCGCCTCGTACAGCTGCATTCCTAGTTGTGGATCCCCGGTACATAGCGCTACATTCTGGGCTACCTGGAAAAGGAACAATACAGGACTCAGGAGGGTTCCGTGCACTTTGTATAACAGGCTGGACGACCTGACCGGGAGGTCCACATACAGGCCCTTATTCTGGTTGGTGCGGCCGGAGCCGCACACGGTGCTCCGGCCGCACAAACCAATCCCCGCCCACGAGACGGATCGCCACGGCCGTCCGTACACGGACGGCTGGCGATCCGCATAAAAATGGTGGGGCGTACGCCTCCACCATGGTGGGAGCTGCCCCCTGCATTCGATGGTCGTCGACCATCGAAGGCAGGGCCGCACGCCACAGCAGCTCCCGCAAGCTGAGACCACACGGACAATCGTCCGTGTGATAGCTTGTATGGGGGCTGAGAGCTGACATCCGGCGACGTCAGCTTTCCGCCCCCATCAGTGGCGTCATACCCTGATTAGCATGCATACGCCCCGCGTTTGCATGGGAACGCCCATGAAACGCGGGGCGTATACATAGGGAAATGAGGGTATGAAGCCCCTCACGCCCCTATACGCCCCCTTTGCGGCGGACGAAATACGTCTGCGGCGAATGGGGCTGCACATGCGCAGATTGACCTCTGCGCATGTGCAGACTAAAAACATCGGCGGTACGGCCGCACGCGGGCCGTACCGTCCGATTCAGAATAAGGGCCACAGTATGGTGATGTAATATAACAAAGTATTGAAGTACTGAAACAAAATGACAGAAGGAATGAATGATGGAGCCATAACAGCGTATTATACATGAGAATGGTGAGAAATCACAGAGGTGCTAAACCTTGAAGAGAGATGAACTAACAACTCCTAACTGTCATTTTGTACTGTGATCAGATCTGAATAAGGGCCATACTGTATGTTCTGATGGATTCGGTATGAAATGCCGGCGGTCGGAATCTCGATGTTCGAAATACTGACGCCGGAATCCCGACTGACGAAATGCCAACAAGGGGGGGCCATGGCTACGCTTGGCACACTATTTTATTCTCCCTCTATGGGTGTTGTGGACACCCATAGAGGGACAAAGGGCCTTATTCTGGTTGGAGCGGCCGGGCCGTACGCGTACGTCCCGGGATTTTTTATGATCTGCGCATGCGTACATTCGCTAATGCGCCGGCGCGAACACTCCACAACGCTTACGGACGGGTCTCTACGTGCGAAAAAAACTGTACACGAGTGTACGGGTATTGGGGGCGGCATAGGGGCGTGTTGAGGGGAGCGGCCGAAATAATGAGGGAAAATGGGCGTAAATATGGGCGTACACGGGGGTGTGCACCAAAAATGAGCGGTGCTACTACCGCACGATCGACTAAAGCACCGTTCATTTCGGACACCAGACAAGCGCCCGCCAACCGCCAGCTCAGACCACCCCTACAGATACCGCATGCCAGCGTGCGCCTGAGTTTGCTAATTAACGCTGATTCCTACTCAAACACATACACCTGAATGTAATAAGCAATGCTGCAGTCTATTAAGTCAAAACCATGATTTCACTACCTGCAAGCCACACACAGCACTCAAACACATTGGAAGCTTATCTTTCTATACTTCTCGACATTTAAAGGTTTGTTTAATTTAAGGTAAGAATCTTTTTAAGACCTGCTTATATATGCTAAGGTAGGTATTTGCTAAACAGTTATACACATTCACTACGTGCTTTCATAGACTTTACACAGTAGCACACTCAATCTACACAAGTCGACATGTGTCAACGTGTTCACTCTAATACAAACATAGGTTTTGTATTTAGGATACAATAACATAAACCACATCTAACACCTACAAAGGATGTTTCAGCAATGTTTGAAGCCCATGCCCACTATTTTGCACACAATCTTTGTATAGTACCCAAAATACAGAACTGTCTTTATTAAGGTAGACAATTGAGTTAATAGAAAACAATAATTGAATAACAATTAGAATAATTAATTAATTGTCAGAATTGTAGTTGAAAGGCAAGATTTGCAGGTCCATATATGTGAAGGGTATGCCAGCGTGCAGGGACGTACGCTCACTCTCACGAGCGGTGACATAAGCTGAGTTTTCCATTGAAAACAATAGGGACCCGTCCGTGCAAGCTGGCGTACGCTCAGATCTCCGCAAGAAGGCGGTGGGAAGACGGACGAAAGACGTCCGCGTACGTTGCCGTACGCTCAGTTGTACGCCAGTTGTCGGAGTGTAAGGGCTGGGCCGGCCGCGTACGTTGCCATTTGTACGCCACTCCCCTTCTACGTTGTTTCTGCCCGTACGTAAGCGGCTGAGTTGTGGGTGGACTTAACCCCAACGGCCGCGTACGGCTAGCGTACGTTAATAGCGTACGTACGCACGTTTGGCCGCACCGATCAGAATAACCTCCAAAGTGCCAGCATTGCGGCGGTCGGGATTCTGGCGGCGGTATTTCGTCCGTCGGGATTCCGACCGCCGGCATATTGACCGCATACCGTTCTGATGAGTGAACATGACAACAGTTTATATACAGTAGCTGATGACAACTGACTACATTGCATGGATGTATCAGTTATCACACGCATGACCAGAGCTTGCGAGAGAGCTCTGTACCGGCAATGGGTTTCCGATCTTGTGCTGTACTGCCACTGTCGCTACCGGAAACCCATCGTGATGACACACACCCCTTGTGCGCCGTGACACCACCACCACCGATGAACATTCTAACCTACCTAGGGATCGGCTCCTGGAGGGCTGCCAGCCATCGGAGATTCCTGCATCTGTGACCCCCTTAGCACTGTACAGTGAGCTGCCACTTTGCAGCATCACTTTACTGCACCAGGGGTCACTGGAGCAGCAGGGAGCCCCAATAATAGGCAACAATCACCGGAGAACTGATCAGCGGACACTGGTTAGGTATCTTTTTTTATTTTTTAAACAGGGCCCATGGAATACTGTATATATAAATAGTGTCTCACAAATGAGCATGTATGTTAATTTTTGAGCATTTGCTGTTGGGCAATATAAGCAAATAAGCAGATCAGCTGTTCTTTTATTTTTCGTTTGCACATCAGGTGGTTGCAAAGTGGCTTTTGTATGCAAATCATCCGGTGTGTTCTTGCTGCGCATGCTTATAAGCAGGGCTATTTTTGTGCAGGCTCCAGCAGGAACTGTGGCCCTTATTCTAGTTCACTCTTTCTGACAAAATATTTCTTAGATGGACAAAACCATGTGCACTGCAGGTGTAAAACCCCACCCAAATCTATTATCTCTGCACAAGTAACACCTGCCTCACCTGCAGTGCACATGGTTTTGTCCATCTGAGAAATATTTTGTCAGAAAGAGTGAACTAGAATAAGGGCCACAGTTCCTGCTGGAGCCTGCACAAAAATAGCCCTGCTTATAAGTCTCAGTGAGCACACACAGCGAATTAAATTAAGGTTAGGGTCACACCAAACAATTAGCCACAAAGTGGGTTGCAGAATTTGGGGGTAGCAACGGGGGCTGGTCTGGTAAAAGCAGGAGTGTCATGGTCGCTGAGACGGGACTTTCTGGGTGTGAAGACATTAGCAGCTGTGATCTTACTTTCTGCTGCTACAGTACAGGCTGAGGGAGGCGCTCAGATTCTGCCACATGACCCGACTTGCAGCGATTGTAGCGATGTATCAGCAGTTGGATACCATCAGACCGAAATGATGCGATAGCAGTGGGCGTCCCTATGCCCAGGTTAGCTTCTGCCCATAATATCATATAATCGCAATTGCATATAGCAAAGGATAGTAACAGCAGTGACAAGAAAAACCGCATCCGAATTAGGCCCATTATGAGTTATTAACCATACAAGATACAGGGCCAATTCAGAGCTGATCAGTACTGTACGAATCTGAACAGGAGCCGATTATCAACACACTGCCCATGCGTACGGCCCGTGGTATGCATATGTGACACCTGCTAGCAAAATCCTGCTGTTTTCCTTTGCTTGCCGTTCACAAGATGATTGACAGGAAGTAGGCATCTGGGGGCGGTAACCGGCCGTTTAGTGGGAGGGCCAAGAAAACCACAGCCGTGCCAGGAAAAATCTGAGAAACACAGGAGCGGATGCAAGTGCAAACGGATTGTGATGGGCTGAGTGTGATTACTAGGCGGTCCTTATAAGTGATTTCTTTGTTGCTCAGGCAAATATTGTGCTATATATATATATATATATATATATATGATCAGCACATCAAATAATGTGTGATTGTACCGTGTACTATATGGAACTTTGGGATATATAAAGCACGCAGCAGTCCAGCAATCAATTATGAACTAGGGTGCCCTTGCTATGCCGCACCGATGTGCTTACACTAATACCCCTTTCACACCAGCCTAAATTCCCGTGTTGGGTCCGGGAACAACCCGGGACTTAACTCTGGTGTGAAAGGTTCCAGGGACAAATTCCCGGGTTAATTTGCCGGCAATTCAACCCTGCTAGGTAGCAGGGTTGCTCCCGGGTCCTTCCAGGGTTACTGGCTGGTGTGAAAGGTGCAGGGACATGTCCCTGCTTCCCGTGTTGCCTCTGCTAGTGCTGATTTGCTAGCAGGGCAACTTCCTGTTGTGGTGGACACTCACAGACACGCCCAGAGGCAGCATACAGTGTGCAGGGAGACAGTGTGCATGTTATGTGGCACCACAAACCCCAGAAGTGCATTTTAACCCCTGAAAGCCTGCAATGTGTGCCATGACTTGGACAAATGAGGAGGTCAGAGAGCTATTAATCATTAGAGGGGAAGATGCTTTCATATGTCTTTTAATTTGTTTTATACAAGTAAACAAAGGCTGAGACACTACAAATGTTTTGTGTATTAATTATTAATAATCAATAATCTAATGTGAGCCTAAAAAAGGCCATTTTCAATGCTATTCTTATAGAAATGCAGGGGCATCCCAGATTCAGTGTGAAAGGTGCCGACCCGGGTTGTCCCTGCTTGTCCCTGGAATTTAATTCCCAGGTTTGTCTCTGCATTTCTGGTGTGAAAGGGGTATTACCTGAATATACAGATCCACTAACTCAGTCTGCTCCAGGATGTAATAGATCTTCCCTGCCATTAGCCAGGCGTACGCTTCCTTTTCTTTAGCTTGAAGATCAATAAAAATGCCCAGACTTCCTTTGGTGTATTCCAGGGCTGATCTGCAGGCTCTGACCAAACAAAGGATGGAATTAGAGATTTCTGTCTAGAACTAAACATCAAATCAACTATTATACTACATTTTGCTAACAGACTGTGAAATGGCATGTACTGTAATGTTTGGCAGTCAAGGTTTCCCGGTCAGGGCATACTGCCCAGTAATCTGAGCCGACCAATGGCGCAGGGCTCTGTCAGCTGCACCCCTCAAGCACCACTATTTATGGTCAGGAGACCACAATTTGCAGGGAGTTCCTCAAACCTCCGGTACTGTAGGTGCTCCTCCCATATTAAGAGGGGAATGGAAACTAGGGACTCAAGGGTAATTATGCCACTGTATAAAGCATTGGTGAGACCTCACCTCGAGTACGGAGTGCAGTTCTGGGCCCCACATTATAAAAAGGATATCATAGAATTAGAAAAAATCCAAAGGCGAGCAACAAAGCTTATTAGGGGAATGGAGAATTTAAGCTACGGGGAGAGATTAAGCAATTTGGGACTATTTACATTGGAAAAGAGACGTTTAAGGGGGGACATGCTCAACATGTACAAGTATATCAAGGGCCAATATAAGGAACTGTCACACACCCTCTTTTGTACTAGAAAGGAATCTAGGACACGAGGGCATGAGTATAGATTAGAAGAAAAAAATTTTCATTCAGCTAGTAGAAAGAATTTCTTTACGGTCAGAACAGTCAAACTCTGGAACTCTCTTCCCAGAGAGGTGGTAACGGCTGGCTCATTAAATGCGTTCAAGGCAAAGTTGGACAAGCATTTACTGGATAAAAAAATCTATGGGTACAAATAAGAAATATAATTTGTCTGTAAAATATCAGAACCTACCAAATCAGCAATGAATATCTATACCAGGTTGAACTAGATGGACGCAAGTCTTTTTTCAGCCTTACCTACTATGTAACCTACTATGTAACTATATGTACTGTATATCCAGTGCACTTCCTGGTGAAGTGGAAGGGACGGGGAGGATAATGCTGCTAATTACTGGCCACTCATCAGGTATGTCAGGTACCTCTCCCAGAGAGGTAATACCAAAGGTAGGTAAGTATAGGTAAGTGGCATTTCTAAACTCTGGAGAACATAGCGCCTTAACTAAATACAGGGCCAAAACTATGGTGGTGCCAAGAATGCTCGGCACACAGTGTTTATGCAGCACAGGCACTGTGGGGGAATGATCAGCACCCCGAATCCATTGTGATCCGAAAAGCGCTGCAACACCATTACATATAGTACAACAGGCAAAGCTGCAACTGGCTCCTTTCTGTCAGCATTGCAAGCAGAATCTGGAGCTTCAACCGAGGGGCCCACAAGACTCACAAAATAAGGGTACTATTGTGTGACATACTATGTATAAGGGGTACTAATGTGGTGTACTGTGTATAAGACGTACTCCTGGGGCATACTGTGTATAAGGAGTACTGATGTGGAGTACTGTGTCTAAGGTGTACTACTTTGTGTCAGACTGTGTATAAGGGGTATTACAGTGGCTTAAAGTAAATAAGTGACACTACTGTTTGATGTAACATATATATAAGGGGCACAAATATGTGGCGTGATCAAGCCCCTTTCATGCAAGGCCAAGCACCCTTTTTTGGACATGCACCTTTAGCGCACACTGTCCCTTTTGAGAATAGTTGCAAGGGACAGTGGACAGGTACTCTTTTTGGCACAGGGCATTAAAATGAGCAGTTGTGGATCTGCTTTAATTTACAAATTTAGGGTGTGTGTGTTTTATTTGAAGTGTTGTTGGAGGAGCTGACGTGTGGTTCAAGGTCGTTGTGGTATAGAAGATCTATATTGTCTAAGTAGACAGTTAGTCCACACCATATGGTTGACATGAACTAGGTCGATGAATGGTTGGCTGTGCTTAAGGTTGACATATAAAAAAGGTCAATAGGGTCAAAAGATTTTAATAAAAATGATCAAACCAAAAATGGTCGACACAAGTTTTTGGGTAACATCTTATGTTTGGTAATATGAAACCACCCATCGGTACAAATGTATTCCCTCACAGCGCTTCAGACAGGTTACTATTCCCAAATAATAGTCCACATAGATAATAAATAAAGCAAATGTTGGGAAATTTGAGAAAAAAAAACCTACCAAAAACAAGTGTCGGCCATTTGTGTTTCAACCATTGTCATGTCAATCTTTTGAACCTCTCGACCGTAAGCACTGTCGACCTTTTATACCATATGGTGTTGATCTATTGACTGTCTACCTAGACACTTAAGATTTGTCGTCTGGATACCGTTCAATCTTTTCCCTGCTGAACGTTGGCTATTTACAACATTACGCCAGATTCTGGGCCCAACTCATACAATAACATCTCATTGGCCAGATGCGCCAAGCTTGAAATAGTGATAAGGTGGAGAGTGATAAACAGCCAGCCAATCAGCTCCAAACTGTCTTGTTAAAGACTGGATTTGAAAAATGACAGTTGGGGAACATTGTTTTGATGTTAATCACGCTCCACTTTATCACTTTTTCAAGCTTGGTGCATCTGGCCCCATGGTGTTTGCTAATGAACTTCAAGGGATACAACATGGTTATGTAGATTGCAATGACCTGATGGTTACATATCCTCCGATCAGGAATCCAATCCCATTTGCATCACAGTGGTGCTATATAAATGTTGTCTGAAATAAAAAACAATCACAAACACATAAAAGTATTTTTTACTGTAAATTTCCAACTTACCTTTCAGTACCCAAAGATAAGAACAGATGACTAATCGTTTCCAGCACTTGACCCTCCAACACCTTGTTGGTCATTTTCCTGGCTAAGGACAGCTGGTATTCATTGTAGATGATGCACTGAGCCTCATTAATCACAAGCGTGTTATAGAAATGGCACAGGGGCTGGATGGCGTGAAGCTGGCCTGTCCGAAAAAGAAACAGACATCTCAGGGGTTTTGTCCATTCCTAACAGAAGAGTAGATCAGTGTGTTAACCATTGACCTCGTTGATGTGAAAGCATCTGCAAAGGAACCATCAATGGTTTCAACCACTGATGATCACCCTTGAATTGCCATTCGCTACATTCACTAGTCTGCCGGCTAATCAGAGCCCAGGGGTGGGGCTTTGCAGGTGCATCGGGGAGGAGGGAGGGGATATAGGCCCTGCCTCCCAACACATCATGTTGTTCTGTATCATCAATGGCAGGTAACCATCTGGTTCTCCCCCATTGATGGTAGAACTATTCAACATTGGGCATAGACCTTCAATAATGTTAAACGTTTTTTGTCAATGGCCCATCTCTAAATCTAAGATAGCAATTCAGTAGGTGCCTAAATAGAGGGTATACTACTGATACCCACTGCAGTTTGTGTGAATAGTGAACAATTAGATGGGATATGTAAGGCAGAGAAACAATAGTGTTATAGGAATATTCAAGGACCTGGACAGTTATAGTAGAGTTTCATTTATGGGAACCTGGGGGACAGGAGACAAGGGGGGTTATTCATGTTCATTCGGTCCTCCGTGCATTTGCATGTTGCGCGTCTGCGCATGCGCGTTTATGTGCATGTGCAGACGTAGGGTACATGCACAAAAGGCAAACTTTCGGTTCGCCGGGTGCACGCACCCTACATGGCGTGCAGGGGGCAGAGATGGCCAGGCTGCCCCATCACCATATGGGAACGCCCAGCATTCCATGGGCGTTCCCATGAGAACGCTGGGCATTCTCATGGTAATGAGGTGGTGACGCAGGTGCTGGGGGGCTGGTAGCTGACAACACCGGATGTCAGCTGCACGCCCATATCCATCCCAGCGTTCACGACTTGAAAGTCACTTTTCTTTGCGTGTACCTTCCACAACTTTCGATTGTTGGTGACCATCAAAAGATGTGGGAGGTTACCCGCATCATAAGAATGGATGTTTATGCTAAACATCCATTCGCAGCCTGTGTGGGCTAACCCGCACTGCAAAGGGGGGGCGGACATTCGGCGGGTGGGGTTAGGTGGATTTGCAAGGCTGCAAATTTGCAGCCCTGCGAATCAACCAGAATAACCCCCAAGATCACTTTTTGCTCTTCTGCTCCTACGTCATTTAGTATTGTTACTGGAGTATTGTATGGGATGTAGGCAAAGTAACATATTTTATAAATTGGTCATATGGCGTTGGCGGTGGCGTTGATACCAACTCACAACCCATGTTGTGGTTCCCCATACACAGGCTGGACATACCTTCCAAACTGTTTGTTGCCATTGCCACAAGAAGGGCCCATTCATAATGAAACCGTCCCTTCTCATTATGGCCACCAGTAATGTAATGCTGCCCAAGCATAAGCAAAACATTGATATAGTCAGAGCTATTATCCATAATTGGAAGCTTGGAATAAATGGCTATGGCTTTAACCAAGAACTGTTCCGCTACAATCCGGGCTTCTATGTGCAAGCATAGAGTACCAAAGTTGGCCAGCACAGCCCCCTGGTTTTGCAAGCTGTCCGTGTCCTTTGAGATCTGCAAAGCTTTGCAGTAGTGCTCAGCGGCATTCTTAATCTTATCTTCTCGTTTCAGAGCAATACCAATGAGATTGTGCGCAATTCCCAGCTGCAGTGGTGTGCAAAAAGCAAATGACACCACATTGTTCAAGATATCGAGAGCCACGGTGTTCTCTCCATCCAGCAGATACAGCCAAGCAAGTGAAACCACAATGTCCACCCTGTGCGTCATATCAATGGTGACACTGGTGTCCACGGCCTTCATGATGTGCGAATAAGCCTCTTTATGCAACCTGTGGCTTATGCACAATTCAGCTAAACTCAGATATATATAAGCGGAAAGTTCCTGCTCTTGGTCGGTGAGCGCCGATTTGAGGGCGTGCTTTAAGTGATACGCGACCTGAGGTGGAAATATCTGCCCTTGATTTTTCATTCCATGAAGTTTGGAAGTGTTTTCTATGATGAAGCCAACCCTTCTTAACGAGTCCATGAAGGTCACAGAGGTCTGAGAGGCGACATTAACACAGCTTAGGGTCAAGTGTGGCAAACACTTGTGATTGTACATGTCCGCCAACTGGAGGTAGTGTTTTGATATTGAGCCTTTATTTGAGTCTGTTGCTTTGTTTAAGACTTGTAATCTTTCTACGAAGGGCAACGCTTCACTGTATTGTCTTAAGTTGATGTAAGTTTTGGCCAAAAGTCGGCACACTTTTATTTCACTGTATTGGTCTTGACTCAGTATTGACTTTTTCATGGCATATTTCAGGATTACAGGTTCCATGTCTGTGCTACTGATATACTTTTGAAGTCCAAGAATTAAAGAGGAAGATTTGTCAATAATTTGCATACATTTCTCCTTCGATTTTTGCTTTAGATATATTGCATTCAAGTTCACAAGGACAGCAGTAAATAGCAAAATGTCAGAGAAGTCACCATTGATTACACCCATGGCTTCTTCAAAGTAAACTCTAGCTTGGGAGAACTTATGTTTCTTAGTGCATAACCTGCCTAGGAGAAAGCAAATTCTGGCCTGAGACCACATCATACTGGACTTCTTTGCTGCCTCCCGGGCTATGCTAAGATACCGAACCAATTCTTCCTCGTCATCGTATCCATGAAACGTGGCCTTCAAAAAGGTATATGAGACATCATAGAGCTTGGTAAAGCTTGGGAGGAATTTTTCGCTATTCAGAAACAAGAGCAATGACTGTAACGATTCATGTTTTTCCTCTTCCTCACAAATACAGAAACTGGGGTCTTCACACTCATCACAGATGTCCTGGACCTGATAAGAGTCAGGTCGGTTTGCTTGCACATCACTGAAGTCCTGAGGACAAGGTGAGCTGGGCATTGCCAAAAATGCCTCTAACTTGTCTTTCAGACTATTTGTGTTAGTGCTTGATGTTGATGTTGAGATCTCTGAAAAGGAAGAACAATCTATGTTAATATGTTCATTCTATACATGTACGTTAGATGCCAGCTCCCAGTCACCTCATCAACAATATGTTATTAGTTTCATATTGCTGACCCCATAGAGAACTATGTGAATGCGAGTGTTAGTGCATGCAGGAGATACACAACATTTCCACATGTTAAATGGACAGTGTTAACCCCTTGAGCGGCAGTGGAGTGGAGCCCCAATAATCTGGAGTACGATCCCCGGGGAGAAGAGGCAAGGACGGGGAGGTAAGCGACAGGGGCGAGCGGGGATTGCTCACAGAGGGGCAGATGTATTAAGCCTGGCGAAGAGATAAACTGGAGATAAAGTGGAAGGAGATAACGCACCAGCCAATCAGCTGTGTTTGAAATATGACAGTTGGGATCTGATTGGCTGCTGCATTATCTCCTTCCACTTTATCTCCAGTTTATCTCTTCACCAAGCTTAATACATCTGCCCCAGATTGTGGTGCACAGCTGGAGGCACCACGGGCACACACCTGCTAATCAAATAAAAAGTCTAATCAAATAAAAATACTAAATAAAATTTCTCGCTCCTGCAGCGCAACTCAGCCCGAGAAATTTCCGGGCATACTACCGAAAAGGTTAAGGCCCCGCCATACACTTTGGGCGATTTGGGCTGAATTCACCGGATTCGGAAAGGATCGTGCCAAGAAATCGGATGAAATCACACGTTTGACATCCGATGCACTTCCCCGTGCGCATCAGATCCGGAGGTCGGACCTGCTTGCACGTCCGACTTCCTACTTAGACCCCCTCCCGGTGGCCAGGAACGGAGTTGCATACAATACATCACATGCAAAAGGACCACATGCAAGACATAACATCCAAAGTGAAGATAATATTACTAGTCCCTAGTATATCGTATAAGTAAATTATGCAATGCAATTATAATCTTACCGCTATTGTGGCAGACTTTTATTCCCTCACATTGATCTGCAATAAAAATAATTAAAAGATCAGCTGAGACATGATTATTCATAGAATATCATATTTTATTACTGTGCAAAGCTTACATGAAGTGGGGCATTTAGGGGGCAATTCAGGATGGCTCCTTGTGATCCGAATAAAGCCCCAGGCCCGATGGTTGGGGTTTACGCATGGCCATTCGCTATGGGGAGGCAGGACCCTGCTGCATGTCCCCATAGAGCGCTTGGGCATTCCCCAGGCAGGTGGCAGACGGCTGACATCACACGATGCCAGCAACTGCCCCATCTTTGGTGAACATCAACAGAAATAAAAGTCAGTATAGACGGACTTTTATTTCCGAAGGACATTAGATGGACATGGTTCCGGAAAACATTTTATTAGTAACCACATAAATATTTTGTCTTCTACAAGAGATCACCGCACATCTCTCTAGTGACTGATTAAATCCGAATGACTCATTAAAGATGAATATTAATTTCTCTGAGCCTGTTCATTAAATGGATAATGGGCGACGGGTAATGCTCTAGTATTCTACATGCAATTAATGAGTCTCTTACCGAGTTTATACAAGTGGCAGACCTCAGAATGGGATATCTTGTGCAATAACGCCTTAGCTGCCTCCATGTCAAAGTGCGCTGTGCTTTTGGGGCACGTCTTGTCTTCCTCTAGCAGACTGGACGTGCTGTCCGTCCTGGGCAATGAGAAAACAAAGGATACCGTCTTCAGTTTTAATGGATTGTTCTCGCTATGTTTTCTTGTCTGCATTTATATTGTTTGCCTTGCTACTGTAATTGTCCACAGTGATAATGTACAGATGGGGCCAGACTCATTGTTTCCACCGGACCACCATCCGTAGGTTTCTTGCGGATGGCAGTCTGCCGGTCGGGGACGCATCTGAAACGCTCGAGAATGGGGCGCGCAAGCATCTCGACATGTGCGCACTCCATTCTATAGAGGATGGCGGATGGTGCAATGGGAGACACCCAGATGAGAGCGGCACCATCTGTAGCTTAATGTTGGCATAAGCCATGAGGTCCCTATGGTGGGAAGTAGTTGGCATCCCGGTGCCAGCAATAAAAATACCAGCGGCGAAATCCCGACACTAGTGACAACCAGGGGCGGATTCAGGATAAAATGACAGGGGGGGCACCATGATAAAAGAGGGTTTGGGTGGGGGAGAGTCGGTGTTAGTGGTGCCAGTGTACATGCAAAGAGAGCGGCAGAGAGAGGGTGGGAATGGGATTAAAAATAGGCCCTGGCATTTAAAGTATGCAGGCTCACCATGGCGAAAAAAGTGAAGGATGCAGTTGTGCGCGCGCCGAAGGAGCGCTCCGGAAAAGGGGGTGTGGCCACTCAACAAGGGGCATGTCCTTGAGTGTAGTGTACAACACTACTGTATATACAACTTCTACACATTATGCAACAAAATACTAGACCCCACTATACTTGCCCCTACACATGATGCCAAATGGAATGAGCCAAAATTCACATAATGCCAGATGGATAGAGCCAAAATTCACATAATGCCACACAGATTAAGCCAAAATTCACATAATAACACATGGATTGAGCCAAAATTCACATCATGCCACACAGATTAAGCCAAAATTCACATAATGCCACATGGATTGAGCCAAAATTCACATAATAAACACATGGATTGAGCCAAAATTCACATACAGTAATGCCAAATGGATTGAGCCAAAATTCACATAATGCCACATGGATAGAGCCAAAATTCACATCATGCCACACAGATTAAGCCAAAATTCACATAATGCCACATGGATTGAGCCAAAATTCACATAATAAACACATGGATTGAGCCAAAATTCACATACAGTAATGCCACACGGATTGAGCCAGAATTCACATAATGCCACACAGATTAAGACAAAATTCACAATACACTTCATAAACAGGGACATTGTCCACCAAAGGCGCGCATTAAACATTTACACCATAATGTCCATTACACGTTAAGTTACATGCCATTATGTCCATTATGTATTATGCCAAACACCATAATGCCTATTAAAAATTATGCTACATAAGTGCTGCTTATCTACATGCTCATTACCAAGGGTTCCATGCTCATTGCCAGAGGTTCCATACTCGTTGCCATGTGGGATTACATGCTCATTGCCAAGGGGGAATACATGCTCACGGTAAATGGGGGACAGCCGCCGCCAGGCAGAAGTGATAGCCACTGACAGTGGCAGAGCCTGGCTGTATTCAGAGCACTGCAGGTCCCGGCTATTTGAAATAATACCCCTTTCACACCAGAAAATGCATTCCCAGGTTGGCCCCCTTTACACCAGCCTAGTCCCTGCATTTTCTGGTTTGAGGGGGAGAGAAAACCACCCCTCCCCCTCTTTAACCAGTTATCTAATTTACCCGGCTATATCTTCAGATCCAACTGACCCATTTACATGAGACAAGTATCATATTGATTTGAGTGGGCTTTGAATGATTTTGGTCCAGTGAATCTGAAACGTTTGGTTCCAGAGAAATCTGTCATCAAAGAACATAATCAGCCATGAAATTACATTTCAAAAATAAAAAAATCGGTTTACACGCAATATCTCTGGAACCGATTGACCGATATGGACCAGACTGGTATCATATTGAAGGCCCAGCGATTTGGAATTGAATGAGATCAACCATAAGCTTCGATGCCAGGGAGCGAAATGGCAGCCGTCGGAACTAGGTGGGGGTCGTAATTGCCGGTTCCCATATTATCCTATGGGGAAAAAACGTTACAGCTTTGCCAGGCGTTATCTTTGGTTCCCGGGGGGCTAGAGACACAGGCTGGGCTCGTTGGAAAGCCCTGGTCCTCAGCTACAAAATGAAATGACAGGGGGGCACGTGCCCAGGTGCCCCCCCCCCCCCTGAATCCGCCACTGGTGACAACCATTAACAATGCCGATGCCTGAATCTCGACTCTCGGCCTCCAACATAAGTATACCGGGGAGTGCTAGGGGTAGGCTGGGGGGGGGGGGGGGGCTGTTAGGTTTACACACTACAGGATAGCTTAGGCTGTGGGAAGGGGGGTTAGGGTAAGGCACTAAGGAGGGATGGTTAGGGTTAGCCACCAAGTGGTATGGTTAGGCGTAGGCACTAAGGGGGGATGGTTAAGGATAGGCTGTGGGTGGGAGGAAGGGTTAGGGTTAGGTTGCGGGTAGTTGCAGAGAGTTAGGGGTTGGGGTTAGGATATTTGCTTAGGAGGTGTCAGGCTCCTCAGGATCAGGATCCTGAGGAGGTGTCAGGCTCCTCAGGATCAGGATCCTGTATCCAACCTCCCTATGGTCTCTGGCATCTAGTTGAATCCCTCCCTTGGAGTTTCAATATGATACCTAGCTTTTAATGCTCTAAATCAGGCTTGTCCAACCTGCAGCCCTCCAGCTGTTGTGAAACTACAAGTCCCATCATGCCTTGCCACAGTTCTGCTATTAGGTAATGCTAAAACTATGGCAAGGCATGCTGGGATGTGTAGTTTCACAACAGCTGGAGGGCCGCAGTTTGGACATGCCTGCTCTAAATAAAACATATTGAACTGAGGTATTTTACTGATCTGTATATAAAATGTGAACAATGAGATATCCTAAAACAATTATTGCTAACCAATAGGAACACTACCATTACTGGGTAAGGCATCATTTACAGAGCATCTATTATCAGCATAGAGTGGTGACAGCCATTTTGTAGGTGGCACCGTTGGTCATGAAAATGCACTTGGCCAGTTCTCGAGGAACAAATTCCATCACTTATGCAGGAAAAACTAGTTATGCTAGTAAACAGATAAGCTAGTGCATTTCCATGAATATTGCTTCAGTTACAACATGGCTGCCTCCAATGCAGGCGACCATTCTTAGATTGTTCACTATGTGCATGCCATTATGAAGCCTTAGTTTTATTTTCAGACCTTCTGGATGTCATTATTACAATCCTCAATCACTCTGAAAAGCTTTTTGACAGAAAATGCTCTTTGTTTCTGACCCAATGCCAGCATGCATTTTACTTCTCACCCGTCGTTCGATGCATAAGGTTTCACATGGTTGGTTCGAACAAAGCCCACACTTCCAGTAGTTGCATTTCTTCCCAAAAACCACTCCATGCATTCAATATACGTGCTGACGGTTTCTATCATGTCTCCGCTCTGATAGGTCATCTCATCCGGGGAGTTACTTTCGTGACTTATTACAGCTTCCGACCATCCTACAGCTATTAAATACAGATATTTCTCCAGTACATGACCATAATAATGAGACTTGATATCAGCAGCAAGAAATGACACTTATAAATTCCACTTCTGTAATAAATTAGTTATCTTATGTTATCATTTAAAGTGATATTGCTTTTAGGATAGAAATAACTAAAATAACATTGCATAAATACTTTACTTCCTAATATTTGGTGTTGAATGTGGGGTACCCCACTGCACAGACTTCATGTTGCAGTTCCCCAAGGTAGCTTCATTCCCTGTACCAAGATGGCCACTGAGGCTACTATTGAGCCACTTTAAGGTTGTGTTACAGATTCCAAGTGGAAGACAGCAGTCTTTCACTCTGAATCTTCACCAATACTGTACATACTAGTCTTATATTAGATATAGCTTCCAATAACTGTAGCTAATTAGCACGGACCTGCAAATCATCACCCCAGTAACAACAGACCGGCTGATACATACAATATGCCTTTTCTCTTACCTGTTCTCTTTCCCAGCAGAGACTCTGTGATGTCCATAAACTCAGAACCTGCATTAGTTTTCAGGAACCACCTAAGGCATATGAAGAGAATCCAATTTTCTTAATACAGTGTATGAAATCCAATGTACTAGAGCAGGGGTCAGGGAACTTTTTTACCTTTTATCCAAAAATATTATATACGCAGACATCACCCCTTGATTTGAAATGAAGGAAATCAAATAATTGTAATACACACTGTGCCCCAGAAATTGACGATGTATCTTGTTAGTATGGTACACAGCCTGGCAGACATTGATGATGATGATTACCATGTATAGCTGTGTGTGGTACAAAATTTGTACCACACACAGGGCGAGATTCAGCAAGCTAAAAATGCTGTAAAAAAAACGTTTTCGGGGTTTTTACCGCATTTTCATATGCAGCAAAGCCCCATTGCTGGGGCTTCGCTGCGGGGGGTTACGCCAGTTCCTATTTGGCGTAACCCCATGGAAGCCTTTGGGCTTCCCTTCGCGTCCCCCGCCGCCCCGCGCGCCCCCCGCCGATCTGCACCGCACTCCCCTCACCTGTGTCTGGGCAGCCTCCTGCTGTGCTGCCCGGACCAGTGTTCTCCTCCTGCCTGCACCACTTCTGAGTGCAGGGAGGAGGAACTGGAGCCCTTACAGCTGTGTACGGGTTCCGGCAGGGAGGGGGGGGACCCGGTGCACATCGCCGGGCATCGCTTTTGCGTTAATAATCGCATATGTTACTGCATATGCGATTATTAACTATGCGAATGCCGGCAATGTGCTCCGGGGATTATTGGTGAATCTTGCCCACAGCCATACATGGTGGTCATCATCATCACCAATGGCTGGCAGGCTGTGTGTGGTATAGCCACTGATAATGTGATGTCCAGGCAACTATTAGTCAGTACTTCAAGATTATATAGTGACAGTCTGTGCAGAGTTGGTTTTGCCCAATATACTGTAGTACCCTCAGTAACGGGCTATAACTGCGCACCTCTATATGGTGTTTCATTAGACCACCCTGTTGGGGTCTCGTTTAGGACACTGTAAAAGGGGAATTGTGATCAGCTTCTATCTCTGACCGTTGTATCATAATATAAAAATGAATAATCCCACAGAGCTGGCAATCATATTACCATAGGGCATAGTATGATGGGATGGCATGATGCAGTATGCATAGTGTGAAGGCTTGCCATGTTATGTTAGGTACACTGGTATGGTGACATTATTGGGAAAACCCTACACTTGAGTTGTACTGAGGAATTCCCACCACACTCTTACAAGGGATATTTTAAAGAAGTTTAAACATAAGATGTACAAAACTTGCTGGACATCCCATCACCCATCACTACGATATTAATTGCATACTGTATGTACTTAAATACTGTATGCTATAAGCAACACAAAAGGGCAGCTCCAGTACCTAGCTTGTGACCGAGGAGTCCCTCTGCAGATGCACAGAGTGACACAGTGGACATGGGGGATGCTGGGAGGAACCTTTACGATGCCTAGGGAGAAGCCCATAGGCTTCTATAGGACAACCCCTGCGGCCGGGTCATAGTGCATATGGAAAATGTCGTAAAACCCCCAAAACAGGGAATTTTGCATTGAAGCATTTATGTGGTAACAGTTTTATGTTTGTTACACATAAAGCGTAATGGATTCAGTATGAAATCCCGGCGGTCGGAATCCCGGCGTTCAAAATCCTGACGCCGGAATCCCGACCGCTGAAATCCCGACAAGGGGGGGGACGTGGATCGTCCCCCCTTGCGGGCTCGCTACGCTCGCAACGCAGCGGGCCCGGTTCCTCGCTACGCTCGGCACGCTAATTTATTCTCCCTCCAGGGGTGTCGTGGACAGCCACGGAGGGAGAAACTGTCGGGATTCCGGCGTCGGAATTCTGAACGCCGGGATCCCGACCGCCGGGATTTTAACTGCATCCCAGCGTAATATAGTGGTGATATAGTGGAGAGAGATAACATTCTGACCAATCAGCTCCTAAATGTCAAATTACAGGCTGTCATATGAAACATACTGACCAATCAGCTCCTAAATGTCAAATTACAGGCTGTCATATGAAACATACTGACCAATCAGCTCCTAAATGTCAAATTACAGGCTGTCATATGAAACATCCTGACCAATCAGCTCCTAATTGTCAAATTACTGGCTGTCATATGAAAAAAGACAGAAGCTGACTGTTTGGCATATCATCTTTCTCCTCTTTATCTCTCTCCGAGCTGTGATAACTCTCCCCCTAATGTCCCCACTACACGTCAATCAGAGAATGAGAATGAACTGCAGAAGACAGCTACCTACTGATGAAATGGACTTAGCACCTCAGCAGAGGCTGCGGAGTATATTACTGTGTCATTGCCCAAGGTGGGGTCACTGTCTGTCCGCTCAGCGCTGGGTCTATTAGCTGGAAATATCTGCACCGCACCATCCACAACAGCTGCCGGTCTCACACAGTTGTCAGCACACAAGACATAATACATCCCTATAACAAAAAGAGCCATCAATACATATTTCATGACAAAATATTAGAAATCATGTATACATTATTCCTGCTGCCCCAGATGGTTTGGGTACACAATATCCTGGCGGTAACCGTACCAAGCAGTCACAGTAATGGCTTCTGCAGAGTCACAGAGTATTTGAACCTTTTCAACCCCTGCAGCAGCCATACCCTAACTGTCCTCTCCTGCAGACTCCCAGGATCCCCGGGATTTGCCTCTGGATGCTACACTGCGCTGGGTAACTGCTGTAAAGCAGTCCATAAGTGGGAGGGTGCGGCGGAGGGGGCAGGCAGGTACGTGTCTGCTAAGTGTGACCTTTAACACTGTGCTGCACAGCCGCTCAATCTGGTTGCCGGGTAGCGCCTGAGATAAGCACTGCTGAGATGAGCACCAGCTTTATATCATGGCTCCTCCCTAAGATGGCCGCCACCCACCTGCCAACGGTTCCAGAGCCCAGCTGTAACTGCCACAGAACATGCTCAGCCAGTGGGTGGCGTTAGGCCGCTAGCTAAGTCGTGAACGACTGCTGCTTAGCGAGCGGTACTGAATCAGGCACATAATCTATGCAGTCATCTGAGTAATTTTAGTATTACATTATCCTAGAAGATGGTAGGATTGGATGAGCAGTACATATAAGCCTAAAGTGCATACGTTTTAACCACTTTCAAAAGGCCAAGTGGAGAAATTGCCCATAGCATCCTCTCAGTTTCTTGCTATCATTTACCTTGTACATTTTTTAAAATGATCTACCCATAAAACTACTTAAAGCTGGAAGATTGGCTGCAAGTTTCCTGTATAACAGCGACAGTGATTAGCCTAGTGATTCTACAGGTTGTGATTTTGCGAGCAGGGCCCTCCTACCATTTTGATTGTCTGTAACTAGAACGTTTCTTTTATCAGTGTTTCAAATTGCAAATGCAATGGAATTTGCACTGCTATATAAAAATCACAAAGGCCGTCATTCAGATGTGGCTGGATGTGCTATCACTGCTGCTTACATAGAAGGTGTGACGCAAGGGGTGTCACATCTTCTGCTGCAATATTGATCTGCACTGCATCCTACCATGCATCTATTTCCCAGGACCATCAACCGGCTGCATGACCCACAGTGGAGAATTTCCCACTAGGCACGTGGGCGGTACTTGCTGGGGGACAGCAAAGATTTTTTATTTTTTTTTGTCATTATGATTATTTTTTTTTTTATATGTTATTTTGTAACTCTTGGGTGTGGAACAATAGGTAGCAAATTGTGGTCCTGGAGGTGGTAGTGGGGTCAGGTTGAGGCTGCCGGGGCGGGGGTGGGAGGGTTCTCCACACATCCGGATTGTCCCGAAAATAAAGAGTCACAGTTATGTGATGGGAGAGAGGCCAGTTATGTGCCTAGAGGCGGCCTGGCCACTAAGCCGCAGAGGCTGCGGAGTATATTACTGTGTCATCGCCCATGGTGGGGTCACTGTCTGTCCGCTCAGCGCTGGGTCTATTAGCTGGAAATATCTGCACCGCACCATCCACAACAGCTGCCGGTCTCACACAGTTGTCAGCACACAAGTTGCCTGGCCACTAAATTCATCCCTGGTGACCCATACTCATTTGAATCGCTACAAGTGTTATGTAAAGAGAGAAATAATCCAGGAGGTTTATGCAACGCTGAGACTATAATAGAAACATTTAACCGACCTTCCTCCAATAAAAGACCCCTGTAGATGCGACTCAGTGACTCCTCCTTAACCGAAACTTGAACTCCTGCATCTTCATCCTCTTGGGAGGTCAGCCAAAAAGACTCATCCAAAAAGATGTTCTCCATGCAGTGACTGAGGAATCCTGCATTGTCAGAACAAAGGACAATAAGCCGATTAGTAATTAACAAGACAGATATGGTGATGGTTACATGAGCCTAGGGAAGACTCTATTGTTGCCTGTAAGCTGAGCGACCTGGAAATGGAAGCGATAACATGTAATGTAATGAGAAGGCCGCCCTTGAGGACTGCATTGTGATGTATTTCATTGACACGGTTACCCAGTGGACTTTCCCTAACAAGATCAGTGTTAATATTATAATTTCTAGATTGCTCAGCAGATCACTGAACAAGAACTGTACACACATTTTCAATGTTAAACCTAAAAGATCATTAAACCTTTAATACAATTTGCACTTATATAAAATAAAATATAAAACATTCAAAAATTTGTATTCATATGTTTGACATTTAATTTGCTATTTAGCCCCTAATTTCAACCCTCTTTTGTCATTAAGGAGTGTGGCAGCGACAGTTTACTTCCACATGAGGTGATTTTGAACAGCAGCAGGGCTAGTGAGATCCAGTCAGAGTTTTCCTAAGATGTAGTGTAATTCACGGTCTACTAATTAACAACACCTGTTACTTCCTGTTATATGTTTGTCCAGAGCAGAGGGTCAGTGATCCTGATGCCTTTTAGCCACTGGACCATAGGCTGGGGGAATATGGGGATTACATCAGGGATTCTCTGGAATACCGTTATTGTAAAGCCTGTGTGTTGCCTACTGGAAACTTGTCATTGCTGTAATCCGAGAACTGTATTGCTGTAACCTAGAAATTGCCAATCTGTTATCCTGGTATGCTGCCTACCTGCTACAAATAAAGAACCAGAATTTGTTTCAATCCAGTCTATGTGATTCCTTGTCATAGGAAGCACCTGCATGTTTATTTCCATGCCATATATTATATCCCAGCAAGCAAAGATGAGGGAGGCATCACCACACTTCACCATTATTGATGACCTGAAGTCATTTCCATAGTACCAAGCCAAGCGTCAACTATGATCCTTCCCCACCAAGGTTTCCCTAGAGTAGGGGAAGGGGACCCTCAGTGCACAGGATTTGTACCTTGTACATATGTGTGCCAGTCAGACCCTCCACTGCCCATGCACAAAACAGATGTGATAGTCCGGTATAATACATATAAAAACAGTTAAAGAAAAGAAAAAACACACCAATAGCAGCAATGATCTCTAGTGCATTACAAACACAGTGTACATGGGATTCTTTTAGCATCCCGGGGTTCCGGATGCTGGTGTTCACTATACTGATGCCGGCATCCTGGCTGGGAGACAGTCACTGGAATCCTGTCATCAATTGGCATGCCGGCACCAGAATCCCAACTACTGGGATGCCGAATGATGAGTAACCAGGGTGGGATTACATTACGGCGGGGTTAGGGGGTTATGTTTAGGCACTAGTGAGTGGACTTAAGCTGGGTACACATATATACAATTGTTGTGCCGTTCTTCCGTTCTGGGTCGGATAGCCGTTCAATTGTATATGTGTGTACGCTGTCCCGTACGAGCGATAAACGGCAAAAAACTGTCTTGACCGTCCATACTCGGTCGGTCGATGGTTCTTTGCTGTTTAATTTTCATCCGACAGGACGGCCTCATATCGGAACAAAAGTGCAGTGTGTACGCACGTTCGATCGATATGATGGCCGTTCTTGCGACTATACTGCCAAAGTGGAACGCCCATATGGGCGTTCCATAGCTGCATAATCTCTCCTACAGATAGAGGGCCTTGTTTTAGTTCACTCTTTCTGACAAAATCCTTCTTAGATGGACAAAACCATGTGCACTGCAGGGGGGTAGATGTAAAATGTGCAGAGTGAATTAGATTTGGGTGAGTTATTTTGTTTCTGTGCAGGGTAAATACTGACTGCTTTATTTTTACCCTGCAATATAGATCTCACTTTGAAGTAAAACCCCACCCAAATCTAATTCTCTCTGCACAAGTAACATCTGCCCCACCTGCAGTGCACATGGTTTTGTCCATCTAAGCAGGATTTTGTCAGAAAGAGTGAACTAGAATAAGGCCCATAGTTACACTATAATAAGTACATTGCATTCAGAATGCACACATGAATAAATCATGTGTGGAGGTGACAGGGTTAATGTAGTTCACGGAGCCACGGCTCCGCTGCTCATGATATATCAGGCTGTCACAACATAAAGGTATTTGAGAGGCACAAGCAGACCGACAATAGCCCTTAAAATGGCTAAGGATAATACAAGGCACAGTTGCTAATATTTCAATATGCATTACATAATAGCCAAACTGCTATAAAGCCGGGTATGCGACTACAGGGTGACTACCGCAAACTGACTATACTCGCATACCCGGCTTTATAGCAGTTTGGCAGGGTGACTACCCCAAACTGACTAGTCGCATAGATGTGTACCCAGCTTTAGTTGTTGGTATCCCAGATCAGTTTTTTATATACTTTCTTTTTTATTGCGCACTTTGGATAGTATTCTTTTCAACACTGTTATTTAATTTTAATTATATTTAAGTAGCATCAATCCTGTTAATACAGGTTGGTGTATTGAGTATTTGAAACAGTGTTGCTTAGTGCTTTATTGTAGGAACACTGCAATACAATGTAGCCGCAAATGTGTTTATCTCCCGGTCCACTGCTGCGTGTGTGATGTTATATGTGATCAGCTATATGGCACACAGATATGGTGTATGCAGTTACAGGAATTATACTCAGAGATTGAGCTGTATAATACAGGTTGGTGTATTGAGTATTTGAAACAGTGTTGCTTAGTGCTTTATTGTAGGAACACTGCAATACAATGTAGCCGCAAATGTATTTATCTCCCGGTCCACTGCTGCGTGTGTGATGTTATATGTGATCAGCTACAGTATATGGCACACAGATATGGTGTATGCAGTTAAGAATTATACTCAGAGATTGAGCTGTATGATACAGCTAAATGTTTTGTACACACACGTTTTATGCTAGTACTAGTTGCTGCTCTGATGTGCTTTTGCAATTTTGAATAGGTTTAGCACAAATGTAAATTGTGTGTAAGTATTTGCTGGTTATCACCCATCAATAAATATGTATATAAAATCGTGCAGATTGATTTATTTTTGTATTGTGAGCCCAACTATACTGTAGCTTTAGTGTCTTGGTGCGCGCTGTATCGCGCTACCGCACTATCAGGTTGATACCTATTACTGTAGTAGAATACAGGTATGTTTCTCTCTTAAATTGGATTACATGGGTATCACATGTTTTTGACAATGCTTTGGCTGAATGTGTGTGTAATGTGCCACTGTATTCTGTTAATCAGGGCACCAATAGACATAGATTGCCTGCTCCGGTTTTATACAATTGTTTTTAACTGCAATGTACTGCCGAGCTATCTGTGCTCACTAAATGTCAAAGTATAATCGCCTTTATATATGGAGGGTATTGAGAACCCAGCTTGGAGCATAAATACTCTAGTGCACACTGTACCATGCTGCCGTGCTGTGAGAATATGTTCTATTGAGACATCAAGGAGCATAAGTAGCTTCTGCAGCCAGTGAGTAATATATGCATTCTCAAGCGCTATGTGAAGCGCTAATAGTGAGAATCCAACCTTTCACTTATACTATTATCTGTTATTGTAAGGTGTATCAGTTAAATGACCTTACAATCAAGGAATGTATAGTGCGCTATTCAACAAAGTGTGCCGCGCTGTGTTCAATTAATTAGACACCTGTCATATTTGTGTCCAATCTATAGGATAGATGTTATAACCGCACCATACAATTTGGTGCTAAATTCCACATGCCGTGGGATCAAATCTATTATGAGTTTAATATATTAAACCTTGATTGTCTTGCGGCTATTACAACTGGGACAGATTGATAGATCAGCCTGTGGATAGTGTATGCACTAACAAGCGCTCTGTATTGCGCTACTATAATGATGTCACTTTTCAATTATAATGATATTTGTTGTTATGTATGTGCATCAGTTAAATGTCCTTGCAGTTAAGGGATATATAGTACATTGTTCAACCGCACTGTATCTGGTAGTTAGACACATGTCAGTTTTGTATCCAATCTATTAGACATGCAATTAATTATACCTTAGGATAGATATTTATGCACACACCATACAATTTAGTGCTATTCCCACATGCAGTGGTACCAGACTGGTTGTAGGTTATCTATATCAAACATGTATTGTTTTTGCGGCTATTGCCTGCAGGACAGATTGGTATAGCATAGTTTGCATAGTATTAGGGTAATCCCACACATTTCACAGTGCAATTTTTTTAAATTAGACAGAAGACAGCATCACTCCTTTAGAAAGCGACTAGCTAGTCACTTTGCCGTATCTGTCCCTAGTCACCCTGCTGGCTGCTATAGAGATGCGGTAAGCAACTAGCTAGTCACTTTGCCGTATCTGTCCCTAGTCACACTGCCGGCTACTATAAAGATGTGAAAAGCGACTACCTAGTCACTTTGCCGTATCTGTCCCTAGTCACCCTGCCGGCTGCTATAGAGATGCAGTAAGCAACTACCTAGTCACTTTGCTGTATCTGTCCCTAGTCACCCTGCCGGCTACTATAAAGATGCGGAAAGCGACTACCTAGTCACTTTGCCGTAACTGTCCCTAGTCACACTGCCGGCTGCTATAAAGATGCGGAAAGCGACTACCTAGGCACTTTGCCGTATCTGTCCCTAGTCACCCTGCCGGCTTTTAAGACGCGTAACCCGTCACTTTTGTTTAGGTTCTGTACTCACGCCTCTTTGTTTTGGTATGCCCGTAACCCAGCCCATTATGATAATTATGTTTATATATATCGTGTCAAAAGCCCAAATCGAGAGAGTGTGTACGGTGGTACAATCTTTTTCTTGAGACTGTTTGGACGGGAGTACATCGGAGGTCGCAAGTAAATTGTACAGGTGTGTACACGCGTATCGGCTGGTGTTTCTGGACGGTCCGACGGAGCTGGGGTCGGCCGAACGGTCGCAAGAAAACAGGGATTGTATAGATGTGTACCCAGCTTTAGGGTTATGCTGCAGGGGGAGGTTAGGGTTAAGATAAGGGGAGGATAGGTTTTGGTGGCGGGCTAGAGTTAGGCACTAGCGGGGAGGGATAGGGCCAGGCTGCTGGTCAGGGGAGGTTTAGGGTGCTAGAACAGAGGGTTAGCTGATGACAGGTGGAAGGTAAAGGTGCCCATCTAGCTGGTTGGAACAAAAACATGGTTATGGATGAGTGACAGTTTGTCAGTTTTCCAGCATTTCCAAGCAAATGGTCAACTGTCATTTGCTGTCATCCATAACCATGTTTTTGTTCCAACCAGACAGATCTGCAGATAAATCTGCCTGTGTATGGCCACCTTTAGTATATTTACCTAACCCCTGTCAGGATCCCCACTTCGGGATGCTGGTGGCAGTTTTCCAACTGCCGGCATCCTGTCCGCAGGTCGTCCATATATGCATCCCATGTAAACTACCATAGACCTGGGCCCTTAGGGCCAGATGTATCAAGCTTCACAAAGTGATAAAATGGAGAGTGATAAACAACCAGCCAATCAGCTGCTACCTGCCATGTCACAGGCTGAGTTTAAAAAATGAAAGGTAGGAGCTGATTGGCTGGCTGTTTATCACTCTCCAGTTTATCAGTTTGTGAAGCTTGATACATCTGGCCCATAGTCTCCTGTACAATTCCAGAGTTTTTATTTACCAAGTGAGTAGTAGGTGGAAAATTTCCATATCTCTTCCAATGTTCTGAATGTCACCGTTATCAGATCTTTATCGCTCTCAATAGATAACAGCCGAGCCGACAGCTCCTGCAAAAATAGCAAGTAGAACATTTTATGGGGTTGTATACAAGCTAAAGGCAATTACACGCCGCTACACTTTATGGTGCATCTGAGGCTGCGCTAATCCCTGGTAGGATGTAGGAAATGTTCCAGTGTAACATTCTAAGCTAAAGTACCAGAGACATCAGAGAAATCATTCCCCCAATGTCCGCAATGAAAGTGTTAAAGCAGTTCAGTATTTTCCGACCTGATGTTGGGAGAATATCTATAAAGTTTATTTATCACACATTGATTAAATTGACTGAAAGGTGCAATTACACATGAAATGATCAACATAATATTTATAATCAGAATGGATAAAATCCACCCACCCCTCTTCCTCTCCAGAACAAGCATTGGCCAAGACCAATCCGAGCTGCATTGGGCAGCACGGATGGTGTAATGGTTAGCATTACTGCCTCACAGCGCTGAGGTCATGGGCTCAATACCCACCATGGCCCTAACTGTGCGGAGTTTGTTTATTCTCCCTGTGCTTGCGTGGGTTTACTCCGGGTACTCCGGTTTCCCCCCACATTCCAAAAATATACTGGTAGGTCAATTGGCTTCCAACAAAAATTAACCCTAGAATGTCTGTGTGTGCGTGTACATGTGGTAGGGAATATAGATTGTAAGCTCCACTGGGGCAGGGATTGATGTGAGTGTTCAAATATTTTCTGTAAAGCGCTGCGGAATATGTGTGCGCTATATAAGAAACTGTTAATAAATAAATAAAATAATAAATAAGACCAGGCATTCCCAACCATGGTCCTCAGGGCACACCAACAGTACTGGTTTAAGCGATGTCCAGGCTTAAATCAAAATTGATCTGGTTAAATCAAAATTACCCAGGTTAACTCACATGTTCTCAAGCCTGGATATCCCTGCACTGGGAATGCCTGGCCTAGATTATGTAGGAAATAGTCACCGAGCTGTTCACACGTAGCGATGCAGCCAGGGGTCGTGGGGTGCTGGACTCATGGCCAATGGGAGTTCAGGCAGGATGCGGTGTGCTGGAGGCAGACGGCTGACATCACATGACATCAGCCGCTCACCCTGTCTTTGGTCGGATGCCCGCAAATATAAGTCAGTCTCCACTGACTTATATTTACGAGCCCAGGAGAAACCATTCCATAGTTGGCGACCATCGAATGATTTCTCCGGCAGCGGCCACATGCGTGTGGATACGGTAGCAGCGGCTGGGGGGGGGGGACTGCGGCGATTGGGTGGGGCGGGCCCTATGGGGCTTGTAAGCTGCGAGCTTCTCAGCATACAGAGTCAACCAGAATCAGGGGCTAAGAGGGAAGTCCAGGAGCTCATACAGGGGGGAAATGGATCAAACCTTGAAAAGCGATAAAGTGGTGAGATCTAAACAACCAACCAATCAGATTGTAACTGCCAAGTTTCAGACTGTGTTTGAAAAATGGCAGCTAGGAACAGATTAGTTGGTATTTTATCTCTCTCCAAGCTTTGATAAATCTTCCCCCACATTATCTGTGCAGTACTGGCATTATAAGAAGGTATCAGTGGTTGTTGATGGTAAGCAGACAATGGGCCTGATTCAGACCTGTTCGCTACGCTGCATATGTACGTAACCTAGCGAACAGGTAAACGCTGCCAGCCTGAATGATTTTTTTTTTTCAGTCGCAAAAAAAAAGTAAGCTTAGACTGACTTCTATTTCCTGCGGAGATGGCCGAAAAGGGGGCGGGCACTGATGTCATGTGACATCAGCCGCCCACACCGAGCAGGTCTCGACCAGGGGTACGCCCATCGCTTTCATGGGGACGCCCATAAAACGCTAGGTGTTCCTGTTGCTGCCCAGCTGCCCCAGTGTGATACTCGGTGAAGGCGTTCGCACAGGGGGTCTTTCACCCAAAGCCCTTCTGCCTTTCCCTGGGATCTTGGCCCAACCACCCATAAACGTAGTCCAATGCATGTTGGGATTGTTGGCTGGCAGGATATGGGCGCTTCCACCACCACCACCACCACCACCTGAGTGCTTGCACTTACACGCAGGACCACAGCGACCTCTTTGCTGTCATTCTCCAGAAGACGGAGTCTCTTCCTGAGCTCTCCTTGTAGTTGGGCATCAGGCATTCCGCCTCTGACCATGACAAGATGGATGCTGAGATCTATAAGACAATAACATTAGTGGACAAGGTTATGATATATCATATATACAGTATAGTGTATAATCAGAGAGCGATATGGATTTTTCATCTGTAGCACAAGGCCACCAGAGGAGATAACTAAACTGGCTGTCCTCCTGTAATGTATTAATTTCTCCACATGAAGCGCCAGCGGTCTATCTACAATGTCTGCACTGCATACAGTCCCTGTAGTGCTGCACACAACGCCGGTCAAATGGTGCATTTTTTACACCATGCATGAGCAGGGGGGTTTTGTTACCTGGGGCTCCACCCAGAGAAACAAAGTCCTGGCGCTCAATCAATAGTGTAGGGTTCATTTAAAAATATATATTTTAGCAAAAAAAAGATATAGTAATTACCAACCAGCTGCAGCATGCATCAGATGAGGTCACCTGAACTCATCAGAGAAATATACAGAAAATGCAACAAGATGATGCTGTGCGCTGCTGGTTAGATAGAATGTATCTGCTGAGTGAATAAAGCCGGACACACTGCTTAAGTTGTATCAATTTTTATATTAGTAGTTTTTAACCCCTTCCTGACAGAGCCAGTTTTTGCGTTCCTGACAGAGCCCTTTTTTTCAAATCTGACATGTCTCACTTAAGTGGGGATAACTTTTTTTTGCTTTTACTTATCCCAGTGATTTTGAGATTGTTTTTTCGTGACACATTGTACTTCAAATTAGTGGTAAATTTGGGTCGATACAGTCTGTGTTTTTTTGTGAAAAATACCAAAATGTCGTGAAAAAATGGAAAATTTTGCAATTTGCAAAATGTTAAATTTTCTGCTTGTGAGACAAATAATCATACCACTCAAAATAGTTAATAACTAACATAGACCATATGTCTACTTTATGTTTCCATCATTATTTCAACTTCCTTTTAATTTTTTTGGACACTAGGAGGCTTACAATATGAATAGCAAATTCTCAAATTTTCAAGAAAATTTCAAACACTGATTTTTTTAGGGACCAGTTCAGTTCTGATGTGACTTTGAGGGACTTGTATGTGAGACACCCCCATAAATGATACCATTTCAAAAACTGCACCCCTCACAGTATTCAAAACAGCATTTTGGAAGTTTGTTAACCCTTTAGGTGTTTCACAGGAATTAAAACAAAGTGTAGGTGAAATTTCAAAATTTCATATTTTTTTGCAGATTTGCAATTTTAATACATTTTTCTAAGGAACACAGTACATTTTACTAGAGAAATGTGACTAAAAATTGATTCCCCCAATTCTTTTGTTTTCATAAATATCCTATATGTGGCCCTAGTGTGCACGTTGACCAAACCACAGGCTTCATAATAGAAGGAGCACCTACTTGATTTTGGAGCCTCCTTTTTATGAGATTATTTTTTAGGCACCATGTAGGTTTCTAGGCACCATAAGATGCTAAAATTTAGGAACCCCCCCACAAGTGACCCCATTTTGCAAACTACACCCCTCAGGGAATTCATCTAGGGGTATAGTGTACATTTCAAACCCCCAGGGGTTTCACCAATTGTGGTACAACTGGGCAGTGAAAATGAAAAATTAAATTTTTTACACAAAAATGCAGTTCTGGCTCAAAATTTTTCATTTTCAGAAGGAATGAAGGAGACAAAGCACCCCAAAATCTGTGCCCCAATTTCTCCCGAGTACGGCAATGCCTCACATGTGACCAAAAAATACCATTTGGGTGCATGGCAGGACTCAGAAAGGAAGGAGTGATTTTTGGATTTTGCAGCTCAGATTCTGGTGGAATGTTGGTGGGTGCTATGTTGCATTAGCAAGACCCCCCAAGCACCAATACAGTGGAACCCCCCCACAAGTGACCCCATTTTGCAAACTACACCCCTCAGGGAATTCATCTAGGGGTATAGTGTACATTTCAAACCCCCAGGGGTTTCACCAATTTTGATACAACTGGGCAGTGAAAATGAAAAATTACATTTTTTTACACAAAAATGCAGTTCTGGCTCAAAATTTTTCATTTTCACAAGGAATGAAGGAGACAAAGCACCCCAAAATATGTGCCCCAATTTCTCCCGAGTATGGCAATGCCTCATATGTGACCAAAAAATACCAGTTGGGTGCATGGCAGGACTCAGAAGGGAAGGAGTGATTTTTGGTGGTGGAATGTTGGTGGGTGCTATGTCGCATTAGCAAGACCCCCAAAGCACCAATACAGTGGAAACCCCCACAAGTGACCCCATTTTGCAAACTACACCCCTCAGGGAATTCATCTAGGGGTATAGTGTACATTTCAAACCCCCAGGGGTTTCACCAATTTTGATACAACTGGGCAGTGAAAATGAAAAATTACATTTTTTTACACAAAAATGCAGTTTTGGCTCAAAATTTTTCATTTTCAGAAGGTATGAAGGAGAAAAAGCACCCCAAAATCTGTGCCCCAATTTCTCCCGAGTACGGCAATGCCTCACATGTGACCAAAAAATACCATTTGGGTGCATGGCAGGACTCAGAAAGGAAGGAGTGATTTTTGGATTTTGCAGCTCAGATTCTGGTGGAATGTTGGTGGGTGCTATGTTGCATTAGCAAGACCCCCCAAGCACCAATACAGTGGAACCCCCCCACAAGTGACCCCATTTTGCAAACTACACCCCTCAGGGAATTCATCTAGGGGTATAGTGTACATTTCAAACCCCCAGGGGTTTCACCAATTTTGATACAACTGGGCAGTGAAAATGAAAAATTACATTTTTTTACACAAAAATGCAGTTCTGGCTCAAAATTTTTCATTTTCACAAGGAATGAAGGAGACAAAGCACCCCAAAATCTGTGCCCCAATTTCTCCCGAGTATGGCAATGCCTCATATGTGACCAAAAAATACCAGTTGGGTGCATGGCAGGACTCAGAAGGGAAGGAGTGATTTTTGGTGGTGGAATGTTGGTGGGTGCTATGTCGCATTAGCAAGACCCCCAAAGCACCTATACAGTGGAACCCCCCCACAAGTGACCCCATTTTGCAAACTACACCCCTCAGGGAATTCATCTAGGGGTATAGTGTACATTTCAAACCCCCAGGGGTTTCACCAATTTTGATACAACTGGGCAGTGAAAATGAAAAATTACATTTTTTTACACAAAAATGCAGTTTTGGCTCAAAATTTTTCATTTTCAGAAGGTATGAAGGAGAAAAAGCACCCCAAAATCTGTGCCCCAATTTCTCCCGAGTACGGCAATGCCTCACATGTGACCAAAAAATACCATTTGGGCGCATGGCAGGACTCAGAAGGGAAGGAGTGATTTTTGGATTTTGCAGCTCAGATTCTGGTGGAATTTTGGTGGGTGCTATGTCGCATTAGCAAGACCCCCCAAGCACCAATACAGTGGAACCCCCCACAAGTGACCCCATTTTGCAAACTACACCCCTCAGGGAATTCATCTAGGGGTATAGTGTACATTTCAAACCCCCAGGGGTTTCACCAATTTTGATACAACTGGGCTGTGCAAATGCAAAATTACATTTTTTACACAAAAATGCAGTTCTGGCTCAAAATTTTTCATTTTCACAAGGAATGAAGGAGACAAAGCACCCCAAAATCTGTGCCCCAATTTCTCCCGAGTACGGCAATGCCTCACATGTGAATAAAAAATACCATTTGGGTGCATGGCAGGACTCAGAAAGGAAGGAGTGATTTTTGGATTTTGCAGCTCAGATTCTGGTGGAATGTTGGTGGGTGCTATGTTGCATTAGCAAGACCCCCCAAGCACCAATACAGTGGAACCCCCCCACAAGTGACCCCATTTTGCAAACTACACCCCTCAGGGAATTCATCTAGGGGCATAGTGTACATTTCAAACCCCCAGGGGTTTCACCAATTTTGATACAACTGGGCAGTGAAAATGAAAAATTACATTATTTTACACAAAAATGCAGTTCTGGCTCAAAATTTTTCATTTTCACAAGGAATGAAGGAGACAAAGCACCCCAAAATCTGTGCCCCAATTTCTCCCGAGTATGGCAATGCCTCATATGTGACCAAAAAATACCAGTTGGGTGCATGGCAGGACTCAGAAGGGAAGGAGTGATTTTTGGTGGTGGAATGTTGGTGGGTGCTATGTCGCATTAGCAAGACCCCCAAAGCACCAATACAGTGGAACCCCCCCACAAGTGACCCCATTTTGCAAACTACACCCCTCAGGGAATTCATCTAGGGGTATAGTGTACATTTCAAACCCCCAGGGGTTTCACCAATTTTGATACAACTGGTGAGTGAAAATGAAAAATTACATTTTTTTACACAAAAATGCAGTTCTGGCTCAAAATTTTTCATTTTCAGAAGGTATGAAGGAGAAAAAGCACCCCAAAATCTGTGCCCCAATTTCTCCCGAGTACGGCAATGCCTCATGTGTGACCAAAAAGTGGCAGGACTCAGAAGGGAAGGAGTGATATTTTGATTTTGCAGCACAAATTCTGGTGGAATGTTGGTGGGTGCTATGTCGCATTAGCAAGACCCCCAAAGCACCAATACAGTGGAACCCCCCCACAAGTGACCCCATTTTGCAAACTACACCCCTCAGGGAATTCATCTAGGGGTATAGTGTACATTTCAAACCCCCAGGGGTTTCACCAATTTTGATACAACTGGGCAGTGAAAATGAAAAATTAATTTTTTTTACACAAAAATGCAGTTCTGGCTCAAAATTTTTCATTTTCAGAAGGTATGAAGGAGAAAAAGCACCCCAAAATCTGTGCCCCAATTTCTCCCGAGTACGGCAATGCCTCACATGTGACCAAAAAATACCAGTTGGGTGCATGGCAGGACTCAGAAGGGAAGGAGTGATTTTTGGATTTTGCGGCTCAGATTCTGGTGGAATGAATGGTGGGTGCTATGTGGCATTAGCAAGACCCCCGAAGCACGGTGAAATGATGAACCTAAAAATCCATAGATGTGTGGTATATTTTAAAACACTCCTTTATACATAGGCCGGGTTTGTCGGGGCAAGTGTCACACTGGAAAATAGTTTGCTTTCTTATTCCCTTTTTATAGCAAACTTTGCACCTTTTTTGTGTCCTGCCCTTTTTTCCAGTGGAGGGGATTTCATCAGGAAAATGCTGCCCTGGTACAATACGGGGGCCAGTACTAGAAGTACTGGGGCCCTCTGCCTGCTGGTTCCCAAATACTAGGCCCTTTATGACTTCCTCTTGAAAGTGCATAAATGTCCCCCTCTGGCCGGTAGAACGGAATAGCACGTAAGCGTTATACAGTGCCATCTGGATGATATACACGGCCAGCTTCTTGTACCAGATTTTTGTTTTCCGCAGGGCACTGTACGGCTTCAGTACCTGATCTGAAAGATCCACTCCGCCCATGTACCTATTGTAATCCAGGATACAATTAGGTTTGGAGGTGTGGGTACTGGTACCTCGTACAGGGACGGAGGTGGTACTGTCTCCGTGAATTGTTGTCAGTATAAGGACATCCCTCTTGTCCTTATATTTGACCAACAACATATTTTCGGTGCATATTCCCCTGCTTTCACCCCTTCTCATTACTTGGGCAATGTGCGTTTTTGGGAGGCCTCTTTGGTTCTTGCGCACAGTACCGCAAGCTGCTGTACCTCTTGAACCAAGGGCCTTAAACAGGGGGATGCTGGTGTAAAAGTTATCCACATAGAGGTGATAACCTTTATCCAGGAAGGGGTGCACTAAATCCCAGACAATTTTTCCACTAACACCTACGAGGGAGGGGGGGCATTCTGGCGGTTCAATTCTTGAATCCTTCCCTTCATATACCCTAAACCTGTGGGTGTACCCTGAGGTGCTTTCACACAGCTTATACATTTTTATGCCATACCTTGCCCTCTTACTGGGAAGGTACTGGCGGAATTTAACCCTTCCTTTAAAATGTATAAGGGACTCGTCTATGCAAATGAATTTATCTGGGATGTACATCTCTTCAAATTTGGCACTGAAATGATCAATGACCGGCCTGACTTTGAATAGCCGGTCAAAGGTGGGATCATCTCTGGGTGGGCACTGTGCATTATCGTTGTAATGCAAAAATTTAAGGATCGTCTCAAATCGAGCCCGGGGCATGGCCATACGGTAAAATGGGGTGCTGTACAGAACATCTGTACTCCAATATTGCCTAATTTCTGGCTTTTTTACTATGCCCATATGAAACACCAGACCCCAAAACGTCATCATCTCTACTGCATCTACAGGGGTCCACCTAGCAAATGATGACGTGGGGTTTTGAGCAATAAACTGCTGGGCATATAAATTAGTTTGGTCCACAATTAAATTTATAAAATCATCAGAGAAAAATAATTTGAAAAAGTTAATTTCTCTGAGACCTGTGGAATCAAATTGGATTCCTGGCATGGCCAAAAACTCAGGAACCTGGGGCTCAAAATTGTCTGGTGGTGGGGTCCATACGAGATCAATTATTGGGGGGGGGGGTCTCAGCTGCTCTACGGGGGCGTCTTTGAGGGGGTCCCTCATCACTAGAGGAGGAAGAGGAGCTTAAGATGAATCCTTCAAATTCCCCGCTTGCCTCACTGGCTGTGTCAGAATCAGAGGCAAGCATGGCATATGCCTCCTCCGCTGAATACATTCTTCTGGATGACTGGGATGACATTTGGGATGACATTTGGGATGACATTTGGGATGCCATTTTTATTTTTGTGTTACTGGTAGTGAAATGTTTCAACACGTGTATAGTGTAGGGGGGGGGTACAAACTTTATTTCAACCCGGGGGGTATGTAGTGTGTAGTGTGTATGTAGTGCAGAAAAAAAAAAAAATACTTTATACAGGAATTTGAACCCAATTAAAAAAAAAAAAAATTGAAGGGGTTAAAAAAAAAAAAAAAAAAGCTCCTGCGCCAAAAATTGAGCACAGATGTTGGTCAGTAACGTCCGTCACTGAACAGCGCTCAAAGGCAACAGGAATTTGATAAAAAAAATAAATAAATAGATCAACCCTGTGCCGAAAAAGCTGATCAGTGATGTACGTCACTGATCAGCGCACAGTGGCCACAGGACACCCACAAAATCACAGTGTGTGTAAAAAAAAAATTAAAAAAAGACCCACAGCAGCCTCAAAAAAAAAAAAGGTGATCAGTGATGCAACACTGATTACCAGTGAGGGGCAGCAGGTGCACAACCTTTGGTGCAACTGACAGTGCAACTGGCAGCAACTGACAGGTATATATATATAAAAAAAAAAAAACCCTGCGCCCCCAAAAAGTTGCTGATCAGCACAGATATACTGATCAGCACAAAAGGGGGGGTAGCAGACACAAAATATACACTCTCTATCACTCTCTGTCACTATCTCTCTCTATCTCTCTCTATCTCTCACTATCTATCACTATCTATCACTATCTATCACTATCTATCACTCTAGGACACTGCAGCAGCAGCACTGACAGTTATATGTATAAAAAAAAACCTGCACCCCCAAAAAGGGGGGGTAGCAGACACAAAATATACACTCTCTATCACTCTCTGTCACTATCTCTCTCTATCTCTCTATCTCTCACTATCTATCACTATCTATCACTCTATGACACTGCAGCAGCAGCACTGACAGTTATATATATAAAAAAAAAACCTGCACCCCCAAAAAGGGGGGGTAGCAGACACAAATCTCTCTATCTCTCACTATCTATCACTATCTATCACTATCTATCACTATCTATCACTCTATGACACTGCAGCAGCAGCAGCACTGACAGTTATTTATATATAAAAAACCCCTGCACCCCCAAAAAGGGGGGGTAGCAGACACAAAATATAGCTCTCTCTGTCACTATCTCTCTATCTCTCTCTATCTCTCTCTCTATCTCTCTATCACACTGCAGCAGCAGCAGGAAGTCCCAAGAAGTCAGATCCAGGAAGCGTCCAGCACGCTACAAGCAGTGATCAGGTAATCAGGTAAGGTATTTGCAAGGATCAGGTAAGTATTAGCAAGGATCAGGTAAGTATCACGGCAGATAGGCACGGTGACCGCTCTGCACGCTATTCCAGACCGGAATGGCGTCTGCAGCGCAGTCACCGGTAGTTTAAATGTCGCGCCTTGGCTGTGATTGGTCCGTGGGTCCCACGGACCAATCACAGCCTTGGGGGCAGGTGGGGTGAGGGTGGGGTGAGGTGTCATCGTCACCGATGACCCCCTCATGCCCCCTGACGCCCGGCAGGGATTGACACCTGTGTTACCGAGCGTCTGATTCGCTGGTAACACAGGAAAACGCTGTGAATGGCTGTTCACACTGAACAGCCAATCACAGCGATCGCCGACGGGGGGGCGACATCGCAGCCCCCCCTGGGCATGCAGGGACATGTCTGCTGTCAGGGACAGCAGACATCGTCCCTCTGTCACTGCGTCTCGAGACGCAGTGACAGTTTAAAGTCATGACGTACATTTATGCCATGTGTCGGGAAGTACATCCCGGCCATGACGTAAATGTACGTCAAATGTCGGGAAGGGGTTAATAGGATCATTTATACAGTCTCATATACATGGTCATAAGCAATACAGTACAGTAATATGAAAAATTTAAAATAAAATAAAAATGAAAAACGAAACGCATTGACGTCAGCAAAACAGAGTGTGAGGTCTTCCGATTGCCCGACCTAGCCAGACCACGCTACATGTTATCTGCCGCAGCTTGCATCGGAAGTGCTGCCGGCTCACCAAGCCCTTCAGCACGGACACCGTGCATTGCCCGTCCAACACAGCTGCCTGCATCGGAAGTGCTGCCGGCTCACTAAGCCCTCCAGCACGGACACCGTGCATTGCCCGCCCAACACCACGGGTTATTCCAGGATCGGCGCAGCTTAAACAACTACCGGCTCTCTTCTACCACAGCCGTCCAGCTGCTCAATTAGCGGTACACCTTTTGAACTGGATACTGGATCTACTAGGTGAGCCAATTGCCACTTCTAATGCTCCCTAGCTTCACCTTACAAGGAATATATACCGTGTTTCCCCGATAATAAGACACTGTCTTATTTTTTTTAACCCACAAAAAACACCATAGGCCTTATTTTCAGGGGAGGTCTTATTTAATACATGCCCCTGTCCTCCTTTTAAACATGCCCCCAGTGCTCCTTGTAAACACGCCCCACTGCTCCTTGTAAACATGCCCCCAGTTAAAGAGAGGGAACGTACCGTAGCCTCCTTTACACACCTCTCCTCCTCTCTGTCTCATCAACGCCAACGCTCTGTGCTCTACTGCAGCCGCTCTGCTGCAGCCGCGTGATGTGCGCGGCGACGTCACGCGGCTCCCGCAATGCATCCCTGGGACCGGGAGCAAAGCGGCATCTGTAAAAGCCGGAGGTCTCTAAATACCTCAGAGGTAATTGAAGATCACCTGGAGGTTAGCGGAGGTTAGCGGGGTCTAGTATTTATTGTTTGCAATCCACAGGATTGAAATTTGAATCTGCCTTATTTTCGGGGGAGGACTTATTTTGGACACATGTCCAAAATCTGGGGGAGGTCTTATTTTCGGGGGATGTCTTATTATCGGCGAAACACGGTATGTATTAACAGTGCATCTAGCACAAACAGACGGCCTCTAAATTATTTTTTGCGTGTTACATTTACATGCTAAAAGGACTGGCTCCTTCCATCACAAGTGGTCTACTATTTCTTATTATCCTTAAATTGTGCAAAGTGCGAACCCTACTAATAGACATTGAACTGTCAGTACTCACAGTACCACTTCCCTAATTTATTTACTGGAGACCTCTTACCTATAATATCACTCGATTCCAATTGATTATCTCAACCAATTACGAATTATCTTTACGCATTTTTACCATTGTGTATTTTCATTTATTTATTTATTTTTCTTTTTTTTTTTTCATATTACTGTATCAGGGCTATTTTTCATCAGGCTCCAGCAGGAACTGAGGCCCTTATTCTAGTTCACTCTTTCTGACAAAATATTTCTTAGATGGACAAAACCATGTGCACTGCAGGTGAGGCAGGTGTAAAACCCCACCCAAATCTAATTATCTCTGCACAAGTAACACCTGCCACACCTGCAGTGCACATGGTTTTGTCCATCTAAGAAATATTTTGTCAGGAAGAGTGAACTAGAATAAGGGCCTCAGTTCCTGCTGGAGCCTGCTGAAAAATAGCCCTGACTGTACTGTATTGCTTATGACCATGTATATGAGACTGTATAAATTATCCTTTTAAAAACTACTAATATAAAAATTGATACAATTTAAGCAGTGTGTCCAGCTTTATTCACTCAGCAGATACATTCTATCTAACCAGCAGCGCACCGCATCATCTTGTTGCATACATGCATGAGCACCATAAAAATTGCATGGAAGAATAGTGCCATTTCCCTGGAGATTTGTGCATGCGCAGTAGCCTCTAGCTGTATAGGGGCCTTTGCCAGGAAACAAATGTGACTATTGTTTATTTCTGTGTTTCAGGAATAATACCTAATACATATGATCACCCAGCAACATCTCTGATAAGTACTGTGAGGGGCATGCTGGATAAATCTAGTTATATTGCCGGCCAGTGTCAGTGTTCTCACCGGAGACGCACAGCACAGATCACTCAGCAAAATCTCTCCATGTGTAGGCCCCTTTAGTCTTTTGAGAATCCTGATGGAATCCTTCTCCCCCCCCCCCCCCCTCCCTCCCTCCTTTCTATACCCTCCTACCCCCATCCAGCTCCTAATACTCTAAGGCCCTCATTCTGGTTGGCTCCCAAAGCAGCGTTAGTTCGCTGATTTGCGAGCTTTGTAACGTTGCCCGTCGGCGTGCAAATGACCCCCCCCCCCCCCCCAGCTACACACTAAGGCCTTTATTCAGATCTGATCGCAGTACAAATTTGTTCTCAAAATGGGCAAAACCATGTGCACTGCAGGTGGGGCAGATGTAACATGTGCAGAGAGAGTTATATTTGGGTGGGGTGTGTTGAAACTGAAATCTAAATTGCAGTGTAAAAATAATGCAGCCAGTATTTACCCTGCACAGAAACAAAATAACTCACACAAATCTAACTCTCTCTGCACATGTTACATCTGCCCCACCTGCAGTGCACATGGTTTTGCCCATTTTGAGAACAAATTTGTACTGCGATCAGATCTGAATAAGGGACATGATGCGTTACTCTGCTGTGGCTCTCAAAATAATCTGTTGACTTTGTTTGGTCCATCATGCTGAATGTATGGTTTTGTGCTTGGGTCAGGTTAAAAAATACATGTTAAATGCATTGTGTTTGCAGCACTCCTTATACAGAATATCCTTAGTGCCAGATAAACTGGAAGCTTGCTGTACTGGAATTTAGGATGTTTTGCGGTCATGATATTCTATTTGTCAGCAATATACATTGTTTACTAGACCTACTGACTGGCTGCTCTGTGTCATGTCAGGACCTGTACAATAATATCCTGGCCAGCTTCCTTCCCCCCAACCCCCCCCCCCCCCCCCGCATAAATCACAGAATGCTTCCTCTTCCATACAAATGGATTAGCAATCAGGTGTCAGTGTGTTAGGCAGGTCCACTGGCGCATCTTACTCGCTCCAACCAAGGGGGCGGGTTGTATGCAAATGAGGGCACGGCTTATGCTAATTAGCCGCAACCTCATTTTCATACGAGAATAGACGCTGTGCGCATGCGCACAGCGTCTATTCTACTAGATTGGGGGGTCTCCCAACTGCCACCCCCCGCAGCGGGACAATGCCTGCCGCGGGTGGGACAGCGGGACAGGACCCGGAAATCGGGACTGTCCCTCTAAAATCGTGACAGTTGGGAGGTATGTGTCTTTCTTCAGTAAGACAGGTCATGGGTTCAAATACAGGGTGTGACACTTGCAAAAAATTATGTTAAGAGGGGGAGTCAGCCACAGAAGCGATATTGGTGGCTTTCAATTAACTAATCCAAACCCGCAGGGGGGGAGTGGTGCCCCCTTAGGAGCAGAAGCCCGGCGGCAGATGACTCCATTGCCTCAGAGAGTTACACCTATGGCTCCAACTCTAGGATGGCCAAACCATTTTCAAAAACACAGATATGAATACATGTTAAAGGGCCGGTGCAAGAATTGTAGGCACCCTAGGCAAACAAACCCAAACTGCCCACCCCTAAAGTGAAAAAGCACCGCGCTCCAGGAGGGGGGGTGGGTGCTGCGATTGCCGCTGCAGCTGACCAGCCGGCGATTACCGATGACCTGGGGGACCGCCACCTGCCGAACAGGAGCTGCCGCTGACCGGGGGGGGGGGAGATGGGGCGGTCCGGCAACGGGCGCAGCGCTATGGGGGGGGGGGCTCTTACTGGGGGGGCATATCCGTGGGTGGGACCGGCGCTGACAACCAAGCAGGGTGGGGGGCAGCGGGTGCCATTTGTTACATGTGATTTTTCGCATATGAAAGGACTCGTGGGGAGTTGCTGGTGGAGTGCCAGGAAAGTAATATGCAATATATCGTGGGTGCTAAAAAGCATCCGAACCTGCGATATATTGCTGATGGCTGCACATACAATTTATCTTATGTGCAGCCCGTCCGACCCAGCCCGTCCGACCCGAGTATGGCAGTATGTCCAATGGGCTTGTGTTTGGCTTGCCACAGTTGCTCTATATTTTGGCATTATTTCAGAAACAAACCCACGACTGTAGCGAGAACACATCCTTACCTGACACCAAGGCATCGGCTGGCTCAGCTGTTTTCTCTGATTTATCCTTAAAGCAATCGTTAATGTGAACAAAGTCTGGAACGGAAGATGCTGCTGTAGGAAACAGAGGCTGTAGTTAGAGAAGACCCTCTCTCAGCTGCTAATAGTACTCTGTTCTGTGATGTAACCATCAATATAGGCAGAGTTCAGGCAGGCACACTGCAGGGTAGGGATGGCCAATAACCATCGATGATTCATAATCATCGACGGTTTATGGTCGATGTCGGTAACTTTTGCCATTGATCCCCCACACACACACTATGGGACACTGTGGTCTGCGGGTGGGACACTGGGACTGTCTCACCAATATCATGACAGTTGGGAGGTATGTACAGTAGATGTCACTTCTGTATTCTACTGTATTTTTTTGAATTAAGCAAAAAGTTAATATTACAACAACCCTGTAGCAATATGAAACTACGGGGGTGATGTAAAACTTTAGACAGCTTTATATATATATACAGTATATAAAGTAAAAACACCATCCCATCTAGTCAGTGGCGTAAGGTCATCCCAGTTGCCCAGAGGCAAGATACTGTAAATATTGGTGGCCCCCAAGTAGCTCAATCAGTAAGGTATCTGTCTTCAGTAGGACAGGTCATGGGTTCTAATACAGGGTGTGACACCTATAAATTAACTGATTCAAACTAGCAGGGTGCCCCCTTGGGAGCAGGAGCCCGGCAGCAGAAAACTCCATTGCCTCTCAGAGTTACGCCCCTGCATCTAGTACAATGTGGCCTGTTTCTCAATACAGACCAGACTGTACTAGAAGCACCATAGCAGACACTCCAGACAGGAAAGAGGTACTGCATGGGATTTGAAAGGTGCAGGGTTCTAGAATGAGCACTAAAACATAAATGCATTGTGTAAGATATCTCATTGTGGTGTGCAAATATTCCAAAATATGTCAAAATCCAAAATACTTCTGGTCCCGAGAATTTCCGATAAGGGAGACTCATCCTGCATTTCTGGAGCCCAAATGATAAGGCGTTACTGATCCAGTAATGCTCCTCCACATATAAACCTGCAGAACACTCACAGACAGGCCGAATGCTCCTCAGTGGTTCTGCCCACTACATGTGATCCTGAGCAGATCTCCAGCAGTCTGGCAGCCGCGTATACTATCCTGTTACTATAGGACGGAGGCCAGGGCACACTGTGCTATCTGCAGTCTGCATGCAGGGTCCAAGCAGATGTTTACTTATCCTCCCCAAGCATCCTAATCATTAACACGCTGGCTTTCATTACAGAAACACTCGCCAACAAATACATTCCCACAATTTATTGCAAACAATGTGTATTATGTCACAAGGCACCGGATGGCTATATAAATAATTATCTAATAAACCTGACTGTGATAGCTGCTGGCCATTTTTTTGTTTTTTTTTAATAGTGGATCCCAGTTTGTCAAACCTTCAAGATTTCTGTGTAAATGTCCTGTCAGTGTCCCACCAGTAACTGCAGCGAAACGCCGGTTGCCTGGATACTGAGGGGGGCGTGGTCATACCCCCCTTCAATGCGAGTCATTGGAGGTGGTGCTGCGTGCTGCAAAGGAAGCTGTGCACCACAGTAGCTTGTCAGGGCATCTGATGGGCAAGGGATGCTATTGGAAGTCAAACACTATTGGTTGACATGGTCAAAAGGTTGGAGCACACACAATATGTCGACATGAAAAAAATCAGCATTAATTTTTCCATGTTTTTTGTTGGGGGGGGGGGGGTTGTTTAAAAAAAAAAGATGGTTGTGCGTTCATGGGAAAAAAAACAACAACAGGTTTATGTGTGAAAGGGGTGTTATTTGGGGATACGGTCATTCAATCTACAACAGCTAGGTCGACAAGCATTGGGGCGACACCACTAGGTCGACATGCAGGAATGTCGACATGGGTCAAGGTCGACATGGGTCTAGATCAACATGGGTTTAGGTCGACAGGTCATTAGGTCAACACAAGCATTAGGTCGACATGGGCAAGGTCAACAGTCAAATGGTCAACATGGGCTTTTCACTGCTTTTTGAGCCGACATGTGCTGACAGGCAGTAATTCATGCCCTACCATCCACTAGGGTGTGGTGGAAGAATAAAATAGTGTGCCCAGCGTAGCGAGGCACCATGCCGAAGCATGACGAGCACAGCGAGCGATGCGAGGGGATGCGGTGCACTTCAAACTGTGTCCACGTCAACAGTGTCGACATTCAGGTCATTGACTGTTGACCTTGCTCATGTCGACCTAATGACCCTGTCGACCTAACCCATGTCGACATTGTCCCATGTTGACCTAGACCCATGTCAACCTTGCTGCATGTCGACCAAGTGGTGCCGACCCAATGCTTGTCTACCTAGTTGTTGTAGACCAAATTATCCGCACCTGTTATTTGTGCTTTTCTAATAGTTACTAACTGTTCATTCTGCAAAAAAAAACTTTACGGCAGTTTATTCTGTTACCCAGTCCGGTGTGCCTGCTCGCCCTTTTTCCTAAAGAGGAGATGTATATAATGACAGTGGCCCTTATTCTGATCGGTGCGGATATTCCCGCATTCTTACGGTGCGGTCCGCACGCCACGGCGTTTTGCCGCGTGCGGCCATCGTCCGTAGAAACGCCCACGGGTCCTCCGCATTCGGACGGACTCACTCTTTAAGAACAGGGCGTGTTTACGGACGACATACAAACCATGCGTGTGCGGGAGAAACACTCCGATTCTGCACGGTATTACAGAGTATTACAGAGTATGCTCGGGAATACCGCATCCGAACGGGAGCCAAGCGGTGCTACCGCACGTAAGCGGAGTATTTATGCCAAACAACCCACTATTATGTATCTTCTGCAAGACATCACATGACCCACTTATTCAAATACCTATCCTCATAAAAAACTTCTTATTTGGAATTGGAATCAATTAGATGCCAATATATCCTTACAAGCATGCCTAACACATGCATTGCACACATTAACCCTTACAGCAATTGAAGTGCAATGGTTTCAATTAAAGCACTGACAAGCGTCCTATTAGTGAGTAATGAGTAAAGGAGTCGATTCTATTGGGTTCAGGTGTTAATGCTTGTAGTCATTAGGCGTACGTTCGCCTACCGCATGAACGAGTGGTGTCCGCTAAGCAATAGTACACTTGTGGACACCGCACATTTCTGCCCTTTTTGATCGCGTGCATTCGGAGTGCTATCCGAATGTACGCCCCCCAACATAAGTGTACTCCCCCGTATCCGCCCATGTTTCCGCCCCGTTTTGCCCACTTTGAAACTACGCCCATGTGTCATTCCGCATGACGCCCATAATACGCCCATATTTCCCGACTGATTGCGGGGAACAGTTTTGGACGGGATTTGGCCGAACTGGTACGGAGTCAAGGCGTGGCACATGCGCGTTGCGTTCTCCACGCATGCGCAGACGCCGAAAACACGCGATCCGAAAGTATGCGGTAAAGTCCGCGTCAATCAGAATAAGGGCCAGTATGAGGAATATCGTCTTACCATTAGGTCCTAGGGAGGAAATAGCCTTTTTCATAGACGCCACAATGGATATGGAACTCTGGACGGGGGCTGTTAGTTCAGAGTTCAGAACTTCGGCCTTCATCTGCTCCGACTGACCTTGGCCATTATCTTCTCCTGCTGGTGGGATCTGTTCTCCTTCTCGTTCTGTCTCTTCCGATTCAGCCTCTACTATAGGATCAAGTCTATGGACCATGGTGCAGGGGGAGACGACACCTACGTCACCTGGTTCCATGATCTGTCGCGGGCCTATGGCGCTTGCATTGTAAAAATGCTCTGATCTGATCTGTAAAATGAAAGAGAGCTCATTATTACAAATGTCAAAGTGCCATGGACAACTACTGTATTTATAGTAATTACAGTACTGTATGTGAGAATATTGGCCTACAGTACATGTGGATACAGGATGAAGAACTGGCAACAGTAACGCCCTGGAATACTCAAAATAACATAAATGACCAAACGATGACAAATTAACAATATGGGTACTTGTTTCCTAGCACGGCCACAAATCTTGGCCATCGGGGGTAATTTGAGTGGCCTGCGACGCGACCGATGCGATGCCCCCGATTTTTCCATTGAAATGCATTGAAAACAGTGAAAAATCGGGTCGGTCGCGTCGTGTGCACCTAAAAATGCTTAAATGGTCCAGACGCGATGCCCCCGATTTCCCCATAGGGAACAATGTTAAATGCCTCAATTTACCCGCGATGACCACGATTTCTCATAGGAAACAATGTTAAATGGATCAATTTACCTAAATCAGCATAGGAACAATAGTAAATGGGCCAAAAACACCCCTGAACATTGAAATGTCCCCCCAAAAGTAGTTGACGCCACCCCGCCATCAACGTGAACCCGAAGCGTGGCGAGCGCAGCGAGCCCGCGAGGGGCGGCGGTACGCGTCCTCCGACCTTTTCATGCCCTACTATCCACTAGGGCGTGGAGTGAGAATAGAATAGTGTGGCGAGAGCAGCGAGCCACCGAGCCCGAAGCGTGGCGAGCGCAGCGAGCCCCGCGCGGGGACGCGGATACCTTCACAGGTAAACGCGTCCCTTCGCGGGCTTCCCAGGTGTCCGCGTCGCCATGGACACCTGGGAAGCCCGCGAGGGGAAGCGTATAACTGTGAAGGTATCCGCGTCCCCTTGCGGGGCTCGCTGCGCTCGCCACGCTTCGGGCTCGGTGGCTCGCTGCGCTCGCCACACTATTCTATTCTCACTCCACGCCCTAGTGGATAGTAGGGCATGAAAAGGTCGGAGGACGCATACCGCCGCCCCTCGCGGGCTCGCTGCGCTCGCCACGCTTCGGGTTCACGTTGATGGCGGGGTGGCGTCAATAACTTTTGGGGGGACATTTCAATGTTCAGGGGTGTTTTTGGCCCATTTACCATTGTTCCCTATGATAATTTGGCTAAATTGAGCCATTTCACATTGTTTCCTATGGGAAATCGTGGTCATCGCGGGTAAATTGAGGCATTTAACATTGTTCTCTATGGGGAAATCGCGGGCATCGCGTCTGGCCATCGCACCCGATTTTTTTAGCGGCCGCGATGGCCCCGATTTTACCCCCGATGACCGCGATTCTGATCGGTGTGGCCGTGCTAGGAAACAAGTACCACAATATGTTATTGAAAGATGTTCAAACCGAGATAATCGCGGAACTTCTATTATCAACCAATCAGTAAATGTGTATTCAGGAATTCAGAAACCAGTTAATGAAGGTAGATTCATGCTATGGGTATGATGACCTTTATTTGGGCATTGCCATTCTGTTAACATATGAGGGGGTCATAGCACTTTCTACGGGACAAAAACATGGATATTCAGTTGTGCACATAAGTTTACATACCCTAGCAGAATGTGTGATTTTCTGCCCATTTGTCAGAGAATATGAATGATAACTCACAAACTTTTCTTTCACTCATGGTTACTCTTTTTAAATCATAATGACAAACAAAACTACCCAAATGACCCTGATCAAAAGTTTACATACCCTGGAGAGTTTGGCCTGATAACATGAACACAAGTTATCACAAACAGGTTTGAATGGCTACTAAAGGTGACCATCCCCACCTGTGATCTGTTTGCTTTTAATCAGTGTGTGTGTAAAGGGTAAGTGAGTTTCTGGTCTCCTGAAAGACCCTTGCATCTTTTATCCAGTGCAGCACTGACGTGTCTGGAAATGGGGAAAGCAAAATAATTGTCAAAGGATCTGCGGGAAAAGGTAATTGAACTGTATAAAACAGGAAATGGATATAAAAAGATATCCAAGCAATGGAGAATGCCAATCAGCAGTGTTCAAACTCTAATTAAGAAGTGGAAAATTAGGGATTTTGTGGAAACTAAGGGGGTTATTCTGGTTGATTCGCAAGGCTGCGAATTCGCAGCCTTGCAAATCCACCAAACCCCACCCGGCGAATCGCCGACCATCAAAAGTTGTGGAAGGTACACACACATATAAGAGTGACTTTGACAGACAGGAAGCCGCTGTTTGGGGGAGGTAACCAGCAGTTGTCTGGGAGTGTCTGAAAAAGCGCAGGCGTGCCAAGGTGTTTTATGGGAGTACCTGGGACATCGGCACAGGCCTAGATCAGCCTGCTTCTGTAGCAGAGTTGTGGAAGGGTCAGAGTTACTCACATTTGCACAGACTGGGAAAAAGATTCGATTGAGAGTGAATTGCGTGTGGATTTTCAGATAATAGTGACTAGCCCTCCATTCGCAATTCTCTCGCAAATTTGCACGGGGCGGGATTTCCTTCTGTCTAATCGGCAGCTCACAGTCATCTGCAAATTTGCAGAAGAGTGATCAGCTCTCAAAAAGGCCCTATATACTATATGTCGTTTATAAACTGTAAATTATACAGGTGAGCAGAATGACCGGCAGAGTGTTCTGTGCGGGTCTAGCTAATAATATGCATGATAGTAGTAACCAGGTATTGCGGCTGTAGTCTCATCTCCTTCATTCACTTAGCTTTTTTACCCCCAAATTCCTGCTTGATGAATGAAAACATTTATGAGCACATTAGAACTGTCCTAATTACACCTGTGTATAATACTGTACATGTGCATTTATTTCATGCCTCCCAACTGTTCTGACCAGGTGCAGGGCTGATGGGGCAGTCGGCAAACACATAGCTTAGAACAAACGAAGCAAGCTACCAAGTGGAACACATGTGAATTTCCGCAGAAATATATGAATTTAAGTGGCCAGAGGAAGCACTGTGCATCAGGAGTGAGGGCCAGAGGTGTGCCACCGAGAGCTGCTGTCACTCTCCCTGTGTCCCCTACTTTCCCTCTCCCTGCTGTCACTCTCCTTGTCCCTGTTGTCACTCTTCCTGTCCCTGCTTTCACTCACCCCGTCCATGCTGTCACTCTCCCTGTCCCTGTTGTCACTCTCCCTGTGTCCCCGCTGTTACTCTCCCTGTCCCTTTGTCCCCACTGTCACTCTCCCTGTGTCCCCGCTGTCCCTGTGTCCCCACTGTCACTACCTATGTTTTCTTCTGTCACTCTCTCTGTTCCTATGCCCTGCATCTCACTGTGCCCTCCCTAGTGCCATTACCAAACTACAAACCGGTCCCACATGGCTCCAATGTGTGCCAGCTTAAGGAATAAGAAAAACAGCATTGTGTTTGTCACACTAGGCACAGTGACACCACGTACCTCCCACCCATCCGCTTATCAGTGCCCTGCTGCCCTGTGATCAGGATGTTCCTCAGGAATAATATTGTGCTTCCCTAGTAATAATGCCATGCCATTTCATTTTACTAGGAAAGCCCCCAACGTCCCAGCCATGGCCTCACCCGCAATATACGGTATGATAACAGGATAAACACTGATGCAATGGAAGACAATGATTCATGACACATAATAATACTAGGCTGTTACTAAGAATAGGTTACAATCTAACTAATACATAATCATTAGGGTTAGAGATAAGGGGGTGGGTGGGGTGAGTGTATTGGGCTGCGTAATGCAGGAATAGGCGAGTTCCCGACGATTCTGCCCGATGTTATAAAGATGCAGAACCGTGGCCCTTATTCTAATCGGCACGGTACGGCCCGCGTGCGGCCGTACCGCCGATGTTTTGCCACTGCACATGCGCAGAGGTCATTCTGCGCATGTGCAGCCCCCTTCGCCGCAGACGGATTTCGTCCGCCGCAAAGGGGGCGTATAGGGGCGTGAGGGGCTTCATCCCCTCATTTCCCTATGTGTACGCCCCGCGTTTCATGGGCGTTCCCATGCAAACGCGGGGCGTATGCATGGTAATGAGGGCATGACGCCCTCATTACCATGACATGGGGGCGGAAAGCTGACGTCGCCGGATGTCAGCTTTCAGCCCCCATACAAGCTACCACACGGACGATTGTCCGTGTGGTCTCAGCTTGCGGGGCTGCCGCGGCGTGCGGCCCTGCCTTCGATGGTCGACGACCATCGAAGGCAGGGGGCAGCTCCCACCATGGTGGAGGCGTACGCCTCCACCATTTTGATGCGGATCGCCAGCCGTCCGTGTACGGACGGCAGTGGCGATCCGTCGGGTGGGCGGCCCTTGGTTTGTGCGGTCGGAGCCCCGTGTGCGGCTCTGACCGCACCAACCAGAATAAGGGCCCATGTTAGTTTGGGTGTGGATCATTAGGGTTACCAAACTAAGGTTGACATGCATTAGGCCAGGGATGGAGAACCTTCGGCCATCCAGCTGTTTTTGAACTACACATCCCAGCATACCCTGCAACAGTTGTAGCATGGCCACATAGCAAAACTGTAACAAGGCATGCTGGGATGTGTAGTTCCACAACAGCTGGAGAGCCGAAGGTTCCCCATCCCTGCACTACGCCAACCACTGAAGGTCAACAGGCCTTAGGTCAACACTTGAAAAAGGTTGACACAAGCATTATGTCGACATCGGGAAGGACGACAGTCAAAAGGTTGTTGATCTTACAGTTGTGTATAGCATCTTTTTCTGGTGTCAATGTTCTTTCTGTCAAACTACTGTAGCTTTTCGACCATATATATGTCTATCTTTGTATTGCTGATGTTTTTTTATTTCGATCTGTGGTTTTCATGTCGATATGTTTATTCTTCAAACAACGTATGTGTCTATTCAGTATGTGTCACTGTAATTTATGTCTCTGATGATCGGTCGAACATTTCCATTGTCAACCGGACGTTTGTTAAGCTAATATCATTAACAATATCAATGTCGATGTTGTCGACCTTTTGTATCAGTCAACCTGACAGGTGTCTGTGATGTGTTCGTCATTGTCGATGTACATGGGGTCGATAGAGCATCCAGATACCCTCCATTTTGTACAACAGAAACAGCCCCACAGGTTTCTATGGGAAATGCTAGACTGTCATATTGTGTTAGATGCTGTAGCCTGCAGGCTCAACTTCACACACAGCAGCACACATGCCGTACGCAATCAATATACCAACAGTCAAAACACCGACAACCATTGGCTGTAAAAATACATTAAAAACCGCCGACATTCATTATGCCGGCATGGTCAATTGCCGACACTGTCAAAATGCCGACATTTAAAAATTAGTTTATCATGATTTCTCCTTTGAAAACAACTTGTGGGCATTGAGTTAGATCACAATAGTGCCTGAAGCATGGCGAGAACAGAGAGACATGCGATGGGACGTGGCACACTTATAACAGTGTCCATGCCGACATAGACACAAAAGGTGACTTTTTGACATGTTGACATTTTAATTGTCACCATTTTGACCATGTCGGGCTTTTGAATATGTCAGTATTTTGAATGTCGGCAAATCATACTGTAACCCGCACATGCATGTCAGCAGACCCTTTTCATTGGTATCTGGATGGCTCACGGACAATATCTAGGTTTGACAGTCAATAGGTCAACACCATACGGTCGACATGGTCAGAAGGTAGGCACAAGCAATAAACATGGAAAGGTCAACCTGAGTTTTTCATGATTTTTTTCATTGTTTGGACTTTTCCTGAAGCTGGCTGTACACTACGATTCACGTGCGATTTGGGCTCTTTTCATGCGATTGCATTAATCAATCACATGAAAAGCGCCCAAACAGCATGTGATTGGCTGCAGATGCGATGCGCGGTCTCAGCACATCGCGCCGGAGCCTGCACGCCGCACCGGCTGCAGAAGCGTTCTGTTGGATCGCACCCGAGCTGGGCCGGCTTGGCTCAGATCACATGATCTATATCGTATGTGAAAGGACCGCATACATTATATCGCATGTGATCCTGCCACCCGGGAAGGTCACACAATTGTATGGGGGCCTTCACTTTCCCATCCACGTGGACTCCAATTTGGAACGGTAACATTTTCCAAGAGCGGCAGTAGCAGAGCAAGGCACTTGGCCAGAATACTAGCAAGGCAGGGGCCACGGATCACTAATTGGGGGTCCATTTGCTCAGTTGTCGACAATGACACTAAAAAAACTCATGTTGAACTATTCACGTGTCTCTTGTCCGTGAGCTATACCACATCCATTCAAATTGGCTCCTGTCCCTGCATATTAGTATCTTTGGGTTATAAGTAGAGATGTGCAGGTTCGGCTTTATCCGGATCTCAAAATTGGATCTTATTGGCTATTGACTGTCACATGTTTTTGCTCCAAGACATGTGACAGCCAGATAGCCAGTAAGATCCTATTTTTTTCTCTAATTGCCCTGGCTACGTTATCAGCGTAGTCTGCCGCCGTGAAACTACACAAGTAACTACTGTACTGTTGCCGGGAACTGCATCTCTGTCCCCGGCGTCCCTGGCAAGCCTAGTCAGCGCCTCTCTCACACCGCCGGCACCAGCATGATCCCCTCTCTTTGGCGGAGAGGGGATCATGCTGGCACCGGCAGAGAGGCGCTCCATCTGTTTGACACGCAGGAGCATCTCAGACGCTCCAGCAATGACATGTTCCTGCGTCTGAGTAGTTATTGCGGCAGGGTACAGCAACCCTGCCGACAGGGTTAGGGGTTCTGTAGCGCCTTTTCAAACCCCCACTATCCACGGCAGCCCGACGCGTTACGCGTCCTCCCGACCTTTTCATACCCCCACTATCCACATCGGCGTGGAGTTGATTTTATATAGTGTGGCGAGCGGACGTGGACTACCTTACATGTAATCCACGTCTCCACGTGGCACTTGCTGCGCTCGCCACACTTCAGGCTCGGTGGCTTGCTGCGCTCGCCACACTATATAACCAACTCCACACTGATGTGGATAGTGGGGGTATGAAAAGGTCGGGTGGACACGTAACGTGTCCACGCACGGGGCTCGCTGCGCTCGCCACGCTTCGGGCTGCCGTGGATAGTGGGGGTTTGAAAAGGCGCTACAGAACCCCTAAACCTGTCGGCAGGGTTGCTGTACCCTGCTGTAATAGCTACTCAGACGCAGGAGCATGTCATTGCTGGAGCGTCTGAGATGCTCCTGCGTGTCAAACAGATGGAGCGCCTCTCCGCCGGCGCCAGCATGATCCCCCCTCCACCAAAGAGAGGGGATCATGCTGGCGCCGGCAGTGTGAGAGAGGCATTGACTAGGCTTGCCAGGGACGCCGGGGACAGAGATGCAGTTCCCGGCAACAGTACGGTAGTTACTTGTGTAGTTTCACGGCGCCAGCCTACACTGATAACGTAGCTTAGGCTGCTGCCATGAAACTACACAGGTAAGGTAGCCCTTTGGCTACACTGATAACGTAGCTTAGGCTGCCACCGTGAAACTACACAGGTAAGGTAGCCCTTGGGCTACGCTGATAATGTAGCTTAGGCTACCGCCATGAAACTACACAGGTAAGGTAGCCCTTGGGCTACACTGATAACGTAGCTTAGGCTGCCACCATGAAACTACACAGGTAAGGCAGCCGTTGGGCTACACTGATAACATAGCTTAGGCTGCCACCATAAAACTACACAAGTAAGGCAGCCGTTGGGCTACGCTGATAACGTAGCTTAGGCTGCCGCCATGAAACTACACAGGTAAGGTAGCCCTTGGGCTACACTTATAACGTAGCTTAGGCTGCCACCGTAAAACTACACAGGTAAGGTAGCCCTTGGGCTACACTGATAACGTAGCTTAGGCTGCCACCGTAAAACTACACAGGTAAGGCAGCCGTTGGGCTACGCTGATAACATAGCTTAGGCTGCCGCCATGAAACTACACAAGTAAGGTAGCCCTTGGGCTACACTGATAACGTAGCTTAGGCTGCCACCGTAAAACTACACAAGTAAGGCAGCCGTTGGGCTACGCTGATAACATAGCTTAGGCTGCCGCCGTGAAACGACACAAGTAAGGCAGCCGTTGGGCTACAGTAATAGCGTAGCTTCAAACGTAACGTAAGCTGCCACCGTGAAACTACACAAGTACCGTTTTTTCGAATGAACTCAATGATAATGTTTCATTTATACTACATTAAAAACAAATAACTATTGACAACAGTTATTCAGTATAACGCACCATAGCCGGGACTTGGCTCGGCGTGTGTCCCTGAATCACGCAGCCGGTGGATATTCAGAGCAAATTCTGGCACTCAGAACAAAGTAAAGCAAACAGGGAGCAGATCCGTCCCCACACATTAATCTCTCACAGCGCAACTTGCTAATGTTTTCTTTCTACAGTTACTCTTTAACTTTTCCATTTGCTTAAAGTAACACGTTACAAGACTGTTATAATAGTACAAGTATTCATTTTTTTTATGTTTTAATTTTATTGGAAGCAAATGTAGCATGTAATAACTAATGTTGTGGATGTAGGCTCTGCTTAGTACAGTCTAAGGCCCAGATTCTCTAAGCTTCAAAAGTGATAAAATAGAGAGTGATAAACAGCCAGCCAATCAGCTCCTGTCTGACATTTTTCAAACACAGTCTGTGACGTGGCAGGTAGGAGCTGATTGGCTGGCTGTTTATCACTCTCCATTTTATCACTTTTGAAGCTTAGAGAATCTGGCCCTAAAAGAGAAACAGACAACCTGATATACTTTGGGGGCAAATTGTGGGCGAAGGGGGCACATTGCCTATGCCGCATCATTTAAACACTGGCAACGTCAGACCGTTTTGCACTGGTGCCGGATGATGCTTCGATGTAGGGATTCCGGAGTCGGGATCCCAACTGACAGGAGCGATTTCCCTCATGGAAAGAGCAGCAAGGGGCGAGAGCAGCAAGCACTAAAGGGGCTCCAATCGTCCCCCTGTCGGACTACTGACAGTCGGGATTTTGATGTTGGCGAAACGACCGTCGGAATCGGATACCGTACCCGATTTGCACCCTTCTCCCTGACGATTCACACCTCTTTCGCTCAAAAGTGCTCGATACTCCATGAGGTAGGAAGCACTTTTGAGCAAGGTCCCGCTGCCATAAAGTGAGGTGGGTGTTGTGCGAATTCAGCCAGGCAAACAAGACGCCCGCAATTGAATTGCTCCATAACTCTCAATAATATGGCTGACAAGAACATTTAATCATTGAAAGAGACACTAACCTGTAAAATCATATGAGCAACAATGTAAAGCATTGGTACAAGCTATAACATATATAGAACACAGAACTAGACTATGAATAAACAGATAATGCAAATCTATCGCATTAACATAATCTGCATAATATATATGTACTGTATTAGTACATATCTCTACTATGTGATGGTTTCGGCTGGGTTCAGGACAATTCTCTTACCTTACTGGCCGGGTCTCTGCAGCAGATGTGCGGACGGCAACCCTCCCCAGCTCTGTGCTGTGTACAGGACTGTAGGACTGCCTTCTCCTACATGCCTTCCTGTCTGACCTCTTACCTTTCCTGTTGACTGAACTACCCAGAGCTCAGCTCGGACTCTCTGAACTAACAAAGAGTTGACCATTAACAATTGACTGTGACTTAACACAGATAAATAATCAATCTATGGAATTAAATACATTTTATTACCTTATACTATACCCCGTACACCGTATTGTGTGATTTGCACAGGTGCTTGTAGGCATATATGCACGGGACATAGCGAAAAAGCGGAGAGAGATAGCAGGCGAGATGTACTAAGCCTTGAAAAGTGATAAAATGGAGAGTGATAAACCACCAACCAATCAGCTACTACCTGTCATTTATCAAACCCAGCACGTGACATGGTAGTTACGTGCTGATTGACTGGTGGTTTATCGCTCTCCATTTTATCACTTTTCAAGCTTAGTACATCTGGCCCAAAGTATCAGCTAATCAGCTCCTAACTGCCATGTTACAGGCTGTGGGCTATAATCAATGAGTGATCAAACTTGCTGCGCATGATAAATGGTGCTCCAACCAATCAGCTCGAAACTGGCTGTGTTTGGAAAAGGACAGGAGCGCTGGATGGTTGGTACTTTAGAGGCCCGCCGCTAGAAATGTTGGGGCCCGGGACTGACCTTCAGTCCGGGCCCCCAGTGGCACAGAGCCCCCCTGCCCGCCCGCACTGATGTGCACCCCACTCCCATTACTTACCAGCATCCAGCAGCGGCGGCGCGGCATCTTTGTCTCCCTCCATCACGGTCCGGAGTGCACACTGCTCAATGCAGCGTGCAGAGCGCCGATCCCCTTTGTGTCCTAGGCTCGCTGCTCTGCATTGTGCATGCCTGGATGGTGTCTGCTGGGTTGGGGAGGCGGGGTGCGGGTGATCCGTGCCGCTGGGGGCAGCTGCCCGGGCCCCTCCAGAGGCCGGGGCCTGGGACAGCTGTACCCACGGCACCCCCCTGTCGGCGGCCCTGGTACTTTATCTCTCTCTCCACTTTGACTTTTTTACATCTGTTTCTAGGCCTCCAAAACTCCACACCATATGGTCTACTTTAACGTCTGAAATATTCCTCAATCTGGGGTGGCTACAGGGGCATCTCTAATAGCGGTGACTCCCGTTGCAACTTATTTCATTTCCACACGCCAGATGCACATGTTGTGAAAAGGGGGCATGGCCTCAAATGTAGACACAGCAGTGATGTTGGTTGCAGTGGGCTGTAAGCTAGGGATGGCCATCGACCATCAATGTTTAGAAATCAATGGTTTATGGCCGATGTCGAATAGTTTTGCCATCGATGGGGGAGAACCAGATGGTTTCCCACTATCGCTGACACTGAGCATAGCCCCGCCCCAACACCTGTGAAGCCCCACCCCCCGTATTTTGAATCAAATAAAATGGATGACCATCGATAGGTACAAACATCGATGGTCACCCATTGATTAGTAATACACCATCGATAGCCAGTTGCACTTTTACCATCGATGGAAACCATCGATGGTAAAGGCAACGATGGCTATCCCTACTGTAAGCCGCAGGATGTTTGCCATTCTACTGACAATTGGGGGTGGAGTGTGGATCGTTGCACAAAATGGCTGGTGATACCTCCATTTTCTGAAAGCGCCGATACCAGTGTCTTCATCCTCCACCGCAGATTCAATGTCCCAAGCAAACGGTTGAGATTAGTTTTTCACAATTTTTTAAAAATTTTTGGACTTTTTTAATACGTTACCATCCACGTGGGAACCATTGGGAACAGTACAGTGTGCCGAGCACTGCACTATCGGAGTGAGGCACCAATCCTGCGAGTTAAGCGCTACACTAATTGGGATCCCATGTCAATAGGTGTTGACATTCACACAAAAACTGTGAAAAACTCCTGTCTACTTCCATGTGTTAACCTTTTGTGTGTCGACTTTCTGACCCAGTCGATCTATTGCATGGCGGCCTTCTATTGTCGAACTATTGACTGCCTGACTAGACACAGTAGACCTTTCAATCCACCCGCCGCCTCTGCGGCTTAGATGTGCTGGACATTCTGAGTCATTTTAGGGTTGCACAGAGTCCGATGCTGCGACCGATGGGCACGATGTTGATCCGATGCTCCATCTTCAGGCGCAGGCAGTGGATCAGAGAAGTTGGCAGGGATGTCTCTACACAAGACGCTGCTTGCGGCTATTTAATATTCTCATCCATCCGCTGCATACAAAGACACACAGGGCCTTATTCTGGTTGAATCGGACACATGCGTATTTCGGACAGGCACTGAGTGTTCTTAGCCCCGCCTACCGTACGGATCGCTCAAGCCGTCCGAATTCGGTAAGACACCAAGCGAATGGACCGCGAGTGGATGTTTCATTTGAACATCTCCCCCATCTGTGGGAAACTCCCCCATTCTCCGATGGTCGCCGACCATCGAATGATGGACCGAGAGGTCAGGCAGCAACGAGTGTTACAGACCACATGCGCAAACACAAAACATCGGCCGGCTGTCCGCACACACAGCCATCCGACTCAATCAGAATAAGGGCCACAGAGAGGTGACATTTGCATCCACGTCTGAATTGTAAATCATCATAACTATATTTCAAGTGTGTGTGTACTGAGACATGAGATTTGTAAAACATAATTAAATCTTCTAATCCTATTTGTAAAGACAAGTAAATTAAATATTATATTACATTTACCATGTCCTTACATCACCTGCGTCTGTGCTTGCATTAAGGTAACCTAGCCTTATATCCTGTGCAAGAATAATAACAAGTAGTAGTTTATTGACTGTGGGTGCTCCTGTTGCTGGCGTCTAGAATGATTTCCATCGATGATGCCATTGATGTTAGAATACAGTGGCGTATTTATAATGGGTACAGTGCGTGTGCTGTACACGGGCCCCCGAGTCTCAGGGGGGCCACACCGCACACACTACACCCACATCGATGGTAAGTATTCAACATTGGTAATAAACCATTGATGATTTTAAATCATTGATGGTCAATGGCCATCCCCAGTTGTGCTGCACTGCTGCCGGCCAAGAGGAGGGCTGTACATGGGCCTCCTCCTCTCTTAAAACACCCCCCTGCTACCATTCATGGCATGAAACCGTCAATGGACGTTTCTGCATTGCAGCCAGTGGACCAATCAGGGAATGGGGGTGGGGTAAGCTCTGTTCTCCCTGTACCAGCTATAAAGAAGGGGGATACAGGACTTTTACCATCAATGGTGGAGAACCAGCAGATTTTCTCCATCAAGCCCATTGACTATTGGGTCAAATCATCAATAGTAGTTCATTGTGGCGTAGGGAGGTATCTTGCTTTCAGGTGCTGCAGGAGAAGCAGGTAAAGGCTGTCTCCACAGTGATGTATCTATCTTTGTCCAGATACTCAAAGGCTACATAAGTCCCAGATGGGGACTATGTACTGCAGTGACCATTATAGGAACTAGTCATGTTTCAGAGGCTGATAATTCCTTTAGCTCCATTGCAGTTTGACCCTGACTGTTATCTGCCCAGATCTTGACTCTGGAATGCTCTTCTGGATTTCAGCTTTGGTTTTTCCTGTTCCCATGCATTACTGAACTTGACATGACCCTGACCTTGATTTAGATTCTAAATGAATGCTGCATAACCCACATAATTGTACAATTCTGTCACTCATGTTTACCTGGGATGGGGGCGGGGCTTTCTCCTGTAGACATGCTACACGCAGACACTGGTGTGTGCAAATCCAGCACGTGTAGGAGGACCAGTATGGGCTGGTTATTAGCCTATTTCAATGCGGAGGGCTGGGGGTCTCAGGATGTGTGACCGCTCTCTGGGTATGGGAGGAAATGCACCAGGTTCCCATATGACAAAATCACCCAATCAGCAGCATAACAGAAATGCATTTACCACGTGGCTAGAAATAGCTCATTTATGCAAACTCATGAGTTCTTATCAGTCATCACTATTCCGCAGAACCTGATCATCCAGACATTGTTCTCAAAGCCCCAAACTCAGCAAACAACACACGTGGTTCCTGAGAGAGATATTCTGTCCTGGAAATGTCTTGGTTCTTTCATAAACAGGAAAGGAAGTCACCTCTGTAACATTCCTCTGCTGATACAGTACCTCCATCCGTAATGTGCGGATATCTGTCAGCATGGCCAGCAGTGGACGTTCATTTACCCTAGAAGCAATCTTCTGGACCCATTTCCCTTTGATACTGCCTTGAAAAACCCGGGTCTTGAATATGAACGTGCATCAACCCGGGTATTTACTCACATGAACGTGCATCAACCCTGGTATTTACTCACATGAACATGCATCCACCCGGTTATTTACTCACATGAATGTGCATCAACCCGGGTATTTACTTACTTACATGAACGTGCATCAGCCCAGGTATTTACTCGCATGAACGTGCATAATCCTGGGTATTTACTCACATGAACGTGCATCAGCCCGGGTATTTACTCACATGAACGTGCATCAACCCGGGTATTTACTCACATGAACGTGCATAATCCTGGGTATTTACTCACATGAACGTGCATCAGCCCGGGTATTTACTCACATGAACGTGCATCAACCTGGCTATTTACTCACATGAACGTGCATCAACCCGGGTATTTACGCACATGAACAAGCATTATCCCGGGTAATTACACACATGAACGTGCATAAGCCCAGGCATTTACACACATAAATGTGCATCAGCCCGGGTATTTACTCACATGAACGTGCATCAACCCAGGTATTTACTCACATGAACGTGCATCAACCCGGTTATTTACTCACATGAACATGAATCAACCTGGGTATTTACTCACGTGAACGTGCATCAGCCTGGGTATTTACTCACATGAACGTGCATCAGCCTGGGTATTTACTCATGTGAACGTGCATCAGCCCGGGTATTTACTCACATGAACGTGCATCAGCCCGGGTATTTACTCATGTGAGCGTGCATCAGCCTGGGTATTTACTCACGTGAACGTGCATCAGCCCGGGTATTTACTCACATGAACGTGTATCAACCCAGGTATTTACTCACATGAACATGCATCCACCCGGTTATTTACTCACATGAATGTGCATCAACCCGGGTTTTTACTCACATGAACATGAATCAACCTGGGTATTTACTCACGTGAAGGTGCATCAGCCTGGGTATTTACTCACATGAACGTGCATCAGCCCGGGTATTTAATCATGTGAACGTGCATCAGCCCGGGTATTTACTCACATGAACGTGCATCAGCCCGGGTATTTACTCATGTGAGCGTGCATCAGCCCGGGTATTTACTCACGTGAACGTGCATCAACCTGGGTATTTACTCAGTGGAAAATGTTGCAAAAAAATGCCCCAGGTTCAGTTAGTTGGGAAACTAACCCACGTAGTGAGCAGGGCTGGAGGTTGTGGGACATGGCACATGGTAAAGGTGTGTACGGGAGGCTGGTGGCATCCCAGTAGCTTTCAGAGTGGGCAACTTAGGGGGGGCATGGGTTAATGTAACCGAGGCCACACCCTTGGATTCCCAACCTGCCAGTTTTCCTGTGCTTGGAGATGATGTCTTCGCCAAGCCCAGGCCAAGAGTCACTATACCCATGTGCAGTATAAAAGTCGCCAACTCTAATGTAGGGTACACACCAGGACGACCCGCTCACGATGCACATCGTGAGCGGGTCGTCAGTGTCTCGTCCGACCCGCTCACGGTGACGCGGGGGGGCACGACCCGCTCACGATGTGCACTGCGAGCGGGTCCGATCCAATGGCAACCCGCACCCGGCTGTATGGTCGTCATTGAGATCCTACCTGCAGCAGGTAGGATCTCAATAACGACCGACCGACCCGCGGGACCGCGCATCGGATCGGTATCGGTCCACACCAGGTCAGAAAAGGGCCCAATCAGCACACAATCTACATCCAATTGATCGGAATTGGATCTAGATTGTGGGGATCGGGCCCTAGTCGTCCTGGTGTGTACCCAGCATAAGAGGTGAGTCCCTGGTCTTATCCAGGTTGGCACAGTGTTCCAAAATCTGAGTCAGACCCAGGACTTTAGTGGAAAAGTGATATAGGGTTATATTTATACATTTTTAGGTCCTAGAACCGATAATTATAACTTGTTATCACCTGCAGGGACTAAGGCTCTAAGGAGCCCATTCCTGTGGTGTGTTAGAAGTGAAGGGATCCTACAGATGCGGAAGGTAAAGCCCATAGGCTACCAGCATATGCCATTTGGAGATGGAGCTACACTAGCTATCCGATCCCAGAATGCATTCAGGAGATACTGTAAATTTGTTTTAGTAAGTAGGCCCTTACTCTTGCTAATTACAGTAGTAGGGAGGGAAAATTGTTAAATGAAGGTGAGAAAAAAATATTTGTATGTTCCTCATAAAGTAACAAATGATAATCCTTAATGGGTGAATCCAGGATCTCCACATAGGCAGTTATGATACTACCTTTTTTGAACAATTGTACACTCATAACTCAGGGCCCAGAACAATGGTACACTGACACATCGGGACCCAGAACAATGGTACACTGACACTTGGGTCATAGTTGCCGACTTTTAGGCTGCCCTCTCCAGGAGAGGGCAGCCAGCTCTGTGAAGTAGGGGGCGGGACTATCTATGGGAGGCAAAGGGGGCAGTTCGGGGGCGGAGCCATGTAAACAATGCTCTATTGGTAGTTCAGGCATTGCACGGGCTAAAATGCTGCGATCACATCATTTAACCCGCGGACCCCCCCGCCAAGGGGCGGTTTGCGGGAGGTGGACAGCAATGCGGGAGGGTTGCCCCCCTTTCTGGGGGGCCGGGAGGGGGACCCGATTTCCAACAGTACACTGACACATGAGGTCCCAGAACAATGGTACACACTGACACTATGGGTATTGGAACAATACTGATGCCTGATGCCCAGTGTAAAAATCATTTGTTCGTGAGCCTATTACGAAGGGTATTGCATACCTCCCAACTGTGCCGGTTACCGAGGGAATGACCCGGTATTTGGGGACATTCCTGCGGCCCATCCGGGACCGGCAGTGTCCTGCGGCGGGGGGAGCAGTTGGGAGTGAGTAGAGGATGACAGCGCCGAAAATGGGGGGGGCGTGACCTTGTGGGAGCCTTGTGATTTAAGACCACACCTCCTTTAGCTAGGCCACACCCACCACCATCCCTCCTACGGCTGCCGCAAAGTTGGGAGGTATGGGTATCGGACACTGGAAAGGTGGGCAAATAGGAGCAGCACAGATGGTGTAATGGTTAGCATTACTGCCTCACAGCGCTGAGGTCATGGGTTCTATTCCCACCATGTGAAGTTTGCGGAGTTTGTATATTCTCCCCGTGGGTTTCCACCAGGCACTCCAGTTTCCTCCCACAATCCAAAGATATACTGGTAGGTTAATTGGCTTCCAACAAAATTAACCCTAGAATGTCTGTGTGTGTGTGCATGTACATGTGGTAGGGAATATAGATTGTAAGCTCCACTGGGGCAGGGACTGATATGAATGTTTAAATATTCTCTGTAAAGCACTGCAGAATATGTGTGCTATATAAGAAACTGTTAATAAATAAATCCCCTGCTTCCCTGGAGGACCCCCTTTGCCACCCACAACAGAGTACAAGGAGGAGGGGGCAGCAAAGTAGGGAAGCGTGCCTCAAGGGAAAGTATGGAGGTGAGGTCTTACAAGTACAGCAGCTGCCGCCTGCATTAAGTACAACAAGAATCCTCATATTTTTAATTGTCAGACTTGGTGGCGCCCCCCAGAGCCTGGCGCCCTAGGCAGCTGCCTAAAGCTGCCTAATGGTAGAGCCGGCCCTGCGTGCACATGGATGTGATTAGGCCTGAATTACCCCCAATGTCTGAAAATCAGGACCGTGCCCCTGAAACAGGGACAGTTGGAAGCTATGCTATACTGTACTTTGTGGATGAAAATATTCTACTTTCTGTGGATGGTAATTCCTATGTTTTACAGGAAGATGGCAGCGGGTTTCTTCCAATGCTGCAGGTTTACACAGGTCCCTGAAAGTCCAATATTCAATATAAAATGTGCAATATTGTTCTTGGACATGATTGTATATATCGTTGTCTACAATATACCTGGCTTGAAGAAGTTAAGTGAAGTTAATGTATTTTATCCAAGATATATTAGATTATGACATGTTCTGCTAAACAGTTATTATTATTATTATTATTATTATTAATAATAATAATATTATTATTCAGGTGTACCATTATCATTTATATATGACTAGTGTCCGTGCTACTCCAAAACACTGCCATCTGTTGGCAGCAAGTGAAACTACATCTACTAGCTTTCGAAGCTTTTGCTTCGAGCGGGCTTTCTAGTGTAAGTGTTGCATATAGTCCTACAGGTTTGCTTCTATATTAAGGGCACATTTATCATGGGCGAAATATTACCGCCCAGGATCGCATTGTAAAATGCGATCATATCGGGCGAATGTATCAATTTTAAGGGCGCAGGGACAGCGCTCCAAAAGGAGCCCGTCCCTGCGAAGCCCTAACCCGGAAGCCGGGGGGTCAGCGCATGTGCGGTTATGCGCTGACCCCCGCCAAACCCCCCCCCCCCCCTCGGCAGTGCGATGTGTAGCCATAGGCTACAATGGGCTATCGCCATATCAGAATGACGATAGCCCAGGCGTGTGATGCCGGGCTGCCCAATGTTGATACATTGGGCAGCTTCGCATCCCCCATAGAAACCTATGGGGGATGCGGCCAGCGGCGGTGCAGGGGGGATCACAGCAGGGATCGGAGATTCCTGCTGCGGCCCCCCTTTGATACATTTAGGAGATACTTAATATTTGCGGCTAAACCCCGAAAATGTGTGTTTTCGGGGATTTAGCCGCAAATATGGTTTGATAAATGGGCCCCATAATTTCTACAATGGGTACTTCCTCATCTTTGGGGCCACCGCTTATGCTACGGAACTTACAAACTTAGCTGCTAAGCATCATCATTCCCTCGTGGGGTCGTGGCTTCAGGCTCGGTGGCTGGCTCCCTTCACTTCTATCCCCACAACTTTACTAACGGTAATAGATGGTGGCGTGGACACAGGATTTGTAACGGTTCCATCACTAAAAATCCTTACATAGCGGTTAAGTAGCGGCTAACATAACTGGCGTAGTGGTTGCCACAAAGATGTGGAAGTAACCTATAATGTAAGCTACTTACACAGTTCAGTAAAGATGCCACCACAGTCAAAGCAGTGGCTTGGGGGAGCTTGATTTATACAGATCTGCAGAAATTATCCATCCAAAAATGGAGGAGACTAATGCTAGACAGCGGTGTAGCTAGGTGCCATGGTGCCCGGAGCAAGGGCATATTTCGCGCCCCCCCCTACCCCGGTAATGAATTGGGGGAGTGGCTAACATGTGTTTGCATGTTACATTTGAAAAGAAAAAACTTAAAAATAAGACACTATATAAGACGCTGTAACGGAATCTGCTGCGCTATATAAGACGCTGTAACGGAATCTGCTGCACTATATAAGACACTGTAATGGAATCTGCTGCCCTATATAAGACACTGTAACGGAATCTGCTGCGCTATATAAGACACCATAACGGAATCTGCTGCGCTATATAAGACACTGTAACGGAATCTGCTGCGCTATATGAGACACTGTAACGGAATTTGCTGCGCTATATAAGACACTGTAACAGAATCTGCTGCGCTATATAAGACACTGTAACGGAATCTGCTGCGCTATATAAGACACTGTAACGGAATCTGCTGCGCTATATAAGACACTGTAACAGAATCTGCTGCGCTATATAAGACGCTGTAACGGAATCTGCTGCACTATATAAGACACTGTAATGGAATCTGCTGCCCTATATAAGACACTGTAACGGAATCTGCTGCGCTATATAAGACGCCGTAATGGTATCTGCTGCGCTATATAAGACACTGTAACGGTATCTGCTGCGCTATATAAGACACTGTAACGGAATCTGCTGCACTATATAAGATGCTGTAGCGGAATCTTCTGCGCTATATAAGACACTGTAACGGAATCTGCTGCGCTATATAAGAACCTGTAACGGAATCTACTGCGCTATATAAGATGCCGTAACGGAATCTGCTGCGCTGTATAAGACACTGTAACGGAATCTGCTGCGCTATATAAGACACTGTAACGGAATCTGCTGCGCTATATAAGACACTGTGACGGAATCTGCTGCACTATATAACATGCTGACAGCTGTAAATAAATAGATATACATACAGCACAGCAGGGCAGCAGCAGATGCCAGAGAGATTCACTCCCCACACCCCCTCCTCCCCTCCCCCAGGACCCACGAATCCCCCAAACCCCAAGTGTATTATTATTCTTATTACATCATTAACTAGCTGTAAAAAAAAAAAAAATCCACCTTGAATAATGATAGCAGGGCGGCACGGGCGGCAGCAGAAACTCTCCTCACCAGCGCTTGGGATGGCTGTGGCTGATGACGGAGGAGGGAGTGAGAGGCAGGCGACTGTCAGAGGAATTTGAGTGCTGCTGCGCTGCGCTGCCCAGAAGCCAGTCCGAGCAGCAGCACAAATTTACATTGGAGTGAGTCACCAAGCATCACGGACCGGGCAGGGGGCAGGAGGCAGGCGCCGGGCAGGGCAGCCGCCGGCGCACGCTGCCCGTACAGATGATCTTTCTTGTGCAGGGATGATTTTTGCAGAGGGGGGGCGGGCCGGCGGCGCCATCTGAACAATCGGCGCCTGGAGCATGAGCTCCGGTGGCTCCGCCCTCCCTACGCCTCTGATGCTAGAGGTCTTACAGGACTGCTGGCATCTGTCAGTGTAGTGCAGTGTGTATAGCTTTAGCTTATTCCGTGTGGCACAATGTGAATTTTGGCCCATTACATGTGAATTTTGGCTTATTCCATATGGCATAAATTGATTTGTGACTCATTCCATGTGAATTTTGACTCATTCCATGTGGCATAATGTGTAAGGGGCACTAGTACTAGAGGGTTCTAAGGGGTTATACTATTGCCTTGCATAATATGTATAAATGGCATAATATGTATACATGTTATATGGTGGACACAAAGATGAGGAAGTACCCTATAATGTAAGCTACTTACACAGTTGAGTAGAGATGCCCCCACAGTCAACGCAATGGCTTGGTGGAGCTAGCACCATTTTGGAGCCTGATTTATACAGATCTGCAGAAATTATCCATCCAAAAATGGCCACTGCCTTGGAGACTAATGCTTGAGGTCTTACAGGACAGCTGTTATCTGTCAGTGTAGTGCAGTGTGTATAGCTCTACCCAGTTGTGACATTTTTTGGAGGCGTGGCCTAATCACAGAAGACGTGACCACCTCCCGCAATTAGGCCACGCCCCCAAAACATTGAGGTCGGAGAAAACACACTTAAAGTAGAGGGGGGAGTGGTATTGTTGCCCCCCACCACCACCACCACCTCCTCTGCAGCAGCTGCAACAGCACAAACGTACAGCAGGCTCTGGCAATGAGCATGAAACCACTGGCAATGAGCATATAACCCCAGGAACGTGCAATGCGTCCCTGGCAATGAGCATGTAACCCCTCGTCATGAACATGTGTAGGTAAACTATTATTATTTGTATTTACGTCACTGTACATACAGCACATTTGCTCTGCCTAAAATGATTTTCTTTTTCGTAGGACAAATAACAGAACTATTTTATCTCGCCGCATCCTGCTGCGCAGCTGGACTTTATTATTACCAAATGTAATAGCAGTTGCCAGACAGATTATTTAATTTCAAAAGCAAGCTGTAATACAGACCAAGGTTTGATAATAAACCAACCAAGCCCTGTTCAGCCTTAATCACAAACAGATGACAGCGGCTGGATTCTTGCTGATTATTTATTATTTTTGCACCTAGGTGCTATATGCCGCTGTGTTGTATAAGAGAATCTATTCTAGCTTCAGTGACCTTGTGCAAGTGCCCATCCCAGCTGTGGCATCTCATGGCTGACTGTCTCACATACTTGTCATGTGAGGACAAATTTACTGCATGCAACAAATAGTCACACAGATATGGCTGAGGGTGACTACACAGAGGCCTTGGCCTGTTTCAGACCTGTTAAATGCCGCCCGCTCTCTGGACGAATGCCCGCCCTCCGAAAAAATCAATTGATGGTCGCTGACCATCGAATTATTTTTTTTTCCTCTTCGCAGATAAAGGTCAGTCTAGACTGATTTTTATATTGGCCAGAGATGGCCGAATTTGGGGTGGGCACTGAAGTCATGGGACGTTAGCCACCTGACCCAAGCGGGCATTGACAAGCCTGCGTGTACAGGGGAGCTGCTTGCTGGGCGTTGTAGTTCTACTGTTAAACCCAATGTTATTTTTTATTCTTTAGAGAGAAAAAATCAGCCTTGGGCTTCATGGCTGGGGTGCCATGGGCGGATTCAGGGGAAGGGCACCCGGGCACGTGCCCCCCCTGGAGCTAGCCTCCCAGGAACTGGAGATACCGCTGGGAGGGAGGCAGGGTGCCTGCCTGCATCCCGGTCAGAGGCAGCCCCCCTCCCCAGACAATGTACGGACCACCACTGATAATCTCCCTCTTTCCCTCATTAGTCTAGCAATCTCCCTCATTTCACCTAGCCCACATTATGTAGCTGTTAAATTTTTGGAATAAAAAGGAATGAGAGATAGATACATTTACATTGAATCATCAGCACCATCTCCCAGCATTGGCTGAGCTCTCTCAGCCAAACAGAGGGCTGCCAAGTGTTTTAAACACTTCTGCTGACCCCGCCACCCGCCAGCGCTACTTCAAGCGCTACGCTACAATGCTGCCCTCGGCCCGCCCTCTTCCAGCACCCAATGTGCCATCTCAAGATGGCATGCGACACTGAGTGCTGAAAGGGGGCACTTTTTGTACCACAAGATGCGATCGGGTTCGATGGACATCGCACTTCGATGTCGCAACGAATCCGATCGCATAAGTGTATGGGCAGCAAATGAGAGATTTGTAAATACTGGAGATTATTGTGTAGGTACCATAATTGCTGTAAAATTCCAGGAGAACAATCAATAAGGGTGGGGATTCTCTGAAGGAGCTGTTTGTGAAAGAACAATGGGCCTTATTCTGGTTGGTGCGGCCGGCCCGTACGCGTACGTTCCGGGTTTTTTAATGATCTGCGCATGCGTACCATCTCCAATGCGCAGGCGCGAACACTCCACAACGCTTACGGACGGGTCTCTCCGTGCGAAAAAACCTGTACGCGAGAGTACGGGCATTGGGGGCGGCATAGGGGCGTGATGAGGGGAGCGGCCGAAATAATGAGGGAAAATGGGCGTAAATATGGGCGTACACGGGGGTGTGCACAAAAAATGAACGGTGCTACTACCGCACGATCGGCTAAAGCACCGTTTATTTCGGACACAAAACAGGCGGCCGCCAACCGCCACCTCAGACCACCCCTACAGATACCGCATGCCAGCGTGCGCCTGGGTTTGCTAATTTACGCTGATTACTACTCAAACACATACACCTGAATGTAATAAGCAATGCTGCAGTCTATTAAGTCCAAACCATGATTTCACTACCTGCAAGCCTACACACAGCACTCAAACACATTGGAAGCTTATCTTTCTATACTTCTCTACATTTAAAGGTTTGTTTAATTTAAGGTAAGGATCTTTTTAAGACCTGCTTATATATGCTAAGGTAGGTATTTGTTAAACAGTTAGACACATTCACTACGTGCTTTCATAGACTTTACACAGTAGCACACTCAATCTACACAAGTCGACATGTGTCAACGTGTTCACTCTAATACAAACATAGGTTTTGTATTTATGATACAATAACATAAACCACATCTAACACCTACAAAGGATGTTTCAGCAATGTTTTAAGCCCATGCCCACTATTTTTGCACACAATCTTTGTATAGTACCCAAAATACAGACCTGTAACACTATCTGATCTGCTATGAATTGGATTTTACTACACTCTGGATGTAAGATGCCACCAATCACATTATTGCACTCACATCTCTCTAACAAAGGATTCCTACATCTGCTTATGACACTGTAAAATCATATATATGTACAAAGTTAAACATGTTTGTCCACAAGCAATTTTATCATGTTTGGCCGATTCACACATCTTTTTTTAGGGAGGACACATATGCATTCCTACACAAATGTCCCTTTTGACCCTTGTTTGTCTACCTCACCCACTCCATGAGGAAAGCATTGTTCTGGACCTGCTTTTACCTACTAATGTAGGAGCTACCTCACCTGCACACAAACTGCTTTCTCATCTATTAAGTTGCTCTGCACATGTGCTGACACAAACTAATTAGCAGGGAAAAGTTGGATAGGAACATGTGAATGGCCATGGAGAGGGTTACACATGGGAAACTTCTACCACACTTCAAGAAATGCTCAAAAATATCCTGGTCAGTAAGTACACATAAATGTAGTATTTGTTTCACACAAGAAATTACACATACAACAATTGTGTTTTAATTGTTAAAATAAATTTATTTGCTGTTCAGCATCACAGCTTATTTGACACTTTAATGTCATAAATCAAATAAACAAATAAAATATACACAAAAAAAAACAGCCAGAACAAGAGGTTGCATATCTCCAAACATGTGTTACCCTGCAAATGCAATGGTGAAAGAAATGGGGACACCAGAATACGTACTGCAACAACCAGGGTAAATACTAAGCAAGATAAACACCACCAAAAATTATCCTGCATTTGTAGAGGTCAAAATAAGAACTTTAATGCCCATGGCACGAAAATGGATCGATGGCCAACTCAGGAAGTGGATGTCCAGTGCAATTTAAACATTTGGGGTCCAACCACAGAGGAAGTGAACCAGGTCTCATTATTTGGGCCCTTTTTTCCCCTTTTTAGATGGGGCCTTGGGGACAGGGGCCTTTGGCTCAGATGGCTTGCGGCGTCTTCCCCTAGTGGACACAGGAGGGTCAGCAGAGGTGGAAGGTTGGGGAGCAGCTTGGGGTGGGCCAGCAGATGGGGGATTGTCCCTTAGGGACCTGGCGGTGGTCAGCAGCTCCGCAAGAATTTCATTCTGGCGGCTGAGTTGTTGGGCAATGCTTTGCATGCCAGCCGCCAGAGTGTCATTCATGCGGTTGAAGGCCTCACACTGCTGCCTGTTTGTGGCCTTCCAATCCGCCAGAAATTCCCCAACCTGCTGCTGACGGACCGCAGCATCCACCCCTTGCTTCTCGATCCTCTCCAGCATCACCATCACGCTGGCATCCCATGTGTCCTGTGGCTGGGGGTGTCGTCTTGGTGGAGGCTGGACCACTTGCTCCACCTGTGGCTCTGCAGAGGAAGATGCTGCCGGTTCATCCTGGGTTTCTGCTTTTTCTAGGATAATAATTGAAAACAATGTCACCATCACATACGCACTAAAAAATATCTTTCAAAATACAATGCATTACTGTGACTTACCATCAAAAGCAGCAGCAAAGACCTCCGCCGGGAGCTCACTATCCATATTGGATATCCCCCTGACCTCGGCCACATCAATTACATCCAAGGCGTCCTGCTCCAGGGGGGTATACTCCAAATGATCTGGCATAGGCCCCCTCCCGGTGGACATGCTGTGGTTGTACCGGTCAGTCATCTTCCTCTTCAGTGTCGTTTTGAAGTCTGTCCACCTACAAGTTTAAAAATACAAATATCACCATGAGATATGTGCACCACTGTGCTAGTGAACATCATGACTACGTGACATTTCCTAGTGTGGGTGATCTTATGTTTTTTAGCCATATGTGTCCCACACACACATTAATGTCTCCATTAGGAGGCATTTCAGTGTCTCATCTCATTCATTAGGCCACTAAATGCACATACATAGATCACTATGCAGAAATGACATCATCCATGGCCAAATTATGCACCTCCACCTGTTGTGAAACTACACATTCCACCATAGCTTGACAGTGTGGTTATTATGGAGTAATTTAACTATGGGATGGCATACTGGGATGTGTAGTTTCTCACCAGCTACATGTGCACAGTTTGGTCATTCTTGTTTCAGTAGCATCATATGGAACATGTTACAACAACTCTGTCAAAAACACACTTTCTCTTGTCCCATCACATACTTCACATACTTCACATGAGCAGAACTGTGCCCATAACCTCACATCACACCAATGGTGCATGTTTCATATATAAATGTGGGTTATTAGACATGGTTGTGTTCACATGTGACATTGAAGTGTAGCACTATCTACAAACACACCTTTCTATTATTCTCAAAACATACATGTAACATATGTACACACATATGACATTATCAGGAGGACAAACACATTTGCCTTTTCTTCACCGCTAGCCAATCTCTGACCACTGGTGACACCTGGTTCACTTCCTCTGTGATCTTGTCCCAAAGGTTTCTCCTTGCACTGGCACCCGGCTTCCTGGTTGCCAATTCGATCCATTTGCGTGCCCTGGGCACTAAAATTCTCAATTCGGCCTCTACAAATGCAGGGTTTCTCTTTTTGGTGGTGGTATCCTGCTCAGTCCTCACCCTAGATGTTGCAGCTCGTTTTCTGGTGGCCCCAGTTCTCTCACCATGCACCTGCTGGGTCACACCTGTTTGGAGAGATGCAACCTCTTGTTCTGGCTGGTTGCTTGGCCCTTGTGGAGCTGGTGGAGTTTGAACAGGGCCTGTTAGTGAGGGGCCCGCTTGGTCTTGCAGGCTACTTCTCTCTTGGGCCCTCCTTCTCCGCTCCTGTTCCCTCTTCTGCAAAGCTTCAAGCAGGGATTCTGCTGTAGCTCTCTGTAGAGCGTCCTCAGCTGCGGAATCATCTGAGCTAGACATGTTTGCAGCAATTCTGGCCTGCATCTGAATATTTATATGGTAATCTCCCGCCATGAACAAGGGGGCATATATTTTTCCCCGCAATGTAGTTGCTAATTTACGCCGATATTTCCCGGCGATAATTCCCGCTTAAATTACGCAGGTCTCAACGCACCTGATCATTCACCTGTATATGCACATACACAGGTTGTGGAGCATTGTGTGCTACATGGTGAAATGTGTGCACCTGTCATTCCAATGATGAGTGTTGTCAGCTGGTATCTGTTGGAGTTCGTGTATGCTTTCTGAGTCACATTTCAAAACATCACGTTATAATGCTTTCCTTACATATGTAATGAGTATGAAATTGTCATACACCAACATGTTGCATTGTGCCTTTTTTAGCAGCGTATTTATTAGTAGACGGTTGCGTGTATTATTTTCAGCACACTGTATATACAGTACGTCTCTCTATACATTGAAAGCATGCTGTTGGTTATGGTGTGTGTATATCAGAACGGTCCGCGTAAGTTTCTATTCGCATCCAGTTTGTTAATGTAAGAAGGATTAATAAAGTTAATACTAAACAAACAATTTTTTAGACCAATCAGCAAGCACCAAAAGTGATATATGTACCTGCAATTAATAACTGCGCCATTGCCAATATGACTTCAACCAGGGCTAGCGCGTTTTCTACCCAGGAGCTGGTGGCCTTGGTTGAGGTCATGGACGGGCGCCTGGGGCCCAGGGGCCCATATGTGTCCAACATGGACAAGCGGCGGGCATATAATGCTGCCCGCCGCCTAATATACGCCCGGACCGGCGTACAGAGAAGCCTGGCACAAGTCGAGCGGCGCTGGTCTGACCTGCGCCGGCGCCAGCCAGTGATGCTGAGTTCCATTCGCCGCCATATTGCCCGATGTAAGTTTTTATTAACTAGTATGTCTGCGTTTTTTTTTCAATGATTTCTGTACTTTTTATAAATATGTTCATGAGTATGTGGGTGTATATGGGTGTATAGGGGGTGTATATGGGGTGTATATGGGTGTATATGGGGTGTATATGGGGTGTATATGGGGTGTATATGGGTGTATAGGGGGTGTATATGGGTGTATATGGGGTGTATATGGGTGTATAGGGGGTGTATATGGGGTGTATATGGGTGTATATGTGGTGTATATGTGGTGTATATGGGTGTATAGGGGGTGTATATGGGGTGTATATGGGTGTATAGGGGGTGTATATGGGGTGTATATGGGGTGTATATGGGGTGTATATGGGGTGTATAGGGGGTGTATATGGGTGTATATGGGGTGTATATGGGTGTATAGGGGGTGTATATGGGTGTATAGGGGGTGTATATGGGTGTATATGGGGTGTATATGGGTGTATATGGGGTGTATATGGGGTGTATATGGGTGTATAGGGGGTGTATATGGGTGTATATGGGGTGTATATGGGGTGTATAGGGGGGTATAAGTAGTCGCTCTGTTTTTGGGTGTAGCATATCAATTAGTTAGCCTGATAAATATAATTATATATAATATAACAGCAATTATAATTTGTAAGGTTATGAGCATGACTAATGTGAATTTTTCTTTCCCCCATTTTTATGAAACCCAACCTTCGATTTCTATGCCATCAACATGAACATTTCAGCACGGGCAAGGGCACGCATGGAAGCCCGGGAGGAGGCAGCCCGGGAGCAGGCAGCCCAGGAGAGGAAGAGGAGGAGGAAGAGGAGGAGGAAGAGGAGGAGGAAGAGGAAGAGGAGAAGACTATGGGTCCTGCTGGTGACCACCAAATTTCCACATCCCCTTCCACCAGCCACTCCCCTACCCCCACCCCTACCCACACCCCTACCCCCACCCACACCCTTACCCCCACCCCCTCCCCTACCCCCACCACCTCCCCACCCCATTTCCAACCCCCCTACACCTCTCCACCACCCACCCCCAAACCTCTCCAATCCCCACTCCAACCCACTACCTGTATCCCAAGTCCTATCCCATCCCCCTTGCTCCTGACCCCCCCAACCACCGGACACCCAACCAGCGGCGAGCAGGATGGCTCAACTAGCCGTAAGTAAATAATGTGTCTAATGTTTACCTACACATTTCTACACATAAACAATCACAACAACCACATATGTGTATCCAACATCAACATTAGTTGCAACATATCACTGCAGGGCGACCATGAGGTGTGGCCTGTCCTTCTCCAGGAACAAGGGTCCCCTTGGTGGTTTTTTGGAGTGTGGCCATGGCTCACCCCTTGAATAATTGACATAACAGTACATCCAATGAGATATCCGACATTAGTGGTGTTGTAGTTATGTGGGTCCAGGTGTTGGGTAACTCCACTTCCCAGCATGATGTGCAACATTAATTTATAGATTGTTTTGTTCATAGTGTGTGAGGCCATGCGGATGCATGCTTTACAAACATAGCTTTAGGCTTATAATTTGTACAGCAATGTCCTAAATTTAAAATAGTAAGGAGTGCTTAAGCCGCAACAATGTCATAACCCTTAAATAGCACAGCCTAATTGTGAGGTTAGAGGTGAGTCCCCCAAAACCAAACTACCAATTGGGATACAGCATACATTCATCCAATAAGGAGTAATTTTTATATTTTTATGTAATATGTACAGTATGTGTGTGTCAACAGAATAGTATTTTGGACCATGTTTACAGCATACCCATCTTCAATGTAGTGGAAAAATGTATGTGGCCTTCACACTTAACTCACAAATTCATATTATGTTACAATGCAATAAACATTTATGTATATGATATATTAATTATAATGTGTTTTTCCCCTTCACTACAGACACTGAACAGCACCAGGAGGAGGTGGCGAATATCATGAGGGAAATATTCCTTACTTTATTTTATTTACATATTCTTTTTGTACGTCTGGAGGCCCTCATGTAATTTTTTTTTATCCCCCCCCCCCCCCCCCCCTTATTATGTTTGTTCTAAATAAAAGTTTTTGGAAAGTTATAAGTTGCCTGTGTTTTTAATCAGAAATATGTGAGAGGGTTTGTAAGGGCAGGTACATACAGATGTGTAATGTAAGTTATATTGGTAATTTGAGGTGAGGGGTAATGAATGATGTGTGAATGTGTGTGTTTTGGGGTGAAGTAACACATAGTGAAAAGGCATGATTTTTTATTGTTGTTAGATGAAAACATCACACATAACATCAGGGTAGGTATACATGTTAAAAAAATCAGATCAAACTAATTAGGGACATAATTTAGTACATACACACAAACACCAACATAAATTTATTTACAAGTAAAAGCAATGTGGGGACACATAAATAGTGATTAAAATGCCACATTAGAACATAACAAATATACATGTAATGAGGGTTAAAATGTTGTTTTATTAGGGTCTTTATTAAGGTAGACAATTGAGTTAATAGAAAACAATAATTGAATAACAATTAGAATAATTAATTAATTGTCTGAATTATAGTTGAAAGGCAAGATTTGCAGGTCCATATATGTGAAGGGTATGCCAGCGTGCACGGATGTACGCTCACTCTCACGAGCGGTGACATAAGCTGAGTTTTCCATTGAAAACAATAGGGACCCGTCCGTGCAAGCTGGCGTACGCTCAGATAGCCGCAAGAAGTCGGCGGGAAGACGGACGAGAGACGTCCGTAAACGGTGGCGTACGCTCTGTTGTACGCCAGTTGTCGGAGTCTAAGGGGTGAGCCGTCGGTGTACGTTGGCGTACGCTCAATTGTACGCCACTCCCCTTCAACGTTGTTTCTGCCCGTACGTATGCGGTTGATTTGTGGGTGGAATTAACCTCAACGGCCGCGTACGGAGAGCATACGCTAATATGGAACGTACGCACGTTTGGCCGCACCGATCAGAATAACCTCCAATGTCTATTGCAATTGAAGAAGTGTCAACTTCAATAAAAAAAGTTATGAGAGATGTTGGGTTGCTCTAAGGAATGAGCAGAGGAAATGTTTTCTTTAATTGAGAGGAGGCTGGAGAAGCCTGAGGGGAGACAATATCTTCTTGGTGTCAGGTTTTCAGACATGTGTACATTTAGGAGAGACCTTTGCCCTTTTTTTTGAAGGAAATGATTGAGTGTAGAAGACTGGACAGATGTATGTATTTCTTCCTCATAGGATGATATGAACTCAGAGGATGGATGATTAATACTGGAAAGAGAACTGGAGATGACTAGTGCAGATACTCAAGATTAATATCCGTACACAGGGTGATTGGAAGAACTGCTGAGGAACTGGTAGTCAAATGGTGAAGACTTCTGGTGACTGGAGAGGAACTGGCTATGTCTTCTTCTAAGTAACCAGGCTGGGGCAGGCTTTGTTTTCAGAAAGGATTGACTGGAGCCTGTTGTAGCCACTCAGACGCTGGACTAGAACTGGCTATAGCATCTCAGATGCAGGCGGACTGCGGCATCCGAGATGCTGATCTGGGACCGGTTGTAGCTTGTGAGATGACAGGCAGGAACTTGCTATACAGTAGCTGGCTGTGCAGTAGCTTCTGACTATACAGTAGCTGGCTGTGCAGTAGCTTCTGGCTATACAGTAGCTGGCTGTGCAGTAGCTTCTGGCTATACAGTAGCTGGCTGTGCAGTAGCTTCTGGCTATACAGTAGCTGGCTGTGCAGTAGCTTCTGACTATACAGTAGTTGGCTGTGCAGTAGCTTCTGGCTATACAGTAGCTGGAACCAACTGTAGTCAGGACTGGCAACAGAAATCTTGGGGCCCCAAACACTGATATATCTAGAGCAGTGGTGTAACTAAGTTTTGGGCGCCCCCCCCCCCGCCATTAGGGGGGGGAGGCGCCGCCCCGCCAAGCACCCCCAATCCCCCGCCGCCCATGCAAACCCCCCCAATCCCCTGCAGCCTTACCTATCGCGCTGGTCCCAGCGGCTCCGTTCTTCTTCTGTTGAGGACCACCACAAAATGGCCACCCCCCTACAGCAGACAGTTTCAGAGAACTGTGTGCTATATGGGGGCGGCCATTTTGTGGTGGTCCTCAGCAGAAGAACGGAGCCGCCGGGACCAGCGAGATAGGTAAGTCTGCGGGGGATTGGGGGGGGGGGGGTGTAACTATAGCACCGCAGCCCCCGGCGCCCCCACATGCACAGAGCCCCCCGCGCGGTGGCGGGGGCTGCGGTGCTATAGTTACGCCGCTGATCTAGAGGGCCTCCTCCCCATAAAGTACAGTAGTGGTGCAGAGCAGGGAGGGAGTAGTTGTGCGGAGCAGGGAGAGAGGATATGAGTAGTGGTGCGGAGCAAGGAGGGAGGATGGGAGTAGTGGTGCGGAGCAGGGGGAGGATGGGAGTAGTGGTGCGGAGCAGGGAGGGAGGATGGGAGTAGTGGTAATTAAACTTAGGCCCTGTACACACCAGAACAATCCTGATTGTTAGTAGATCGTTAGCAGATTGTGTGATTGTCGCACGATCTGTTGGAGCACATGATCTGCTAACGATCTGCATCCAATCTGATCCCAATCCAATCTGAGTCTGTATCCAGTTGAATGGATCTTTTACAGATCCTATCTGCAGCAGGTAGGATCTGTAAAACGACCAAACGACAGCGGGGACGCGCATTAGATTGGAATTGGATCGGAATTGGATGTAAACATGCCCAATCTACATACAATCTGCATCCAGTCGGAATTGGATCCAGATTGATGGAATTGAGCCCTAATCGTTCTGGTGTGTACCTTCCCCCCCCCCTTACTTTGCATTCTGTGGTTGAGGGCAGTGTTTCAAAGTGAGGTTCAGTGCAGTGCAGGAACCTCCTTCTCCTCTGCTTGCAGGGGCAGAAAAGGGAGCTGGGGGCAGCTGAGGTCTGGGTGCACCTCTATCATTTTCTGCCCAGCCTATGACAAGCTCTGGTGGCTGGGGAAATGATTTATGGGGAGATTGCGGTCAGATTGGGCAGAAATGCGGTAAAAACCCTGTTATTGGGGTTTTTACTGCATTTTGATATGCAGCAAATGGCGATACCCCATAGAAGCCTATGGGCTTCTTAATGAGACTCACGCCGCCCCGCTCCAACCACCGCCGACTCGCGCCAAACACCCCCCCCCCCGGACCTGTGACCTCCTCCTCCCTGCACTGAAAATCCTCTTCCAGATGCAGGGAGGAGGAGAGCCTGCCCCCCCTGCAGCAGCAAAATTAGCCGGAAACGGGAGTGAGGAGGGAGTCGCTGGGACCTGCTGCGCGGGCTCACCGCAAAAGACAGCGCTTAAAGCAAGAGCTGTCTTTAGCCATAATTATTGCATATTTGAGAGCATATGTGATAATTATGTTAGTGGTCGGCGATGTACAGCGGTAAGGGGGCACGGGTGTTAGTGAATCTCCCCATTAGTCTCCATGAGAAGGGCCGAGGTGCCTGGTCACCATGGCTGCTGACATGGGCGGATTCAGGGGGGAGGGCACCCGGGCACATGTACATCTGTCATCTTAGACATAGCTTATATTGTAGCTGAGGACCAGTGCTTTCCAACGAGCCTGGCTCTGTGTCGCTAGGAACCTGAGATACCGCCTGGCAAAGCTGGAACATTTAGGACCCGTTAATTCTGGCCCCTATCCGGTTCCGACGGCTGCCAGTTCCCCCCCCCCCCCTGGCATCACAGAGGCTCGAGATTGAACTTATTCGAACCCAAATCGCTGGGCCTTCCATCTGATACCAGGCTGGTCCATATGGGTCACCGTCAATTGGTTCCGGAGATCTGCGGGTAAACCAATTTTTTATTTTAGATTTTTTTATTTATTTTTTATTTATTTTATTAGGCATTATGGTGTTTGGCATAATACGTAATGGACATAATGACGTGTCGCTTAACATATAATGGACATTATGGTGTAAACTTTTAATGCGCGCCTTTAGCCTTTATGAAGCATATTGTGAATTTTGCCTTAATCCGTGTGGCATTATGTTAATTTTGGCTCATTCCATTTGGCATCATGTGTAAGAGGCAAGTATAATGGGGCCTAATATTTTGTTGCATAATGTGCAGAAGTGGTATATGGTGTGGTACACTACGCTCAAAGACACGCCCCCTTTTAAGTGTCCACACACCCTTTTTCCGTGGCGCGCAGACAACTACTTCCTTCACTTTTGTCGCCAAGGTGTACCTGTGTCCTTTAAACACCAGGTCCTATTTTTAATCCCATTCCCGCCCTCTCTCTGCTCTTCTCTCCCTCGCAGCTTTTTTAGCATGCACACTGACACCACTAACACCCCCCCCCCCCCCTCCGAAACCCTCTCCTATCATGGTGCCCCCCCTGTCATTTTCTCCTGGATCCGCCCCAGGCTGCTGACACGTGAAGTGAGGAGGAGCCAGGAAATGCACCATCTGTGGAGGAAGAAGGAGGGGATACTACTGCTGCCTGTGGCCTGAATAACTAAAAAGTATACCAGTCCGGGGGTCAGATGTCACGCTGCTGCTCTGCTCAGCCCGCAAATGAATACACTCACCCATTGGCAGCAGCAGTCTGAGGCCTCTTCATAAGCGGCCAGACATTTGAGTGGCGGGGGTGCATCTGAATGGTTGTGCTATATGTGGCTGCTAGGCTGGGCATCTGAGCGACAGGGGTTCCTGCTTGCCAAGCAGCTGAGTGGCAGGGGACCAGGCGGAGTGGACTATGGCTGACCTTGGGGCCCCTCAGATCGTGGTGCTAGGGTCAGCTGTCCCTTTTCACCCCCCTGTATGAAACTGTGGTGGACCGATATAGCTTCATTATACAGGACTGGACTGAAACCGTTACAGCTTCAATATACGGAACTGTGGTGGACTGTTATAGCTTTAATATACAGCACTGGACTGGAACCGTTACAGCTTCAATATACGGAACTGTGGTGGACTGTTATAGCTTTAATATACAGCACTGGACAGTATCTTTTTATTGGGTTTCTTTTTACACATTTTGGGCATTACAGCTGCCTATCATTATGCAATTAGCAAACTGGTATATATAGATCCCATTGGGGAAAGTCCGTTCTGCTCCTGGGGAGAGTGGGAGGCTCTAAGTCCCAGAGAACTGCGTAGAGCTGAGCCATGTACACCAACTACTGAGGACTTGCTTGCTTATTCACCTCTGGACCTACTATGGACATTGAGATTACTCCATTGGAACCTTCATCAAACTTCAACAGGAGAGATTCCACAGCAGCTAACGACTCGCCAATCATCCGGGTTTACCTATCTTCTTGCAAAATAAGAGCCTGTTGGAAAGAATACCCACCGCTCTCCCACTTGGGACTTTTGGGTGAATTTATGAAGCTTGGAGAAGTGTTATCTATCCCCATAAAGAACGTTATGAGCAAGGTGATAATGGTTCAGCCAATCAGCTCTTACCTGTCAATTTACATATTGTAGCTGATTGGCTGAACCATTATCACCTTGCTCATAACGTTCTTTATGGGGATAGATAACACTTCTCCAAGCTTCATAAATTCACCCCTGTGATGGCTACCTAGTAACTTTATTGCTGCTAATTTAATTTGGACTTGTCCTAGTTCAGTAATTACCCAGAACTAATTCCTCACATGTAATGACGTCTTCATTTTTACATACTGTATGAGATAACCATTGAATTTACATATACCATGCAAAAAATATGTAAATTGTTTTTTGGATATCCATAAAAAAAATGTTATTATGTTATTACTGTAATAAATTGTTATACTAAGAAGAAAATGTCCCACTCTATCTAATTATAGTAATTAGTATTTGAAACACACTGTTACACTTTATGTTTTTATCTTGTCTATCATTGTGGACTGACATTCCTAGTACCATCTGCAGCTTGCAGCACATCCCACACATACACACACAAGTGCCTGATGCCCTCATTGACAGACCATGTGCACTGCAGGTGGGGCAGATATAACATGTGCAGAGAGAGTTAGCTTTGAGTGGGGTTTTTCTTCAAAGTGAGATCTAGATTGCAGTGTAAAAATAAAGCAGGCAGTATTTTCCCTGCACAGAAACAAAATAACTCACCCAAATCTAATTCTCTCTGCACCTGCAACATCTGCTCCCCTGCAGTGCACATGGTTTTGTCCTTCTGAGAAGGAATTTGCCTCTAAGAGTGAACTAGAATAAGGCCCAATCTGCACACGCCTCTGTTGTATATGTATATGGGGTCACAGTGCGTGTATAAGTCTGGCAATTACCATGTGCAGCCTGCACAATCAAATTGTGACACAGTGGATAAACACATAAAGGTATCTTTATCTTTTTCCCTTTTTATACCACATACCAGTTGAGTTGTATAGAAAGGATCAATAACTCACCCGCCACATCATAAAAAGATACCTTAGGCCCTTATTCTGATTGATGCGTACTTTTCCGCATACTTTCGGATAGCGTCTTTACGGCGTCTGCGCATGCGTGGAGAACGCAACGCGCATGTGCCACGCATTGACTCCGTACCTGTTCGGCCAAATCCCGTACAAAACTGTGCACCGCAATCAGTCTGGAAATATGGGCGTATTATGGGCGTCATGCGGAATGACACATGGGCGTAGTTTAAAAGTGGGCAAAACTGGGAGGAAACATGGGCGGACACGGGGGAGTACACTTATGTTGGGGGGCGTGCATTCGGATAGCACTCCGAATGCACGCGAACAAAACCGATAGAAATGTGCGGTGTCCATAAGTCAAGTATTGCTTTGCGGAAACCACTCGGTCTTGCGGTAGGCGAACGGAACGCCTAATGACTACAAGCATTAACACCTGAACCCAATACAATCGACTCCTTTACTCATTACTCACTAATAGGACGCTTGTCAGTGCTTTAATTGAAACCATTGCTGCTTCAATTGCTGTAAGGGTTAATGTGTGCAATGCATGTGTTAGGCATGGTTGTAAGGATATATTGGCATCTAATTGATTCCAATTCCAAATAAACATTTTTTTATGAGGATAGGTAATTGAATAAGTGGGTCATGTGATGTATTGCAGAATAGACATAATAGTGGGTAGTTTTGCGTAAATACACCGCTTCCGTGCGGACGGACCGCTTGCCATCCGTTCGGATGCGGTATTCCCGTGCATACTCTGTAATACCGTGCAGAATCTGAGTGTTTCCCCCCGCACACGCATGGTTTGTATGTCGTCCGGGTACTTGTTTCCTAGAACGGCCACAACGATTTAGATCGTTGTGGTCGTAAGATAAAAAATCGGATCGATCGCATCGCATGCGATTTGGTCGCATACGATGCGACCGATCCGATCGACCGATTTTTCACCCGATTTTTTTTTTTTTTCACCTCATTAATTTCAATTGCCCCCACAAATGTTACTAAGTGGGCTAGACCCCACGATAGACGTCAACCCGAAGCGTGGCGAGCGCAGCGAGCCCGCGAGGGGCGGCGGTGCGCGTCCTCCGACCTTTTCATTCCCCTACTATCCACTAGGGCGTGGAGTGAGAATAGAATAGTGTGGCGAGCGCAGCGAGCCACCGAGCCCGAAGCGTGGCGAGCGCAGCGAGCCCCGCGAGGGGACGCGTCTAACTTCACAGGTATACGCGTCCCCTCGCGGGGCTCGCTGCGCTCGCCACGCTTCGGGCTCGGTGGCTCGCTGCGCTCGCCACACTATTCTATTCTCACTCCACGCCCTAGTGGATAGTAGGGGAATGAAAAGGTCGGAGGACGCGCACCGCCGCCCCTCGCGGGCTCGCTGCGCTCGCCACGCTTCGGGTTGACGTCTATCGTGGGGTCATGGCGGGCACATAAAAAATGTGAAATGGGTCATATTGGCCCATTTCACCTTTTTTAACATTTTTCCCTATGTGAGATGGACTTAATCAAGTCCATCTCATCTTGTGCCATTATAATGGCACAAGACCGACAAGATCCTCCCGATTTCAATGTTAAAAGATTTTTTAACATTGAAGTCTATGGAAAAATCGGGTCAATCGGTCGGTCGCATCGCGGCCGATTTTAATTGGTCGCGACCGACCGATTGACCCGATTTCTGTCAATCAAAGTGAAAAAAGTGTCAAAAATCGGCCACATCGTGAGGATCGTGTCCCTTAATTAAGAGCCACGATCACTCACGATTGTGGCCGTTCTAGGAAACAAGTACCGTCGTCCGTAAACACGCCCTGTTCTTAAAGAGTGAGTCCGTCCGAATGCGGAGGACACGTGGGCGTTTCTACGGACGATGGCCGCACGCGGCAGCACAGCGTGGCGTGCGGACCGCACCGTAAGAATTCGGGAATATCCGCACCGATCAGAATAAGGGCCTTTATGTGGAAGTCCCTTTAGGTGGGCCCCACTGCCTGAGCTCCTACCTGTAATTTTTCACACCCAGCCTGCATCATGGCAGGGGCTGATTGGCTGGCTGTTTTTCACTCTCCATTTTATCACTTTTTGAAGCTTGAGACATCTGGCCCATAAAGCTATACCTAAAAAAAATAAAAATAAATATATATATATAGTAGAAGAATGGGTGAGGCGTCACTCCAGGAATTAGAAGAAAAAAATATTTATTGTGAGGCGGTCAACGCCGTTTCGGGTGTTACCCCGTCGTCAGGACCAAAGTGTGCTCCATATAATATATAATATAGAATAAGCAGGGGGGATCCGGCTCTACCTGTACTTAGTGGATACTACACTGGGTGCCCGCATCAATACATTTCAGACATCGCGGGGGGAGGATAGCAGCACCCCAAGCGTCTTGACAAATAAAACTCTTTAAGCCGACATTGCAGGACAATGTTTCATTGCCATTTATTAGGAAATTTCTTCAGGTCATAGCCTAATAAACGGCAATGAAACGTTGTCTTGCAATGTCGGCTTAAAGAGTTTTAGTTGTCAAGACGCTTGGACTGCTGCTATCCTCCCCCTGTGATGTATGTGTGTGTGTGTGTGTGTGTATATATATATATATATATATATATATATATATCAGGGTTGCCGACTTTAAGATTCTCCTCTCCGGGAGAAGCCCGGAGAGGAGAGTTTCAGCAGCCGCTCAGGGGGCGGGGCTTACGAGTGACATCACTAAATGACACGATTGTGCTGTTTTAGCTCCGCCCCCTCCTCTGAGACCCGAGGATTGCGGCATTTTAATGCCGCGATCCGGGGGTCAGCAGGGGTCCCCCCTGAATCCGGGAGGGTTGCCCACCCTTCCGGGGGGCCGGGATGGGGTACCCGATTTTCGGGAGACTCCCGGAAATTCCGGGAGGGTCGGCTACCCTGATATATATATATATATATATATATATATATATATATATGTGTAGACTGGTACTGGCACTCCAATAGTTAATTAGATCAATGGTCCCGGTGCGCCATCCCGGACCCACAAGCTCCACCACTGGTCGATGGTTATTCGTATATATATATATATATTTCCATAAATGTTCAAAGTTGCTGTACCATGGACAGCGCCTTTGGGTGTCTGCAGCCAATTTGATGTCATTGCACATGGTAGGGATATAAAACACAAAGCATGCAACTGTGGCAGCCATGGCAATCCTGGCATTGAATAAAAAAAACCATTTCCATTAAACTGGGAACTTTTATGGTTCCTGACCATCAGCTGAGTAACACCTCCACTGATACATAGAAGTACATTATTCCATATACTTCCAGTACTATTCTGTTAACAATTACCCTTCCCTTCAAGCTGACCAGTGCATTCTCATTTATTTCTACTTTACCCTCATTCCCAGTAGTATAATATGATATAATAATAATTACCACTAATTGGTTTGGATAAAGTCAAAGGTAAAGTCATCAGCCACACAGCGCCGTCTAGCGGCAAAAGGACGCAGCGCGCTTGGCGTAGGGCATCACGGTCAACGTAGTTTCCCAGAGAGATTTCAAACGCAGGCCCGTGCTCACTGTGACGTATAAGAGACTACAGTGCCCATGATGCACCGAACTCTCCTTGCCTGCGCTATAGCAGTCCTAGAAACATTCATCAGCACGCTCAGCAGCTGCATCTCAGTGCTGGGGAGGAGGAGGGGAGTGCACAGGCTGGGCTCACTGCTGCTGGGCAGGCTGTGTGCACTGTGCATTGCAGACTGGTCCTCTTGCCTCAGGAGCCAGACGGGGGATCCCTTTATGATGCAGAGCCGAGCTGTCATTGCTAGCTTTGATGTGTAACAGGTAAAGGGAGCAGCACAGGGCTACAGATCACCACTGGATGGAAACCAGGGCGAGCTGCTGAAGCATGAGTGCAGGTGAGTGCCATGCCCCTCTGTCCCCTTTCTACATATTATATTATCACATATATATTGCAGAAACATTGCATTGTGCATCATAGGATTGTTTTAATGCATTTTCTCCTGGGGTCTTATAGTGATTGGATGATGCATGCTATGGAGGGGTTAATGCACCTTGTGGATCTAGGGGAGTGGGGAGGATGCTCCTGCCAATCATATCCTATATACTAGCTGGTCCTTCTGTACAGAATCCTGCTGCGCCTGTCGCCTGGCCTCTCAGCTGCATCTATGCAGATGTATATAATACTCGTGCATAACCTTGATTTATACACGTATATATTGTGGCAGCTGATGCACGTGCTGCACACTGCGTGTCATGCCGCAATAATAATAGTAATATTAATACCAATACTGCTATGTCAGGTGGAATTGCTAGCGGATTGTAACTCTAACCATGCTTCACGGAACGGCCAGGAATACATGGCCCATTTAAAGCAGCACCACCCATTGCAGAACAGAGGAAAATCCAATTATCTCTCCATTGCCCACTCACTAGGAATTTTATGCCTGGCATACTGAATGTGCAATATTCCTCTCCCCTCGCTGGTATATGGGGGGTGTCAGGTGGTTCCTCTTACCCGTATTCTCTTCCGCTTGGTATATTTTATTTCCAGAGTCTTTTCCATGCTGATCAATCCTTAACTAAACCTCTGCCAAGTAGATAATGCATCATCCTTAATGATGCTTCATGGACCAATTTTTAAAATAACTTTTAAGAATGAGGGCCAGATGCACTAAGCTTGAAAAGTGATCAAATCAAATGGAGAGTGATAAACTACCAGCGAATCAGCTCTTACCTGCCATGTCACAGTCTGGGTTTGAAAAATGACATATAGGAGCTGATTGGCTGGTGGTTTATCCCTCTCCATTTTATCACTTTTCAAGCTTAGTACATCTCGCCCTGAATTACTACTTTTCCATTGCATTCCTCAAAAGCTACTATAAAACAGTTATTTTTAAGTTACCAGAATACTTGCTAAACCTGCCCCCTTTCCTTTCCTTTCCTTTCCTTTGCCTACAAGTAGAATACATTGAAAGTGAGGAGGCAAGTAAAAGTAAAACATTTCTTTTTTTTTAATAATAGATTTTTATTAAGTTTCTAATAACATACATACATGGGTGAAAGTAAAACATTTCTAAAACAAATGACCACAAAAGTGCACGTGTCGCCAACTTAGAGGCCACTTTTTGTGGAGGCTGAACAAGGGTGCTGGCTATACGTGGAGGATGCATCTGATTATGTTTAATGGGGATAGTTTAAAAAAGACCTCGGTGATCCAGTTATGTCACCAGCTTGTGGGGAATTGATAGCCTGCATCCATATGTCCAGTTGTGGAGATGGCTGCCTGCACAGTATGTCGGTGGCAGGTGTGCTGCTACATGTGTTAAGGGAAAGTTTGAAGCTTTAACAAGCCAGGAGGCAAAGATACCTATATTTAGATTTGTGATCTAAGATTGTTCATTTGCACAATGTGCTGGCATTTCACATATGTACTAGAACCCGCGACTCCCATTCGCTGCTGCTTGTGCATTAATTAGATCAGTAGAGCTAAATAAGATGAATACCATCATCGACACATTAAAGGAAAACAGACGCAGCACATCATAGCGAGATGGCATCGATAATTCAGTGACTGGTCTATTCATTGGCTTCAATCGCCAAGGATAAATGCAGCTTGTTGTCACGTCCGCGTCTTAATGGATTGCATGCTGCAACCACTTGTCTGGGAGCACAGTATGACCATCGGATACTGGATCAGAGGACACTATTGTGTGTCTGGTGACTTTTTCCTATGTAAGAACCCTGTTTGTCAGCTGCGGAATGTTATTTACATGAGCAAATTCACTTGTTGTGTTACTGGTCGAAAAGTTTTCAAAATGATTTCGGAGCAATAGATTAAGTGCTGCAATGTATACTGTATACAGTAGGTCAAAGTCGCATGAGGACGCAGATCTCTAGCCTATACAGTATGTATAAAAGGGGATTTCATCCTCACCTATGTCTTTCAAAACAAACTTTTTGAACCTGTGGAACCCCCACTATAATGTTTTGAGACATCTTCTCCATAAATGTTGTCTGTGGGCCAGATGCACTAAGCTTCAAAAGTGATAAAATGGGGAGTGATAAACAGCCAGGAGCTGATTGGTTGGTTGTTTATCACTCTCCATTTTAGCACTTTTGAAGCTTAGTGCATCTGGCCTATTATCTGGTATTACCACATTTTTACCCAGAAATACAAGTCGGTTCTCCACAGACCCTGTGGAGCTTTGTGGCTTGGCCATTGGAGGGTTAGCCCGCACCCTCGCAGGGCCGGTGCAAGGCACCAGAGCGCCCCAGGCAAGTCGGGGTGGGGGCGCCCCGGTGTCTGCCGCCCGGGTACCTGTCCTGCGGCGCTGTAAAGCTGGCGGCAGCGGGGGGGTCCCTGCAGTCAATAAAAAATAACGAGCGCTATTCGCCGGGCAATGCGGAAGCGCTTCTGTTTTGGAAACACTGGCCGCATGGCGCACGCTGATTGGCTGGATCTCAGCCAATCAGCGTGCGGCCAGTGTTTCCAAAACAGAAGCGCTTTCGCATAGCCCGGCGGATAGCGCTCGTTATTTCTTATTGACTGCAGGGACCCCCCGATGTCGCCGCCAGCTTTTACACACATATACGCCGCAGGACAGGTACCCGGGCGGCAAGGGGGGGCGAAATACCGCCCTCCAGTGGCAGGCTCCCTAGGCAAATGCCTAGATTTGCCTAGTGGTGGCGCCGGCCCTGCACCCTCGTGTTGATTTTTACAGTGATTAGCTGTTTTAGGTCCTGATATAGGGATAGTGTTCAGTTTACCTCTCAGTTGCATTAGTGATTGTTTTTCTTTACTACAAGAGGTGTTTAAAGTTGCGCTACCACATAAGTAAAATATTTTAGTAAGGTCCCTCCCCCAAGATGAAGCCTAAGGGACTGTCACATGGATCTGTTTTTCTAGGGACACTACAACCTGCAAATCAACTTAGCTAACAAGTTGTAGATGGTGACGGAGCAAAGTGAAAGGGGATCACGTTTACCATGAACGAGGTGTTCTCCGTCTCCCCCTGTAATTCTCCCAGCTGCAGCCTGATCTAGGTCAGTGATGGCTAACCTTGACACATTCCGGCTGTTGTTGAACTACACATCCCAGTATGCTCTGCATCAGTTTTAGCATGGCCAAACAGTAAAACTGTAGCAGGGCATGCTGGGATGTGTAGTTCAACAACAGCTGGAGGGTCAAGGATAGCCATCCCTGTTCTAGGTTGGCAGCTAGCGGTTAATTGGATCATCAGTAGCGACATTTCTTATATTGTAGTTTCCCAGTAGGCTTTATACATATGAGGATAATGCAGGCTTGGTTGCAAAATGTCTTTAATTTGTCCTCAAGAAAAGGGCACAGTGACCCTTCTTCCTCCCATATGCAGCGTTCGAGATGCTATCCAGGTGTGTTCCTGCGAAGGCAACATATATGTGCCTGCTTTATGCTTGTTACACGTCACAGACACCTACAGTATGACGATTTTGCATCCATGTCCTAAACGAATTGAGTGAAACTTATCATTTGTTATTACAGCTAAAACCTCTCTAATAGAGGATCAAAAAATAGTGAAAATGCTTAAATACACTCTAAATAGCATAAATACCCAATTGCAGGACTTTCTTCGTGCTGCACCCACTCTGTGGAATGCTCTCCCACGCACAATAAGACTCTCCTCCAGTCTCCAAACCTACAGCCATTCCCTGAAAACTCCCCTCTTCAGGCAGGTTATCAAATTCCAGAACCTCCATCATAACCTTCATATACCGTTCCTATCTAATCAAATCCCCACTGTACAGGCCACACATATCCATGCTCTTCTTTTTCACATTTTCCATCCTCCTGACCCCTGGCCAAACTGCTTGGTCACCGTATCATACAGCACACCAGGAACCTTTGCATTCTGGTGGAATTAATGCAATAAAGAATACAGTATCTATCCTTATGTATCAATGCCTATTTCCCTATAGATTGTAAGCTTGCGAGCAGGGCCCTCCTACCTTTTGACTGTCTGTAAATACCCTGTTTGTTGTATCACTGTCTCCTTTGTAAAGCGCAACGGAATATGCCGCGCTATATAAGAAACTGTTAATAAATAAAAATAAATAACTATTCAATGCTCAATTGATTAAAAAAGCACTAATCAGTGTTAAGGGGTGTTAGTGGCAGAACTTGTGAGTGGCGGGCACAGGTGCAAAATTATAAATTGGGCCCCACACCAGTGGGTGACAGGGGTACAAACTGCTGGTCTGGGCAGCAGTGTCCCCCTTAGTCCCTGCACCAATGGTAGTCCTGCCTCTGAGGGAAGTTTGCAAACAGCCAATCGCATGGTTTTCTCTACTGTCCCAGCCTTTCCAGGTGTAAGTGATTGAATGGCAGAAATCTGCAGGGGCGGGTATGTGTAAGCACAGTGCATGAGCGGGGCGATTTCATGCAGGATGCCCCCCAGGTGTAGCGCTCTCACTCTGCACCAGCCCCCGATTCTGCATCGGCGCGGTGCAGTCACAGAAGTGATGCAGTCTGTAATTGTGAGGAGGTATGTGTCATCTCGCTGACTTAGTCAATGTGTGAATCACTGGCATCGTAGGTTTCTGGTCTCCTACATGTTATGTGGATGGCTGGCTATAGTAACAAGCGTGCATACATTAGCACAGCTGCTATGTGATCGCTGCAGTCCTTGGCAGGAGAGTGGGAAGTGTCAGTGTACAGTGATGGGAATCCTGCTCTCATCCTTTTGCTGGCTGGAGGGGGAATATTTCTGGAGCCAGATGATCCCTGGGCTAAGAATAGAGGCGGCAACATCTAGTTTCGACAACATGTATGTGAGGGGCAGATTAATGCGTACACTGACTGTGCCTGCGAATAATACTATTACATAAAGTCATTTTGGTCACGCTGTTTTGCTTCAGTGCCTTTTTCCTAATAACGCCGTTTCCCCATAGTGCACACTAGGATCCTTAAGTGCATGGCGCCAGGCGTCCAGTGGCTGCGTCCTTGTGTCTTGATATGTGACCTATGCGAGTTATGCGGCCGGGCAGTGGAGTTGTAATCCTATGAGTGGGACTAAGGTCAGCTCGCTGGACGGCTCGTGCACGGAACCTGTGAAATTACTTTTGGATGCAGTGTTCTTGGAATACAGCGTCACGTCGTATATACTTCCCAGCATGTGAAGTTTGTAATTCAGAGCAGAGTGTGCGGCCATTTACCACCTAGTTGTGGCTACGTCATACTGGTAGTAGTGTGCCGCATCCCAGCGTTGTGCCTGAGGCTTCCAAAGAACTTCCCTAAAACAACCGTGAATTGGCACCTGCTGCAGTAAACGGGACAAGGGCCCTTATTCTGGTTCACTCACAAAGGCAAATTCCTTCTCAAATGGACAAAATCATGTTCACTGCAGGTGGGGCAGATGTAACGTGTGTAGAGAGAATTTTTCTGTGCAGGGAAAATACTGACTGCTTTATTTAAACACTGCAATATAGATCTCATTCTCTCTGCACAAGGTAAATCTGCCCCCCCCCCCCACTGCAGTGCACATGGTTTTGTCCATTTGAGAAGGAATTTGCCTTTGTGAGTGAACCAGAATAACCCCAACTGCCCAGTGCAGAGCTAAGCAAAGCCGTCCTCACAGCCGGTTATCTGCTGGTAATGCTAGCAGATGAGCGGCTTTCCTGGCAATAATGCAGGAGTGCGCAGCAATGCTGACCATCGGGTCATACACACTGGGTGGCTTTGAGCTGAATGCTGCTGAAACTTGCTGTTTTGAGCGACTGAAAGTGAGAGAGAGAGAGACTTCTCCACTTTATCTCTATCAAAGGTTTGATACATATCCCCTTAGATTTGGGCCCCTTCCACCAGAGCATTGCAACATCCCTGCAGAGCGGGATTACTACAATCGAAAGTTCATTCACTCTGATTGGTTGTTGACAATTTACTTTATATGAATGGCATGTGACCGTTTGGTTCCATTTAAGGTGCTAAAAATATGATTCTTTAAATCATATGCACGATAACAACATATTGCAACATTATTAACGCGTATATCGTCTAGTGTGTATGTACTATATTGTTAACAATGCGTGCTCCCGTAGATTAGCGATGCTCTACAGCAGGCATGTCCAAACTATGGCCCTCCAGCTGTTGTGAAACTACAAGTCCCATCATGCCTTGCCACACTTTTGCTATTAGGAAAGGCTAAAACTAAGGCAAGGCATGCTGGGATGTGTAGTTTCTCAACAGCTGGAGGGCCACAGTTTGGACATGCCTTGTCTACATCATCTGTTCATGCAGGAGGATGGGTGACATGACTAGTGAGAGTAGGGTGACCAACTCATCCCTTTAATCCGGGACACATATTAATTACACAGGTTCTGTGGCTGGCTTTCACCTGGTTTTAAACTGTCACACCTCAAGACTCCATTTCACCTGGTTTTAAACTGCCACAGAACCTGTGTAATTAATATGTGTCCCGGATTAAAGGGATGAGTTGGTCACCCTAAGTGAGAGCCATGTGGCGGAATACAGCATGCTCGCATCCCCAAGTCGCTCGTCGCGCCCGGCACTTGCTGATGCCGGCTACCCTACCAGGTACAGATGGAGCCGCCCTCATGCTTGCAGGGGCTGACGATTCTATCGCCTGCCCCCGCCAGCCGTCGGATGGGGGCGCGCACACGAGACGCTCACACGCCCCGTTCCAATGGAGCTCCCTGACGCCGTACGCCGCCTCCCTAGTCCCCATCACCGGTCCCAACCGCCGCCCCGAACCCCCACCCCCCCAACCCTGCCCATCTCCCTGAAGTGGAGATGGGCAGGGTCACGCCACCCAGCCGCCGAATGACTGGTAGCTTAGTGCATCTGGCCGGTAATCTAATTGGTTGCCCATAGCAACATCACAGCCGCACATGTTAAGTTTCCCCGAATCTATGTAGGAGGGACCACAGCAGGAATCTCCGAGCCCATGGGCTACAGACCGCGCTACTGGCGGGGCAGTGTGGTCAGCCAGGGTTAGCGCTAACCGTGCATGCACAGACCTCCGGCAACCGGCAAAGCTGAAAGCAGCCCATCCCTGCATCTTCTGGGACATACATCTCAGTGAAATCGTAGATCCTGCCCAGATTGCATTGCAAATGCGATCCTATGTTAAAAGGGCCCATCAATGTCTTAGTACATCTCTCGCCAAAATGGCTAAAAGGTTCAGTTCATGGCACCTGGGTGATATGATGAAACTTCAGACCTGCTGTTGTATTTCAGCTGAAGCCTGTTGGCTGGCATTATCTCTTGTGCACTTGCCAGCAGGTCTCATCTCTGCGGAGAGACAGTGGGGAGTCTGTAGTGTAAGTACAGGGCGGTGGTTGATGGAATATACCAAGTGCAAGCCAGACTGTGTAAAGGCAGGGTAAGCATTAGGTGCGTGCGTTCCCTCCACGGTTTCTCATTTTCATACATTACTACCCCAGGGTGTGACAAGGAATAGTGAAGGCATAGACCAGGCATGTCCAACGTTGGCCCTCCAGATGTTTTGAAACTACACATCCCAGCATGCTTTGCAATAGTTTTAGAATTCTCTAATAGCAAAACTGTGGCAAAGCATGCTGGGATGTGTAGTTTCACAACATCTGGAGGGCCAACGTTGGACATGCCTGGCATAGACGCTCACCAACGTTGCGCTCCGCACAGGTTACTATTCCCAGTAGTAGTTCATGTGGATGGTAAATTAGGCAATGTGAAGAGGGGAATGGTGGTAGGATACTGGCATACCTCCCAACTGTCACGATTTTAGAGGGACAGTCCCGATTTTCGGGTCCTGTCCCGCTGTCCCACCCGCGGCAGGCATTGTCCCGCTGCGGGGGGTGGCAGTTGGGAGACCCCCAATCTAGTAGAATAGACGCTGTGTGCGCATGCGCACAGCGTCTATTCTCGTATGAAAATGAGGTCGCGGCTAATTAGCATAAGCCACACCCTCATTTGCATACACCCCCGCCCCCTTTTCGCCGCGCGAGTGTCCCTATTTCTTACGGACAGAAGTTGGGAGGTATGTACTGGTGTCACTTGTATTGATTATTAATGTCTGGGTGTCATGCTCAGCACATTCAGCCCTCAACCAAACCTGCCACTTGCATCTCTGCAATATCGCTAAAATGAGTCCCTTCCTTATCTCTGACATCACAAAAACCCATATACAGTAACTCCCTTATGTTCTCCCGTCTCAGCTCCTGTAACCTCTTACTCAGTGGGCCAGCTGCGCTAAGCACTGTGATAAAACAGACAGTGATAACGTACCAGCCAATAAGGTCATATCTGTCATGTCACAGGCTGGGTTTAAAAAATTACAGTTAGGAGCTGATCGGTTGGTTGATTATCACTCTCCATGTTAGCACTTTTCAAGGCAAGATGCCCACTCTGTGGCTTTCTCCTGACCTGCCTCTCCCTATTCCCAATTTAGCCTATCCTTACCCCCTGCTGCTTGACCGTTGTTTCTCTTAGCACTCTTCTTATGCCTTGTATCTGTGCCATCTGTATCCCTGTTTCCTGCAGGATCCAGTTAAATTTCTTCACCCTCACTTATACGGCCAGATGTAGTAAGCCATGAGAAGTGATAAAATAGAAAGTGATAAACCACCAGCCAATCAGCTACTACCTGTCTTTTTTCAAACACAGCCTGTAACATAACAGGTAGGAGCTGATTGGCTGGTGGCTTATCACACTCCATTTTATCACTTTTCAAGCTTAGTACAACTGGCCCATAGAGCCCTCATCCTCTCCTCACAGCCCTGTATCTCCTACTAAACCTCCAACCTAAAACTTTCGAATTAGGCCACCTTTTGTTGCAAAGCTTAGAATATGAGATGTACCAGCAGTGCAGAGTATTTAAGTTCAGTCAACGCGGTTCTGGCACCTTATCCGATACACTTGAGAGGTGGCATAGACAAAATGGCTGCAGATTACTGTTGATCTCAGTAATAAATGAAAACAATATATCTAATAAAACAGATGCTATTTGTAATAACACATTTCAATTGCAAACTGCGCTGCTCAAATCTGAGGACATAGCAGGAAGGAGCTTTGGGGGCCGCAGGTGAAGGACCAGAGGGTCGCATGTAGTCCTCGTTCCCCTATTTCCCAATCCCATCCCTGATTTTAGTCAGTCTGACATCAATCTGTGCATTAACATCAGGACACATTACTGATGTGAGGCTCCTGTCAAATCAGTGCAGACTATTGTGTCACATACACATCTCTGTGACACATGGCGTCTATATGAAACCAACCTCAAGGAGAAAGCCTAAATAGTTCTTTAAAGCGACCTAGTTCTTAAATTTAATACTGAATATAAATGAGCTCAACCGTTTCTCCGGGTTTTTGCATAATTTATCTACTGTAGTCCTATAATTGAGCCAATCCAAATAACATTTTCATAAGATATTCAGAGCAATCAACAGATTGTAGTTAACATATTCAAATACGTGATTTTATTAAGTTTCGTTAGAACATGTTCAGTGGTGCGGAAAATTTCTCAATTCCTTTGTACAGTTCTACTTTAAGTCTATATATAGCTACTGTATTTATATTGATTGTAATACGGATTTACCAAGCAAACGGCAAATCACAAAGAGTCTGGTAAATTTGTTTTCCTTGTGCCAATGAATACAGGTTGATTTCACAGCCCTATGCAAAGCCGTCCTCAATGCCACTCAAATGCTGGTATACCCAGCCGATGAGCGGCTTTCCCGGCATTGATGCGGGAGCGCGCAGCAGCGCTCACCACTCGGGCATACACACTGGGCGGCTTTGAGCTGAAAGCCGCTCAAACATGCTATTTTGAGTGGCTTTCAGCTCAAAGTCTTCCAGTGTGTACGGGCCTTTAGCCTCCACCTCTCTGTCCAAGCTTGTTGAACATGTTGCTTCTAATTTGTGTCAATGGAGTTGTTTGCACTGGTCTTTCACTGGGCATGTCATACCCCTTTCACATCACAAATGCCGGGTTGCACTCCTGAGTTACACACTGGTCCGTCCCCGGAGCAACCCGGCATTTGGGATGCAAGGTCACCCACGGGGACATAATCCGGCGTTGACGGTGCAGTGACGCATGTCATCGGGGGGGGTGTAAGATAAATGCCATTGACTTTAATGGGGGAATATCATAGGGCAGCTGTTGTTGAACTACACATCCCAGCATGCCCTGCAACAGTTTTAGCATGGCCAAATAGCAAAACTTTTGGAGGGCATGCTGGTATGTGTAGTTCAACAACAGCTGTAGTGCCAAGGTTCCCCATCACTGTCTTAGGGTGTGAGAATCAGAAAGAGAGATAATGTGATAGCTATGGGCTTCTCACCGCATCCCGCGCTGCCGCATGACCTGGCCTGATGTCCGGGCAGCCTCCTGCTGTGCTGCCCGGAACAGTGACCTCCTCCTCCCTAGCACCTTCCGGCAGTCTCTGCAGCCACTTGAGCAGGGGGCCACCGGGCAGACGAGAAGGGGGAGAGCCAGGCGGCAGGATTGCATGCAGGTACTTCTGTATCGCATGTGATTCCAGTTCCCTGTTATCTGAAGTGAGACCAACCTGGAGATCTTCCTTTCCACATGTATGATCTCCGGCTCCGATCCGATGCTCTCGGGACCATGCATTGGATCGATTTCTCACCCTGATCTACCAGAATCAGGTGAAGTTGGGCCCAAATCGCATAGTGTAATGGGGCCTTTAGACTTTTGCTTCAAAGCAATTTGCGTATTATAAATTGATTTTCTTAAGATTCACTTCCAAATCCGTACTGCCCAGGAGAGATGCCTCAGGCTGCCGTACCAGGCGCATCCCTATGAGTATAGAAGCACAAGGCTTGTGGGTGGCTTTTGTATTGTAAAGAACAGGATGCACTTAAAATATTAAGTGCTACATTTTAGGTGCACGTTGCAAATCATCATTAGATTATGAGAACGTTTGGCATGGCGATGACTGAGAGGACTTCTATCTGCAATTACTGTATGACAACCAAGCTAATGGTAGGTAAAAGGCAATTATATGAAGGTGTTTGTTGTTAGTAAGCGGGAGAATAGCCAATTAATTGTTGGCAACATCAAATATGTGTAATTGACAGTGTTTGTGCCATTTGCATATCTGCGTTGGCAGCAGAAGAGGCCATTAAGCCGGCGTTCTACCCTTCAGATAATGTTTTCTTTACCATCTTGTGGCTTGCCGTTCAACCGTGCATCTGTAGATCCCGACCTTCATGGATCTGGGGTGACAATGGCATCCGTTCTCTCCGCCCTGTGCTCCGGTTGGGTTGGGTCTGTTAGGAATTCCAGGGGCAACAACAGCAACAAGGCCGGATTCCCGGAACATGCGTGTGACATTTCGCAGCCACATGAGAAATAGGGAGATTATTTTATAGAACAGTTTGAAAAATCTTGACAGGGTATTGTCTAATCGCTGTGCCCATATATCCACCCAAAAATGACACAACTCTCCGTTGGATAAAATTGGCCACAGCGGCCATCTTTATTGAAACAATACAAGTTTAACAATAACCAAAACATTCCCCACGGAGGTGGTCCCCGAGGCCCCCAATAAATCTATCCACACGTTCAAGCACTTCCAGGAGTTCTTACCCCCAGCCGATAGCGATTGGCTCGAGGGCACCAATTGTCAACACCCAGTGCTCATTACTTAACCTCACCCAGGGGAGTCCAGCCCCCTCATGGGGCCCTCCCCGCCGCATAATTAAGCCTCAATGCCACTAACCTCGAGGACCCCCCTCCGCACAGGCCACTGTGACAAAAAGACATTCTATCAATTATTTTACCTAAAACCTTCTAAAAATAGGGAGGGTGGGTGGGAGCTGTTGAAAAATTCTCCCAGTGACCCCTATTTCCCGCCTGAACCCTGCTTATAAACCCTTCCAACACCCCGTTAAGCCCCTCCCCCTATGACCCTCTCCTTTGACACCCCTTCTATGACTATCCTGCTAATCAGCTCCCTACAAACCCTGTCAGGGGAGCCTACCCCTAGGCTTTGCCTCAAGTCCGGCTCCTACATGACAGGGTATTGTCTAATCGCTGTGCCCATATATCCACCCAAAAATGACACAACTCTCCGTTGGATAAAATTGGCCACAGCGGCCATCTTTATTGAAACAATACAAGTTTAACAATAACCAAAACATTCCCCACGGAGGTGGTCCCCGAGGCCCCCAATAAATCTATCCACACGTTCAAGCACTTCCAGGAGTTCTTACCCCCAGCCGATAGCGATTGGCTCGAGGGCACCAATTGTCAACACCCAGTGCTCATTACTTAACCTCACCCAGGGGAGTCCAGCCCCCTCATGGGGCCCTCCCCGCCGCATAATTAAGCCTCAATGCCACTAACCTCGAGGACCCCCCTCCGCACAGGCCACTGTGACAAAAAGACATTCTATCAATTATTTTACCTAAAACCTTCTAAAAATAGGGAGGGTGGGTGGGAGCTGTTGAAAAATTCTCCCAGTGACCCCTATTTCCCGCCTGAACCCTGCTTATAAACCCTTCCAACACCCCGTTAAGCCCCTCCCCCTATGACCCTCTCCTTTGACACCCCTTCTATGACTATCCTGCTAATCAGCTCCCTACAAACCCTGTCAGGGGAGCCTACCCCTAGGCTTTGCCTCAAGTCCGGCTCCTACATGACAGGGTATTGTCTAATCGCTGTGCCCATATATCCACCCAAAAATGACACAACTCTCCGTTGGATAAAATTGGCCACAGCGGCCATCTTTATTGAAACAATACAAGTTTAACAATAACCAAAACATTCCCCACGGAGGTGGTCCCCGAGGCCCCCAATAAATCTATCCACACGTTCAAGCACTTCCAGGAGTTCTTACCCCCAGCCGATAGCGATTGGCTCGAGGGCACCAATTGTCAACACCCAGTGCTCATTACTTAACCTCACCCAGGGGAGTCCAGCCCCCTCATGGGGCCCTCCCCGCCGCATAATTAAGCCTCAATGCCACTAACCTCGAGGACCCCCCTCCGCCACCATGCACGGGATTAAACCCTTAACCCCGTGCGCCCCCCCCACATCCGGAACGCTGTTTCAACTCCCTCTTGTAGTCCCAACGACCAAATATCTATCCCTACAGCATTCAGGTGCACACCGTCCCCTCTCCAAAATGCCCCGGCACCAGACTCCAGTTCCCTGTGCCTCACCACCACAGCCCCGTTCCTGGCCATAAAACGCCCAATCGCCCTGTTAACTTTAATCCGTGCCTTATTGAGCTTGTCAGCCGACCTTGCATCCCTCCAATATTGGCGTGGCACAATGTCCGACCAAACCGTGATCACTTCCGGAAACATTGCCCATAAACGCAGGAGATCAAACTTGATATCCCGTATCAACTCCCTAAATGGTCTGCCCCCAAGGTCGTTCCCACCCACATGCAACACTAATATATCGGGAGCCCTATCGAGTCAAACAAAACGGTGAAATTCCTGCAATACTCCACTCCATACCATACCGCGCTTCCCCAGCCAGCGGACCAATGCCTCCTCTCTATCCAAACCCAGCTGGCGGCCGTTCGGTCTGACATCCGCCCGTAAAGCTCCCCAAAAGACATATGAATGTCCTAAAATCCAAATCAGGCACGGAGACTGCCCTAAAAACAGAAAAACACGCAGTCAACCTCAACAATCCCCTAAGCAAACATAAGAACGAAAACGAGACTATTCCCACCGCCCAATACGCTTAATTAACTCATCACCAAACCCCATTCTAGCAGCCTCAGTTGCGGCCCCAATACGGAAAGAGTGACCAGCGTATTCCTCCCCCTTGAGGCCCAACGTCCGCAGGACTGCTCTAAACACACTTGTGAACTGGAACCGTGACAAAAAGGACCCATTTGCATGCACCAACAAAGGATCACTTCCCCTGCCCACTCTGACTTCCTTAAACCTCCTTAGCCGTGCCACCGGGCACATATCCGACCCTGGTACTGAGAAGAGAACTACCCTCTTCCCCCTCCCTAACTGATCCGTCTTTGACCTCCTGTTACACTTCTGTCCCGGACCCGCCGGGACAGACAGTGTAGACGAGTGCCGGGGGAGACGTTAGCGCCGTCGCGCAGCAACGCCCTTAGCTTCCGTCCCCACGGCATCGTCAGCAGGCATCGGGGCGTTGCCGGGCAACGTCCCCGAGCGTCTCCGTCGGCGTGCCGGCGCGCTGAGGTCATGCGCCCGGCAGTGCGGCGCATGTCAGCGTCAGCGGGGATTTTGAATAAAGAGCCGGCGTCTGCCCAGGACAGGCGCCGGTTATAGCTTTTGCACCTCAGGGTCTCAAGTGTTCCTGGTTCCCACCTATCCACTGCTCCTGGTTCCTGTGCCCAGTCGTCCTGCGTCCTGTCGTTGATTCCCAGCCGTGTCCTCCGTTTTGTCTCCTGTCCTCCTGGTGTCCGTGCGTTGTCCAGTTGTCCGTACCCTGGTTCCCGCTGCCGTTGTCTCCTCGGAGCACAGATAAGTGGGGTCTACCCCCAGACTGCCCTTACTCGTATCTTGATATTGATGAACTACCTCTGTGTATTGTTACACCTGTTTGGTATAGTTTTGTGTTACATCTTTACGTATTGTTACGTCTACCCTGTTTGCTACAGAACAAGGGTGACCTCGCCTTCTTGGGGTAGTTAGTCATCCCCTTGTTCATCTTTGACATTGGTGGCAGCGTTGTCAACTCTCAAGACCTGGTGGCATCGGGGGCGGAGCCTGACTAACGGGCTCTGTCGAACGCGGCTATTATAGGCGAAGCCTAGCACTAGCACGCAGCCACCAATCCCATTCGATGACAACGGAGTTAGGGTTGGCGAGGACACCCGGATATCATAACATTATAACCGGCCAGACCATACTCTGGGACTGTTGTTGCCCCTACAGCTCAGAGGTTCGGTAGTCGTGGGGAAACCCAATCATGGATCCGTCACAGCAGGCTGCTGCCCACTCTCTTGCAGGACAGATGCACACGCTGACGCAGAAATTGCAAGAGCTCACCCTACGGGTAAACTCACACGAGCCACGGTCTTAGTCTAGCTCCTCCTCCGGTGGGAGTCTGGAGCCCAGGTTAAATCTCCCTGACCGTTTTTCAGGTGACCGGTCTTTGTTTTTTAATTTTAAACAGTCATGCAGGCTTTATTTCAAATTGCGCCCAGGATCTTCTGGTTCTGAGGCTCAACGGGTTGGAATGGTTATATCACTCCTGCAGGGAGATCCTCAGTCTTGGGCCTTTGGCCTTCCAGATGGTGCTGAGGCTCTCTCTTCAGTGGATGCATTCTTCTCAGCAATGGGGTTATTATATGATGACCCGGACCGGGCGGCCTCGGCCGAGTCAAATCTTAGGGCCCTGCGTCAAGGGCAGGATACAGCTGAGGCATACTGTACTAAGTTCAGACGTTGGGCTATTGATTCCGGCTGGAACGACCCAGCGCTTCGTAGTCAGTTTCGGATTGGTTTATCCGAATCCCTTAAGGATGCATTAGTACAGTACCCCACTCCCAAAGACATAGATGGGATCATGCAGTTAGCCATTAAGGTGGATAGGAGATTTCGGGAGCGGCAGAGAGAGAGACGGTCTGGAGTGTTGCCTTCCTCATCTGTAGACGAGTCTACCGAGGTACCCGGAGACGAGCCTATGCAGTTGGGGGCCACTCGACTATCTTCCTCCGAAAAAAACCGCCGACGTCTCAAGGGCCTCTGTTTGTATTGTGGGGGTCCCGGTCATCTTGCTGTTGCTTGTCCGCTGAAGGCGGGAAAAGACAGGGCCTAAGTGATACTTGGGGGGTTCACTTGGGCCTGTCGAGCTTTTCTCCCTCAGATTCTGTATTAATTCAGGTATCAGTCTCTGTTACCGACCGTTCTTGGAACGGATCTGCCTTTGTGGATTGTGGGGCGGCCGGTAACTTTATAGATGAAGGCCTGGTGCAACAATTGGGCCTTATGCCCATACCCTTGGCCAATCACGTTTCTGTATGTGGGTTGGATGGCCGTCCACTGTCTAAAGGCGGTATATCTTTTAGGACTCCCTCCCTTCGTCTGTCGGTGGGGGCTCTTCACTCCGAAGATATCACCTTTCTTATTTTTCACTGTCCTCTCACTCCTATAGTCCTGGGGCTGCCCTGGTTAAAAAAACACAACCCTGAATTTAATTGGGAAACTGGTGAGATCACTCGGTGGGGAGGGTCCTGTTCGGATGTTTGTCTCACTCTCCCTCTCCGTGTGATGCACCCTGATCTTCAAGCTCTCCCTCCTCAGTACCGTGATTTCTCAGATGTTTTTTCTAAAAAAGAAGCCAACACCTTGCCTCCTCATCGCCCCTTTGATTGTGCCATTGATTTAGTGTCTAATGCCAGACTTCCTAAGGGTCGTTTATATGCGTTATCCGCACCTGAGTCCCAAGCCGTGGACCTCTACATTAAAGAAAGCCTTGAAAAGGGGTTCATTCGGCCCTCAAAATCACCGGTGGGGGCGGGGTTTTTCTTTGTTGAGAAGAAAGATGGGTCTTTACGGCCCTGTATTGATTACAGAGCCCTTAACAAAATTACGGTAAAAAATTCCTACCCATTACCCCTCATCTCCGTATTATTTGACCAGATTCGGGAGGCAGTGATTTTTTCCAAAATAGACCTCAGGGGGGCCTACAACTTAATCAGAATTAAAAGTGGTGATGAGTGGAAGACCGCGTTTAATACCCACTCGGGGCATTTTGAGTATCTTGTGATGCCTTTTGGTCTAGCTAACGCCCCGGCAGTCTTCCAAGACTTTATTAATGAAGTCCTTCGACCGTTTTTAGGGGGTTTTGCCGTAGTTTACTTGGACGACATTCTCATTTTTTCCAAATCTCTTTCTGAACATCGGCAGCACGTCCGCCTGGTGCTGCAGAAGCTACGGGAGAATCATCTATATGCCAAGTTGGAAAAATGTGAATTCGAAGTGTCACAAGTGACTTTTTTAGGGTATATTATTTCCCCTCAAGGTTTCTCCATGGATCCATCTAAGGTTCAGGCCATTCAATCCTGGGCTCGCCCAACCACGCTCAAGGCCATTCAGCGATTTCTTGGTTTTTCTAACTACTATCGCAAATTTATCCGCTCCTTTTCGGACATCGTGGCACCCATAGTGGACTTGACTCGGAAAGGGGCTGACCCAGGACAATGGTCTCAACGGGCGATGGATTCTTTCAAAAAATTAAAGAAGGCGTTTTGCTCAGCCCCAATTCTGCACCACCCAGATCCCAGGCTACCCTTTTTAATCGAAGTCGACGCCTCTGATGTGGGTGCTGGAGCAGTCCTGTCTCAGAAGGGGCCACTGGATCTAAAGATTCATCCCTGTGCTTACTTCTCCCGCAAATTCTCTCCAGCCGAGAGAAATTATGATGTAGGCAATCGTGAGTTATTAGCCATCAAATGGGCGTTTGAGGAGTGGCGTCACTGGCTTGAGGGAGCTCAGCATACCATCACCGTGATCACCGATCACAAGAATCTCTCTTATATTGAGTCCGCCAAACGCCTCAATCCACGACAGGCTCGGTGGGCACTATTCTTCACCAGATTCCGGTTTATCATCACCTTTAGGCCGGGATCTAAGAACGTGAAGGCGGATGCTCTCTCCCGCAGTTTTCAGACTTTCCAGGGGTCTGAGGTGAAAGCATCTCCCATCGTCCCTTGCTCAGTAATCATGGCGGGCCTGACCCAAGATTTAGCCACCTTAGTTATTGCTGCCCAAGCGTCGGCTCCTCAACAGACCCCACAGGACCGTTTATTTATTCCCCAGAAATTACGGGAGGCGGTTCTCAGGGACTTTCACTCGGCAAAAAGCTCCGGGCATCCAGGTATTGCCAAAACTTTTGAACAGTTAGCCAGGACTGTTTGGTGGCCCTCTATGAGGCAAGATGTCGACAGATTTGTGGCCTCATGTCTGGTCTGTGCGCGACACAAATCGTCTCGACAGTCTCCTATTGGGCCGCTGTTTCCCTTGTCCATTCCCAAAAAACCATGGTCCCATATTTCTATGGACTTTATAGTTGACCTGCCTCCATCTAGCAAGTTCACCACCATCTGGGTTACTGTGGATAGATTTTCCAAAATGGCTCGCTTTACTCCATTACATGGGCTCCCTACTGCTAAAATCCTAGCGAATTTATTCATCACCAACATCTTTAGGCTTCACGGACTCCCGGTAGATATTGTCTCGGATAGAGGTTCCCAGTTCGTGGCCAGGTTTTGGAGACAGTTTTGTGCAGCCTTAGGGATTCAGGTCAGTCTCTCCTCTGGCTACCACCCGCAGTCGAATGGACAGACCGAGAGGGTCAACCAGGCTTTGGAACAATACCTCCGCTGTTTCGTTTCAAAGTGCCAGGACAATTGGGCTGAGCTTATTCCATTAGCAGAGTTCGCATACAATAACTCTTATCATTCAGCTATCAAGAGCTCTCCTTTTTTCTGCAACTCAGGTTTGCACCCCAAATGTAGTTCATTCATGCCCCCGGTTGATCCGTCAAGATCCTCGTCCACTGTCTCGTTTTTTAGGAAAGCCTGGAAGAATGTACACATAGCCCTTAGACAATCCTCAGCCCGGTCTAAGATTTTCTTTGATAGGCACAGAAGACCGTGTCTCTTTAAAGTGGGTCAGAGAGTATGGTTATCCACACGCCATATTAGACTTCGACAGCAATGTCCCAAGTTGGGTCCCAGGTTTATCGGTCCATTTCCGATTATCGGACAAATTAACCCTGTGGCATTCAGACTTCAGCTTCCCAGGTCTCTGCGCATCAATAATGTCTTTCATTGTTCCCTGCTCAAACCTGTCATCGGTACCCTTCCATCCAGCTCTACACGTACTCAAAGACCTGTCTTGGTTCGGGGGCATAAGGAGTATGTGGTGGAACATATCTTGGATTCCAAGGTAGTCAGGGGTCAGCTCAAGTTTCTTGTCCACTGGAAGGGGTTTGGAGATGAGGAAAGATCTTGGGTCCCAGAAAAGTTTTTGCATGCGCCCAGGCTTAGAGCGGAGTTTTTTAGAAAATTTCCCTGGAAACCGGGTTCTAAGGGTTCAGTGACCCCTCCTCAAGGGGGGGGTACTGTTACACTTCTGTCCCGGACCCGCCGGGACAGACAGTGTAGACGAGTGCCGGGGGAGACGTTAGCGCCGTCGCGCAGCAACGCCCTTAGCTTCCGTCCCCACGGCATCGTCAGCAGGCATCGGGGCGTTGCCGGGCAACGTCCCCGAGCGTCTCCGTCGGCGTGCCGGCGCGCTGAGGTCATGCGCCCGGCAGTGCGGCGCACGTCAGCGTCAGCGGGGATTTTGAATAAAGAGCCGGCGTCTGCCCAGGACAGGCGCCGGTTATAGCTTTTGCACCTCAGGGTCTCAAGTGTTCCTGGTTCCCACCTATCCACTGCTCCTGGTTCCTGTGCCCAGTCGTCCTGCGTCCTGTCGTTGATTCCCAGCCATGTCCTCCGTTTTGTCTCCTGTCCTCCTGGTGTCCGTGCGTTGTCCAGTTGTCCGTACCCTGGTTCCCGCTGCCGTTGTCTCCTCGGAGCACAGATAAGTGGGGTCTACCCCCAGACTGCCCTTACTCGTATCTTGATATTGATGAAACACCTCTGTGTATTGTTACACCTGTTTGGTATAGTTTTGTGTTACATCTTTACGTATTGTTACGTCTACCCTGTTTGCTACAGAACAAGGGTGACCTCGCCTTCTTGGGGTAGTTAGTCATTCCCTTGTTCATCTTTGACATTGGTGGCAGCGTTGTCAACTCTCAAGACCTGGTGGCATCGGGGGCGGAGCCTGACTAACGGGCTCTGTCGAACGCGGCTATTATAGGCGAAGCCTAGCACTAGCACGCAGCCACCAATCCCATTCGATGACAACGGAGTTAGGGTTGGCGAGGACACCCGGATATCATAACACCTCCTCACCAATAGCTCCACCCTATCCGAGTATAAATCTACATCCTCTTCCAACAAGCCCCCCGGCCTGGACACACTTGGACTCACGAGCTCACCTATCCGCAATGCGCCGAAGAAGGCAAGCGAGAAGGCTACCCCGAACAACCTTTCCTCGAAATTGGAACTACAAACCGCCCCTAACTTCACGCCCATATTCTGCAACAACTGAAAGGAAACCGGCCTTCTCTGATCCTGTACCACATGGCCTCTCCTCCAACCTTTCAATGCTTGCGCAATCAGGAAATTCTTAGTGACATCAGGCCTACCGCCTGCACGAAACCCAAAAGCCAAGCCCGCCATGCAGCGCGTGATTTTTGCCACTGACCAACCAATCTCCTTACAATGGCCTATATATAACAGAATGGCCAACTCATCGTCATCCTCCTTCAAACCTGCTACCTCACGCCATTCCAACCAGCTCCGCCAGTCCTGATTATACGCCGACCATGTATTCGGGGCCAAAGATTCCCTGATGAGCTGGTCAACTACCCGTCCAGCAGATCCCAGAGCCGACTCGGGAACCCGGTCCCCTCCCTGTCCGCCTCTGGCGCCAACTCCCGGAAACGCTCCCACTGTGAACGAGATAAAGAATCCGCAATACCGTTAGAGACACCGGGGACGTGCCTCGCCACCACCCACAAATTCAACGCCAGACATTCCAATACTAACTGCTGCAAAATAGTGACCACCGGCGGTGAAGATGCCGACAATTGGTTAATGGCCATGACAACCCCTAAATTATCGCAGTGAAAACAAATCTTCCTATTGCGGAACAAGTCCCCCCAAACCACTACTGCAACCAAAATAGGAAACAACTCCAACAATGCCAAGTTTTTTACCATGCCCCTCTGCACCCAAGACTCAGGCCACCGGCCTACACACCAATGTCCCTGGCAATATGCCCCAAAACCGCCACTCCCGGCCGCGTCTGTGAAGAGGTCTAGCTCCGTGGCCACGCATGCGTCCGACATCCACAAAGCTCTGCCGTTAAAAGCCTCCAAAAATGTTGCCCATACCCGCAAGTCACCTTTCAATTCACTACCTAATCTGACAAAATGATGAGGAAGAACCACCCCTGCTGTCGCTGCTGCCAGCCTCCTGCTGAATATGCGGCCCATAGGCATAATGCGACACGCGAAGTTTAATTTACCCAGCAAGGACTGCAATTCCCGCAATCTAACTTTCTTCACCAGCAATGCCCTCCCTACCTCAGCCTTCAAACCCAGCAATTTCTCCTCGGGCAAGCGGCACTCCATATTCTCGGTATCAATGACAATACCCAAAAAACTGATCACTGTCGCAGGGCCCTCCGTCTTACCAGGTGCAAGCGGGACCCCAAAGTCTGCCGCCACCCTTTCAACCGTCCTCAACAACAAGTCGCATACCCCAGTCCCCCCAGGACCAATACATAAGAAGTCATCTAGGTAATGAATGACTGAACTGCACCCAGTGACATCCTTAACCACCCACTCCAAAAAGGAACTAAAGGCCTCAAAATAAGCACACGACAAGGAGCAACCCATCGGTAAACATCGATCAACAAAAAACTCCCCGTCCCAACAACATCCTAACAAACGCAAACTAGTTGGGTGAACCGGCAGCAAACGAAATGCCGATTCAATATCAGTTTTTGCCAACCGGGCCCCTTTCCCAAACCGCTTCACCCACTGAACAGCCGCGTCAAACGATGTATAAACCACCGAGCAGATGTCGGGGTCAATGCCATCATTGACCGACGCCCCTTTTGGAAAAGATAAATGGTGTATAAGACGAAACTTGTTCGCCTCCTTTTTAGGCACCACCCCTAAAGGTGAGACTATCAAATCTGGCCATGGTGGCGACCCAAAAGGTCCCGCCATACGACCCAGCTGTACCTCCTTAAACAATTTATCCTGAACCACTTCTGGGTGTTCCCTTGCGGACTTCAAATTCCTCCTAAAAACCTTTTATTTGCACCATGGGTCCCTCCACACGAGGAACATTCATGCTTAAATTTGCATTTTGCCCCAAACCGGCATGACCCGTCGTTGAAGGCAAAACAGAGTCCCTTCTGCATGGCCGTCCCGTTTGTGGCCTCCCTCGGCCCCCCCCCGTCCCCACGAAAGGGCTGCCCGCTTTTCATGGGAGCCGTCACCTTTAACCATAAAGCAATATCCTTATGGTCCCAACGTATGTTAGGGCGCACCGCCTTCCTCTGTCTAAACTGTTCATCGTACCGGAGCCAAGCCAGGCCCCCATACACACGGTACGCCTCCCCTATCGCATCCATGTAACAAAACAAACCTGAACAATTGTCAGGTGCCTTTTCCCTAATCACGCTAGCTAAAATAGCAAATGCTTGTAACCAGTTCGTGAACGACCGCGGTATCAGCCGATACCGCCGACGTTCCTCCTCCTCCTTCTTCTCCTCCTTACGGGGCCTATCCAGATTAAAACGCTCCAAAGGGAGCAGTGAAAATATATCCACGTATTCCCCTTTCCAAATCTTCTCCCTCACTTCTTGCTTCAGGTGGGCCCCCAATGGCCCCTCAAAACAGACATACACCTCCCCTTTTGCAGTGTCACTGAGCCTCCCACTCTCTTCCTGCGTCTCCCCACTGCTCCCTTGTGCCCCTGCACTGCTGCTGCTTTGCCCACTGCCGGCCACCGGCACCCCGCTGCTAGCCGGCACCCCACTGCTAACCGGCACACTACTGCTGACTGGCACGCTACTGCTGGCTGGTGTGCCCGCATTCTGCGGCACCCACGCCGCCGCCGGGGACGACCCCGCCCCCTGCCGCAAACCAGCCAACCAATCTGCAAAACCACTCAACAATTCAGTAAAACCCCTGCTCATCTCCCCTTGGAGGGCTAACCCTCCCCCCCCCTGACTCTGCGCTAAAGCATTAACAGACATAGAGACAGACTCACCAGGCTGCCTGGGGGCTGTGAACCCAGCAGCCGCAGATCCAGCGTCCTGACGGGCCCCAGCCAATGTGGAAGGACCAGGTACTTCTCCATCATCTGCTGACGGTGGCATCTCTCTTCTCCTGTCATCGCGACCCTCAGGTACAGCGCCAGCCGGCGTGACCTCACTGGAGGCGGAGCCAGATGGGCGCCGCTCGCTCCGTGTACCAGGCCTGCGTTCCTCAGCCCGTACTTCTGCCCCCCTGGCACGACTCACCCCGCGCTGGGCAGCGGCATGCACCGCATGCCCCGCCGCTCCAGGTCCAGTACCCCGCACCGCCGGATCTTCATGCACGGGGGGGGGGGGATCCCCCCCGCGTGGAGGGTTTCGCCTGCTAGCTGGATTCCTCCCAGACCTGGTCCTGCGGGCGGAAGGTGCCCGGCCCGCAGCCCGGCCTGGAGGGTCCCTGACGGGGCTCCGTGAACGGCGCTGAACCCTGGGGGACACCGATGGGCTGAAGCGCTCCGGAGGCCTAGACCTCCGAGGCCGTGCGCCCGCTGAAGCCGCCTCTTGCGTTGCTGCTCCCAGTCCCCCCAGCAGACCGGACATCTGCTGCTGCAGCCAATCAGCCCCTCTAGTGCCCGCTGCCTCCCTAAGGGCAGCAAGCGCAGCGGATACCTCCGCATCAGCGTCGCCTGGGGAAGCCATGGGAGATGCCAGAGCTGCTTAGCTGTTGAGCTGTTGAAAAATTCTCCCAGTGACCCCTATTTCCCGCCTGAACCCTGCTTATAAACCCTTCCAACACCCCGTTAAGCCCCTCCCCCTATGACCCTCTCCTTTGACACCCCTTCTATGACTATCCTGCTAATCAGCTCCCTACAAACCCTGTCAGGGGAGCCTACCCCTAGGCTTTGCCTCAAGTCCGGCTCCTACATTACTATGCCAAGTCACACGATTGGCTCACGAGTGTCATGTGACTCGTTAAATAGTGTTACATAATGTAATGCAGAGGTTACCAAAATAAGGGCAAGAGATTTTTTTTGTACGAGGTTTGTTGAAGTCTCTGTAGCCTGTTATGTTCTAACTGTCTCTTTATACAGTAGGGTGCCGGGAACGGAACATTTAGTGTGGGTTTCATTCCTGTGCCCATTATTTATTGCAAACAATAAATAGTCATTGAAATACTCCATAGTGCAACAACGAGTGTCATACACCCTGGGCGATATTTTAAACAATACGACCAGTAGCGACCAGTCATAACGACATTTTTGTGCATATCTTCCAGTGCGTCTGTATCGTTAATAATGCCTGCTCCCGTGTGTCGTTTGTGACATCCATTGTCCGTACATGCAGCTTGGTCTGAGGATATCGTCAATGTCAGCTATACTCCTGGATGTGGCCACTGATGATATCGTTTGTAAGTGTGTGCACTACATAGTTTGTTAGGGAGTTTAAGGGTGTTAGTTGCTGTGGTGACAGACCCTTGCGGCAGAGTCCGACATGTCATGTCCACCATCTGGTTAGCCGGTTGCCAGGCAACCAGAGACGCTGGTCAGTCACTTCGGCATCTGGATCTGGTGGTTGTTAGGTAACGGAGGACGCCAGGCGGATGTGCTAAACCGCAGCTTGTTAATTAGGTCCAGGGGGCTGGGCTGGCAATTGCTCTGGTGATTGGCCACCTGGGCCTCCTTAATAGAGTCAGTCCAGCACAGCCCTGCCGGTGATAGCTTCTGTTAGCTGTCAGATCCTGCCTCTTGTCAGCTCCACTTGGTCCTGGCTGGGTTCTGGTCACTTCTCCCTGGAGATCTGTTCATCAGACCCTGCTCCCATCCTGGTATCCGTGAGTTCTCCATCTGGAGATGTGATTATTCTTGTTCCCAATTTTTGTACCTCTTGTTGGGTGCTCTCTGTCGTGGGCTTACTTCTTTATGGGTCATTCCTTTGGGTACAAATTTTGTGCCGCAAAATTAACGCTATTCTTGGTATTGCGCTGTAAGGGTTTTTTTTCCCTAAGCGGCATTATTTAATGCTTATGTGTGATGTTATTTCATGGTTTTGTGTGGTTTTATATTCTTGTGTATGCGACTGTGTCGCCTAGGTGTTGCGACTAGATCGCTTGTGCGATCGATCACTTCCTTTCTTATTGGTGGCGGCGGCGCCGTTTTCTTGTTGTCATATCTTCCTTTGTTAGGTTTCCGTTAGTTAGTTTTCCTTTTGTACTTTCTCTCGGGATTGCTGGCTCTTTGTCCCCTGTAAGACCTGGTGGCACCGGAGTTGAGGGAGACTTAATTTGCCCCATCAAACATGGTATCGCAGGAGCCAGCCATCCCTGGAAATGTCAACAGAGTGAGTGTAGGAACCACTGTGACCATTCTAAACAGCGGTCACAGCTTGGGGTTACACCCACATCATAACACATCGTATTGTTTGCAGTGTCGTTTAGTGTGCAGCCAGCTGTAAGTCTGTCTCTTAGGGCCTTATTCTAGTTCACTCTTTCTGACAAAATCCTTCTTAGATGGACAAAACCATGTGCACTGCAGGGGGGCAGATGTAAAATGTGCAAAGAGAATTAGATTTGGGTGAGTTATTTTGTTTCTGTGCAGGGTAAATACTGGCTGCTTTATTTTTACACTGCAATATAGATCGCAATTTGAAGTAATATTGGAAATTCTTCATGAAAGTCTGACGGTCAGTTCCCTAAATTTTCCCTGTGTTCCTTAAATCGGGAAGGTATAATAAGTAATTGGGCAGTATCATGTTCCGTATGCTTTAGTTCATGCTCAGTACCTTTTCTTATGCTTGATAACGGCATGCTCACAGTGGAGGAAATTTACTAAGATTGTCAATCTGCGGTACATATGGGAACGTCTGGGATCAGCCGTGATTGGCCCAAAAATACGGCCTGAGAATGCAGCAAATTTACGAAGCTGACTAATTCTGAGGATTTGTATTTTCCAATGGTGAAGTCATGTGTTTTTGGCTGCGGAGTTTCCCAGCAGCCAAATACGGATGAGCATGAAGCATCGCACCGATCAGTAAGATGAGTGCGATGCTTCTCTGTGTAAAAATATAGAAACATATGCATCCATATTTATTATGTGTGTGTGTAATTTAGTTAGTGGGACTACAAGTCCCAGCAGGCCCATTAATGCTCCGCATGCTTTGACTTGAGGATCGCCAAGTCCCAGCATGCGGGGAGGCTTGCAGGGACTTTTAGTTCTACTACAAAACCCAATACCTTATTTGAACTTTTTTTTTTTTACACTGGCCCCCCTGGCGCCTACCACCCAGGCACATCGGGGACAGCCTTGGGCTTCAGCCCAGGCCGTTGGATCCCTTTATTGGGGGGATCCCAACTCCCCAAGGGACTCGACCAGGGATGACCGACCAGGGTGTTCATGCCTTGGGAATTTATGTAAAAAAGTTTCCGCCGGAAAGCATTCACCCCCTGACCAGTCAGCATGGGCAGGCGTCCTGGGGGAGTGGGGATCCGCCCATAGAAGGGGTCCCCCCCTCCAGAACTTTCCTGCCCATGCTGAAGCCTGGGGCTGTCCTCGATGCCCCTGGGCGGTGGGCATTGAGCTGATAAATGGTGTAAAAAGAAAGAAAAACTTGTATACTGCTGTGGAACTACGAGTCCCAGCAAGCCTGCACCACATGGAGGGACTTGGAGAACCACAGTAGCACAAATAGTTAAATAAATACACACGCACACACTGACAGTAAAACTTCATTTCACATGGAGCCCATTTACCCATACTTACCTATGTTGATAGAAGATCGGTCCCCTTGTCCAGTAGAATCCACTGGGGTACCTGTGGATAGAAAATATACTCACCAGCCATCTTCAGCGCTTCTCCGGGAGCCCTGCAGCACTCTAATCACGGTCCGGTGTTCTGTTTACATCTGGGGCTCCGCCCCCAGACCAGGACTTAGGCCTGCCCACCAGCCAATGATGGTCCGACATGGGGGTTTTCACGGACCATCATTGGCTGGTGGGCGGGCCTAAGTCCCAGTCTTAGAGTGGGTTAGTGATGCATAGAGGAAGAGGAGGTGGGCAAGAACAATTAGGAGTGGGGGGGGGGCAGAGAGAAGGGGGGTAGGAAAAATGAGGAAGTCTGTGGGTGTACAAACTAGAGAGATTTGTGGGTGGGCATAACAGAGTGGAAGAGGTGGAGAAAGGAGGTGAGCAGGAGCAGAGAAGAGGTGGGTGGGAACAATTAGGAGTGGGCGGGCAGAGAGAAGAGGGGTAGGAAAATTGAGGATGTGGGTAGGCAGAGCAAATAGCAGGAGGGTGGGAGCAGATGTGTGGTGGGCATGAACAGAGAGGAAGTGGGTGGGTGTACAGGTTTGTGGATGGGCAAAGCAGAGAGAAGGTGAGCAGGAGTAGAGTGGAGGTGGGTGGGAGCAGGAGCAAAGTGGAGGTGGGTGAGTGGGCAGAGCAGAGAGAAAGAGGAGGTGGGTGGGTTAATGGGCAGAACAGAAACTAAGAGGAGGTGAATGGAGCTGGGCAGGAGCAGAGAGGAGAAACAATGAGGGGAGATTTGTGTGTGGGCATAGCAGAGAGGATGTGGGTAGGCAGAGCAGATAGCAGGAGGGTGGGAGCAGATGTGTGGTGGGTATGAACAGAGAGGAGGTGGGTGGAGCAGAGATACGGTAGGTGGGCAGAGCAGAGAGAAGAGTAGGAGGGTGGACAAATCAGAGAGAAGGTGGGTGGGCATACTAGTGAGTAATGGCACAGAGCGTAGAAAGGAAGAGGAGGTGGATGGAAGTAGAAACAAGGTGGGCAGAAACAGTGAGGAGGTGGGTGGGTGCATGGCCCCCAGCAGACAGGTGGAGGAGGTGGCGGCCAAAAGTAGAGAGATGTGTTGGCCGAGTAGTGAGGTGAATTCATCTCTGTGGCCCTTCTGGTAAATGAGCTGTGATCAGCAGTGGGCCATAGCCCACTTTGGGAACTCTTGTGCTTTAACAGAAGGAGGGAAGAATCAGACTTTGGCTTAGCTGGGAATGAGTTTTGTGGAGAGTATTGTACTGGATATGGTAACTGCTTACATTGCACTTTGTATAGAGGGCAGCTGATTTAGAGTCTGAGAGAGAATGGCATGATATCATGTCAGAGGATGAGCTGTGGCAGCCTTTCCTGCCATAGGCTCCCTCATAGGGATCGGCTATACCATTAAAACCTGCCTAATAATGTGTAGGGGCCTCCTCATGCCACCTAAACAGCTCTGACCCATCGGGGCACGGACTCCACAAGACTTCTGTAGCTGTCGTCTAGTATCTGGCACCAAGATGTTAACAACACACCAGGGAGTATTTGGGCTGTAACAATGTTTCGGTAGGTGGTACGTGTCATTGGAACACTGTGCAGAACATCACAATGCCTCTACCGGCCTCCCTTCTTCCCATAGTGCATTCTAGTGCCATAGGTTCCCAAGGTAAACCCCACACATTTACCCAGCCATCCACATGATATAACAGAAAATGGGCCTCATCAGTCCAGGCCACCACCTTTCATTCCTCCATGGTGCAGTTCCGATACCCGCATGCTCATTGTAAGAGCTTTTGGCAGGGGACAGTGCCAGCCACACCTTCCTATCATAGCCAACTAACTTTTTCAGCAATGCTACAGTAGTCTACTGTAGGATCGGACCAGATCGACTGGCCTTTGCCTTGGGGTCCATGATCCTGTAGCCACTACACCGGTTGTCCATACTTGGACCACTTTTGGTATCTACTAACTACTGCATACCAGGAACACCCGACAAACCTTGGCGTTTTGAAGATGCTCTGACCCAGTCCCTTAGCCATCAGGATTTGGCACATTAACTTCTAGAAGTGACTGTTCACTTGCTGCATAATATTGACATGTGCCACTGTAAAGATTCTGGACCTATCATTGGTCATCATGCTACAAGGGGCTGGTGTTCTAGAGCTAGGGTCTGTTTCTGTATGGTAATTCATCTCATTTGTGCTGTCCTGACAGCTTGGCGCCCGCAGTTTGCTAGGTAATGTACATTATTAATCATTTTAACATATTATCTTAATGAAAAGTATAAAACTTTCCTCCTTTTCTCTCCTGAGCTTCCCAGATTTCAGTATCACCCAGCCTCCGAAAACATGGCCATTTGTCTCAGAAACAATATTATATTTTTAAAAAATAAAAAATCCCTAACATTTTACAGAGTTCCTATAATGTTCCGGCCCATAATCTGTCCTCCAAATTATACACAGAAATGTCCTCCAGTCTTTCCTGACAGGATATCCTACCCCGGCAACTGGAGCGATTCGGAATTTTTTATTAATGTTCCTGATTGAATTCCAAAATAAATCACATCTTTATACAGGGGGGGGTCTGATGTATAATCCAACCTCAGACTCATTCGTGAATTGTTATTTAACCTAAAATCTACAATGAACAAGCAGCATGGTGAGAGTTTATTTTCCTTCTAGAACAAAAATTGTCAGTTGCCCTTTTTTTTAAACACTGGTGTACACCGCTAGAAATGCTGCTGACTCTGCTCCTTTCCTCTCATTTGCGTAATGTAGTGCACTAAAGCCGCTGTGGATTAATATATTGACAGTGTTAAGGTGCGTACATACTGGCCAATATATATGGGCCGCTCGATTGAACGGAAGATATATCGACGCACCATCAGCCAGTGCGTACCATTGATATATCTGTGAACTCCGTCGTTCACAGATTTATCGCGTCAACTGTGCAAAACAATCGTGCTGTGTGTGCGGGCAATCCACTAACCACCCGTACAGCCGCGCCGGAAGCTGACAGTGCTTGACAGCTAAATTGGCGGGCACATGCAAATGTATGATCATCGATTAGTATATATATATATTTTTAAATTCTGATCTAATTCCGTTAAGAGAAATGATTACAAAAAATAACTAAATGTTTTAACGTCTGTGGCATTTGCCTCTGTAAAGCATGTTAGCAGCATGTCCCCAAGATTGGATATTGATTTTTTCCTACTAAAAATATATATTGCTATTTGTGATTTGGGATTGGAGCACCAGAAAAGCTGTCTTTACACAGGGTAGTGTATAATAGAGGATACCAACACCAAGGCAACAGGCAAAACCAAGGTCCTGATTTGGAACCATTCACAGCCCGGCCAATTATCGGACCACCACGCATGCACACGGTACGCAATGTGCTTGCCCAGGGTCCCCCTGTGAATGAAGCCAGAGATGGCTAGCCATTGCTGGTCATTCGTAAGATGATTGACAGGCGTCAGCCGTTTGTGGGTGTTCATCCAGCAGTTTTAGAATCCGCGGGTGTTGCCCGGTTATTGGGAGGGAACGCCATTGACGCCAGAAGTGACCTCCATCTACCCACGGCAATCGCAGCACCGAGTAAGTCTAGACAAATGGGGAAATTCATTAGATGGTGAGTGATTGCGAATGGATTTCCCCCTGCAGGCCGCATTCACAGCTGTGCACAAGGGCGGGGAGAAACGCTGGTGGGGCGACATTTACCTGATCGCTGGGTTCCGAAGATTGGCTGCCCAGCAATCAGGTCCTAATCCCTAAAAGCAGCAAATGCTATTGGTAGAAAGAATTTAAAGGTCCAGGGGGTGGGGCGATGGTCGCTAGGGCCGTGCTCCCGCAACCAGCCCAGTACTGGTCGCTGCAGCTTTCTTCTTCACTGACTCGGCTTTCATCAGCGACCGTCGCTGATGAAAATGGGACACTCAGCTATTTTTTGGCTGAGCGATATTAAGTCAAAATCACTCAGTGTCCAAATCTCTGTGTGTATGGGGCTTAAGATAGCCAGGTCCGAACCCAGGAGTAATCATAGGGTAAGCTATCATTGTACTATTTTGACAGACTACAATGCGTAGCTTATGGATGTAGCTCTTTATAAGTGCCTAACTATCTGCGTCATATATTGAGTAAAATGTGATATATTGTATGACTTCCGTTTAGAGATGTAATTGCTAATATCTGTGGGGATATATAGAATACCCAAAGTTATTTTCCAAGAAGGATCAAGCTACTGTTTTTGCTTAAAAAAAATAATATTAATTAAAAAGGTCTAACGAGTGTGACTACTAGTTTCAGTTATGGTGCATCACTGATTACACCACTGTCCTACGCTCCGGCTTGTACGTTATTATAGTGGCTACTTTGAAACACATGTAAAGGAAAAAATTGGCAACCCTCCCAGATACCGGCAGCGATAATGTCCCGCAATTTGCGGCTTTCCGGTGAGGGGGCGGGGCTAAAGATGCCCCACCCCAAAGACCCACGAATTGCGGGCTTTGCCGTACTAGGGGCTGGAGCTTGATGGCATCTATATCAGGCCCCGCCCCCCGAAGTGCTGCTGACAGTCTCCTCTTCAGGTTTCTCCAAATGCTGGCCCAGTACACTCAACAGTCTGCAAATATCTGTGTCTCTATAAGAGAGTGAGAGAACGGCCTAGTGCGCACTCCTGCGGGTCGTTAATGACCTGCCCCATCATCTGTTCAAGTACAGGAAGCACATTGTTAATGAGGACCCCCCACTAGTCTCCCCCCACCCACCTTGCTGTCGGTCACGCCACCAGCATCAGCAAGTGTGTATGCACTTGCTGATTACAGCGCGCCAGGTCCCCACGGCCACCAATATCGGCATCGAAGATCGCATAGTGTGTACAGGGCTTTAGATTTGGATGGGGTGTGTCCACATTGAAATCTAAATTGCAGTGTAAAAATAACGATATCTAACATTTGTATGTTATATGCAAAAGCAGCCAGTATTTACCCTGCACAGAAATAATATAAATGTATTTTTCTCCCCTTGTATGACAACATGGTTTATTCCAGTTACTTGCTTTTCTATGCGCTACTTCCAAATGAGAGTCAGGTTCCCTGTCTCTGGGACAGTTTGACTTCATACTGAAGTTACAGTAACCACTTGTAAGATTGATCTTCAGATCTGGCTGGTTGGAACAAAAAACATGGTTATGGATGAGTGACAGTTTGTCAGTTTTCCAGCATTTCCAAGCAAATGGTCAACTGTCATTTGGGGCCTTATTTTGGTTCATTCTTTCTGACAAAATCCTTCTTAGATGGGCAAAACCATGTGCACTGCAGGTGGGGCAGATGTAACATGTGCAGAGAGAATTAGATTTGGGTGGGGTTTTACTTCAAAGTGAGATCTATATTGCAGTGTAAAAATAAAGCAGTCAGTATTTTCCCTGCACAGAAACAAAATTACTCACCCAAATCTAATTTTCTCTGCACATGTTACATCTGCCCCACCTGCAGTGCACATGGTTTTGTCCATCTAAGAAGGATTTTGTCAGAAAGAATGAACCAAAATAAGGCCCTTGATCTCATCCATAACCATTTTTTTGTTCCAACCAGCCAGATCTGAAGATAAATCTGCGTGTGTATGGCCACCTTAAGAGACACGCATGCACATGATGATGACACAGTGCCCTTGTCTACCTCACAGAGACCTAGCAGATGTAATGTAACTGTGCCAGCATCACTTGCTCGGCCTACTGCAGCCACTAGTAGAAATATGACTGTATCCAAGATCTGCAGATCACCCATAGTAAGATATGGTTTGGAATTAATCTGGTCCAATGCTTAAGTTGCTGTCATGACTCAAGTAATGGTGGTTATCAACTGATGATTAAAAGACGCCAGTAGCTCTGTATGCCATGTGACACAAAATGTGTAACCATGGTTATGGGGTAGCAGCCTAGAGTACTCCGCCTCGCTAACACTGCTGAATGCAGGCACAGTCCCCTGCCTATGCAAATTCCAACCCAATGTAATTCCCTCTGCAATTTAGTAAGATGGTTTTATATACATACTTGACTACTTTAGATTTCACCTCTCCGGGAGAAGCCCGGAGAGTCAACACGTCATGGGGGGCGGGGCAAGGCTGACATCACTTTGCCCCACCCCCATGCCGGAAAACGCTGTGATTCGCGGGCCGCGGAGAAGGAGGCGGGGCTTAAATGCCACGATCGCGTCATTTAAGCCCCGTCCCCTCACCGCGGACCCGCGATTTACGGTAATTAAACCAGTGGGCAAGGGGGGAGCGGGGGCTGTCACCAGAAAGCGGGAGACTTGCCCACCTTCCCGGGGGGCCGGGAGGCGGACCAAATTTTCGGAAAGCTCCCGGCCATTCCGGGAGGGTAGGCAAGCCTGTTTTTATACCTTCGATCATTTAATTTCGATTTCTGACCTTCATCTTCTACCCTATGGAGTGTTCCCGCAGCTCTCAGTACATTCCGCTCCCATCCACACCTTACTAGTAAGGTTCCAGATGTTGTACACTCAGCAGTCTGCAAACATCTGTGTTATCTGTGTCTCTATGAGAGAGTGGGAGAACGGCCCCAGTCCCAGAGGACAGCTCAGACCCAGCGCTGCCATGTACCATTCCCTGCTAATCAAAAACCGCGTATCAAAGGGATACAGTCACTAGATCGGCATTATGAATGTCAACATAAATTAGCTTGAACACTAAAGGTCGACAGGGCTTAGTTCGACATGGCTAAGATCCAGAGGGTCGTAAGGTGGACACAAGCATTAGTTCGACAATGGGAAGGTTGACTTTCAAAACGTCGACATGAGTTTTTCACTTTTTTTTGAGCCAACTTGTGCCGACAGGCGGTATTTTATACCCTACTATCCACAAGGGCATGGAGGGAGAAAATAATAGGCCTGGCGAGGGCAGCGAGCCATGTGAGGGGACGCGGTACACTGATTCATTGTCCATGTCTACTTACGTCGACATTCGCAAAACAAAAACGTGAAAAACTCATGTCAACTTTTTAACTGTCGACCTTCCCATACAGTCCCTGTCATCCTTAGCCTCATACAGTCGACCCTATGATGCATACCCTTATCAAATGCACAATGATCCTATAAAGGGTGATGGGCATCAGAAACAGATTAGAGGAGAGTTGTAATTGTTCTCAGGATAATACAGGGCAGCGTTCCAGTAGTTCCAGCAGACATTCTGCTGTAGCTGAGCTTTGCAGCACTTCCCATAACAGCTGCTGCGACGGCAGGTGGCGGGGGAGAAGTGAGTACACCCGGGTGTGTGTGACACTATAACTAACTGCGGCCAATGCAGCATCTTCCTCATACTACATAGTGTCTGGTGCGGGCGTACAGATACATAAAGGTTGAAGCATCTCCCTTGGCACCCCTAATGACGCCTCCCTAGGGTGCCCGATATTACTCCACAGCTCCGATAGCTGGCAGGATAGATGATCTGACAAGCTCGTTCCGCTGCAGCAGTTTGTTACCAAAGGTTTTGCCCTTTACACATTTGACATTTTCGATAATGTCTCTCTGTTTATGGGCAGAAGTCCATTCCCGGACGAGGGCTCCAGTAACTGGTTATGTTTGCTTTCTAATCATAATAAATGTTTAAAGGGTTCTGTCAATCATGTCATTGGGACACCCTCACCAACGCCTGCTTATTTTAAGATTCGGATCTATGGAATCCAGCATTTATGCAATGTTGATTAACCCTGTTCCTTTGGAGATGGCTGTGGGGCATGGCATTGGGCTGGGGTACTGAAGGGGGTATGACCAAGTCCAGTATGTGTGGCTATGCCCCCTCCAGAAAAAAAAAATATGAAAAATACTATACACTGTAATGCAGAGTGGTACCATGCATGGCAGGAGGGGGGGCAGACCCACTATGGTTACTGTGGTCTTGACTAATTTACCCATCTCCGGGAAGCTTTGCTTGGCCCTGGTGTTATGAAGCGTGTGGATACATGCCTGCAGGACGATCTCTGGCTCCAATGTATGTTTTTAGAATTATAATGCATCTTTACAGTCATGGACATAACCAGTGGTGGCTCCAGAGGTGGAGCTGCAGCACAGTTCACAATACAAATAGGGAAGAAACACCAACTGCCAATGAGTCAGTTTAGAATGACGGTTGGTGGCAGTGGGTGTGGCTCCCTTATTTGAATTTCGAACTGTGCTGCGGCCGCTCCTCTGTTGCCACCACTGGACATAACTGCCTGACTAGCAAATGTCGGCAGTGGTGTCACTATGGGGGTGTGGATGATAAAGGGTGTCACCAAAATGCCAGCTCTTCTTCCGTGACAAGAGCCGGGTTCTGCACTGTAACATTGCGTGTAGGTGCGAGTGCTGCAGACATAGCAGTGTTCGGTGGCTGCCCAAAATCTCATCTCCCGAAGCGACGAAAGCCGGTGTTGGGCTATGAGGCCACGCCCATTCCTGTATGGTATGCAGTCAATGGGTCATCATTAATTAGGTCAAAACTCAATAGGTCAACCACTATTGGTCGGTAGGCCATAGGTCGACACCTTTAAAAGGTCATCATGTTGACACAAGCAATAGGTCAACAGGAAGAAGGTTGACATGAGTTTTTCAAATTTCCACTTGCCGTTTCTGAAGCATGGCAAGTGAAGCAGTATACTGACAATGTGTCCATATTGACGAAAGTGAAAAACTCCTGTTGACCTTTTTAATGTTGACCTAATGCTTGTGTCGACATTTTGTCCCTATCGGCCTCAGCCACGTCGACCTTTATAAGATGTCGACTTATGGACACCTATTAAGTGTCGACCTTAATTGGGTCAACCCTATGACCCATACCCTTCCTGTAAAGCCTGCACCTTCACAAAAAGCCACGGGCGGCGCTCCAAGGCTTCGCCGATCAGCTAACAACCGCCGCTTAGCGATCCCGGCTGAATCATAGCCAATGCTTTGGGCCAGGTGGCGTCACTTTAATATATGCATATAAATTTGGTTTTTTTGAATGGCTCGCATGTGTATACTGGCTATTCATAGCCCTTAAGCACCAAAGAGGCCCTTTTTATAAACCTCCTCTGTTTCCTCCATAAGAGGGAGACCTCTGTGGGTTGCACTATATACACCCTGTGTGTATGCAATAATAAGCACAGTCTTCCTTATAGTTATGCCTTTTACTGTCAGGGATCAATACCTCATGTACTGGTGCCTTTCTCCTCTTTAATTGTTCAAACACCACTCATTGTAATCATATGCCAAATGACCCTCACATAGCGCTGTATTGACAGCGCTATGCGTTCCACATGCGTTCCATTTGAAAATCCGGAAGTCTATACCCGGAAGTAACATGGTGTAGCGTGGAAACATATTGTTATATGCCTCCATTGTCAGCGCAACTCTGCTTTATATATACCTATATGTACCAGGCTTTATATTCCCAGCCCCACCTATAATCATCTGCCAATTCTTATCTATATAGCGCTGCACTAACAGCGCTATGCGCTTCACATGCGTTTCATTCACCAAACCGGAAGTACATACCCGGAAGTGACGAAACGCTGTGCTCTGACCTTGTATTCTCCTGAATGTTTTCTAATGTTTTCTGTTTGAGATAACACTCGTTTTTTACTTTATCCATAAATAGCTTATTAAGTATTGTCTCCTGCTCATTATGAGGTGTTATTTTACATGTTTTTATGTCATGCAGAATTAATTACCTGCGCACAGGTGCACACAATTCACCTGAGCAACACTGGTATATATACCCCTTCCCTTGCCTGTCTCAAACCACCTTGAAAAAGCTGCTGTTTGCAGCGAAACGCGTTGGCCCAGGCTACAATTTGGCCCCTTTGAATACGCTGCTCCTCACCACCAATATCCACCACCCATCATCACTGGAGATCCTTAAGCTGCGAGACATCATTGGCAAATCTGACCTGGAGTGAGGCACTCTCCTTCTGAAGGCAAGCCGCCTATCTAACACCCACCCAGCGTCACTCAGCGGACGTCTCGACCTAACTTTCCAATCGGGAGGCTCGCTACCCCCACACAACATCTGGATAAAGTTTTACAGAGCACCGCTGTGCCCAAGCACAAAGGATCCTACCAGCATTTGGGTTCTCATTGAACTGTGGACATACCATAAGGTGATATTTACCTACAGTGGATGCAGCCTATTCTTTTATTCCCCTCCCCCACCCCCCCCTGATTTTATTGTGTATTTACATTGTATTTTACTTATGTTATTGTAGCATTAAAATTTATTATGCTTTAAACATCCTCACTCTGTCATCAATAAGCGCAGTCTACCCATCCTTTTTCTGTTTTCTGTAGGGACTGACAATCCCTTTTTTGACAGCTGCTGGTTGAAACCACTCATACAGGCGCCCCTCCAGTTACTTCGGTAACTGAACCCCCAATTTCTCTTGATTTTTAGTCGAGTGTGGGGAAGACAGTATGAGTTGTTTCGCCAACTTTGATGACAGAATGAGCAGGAGACAAACTTATGCATCCCGTTGGGAACAACCAGTGTTTGAAAAAGAGAACAGTAATCATGAGTTAAGAGATGATTTCATGAACTTAGAAAAACTATTAAAAACTGAATTGAAACACTGGCTGGACAATACAAATCTACAAAAATATTTGGAAAACAATATCATCCCTAGAGGCTTAAGGCTGTTTAAGCCGTCTATTTTCCAGCCAGAGTCTGAATTCCAAAGAGAGTGGGAACAAACCCTAGACTCCTGTTCAGTTGAGCTTATAAAAATTGTAATCAGATATAGAAAAATACAAGCAGAGAAGACAATAGAGGAAATTAACAAACTGAAACTCAAAATGGACACATCTAGACAGACAAAAGAATATAAAGAAAGAGATGAATTAACTAATGATAGGATAACAAAGTTTGAACAATCCGTCGTAGAAATGAAAAGTAAAAAATTCAGAAGAGACGTCGAGGATTATAAATATGGCACAGTTAGGTCCTATAGAGACAAAAATAGAAATAAAAAGGCAGATATGGACCCTAATTACATACCCATTAATAATAGAAAACAATTTCCTGAAAAGAAACAATATAGGAAAAAATCTTTCTCAAAAACAAACTATCAAGGGAGGAAAAATTCAGGCGACTATTGGCGAAGACAGGGGACCCACCCTGGTTCGCAAATACTTGATAAACACCGCCAAATTATATACGACACTAATTACCCTCCTATAGCAATTGAGAAGCCTTTACCCACTATTACCCAAGAGTCTAGATTTTTGGGAGCACGCCCTAAAGACCTACTCCCTAAAAACCCACGGATGGATCATGAGGAGGTTTTTTTAGACCAAAGATCCTCAACACGAGGGGAAACACATCCCTACAGGGAACTAAACTCAGGAACCCCAAAAAGGGGAAGAAGCCACGACTCAGAGGGCGAAGGGGGGGGAAAAAGGAGAGACAGAAGAAATTAAAACTTAATATTGTTAAAAAACAGTCAATCTTCAATATCTCCTCCAGAACCCTTTCACCGGTAGAAATTACACTACTGGAAAAAGGGCTAAAGTATTCCCCAACAGCACCCCCAAATATGTTCGATTTGTTCGTCGAACTGAACAGGTTCATTCGAGGACTTTGTCGCAAAAGATATTTTGCACGACAAATCTTACATAAAAACAAAGATGAAGCGGCAGCCATCATCCTGGACCAAGGAGATGCACCTGCCCTTGCTGCTCTTACTGAGTTACTTGAAGAAATAGGCCAAGAAAATCCTGAACCCGCTAAAATCTTTGATATCAGTAAAGATAAATTCAAATTAAAATCTGACTTCTTTCCCCTTAAATCAAAAGGGTCTAATGTTGAATCATTTTATAAGACTACATTGGGTGACTTTAAAAACATGTGTCAAAACATCAACCCCAAATTGGAATTAAAAAAATCTAATCTTAAAAAGAGTGAACATCGGGCCCTTAGGAACCTTATGAAAGATACCACGTTAATAATAAGAGAGGCCGATAAAGGCGGGGGTATCATTATTCAGGATCGTGTGGATTATATCACAGAAGCCAACAGGCAACTTAACGATCCCAGTTTCTATACAACCCTTGATAAAGATCCCACCAAGGAGTTTAGTGCTACTCTTTTTGAATTATTGAGGAATGCCTTTAGTGAGGGGGTCATCTCCAGGGACGAACTCCGCTTTCTTTTCTGTGAACATCCTCTTATCCCCATTTATTATCACCTTCCCAAAATTCACAAATCCCTCACTACACCCCCGGGTCGCCCTATTATCTCTGGTATCAATTCACTTTCCTCCAACCTTTCCTTTTATGTTGATTCCTTCCTTCAGCCAAGGGTCTCTACCCTCAGGTCCCACATCAAAGACACCATTCATTTTCTCCAATTGATCCAAAATATCGTATGGAGAGACTCATATTCTTTCCTCACTCTTGATGTTGCGAGTTTATACTCGAACATCCCCCATCAACTGGGGAAAGAGGTTATAATCAGAAGACTTGTGTCTGATGGGGACCTGGGGGAGAGACACCAACGCTTTATCACTGATTCTATTAGTTATATTCTTGAGCACAATTATTTCTTATTTCAAGACACATTTTTTCTGCAGGTGATGGGGACGGCCATGGGGACCAGGTTCGCTCCGAGTTACGCCAACCTCTATATGGGGGAGGTGGAGCAACATCTTATTTGGGACAGCCCATTCGGGGCGAACCTGGTCCTCTATGGCCGTTATATTGATGATCTATTTATTATTTGGGATGGGACCCCTTCTGCAGCACTTTCTTTTGTTGAACACCTTAATTCCAACACGTATAATTTAACCTTCACTCACCACCTTGACTCTAAGCGGATTTCCTTCCTGGATGTGACCCTCTCAGTAGAAGGAGACAAAATCATCACCTCCAACTACACCAAGGAGGTTGGAGCTAATGCGTACTTGCATTATAGCAGTGCCCATTACCCCCCTTGGAAAAAAGGCATTCCCAAGGGACAATTTATCAGGTTGTATAGAAACTGTTCTGATAAAAAGATCTTCCTCCAGCAAGCGGAAGACATGAAAATGTCTTTCTTACAAAGGGGCTATCCTAAAGTACTCATTGATCAAGCTCTCTCCGAAGTAACATCGATGGAGAGAGAAGATCTCTTAAAATATCAGAATAAAAATCTAAAAAATGACAACTCTTACCAAACTCAGAGCCAAGTCATGTATATTTCTACTTATAATACACACTCCAATACAATCCGGAAAATTGTGGACAAAAATTACAACATTCTCAAACAAGATCCCCTGCTGATTGATTTACTTCCCAAAAAACCTCGTTTTGTTTTAAAAAAAAACCGTTCCCTTAAGAATTTGTTGGCACCCAGCTTTATTAAACCCCTTAAAGATGTCTCAAAAGAACCACTCACAACCACATGGCTGGGAACCAAACAAAATGGCTTCTTCAAATGTGGGGCCAGTAGATGCATCACGTGCAGCCATATCACCAAAAAATCAAATTTTGAAATTAAAAACAGAGAGGGAAAAGTGTACACAATAGACACATTTATAAATTGTAATACGAAATACATAATATACTTTTTACAATGCCCTTGTGGCTTAGGCTATGTAGGCCGTACCACCCGTGCCCTGAAGGTGCGCTTTCTGGAACACCGGAGAAATATCAAGAAGCAGTCACCTCTGCATAGTGTATCTAGACACTTCTCCGAAGCCCATGCAGGAGATCCCAAGGGCCTGAGCATTATGGGCCTTGAATCGATACCTAAGACCCATCGAGGTGGGGATCGATTCAAGCTCTTGAGCAAGCAAGAAGTGTTTTGGATGTTCCAGCTCCATACCATCCACCCTGAAGGCCTCAATGAGGCAGTAGAGCTAAACTCTGTACTATGAATCACCGTAAACACTCAGGTCCATTATGTACAAATGAATATTCTTTTCTCCTTCTGCCTTGAATATCATCCCTAGATATCCACCGTACTGTATTGTTTTATTGTCTGTATCCCTATGGTCTTACATCTGAACCCCTCTCTATTATTGTTACATCATTTTACATATCACAACCATTATATATATATATATATATAAGAAATAACATTTAACTATTTATACTAATGCAAATTCATTATTATTATTAATATTTATTATTAATTTCTGTCTGTCTATATTATTAATTCATTTATCTACAACGCTGGATATGCCTTCTTAATAAATCCTCACTGTATTTATTGTTTGCAATTATTGCCTGCTTTATTAGAATTGCTTTATATTTGTATAAACTAATACATATTTCCTTATTGCTCCATGTCTAATTAATGCTATATGCATATAAATTTGTTTTTTTTGAATGGCTCGCATGTGTATACTGGCTATTCATAGCCCTTAAGCACCAAAGAGGCCCTTTTTATAAACCTCCTCTGTTTCCTCCATAAGAGGGAGACCTCTGTGGGTTGCACTATATACACCCTGTGTGTATGCAATAATAAGCACAGTCTTCCTTATAGTTATGCCTTTTACTGTCAGGGATCAATACCTCATGTACTGGTGCCTTTCTCCTCTTTAATTGTTCAAACACCACTCATTGTAATCATATGCCAAATGACCCTCACATAGCGCTGTATTGACAGCGCTATGCGTTCCACATGCGTTCCATTTGAAAATCCGGAAGTCTATACCCGGAAGTAACATGGTGTAGCGTGGAAACATATTGTTATATGCCTCCATTGTCAGCGCAACTCTGCTTTATATATACCTATATGTACCAGGCTTTATATTCCCAGCCCCACCTATAATCATCTGCCAATTCTTATCTATATAGCGCTGCACTAACAGCGCTATGCGCTTCACATGCGTTTCATTCACCAAACCGGAAGTACATACCCGGAAGTGACGAAACGCTGTGCTCTGACCTTGTATTCTCCTGAATGTTTTCTAATGTTTTCTGTTTGAGATAACACTCGTTTTTTACTTTATCCATAAATAGCTTATTAAGTATTGTCTCCTGCTCATTATGAGGTGTTATTTTACATGTTTTTATGTCATGCAGAATTAATTACCTGCGCACAGGTGCACACAATTCACCTGAGCAACACTGGTATATATACCCCTTCCCTTGCCTGTCTCAAACCACCTTGAAAAAGCTGCTGTTTGCAGCGAAACGCGTTGGCCCAGGCTACAATTTGGCCCCTTTGAATACGCTGCTCCTCACCACCAATATCCACCACCCATCATCACTGGAGATCCTTAAGCTGCGAGACATCATTGGCAAATCTGACCTGGAGTGAGGCACTCTCCTTCTGAAGGCAAGCCGCCTATCTAACACCCACCCAGCGTCACTCAGCGGACGTCTCGACCTAACTTTCCAATCGGGAGGCTCGCTACCCCCACACAACATCTGGATAAAGTTTTACAGAGCACCGCTGTGCCCAAGCACAAAGGATCCTACCAGCATTTGGGTTCTCATTGAACTGTGGACATACCATAAGGTGATATTTACCTACAGTGGATGCAGCCTATTCTTTTATTCCCCTCCCCCACCCCCCCCTGATTTTATTGTGTATTTACATTGTATTTTACTTATGTTATTGTAGCATTAAAATTTATTATGCTTTAAACATCCTCACTCTGTCATCAATAAGCGCAGTCTACCCATCCTTTTTCTGTTTTCTGTAGGGACTGACAATCCCTTTTTTGACAGCTGCTGGTTGAAACCACTCATACAGGCGCCCCTCCAGTTACTTCGGTAACTGAACCCCCAATTTCTCTTGGCGTCACTTTAACGTTCATACTCATAGGCCACGTGGATCGCACAGTATGAAAAGAGTGTAAAAATTTTTGGAAAAACTTGTCGCCCTCTTGTCAATGCTATACACAGTATATACAGGGGAGCCGAGAGAGGGGGGGAGCAGGTACTAATAACCCGGGCCCAGGCTTGCTGAAGGGGCCCCGCAGGGGCCCTGGTTTGACCCCTCCCTTCCCCCTCCGTCCCTCCCGGGTATCACCAGTAGCACACACTTCTACAGCATGTGCTGTTCTGACAGCAGGCTCAGCATGATTGTCTCACTGACAGCGTGAGAGGTCATGCTGAGCCTGCTGTCAGCACAGCACATACTGTAGGTGTGTGCTGCATCTGAGATTACAGGTTTTAGAGGTTTCTTTTACCCACCTCTAAACATTTTGGGGGTGTGGCCTAAGTGTGGGAGGTGCCCACACCACCCACACTTAGGCCACACCCCCAAAATTTTACCGGGGCCCGGCATTCCTCTCGGCTGCCCTGAGTATATAACATGGGTTGTATCATTTGATTGTCAGCCTTGTTGCCGCTCGTTCCCATAAACCTGTAGTAACTGGATAAAAGATATCTCCCATTATCTGGCACAGCTCTGAGAAACCATGTTACCGTTATGTATCAGAATATCTGGGGTTTCAATTAACTTCTAATTAAATGACCTACATGCTTCTGATTACAGTACTCAGTTCATTTAAGGCTACTGCCGGCGTCCCAGCGAGACAATCTTACATGTGACCTTTACAGGACTATTTTACGTTCCGACCCTCAATTATAAAAGGCCAGAACACAGAACCGGAGGAACTGTATGAGGCTATAAACATCTCCATCTTTTTTTATGGCATGGAGAAACGAATATGATGCCGGTAACATATTGTCTCCATTTTCCACATTACAATTATATTGTTTTGTACAGTTATCTATAAATTATTGTTGTGTCCTAACGGCAAGTTTTACTATCAGAGGAGTCACTGGGGTTGGTGTCACCGGGGGGGGGGGGGGGGGGGGTTTGCATCCTCCCACATACCGCACCTATAATAATCGCATATGCCGTTAGCAATGCGAAGGACAACTCTCCCGATATGAGCCGTCCTTAAGGCAGAATCTCTCTCTACATGCGCAGATGGACGTGGGAAACGTGTGGGATTCTGGGATGGATCCGAATGGATCCTACTCAATGGGAATGCGGAAAGAACATCCAGCCACAAGACATCGGCTTAGTACATAAGGAAAACTGGGAGTTTCCAGGTTGTGGCCGTATCCCGCCCCCGGTGTGGAAACTCATGGTGCAAAATGATACCTTTAAATGACAATATCATACACAGTAAATCTATTTACATTTATAATGTTTCATGTGGTTAAATTGAAAATTCCGTTAAAAAAATAATCAAATTCGAAGTAAAAAAGTTTAAGACCGACATCAAAATTGCGTTCCCCCTGCTGCCGCCACATGCCGGATCAAACAGCTCGGCGAGTGCGAAACGCCAAAGCCATTCGCTCCCAAGGTTTGCACATGTGTATAATCGCGCATGCGCGAATTCGGATCCAAACAAAGGGGTCTGAATCGGCCTCTATGTTTATTGTAACATTAAACTTTGCCATGACATGAGATACATGAATGCATTAGATCTACTGTACATAATCAGCGATGGCCCAGATAATATAGAAGTTGTAGACAGATGCATATGGAAATATACTCGTAAATAAAACAACAGCCAAATAAAGAAATCAAACCGTAACAAATACCCCAACATCAATCACTTGCTGAGCATTGCAACAGAATAATCACAACGCTCCTTTCCTGCCCTTCAAAGCTGTCAATCACTCCATCGAAATCAATACCTTTCGCCAACTCACTTACAATAAAAACCGGTAATTGAACCGAGTAAGTATGATAGATAATAATAACACACAGCAATACCCATTCATAATTTACATTGGGCTATTATAAATCTACCCTTTAGCATATAGACCGTCCATCCTTGGACTTTCTCCTACCTCAACATCCCCCGTCACCTCCCATCCCTGTGAGCTTGTATTACATGAAGGAAAGTTTATAATTGCATGTAAAGGTATACAGTATAGGTTGAGGGGATGCAGTCATTTGGTCTACAGCATGATGGTAGACAGTCATTCGGTCAACACCATTCGATGGGAAAAGGTCGACATGGGTCTGTGTCGACATATGAAAAGCTCTACATGGTTCTAGGTCGAAAGGTCATTAGTTCGACAGTGTCTAGGTCGACAGTCAAAAAATCGACATGGGTTTTTCACTGTTTTTTTGAGCCGACATGTGCCGACAGGCGGTATTTCATGCCCTACCATCCACTAGGGCGTGGTGGGAGAATAAAATAGTGTGCTGAGCACAGCGAGCGATGCAAGGGGATGCAGTGTACTTTAAACTGTGTCCATGTCGACTGTGTTGACATTCAGGTAAAAAAAAAGTGAAAAAACCCATGTTGACCTTTTGACTGTCGACCTAGATATTGTCGAATTAATGACCTGTAGAACTAACGACCTATCAAACTAACGACCTGTCGACCTAGAACCATGTCGACCTAAACCCATGTCATAATTTTTCCATGTCGACCTAATGGTGGCGAACTAATGACTGTCGACCATCATGCTGTGGACCAAATGATCCCAACCCATGTTGAGGGTGCATTATGCAATGATAATAAAGAGTGTCCCTTTCTTGCACTGAGGACAAGGAAATCGATGCTGGGTTTGGTGAAGAGATAATGTGCAGTTTGTGTGGGACTGAGCTGTTATCTAAATTTCCATGTAGCTATTCCGGGTGAAATGTAATAGGATGAGAGATTCGGAAAGTGAGAGATTTGGTAAGAAATCTGCAGTTTTTTTTAAAGCGGCAATCATTTACAAGGCAAGACGTTTGATTTTGCAGTGTAAATGATTGCCGCTTTAAAAAGAAAACCTGGAGATTTCTTACCAAATCTGTCACTTTCTGAATCTCTCATCCTATTGCATTTCACCCTGTGTGTCTGGTCCTATACTTGCAGCTCTTGACCAAACCTGCAATTTGTCCCTGCATCTGAAATAATTTCCCACCACTGGATAAGGGTGATAGGGTTAAGTTACAGCTCGATTTTTGCAAGCTGTGACAGCGAGCAGTTCCAACTGTGTCCATGTCGACTGTGTCGATATGCGGGTCAAAAAAACAGTGAAATAAAACATCTCGACCTTGCGACCTGTCGACCCATGTCGACCTAACGCATTTGTCAACCTAGAACCATGTCGACCTTGTCCCATATCGAATTAGACACCTGTCGACCTTCATCCATGTTGACCTAGAACCCTGTCGACCTAGTTGCCTGTCGATCTAATGACTGTCGACTTAAGTGGGGTCGAATAGCAAAACTCTAGCAGGGCATGCTGGGATGTGTAGTTCAACAACAGCTGGAGGGCCGAAGGTTCCCCATTCCTGTCTTACGTGGTCTTTCCCCTCAGCCACTTTATCTCCTTATTCAATTGCCAGGCGAGCAACTACATTTTCACAAATTTTGGTCACATACTGTGAAATACAAAAAATTGTGTCCAAAGAAAAATTCAAAACTTCTGTCAACTTTATTTTGACCTTTTGACCCTGTGGGCTTTTTGTTCCTGTTGACCCTCTGCGTTACAATCAGATGAGGTTGCTCTATTACCAGGTGTCCTCTGTTAGTGGTGCCCACCTGGAATTGTTGTGCCCCTACCTCTGTGCCCCAGAGTGGCCACACAGTCAAAAGGTGACATGAGTTTTTCATTATTTTTTTTGAGCCGACATGTGCCGACAGGCGGTATTTCATGCCCTACCATCCACTATGGCGTGGTGTGAGAATACAATAGTGCGCCGAGCGCCGCAGTACACTTTGACGGTTTATTCGGGACACACAAAACATGAAAAACTCATGTCAACCTTTTCATTGTCAACCTTGCCATTGTCGACCTAATGCTTGTGCCGACTTTACAACCTTTGACCACCTTAGCCATGTTGACCTTCAGTGTTGGACCCAGAGCATGTCAACCATGGGTCTACCAATGACCCATGCCCACGATGCTTGCTCCCGCAAATTGTTAACGACCTCCTACCTCTTGTGTTCAGTAAAGGTGAGGGAGGACCTCGTTAACGAGAGACATGCTGCAGCCTGTCCGCTTCTCTCCCTGTGCCCCCCCCCCAATCGTCTAGTGTGTACTCGGCTTAAGTTCTACATGTAAGTTGCATTATGTAAACTTTAACATTACTTTTAATATATCAAGGGCTTTAACAAGGTACAGGTGGGAGACATTCTTCACAGGAAGAGGAGCAGCAGAACACGAGGACATGCACTGACACTAGAGGGAGGAAGATTCAGGGGAAATGTGAGGAAGAATTACTACACAGAAAGAGTAGTAGATAAGTGGAATAGCCTCCCATCAGAGGTGGTAGAGGCAAATACAGTAGTACAATTTAAACATGCTTGGGATAGGCATATTGATATCCTTACAAAGCAATAAGGATCAAATATGGTTTGAGGTAAAATGTTTAAAAAAGGGGCAGACTAGATGGGCCAAGTGGTTCTTATCTGCCGTCAAATTCTATGTTTCTATGTTACACTTGTGTAGAATGATGACATACTGTATAAGAATGTACTGTAAAACACCATGCACTGTCTACAGTACCTGTATCATAAAAGGACTACAAATCCAGATACTCGCTTTTCCAGAAGTCACCACGTTTGCCAGCCTGGCGGGTTCCGTTACTTGTCCCTTTTGCCTTTTGTTGCAGTCGTCCTTTGAAGCCTGCTCATAATTCCTAGTAGGAAATGTAGTATGATAAGAATCTACTCGGTTCACGGGCTGGTGGATTTCCCTGCTGGACAATGCGCTGCGCTGTTCTCAGATAGAGCTGTGTCCAAGATCGAGAAGATGAAAATCACAACACAGCAGCTGTTGACTTCGGAACGTTGGAATATTCTGTCTGGGCAGCGGAAAGTCAGGTTGTTAGAGATAGCCAATACACTGTATTCTGAAAGAGCGATGCAGAACGTAATGTGGGGTACACACCAGGACGACCACCGTCGTTCACGACCGATAGACGACCATGGAACGATTTCCCTTGGACTTCCCGGGAGCTCCCAGGCAGTCCCCAGCAAACGATTAGCAAAAATTGTGTTTTTTTGCGGAACGATCTAGATCCGATCCCGATGCGCCCGCGATGGTCGTTAAGACGGTCGGATCGCTGGTTTTTGTTTTTTTTGCAAGAACACATGCGACCGTCGTCAGATGGGCCTTTGAAATTTGAATGAAGGGGCTGGACTAGCAGAGGGGGAGGACTAGCAGAGGGGGATAGGAATAGCAGCAGCCATTTTAAACCAGTGTATTTCTGCTTTGTTACTAGTGAGGCTTGGTTTATACCTGCTGAACGCTGGACATAGCTATTTACACATTACTTTGTTTTGCCTGCCATTACAAAGTGTCTTTTAACCCTGCACTATGGAGAATGCAGTGATGGGTAGTCACCAGCAACAGTACCTGCTCTATTATGCAGTTTTGAAGCTCAGGCGTCAGAGAGCCCAGCGCAGGAGAGAAAGATCATGCTGGACAAAGCAGTGGCTACTTCAGCGTCAGACTCGTTCGCACATGCCACTGCTCAGGGACATCAGGGAGAATAACCCAGACGATTTCCGTAACTTCTTGAGGATGGATGATGCCACATTCCAGGAATTGCTGCGTCTGGTGACTCCCCACATCGAGAAGCAGGATACCAAGTATCGCATGGCTATCCCTGCTGAGGAACGGCTGGTGGTCACCCTGAGGTTTCTGGCGACAGGACGGTCTCTTGCTGACCTAAAGTTTGGATCCCTCATCTCCCCGCAAGCTTTGGGCCTCATCATCCCGGAGACCTGCAAAGCCATTGTGAAGGTGCTGCAGTACCAGTATTGCAAGGTAAGGATGAAATATACACTGTACACTTTATTGTGCAAACAAAATATTTTTATTTATAATTTAGGCCTAGGACAGAAACAGGTTTTTTAGGCCTTTCATGGTTAAATCATGTAAAATAGTAAATAGATTGTGTCAACAAAAATATATTATAATACCATATATAAAAGATATTGTACAAAAACACACACTATATATAAAGATTTAAGTATGTATGACCCAGTTTAAACTTTCCCAATAAGTACGGGCTACTGTGTGGCAGAGGATGTCTGCTGCAGATATGTAAAGGCTGCGGCCCACATGGCGCATGGCGCAGATGCAATGGTCCCGGCCCCATTGATGTGCGCAATACGCCATGTGAGCAGTGGCCATCACATACCTGCAGCTGAGACCATGTCTGCCGCACAGTACCCCATACTATTGGTAAAGACAAAAGGGCAATAAATGGAGTTTGCTATCCAGATTGAGGAGAATCCTGTTCTCCCTCTGGTAATGCAGGTACAGGTAGCAGCATATAAAAAAACAAAAAACACACTCTGGTAACTTCTGGAACAGGCACTTACAACAGTAGGGATAAGGTACTGTGTGGCAGAGGATGTCTGCTGCAGATATGTAAAGGCTGCGGCCCACATGGCGCATGGCGCAGATGCAATGGCCCCCGCCCCATTGATGTGCGCCATACACCATGTGAGCAGTGGCCATCACATACCTGCAGCTGAGACCATGTCTTCGGCACAGTACCCCATACTATTGGCAAAGAAAAAAGGGCAATAAATGGAGTTTGCTATCCAGATTGAGGAGAATCCTGTTCTCCCTCTGGTAATGCAGGTACAGGTAGCAGCATATAAATAAACAAAAATACACACTGTGGCCCTTGTGTGGCAGAGGATGTCTGCTGCAGATATGTAAAGGCTGCGGCCCACATGGCGCATGGCGCAGATGCAATGGTCCCGGCCCCATTGATGTGCGCCATACGCCATGTGAGCAGTGGCCATCACATACCTGCAGCTGAGACCATGTCGATGGTAATAAAGTAGCCTATTTTTTAAGACAGATCCTCAAAAACAGGACACTCTGGATCTTCTATCAGTAAAGAACTGTAGAATTGACGGTACTTGGGGGGTTGAGAAGGCTGTGTAGGTGTTGACTGGGTATGTGTTGGAATTGTGCTCGACTGGCCTGCTACGGTGGCAGGCGGAGTAGGCACTGGTGATTCTAATGACAGTGGTGTGTCTGGTGCACTACCAATGCCAACTATTTTAGTGCCACTGTTGAGATACCCTAAACTGCCATTATACACCAACTCCATGCATAACTTTTCAAAAGTAAGTTGCTGGTCAGGAGCCATGTTGCGAACACACTCTGCCACATAAGTGAAGTAGTTGTCATGTTTGTCCGGGTTTCTTTGCAGGACTTGATGTGCCCGCATCATAAATTCTTCATGTGCCGCTGCTTCTCCTTTTTTTCCTTTGCCACGCATTTTTTTGGCACGGGGGAGTGGTGGAGTGGGTTCCAGGGTGGGTGGCGGAGTGCGTGCCGGAGTAGGAACTTCGTTAGATGTGCATGCATTCTCAGATAGGACAGATAGGTCTGGGGTTGCAGGTGGGTAGTCACCAAGCTGTAAAAAAATTGAACATGTTTACTAATCAATTCTATTTACTTCTAATTTCAGTTCCCTACCAGCGTGAATGAATGGAAAGTCATCGCAGAGGAGTTTGAACAGCGATGGAACTTCCCAAATTGCGGTGGAGCCATTGATGGCAAACATGTCCGCATAGCCCAGCCTATCAATAGTGGTTCCTACTATTTTAATTACAAGGGCTATTTTAGCATTGTACTAATGGCTGTGGTGAATGCCAACTATGAGTTTATCTTCCTGGATGTAGGAAGGAATGGCCGTGCATCGGATGGTGGCACTTTCAAGGACACAAAGTTCTACGAAAGGCTCATAGCGAACACCCTTCACTTGCCGTCTGTCCAGGAAACTAAACAGGGGCTTAACTTTGTTTTTGTGGCTGACGAGGCTTTTGGCCTGCACGAGCATGTCATGAAGCCATATGCGCAAAGGGGCCTGAACCATGACAAAAGGATCTTTAACTACAGGCTATCCAGGGCACGGCGTGTTGTGGAAAATGCTTTTGGCATCCTGGCAAGCCGGTTTCGCATTTTTCACACTGCCATTAACCTGAGGGTGGACAAAATTGACTGGGTTGTCACGGCGTGCTGTGTCCTGCACAATTTGCTCCGCAGAAAAGCCACACAGCAAAGGGCTACAGGCACAGCACTCCAAGAAGACCAAGAACTGCCAGAGGAGGTAGTGCAGATATCCTCCTTGCAAACCCCAACACAACGCTACACAGGGAGTGCACGAGCCAAACAGGTGAGGGAAGAGTACATGGCCTACTTTAATGGGGAGGGCGCTGTGGATTGGCAGGAGGAATCAATTAGATAGCCAAAAAAATAGACTCACCGATGCAGACTGCGAATTCTCCTCCTCCTCCTGCGCCGCGACTTCTTGGTTTTCATGTTCGACCATAAGGACTACTCCTGTCCTCATCGACTCCTGGCTGAGGGTGAATGTCAACCGGTCATAGTACCAGAGCGATGTTTGATACATCTCGTCGACTCCAGCACCAGACTTCTTTGCAGCCTCCATCTTCTTGTGTTCCTTTAAGAACACCGTGCGCATATTCTGGATGCGTTTCCTCACCCATTCAACATTGGCCTCTGGATGAAATGGAAGACTGTAGCGTGCCAACTCCTCCAAGGCTTGGTTTCTTTTCATTTTGTTTGAATACTCCTTGGATTTTGTTCGCCACAGGCATTCGTGTGTACGATATTTTTCAATAAACCCTTCCAAAAACTCTTGTTCCTTTGCGTTGGACATTGGGACTGTAAAAAGATAAAACCATTTTAGTTGTTATAGTTATACCCATGTTTTGTTTCATATTTAAATTTTTATAGTTATAGTTACCAGTTTACCTAGTTCTTATGTTTTAAGTATTTAAAATGTAAATAAACTTTTATGAAAACCACTATACATTTTATTGTGCAGATTGCTATTCACACACACAGGTGAATGGGGCCTAGCAGAGAGGAGTGCATGGAATACTGCAATGGTGGACAATGGTTTATGTATATATATCTATATATACACAAACACACACACACAGGTGAATGGGGCCTAGCAGAGAGGAGTGCTTGGAATACTGCAATGGTGGACAATGGTTTATGTATATATATCTATATATACACAAACACACACACACAGGTGAATGGGGCCTAGCAGAGAGGAGTGCTTGGAATACTGCAATGGTGGACAATGGTTTATGTATATATATCTATATATACACAAACACACACACACAGGTGAATGGGGCCTAGCAGAGAGGAGTGCATGGAATACTGCAATGGTGGACAATGGTTTATGTATATATATCTATATATACACAAACACACACACACACACAGGTGAATGGGGCCTAGCAGAGAGGAGTGCATGGAATACTGCAATGGTGGACAATGGTTTATGTATATATATCTATATATACACAAACACACACACACAGGTGAATGGGGCCTAGCAGAGAGGAGTGCTTGGAATACTGCAATGGTGGACAATGGTTTATGTATATATATCTATATATACACAAACACACACACACAGGTGAATGGGGCCTAGCAGAGAGGAGTGCTTGGAATACTGCAATGGTGGACAATGGTTTATGTATATATATCTATATATACACAAACACACACACACAGGTGAATGGGGCCTAGCAGAGAGGAGTGCTTGGAATACTGCAATGGTGGACATTGGTTATATGTATACACACAGACATGGGGCCCACCCAAAAAAAACAGTGACATGGTCGGGTGCACGGTTGCCAAACCAGTGCTTTATACACACTATATACATTGGTGGCAACAGTGGGCATGCATAGAAGAGCATTGGGAGTGCAAACATACCAGGTTGTTGTTCTGGGAGATGAGACAAGAAGGAGAGTCCAACTGCTGCGCCAGCGCTGTTTGCTATGTGGAAAAACATGGCGCCGGGGGAGTGTTTAGGAAATGCCACTCAAATAGGCTGGATCAAACGACGGACGCACCGACGGACGGACGACGGAGGCGGCAAAAAACACTCACGATCTGCATACGATTGACGGTCGGTCGGCCTGGGATTGACGGATCCTACCTGCAGCACGTAGGACCAAAGATGCGACCAAACGAGCGGCGTGAACGCGCATTTGATCGGAATCGGATCAAATAAATGTCAAAAACACACGATAGTACATACAATCTGCATACAACCGGTCGGAATTGGATCTAAATTGACAGAATCGTGCCCTAGTCGTCCTGGTGTGTACCCAGCATTAGTCTGGGTTATTGCTAGTGCTCACGTGAGGACCTGCAGATGTCTTACCTTAGCCTTGTACATGTATCCCAAAAAATTGGTTAATTCATCACTGCAGATCTCATTAGACCCACATACTTGTCCTGAGAGCTGCGGTTGCTATCACTGAGCATGTTGACAGTGATCATGTTGATATTCATCATGTCTACACGGACCCTGTGTGGACACAATAGCACATCGACAATAACATTCCCTGTAATCACTTACCTGGTTCCGATGGCTGCAGCGCTGCTTCTTGGTCCTGGCAGTCATGTGACTGTCACTCTGAGGGAGCGGCCATTTTGTGAGCATTTTAACCATAATACAGATGTAGCCAGCCGCATCTATCCTCCACCATGTCGCAATTTTGACATGCGTGGCGAAATGCGCGCACTCAATGCCGTAAGTGTGCAACGGAGTCGCACCCCTGACTCATTGTAAATACATCAGCCGGCAGAATGGCTCTCCAAGTCGCGGGTGCAACTTTCTGTGCCAAACAGGCACTAGCGGCCGCATTGCAGCCACATTGAGCATGGATACATCTGTACTTACCCCTAACTCTCCCTCTTGTGCCTAAGCTTACCCCACATCCCCTTCAATCTAACCATAACCTCCACCCACAAACTTATACCCCAGAGTCTAAGGGTGGTGTCACACGCTCCGGTGTTTCGCCACCCGGTGTCAGCAAGAGTGTGTGAAACAGCCCAAACCGTTAGGGCGGTTTCACAGGCTCCGGCTGACGCCGGGCGGTGAAACACTGCATGTACACAGTAGTTATTAATGGACAGGATTGTATCCATTCACACGGGACGGCCACAGCTCAGTTGCAGCCGGATGTCACCACTGGACAGGACGGCTGTGGCCATCCCGACCATTGTAAACTTCCATGTACGGCACGGCTTCTTGGCCGTGCTGGGTTTCGCCGCCCAGTGTCTGCCAGAGTCATTTGACCGGGTCCCATCATTTTAGCCCTGCGTGCGACAGCTATGCATCCCACAAGGCATATCCCATTCATATTAACATACCTGACTCCATTAGATAAATGAGTTGTAAATGAATGTGCATGTCGCTAATTTGAGATCTTCCTTGAATAACTTTATTCATTCAGACATTCCCCCGACATCACGGCTAGGAAGCCGCCAGATCACTCTACAGCATTCATGGGTTTAGCACTTTCCTGCAAAGCCTTACTCAGGGCAGATGGGGATTTCAAGCTCAATTACAATTAATTTAATTTAGAAGAGCAAGCATGGGTTTGTGTAGGCCCCATCAGCAGCCATAACTGCAAGCCTCGCTCAGACCCGTTAGTGAGGTATTTCCCAAATGTTTAGCGTGGGAGTTTTCACATATTCAGATGATGCTGGCTCTAATTTTAGAGCTAAGCACCAACAACATGGCTAAGTCTGTCCCTGTGTGTGGGAGACGATGGAGTCAAATAACCATCTGCTCTGAGGCAAGGAACCAGCAGCAGCTCCTGTGTGACATTAATAGTCTGCTGCACAGTGACCTTCTGTGAGATTATTCCCTGGGCCCCGTAGTACTCGCTGGGTCGCGGAACGTTGGCACCCGCAGATCGGAGAGCAGCGTGCCAGGGCTTGCTGTCATTACGTCTCACTGGGGCTGCCTGGATGCCGGAAAACATAGGTACAGTTCCAGTTTGTCCGCGTTAAGTGAGGGGGGTATTTATCAAAGCTTGGAGAGAGATTCATTACCCACCAATTAGATTTTCACAAGCACAGACTGTAAAATGTAAGGCAGAAGCTGATTGGCTAGTACTTTAACTCGTGCAATTTTATCTCTATGAACTGATAAATTATATACACTTTATTATACTGTATACAGTATATGTTTGTTGGGGGATCCAGACTTTGCGTCAATATGGTCAATACATTAAAAAGTTTTCCACAATTTTTCCCATTTTTGGAAGTTTTTCATACGTGCTAAAATATACAAATTGACACAATTTTTTTTTTAAACTTATTTCGATCTGTTCATGCGTTAACCCTTTGTGTGTTCATCTTTTGCTTGGTGTTATGAACTTTTTATCCAAGTTGCAGTTTTGGGGTCAACCTAGATACTGTCACCCTAATTGCTGTCAATCAACTGTTATCCCCATTTGTTGGTATAATTATGCTAGATCTGCTTTTTGGGAGTGCAGAAGGTATTGTACTGTTTATGCACTGGAGGCGGAGTGACTGGAGGCCCTACCCCTTTCCCTGATTGGCCCTTCTTGTAGCACAAGCAAATATATTCATTGATGTCTTCCAGTGGTTCCCAAACCTGGTCCTCCAGAACCCCTAACAGTTCACGTTTTCCAAGTCGCCCAGCCGCTGCACTGTGTATCACCAACTGTCACATTTTAAAAATCCACAGATGACCTGGAAAACGTGATCTGTTGGGGGGTACTGGAGGACCAGGGTTGGGAACCACTGTTTTAACCCATTGATGTTTTCTCGTCAATGGTTTCTTGTCATCAATGATGTAGAACCATTAGCGACCGTGCTGTGATGTCACTGCAGAACACCATTTCTCCATCAAGATTACACTCTAAAGAGATGAGAGAAAACAGAATCTGCCTCAATAAAGAAATACAACGTAACGTATTTGAGCGAATTAGTTCTGTTACAGATATTACATGGTGACTCTGTCAGGCAGAGGCATTGGAAATTGGAGAGCTCAGAAGATTGCGGCCAGTGGAAAATCTCAGCAATGGGGATTTCAGTTGTACCATGGAATGCAGTTCCAAGGAATATTGTGTTACTGTGGGTATGAGATAAGGCGGGAGAAGAGGACAGGAACACGGGCGGAGCAGGGAAATAGATCATGTTTTGGATCCTGATTATAATGGATACTAATAATGTTATTGAGTGTGCACATACAGCTTCACCCACATACCACACTTGTTTTACAATCGCCACGATACTATGGGTGAAGGAAACAGTACAAGAGGGTATCACAGGATAATATATCACATTGCTATATATACTGTTACAAAGTATAAAAAAGGTCAACTTTGATTACATTATTGGGCCCTATATATAGGCAGATATGCATCATTATACTATGGAATACCACTGCACATTATAGCTGCTGCTATGTTCCCAGGGCTGATCGTTACATGGTTCCGTGCAGCAAATGTCAATGACAGATTAGAGCGCAATTAGGCCCCTGCATAATGCATAACCCATAGGTGGACACAGTCTGTGGGTGGGGCATGGCACACCTCCTCACTGGCATGCTGACTACCAAATAAAAACGGGGTCTATTTGCTATTTAAAGTGCCAGCCAATCAGCTCCCAGCGGCTGACATGAGCTGATTGGCTGGTACGTTATCTCCATCCGAGTCTTAAATAGATCCTTTAATGTCCATGAAACTAGTTTTTGCATCAGACTAATTGGCAATTGTTCTGTTCACTCTGTGGCTGTTTGAATTTCCATTGCAATTAAGTAACATATCTGACATGCCTTCCTGTTGCACGCCTGGTGCTGTAGTCTTATGCAATGTCTTTATTTAGTACATAGCATAGAGATGCACCTGCTTCGGCGTCAGATTATCCCGGGAAACCACTTCCAATTGTTGGCAACTGCAATTAAGTAGATCGGGTTGCCATGACAGCCATTTTATAAACTGCAAACATATAAAATAAGTGAGGCGTAGCCGGATTGCTGAGATCAGATGCATGGAGGCTGTTTGCAACTGTTCATTTACAAACTGCATCGGAACTGATTACAATGACACATGTGTAGCACCATCATATATGGAGCTAGTCCTGTGGCGTATATAATGCCCTGATTGGGTACAGGTTGATCTAGCCATGGAGATGCTGATTGGCTACAAGTTGATCATGCCTTGTAAATGTTATTTTACTCAAATTGGTACAGTATGTTAATAATTCAGCTCTCATCGGGTATGCAGAGGGTAATACAACTGCGAATAACTTGCCACGTTACTCAGCTTAAACACTTTTGTTGGTAAGCTGCTCAATCAGAGGTGTGTCATTCAGGTTCCAAAAGGGAGGGGTGAATCTGGTTAGGAAAAAAAAACATTTTGTATCCCAATTGCACACTGAATGAGAAAATAACTACATATTAATCAGATAATACAGAGATCTTAGTTGCATATATCTGCAGATATAGGGCTAAGCCCCCAGGCCGTACATCAAGGCCTCTCTGTCACTGGGGGTCCCTAATACTGGGTGTGAGTCTGGGGTGTGGGCCCCCAACATGCCGACACAGGCTGAGTACTCCAGGGCAGCACACAAATGAATATTAGTAAGGGTTAATAAGAAGCACATAAGTGCTATGTAGGGAAGTGAAGGTGGGATTAAAATACAAAATGTATACAATGTGATAGGAAAAATAAGAGTTAATAAAGTGTTAGGGTGTGCTAACCTGGAGCAGACCAGCCCTACCAACACAGGGGGCACCACATTCCCAAACCCATCCCATAAGCAATAACATATATGTCTGGGCTTAATAGCCCAGTGTAAGGCCACATGATAATGGCTTATAACGTCTGAGAGCCAGCTTACCTGGAGATACCCCTGGCTTCTCCAATGGCACTCAGGAGTCAGCAATCCCTCCTAATGCTGACCCATCTATGCCTCTCAACTGCACAACACTTTTGTTGGTAAGCTGCTCAATCAGAGGTGTGTCATTCAGGTGCCAAAAGGGAGGGGTAAATCTGGTTAGGAAAAAAAAAACAGTTTGTATCCCAATTGCACACTGAATGACAGAGAGGCCTTGACGTACGGCCTGGGGGCTTAGCCCTATATCTGCAGATATATGCAACCAAGATCTCTGTATTATCTGATTAATATGTAGTTATTTTCTCATTCAGTGTGCAATTGGGATACAAACTGTTTTTTTTTCCTAACCAGATTTACCCCTCCCTTTTGGCACCTGAATGACACACCTCTGATTGAGCAGCTTACCAACAAAAGTGTTGTGCAGTTGAGAGGCATAGATGGGTCAGCATTAGGAGGGATTGCTGACTCCTGAGTGCCATTGGAGAAGCCAGGGGTATCTCCAGGTAAGCTGGCTCTCAGACGTTATAAGCCATTATCATGTGGCCTTACACTGGGCTGTTAAGCCCAGACATATATGTTATTGCTTATGGGATGGGTTTGGGAATGTGGTGCCCCCTGTGTTGGTAGGGCTGGTCTGCTCCAGGTTAGCACACCCTAACACTTTATTAACTCTTATTTTTCCTATCACATTGTATATATTTTGTATTTTAATCCCACCTTCACTTCCCTACATAGCACTTATGTGCTTCTTATTAACCCTTACTAATTTTCATTTGTGTGCTGCCCTGGAGTACTCAGCCTGTGTCGGCATGTTGGGGGCCCACACCCCAGACTCACACCCAGTATTAGGGACCCCCAGTGACAGAGAGGCCTTGCCTGGGGGCTTAGCCCTATATCTGCAGATATATGCAACCAAGATCTCTGTATTATCTGATTAATATGTAGTTATTTTCTCATTCAGTGTGCAATTGGGATACAAACTGTTTTTTTTTCTTACTCAGCTTAAACCTTTTGACGTCAGTTTTGTTGTTCGGGCCAATGGCCAATTTAAATTTGTCAGTATAATAGGCAAAACTAGTGCTTGTGACTTGTTCCCATCATAAAATATGAGGACTAACAGAAGTCCTGTCCCTCACCACATAACTGAACATAATGCTGGCCACACATCAGACCAACTGTCCTCCAACCATCCCTCTAGTTGGTTGGATGGAACAGAAACCTGGTACTGGGTAGGAGCAAATGTAATTTGTAATTAAGTCATTTGTTTCCCAAACCGGAAAATGGACAACAACTGTCACTCAGACAATGTACTGTAGTTGGACCTATTTGATTTAAACAATTTCACTGAATGTTTTTGTCCATTCTCCTGTTTTTGAGCAAATTGCTTATTGGCATTTGCCCCCATACCAGATTTTTAGTCCAACCAACGAACTAGTTGGATGGTTGGAGGAAAGTTGGTCTGGTGTGTGGCCAGCATTAGGATGACTACACACATCAGACCAACTTTTCACCTGCTCAGAGGTGGTGAAGTGAGATTTGCTGTAAACCTACAAAATAATTGTTGCCAAATATTTATTGTGGACAACTGAATAGTTAGGATAAAAGCCCTGTGTTTTTTTTTTTTTTTACCGTGAAAATGTGTTATCATGGTTAATTGAATTCCCCCCTGTGATGTAATGGCGCAGTGTATTTAGGATTGGTTTGCGCTGTTGTGCGCTCCTACCAAGCCAATTATATTCTAGCTAACATTTATCTAGTACGTCCATGGGGGCCGATTTATACCCTTTCGTACAGGTCCAAATTTGGCCCCATTTTCAAAGGTGGGGGAAGGGACAGGGGCGGGCAGAGGGTAGCTGCATGAAAATGCTGGGTGTTCCCCTGGGAAGGCAGACGGGTCGATGCATGCTAGCGAGGGAATGTGGGGGGGGGTGTTTGGCGGGAGGTCGACGGGGCGGTGGCTGGCGCTGACCTGTTCACTCGCTAAGCTGTGAGTATATGCAGCAATTGGCCCATAACGTGTTCAGCAATGGGACTGCCCCCTTTCTCTTTGGACGCTCAGCCCCCTTTCTCTCTGAGTGCACCATTAGTGGGCATCATGTTAACCTGCCATATCCAATCAGGCAGTGTAAACGATAGCTGATAATGTTCCGGTTTGTGTGACTCCTCAGAATGCATCCTGGCTTCCATGTTCTGTCTGCTGTGTTCCTGGCCTGCTTTAAACAGCTTCATCATTGCGGATTTCCTCGGGGCCCTGGTTTGAGTGCACTGAGCACTGAGCTGTCAGTTACTAACATACTGTACTGTGTTACTACTGCGGCAGCTCTGCCTCCATTATTAATGAAGTCACACGTTCATGGCTTCTCAAGTTGTGCTGGCAGAGCAAAAAAGGCATCAATGACGTTTCTCGAAAGATGATTTAATAAGCATATTTTCTACGGCCTGACGCACCATCTGTAGTCCTATCTGCATGCTATCATTGTTGACTAGTAAAATAAAGATACAGTCATCTAAATGTGCTGAGATCATATGACGTGGTAGGTAGTAGGCATCAGAGATTTGGTAAGAAATCTCCAGTGTTTTTTAAAGCGGCAATCATTTATACTGCAAAATCAAACTGGTTTTGCAGTGTATATGATTGCTGCTTTAAAAAAAGCCTGGAGGAGATTTCTTACCAAATCTCTCACTTTCTGAATCTCTCATCCGATTACATTTCACCCCAGGTTTATGTTGTGATGTGACCTAGTACATGACAGCAAGCATCCTGTTTTCATTGAGTGGCATGTAAATAACATGAAGAAGACGTATATATTAATGTGGTGTATATATAGGGTAGATGTGCTGTAACCAATATTAACCATACAGGTGTTACCTGAATGACCTATCATTTTAGTAAAAGTTGTACTTAGGAAATCCATACCTCCCAACTTGTGAAATACAAAAGTCGGGACCTGCGCCTGCGCCCAAAATTTGGGGGCATGGCCTAGCAGTCAGCGTGCCCGGTACCTCGCTGCGCTCGTCACACTATTTTATTCTCCCTCTATAGGTGTCATGGACACAAATACAGGGACAAAGTGCCGGCATTGCAACAGTCGGGATTCCTGCGTCGGTATTTCGACCGGCGGGATTCCGACCGCCGGCATATTGACCGCATCCCCTGCTGTCATATTGAAAAATGCTCTGATGTTCAGTCAAAGTACTTGTGTGTCTCCTGGTTTACATAGTTGAAATTGTGTTTGGTCTTATTAATCTGAGTACAAGGAATTCTTGGGCCGATTCAGACCTGGTCCCGCAGCTCCGAAATCGTCACTGTCCCCGATGGTGCGGGTATGTGCAGGCGCGATTATGCAGGTCTGAATTACTGACATTCAGATTTGGAACCACTTCCCCAGCACTGTCCAGTATCCTGAGCACTGCTCCAAGATATTGGGCCTTATTCTAGTTCACTCTTTCTGACAAAATCCTTCTTAGGTGGACAAAACCATGTGCACTGCAGGGGGGCAGATGTAACATGTGCAGAGAGAATTAGATTTGGGTGAGTTATTTTGTTTCTGTGCAGGGTAAATACTGACTGCTTTATTTTTACACTGCAATATAGATCTCACTTTGAAGTAAAACCCCACCCAAATCTAATTCTCTCTGCACAAGTAACATCTGCCCCACCTGCAGTGCACATGGTTTTGTCTATCTAAGAAGGACCTGTGCTATTAGTTTTCCTAATCTTGCTGGAGGGCTGGGTGCAGGTAGCATGGAGCACTTCTGCGCCATGGGGCATTTACTCAAAGATATGTCATGCTATTTGCATTACCCAGAATTGCTTTACCCAGAATTCCATCCCAGCTGGAGATTGAAGTTACAAAACATTGCTTATGTCATGCATTCCTTGGCCGTCATGTTCTGCGAGCTCTTCCTGATTGCGGCTACTACATGCTGCACCATGGCCGTTCCGTGGCGTGACTCTGTTAATGCTGGTATTGCGCTACGCATTTCTGTCATATAAAATAGGGTAACCACGCGTCTCCATGGCAGAAGCTCTCACTTGTGTAAACAGCGATATAGATTTTCTTGTGTCATTATTTATGCTCCTTAGTAGTTATAATGAATGAAAATAATCCATAAGTAAGGGGGGGTACACACCAGAACGATTAGGGCTCAATTCCATCAATCTGGATCCAATTCCGACCAATTGGATGCAGATTGTGTGTAGATTGGGCATGTTTAGGTCCAATTCCGATCCGATTCCAATCCGATGCGCGTCCCCGCTGTCGTTTGGTCGTTTTACAGATCCTACCTGCTGCAGTGAGGATCTGTAAAAGATCCATTCAACTGGATACAGACTCAATATACAAAAACAAGTTGTGGGATATGGCCTTTCAATGGCGCAATGCTGCCTCTAGTGCGTACTCGTCCCTAGTTATCACCAAATAACCAAAACAATAATACAGAAATATACAAATAGGATTTTCCAAACTGTATGAGGCGCAAAAAACTGTCCAGATGTTATCCCAACAGTCAAATTTCCATCCAATCTTCCTAACCGTTATACAGTGGGTCTCGGAGCGTATCAGGAAAAAGAAGAAAGAAGACCACCGATTAGATGTAAACTAGATCAGAAGACTTTTACTAATGAAGTCAAGAGAGTTGAAGAGCACAAGTGGGCGTACCCAACTCACAGTAGGGATAGCACTGTATGTGCACGTAGCGGGTACTTGTTCCGTTATTTGCGAATCTTCTATATTCTCCCTCTCGGCTCTCAGTGTTGTATGCACCATAAAAGAAATTTGAACAAAAATGTGTGACTCTGAATAGATCAATACTATATATATTATTGTGACAGGAGAAGAGCTTTCTAGGCGCACCTCACTCACTTATAACAGGAGGGAGGCACACATATAAAGGTTTCTTTTCCAGTGTTAGTGCATCAGGTATATACACAAGTGAAGTGAGGAATAGTAGGCGTACCCTACTCACGGTAAAAGTAGGATGGTCTAAGCCCGTAACAGGTTCTTTGTCTTTCTATTCAGAAAGAATTTCGTGACTTGTTCCACAAGTTGTGAATCTTCTATGTTTCCCCTCTTTGCTCCCGGTTTTTTGTGTACCGTAGAGACAAAAATTAAACAACAGTGTGTGACTCCAGATAAATCAATACTGTGTGTGTGTGTTTTATAACGGGAAATAGACTTTGTAGGCGCACCTCACTCACTTATAACAAGAGGGAGGCACACATATAAAGGTTTCTTTCTCGATATAGTTGCATCAGGTGTGTGCACAAGTGAATTCAAGAATGGTAGGCGTACCCTACTCACGGTTAAGGTAAGATGGTATAGGCCCGTAGCAGGTTCTTTGCCTTCCTCTTTCAGAAATTCGTGACAATTATAATTATCTCCGTCCCATGCGTGTGGGTATTAAAAAGACAAAAAAAGGTGCAATGTGTAGTCTCGTCATTAAATTTCTATATCTCAATAGATAATTTATGAGATTGTGAGATATTTCTAATACCAATGATTATGGTGAAATACTGTGTATATCCGTACCAAAACTCACACAGAAAGGTGTTCTCAGATTGTGCATAAAGGTATCTTTTGGTGCTCTCAGTTTGTGAGTAGATATCCTCCACCAGATCACAAAGAAGTTTCTATACCCCATGTGAATAGAACATTTTGAGTGTAGATCGTATCGGCGTACCCCGACTTACGATTAGACAGATGTTTGTACTCCCGTAGCGTTTTCTTTATGCCCTGGTTTGTTGGTGTTGTACTGGAGTATTCTCATCCAGACAAATACCCAAAACGTAGAGGGCAAAAAAGAAAAAAAGGACTGTTTCAGAGTTTGTACCCCAGGAGCAGGAATTCTCCCTATTTGGCAGTCTAATGCCCCAATAAATGCTCAGTGTTTTTCCTCCGTAAAAAGACTTTTTTATTTTCCACTTAAAAATCCTTCATCCCCACAATGATAGGATGTTACAAATCCCAACAGATAAGACCCACAGTGGTCATACACAAGATAAAGTTCAAGATAAAATGTCCAAAAAAATACAAAAATATAAAAAAATAAAAAAAAAACTTTTTTAAAAAATTTCAAGTTTTATACATACATCCAGTGTCGGATAGGATAGATGTGATGGCTGCTCACTCTCCACACAGACTGCCGACGCGTTTCGGTGTAGGACACCTTTATCAAGGCATGTCTTGATAAAGGTGTCCTACACCGAAACGCGTCGGCAGTCTGTGTGGAGAGTGAGCAGCCATCACATCTATCCTATCCGACACTGGATGTATGTATAAAACTTGAAATTTTTTAAAAAAGTTTTTTTTTTATTTTTTTATATTTTTGTATTTTTTTGGACATTTTATCTTGAACTTTATCTTGTGTATGACCACTGTGGGTCTTATCTGTTGGGATTTGTAACATCCTATCATTGTGGGGATGAAGGATTTTTAAGTGGAAAATAAAAAAGTCTTTTTACGGAGGAAAAACACTGAGCATTTATTGGGGCATTAGACTGCCAAATAGGGAGAATTCCTGCTCCTGGGGTACAAACTCTGAAACAGTCCTTTTTTTCTTTTTTGCCCTCTACGTTTTGGGTATTTGTCTGGATGAGAATACTCCAGTACAACACCAACAAACCAGGGCATAAAGAAAACGCTACGGGAGTACAAACATCTGTCTAATCGTAAGTCGGGGTACGCCGATACGATCTACACTCAAAATGTTCTATTCACATGGGGTATAGAAACTTCTTTGTGATCTGGTGGAGGATATCTACTCACAAACTGAGAGCACCAAAAGATACCTTTATGCACAATCTGAGAACACCTTTCTGTGTGAGTTTTGGTACGGATATACACAGTATTTCACCATAATCATTGGTATTAGAAATATCTCACAATCTCATAAATTATCTATTGAGATATAGAAATTTAATGACGAGACTACACATTGCACCTTTTTTTGTCTTTTTAATACCCACACGCATGGGACGGAGATAATTATAATTGTCACGAATTTCTGAAAGAGGAAGGCAAAGAACCTGCTACGGGCCTATACCATCTTACCTTAACCGTGAGTAGGGTACGCCTACCATTCTTGAATTCACTTGTGCACACACCTGATGCAACTATATCGAGAAAGAAACCTTTATATGTGTGCCTCCCTCTTGTTATAAGTGAGTGAGGTGCGCCTACAAAGTCTATTTCCCGTTATAAAACACACACACACAGTATTGATTTATCTGGAGTCACACACTGTTGTTTAATTTTTGTCTCTACGGTACACAAAAAACCGGGAGCAAAGAGGGGAAACATAGAAGATTCACAACTTGTGGAACAAGTCACGAAATTCTTTCTGAATAGAAAGACAAAGAACCTGTTACGGGCTTAGACCATCCTACTTTTACCGTGAGTAGGGTACGCCTACTATTCCTCACTTCACTTGTGTATATACCTGGGGCGAAATGTAATAGAGTGCGATTTTTTAGACATGTGCGATTTTTGGTCAAAAACGGCCGAAATCGCACATTTTCCGAAAATCGCACATTTAATAGGTTGAAAATCGCGGTAAAAAATCGCACTTTTTACCGCGAAATCGCACTTTTAGAAGTGCGATTTTTAGTCACATTTCAATTCGCATCCAGATGTTTTCCCATTATAAAGTATACAACTCGCAAATGTAATAGGGTGCGATTTTTGGTCAATGTTACCAAAAATCGCAAAAAAAATAGACCAGGTTCTGACAGGCGAATTTGACAGAACCATGCACAGATCATTGAGATCTGTGCATGGTTCTGTTAATAAAAATGTGTAAAAGTGTTTTTATAAAAAAAAAACGGCGTGGGGTCCCCCCTCCTAAGCATAACCAGCCCCGGGCTCATTGAGCCGGACCTGGTTCCAAAAATACGGGGGGACAAAAAGCATAGGGGTCCCCCGTATTTCTGAAACCAGCCCCGGACTCTTGGACCGGTCCTGGTTCCAAAAATACGGGGGACAAAAAATCTGGGGGTCCCCCGTATTTTGAAACCAGCACCGGGCTCCAACAGCCCGCGGTGTCATGCCACAGCCGGGGGACACTTTTTATACAAGGTCCCCCGGCCAAAACATGAGCACCGTGGCTGGTCAGCCTTGGACGGGGTACCTGGAGGAGTGGGGACCCCCCCAATAAAGGGGTCCCCCCCCCCCAGGCTTCACCCGTCCAGGGCTGAAGCCCGGGGCTGTCACCGGCGTCCGTGGCCAGTGGACGCCGGCCTGATAGGGTTAAATCCATCATACATATCATTACATTGCTTTTTACTGGCGAACTACAAGTGCCAGCAGACCTCCCCCGCATGCTGGGACTTGGAGAACCACAAGTCCCAGCATGCGGGGCATTAATGGGCCCGCTGGGACTTGTAGTCCACCTGTAAAAAGAATGTTTATAAAAAACACACACACAGAGAAGTACAAGTTTATTACACACACACACCTCAATTTTACACCAGCGTTACTTACCATTCCTGGATCCAGCGCTGGTCTGGCTGCTTCTCAGCCGGCTCCCCCCGCACTGACAGGCAGCGGGGAGAAGCGGCTGTCTCCGTCGCTTCTAACAGCCTCTGTAGCGCTGTCCGAGTGCTACAGAGGCTGAGAGCGTGATTGGCTGAGCTACAGTATGCGTCTCCATGGAGACGCATAGCTCAGTCCTGATTGGCTGAGCTATGCGTCTCCATGGAGACGCATACTGTAGCTCAGCCAATCACGCTCTCAGCCTCTGTAGCACTCGGACAGCGCTACAGAGGCTGTTAGAAGCGACGGAGACAGCCGCTTCTCCCCGCTGCCTGTCAGTGCGGGGGGAGCCGGCTGAGAAGCAGCCAGACCAGCGCTGGATCCAGGAATGGTAAGTAACGCTGGTGTAAAATTGAGGTGTGTGTGTGTAATAAACTTGTACTTCTCTGTGTGTGTGTTTTTTATAAACATTCTTTTTACAGGTGGACTACAAGTCCCAGCGGGCCCATTAATGCCCCGCATGCTGGGACTTGTGGTTCTCCAAGTCCCAGCATGCGGGGGAGGTCTGCTGGCACTTGTAGTTCGCCAGTAAAAAGCAATGTAATGATATGTATGATGGATTTAACCCTATCAGGCCGGCGTCCACTGGCCACGGACGCCGGTGACAGCCCCGGGCTTCAGCCCTGGACGGGTGAAGCCTGGGGGGGGGGACCCCTTTATTGGGGGGGTCCCCACTCCTCCAGGTACCCCGTCCAAGGCTGACCAGCCACGGTGCTCATGTTTTGGCCGGGGGACCTTGTATAAAAAGTGTCCCCCGGCTGTGGCATGACACCGCGGGCTGTTGGAGCCCGGTGCTGGTTTCAAAATACGGGGGACCCCCAGATTTTTTGTCCCCCGTATTTTTGGAACCAGGTCCGGCTCAATGAGCCCGGGGCTGGTTATGCTTAGGAGGGGGGACCCCACGCCGTTTTTTTTTAAACTTTTTTTTTTTGGAACAAAATCGCATTTATGAAAATGCGCACATTTTCATGACTGAAAATGCGCACATTTTCATGACTAAAAATCGCGGCAAATCGCATTTTTTGCCGCTAATTCGCATCTCATTACATATGCGAATTCGCGGCAAAAAACGCGATTTTTAAAGGTGCGATTTGGTGCGATTTTTTTTTTAGTCTAAAAATCGCACCCTATTACATTTCGCCCCTGATGCACTAACACTGGAAAAGAAACCTTTATATGTGTGCCTCCCTCCTGTTATAAGTGAGTGAGGTGCGCCTAGAAAGCTCTTCTCCTGTCACAATAATATATATAGTATTGATCTATTCAGAGTCACACATTTTTGTTCAAATTTCTTTTATGGTGCATACAACACTGAGAGCCGAGAGGGAGAATATAGAAGATTCGCAAATAACGGAACAAGTACCCGCTACGTGCACATACAGTGCTATCCCTACTGTGGGTAGGCCCACTTGTGCTCTTCAACTCTCTTGACTTCATTAGTAAAAGTCTTCTGATCTAGTTTACATCTAATCGGTGGTCTTCTTTCTTCTTTTTCCTGATACGCTCCGAGACCCACTGTATAACGGTTAGGAAGATTGGATGGAAATTTGACTGTTGGGATAACATCTGGACAGTTTTTTGCGCCTCATACAGTTTGGAAAATCCTATTTGTATATTTCTGGATACAGACTCAGATCGGATTGGGATCAGATTGGATGCAGATCGTTAGCAGATTGTGTGGCTCCAACAGATCGTGCGAGCATCACACAATCTGCTAACGATCTACTTACAATCAGGATCGTTCTGGTGTGTACCAGGCCTAACCTCGTCTGAGGCAATGCTCTTCTGTGGAGCAGCCAACATGTACTGAGGGACGTTCTCAGAGGGCGATGTTCTCAGAAGCGCTGTGCTTCCTGCAGCCTGGTTGTTTTTTCATGCACATTTTGCATGATACACTAAAGAAAAACACGGTACGTGCCACATGGCACACAGAGGCTCAGTGTATGAGGACTTCTGCATTGTAGTATTGCTCTGTGGGGGATATGGTCACTACGTCAACAAGCATTAGGTCGACATGACTGAAGGTCGACATGCATGAATGTTGACATGGCTTAGGCCGAAAAGGACATTAAGTCGACATGGGGAAGGTCGACAGTAAAAAAAAAAAGGTCGACATGGGGTTTTTACTTGTTTTTTCAAGCCGACATGTGCCGACAGGCGGGTTTTTATGCCCTACCATCCATTAGGGCGTGGTGGGAGAATAATATAGTGTGCCGAGCGTAGCAAGCCACCGAGCCCAAAGCATGGTGAGTGCAGCGAGCCATGCGAGGGGACTCGTGCACTTTTTTAGTGTCAATGTCTACTGCCACTGTTCAATGCAACATTATGGTGCCCATGTTGACTGTGTCGACATTTGGGCAAAAAAAGTGAAAAACCCCATATCGACCTTTATTGATATATAGGTTTTGTCCGATGATAATTTTATATTGAAGTTTTTATTGCTCTATGTTTGTTTGGGGTGATCCATCTATTTTCTTCCATAGACCTACAGAATACTTTCCTGGTGACATCTATGTATATAAAAGGCAAATGACCCCTCACCTCTGAGGTGAAGTACCGCCAGTGACCACTAGAGGCCACTTGACTGACCAAATTGCTCCTTAACTGAAACTAAAGGCATAATGATCTGTTTCGAACTTGCTGGGTTTCAGGGCTTTTAACTAGTCTTACAATAATTTCCCTGGATGCTTTGCTGCTGCCCCCCCCCCCCCCCCCATATACCACCTCTCCCCCATAACCCAGGATCATAATCTACTCCACAGTACTTTATATCTCCCCATTTTATCTCTTTCCAAGCAATTGCTAAATCTCCCCGCACAATGTAGATTGGGTGAATGTAGTGTGGAATGTATGGGGGAAACCTATATATGAGGCACTTTATCTGAGATATTACCGGTACATGTCGGCTGCACACGAACAGTCAGGTATTGAATAAAATTCCATTTACTCGCTGCAAAGAAGACTGAACATTATGAAGTGTTATCCATTTATAAGTAGGAGGTATATGTTGTAGAAGTGACATTCTTCATTTTCTACTCCCACCTAACTTCTCCAGCAGATGCTTACAGATAATGTGGTGTGATAAGAACTGCTACTTGTGTGATAATGTGTTATTATTGTGTGAGTTCTGGAAGGCAAGCGGGGGTATTGTGTCAGTACCACTGGAATCTGAAGATAAAAGTAATGATCTAAGAGGGGGTTATTCAGAATTGATCGCTCGACTGCTCATTTGCAGGTAATCGCCACCCAGCCACAGTGAAATCCTGCCCTGTGCAAGCCGGCAAATCACTCACAAATATATCGCAGGCCTGAGATTAGCTACAAATCCATTCACAACTAAAGACCCCCATACACTATGCGATTTGAGCACCATTTCACCCGATTCAGATGAATTGGGCCATTAAATTGGCCCAATTCGCACATGTAGACATCCCGCACGACCCGATGCGCTGTCCCGTGCACATCGGAGTCGGGAGGTCGGACGGGCTGCACATCAGATTTGATAAATCTGATGTGCAGCCCTGAGCCGTGCTGGGGATGCCGGCTACCAGAGAGCCGGGCGGTGGGAGCAGGGAGGGGCAGGGGAGGAAGCCGCTGCTGTCAGCGCGCCAGCAGGGGGCGGCACAGGGACAAGTGAGCAAGGCAGGAGAAGACACTGCCAGCGGCGGGAGCAGTGGCTTCCTCCCCTGCCCGGCTCCCTACACCCCCCGCGCTCCCTCTGCCCGGCTCTCTGGCCACGGGCATCCCCCCCAGCTGCCATCCCCCGCTCCCTGGTCCCATTGCCGGTGTCCGCCCCCTGCAGCTCCCCAGGAACTGCATGTAATAAATCGCATGTGATTTATCACATGCATAACTTGGCATAACAGTGCCAAATCGTGTGTAGCAAGATTTCATCGCAGGACAGCCTCGCGCATGTGTAATAGGACGCAGTCGATTGATTATTGCAGAATGTCTGTGCTTCACGTATCGACATTTCAAATAATGACATTGTGAAAAATTCTGCATTGGCCCACATTTTAAATGTCGACTTTTGACTTAAAATGGGTGCAGATTAAAAAAATTTAGGCCGACGACACTACCGACACGGCGAGATGTCGGTCATTCACACTTAACGAAATAGCGCACGATAGTCCGCTCAAACTTTTACAGCTGCAGTCAGCTGTAGGCTGCCGGGTCATTGTGTCGTGTGGGTCTTGCGGAGACCACCCCGATGTCGATGGACAGGAGCGTGCGATGGTGCGCACACGTTATGTTATATCTTCTAATGTATATTCATCCAAACAGACCGGTAATTCAGTCCAAATTCCATTAAACTTTATAATAGACCTGGCATTAAATAATTGATGGTACTTGTTTCCTAGCACGGCGCCCATCGCATACCATCGCATGCCTTAATTAGTGGTATGCGATGGTATGAGATGGGACCTAAGAGCCGTACTGTACAATTTTAATATTGATGCGATTTCTAATTGTACAAGCACCCTGATGGGTGATTACTATGTTAAATGCAACCCCATTGTTAACGCCACCCCCACTATCAACGCCAACCCGAAGCGTGGCGAGTGCAGTGAACCCGCGAGGGGCGTCGGTACACGTTCTACGACCTTTTCATGCCCCCACTATCCACGTCGGGGTGGAGTTGACTTTATATAGTGTGGCGAGCACAGCGAGCCACTAAGCCCGAAGCGTGGCGAGCAGACGCGGAATACTAATAGATCGCGATGCGATCAAAACAATGTAATAAGATTAAAATCGTGGGCGCCGTGTTAGGAAACAAGTGCCTAATTGATTATATGTAAAACAGGGACAACTAACAGAAGCTTCTGCGCGTACAATACTGTATCAGTGTACCTTGGAGCTCTCTCCCTATCATGTCTTGTTTACTGAATTGGATTACCATATTTTATTTTAAAATTTAAATATTCATGTTTAAAATGAGTAAATTACCCCAGACAATTGGATTATATGAATTGCACCTAATATGCAATTTTTTTCCCCTTCAATTATTGAAGCAGATGTATTAACCCTTAACAAGAGATAAATACAAGGGTGATGAGAGATAAACGTCCAGCCAATCAGCTCCTTACTGACTTTTTTCAAACACGGCCTGTAAACATGGCAGTTGGCAGGTGATTGGCTGGGCATTTATCTCTCTTTGGCCCTTATTCTGAATCGGACGGTACGGCCCGCGTGCGGCCGTACCGCCGATGTTTTTAGTCTGCACATGCGCAGAGGTCAATCTGCGCATGTGCAGCCCCATTCGCCGCAGACGTATTTCGTCCGCCGCAAAGGGGGCGTATAGGGGCGTGAGGGGCTTCATACCCTCATTTCCCTTTGTATACGCCCCGCGTTTCATGGGCGTTCCCATGCAAACGCGGGGCGTATGCATGCTAATCAGGGTATGACGCCACTGATGGGGGCGGAAAGCTGACGTCGCCGGATGTCAGCTCTCAGCCCCCATACAAGCTATCACACGGACGATTGTCCGTGTGGTCTCAGCTTGCGGGAGCTGCTGTGGCGTGCGGCCCTGCCTTCGATGGTCGACGACCATCGAATGCAGGGGGCAGCTCCCACCATGGTGGAGGCGTACGCCCCACCATTTTTATGCGGATCGCCAGCCGTCCGTGTACGGACGGCCGTGGCGATCCGTCTCGTGGGCGGGGATTGGTTTGTGCGGCCGGAGCACCGTGTGCGGCTCCGGCCGCACCAACCAGAATAAGGGCCTTTATCACCCTTGCATTTATCTCTTAGGCTTAAGCCTTAATACATCTGCCCCATAATTATTTAACATTTGGCACTTTCCCTGGAAAATGGAGACAGATGGCTACAGTACTGTGTGGTTCTGCAAAACCATTTGCCAAAATAGCCTCGAACGGCAACTTTTTGTTGATAATTATAATAAAGTGACCGGGTTCTATTAATGGCAGAAACTCTTGCAATATTGTGGCTGTGATCATCTAATGACTGAAAACATATTTTTTTTGCTAATAAGTATTTCCAGGCAACACAGGCGGGGGGGGGGGGGGGGGGAGGAGCCTTTATCAAAACTTGTGAAGAGATAAATTACCAGCCAATCAGCTCCTGTCATTTTTCAAATGCAGCCTGTAACTTGGCAGGTGGGAGCTGATTGGCTGGTACTTCATCTCTGTGCACTTAGTACATCTCATCCAGTGTATTTTTGAAATGTTCTGTTGTTTTTCTCCGTTAGAACAATTCACGCCTTTCCGTGAAAACATTGTATTTTTCTGCAGTAGGAGGGCGTTGGTGATGTGAGATATATGTGTGTGGGTGAGATAGTGAGCATCACTTAGCTAGGATGAAGAACAGCGAGCGCGGTGTGACTCAGAGGGAGAGGAGGAAAGCTGTCATTGTCACCACACACCTGTGCCACACTGAACGCCGCAACCAGTTATTTTACCAAGGAGTATAGCGATGGAGCTTTTCATGAGGAGAAAACAGCTTATATTAATGGGACCATGCTGTTCTCCATGACACAGTTGTACAATGATAGCTGGCTGAACCCGGGTACACAATAGACAACAATGTGTACCCAGCGACCTCGTTGGTGATGGAACCTGGTGGGATAACGGCAAAATGAGCGATGTTGTGGGGAATCCTTGTGATATCCTCCATCATCATGCATGTACAGACGATGGTGGACATTGCCGCGGACCCGTGGGAATGGGCATCATTAGTGTGTGCACATTACTCGATATGCACGAAAATATCGTTAACGATATTCGTTATCGTTCATAGTTTCTAATTTGTCATCTATTAAAATATATGAACCAAAAATATCTGGGGGCTCATCCATATAAAATGTTCTTAGATGGGGGGGAACGTAAAAGCTGTCACAATTATTTTGCAAGCAGTAAACCCCTTGTCTAATGCTCCCACCTTTGGCTGCTTAGCTTAGGTTGGTTCCTGCACCTGGGACTTCTGTTTCACTGTGACTATGGCGGAGATGTGGGATGGGGTCATTTGGTCTACAGAATTATGGTCGACAGTCATTAGGTCTACACCATTAGTTCGACATGGGAAAAGGTCGACATGGTTCTAGGTGGAAAGGTCATTAGTTCGACAGGTCGTTAGTTCGACAGGTCATTAGTTCGACATTGTCTAGGTCAACAGTCAAAAGGTCGAAATGAAGTTTTTCACTGTTTTTTTAGTCAACATGTGCCGACAGGCGGTATTTAATGCCCTACCATCCACTAGGGCGTGGTGGGAGAATAAAATAGTGTGCCCGATGCACAGCGAGTGATGCAAGGGGATGCGGTGCACTTGAAACTGTGTCCATGTCGACTGTGTTGACATTCAGGTAAAAAAAACTGTGAAAAACCCCATGTCGACCTTTTGACTGTCGACATAGACATTGTCGAACTAATGACCTGTCGAACTAACGACCTGTCAAACTAATGACCTTTTGACCTAGAACCATGTCGACCATTCCCATGTCGACCTTTTCACATGTCGACCTAATTGTGTCGACCTAATGACTGTCGACCATTATGCTGTAGACTAAATGATCCCGACCTATGTTTCCCTGTCCTGGCCACAATAATGCTTTATCCCACAATGCCGCCTGCATGGTGATGCTTGAACAAAGTAGCAAATTCTGCAAGATGTAAAATGAACCTTAACCTGTTTTTTGTTATAAGTGAATTTTAACGAAGGAACCTCGTTATTTCCTCGATGTGTTACAGGAAGCCACAGCACATAAACACATTCTCACATTTCAGGACAAAGATCTCTGTAATGCGACCCGACAAGTAGCTGTATATTATGCCGACAGCATATCTAATCATTTAATCCCCTCCACATTCATTTCTAAATTATACACCTTGATCACGCTGAGACTGAATAAGCCGCTATTGTACTCCATCTGACAACGAAGTGCGGCTGCGAATGTTTCCTCCAGCTCCAGCAGGAGAATTAATGAAATGTGTTTGACCTGCTTCCTAGAGATTGTCTGCAGCGGGATCCTGACATTTATTATTCATAGCAGGTTTCCACGCGCCTCTTAGTTACACTTTAAGGTGTGATACCGACATCGTTGCGTTTTCTTATGGAACGAACATATCGTTTGTTTCACAAGTATAAGGACAGATTTAAACAATGACAGAAATACTTGTTATCCCTTGTTACGAATGGTAAATGATTCTCCAGCCAATCAGCTTCTGCAATTTTTCAAACACATGACCGTTAGGAGCTGATTGGTTGGAGCACCGGTTATCATTGGTAACAATTGATATCAAGAATATCACTCGTTAAATCTGATGTGGGACATTGCGACCCGTGGGAGGGACAGCGGGACAGTCTCCAATTAGCGGGACTGTGCTACTGTAATCTGGGTGGTTGGGAGGTAGGCTATTTGTCATATCTTATCTAATGCCGCTTTTACACCAGCCCTGCAAACCCAGGTTTCTGCACAGGAACATGCAAAATTGCAGGTTTGCATGAGGTGTAAATGGTATGACAATGTTCCGGCAAGTGTTTAGGGTTGAACACCGCCGCAAAAACCAGGGTCAGCGGCGGGTCAGCGGGGACTTCTACCCATGTCCTAACCTGGGTAGAACATGGCTAGGACCTGGGTAGAGGGCGGTGTAAGTGGGTACGCCGGGTCATCCGACCCAGCTCCCATTTACATGATTGGGAGACGTCCAACCTGTGGACCGCAGCGTCCGCAGGTTGGGCGGGGGGGGGGCACACACAGCCTCCGCTGCTGTCTGCTACGCTCTGCAGACAGCAGCAGCGGAGGAGGTGAATGGATGCCTGTGTACGGCATCCATTCACCTCCCGGACGACGGCTGGGGGGGGGGGGGGGGCTGGGGGCAGCCCAGCAGATTACCTTAGTGCTGGGCTTGCCCCCAGCGCAGCGGTCCGACTGGTAGATTTATTAAACGTCGATCAGGGGAATCTGCGCTATCCCCGTGCGTTATAGCAGGGGATAGCGCTTCCCCTGATCTATCACACCCGCCGAGCGTTTACTCTAACGCCGGCGGTGTGGGGCAGGAGGCATAGCGCAGGGGCGATGTTTTGCACTGCGCCCCTGCCTCCTGCCAGATTTATGAACGGTCAGCATCGCTGACCGTTCCGCCGCCTGCAGCTGTCGACTTCGCCAGCTGCAGACGGCGATGCCTATACCTAACAACAGGGACAGCGCTGTCCCTGCTGCTGGGGCTGAGCTGCGCTGGGATCTCGCGAGACTAGCGAGATCCCGCGCATGCGCAGTCAGCCGGCCGGGGGGGAAGGAGACGGCGCATCAGTATTAACTGATGCGCTGTCTCCAGGAGGGACATCGCCGGAGGGGGGAGTTAGCGCTCCCCCACTCCGGCGGCAAGATCTTAATAGATCTTGTCGGTGTCCCCTCCTGCTTCGCCTCGCTAATGAGGCGAAGCAGGAACTGTTATAGCGGCGCGATAGGCGCCGCTATAATAAATCTACCCCCGAGTCCCGGTGGACAGTGTAAAAGGGAGCAAACACCGGTTGGCAACCGGCTTGAAGCGGGGATCAAAAACCCGGGTGCGACCCAGCATTTTTGGTGTAAAAGGGGTATAATTATACTCTCATCCAGGAGAGGATAAGGCAATCGGGACAGCACAAAGAACAGGGGGCAGATGTATCATAGCAGCGCTTATCGCGCCGCTATGATACTTCCTGCTTCGCCTCAATAGCGAGGCGAAGCAGGAAGGGACATCGACAAGATGTATTAACATCTTGTCTGCCGAAGCGGGGGAGCGTTAACTCCCCCCTTCGGCGATGTCTCTTTCTGAAGATAGCGCATCAGTTAATACTGATGCGCTATCTCCTGTCCCCCGGCCGGCAGCACTGGGCATGCGCGGGATCTCGCTGTTCACGCGAGATCCCCAGCGCAGCCCAGACCTAACAGCAGGGACAGCGCTGTCCCTGCTGTTTAGATAGGGCTTTGCCAGCCTAATGGTGGCGAAGCCAAAGCAGGCTTCGTGCGGAACGGTCAGCGATGCTGACCGTTCATACATTCGGCCTGCTATCATTTTGATAGCAGCGCCAATATGGACAGGGGCGCATTACCGCATCCCGGCCGCTTCATACATGGGGGAGAAGCGGTATCAGTGCACATAACGTGCGCTGATACCCCTTCTCCCCCATAACGACCGTTCATACATCTGCCCCAGAGTGAGCAAGTGGCCATAACTGTCTGCATGTCTCATGATGTCCTAATACGGTCCGTCCATAACAATATGTTAGACCTTTATTTGTGCACAATGCTTTGACCTGAACTCAAATCCGGAGTAGAGCTGTGATTTCTGCTATTCATGTACTGAAGACCCAAGCTGTCCCTCAGTCTGCCATACATTGCCCTGAGGCAGGCCCTCAGTCTGTCATACATGGCCCTGAGGTAGGCCCTCAGTCTGTCATACATGGCCCTGAGGCAGGCCCTCAGTCTGTCATACATGGCCCTGAGGTAGGCCCTCAGTCTGTCATACATGGCCCTGAGGCAGGCCCTCAGTCTGTCATACATGGCCCTGAGGTAGGCCCTCAGTCTGTCATACATGGCCCTGAGGCAGGCCCTCAGTCTGTCATACATGACGTGTCCCTGAACCCTTTCCCTCATTGTGACACAGTCCATACTTGCCTACTTTTTAAAACTAGTTTCAAGGAGATTATGGTTGGTAATAGAATTTTACAAAGCGCCCCATTGTGTCATGCTCCACCCAAAGGGCGTGTCTAATTCCATATATGGAGAGATTGTGAAAAGAGATTGTGAGCGTGGCACCTAGAAGCGTGGGTGTGTACTGCTACATCTGAGGGGAATCTTTTAGAATGACTTATATCCAAATGTAGATGAGCCCCAAAGCAGTTAGTAAGAGATAATATACTTGGTAAAGTGCTGGGAAATGGTGCTGATGGTTCAATGTAAATGTATCTGTCTCTCATTTCCCCCCCCAAAATGTAACAGTGTAATGAGGGCTAGGTGACATGAGGGAGATTGCTAGACTAATGAGGGAGAGAGGGAGATTGCTGCTATTTCAGGGAGTCTCCTGCAGAATGCATGAGGGTAGGCAACTGTGACACAGTCTTCTGTAGCCCTGTCCTCACCAACAAATCACACTAGAGGACGGGTCACTGCCTCCAAGCTCATCTCCTGCCATTGTGTGACCATTGTGGTGATGTCTTTGGCTAAGTAACATGCTAAAGATTTTTAACATCATGTCACATTTTTCATATGTACCGATCGTGTTTTGCATGTGTCCTATAAACCTTTCTCTTCCTGCTCCGCAGTATCCCAGCACAAGGCTGTGCAGAGCCACCTGGAGAAGCCGGCAGGAAATGCAATCCTCTGCAACAACTGCAGCACTGCCTGCAAAGGAGAGGTCCTGAGGGTGCAGGACAAGTATTTCCATATCAAATGCTTCACGTGTAAAGGTAGGAGCGCCATTGTTTTACCTCTCTTATACTTATTAGGATAACTGGGCATCAGATTTACACTGCCAAGATATACTTGGTATCCAGCTGATAGACCACGTCTACTGTAGGTCGACACCCTGTGGTCAACATACATATGGTCAACACTGGAAAAGGGTGTACACAATGGAGCGAGTTTTGTGACGGACGGAAGTATAAACAAGGTCACTAGCGATATTGCTAGGTTTGATCTGCAAATAGTGGCCCTTATTCATATCTGATCGCAGTACAAATTTGTTCTCAAAATGGGCAAAACCATGTGCACTGCAGGTGGGGCAGATGTAACATGTGCAGAGAGAGTTAAATTTGGGTGGGGTGTGTTGAAGAAAACTTAATTGCAGTGTAAAAATAATGCAGCCAGTATTTACCCTGCACAGAAACACAATAACTCACACAAATCTAACTCTCTCTGCACATGTTACATCTGCCCCACCTGCAGTGCACATGGTTTTGCCCATTTTGAGAACAAATTTGTACTGCGATCTGAATAAGAGCCATTATCTGACTATGGCCCTTATTCAGAACTGATCGCAGTACCAATTTCTTCTCAAAATGGGCAAAACCTCGTGCACTGCAGGTGGGGCAGATGTAACATGTGCAGAGAGAATTAAATTTGGGTGGGGTGTGTTGAAACTGAAATCTAAATTGCAGTGTAAAAATAATTCAGCTAGCATTTACCCTGCACAGAAACAAAATAACTCACACAAATCTAACTCTCTATATAAATGTTACATCTGCCCCACCTGCAGTGCACATGGTTTTGCCCATTTTGAGAACAAATTTGTACTGCAATCAGATCTGAATAAGGGCCTATACCCACCGCCTCCCAGTCTAGCAATTTTGTTTGCCATTAGTAGGATAAAATTAGCAGATACTTAACAAAATCTTACGCTATATATATATATATATATATATATATATATATATATATATATATATGAAAACAAATGTTCCTTTTAGGGTACTAATTTACCCTCTGCCGGAAATAACGCAAACCCGCAGTTGTGCACATCAAAAGGTGGAATTAGAAATGATACCTTTTGTGCAGTGTCTCTGATAAGAGTCATGTTCTTTGGGGAATGTGCTATTCCGTACCGCGTTCCTCTATAACACAGTGGCAGCTGCTTCCTAGAATGCTGCCTGCCTTCTGCAATAGCTGGGTGTGAAATGCGAGAGTCTCCTACACTACTATTAACTACAGTACTTGTCAGGCCTTGTTCTCAGGTTCCAGAGAAGATATATGTGGTTATATATATAGGGAGAGAGTAATGAGGCCTACACACGGGGCAATTTCAGGGCATTTTCTAAAGGTGCCCATACACTTGTCTGATTTGGGCAGATTTTGCCCGTAGGTCCGCAGGTGTGTGCCAGCAGTGAAGCACTGCTGGCAAATACCTATGTGCAGCTGCTGGGTCCGGTCGGTGCGGCAGCTGGGAGCTTGTAATGGTGTTTGCTGGGCGGCGAAGCAGGAAGTGCTTCTGAATTTAAAAAAATATATATTTTGAAAAGACTGGCTGGACGCTGATTGGCTGAGAGAAATCAGCCAATTAGAGTCCGGATTGTTTTCAAATTTAGCACCGCTTCCCGTTCCGCCGCTGGCAAATACCGCTACAAGCTCCCAGCCGCCACTGCCTGGACCCGTCTGTAGGCCCCTTAAGACTCTTGGAGTGACTAATAGTTCAGTTCTAAACAGAATATGGCTACGTTGCTGGATCCTATCACAGTAGTAACCGTTAGATACACCACTGCGTATTATCAAACCTCAACAGATTAGACATGTCCTACATTAAATTGGTAAACTGTTTCAATTATTATTTATTTGTATAATTATTTGTTTGTTTGTATTAATACTTGTTGCCATATTAGAGCCTTTCTATTATATTATTATTATTATTGAGTGCATGTAGCGGTACCTCTGTGGCTAATGTCAGATGCACTTAGATTTCTGATATTAGTTTGATAATGACAACTTAAAACATCGGTCATTAAAATGACATGAAGGTCTAAGAATGTAGAGTTGAAATTCAGCACACTGGTAGCTCTAACATGGGTTATATTTGACAGGGAAAACAGGAAACATCTCAGGCTTGAGTCTAAATTCTTGTTTGCCTGTAGGGATCACTTTTACATTCAGTGGTGAAATAGCAATAGGATGAGACATAACAGCTGCTCAGGCTGATCATGTGACCTGCCTACATGTTACCTTTGTGATGTCACTTAGCATTGGTATATAAGTCAGGGAGTGGCCGGTGTTTGCGGACATCACAGGCAGATGCTGCAGTTTATTAGTAGATATAGAGGCACTATTACTAGATGGACCTGGATCACCTCAGTCTGCCACCAATCTGTCTGATCCCCCTCCCAACACCCCCAAACCCTCTCTCTAGTCCTGACAGCCTCTCTGTTCCGGGTACTTGTGTATTATAGCGGCGCCCATCGCATCGCATACCAAAAGGAATGCGATATCGCGCGATGGTGTACAATGTCATACAATTTTAAAATTGTATGACATTGTATATGGCATACAATGCGATGGGATGCGATTAAAAATTGTATAAGCACCCAAATGGGTGCTTACAATGTTAAATGCACCCCCACGCCACCCCCCCACTATAAACGTGAACCCGAAGTGTGGCAAGCCCGCGAGGGGCGGCGGTACGCATCCTACGACCTTTTCATACCCCCACTATCCACGTCGGCGTGGAGTTGAGAATATAAAGTGTGGCGAGCGCAGTGAGCCACCAAGCCCGAAGCGTGACAGGGGCTCGCTGCGCTCGCCACGCTTCGGAATTGGTGGCTCACTGCGCTCGCCACACTTTATATTCTCAACTCCATGCCGACGTAGATAGTGGGGGTATGAAAAGGTCGTAGGACGCGTACCGCCGCCCCTCGCGGGCTCGCTGCGCTCACCACGCTTCGGGTTCGCGTTTATACGTTTATCCTAATGTATCACTAGCGCACCTAATGAGCGCTAGTGACAGCCCGTGGAGTTACGCTCGGCGGGGCTGTCCCCTGCAATCCCACCCAGTGTTTAGCGGCTTCGCCAGCCCAGGGCTAGCATTGTCCTCTCCCCCACTGCGGGGACAACGCTAGCCCTGCTTCTGGCTTGGGCTGCGCTGGAGATCTCGCGGTTTTAGCGAGATCTCGTGCATGCCCATTAATGCCGGCCGGGGGAGAGAGGGAGAGTGCGCATGCACTGGGCGCCGGGGGAGCCGATAAGGAGAGCCGTAAACGCTGAACATAACGGCTCTCCTTATCGGCTGGGGGTGGGGATCATACATCTGCCCATAACGCGTACCCGCTTCTCCACGTTATGCTGGAGAAGCGGGACCCGCTATTTAATAAACGTTATGGACAGATTCATACATCTGCCCCTTTGTATCTTATATTGGTCTATTATACAGCAGTTTGTTTAAAAAGAACAAGTGGTTGTCCTCACTGTATACCAGAAACAATTCATGATCACATCTATTTATATGCATTCCTTGTTCCTATCCTTGTGGCATGGATCATTATCATGCAGGAAAAGCTCATTCTCATATGAGTAATCCACTGTCGTACATGGGGGGGTGGGTATACCAGCATTCACAGGGTGGCATATGGTAGACTGGCACGACTGCGGATTCGCAGCGTTGCAAATCAACCAGAATAACCCCCAGAGTGCGTTGAGCTATCTCGAGCCGCGTGGTACCTGGGACTCGGCATTAAAGCTTCACATACTCTTTCTAAGCCCACCCCTAGACTCCCATTGGCTAGTTTCACAGGAGGTGGGGGGGGGGGGGGAGTGTGTGTGCAAACACACCGGATGGGGGGTGTGGGAGTAGGGATGTCACTCCAATGCCAGTGGAACAGCTCTCACTGAGATGTGTCTGCTGGTCGCTGGTGGTATGACAGGGGTGGATGGGGGGTTAAGATTGCTGTGTTGGCTGGCTAACTGTGAATGGGCAACAGAACACAGAAGCCTGGGGATGGGATGGAAAGCAAGTCTCTGGAATAGAGTCTCTTGAAGAATAAAAGTTCAGAGGGGTCAAGGTGAATGCGTGATGTCACCGGGGGCTGGCGTCCCTGACCCGACCGGTGGTGCACAGCACACTTACCCGATACCCTGTAAACCGTCTGTGTGGGGGTCCCTCGCCGCTCTGTCCTGGAGTCTTCACCGGCGCCCGCACTGCTGGCAGGTACGTCGGCAGTAGTTCCACACTGCTGCACCTTGCGCCGCCGTCACTTCCGGGTTTGGCTGGGGAGCGTCAGCCCGGAGTGACAGGGGGGTGGGAGCTGTGTGACGACACAGGACCAGAAGACCAGGACATCAGGACCAGGGCTACCTACGGGATGAAGATAGGTAAGTATCAGTATGTAAGGGCTTTGGATGTATTAAAGTTTTATTTTAAGTGTGTGTCAGTGTGTTTTATTTTACTATTTTTAATACTGTGGAACTACAAGACCCAGCGGGCCCTTTAATGCCCCGCAGGCTGGGACTTGTGGTTCTCCAAGTCCCAGCTTGCGGGGGGAAGGTTGCTGGGACTCATAGTTCCCCAGTATTAGACAATAGTTTATTCTTTTTTTTACACCAAGATCAGCCCGGTGACCACAGCCCAGGGTCACCGGGGACAGCACCAGGCTTCAGCCTGGTCAGGTAAGTCCTGGAGGGGGGGACCCCTTCATTGGGGGGGTCCCCACTCCCCCAGGGCCCCTGGCCAGGCTGACTGGTCAGTAGGGTGATGTTTTGGCCGCAGGACCTTATATCATAAGTGTCCCCCGGCTGTGACATTACCCTGCTGGCTGGTTTGGCCTGGGGCTGGTTCTTAAAATACGGGGGACCCCTAGTCATTTTGTCCCCCGTATTTTGGGAACCAGCCCCGGACTTGGAGCCTGGGGCTGGTTGTTAAAAATCGGGGAACCCCTATTTGTAGGGTTCCCTGATTTTTTATTACCGGCCCCGGCTCCTTCAGCCTGGTGCTGGTTACAGCTGTGGGGGGGACCCCACGCTGTTTTTTTTTTAAAATTTATTTAATTTTTCTATTTTTTTTTACACCTTACATCTGACTGATCCGTGCAGATGCCTATACTAATTCGTATTAGCGCCCGTATATACGGCCAGCTAATACGAATGGTTACACCATCGGAGGGTTAAAAAGCAGTCGTATCTGACTGCTTTGTACATTCCCCTCCGGAACACGACTTTGCATACGACTGAAACAGTCGCATGCAGCCGTAGGGCAAATACCAATACGAAAAACTAGGTTTTTCATATTGGAAAATTTCCCCCTATATCTCCATCCTCGTTATAGCTCTCAGGCTTAGTAAATAGAGCCCTATAAAGCATTTGCTTGCCTATGTGAGCCCCCCCAGAATCATTGCTGTTTTTCTATTATTCCGTCCTGTAAAGCCTGTTAAACACATCCTACAGAGACCAACAGAGTGCCTGGAGCTTGATGTGCAGAGACAGGTTACTGGATTTCTCCAAAACAGGATCCATCTGTGCGGAACCTGACCAAGCTGATGACCTTTCAGACCCGGCCAGTTGCTCTGTAGTCACACAGTCTCTAACATTCCAATGGAGTAACAAATAACACACAGTCCCTCCAATCTCAGCATGTTTTGCACTATTCCTTATCAGTGACCACGTCCTTTACAACGAGTCTTCTAATTAGTAACTGGGAGAATTGTTTTTTTTAATATTCCCGCCAAAATATGTTTTTTCCTTCATGAATATGAAAACTTCTCATCTCGTTTTTTTTTTTGATAATGATAATATTTTGTTGTCATGCGAACGTCACGTGCCAAACGTTTACCCTGTTGGCATGCGTGCCGTAAGATGACATTCCTATTATTGTAATAAGGGGTACATTTACTAAAGTCAGAGTTTTTAGAAGTAAGAGATGTTGCCCAGAGCAACCAATCAGATTCAAGCTTTTATCCTCACGAAGGTGCTAAATAAATGATAAGTAGAATCTTTTTAGTAAATTTACCCCAAAGTTCAAAATGTGTAGTGTCCAGGGACAGAAGTCATTAGTGGGAAAAGCTCATCTATCCTCCAGCTGTACCTGTTCCATAGGTATACCGGTCTCAGTAGCTGTACTCTACTTAATCAAATATAGGTGTAAAATAGGACCTGTACTTTACTAATGGAATTACATTATATTATGTAGACAGTGCCCAGCCACCATATACAGCAGTATTCACAAGAATTTTGTTTTATTCTGAAACAAGTGCCTAAACGTACATCATCGCAGCCCTGCCCCCTGCTGTGCAATACCCAGATGCATTGTAAAGCAGTGGGCAAGGCTAGGTCCAAGTTGATGCACGGAAAAGCATCAACTTGGACCTTGGACTGCCCACACTCAGCTACATTGGGGATTGTAGGCAATAGAGACCGGCTCTGGGAAACTTGCCCAATTCCAGGCGGCCAGCATTGCCACCCAATTTTTGGCAACCTCCCAACTGTTCCTGTAGAGTAGGCAAGGGAGAAAGAACAAACCTTCTAAAGAGCCTCACATTATAGTTTTCTACAGGGACTGTTTATTGTGTATCAAACCTCTTGGACATGATGACATCATAGTGGGTGTGGGTATGCACTGGTGGGCAAGGTCATGACCCAGAAAATGTTTTTACAAGTAAAATGACATGCAGTGAAATACCATCCAACACCCCGATCATGGGACTGACCGCCAGGGTGTGCAACGACATTGTTCTGTTGCCGCGCAGTGGTGGAACTTGTAGGCTGTGGGCCCAGGTTTTAGGCCCCCCTCCGACCCAAGTTCACAATAATTAATTGCTGGTTTGGGCAGCAGTGGGCCCTTTAGTTGCACACAAAGACCAAATTCCATTTGCACCACATGGACCACAGTTGATTCCTGCTAGAACCAAGAATGATGGTAATAACTACAGCGACTGTTTTCTCTCTTCCGTTTAGTTTGCGGATGTGACCTCGCCAAGGGCGGATTCTTTGTGAGGCAGGGGGATTACATGTGCACAGTGGACTATCAGAAACTGTACGGGACCCGCTGCTTCAGCTGCGATACCTTCATAGAGGGAGAAGTGGTTTCCGCACTGGGCAAGACCTACCACCCACGCTGTTTTGTGTGCGCTGTGTGCAGGTAAGCAGATGGAGTCACAGGCCCACCGCATCTTCTCCATTATTTGGGGTCTAATGTAAAGTGCAGAATTACTTATTTTAGGTTACTATAAATGTTACCACTGTGTTTTGTCTGTACCACGTGCTGGTAAATGAATCCACAGCTGTTATCTTTGGGTTTCTACTATACTGGGGAGTTTTTAAAAAGGTTCCTGTTTAAATGTATTGATTTACTGTGTTCCAGAAACCCGTTCCCCCCTGGCGACCGTGTGACTTTTAATGGCAAGGAGTGCATATGCCAAAAATGTTCCATCTCTCCCACTGTTGGCAACAGTAATTTATCCATCCAGTGTTTGCGAAGTAAGTGCTTCTCTTGTATATAATACAGGGTTGCCGACCCTCCCGGAATTTCCGGGAGTCTCCCGAAAATCGGGTACCCCCTCCCGGCCCCCCGGAAGGGTGGGCAACCCTCCCGGATTCAGGGGGGACCCCCGCTGACCCCCGGATCGCGGCATTAAAATGCCGCAATCCTCGGTTCTCAAAGGAGGGGGCGGAGCTAAAACAATGTCACTCGTAAGCCCCGCCCCCTGAGCGGCTGCTGAAACTCTCCTCTCCGGGCTTCTCCTGGAGAGGAGAATCTTAAAGTCGGCAACCCTGATATAATACACATAATGTCCATATTGGATTCTATAGATGGTGTGAGGACTTTGTTCATGTCAGAATGTGCGGTACTTGGGGACTTCTCCTACTACTACACATTTCCTTTTTTGTAAGTTTTAGGAACTGTACCTTTATAGTAAAGATCATGGGCCAAATGTAAAAGAGTGTGAGAGATTTTGGGAGAGTTTTTTAAGCGGCAATCAATTACTGTACTTGGCAAAATCAACCTGGTTTTGCAGTGTAAATGATTGCCGCTTTAAAATAAATGGGAAAACTCTTCCAAAATCTCACACCCTATAACATTTGACCCCATGGGGCTGATTCTGTATATCCAGCCTTCTCTAATGCAGTCTTTCTGCATTAGGGAAGGGATATCCACAATCAGTGAGACCCTGAGATATATATATTATGTATACAGTCAGGGCAGCCGAGAGGTATGCCGGGCCCCGGTAAAATGTGGAGGGAGTGGCCTAATCGCGGGAGGCTATGCTCCAAAAATGTTTAGAGGTGGAGGCTAATCACGGGAGGCTATGCCCCCCCCCCCCAGCAGCAGCAGCACACACCTTCAGCATGTACTGTGCCGACAGCAGGCAGTAGAGGTGTATGCTGCTGTCCGGGATGGATGAAAAAGGGGGTCGAACCAAGGCCCCTGCCGGGCGCCTCCAGTAAGCCCGGGCCCGGGTAATTAGTAGCCTCTCCCCTCCCCCTCTCGGCTCCCCTGTATACAGTATATGTTTCCTGATGTATACAGATATATGGATGTATACAGTATATGTTTCCTGGTCACAACTCCCAGCTATAAAGTGCACCTAAAATGACGTAAATGCATAACATGAAAACATATGTTTATGGAGGAAAAGGCAGAAAAAGGGTAATTTTACACAATTGCCGAATAAATGTCCTGATCAGAGTGAGATTTCCCTGTGAACAGTAAATTACCTGTGATCTGGCATAAACAGCAGTTTCGTTGCAGCAGAATACAGATCTATATGTCACCCTGTAAATGGTTTTGCTGTAACATTGATATTAGACAGAGCCTTACATTGTAATCTATAAATCACCGCAAAGCATGTTTTATTTATAACATCGCTTCGCTTTAATATTCCGCATATATTTAGATTAATGGCGTTCCGGTAAATGGATACAGCGAACAAATGTTTCTGCGTGCGGAGCACAGTGGATGCTTCACGAGATCTGTAATTAGATCTCACATGGAGGACGTAGCAGCAGCAGTGATACTGACGGCATATACTCACACGGAGAGGGAGAGATGGACCAAGCCCAGCGGCCAATCAACTGGCACAGTGTATGAAAGGACGAGACTGATTGGCTGTTTTGGGATACTTCTCAACTGTATCTCTATCCATTGGTTGACACATCTCCCCCAGAGTGTGATTTGCCCAGGGAAACTTATTAATCGGTTATTACAATACAGAATTATTGGCTCTATCAGTTCAGAAATGTTCAGTAAAGCTGTGACATAAATCATGACATCATAATCAAGGTACAGTGATGGCTCTTCGGTTCTCTGTTGGGCTCATAACGTAATGTGTGTCATCCTTTCCAGACTGCGGTGGATGTGGGTTGGAGATAAAAAATGGGCAGTCGTTGGTGGCACTGGAGAAACACTGGCACTTGGACTGTTTCAAATGCAAAATCTGCGGGGTCCATTTGAAGGCGGAGTATATTAGCAAGTAAGTGGGCAGCTCTGCGACTGTACCGTATCTGCACCCTGGTGCTGAGTTCATGGGTCACCTTGGGGTTTTTGAACCAATATGAGCTTGTTATAAAATAATAACGGAAACGGATTGTACCATGGGCCTTATTCAGACCTGCTAGCTGGGCTATGAGTGTTAGGAGCCCAGCGAGCAGGTTTACGCCGCCCCTATGCTTACTCGGCGTTGGGTTGGCCGTGGGGAGAAGGAGGCCATTGATGATGTCAGCGACCTTCGCTCCCAACGGCCGGGAAATGCCTGCGTTTTCTCGGGCACTCCCAGAAAACGTTGCGTTACCACCCCCAAACTCAGGGGGATGAAATTTTATAGGATGAGAGATTCAGAAAGTGAGGGATTTGGTAAGAAATCGCGAGTTTTTTTTTTTTTTTTTAAAGCGGCAATTATTTACACTGCAAAATCAAACTGGTTTTGCAGTGTAAATGATTGCCGCTTTAAAAAAAAAAAACCTGGAGATTTCTTACTAAATCTCTCACTTTCTGAATCTCTCATCCTATTAAGTTTCCCTCCAACCTCACACCAGTTGCCGTATTTACTAGATTTCACCAGGAATACGAATGTGTTGCGATGGGCGGTGCAATGGAATTTGGAAGTGCTATGTTACAGGAAGACGACAGGGATGGTTTATAAGCCCAAGACCATGTGCAGTGCATTTACAATTGCAGATATTTTTAGAAGACCGAGCATACCAGGGGCAAACGCAGGATTTTCATGGGGGGTTTCCTAACATGTACATAAGTACGTATGTGTGTGTGTGTGTATATATATATATATATATATATATATATATATATTTATATATATATATATATATATATATTATATATACACAGACACACACCATACCTACACATATAGCTTGCGTGCACACACACACACACCATTCATGCACAAATAGCTTACACACACATTAAGCATATATATATATATGTGACAGCCCCGGGCTTCAGCCCTGGACGGGTAAAGCCTGGGGGGGGGGATCCCTTTATTGGGGGGGTCCCCTCTCCTCCAGGTACTCCGTCCAAGGCTGACCAGCCACGGTGCTCATGTTTCGGCCAGGGGACCTTATGTAAAAAGTGTCCCCCGGCTGTGGCATGGCACCGCAGGCTGTTGGAGCCCGGTGCTGGTTTCAAAATACGGGAGACCCCCAAATTTTTTGTCCCCCATATTTTTGGAACCAGGAACGGTCCAAGAGTCCTGGGCTGGTTTCAGAAATACACTTTTTGTCCCCCGTATTTTTGGAACCAGGTCCGGCTCAATGAGCCCGGGGCTGGATATGCTCAGGAGGGGGGACCCCACGCCATTTAAAAAAACAAAACACTTTGCACATTTTTTAACATAGAAACATGCACAGATCTCAATGATCTGTGCAGGGTTCTGGCCAATTCGCCTGTCAGAACCTGGTCTGCATGTGTGGCGATATTTAGACACATTTTTCCCGAATTCGCATCTCATTAAATATGCAAAGTGTATACTTTTCAATGGGAAAACATCTGGATGCGAGTTCCGGCACGAATAAAATTCGCACTTTCAGAATGTGCGATTTTGCGGCAAAAAAACGAGTTTTTTGCCATTTTTCATCTCATTACATCTCATTAAATATGCGAATTTGGGGGAAAAGTGCGATTTAGGCCGTTTTTTGCCTAAAAAAAAAATCGATGCAGAGTAACAAAAAAATCGCAAAAATCCCTTTTTCGCATCTCATAAAATGTCACCCATAGTATGAAATCTCCAGGGTTTTTTTAAAGCGGCAATCCTTTACACTGCAAAACCAGTTTGATTTTTTGCAGTGTAAACAATTGCCGCTTTAAAACACTGGAGATTTCTTTAAAAAAACGCTCACTTTCTGAATCCCTCATCCTATTAAATTTCACCCACAATTCCTATTGACCGGTGTAATATAGAGGGCCATATTCTCTAAGCTTCAAAAGTGATAAAACAGAGAGTGATAAACAGCCAGCAAATCAGCTCCTGTCTGACATTCTTCCAACACAGTCTGTGACATGGCAGGTAGGAGCTGATTGGCTGGCTACAGGGCCGGTGCAAGGCACCGGAGCGCCCCAGGCGAGTCGGGGTGGGGGCGCCCCGGTGCCGAGGGGGGGGGGGGGGAAGGTTGGTACCTGTGTAAAAAAACTTCCGTCCCCGGCGTCCCTGCTGAGTGCTGGTGCGTGCAGGGGTGTCCGTGCCGCCGGGGGAGCCTGCGGCGCTGTTATTGTGTATAAGCTTGTCGCGGCCGGCGGGGTCCCTACAGTGAATAGAAAATAACTAGCGCTTCCCGCGCCGCCGCGCGCATAGCGCTAGTTATTTTCTATTCACTGTAGGGACCCCGCCGGCCGCGACAAGCTTATACACAATAACAGCGCCGCAGGCTCCCCCGGCGGCACGGACACCCCTGCACGCACCAGCACTCAGCAAGGACGCCGGGGACGGAAGTTTTTTTACACAGGTACCACAGTGCTGGGGGTGAGGGGCGAACTGCCGCCCTCCAGGTGCCGGCGCCCTAGGCAAATGCCTAGAGCTGCCTAGTGGTGGCGCCGGCCCTGGCTGGCTACTTATCACTCTCCATCTTATCACTTTTGAAGCTTAGAGAATCTGGCCCATAATGAGCTAACATTACTAGAATATAGATAAAGTAATACCGACCTCTATGTCATCTGATTTGTTCACTCCAGAAATTGTTTTGTCGGAAACGGCTGTGGATCTTCGACGGCCATTTGTGACAATCCGCGGCCCGGGAATTCCGACAGTCGGAATCCCAGATTAAATACCGTCCTTAATATTTTTTGGTTTCCCCCTTGTACGGTGCTGTGGGCACTTTGTGGCACCATATAAATGCTGTAAAATAATAAGAAAGTAAATCTCATGAGCAATGTCAGATCCCTGGATCAGGCTGTAGATTGCAATGTTCTATCGTATTGACTAGTAATGCCTGATGTTTCTTGCAGAGATGGGATTCCTTATTGTGAAATGGATTATCACGCTCAGTTTGGCATAAAGTGCGATCACTGTGAGAAGTTTATCACAGGCAGAGTGCTAGAGGTAAATATAATGTGCTCTCTTTTCAGATGCCCGCTATCCACCGAATTGGGGGGCGGATGCAGGAGGATACATGAGCACGGGGTACGCCCAGTATTTCCATGGGCACTCCCAGCGGGTTTTTTTGTGGGCACGCCCATAAACTTCTGAACAGTCTCCTCTATCCAGTCCATGCCCACGCCCTTCCTGCCCGTCCTGTTGCTCACTCGCCGAAGGCTTTCGCTCCCGGGGTTTCCACATGCACATAATACAGTAGCGCATGCACATACCCACACCATTGGCCAAGTGATCAGGTCTGAATTGCCCCTTAAGGGTTACAAAGGAATGCGACCCACTTTTAATTGTATACCTAACTGGTAATAGGCTTCTTTTTTTTTTTTTTTATTGTTTGATTTTCTGTTTCAAATTTTACTAAAGCTTCTAAATATGAGAAGTGGTGATGTTGCCCATAGCAACCAGATCCTGTCATTTCTCTTTTGCAGCCTAGAAAACGATAGACAGAATCTGATTGGTTGTTGTGGACAACGTCACCTCTTTTTACTTTTAGAACTTTAGTAAATGTACCCGTATGGACCTGACTCATGTTGGGAAGTAAAGCAAAAAAAGCACCCAACTGGGCAAAACTGCAGGTGAGGCCAATGTGAAGTGCAGGGAGATTTAGATTTGGGTGGGTTCTCTTTTTTTTTCTGTGCAGGGTAAATACTGGCTGTTTTTGCATGTAGCCCATAAGGTTGGACAGCTTTATTTTTACACATTGATTTGGATTTCAGTTTGCACACACACACACCCACATTCTAACTCTCACTGCACGTTTCATCTGCCCCACCTCAGGGCCGGATTATAATGGAGGCACAAGGGGTCAGTGCCCCTGGGCCCCCCACTAGCTAGGGGCCCCCTGTGGTTGGCATGTATTTTTCAAAAAAAAAATATATATATTTTTTTTTTTATTTAGCTAAAGGTTTTGTGCATAGGAGTGGGGTAGTGCTGCAGCTTCACCTATCTGCCAATGTGACAATGAGCATCGGGAACCAAGGCACACTGATTGCACAAGTGTGCTGTGCATTACTGGGAGTTGACTAAGTCCCATGACACATTAAACCAGAGGGCAGAGGCTGAGAGGTTTGTACTGAGCTCTAATTGGTGGAGCTCATTACATGCCCATGGAGAACAGCAGCAGCAGCTTAGTTATGGGAGGGTTTTTAATCAAAGGCAGCACTAGGACTGTGAGGTTTCCTACAGAGTAAGGTGCAGAGGGACAAACACAGGCTTTTCATATGGTATGTATTTATGTGTATGTGTGTGTGTGTGTGTGTGTGTGTGTGTGTTTATATATATATATGCAGTTACCCATTGACCAAGTTTATACTGCCTTTACTCTGAGTTTTGACAGTGTAATATTCTCCCATGCAGCGTGCGGCCAGTAATGACAAGTGCAAGGGGGCCCCCCTGGCTAAAGTACCCCAGGCCCCCCGAAGGCTTAATCTGGCACTGCCCCACCTACATAATTATGGATTGAAATACCATTTATTAGTCTAGAGCGATGGTGGGGCATTTTTAAGCGATCTAGTAAAAAATGCCCTGAAATTGCGCCATAGGCCCCATAAATCTGTCTATACATTCTAAATTTGCTACTATATCCGGCAAGTTCCAATATTGTATCTTCTATCTAAGCCAGGGGTCCTCAAACTATTTGCCCAGGGACCCCATCAGACAATAAAAATAATTACAGGGACCCCAGTAAGTTACTGCAGAAGGCCATCACATCACATGTGTAGTCAGCAGACAGCACATACATGGCAGCATAGTGGAGGCACAAAATGAGGGGAGGAGTCTAAAATAACAGACAACTCAACAGATTTTTCAGACTCTTTGAACCACTGACTGAGATTAGAAAAGTCATCAGCCTGATGGTCAGCAACATGGAGTCGCGACCCCATGCTGAGAAGGTCGGGACCCACTTTGGGGTCAGGACCCACAGTTTGAGAACCGCTGATCTAAGCTTCTCCTATGTCCACTCTAAATGGGGCCTGAAAACAGAATCGCTATCATTTCAAATAGCAGCAAATTCATGTTGATAAATCCTAATTGTGCCCCGCAGGCTGGAGAAAAGCACTATCACCCGACTTGTGCGCGATGTGTCCGGTGCAGCCAGATGTTTGCCGAAGGCGAGGAGATGTACCTGCAAGGTGATCATTCTGCCACTTTATCCTAGATTGTCAATGGGAATTAAGTAATACATCACTAAGTTATATTATACATGTTTCCTTCTTACCATTACGGATAGCGGAACATCCTATCACTTACCGAGCACACACCACACCGCAGAACCACTCAGTACTTCCTGGTCCTCATAGGCCCCTCCCCCTTCCAGATAGACTTTCACTGTAGCCTCAGAATGTTAGCTCATGTGTTCCCTTAGTAGCTGAGCTGCAATTGGCCCCCTAAGCCATTCGCAGCCATGTACAGGGGCGGCTCTCCACCAAGCAGGGAGGGGGCTAACCAATCACTGGGCTGCAATCATGTCTGAATCGGCACCATAGACATACAAGTATTCAGGCTAGTGGGTAAATTTACTAACATGTGAGTTTTTGGAAGTGAGAGATGTTGCTCATTTTACTTATCCTTTATCTAGCACCTTCTAGAGCAGGCATGTCCAAAGTCAGGCCCGGGGGCCAAATGCGGCCCGTCCTGTCATTTCAAGCGCCCCACAGCCTCCAGCTGGAAGCGGGCAGAGCATCAGATGTGGGAAGCACAGCACAGGACACTAAAAGGTGGGGCCCCGGTGAGCGCACCTTTACCTTGCTGTCTGCTGCAGTGAGGCAGTGCCGGCCGCCACAGCCAGATGTGTTTGGCGTCCTACCCCTGCTGCTGCAATCTTATATCACCCTACTCCACAATCACAGTGACAGCAGTGTTTGGGGAGGGGGGCAGCAAGGGGGAAGCTTGCTCCTGTAACATGCAGAGCGGAGGAGGGCAGCAGCGGGAGCCCAAGAATCTCCTGTCCTTGCAGTGCCTGCTTTGCCTCTCCTTCCTCTGGCTCACACAAGGGGCTGGGAAACATACAGAGAAGGGAGGGGGGCAGAGTGGGGGACATACAGTGAATGGAGGCAGTGATGGCCAATTAGAGAAGGGGGAGCAGGCTGGGGGACATACAGTGAATGGGGGCAGAGTGGGGTACATAGTGAATGGGGGTCATACAGTGAATGGGGAACATACAGTGAAGGAGGGGCAGGCTGGGGGACATACAGTGAATGGGGGCAGGCTGGGGCAAATACAGTGAAGGGGCAGGCTGGGGGACATATACAGTGAATGGGGGCACGCTGGGGGACATACAGCGAATGGGGGCAGAGTGGGGGACCATTCTGATGTGATTAATGATTCAAAGAATGTCAGGCTGAATGGCAGGCCCCGACACATTTACACTTCACCAAATCTGGCCCTCGTCGCAAAAAGTTTGGACACCCCTGTTCTAGAGAATATAACTAGTATCTGATTGGTTGCTGTGGTTAACACCTCTCACTTCTAAAAACTCACCCTTTAGTAAATGTACTCCTGGTTGTATGAGGACACATCTGTAGGTGAATTAAGCTGAGGTTACAGTCTGTTCCTTGTATAGGTAAGGGATGATCTTTTGCTTAACATATTAACCATTAGCGTGGCTTTTAGGGCCTCATTCAGATCTGCTTGCTGGGCTGTCGACATCATGTGCCCATCTCGAGCGGGCAAGGGAGACGCCTGCATTCGCTGGGGTTCGCCCAGCGTATCCATGGGCACACCCAGTGTTATTGTGAGCACGCCCATTAACGCCAGTGGTTCACCCCGGAACGCCCCCCTGCCCGCCCATCGGAATCGTCCCCTTACCATAAGAAATGTAGTATCTGGAATTATACGGAAATATGAAATACTTTGCTATGAGATAAATTGGAAATGTTTTACGCACTCTGACTGCTGCAGCATTGGTGGTTAGTAAAGTACAGATTTTTATTATTTTTTTTCCCCATAGGGAATTCTATATGGCATCCGATATGCAGGCAAGCCGCCAAGACGGAAGAAAGAAACAAGGTAAATATATATATTACTGTCATTTACTGTATTACACAACTAGCAGAGATGATCCATTATCTATACGCTCATCTCTCTATTGTACAGTATCAGGTGACATGTTGTACACAATCTTTGTAACTTTTACTAAATGTATTGCATGAATGTTGTGGGGTGTTCTGTGCATTCGTTGTGTAATCACCTGGGAGCCAGGCTTATTTTTGATACATACAGCAGGCAATGTAGCGGCCTGTCACTCATGAATTAAGGGGTCATAGGAACAGTCCTGATCGTACTCAACCTGGGACTGGTATTCCCAGAGGGGAGGGTCTGCACAGAGACCAGTTTAGGAAAACCGGCAGGTGAGCAGTTTGACCTGGTTGGTACACCTGTCACACCATAACGCAGGTTCTCAAAGTCGGTCCTTGGGACCCCACACAGTGCATGTGTAGGTGCAGGTCTCCTCACAGAATTGCAAGTGAAATACTTAGCTCCACCTGTGGATCTTTTAAAATGTGTCAGTCAGTAATGAGTACACCTGTCGGGTGACTTGGAAAACGTGAACCGAGTTTGAGAATCAATGTCCTAAGGCAAGAAGAGAAACCTCCTGTGGAGCAAATGGGTTTGTCTGCCATTTGGTTGGAGACGCCTGGCGCAACTTAAACACTTCACCACAGAAAGCTGTTCCCATGCTTAAATTATTTTTCCAGAATTTGGCGTCTTAATCCGCTAGTAGTGTACTAAGGGGGATCTCAAAAGCAAAATCTTTCTGTAATGGTCAAAACCATATGCACTGCAGGTGGGGCAGATGTAACATGTGCAGAGAGAGTTAGATTTGGATGGGGTGTGTTCAAACTGAAATCAAAATTGCAAGTGAATGATTTTGCTTTTGAGATCCTTACTGAATAACCCCTTAAATTCTGTATTTAGTATATATATATTTTTTGTCACATAGCAGATTAAAGCTTGGACTCAGTGACCCACAATAAATTAAGGCTGGGGTTATTCAGTTGTACTCCCTGTTCGTGCATATCTAGATTCCGACTCAGTCGCACATGAGATTAAACAGTGCAGTCTTGTGAAGCTGTTTTGTTGTATCAGGCTGATGACTTTTCTCATCTGAGCCAGTGATTCAAGGAGTCTGAAAGATCTGTTGAATTGTCTGCTATATTAGGCTCCTCCCATCATTTTGTGCCTCCACAATGCTGCCATGTATGTGCTGTCTGCTGACTACACATGTGGTGTGATGACCTTCTGCAGTAACTTGCTGGGGTCCTGTCATTATTTTTATTGTCTGATGGGGTCCCAGAGCAAAATAGTTTGAGGACCCCTGGTCTAGATCATATAGTACACTGAGTCATTCTTCCAATTGCAATGTTGCTGGACCAATAGTAACCAGTATGCAAACAGCCAATCGCAGGTGCTTGCATGTGTTTAGCTAGAGCCTAAGCATATTGACTGCTCAAGAGCAGTTGAGTTCAGGACGTAGAACTGACAAAAGTTACTTTATGTGTGAGGCAGTGGGGGACAGAGGGACATAGATGCCAGTGTTGGAGGCAGTGGGTGATGGAGAGAAGCACACAGTTGCTATATCTGCTGAATGTTGCTGATGTTTAAAGCAGATGGGGGTTCATTAGGGGAAGGCTTTTGTAGATAGGAGGTTGCAGTTGGTGGTAGGAGGAGGCATTTGGTGACGGGGATGTTGGTGACAGGAGGAGCCAGAGGCGATAGGGAGAGGCAGAGGGTGACAGGGGGAGAAGCACTCAGTCCAATCTATGCTTTGGGGATGGTGCATTTTCCCCCGCGCACACTGAGGCCTTTGGACTCTGTTCTCTACACTTTCTTTTCTGCCAGACAAAGAAGGTTGAGTGTCCAAACGCCACTTATATTCAATTCAATCCCTCAAATGTCTTGTATATGATTTGTACTGATGATTTGTACTGATGATTTGTGTGCTGCACAGTGTAATGTTTGGTTACGGAAACTCTGTTACAGGAAACAAGGACGTCTTCAGAGAGTATCATATCAGCGCCGGCTTCCAGTACATCTGGATCCCCTAGCAGAGTCATTTATGTGAGTTTCATTGATCATGCAGGGCATTACTAGTGCCATTCATTGCCATTCATTGCTTACCTTCTCTTCCGCGCAGACTCTGTATTTCATGCTAGGGCCTACTTGCTAAGGGGGGATATGTGTGCTATACCGATGGGTCACCCTTATAGTTGCCATGATGTATCTGCTCTTGTGCGTGCATCGCATCCCCTTGCGTATACTCGCTCCTGCAATCGCACAATGCATTCTCTATGGATCATGTCCGTGAATGAGCACGATTGCGATTGGTCGCAAACACAACAACGGAGTACATACCTGTACGACGGAGGTCATAATATTACAGAGGGTGATGTTCTGGTGCCCTAATCACGATGACATAGCAATGACACAACTCCGTAAGTGTGTACTCAGGGCTTGATTCACATCACGTTATTTTTGCTGCAGAACCTGTACATGGAAGCAGAACAGCTGCAGACAACAAGTGATTGACAGTCTGAAGCCTTTTTTGGGAAGGAGGGGGGGGGGGGGTTATGGCCTTCTTCCCGAGGTCAGGATCTCTCCCTTCTGACTGTGGTTTCCTGGCTTCTTGGTAGAAGCTGTGGTATCCGGCATGCCTGACCCTATGGCCGGCCAATGGTGTTTCAGGCGGTCCGATGCTACGTAGGACACAGCACATGCAGTGTAACTGTTGTGTGTGCAGCTTCATTGTGTCTGTACAAGAACACTACATGGCAGCCATTGCCCCCATGGAGCTATCTCTGGTTCCAGTCACCCCCTCACGTCATCTGTACACAACATCATTAACTAATGAATGATAATACAAGCAGCCGTACGGAGGAAAAAACATTTGATGGTCGCTCCCTTGTAGTCTATACTCACTTTTATCCTGGACAGACATGGCCAAAATGGGAGCGGGCGCTGATGTCATGTGACGTCTGTGGCCTGCCCCAATCGGGCATCAACGTGCCTGCGTTTGCAGGGATACGCCCAGTGTTTTTAAAATGCTGGGCCGTCCCCTGCGTCCACCTCATGCCCACCCATCAATGAGCAAATGCGCCGACGAGTGTGAAACTCGCCAGAGGCGTTCAATCGCGGTGTTTGCACATGCTCATACTCGCACATGCATTAGCGAATTCGGCCTGCATCGAGCCGGTGTCCGAATCGCCCCCCACTGTTTGCTGCATAGGGTAACGTGACAAGCCCTTACGTTACTGATAAGTTTAGCTGGGATGTGTATCGTGCACTTCACCAACAAAAACCGTCACAGTTGTGAGCAGACTATCATTCTGGGCCAGATGCACTAAGCTTCAAAATCAATAAAATGGAGAGTGATAAACAGCCAGCCAATCAGCTCCTACCTGACATGTCACAGACTGTGTTTGAAAAATGTCAGGCAGGAGCTGATTGGTTGGTTGTTTATCACTCTCCATTTGATCACTTTGAAGCTTAGTTCATCTGGCCCTGTGTGTGTACAAAACATAACAATTCTACAATGGCATCCGTGTTTAAACACAAATACAAGTGTGGATCGGTTTAATGTCAAAAATCTAAATTTCATGGGTTATATGTGTACAATATTTTACAGTATGTTTGAACGCTTTTAATTGAATTGTAATAAACCATGTTTGAGGTAAAATAATGTCATAAGTTAATTATGCCGCTGTGGAAATGGTCAAATGAATAATACTTAGCTAATTAGGAAAACTATCGATGGTTTGTGATGTATAACCGCGAGGGCTAAACAGCAGAATATGTGTTATTTATTGACATGGCGCAAGCTACACAGCTTTGCAGTACCCATAGCAACCAATCATTGATTTAGGCATATCTGTGTTGCTGCAGTGGGCCTAATTCGGACCGGATGGCATGCTGCACTGCAGTTGGGGCAGATGTAACACGTACAGAGAGACTTAGATTTGGGTGGGGTGTGTTCAAACTGACATTTACATTGCAGTGTAAAAATAAAGCAGCCTGCATTTACCCTGCACAGAAGCAAAATAACACCCCCCCCCCCCCCCCAATCGCTCTCTGCATGTTACATCTGCCCCACCTGCAGTGCAGGTTAACAGGTTGTTAACAGGTGTGAATCAGGCCCAGTGCCAGTGGCTAGTAGAAACTCATGAGATGTCTATGTGCAAGGAAAGGTCAGGGCAGGCGGCATGCTAGAGAATCAGTGTTGTCTCATACATAAAGAAATCTCGACTGCCGTCTTGCGCGGTGAATGAGGGTTCTGTCTAACTCGTGTGTGTGTGACAAACAGAGGGAGGAAAGGGACCTATGACCGCTCATAAGTGTCAATAGCAATTGATCAGCACTCAGGAAAAATGCTGCGTGGAGCAGCGCTCCTGACAGCAGTCCTGATTTCCACGGCTCAGCCCAGACTTCTAGTAATCAGAGATGGTGTTACCTAGCTGGTCCGGGTAAATTTGAGGTATGGCCTAATTCCTCTTGATTTTTCAGTGTTGGGGGATGTGAGGTGCTGTACGAGTGACACGGACACATTTACAGGGAGGTGTACTAGGGTCGGGGATTTAGGCTGAGTTTTCCCAATCATTTGCAAGGCGAGACCATCCTGGTTTTGTCTTGTTTATAGTTGCTGCTTTAAAAACATGGGCAATCCCAGCCAAACTTCCAGTCTTCCACAAACTTGGACCCTATTATATTTGCCCGTTAGAGTTCATTTGCATAAGCACTATTGCCTGGTTTCTTTAGTTGTTTCCAGTTTTCTGCAGCTAACGTAAAAATGCAAATTTTGAATCTGCTTCTTGTATATTCTTAACCTTACCTGCAGGGCCGCCAATAGGGGGGTGCTGTGGGTAAAGCTATCCCGGGCCCAGCCTCTGAAAGGGCCCAGGCAGCTAATTTTGCCCACCGCAAACCCCTCCCCCCCCCCCCCGGTCTGCCTCCGCTGCGCTCAGTGCGCTGAAAAAAGCAGGTCCTGGAGCACAGGCTAATTCAACCCAGGCCACTTAAAATACTGCACAGGCTTTTGAGCCAATCAGAGCTTGCATAACGACAGCCAATCAGAGCAGCTGCTGGTACGCGAGCTCTGATTGGCTCATCAGCCGGTGCTGCATTTTAATTGGCTGCCGGCATCCTGAGTTTATTATTTATTTATTTATTTATTAACAGTTTCTTATATAGCGCAGCATATTCCGTTGCTGCTTTACAAAGGAGACAGTGATACAACAAACGGGGTATTTACAGGCAGTCAAAATGTAGGCAGGCCCTGCTCGCAAGCTTACAATCTATAGGGAAATAGGCATCGATACATAAGGATAGATAATGTATTCTTTATTGCAAAAAAAGAGTTGAGAAAGCGTGGACCTCTGGGACCTTCAGGCTGCAGCTCAGCGGAAGAGGAGATGGGGGAGCAGGAGCTGGGTTACGGTAAGTCAAGTGAGATGGGGGGGGAGGCTTGGACTGGAAATGAGTCCGGGCCCCAAAATTCCTGATGGCAGCCTTGCTTAGCTGAGATACCACCAGTTCTCTCCATGTCCTTACACATAGCACATACATCTGGGAGTGTTAGGAGCAACTTCTTCAGATAGGGCAGCTCTATGTGCAGTGACCCCTTAAACGTCAAGAATAGTGTTAGTGACCACGCCCGTAAGGGGCGTACAGTTCCTCTCCCCTATGCTGTATTTCCTTAAATTATTATCACTTTATTCTGTTTGAAGTCTGCAGCTTCTTCCACTTTTACCTGTCTGTCGTCTCTCTCTTTCCTCTCCTCCGTAGGCAAAACTCGGCGATGAAATTATTGACTACAAGGATTTGGCGGCTCTTCCCAAAAACAAAGCCATCTATAATATTGACCGCCCCGATATGATCTCCTACTCTCCATACATCAGTTACTCAGCAGAGGACAGGCATAGTTATGGGGAGGTACTGCAAGCATACTCTAGATGCTCTACATAATACACTCTCATTTCACATAAATGTGAACAGGGCTTAGGGGGAAATGTATGAGCCTTGGAGAAGTGGTATCTATGCCCATAAAAAAACCTTATGTGCAAGGTGATAGTGCTCCAGCCAATCAGCTCCTAACTTCCAATTTACATATTGGAGCTGATTGGCTGGTGCATTATCACCTTGCGCATAAGTTTTTTTATGAGGATAAATACCACTTCACCAAGCTTCATACATTTACCCCTCAATCTGTATTGGGGTTTCTGTGTAAGGCATTTTATATGATTGTTTCCTCTTCTGATTGGCTGCTAAAAGTAAACAAGGAAGTCCCCAGCCAATGATCTAAGTAGTTTCCTATTTGTATACTTTTAAATCCTCCCATGATGAAGATTCAGATACGGAGGAGAGGTTGAAGTGTGCAGTTCCACAAAAAGTGCCATTGTGCCCCTGTCCCTTCCCCTGAACAATGCTGTGAATTGTCGAATTGGACCACTCTTTTTATTGGGGAAGTGGGTGGGATCTGGAGGTTGGTTTACTTTCCAAAGGTGTTTGGAGAACTTCCCAATATTCAGGAATCTACTGGATTTTTTTCCCAAGAGATTAGGCAAGTACGCTTTGTGTGCACATGTTACAGTCCATTGTTCTTGACAAATTGTGATGTTACTTCTTAAATCAGTGTTCAGAGCCGTGGAAACGACAATGTATGTGTATTGTGTCACACATTCTAGGAAGACTTCTACTCAGCAACATTGTGGAGGAGATGTACTAAGCCTTGGAGTGTCATAAAGTGGGGAGAGATAAAAAGGCAGATGTATTAGGCCTGATGAAGTGATAACGTGGACAGAGATAAAGTACCAACCAGCCCTTAACTGTCATTTTTTTAACCCGGTCCTTGACTTCACAGTTAGGAGCTGATTGGCTGCTGCCTTATCCCCTTCTACTAAGAGGGGTATTCAATCTTGAATTCCGACTGTCGCAACGTTCCAGCAGTCGGAATCCTGGACCATTTTCGCTCGCCTCGGCAGTATCTCGACAGGCGGCATTCAATGTTCCACCTGTTGAGTGGCTAAAAAGGGGGTATGCTGGCGAAAATTTCTATGGATTGTCGAGATACGGCCGTGAATTCGGAAATCCACGTCCTTTTCCGACAAAACACATCTGACTGGAAAGTCGGATCGGTTTTGTCGAGATCCGCCTTCAATGCTGTCCGAAACGGCAGCCTTGAATAGGCGCCATTTCCCATTTCCCCTTTCCCCTGTTGGAAATAACTACCGGGATTGAATTTCCCTTTATCTATTCACATCTGCCCCAAAGTACAAACCAATCTGCTCTTATGTTACAGGCTGTGCTTGGAAAATAACAGTTAGGAGCCGATTGGCTGGTACTACTTGATCTCTCACCACTTTCTTATTCTCCAAGGCTTAGTACCTCTGCCCCTGTGTGTTTTATCTGGTAGAAATAGTTATGTTAACCATAGAATTGTACAATCCATAGCCCAGTGTAATAAACCTCAAAATGTAAGTTCCAGATTTACCGCCGGACTACATGAGTTTACAAAATAATATTTTTTTCTAAATATTATTTTTTCTCCGCTTCATTTTCATTTCCTCAAGTAACTTCCATTTGTGATTTATGCTTAAAATGACAACTAACGATGAACTGCTGATATAAAATATGCATCTGCCCCCATTATTTTATATGTGCAGCATTGACGGTATCTCTTTAACTTGTTTTTCACCTTTATATTTTTCCTTCGTTTTTTATTTTACGAAGAGGCGTCCGTAGTGCACACTTGTGGCTCTGCACACGCCAGCATGACCTTGCAATAGTGTACACTACATAGCTGGCTTCCATCACAAAACAATAGATACATTAAGGGAAATGTAATAGGATGAGAGATTCAGAAAGTGAGAGATTTGGCAAGAAATCGCCAGTTTTTTTAAAGCGGCAATCATTTACACTGCAAAATCAAACTGGTTTTGCAGTGTAAATGATTGCCGCTTTAAAAAAAAAAAAAAACCTGGAGATTTCTCACCAAATCTCTCACTTTCTGAATCTCTCGTCCTATTAAATCTCACCCTTATTGTCCCCTGAACTAAAATGTCACCACAATAAACGTAATACTCTATGTAGCTGCTAAATACGCAAAATTCATTCTTTTGCCCATAGATAAGAAGGATGTTTAGAGGAGAAAAAAAACATTTCAATAGTAATCTTGTTTGCAGACTTGCATTCTGTAATAGTAGTTTATCGTTTGGGCCGAAGTGATAGAACAATGAGATGAAACTGGCGCTGGCTTTAGTGCTTGCTCAGTAATACCGCTTTCAGACCGCACTGTGAACACGGGTTATTGCAGTGTTCGCGGGGCTTAAACACGGGTGAAGGTGCGGTATGAAAGCGCGCCACACAGAAAACCCGTGTTGAGCAACACGGCTTTTCAACCCTGGTCTTTACCAGGGTTGAACACGGCTCTAACACGTGTTTGTGTGCGGTCAGAAAGGCCCCGACCCGTGTCATCCGACACTACTGTTTCTGAAATGCCGCTATTGGTGGATTCCTGTGAGGTCAGCAGTCTGACCCCGGAAACCAACAAGCAGCACGCTGGAGCTGCGGACCACGGGACACAGGCACCATCCCAGCCTGTGCTCCACACTTCTTCAGCCTGCAATCCACACTTTGGAAGCCTATTGCTCCACACTGCTACAGCCTGCAACACACTTGTCCAGTGTGTATTCCACACTTTTACAGTCTGCCATGCTGCTGCTGCTGCTGCAATGCTGTGAACAGTCTCCGCCCCTCACTTTTATTTCCTTTGTGACATCATTATTGTGAGCCATGAAAAAGTCAATTTTTAATGACACACATAGGTTTTGCAGGCCGAACACGGGTTCAGTGTGTAAGCACCAATCCTAAGAAAACCCGGGTTGAAGTGCAGTGTGAAAGGGGTGTTTTAAGAGTCTGACACGGCTCTTCACAAGGACAAACCCGTGTTCAAAATGCAGGGTTGGACGCGGGTTTGCGGTCTGAAAGTAGTATAATAGGATCTGCTTGTAATGGGCACATGTGTGTTCCAAGCCCCAGGCGCAAGCTAGGTAGAAAAAGACTTATATTACAGCATTGGACATCCCTGTGGCTTGCTGCCTGTTGTGGAATGACAAGCCTCAACATTGGAAATTTACTAAGATGGGCGTTCTATTCCACATGGGATGTTGCTATGGGAAACCAATCAGATACTATCTATTATCTACTAGGTGCTAGATAAATAAGAAATAGATTCTGATTGGTTGTCCATAGCAACATCTTAGTAAATGTCCCCCTACCTGTTCACAGGATACTACAGTATTCGTACAAAGTTAATACCTAACTGTCAACATCATTTGAAATGAATTCATAAAATATCACCATGACGATTGAGGCTACATCTAAATAGTACTCACGTATTATTACTATTACTCTCTCCCTCTCTCTCACTCTCTCTCGGCCAGATGCACTAAGCTTCAAAAGTGATAAAATGGAAAGTGATAAACAGCCAGCCAATCAGCTCCTACCTGCCATGTCACAGACTGTGTATGAAAAATGTCAGGTATGAGCTGATTGGCTGGCTGTTTATCACTCTCCATTTTATCACTTTTGAAGCTTAGTACAACTGGCCCTCTCTCTCTCTCTCTCTCTCTTTTGTGACTGACTTATTTAGAATTTCAGTTCGTAAATCTGCAGAATTATATTGGCATTGTTGGAATTCGTTCCTTTGCTTCCAAATTATTTGCCAAAATAGCCACCTGCCATGTATGGTGCATCACCATTGTGCTCTGGCAAATGTAGCAGTTGGTGAACTCTCCCTGTGCACCTTCGGGTGTGATATGGCGGTCTGACAATTGGGATACCAACGGTCAGTATCCCAACCTCAGAATCCCAACTGCCGTTGCTCCGACGGGGGCAAGCGCAAATAAGCCCATTGCGATCTCGGTGGCTCGATTCGCTCGCCACAGGTCCTATTCTCCCTCTATGGGGTCCGTGGATCCCCACAAAGGAGAATAGCCCCTGTCAGTCGGGATCCTGATGTCGGATTACTGGCCATCACAATCCCGACTGTCAAGCAGTCACCCAGCACCTGTGCACCTTCTGGGTGACCTGGAACATGTGACCTGCTGTGTAGTCTGAAAACTGTGACAGCTGTTTTCAGCCACGCACAGATCAGGGATTTTTGGTGTTCCACCCAGCAAGGATTAATTAGCAAAGGAATCCATTCACATTAGGAAATGAGCACTATTCTCTAAGGATAATGCTTTCTAAAGTACTGGTCAGAATAAGAGTCTTTTAATTTACTAATCAGTCTCTTAATGGGATGTTTCTTTTTCTACAATGCACTAAAATAATTGACAGTTAGAGTCTGCAGGGTTGTCATTGGTTACAGCAGATGCTTGCACAGGTACTCTTAATTGCCCCCTTGTTCTGATAGGTGTTTAAATAGGAACTAAACAGCAACTTTTATGTGGTGTAGTGCCCAAACTTTCACTTCTACCATAAATAAATGATAAACATTGACGTATGTAACCGGTGGAGATGTGTAGGTCTGATATCCGACTACCATGGTCCTTGACAACTGTTATCTCTCCATTAGTGTCACCATGCATGGAATACTCTCACTAATTTCCTATTTTGTGTTGCTGTTTGCAGTCACCTCAGTTGCTCTCGCCAACACCTACAGAGGTAAATGACCTACATTTTCTTCCGCTGATTATTTTTATTTATTTTATTCCGTTGCATTTCCGCCTTTCTGCCCCTGTCATGCTTAGTTACACATCTCACCGCTGAGATCTGATAATCTGCATTACACATGGCTAGCTGGGGAGAAATAATCTGCAGATATCGGAATGAGGGAAATATTTTCTTTGGGGAAGACTGAACATAACAGGGACTTCTTTTTGAGTTTCAGCCTGTAATTAGAACCATGTTAGCACAAGCTCTGGGAATTTATACCGGATTCTGGGGTAGATGTATGAAGCAGTGATAAGGGAGAAGAAGTGATGAAGAGTCTGGTACTCTATCACTGGCCAATCAGCCCCTGACTGTTTTTAAACCCAGCCTCTACCTTAACAGTCAGGAGCTGATTGGGTGGTGATAAAGTATCAGGCACTTTATCGCTTCTCCCTTATCACTGCTTCATACATCTACACCACTATGTGGTAAATGTAATAGGGTGCTAGATGCCAGAGGTGTGGATTAGGCTGGCGGGGGGGTTAGGTTACGGCACTAAGGCTGTATGGTTACAGTTAGGTACTAACGGGGGTAGTTAGAGTTTAGCCTGCAGGTAGGACCGTTAGGTTTATAGGGCTAGGGAAGTGGGGGGGAGAAGTTTAGTATATGGGATCTTGACCATTGTGTACGGTCTTCGGCCTTCTCACCGCCGGTAAGCACCGGGATCCCATACCCGACCCATCTAAGGTCAAAACTCATATAGTAGAACATAGTACTCAATGAGAAACATAGCACTTCTAGCAGGCCACTAACGCTGTAAATACATTTTATGACGCATTTTATAAACTGATCACCACTGATGCGTTTCTTGTGTGAAAAAGCACCAGCGAATGAAACGCTCATGTGGGAGTGGCCAAGCGTCCTCAGTTATCAGGTGCTTGTAGCTGTTTGCTGGGATCGGAACCTTGCACAATGTTTGAGGTTTCCCTCATCTGTGATCTTCCAACAATGGCAGCTGGTGGAACCTAAACTGTACTTACAATATATATACTCAGGTTTAGATGAGTATAATGCGAGGTGTGCATACTGAACATGTAATGACTCTTTCTGTTTAATTTATAAGGGAGATCAGGATGATCGATTACTAAAACAGTACCGGGCATCCAGCCCGAGCTCCACCGGCTCAATCGGCTATGGTCGCTACACACCAACATCTCACTCACCGCAGCACTACAGCAGACCAGGTAAGTGGCCTCACGTGTCTTGTATCCATCCACCTTCTTGACCCGTACACAATTGGTTCATTTTCGGAATGCACGGCAGAGGTGACACCACAGCTTTATAGACAACCCCAAAGCACCGCAATTTACAGTCTTGTCCTCTGGTCACCTGCAGACCGCAGGGCTGTACAGATATTCATGAGGCTGCAGCCAATTCACGCTCTGGAAACCGGTGACATCACTGAGGCAGGAGGCACAAAGCCTAGTGCCTCTAAGGAATGGTTTGGCTGCATTCTCAGCCCACTAATTGTTGTGTATGGTTAGTGGACAGATACAGAACACTTCGAAGCAGAATGACCTATATTTATATATCCTGTAGTATTAATATATTCGCAGAGGGGGTGATTCAGAAGCATCATATAGTGTCGACCTAGCGGCCATACCCCATTCTTATCCCCTTGACAGCCTCAGTCATGAAAGCAGTGAGGTCTCCCACTTCCCTACCAACTATTCGCGTCATAGCCTGTTATTATGGCTGCCGTCACAGCAAGCGTTTGATGATAATAGCTATACAACAACATTTCTTTATTGCTGCGATATGCAGTGATAAGGACTGATCATTTCCAGGGCCGTCTCTCAATTCAGATTAGTAGGTGTCATGATTCAGCTGTAATTCCCGCCTCAGTCCTTAATCCTGTGCCAGAGAAGCAGGAGCTTGGCATCACTACTCTGTGCTGCTGTCCAGCAGGGAACACATGTTAGAGGCAGATCATTGTGCAGTGGTGGCACACACGCTGGTCACCGTATTGGACACAGGAGTATATATACTCGGGAGCTGCATGGTCTGAAATCATCTGTGCTGCTGATCAGGTTAATTCTGGTTCGCTACAGCATTTCCCAACACTATCCACTTCATCTCCCGCATGTCTGTGTTTATAACCAAGCAGATTTAAAGAATACATTAGGTGATCAGGGCCTAATCTTACTTGAAATAAGGTGTGTGTTACTCCACTTGTATCACAGACACGCATGGTCTCATTTTACTGCAATCAGTTTTCAAATATCAGGCGAGTTAATCGTTTTCTATTAATGATATAGCCAGGTGAGAGGAAAATGCATTGATAGTCTATGTGGTAAAATGTAGGTTCCCCGTAATGCTGTTCCCTGCTCTGGGACCCCAAATTCGGCTATGAATAGGGCCAACAGGACGTGTGTGGGGGCGGGGGTCTTGCGTCAGATTTGCAGATTTGCACATGATCAAAAGACCTACACAGAGCATGTCCAAGCTGTTGCCGTGAAGCTATTGTGACACTACAGATCCCAGCATGCCTTGCCATAGTTTTAGCATTCCCTAATAGCAAAACTGTGGCACGGCATGATGGGACTTGTAGTTTCACAACAGCTGGAGGGCCTAAGTTTGGACATGCCTGACCTACACCTTGCTGTATGAAGACCAGAATGGAGGACTCCAGTGGGAGGGCAGGCCCTTGTAGCTCCTGGCCCCGTAATGGCTGCACCCTTTTTAGGTTCACCCCCGACTATACTGCATTTTTTATATATTTATTCTGATATTGTGTCTTAAGCAGAGATTTATTTTGATGTCCAGTACGTTTTGCATCATTGCCCAGCTAATATTCTGTTATTTTCTCCAGTGTCATAGTAATACTCACACCACTAACGTCATGCCCTCTAGGTGCCATGCTACACTTCTGTATCCACTAATTGGAACAGTCCACCAGGCAACATAGCCAATTCCCAGCCCTGGGAATCACCATAGGGAGCCTAACTGGATTGTTGCTGGGCACTGACTCTCCTCATTTGCTATTGTGGTGGTTGCTCTTTATCTTGTGATAACAAATGTATTAACTACAGATGTGTCCTTATACATCTATCCACAATACGCCACACAGCGGGAGATGCCTGGCGTGAGTGAGCATCCAGGTCCTGTGCAACACTTTGGGTGTCTTTTGTTGCTGAAAATGCCTTTTAGTCGTGACGCAAAGCAATAGGACACACGAAGAGACTGAGCTCTTTAATGTAATATATGGCACTTGTATATTGGGGGAGTCTGTATATACGGAGCAGAACTGAACTTGTATTGGGAAAAAGCCGCGACTCCTACATTGCTACACTTCATATACGGACTCTGGGGGGGTTTATTTACTGATGGGACTCGGGACCAGTTGACTGGTTTGGAAAAGCCGGCGCTGGAAGATGCTCTCATCTCCCAGCGGCAGCTCAGGCCCCGCCTCCGGTGACATCACCCGCCCGGCATTATGCCAGGTCGGGGCAACGGACTAAAAGGGGGCACAAGCCAGGTCGCACCAGGCTTGGAGCTGGGTCTGAAATCCCGGATGTGACCCGGCTTGTAGGTGTAAAAGGGGTATTAGATGGAAGTTCTATTAAAGATGTGGCTATGGACAACCAATCAGAATCTACTTATTTATTTAGCACAGGTCTGGCCAAACCGATTCTTGAGATATACCAATAATCCACATTTTCCAAATCACCTAGCTGGTGCACAGCTGCGGTCATTACTAACTGTCATATGACCCAAATCCCCTAGCTGGTGCACAGCTGTAGTCATTACTAACTGTCACATGACCAAAATCACCTAGCTGGTGCACAGCTGTAGTCATTACTAACTGTCACATGACCCAAATCACCTAGCTGGTGCACAGCTGTAGTCATTACTAACTGTCACATGACCCAAACCACCTAGCTGGTGCACAGCTGTAGTCATTACTAACTGTCACATGACCCAAACCACCTAGCTGGTGCACAGCTGTAGTCATTACTAATTGTCACATGACCCAAATTACCTAGCTGGTGCACATCTGTAGTCATTACTGTCACATGACCCAAATCACCTAGCTGGTGCACATCTGTAGTCATTACTGTCACATGACCCAAATCACCTAGCTGGTGCACATCTGTAGTCATTACTGTCACATTACCCAAATCCCCTAGCTGATGCAAAGCTGTAGTCATTACTAACTGTCACATGACCCAAACCACCTAGCTGGTGCACAGCTGTAGTCATTACTAACTGTCACATTTTCAAACCTGCTGCATGTATTCCTACTATAGATCCACAGGTTGCCTGAGATACATGAACTGTTGGTAGATCAGGTTTGGCCACCTCTGGTTTAGCACCTTCTAGAAAATAATAGATAGAATCTGATTTGTTGCCCATAGCAACATCCCATCTTCAATAGAGCTTAGTAAATAAACCTCAGAGACTCACACACAGATATAGGGCACTATCAAGTTAGCCATTTTATTTTTGTCATGGCTAATGGGTTCGCCCAGGGCTATCCAATTAGTCCCGGAAAGCCATTGTGAAACACCGCTTACTGTGTCTGGGATATAGTTTCCACGTGTTTTTTTGCTCCCAATAATTTTTTTCCCACTAAAAATTAGACCCCTCCCCATAGAAGCATCAGATTAATCAGCATAGTCGCACCATGCGTCCTAGTCACGTCCTAGTCACATTGTGTTGTGACTAAGACACACTTTTTTATGCACAAAAAGAAGTAAAACATATGGGATTCTCACTCGCCCTGGCATTCGGCCTGACTGCAGCAAAGATGTATCAGGCCATACGTGTGGAAAGTAGGTTTTGTGTTGGATCAAGCGCTCCTGGGTTGCTGCTCTCTTATGTCACGAAAAATCTCAGCTGTGAGATTCAAAATAGTAACAATGTGAATATAGGAATGACAAAAAATTGGGCGCTACCTTTGTAACAAACACCTTTTGGTGTAAAGAATGGTGAGAAAGGAAAAAGAAATGAGAAAAAAAGAAAGAAAGCAAAAGAAGAAAACAAACAGATTAGAATGGATTAGACTCCCCTGTGGTGTTTCCTCCTGCTGGATGCTTGGAATGTTTTCTTTCTCCTATCCTCTTCTTTTCTGATGTTGTTTGCGATTATATTCTCTCTCCAGTCACAGGTGTATATGATGTAATAAAACAAATTTAAAAGAACAATGTGTAAATCTGCTTATATTACAGGATCAGTAGAGGGATAACATATAACAACCTTGATATACATGTTAATGGTGATTAAAATATAACCAGAGTGACAATAAGTGAAAAGCGTTGATTACGTAATAAGTCCGCAACCAACGTACCCTTTATACCTAGCTACGTGTGAACAAAGCGTAGCGCAGCGTAGCGTACCTTTTATTGTATTATGTATACCAAGAACCAATACCTTAATCAGAGATTCCTTCGCAGTACTTTGTCTCTAATCTGCGAATATATCTTATCGGACTGTGTCTACAATATACCTTATCGCTATTATGCGAATAAACAGACAACGACCACTGTATAGAAATATGGAGATAAGAGCTCCGTAAAAAGGTTGTATTTGAGTCCCTAATGGACAAAAAGGGGGTTACAGAAATAAGAATAAACTGGTATAACAGGTAATACAATATACTAACAATGAATACTAAACAGACTCTACTAAGGGGAAAGAATACAGTTACAAGACACAATCAGCCAACAATACTTATAAGAATAAATACCGTGAAAATGCAACCGTTTACCGTGGTCATCTAGTAAGCGAAGCGCAGTCCGGTCAGAGCTCACTATCGTTCAGGAATGAACTATAGTCCGGTAGGAAGGTCCAGGGAAAGTAGATGTGCCGAAAGAGACCGAGCCTGCTCCGGGTCGCCTATCTTATAGGGTCAGAAGGGGGAGGTCAAAGGCCATTCTCATTGGTCAGAGATCATATGTCCGGTCCACTGTGATTGGAGGTTAGACGCTGTACCTGGTCTGACCAGGTGCAGGGGAGTGAACTTTAAGAGTCCTTTGTTTGGTGGTTTCGGCGTCAGCAAGGATAAGAACCGGTTTGAGCTAGTTTCCTTTGTTAACTACTTACAACAGAAACTGTCTCTGGAATATGGATTATGTCCATAACTATCGGGCAATGTACATTGCGACATATTCGCAATGACCGGAATACTTCGCATAATGAACTGAGCGGAACGGTACTAAACACGATATAGACAGGTGTGTGCAGGGCTAACTAAGCTATGTGTGGCGTTCTAAACCTTTTAACTATATTTCATTTCGTGTAAGTGTGTTATTATGAATTTATGTGTGATAGTATGTCCACTCTTCTGGTCCACATTGTCACACATACTCGGGTATGGAAACTTTATTTGCGCAACTCTGCGAACCAAAATGGTGGCCATACTATCACAAAATGGCGTGTGTGTACCTAGACTTCCACAGTCCACCCTTTAACAGTAAATATAAAACTGTTACATTACAAAACATTTCACACGACAATACAGAAATTCATAATCCAAACAGAGAAATTGGGATACATGAAATAAACATATAAGGGGAGTAAACCATCTGCTCTCGGCCGATCCAGGATCATGGATAAACGATGGGCCGCATTTATCGAACAATCTACTCAGGGTCACGAAGGATAATGTACAATTTAGGGATAAAAATAAAAACAGGGGTGGTTACAACATATACACGTTCACAAATATGGCATCCTTTGGTAGGTATCGTTTTGTGACAACAGACCCTTGAACTCTTTGTTGTCTCTCTTTTTGGTATGCTTTTAAGTATGATGGTATTAAAACATCCGGTCCTGGGTAAGGTGTCAAGTTTATAGATTCTACCTTAACCTAAGCTGGGACGGGTAACACACTCTCAGAACTCTGTATCGTCCGTCCAATGCCTGGCAGCAGGGCGGCGGCGGTATCCTTGCTTTTGAGGATAAGAACGGACAGTGGGGGGGAGACAAGAATAGGACCCACAACAATAGAGAAAACTGAGAAAGGAAAAATTTTGTTAGTGATCCTTTCAACCTGTTACCAGTGGGGTGTGTCACAGTCCCTTTTTGTAGCTTGTACAGGTTGCTTGACCTTAGCTGCTCTCCAGTCCTCCCGAAATGGTGTCTCTTAGCGATTTCTTTCTTTCGCCCTCGAGTGTAGGGACCTTCCGGTTTTCAGTTCTTTTGGCAGTAGGACGAACGTACCCGAATCTCTCTCTGCGACTTTGTTATTGAGGTAGTGCTGGTCAACAAGATCTGGGGTGGTCCTTTCCAAAGGTCTATCAAGCAACCTGTATATGGCAAAGCAGGGGAAACAACAACAACATCTCCTGGTTCATGGTTATGACAGTTCACAACAGGTGTCAACAAAGTCCTTTTGCTGCAGTTTTCCAGGTGTGGATACATCACTTGCATTTGTGGTCTAGGATCTCCTTGTGGGATTACCATAACCTGTGGCTGCCCGCCAAGCAATGTTTCGATGGGAACCAGTGAGGTGGAGTTCTGAGAGTGATTTTACTACTACAAAAAGAGATTATGGGGTGTACCATCAGTCCCTGACGGTTAACACATGACTTAAACCTTTTATATATATTTGCATACTCAAGGGTGCTTCTGGGCTGCCATATCTATACACACAAACGTCAACATATATATATATATATATATATATATAAAAATAAATAAATAACTTAAATGCTTCTAGAGTGGACTGTACAAAGCCAATTTTGTATTACCTGCAGAGGATCCTGCTGGAGGAGGGATGTGGAGATGGCTCTGTGGGAACAGCCGTTGCAGTTTGTTTCCCCCAGACAAGTAAGGCATGATTCTGTCGTCTTACCTATCTGTGGGCACGCCAGTAATTTTGGACTAATTTTTCCACATACCTTCCCTGTCAAGACAAATCAGGCCATGGGCTATCTCTGTCCTGACAGTTTGGCATGTTCTTAGAGTCACTGGTTTACCTTGTCCATCTTTCTATTCCTGTCCACATCCCTTCGGCTTCCAGACTGCCTCTCCTGCAGGGGACACAAATCTTGTATTACTATGTGAATATACTGACATTTATAGGGGGAACACAAACATTATCCGCAGAGCGCATGGCTCACCCAGCTGCCTTGCCAGCATGTTCATTATCAAGTGACACTGAATCCTCATCGAAGATGTGGGCTTTACACTTGATAACGGCCACTCTGTCCGGCAGCTGTGTGACTGTCGAGAATCTTTTAAACTTACAACGCTTGCGCCACTGGAGTGCCAGCTACTGAAACAAAACATCTGAGGCGCCATAGGGCCTAAGATCTTTTGTATTACCCCAACAAACATACTTGGAGTCGGCATGAATATTGGCTGTTTTTCTCTCAGTTCGCAGTACTATTAATGAGACTGCTGCTGCTGAGTGAGACGTCCAATGGGTTCAGCCTCTACTATGCCTTTTCCATCTATTACGGTATAGCCAGTGTACAATTTTCCCTCTCGGTGTTGTGGAAAGAACGGAAAAAAAATGAATTACCTCTTCCAATGGGTTGTTACCACCCTTTGGGGGCATGCTGCAAAAGGTCTGACTCAAACATGTCATGCAATCATATTCGTCTCGGCTCCCACTAAATTCCACCATTCCAGCAACCTCAGCACCAATCCACCCTTTGTGCCTTTGGCGGGCACACCTGGTAAGAGTGTTGCTGGGTTTACAATATTACCCATTTTACATGGTAACATCAATGCAAGTTCCCATTTAGTGAACTTGGCTGATGAATATTTTTCACATGTTTAGGCAGAATTTTAGGAGTGTCCAGACTATATGAGGAGCATAAACAGTTAAAACACACCCCAACACCACATTCTCAGTTTTGTTTACCAGTAGTGCTATGGCGACTACACTGTGTAGACAAGTATGAAGTGCTTAAGTAATAGGGTTTAATTGCACACTGCAGTACGACATTGGTCAGGCTGGCATCACCAGGTTTCTTACGTCACTATATCTGTCGCCCCCTCAGCAGGTCTAATATTCTAAATCACATGGTCTCTTGTGTCAGTTTTACCCATGGCAAAAGGCTGCAGTCAGGCCTGTTTCTCCTTCTTTATTATCCACATCTGTCTGTGAAGACATGGGTATTGTGATTGCACCTATTTATATGTAAATGCGTTTTACAAACCTTTTCATTCTTTGTAGAAGGGGAATGCTTTGTGCATTACTTGGACTGTTTTTCACAAGATGGTGGCTGTGGTTGCCCTGGGTAACATTAGGAGTAATGCTTAAAGTTATTGGGACTTTGTTCAAGATTTACTGAAAAATATCTATATTGTGACTACTCGCTTTACAGGGTACCGCATATTCACAATGGTATTTCTCTGCTGGGAGTGCGACAGATTCTTCGAATTATTTATCTATGATTTGTGGGTTTCTGGAACAAAAGAGTAGGGGAAGGAGAAAAAAATTGGAAAAAAAGAAAAGAGAGAAAAACTCAAAAAGGGTAGAAAATATTAATGACAGTAATGTGTACATTTATTTTCAACAGAAACCTTTTTTTTTTTTTTTTTTTTTTTTTGATGACGCCAGGATTTAGCACTATGGGGGAATTGGCTCTCAACTATTTGGTTCTTACCCTTTTCAACTCCTGTTCTGATTCATAAGCCCTCCTTTTCTTTCTGTTTCCCAGTGTGGTTGTGACTACGGGCTGTGTCTAGGGGTATTTAGCTAAAAGTTCTCTTTTGGGAACCTTGTTATTTCACTGGGTATTTTTCCAGCTCAACCTCAGATTTCGAATGGTGATTCTGTACTTTGGGGCGCTATACTTTCTGTTTTTAACAGGGTTTCTATTGAAGCTATGGTTGCCATTGATCCTGTGTCCTTCCCATCTTTAGTTCAAAGGGAACTCGGTATTTGTGCTGTAGTTTTTAGCTACCTTAGATGGATTTGACTCTATAACAGTGGAATACAACATTAGCCTCTGAGGACTGTCCAGCATATCTTGCACTTCTTGTGTAAGATTTCTAGGAGTGTCCAGAAATACCCCATCAGGGGTGCAATAGATGACACATCCCATTTTACATAGTAAATCTCTACCCAGGAGGTTAGTCGGGCCACTGCAGCCAACAAAAAAAGTGTTTGGTATGCAGAGGCCCGCTTGTAACATCTGCTGGTTTCGTCAGTGGGTAATGCTGTATTTTTCCTGTTACCCCAATTGCTGCTACTAATTGCTTGACACAACCTAGACCAGGAGGGAATGTTGTTAACGGGTTAGATACAAAAAAAAAAAACCTTTATATTTAAACTATTCCACTTACCCATATCTGAGGCTCCTCCCTCAGATATTGTCTTATGTTACCTGGATGTGGGGTGTATGTGTGTCCTACTCCCTGTTTGCATATGTGTGTCATGCTTAGGGCAGCGTTGGCTACTAGGTGGGGCTATGGCTATGTGTTGAGACCTACTTGTCTTCCCTCATCGTGTCTCCCAGTTACTTACATGTGTGTTATGTTTTCTATGGTTACTTACCCTGCAATGTCTGGCTATGTGTCCTTTGTTTCCACATTTGAAACATACCATTTGGTTTTGTCTTTCTGTCATAAGTTGTTTGTCCAGATCAACAGCAGATTTCTTTAAAGTGCGTACTGACATCTGTCTGCAGTTGGGGTGACTGGTTTCTATGTTGGTTCTCAGATTTTCCCTCGGACCTTGTATCAGCACAGAGACAATCCCTCCCTTAAGATGTATGTTGTCCCTGGGGCTGTGGATACCAGAGTGTTTTGGCAACGCCTGTAAAGCACGGTTGAAATATCCGCTGGTGGACTCACCATCTTTCTGTGTGATGGTGAACCCTAGGGTATTTTCAACTGTCCCTGGGAAATATACACCCAATTGTATATTTATTAGGCGTATATTTTCCTGGTTGCCCTGTTCAGTTAAGATCTTATCGCCCTCCACACCACTGTCTCGAATGAACTTCTGGACATCTATATGTGAAGGGAGGCAAGCTCTCAACATGTATCGCCAATCCTTATTGGTGGGCTCATCTGAATTTCCTCGCTCCCTTACAAATTTCTGACACTTTGCCAGATCTTTGCTGGGATCAGGGAAATTTTTGATGATTGAATGACGTTCCAATCGCGTCCATGTATTGTGCATGTCACTATCCTTTACAGGCATTACCTCATCCCCGCCTCCCCGTCCACAAGGAGGTTCCACTGTGTGCAGAGGGTGGATCTGTATCCCCCCTGCACCTTTGGAGAACATCCCAGGAACAACTATCTCTGTGCTGTGTTGTGTGTACTTACCTGTGTCTAATACTATGCTGTTGACATCAGCCGTCTCCTCCTCCTGTGCTGGGACCCCAGCAGTGGGTTGCGCCTTTCCCTCAAGCATGTTAAGGGCATGGGAGACGGCCAGTGCCAACAGCTGCTCGTTCTCCTCTCGGGTTTCCTTATAAGGGGGTAAGACAGGGTACAAGTTAGTAACAGATACATTATTACTCATGTCTTTCTTATGAGTCATTAACCCCTTCGGCACATATGGGGGTGGGGGAGTTGATTCTATTGCGGCAACGGTTGCATTTTTATTGTGGCTGATTGTGTCCGGTACTGCCAGACCTTTGATTCCCCATTGTTCCTGTCCTTCCTTCTGCCACAATTTAAGAATATCTATATGCTTCACTCTCTCCTTACGACTGGAGAGTAGGCATATTTCATCTTTTACTGCCGATAAGATTTCTGGATCGAAGCTACCAACACTGGGAAATTCTAACTTGCTGCCTTGTGTCATTTTTCTCCATTTATTTTGGTAAACAACTGCGAGTTCACCGTGCTTCCTGCACATAATAAAAGCAGCCGATCCTTTTGGCTGGCTTGCTTCCTCCCTAACATGCACGTTATCACAGCGTGACCCGTTATTACCCATAATTACAGGAATAAACGTTCACGCCTAATAGATAATCGGTGGGTTATTTCTTATCTGAGAGCTCCCCAACCACTCACTTCTCCACACAGCGACACTTCAACGCAATCAAGCGAAGAGCCCACAATGCGAGGTAACGTACTCAATCACCAAGTCTTTCAACTAGCAGCGAACTTCTAGCCAACTTGCTTGGCGCGGCACAATTTTTCCAGGGTATAACAAACTTGTTTTCCTTTACCCCCAAAAATCGGATTTCTAAAGTAGCTAATCGGAAACAAGTGCGTTCCGATATATCTTCTTGTACCCTCCTAGCGGAATCAATTCCACTGAAGGGGCAGTTCCTATGGGCACGTCGTCACGTGAACCCTAACCCTGTCCTACCTGGACTGTCCTACACTGGACTACACTGCGCTTGAGTCGTGTCGTCACACACCCGTTCGCCTCAGTTATTTTTCACACTGGGCGCTAGTTACACCTTGGTCTTATGCTTATTTTTTTAAATATTTCTGTACAGAAAATTTTCCCAGGCCGGTAGCTTTTCACTAGATTCTTATGCAGGTATAAATCCCTTATAATAAACTATAGGAATCTATTAAAATAATGCTTGAGTTGCTTGCTTATGAGAAAATGAACAAAAAGAAAAAGAAACTTATTTTCTTTTATTAATCACCGCTTCATTCGCAGTATATTACTATACTGTTTAAATGAAGCTAGTGGTTTAATACTGTTCACCTCTTAATTCCTATGTGTGCTGCGTGTGCAGTACCAATGAACATCCACGTGTGTACGTGCGTTGTTCACAGGCCGCCGATGAATCGGCCACCCACGTGTTCTATAGTGTATTTGCAAGGTTGCGCTCGGGTTTCGCTATACGCAGTAATTGCGCCTAAATGTGGAATAAATCCCTTAACTCTGTCCGAGAGTTACGTATCAAGATGCGAAATAAATCCCGTACTTAATCCGTAAACCACGTACAAAGATGCGAAACTTTCCCGATGTGGGCACGTGCGCGCGCACCTTGCGTAATACACAATAGACGCTTTACGTTACTGCAAAAGGCCCAGGACTTGTCGCCACGTGGCGGAGTCCCTGTTTTTTTTTTTTGTGGTAACTAGCAATAAACAATTATAGTTTTGCACAGAGGGGATCCTCTATGTACTATAATAAACACAGATTCCACGTGTGCGAACCTTATCGCACGTGGTACATATACTGTAATGAACAAGCAACTCAAGACACTATACCCCGTTAAACTACTTGTGGCAGGCAGAAGTACAGTTTATTAAACACTTAATATATGTTTTAAAACACGTGGCTTTCACTTATTGTACTCCGGGTTCAGCGCTAGCACTTCCCGAACCCCGCACCGCCGCGGACTCGGCCTATCCAGCAATGGAAACAAATAAATACTTCCACCCTTTTGCTGGTATAGGTCGAGTCGCACGCCTGGTACTGAGTTCTGGACTGTGGAGCGGACGGACGAGCCCTCAATTGTTAATGGTGATTAAAATATAACCAGAGTGACAATAAGTGAAAAGCGTTGATTACGTAATAAGTCCGCAACCAACGTACCCTTTATACCTAGCTACGTGTGAACAAAGCGTAGCGCAGCGTAGCGTACCTTTTATTGTATTATGTATACCAAGAACCAATACCTTAATCAGAGATTCCTTCGCAGTACTTTGTCTCTAATCTGCGAATATATCTTATCGGACTGTGTCTACAATATACCTTATCGCTATTATGCGAATAAACAGACAACGACCACTGTATAGAAATATGGAGATAAGAGCTCCGTAAAAAGGTTGTATTTGAGTCCCTAATGGACAAAAAGGGGGTTACAGAAATAAGAATAAACTGGTATAACAGGTAATACAATATACTAACAATGAATACTAAACAGACTCTACTAAGGGGAAAGAATACAGTTACAAGACACAATCAGCCAACAATACTTATAAGAATAAATACCGTGAAAATGCAACCGTTTACCGTGGTCATCTAGTAAGCGAAGCGCAGTCCGGTCAGAGCTCACTATCGTTCAGGAATGAACTATAGTCCGGTAGGAAGGTCCAGGGAAAGTAGATGTGCCGAAAGAGACCGAGCCTGCTCCGGGTCGCCTATCTTATAGGGTCAGAAGGGGGAGGTCAAAGGCCATTCTCATTGGTCAGAGATCATATGTCCGGTCCACTGTGATTGGAGGTTAGACGCTGTACCTGGTCTGACCAGGTGCAGGGGAGTGAACTTTAAGAGTCCTTTGTTTGGTGGTTTCGGCGTCAGCAAGGATAAGAACCGGTTTGAGCTAGTTTCCTTTGTTAACTACTTACAACAGAAACTGTCTCTGGAATATGGATTATGTCCATAACTATCGGGCAATGTACATTGCGACATATTCGCAATGACCGGAATACTTCGCATAATGAACTGAGCGGAACGGTACTAAACACGATATAGACAGGTGTGTGCAGGGCTAACTAAGCTATGTGTGGCGTTCTAAACCTTTTAACTATATTTCATTTCGTGTAAGTGTGTTATTATGAATTTATGTGTGATAGTATGTCCACTCTTCTGGTCCACATTGTCACACATACTCGGGTATGGAAACTTTATTTGCGCAACTCTGCGAACCAAAATGGTGGCCATACTATCACAAAATGGCGTGTGTGTACCTAGACTTCCACATACAGTATGTTATCCCTCTACTAATCCTGTAAATTAGGTACGCCTCAAGTGAGACGCACTTAAACGAACCAGAAATATAAGAAGAAAACCCGGGAAAAATAAGCAGATTTACACATTGTTCTTTGAAATTTGTTTTATTACATCATACAAACTGTGACTGGAGAGAGAATATAATCACAAACAACATCAGAAAAGAAGAGGAGAGGAGAAAGAAAATATTCCAAGCATCCAGCAGGAGGAAACCCCACAGGGGAGTCTAATCCATTCTAATCTGTTTTTTTTTCTTTCTTTCTTTCTTTCTTTCTTTCTTTCTTTCTTTCTTTCTTTCTGTCTTTCTTTTCTTCTCATTTCTTTTTCCTTTTTCCTTTCTAACCATTCTTTACACCAAAAGGTGTTTGCTACAAAGGTAGCGCCCAATGTATCAGGCCATACCTGTATTTGTAGGCAAGTGGTAGATGGGGTCAGTGGGTATGGGCATTAAGGTAACAACGATAGACTAGGCCGCACGGCTTGTGTTGTAATTGTGCTACATCCTGCTTTGTAGACTTGTTGGTGTTTTCTTCATTATGATAGTTCCTTTGTATACATATCCTATGGTTTGTTGAGTTCTTACTGGGTATTAGGGGTTATTTAGAGGTAAGAAAATGTCCCCAAAATATGCTAATAAACTGATTATTAACATACAATATAAAGGGTTTTAGAATTGTTCTGAGAGACAAGGATGGACAGAGGGGTCAGCGTTACTGGTGGCGTTAGACCTTCTCAAGACTTTACGAGAAAAGACGTCTCAGATATAGGTTGCTATGGGTTACAGCACATAGATGCCTGTGACATGACACAGTGTTATTAATTGAGCCCGGTTCCATTCATTCTTACTGCAGTTTCTGGGCGCAGTATCTGTAGGTTGTTCTCCTGAGGGCGGTGGAACATGTAGCCAGGCTGATATTTGAATATGTTCTTCATTTCCTGGGGAAAACTGTGCATGATCTCATACAAGGATGAAGCTGCAAAACATTGCCTTATCTTATTATTTATAATGCTTTGCAATGTATCTTTGTTAGTAGTGCTGCATGAGTTCCGGTATGGAACTAAACCCTTCTTTTGATTTCCTTTTTGTTGCCTTATCAGCTGGTACGGACCCGTTCTGTACCAGTAGCTGCATCTCCCTGTCCCAACATACAAGCCCCACATCTACATTAAGACATCATTACATCCCTTTCTTCAAAGGTAAGGACAGGAATGGCATTGTGACGTAATTCCTGTAATTAACATGATGGCATTGTCTGGGCTTATACATTGTTTTGTGGTCGCATGAAAAGGAAGATTTTGTTTCCACGTGCCTGTTTTTCCATTATTGTGTTTTTTTTACCATGTTGTTTGTTACTTATACTCATTTTATGTTATGTTTGAAGCAACATGTCATATTATTTGGGAAATAAGTGATCGTTTCTGTAACATATCACCATGAGTTCATAAAGCTTCAGAAACGTGTGAGAATGTTACTTGTACAGAGTAATGGATTCCGCAAATGTAAATGCCATTTGTATGTCCCTCCTGGTCCTGTCACTTTTTTATTCAGTGTCGTTCACCATTGTCCTGTTCCCTCTATCCTGTCCACACTGACCTGTCCCTGTCACCTGGGTTAGAAAGGTAAGAGGTATCTAAAAGAACATCAAAACATTTAGGAAGGAATTGAGAGAGAGAATTGGGAAAATAGAGAGGGGTCTTTATTTTTTAGATATAACCGCTAGAGCAACTTTTTTACAAATGATCCTCTGGGTGCTTATAGCAGGGACAGCTATATTACACTACTCCTGTGTGGCATAATGTGTATAAGGGGCACTACTGTGTGTTCTAATGTGAATAAGGAACACTACTGTGCAGTGTAATGTGAATAAGGGATGCTACTATACTATGGGAATAAGGGAAGCTGCTGTGTAATATGACTTTGTACTATTCTGTGGCCATGCGCCTTTCCCACAAAGCCACACCCCTTTATTTTTAGCTTCCCCTTTTCTGCATTTAGGGGGGGCACCAATTAAATGCAGGCATGTTGTGACCATTTCTGTGTCCTGTATATAGTTGCAACGGCTCCAGTGTCCTACCTCCAGCAGTCGTGCTGAGTGACCATATGGCTACTCAGAAGGTCAATGTTAGACTGATGGGTTCTGTGGTTGTGTCTTTGTACGCAAGCCATAGCACAGAGAGATCATCTAAATACAAATCCCAGCAACTGCAACATTTGCATATTTGCGCTTAGCTGCTGCGTACTGATTTGCAGCTGTTATGGCATTTGCTTACATCTCTGAGCCAATCCCAATATACAGGCCAGCTAAATTGGTGGTTATCATTGGGAGAGTCCTAAATGAATGTGCTAATAGTGAGCTCAGCCTGGCCCATCTAGTGCACAGTACCAGGTGTAAGTTACAGTAGTTATTTCTCCAAAGGAGCAACAGTGACAGCAGCATCTACAATGTTTCCAGCTGATGGATTGGTTGCCAACCTCTATTAATAGGCAAGGACGTAGAACTCACAGAGATATAACAAATGACTAGCGCTTTAGATAACAATTAAAAGTTATCTGGGATATGAGATGTAACAATCCCTGCAACAGAAATCTTCCTGATGCCGTATAGAATTGAACTTACAATTAGGTTCAATCAGGTGTTCCCGTAACGGTTTCTTTGTATAAACATCAATACAGCAGGGAATACCAACAAGGAATCAACTTACATGTTAATTCTGTCCCGCGTGCACATAAAAGGTTTCTTTGTCAATCGATAACCGGAGGCGTCGGGAGACAGGTAAGAAGAAATTTATTCACACAAATCCAAATCCAAACAGGGATCCGACAAAGATACAAGTTTAAAAGTAGTCCAAAGAAAGCAGAGACACAGCGGGTGGACGTCCGGCGGCTATCCCCTTGAAGAACGGCGTGCTGCAGCCAACGCCGGCAAAGGAGATACGTGTGGTGTCGCTGTGATCTGTCCGTCCCACTGGAGCTGCTGATAGCGGGTCAATCAACGCGTTTCGGATATTCAGGTATATCCTTTTTCAAGATGTGCCGCTGTGGATACCGGGAGGGTTTTTGAAGTGGTCCTGTTCAGTCACATGTTGCAGGATCAATGTAATCATGTAAGTTGATTCCTTGTTGGTATTCCCTGCTGTATTGATGTTTATACAAAGAAACCGTTACGGGAACACCTGATTGAACCTAATTGTAAGTTCAATTCTATACGGCATCAGGAAGATTTCTGTTGCAGGGATTGTTACATCTCATATCCCAGATAACTTTTAATTGTTATCTAAAGCGCTAGTCATTTGTTATATCTCTGTGTATTCTATGTATGTATTTGGATCAGGGCGTTGATCCCTACAAGAGACTAGCAGCTAATTAGTCCAGCGCTGGGTACACACCTACAATTTGTTGTTCCAAGGACGTAGAACTGCAGCCATTCCCTTAGGCTATGAACTCATGCAGGTGGCAATACTTTTCTGTTCTGCTTCTGTGGATGCAGCGGTGCTTAGTGTGCATGCTAGGTAACACAGAGATATGTCATTGCACTGGTTAATGTAAGATACACACATTATAGTCTTTTTGTTTATTGTGAAGGCAAATGTCACACAAATGTTTGGGCCGCACTCAGGGCCGGACTGGCCATCTGGCACTTCTGGCAAATGCCAGAAGGGCCGATGGCCTTGTGGGCCGGTTTTGTGCATATTACTGAGGGCAGCGCGGTCATTATAGACTACAGATTACAGATTGACGCCATGACGCCGTAGCGTCATGACGCGCCAGTGTCAGAGAGCCGCGCCAGCGGGGTTAGCTCAGCCTGAGGTGCCGGCGCGGGAGTCAGAAAATGAAAGGTCCCATGGAGGAGGCAGAGAGAGCCGACGCTCCCCGCTCTGCATCCTCTCTCTCATTTTTGCTGTACTGCCGGTCTGCGCTGCCTGTCACAGTGTGTGTATGACAGGCAGCAGCACCAGAAGCCTTTTACACACAGAGCTGATCAGTACCTCCCAAGTGCCCGCACAGGCTGGCTGTAATAACTGCGTCTGCCTGCTGCTTGATGGATTTCTCTGCTGCACGGAAGTTTTCACCCTGCACTCCGATTACAAGCCCGGCTCTCCCCCTCTACAAGCTGCTGCTGCTTAGAAAGATTTAACCCTCTGCCATCCTGGTTTTTACAGTAAGCTTCAAAAGTGTGTTTAATTTTTGTATGTGTGTGTGGGGTAATGGGAATAATGTATTGTGTTATATTTTGTAGTGGGCATTACAGTTTGTGCCACAGTGTGTAACGGGCATTATGGTGGGTGCCATGATGTGTAGTGGGCATTATGATGTGTCGAAATGTGTAATGGGCATAATGTATTGTGTCATAGTTTGTAATAGGCATTACAGTGTGTACCACCATGTGTAATGGGCATAACTGTGTGTGCCACCATGTGTAATGGGCATTACGGTGTGCTGTATAGTATGTAATGGGCATTACGGTGTGCTGTATAGTATGTAATGGGCATTACGGTGTGCTGTATAGTATGTAATGGGCATTACGGTGTGCTGTATAGTATGTAATGGGCATTACGGTGTGCTGTATAGTATGTAATGGGCATTACGGTGTGCTGTATAGTATGTAATGGGCATTACGGTGTGCTGTATAGTATGTAATGGGCATTACGGTGTGCTGTATAGTATGTAATGGGCATTACGGTGTGCTGTATAGTATGTAATGGGCATTACGGTGTGCTGTATAGTATGTAATGCCTCCTTTTTGTGATGCCACGCTTCCTCTCCATGAGGCCACGCCCCCTTTTCGCCGTGCGTCTTCGCCGCGCAAGGGACCCGTCTGCTTCAGGTGGGCCTGTGTGCTGAAAAATGCCAGGGCCTATTTCTGGTCCCAGTCCGGCCCTGGCCGCACTGTGTGTGATCTGACGCAGCTGCACTTGCCCTTGTATCCGCACATATTCCCTCCTCCTGAATATTGGCCTGTACAGCGGCCCTGGCAGCCTATAGCTTCTCTGTAGTTTCATAGATGCACAACCACACTGTAACAGGCAGTAGGAAGTACAATCAATTCGGTACACGTCCAGATTACCCTTATTGTCCAGGAATTGGCCTCTCCCGGTGGTGACAGTTGACCCTCCCAGCAGCGTATGCTGTGTGTAAAATGAAATTTGCACAAATGATGATAAAGGATATTTAAACCTGTGTTTTATCCTCACTGGGTGATATACAATGCATTATGACCTTCTTTGTCCATCATACAGGGTGTCTGCCAGGCAGAATTCCCTTAGCATAAGGGGAGCCTGGGAGCAGAAGTGCCCCAATGAGGCCACAATGGGGAATAAAGATGTATATTGTTCTATAGTACAAAGAGTACATCAGTTTTATCTGTACAGGGAGCAACAACAACACTTGTAGGTAAAAAGAAAGTACAGTAGGAGGTAATATACCTTATTGCTACAGTATAGTAATAGTTTCCAAGAAATTAGATTATGTTTTTAGACGGTACTTGTGTACAATCACGGCTCCCACGATGTCCATCGCAAAGTAAAAAATCGCATCGCATGCGATTTTTAACAGAAATGCATCCAAATGCATTGAAATTAGTATCAAACATGTTCAATGGCCCCCAAATGTCATTTTTCAGGCTGTACCACCCCCACTATCAACGCGAACCCGAAATGTGGCGAGCGCAGCGGTACGCGTCCTACGACCTTTTCATACCCCCACTATCCACGTTGGCGTGGAGTTGAGAATAGAAAGTGTGGCGAGCGCAGCGAGCCCGAAGCGTGGTGAGCGCAGCGAGCCCGAAGCGTGGCGAGCGCACCGAGCCCCGCAAGGGGACACGGATACCTTCACAGGTATACGCGTCCCCTCGCGGGCTTCACAGGTGTCCGCGGGGCTCGCTGCGCTCGCCACACTTTCTATTCTCAACTCCACGCCGACGTGGATAGTGGGGGTATGAAAAGGTCGTAGGACGCTTACCGCCACCCCTCTCCGGCTCGCTGCGCTCGCCACGCTTCGGGTTCGCGTTGATAGTGGGGGTGGTACAGCCTGAAAAATTACATTTGGGGGCCATTGAACATGTTTGCTACTAATTTCAATGCATTTGGATGCATTTCTGTTTAAAAATCGCATGCGATCGCATGCGATTTTTAAAAAATGCTTAAAACGGCAAAAATCGCATGCCATCGCATGCCACTACATATGGCATGCGATGGGAGCCGTGAAAGTACACAAGTACCTTTTAGAAAAACAGTCCTTACAAACAAACTTATTTATAACTAAAGTGGGAGATTTAGCAAAGCTTGGAGGGAATAAAGTGGAGAGAGATAAACTACCAACCAATCTCCTCCTGTCATTATTTCAAACACATCCTGATTAGTACTTTTTGGTCAGTCCAATTATCTGCAAGTCTTCTCGCAATGGCTGCACTTTACGGTGTCCCGAACTCACACGAAAGTCATTGTTACCCCCATAGAGGTCTCGGCCCTACAGTTCCTATCCTTTATACATAAGCCAGTTCTTCTCTGACCTACTGTATTGCATCTGGGAAATATACCGTAACACCCCAGAGAGACCCTTTTGTATCTTCTCCAAATAAACCTCTCACTCAGTCACCACATCCTGGTAACTAGAACATTGTCTTATTCAGCACAGTTGATACTGTAGCTTGGTGGTTCCCAAGTGGATCAGTTTTTGCCTTCCACCCAGGAATAGTAAGTGGGGGAGGGGGGGTCTCACCCGTTATCTCCAGCATATTCTGCTCCCAGTGTAACATAAATGTGTAGGTAGGCGCCAGCAATAAAAAAAAATCGCACCCTATTACATTTGTGAGTTGTATACTTTATAATGGGAAAACATCTGGATGCGAAATGAAGTGTGACCAAAAATCGACACTTCAAAATGTGCGAATTTCAGAAAATGAGCAAATTCGCCCATTTTTAACCAAAAATCGCACCCTAGTACATTTTGCCCCATATGACTATTAGTCAGGCCTCATGAATACTAGTCATTATATACACCAGAAGCATCAATGTTCTAAAGGTGACTAATATGGGACACCGGCTGAGTTGGGTGTTTTGCTGCCTCCCCCTATATATACTGTAATACATTTGGGTAAAATCAGATTTTGTCCTCTTTCAGGCCTATTTCCTGCTTTGGGTCAGGAGTTTCTCACTCAAACACCTTCTTTATTTGATTTTGGCAAAATGTATAACCTTAAATGCTGGGCAGTATAGTATACATTCTATAAGATGCCATAAAATGGTGGTGGTTATGATTATTATTATTATTATTATTATTATTATTATTATTTGAAAGCCAATGTAATTTTTTCATACACAAAATTGAATTTAAGCAGAAATATATCTAGAAAAAAAACAGCCTTACTGGTAACTGTGGGGGTTATTTTGGTTCACTCTTTCTGACAAATTCCTTCTTAGATGGACAAAACCGTGTGCACTGCAGGGGGGGGGGGGGGGGGGCAGATGTTACTTGTGCAGAGAGAATTAGATTTGGGTGGGGTTTTACTTCAAAGTGAGATCTATATTGCAGTGTAAAATAATGCAGCCAGTATTTACCCTGCACAGAAACAAAATAACTCACCCAAATCAAATTCTCTCTGCACATGTTATATCTGCTCCACCTGCAGTGCACTTGGTTTTGTCCATCTAAGAAGGATTTTGTCAGAAAGAGTGAACCAAAATAACCCCCTGTGTGTGATAGCCAAGGTACATACAGTATCAGGCAAATGGTGAGGTAAACAGACCACTTGTGGTCTAGCAACAGGATCCCAATCAGTTTCCAGGTAATAATATGTAATCACTGCAGCATTTGTTAGTGAGAGTGGAAAAGCTTATTTTTATCATGTTTATTTTTGGCAGCCCTAATCCGTCCTCCTCATATGAGGTGACGCTTCTAATCACTTTGGAAAAGAGAAGACTTTTCAGTTTGTAAAAAGCCCATTCTTTTACCACAGTTCTTTAGTGCACATTTCATATTTGGGATTCTCTTGGGGTTTTTTTTTTTTTTACCCTAAGGATCACCAGGAAGCATTTTTGTAATGAGGATGAGCAATTTATTTTGTTAGGTCATCACTTGCTTTTTAATACATCAAAAATAACATTCACATTTACCAGAGGCACCTGACTCCAAAATAGTCACCAACAATAATTCAGAATCAAACAGTATATTAACGTTCCATACGTGTTTACAATAAAATTAGTACAGGTGTCTGGAATGCTCTCAGCCATGTTATTGGGGAAATTGTTTATCAGAGATCACTATCTAGGATAGTTGAAGTAAACCAACATTGGGTTCACCATTTCCTCATTTATAATGCATTACAGTTATCTTAGGACTCATAAGTACATATAAGGGCCAATTTATCAACGAGTGATATTATTGTTATCACTCTTTGGAATTAGTAAATGCTGCTCCAGCCAATCAGCCCCGAACACATAACAGTTAAGAGTTGATTGGCTAACGCACCATTTGTCATTCATAATGAGTAATAACGAGTGTCACTTGTTGATAAATGGTAGATGCTAAATTGTAGTGGGCTAAAGGACCTTCCACGCCCAGGGGGAGGAGCAAGGCCGGGGGGTTTGCTCCTTCACTATCCACACCACCACTGGTTGCCTTTAGTAACCAGGTGGCGAGCGGAGTGGAGTGGGCCACCGTGCCCGAAGCGTGGCGAGCGAAACGAGCCCGCGAGGGTCCGTTTGGGACCCTTCTTCCAACCTTGCTCCTCCTCTCTCCACCCCCTCTCCTCCCCTGTGATGTCAGAAGGTCCTTGAGTCCCCTACAATTTAGACCTAACCATTGATAAATCTGCCTCCTAGATTTGTCAAAGCATGGATACCGATAAAGTGGCAAGAGATAAAGTACCAATCAGTATGATGGTTGGTACTTTAGCACTCTCCACTTTCTCTCCAAGCTTTGATACTTCTCCCCCCGTAGTTTGGTGCTAATTGTTGGTATTTTATTAGATTTTACCAGTGCAAAAACATGGCTAACCAGTTCACACATATTTACAGAAACCGTGACTTATTAATGTAATACTATGCGCAGTATTGGTTTAAGGCCTTATTCTTATAGTATCACCTGCTTGACTAGATGCGGGAATACGTGTTTGTCTCCCTGTCCATCTGTTCACTGTCATAAAGGCTGTTCATGAGTTCTTTCTGAGTAGGCCGCACTATCACGGAGAGAGAAAAAAAATAATTTGATTTCAGATCGTTGGTTTTATTGACTGTCTTTGCTTTTCCCACTGGAGGCAGTGAAAGTGGACGGAGTACTCCCAGCCTATCCATGTGCTCAGATTCCAAATCTTCGTCTTCTTCCTATCAGCAGGCGCCTAGGCATTTCCATGTCCCAGGTAGGCACCGTGTGTGGTCATTGGCCAGGAAACAGAAATCCGCTCGGGACTTGTTGAAGTCATCAAAGTACGATTGGTTCATTGAGCTAATTATTGGTCTACAAAGGACAAATTTGCACATTTCATAAAGTTATGTTTAAATGAACAGTAACTGATTTGACCAAATAAATCCTATGTCAGTGACAACACTCTCCTCGTGTTATTATATTCATATCAAGCCTTCTAAGAGTGGAGAAATTACCGATAACAACCAGTCAGCATCTACCCATCATTTTTATAGAATGTGCTTTGATAAATCTTGCCTAGAATTTGATTGGCTGGTATGGGCAACTTCTTCACTTGTCCTATTGTCCACTCTCTAGTAACCCACTCCACCACCACTACCACCACCTTGTAAAATAAATTGATATAAAAATCACAACATTCCTTTTGAAAAATGGAGACCAACTAGGCCACACCTCTGCTATAGGATGAATGTTGTTATTTTATCAATAAGTATACATTTTACTTCAACCAAATGGCCTCCTGGTGCACATGAGGAGAGGATTTATAAAATCCACTATTTATGTATCTCTATATATTATTAACTTTCACAGCACATGCAATAGAGATAGGGGGAATTTAATTAGGTGCAACTTTGGTGTGGCGAAGTGAATTTGAATTTGCAATTCAATTCCAAACTTGCAATCCTTTTTTCAATGTAAATTTACCTCTTTTTATCCACACCACACTAAGCAGGTGAAAAGGTAGACAAAATCTTTATTTTAAGGACAAAATGTGGGGACTTTTTTTTTCTGAACCCCTTGAACCTGAACCTAATGACTAATTACTGTAAGCATTTAGAAGTTTTCAATTAGCTTATTTGTGCCAGTAATTACATGTTATTTTTGTGGTGAAAAATGTGGCCTCAAAATAGCCCAAAATGAATTTTTTTTCGTCACTTTAGGTTTATTTATTTAAATGAAAAACATCATATTTTTAGATTTATAAAAAAAAAGAAAGTGGCTTCAAATTACCCTCAGATAACCGTTTTCCGCCTTTTTTCATTAAAGCTTGTTAAGCTTTTTAAATTATTCTACTTTTTTTTTTTTTTTTTTAAGGCAAAGTGTGCGAATTTACAGGAAAAAATGTGTTTTTTCAAAGTTACACCTAATTGAATTCACCCCCCCCATTTTAAATCTTTATTTGTATAGACTTTACAATAGGGATTGTTTTCACACTTTACAAATGCATTGTTGCTACTTATGTTATTCAATACATTTTATGCCACAAAAATTGAAACTTTGGAAGATTTCTGCATTTCAGGCACAATTGGTTTAAAAGTTCCAGATCAGTTTTGCCAATTTAAACCAAAACATTTATCAAAGTCTGTTTACTATGTTGGTAGTTACATATAATGCAGCTACTACACAGCAGTTTGAGTTGCTCTGCTACTAAATCTCGTTACTGTTATGATAGCTTTGAGAAGTGTTTAATTAGCTATATAGCCTATTCAATGGAAAATGACACACATAAAATGAATGTATTTATTAGTTTAATTCTATTTAATATTACCCAACATATTAAAACTTCTTTTTCCTGTTTTCTTTTAACAATTTTTTGTTACTTTGCTATTCTGACTTCTCCTGCTTGCTTCATATACTAACATTTCTATAGCATCTATGGTGCCTACCCACAGTGCAGGCAGCCATTTTGTGACTGAGTCACCTTCATGAGAATGCAGCCTACTGATTTGCTGAGAACCAGTGACATTTACAAAGTACAAAGTAATATGAGGCACAAAAATACAGATTCCCAGTGAAGCGATATACTGCATTCTGGTGAATTTGGGGTTAGGCCACAAAATGGCTTCCTTCTCCGTGTGCAGGTGATGGGGGAATACCTTAATATGAGGTGTAGCATACAGCGCAGATTTCACTCTTTCTTTTGCGCAGTTGAAAAAAAAAACTTTATTTGCAGGCTGTATTTTCTCATTCTTTTATTCTTTCCCTTTCTTTTCTGTAGACACTGGAGTTAAAGATAACATCTATAGGAAACCCCCTATCTACAAACAGCATGGTACAGTCTGCTTTCTGCTTGCTGCAACTTTTTCCTTTCGCATGACGACTAATTCATTTTACTGTGATTTATTAATCCGCCATCAACCTTGTTCACCACAGCATAGGTACGGGGAACTCCACAAAAGGGAAAGTTAGAACAAAAAAGGAAAAGTGGCAGTGATGCGGATAGTGGCAGTGATGCTAATCCAAATCTGCATTTCGTGCGGTGGGATTTGGCGTTTGCAAGTGCATACACACTTGCCGATGCCGTAAGCGGTGGAGCGCTGGTAACGGTCATGCTAAGCCATTGGAGACCTTCGCTGACAATGCGGGGGAGCGTGCAAAGTCAGCGACACAGCGGGTACATACCGGATGATGTGGCCCATTCTGTCATTCTGATTGGACAGTCTGTACCCAGCTTTTGTACAGCTTATTGTACAGTAACTTGTAGTGGTTTCTAACATTCAAATTCATCAGTGGAAGTTTTTTATGTGGTTCAATTATGTGACCGTGGGGTGTTTTTCTTAAAAAAAAAAAAAGATTGGTATTTACTCATAAAGTGGAAATGGGCTAAGACCAATGTCAGCCAACTTGTGGTGATCTTTTTATTCAATGAAAATAAATCACAAATGGCTTGTTTCTATGGGCACCACCATACGAGCGGAATATGCTAGTAGCCAGAGCTCTAAATGGAACACAGCGCGAGTACAGCGCCGCAAAGATCTTTGTTGTGCTGTGTATGTTTTCTATATAGACAGCCATGAAATACATGTGTCACAAGTAGCTACAATAAAATGAAACAGATGCCATTGTCTTGTGGTCAGTCAGAAGAAACTACAATAAAATGAGGCAGGTGCCATTTTCTTGTGGTCGGTCAGAAGTAACTACAATAAAATGAGGCAGATGCCATTTTGTTGTAGTCAGGGTCAGAACTATCTACATTAAAATGTTGCAGACGACATTTTCTCGTGGTCAGGGTCAGAAGTTTCTTCAGTAAAATGATGAAGATGCCATTTTCCTGTGGTCAGGGTAAGAAGCTTGGCATGGGGATAAACAGAGGCTCTGCTGGTGCTATTTACCCAGTGGTATACTTGAGTACTGTGCTTGTGTGGGGGCATGCTATACTGGTGTCTACAGATTTGTAAGTGACTTATGAAGACAGAGCGGGAAAGACGTCATACAGGTGGGTGACCACACAGGCGGACGTGCATAAACTGTTGCCTGTAGGTCGCAAACATCCGCATGGGTTGTGATTAAAATGCATCTGCATGTGTTTACTGTATAGAACATGAATCCCGCTGACCTCCTCTCCTAGCACAGGTGTGAGTTATTGTGCCTCAATGGACTGGCACCCAAGGATAACTCTGGCCCATGGACTTTATTGATGTTTTCATGAATGTGACCATATTTGCAGTTTCAGTTGACCAATAATGGTATAGAAAATACTCGTGGCAGTTTGCATTGTGGATAACGAGGGAATCCATGAGCACAGCTGTAAGATACGTTTCCAGCATTCATGCTAATCATAAAGGTACTTTAGAGCTGATTCAGACCTCTTCGCACAGGTCCGAGTTCGTCGCCGTTATCGCAAAATCTGGATTTGTTTCTAAATGACTTATTAATCAATCTACAAAACAATTAAACCCTATTAGCTTATTAAGAACAATGACATGTCCCATTGGTTATGCTGGTTTAGATTTCCAAATAATCAGTTTGGTTAATAACGACAGCCTGCTGAAATACATTAATAATGAAGGCGCCTACTTTGTATATCGATCTAAAGCCGGCTCCCACAAAACAACCCATTTCCAAGAAAACCAGTTAAGACATTTCATTGGAAATCGAAGAGAAACTGTATTTACAAACGGAAATATTTTGCTGCCCTCTGCCGGTGAGAATTTAGAATGCATTTTTTGGAACATTTGTATTTAATAGTTGGCAGTTGGATGGCTACGTTTTCAAAAAGTTGTCGTTTTAAACAAGCTTCTGGCAAGAAGAATAAAAAAAAATTTCCACTGCAATAATTGGTCTTTATATAAATACTGCACATCCCCACAAATTACCAGCTTTCTAATTATAACAACGAATCAGATTCAGCCAATCTCTTCCATCTCTGGTGCCAAATTTCAGTCTTGTGTATGATGGTGTATCTTTCCTCATAGCAAGTAATGCTGCTAAGCACTGAGTACCCTTCACCACCCCTGACAAAGTGAATTATTTAAGCCCAGATTCCCATTAATTAAAAAAACACAAAAAAAATGAAAAAAAGATTAGGTGTAATTACCAAGCAATCTTATGGCTGCCACAGGACACCATTCTTTCAATCTTGACTCATTTCCTCCGGTCCAGGCTCTGTGCTTTTCCCGCTTTTTTTTTTTAAACTGCAATAATCCGGGCTTAAATAAGGGTTATGGTATGACCTTTTGACCCTATCGACCTTTTGACTGTCGACCATTAGTGGCCGACCTTATGACTGTCTATCATGAGTCAGTCTATGATCAGTCCGGATATCATCTTGTTAGTCCTTCATTAATTTAAGCAGTGTTCCTAATCTAGGTTGCACACACACCTAGGACACTTGCATGGTGTGGCTACTTTGAATATACTGAATGTCACAGTTTTTGTGTTTGAATCTTTCCATTGACTTACACAATAATACTGATATATTCCAATTATTATGATGATGTTGTTGTTGTTGTTATTATTATTATTATTATTATTATTATTATTATTATTATTACTATTATGAGTAGTAGTAGTGCACTAGTAGTAGTATTCAAATCTAGGGAACAGGAAGGAAAATATGCTAATAGGTAGGGGAACTGAGTTCCACCACAGCACTGGACAGTCATTCCAACAGAAATGATTGTCCCAGCAGCCTTCACTGCCACTGAAGTGAAGAAGGGCCAGGGAGCAGGCTCTGCGCATGCTGAAGACAGGGTGAGGGGAATGATGGGACAGCACTACTCTGCACATTACAGTATGTGTATAAGGTGCACTACAGTGTAGCGTAATTTAAATAAGGGGCACTACTATGTGATGTAATATGGATCAGGGGCATTACATGCGGTTTACTGTGTATGTGAGTGTGCTACTGTGTGGCGTAATTTTAAATGGAGTAACTAATGTGTGACTACAGCCCTTCCTTGTGCGACCACTGTCCCTTTATGGGAGGTAGAGCACAAATTTATAGTTTGCAGGGGGTGCCAGACTCCCTGGCACTGGCCGGGGGTGGGGGGGGTCAATGGAAATGAGTCCCACCACCTCTCCAGGACCACATTCAGCTCTGCTTGTACCTTTTAATCCTACGTTACAATTTTTTTTTTTTCCATCTTAGTCCAAGTTTTTGAGAGAATGAAAAGCAGGTTATGTAATGATGACGTATTTCACAGCTTTGGCTGTTGCTGCAGAAGGACGCCCCCATGGCAGAGGTGGATTCCCAGCAGCTGGCAGCAAACTCCCTGCTATCTGCGCAGTCATTTATTATTATACATAGATATTGCACCCTGCAGAACAGGCCTGTTCATTCACAGTTCTCCATTACTACTGCAACAGTCCTGTGTCCTGCATAATATCGCTCTTTACTCCTGTTGATAAATGGGGTGAAGAGAGATGAGCAAGCCCATCAAAGTCACGTTTGCCAACATTTTACTAAGTTATAACTATACTGCTATACAGTGTATATCCGCTATACTGCAGATGGTGGCCGTGCAGGATCCCTAGCATGGATATATTCAGTATGTGTTAGGGGGAACATTAGTGCCTTAGATTGCCTACTCTCCATGATTATCTGGTATTTCAGAGAGCCATCCTCCGAGGAGGGTAATCCAGACTGCTGGATCCCTCCCACTTCCCAATGCAGTGGACAGGATCCAGGAGTCTGGTCTCTTTCTCTGGGTGTCCAGAAGAGCTTTCAGAAATTGAGGAGATTGGCATCATTGTCTACACCAGGGGTAGCCAACTCCAGTCCTCGAGAGCTACCAACAGTTAGCGTTTTCCAGGTCTCCTCACAGAATCATAAGTGAAGTAATTAGCTCCACCTGTGGATCATTTATAATGTGTCAGTCAGTAATGAGTGCTCCTGTGCCCCAGCCAGGTGATCTAGAAAACGTGAACTGTTGGTACAGTAGCTCTTGAGGACTGGAGTTGGCTACCACTGGTCTACACTAACACTATTGCTATAAATGCAAAATAGCGATGGGCTGGAATCAGCTGATCAGTTTTTAGCTGTGCTCCATTGCAGGAACACTTAACAAACAAACAATTATGTATTTGTGCAATGAATTGGTTACTGGCAGCCCAAAGGAAGAGCAAAAAGGTCTCACCAAGACCAATATATGATATTGAATACGAAAGTTGCTCAAACAATGAGGATCCTGAACCAAAATAGATCTACCATAAACACACAAACCAAAATATGCTTACAATAGAAGAAATCCAATATGAGGATCGGTTTTATTGAATGGTGGGAGTTAAAATTTCCATAAAACGACAGCCCCTTTGATTTAGTCTCCAATTGGAGGGTACCGGAGGAAAAAGAAAAAAAACAAGGTTCTGGTTGGGTTCGAACCCAGTAGTTTTGTTTGTAACCAAAGTACTGTAGTTTATGCATCAAAAATCTCAAATGGCAAATTTGAGCATTACCGTGTACAAGATTTTAGTGACATCACTAATATTCTTTCATTGATTGAACACTGTCTGTATCGGGTGTGGTATATGGTCCCGACAGTCTGGATCCCGGCAGTCATTAGCCCGACGTCGGGATCCCGACTGGCCGGACTCAGACAGCGGGGCGAGCGCAACAAAGTCCCTTGCGGGCTCGCTGCGCTCGCCAGGCTGCGGGCACGGTGGCTCGATACGCTCTCCGCCTATTCTATTCTCCCTCTATGGGGGTCATGGACCCCCACGAGTGAGAATAGCCGGTGGCCGTCGGGACCCCGAGTGTCAGGGTTTTGACTGTCGGGATCCCGACGTCGGGGTAATGACTGTTGGGATCCCAACTGTCAGGAAACTGTCCGGCACCCGGCTGTACCTAGTATTCCCGTTACCTATGTTGGTGCAAACCAATCTTGCAGGCTACTGTGTACGTCACCATTAAGCGTTTTGGCTTTGGTCAAAGGAATGACAATCACTGTGATAGTTTAAAAAAGTTTACATGGTGAAAGTCCGTTTCTTAAAATACTGTATAAAATAAGAGCTTGGGTAAATAGGTTACAATTAAGTGATTTAGAAGGATCAAATGAGATTGCCAAATACAGAGCTTCAACCAGCTGCTATGTCCACTCTCCTGTCCTGTCCTTCATGGTAGTGGTTCCGGTAAGAACGCCACATTACCAAAGTAGAAATTTATGTTTAAGGTTTGCAAAGTGTGATGTTTATGCATTGCAGGATGGTTGCAGGCTGGTTATGGAGAATATTAATCCTGCTGTGGTCTGTATGACAGTAATGCTGAGCAGTGTGGGAGTTTGCCGGTGGAATCTGCTTCTAGTTATCCCAAAGTGTAGAACGAGCAGGTACTTCTGAATCACCAGCCTGCATACATACAGTAACCGAGAACAATGAGAGACGCACACTCTGTGAATTTCATGCGTTAGTCATCTAGCATCATATTCTTGACAGTCTTCCAGTGTATGCGGATGATACACATATATGACCTTCTGTTCCTGCAACAAGGACAAAGTTATATATATATATATATATTAATATTATTTAGTATTACATGGACATGCATGAGTAGAGATGGCATTACGGAGGGGGGCATGGAGAAGGTAAGAATACTTATCTGACCCTTGTCTTGATTTCCTCCATCGGAATACCAGCGTCAGTGTACTGAATGCTGGCATGCCTATGCTGGTCATCCGCATGTATCCCATTTACAGTAGAGAAATCCAAGCAATGTGTTTCAGGCCTATTAATAATTAAGTAGAAATACCTGTCAACACTGCAACATTGTTGCAGCAAAGCAAAAGATTGAATGGGGCTCATACATCAGGGAACTATCATGTCAACTCCCCATTTTGCAGATGACTGGGTCGGGTCAAATGACAAATCAGCGATCATTGGAGACCACGATTGGCAAAAAGAGCAATCGGGCCATACATGCAGTGGTCTTGGCTGTCTTCCAAGGTCTGTTGCAGTGAAGAAGAGAGGGGCTGAGAAAACTCAGGGGGTGATTCAATTGTTAATAATTGCATTTCCCCCTTCAATTTAGACATATGCAATTGTTTGGATGTCCATTGTTTTATTGCTCTGATCGTTCTCCGGAGTGCCGGGATTAGTAAAACCCGTCTGAAATGTCCCATTTGGGCCCCCATACTTTTTGCACACCTCTTTTTGCTATCTTAGAAGACGACAAATAGAAATGATCAATGACAGATCTTGCCTATGGGCTGCAGGACTGCAGCCCCCCAGTAACATCCACCACTGCGGAAGTGAGCCAGATGCAGTCCATGAGACTGCACTGAAACTTCACTGTGACTGGCACAAACTCCACAGGCAGTACCATTGGGAGGTGTTCCCTCCCTCCAGGACTGACAGTCCAAGCTGCGTTATGCAGAGAGTTGGTTCCCAGTAGGAAGCCACTCCCTGTCTTGCCATGTAACCCAATTTGGCTTCTATGGGCTGCAGTCGATGTAGACCATTGAAGCTGAGTGTTTGCGTAGTGGAGACTGCAAATGTGCGTGTCCCGGCACCTGTCAGCTGTATTAGGCAGGTACCGTGATCCAGGCATCGGCGGCAGCAGGGGCGAACCAGGCAGGGGCAGCCCCTGTATTAATTACAGGTAGGAGCCACCACTAGAAATGTTTAGTGAACCTGAACAATTGAATAGCTGCCAATGGGAGCACACAGGTGCAAAGGGGGTGATAGAATTGGTTACCCATAGCAACATCCCATCTTTAGTAGAACTCCCATCTTGGTTAATAAACCCCACTAGGTGCAGGTCATTTAAAATCTCCATCAGACACATAGAAGGGGCAGGAGCTAATTTTGGCACAAAGAATCCTGTTATTGGAAAATCATCCTGTTATTGCAGGGATTTCAATAATAAAAAAAAAAAAGTGATCTAACCGTGTCAGCTTTCGGGATCTCCAGATATAAACCCTGTGTCTCGAATAGTGAACTTCAGTCTTGGGAACATGTAACATCAGCTGATTTTCTACATGAATCCTCGTCATCCCTCTCTGTTTGTGCTTAGTAGTAGATACATACTGTATAGTAACTTGGCTGCCTGTCCTCTTCCTCTGCATATCTGCTTAGACAAGCATGTACTGTAGGTTACTGCTGTACTAGTATCGCTATTGCTGCAAGCAGACAAGTCCTGTTATCCCAAATACCCAATATGTGATCAGCACCGATTCAGATGTTATTATGCTGATCTGTGCTCTACTAACCAGTTTTCTGTTTGCACATGACCCTCAGGATACATAGACGGAGATTGCGGACCCTGTATAGAAATCCTAGTGTTCCGTCTCATTAACTGATCATCCTTCTCTATCTGTTCCAGCATCTCGGAGGTCGGTGGGTGAGGAACTCAACTTAGATCCAGAAAGCAGGAAGGTAAATGTGTAGATCTGCTTGGACAGGTGTCAGGACTGATTGTGGGGTGGACGTAGAAGCGGGGGCATCTATTGCCAATCCGCCACTGTATGCAAATGCTGCTACGTATATCTTCCCATCTGAACGTGCAAGGACTGAGGCGCCAACTGTCAGCGTCTGTACACACAGTAATACACAGACATTGGCGCATCTATGGCAAGAGCAGTTTCTCCCACCAAGTATGGCCTCTTATGTGAGAGGCATCTGTGCATGCAGCCATGTTTACAGACATGGGGAATTCCCATTACATGCATGTAAGGCGGACCAGAGCTGAAAGTGCACAATTACATCTGCCTTTCACCGTCCAGAATCACCTGCTGCATTTACAGTACACTTCTCCTGGTGTGTGTAATATTACAATTGGATGACTCAGATGCATACATGCTATGGGGCCCCCCGGCACTATTAGGAGACCTTCATAAAAAGGCCAAGTGAGGCTGCCAAGGAGAGTTGAAGGCAGGAAGTTTGCATTGCAGGGATGGCCCGGACATGAGTTGGCAGGTACAGAGAGCAGCCTGGGTACTAGGGTATGTGAAGGGGGCGGTTTGATGAACAGGTGGGTTTTTAGTGCCCCATGGAAGTTTTGCAGGCAGAGGAGAGTCTAACAGAGTAAGGAAGCTCATTCCAGTTAAGGGGCAGTATGAGCAAAAAGTTGAATATGCGCATGGTATACAGTGACCAGGGGAGAAGCGACGGTCATTGCCTGACCACAGAGGGGAAGAGGGAGTATGTAGGGAGCTGAGGTTGGAAAAGTGGAGTTACTGTAGAAAGGGCCTTATATGCAGGGTTGCTGACTTTGAGGAAGATAGGGGGTGGGGCCCGCGGGTGGGCTGCAAGAGGGGGTGGAGCCAGGTGCGGGGCTATTCAAATAATCATCTGGTCCATATGGGCCCCCTGCTGAGGGGGCTGCAGGAGGTGGCTGCCATTCCAAGGGACTTGTACACTTTTACAGGGGGACCGGGAGGCGGATCTGATTTTCGAGAGCCTCCCAGCCATACCAGGAGGGTAGGCAAGTATGCTTATATATAAGGGCTACGAGTTTGAAGGGGTATTTATTATGTTGGGGAATGGGAGCCAGTGCAGGGCTTGACAGAAGTGGAGCGACGGGAAAGGAAGATAAGTCTAGCTGCAGATCTGAGAACAAATTGGAGGGGAGCGTGAGAGACCAATGAGGAGAATTTATGCTTGCAATAGGCGAGTGCAATGGATGATGGTCCGCCAATAGGGCATCTTTGTACGTACATCAACAGATTTAAGCCGCTGCCGATGGGCATTTCAGTAGGGAGCCTATCAGCCGTAGCATTGACATTAAGACACAGAAGTGGCTGCAACAAAAATTGCAACTGAGTCCACCTCCGAATCACCCCTTTATATGGGTTTACTGTGAAGAAAACGAAATATTCTCCATTACCGATACACAGGTACTCATGGTATTTTAACAAGGCTCAGGGCGGGATGTACTAACGGGAAAGTGCGGTAAAACACCAGTTTTACCGCATTTCCCTATGTATTAAAACCCCGCCGCCCCGTCAACGCATTGTAGGGTATCGCCACCCTCTGGTAGGGTATCGCCACCCCCTATAGAAGCCTATGGGCACCGTCCGCGCGCCCCCCCCCCCCCCTCCCGTCCTCCTTTGATCTCCTCCTCCCCCAGGTGTCACAGCCAGGAGGACATCCGGCTTCAGGGGGGAGGAGGAGACGCAGGGGGATGCTGGCAGCCGCCGGGAGGTGACGGAGACCCCCGCAGACCACATCACAGGTATCGCGGGGGTCTCCGTCACCGCAACCCGATGCTAGCCGCATATGTTAGTACATATGCGGCAGCTGTTACGCGAAGGGCGGCGATGTATATTAATACATCCTGCCCTCAGTCTTTAGTTAAAGGGTAACTTCGCTATACTTGACTTTGGCAAATTAAAGTCCTTCTAAAAACATCTAACACTCGAAACAGGACTTCCTGCCTGATACTTCCGGTTGAAACCACAACACAAAAAGATCCCATAGGATTTTAGTGACTTTCATTCTCTTCCTAGGTGAAAACAAACTGGCTGATTCTCAAAGGAGAGATGGATGTCCAGAATAACTCTACAGACGTAGACTCCCGTTCCCTTTGTCTAAGCTCCGGAACCTATAGAGATCCTTCTCAGAGGAACCCAGGAGATTGTTCTTACTCAGGTGGGTCCTCCCATATCTCTATGTGATATATCATCGCATGTGTGTTTCTGTATATACTTATATGTACACACAGAGTGAGAGATCTAACGCACGTTGTGTTCTGCTACCCAGGGCTGCCTTACTCCAAGTCCGCGTCGCTTCCTGGATACGGTAAAAACGGACTAAATCGCGTGAGTAATTGTGGGGATAATGACGCGCCTGCCGCTTAGTGCCGCCGTCATAGAGCGTGAGATCTTTATGTCAGTTCTCAACATGTGTTGGCCCATCCCTAAGGGTATGGGTCACTGGATTGACCCAATTTAGGTCAACATGCATTGGGTCGACTACTAAAAAGGTCGACAGGGTTTAGGTTGACACTTGAAATAGGTCGACATGGCTGAAGTTGAGATGGTTGGAAGATCGACACAAACATTAGGTCGACAATGAGAATGTCGACCGTGAAAATGAGGTGAAACATGAGGTTTTCACGTTTTTTTTTACCTGAATGTCAAAACAGTCGACATGGACACCATCAAAGTGTACTGCGTCCCCTCGCATGGCTCGATGCGCTCGGCACACTGTTATATTCTCCGACTACGCCGTAGTGGATGGTAGGGTATGAAATACCGCCTGTCGGCACATGTCGGCTCAGAAAAAAAAAACCTGTGAAAAACTCCTGTCAACCTTTTAACTGTCGACCTTCCCATTTTAGACCTAATGCTTACGTCGACCTTCCAATCCTGTAGAGTCATGAGTTTACTTTCCACTTTCCTGGGGATATGGCGCAGGTGCAGTAGACCCTAGCACAGCGCCTGCCTTTTCAGTGCATGTACACAGGGCCCCCGCTATGAGGTTCTACCCGATGTCCTGGGCCAGCATACAGTAAAACACTTGTTCATTAGGCTACTTACAAATGCTGTATGTTATGTGCTCAGTTCTGCTTAGTGTTGTACAGTAATAAGGGTCATTAATCAACAATATACACATATCACACAATGCAAACCCGCCGTAAGATATCAAACTTATACTTAATATATATATAAAGCTTTTATGATTTTATCCTGATACACCCTGCCCCAATGATGTCTCACCCTAGGAGATATCGGAACTTATTGTATTATGAGGGAATTCTCAAATATCAGTAAGGAGATAAAGGTAATATGAGGAAGAGAAGGGAAATAATGGTAACTTTACTGAACTTGATAGTATAAAATATACTGACACATTAACCCTTTAACAATCAGAAATGCTAATAATAATTATGCATGGGGCTTGGTTCACACATCGCTGGCCATTATGAATTTTTTTTAGAGCAAATCAGTCTTAATATTAATATTTTATGTTTCTCTTAGGCTGCCAATTTCGGCCAGTACCATTTGGAGGATGATTCCAGCTGGGGAATGAGAGGTAAGCGATCACCCGATGCATGCTACTTCTGTGTATATGTGCAGGGTTATGCAGGAATAACAGTACATACAGGAAATACACACAATTTACCAGATGCACTAAGCTCCAAAAGTGATAAAATGGAGAGTGATAAACAACCAACCAATCAGCTCCTGCCTGACATTTTTCAAACAGAGTCTGTGACATGGCAGATAGGAGCTGATTGGCTGGCTGTTTATCACTCTCCATTTTATCACTTGTGAAGCTTAGTGCATCTGGCCCAGTATCACTATGGTTCCAGACTCAGCACCTGCTGGAGTTCTGTGTATAAAGCAGTCAAGAGATCTCAACCTTTGACTCTAATACTCTAACAGCACTTACTATTGTACCCATGAGGGGGCGCTGTAACTTCTCATTAGCAGGAGACCGCGTTTAGGAGACATATGCATGTCTTGAAGGTCAGCTAACTATGGGGGTAATTTAGTCCAGCTCGCCAGGCTGCATATTTTCGGTGCCTAGAAAGCAGGTAAATGCCGTTCTGCCGATTGCACGCCGACCCCGAATCCCCACGCTATGCTGGAAGCAGATGTGTGCGCTTACTCACCATCAAATGATTTTTCCTCCATTCTGTATGAAAATTAAGAATAGACATTTTTCATATGGCCGCTTTCCACCAAACGTCATGTGAGGTCATCCACCCGCCCCCAAGCAGGCATGGGCATGCCTCTGTTCCCAGGGTTACGCCCAGCATTTCCATGGGCACGCCCACCGTTTTCTTGGACACACCTATGAAACGCTGGGAGGACCCCCAGCGACCGCCCCCTCTTGGCTGTCAATCATTTTGCGATCGCCCCGGCGAGTTGAGAACTCACCGAAGGTGTTCGCTCTGGGGATTTGTACATGCGCGTGAGTGACTATGCGTAGTCCCCCACCATCGGTGGACAGGGCGATTTGGCCCCTATAGACCTTTTTTAGGCCCGTTTGTTGGCCGGCGTGCGTTCACACGGGGCCGATCTTAATGCTTTCTGCGCATGTGCTGGGTGCATGTACCCATGGTGAACAAACTGCATGCACCCAGCCTTGCGAACGGAGGGAGGGGGGTTGGCCCATTAGCATTTGTCCCAGCGTTTCCTGGGCGTTCCCATGCTGATGTGGCTGCAACGAACATGTGGGGGGGGGGTAGGGCAGCTGACATCACCGGATGTCAGCTGCCCACCCATTTCACCCTGAGCGTACAGAGCAACCTTACATATGTGTGCACCTTCCACATCTTTCGATGGTCGGTGACCATCGAAAGATGTGGGAGGTTCCTAGTGTCGTGCGAATGGATGTTTATGTAAAATATCCATTTGCAGCCAGTGGGAAAATACTCACCGTGAGAATGGAGGGCCGGGGTACCACCATTCGAAAGGTGGGATCTGGTTCACTCGCAAGGATGCAAATTCCCATCCGAATGAACCAGAATAACCCCCCTATGTGTAATGATGGATAAAGTACTGCGGATGACCACTGGATATGTCTGATACCACAATTAGATCTCCAGTTACACACATGCCAGCAGTCACTGTACAGTTCTGTGTGAGTTCATTACATTATGAATCACTTCAAAGCAGGGGCGCATTGGTAAAGAGATCTTGTTCCGGGAACAATCTGTAAGCAGCCCGGGGGGGGGGGGGTTGCTCGCACTACCGCTACTGCCGGGGGGCGAGCACCCGCCCCAGGGTTGGCTTCTCGCGTTTAGATGGCGTGCACATATGCACGCCATCTATTCAGTATTAACTGACAGTTGCATACCTCAAGCTTTTATCTAATCTACTAATTGTATAGTCTACCTACTAATCTGTCTGTGTATTTATTTAACTACAGGCCTAAATAGATTGTTAGTTTTTTTTAGGTTAGGACCTTGTCTCCTATGGTTTTCTTGTTCTTTTTGCTCTCCGTTTGTTGTCATACTGTATATGCTGATAGATATTGTAGATAATGTTTGGCACCACATAAAATAAGTTTCTACATACAGTATATATTATCGGTTGTCCAATGAAATGCATTCCAGTGCATGTAAGTAATCTGTGACGGGCAGGGCCCTCCGCCCTCTTGTTCCTCCCTTGCACTACCTCTGTCACCAGTGCCCCGCCCCCTTCTCTGCAGTGACGGTTTGCTAGGCTGTGTGTTGGGTACTGGATCGCTTTCCTTTTTATGCTGCTGCTCGCTCTATAGCGCGTTGCCCTAACCCCTGCACCTGTAATCTGTCCTAGTCTTTGCTGTGGTATTTAGTATGTTTGCTACGTACTTATGCTTTGATCTGCCGATGCTTATTGAATATTGTAGTTCTGCTATGATCTCATGTGACTGTTTTCTATGTGTGTCCTGCACAACGCGCAACGTACACTTTGGGCCTGAGTCTAATCTGATCGGTGCTCTGCGTGTTCGCACTGTGCATGTGCATATTTGCTTATGTACATGTGCAGGGCTTCTGCGCGGGCGCCTTTGGAGACTTGTATAGTCTCCATGGTGCTTGCACTGGGTGGGGGGGCATGGTGGAGGTGGGCAGGGGGCGTTCGCATGTGAACGCCCTGGGTTTCCCGGACGTACCCACGAAAATGCTGGGCATTCTCATGCACACCTGCCTGCCAGCCGAAACGGACTTTGATTTGCAAGCACTGTAGAAATCATTCGATGGTCGGCAGGGGATATTCGCTGGGCTGCAGGGGCGGGCATTTGCACACCCGATGTGCGGTGTTACATGACTCTCTAAGCAGCGAAATACCGCTGCTTAGCAATTCAGTTAGAATCAGGCGCTTTGTGTATGATCGAAATTAATACTGATAGTGATCTTTCCGCTCATTTCCATGTCTAGATGTTCTCTCTTTTCTCACTGTGTATCTGACTGATTGTATGATAAATGCACTTCTGTGGCTGCGTGTGTAGGTCTATGTAAATGCTGTGTGTTCTCTCCACAGAATACAAGGTAAGAAGTGTGAGACCAGATCAGACAGACTCCACCAATGCACCTCTCCTGTACAAGGTTATATTGTCAATATCTCTCTGTTCTCCTTACCATGTACTATGTTGTATGTGACACTATGGAGCCAAGTATGTACGGGTTACATTCCATGTCATCTTTACCAACAGTACATATAGTTCTGAGCTCTCTCTCCTCTGTTCCTCCATCCTAGACCTACCCCTACGAAATGCTGATTGTAACAAACCAAGTGAGGGTGAAGCTGCCAAAAGACGTGGACAGAACAAGACTGGAGGTAACGTGGCTCTTGTGTCTGTACATGACATCTTGGGGTATTGGTTCCGTAGTAGGACTACAAGTCCTAGTGGGATCATTAATGCCCCGCATGCCGGAACTTGTGGTTCTCCAAGTCCCAGCATGCAGGGGAGGCTTGCTGGGCCCTGTAGTTCTTCTACAGTACCCAATATCTATTTTAACCGTTTATTTTTAACACCATCAGCCCGCCACCCACAGCCCAGGTGTGGCGGGGGGGTCCTTTATTGGGGTGGTTCCCACTCCCCCAGCCTGGACTGACGCAGCATTGTATATTAGCTGTATACTCCATTCGTATTTTCGGGCCGATTATGAGCAATTCCCGTTCGTGCACTTAGGCCCTTATTCTGATTCACTCGCAAAGGCAAATTCCTTCTCAAATGGACAAAACCATGTGCACTGCAGGTGGGGCAGATGTAACATGTGCAGAGAGAATTAGATTTGAGTGAGTTATTTTGTTTCTGTGCAGGGAAAATACTGGCTGCATTATTTTTACACTGCAATATAGATCTCACTTTGAAGTAAGACCACCACCCAAATCTAATTATCTCTGCATAAGTAACATCTGCCCAGTGCACATGGTTTTGTCCATTTGAGAAGGAATTTGCTTTTGCGGGTGAACCAGAATAAGGACCTTAATTGGCCTTCATAGTAAATTTCCCCCATTGTGTCAGCCCCATGTTCCCAGTTATAGCTGCAGTGCCAATGTAGACATAAGTATTATGACTGGGTGCAAGGTTTGCTCTGGGGGCCCCCTTGGACTCAAGGGTCCGTTACACTGCATACAGTCACATATACACCCGTGGTTATAACATACCTACAAATTGAAGCTCGCTTTATAAAACAAATCATTGTAAGTGAAAGCTAAAACTGTCACAATTACACTATTAGCCATAAACCACTTTGCCTGGGCTCAGCGTTGTTTTGTCCCACTCGCCGGCAGCCGTGTATAATCATTTTGGGACAGCGAGTGGCGGCTCAGAAATTTAGTGCTGCAATATAAAACGGGTACAGCTCAGCACTTCCCATCTCTGCTCTGCAGCAAGCCATCAATCCCCAAAATAATAATAGAGATTCAGCACACTGGAAAGGCGTCATTTCCAAACCTGTCGCATCTGCTAAGTTGAATGGGGACAGTTCTCCCATACATTATTGCATATAATTTATAATGCGCACCTAGCGCCTTGTTCTGTTAGGAGCAAATCTAATAAAGAAACAAAATAGGCAGCAAATTGCTCCTGAAACAAACGGGTGCCGGACGGGGTCCTGACAGTCGGGATCCCGACAAGCATTTCCCCGACGTCGGGATCCCGCCTATCAAAACACAGCCTGGTTCCCGACGGCCATCTGCTATTTTCCCTCGTATGGGTCCATGACCCCCATAGAGGGAGAATAGACAAGGCGGATGGGCAGCGTCTCCCTACCAATCTCCGCTTCAGGGAGACACTGCCCAGTTCGGGGGGGGGGGGGGGGGGGCGGCGGCGAGGGGGGGAGTCGGCCAGGACAGGCGGCAGGCTCCGTTGCCACGGGGCGCGCGAGCGTCTCATGTGCGCGCGCCCCTGGCGGTAGCCGGCCGCTGGCAGGGGCTGGCGATAGAATCGCAAGCCCTTGCAAAGATGTAGCCTGCTACATCTGTTCATACATAGAAACATAGAATTTGATGGCAGATAAAAATGAATTAGGACCTTCATTTATGGTGGATAGTCAGTGAGTATAGATTTAAGGTGAATCTGGACCAATTCGAAAAGAAAAAAAATGAAATTATCACAACTTGAAAATTGGCCAAATAGATCCCCCATCCTCAGGGACATCCTCAGTACCAGTGGATAAAATCAGGCAAGCACTTAGAATCTCTTTGGCACTGCACATCTAACAGGATTTAGGAAGATAGACTACGCAGCATAATAAGACCATTTCCACGCAGGTTTACAGTAATACTTTTCTGTTGTATTGTGGCTCAGTGTACTTGTGCTTCAGACAGCGCTCTCAGCTCAATATTGATTGGAATTACAGTAATAAGTCACCAACTATTGAGTTTGAGGGGAATAATATAGTAATGTACAGATATAATAACTAGCGCTGTAAAATCATATATTGCCACCATCAGACTGTATAGATCTAAACAATATTACACAATAGGCTGGTTAATTAGGCGGGGATGTGCTGCTGTCAGTAAGGGAGGGATGGGCTGCTGTCAGTGAGGCAGGGATGTGCTTCTGCCAGTAAGGGATTGATGGCCTGATGTCAGTGGGGCAGGGATGGGCTGCTGTCAGTGAGGCAGGGATGATCTTGCTACGACCATCAGATTACCGCGCACAGTCAGGGCTACTGACCATTCATACATTGCAAAATCTTATCAGCGTGCTATCTTAAAAATAGCAGTGCCAATAATGAGAGGGGTGCATAGCGCCCCTCTTACTGAACACGGTTCATCCCCATAATGAACATTCATACATTTACGCCTTTATCTCTGTCCACTTTATCTTCCTCTGAGGCTTAGTACAGTTACGCCTAATATCCATCTTCCACTGCTTTGAAATACCCACGTTTTTTCAGATGAACGCACCGGGAACCCAATTCAGCTAGTGACCAGGGTCCGACGCAAGTAGGACTCGGGATAAGGTGCAGTGTAAATGGGTTACCCGGTTCATCCGTTTAATGCATGCTGGGAATGTGATGATCCCGGGATCTTGCAGCAGCGCAGCGCGACTTATGCCTCACGCAGAGCCCCCAGGGTCACTCCGAGTTCCAAAGATCGCACAGGAATACACAATAGCAAAGGTACAAAAGTATTACCTTTATTTTACACCTAAGTTATACATGTAAAATCAGCAATTACAGTCTATATACAATATATACAGAAAGGCCATCAGTATTAGTCACGTTATCAGAACCTTACCACGACACCACTCAGGTTAGCTTCAGATGGACAGGACCCGCAAGTCCACAACTTCCAGCGCTGACGCTCAGTCACTTCTCTCCTTCTCTCCCTCCAAACACCCACTTACATCCCAAAGGCACCCCTCTCCCCCTCCCTCAGGAATTCTTAACCCTTCCTATGCTGGGTGCAGTTGTATGAATGTAACAGGGTCTCCTATTACCTGTCCAGGGGCTGATTAACTCACTCCGTTCATCTGGCTTTGAAGCTTGTGTACGTGAGGGATTTCACACCTTCATGTGACAGATCTCTTCTCTGGAGACTGACCCTGGTGTTATCCATCCTTAGCCTCTTGTTATTTGGGGGGGGGAAGTGTATGTCTCTGCCACTACCTGTAGTCTCTGTTACTAAACAGCCTATAAAGAGGCCCTTTGATCCCTGAACCAAAAACTATAAACAAACTGACCAGATTCTAATCTAAGCGTTTGGTCACTTCTACCCGGACCATTTGTCTCCACATATACAGTTACAATATTTAAGTGATACGCATTTGGGAAGACTGCCATAATTAACTTCATAGTCACAAATCCCTTATTCATGATACCATCGCAGTTTACTAAGAACATTACCTGGAGGCAGTGACGTAACCACGGGCAACGCTGATCCTCCCTCCCAGTTTCTCCTGTGCCCAGAAACTATCTTCTTGTCTTTATATGCATATGTAACAGTATGGGATACAGTATACAAAGCTTTGGGAACATATTACAGTCATTTACATAACATGAGGGAATATTTCCCTCCAGTAGCACACATACTCAGCCTAATGGAATAACCTGTTTGGATTATTCAGTATAACATATTATTATTGTCTGACATACAGCCCTGTGATGTCCCCTGTATGCAGCAGTCTGGGGAACACAGCTCAGATATGAATACAGTCAGTGATAATATCCGGTTATCGCCGGCATTTTGCAATTCTCTTTGCTGAAGCGCAGAAAGAGGCGGGAGAACAACATATGACGGAAAGGGGCGTGGCCTGGTTCCGTCACACAGCACCCCTGTTGTTTACCGCCGCTGCGATTCACGGCTACACAATGTCCCTGCGTATTGCTTATCCCTGGCCCTCCTGGGCTCAGCCATGCACAGTTTATCGCACAACCTCCAGTACTCCTGGTACAGGGTTTTCCACTGTCAGGTGGGAATGTTTCCTCCTCGCCTTCCCTTTTGGTTGTTCCTCCTCCCTCCGCCTCTGGCGCAACTGGGAGGGGCCCGATCTGCGCACGCAGACCAGCATCAGGGAACCTGGCCGCTCTTAAGAACAGTGCTGATGTTGGCTGCAGAGGAGCGACGGGTACCGACAATGTCCCTCCCTCAAACGCTTTCACATCCACCCCACTTGGGTCTGAAACCTCCCCCAGCCCCTGAAGCTGCTGGGCCTCCCCTGGGCAACCTTCCATCCATGTCTGTTTATCCACCTTGCAGGGCCTCAGCACACTCTGCCCCCACCTGCCCTCAGCAGTAGGCAGTGGCCCAGGGAATTCTCCTTCACACCATGGCTGCAGAAGAGCAGGGGGTATCCGCAATCCTTCCCTGGCTCTTCCCTTAAAAGCCCCCACAAACAACCTCCCGCCGGTTCTAAATGGTCCTCTGGACCCTTACGTGATGATTGAAGGGCCTTGCTGGTGGGATCCTTCTCCCCCACCTCCCAGGGCCTGAGCACACCCAGCCTCCACCTTCCCTCAGCAGCAGGCAGCGGTCCTGGGGATTCTCCTTCACACAATGGCTGCAGAGAAGCAGGGGGTATCCGCGAGTCTCCCCCTGATTTACCCACAATCCCCCCCCTTGGGTCGAACACCTCCCCCAGCCCTTTGAACAATAACTGCTGGGCCTCCCCTGGGCAAACTTCCATCTTCCCCAGGGTGCACTGCTTCCCCAGCCTGGCTATGAGAGGGACTGGTGGGGTGGCATTGTACGGCAGCACTGCTGGCATCTCCCTTACAGCCCCAGGTGCAAACTCACATTCTCTTGCTCGTGCCATGCTGGGTAGTGAGGTGTCTTCCTCTGAGGTGCAGGGGGGTGATGAGCTATGCCTTTGACCATCCCCTCCATGTTTGCTGGCTTGGCTGCCTGTTTGCTGCAGCGGCTCCCCGGGCACATAATTACAGTCAGTCACTCTTGCAGGGGACTCGCAGAAGCGCTGCACCCCAGCCTCTACTCCCTGCTCTGGCACCCCGGTCACATACCTGCCTTTTGACTTCAGCTCCTCCTGGCTCTGATGGCTAAGTGGGAACAGTCCTGGATAATCCTCCTGGGGTGGTAGAGTGGCAGAGCACACACCAGACACATTTCCTTCCATCTCCCCCTGCTGAATATGCTGGGGCTCCTGGGGCAAGATGCCCTCATTCCCTGGGCCGCTGGTGGTCATGTAGGGGAGAAGTACTGCCCCCTCTGCTGGGGCACAATCCTTGCAGACCCTCTGGCCGCTAGTTTCAAAGTCTCCATCTCCCACATCTGCAAAAGGGAAGATGTACTGCCATTCTTCCTGGGGTGCCAATTTTGGGTGCACCCCCATCCTTTGGCTAGCTGCTTGGAGCAGTGGCTGACCACTGCTTTGTACCTCCTGTGGCGAGGACTCAGCCATCACAGTCCCAGCCTCCAAGATATGCTCTGCTCTGGGGCTATTCTCTGGGGCAGCCCCTGCACTGTATACTAGCACTGCTCCATCTATCACGGGCTCCGTGTGCACCAGTCCATCATCACCATGTGGGGCCACAGTGCCCAGCTCCGCCACACTACTTGGCACAATGCAGGGGGAATAAATATCCTCTTCCCGATATCCATCTGCCACAATCACAGTCCATGATGTTAGGGCTCCTTTAGAGTCCGGGGTCCCTGGTGCGATATCACAGGGACACTCCACAGCTAGTTCCTCATTTCCCAACTCACTGAATGGGAACAGTTCTGTGATTTCTCCCTGTGTCAGTGGGGAATCTAGTTCTGTGGCTCTCTGAGGATGCATGAGCCGCAGCAGCCGCTGTTCCTCTGCCTCCCCCCGCTGACACTGGTCCAGCCACTCTGGAGAATTCAGCTGCCCCTGTGCCAGGGCGACCCTCTCTGCATTATCATAACAGTGCAGGAGACACTGCAACTGCTCCTGGACACTTCTCAGTTCTCCTGGACACAGGACCCAGTTCCTATACACGCTGAATGCATGTAGCGGGTCCTCTTGCTGCTCGTACACCCATCGAATAAGAGTGCAGTGTGAGCGGCCTTCGGGGGGTGTGCTGCATCGTAGCCTCCATTCGTCAGTTAGGTCCTCCAGACTCATTCTCGCTAATGGAGCTCCAGATTCTGCAGGCCACAGTTCCTCTGCCTCCCCCCCTGGGATCTCGGTAGTGGACCCCTCGGTCATCCACCCCGGTGGCACCATCAACTCCTCCTCCCTTTGAGTTCTCTTTGCGGGCTCCTTCCCAGGAACCACGTTACCCGGTGCTGGCACGCTGGCCGCAGCGATCCGGCTTCTATGCATTAGCTGATGCGTGGCGTTACTTACTTCTGTGACAAAAGCCTTCCACGCCACCGTATGCAGCAGGTTTCCTGCAGCAGCCTCAGATACATACTGCTTAAATTCATCGGTCAGGTAAGCTGCTTTCTCCTCTGTAGTAGCTCCTGTCCATACATTAATCCACCGATATGCTGCTTCCCAATCCTCCCAGAGAGGCTGCATCAGCGTGGATGGGCTTCTCCAGTCCCATTCCTCAGCCAGACGACTCCATGACGATTCCTCATCTATGAGCCTCACTGCTCTGGGTGACTGTGGGCACCTCTTGCCTCTCTTTGGACGTCTCTGTCCTTTTCCTGGAGCCATTCTCCACACGGGCTGCACTCGTAGAGCTTGGTCAGCGTCACTTGCTGGACCCCCTTACGTCAGCTTCCGCTTCTGGGCCACGGCACACTCCGCCGTTCCCTCGCTTGCAGGGATTGTCCCCTGGACAAGCCGGCACTTAAGCGGAATTCTTCCCTCGCTTAATGCCCTCGCAAAGTATACTTTTTCTTCTCCCCGGCATCCTTGTTAGGAACAATGGTTACCAGGTCCCTCAAACATGAGCTAATACTGGCCAATTACTGGCTATTGTGTTTCCAGAGCCTGGTCGCATCAAGATACGAGCCCCTAGCTCTCCCTCCTTTGGGTGTGCGATCCCCACCGCTTGCCACCAATTGTGATGATCCCGGGATCTTGCAGCAGCGCAGCGCGACTTATGCCTCACGCAGAGCCCCCAGGGTCACTCCGAGTTCCAAAGATCGCACAGGAATACACAATAGCAAAGGTACAAAAGTATTACCTTTATTTTACACCTAAGTTATACATGTAAAATCAGCAATTACAGTCTATATACAATATATACAGAAAGGCCATCAGTATTAGTCACGTTATCAGAACCTTACCACGACACCACTCAGGTTAGCTTCAGATGGACAGGACCCGCAAGTCCACAACTTCCAGCGCTGACGCTCAGTCACTTCTCTCCTTCTCTCCCTCCAAACACCCACTTACATCCCAAAGGCACCCCTCTCCCCCTCCCTCAGGAATTCTTAACCCTTCCTATGCTGGGTGCAGTTGTATGAATGTAACAGGGTCTCCTATTACCTGTCCAGGGGCTGATTAACTCACTCCGTTCATCTGGCTTTGAAGCTTGTGTACGTGAGGGATTTCACACCTTCATGTGACAGATCTCTTCTCTGGAGACTGACCCTGGTGTTATCCATCCTTAGCCTCTTGTTATTTGGGGGGGGGAAGTGTATGTCTCTGCCACTACCTGTAGTCTCTGTTACTAAACAGCCTATAAAGAGGCCCTTTGATCCCTGAACCAAAAACTATAAACAAACTGACCAGATTCTAATCTAAGCGTTTGGTCACTTCTACCCGGACCATTTGTCTCCACATATACAGTTACAATATTTAAGTGATACGCATTTGGGAAGACTGCCATAATTAACTTCATAGTCACAAATCCCTTATTCATGATACCATCGCAGTTTACTAAGAACATTACCTGGAGGCAGTGACGTAACCACGGGCAACGCTGATCCTCCCTCCCAGTTTCTCCTGTGCCCAGAAACTATCTTCTTGTCTTTATATGCATATGTAACAGTATGGGATACAGTATACAAAGCTTTGGGAACATATTACAGTCATTTACATAACATGAGGGAATATTTCCCTCCAGTAGCACACATACTCAGCCTAATGGAATAACCTGTTTGGATTATTCAGTATAACATATTATTATTGTCTGACATACAGCCCTGTGATGTCCCCTGTATGCAGCAGTCTGGGGAACACAGCTCAGATATGAATACAGTCAGTGATAATATCCGGTTATCGCCGGCATTTTGCAATTCTCTTTGCTGAAGCGCAGAAAGAGGCGGGAGAACAACATATGACGGAAAGGGGCGTGGCCTGGTTCCGTCACAGGGAACACATACCTCCCCAACTGAAGGGAGGTTGATGGACACGGTGCTGACCCGGGAATGTCCCTGTCGGCACAGCAGTGGAAACCGTTTGGTAAAGTCATGGGTCTGACCCAGCTTGGAACCATGTTCTAAATCAGACCTGGGACTTTGGTGTAAAAAGCGTTATTAAGTCATAAGATTTTTGTTTGCACTTTAATAATGCTTCTATTCTGAAGTAGAAGTGATGGAACAATTTTTATGCCCCCTCAAAAAACGAAAATATTATTGTATTCTTTGCCATTTCTGTAATATTCCCAGCATGCCGCTTTCGGATATCCATCACCGAGAATCTTATTAGTTGAAATTGTTACTCGTTCCCTAAATCACTTCAATGTGTTTCTCACATGATTGCTCAGCAAGTGATATCGATTTCACAGGATTATTTTTTTAAGCCAAGATTATAAATATAACAAAATGAAAGCGAGCCGGTGTGAGAAAAGCAACGATACAAACAGCTTATACATCTGGCTCTCATGAATGGATGTGTGCTGTTTTACAGTAAGACAAGTCTGCGTCCGGTAGGGATGACTGTGACACTTTATCAGTAGCTTATGTGTGGAGGATATTTGCTTGATTTGGTCCGGTGACGCTCGTTAATAAGACATTTCACGTATTCACGTATGTTCAGACATAGTGATTGCAAGAATTTTTTGTGTCAGCTACTCAGAGAATAATCCTTCTATAAGAATGTGAAGATTTACTGTTTTTGTTCTCAAATATACAGGGCACTTATTTACACGGGGATAGACACAGACAAACTCACTGATTTATTCCATAGTTACCTATGACCTGAGCCCCAATGTTCAGTTCAGTCACATACTGTAGTTGGGATTTTCCTCAACTATAGCTGTGCATATATCGTCAGATAAAATAGCCTCACCCTAACCGCCCCACCTGCAGCCTAACCCTAACCGCCCCACCTGCAGCCTAACCCTAACCGCTCCACCTGCAGCCTAACCCTAACCGCCCCACCTGCAGTCTAACCCTAACCACCCCACCTGCAGCCTAACCCTAACCACCCCACCTGCAGCCTAACTCTAACCACCCCACCTGCAACCTAACCCTAACTGCCCCACCTGCAGCCTAACCCTAACTGCCCCACCTGCAGCCTAACCCTAACCGCCCCACCTGCAGCCTAACCCTAACCACCCCACCTGCAGCCTAACCCTAACCACCCCACCTGCAACCTAACCCTAACTGCCCCACCTGCAACCTAACCCTAACTGCCCCACCTGCAACCTAACCCTAACTGCCCCACCTGCCGCCTAACCCTAACCGCCCCACCTGCAGCCTTACCCTAACCGCCCCACCTGCAGCCTAACCCTAACCGCCCCACCTGCAGCCTAACCCTAACCGCCCCACCTGCAGCCTAACCCTAACCGCCCCTCCTGCAGCCTAACCCTAACCGCCCCTCCTGCAGCCTAACCCTAACTGCCCCACATATTGCCTAAAACTACCCCACATGCAGCCTAACCCTAACCGCCCCACCTGCAGCCTAACCCTAACCGCCCCACCTGCAGCCTAACCCTAACCACCCCACCTGCAGCCTAACCCTAACCGCCCCACCTGCAGCCTAACCCTAACCGCCCCACCTGCAGCCTAACCCTAACCACCCCACCTGCAGCCTAACCCTAACTACCCCTCCTGCCCCACCTGCAGCCTAACCCTAACTTCCCCCTGCAGTTTATACCTAACTCTCCCCTTAGTGCCTATCTCTAACCATCCTCTCCCACAGCCTTATCCCATCCATTCCCTCCCACAGCCTAAAGTTCCCCTCCTGCAGCCTAACTCTAAAGTTCCCCTCCTGCAGCCTAGTGCTCCCCTAGTGCCTATCCCCAGTACTTGCCATCAGGTTCTGTCAGGATTCCGCTGTCAGTTCTCCTACCGCCCCTATTTGATTTGACTTACGAGTGAATGCTGTTTCATAGCCCAGCAGCTTATTCTGTCAATGCTACTATTGGTACAGGTTTGGGGCATTGCTCAGCCACCAAGAAGTCATTTTCATTTGCCCCAAAACCAGTTCTAAATTATATGACTGATAGTCATAAATCCCTTTCTTTTTTTTGAGAAATAAAAACCAAGAAAATCATTGTATGTAATGTGTTAATGCGCACGTGCTATATACAGAACCCAAAAAACAAGTCCTATATAACCGCTGTCCCCTCCCTGCCTGCACGTATATGTACAGTGAGATAACACAGAGAGGTTAACAGGCTCCAGCCGGGCTGCTGCCCTGATTATGTCGCATTCAGTTTGATCTTAGCGCCTTAGATGAGGCGTGACCATGATTTAAGAGTTCTGAGGTTTCAAATATGTGCTGCAGTCAGAGGGATGAACATCAGATACAACCGCCATGTGCGCAAGGAAACATTAATGCAAGATCAGGTTGCATGTGTGAGACACATTGCTATGCAGGACACCTGTATCAATACGGGAACATAAAGGCGGACTATAGGGGGATCCCCAGGGTGACCTTGGAAAGCCGTGACTTTCCTTCGACGCAATAGGTATTATCAGTAATACTATTCACCTTCGGCAAAGGCTTTAGTTCCCGAGCTCGGAGCTATATGATGTTATTCCCCACATTTGGCTGACATCACTTGTGTTTATTATACTTATTCCTGATTTTATTGCTTTTTGAAGTTTATTTCTAGTTCAGTGTACATTTCTTATAGAGCCTGCTTAGGAAGAGACATTGTTGACATGCCTTGGCCCCTCTGGCACTGGCTGTTGTGTTGGCCGTTGTGGTACATCATTGGCCTTGTTTAACTGTTGGCCATTGTGGAACAGCGTTTGTCATTGTTGTACAGCATTGGCATTTGTGATACTGAGTTTGACATTGTTGAACTTTGTTGGACATTGTGGTACAGCATTGGCCTTTTTGGAAATGCAATGTCCTTTGTGGAACTGAATTTGTCATTGTGCTACTGGTTTGGTCATTGTGGAACTTTGTTGGTTGTTGTGGTAAAGCATTGGCTTTTTTTGGAAATGCAGTGTCCTTTGTGGAACTGAATTTGTCATTGTGCTACTGGTTTGGTCATTGTGGAACTTTGTTGGTTGTTGTGGTAAAGCATTGTTCTTTGTGGAACGGCATTTGTTATTGTGCTACTGGGTTGGTCATTGTGGAACTCTGTTGGAGATTTTGGTACAGCATTTACCTTTGTAGAACGTAGTTGGCCTTTGATTGTTGGTCTACATTAGCCTTCTATTAAATAGCCCTCATACTAAATAATGTTGCAATCCATTAAAAATGTCTGTTTACGGAGAATGGAGCACAACTAATCTTCCCACTCTTCAGCGTTGACCTAACTTCTCCTCGTTTCACAGGATATAGAGAATATTTGCCAAAGTTCTGTTTTAGAGGAAATAAAGACCATACGATGTGGTTACTTGTGCAAGTATGATCTCACCGCAACAGCATTCCCAGCATATTACTATACTTATATGTTGAGTGAGTTTTCCAAATTGTTCTTGTGCTGGGTCAGACTACCAGCAATGAGCATCAGGATCCACCTACACATTTTCCTAATACAATATACACAATGGAACGTATATGTTTCACAGTATGACCTGACACCAGTTACCTTCTCTGCTTGCACTTCAACCTCACTACATGCTGCAGGATTTAAGGACAGAGACCATTGTATCTATACTGTATATTGGTGGAACAATGCATTGCTGGGGCCCACAGCAGCTCACAATACCATTGTCACCTTCCGGGCCCATTTCTGCTCTGTGTTGCCTCTTTTTCTGAACATATGCAGTCCGGGGTCTACACCTATTGCAGTTATGCCAGAATATTATTATCGTAGTAATCATGTGACCAGTTATGGAAGTCCACCATAGGATCTCCACAAACACCCATACACTAAACAACCACCTGCCACCCGTGGTGCAACCAGCACAATCTCAAAGAGCTTAAGGGAGAGACTTTGTACTGCACTTTAACTGACTGATAAAGTGATTATCTTTCCTCTCTATCTTCTTTTTCTTGGTACCATGAAGAGACACTTATCAACGGAGGATTTCCAGCATGTCTTTGGGATGACGATCGAGGAGTTTGATCGGCTGGCACTGTGGAAGAGAAATGACATGAAGAAGAAGGCTCTGCTTTTCTAGCCTCCATTCCGTGCTTTCTCCTGCCAGAACTGCCATACGTAGTTACAACTCTTGATTTGGAAGAGCAAGACAAGACTGTTCCATGGGGCCAGCCAATTCTAGCATCACCTTCCAGCCACGCCAGTGTCTACTACTCCACGTTGCTTTATTTACAGTATCTCTTGCAGCCATGGAACATAACAATACTGACCACTGTAAACCGGGATTACAACAGCTGTATTGTTTAACTCGTGTATCCACATCTAATTCACGCGGTTTCAACAGTGAAGGCCAAAGACTTGCATGTAAGCCATGTTTGCCCTCATTTATATGTGCTGTACTATCGATGTGAAAACCAGACTAACAAGATAACAAAACAGATCCTATGTTCCAGAACACGCTTACTACTTCTGAGTATACACGTACTGACATATAAACTAACACCAGAGTATCTTTTTAAACTTGAGATCCTTTATTATTATTTATTTTATAGATTGTCTTAAGCCATTTTTGTGGGCTTAGCCAACATGCTTGAGAATGTAGCCTATCCATTCTCCAGGAGCCAGTGACATCACTGAGATAGGAGGCACGGAGTGACATCACTGATTTCCTGCTAATAGATAAGTTACTGTATGTTACTTAGGTTAAAGCTGCAGCCGCCCTGTTAGAAATGTTCACAGCCAACATGGACTAAATTAAGTAATTAGGAGATAATTACAAACGCATTTAAAGTTAGTTACTTAATGGAATCAAACGTGAACAGTATATGCTGGAGAATTGGGAGCAGGACAGTAGTAGAGTACAAAAGGTCACCTCCAGGAATATTCTTGCTACCAACTTTTAGAGTGGTATATATAAAAGCTTAGAGAGAGACAAAATTGGGAGACATAAGAATTAGCCAATCAGCTTCTGCCTTATATTGTACAGGCTGTGGAGCTGATGGGCTAGTACAGTAACTACTGTATCACACCTTTGGTGAGCTTGTTCTGTCTGTTTTCATCCACCTTGGTCATAATTTCCATCTTTACACGGTTTCTTTATGTCATTTTTTGCTCACCTCAGCCTCATTGGCGCCTTTAATAGCACAGTAAGGAAAGGGACATTTATAATGTCAGAATTGCGTAGTTTGTAATATCAAATATATTGGTATTTGATACCTACTGTGGTTTAGGACCATCTTATGCAGACAAAACCTTGTGCAGTTCCAGTTAAGTTGGTTTATCGAGGACATGACATTATAAAAGTAGGGGAAAACATCATTGCTCTGTTTCTTTATCATAAATTCCCCTTTATGTATACAGTATTTTGTGTCTCAGAAAGGACACAACCATTGCAGCACTTGAGCTGTTAATCCACTAGAGGGCGATGTTTCTTTTAGCATTTAGTAATATTTTCTCTATAACATCTGTAGTGTTGTCCGTAGTCTAAAGAAATATCCCTTATTATTATTATTATTATTATTATTATTATTATTATTATTATTATTATTATTACAAACAAAGCATTGACATGATTATTTAAAAAAAAAAAAAAGTACATATTTTGTCACCTGTCTGTACATCTCTTACTGAATGAATGTGTATCGCCATGCACAGTGACAAGTAGCTGACAAACATGTTGTTTTCTGCAACTGTGCATACACCAATAGTACATCTGGCACCCAGATGATGTCTGTCACACTGCTTCGCTATCCAAGGGACAGTTAGGAATAACTGATGCAATCGCTTTCTGTAAAGATGTTCCAGCGCTTGCTTACGGTCCCCACTTTTCACACTGGATCTTTTTTTTTTTTTTAACAACTGGGCACATGGATGGAAATTCCTATATATTGGTGTATATTGATGTTATTTTGCAACCAGATGGAAGAATGCCATCGATTTTATTTGGCCAGGGCAGACTTTAAGTCACACTGGTGCCCCAGTTTTTCATCTCAGAATGACAGGACCTCCTGACTTTGGTGCATCCAGCTCCGATGTCTAGCATTACTCAGCAACCAATCCAAACCATGGACACATCTGCGGAAGTCATACTGATTAGTGCTAGGGAATATTTCATAGATCAGCCAATGCGTTTCCTTGGCCCTGGCTATCCTGCTATTAAAAAAAGATGGATTAGGCCTTCCAGGCAGAGATTGTGTGTGTTAGAATTTCGGAGCATGTTTATATATCACACCAAGAGCTTCCATCCAATGAATAGGGGATATATACTGTGTGTGTATTTGAAGACACTTTGCAGTTAACTACCCTATTTGTTCTTGTTTTATAATCGATCCTTTACTGTAGACCGGCAACTGAAAGGGCCACGGCCACATGTGGCAATTAGGGCTCCTTCCTGTGGCCCTCATTTCATTTCGGCTTTATGCCATGTCAGCTCTTATTCCTTGTTTTATTATACACTCGGTCATATGTCTTATACTGAGATTAATGGCACTGTGGGAAGCAGGGTTGGCTTGTGCAGTTTTCGTCTCACTTACCAGCCCAGTTGTTAAATATGCACAAATCTTCAGCAAAATGGCAGCACAGGTCTACGGTAAAATGGTAGCCGTACCTGCAAAAATCACTGAATGCCACAATGCCACAGTCTACTGATGGGTGTGATGGTATAGGCCCCCAGGAGCCTGTGTGAAGGTTATGGGGCCACACATGCGGGGTTTCAGGGTGCCCATTACTGCAGTGGATTTGAAGAGAGAACAATGCAGGGAAACTCTAAATATCATCTTTATATATATATAAACTTAACATAAATATATCTAATTTATCAGTATACAGTTTTCAAGACCTTGTTGCAACATATCACTTATTTATTAAAATACATATAGCTGTCTATAAGCAGCAATGGTTACATGTATTATAATATATTTTAATGACATATCTATATCATATTATTTGATGAGAATTATATTGCCTATCTGCTATTGCCCAGACACCTAGAGGTAAATATAATAAGTTGGGAGTTCTATGGGAGATGGGATGTCCATAAACCTCCTATTTTAGTAAATTTACCTCAGTTTCCAGATATAAATGTTAAATCCATTGTATTTACTTAATTTTTGGGATATGTACGTGTCATAGACAAGCAAAGTAGGACAGGTTTACTGCTGCCATATCTCTATTTCCCAATAAACTTATAGCTAAAATATTGGTTCAGGGAACAAAATGGCTGCCGCCTCTGTTCTTAGATGACGTGCACTAGGAGCGTTTGATATTTACTGAAATAGTGCAATAGGGTAGAGACAGAGAGACAGCCCTAAGTGAAGATTAAGGAAAACAAACAGAGTTTGAAAGTAACGAGCATTAACAAGATAACCTGAGGGATTGGTGGTGTGGGATGAACCACATCTGGAGATGATTAGTCTGTTGTGTAAGGAAGTGCTGAGAGGAAAGTATTAGCATGTTACTGAAATGTGCCCGTAAGTCACATATATACGTATTTAACCCCTTTGCCATTCTTAATTTATCAGCATCCTAAAGATTGTCATATCTTTATTAATATTATTTTCTCAGTATTTAATGTTAGTCCCATAGTTTTGTATCAATAAGTATTTTTGAAAAAACAGACTTAGAGGGTGAATGAGGTAGAATTTGCCGTAAGTTCAGTCAAACTATGTTACATACGCACCTTATTAATTGCCCCTATCTATGGCGATATAAGCTATCAGTTTCCTTATGGGTGGGGAGTGTATTACAGAGAGCAAGAGGGATAGATAATGAGTTATAGATAAGTGTCCCTGTTTTACTTGGCCTGGCTGTATTACAGCAGAAGTATTATATATGCGGAAAATGAATTATCTCAGACGGAAGCAGGATTTCGCACAGTTCTGTGAGAGTCAGTCTGCAGAATTATATAAATGAGCAGTAGCGCACGCAGGGGGGGGGTTCTGAGTACCCAGAAACCCCCAGGAATCTAAGGGCACTAGACTGAAAGCTGAGGGTCCCCTCTTTCCATGGGTACAAGAATTTTCGGTACTCTTTACCTAGAACGGCGCCAGCGATTGAAATCGCGGTCGTCGTGGGTAAAAATCGCGGTCATCGCGGTAATCGCGGGCATCGCGGGTAAATCGGGATGGCCGCGATGACCGCGATTACCGCGATTTTCCCATAGGGAACAATGTTAAAAAGCCTGATTGACCGCGATTTTACACTTAAATGCCTCAATGGACCCGATTTGGGCATAGAAATCAATGTAAAATGGGCCACACAGCCCAAATAGGGCCAATTAACCGTTAAATGTCCCCACCAATTTTTAACGCCACCCCACGATCCACGCCAACCCGAAGCGTGGCGAGCGCAGCGAGCCCGCGAGGGGCGGCGGTACGCGTCCTCCGACCTTTTCATGCCCTACTATCCACGTCGGCGTGGTGTGAGAATATAATAGTGTGGCGAGCCCAGCGAGCCACCGAGCCCGAAGCGTGGCGAGCGCAGCGGATACCTTCACAGGTAGACGCGTCCCCTCGCGGGCTTCACAGGTGTCCGCGTCGCCACGGACACCTGTGAAGCCCGCGAGGGGACGCGCATACCTGTGAAGGTATCCGCGTCCCCTCGCCACGCTTCGGGCTCGGTGGCTCGCTGCGCTCGCCACACTATTATATTCTCACACCACGCCGACGTGGATAGTAGGGCATGAAAAGGTCGGAGGACGCGTACCGCCGCCCCTCGCGGGCTCGCTGCGCTCGCCACGCTTCGGGTTGGCGTGGATCGTGGGGTGGCGTTAAAAATTGGGGGGGACATTTAAGGGTTAATGGGCTCTGTGGCCCATTTAACATTGATTCCTATGGCCAAATCGGGTGGATTGAGGCATTTAACATTAAAATCGGGTCCATGGCGCCTTTTAACATTGATTCCTATGGGAAATCGGGAGCATCGCGTCGCGGGCATCGCGGGTACATTTATGGCCGGCCGCGACGCGACCGACACGATTTTCATGTTTAACATTGGTTTCAATGGGAAATCGCGGGCATCGCGTCGGTCGCGTCGCGGCCATACATAAATGTACCCGCGATGCCCGCGACGGGCGCCGTTCTAGGTAAAGAGTACCGAATTTTCAAAATCGGCCCTGGGGAATCAGAGATATCTGACTTCAAAGCAGTGGTCCCCATCCAAGCCTGTTAATTGCTCTTCCCAGTCAGATATTTCAGGTTTTGTCTGACTTGGAGTTTTTCTGAGGGTATATTCCAAAAGCTGGGACTCTCCCCCTTTGATGGACCATAGTAGCTTGTCTCTACTGTTCCCAGAGCCAGAGATATCAGCCTTCCAGCAGCTGGTTACTGCTCCAGCTCCACACACCTGGTATGTAGTTTTATATACTCGTTGGCAGATTGCTCTGCCTCCTGAACTCTGATTCCCTAGTCCCCAATACCATTTGGTAGGTGGGATTCTCTAGTTTTAATTCCATTAAAATCTAAGAAATCTATTCCCGGGAACTGGAGATATCTGCAGTCAAGCTAGCTGTGCTCCCACCAGAAAATGATGAATAATAAGCCCACTCCACTATACAGATGTATCGGGATTCATCTTTGCAGGTGATGGCGATGGCGTCGCCATCGCCATCACCTGCATCCCCGCCATCTGTATGCCGGAAGGGACGCGCGTCCCCTTCTGACGGCACTGCCCTCGGTCGCCCGGTGCCCCCTCGAGCGGGAGGCGGACAGTATTGCGTCCCCCTCGCCGCCCGAATACTGAGACGCGCGTGCGTGGGGGGCGCACGCGCGTCTCAGTCAGATGGAGCGCCATGCTGCTGGTGGTTCGCCAGCAAAGATAAAACCGGCCCTATCTGTACACCCCTCCTCTGCGTATTAAACATCCTCTACCACCCTGGAAGTTATGTATCAGGGCCCCTTCATTCAGCCCAATGCCCCCTTCTCCCACCCCATCTCCCACTATCTGTGCAGTAAAGGGGTAATTAGTGAAAATTACTGATCCAGGCCCTACATGCTGAGCAGTTGATATAATACCCCCTACCACCCGCGGAACTATAAAGCTTCCCCCACCCCTACCGCTGGAGGACTGGTAGGGGCCCCAATACATTTCTATGCCCAGGGGTCTACACTGCTGTTATTATTATTATTAATATAAATTTGGTCTATCTATAATACTTTAACTGACCCGGCATATACTGGGTCACCTAAGTGCCCATCTCTGTGCTTTGCTCCGCCCCCTCTGGAAACCCCCTTCTGAAAATCCTGCGTTTGCCCCTGATGAGGTAGAAATTAGTAGAGGTGCAAAATTAGCACCAGGGTGCTGTCTGCACAGAAGTAGCTTTCTCCCTACAGGATGTCCTGATTTCTTTTACCTGCACTGGTTTCCTAATATGGGCAAGCGGTCATTTTATTAGAGGTGTCCACCAGAAACTTTAACCAACCCTGATTGAAGGGTAGCCAGCAGAATTTAAGGATGGGGTTAAAAACAACGCAGGTGATTCAGGTCCAGAGCAGGAGAGGTCCAGGTCAATATTTAGGTAGGTGAGCGGCACTTAACCTGCGAATGCAAATGTAGGAGCACAAGCCACTATGGTCACTTCTGAATTGGGCCCAGATACGTCTGCACCTCATAACCTCCAGTATTTATATATCTGCTATGTTCGTTATGTGCAGCTTAGGCTTGGTGCTAATACATAAATAATATGATTGGCGGATGCCAATTGCAATAGATGTAGAAGTAACTGACCAGTGGAAATAATGAATGACAATTTAGCCAAATCTTAAAACAGATAATTACTTCTATATTCTGTCAGTGTGATCATGCAATTAGTAGTTGTGGTAATTATTATTGGGCCAATATTTCTCCTTTACTGAGAATGGTAGTCAATGCTTTGATGCCGAGCTATGACGGTGAGCCGTGCCGATAACTGGCCATCAGAGTATTCAACTCACTCCCCTTCACTCGCCATTTCCACCTCCCTGGTTTCATTTGGTGAGGTACAGATGGAGCCGCTCTCATTCAGCTGGCGATAGAACCGCCAGCCCCCGATAAACTACGGAACGGGGCGCACAAGACGCTTGCCCACCCCATTCCGACGGAGCTCCTTGCCGCCTCACCGTACACCCCCCTAACCCTGCTCGTCTCCCTGAAGCGTAACTGGGCAGGAATTCCACCGGCGCCGAGTGCAGGGACGCACGTGCATGTGAGACACTTGCTCGTCCCCGCCAGCGTATGCCAGTACAGGGAATCTGCCGATTCCCAGCGCTGTATGAGAGGCATTCCATCTGTAGAAACGGCGAGTGTGGCCATTAAAACGGTGGAACTCACCGTGCATCGTACTTGCTGAATTTGCGGCGAACCTTGCCATTTAAGAGGATCCTCGCCATCCTCTCACGGTGAGGATTTCTCCCTTACGTTGAATATGGCGAGGGGGTTTGATGGGGAGGATGGCTTGTTTTCGGCGAGGAAAAGCCATCCTCGCCCTACAAAACCCCCTCGCCAGCCCGCATTGAACACCACCCTAAATCTGGCCCAATGTGCGGAAGCTCCTATTCGGAGCTCCATTTTGTATTAAGGTGACAGTGCAGAATAACACTTGCGGTATGGCGTGCACATATGATGAGTCCTCAGTTCACAGGAAATGTTTCCATTTTGTGGGTTTTTTTGTTTGCCTGTATTTTATTCTCTATTCAGTACCACAGAAACTCTATAGACATCATTATGTGTAAAAATATGTTTTAAAGCTCTAATAATTATTTTTCATGACACAGAACATTTCATTTTTTATCCCGATTTCCTCCTCAGACATTTCAGTCTGTGTTATATAATTTCAGTAAATATTACCTCCAGATTCATTAAAATATTGCTCTTGTGAGAGTTACCTCATGAAGATGTACTTTTATAAATCATGTTTTCTTTCTCAAGTCTAAATACTAGTAATAATAGTAATTATTATGAAAGTGGTTTGTGTCATCACTCAAAACTGTTTAAATTCCCCCACGTAGTGAAGGCAGACATTTTGTGAGCTGAAAGCATATTAAGTCCTGTTGGAGAAAGAGCGCTATATAAATACAATTATTGTTATTATTACTATTATTATTAAAAATCTCAGCCTATTCATTCACTGGATAAAATGTATTTAATCATTGGGACATTCTGTGCCTCCTTCCCCAATGATGCCCCCTAGTTCCTTGTGAATAGATAGGTTGAATTCTGTTAACAAAATGGCTGCCTCTACTGAAAAAAAATCCAGTCTCCTCATGTAGGTTCATCCTCCTTGCTGAAAAACCGGCATTAGAATTTACCAATTCAAAGTACAATAATGAAGCCATATGACAACCTTCATCCTAATTCACATATTTTTTGTACCAAGATGATATTCTACCACATGTATTCCCAAACAGGAACACCAGGGGGCTACAGGGGTATAAGCTATTGCTAATGTCCCGATTCACCACTTCACTTTCTCGGGTTTGTCTCCATTCGTGAAGCTGTGCTATTTATATTATTCCCAGTGTATATTTGGACTCCCCGAAAATGGCTGCCACTTGCACTGCTCAGGTAACCCATATTTAATTTCTTGTAACAGCTATGACCATAGCTTAGCCCAGTGGCTCTCTTGCCCCCAGTTCCATTGGGTGCAATACCAGATCTCTACATGGAACCTTCCAACATGAGGGTTGGTTGCGCACAGCAGAATTACCTCCCCTGCCAAACAGACATTAGCAGTGTTTATCAGTGTAATGCTGTCACATACTTTGTCTTGGAATCCTGTCAGACCACTGTTATTACACCCAGCATAGACGGTATAATTGCCAGAGCAAGAGGCTGCAAGTACAAAGGAAAATGGCTGCAAAGCATGCTTAGAAAAATGACATTGCCACCGGACATTTCCCATTCTGTGACATTGCAGAACCAAAGTTCCACATCATCCACCAGCATGTTAACAAAAATACCCATCTGAAGATAGTACCTGTGTCTTTGGCCTTCCGCTGGTGACAGACAGATATCAGTTTATTGAGGGTCCCATTTAAATGAAGGACATGTATATGAATGGGCTTTATTTTACAATGTCATTGAATGTATGCAACTCTGTTTTGTAGTCTTGTTTTGTGAGCATGGGCTCAAATGACCGCTAATTAGGAGTTTGGGTGTTTCTACAAGCGATGTCCTAGGACCCCATTGCACATACAATATAGCAGACCAGAGTACACAGCGCTGCAATACGTCTTCAAGTCCTATTGGTACAATATACGCTGCTTCCTTTCTTCTAACTGTACAGATAAAAGGCAGAATGTTCTGCATTGGTATTTTGTTTTGTGATCTTTTTTTATTTTTATTTTGCAGTGCAGATGATAATCATGTGCTACGATAATAAAGAACTTTCACTCACTGCTGCCTCTTTTATGTAATTCTATACTATCGGTGTATTATATATAAAAAAAACATCCATATGTTTTAAAAGCAAGCAACATAAATGACACATTGCTACTGTAACCGAAGTATCTGTTTCTGGTGATCGCATTAAAGTGTGAACTATATCAAGTGAAAAATAAAATGTTAAATGCACAATACAGTAATGTAATGCACAAATACAGTAATGTAATGCACAAATACAGTAATGTAATGCACAAATGCGGTAATATAGTGCACAAATACAGTAATTTAATGCACAAATAAAGTAATTAACAAATACAGTAATATAATGCAAAAAAATGCAGTAAAATAGTGCACAAATACAGTAATATAATGCACAAATGTGGTAATCTAATGCACAAATACGATAATATCATTAAGAAATACGGTAATAAAATGCACAAATATGTTAATATAATGCAGGTAACCATTGCACTGAACAGGGCCTGGTAAACAATGGGGTCAGATGGTGCTGCAACTCCAGGCCGGCACATAAAAATACGATAACGCCAGTGTAGTTTGTGTGACCAGGTAAGTTGCTGGGCATGTCAAATGACCAGTGTGCTACACCAAAATGTGATCTGGTTATGGCTGAGAGCTTGGAATCACCACCAGTAAGGTAAATTAAACATTTCATATTTGGCACATAAGCCATAGCTACCTACCCTCCTGCATTCTGCAGGAGACTCCCTGACATAGCAGCAATCTCCCTCTCTCCCTCATTAGTCTAGCAATCTCCCTCTTGTCTCCTAGCCCACATTACACTGTTACATCATAGTTACCTCCCCCCTGCATTCTGCAGGAGACTCCCTGACAAAGCAGCAATCTCCCTCTCTCCCTCATTAGTCTGGCAATCTGCCTCATGTCACCTAGCCCACATTACACTGTTACATTTTTGGGGGGTGGGGGAGAGGGTTGAGAGACAGATACATTTACATTGCATCATCAGCGCCATTTCCAAGCACTTTACCAAGTATAGTATCTCTTACTAACTGCTTTGGGGCTCATCTACATTTGGATATGTAATTTTACAAGATTCCTCTCCGATGTAGCCACGTTCACAATCTTTTTTCACAATCTCTCCATATATGGAAGGAGACACGCCCTTTGGGAGGAGCATGACACGCCCCCTCAATGGGGCGCTGTGCAAAATTCTACTACCAACTATAATCTCCCTGAAACTAGTTTTCAAAAGTAGGCAAGGATGACATAACATCTATTATGACTATAGATACCAAATGCCAGGTAGATAAACTTTACCAAGGGATTCTGAATGATAGAACAGTAGAGGGCTATCATTATTTTCTTACATCAAGACTGAAAATCCGATTTTAGGTGGAGTTCAAAAATGTAATATATTCTTGTACTTACCTGGTGTCCGGCATCTGTACTTACCTGATGTCCGGCATCTGTACTCACCTGGTGTCCGGCATCCCAGCTGGTTAGAGAGTTTCAGGTTTTGCCCTGTACTAAAAATTCCTAGTTCATTTGTTGGTCAATATATTATTGGCTGGACTGTATTACCCTGGTACATAAAGCAGTAATACCTCCTTTGTAAGCAGCATGCAAAGTACCTTTTACTTGTGCCAGTGATTTACCTTATCCCACGAGCTCACAAGATCCTGCTGAAGATTGTCCTTTACTGACTACAATAATACATGGAACATGGAGTGGCAAAAATACATCCAGGGTTCGGAAAATGGCACAAGAAACATCATAACGAATGTAAGGTGAATGCTCAAAAAGACATCTACGTGGGAATTATTGGCTACTGCAAGGCCTTTGGTGTGAAGTCGGTGGAAAATACTAATAAATACGGGCATACCCAGGCATCTGTTTATCTTCATACAGTATCTCAACATAGATCCGGAAGCTTTCGTTGAAATAGATGAAGGAGAAGTGGGATACATATGATATTTGGTCTCCAGTGGTCAAAAGACCAACCCCAGCATCCCAATATGGTCTTGACAGGGGCTCAGTATGTACTCCAACCCTCTCCCCCTACCCACCTAACCCTTCCTTGCAGCAGCCTAACCCCCCCTGCATTTATAAGACACAAGTGACTCCATCACAAAGCTGCTGCACATTCCGTCTGCAAATCTCCTGTTCCACCACGTCCCGATACTACTCCCTTGTACTTAGATGCGGGTACTGTGGAGATCATAGGAGTACACTAAGATCACTGTCATGTTTGTTCCGAGAGACTTATGGGTAAATATATCAAACCTGCAGGAGTTGCCTCTAGGAACCAGTCAGCTTGCATTTATCATGTACGTCTATAATATGATGCATTGGTGTTTATATGAAGGAGGTCATTCTGGTCGACTCGCAAAGCAGTGAATTTCCTTGCTTTGCAAGCCAACTAAACCCCCGCATGAACGACCGCCCCTGCTCAAATGACAATTTTCCCCGCCGGCATGCGAATGGATGTTTAGCATAAACATCCATTTGCAACCTTGCGTGCGGGCCCGAAACCATACGATGGTCGCCAACCATTGAATGATTTGTTCAAGCCTCGCAAATATATGTCAGTGGAGACTGACTTATATTTGCAGCCATTCTGCCGAAGACAGGGTGGGCGGCTGACGTCATGTGACGGCTGATGCCCAACTTTGGCACATCTCCTCCCACCAAAATTACCATGGTAACACCACAGCGTTGTTATGGGGACACCCATGAAAGGCTGGGTGTTCCCATGGGCGCGACCCTTGCCCCACGCCCCCCCCCTCCGCACTGCTACGTGCGAAGGGGCCGGCGACTATGCAAGTCGCTGCACCTGTTCGCCAACAGAGCCTCCACATGCGCATAAATGGTTATGCGCATGTAGCAAAAAAAAAAAAAAGGCTCCCCTGCGCTAATGCATAGAGTGCAATATTTGGGGTGCACACAGGCCCCTTGGTCCAGGGAGGTGCTCACACCGCACCCATGTTTTATTACTTACCTTTCCAGGGTTCCTGTTGGAGCAGCAGTCGCAGTTAAAAATCACCAACAAAATGGCCGATACCAGAGTCTACTGCACCGTGAAGAGAAGAGGGCCCACCTGGAGTCTGCACTTTGGTCCCCGCCACTGTTAATGCCCTTACCTACACTGTTATATGAGTTACTGTCGGCTCCCAGTCAATTTGAACCAGTTCTTCTCTGACCTCTCTTAAAGGCCCATTTACCATAGGATCATCTATATATATATATATATATATATATATAAAAAAAGACAAAAGATACCCAAAAGTCCGCGCCCAATTTAAGAATAGCAGCAACTCTGAGAGTCCCCTGTTAGCTGAGACCCAAAACAGATAGAGATACAGAACAGGAACAGAGTGCGCTAGAAGGTGAAAGTACACAACTTTTTTTTACACAATCCAAAATTTAATAAAAGCCAACAACACGGCTCATAAAAAATACAGTGATAATATAATCATATATAAGAATCAATTTGACAACATCTGTGATAATTCAGTATAACGACAGGCCCAACGCGTTTCGTCAACCACGTGACTTCATCAGGGGCATTAGACGACTTGATTTATCAAAGCTGCAGTTGCTCTTCTTGCAGTGTCTCAAATTGACTGAGCATAAACAATTTAAGTGGATAATGATATTACACCAACTGACAGAGCTCTTATCAGTTCTTAATGGTACACTTCTCAAAAAATCCCACTCTATTACAGATGTCAGCAATACAATTCATCCAAGAATCCAATAAACCAGGGTAACTGGACGCTTGTCACACTGTATCCAAACAGCTGTTTGGATACAGTGTGACAAGCGTCCAGTTACCCTGGTTTATTGGATTCTTGGATGAATTGTATTGCTGACATCTGTAATAGAGTGGGATTTTTTGAGAAGTGTACCATTAAGAACTGATAAGAGCTCTGTCAGTTGGTGTAATATCATTATCCACTTAAATTGTTTATGCTCAGTCAATTTGAGACACTGCAAGAAGAGCAACTGCAGCTTTGATAAATCAAGTCGTCTAATGCCCCTGATGAAGTCACGTGGTTGACGAAACGCGTTGGGCCTGTCGTTATACTGAATTATCACAGATGTTGTCAAATTGATTCTTATATATGATTATATTATCACTGTATTTTTTATGAGCCGTGTTGTTGGCTTTTATTAAATTTTGGATTGTGTAAAAAAAAGTTGTGTACTTTCACCTTCTAGCGCACTCTGTTCCTGTTCTGTATATATATATATATATATATATATATATATACACAGTATATATATATATATATATGTCTAGTGTCTGATTGTGTGTCTCTGAAACACTGCCATCTGTTGGCAGCGAGTGAAACTTCGCGGGAAATTTACTAACAAAAACTCTTATAAAATAGGTGTATTCGTATACAAAAATATACCTATTTTATACGTATTGTGTTTTTTGGGATTTACTATCCCGAAAATAGGTCAATTCATATTCATATTCATGGCACATTCATATTTGTATTTACAAATATACGAATGTATACGCCATCGACATAATACGAATAGGAATCACCATTCATACTGCCATCTCTGAATGGCAGTAGCTCCAGGACCCGATGCTGCCCAATATTGTTACATCGAGCAGCATCACATCCCCCATAGAAACTTATGGGGGATGTGGCGGCGAGCAGGGCAGGAAGGAGTCCCTCCTAGATCCATGCCGGCGGTATTTAATATTTGCGGCTAAACCCAGAAAACAGTTGTTTTGGGAGAATTAGACACATATATTTAATAGTAAATGGGCCCCTTTACTAGCTGCATGGTTCTACATTAACTACTTCCCCTTCCACCCAGTAGCACCATACATGTCCTAAGCGTAGAATTTACATTCAGGGAACAGAACATATTTTATTTATATGTCTAGCGAATGTGTATTTAATATCTGCAATCCCCCTATTGTCAAATCAAATAAATCCAGGCAGGGGCGGCAGAGAGTGTAGCTTGCAATAACAGAGATGCATTTAGTTTGGATCACATTTGGGATTCCTCAGTCAGTGACATAAACATTCACATTTCTGCATAAAGTGTATATTTGCACAATGGCCGCCTCAGCACAATGTGGGGGATTGCTGACATGGACTTAGGGATAGTTCTGAAACATCATTCAAAATGATCTGGAAAAATGCATGAAAGTATTTGGAGTTGGTATAACGCTTGAGAAATATCCATCGAGGCGGTTTAAATGTTTGAGACAATGCGGATACAAAGCAAATAACACATCCACCAGCGTCTGCGGACAGTGCCAGCAGTGTACCTGGAAAGTGCTTCAAGGTGTAGCTTCTGCTGGAGCCTGTCTTGGTGGATATGTGTTGTTATTATTATTATTATTATGTTATTGCATTATTTCCATTCTGCACTATGGAGTCATTTTGATGCTATTGGTGTATTGGTGTGGTCGTCAGAGCATTGAATACTGCCCATAATGTACCAGCACAGCGCACTATGCTTCATAGTGTGCCAGCACAGCATCTATGTGCCTAATAGTGTACCGGCCCTCATAGTGTACCAGCATAGCATCCCTGGGCCACATAGTGTACCAGCACAGCATCCCTGTGCCTCATAGTTTACCAGCACAGCATCCCTACGCCTCATAGTGTACCACCACAGCATCCCTACACCTCATAGTGTACCAGCACAGCATCCCTATGCCTCAGTGTACCAGCACAGCATCCCTATGTCTCTTAATGTACCAGCACAGCATCTCTACACCTCATAGTGTACCAGCACAGCATTCCTACACCTCATAATGTACCAGCACAGCATCCCTACACCTCATAGTGTACCAGGACAGCATCCCTACACCTCATAGTGTACCAGCACAGCATCCCTACGCCTCATAGTGTACCAGCACAGCCTCCCTACACCTCATAGTGTACCAGCACAGCATCCCTACACCTCATAGTGTACCAGCACAGCATCCCTATGCCTCATAGTGTATCAGCACAGCATCCCTATGCCTCATAGTGTACCAGCACAGCATCCCTACACCTCATTGTGTACCAGCACAGCATCCCTATGCCTCATAGTGTACCAGCACAGCATCTATGTGCCTAATAGTGTACTGGCCCTCATAGTGTACCAGCACAGCATCTATGTGCCTAATAGTGTACTGGCCCTCATAGTGTACCAGCACAGCATCCCTATGTCTCTTAATGTACCAGCACAGCATCTCTACGCCTCATAGTGTACCAGCACAGCATTCCTACACCTCATAGTGTACCAGCACAGCATCCCTACACCTCATAGTGTACCAGGACAGCATCCCTACGCCTCATAGTGTACCAGCACAGCATCCCTACGCCTCATAGTGTACCAGCACAGCCTCGCTACACCTCATAGTGTACCAGCACAGCATCCCTACGCCTCATAGTGTACCAGCACAGCCTCGCTACACCTCATAGTGTACCAGCACAGCATCCCTATGCCTCATAGTGTACCAGCACAGCATCCCTACACCTCAGACAGGAGCAGCTGCGAGCAGCACATCTTGTCCTGCTACTTGCATGTTCAGGGATGTAGATTTCCTAACTTGTGTATGGGTCTTTTTTTCCCCTAGAAGCAATCTGTGACGACGTGTCCGCCTGTGAATAAGGTCCTATATGAGGACATTAAAGCATGTGAGCATTTGTACAGATGTTGTGCTGAGGATTGCATGTTACAGTATTCGTAGCCACATGCACAGAGCCAAAGGGTGTTCTTGTTAGATTTTGGCTGAATCCCCAGAAGCCCAGGCAGGGCACACAGCGGGGAGAGGTCAGTCCTCTCCTCCAGTCCTGCGCTGTTATTGTTCCCCCTTCTGACAGCACGCCTCCTCATCCAGCTGCACAGGCCTGACAGCATCATCGTTACAGTAATCAATAACCAAGAACCAGCCTGAGGGGACAGGACACAGAGCTGTCATACTGTAGTTGTGCGCAGTACAACTTACGTGCTGACCTTCAAACCTTACATCAGCCTGGTAACAGACGATGCATAAAGGCAAAAATAATGTAATACTATAAAATTACAACTATATTGTACTACTACAGTTTTAGCTTTTACATAACGGATTACTATAATATCTATAGTTCCATGACCTGTGACATGGAAGTTCGGAGTTGATAGGTTGGCTGTTTATCACTCTCCAATTTAGAACTTTTTGAAGCTTGATACATCTGCCCCTTATAGAGCCCCCCCCCCCCCCCCCCCCCCCCAAAAAAAAAAATAAAAAAAACAAAACAATGTTACAGGTTAATTTAAAAAAGCATGCTAGTCAAATGTCAGCTTGAATGTCATCTCCTCATAAATTGGCGTAAGGCAGCCTTCAGTTCAGTAATGGCTCTTGGTGGATGTTTGTAAACTTCAGCTGACATATGGCCTTGTTAGCTGTGTTTAATGTAGCCAATTTGGAATGGTTGTTGCCCATTAAGGAAAATTTGGCTTGTTAACGTTAATTTTAATGCTTAGATGTAAGTATTCTCAAGAAAGGGGTGTGCTACCTTCGGACATAGATTTGAGCCAATATTGGAGAAAGAAGAAAGATATGTCCTTAAATGGTGCACCAAAGAAAATAATAAAATGTAACTTTTATTAAGTATTTGATAAACGACTGCGAAAATATGTTTAAAAAACACAATACTGACATACACAGGTGGGGTTCACACATTTAAAACCAAGGTGGCTGGCAGATGTTGCTAACAATGATTATAATGTAGGTTGAACGTGTTTAGGTGTGTCACTTGTTAACAGCTTATGGCTACACCGATTCTGTGCAGAAATTTGGGTCTGCAGAACCCACATGTTACTGCTAGATTTTAGGGGGTGCCAAGGAGGAGTGGGTTGAATAACCTCTTATAACTCCACGTGTCACTTATTCTGCAATTCTATTATATTCATGCATATATAAGTCTGAGGCACTAGGCAGGGATGCCTTATATGTCTCTCAAGTTGGAGCGTGTCATATATAAGAATTTATCTGGTAATCACTCTACACCAAACCAGGGTGTTCCCATGCCTTGTGGCAGGTAGGAATAGCTGCCCTGTGAGAGTATCAGATAGAGGTGCTCCCTCGGTGTGCAGAGTTCGATATGCACACAGAGTCAAATAAGGAGCACTGTTGCAGACAGGTCTCGGTCCTTAAAAGGACTGGTGAGACATCGCTGCTGTTAGGACACACAATCAAAATGCATATAAGAAAAATAATAAAAAGCAACAATCTGCCTGCGCACCGCTAGCCGGCACGCGCTTCGCAGATTAGCTTCCTCAGGCTGCTGATTGGCTCTCCGCGGCCGTCTACCTTTGGCTCCCAATTCGGGAGCCCTGATTGGCTCCCGAAGAGCGGGAGATTTAAACCGCCAGGGGAGGCATTTCGCCGTAGAGATGGGCAAAACGGGTCACTAAGACGAGCCGGGACCCAGCGGATCACTCCGTGAAAAGATCCAGAACTTTTAGACGGGTCCTCGACTCACTTAAAAAAAAAAAAGGCTAATTTGATAATAACGAAGAATAATTTTTTTTTTTACAATCATTTATTGCCATTTTTTTTAAACTTTTTTTTTTTTAAACAGTGAGCTGAACAAATAAGAACATACATGACCGAGTAAAACACTGATCGATGGCTGGGTGCAGAATCGCCATCGATGGCGTCTGCACCGATGGCCATCCTTAGCAGCAGCAGCCTTATTATTCTTGTTATTGTTTCACTTGCAGTCGCAGCACACATTCTCCAGAGTTATTACATCTCAGCTGCCACAGGTGGCAGTGCTGGATATCAGGCAAATGCATTGTAATGAAAAACGAAACTGAAAGTAAAAGAACGGCGGTTCACCTTTTTGGGATCGGTGTCTCACTCACTCTTTTATGGGATCCGCCCAAAAGATCCGCTTCGTTCGCGGACGACCCATCTCTACTTAGCCGACCTCCACCGCACTGGCAGCGCTGGGATCGGTGCCTTGATCCCAGTGCTGTCCCTCTCCGCTGCTGCCCGCACTGTTGGCACAGGGATCAGACAGCTGATCCCTGCACCCAGGGCAGGCGACAGGGGGGGTCAAGGGGGACAAATGCGATGGGCCCCAGAGATCTGAAGGGCCCCAGAGCTTCCATACCCCGGCACGGTCACTGCCTGTACTAGCTGGCCTGTCAGTGACCCTTGTGGCCCAGCCGTCTACTGTGCACCATCTGTTTTTGGCTGAGTCTGACTGACTCACTGTGTGCCACTGCCATCTACTGTGTGTGCGCCCTGCCACTCGGCGCGCAGAGCCATCTACTCTGTGTGTGCGCACGGCCTGGTGCCGCAGGCGCACAGCCTTACCCGCCGCTGGTGCTGTGGCCTCAGTCTCTGGCTCCTGTACTTTTACTGCGCGGGTCGTCTGTTCCACACTCTGCGAAAGACCTGCCCTGCCTTCATGTAGTGCTCGGCATTCTTTTGTGAAAGTGACAAGCCAGCAGCAGCCAGAGCCAGCAGGAAGCAGCAGCCAGGAGCCAAACCAGCAGGACTGAGAAAGAGAGAATTCCACACCTGAAAGCAGGATCTGCAGCAGCGAAAGGTTAAATGAGGCTCATGCAGAAGAGCGTTGTGTGGATTTCAGAGCTGGCCCTAGCCTAAATGACACCCTAGGCAAGATTTTGGCTGGTGCCCCCTAGCACCGCCACTAGTTCCGCCTCTGACCCTGCTCCCCTTTCCCAGCACCATCAACCCTAATCATAGCAGTCATCATTTTGGTGCTCCTACCCACAATATTTTAAATAGAAACAGTGCACACATTCGGTGCGCAGCCCAAACAGGGGTGTGTTCTTGCTGGGAAGGGGCATGGCCACACAATAGTACCCCCAATTCAAATTATGCCACACAGTAGTGCAACTTTACTCACATTATATCATGCGATGGTGTCCCTTATTCACGTTACATCACACAGTAGTACCACTTTACCGTATATACATTACTCCTCACATTATTCACATTATACCCTTAGAAAAAAATCCTGAGAAAATATTGTATTTTAAGCACCTTCATGGCCACACTTCAACCCAGCGCAAAGCAGAGGAGAAGAGCTGCAGCTGCTGCTGTCACTTAAGGGGAGGGGGCCTGGGGCCCCCACTGGGCCCTTCCATCAGACTTTGGCCTGGGTAATTTGTACCCCCTACCCCTTTCTCTCAGCACCCCTGATAATACCACACAGTAATGCCCCTTACACATGACACACATTATTAATGTCCTTACAACCATAATGCCCCTTACACATTATGCCAACCTTTATTAATGCCCTTCATACACATAATGACACACATAATGCCCCTTACACATATGTTGCACACTATTAATGCCCTTACACACATGACACACATAATGCCCATTACACATATGTTGCACATTATTAATACCCTTATACACATGACACACATAATGCCTGTTACACATATGTCGCACATTATTAATGCATTTATACATGACACACATAATGCCCCTTACACATATGCCAAACACTATTGCACAACCAACCCACCCGCAGAGAGCACTTACACAGCCACTAACGCTGTGACCTCTGCCTCTGCTTGGATACAGATGTTTCCTCATACATCTTGCCTCAATAGGCCATGCAGCTCCTGGCCAGTTCTTCTAACGTTGGGTGCCTTTTCTGCAGAAAATTTGTCTTATTTCCATTGTTATAACCAGCACACACAAGGAGCTTCATATGATTAAAATGATATGTGGCATAAATATATTCTGTGTGTGACTGTGGCTGTACCTGCATACAGAATGCTATGTTACAGTGATTTCCATGAATACACTATTTCATACAGCCTCACTGACACACAGCATATAGGCATGCTGCATATCATTTTAATCAGCAGAAGCTGCTGATGCCCCATGGCATTCCAAATGCCCTAGGCAATTGCCTAGTTTGCCTATGCCTAAGGCCGGCTCTGGTGGATTTGGGATTAGGTGGGGGGCCCCAGAAATATCATTGTACAGGGCCCCAAAATTTCTCCTTCATCCACTAGGTGTCACTGGAGTTACACTGGGGAATAGAAGGCGACCGCAGGGAGCATGGGCACTTTAAAATAATTAATACATGTGACCAACTCCTCCCCTTCTACTTCCCCTCCCAGGCAGTCTTAGATCGTGCCCAAAAGGGAGCAGGTCACATTTGGCTCATCTCCTGGGCTTTTTTAATATTAGGGCATAAAGCAGCAAGTTTGCCTTTGAGGACAGGCAGATAGTTGCTGCTACTATCTGCCTGCGACGTGGGAGCCTGCCGGAGGGAGCCGGCTGCTGCTCATAGGGTTTGCGCCCGGCTCCCTGGCTGACAGAGACCACCGTCTCTGGAGCTGTAACGGGCGCCGCTCTCACGCAGCGTGCACCCGATCCTCCCCCAGCCCCACCGCCGACGGCATGGCCGCAGCACTGTGAGTATTACCCTGCCTTCCTATTAGAGGAAGGTCAGGGACACAAACGGCGGTGCAGCAGAGGGTTTTTTAAACCTGGCGCCATTATGGGTGACGGAGCTGCCAGGCGGGGGGCGGAGTTACCGCGCGGTACTTCCCAGCAGCCTTGGCATACCCCAGCGTTCCTGCAAGTCGCGGCGGCCATCTTGGACATTTGGCGCCGTTTGAACACGCTGCTGGAGGCTCCATAGTTGCGCTGCAGATCTATCCTGACTGCAGCTGGGCGATTCCTGTCCCCTGGTGACCGTCCTGCTGAACGCTCTATCCGGTCTGTGAGTTACAGTGGGGATTAGAGCTAGGTGAAGACAGATTGGGCTGTGTCTCAAAATTAGAGCTATAGCGCTCTTAGGTATATGCCATAGCGCTGTACAAAGCTCTGTGACAGCTCTTTACTTTCACTGTCTCTCCCTTCCAGCATAATATATTGCTGCCTATCCTATACCTACTTTCTGTAATCAGTTTGCTAGTGTGTGGTGATTGCTGGGTGTTCTGTTGAACCATGGCAGGGGGTAACTCCAAAAAGGTTACTTGCAAGAAGTGTGCAGTTAAATTTACACCTTCTCAGGAGGGAGACTCTGTATGTGATAAATGCGCTGCTTTACCCCCAGCTCCAGAGTCCCCCGTGCATACCCCTGTTTGGGCATCACAATTAGCTGATGTGATGTCTCATTTAGCTGGTGAGCTCTCTGCTGCTCAAAAGGACAGAGAAACTTCCAGAACTCAACAGGCTTCCTTGACTTCTGCTGTGCAGAGTCTAACAAGGGCCTTGACACCAGCAGATGGCGCCATTGCTTCATCTTCTAGGCAAAATCCCCCTCCCTTACTCAGAAAAAGGGTATTACAGCCCTCTGGGGATGCTGGAGATTATGATGATATGCCTGATCTGGAGGAAGGCGAGTTTGCCTTTCCAGATAATGGTGATGATGATGATGATGACGATGTGGAACCTGAGCCTCAGGTGTTAGGCACACAGGAGCCGGCATCAGCCACTCCGGGTCTGGAAGACCTTATACATATGGTAAAGGTTGCCTGCAAGGTGTCAGATGACACAGATATCCCTGCTCGTCCTTCTTTCTTTGGGAAGAGACAAAGGCAGTCACCCACCTTCCCCCCAGCAGAGGAGTTGGATGAACATATTTTGCAGGCTTGGAATCATCCTGATAAAAAATTCCAGGTACCTCAGAGGTTCCTGGCTGCTTATCCTCTTCCACCAGACGGTAGAAAGAAGGTAGAGATACCTCCTGTAGTGGACTCTTCAGTCTCACGTTTGTCCAAAAAGACGGTTCTCCCGGTTCCGGGTGCAACCACTCTTAAGGATACTTCTGACCGAAAGTTGGAAGTAACTCTTAAGAACATTTTCTCAGCAGCTGGAATTATTCAGCGTCCGGCCCAGGTCGGGTGCTGGGTAAACAAAGCCATGGGGGTATGGGCTTCTCAGATCCTAACAGAGGTCCGTGAGGGCTCTGACCCTGCTTCTATTGTTCAGCTGGCTGAACAGATCCAGGAGGCATCCAATTATTTAATAGAGGCCTCTTCTGACGTCTGCATGGTTGCAGCCAGGGTTTCGGCCTTATCTATTTCAGCTCGCAGAGCTCTCTGGTTGCGCCAGTGGCAGGCTGACGCAGAGTCCAAGCGTGCTGTGGAGGCCCTGGCGTTCAATGGAGAGGTTCTTTTCGGGCCAGAGCTCGACAAGTGGATCTCCCAAGCAACTGGGGGTAAGTCCCACTTCCTTCCCTCAGCGGCTCCTCCAGCTACACGCAGGACCCCTCAAAGGCCCTCCTTTCGGTCCTTTCGGCCTTCGACCAGATTCAGAGGTCGTTCCAGAGGCGGAGCCCCATCTAGAGGCTCCAGAGGGAGAGGCAGAGGCGCCTCGGCAGCCGTCCAGGAGCCCAAGTCCTCCAAGCCAGCCGCATGACTGTCCACGGTCTCATCTGGGGGATCCCAGAGTCGGGGCTCGACTGCTGTCCTTCTGTCACATCTGGCTGCAGTCTTGTCAGGACTTGTGGGTAAGGGATCTGGTAACCCAGGGCTACAAGATCCATTTCAAATTAGTCCCCCCAAACAGGTTTTTCAAGACCGGTCTCCCAGTCTCAGGAGACAAGGCGCAACTCCTGTTGTCAGCAATAAACAAGCTGCGGACAACGGCAGTTGTGATTCCAGTACCCGAGGAGCAGCGTACTCAGGGATACTACTCCAGTCTCTTCCTGGTGCCGAAGCCGGACGGCTCGGTAAGACCTATATTAAATCTAAAGGATTTGAATCCGTTTTTAAAGGCGGTCAAATTCAAGATGGAGTCCCTGCAGTCGGTGATTCAGGGACTGGAACAGGGAGAGTTCCTGGTATCTTTGGATATCAGGGATGCATACCTGCACATTCCCATCTGGCCCCCTCACCAGGCCCTTCTCCGGTTCGCCATACAGGAACATCATTGGCAGTTCCAGGCCCTGCCATTCGGCCTCTCATCGGCCCCCAGGGTCTTCACCAAGGTGATGGCGGTGATGATGGAGGTCCTCAGGGCTCAGGGAATCACCATTATCCCCTACTTGGACGATCTTCTTCTGAAGAATCGCTCGAGGGAGGCTCTGTTGTCCAACATTCGGGTCACTCAGGAGACTCTCATCAGGCATGGGTGGATTCTGAACTTTGCAAAGTCTCAGCTACAGCCGTCCCAACGCCTTCTTTTTTTGGGGATGATTCTCGACACCCAGCAAATGAAGGTTTTTCTACCGCCCGACAAGGTTCAGTCCCTGCAGGTCCTGGTCAGGTCGGTCTTGCGACGGCCACAGGTAACGGTGCACCTTTGCACCAGACTCTTGGGGAAGATGGTGTCCTCCTTCGAGGCGGTACAATATGGCCGCTTCCACTCGCGCCCATTCCAGTTGTCGCTCCTTCACCAGTGGTCGGGGTCTCACCTGCATCTTCAGCAGCGGGTGACCCTGTCTCCTCGAGCCCGTCTGTCTCTGTTGTGGTGGCTCAACTCCGAAAACCTGCAAAGGGGCAGGAGGTTCGGCATATGGGAGTGGACTCTCCTCACCACAGACGCCAGCCTTCGGGGCTGGGGGGCGGTAACACTGGAACACCAGTTCCAGGGGTTATGGACGAGGCAGGAGAGCTTACTCTCCATCAATGTGCTCGAACTCAGAGCGGTCTACTATGCTCTCTTGCAGGCGGGAAACCTGCTGCGGAGCAGGGCAATCAGAGTTCAGTCCGACAACGCCACAGCCGTCGCCTACATCAACAAGCAGGGCGGCACTCGGAGCAAAGCGGCGATGAAGGAAGTAAGCAGGATCATCCTCTGGGCTCAGAACCATGCTCAGGCCCTGTCAGCGGTGTTCATCCCCGGAGTAGACAATTGGGAGGCCGACTTTCTAAGTCGGCAGCATGCCCACCAGGGGGAGTGGTGCCTCAATCCTCAGGTATTTCAGTCCCTAGTACATCGTTGGGGCTGTCCGCAGGCGGATCTGATGGCGTCCCGCCACAACTTCCAGCTCCCAACGTACTTTGCGCGGACCCGAGATCCTCAGGCCGCAGGAGTAGACGCCCTGGTCGCCCCTTGGCCGTTCCGGTTCGTTTACCTCTTTCCTCCCTTTCCGCTGATACCTCGGGTATTACAGCGCATTCGCAGGGAGGGGGTAACAGCGCTTCTGATAGCGCCGGATTGGCCACGGCGCTCGTGGTACACCAACCTGACGGATCTTCTAGTCGACGAACCGTGGCCGCTACCTCTTCAGGAAGACCTCCTCAGTCAGGGTCCCTTCATCTACCCAGATTTAGGACGTCTACATTTGACGGCGTGGCTGCTGAGAGGTCCATCTTGAGACATGCAGGTATTCCGAGGGCTGTGATACCTACCATGATGAGGGCCAGGAAGGAAGTCACCTCCAAACACTATCATCGTATTTGGAGATCCTATGTGGCGTGGTGCGAAAGACGCAGAGTACCTGCTACTCTGTTCAAAAAGGCTAGATTGCTCCTGTTTTTACAGGAGGGGTTTAACTCCGGACTTAAACTGAATACACTTAAAGTGCAGGTTTCAGCACTTTCAGTTTTTTTCCAGAAGCGTATAGCGCTCATTCCGGAAGTCCACACCTTTTTCCAGGGGGTGCTGAGGCTTCAGCCCCCTATCCGCCCACCTACGGCTCCCTGGGACCTTGAGTTGGTCCTCAGGTATTTGAGGTCTTCAACATTTGAACCATTAGAGGAGGTAGATCTTCGTTACCTCACATGGAAGGTGGTTCTTCTTTTGGCTCTGGCCTCGGCCAGACGCGTTTCTGAATTGGGAGCGCTTTCTTGTCGCTCTCCATTCCTCCAGTTTCACTCGGACAGAGCGGAGCTCCGTACCAGTCTTTCCTTCCTTCCAAAGGTGGTCTCAGCGTTTCACGCAAACCAACCCATTGTGGTTCCAGCTTTTGCAGAGGCTTCATCTGAGGATAGGTCTTTGGATGTGGTAAGGGCTTTGCGAATTTATGTTTCTCGCACAGCCTCTCTTCGCAGGACGGATGTCCTGTTTGTTACCTACGACCCAGTGCGCCGTGGATGGCCAGCGTCAAAGCAAACACTGGCCAGATGGATACGTCTGACAATTCGTCAGGCATACCTTGCTGAGGCTCAAACGCCTCCGGCTAACATAGGTGCGCACTCCACCAGATCGGTGGGTCCTTCATGGGCGGCTGCCCGTGGGGTCTCCCTGCAACAGCTCTGTCGGGCTGCGACATGGTCAGGTCGTCATACCTTTGCGCGCTTTTATAGGTTTGACACCTTTGCGGCTCCAGCTTCTCAGTTTGGCCGCTCTGTTTTAAGGGGATCTCAGCGCTCACCCACCCGGGTTGAAAGCTCTGGGACGTCCCCAGTGTAACTCCAGTGACACCTAGTGGATGAAGGAGAAAGAGGGATTTTGTACTTACCGTAAATCCTTTTCTCCGAGTCCACAGGTGTCACTGGACGCCCACCTCAGCGCTGTTCTCCACCTGTTTCGTTCAGTGTTAGGTTCCTATTGGGTAACCTCTGGAGTTTTCCCTTGTCAGGGTCAGTTAACATGTTTATTACACACCGGTCTTGTCTGGTTTGACTCTGTGTGTCTGTTGTTTTTTTCATTTATTCTTATATATATATATATATATATCTTTTTCCACTATACGTGTTGAATGATGTTATGTTGTGATGAACCTCCTCTCGGATGTGTGTTGTATCTCTCTGCTCCCTTTCGGGCACGATCTTTATGACTGCCTGGGAGGGGAAGTAGAAGGGGAGGAGTTGGTCACATGTATTAATTATTTTAAAGTGCCCATGCTCCCTGCGGTCGCCTTCTATTCCCCAGTGTAACTCCAGTGACACCTGTGGACTCGGAGAAAAGGATTTACGGTAAGTACAAAATCCCTCTTTCTGTTGCCAGCCCTGCCTGCGCCAGGGGGAGCTGTGTCCCGTGGGGGACACAGCACTAGCTCTCCCCGTCCCTGCTGCTGCTCCGGTGTTGGGAGCGGGGGAGCCATCCCAGCACCGGGGCACATTGTTACAAAAGCACAGCTTCTGTAGCACCACTCGTGGCCATTGTATACAGTGCAGAGCACTACCATTCTGCTCTTACTAAAATTGTCACTGCTCAGCTCCCTTTTGTCATAGATTACTATTTCATACCTTAAACCTCCTTGACAAATGCTCTATAAAATGGTAAAAGTAAAAATCCATCTAGCGGATTTTGAGATTAGCCAAATCGAACAGACATTTACCATTGACTTTATTTTATGTATGTACAGTATATATATAGAGAGAGAGTATACAAATTCTGCACAGTTCGGGCCATGGTAGGAATTGACCTCATGACCTCAGTGCTGTGCAGCAGTAAGGCTAACCATTACACCATCCGTGCTCCAGTGGTAAAAATGTGATATTCAATTAACTTATTCTGCTCTAATAAGCAAAGAATTATCTATAAGTACAGATGGAGCCCCTCTCATCCAGTACCGGGGCTCGCCAGATTGGCAAGATGGTGCTCCATCTGACTGGGACGTGCGTGCGTGTGGGACACTCGTCCCAGTTACCTGCGGTGGGGGACGAGAACCCTGCAGCGGAGACGGACATGGTTAGGAGGGGAGGTGGGGGACCGCGTCGGGGACCAGCGGCGAGGCATCGGGGACCCGGGGGGGAGCTCCGTTAGAAGGGGATGCGCACGCGTCTCTTGCACGCGCATCCCCTTCCAGCGGCTGGTGGTTGACGTTCCGACCACCAGCCCCCGGATGGAAGAGGCTGGCTCCACCTGTATGTCTAGTGTCTGTGTGATTTTGAAACACTGCCATCTGTTGGCAGAAAGTGAAACTACATCTACTAGCTTTGGAAGCATTTGCTTCGAGCGGGCTTATACTGTCATATGTTGGCAGCAAGTGAAACTACATCCACTAGCTTTCAAAGCATTAGCTTCTTGCAGGCTTACTAGTAAACAATAAGCAAAACAAAAAACAGCTGAGGTCAATGTAATAACCTCCATATGCTAATATATGCGTCACAGACCATACCATAAATATGAAAATAATAAAATCTGGTTTGATCGGTCCACAGCGTATTCGCACAGAGGACCAATGTTTTGGCTTTATGCATGCATATATTCATATATGATGTTGCATGGGGACACGCACCCAGCGTTTCCTGGGCGTGCCCACGAAAAAAAAAACAGTGGGTGCACCCAAATTGGGTGTTCGGAGGCATCGGAACTGCTTGGACCTAAGCTGTTACCTCACCAATGCCTACTGGTAATAGCTGGCCACTGGTAACAAAATAGTTTTTTTGTTTTTTTTCTTTGCTTTAATGGCAGCTGGCTTCATTGTAACCTGCCCACCAGATGGGTCATGAAGAACCACAGCTGGAGCTGGTAGGACGGTCCCAAGCTGGTGAGATGTATGAATGAAGGTGGCTCTTTTCTCCTGACTGCCTAGACCAGAGAATGAATCTCTTCCACTGGCTCCGTGCCAGGATTGCTGGCTTTCTGACTCAGTGTATTGGTGTCTAACTCCTGAGAACTGTAATGAATGATTTCAGTTCCCTTTATCCTCAATGTGATGCTCCTGCATTTTGGCCAAAGTTAGCGGTTTTGATTTTTTTTTAACGTTATCTCTGTTATCTTCGGTATGCTTTATATCATGAAAAGCATTCATTATCTTTACAGCTGTTTATTTTACTCTAAGAGATGTGTGCTCCCAAATATAATATGTAATGTTGGGTAACTCAGTTTGTGCTTATGTGTAAGATTTTTGTGTATGTTGGGACTAATTCAGTACCGGTTGTAGATTACCTATAATCGCTATTTGGAGATTTCCGGTAATCTGCGCATGAGCCAGCAAGCATGCGCATCCCTAAAACTGCGGCTAAGTTCAGGAAAATACAAAGGGCTGTGACTCGGCATTGCGGGGGGGCTTCAACACTGTGTTGTGTGGGCGTGGTCCAGACAATGCAAGCGTGTCCGGACCTCTTGCATGGAAGACTGCAGGTGCTGCATGTGGCGTCAAAACATGAGTGCCGGAGGACTGGATTCGCTACCCTTAACATTAGAAATTACTTCATGGGGAGGGTATGCGAGTCCGCCTTCCCTGTGCTTGACAGGGCCCCTCATGCTGGCGCTGGGAGTTGTAGTTTAGTCCAAATGGCACAGTAAATTGCAGCGGGCATGGTGATGTAATTCGCCTTATCACACGAGTAGGTGTGGCCTTTGGGAGGGTGCAGGTCTCTCCTAGGAGTCTGAGATTGCTACTTAAATATTTCGGAGTCTCCCAGGGGCAGATCCAGGATAAAATGACAGGGGGGGCACCACTATAAAAGATAAAAGAGGGTTTAGGTGGGGGAGGGGCGGTGTTAGTGGTGCCAGTGTACATGATAAGAGAGCTGCAGAGAGAGGGTGGGAATGGGATTAAAAATAGGCCCTGGCATTTAAAGTACGCAGACCCACCATGGCGACAAAGGTGAAGGATGTAGTTGTGCACGCGCCAAAGGCGCGCTCCGGAAAAGGGGGTGTGGCCACTCAACAGGGGGCGTGTCCTTGAGTGTAGTGTACAACACCATATACAACTTCTACACTTTATGTGACAAAATACTAGACCCCATAATACTTGCACCTTACACATACTGCCACATGGATTGAGCCAAAATTCACATAATGCCACACGGATTGAGCCAAAATTCACATTATGCCACATGGATTGAGCCAAAATTCACATAATGCCACAAGATTAAGCCAAAATTCACATAATGCCACATGGATTGAGCCAAAATTCACATAATGCCACACAGATTAAGCCAAAATTCCCAATACGCTTCATAAACAAGGACATTGTCCACCAAAGGCGCACATTAAACATTTACACCATAATGTCCATTACACGTTAAGTTACACGCCATTATGTCCATTATGTATTATGCCAAACACCATAATGCCTATTAAAAATTATGCTACATAAATGCTACTTATCTACATGCTCATTGCCAAGGGTTCCATGCTCGTTGCCATGTGGGATTATATGCTCATTGCCAAGGGGGAATACGTTCTCGCGGTAAATGGGGGACAGCCGCCGCCAGGCAGAAGTGATAGCCACTGACAGTGACAGAGCCTGGCTGTATTCAGAGCACTGCAGGTCCCGGCTATTTGAAATAATACCCCTTTCACATCAGAAAATGCATTCCCAGGATGGCCCGTTTTACACCAGCCTAGTCACTGCATTTTCTGGTGTGAGGGGGAGAGAAAACCACCCCTCACCCCCTTTAACCAGTTATCTAATTTAACCGGCTATATCTTCGGAACCAACTGACCCATTTACATGAGACAAGTATCACATTGAAGAACTTTTGAAAGGACATTGAATGATTTTGGTCCAGTGAAACTGGAACGTTTGGTTCCAGAGTAATCTGCCCTCAAAGAACATGAACAGCCATGAAATTACATTTCAAAAATAAAAAAATCAGTTTACACGCAATATCTCTGGAACCGATTGACCGATATGGACCAGCCTAGTATCATATTGAAGGCCCAGCGATTTGGAATTGAATAAGAACAACCTCAAGCTTCTGTGATGCCAGGGGGGGAACTGGCAGCCATTTCAACTGGGTGGGGGTCGGAATTAACCTATGGGGAAAACCGTTACAGCTTTGCCAGGCAATATCTCCGGTTCCCGGGGGACTAGAGACACAGGGCTGGGCTCATTGGAAAGCCCTGGTCCTCAGCTACAAAATTAACTGACTGCTTGATGTGTTGGTCAGTATATTCAGCTGGACAGGCACCTTCTTTCAGTAACAACTATGGTGCAGATGTATAAAGCCTGGTGAAGAGATAAAGTGGAGATGAAGTAGAAGGTGGTAACGCACCACCCAATCACCTGTGTTCAAAAAATGTTAGGCCCCCATACACTATGCTATTTGGGTCTGATTTCATCCGATTCTGGCAGATTGTGCTGAAAAATCGTGTGAAATAGGGCCAAATCGCAAGAGTATGACATCCAATCGGATCCATTGTGCGGCCCCGTACACATTAGATCGGAGTCAGAGGTTGGATGGGCTGCATATAAAATAAATCTTATGCGTAGCCGTCAGCGATATATCACATCCGATATTGCGCAAAGGACAGGGAGCAGGGTCCGGTGCGTGGAGAGTGGATCCGGCGGGTGGGGAGCAGGGTCCGGTGTGCAACGAGCGGAATCCGGTGTGCGGCAGGTGGGGAGTGGGGTTTGGGGTTTGGCGGGCGATGAGCGGGGTGCGGCGAGAATTCAAAAATCCTGTCAAAAAGACTGGGCGAGCTTTCTTAGCCAATCAGTGGCCACCTGAATAGGAGGCCAGTAATTGTCTGACAGAGCTCTCTCAGCCAATCAGTGGCTGTCAAGTCTTACGATTAGGATTTTTCAATTCTGCGAGCCCCCCAGCTGCGGCTCCCCAGGCTTACATGTGAGCAGTGATGGGTAGAGGGACTTCCAACTGACCCCCCCACCCCCACACACACACACACCACCACCACCGCGGGACACTGCCGGCCCTGGGTGGGATGCTGACTTGTCCCCCTCAAAAAACCGGACTGTCCCCCAAAAATTGGGACAGTTGGGAGGCATGTTGATGCATTTATACGATAATTAGTAATGTTGCAGTGTGATATCATATTACTTGTTATTATCACATCCTAATTGCGTGTCAAATGTGGATTGTGATAAATGGGAGCCCTTAGATGCAGGACAATCTTTGAAGAATCTCCTTTTCCTTCATAGAATGTGTAACGACTGTTTATCTTGCTGTGGTCACTGAACTTTCATAACAGCCTTAATTTGATAAAGTGTATATGGAACAAGGACATCAATGCTAACCGAATGCACAAAACTACCCCAAACATCTGTAAACATCTGACTCTCCTCTGGGGGCTTCAGATTATTCCCCACGCAGACAGGAAACTAAATCTATTGTCCTAAGAAAAATCAGATTAATGTCCAATTATTTACAGTCTCCACTGTTGAGGGAACCATTTGGCTTAATAATCTCCTCAGCCCGTTCTCCCAAGACATTTGTGTGGGAGGGGCAAAGGGTTATTATGATTCACAGATGTCATGATGTAAAACATTTCAGATCTGCAGATTCCAAATTCTTATGCGTTCAGCCCTTATCGGTGGGGTGTGGATAATATGTGTGATGCTGACAGCTTTTATTTTATTGTCCCAGCGCAGAAAATTCTGCCTAATACTTTGTTAAATAAACCCAAAGGCATCCTACTAGAGGGATAGGCAATCTGCAGAATTCCCAATGATTTATAGATGGGATAATACACCTCCTACTGTGTTTTATGAAGATATTAAAGGTTACTGAATCCTCCTGTGATCAAATAAAAGCAGGAGGCCACCAGCAGCCAAGTGCTTCATTACAGGGTCTCTGGTGACTTTTATTATCCTTATATTTAACACTAGGGGGTGCAATACTGCATACAATAGGTTGAATGCAAAAAAGGTACTTATGTATTAGCAGGGCGCCCGATACGTAGTTTGCATAGTGGTGTATTGAGAATACCAATACACCACTATGCTGGCTACATAAACTACGTAATTTACGTAACTGGAGCTTTGCTAATACACAATGGGTCATATCCCCACTATCCATGTCATACCCCCATTATCCACGGGGGGCGTGGAGTAAATTCTATAAAGTGTTGCAAGCGTAGCGAGCCACCAAGCCTGAAGCAGATATGTGTCCCCTCGCTGCACTCGCCACACTTTATAGAATTAACTCCACGCCCACGTGGATAATGGGGGTATGACGTGTATAGTGGGGATATGATTGTATTGTGTGTGTGTGTAGTGTGTGTGTGTGTGTGTAGTGCATTAATAATTACCCTCAACGATGTTCCCAGCACCAGCATTCCCCTCCTCCGGCACTTTGTCCCCGGCGGCAGCAATGTACGCAATTAGCGTAGTGCCGCTGAGGGAGCAGGGAAAACATGTGATGCTCCCCCAGCGGCAGTACGCTGAATGACGTACATTGCTGCCGCCGGGAACGTGTCTCCCCCTCCCCGCCAGCTCTATCCCCCCTCCGCCGCATCCCCCCTCCGCCCACCTGCCGCTCAGGCACTGCCCGCCCCACCGAGCCCGCTGCCTGGCTGAAGTATGGCACCAAGTAAGTCTAAACCACTGGAAGCCGCATATTAGCCGGGCGCCCGGCTAGGCTACGCTGACAACGTAGCCTAAGGTACGTTGTCAGCGTAGCCTAGCCGGGCTCCCGGCTAATACATAAGTACCCAAAATAATTATACAATTTAGTATTTACTGTGAGGATATGGTGGAATTAGCTGGATAGATGGGTGCAGGGCCACCGAGAGGGAGGGGGGAGCGGGTACTAATTACTGGGGTCCGGGCTTGCTAATTCCCGTTGGGCGTCCTGGTCCGACCCCCCCCTTCCCCCTCCGTCCCTGCTGGGCAGCAGCACACACCTACAGCATGTGCTGTGCTGACAGCATGCTCAGCATGAGCGTCTCACTGACAGCGTGAAAGCTCATGCTGAGCCTGCTGTCAGCACAGCACATGCTGTAAGTGTGTGGTGCTGCTGGGGGGGGGGGGGGGGGGGGACAATAACACTACCCCCTCAACTTTAGAGTGCTTTTTCACCCCCCTACACATTTTGGGGGTGTGGCCTAATCGCGGGTGTTGGCCATGCCTCCCGCAATTAGGCCACACCCATAGAGCATACCTCTGGGCGGCCCTGAATGGGTGTATTGTGCAGTGCCTAGGTGCTTAGGGCCAGATGTATCAAGCTTCAAAAAGTGATAAAGTGGAGAGTGATAAACAGCCAGCCAATCAGCCCCTGCCTGTCATTTTTCAAACCCAGCCTGTAACATGACAGTTAGGAGTTGATTGGCTGGCTGTTTATCACTCTCCATTTTATCACTTTTTGAAGCTTGATACATCCGGCCCTTAACCCTTTGAATGCCAGATGGCCAGTCCGGCCCTGGGCAAAGCAATGCACTGGGGCCCCTACCCATCCATTCTCATAATGAAATGGGTGCTTTCACCAACATCAGGGGGACATGGACGCATATGGAGCGACTCTCCACATGCTTTCATCCACTGAATAGCTGTAAGCACACTGATTGGTGAATAGCTACAGACATCCACCAATCAGCATTCTGACATTCACTGTCTGGTTGAAGACAGGGAGGCTGATAAGAGAATGCTGCCTGGCCACTCTGTGTCATTCACAATCAGTGTGGTAGGATAGCATCCTCAGCCTGCCTCCCAATAGGCTCCCAAGGTACTGGCCTGAGGCAAATACCCCAGCCCAGAATGCCTCTGCTCAAAGGCCTGTAGCATTAAGGTCCCTTGGGCAGATGCCCAGTGAGCCCACATGTTAAGATGGCCATGATCACTCTTAGGGGCATGAACTTAGCTTTGGAGAGTGATAAAGTGAATAGAGATAAAGTACCAGCCGATCACATTGATTGTTTTCCTTGTAGTGTCTGTTCTAACCGTACATTGGGTCATTTGCGCCCATATATTACACACTTGCCTTCTCTGCCGTAACGTCCAGTAGATTGCTGAATCCTGGTTGGCTCTCCTGGTCCAGGCAAGAATCTAAGGGGTATATTTACTAAGATGGGAGTTCTGTTGAAGATCGGAAGTTGCTAAGGGCGCTGCGGTAGATTAAAAGACTTGTAAGATCTTCTCTACCTTTGTGAGCTTTTTTCATGAGACTCTTTATGGTTTTCACTTAACTTTCCACCAACCCATTGGACCCTGGATAGAGCGGACTTGACGTAGTGGGACAAATTCCCAATTGTCTAAATTCAGCACTGGAAAACTGAGGACCATTGTCAATGACCATTTCCATGGGAACACCGTGCCTTCAAAATATTGACTTAATGCAATTGATGATGGTTTTACTAGTAGTTGTATGTAGTGTCTTCACCTTGGTTATGGCTGTCAACCTAGAGTTAATCTACCATGAGTCTGGATACCCTTCACCTCAGGATAGTTAGGCTAATAACCAGTCGCACATTCCCAACTGTCCCTCTTTTGTCCCGCGGCGGGGGGGGGGTCAGTTGGGAGGTCAGCGATGCTGACCGTTCATACATTCGGCCTGCTATCATTTTGATAGCAGCGCCGATATGGACAGGGGAGCATAGCGCCCCTGTCCATTACCGCATCCCGGCTCTAACATACATGGGGGAGAAGCGGTGTCAGTGCACATAACGTGCGCTGATACCCTTCTCCCCCATAACGACGGATAATACATCTGCCCCATGGCTCCAACTCATGTCCCATTTGAAAAAGGCAAGAAGTTGGGAGGAATGCAGTCTCAACAATGTATGTTTTCCCATAACCATCCTGGTCACTACATTTTTTTAAATCCAACTCTTTCTGTACTAACATCCCAGCACTCCTTGGTTATACTTCATATAATAATAATAATAATAATAATAATAATAATAATAATAATAATAATAATAATAATTGTATATAGCGCTGTTCTCCACCAGTACAAAGAAAAACCCAACAAACAATTGACACAATATTTTATGTGCCAGAAAGTAGAGAATGACATAGATTCAAACAAAACAAAAAAATCATTGAGAGCACAATAAACATAATGCAGGGTTGGCACAACCATTTTGGGTAATGCATTCCACGGTTCCATACTCCACCCATGAGAGTACCAGGTGATATGTACATGCCTGTGACAACAAGGGCAATGCGTACTAGGAACACAGCAGTGATAATAATACTATGTATGTCAGGGGAACCAGTGCAGTGCTGCTAGGGAAAGCTCTGTGACCATCACAGTGTATACTGCAGATGTGACAGCAGTAATGGAGCAGCCAGGTCCCCCTGTGAGGACTCAGAACCCCTTTGTTTGTATACACAGGGTTTGCTCCCAGTCACTGACTATCAGGCTCTCTCCTTTGTTCCCGGGGCCCGCCTCCTGACCGTGCCTGCCTCCCATTGGCTGCTGCCGATGTCCGTCATTCACGCTGCTGCTGCCTGTTATGTGCTGCTGCTTCTGATAGCCCAGCCAGGGTCCGGGTGCCCGGGACCGCGTACAGTGTTCTCCAGCCTGCCATTGTTACCGGCTCCTGCCACGCAGATCCCCGGGACCAGCCATGCAGAAGTACTACAGAGGTAAGGGGGCTTCCGGCCATACCTTTCTGATCCTAGGAAGATATAGTGGGAGGCAAGCTGTGCTTCCTCCACCCAGACCCCGTGTGCTGTCCCCTTCCCCCTGGTGTGTGGCACTGGGTGTGCTGCATGGGCATACAGGCTCCTATACATGTGCATTAGACCACTGGTTCTCATATGCATGCTGTGCACATGCACAAAGCCCCAGTGACCAGCTGACGTGCTGCATGGGACAGAAGCAGCTGCTGCAGAACATCTTGATGCATCTGTGCATACAGAATTTGCAAAGGATGTTGTAATAATACAGTGTGTATGTCGGTATGTATGTGTATGTATAAATATATATATATATATATATATATATATATATATATATAATTAGAACATACATGTATTTTAGCATAGCATGGTACATATCCACATTGTGTATTATATATATGTAACAGCTTTATTTTAATAGATATGTATTGGGAGGTGCTATATATATATATATATATATATATATATATATATATATATATATATATATATATATATATATATATATATATTCTCTCTCTCTCTCTCTTATGATGGACCCTGACACCTCTGTAGCACTAGTGCCCTCTCCTTCCTATAACGCCCGCCATACCGCCCTATCCATGACTCCTTGGCACTTCCATAGACAGGCAATGGGCTGCGAGGTGGGATTGCCTCTGCTGCCTGTAACCCTCTTGTTTCCTGTGAGCAGCCCTGATACCGCTGCAGGCACTCCTCTGATTGGTAGGACTCCGGCTTAGCTCAGTAAGACGTTTTTCAATTTCTTCCTTTGGGAATTTTGTTCTCGATTCAAACCAGGAAAAAAAAAAAAAAGCAACTGAATGAATTCACTGAGCTCTGCCAAGCCATGGCCGGCACAGATGTTTTTTGGCAGTCAACTAGTTAAAGTGATATGTGGTTATAATGTTCTCATTGTAATATCATTACCAGCCTTTACGTTTACCTCTCATTTAATTTGTTCCATTACATGTGTGCTCGCCGAGTGTATGGCTGTGTGGGGAATCTGGTGGCGGCTGAATGAAGTGCTGTGTGTCTTTCTTTACAGCCTGGGGTGAGAGATTGCGCTGGTTCTAGCTTCGTGCATGTTACATGCATGACACTTACTGTTGACATGATGCGATGGTATACACAGCAACGTCATGGTATTTGTCATGAGGTAGCGTGGAGATAGGTATATTGCGTGTAAGCTTTTTTTTTGTCCCCCACAGGAATCACAAGTTAATGCTAAGCTGCTTAGAAATGTTAGGCCGTTGGGCACTTAAAGTGTGAATTATTAATTCATGGGCTGCACCATAAGGTAATTTGGAATTGGTCATGATTCCCACACAAACATATGTCCCTGCTCCCTGGGGGACTGTGTACAGCTCTAATCAGGTTGCAGGACGACACAGTGGGGTGTATTCAATGCCTTCTGCGAGCAGTGACAGCGAGCAGTGCTGCCTGCTCGCTGTCATAGCTCGTAGGGTCTGTATTCAACAGACCACCCCCCTGCACACGCTGTTTCCCCCTCGCTTGGTTTTTGGAACTAGGGGAGAAACGGCGTATGCGGCTGCTTAAACAGCGGGGCTCGCGGCTAAATGCAGCGGGTTCCCTGCATTAGCCGCGAGCCTCGCTGTTTGGGAGAATCCTCGCCATCCTGTGACAGCGAGGATTTCCCCGGGACATTGAATAGGGTGAGCGGCAGGCGCGCGGAGGGGTGTGTGTGTGTGTGTTAAACGGCGAGGAACGCTTGTTTTCAGCGATCCTCGCTGTTTAACCCCCTCGCCGACCCAGTGCTGTCAAAAATGGACTTTTGGGATGTGTCAGAATTAGCTAATCTCTGCCTTTTTTTAACGGGTTTTACCGTTCACCGTTTAATATGAAGTGACCATTGCGATTGCCGCTAATCTTGCCAAAATATTACCATGGATTCCCAGATCCTTGGACGTAGTGAACAGGAATCCATGAATTAATGCTGACTTCAGGGATATGTATTATATGTCCATTTTCTGCAGCTTTTAGGACTGAACACTGTACACTGAGCTGCACTAATTACTGCGGGATTGCAGCAGTAGCTGGGGCTATTCAGTTGCAGCCGGCTATTAGGCCGCAGGCTGCACTTTCTGCTCGAGCTTCTGTCCTTCTCGCAGAGAACACATTAACCCATAGCTCTGGGCTTATTTCCCGGAATCTATTGGTTAACGCACATTGGTTGCCGATTTACCTCACGACGAAAAGGGCTTGTACTGAAATACCACTGGGCGTAAAAGTCAGAGGGACAGATTCTCTAAGCTTCAAAAGTGATAAAAAGGAGAGTGATAAACAGCCAGCGAATCAGCTTTTACCTGCCATGTCACAGACTGTGTTTGAAAAATGTCAGACAGGAGCTGATTGGCTGGCTGTTTATCACTCTCCATTTTATCACTTTTGAAGCTTAGAGAATCTGTCCCAGAGCCTGCAAGCCCTTCGCCTCGTGTGGTAAGCATCCAGCGTAATTAAATCTGGCTGGGTCCGGCACAGATGAATATTGTGAACTATATGTACAATATGGATATTGTTAACGGTATCGGCTAGTGTGTACATACTATAGTACAATGCAGGTCGTTAATGATGTCCTCCTGCATTGTACTGCACCGCACCCCCCCCCCCTTTCCCGCTGTCATTTGTCGCTGCCGGCGCCAGGTCCTGTCACAATAGACGTCGCTGGGTACACGTATCTTGTAATTGTACCCGCCTTTAACATACAACAAGAGTTTGCATGTGGACAGAATTAAATACTACATGAGTAAAAAACTCATTATGACCTTTTTACGGTCATCCTAATGCTTGTGTCACCCCTTCTGACCTGTCGACCATAACCACGTTGGCCTATTTCAGGTGTTGACCTTCAGAGGCCCAATGCATGTCAACTATAATTGGGTTTATCCAATGGGTGCTGGACGACTCACTGACAGTCGGGATTCCGACAGTCATTACCCCAACGTCGGAATCCCGAATAAAATAGGTGGCAAGCGCAGCGAGCCACTGTGCCCGCAGCGTGGCGAGCCCGCAAGGGTCTTCGTTGCGATCCCCCCCGCAGTGCAGTCAGGATTCCGATGTCGGGCTAATGACTGTCTGAATACCGACTGTCGGTGTGTTATACCACACCCTATCCAATTACCCATATCCAATTGCTTTATGCAACTTTGGATTTTCCAATTCTGAGACTACAAGTAATAGAATAACCTTCATCTATCTATCTATCTATCTATCTATCTATCTATCTATCTATCTATCTATCTATCTATCTATCTAATGTAAAAGGTGGTGGATGGAAGGCAACAGTCTCTATATAAACCCTTTGAATGATCTCCTGAGCGTTACAGTATCTAGTTTCTGTAATTTGATGATACAAGGGTAATGTGTGCAGACTGGGCTTTGGGAAGGGTTTTAACCTTCCACGCAGAGGAGAAAACACCTGCCCAAGGGCAAGACAGGGACCGAGGAACAATAGCGAGAGTTATTACTGCTGTCCGCAAGGCATGATAAACATCTTAATCCAAAAATGTATACCACTGAGACAGTCCCAGGGAGTTTGTAGAATGAGAAATATTTCAGGGATCGTGTGGTAGTGTCTGATCCCAGCTAAGCCTGACGTTATATGATGAGGGAAATATTGTGAAGTGTTTTTTTTTTGGGGGGGGGGGGGATTACATATCCTGCTTGACATTTTTCAAACACAGCCTGTGACATGGCAGTCAGGAGCTGATTGGCTGGCTGTTTATCACTCTCCATTTCGTAACTTTTGAAGCTTAGTGCATCTGGCCCTGGATGTCTATAATCTCTCTATTGCATCCTAGAAAGTGATTGGTTGCTAAAGTACTGATGGTGTGTTCACACTGGCCAATCCTGCGGCCAGTGATATCGATTTAATATTGGTGGCTGCCGGTACCCCGCAGGATGCTGGCGATGGTTGGGAGTGCGTTCAGCAGCATGGCCCTCCTTCCGACATAGTAGAAATAGATTGTGCTACACAGTGTTTTTCTACTTTCGATTCCTATGCAGTGAGATTTGCTGTGGGCATCACCCCATCCTCAATAGAACTCCCCTATGTGTGCAAATTTACATCTATTCCATGCGTTTCCTGTAACAAGATGCGACAGTCATCATCAGCTGGATGAGTTGGGTGCATCATTTCCATCCACCATATTTCAAGATGTGTACAAAAAGCAGTCAGGAAATTCATGCTCTATCTGTCACAGGAACCAGAGATGTGATTGAAGTTCTGAGTCAGCGCTGGATACCTTCTTTGGCATAATCCCTGTGAGGGATGTATACATTGCCTGTGTGCTATCTAAACATAGAGACCAGGGGAATTATTATATGACAGACAGGTATGTTTCATCTCTACCCACAGAGATGGAAACAGGATGCTAGGCCTGTATATGTAAAACCAGGGCATCTGGTATTGGTAGCTTGTCCATCCTGAGACAAGGTTGCCAGAAGTGAGGGGTGAGTCGGATCCATTTTTTTTTAAAAACCATCCCAAATATAGTTTTGGCTCTGCTGTGAATTTGTGCACATTTTATTGGGTATATATTTCCAGCAATAAAATCTATGGAGGTGTATTTGGTGCTCCTTAAAAACATCTAGGATTGCCATCCAATACAGACTGCGTCCATGTGACTGCTGATCAATACAGAGAGCATCTGAGTAACCGCTTTAAAATACAGTGTGTGTGTGTGTCATACGGAGTGCGACACAATACAGATGGCATCCTAGTCACAAATCCATCGACACAGCTACTTAGTCCGATGTTCTTCAATTTGTCTGCTTCTTCAGCGTTTCATCTTGGACATCTTAACCTCCAAATATGGTGCTAACTAGAAGCTGCTGTTGCTGGTACTTGTAGGGGCAGACACAAAATGTTAGAAACCAATCCACACTTCGTGTTCATTCTAGCACCCGCTATCTTTAAAATCCCATGCAGTTCCTCTTCCCTGCCTGGGGTGTCGCTGTCTACTGTAGTTTCTAACACAGTGTTGTCTGCATATTAGCACTGATATTCAAACCAGACCTGTGCTAGAAACACCACAGCAGACAGCGACACCCCAGGCAGGGAAGAGGAACTGCATGGGTTTTCAGAAATAGCTGGTGCTAGAATGAACACTAATACATACATTTGAAATGCTGTACTTATGAGTTTGGGTAAAAGATGACAGTGGTTGCGCTGTCCAGGGTATCTCTCTTGTCACTTATAGACCTGACACACATCTCGCCAATAGAAAGAACAGAATGATGGTAATACTGCTACTTGACACAAAGATGATCCCTAGTTGTCTTTCAGAGAAGACACAAAAGGCAGACAGGTCATGTATTATCCCCATCACCCAAGGGAACTCCCCCCCCCCCCCCCCTCTCTCCTGTCACTCATCCTGGCACTTGCCACACATTCTCTATGACACCGTGCACAAAGGTTGCGACACGTGGATTCTTTAAGCAAATTATATCCCCCCATTGTTCCAAAACCATTGGTGCGAAACCAGACACTTTGTTGTGTAAAAATGTAACATGAAATCATTCTAAAGTAACATTAATTGTGAAAACATCTGCTGACGTTTCAGAGACCCTGAATATCTCTCCAAGTACGTTTCCAAAACACACAAAACCAGTCACAAAATGTTTCCGTCAGGATACAATTTACACTTTGGCCTCATTTATAACTAAAGGGGGGATGCATTGCAAAGAAAAGATACATTTATGTTTCGGCTGTAAGCTATTATGAGCACACAATGACATTGTATTTGTATATTAAGCAGCATCCTTGATTATATAGCATATTAGGGATATATATATATATATATATATATATATATATATATATATATATATATATATATATATATATATATATATATATATTGTCTTTCTCCAGCAATGTCCCGAAGAACGTTGACTCTGTGGGATTTATGATACTGTAACAGCTGTTTGGTTTGTGGGTAAAGGCCACTTAGGATAACATTAAACTACATTTCTACTTAAAATACAGGGGGGGGGGGGGGAGGGGGGGGTCGTAAGTACAACTCGAGGAATGCCTCTATAATGCAAGCCCAAGAAAGTTATAGGGCCCGGTTCCTGATGTCGGAGCAGATTTTAAATCATTCACTTTAATTTGTAGCCCTGTGTCCAAACTCTTAATCCAGTATAAAAATAAAGATGTCCTCCTTTGCTTGGGCTGCATGCAAAAACAGTCAATATTTACCCTGAAGAACTAGATGTAAACCTGGCATTGCAACATGGTTTGTCCCAAGTTCAAAGTTACTTTTTCTTTGTTGCTTTACTCCAGACTCCGAATCCGGCGCATATTGTAGAATTTTGCCCGATTATTATTATTATTATTATTATTATTATTTTTTTTAAATGTTTTTTTTATTCTTTACTATTCGAATGTTTATTCTGTGGCGATAACACAATGAGAAACTCACTTTTTTTTTTTTTGTGATGAAATGTAGCAGGATTGATTCTTCTTATTCCCATAGCTTGATTGGTAGAGTGGTTGAGCTATTATGTTAGGATCGCTGGTTTTCTGCGATCCTCGCTGTTTAACCCACTCGCCGGCCGCAGCGAGCGGCATTGAATACTACCCAAAGAGGGTGCACTCCTTGCTTTGCGAAAGAGCATATAGTATTGTACACTTAGTATTTGCTACATCTATGTTTTTGGTGGAGATTAGGTCACAAGTAGGGAAGCCAATTCCGGGGCATTTTTTCAATCCCGGAAATCGGGATTGAAAAATGCCCAATCCCGGGATTGGCTTCCCTAGTACAAAAGCCCTCAGTGGCCTCCCCACATATTAATGTGCGGTGTGGGCGAAGCAGGAGCCGGGCGGGCGAAGCCAGGAGCCGGTGGGTGGGCACGTTGAAGATGGGTGCCGTCAGGGTGGGAGGGCAGGCAGCATGCTGTGCGGCTGTGCGGTCTGCATAGCGTGACCTTGTCACGCTGCGCAGAGCTGCACTGCCGGGACGGCAGCTCGGACGCTGCCCGGCATTAGACTGCGCTTGTGCAGTCTAATCCCGAAATCCCAGGATTGGAAACTCCTATCCCGGGATTCAAATCCCGGCGGTTTTTAGGCCAAATCCCGGGATCCCGCCAATCCCGGGATTGGCCACCCTAGTCACAAGCGTGTGTTATTACACAACTGTTTCTGCCATCTTGTATATCTAGGTGCACTTCTAGCTTATGGTGTGGACTCCTGAGTGAAGCGTTATCCAGGTCTTCTGATCATGACGTACAGTTTCTGTGAATGGGATTCATTACATAAATGACAACAACTTTTCATTTTTTTAGAAGTTTTTGTAAATTTGCCTCTTATACTGCTTTTACGTGACCTCCCTAAATATCCTGGGTTATTGCACTACCCGGGATATTGTGCTGTGTAAATGCAGCCAGTTCAAATATCCTGGGTCAAGTGAGCGGAGTTGAAAACAATTCAACCCAGCTTGCGGCGCAGTGTAAACTGGTAACCCGGAACTATATGGCCTGGGACCCGTTCACTGCAATGAAAAAAGCCACCATTGAGAGATGCTCTCATCTCCAAGGGCCAACTCGGGAATCGCCTCTGCTGATGTCACCGGCCCGGCATGTGGAGAAGTTGCCCATGGCAACCAATGAGCATTGAGGAAACAATAACAATTCTATAAAATAAGTAGCAGTTGATTGGTTGCCATGGGCAACTTCTCAACTGGCTCACCTCTCCACTCTTTTGACTGCTTCATACATCTCCCCGTACAAACGACGACTGTAATGCACCGAAGGCATTGCAGCGCACAAGGCCGAAAACCCACTGTCCATGGTACGGTATCTTAGTAGCGCCAACATATGGTGCAGAAATGCTGGGTTAATGAGGATACATCTGTACATGCACAAGGTTAAGCAAGCATTTAACTTGTAAGGGGGGGGGGGGGAATCTGTGTTCCCGAGTTTAGAATCTTTCCAATTCTTCAAAACCGCAGGGTACCTGTAACTGTGTAAGTTGATGAAAGCCAGGTTTGTTTTTAGGCCTGATCACTCGTCTACTTGCATCAATGAACCAAGATTATTTTTTTTTTGTCCTGAGAGTGGCGGTGGACCACCCAAATCCTCACCATGTCCTGTTTTTAGATTGTCCTGCAGATGTCAAGTTAAGGAAAACAATGTTAAAGTGCAAGGCTGGCATTCCCAGAAACTGGTATTGATATGCGGAGCCGCAACACTGGGGAAACGTCAAAGGATTCTGTCCATACTGCATTTATTATCCTTCCTCCAGGCTCTCCAGCCAGAGACTTGTATGGTTTACCATGCTGCTCAGAGTCCATTCCTGTGGGAGTCTGAGGGCTACAATGCTATTTGCCTCTACTTTCTTTTTAAAGGATTACCTGTCCACATTAAAGTAAGGTACAACGCTGAGGTCAGCAGTCCACTCCGAAGCTAGCACACTCCTCCTCCGTGACCTGTAATTTTGGCCTTGGTAATTGAAGGTGCACTAAAACCAGATACAGCTGTTCATTACTGTGCCCGCTGTTAAATAAATAGCAAGTGGGGGGTTTGGAGCCTCTGCTTTCTTGTTCCTGAAATGTATGTTTATATATACACACAAGAATTCTTTCTAGTCCAAATAACTTTTTCTGAGTAGTCCCTCAACCTTATTCTAGTTCACACGCAGCGTCGCAAATTACGCAGCGCCGCGTATGGTTTTACCGCCGCTCGTACAGCTGCCCACCCCCCCTCGCAAAACACCAGACAGCTGGTGATGTCAGCTGTCCGCCCCCGGCTGCCGCGTCACTGCCTAATTCCATAAGCTGGCCGTTCCCACGCGCACATGCCACCGCCCCACGCCTGCAGATTGTTACTTCGGGATGTTACTGTGATTTACAATTCTGCACAGTGCCGTGGACTACCATGGCAACCACGGGCACACAGCATATGATGCAATGAGCATCATGTTGTTCTGAACAGTCTGCTTTCGTAAAATATTTCACCTCTGGCTCCCTGTAACATGCCGAGCTGTGATGTTGTGTCTGTTTAACTGGCAGCCACGTTTTGTAACATTTCAAAAGAGAAAGGAAATGTTTTCCTGAGGAGACCAGTACAAAGCCGCAATCTTAGTTCAGTACATTTTAAGCACTTTTTTTTTTTTTTTTACCATATTCTGTACTTTTAGAGATGATACATTAGTCAGACATGAGCAGCCCTTATTTACACTGCATCATTATGGAGAAACTGCCAGTTTTTGAGATGTTTGAAAGGAAAAGTATTTCCTGCAAAAAGCGGATTCACTCTTCAATAATTTCACATTCATGTGTCATGTATAATATAAACCCTGACCTTCCTGCCTCCCTCGGCATCTTATTAAGCTACATTTTCTTTTTTCTTTTTTTTTTACTCTGTTATTATTTACACTTGCGTAAATCATCATAGTGGTATATGTAGGATACATACGGATGACCGGCGGCCATTGGGGGTTATTCCGGTTAAATCTCTCAGATGTGAGTTGGCTTCCTTGTGAGTCAACCAGATCCCGCCTTGAATCGCCGGCCCACCATTTGCAAGGAGCGTTCCTTCACACAGACTGTGAATGAATCCATTCACATGCCACTGGGACCCTGCCACATCTTTTGATGGTCACTAACCATCAAAAGATGTGGAAGGTGCACGCATATGTAAGGTCGCTCTGAGCATGTACGCTCGGGGGGGAAGTGGCCAGGCAGCTGACCTCCGGTGAGGTCAGCTGCCCACCCCCCGCATGCCTGTCATGGCCACGCCCATCAAATTCTGGGGGTTCCCATATGCTAATGGGACAGCCCACTGCCACGGGCCCCGCCCACTGGTGGCAAGGTTGGCCCCGTGCGTGCCTGCACGTCGCTGTGAAAGGACCATAAGGTCCATTATGCCAGCAGTCAGAATACTAGCATAGGCATCCCTATGGGGTCAAGGTAAGATAGATAGATAGATCTATCTATTGCCCCTTTCAGACCGCACTTTTAAAACGGTAAATTGCCGTTTTTTTACCGTTTTAAAACGGTAATGTGTGCGGTCTGAAAGGTCCAGTCCCACTTAACCGGTTAGAAAATGCCGTTTTTTCTAACCGGTTAAAATGCAGGGTCCTACCCGTTTCTGAACCGGTATTTTAGCGCAAAAATCGGCTCAGAAACGGTATTTAGGACCCAGCCAATGAGCTGGGTCCTAAATTCAGCACAGTGAATACTTAATGAGCGCTCATTAAGTATTCACAGCACTGGAGCACCCCCCGCGCTCGTGTCGACGCCCCCCCCGCGCGTGTCGACGGCCCCCCGCGTGTCGACCCCCCCCGCGCGTGTCGGCGCCCCCCCGTGTCGACTTACCCCGTGCCGGTATCTCCGTTGTGGTTCCCGGCACTGCAGCTCAGTATGCTCGGAAAGCACTTATGAAAAAAGTGTCTTTCAGAAAATGGCTGCCCCCCATACGGAAGACAGTTTTTTTAAACAGGGTTTCCTATGGGGCAGCCATTTTCTGGAAGACACTTTTTTCATAAGTGCTTTCCGAGCATACTGAGCTGCAGTCCACAACGGAGGTACCGGCACGGGGTAAGTCGACACGGGGGGGGGGGGGGGGGGCGCCGACACGCGGGGTGGGGGGGGGGCGTCGACACGCGCGGGGGGGGGGCGTCGACATGCTCTCGGTCGACACGCGAGGGGGGGGGGGGGAGCTGCACGGAGGGGAGGGCTGAAGGCTGCACTGGCTTTGACCCTGTATTTGGAAAGTTTCCAAAAACGGGTCTGCCAGTGTCAAAAAATCGGCACTTAAACGGTAATATACTGTTTAAGTGCTGCGGTGTGAAAGGGGTTTTATCTGGCAGACCCGTTTTTGGAAACGTTTCCAAATACAGGGTCAAAGCCAGTTATGCGGTCTGAAAGCAGCATATATCTGTCACCTGGTGCATAAACTTAACAAAGTACATTTTGGGGGTAATTTGAGGCCATGTTTGAACTGATATTATAATCATTGAGCCAATTAAGCCTGCTAGGTGCTGAAGCAAGTACTGACGCTTTTACCTTGCAGAAAATATTTCCCCCACACTTCACACCCTCAAAGGGGGAGCACTAAAAACACAGGAGTTTCACACTCACAGCTCCCGTTCCGGAATGGCACATTGAGTCCACGTCAGGATTTGAATCACCTTACAGCTTATTTGAGGGTTGAGAGATTGTCGGGGGGCCCACTGATTTCTGTCAGAACTATTTTTCAAAACCATCATTCAGCTTCCATATTCAGCGCTACAAATGAATAAAATACATAAGGATCGTCTTAAGTGTACTGTATTTGGGAGTTTCTAAAACAAAACCCATTCCAAAATATTTGTATTTGCTTGGGCTTTCTCCGGGTACTCCGGTTTCCTCCCACAATCCAAAAAATATACTGCTAGGCTGATTGGCTCCCAACAAAATTAACCCTAGAATGTCTGTGTGTGCGTGTACATGTGGTAAGGAATATAGATTGTAAGCTCCACTGGGGCAGGGACTGATGTGACTGTACAAATATTCTCTGTAAAGCGCTGCAGAATATGTGTGCGCTATATAAGAAACTGTTAATAAATAAATACTAACCAAGGGAGCAAGGTATTCATTAAGACATTGTTTTTGCATTAATGAATGGTATCTTTAGTAGTGTTCATTCTAGCACCCGCTATCTTTAAAAACCCATGCAGTTCCTTTTCCCTACCTGGGGCGTCGCTGTCTGCTGTGCTTTTTCTAACACAGGTCTGGTTTGCATATCAGTGCTGATATACAGACCACACTGTGCTAGAAGCACTGCAGCAGACAGCGACACCCCAGGCAGGGAAGAGGAACTGCATGGGTTTTCAAAGATAGCGGGTGCTAGAATGAACACTATTTAGAATTGTGTTAGGAAATCTGGAAATAATCTGCAGCCCAGGTTGCACAAGGTCTCAACTGTAGTTTTATTTATTAGCGTCTAAAATGAGCTATAACCTATATCAACCCATTCATTGGTGGACACGAGGTCAGTGAGTTTGCCTGTGATTTGTGTTTTAGGCAATCTGTCAGGATACTACATAAATCTTTATCTTGGCCCTTGTTACAGTATATCATTTTTGAATGTAGGAACGTTTGATAGCCTTGGGTCAGGGTTCTACTGTACAGTGCTTTTCTGCTATTTTAAAGAACTAGATATCACACCCTTACGGTATGTTATCTCTTGCAAAAATATTGCAGCTTGTCGCGCAACTCATTCACCATCGAATGAGTTTTTGTCTATCTGCAGTCTGTGTCCAGGACCTACTCTGCCAGCGCAATCGAATCAGGCTGATCAATGCTGGAGCGGAAGCCAGTTGGGTCACTCCCAGAAAGTGAGTATTTAATGTGGATCTGGCTTGTTTCAGTGTATTTAATTTCATGGCGCTTGCACCAGCTAGGCCACGCCCCATTTTTTGTGGCCGCACCTCATATCGTCTCTTTAGTTTGACTACAGATATTTTTAGGCTCTGTGCCTCAGACTGGTTGGCCACCCCTACACCCCAGACTGGTTTCCACGCCCTGACACCACAAAGCACTGCCCCCAAGCTCTGATTGGTCTGCAGCCAAGAACCTATAAAAGCAGTGGTAACAATCTATGGGGCAGGGGAAATCATTATATTATTTATAAGTACCGGACCTGTAACTGGTAACACAACATCTGTAGAGAGTTTGGAGCGGCAGGAAGTATTGTATCTGATGCAGGCGCACATAAAAGAAACCTGTGATTATGGCATATAAATAAACAACGTCCCATACATGTGAGCCTAAGAAAGATAGTATTTATACTGCAGAGACTAGAACGCAATGAAACTAATACCTATAATTCTCTTGCATAGCTCACATTTAAAAATAATTGCGTTTATGCTGCAGGACAATAAGTCTATGATGTCTTTTGTTTTTATGTACAAAACGTAATGGGAGAAAAACGCTAGTTACACACTGTTATTAGTACTTTATTCTAAACTGGTAATTGGTCATGTGACAAGGTTGCCGTAGTTCCTGCGGGCGGTGTATGAAATTTAAGAACACTGTCCCAGTGTATTAAAACTGGTGAAGAGATAAAGTAGAGTTCAAGTAGAAGGTGATAATTCGCCAGCCAATCAGCAAGGTTTGAAAATGACAGTTGGTAGTTGATTGGCTGGTGGGTTACCACATTTCCACTTTATCTCTTCGTCGGGCTTAATACAACTGCCCTAATGGCACTTGTTGGTTGTGCTAAAGCTTGGCATTCTGTGCAGATCTATTTAACGAACCCACTGTTAGAGAAATACAGTATGGAGGTAGCATTTTTTTGGTAATAAATAGAATTTACCCCCCAAAAAGGGACCATTTAGTCAGTTGTTGCAAACAAGAAGTATAATTGTGCAATAAAGTAACACACTCAGTAGCACATCCTTTGTATAAGACACCGATCTGGTTTTTGCCATTGAATATATAACTCGGGACAAGGTGTAATGTCATTGCCTTCAGATTGCACTCTGCTCCGCAGTTACTAAAGGTTTGCGGGCATTTATGTGCAGATTATACTGTGTGCTGCTGGTAATGCGTTTGGAGTCATCACATGCGGACTGAAGTTTTGCATGTGACTGTCACATCCGTGTCGAATCATTGTGCTGTGTATACACTGGGCGATGGCGGAGAAGGGAACAGCTGCCCTGGGGCAGTGTTTTGGGGAGGGGGGGAGAAGTCATGGGTTAGTGGTGAGGCAGCTGCAAACAAGCCCAGTATAAGAGGGGAAGACTTATCCTGGAATGTCAGTGTTTTCCTTGTGTTGTCGTATGACAGATTTGCCATCTGTACGGGCCAAATCAGATGATCTCATATTCCAGTTATGGAGATTATGTTATCGCAGTTCTGCGTTTAGACTTTACAGCTGAGACGTACAGGGATACGGTCACTGGGTCGACTCAATTAAGGTTGACATAGTTTGGGTCGACCACTGAAGGATGACAGGGTTTAGGTGGACACTTAAAAGAGGTCGACATGGCGAAGGTCAACACAAGCATTAGGTGGACAATGGGAATGTCGACAATCAATGCTAACCCAGTCAAGATGAACTGGGTTAGCATTTTGGGGTGCCGGCATGAGCACTTGCCGATGCTGGCCTTGGTGAGTGATTAAAGGGATTGGGGGCATTTCCCCCACTAGCAAAGTATCCTGTCGGCCACGCATCAGTGCCGACTAAGAATGTTGCTGATGACAAGCGAGTGCATTCATCGTCCATCTAACGAGCGGCAGTGGTGGCTCCTGATTGGCTGTTGGACTGTGAGCTCTGATTGGCTAACGAGCAGGCACGAGATTTCAAATAGCCGCGGACCTGCTCTGAATGCAGTGGGCAGTGCACCGCTCTCTCTGCTGTCACTGCTTTCAATTATGCCCGGCTGGCGTCGGCTGTCCCTATTACCACTGCAGTTCACAGTAAGGTGCCATAGTAATCAGGGCGCTGACAGCAATGATGAAGACACGGTCAGCGCCCTGATTACTCTGGTACCTTACTCAGCTGCGTACTCCGCGGAACGGTGGGGCCGGCCTGGCGCACATCGCACGGGAACACACTCACAGAGGAGATTGTAACTAAGCTGTAAAGGTGCCCATACACTGCTGCGACGTCTCGCAGCAGTGTTCAGACACATGATTCCCTGCAAGCCGCCGGGGACGCATGCGATCCGTTGTGATGCATCGCATGCGTCCCTGCTGCCCTCCCACCTCGCCACCTGGAGGGAGGTCCCAGAACGAGACCGCGCATCGGACCAGACTGCATGTCAGGGAGAGGCAATTTGGTCTAATTTAACGGCCCGATTGGTCGCAATCGGCCGTAATCGGACCAAATCGCCTCAGTGCATGGGCACCTTAACCCAGCAGGCTCTTGGGCAGAATCTTTCGGATTACACCAGCTCATATGACTAAACTAAATTGGGCGAAACCCAATGGATTGTTGTGTGATCAACACTCCCACTTCGGTCCGGCACATCGGTCAGGATATGATCACACACAGCGGCCCAGCAGCGCAGTGACCACGGAATGTATACTTATCTGCTGTGCACTGTAACCCTGCACAAACCTGCTCTTTTGTTTTGTACTTGAGAGCACAGCTTTTAACAGTATCCTGTCCAATTTAGATCCCCGCACGCATGCATTCAGACTTGCGTGCGGGGACAAAAATAATTCGATGGTCGCCGACCTTCGAATGATTTTGCAGACACATAGTGTCTTACATCTGCGAGCGCCCTGCACGGGAAGGGGGCGGATAGCTAACATCCGCTGATGTCACGGGCGCACTTACATGGGGGCGCCCATGAAACGCTGGGTGTTCCCATGGGCGCAGCCACTCCCCACTGCTCTACGCCCCCCCTGCCTACACTGATAGGTGTGAACAGGACAGTGGACAACAGTTTGCTGCGCCCGTTCGCACCAAGCGGCTGCAGATGCGCATAACAGTTTATAGGCAATCACTCACCTGCGCGAACATCCAGGGGAGCGTGCTAATCAGAATGAGCGCCATGATTTGCTCATCTATAATTATCTTGCAAAGCAATACATTTTGGAACCCTGGGGTACAAAGTGCGTGAGGGTGGTCTCCCTAGATCCAGATCTTGTAGCGAATATTTGCATGACATTGACAAAGTAATGCGTACAGTACGTCTTCATTCACATGACCTTGAAGCCCTCAGAAGCACGAATGCAGGAAATAACCCTTTGTGGCTGTGGTGACAGTACTCCCTCTTTATCTTGTTTTTATCGTGCATCGTTTCCTCTCCCCTTATTACTGCGCTTCGTCTTTATTTTACCGTTGCCTCGTTCCTCGCACATGTTGTCCTATAACATTCTCCTGTCCTCCGGGAGTGAACTGCCCAAGATATGCGTTTTATTTTCTTCTCCCCAATGGATTATATGATAAATAGATGCAGCGTCCATAATTTCAGAGATTTATGTGTTTTTATATCCCATAGTGCACCTGGCAAATCTGACTTCAATTAGCATTTAAGTTGACTAAACAGGAGAGACAGACCGTACAGTAGACGAGTTTTTCTTGAGTGAAACCAGTAAGTCTAGCGCTAACATCCCCCATACACTTTGTCAAGGTATTGCATGTAGCCTCGCCACGTGCGATACCCCGGCAACTGCTGCGCTTGGCGGCTTGATCGCATACGGTACATTGTATGCGGCCAGTCATACTGCGGGATAAGACGAATCCTTGTGGCAGCCAAAGCGAGCTCCAGATTTAATCCAATGCGCACAGGACCGTGCAACGAATAATCGGAGGCAGCTCGCATACGATATGGCACTTTTCACATGATTTATCGGCCAGAGTTGTCGAAATCATGAAAAAAAGGCCATATCGTACTGGTGTATGGGGCCTTTAGAACTTGCTGATATAGGATTGTGCAAGATCTAGAACTATATCTTATAAATGTTATATGACTCTGTACTATACGTATTACATTGGAGCGATGAACATCAGTTCTAAGATCAGAACGAATGCCCTTGAGTCCAGATTGAGTGTACACACTGGAACGAGTTTAACTAAGGATGGAATGATCATTTTCCATCCTTAATTAGCATATCCCCGGTCGCTAGCGATATCGATATGTTTGATCAAACTTAGTGTGTGTCACACATGACCACGGGAGCGCACAATCCCCCCTAACTGCTCATCGTCCACCTGTATCAACAAGTGTGTATACACTTTCCGATGCCGTCGCCCCGCCGGATCGCCATGGCAGCAGATATAGGTGGCCACGGGGATCTTATTGTGTGTACTCACCATAAGAAGTATGCAAACATATTACCAGTATGGTATGGAGAACCGTTTGTGTTTACTATAGGAGACAGGAGCTAATTACAAATAAAATCTCTTTACCAAGATGGAAATGTTCAGTCTTCCTAACTTGAACATGTGTCTCTGATCTTATTTCTCTTTTCTAGTTGCTTAATGCCTGCCCCTTATTTACTAAGCACAGAGGAGAATTTAGAAAGTATTTAAGACCCAGAAATGTATCACCAGGAGTGATATGTGATAAACGTGCCGGTGCAATCTCAGACATGTTTCTGTAGATAAGAGGGAAGATTCAGATCCTTTGAAGTAAGGTTTGTTTTTCTTACAGCATGAGAAGACCTGTAAAGCTGTCATACAGTAATCAGAGGGTAATATCTCATAGTCCCTCAGTAAATGCATACGTAGTGTTCATTCTAGCACCCGCCATCTTTGAAAACCCATGCAGTTCCTCTTCCCTGCCTGGGGTGTCGCTGTCTGCTGCAGTGCTTCTAGCACAGTGTGGTCTATATATCATTACTGATCTGCAACCCAGACCTGTGCTAGAAATACCACAGCAGACAGTGACACCCCAGGCAGGAAACAGGAACTGCATGGGTTTTCAAAGATGGCGGGTGCTAGAATGAACACTACATACTCTGCATGGTTTTTGTGACTTGTCTGATTCAGCCAGTTGGCACTATGGGCCAAGATACTGTGTGGGAGATGTAGTCTTGGAGAGAGATAAAGTACCAATCAGCCCATGACTGCCATGTTAAATAACAGGAGGTGATTGGTTCATAGTTTATCTCTCCCCAAGGCTTAGTACGTCTTAGTACCCCTGTATCTGTTCCTGGCTGATGGGTCTTGTGCCATTGGGAGATGACTTTTAGGGTGCTGCTGATATTGTTCAGTGAATTGCTAAATATAATTGGACAGATGTCAGATCAATTCTGGTCTTATCAAGCAGTCGGAGTCACATACAAGAATAAATGCTTTCGCAATGGGTTTAAGCATTGGAGAGCGATAGAGTGGGTGCAGATAAAGTAGCATTATGTTTGACCACAGGCACACATTTATAGGATGTTAAGTAACCAGCCCTGTTCCAGCCACATAACACCCATACTCCCTCCACTGGCTGCTTGTCCGATGGCCTATAGTAGGGGTGGCCAAACTTGTCCTCAAGATCTACCAACAGTTCATGTATATCAGGCAACTTGTGGATCTATAGCCGGAATGATTGCAGCAGGTTTGAAAATGTGACAGTTAGTAATGACTACAGCTGTGCACCAGCTAGGGGATTTGGAAAATGTGGACCGCTGGCAGATCTCTAGGTCCGGTTTGTCCACTCCTGGTCTATAGTCCTCAAGATTGGCTTAATGACTTTCACAGCCAAGGCCCAAGGTACAGTATCTGAGGCAGCTTCTGATTCCTGCTCTCCCGCCTGATTACTGCGATCTGTAGATGAAAGAATTTTAGCAGTCCCTAGAATCACTCGTAATTCTTTTGGGGGGACTGAGCTTTTTAACCATGTGGCTCCAACTTTATGGAACACTTTTGCCTACACAGGGCAAGGCCACGCCCAATGTTGGGTCCCTTCCCTGTGATGCAAAATTTTGTAATTGCTCTGCTGCCATGTTTTAGGTCGCAGCGGCTGTTTGCACGGTCATGAAGATGCCACGCAATTGGTTTAGACGTGTCTTTATTGACTGCAACACAGCCAGGCGTATCCACCCCCACAGCGCAACGCCGCTACCCCATCACCATCTCCCACCAGCCCTTAAGGCCCATACACGCTGGGCGACTTTGAGCTGAAAGATGCTCAAAACGGCAAGTTTGAGCTTCTTTCAGCTCAAAGCCACCCAATGTGTATTGCCAGGCGATGAGAGGTGGGCAGTGATGTGCTTTGTGGACGGCTTTCCATAGCACTGCATTATGCAAATCCATCCGCTCCCGCTGACGGCGCCGGGCAGGGGGAAAGCCGCTCAGTCTGTATGCACTCAGCGGCTTTCCCCCTGGCAATGATAGCGATCATCGATGTCCATACATGCTGGGCATAATCGTATTTTCAGGACTCTCCTAATTTTTGGTAATTGGCAATCCTTACTGAATTAACGCCAGAGACTTTCGTCGCTCACAATTGGGAAACAAACTATTTGTGGACCTTAAGATTTTCAAAAGGATATTTAAAGATCAAGTATCTATTATGTGGGGGTAGATTCTAAAGGCCCCCATACACTAGGGCGACTTGTCCTTAGGACAAGTCGCCCCCGACTTCCCCCTGAGCTTCCCTGGCTGCTCCCCGGGGGAGCTTGATTAGACTGGCACTTGATGTGCCATTTTTTACATGTGATAAATCGTCTTGATTTATCACATGTAAAAAAACCCGGGGAGCAGGGGGGGGGGGGGGGGGCTGGGGACTCTGTGTCCCCCGCTGCTGGGGACGCTGCGGGGGACAGCGTCTGTGTCCCCCCAGCGTCTGTGCGGCGAGGCGGTAGAGGGAGCAGGGGGGGCTGGGGACGCTGCGGGGGACACGTCTGTGTCCCCCCAGCGTCTGTGCGGCGAGGCGGGAGCAGGGGGGCTGGGGACGCTGCGGGTGACACGTCTGTGTCCCCCCAGCGTCTGTGCGGCGAGGCGGTAGAGGGAGCGGGGGTGGCTGGGGACGCTGCGGGGGACACAGGCGGCATAGAGCCGGGCAGGGGGAGCTGGCGGGAGCTGTCAATGGTAGAAAAAAAAAGCCTATACAATGAATGGGCTGCCTGTGATTGGCTGAGCGCTCTCTCAGCCAATTGCTGACTGGCTGAGAGAGCGCTCAGCCAATCACAGGCCGCCCATGCATTGTATGGGCTTTTTTTTTTTTTATTCAATACTGACAGCTCCCGCCGTCTCCCCCTGCGCGGCTCTATGCCGCCTGTGTCCCCCGCAGCGTCCCCAGCCCCCCCTGCTCCCTCTACCGCCGCACTAGGTCCCAAGTCGGGTGGTCGGACGTGCAGCAGGTCCGACCACCCGACGCAGATCCGATGCGCACGGGACCGCGCATCGGATCTGAGGGGACATCCAAACTAGCCGATTTTGGTCCGATTTCTGCCAGATCCAACTGATCTGGCAGAAATCTGACCAAAATCGGCTAGTGTATGGGGGCCTTAAATCCTATTCATTTTTCAGTCTTCCTATTAGTTCGCGACGTCTCCTTTTGCCCATAGCACATTCTTCTCTAGAACACCACATACTGTAGAGGAGCAGCTGCCAAGGGTTCATCTTGACTTAATCAGCGTTCTGTGCGTCTGTCTCATCTTTAATATTGGGTAATTGTCTGTATACCGTCACTGTGGAACACAAAACCACAGATACTAGTGCTTCATCTCAGTAGCTTGATTTTTTTTTTTTTGACAAAATAAATCCTCTTTATGATCATATACTTTGTTTCTACATTGTTGTAGGATTATGTTACACATATGAAATGTTAACTTGTAAAAGTGTGTGTATGTGTGTCTGTGGTTCCTGTCGCATACAACGCCAGCTAACCATAACATTAAAGTGATTGCTGCAATAGGCTCCAGTTGTTTACTTCCCACGGCGTTTATGGGGGACCACCCTGTTTTATTTTCTCCTGTGTTGTTACATTAGAACTGTATATGGAAATGCCTAAATAATAGTTTTGAATTGTTCAGAATTTTTATGTGGTATTCTATTTTTTTTTAAATAAAAATGCAATTGGTTTACTATGGTACAGTTTTATTCTCTTTTATATCTTTATTGTACTTTGAGAAATATCCTTGGTTCGGCCATGGGCTTTCCTATTAGCCCCAATACCAGTGTTCTTTTCCAGATACCTGCTGTTATGCAGAACATAATCCCCTGATATGCAGCCGCTGGGACCCGCGATGGCACATAGGATCGGGAATTTACTCCGGATCTCATGTGTTTTTGCGCCCAATCCCGGGTCCATTTTCAGCTGATGTCCATGGGTGCTAATTGAATACCCTGATAATGACCATGGGTCTTCAATTGCGGTATCTAGACAAATTTATTGGCTGAAAATACATAACAGCTTAATTTTAGGGATGTCTAAGCTTTTGTGTTTGGCGGTGGGGGGTGCTTGATCTGGATGGGTCAAAAGAAGTTTTTCTTCATGGTGATAACGTTGCGTTCCTCTTATTCTATTGCGGTTAATGTCAGGTGCATGTAGTGCAACTACATTTTCCACCTGACCTGATCCTGTGATTACACAAATATTCAAGGATCCTGCAAGTTTGCTTATTGTGTGGCAGACTGGTGCCCTGCCAATGCCAGATACCCGGTGTTGCATTATACTCATACTATTGTAGTCCTGCCGTTCTCGCTGGCCTCCTTGTTCTGAGTCTTTTGCAGATCTGTGTTTGATTTCCTCAGAGCAAAGCCTCCTTAAAGTACAGTTTTTTTCTTCTACCTAATTCAGAAAATGTGTTTGTAAAGTCTTTGTCTACTTGGGCTCTACCTTGATAACATGTTATGAGATTCTCACAAACCACATGAAGGAAACCTCATAAGCGAGGACAATATCTCTGTACTGGCAGACAATGAGTGACTACTGTGAGACATCTGTGTTAGATCTGGGAAGAACTCATTAAGTTGACCTCCGTATTACTCTCGGTAACGTGCTCTACGTACTCAAGCGTTATGGCTCACATTTACACTCAATGTGACTGAATGTGAATGTCTGTATGGATACGCAGTGATAAGAGGAGGTGTTCCATATAGGTTTTTATATGACCACCTACAGAACGTCAAAGGGTTTGGATAGAGGCAATTAATAAATAAATAACAAGCCGACCGGGTCAGTTATTTATATATTTTATTTATTGTATAGCAGTTCTTTATATAGCGCATACATATTCCGTAGCGCTTTACAGAGAATATTTTGAAAATGCGCATCAGTCCCTGCCCCAGAATTTGAAAATTCAAAAGATAGGCCGCTGATTGGCTGAGAGACAGAGTGCTCTCAACCAATCAGCGGCCGGCCTATCTTATTTTTTTACTACTTGATATATCATCAACCCACTAACCCACCCCCCAAATTCCTACGGGGCTTTAATGTTCGTTTTATTTTGTCTTCTTTTCATCCAGACGAAATACTGTATATGTCATCATATTACTTATCACTATGGAAAAAACAAATTCAATTTGACATTTGGAATTTTTTTTACATTAACTCCATTTCCTGACAGAAAACACGGAATGAATGTTTATAAATGAGACCGATATATAAACACTGTGTCCATTTTTTGATGTTCACATTGTTAGTATAACCTTCCTCGACCTTCAGGACTGTCCTACAGCCTTCATTTATTTTCATTTTCTTTTCCTCCTTCTTCAAAGACAGGTCTCCTGTTTGTTGGGCTCCCCTTCTGCAATGAAATTCTATCTGGCAGATTTGTGGGAATCCTTAAAGATTTGGGTTTGTTCCGCATAATATTGCTGCCTTTTTTTTTTCCCCTCTTACTAATTCTGCTTCTAATTCTTTGTGATCATGAGTTTTTAGGCCAAAAGTATACTTTCCAGGCTATAAAAAGAACAGAGAGATGATGCCAAATTGTAGCAATATTTAAGCTAAAATAACATGACTTGGCTTCGGGGTAGACGTTTCTCTGCTAGCGGCTGGCAGTGGCAACTGTGATCTTCAGACCTTGAAAGAGCCTTGTCTGTGGGCTCTTAGAAGACTACTTGATGGATTACGCTTTGGAACGTTTAATGTATAATTAAAAGGGCGAATAAAAGTAAAGGTTGTTTAGCTGCAATGACCTTGTGGCTTATTAGTTTGGCCTAGTTTCCCTTTGTGTGTGTGTTTGCCTGTGCCAGTTTTCTCGTGCCAGTTTTCTCGTGCCGATCAACAGAAAATGCATTTCAAAAACAAAATCCGAAAATTGATGATCACTATTGGAGAAGGGATATTCATTTTTCCTCTGAACGCCTGAGAGCTATTCAATTGTTTCCCGGATACGCTGCAGGCGGCCATGATTTCCGCTCGTACCCACCTGAGGTGGTGAGCAGAAAAATGCAGTTTTTGGCAGAGCGGCCAATATTTTAGATGGGTTTAGTTACTTTTTTAAACCAGATTTATTTGGGCTCCCAGTTACTTGCGCCCGCTGGAACAATTAATTGACTATCTTTTCATCTAAAGTGATGGGAGATCGGAAGTGAGTGCAAAAGCAATTGATTCGCCACCTTGTTGTCCACAATTTCGATCAATCTGTTCCACTTGGGGGAGTGACCAGTTGCTGTGTCGTACATGCCCACGGGGCCTGCCATGTTGTAGGGTGGGTGCAATCTTGCTTTTTTTGTGTACGGGGGTGATATCCATAAATGAGAGTATGTTAAGTGTCTTCGAACGTGGCCTGCACAAAAGGGTGGCTTTGGCTTGGATTGTATGACACAGATATGGACTGACATTCAGAATTACCTTCGCAATTGCATGTGTTGCACATTTTCAACGAAGGAGGGTTTATTTATTTTTTGCCCCTTGAGGCCGACACCTCTTCACCTTCGTCTTCTAAGGCCGTTGATCACTGTACGGTTCTGTTCAGCTGCTAAAAACCTTTTGATTGATGAGTGAGGGAGTGAAAACAGGCACAAAAAAAATCTTTCTGCAAATACTTAGCTCAGGGAAACGGGTGATCTAGAAGCCGTTCTACCCCATTGGAGGCACAGGAAGCCCCCAATGGGACATTACCCTGAGACGTTCTTCATAAAGAGTTTTGTAGAAGGCTAGAAACGTCGTTCTCTCCCTGTCTTACAATTGCTTTATTCACAAGTTAAATACCAGCAAGACTTCAACAGTTCTTCACTTCAATGTTCGGTTTCTATATATGCGGCCTGGATTCTCTAATTTGACAACCGGTTCCATAAATGTTGTCACTTTTCAATCAAGTTCATAGAGCGCATTTATATCTTAATAGCTGAAGGATGACATTTATGAGTGACCCCTTTCTAGGATGCCGTTGTCTGAGAAGGAAACATTTTATACCAAATTAAATGTCTTCAGCTGTAGATTTGCAGAAAATATCATTGGTGTTCTTGGTGGCATCGTTTCAGAGACAGCGTTATATGGCATAAAACGTCCTTCAGCCATTTACACTGCATCACCATTGTGCTCTGGAAAATGTGACAGTTGGTAACGTGGAAAGTGTGACCTGCTGTGTGGTCTGAAAACTGTGACCGTTATTTGCAGCCACCCGCTAAGTAGGGAGATTTGTTTTCCTGGTAGCATAGTGGTTAGCATTTCTCCCTTTTAGCACTATGGTCATAGGGATAAGATGTTAGTGGGCCGACAGCAACTAGGTGAACACCTAAATTATGGTCGACATTCCCTATCTCGATATTGAAATGGTCGACACTGAAAAGGTTGACTCAAAGTTTCACTTTTTTTGGTGTCTATGGGTATATATGTCGGCCTGGACACTGTATAAGTATACCGCGTCTCTCCGCATGGTTTGCTAGGCTCGCCATGCTTTGGGCACGGTGCCCTGCTCTCGGCAGACTGTTACAATCTAACTCTATGCCCACTTGGTGGTTTTGGGCAGGCTTGCATACAGAGTCCAGAACCTACTGGCAGGATACTATGTGTACAGCACATGCATGTGTCAGTAAGGTGATACAAGGGAACGATATTAACAGTTTTTTCAACAGCCATTCGAAGACCACATATTTTTCACTTCAGTCCACATCCAGCGACCTGGCTTACTCCCAGACACCCTGCATTTCATTTACATAATGCCTTAAGAGGTTTTAATTGGATGTTAAATACTACCACTCCGTAGTGCTGAAATTGCTCAAATGGAACTAAATGTTACAATGATTAAGTGAGTGAGATACTGGCTGACGTGCGGTTCTAGCGAACGCTAGCACTTATGGTCGGGGAGGGGTGGGTCAGTAAAGGACACGCGAGAGAATGGAGCGGACGCAGGGCCTGACTGCAGGCGCAGTAGGTTCCATCCCTATAACCGTTTCCATGTGTTTACTGGCATTTAAAGGATTTGTGATGTCGTACATCCATTTTATGTTCAGACTTTCCTGTCTGGAATGCTGAACGAAGATTCTTACGTGCTGCTCACACTAGTTGTACACCTGGGATAAAGATTGTTAACTGTGTAGGTCAGTGGTTCCCAAACCCTTTTTGAACCACAGCGCCCTAGAGTATCAGAATATTTTTCATGGCACCCCTAGGTCAGTGGTTTCTAGCTGATAAATTTAGAAAAAATATGAAATTGAGTAAATTGTTTTATATTTCATCCTTAGGATCAATTATGTAGTGAGGAACCAGATTTGCTTTTGTTTGCCCACATATTTCATGATTGTAGGCCACCAACTCTGGTTTCTTCATATTGCTTTGCCCATAACTATAATGAATTAATCCTAGACCACCAATCCAAGGCCCTCCCCCTGCAAGTGTCCTGAGGTTACCCCAGGGTGCCTAGACTTACAGTTTGGAAACCACTGGTGTAGGTGTATGATCACCATATTGAAAAAAGTTTTTGCCAACCGGCAAAAAAACAGGCGCCTGACGTCAAGGTCAGTATTGGTGGAAGATACCGGCAACCCGGAACGTTGCTCTTCTCGGTGATGCGGGCCTGGATGGGGAGGCTTGGGAAAGGCTTCCAAGGAACACACCATCCTCCAGCGGCACACAAATCCTGCAAGGTTCATGGACTCTCAAAATACCAGCAAGGTTCATGGACTCTCAAAATACCAGCATTACTCAATAGAGGATCCTTCTTGGGGAACCAAGTGACTCTTGTCACCACAGAGCACTACTAGGAACGAGCGGGACTTTTTATGCTTTTTAAAAAGTGAATTAATTATGTGCGCTTGTTTATATTGCTTTATATCGCATTTTATTTAGCTAATTGCTATTAATGTACTTTTGAAAAAATAAATCGAATATCATTTTGTAATACCCAATTGTTCCAATTTCATTACAATTAATATTAGTGTTAATTATATATAGCGCTCCACCCCCATTTGTTCTTTGAGCACCATATTGAGTAGTTACTTTTTCTCCTTTTAATGGGAGTACCCTTACTTCAGTAAACATGGGCTTTTAACGTTGGATTGTCTGTATTGGTCCTGCTCCTGATACCATATGCATTTCATATTTAAAAAGTCTTCATCAGGGGTTCCTTCAATTGGATTTACCAGCGAGAAAAATACACCTCATCCTTCCCGGTGGCTTGGCAGATAATTCAAAATCTTCTGGGCAATGGTGGTGAACAATTACGAACTCTCTAAAATTATTAAACTTTAACAAATCCCATAAGAGAGTAATATATTTGTCAACCTATAGGTTATCTCTCCTATGTATGTGCCAAATACAGACTGGCATTCATAACAGGTGCAATAATGTTTAATCCCCATGGTTCATGGGCTGACTCTGTGTTAGGGTTTAATGTTCCTTTTACGAAATTACTTCATTAAACAGCACTTATAACATGGAAAGAAGGATAATCTAGTTCAGCTGACAATTTCCTATAATATATAATGCTTAACTACAGAAGTAGCGCATTGTGCGTAAATGTGACCTAATTCATAGCAACCAATCAGACAATAAAAAGATCTGTCTAATTGCACATTGCACAATCTTATTACACAAGACAGCATGGATCTGCGGGGTGAGGGATCTGTCCTTGAAGAAAGGACATATTCTCGGTGCAAACCAGTGGATTAAAACCTTGCCTGACCACCTGAAGGTTTGTACTTTTATAGCGTTATAAAAGTGTATCGGCTTACTCTGCAGTGTTAATTTACTCTGCCAGATGCTGAAGGCTGCAGTAATCTGGGATCAGGTCAGCACTTGGGGGAAGAATGACTTCATCACTAAACGTGCTGCACACTGATGTAATGAGACGAAATGCCGGAGTCCCACTTGTGCTGTCAGCAGTAACCCGTCCAAAATAATAGTCTAGAGGCATATGACATCACCTAAGCATAGTACATTCTCATCTCAAACCTATTACTGCTTGGTAGGCGAGTGGAAAAAAAGATGTGGTCATTTTTCAAGATAAAGGAAGATTATGGTTTAATTTATTATTTCAACAGTCCTATGATAACCTTAGTCAATGTACCCAGCTTTAAGGAGACTCTATGTACCAGTTTTCCTTGGCTAGTATTTTTGTTTTTATCCGACTGACGTTAATGATGGCGGCCACAGTCACAAGGCACATGATGTAGTGATCAGAGAGGCTTTGGAATGACCCTCTGAGCTCTGCATCCTGTGCTCTCTCTTCCCTTACCTCCTTGTCACCACCACATGACCTGCTGAGAGCTTTGCGTATCTGTGTTTTGTTTTTACTCCAGGAGATAACAGTTTGTAGGAGGACAGCTCAGAAAAATGCGGCAATACATACTTAAAAGCTACTTAACAAAAAAATAACCCCTGTGTGGGATTGTAGCTTTAAGAATCTGTCATGTTTCTTTACATAAAACGTGATTGTTACATTAAATAGAATGTGGAGACTAAAAATTCGCCCGGCCTTTCCCATGCATCGGTTGTGTCATCTACAATAAAAAAATATTTTTTGGTTTACTTTAAGCCGGATTAAACACCCACTGTATTTAAGTTGAGTTTAGTCCGATGATTAGACATGCTGCTTTGTAATCGTTAACGACACTAATAATAATTAGGCAGTCAGTGTGAATGTTGTCTGCTCCGCAAAACTTGCATCTTCAGTACTCCGGCACTCAGATGCCTATATGGGGGATGTGTATATCCACAAACTTGGTATCCATTTGAAAGGTCAACCGTTAATAAGCCAACCACTCTTAACACATTTTGTGTGTCCAATTTTTAATTGTCAACCTACTGCATGTCAACTGTTTCCATGTGTCGTCCTTTCGCCTGTCGACCAATAGTGGTCAACCTATTGACTCTTGACCTAGATGCTGTCGGCCACATAATCCACACCCCAGAAATGTACTATATGTGCAGTTAGTTTATTCTTCCTCTCCATAGTTAATGCGTCAATGACATAGTATTCTTGCAATGGTACTAGGAAGCCTTTCCACTCCCTGTCAGATGTTACAAATGGAGAGGAGATGAGTATTGGGTGGGGGAGGCCTGAGAACAGCCCTTTTGTACATATCTGTACATCTTAGAGATTAGCAGAGAATCTCGTAGGCTGCACATCTAATGCATCAACCGCAGTCTCCTCTTCATTCCCAATAATCAGCAGATTTTTCCAGCGTGTTCACAACATTAAAGCATAAGTCCAGGACACAGCTGGTCCCAGGCTTGCTAGAAATCAGTCTCCCACTGACTCTGCCATCGGACGTCCAATTTTATTTCACAAAGGTTATAGGATATCAGTCGCCTGGCACTGACATGCGGCTTCCCTCCCCTCCTCACCATCTGCTCCGTACTCCAGAACTAATAGGGCAGCTCTTGGATATAAAGGCTAATGCTGCATCTGGTTTCTTTAAGATACATATAATTACAATACACAGCTTACTTCTGGACCATTTTGTCTGAATAGGAGAATAATTATGAATTTTCCCTCAACACTGTCCCCTAAACCGCTTGCATTAGTATCAGTAGCAATAAAAATGTAACCCTGTGGAAGTCCTTTTCCATGATCCAGTTCTATGCGGGACATTATCTTCAGTCGGTTGTGTTGTTGTTGTTTTTTGGGGGGGGTGGGGGTTGGTGCCTAATGCCTTCACCGAGAAACACATGACCTGCGCCAATAGGTAACTTAGGCGATTTTAATTAAGGCTTTGAGAGATGAAGGGGTCTATTTACTTAGCCTTGGGTGGAGATAATGGTGAAACCATGAAGCTGTGATAAGGCAGCACGGATGGTGTGATGGTTAGCATTACAGCCTCACAGCACTGAGGTCATGGGTTCGACTCCCACGATTGCCCTAACTGGGCTCTCAGCCAATCAGAGAACGGCCGGTCATTTGACAGGTATTTTAAAAATCGAATAGCCGCCACTGCGCGTCCCGTCCCCGCCGCTGCTATTTGTTATCACATGCCCGGCCAGGTCAGCCAGCAGCACTCGCCGCACCTGGCACCACGTCCCCTCCCGACTCCCGCAGCGCTGCTGATATATATGAACATCACCGCCCGGCCAGGTCAGCACTCCCCGGCGCTTGGGGCACTCCTCTCCCGCTGCCCGCCCCACTGCTCCCCCTGATGAGAGCACTGCCGCCCCCTGCCCCTCACCGCCGGCCCCCTGCGCCCCGACATGTGATAAATCGCAAGTAGGGTGGCCAATCCCGGGATCGGCGGGATCCCGGGATTTGGCCCCCAAAACGCCGGGATTTCAATCCCGGGATTGGAATTTCCAATCCCGGGAATTTCCAATGCCCGGCATTAAACTGCATGCATGCGCAGTTTAATGCCGGGCAGCGTCTGAGCACTCTGCCCGGGCTGTGCTGAGCTGTGCTGCCCGGACCTGTGACCTCCTCCTCCCTGCACTATGATCCTCTTCTGGGTTCAGGGAGGAAGAGAGCCCGGTGCAGCAGCGCCGGGTCCCCATGGGACCCGCTGACTCTCACTGCAAAGGACAGCTCTTAACGCAAGAGATGTCCTTTGCCATAATTATGGCATATGTTAGTGCATATGTGATAATTATGAATGCGGTAGCCGGCGATAGGGGGCGGATGTTAGCGCATCCCCCCCCTTTGTATGTTAAGCCCCGTACACATGGTGCGATTTCAGCATGAGGGACCATATCCCTGTGTGTACGGGGTGACGGCAGTGTCTCTGATGCAAATGGGAATAAGTCATTTTCCTGTGGTGTAATCTGTGACACATCTTTGGTGTGTTCCTAAACCTCCCCTAAAATGGTATTCCTGGGGGCAGATGGGACAGCGACTGCAGGGCTGATTTACAGTAACTAAAAAAAATACACTTTGCTACATCTGGAGATCTAGCTATGAGGTCAGATTTCCACCAGGTCTGGATAGGTATGAAAATAATATACAAGGAGTGGTGGTAACCTGCGCTCAGGACTAGTAGTGGCTGGTGTATAGTAATTCTGATGTGCACGGTGCTATAAATAGTGGTATTGGTACAAATATAATGCTGAACTGCATGGAAGTAACAGTGGTGACAGAAATGTAGTGTGGTGATGTGCACGAGGGAAATATGAATAACCAGAAAACATGAAATGTACAAAACATGAGATGTACAATATATGCTACACGGATGGTAATGAAGAAAATAGGCTGTGTAGGCAAGCAGTAGATGGATTTATTGTGGTAATGCACAACAATACTGCCAAAGGTATGCAAGTGGGGATGGGGTATGGTGGGCTGCTGAGCAGCGGGGTGGTTATGGTGGGCTGCTGGGCAGTGGGATGGGGGTGAGTTCACAGTCCAGACGTGTGGGGAGAGAGAAATGTCACAGTCACAATGGGGGTGGGTGAGTGCACAGGGGTGGTGGTGCAGAGGGGCTGGCGTCCCGTCCCCTCCGCAGTGCACCTCTCACCTGTGTTCACCGCTGCCAAGTTCCTCTGGGTCCCGGCTCTTCTGTCCGCTTGTGAAGTCCTTCTTGCCGGAGCTCGTTCAGCGCTGCGGCTGTGTGGCGAGCCCGGCTCCACAGTGCCTGTGCGGGATTGTCACTTCCGGGTTGCGGCGCGGAGTTTCACCGTCACCCGGCTTCACTGTCCTGCCGGCTCCTGTGCGTTCAACTCCCGGCCGGGAGGAGACTTAGGTGGATGGGGTAGTAGCTTGAAAGAATATTGTTGGAGGGGTAATTTGGGTAGTTTTGGTGTCTGACACAGAACTTGGATCTGTGAACAGTATATACACCAGGCATGTCCAAATTGTGGCCCTCCAGCTGTTGTGAAACTACACATCCCAGCATGCCTTGCCATAGTTTTAGCATTCCCTCTTAGCAGGGCTATTTTTGTGCAGGCTCCAGCAGGAACTGAGGCCCTTATTCTAGTTCACTCTGACAAAATATTTCTTAGATGGACAAAACCATGTGTACTGCAGGTGAGGCAGGTGTTACTTGTGCAGAGATAATTAGATTTGGGTGGGGTTTTACACCTGCCTCACCTGCAGTGCACATGGTTTTGTCCATCTAAGAAATATTTTGTCAGAAAGAGTGAACTAGAATAAGGGCCTCAGTTCCTGCTGGAGCCTGCACAAAAATAGCCCTGCCTATTAGCAAACTGTGGCATGGCATGGTGGGACTTGTAGTTTGGACATGCCTGATATACACAATGGGGGTTATTCTGGTTGATTTGCTCGGATGCGAATTCGCACTCGTGCGAGTCAACCAGAATCCACCTTGCGAATGGTGGTTGCCAACCATCGAATCATGTGGAACGTGCACGTATAGCTAAGCGACTTTCAAGTGCGCAGAAATGCGGCTGCGCATACGGCAAACATCGGTCCCCTTGTGAACGAACGCTGGCTGCGAACGGACCAGAATAACGTCCCATGTAACGTATATACAACTTGTGTCTTTAGTTTACATTGCAGGATCCTGTCTATGTCTATCCAAGTAAAGTTTATATCAAGACACCCGATGTGTTCACCACAAGTCTGACGCCGTTTACTCAACAGAACTATTTTATTATTTTCTTTTCCGTTTGATTCATTAGATATTTACCGTATTGGCCAAGAATAACATTGTGCTCACTTCGCCAAGACCTGCTGTACTATATACTGTATGCTGCACTAATATAGGGGCAGATGGATTAAGCCTGAAAAAAAGAGATAAACTGAAGATAAGGTAAAAGGAAATAACGCACCGGCCAATCAACTCCCAACTGTCATTTTAGAACAGTTGCATTATCTCCTTTCACTTTATCTCCAGTTTATCTCTTCTCCAGGCTTAATACATCTAGTCTGGTGCTGGACATTTCAGGTCCTTAACCATTAGAGCACAATTCTGGAAATCATATTAACTACTTGCTGACCAACTGACGAGCCTTATAGCTTACATTCATCATCTGAGGTCACTTACGCACAATAAGTGTTTGGAAAATGACAATGGGAATGTAACAGGAAAAAAAACCAATTACAATACAAGAGGGCATTGGGGGTATTGTAATCTATAGTGAATCTGGCATCCTGCACATCCTGCATCTTTCAAAACACATGCAGTTCCTCTTCCCTGTCTGGGGCATTCCTCTCTGCTGAGGTGCATATAGCACAGTTTGGTCTGTATTTCAGCACTGATATGCAGACCATACCTGTGCTAGTAGCGCCACATCAGAGAGTGACAAAAGAAACTGCACTACTATTGTGTCCAGGTACTATTGTTCTTATTGCTTTTTTCATTTGATAATTTGTTGCTCGTATATATCACTGGTATAGCGTTTGTTGCTTTATATAGCCCATTATTTACATTTCCTCACATGAACCAGTGATAGTGAACCCCTGTGAGCAGTCCTTATGTTATTGTAATGTCATAAACCTACAGGGGACATTCCCACGGTCATTGTTGAGCCCATGTGGTGTGTATTATTTAGAATATAGACAGAGAGGGGATCTGTCGGGATCATGCTGCGCTGAAGTTATATCTGTGTGTGTGTGTAAAGGCCCCCTTACACTTGTCAACTTATTGTCTCAACAAATTGAACCTGATTGACTCGAGATTTATCCTATGTGCAGGAGGTTCAATCTCTTTCAATCTCTTTGTTATACCCAATGGCACAGGATTGTGGATTGTGTCCTACACATCAGGCACATAAGATTTTGTCAGACGGCACAGCAGATCTTGTCAGATAAATTGGATCAAATCTCACAAAATCTCACAAGTGTAAGGGGCCCTTAAGAGGAGTCACAGTATACAGTATATAAACATTGGGCGATATCTTTTCCCAGTCGCAGCCGCCTCTGGTTAGCTCACTCCCGTCACCCTGCTGAAGGCTTTTCAGGAATCCCGCAGACCAGTCTGTCAGGTCCGGCTTCATTTACCAGGGAAAGTCTGTATGATTTCCAGATATTCCTCCAGCCTTGATCTAATTGCTTCTCTGAGAATGACAACCAGGAGACCAGGGTTAGGATAGAAGGATGGTTTTGGTCGAGCTTGGCACCACACAAAATCTTGACGGCTTAATAAGGCTCGCAATAATCGGTTGAACACTTATGTAATTATTTGGGCAGATGGACTAAGCCTTCATAGCACTTCATATACAAATTCAGAGACTCAGTCGCACACACGTATACAAGATACAATTAAAGACACCTGGCTATGGCAGAGTCTCACGGGTACTGGTGTGCCCAGAGGGGCTATTTGGCAGGACTGCAGCAGTGATGTATGAGGACATATCTATATTGTGGCAATTATACATTCCAAGTTTAGTTTTTTATTATCTAGTCTGTTTAGTACTAACCAGATCCAGAGCAACAAAACGGATAGGGAGCTTGGGAACAAACGGATCTTATGCACCCAGCATAGTGCAGGTGGGAAATCGGTCCGGCCAGCCACATAAGGACGGACAGATGATCACCATAGACTTGCAGATCCTGACCTTAGCATGATATAGCAGACAGGCTGCCGCAGCTGGACAGAATAGTAGCCGCATATGTGTCCATCAGAGAATAAGGCCCCATATATCATGTGACAAGCGATGTCATGTGACCAGAGACGACCTGATTGCCTTTTCCTTGTGTAATAACCGCTTTTGTTAGTGAAATGGCTTCTGACACTGAGCTTGTACTCCAGTGATGCGGATCTCCCGCGAGTGATGAAATAACAGCGTTATGTAACATGACGGCACTGTATAAATAATGAGCAGTAGTAAATTAATAATAAGCTGCAGGGAGACACAACATGGGCAGGAGAAGCCACATGTTCCCAGCTCATTGAGTAGGGTTTGCAGTAGATCCAGCTAAAGTCAGCCAATTTGCACCTGGACAAATAACGTGGCAATGCAGAGAGGTGCAATTGTATCTTGTTTAACCCTGAGTGAGGCCCTGTGTGCCTGCTAACTTGTAAATAATGATAATTACACCTATAATGACTCTCCTAACCCCGTCTCACAACCAGTGTATTGTACTCAGGAAACCGAGACAATTGAACAGTAAAAGGGCTTTTCCTCGCGGAGGGTGTGTGCCAGTGTATAATGCTAAATATATGCCTTAATTGACTTACATTTACATTGACTATACACCCCTTGGGACCAGCCATAGAGCTGGCTGCCATCTGCTACACAAGAACGCAGCAGCCTGGGGCTGAGAGCTGACTGTTTACCTCTAGCACAGAAGATGCTGTGTGTGTGCCTGCGGCATATGGGACCAGTGCTTGAACCAGACAGCTACCCCTGTATATAGACTATATCTGCCACCGCAAGTCCAGCCCTGGCGAAGACTCTCCATGATGAATGCACAAGGACAGGCAACGGATTCATCCCTGATATGAAACAACAGTCAAACTTATTTAAATGCCAGGGAAAGGTGGATTTTTTCAAATCGGTTTGAATCCACTGTTTTGGGACCCAGTTCCAACAGAAGAGGCGAGATGTTCCTGTCTGTCACGGGTAAGTTATTGCTAAGAAAGCGGTCTGTGGCTCAGATTTGGGTATGGGCTTTTTACACATGGGAAAACATCTTCACTCTGATTTTGGAATGATTTCCATGTGTTTCATGCTGATGACGGTTACATAGATACAGCGTCAAGGGTTTAGAACAAATCTGATCTTCTTTGTCCACTTCAGTTCATATTGCTTGCATTATAGCCCTAATAATGAAAGTCTCTCCGTCTCGCCAATGGAGCTTTCTGTAATAATATATTGTCAGTACACTGTGAACACTGCGGTTATTTTTATTATCCTGGCAGCATCCCGTCTCAGCTGTGTATCAGCGTATTGCATGGGCTTGCATCATCTGCCCATTTGTCCCAGCAGCAATGATATTCTGAAGTCTACTTTATAATTACTGGTTTTGCCTATTGGTAGCTTACTGTATTTATAGACTATGGTATGCTTGCGTTTGCTAATGAAGGACTACACCCGTCCTGTTACCTTTAACCCTTTCAGTCGTAATGGTGTGCGGGGATAGCTGCCGGCTATCAGAAATTCAATGAATTCACGATCGATCTTGTTTATTGAAGAGAAAAAAAACTTTTTTTCTCTGATGAAATCCTCTTTTATTTGTGATTTTAGAAATGTTTTCCCAGGCACCAGACCCCACTATTTTTCTGCGTGTGTATATGGATTGGAGGGAGGGGAGAAAGAGTAATCCTAAATTCTGTGTAATTTAGTATTGGAGTCGAGTCCCTTCAACATTTTTCAGTAATGGTAAAATACGGCTGCAGAAATGGGCGACAACTGAAGCAAATTCACCAAAATATGTGAATTTGTGGTCATTTCGCCGATCCACGCAGTATTCATGATGGCTTTTCGCCCAGGTAACAAAATCAGCACTGGGATTGAATAGGGTGAGTCGAATTCACCCCCAAAAACTGTGAAAATTGCAGAATTTGCGCCTGGCGGAAAATTTTGCCCGGGATTGAATACACCCCCCCCCCCCTATGATTAATATAATAACCTGAGACCATGTTCCTACATTTAAAAGGCTCTGATGTCTTTTTAAGAGGGGAAGAGGTTAGGATAAAGGTTAAGGTCCACTGCTTAAACATGGTAGAGGCGGCCATTTTATAGTCTGGCTAATCTACATGAAGAGTCAGCCTATGCAATAACTTTGAACCAGTGACATCACTGATATCGGGCACAAGAGATATTTTTATAGGATTACTCAACATTTCTATGTTCTTGTATGCCAATGCCTTATCCTGTCATTTTTCAAACACTGGGGCAGATGCCTGGCGAAGAGATAGTGGAAGGAGATAACGCACCAGCCAATTAACTGTCATATTTCAAACACAGCTGATTGGTTGTAAAATGGTAGACACTGATTGGTCGGTACTTTATCCATCTCCACTGTCTTTCCAAGCTTTGATACATCTCCCTCATTTTTTTTTTTTTCTTTTAGCTGTAGTCCAAAAAGATTCCGATAGGCGCTTACGCTCTCCTGCTAAGTCATGGAGACATAAATCTGTGCCTTCTTCCTCTGACATTTATTTGTTTTGGGGCCATGACAAATCCAGAGAAAGCTGTAAAATCTCCTTACTCCTGGTTCGGGTGGATCTTTAATAAGGCTGACATGCTGCAGTAGACTTAGCAGGTCAGCTTAAATGATGTGTTACCGTACAATGAAGAGATTTGGCTACAGAAGATAAAGAGGAAATCATACCACATCATTAATCTCAGTAAGGGGAGAGTAGACATGAGTGCAACGTTCAGATCATGATTAACATGACATCAAAGCGGTCGGGAAAACCATCCAAGTTATTCACGAGTCGCTGTATGAAGCAGAATTAAAAGTTCACATTAACACTTTGTAGAAAGTAACCTGTGTGGGAAAAACATCTGAGGAAAAAAGTTGATCGGTCACCTATACGCAGCGTGGGGTAATTAATGCCTCAGTGATGTCACAAGTAATGAATGAGTAGGCTGCTTTTGCATGGATATTGGTATTGTGTAGTAGGTGATTGACCGGGTGGGTCCTTTCCTTCTTCCAAGTGAGCATTTTATGAGTAACAAGCTATTATTCTATGTTGCTGAAGCATCAACACACAGGGAAGATTGTGGGATAAACATGACAGTGACCAGAAGCTTTACATTTAATACTACGGTATGACATGCAGAGCTAATAAGGTGCAGGTACAATAGAGCATGCTAACACTACCATATAGATAATTCACAGTCATGATGTGACATAGCACCACCTACAGGCCTCTAGTGTAGTGTCCATGTGATACATCTGGTGATGTCAGCTGCCCACCCCCGGCACCCGTGTCACTGGACGATTTCCATGGGAACGCCCATGAAATGCTGAGCATTACCATGGGCGCGACTATGCGTGGCCGCCCCCCCCTTCCCGTCCGCTGTCTTTAGTGCATGCATACGGTAAGCAATCTGTCCGCATGCACCTGATGTATGCACATGCTCAGAAATTAGGCTGCACATGCGCATATTAGTGTTCATTCTAGCACCCGCTATCTTTGAAAACCCATGCAGTTCCACTTCCCTGCCTGGATTGTCACTGTCTGCTGCAGTGCTTCTACCACAGTGTGGTCTGTATATCAGCACTGATATACAAACACACTGTGCTAGAAGCACTACAACAGACAGCGACACCCCAGGCAGGGAAGAGGAACTGTAGGGGTTTTCAAAGATAGCAGGTGCTAGAAGGAACACTACATATGCTGAACATCGGTCCCCTTGCAAACGAACTACCGTCCGGACAGACCGCAATAACCATCGGAAACTGTTGTACGCAGTGACCGCTTCTCCCTATTACATGTGCTGGTCACCACGCACAAACTGTAGTATGTCATATTCTCTCCTCTCCCTGTGTATATGGTAAGGGCCAGGCCTAGCTTTATAAATCTGATTTGTTTTTTTAATGCTATTTAATTATTCAGAGTTACTAATGGATTACTACCTTGGATGATCGTCTTTATGTAAAACATGTGGGCGCAGTGATCTTCTGCATGGCTCCTGGATAACGTTATGATATCTGCATAATATGATAAGTTGGAAGCTGTTCCCTAACAGACATTACCAGCAGCCCTAATTTGTAATCGCGGTGTTGCTAGAAGGTACAGAAATTACATTAGAGGAGTGGTGTTAGATATTCCGCGGGAAAGTTGCCAAGATCCATTACAGAGCAGCCACAGTGCTGATTGCAGATACGGCAGCTGATTAAACATGAGATATGCTCCTAGCATGAAGATTATTATATGCAGGGGTGTAGCTAACATGGGGAGAGGTGAGCGGTGCGCCTCAGGCTTCATCATGAGGAGAGACAACGGGCATGGCAGATCAGCTACTCTTGTGTGCCAGTTTGGCACGAAGGAGACTCTACCTCTGCTGTCTGTCACCTTTCCCTCATGGTGATGCTTGCGACTGATCCTCTTATGATGCTCACTTCTGAAAAGCTAGTAGGCCGTTCTGTCAGTGGCTGCACGGTACATTACCTTGCTGGCAATGTTTTGTGTGTGGCCAGAAATGGGAATACAGTATCATCCAATAGGAACAGAAAGTGAAGGAATAATAAGGTTCCAACATGCATATCAAGTCATAGAAACAATATTTCAACAAAATGATGCATGTAATGTATGAATACGGGGTGGTAAAAAACAATATTTTTGCTTGCTTATTTTTTTCTTTGCATAATGTTGCAGGAAGTAAGAATCAGTTCAGTAATTGTCTTGATTCCCCAGACCTCTAATGATACATACAGTAACTCTGTAAATTTTACATATTATATTACTACTATGGCAACCACAGTCACATTGCACCTGCTGTAGCGTACTGAGAGGCTTTCGAATGCTGATCTGAGCTCTTTTGTCACTTTGACGTTCTTCCACTTTTTCTCTTCTCTGTCATCACATGATGCGCTGAGAGTCTGAAGGTCCTGTATCTTTGTGGTAAACGAACTGCTCCTGACAGCCAAACTTACTTTCCATACACAGAGAGGGAATTCATAAACATTATTGCTATCACTAGTTTGTAAGATTTCAAATAAATAGGGTATTACTTAAGTCTATTTGGCTATTTCTAAACTCCATGGCACTGTCTGTGGTACTTCTGTCTGAAGAGAAAGAAAAAGTGAGTTGGGCTCTGTATGTTGCTGCTGAGGCAAATACAGGAATTGAATAATGGTGTTTTGTGGCCAGAACGTTCCAAATTCTGATAAATGGAAAAACGCAAATATGCCCCAGTATAGTATGAATTGTTCTTTGTCAGCTCAGTGATGTTGATGAACTTCAAGTCCTTTGGGGAAATAACTACTTGCTGTACACACCGCAAGATAAAATGTGCCTTACCCACAAATGATTAACTGTTAAAATTAGAAGTTGTTTTTGTGGGTTGTGAATCATAGGGTCAGTAGTAATTAGGTTGAGCCCCAAAATGTTGACATGAGGTAAAGATCGACACTAGCTTACATTTTCTTGGTGTCCATTTAAGTGCTTAGACCAGGGGTTCCCAATCTTTTTCAAATCACGGCACCCTAGAGTATCAGAATTTTTCCCTGGCACCCCAAGGCCAAAAAATATATATAAAATGAAGCAGATTGTGTTTATATGTGATTCTTCGGTTCAGTTATGTGGTAAAGGGCAGGATTTGCTTCTGATTGTACACATATATTAGCATTGTCAGCCACCAGCACTGGTTTTGTCCATAAATAATTGATCATAAATAATTTGAATTGGTCCTGGAACACCAACCCGTGGCACCCCTGCAAGTGTCCCGAGGCACCCCAGGGAGCCCCGGCACACAGTTTGGGAACCACTGGCTTAGACTTTTGCGTCTTCCTTTTTCTGCTTAGTCCGCTTTAGTACAATAGCATTGAACCGTGACAGGGCCCTTCTGAGTGATATCTTTTACTATATCGCCTAGTGTGTATGGGGCTTGAGTGTAAAACTGGATCATCCAAATCCTTCATTGCAGCCTGTGCAGGTGACTTTAGTTATGTTCTAGCACAGGTCTGGTTTGCATATAAGTGCTAAAATACAGACCATATTGTGCTATACACACCACGGAACAGAGCGACACCTCAGGCAGAGAAGAGAGACTGCACCGGTTTTAAAAGATGCAGGATGCTAGAATGAACACTACGGGCACTGAAAACTCACCTATTCATCAAAGCGTACCCTTCCACTACATAAACTATTCCTGCATAAACTAGCTGGTTCTCCGACCCCTTACCTGCTATCTAGCCACCACCAACTTGCTTGCACCTCTTGTAATCTGTCTGTCTCCCCTTCCTACTAGATTGTAAGCTCCTCCGAGCAGGGCCCTCTTCCCTCCTGTTGTTAAAGCCCTCTTCTCTTCACATTTCACTCACAGCTCTCCTATACTCAAACACTCAGTGACCATCTTCGTCTGCATACTCATCTCCATCATTGGCCTCAAGCCTCTAGTTGTATGTTGATTGAGTCCTCACTACTTATATTTAAGCTGTAATGTGTATTGAACTGTGGCGCTCTTTATTTGTACTGTATTTTTGTTATCTATTCAATGTTATGCCAAGTTTTGTCTCCCTGTACTGTTTCTTTGTACGGCGCTGTGAAACACTTGTGGCGCCTTATAAATACAATTATAATAATAATAATAATGATTAAATTATATTTGCTTCTACATGGCAAAGAATTATCCAACAACCAAAATGAATCACAATTTGTTGTTGTATATCTGCATTTACTGCTTTCTCCTTACCTGGCTTGTACAAAACCTGCGGTGCCCCATATTGGGGAGTTATATATTTATACTGGTAAAAAAAAATATTTGACCTTTTTTAAAAACCCCACCGTGATTCCAGTAGATATGAGGCCTTATACTTTTATATCTAAACCTATGGGGGAGGCGGCCGGCGGCAGTGCAGGAGGGATCGCAGCAGGTAACGGAGATACCTGCTGCAGACCCTCCTGATACATTCGGGGGATACTTAATATTTGCGGATAACTCCGGAAACCGGGTGTTTTGGGGGATTTAGCCGTAAATATAGAATGATAAATGGGCCTTTTAATCCACTTAGTTTTTACACTATAAACGTTTTCAGTCTCCTGAACCTGAATGAATAATGTCCTCTCCTGATAATTATGCTTCAATGTCATTCTTGATCTTTCTTCTAGAAATGGAGGAGCTGATCGTGGAGCTGCGACTGTTTCTACAGCTGCTGGATCACGAGTATCTTACAACAACCGTCAAGGAGAAAAAGACGCTAATCAGCAACCTCCTGCAAAGGATACAGTCATCCAAAGGTCAGTGCGGTGTCCTCTGCCCCAGAGCTACGCGCGGTTCTAGGGATTGTTATCGCCATACCAAGTCTTCCATTGACGTAATAAGAAGGGAACAAACTTTACACACATCACATAGACCCAAAACAAGAAGTGGGGGTGCAGGTGCGCCTTTATGAGTAGAGCGAACACGCGGATATGAAGATGGTAAAATGTGCAAGATAATATAGAATCTATAATAGGTTCATTGAACTCTCCCCAGCTAAGCCACGTGGCAGACCGCTAATATCCTGTATAGCCATGAAATAATCAAGCCTATGGAACAGAACAAAGTTGAATTTCCAGTACAATTGAATACCTGCCTTTGCCACTTTACTGATTTCTTGTTTGTGAACATCAGGGATTTGGGGTTAGGAGTCCAGATGACGGGGTGTGGGCAGCCATGTATGGGCTTGAAATCTAACAAGGCAGCGTTAGAAACACATTGCAGAAACAGCACTCTGGGGGCTGGCACAGATATAATCTAAGGTCAGCGGGTGGGCTCGGGTTGTGATGAGCTCCTGGGAACAGTGGGGTAGATGCATTAAGCCTGGTATAGTGATAAAGTGGTAGGTGATAATGCAGCAGCCAATCAGCTCCTAACTGACAAGTTACAGGCTAGGTTTAAAAATGGCAGTTATGGGCGGATTGTCTGTCTGGTGCATTGCCACCTTCGATTTTATCTCTTTTCCAGACTAAATACATCTTCCCCATGGTCAGCTGCGCTGGAGGCAGTGTAGAAAAGGTTTTGGGCTATATTTAAGGGCTTTAACCAAAAATGTCAGAAAAGTCCTCAGTGGTGATCTCCCTTTGTCTTTTTCTGTGTAAACCAGAATCTGGCATTCCAGCGTATCATCATCATCATCATCATTATCATCATTACAGGCCTAATACGGGCCTAATAAAGACATGTACTTTTTTCAAAGCATGAAAATATCTTTATATGGTCATCTGGCTGTTGAGTTCTTGGGGAACCCTTGCTTGGATGTATCTATTTGTGTCTGGGGAATTATTGTTTTGTATTGCCCCTAAAAGCTCACATATATTAATCCTGATGTACTAAGCGTCAAAGTGTGGAGTGATAAAGTTCCAGCCAAGAACCCCCAATCAATCAGTATGATTGCATGATTTACTCACGGATGTTTATACCGACATCTGTTGATCGACAGTCAAAATACTGACATGGTCAATATACCAACATTTATTATACCGACGTGCTCAACTGACCGACATGGTCAAAACACCAACATTTAACATGCTGGCAGGTCAACATGTTGACCTATTTCTATGGGTTTTTTCATGTCTGTGGATGCTGTCTAAGTGTACCGTGTCCCATCGCATAGCTCGCAGCACTTGCCAAGCTTTGGGCATGGTGCCCAGCTGCCCATGGTACACTATTATCTGCCCCCTCCAGGTCCACTGGGACGGTTAACTATTTTTTTTCCCAAAAATTGCTTGAAAACTCACATTGACTTGTCGGCAAGTTAAATGTTCAACTGAACATGTCGGTATAATGAATGTCAGTATTTTGACGGTCAGTATTTTGACTGTCAGTGGGTGTCTGTATAATGACCGTTGCTCAAACGTCCATCGGTAAATTAACTGCATCCCATGATTGGTGCTGGTCGGTTGGTAGTTTATCTCTGTCCACTTTAGTACTGTTCAAGGCTTTGTACATTTGGCCTTAAGTGATAAGGGCTGCGCTGTTTGTGGTGCTGTACATAAATATTTATCAACATAAAACATTACACCATGAAGACCTGGCACATTTTTATTAACTGTTCATTATAGCAGCCCTGCAGCTTTTAAAATTTGTGCAGTTCCTTTTTCTGGCCTGTGGTGTCGCTGTCTGCTTTGGTGCTTCTAGTACAGTCTGGTCTGTATTGAGCTGCAGACCAGACTGTGCTAGAAACACACAACAGACAGTGACACCTCAGGCCGGAAAGAGGAACAGCAGGGATTTGGAAAGGTGCAGTGTACTGGAATAAAGACATAATATTAATCATAGAGTAAAGTGTCATACAGATATTTCTCCCCCTCGTGGAGAGAGAGAAAGTTGAGAGGCATTAAACTGGAGCTACATTAAAGCTCAAGGAGAGGGATAAAGTCATCAGTCTGTTATTTTATAGGCTGTGTTTGAAAATGACAGAAGCTGATTGGTTGCAAATAAAAATATATTACTGCATATAACCAACCCCAGTGCTCTCCCAAAAAAAGACAACTGGCATCTCTGGGCCCGATTAGCAGCCGTATGATCCCAGAAACAGGTGTAACTCCGCCCATAACGGAATAATTAATTAAGTACTTTTACTGTTTTTTATTTGCCATTTACCGTCTCTGTTTACAGCTCCTATTAATGTCTGGCCATTCACAATTCTTCTCCGCAGAGCTTGGGCTGAAAAACCACATCCACAAAGCAGAGACGTCGAACAGTGTGCCAGCACCGCCGCAAATGCCTCTCCCAGAGATCCCGCAGCCCTGGCTGGTAAGATGTCCGCTGTTCCATTTGGGGCCTCGCTGCTGGGTCCTAAGAAAATCATGATTATGCCCATGGGAAATGTCGGGTGGAGTCTGCAGCGCAGCAGATGTAATCACATCAGCGAGATCTCTGGACACATCTCGGTCAGGTTACTTTTTCTTGGAGAGCAAAGGAATCAGAAATTGTTCCAAAATTCACAGTGCGCTGAACCCTTCAGGGTTATGCTTGGGGTTTCCAGAAGGGCGAGAGAGACAAACGTGCAGCATAATATTTTAGTAGCAGATTTGATCTGTGCTGGATGTATAGGCTTGGCAACCTGCACTTCGTTCAGCTGTTGTTGTAGTGGTAGATGCCAGGAGCTCGGTGTGTGGGGCGCTGTGTTTCTGAATGCGCTGCTAGTGGGACATAATGCAAAGTCCTAGGTAGGAAATCTGTATTTCCAGTGCAACTCCCAGTTTATCCGGTTCCTGACCTATATGCCTATCATCTGAATGCCATTGTCTGTGTAAGATTACGAAGTGTTTGCCTATAGAACTATTCTTTTTATTTTTTATATTGGTAGTAGATCTATAGAGGTCTAGTTGCACACAGCTTGTCCAGTAGTGTAGGTACAACTGTCCTTCCCATGTCATTGAGCTCTTAATTAACGGAGCTGCATATGCATAAATGTGCACAACAAGCCCTATTTAGGCACGGCCATCGGCGCAGTAAAAGAGCATCGATGGTGAAACTGCAAAGGACCATCCACGGTAACAAATTATCCAATGGCAGACCATCAATGGTTTCATCAACCGATGGTTTTCCTGCTCTTTCCCTGACTGGCCTTTGGGCAAATCAGAGGGGGGCATAGGATTCTTTAGAACAGGCCCGTCTGTTGTGAAACTACACATCCCAGCATGCCTTGCCACCGTTTTAGCATTCTCTAATGGCAAAACTGGCAATGCATGCTGGGACTGGTAGTTTCACAATAGTTTCAGAGCTAAAGCTCTGTCATCAGGACCAATGAAGCATCCATACCTCCCAACATGACCCTCTCCAGGAGGGACACAATGCTTTGTTTCCGGACTCCCCTCTTAATTTATGATTGCTATCACCTGTTTTGAACAGGTTAAGCAATAACAATGGTGTCTGAACACAGGTGATGGCAGTGATAAATAGAGGAAAGTCCAGAAACAGAGCATTTTGTCCTCCTGGAGAGGGTCATGTTGGGAGGTATGGGTATCCAAAATCAACTTAACTTAAGTGCAGTGAAAAAAAAAAAAAAAAAATTCTTTGAGGAGAAATACCACTAGATATCACTCGATGGACTAAATTACACCTTAACAGAAAGTGAAAGTAAAATGATCTTTCAAAGTTGCTGGCTATGGAGAGGAGCCTAAGCCCTCATTTTGGACAGTTGAAATGGTTCCTACAGCAAGTTCATGGCTGTGGGATACATTTTACCTACGCTTGGTATTATAGTGCTGAGCAGGCCAGCGTGCATTTAAAAAAAAAAATTTTTTTAGGAGGAGCAAAACTGTTAATATCCCAGATTGATTAGTCTTTCTAAAGAGTAACAGATAGGCCACGTCTGACTGAGGAGAGATATTGGAATTCACTACTTTTTTCCCCCCAAAATAATCTTTCTGTGCATCGGGAGTGGCATCCGGCCTCCCTCGCCAAGTTCAATTGCTGCCCGTAAAAAAAAAAAAACATGAAGGTGTCCTTTAATATCCTCCACAGAAAATAAAAAGGTATATTCCAAACGTCATAAAACAGGTGCTAAGTGTACTCTTCTTTTTTTCACAGCATGATTTGCCACAGACCAGAACCTCTGTGACTTGTGGTATATTTTTGCTTGTGATTGTAGGAGTTACACCCTGAGATATCGGGTTGTTGTAGCACTTGTGCGTCTATGCTGTTCTCCTGATGTTGGCATAGTTTTATTTAGCAATCGGCTTTTTCTCCTCTCCTGCATGAATGCTAGCCGTTGCGGTGAAACGAAAGCCCCTCTCAATATCTTTGTGCAAACGAAGCTGTCTTCGTTAGTCCAGCAGCCAAAAGGAAAAGTGTGATTCAGCGTTTCCCACAGGCATGCTGACAGCAGGTCCTAATGAGCCAAATGGGCTACAATTTTTGGAAGTGATGCGGAATAACATGCTGGGAACGGAAAAGGGATTTCACCTAACCTTACAGTTGGAGGGAATTTCTTGAAACAAACGGCGATTGAGAAACTAGCAGCTGGCGCGACTCAGCCCACGTTCGAACGGATAACTGCCGGGGTCCAACCAATGGAAAGCTGCAAATTGTGTCACGCATCCTGTTGCTTGATCCTGTGTAGAAATGACACTATATTTACCTCAGAAATCACCTTACGATGACCAGGTACATGAGTTTGGTTAACCGTTTAATGCTTGGGAACCACGAGCACAGGTCTGTGCTTGGACTTCTCCGGATTAAACTTCGAAGGGTTTTTTGCGGCAACAGAAGTTTGTTTGAGACATGGACTTTTCCATGACAGACCTATACGCAGTGAAACATTGCTAGACGGCTTCAAAGAACAACTAGTACAATCGTAAATTGATTCCATCTGTGTTGACATTGGCCAAACACCGAGGCTCGGCCCGGCCCTGTAGTAACCATTGGTGTAAAGGTATCTGACTCAGACATGAACCATTTGTGTTTCATTTTCTTCATTGCCAGTTTTCTGTATTACTTCCACATAGAGGAAAACAAGAGGAGATTGACTTAAAATATTGACTTACAAATTAATTATGAATGGCTTTCCTGGCTCAAGGGCCTCCGCTGCGCCAGAGATTTATGCTTTTAGATTTATTTGCAAGGATTTATGTTCCGTAAAGTATAAACTTTACGATGTTGTTCTCCTCTTTGCAAGGACCGGTTTACTCTTAGGACTTGTCAACCTATTCCCATGTATTTTAGTTATTTGATTTGTTATGATGTTGAACGAGTGCATAGTTGTATATACAATATTAAGTGTACTGAATATGTTCATAATACATGTGTGTATTATGAACATATGAGCATTAGGCTGCAGTTAGGATAAAATTAGAACCGTCGACATGCCATGTCAACATTGTCATTGTGAACACTGAGGGCCAGGTGTATCAAGCTTCTAAATGTGATAAAATGGTGAGTGATAATCAGCCAGCCAATCAGCTCCTAACTGCCATGTTACAGGCTGGGTTTGAAAAATGTCAGGTAACAGCTGATTGGCTGGTTGTTTATCTCTCCGCTTTACCACTTTACATCTGGCCCTATATGTCCATATGTCAGTTGAGTTTGAAACCCTGTTGACATTTTGAATGACTACATTCAAGGGTAAATGTACTAGGCCTTTGAGAGAGAGAGAAAGTACCAACCAATAAGCTCCTAACTAGGCTGTGAAAAGTGACAGTTGTGCTTGGTTCCCATTGATCCATATATCAGCGATATGGATTTGCATGTTCAAATGCTAGTTCAGTTCTGACATCTGGCACGACACAAAAAAAAAAAAAAGTGGACAAATAATGTCAGGGCATATTGGATATATGACCATTTTGGGAAATAAATTATACCCAGCATTGTCAGGGTTAAATAATTCCGCATCCCATGTGTCTTCTGTGCTGTAGAGCGTTGCCATGTGTAATGCTCCGTTCTTTAACCTCATTTCTTTCTGTCACGGCAGCCTCCAGACAACGGGCCTCCACCTTTGCCGACGTCCTCGCTCCCAGAAGGGTATTACGAAGAAGCTGTGCCTCTCGGCCCTGGTAAAGCACCTGAATATATAACTTCCAGTGAGTTGTGAATAGCATCACAGATTTAAGTGAGGTTGCAGCATTAGACACGTCCTTCATGAGCATTCTGCTCATCAGTATCAGAAGGTCCACATCCAAATGATACTCTTGGACCAGCCGCAGGTGCTGCCCGATTGCGGGCACACAACTAAGTGTGTGCGAGCCAGGGGCGTAACTAGATATTAGTAGGCCCCCATAGCAAAAGTTTGTAAGGGCCCCCCATTTAGCATCTGATGGTGATAAATGTATGTAAAACATATTACTTAGACAGTAAAGACCCCCCTCAGCTCTGGGACCCATAGCAGCTGCACCCCTTGCACCTATGGTAGTTACCAAACGATCGGTTTGGTAGTCTGCACCAGACTTTTTGAATGTTGTAATATTGGCTGAAACAACTGAGCTGCAAGGCATTCTGGGACTTGAGGATGTACTGTAAGAGGCCCCAGCAAGCCCATGCCACAACACACCCCATCGTCGCCTCCCATAAATTACACTGCTCTCTGCCCCCTCATGGCAGGAAAAAATAAATAATTCTACCCAAACCGCTATTCCCTGACATTATCCATAACCCATTCACACTTTGGTTATGGCTGCCATTCTGTGCGTTGTCTTTGCAAAAATAAATAACTAAAAAGGCACTCTTCGTCCGTTGCAAAAATATCCTTTTAACTATTATTATTTTTTTAAATTATGTATGACAGGATTTACTTTAGTATTATTGCACTTTTAAACACATAGGAACATTCCAGAAGAACAGCCAAAAACAAGACACAGTAGGTTAATGCTGGCGGTGAGAGTCACCCTAATGACCTCTGCTGCTGACAGTGTTAATGCAATCCAGGCTTTTGGGAATCTGCTGATTGGGTAGGGAGAGTAGGAGTGTCCCTGGTATTTGATGTCACTTGCGCAGTTACAAACCAACCTATCCGCAATTTTTTCATTTGAAAGTGTTAAGACAAAGGGAAAATACGAGGTGATTAGAGCTTGTGGTTTGAGGTTCGGTGCGAGCCAAGCCATTGGATAACTCTTCCGGAATGCAAATCAGCAAGGGCTTGTTCTCTGCAGGGATAGAACATTATTCACAGTTTGGTACCAGCATGCATTAGATGTTTGATCTCTAGTGTTTTTTATGGGACGGAGCTGGGCCCTTTCCATGTTGTGATATTGCTTTTTAGATAAACATGAAAATGATTTATTTTGCGCAAGAAGCCAAGGCTGTCAGCTGAGGACTTTGGCTGGCTGATTCGGGTGCGCTATCATTGGAAAATAAAAAAATGAGTTCCCATCTGAACATGAAGACGTTGGGGGTCTGAAAGTGTTCCAGCTCTGGATAAGCAGCATCCAATATATAGACCCCCTCTAATGATTAACTTCTAGTTTTCAGGGATACTTTGGGTTCTAAATCCCTGCACTTCCAGTCATGTTTATTCCCAAACGTTAAAAGTGCAATGTTTTTACTTTTTATAGTCCATACACGCTGAGCAACTATGCCCAGCGTGTGTGGACAGCGAGGACCGCTGTCATCGCTGGGGGGAAAGCGGCTTTCCCCCTGCCCGGCGCCGGCAGCAGGGAGAGGACGGCTTTGCATAGCGCAGCACTATGCAAAGCCGTCCTGAAAGCCGCTTATCTACTGGTAATACCAGCAGATGAGCGGCTTTCCCGGCAATGATGCGGGAGTGCGCAGCAGCGCTCACCGTTCATCGCCGGTGCATACACACTGTTTTGAGCGGCTTTCAGCTCAAAGTCGCCCAGTGTGTATCGGCCCTCAGGTATGGGCTTTTGGGTGCTGGGATTTAGAACCCGACACCTAAATAAACCACAATAAACTTAGTGCCAGCCACTGCCTCTTATATCAAATCAGTGCCAGCCTGTGCATGTTCTAATGCTCTGATTGGCTACCCAGTGGGCCAGCTTTTAGCAGATTCTAATGCATGGATTGGCTACATGCTGGTCTACCCTTCTATTTAACTAGTGCTTCTAACTTAGGTCGATGGTAAAGTGAATGAATGCTGCGGGGCATCGCATCTTTTGCTAATCGCATCTCTTTTATCCTTCTAGTTTCCATCTGAGCTTTTCATCCGTTATGTTTTACCATCAGGAAAAGTTTGTTGCTTTTTTTTTTTTTTTAGTTCCGGTTTAACTGGTCTACAGTGTGTACATAGATGGGCAATAGTTCAACAGTGACAAAAGGTTGTCACCAGCAAAAGACATGAGATTTTTTTGGTGTCAATGTTGAAATGGACATCCAATTAGTATAGCGCGTACCCTCAATTTGCTTGCAAGTGAAAGGAAAAAAAAAATCATGAAAAACCATTGTTATGTCGACCTATTGACAGTCAGTTTAGACACTATCATCCGGGTACCTTTTGTTTTTTTCACGATATGACCTTAAGCTGCATCTTGAACATCCAATTTAGAGGGCCATATACAATATATGACACTGCTAGATACTATAAATACATGGATGAAGCACAGAATGAGGCCGGGCCCACTATTAAGTAAGAGTTCTACATGTGCATAGAGAAGACAATACATTTCATTGCTATGAAGGTGCAAAACCACCTCCAATGTTCCAGAATGTTCCATGTATTAAGTCTTTTATATAGGGTTATTCTTTTATGTCGCTAAAGATTATGACTCGGACGCCATGAGCAGTTCCTATGAATCTTATGATGAAGAGGAGGAAGATGGGAAAGGACAGAAGAAGAGACTTCAGTGGCCTTCAGAAGAAGCCTCCATGGACCTTGTGAAAGATGCAAAGATCTGCGCGTTCCTCTTGCGGAAGAAAAGATTTGGGCAATGGACTAAGCTTCTATGCGTCATTAAGGAGAACAAATTAATGGTAAACATGGCTTCGTGTTCCTTGTTTCAGGAATTGCATTTCCTATATAAACGTTTAATCGCTTTGGTCTGATTAGCAGTGTTGACTGAATGTGTGTGTGTGTGTGGGGGGGGGGGGGGGGGGGGGGCGGCTTTGTGTAGATGCAAGATGTTTGCTACCTCCTTTATATACAAAGTGCAAACTGATCTTTCATTAATATTCTCTCTTCTGTGACCAGTTCTCCTGCACTTTCTCCTCACTTTATCTTGATCATTGTACCGCTTCTCTTTTATTAGTGCTACAAATCCTCCAAGGACCAGCAACCTCAGATGGAACTGCTGTTGAATGTCTGTTCCGTCTCCTACGTACCAAAGGACAGTAAGAAGAAAAAGCACGAACTGAAGATCACCCACCAGGGTACAGACGCTTTGGTGCTTGCTGTCCAGAGCGAAGAGCAGGCAGAGCAGTGGCTAAGGGTAGGTGGCATTTCCATCATGCTGGTATGCGGAGCGTGGCTGCTTTCATCCGGGGCTGTGGTAGTGGCACAGCTTATAATAATGGGGTCCTGTTCACCCACCAGGACCCAATTATGGCTCTTTATGACCAGTATTCATCAGGCCTGACTTTCTTATCTTTTATGTCCTTTTTGAATGGAAATAAATAATCACTGGGGAAAGAGTTACAAATATTCACTGTACCACTGTATACACTGGCTCCAGTAGTGAGCAACGTGCATCGATGTAGGTAGCTACTGCTGCCAATCAGCATCGTAGCCTGTGAGCTACTCTGTTTTCTAACACTATTCAGGATCATTTCTTGCCAGAACTGATCGTTGTTTTCCCTCCCAGACAAAATGGCAGATCTGCAGGTTTAGCAGCGACAGGATACTGATAACTGATATTTAAGAAATGATTACAGTATAAGAAAAGTACAGCGTGGCAGATGTACTAAGCCTTGGGGAGTGGTAAAACGGGGAGAGATAAGCTACCAATGAATCAGCACTGAACTGTCATTTTTCAAACCCAGACTGTAAAATGACAGTTAGGTGCCTATTTGATTGGTGCTCTATCACCTTCCACTTTATCACTAAATATGGCTTAATACAACTGCCCCAGTATCATTTCAAGCTAACTGGTGCCTGTAGTACAGCGGTAGTCACAGTTCTGTGGTAAATCACTTCAGTATTTCTCTATGAAAGGTAAAACTGGAGTTAATTTTGTTGTAACATCATAATTTATATTTGTAATATTTTTTTAACCATGATGGAAATAAAACATCACATACCCTCCAACTGCACCGATTTAGCCGGTACAGTACCGTTTTTTAATGGTCTGTACCGGCTAAATCTAACTGTACCGAATGTACCGATTTTTGCTAGCCGGCTCCTCCGTTTTTGGGAGTTGCAGTTCCAAGTGGTAGTTTGTTTCCACGCTGCCTGCTCTTTCGGCAGCGTGAGCCGTGAGGGGGGAGACTACATCTCCTGAGGTGCCCTGCAGCAGGGGGATTCAGCAGTCTCAGCGTGCCCACCTCCTCCCGGCCGCTTACAGTGGGCGGGGCCCTGGAAAGGTTGAGTAACGTCTTCACTGACCAATAGTAGGCCGTGGGCACCTGTCCCAGAGCAATGGGCGAGTGAGGGGGCGGGACCGGGACGCTCTCCATGCGTGTGACATGGCGGCGGCTCCGTGTACCAGGTGAGTGAGACCTGGCCCGCCATGACGTCATCCTGCCCTGCACCGCTGGGGAGCTGAGCATGCCGCGTGCGGGCTGTCCCTGAAACTGTACGTGATGTGATGACATGGTCTGTGCTGTCCTATGTGTATATACACTGTACTGTGAGTGTGTGTGTGTGCACTATAAGGGGTATATTAACAAAATGCACAGTAACACATTCGGAAAGGGGGTGTGGCCACGCCCACAGTCCCACGTGGCCACACCCCCTTCCCGAATGTGTACCGATTTCTGCCCTTCAGATGTTGGAGGGTATGATATCAATTGCTTGTAGTAAATAAGCTATTCACCTTCCAAAGGCTGAAACCAGCGATTCTCCGAAACACTGCCATCTGCTGGCGGAGAGAGGGGAAGTCCAGGAGCAGAGCATTGTGTGTCCCTCCTGGAGAGGGTCATGTTGGGTGGTACTCATGCTATCTGCTATCCCTTGCCAACTGAGGTTGTGCTGTTCCATTGCAACCTGGGGTGTCCTACCACCCTCTTTCCATTGATTCTATCAGAAGAGAGAACTGGTTTCCGACAAACAGAAGGAGGATGGGTTCCAAAACCATTGTTGAAAATAGGGCCCGTGGTGCGTTTTCATTCCTTCACCCGATCCCTTCCCCTTTCTCTTCTCTCTGTCTGCGATTACCACGTTTCGCGCTCTTAGTGTGGCCTTCAGTGTTTGTCCTATTTCCCTTCATAAGTTCCATCAAATTCTCTAGCATTATTTGACTATTTTCATTTTAGAGCAGGAAAACCTGTTACATGTAATATTTCGGAGTTACATTTCCAACTACAACACATTAATGCTTGAAAGATCCATCTGAGCCCCATTTGGAAGGCAACTCTGCTCTTTTATGAAATGTATTACTTCATAAACGGCTACAAGTTACAGAACACGGAGCATAACACTGAGAATCCCTCTCTGGCGCGAGCAGTTGGCGGAGCGCGGTGCCAAGTGAAACCGGTACTGCTCGAAGTACCGGATCTCTTCTCTGTTGGAGGGAGGGGAAGGTTACTGCCGAGGGTTCTGCAACCTCCCTGCTGCTATCGGCTTTCTCGCTGATGAGGTGGAAAGCTTTAAAGTGCTACCGCCAGCTCGTGCTATCAAATCTATACGGATCTTTTGTATTTTAGTCGCCTTTTTTGTTATTTTTCTATAAAAAGTCCTGTTTTTCTTGGCAAAACGAAATATTTCATAAAATCTCCGTTTACTGTTGATCACATGCACATGCACATGTGCGCTTTGCATGCGTATCTTTATAGAGGAACGAACTGTGATTAAATATCGGATAACAACTGCTAAGCACTGAGCGGCCTCATCCTCTCGTTGTTCACCTACAGCCCTGGATTTTCCATTGCCAGTATTTTGGTCCACAAAAGTGACATCTTGGAATGTAAGGACATTCCTGTAAAGATAATGTCGGTGTAGAGTTCTTTTGCATCATCAGCGACCTGCCCACACATTCGAAACCGTTTCATTTTGTTCTCTGCCCAGCGAACAAGTAAATGCTCCCCGCCGCGCAAATCCCCGCATTTGTACGCAAGGGGATGTGTACGCTTGTCACGTTACCTTGCATGTGGCCGCACAGGTGAAAAATCGCTGACCACCAAATTATTTTTTTCCCCGTTCGCAGATAAGTCTTTACAAATCTTGGCTGGAGATGGCCGAATCCAGGGCGGGTGCTAACGTCATGCCCAAGCAGGCATCGACACGCGCGTTTTTATTGGCTCACCCGTAAAACTCTGGGCCTTGCCCCTGCTCCAGCCCCCTGTCTGTCCCCTTCCCACCCCTCTCCTGACAAAACTAACGCCTCGGCAAGTTTGATACCCGCCAAAGGCATTTGCACAGGGGGTTTACACATGCATATATTCGTACATGCACAGACCCCCAACATCGAAAATGTTGGGGGTCTGTGCATGTACGAATCATCCGCTATATTTTTAGACGTAGATATTTCATTCCCAATCCTGATTTATGGGGGCATATTGATCAGCGAGTGATTTTTATGTTATCACTCATCATAAATGGTGCTCCAGCCAATCGGCTCCTTACTGACATTTTTCAAAGACATGAGATAGGAGCAGATTGGCTATCATACGCAACGAGTGATTACAGAAATATCACTCATTGTTAAATCTGCTACGCAGTGTTGCAGAAGAGACACAAGGATAAACAGGAGATGTATGTGGACATATCCATCTACCCTCCATGCGATACAAGTCGCCTTTCATATAATGTGACTGTAGTGCCGGGCATCTTTTTTGCATCTTTCCATTTAAAATGCGTCTTATTTGCATGGAGATAATAGGATGCACAAGTAGCTTCTGCTGATTAAAATATGCAACATGTCAATATTGTGATTGCTACTGCTGCTGAATCTGCGTAAGAATAGAACGTTACCGTGTTTTTCTAGAAAACATTGTAACGTAGCATTTTTGTATGTAGGTACAGCCATTTCGCAAATAAGATGCTTTATGCGAGGAAATAAGTGATACGCATTGAGTGTAGTCTCGCAGTACAGACAGTCTGTTAGTCGTCTGGGTCACGACCTCTTCCCTTGGTCAAAATCTTAAATTTAATTAGTAGCTTTTGTGTTTATATATTAAAGTAAAGGCTTTATATTAAATGACAGTGATTCTACCAGAACATTTCCTTATAAGCAGCCCTTAGGCCATTAATGTGGTTTGCTGTCTAGACAAAAGTTTACCTCAGTCGCAGCCCTTGCTTTGTTACTGAACGGAGTTCCCTGGCCTTTTGTATAGCATCCTTTGTGCTTCATTATACATTTTGTTGTATTTCACGGAAACTATTGAGGGAGGGAACGGATGACCACAAATGTCATGTCTTGTCTTAGCTCTGTATAATCTGTGTAGCGCTAATTACCAGATACCACTGTCATATAAATCACGTGCAGGTACTGGCTGGAGAGGCCCAGACTGAGGTAAATAATAATCTAAGGGACACTTAATAAAAAGAAGCATCAAACAAATATATCAAATTAAATCTTATTTTGTACTCACTAACATTGCAGCTAGATTCTGTATTTTACTGTCCGCTGATAAGTTGTGTTTGGTTGCTTTTATGTACGGACGATCCATTGTTCATTTCATGATTTTACATATCCTGGAATTTGCACTTTAGTCTCTGTCCCCTTAGTTAATAATGTTTTTCAGTGGGACGATTTCCCCAGTTTTTACGCAACCATTCTTCACATTTTATTCCACAAATCCTACCCAGACATTGTTTGATACAGTCATTTAGCAAAGGGGTTACAGAAAGGAATATTGGGTACTTATGTAATATCTGGGCTCCCGTTTTTCTTATGAGACCGCGTCCCCTCGCGGGGCCCGCCACGCTTCGGGCATGGTGGCTCGCTGCGCTCGCAACACTATATAAAATCAACTCCATGCGTAGTTGGATAGTAGGGGTATGAAAAAATGGGGTTCATTTAACATGGGAGCCCAGATAATACATAAGTACCGAATATTGTATTATGAAAGCCTAAATTTGTTGACTTTGATCCCCAGTTACCTCCTAAACCATACTTGAAGGTTAATTGGCTTCTTACCGTGCCTCCATTGCTCTTGGTGCCCGCCTGTGCCTCCATTGCACTTAGTGCCCGCCTGTGCCTCCATTGCACTTAGTGCCCGCCTGTGCCTCCATTGCACTTAGTGCCCGCCTGTGCCTCCATTGCACTTAGTGCCCACCTGTGCCTCCATTCCACTTAGTGCCCGTCTGTGCCTCCATTCCACTTAGTGCCCGTCTGTGCCTCCATTCCACTTAGTGCCCGTCTGTGCCTCCATTCCACTTAGTGTCTGCATGTGCCTCCATTCCACTTAGTACCCGCCTGTGCCTCCATTCCACTTAGTGCCCGGCTGTGCCTCCCTTGCACTTAGTGCCCGCCTGTGCCTCCATTGCACTTAGTGTCCGCCTGTGCCTCCATTGCACTTAGTGCCCGCCTGTGCCTCCATTGCACTTAGTGCCCGCCTGTGCCTCCATTGCACTTAGTGCCTGCCTGTGCCTCCATTGCACTTGCACACCGCCCCTTGTAGCACTTAGTGCCCGCCACTGCCCCCCTTGTGGCACTTAGTGCTCGCCACTGCCCCCCTTGTGGCACTTGGGGCCCGCCACCTCCCCTTGTGGCACTTGGGGCCTGCCACCGCCCCTCTTGTGGCCCTTAAGGGGCCTGCCATCGCCCCTCTTGTGGCCCCTAAGGGGCCCGCCACCGCCAAATTAATGCCATCCTGGGCATGTTCTAATGCACTGATGGACTACATGTTGGTCTACCCCAGGCATGTCCAACGTTGGCCCTCCAGATGTTGTGAAACTACACATCCCAGCATGCTTTGCAATAGTTTTAGCATTCTCTAATAGCAAAACTGTGGCAAAGCATGCTGGGATGTGTAGTTTCACAACATCTGGAGGGCCAACGTTGGACATGCCTGGTCTACCCTTTTGAAGGTTTTAACTCTTTGATTGGCACCAATTTAGTCTGTATAATCACTATTAAGCTCCAGACAACGATAAGATGGCATGGACTCTTGAAAGTTCTAATGCTTAAGATAGCCAAAAAGTTAATACAATGTGTGTGTGTGTGTGTATATATATATATATTATATGATTTGCTGTCAAAGGCCCTGGAATCTGAACTGAGCGTTTTACCGGAGTTCCTATTTGTATTTATTAATATCAGTATAATGTGACATTTGATGAATTACAGACTGGTTCAATCGAACAGTGCGACTGAGTGGATGAATGGAAATAAAATAGTTGGTGCAAGCAATCGCTCCTAAAGAAGTCTTTAGGCCAGATTCTCTAACAAAATGGAGAGTGATAAACAGCCAGCCAATCCGCTCCTATCTGGCATGTCACAGACTGTGTTTGAAAATGTCAGGCAGGAGCTGATTGGCTGGCTTTTTATCACTTTTGAAGCTTAGTGCATCTGGCCCTTTATCTGCTTTATATAGTCCGCTCTTCTGTATCGTGTTCTATTATATCTGCCTGGTGCAGAATGTGTTGAACGCAGCAGATTTTACCAGCATTTCCTCTGTAACATAAACATGTGTTTTATAATGGAGTCCACACCTATAAGTGCAAGAGGTGTGACAAGGGCAGTACTTGAGTAAGAGCATGAATCCGTCTGTGCTACTTTGTGCGTTTGCCAGATCTCTTCTCAGTGTTTTGTCTGCAGCTTGCATTACACAGAGTGCCTGCCAAAATAACTTAATCAGTGGTCGGAGCCAAAAAAAAGTCCACAATGGGTTCAAATGTCATGGAAGAGGTAAAAATAAAGTTCCAGGATGCTGCGTAATTGCATTCCTTGGCGTGAGGGAAGAGTTTGGGCTGTGCACAGTTCACGTAGGCCAGGCTTAGGTGATACGGGACTTTATAACCTGCATTGACCTAGTTTAAAGAAATCACACTATTGGTACGTTTCACCTGGAGATATCTTTTCTGATTCGCTCACCTGTCTCCGCCTCCTAAGCTACAGATGTTGCTATGCAAGACCATAGGGATGAGATGGTGACCGGTTTAACACCCCAACCATTGACCCTTTTTGCAGCTCTCCCATGTAGTAGTGTTTACTAAAAGTTGCAGATTTCATTGGACATGTGGACAAACGATTGGCCAGATGTACTAAGCTTGAAAAGTAATAAGATGGAGAGTGATAAACCATCAGCCAGTCAGCTCCTACCTTCTATGTCACAGGCTGTGTTTGAAAAATGACAGGAAGGATCTGATTGGTTGATGGTTTATCACTCTCCATTTTATCACTATTGAAACTTAGTACATCTGTCTGGCCGTGTATGCGCTATGTTGATTGGTAGATGCGGTCCCTTTTAATCATGTATAATAAAAATGCTCATCTTGACCCCTACAACATTCATTTTATATAAATTGTCTTGCATTTTATAGTAAAAGGAGCTTTCTGCTCCGACGGGGGCACTGGGGATTATAGAAACATGTCTGTGTTCATAGTAGACTGAATCAGCGAGTCCCGTGATTCATGGGCCAGAGACTGCGGAGTGGTTAATCTCATCAGATCAGACCGGATACGACATACTTACAGGAAAGCATTTCTGTCTTATATACTTAGCAGTCTTCAGCGCCCCACAGGACCTTATTTATTACACTTCTCCGACAAGACTGACCGGACTAAATCTAATGAAGAGATTTTAAAGTGAAGCGGTCTACTCAAAGTAGAAACAATTTTTTGTATTTGAAGCATCTTGTAAAGATTTCTATTACTGCGTTCGCAATTGGTCACATTGCGACCTACCTATACATCCTTTTTATAGGCGGTACACATCAGTTACGGGGCCTACACATGGGGCGAGATCAGGGCATTTTCTAGGCGATCTAACTAGATTAGAAAATTCCCCTACAGCGCTCAGTGTTTAGGGGACATAGCGATGCACAGACCTGCATGCCGCTGTCACCCAGAGATTAATATCCAGCATGCTGGAGAAATCTACTCAATCGCCGGTCAGTGTGTAGCCACTATCTACTGCTAATACTTTCTGTAGGACAACGCGTTTTGCCTCTTGGTGAGCTGATTGGTTCCTGAGCCACCTGTCTTTCATATTCCCCGCCCCCTTTAAGATGCTGCTAACCAATGAGGGACAGATTTAATAAGGTGAAGTGATAAAGTGGCCAGTGACAACACAGCAGCCAGTAATCTCTTAACTGTCATTTTCCGTACCCAGCCTGTAACGAGACAGTTAGGAGTCGATTGTCTGCTGAGTTTTCACTCCTCACATTATCGCTTCACCAAGCTTAATAAATCTGCCTGTAAGTGTGTTGACGCATAATTATCACAGCGATAACCAGATTAGGTTATGACCACGCATCGCCATTTTCTGTGGTTGCATGTACTTTAGGTCCGAAGCGCTTGTGTAGCAATAGCCCTGACAGTACCTTGGGTTTAACCTTATCTATGGACCCTACCTTGTAGCCCCACCATTACAGAAATGATACCAGTGACTTATCCACCCATGAATCAGCCTTTCCTATCACTTGTTTCATAGTGACATAATGTCAGAGCGCTTGACCTCTGTCCAGCCCACACCGTTAAAGGCCGACCCAGTGTGACATGTGGCATTTTCCGATAAGCAGGACTGCCAGAGAATTCCGCATCCTCCACCAACATTGTTTAGACACCTGTAACCCCCAGCATCTGTTAGCCCAACTGTATCCCGTCATCTGCCAAAATACACATTCGTCCACGTTCCTTTCCCGGTTCACCACACTCTCGCTTTGTCATGGTTTATGTCAGTTCAGCTTTTCCAGTTTTTTTTCCCCTTCTATTCCGTTTGTAGAGCCGCAATAGTTAATTGACGGCAAAATGTTTTTCTTTCCACAATTAATGCTTATTATGTGGTTGAGGTCCTTTATCTGACTAAAAAAAGCACAGCAGTTGCTGGGGATTTTCTGTCCATTATTCAATGTCATAATGGCAGTGCAAGCACACTTGTCTTGAAGCCTAGATTGGACATGCACAGTGTCTGCGGACGCTGTTTGTTTTGGGCTGAGGACTGTTAATGGCTTTTTGAAGTTGGTTCAGAGACTTGGTACACATTCAGTATTGATGTTGATGCAGAACAAGACACCAGACTGTAAGTTTAATAGATATAGCTGCTTATATAGTAATCCTGCCTGCTCTCACGGTCTAAGGGGGGGTATTCAATATGCCACCGCTATTTCCGACTGGGGAATAGGTAGACAAAAGGTTGACGCGGTCAAAAGATTGACATGGAAACAGTCAACACTGAGTCTTATTCCACAGATGTCTACTAATAGTGCCCATGGGCGCTGATGTTTAGGGAAGTGTTTCCTAACTAAAAAATGTAAAAATTTTGGGTGCAGTGTGTGAAATGTAACTTTATTTTGCTACAGGTGATCAAAGAAGTGTGCAGCAGCTGCGGTGGGCCCGTGGACTCCGATGGACACTCCTCAAGTTCCCCCGTGCCAAGGACAGAACTGGAAAAAGTATAAACTTTGCTGTAATATATAGACTGTAAAACATTTCCCTGTTCGCTCTTAAACTGTATTTTCAGCAAAGTTACTTTCACTTAACGGTTTACAGATGTTCCACAGAACACACGGGCGCAGGTTATTCTTTTTTTTTTTTGTTTTGTACACATTAACCCCTTCATGCAGAAAAATATTTTTACGTATCGTGTTAAAGATGGCGGCTGTGCACTCCCTGTTCCATGGGGACCTGACCATTCAGGCATAAAGACAAGATGGAGGCCGTTTAGTGAGCCCACTCCGGTTGATGCCCCCTGTAGAACATTTACAATTGTCTGTATGCAAATTGCACACATATCGGACACCAGTGGCGGCTCCAGGGGTGGGGTGGCGGCAGAACAGTTCAGTATTCACTGCCAGTGGGTCAGTTTGGAGTGGCAGTTGGTGGCAATTGCTGTTGCTTCCCTATTTGAATTTTGAACTGAGCTGTAGCCTCTCCTCTGGAGCCACAACTGCCAGACAGCTAAGACCCAGAGTCTAACTCCCTGCCTTCACCTCTGCATTTGATAGTTTAGTCCTTTGGTATTAACTTATCAAGTCTGGCTCTGGTAGATGCATACACGAGACCTCACATGCAAGCAAGCGCTACCAAATACACCACACAATGCAGTGCATCTGTATAAGATACGGTTTACATTGGACTGAAGGGTGGCATTGAATATGATTACATGCATTCCCTGTATTTTCTGTCTGTGATGTAATGCTTGCCTTATATATGTATTACAGTGCAAATATCTTTTAAATCCCTGTACATGGATAATGATGAATGTGGGGGGTCTGCTTTTGTACAAACAATGTGTTTCTTTTTTGAACAGAAACTGTCATTAGAGAGGCCCAGCTCAGACGGAGAATGTAACCTGGAGAACGGCACCGCCATGGTCAATGGCAAGGAGCCTGGTAAGTGTCACTGGCATCATGGCATCAGTACTGTATTTTCTATAAGAGGAGTGTTGGTATTGTAGATACTGTATTCTGTTTCCTTTATGACCATCCTCCTATAACTGAAGGCTCCTGTATACAGATGAATGATTTGAGTAGAGTTTCCTGCACCGTCTCAGTCTCTGAGATTGAATTGCTTCCTCCCCTCTCCCCTGGGTAGACCACCCTGAATCTTTATGGCTCCATTCCTTGTTCTAGTGTTTCCCGTCATGGAGAATATACTTCCGTGCTGTAGATTGTGTGTGACCCTGTGTGTGACTGGCCGCACTTTCCATTTGGCGCTGTCTTACACCTTCCTCCCGCATGTAAATGTCATGGCTACACCTGTGGTCTAGCCGGTCTGTGTGTCGTGACCTCATGTACATGTCATTGTTACCACTGTGGTCTAGCAGGGCCGAGTCCCTACACAGTGACCACATGTTAATGATATAGATTATACGCAGCCATTCGCAGTTTCCCATCACACATGCATTGTGTCCGCCTCGGCCCTGGCTGGCAGATTCCTGTGTGTATGAAATAAGAGCTGGCAGCATTTCCCTGTTTTCCTATCATTGTTTCTCTAGTAGGGAATTGTAGACCTGCTTATCTCAGACTGGTCTACAGTCGAGTCGCCCGCAATCATTTAGCAGCGTTTATCTGCCCTATTAACATTACTGACCAGGAACCACCTCTGAGGCAAAGGGGGTTATTCTGGTTGGGCTGCGAATTCACAGCCTTGTGAGTCCACCAAACCCTTATATATGTGTGGACGCTCGGGAGCAAGTGGGCGGGCGGCTGACATCCGGTGATGTCAGCTGCTCGCACCCGCGTCATCTGCTCATTAGCACGAGAAAGCCCATGAAATGCTGGGCGTTCCCATATGTAAATGGTTTGGCCCGCCGCCCCATGCCCCCCCCCCCTCCCGCACAGTTGGGTTTGTGTGCCCAGTGAACACCCTGTTCGCCGTAGCCGCATATGCGCAGAAATGACCCTGTGCATGCGCCCACCATCAGACCCCTTGCGATCAAAGGGGTCCGAGCGGACGGACCTGAATAAGGCCCAAAGTCTCAGTCTGCTTCTCAAAGTGCAAGCGACACAGGGTGTTAATCTTTATTTCATACCGATAAATACAGATGTGTACTTATACACCTAACCTCAGTACGTCATGCATTGCGAGAGCGCCGCGGGGTGTAACACAGCAGCCGTCTCCCTGCATCCTCTCTGAAACGCAGATGCAGCGAAACACCCTTCAGTCTGTACCAGAGACACTGGGCCGCACGTGTCACCCCACATACATTACTTTTATATACAGTATGCGCACGGTCGCAGATCAATCGTAACAACACTTACAGTGGGCGAAAGCTGCGGCCTTTGCATCCTTCCATTCATGGTAAATTGCGATCACATGGCCTGAAGCATGTGCGGATATCTACAAATTTAAATAAGTACTGCAGAAATATCAGCGCATTAAATAGATTTATCCACATGCTGGATATTAATCGATGTGCGATAGGGGTGATCTAGGGAGATTGCTTAGAAATTGCTCCATTAGACTCAGGCCTATTATTCTGTTTCATTCACATCATCTGCACATTGTATTACACTCTGCTCTTACTCTTCCCGCCGAGAGCTGGCTGCGCAGCGCCTTGTCTCTGCAGTGCTGCACCGTGTGGGCTGTTGCTCTGCCAGCATGCCACAGAATGCACGTCTGACCGCTGCTTTGTGTTCATTCTTCCAAAGGCTAGTGCTCCTGGGCTTGTGGGCAGATGGTGAAATCATATGCGAAGGATAAACCTCGTATCACAACTCTGTCTTCCTACTGTGTTTGGCTTGAAATAAGATGACAGTGCGCTGGTCAGATACAGCACCCTATGACCTCATCCATTGCTTACGTTGCTGAGAGCGAGGAGAAATGCAGATTGTGTACTGACATAATGCAGTGGAAACGTGCATATAGCAAAGGCCCAATCCCCGCCAACTCCGAGCTGCAGGTCTTTTTGCTGAGCGGAAATGGCATTGTGCCCTTGGCTTCAGCCGGTCATTAAATTTGTCATCTTTGTTAAACCAATGTAATCTCTGCAGCATTTTGATGAATTGCTGTGGGCTTTATATTGATCTCCTGATGCAGTTTATGCAACCGCTGTTGTATCAACAATCACGCAGCCGTATTTTCTCAGGGCTGGAAGTGTGACCATGGGAACAGTGTGCAGGAGCGTTTCACTGCTTTCGTGGCTGATGTGGCCTCCAGTACTGCTGAGTGCAGCGAGTCTAAAGGTGGCCATACACACACAGATTTATCTGCAGATCTGTCTGGTTGGAACAAAAACATGGTTATGGATGAGAGCAAATGACAGTTGACCATTTGCTTGGAAATGTTGGAAAACTGACAAACTGTCACTCATCCATAACCATGTTTTTGTTCCAACCAGCCAGATCTGAAGATAAATCTTACTAGTGTATGGGCACCTTAAGAGCCAGCTCCGTTCACCGACATATGAGGGCTCATTAATGAGAGACGCAAGTGAAAATCTGAGTCTGCTCAGTAGCACATAGCGTAGCTTGGTCCTGGGGAACGTAGATTTACATCCGTTAGCAGGGGCAGAGTAACGGTGCTATTAGTGCGCTTTGGAGCTGGCAGAGATCAGTCTTGTCCTTTGCTTTTAATTGGATTTTACCTCAGCATGATCCACATATATGTGCCTGTCAGCCAGCAGGCAGACAGCAGACTCTGGCCAGTCACTCTGGTTGTGTTTTTAAACAGTTTAAGCAAAGCTCCAGATCAAAGCTGTCCTTTGCAATCACAGGACTTCCAGATTTATGACACAAGTGCCTGACATGTAGTCCCCATTCCAATTCATCCAAAAAGTAGGGTTGAGGCCAAGGCTTTGTGCAGCCTGGTCAGGTCTTTGAATGCCAAAAATGGGAAAAGCAATCTTTGATGGACCTTGTTTTCTGTACGAGGCCATTGCCGAACTGAAACCAGAAAAACTCTTCCCCTGAAGTGTTACCAAAAAGTTGGAAACACAAAATTCTCTAGAGCAGGGTTTACTATATCCGGTCCTCAAGAAACCTCTAACAGTGCATGTTTTCCAGATCGTCTTGCTGGAGCACAGGTGTGTTACTGGACAATGAATCTACAATACAAATTATTTTTGATGATTCCTTGAAAACCTGCACGGTCAGAGTTTGAGAATCACTTCTTCTCTAGATTGTTATAGTAATTTGCAGGGAATTCATACGAAAGGCCAATTTGTTTTGTCTTTCTTAAGTATTGTGTTCCATCTGTTTAGTGTGCTTTTACGGTCACATACACATCCTCCGTTAATCACACGTTGTTTTACCCTTTGTTTTATTGCAATACAGCAAGAGACATAGAAGAGCGGGTTGCTGGCATTCCCTTTATTGCAGTGTAACTGAAGCTGGATATTGGCACACATTGTAGTCACAAACTAACCTCTATTTTATCAGCTGTTCTGTTGTTTCATTTGTGTGTGCAGTAGTGTGCAATTTCTTATAGTTTACCTCTATAAGAAAACCTGGACAACCAGCATGGTTTAGCTGCTTATTTGTGTTTCATTGCTGTCTTCTTGCATACGTACTCAGCCCACATTTATTGTTTTAATGGTACTAGCGCATTAGGCATATATTTGAGTTTTCTCATATCAATTGCTATTCAATGACAGATTTCCCTTTTTGATGGCTGGCAGCTTAACTCTGCCGTCTCCACATATACAAAGTGATTGGTACACCCATGAGCAAAAACAGAAATATTTTTGATTAAGATTTATTAATAATCATCGCAATGTGTTGTCTCTAGTTCTGGTGGTTTATTCATTCTCATCCTGCAACATCATTTTATTTCCCCCAAGAGCATTATTGTAGCTTATACGCATCAAGCAAGGAATGCATTGATCCACCCATATAAAGGAAGCCCCTCCCATGAGGAGCAGATGTTGTTAGTATGCACCAGCTACTGTAGCTGGAGTAATTTTCAACTGTGATGCCTGCTCGTGATAGATCAAGTTTTAAGACCCATCAAGACGAGTTGGAAATATTTTGTGTTTCTTGCTACAATCTTACATTTGACCTATTCAATCTATCCAACCGCCGAATTTTGTTTCCTACCATCGGATACCCCACTGATCGGCAAAAAACTTCAGGGATTAGATTGGCAGAAACCGCTGCTTATTTGTAAAATTTCGGCAATTTTCTCTGATCCACGGCTGCATTGAATAGGTGTATGGCGATATTTCCGCATGTCATAAATATCAGCAAACAATGGATACCCACCTAAGTGTCCCCACTCTTTGCCTTCAAAACCGTATAAAGTCTTCTTTCAGGTGTCTGATTAAACAATCATAGCAAACAGGGTTTATTTCCCTTTTTTCTTTGTTATTGAACGCTCAATTTATACAAATGTTTGCCATAATGAAAGAACACTTTGCGTTACTTTGAACTCCTGCTTTGTTTATACTTGTGGTGCTACATCAGAGTTTTAACCAAGTATTCTGATTATCCCAACAGTGAAAAGAAAGAAAAGTTCAAAATCGGAGACAAAAGGTACAGTCACGAAGGTAACCGGAAAGAAAATAACGAAAATAATTAGCTTGGGGAAGAAGAAGCCGAGTACAGATGAGCAGACGTCTTCTGCAGAAGAAGATGTCCCCACGTGTGGTGAGTACTGAGGACATCAAGGTTCAAACCCAAGGGGGAGAACTGAGGACACCAATGTGCAAACCCAAGGGGGAGAACTGGGGACACCAATGTGCAAACCCAAGGGGGAGAACTGGGGACACCAAGGTGCCAGGGGTTTTATGTGAAGGCTAGATCCACATTATTTTACCTAAAAGATGCATTTTTTTTTTTTTATTGTTCACATACTTACACATTTACTTAAGACTAAAATACTGAAAGCTAGCAAAGCACGTCCCCTCTCTTACAATCTCTCCAATTTTGGCATGTGCCCCCTATCTGGTCTCCTAATCACCCCCGTCTCCTCTTCATTCTCTGCTTGGCGCTGCTGATCATGCTGCTTTGCTCCGGACACCTGTCTATGCCGGTCCCTCTGCTCGTTCGGTATCTCTGCTGTGGAACTACACATCCCAGGATTCCCTGCCACAGTTGCTTCCAAGGCATGCTAAAACTGTGGGCCTTATTTAGACCTGCTCGCTTGGCTCAGCGAGCAGTTAACCGCTACCTTCTGCCCCCACAAAATCCCACATTGCGAATGAGTTTCCAGGGCTGCAAACAGATGTGGCAGGGTACACAAGGATGGTTGCCAAGGACTCACTCGTCGGCTGTGAGCAAAACAGCCGCTTCCAGAGGGGCCTAGTGCACACGCATTGCGGCCAATGTTGATGCGCAGTACCGCAAACATAGGCCAGCTTCCGAATTCAGACTTTTGCAGGCCCTGTGAATGGACATTCTGAATGTGTAGCTCCACAGTAGTACACCGCTCTTGCTCTCCCCTCCCCACTCCTCCTCACATCGGTCTCTCCTCACCTCCTATCTCTTCCCTCTCCCTCCCTCCTTCCTTCCTCTCTGATATCCACCTCTAACTCCCACCTCCAAGACCTTGGGCCCAATTCAGCCTTGATCGCTAGGCATATTTGTTCTCAAAATGGGCAAAACCATGCTGCACTGCAGGTGTGGTAGATGTAACACGTGTAGAGTTAGATTTGAGTGGTGTGTGTGTGTGCTAAAACTGAAATCTAAATTGACATATAAATATAAAGCAGCCAGTATTTACCCTGCACAGAAACAAAATACCTCACACAAATCTAGCTTTCTGCACATGTTACATCTGCCCACCTGTAGCGCAGCATGCTTTTGCCCATTTTGAGAACCAATTCGTCCTGCGATCATGTCTGAATTAGGCCCTTTGCACGGCCTGCTCCCTTTCCACAAAAGACACTCCCCTATCAGGTTCTCACCGATCTTCAGTGCTTGGAATGCAGCTCAAAGACTCAGCTACTCACTAACAATGACCAGACTGCGGCCTCACTAACAATGACCAGACTGCGGCCTGTTACCTTCCAGCCCCTCTGTGTCCCCTCCTACCCTCACTCCAACCTCTCATCTTTAGAATGCATTGGGGCAGATGTATGAAGGTGCGCTATGGGGGAGAAGGGGTATCAATGTGCACTAATACCGCTTCTCCCCCATCTATGAAGGAGCTGAGGTGCGCTAAATGGCAGGGGCGCTGCTCTCTAAATGACAGCAGGCTGATATGCAGGGCCGCCCCCCTGATGCTATTCACTTCGTCAGCTGCCGGGTGACAAAGCCCTATCCCCACAACAGGGACAGCGTCCCTGCTGCCAGCTCCGGGCTGCGCTGGAAATCTCTCGCATGCCCAGTACAGCCGGCCGGGCGGAAGGAGACAAGCGCGTCAGTGTGAGTTGATGTGCGGTCTCCTCAAGGGGATACTCTGGAGGGGGGGTTTGCACTCACCCACTTTGGTAGACAAGTTGTTAATACATCTTGTCGGTGTCCCTACCTGCTTCGCATCGTTAATGAGGCGAAGCGTTATAGCGTTGCAATAATACCTCTGCCACATTGTGCTTTACAAGTACAATGACAGAGGCTTCCCTTTATCCCTCTTAGGTTTCATACATCTGCCCCATTGTGCATTAATGCTAGGCTATAGTTTATATAGTTATGTATATGATGCTTGTACTATTGCCCTATATGGTTCTGTGGCAGTTTGTAGCGTCCCACATAAATGCTAATCATCATTATAATAATATTACCACATAACTGCTTTAGGAATTACACCTAGGGTGAGATGTATCAAATCTTAGAGGCAGATGTTGCCAATAGCAACCATTCTTCGCAGTCATTTATATAGCACAGTCATCTGTACAATGACAGAGGCTTCCCTTTATCGCTCTTAGGTTTGATACATCTGCCCCATAGTCAGACAGTAACATTGAGTGGTTTGGTTTTCTTGTCACCGCTCAGGATACCTAAACGTTCTTACCAACAACCGCTGGAGGGAGCGCTGGTGCCGCGTGAGAGACAATAAGCTCATCTTCCACAAAGATCGGACGGATCTGAAGACGCACATAGTCTCCATACCCCTGAGAGGGTGCGAGGTTATCCCCGGCCTCGACTGCAAACATCCTCTGACATTCCGCCTACTCCGCAATGCACAGGAGGTGGCAGTCCTGGAGGTACGCATTTCTGTGTCTTTAGGTTGTCAGATACCCGCTTCCATATATTGCACCCACTGGTATGTTTTACTCCATTTCCTGCACTAGGTTTATACTCTTTCTCATATTCCACGACTGATCTGTATGAGTTCACAGGAAGTGGCTACTAGTCGTCTCCAGTCATACCATGGAGGTATGTGTGATGGACAACAGTGCTTCGAAGGTGCCATGCCTTTGAAATACTGTTGAAACTTCTGCACCAAGGTGGCTGTTTTGTACATAGCAAGTGTAAAAACGCCGCCCCTAATGGGTGCAGGAAGTTTTGAAATCTGTACATACCACCACGTGCTACTGTGTGCTATTGACTGACGGCGCAGGACACAAAATGGCCGCCTTCCCTGTGTATAGAGCAGAAAAACTAGGCTCATGAAAAGAAAAATTGTAAGCTGCCCATAGAAACCAATAGGCTTGAACCAGTCATTCTGAAGTCTGATAGATAGAAGCTGATTTGTTGCTATGGGAAACGTCTCCATTTTGTGTCTCTCTCTCGTTTGATTAAACTCCCCCTTTTTAATATGCTTCATCTTTTCTATTCATGGTTACAGTAAAATACAGTCCATGTGGAACTATGGGGAAGATGTATCAAACCTTCTGAAGAGCATAAACATTTCCCATAGCAACTTACAGTATCTCCTAGAGAGTATTTCTATTCAAATAAATATGGTTTGTTATTTGTTGCCGGGGACAACTTCTCACCTAGGGCAAGATGTACCAAGCCTTGAAAAATTATAAAATGGAGTGTGATAAACCACTAACCAATCAGCTCTTACCTGTCATTTTCCAAACACAGCCTGTGACATGACAGATAGGAGCTGATTGGGTGGTGGTTGCCACTCTCCATTTTATCACTTTTCAAGCTTAGTGCATCTGGTCCATAGTACGCTTCTCTACTCTTTAGAAGGTTTTGGTACATCCCCCCTCTATGCCAGCACAGGACAGCCAGTAGTACCTTAGCGATAAGAAGTCAGAGAACATGCCCTGCCACCATTTTGCTGTTAGGGAATGCTAAAACTATCGCAAGGCATGCTGGGATGTGTAGTTTCACAACAGCTGGAGGGTCATAGTTTGGACATGCCTGTTGTAGTATATGGTCTCTGAATAAACTGGTTTTATTTGACCTTCCATATAAAGCTCTCTGTGGCACGCTTGGTTTGTAAGTAAGATCTTTATTCTAAAGGGGCCTACACACGGGGCGACACTGTTAAGTTATCTGAGCAATGTAGCTCGCTCAGCACACAGCACTCTCAGGGCCAGTGTTCTCCGATGAGAACAATGGCCATGACCAACGAATCGCTAGATTTATCCAGCATGCTGGATATTAAGCGCCGGGCGATAGCATCACGTGTGGCCACACAACGCTACCGCTGTAGCCCATACACACGGAGCGATGTAGGGGCATTTTCTAACAGTGTTGTCAGGTAAGGTGCGTCTTACCATTGTTCTTTCCTTGTGTCACTACAGATTCATTTGTCTAATATACTGATTACATTGCTGTCTTCCTCTTTCCGTTCTCAGGCTTCGTCTTCAGAGAACATGGGCAGGTGGATAGGAATATTACTGGCTGAGACCGGCTCGTCTACAGACCCTGGTGCCCTGCATTACGATTACATTGACGTGGACACTACCGCCAATGTGATCCAGACCGCTAAGCAATCCTTCTGGTAAGTGGGAAGATAAAGGCGTCTCTTCATCTCATCAGATTGTAGAATCTTATCAGTGGTTCTAGTTCTATGGTTCCTCAACTATATAAGGTTTGCGCCTAAAAAGTCAATTCATCCCCACTGTTCTTAGTGTTGTACAGCCTAGGATTGTGGGACTACAGCAGTTTATGTACATCAATATGCAAATTACAGAGGAGGCGGCGGCTTGTGTAAGTAGACGCCTCCTGTCGGCTTCTGTGATCCGCTGCTGCCTCTGATTACGCATTGGATCACAGTGCTTAAACATTATCCTCTGAGTGACCCTCAGATTATTTTATTAGGATGGCGGGGGAATTTGCGACTCCATATCTATTCTGTAATCCGTAAAGTACATATACAGTATAAGGAACGTGTCTTGGGGATGTCACTGGTTTCACTCTTATGGACAGTGACTCAAAAATCATCTCCCTCCACTGTGCGTAGGGCACATATTGGCTTCCCTTTGTGTGACAGAATCCTGCAAGCCCAGTCATTCGCAGTGGAACTCCTATATCATATGTCTAGTCACATTAGTCTGAAGCGTATATGTTTACACATAAAACCGTCGGTTTCATTTCTTTCTGTCTGGTTTAATTCACTGTTCTTCAGGAGAACAGGTTAAAAATGCAATTTAGCTGTTTTTTTGTCTATTCCCACTGGTCTCCTTTTCATGAAAATAGAGCTAAAAGAAAGTTAGACGTTCCGCTCATGTACTTATTCATACTTAGAACTCTGGGATGGCCACCTGCATTTTCGCTATTTGAACATCTAGTGGTCAGCTGATGAACTGCAGCCACAGCAATATGTAATGAAGAGGTATAATTAATTTATTCTGCCACGGAATTCTGAAGGACAATACTATGTAAATACATTATATGCAAAAAAAAATAAAAAATGTGGCCAGAAATAAGGGCTTGTACTTTTCTTACAAAATATGAGACCTTTTAATGTGAAGTTTGTATGTTTATTGGTGTTTGTTGGTTGCTTTGTCTAATAATGTGTTGAAAGTGTGAACGTTTGCATTACTGTTTGCTTGCTAATGTACCCTCTTTGCAGTTATGTATACAGAATGTATTACTCATTTCAGGGCTATTTGTAAGCATTAGGTAAAGCTTATTTCTGCCCCTTTTTTCTGTTCCTCCAATTGTATAACAGTATACCTCCATACAGTGACTTCATAATGAAGGCAGTGTATGAGGAGTGTGGCCAGTCACAGTTGGTGTAGACCAGGGGTTCTCAAACTGTGGGTCCCGACCTTCTCAGCATGGAGTCGCGACTCCATATTGCTGACCATCAGGCTGATGACTTTTCTAATCTCAGTCAGTGATTCAAGGAGTCTGCATTGTCTGTTATTTTAGACTCCTCCCATCACTTTGTGCCTCCACAATGCTGCCATGTATGTGCTGTCTGCTGACTACACATGTGAGGTGATGACCTTATGCTGTCACTTGCTGGGGTCCTGTAATTATTTTTATTGTCTGATTGGGTCCCAGAGCAAAACAGCTTGAGGACCCCTGGTATAGACAATGGGGATCCTATCTCTAACAGGCATGTGGGGAGGCTTAGTCGTATCTGACAAATGACACCTAAACCACATTTTCTCTGAAATGTGATCTACAGCTGACCTATTTTTAACCCTTTCTACAAACCTGAAATTACCACCTTTGACTATTGCATGTCCAATGGTATACCTGTGCTCTGTCCTATTTATTTGTTCTTCTGACACATGAAGCATTGCAGATTGCATTTCTCTACACTTCTTCGTTCCTTATAATATCCTCGTTAGCAAAATGCTTTTAAAATTCTTGAGTACATTGTGTGTCTATGGATGAAGCTGTTAGACCTAATGACATCCCGCTACTGATGTTCTGCCACGTCCGACGCCTACACTTAACTACACTGCCGTATTTACATACACTGGTGCACAGCAGAGGTTGCAGAGCCTGCTTGTGATGTACAGAGCTTATCTGTGGTCAGATAATGGACACGCTGACTCTCCTGCACCTAACTCCACAGAAAGCTTCTGACAGATATTTCTCCAATATAATGACTTTGAGGAGATCCAGAACACTCATATACCGATGCGAGAATAATTACGCTATCGGCTATTTGACCTTTGTTAACACTTTACCATGAATGACCTGTTCTACACCCAATATCACATCATCTTGAGCCCTTTCCAGATGATCCACCCCCTAGCGTAGCACAGTGGGACGTACTGAGAGATACACATGACCGCGCCTGCAGATATGTCCCACAGACACCGAGCTTATCAGTTCTGTTCTGCCCAATGCAGCAACTAAAACTCTGGTAAATGTCCAATCTGATAGAGAGTGACCTACTGCAAGGATGGGCCAGAGTCTTACTCAGCGTTCTGTCAGGAGAGAGACCTCTCAGGACAATAGGGGCTTGCCAAGATTAGCAGTGTAGGACAGTCTTCCAAGCACAGTGTTAATAGGTTGCGCTGAAAGCTTTATTACTCAGCTTCGCACAAAACTGCATGGTCATCTCATTTATGCATTCTCTCTCTCTCTCTCTTAATTGCTTATACATAGCTACAGTACTGTGCTCAGTGCCACTCATCCTGCAGCGGCTCACCGCTCAACATAGCAAGTTACAAGTGACTGAATGCTTGCTTTGCAGAAATTAACTATGCGGATCAGCTGACATGCTCGGGGGCAGGAGCAATGATGTCACAGTAGCTAAAATGACTGCAGTCACAGATCAATTTAAAACCATCCTTGTGGGAAGACTTTTAACTCCTTTAATGGAGTAAGTGGGCTGGGTGTATGGTATGTTGTTAATTTACCGATGTTTAAATTACCCTTGACAGAATCCACACAGCCAAATGCCGGCGGACATTCACCGATCGGGATATTGACCTAGCGGCGTTTACACCGTCGGTATAACAGTGTCGGTCAAATGATTGTTGGTATTTCTATTGTCGGTAAATCGTACTGGACCAGGTTATATCTACTGTATGCATAGATCACTGTTCTGCTGGCCAAAGATGCTGTAATACAGTATTGCTGCTTGATAGTCATATGACTATGAGTGCAGAAAACATAAATACAGAGATAACAAACCGTGACCAGTTATCCCATCCTGCTGGATTAAATAAACTTGGAAAGGATTTTTATTCTTTAAGACAAGACTATAACGTGTACATTTACAGGCCAAAATGTCACATCTGGCCAATCGGATCCGCACATGACCGTAATTGTCATGTACTGTTCTAGGCTGGTGACTATGGGGGGAGCTTCTGTTAGCGGCCAAGGTGGCGCGCACAGTGAGGAGGAGGGGGGGGAGGGGCTCACTTACGCTTCTATGGGATGTGAGCAAAACCATGCGAGTCTCTCAGTAACCTTGCAGCGCAGTGATTTTCATCTGTAGTGCAAAATATTCTTGGAACATATTGTTGCCTCTGTCACATTATTGTTACAGGATGTTTAATTTGACAGAACCCAGATCCTTTCTGCTTAATATGATCACTTGCTCAGGGTTCCGTTATATTTTAAGTCATTGGCTGTTATTTTTTTTGTATCGTTAGTGAATGATCTCTGTGTTTTCCCTTTGTGTTAGTTTTATGAACAGGAGAGTAATATCCACGAACCCCTACCGTGAAGCCCCCACGAATGGCTATTCCTGTCCCAGCGGAGTCGCGCTTCACTACGACGACGTTCCATGCATTAATGGATTGGTAAGAATTGAATGTTCTGTGTAACATGCAGCTCTCTGGAGCAGAGGTCATTTTTGCGCTGTAACCCATAGCAACAGCTACCTGAGCATTTGTTATTGATTTATGTTATTCTTTATATTTTCTGCATCCATACCATGAACACTGTATAGATTGCATGTTACGGTATGTAGATCAAATGTTAAAGCTGTTTCTATGGGTTTTTGCGGATGATAGGTCAACATGGTCAAAAGATCAACCGGTTTAAATGTATGACGTGACAGTGGTAGACACAATTTTTAGATTTTGTCCTAAAAAATTTTTATACTTTACCATCCACATGGACTATGATTGGGAGCAGTAACCTGTTCTGAGCATAGGGATATCGGACCAAGGCACCGTGCCTAAAGTATGGCAGGCGGTACAATAATTGTCCCAGTTGTAGTTTCACTTGCTGCCAACAGATGGCAGTGTTTTGGAGTCATGCGGACACTAGACATATTCTGTATATAGATACTGTATAAATGCCTTTTGTCATTGGTCACTTTCTTGCATTCAGGAGGGTGACCCACTGACCTTGCAGCTTTTCAATTGTTTTTGTTGCATTGTGAGGGATATGGCTGCTGACTCTATAATGCGAATAGATCTGAACCTGTATTGGGTGATGTAATGTCTTGTGTTTTACTATTACCTTAATGTTTTGTAGTATCATGGGTGACGTGGTGTCTCGTGTTGTAGTTAAATGGTTTTTGTGTCTTGTGTTGTTGTATCATTGGTGACGTGACGTGGTGTCCTGTGGTGTAGTGTCATGGTTGTTGTGTCTTGCGTTTGTAGTAAAATTGGTGACTCGGTGTGTCATGTTGTAGTGGTTAATCAAGCACCCTGCACATGTCAAAACCCGGTTCAGTTCCTTTTTCTAGCCTGGGGGTGTCGTTCTGTGCTCTAGAGCTTGTAGCACACTCGTGTGTATCTAAGCACTAAGATATAGACCAGAGTGTGCAGGGAGCAGCAGAGCAGGAATGTGTAACTGCACGGGTTGTGATAGGTGCAGGGTGCTGGAATGGACACTGGTCTGTGAATGTTACTCTGACTAATAGCTAAGCTATGTGTAATTGCAGTGGAGACCTGAGGAGGACTTGGCCTGTAACAGAAAGAAAGGAGAAGAGGTGCATTATGATGATGCAGATGTGTACGATAACTTACCATCTCCGAAAATCTTTGCGCGCTACCCTCCGGCTGACAAAAAGCCCAATAGGTTTTCCACTGATAAACTATCTCCTAACCACTACAAATCTCCTGTCTCATCCCGCCTGTCTTCTCCGTCTGTCACTAACAACTCTGCTCTGGGGAGGGCCTCTGTCGGTTCCCCATCTCAGGTACTATATGTTGCTCATGTCTCAGCTCACTGAGGGTGGTAGTGTGCACGCTTGTTCCTCATGATCCTTGTGGGCAGGTTACATTAAAATACTGCATCTTTTTAGACACAGTGAGGTCAGCCATTTTAGCCCAGTTTGTGTGGCTCCATCTCACCAGATCTAGCTGACCTTCTAGTGTTGGCCAATGACCTCCCATCTACAGATTTGAAATCACTTGTGCTTACAAGACTACAGGGCTGAATTAAGATGTATGAAAGCTGCAGGGTAACTAACTTGTAGGTTCCTCTACCAACAACATTGTCGTACAGTTCACAGAACATCCCAGTGACTGTTCTATATTACACGGAGCATCCCAGTGACTGCCATATAGCACACACAGGGGTAAATTTGCTAAGATGGGAGTTCTATTGAAGATTGGATGTTGCTTTGGGCAACCGATGAGATTCTATAATCTTTTAGAAGGTGCTGAATATTTTTCAATAGAATTCCCATCTTAGTAAGTTTACACCATAGCATCCAAGTAACCACCATACAGTACATTTACTCAAATTTATATAATCAGTGTATTAATATTTTTAGTATAATGTCATATTTTTTACTTGTATATTATTTTTTCAGAACAAATTGCTCTTGTGTTTATTATACATTTGATGATATAGTACTAAAACGATTGAAGGAAAAGTAAAAATGCTGCATGTTCCCTAATTCATAACTTGATGGGTGTATGGGAACGGCAAGGTGATGCAATGCTATCCCTTGCACCCGAGTGTTATGCTGGGTACACACCAAAACGATTTGGATTGGATGCAAATAGTATGCAAATTGTATGCAAATAGGATCGTACGATTTGCATACGATTTGCATACAATTTGCATACAATTTGAATACGATCCGATCCCCTCTGTATTCAGATGAATGGATCTTTTACAGATCCTACCTGCAGCAGGTAGGATCGGATTAGGATCCAATTCAGATCCAACCAAACGATTTTGACCAAATCTGCATCCAATCTGCATCCAATCAGTCTGAATTGGATCCAGATTGATGGGATTGTGCCAAAATCGTTTTGGTGTGTACCCAGCATAAGGGGCATGCTTGTGATGCTGCATCAGGCCCCTATTAATCCAACTGACCGGGTCTTGCTGTATGAGATGGCTGTTGTCCGCTGGCCCTGGCTGCTTCACCTGTAATATGGCACTGCACATCAGTCTGGGGTACAACTCAATTACTGTACACTGCATGTGGCCAACTTAAAGTGGGCCTGTTGGCAGATCATGATGGAGGCAGCCATTTTGTTTATCTGAGCCAATCAGATCTTGATCAGTGATGTTTATTAATTTGGTAAATCCTACAAGGTGTTACTGAATATGGCTATCAGGATGGCTGGCTTTATTCTATAGTGAATGTAGTTATTGGATAGGCATTGTGCAGCTGAGGAGAATTAGCATGTCCCTTCCATCGGCGCTGTACATGGCACTACAGCTAAACACAGATAAGCCTCCAAGCTGCCATCTCCCGGGTACAGCCTGCATTCCCTGACACAAGTGACTCATCAGTAACCCATAATGTAATCTGACAAGTTTCTTCTTTTCCCCCCTCTGGGTAATTTCACTTTCTGCTTACAGAGACAGGATTAACATTCCCTAATGGTGATTCTTACCGCTGGCGCTGGCTTGGAATTATTTTCCGTAAATGCACCAGCAGATCTGTGATTATTCCTCACTTACGCTGTCATAATAACAGGCATCTTGTTCCCCTTATCTAGATGATGCCAGTGTAGTCAGATGTGTTCCAGAGCAGGCTAGAGCCCTTTGTTCTGTGCATGATGGAGACCTCATGCTGGCAGTACGCTGGTCTGTGCATCGTCAGACTGCGCTGCTGAGTACTCTGCCCCATTTACAGCACAGGCCTGAACCTGGGTCAGGAGTGCGATGTACATGTAATCCTACAGAACGGATAGGGGGAGTCGTGGAGTCATGTTGTTAGTTACAGTGACACGTCGGCTGTGATATAGTAATATAAACTGTGTGTGTGTGTGTGTGTGTGTGATTGTTCAATCAAAACTTTAACAAAGAGCCAGATGCACTAAGCTTCAAAAGTGATAAAATAAAGAGTGATAAACAGCCAGCCAATCAGCTCCTACCTACCATGTCACAGGCTGTGTTTGAAAAATGACAGGTAGGAGCTCATTGGCTGGCTGTTTATCACTCTCCATTTTATCACTTTTGAAGCTTAGTGCATCTGGCCCAATGCCAGTATATTAGCCATTCTCTGTTCTATGGCTAATGGCTGCTTGAAATGTAATCCTTAAAAATAAATTCCAAGGTACTCTTTACCTAGCACGGCGCCCACGATTTTGATCGTGGGCATCGCAGGTAAAAAAATCGCGGCCATTGAATGCACTAAAAATCGGGTGCGACGCGACCGACGCGATGCCCGCGATTTCCCATAGGGAACAATGTTAAATTTCTCAATTGACCCGATTTTACTGTTCAATGCCTCAATTGACACGATTTTTCCATAGGAAACAATGTTAAATGGCCCACAGAGGCCAAATAGGCACCCTGAAGTGTGAAATGGCCCCCACAATTGTTAACGCCACCCCACGATCAACGTCAACCCGAAGAGTGGCGAGCGCAGCGAGCCCGCGAGGGGCGGCGGTACGCGTCCTACGACCTTTTCATACCCCCACTATCCACGTCGGCGTGGAGTTGAGAATAGAATAGTGTGGCGAGCGCAGCGAGCCGCCGAGCCCGAAGCGTGGCTAGCGCAGCGTGCCCCGCGAGGGGACGCGGATACCTTCACAGGTAAACGCGTCCCTTCGCGGGCTTCACAGGTATCCTCGTCCCCTCGCGGGGCTCGCTGCGCTCACCACACTATTCTGTTCTCAACTCCACGCCGACGTGGATAGTGGGGGTATGAAAAGGTCGTAGGACGCATACCGCCGCCCCTCGCGGGCTCGCTGCGCTCGCCGCGATTCGGGTTCACGTTGATCGTGGGGTGGCGTTAACAATTGTGGGGGCCATTTAACAGTTCAGGGTGCCTATTTGCCCTCTGTGGGCCATTTAACATTGATTCCTATGGAAAAATCGTGTCAATTGAGGCATTGAACAGAAAAATCGGGTCAATTGAGAAATTTAACATTGGTCCCTATGGGAAATCGCGGGCATCGCGTCGGTCGCGTCGCACCCGATTTTTTAGTGCATTCGATGGGCGCTGTGCTAGGTAAAGAGTACCAATTCCAACTCCTCTTTCAATATATAATTTAATCAATCGCTTACAGAATTGCTTTCCTTTGGTCTTCCACCTCTAATACAGAACAAATTGATCATCTCCTCTATTTATTTCTGTTGCCTAGTAAAAGCAATCTGAGGTGTTCACATAGCAACCAATGGGAGTCTAGCTGTCATTTGTATAGTACTTACCTGCTGTGTAAGGGCCAGATGTACTAAGCTTGAAAAGTGATACAATGGAGAGTAATTGCACACTAGTCAATCAGCTCCTGCCTGTGACATGACACTTAGGAGCTGATTGGCTGGTTGGATATCACTCTCTGTTTTATCACTTTTTAAGCTTGGTACATCTTGCCCTCCATCTCCACGGTGGGAGAAGCCCAAATGGGAAACCCTGCAGGGCACTTCAGGGGGCGTGGCCGAATGGTCTCTTTGTTATGTATGTATGAAAGTGTGTATCCGCGCAGCAGGCAATATCAGTGGTGGCCACAATTGCCCAGTGAGTGCGGGGCTAAAGACCAACTGAGAGGTGTCCCCTATGTATGTGTGTGTGTGTGTGTGTGTGTGTGTGTGTGTGTGAGACAGGTGCACTTTCTGCATTGACAGTGATGTTTGCAAGTCTCAATTGTTGCAGTACATGAGACTTGCAAACATTTCCCATCTGCTCACTGCCGCGTCACTACGGTAATTAGTCATTCATCCTCTGCAGTCCCGCTGGTCAGTGGGTACGTCACCTCTCTCCAAGGCTTGATACGTTTCTCCTTATGTCTATGAAATAACACAGTGAAGTGTGTATATATAGTTTACCGCCGCTGAAGCGCCTAAACTCATAAATCCCACATTAAGTGCCCATACTATAGGTTACTCCCAAAGAGCACATTTAACTCCAATTTCAGGAGCTGCAAGGAAACATTTGTTTTATATGTACCCTCTTGGGCTTAACACCCAGGGTGGCAACGCTTACAGACAAACCCTTTGACTAGTTGAATCTGCCCCACAGACTGCATGATAACTCCTATGTAGCCCAGGCTGAAGATTAATGGACGCTCTTCTATTGCTTCTCCCATACAGCTGAAGAGCAAGAAGCCCCCGGTGGCATCTAATGGTATTGCATCAAAATCCAGAGTAACCAACAACCAGCAGAAGAAGCCCAGCGCAGCCAGCACTGTGAAACGCAATGTCTCCAGTAAGCAGATTTCACTGTGTTCGCTTTGTGTTATGTTTGCTGCAAGGAATAGAACATTCTTACTGTACTTACAGACATTATAAGGAGCATTTTTAGTCCCAGCATTTACAGCAATTCAACGTGAATGGCTGAATAATGTGCATTCAATCATTGGAATGTTAGACATCACTAAATATGTAGATCATCCCCTTGCTCGCTCCTCTACGAGCCGGTTGCCATGTTACAAGGTAGAATCAGACTTGCAGTACGTGGTGTGGTCGCACCATGCATGTTCCTCGGTTTCCTCTATGGTAAAGGTGCAGCCACCCACAGATAGAACGTAGGGTTGGTACTTGGCAGACTGGTTTCCGCTGTAGTGTCCTTGTTCATTTCCCCAGGCCAGTGCTAAAGGTTGTGTCCGTAACACGGTAGAAAGTATCCATTCTTGTTCCATTCATACGCTTTGTTCTCCGGCATGTAGACGCTGAGCAGTACAAGTATGGGAAGAACCGGGTGGAGGCAGATGCTAAGAAGCTGCAGATGAAGGAGGAGGAGCTGCTGAGGAAGAAGGAGGCGCTGCGCAACCGGCTCGCCCAACTCCGCAAAGAGAAACGGGACATAAGAGCAGCCATTGAAGCCAATGCAGGTACTGCTACATCTTACTAACTAGGTTACTGACCATGCATTTCAAGTAGAACTGTGGGTCTTGTGCCTATTAGTTGCCCTTAATCCACATGGGGAAGTTGGTCTTGTTATCAGATACTACACTACTCCTTATTCCTCACACCCTCACCTGGGCACTGCCCCCCCATTCGATGGGAACAGGGCAATTAATCCATGCACGAGGATTCCGGAGCAAGCACAGCGGCATCCTTGTTGAGGGGAACCATGGTGTAGCACTAGCAGAGGAGGTAGAACGGTACCAAAATGACCAGGGACATTTAATAATGAGTCCTGTTCTCGTTACAAATGCTAAATAATGCTCCAGCCAATAAGTACCTAACTGCCATGCAATAGTTACTAACATTTTATTAGTCCTGGTCATTTATGCATGGTATAAAGCTTACAGTTGGCGCACTAGACTGCATATGCCACGGTGGACAACTTTGTCATAGATATATGTAAACCATAAAGGGTGTCCTGCTCCTATTAATATATAGATATGTATAATATAATACCTATATGACCACAGCATATAAAGATACAACCCTTTTGTGTGAGTTCTTTTTGCCGCCCCCTTTAGAAATGAAACTGTAATCGCCAGGTGATCGCAGTGTGAGTCTCGATGTGCGATTTTCGGACACGTGTGGTTGAGTCTGAATCAAGCCCATGGGCAGAAGTGATAGTTTTGCCCTCACTAATTCGCTGTTATTTCATATTTCCCTGATTTACAGGGCGAAAGTCCCAGATTCTGCTGGAGGAGAAGCTGAAGAAGTTGGAGGAGGAATGTAAGCTAAAGGAGGGCGAGCGAGTAAGTCTGGAGTTGGACTTGACGGAGGTGAAGGAAAGTCTGAAGAAGGCTATGGCTGGTGGAATAACTCTTGGTCTTGCTATAGAACCCAAGAACGAGACATCGAGGCCCCAGGTGAGACAATTAAAGCGTCCAGTGATAATGCAGAGGATGTCTCTGCTGAAGATGCCTGTGCACTGCAAAAGGCCTTACTCTGTGGTTCTTGTCTGGTGCTGCACTTCCCCAGGCCTTGCATGTGCCGCGTCGTGTCTGGTGGTGCACTTCCCCAGGCCTTGCTTGTGCCGCGTCGTGCCTGGTGCTGCACTTCCCCAGGCCTTGCATGTGCCGCGTCGTGCCTGGTGCTGCACTTCCCCAGGCCTTGCATGTGCCGCGTCGTGCCTGGTGCTGCACTTCCCCAGGCCTTGCATGTGCCGCGTCGTGCCTGGTGCTGCACTTCCCCAGGCCTTGCATGTGCCGCGTCGTGTCTGGTGGTGCACTTCCCCAGGCCTTGCATGTGCCGCGTCGTGTCTGGTGGTGCACTTCCCCAGGCCTTGCCTGTGCCGCGTCGTGCCTGGTGCTGCACTTCCCCAGGCCTTGCATGTGCCGCGTCGTGCCTGGTGCTGCACTTCCCCAGGCCTTGCATGTGCCGCGTCGTGCCTGGTGCTGCACTTCCCCAGACCTTGCATGTGCCGCGTCGTGCCTGGTGCTGCACTTCCCCAGGCCTTGCATGTGCCGCGTCGTGCCTGGTGCTGCACTTCCCCAGGCCTTGCATGTGCCGCATCGTGTCTGGTGCTGCACTACCCCAGGCCTTGCATGTGCCGCATCGTGCCTAGTGCTGCACTTCCCCAGGCCTTGCATGTGCCGCGTCGTGTTTGGTGCTGCACTTCCCCAGGTCTTGCATGTGCCGCGTCGTGTCTGGTGCTGCACTACCCCAGGCCTTGCATGTGCCGCGTCGTGTCTGGTGCTGCACTACCCCAGGCCTTGCATGTGCCGCGTCGTGTCTGGTGCTGCACTTTTCCAGGCCTTGCATGTGCCGCATCGTGTTTGGTGCTGCACTTCCCCAGGTCTTGCATGTGCCGCATCGTGCCTGGTGCTGTGCCGCATCGTGCCTGGTGCTGCACTTCCGCAGGTCTTGCCTGTGCATCCTGTCTCTCTCCTGGCTGCTGGTATCCCCATGTCCTATATGATACTTTTTGGTGGGAAGAGGTCTCAAAACTTAAAAGATAGATGAAGTGGAGAAGTTGCTCAAACCAACCAATCAGCTCTTTGTCACTTACGTAGCACAGTCTATGGAATGACAGTTTGACGCAGTTTGGGGCTAGTTCTAAGCCCTCCCTGCACAACGGATCTTGTGTACTTCATATATGACCTCCAGCACTACATTATTATAGCAAGTGTTCTGAGTGTGCTCTCCTGATGTCCAATAACAGTCCGTTCCTTCAGTCCCCAGTTCTCCGGCATCGCACGGTGGAAAACTCTCCCATCTCCAGCTGTGACACCAGTGATGCAGAATGCTCATTACCAGTAAACAGCGCTGCGGCATTAAAGAGACAAGCTGCAGCCAAGAACTCTCCAGTACGAGGCCACGTCCTAAGGAAGGCAAAGGTGAGAGTGGTACATGCAGTGTATTGCACAGAATTCCATTCCTGGTTCTAAATATTCCTCCCTGCAAATGTCCCCATTTTCACTAACTGCACAAAAGGTCTCTTCCTGATGATTTTACTTCTTACATTCTGCTTCTTTCTGGGGGTTTTCGGTACTTATGTATTATCTGGGCTCCCATGTTAAATGCACCCCATTTTTTCATACCCCTACTATCCATCTAGGCATGGAGTTGATTTTATATAGTGTGGCGAGCGCAGCGAGCCACCGTGCCCGAAGCGTGGCGAGCGGACGCGGTCTCATAAGAAAAACAGGGGGCCCAGATATTACATAAGTACCGGTTTTTCTTTACCTATTAATTTTTTTGTGCAGTCGTTTCAGTTTTTTTTTTAAATCTGGCTTCTTTTATTGGCTGAACTAGTTGTTACCCAGAAAGCCCTGCGTCGACCTCCACAGTTGTTAGGAGTCCCCAGTGCAGCAGCTCTTTGGCACATAAGTCAGCCACCTCCTTCAGGCTACGCATAGCTTGGCAGAATCTGCGTTTCGGGGGTTATTACATTAGCCTGTGATGCAGTGCGCAGGGAGGAGACCGCTCCCATCGCTGCAGATTAATAGAGTGTTGGCACTGGGCTTTATGGGTAATGCAGTTACACACTAGTGTGACACTAGATTTACTCCTTAAAGGATCACTAGCGCTAAATCGCACTTCTATAAAGTAAGCTCCTAACATTCCCGCACAGATGTTTAATGCGATCATACCTTGGCAGAATTTGACATACCGTATTTATCGGCGTATAACACGCACTTTTTCCCCCTGAAAATAGGGGGCAAATGATGTATGCGTGTTATACGCCGATATAATGTTTCCGGCCACCAGCCCGTCAGCTACGGCTGCCCCTGCCTTCCCCTGCACACAGAGACAGACGCTAGAAGTCATAATTCACCTCTAGCGTCTGACAGGAAGCACAGCTCTGCACTTCCTGGTAACGCGGCTGCAGAGCTGTGCTCCCTGTCAGAGACGCTGGAAGGGAAAAATCACTCTAGCGTCTGTCTCTGTCTGCGCAGGGTAAGGCAGGGGCAGGGTGGGGTGGGCACATACGTATTAACCCCTTGGCAACGAGCAAGAACCCATGGCAATAATTATTTCTATAATATATATATATTTAACAAAGTGCTAGTGTATTACATAGATGCAGCAGTGTGCACAGATTTAAAGGAGACCAGAATGGCAATTATTTTTTTTCCTGAAATTTCCCTCTTAAAATGAAGATGCGTGTTATACGCCAGTGCGTGTTATACGCCGATAAATACGGTATTTAACACTGTATATTTGCTGTGCAGCTATGGGCTCTTGCTCTCTGTTATCTGTGATCTGCTGGTTTTCAAAGGAATATCTGCTAGGTATAGCCTAGGAAACTTCCCCTAGTTCCCGAAATAATGACATGTATTCTCTCTGAGAACGTCATCAATAATCACATTTCTATGTTACAGTATCGCATTGTTCTGCTGCCAGATGTTTAAATTAGCTGAACATTTACAGCGTGGTATTCAGCGTGTGACCCTTCAGCTGTTGTGGGACCACACATCCCAGCATGCCCTGCCACAGTTTTTTTTAATTAGGGTATGATGAAACACTGTCACAGCATGCTGGGATGTGTAGTTCCACAACAGCTGGAGGGCCGTGTGCTAACTAACCCTAATATACAGATCCAGTCTCTGCAAACTTTTTTATTACCCTCCTTTTAAGTGTGTAAGCAGCAAACATCACACTCATTGTAATGTTGGTAGATGTCACTAGTTAGGTGAGGTGGTGGCGTGTCGCTGTTGGCTGCGTTTGGGGCTGATGTAACCATCCACAATCGGGAGTACAGGATTAGATCATTAAACAGTGCGGCTTAAACACATTGGAAGTCAGAAGAGAATCAGTGCTCCCTCCAGTGGCATATTGGTGTAATTGGAAGAGTTTAAGATCTGGTATAGCTCACAGACAATGTCTAGGTCATTGATGGCTAACCTTGACATTCCAGCTGTTGTTGAACTACACATCCCAGCATGCTCTGCTACAGATTTGCTATTTGGCCATGCTAAAAATGATGTAGGGCATGCTGGGATGTGTAGTTCAACAACAGCTGGAGTGTCAAGGTTAGCCATCACTGGTCTTGGTCGACAGTCGTTAGTTCGGCAGCAAAATAGTGGCGCGAGGAACATGTCGACACGTGAAAAGGTCGACATGCTTTTTTTCTTCCTCTTTATTTGTGTCAATGTTGACTCCAGAGCACAAGGGCCCCCCAATTAGTGTACCACATCCCGTGCCCTGCTTCACGCCCAATCCAAGTCCATGTGGATGATCGTCCAAATTAATTTTTTTAAATCGTGAAAATTCACGTTGATGTAGACATAAGTCTGTCAGCCATCTGTGGATACCAGAGTTGTCTTGGTTTCTGATGAATGAGTACAATCCCACTCTACAAATTATTACCCTTATTAATACTTATATATGATGATTATTTTTTATTATTGTTTTAGGAATGGGAGCTGAAAAACGGCACATAAACCAGAGCGCCTCCTTGCGTTTCCTGTATCAGAGCCTTAACTAGCACGGACCAAGAGACGGCACATGGTATTTTGTATAGCGGTGTACGGTGTACTCTGCTTGTTTCTGACATGACGTTCTCTGCTGCACATTACAGGGCAGCTACGAAGCAGCTGTCTCAGTGGACCAATTATTCTGCCTTATGGAGAGCTCTCGGACAGGCTCGTTCTCCTCACTGCCGGTGCACTGCCCGGCTGACCTCCTCTTCCCTGCCAGGGCTGACTGCTCAAGGATGTCTCCCAATTTTCTTCTGTACACTTGACAGAAACACACGCCCCCACGCCTTCACTCACCCATAATTGTGGTGCTTACGTGTTTGCCCTCGGCTGCCCGGTATAAGGTTTGGAGTATTCCTTCCTGATTCCTGCCAAGAGCTGGGAGAAAGCGCCATCCATCCTAGTTTGTACTTTCCACTCTCTTCTGCACAACCTGAGAATATGACGGCACACAGAGCGGAGTCCATTTTATTTGGCCTGTATACAGTTAGCAAGATCACCCTGGGCAACCGCGTTGAGAGCCATTTCCTGGTGTTAAAAATGAGGTGGAAGTTCCATAAGTGTGGGTCAGATCGCAGGTCTGCCATATGGATTGTTGCCTTTATTTTTATTCACTGATCACGTGTACATATATATTTTTTATTTACTGTCGCTGGGAAGGGTGGGACACCCGGTGTCTCGCGATGAGATAATAATTATGATACAAAATGGCTCATATACCTTTTTTTAAGCGAAATGTGCTACTAGTTGGCATTTGTACATATTATTTATGTGTGGTAATAGGCCTGGGGTTTCTGATGAACACATGCATCTCACCATTTGTAGTTGCTCGTCTTGATTATTTTGGGGAAAAAAACTACTAGTAGATGAACGATCCTTTAGAGTTGGCATAAAGATGGCACCCAAACCATGACACGTCATTCCACTTATATTTGTATGTCTGTAATTTGGGTTGTATGTATCCTATATGTGAAACTTCACGCCTAGTGTGGAGATGCCCAACTGACAGTGCCAGTGCCGGTGCCGGGGTGTGTGCGATTTTGCCAGATGTGTTTGGCACGTAAGGCCGTTGCCGTTTTTTAAATTCAGCAGGAAAAACGGTCAGATCATCCCCACTGGGACCTTGTCAACTGCCCCTCTGGGATGTAGGCATTGAAGTCATATTCAATATTATATTATCTAATGTTAACGTAAGTGACATCACAGTACCATTGCTTAGCACACCTTGGTGACGTCACTGGTCTAATAAATATTGGTTTAGCCTCAACACCTGTTGTGTGACAATGATGGGGATGTGTTCATTTCTCAAACACCGCTACATGGGGAATTCCAATATGGCGGCTGTCTGAGTCTTGAAACTTACCTGCTAGTTGGTTGATATGGTGCAGAGATCCTCTATGGTTGATATACTGAAGAGCGGGCTTAGAGAAGTGTCGATGTTGCCCATAGCAACCAATCAGATTCTATCTACCATTTCTCTATTGCATCCTAGAACATTATTGGACCAAATCTGATTGGTCGCTATAGGCAACATCACCTCTTAGTTTTTAGAAGCTTTAGTTAATGTATCCCTATTTATCTAGCACCTTCTAGAAGATAATAGCCATTATTTGGTTACAGGCAACATCTCCACTTCTATAAGCCAGTACTGTAGCCACTTCCTGGTTATAGGTTTCCTATCTGCACATATAATAATGTAGGAGGAGAAGTGTCATTAGTCAGGTCAGCCATTGTCACTGCTATCATACCGGTGTATCTTTGGGAGATGGTCCCACAATATCACTGGGCATACTGTAGGCACATTATATGGATCTTGTTACTCTCAGCAGATCCCATTGAGTGATAACATTACCACCCAAGCTTGGTATCACTGTAAGATGTCTCTTTGTTCAGTTACTGATAATACGCAGCAGCGTGTGAGTGGGGTTTGTACAATGTAAAAAGGGCCACAGATCCTAAACTCGATGCAGATCCGATATGAAGTCCCATCTTAGCACCGGTCTTTTATATTACTGTGATTGCTAACAACAGTCCTAAGGGTCAATCCAATTAACAGTAGAGATGTGCATGTTTTGATTTACTCTGATTTCAAAGAAGGATCTTATTGGCTATCAACTGTCAACAACTGTCATGTGATTTGGGATAGCCAATAAGATCCTGCTTTGAAATCAGGGTAAATAAGAATCTGCAGCTCTCTAATTAACAGCGAAGGTGGTGATTTGCCATTCTAACAGTGCAGAAGCCGCGATACCTACCACAACTCTCTGCCTGCCCGAGCGATTTCATCCCGGACTCACAGATATTTGTATGCAGCCCTATATGGTCCGAGGATGAGGGATCTGCAAGTAGGCCTTTACCATACAGCCACACTGACTTGTGCAGTAAGTGAACTGTCATTTATTCGGATTGAGCCCTTTGGCTCATTGGTTGTGGATCGACCGGGTTCAGGCCGACATTACCATGGTCGGCCACTAGAGGGTGACGGGGTCTAGTTAGACGTCCATACTTAGTTTTCCGTGTTTACATAGTGACGGTAGATCGACAGGAGAAAAGCATCGATGGGAACCTAGTCAACCGTAGCAAAGTCAACGTGGGTTTCTCATCTTTATTTGGTGCCGAATATCAAAGGGTGCCTGTGGACACTGTGTATGTGCACGGCTTCCCCTCACATGGCGCGCTATGCTCTGCACCCTTTGATATTCCCACTCTATGTCCACTTGGATAGTAGAGTAGGAACCAAATGGACCGGCACCAAAAAAAAGACAAAAAAAACCTGTGTTGACCTTGCTACTGTCAACCAGGTTACCGACTATGCTTTCCTACCATCACGGTCTATGTAAATACGGACAACCAAGTATAGACGTCTAACTAGACACAGGCGACCTCTAGTGGTTGACCATGGTATGGTTGACCTGAACCCGGTCGGTTTGCCATCTGGATACTCTTAGAACAGTGGTGTCAAACTAATGGTCCTTCAGCTGTTGTGGAACTACACATCCCAAAATGCTCTGCCACAGATTTTATATAATGGATTGCTAAAACTATGGCAGGGCATGCTGGGACATGTATTTCCACAACAGCTGGAGGGCCATGAGTTTGACACCATTGCCTTAGAACATATTCCACCCATAACTCAAAATAACTTTATTGTATAATATATGGTAAAAATTTGATAGATGCCTAGCTGGCCCCCATATTAATATAGAGACTCACCACCAGCTCTGTGCGCTGCAATTTGGCCCCCATGTGTTTTGGCAGCAAGCACATAGTTTTGTAAGGAACATCAACTAAAATCTGCTCTTATTTATGCCAGACTCAAAATCTATTTTAGTTGCTATGGGTTACAGCACATTCGTATTGCATGACAAATTTAGCACAATAAAAAAAAAAAACCTAGATTTGCCTTTTTATAGCCGGCAGCCAAATCGGCGAGAAATCGGGATCCATTACATTTGGCACATAGCGCTCTGAACACGGTGCCCAGAAAAAAAGCCAAACCGGTTATGAGAAATCGTAATAATCATTTTGTTACTTGGAATTTAATTATTTATTTGTATATTTCAGCTAATATTGTTAATGAATTTTAATTTATATTGTAAATAATTTGGGGGGATTTTTATTGGGGTTTCTGGGACATTTGGTCGAGAAAAGAAAAATAATAATAATAAAAAAAGGATACTTCCTATTTGTACGGGGCTTGTGTCCATCCTGGTTCTCCATTCTAGCGATCAGTGTGGGCGACAGAGAACAGCTCTGCATTAGAGAAATGCATTACATTCCATGGGATCGTTCTAGAGCAAATGCCTTATTTTCCATAGTAGTCGGGGCAAGCGGTGTCTCACCAACCTCTATAGCCCCAGCCAGCATGCCCTCTACTGTATGACCTTCCATATCCAAACACAAACAGATCTAAAATATATTCTTTTTTTTTTTTATATAACCGGTCTAGTATATAATATGATCGGCTTCACCATTGAAAACCAAACTCTTTCCTCTCGTTACCTCTGGCTTCCTGAGTAATTCAATTGTTATGAAGTGTGTAATATTTTATTACCATCTGACCATGAAACTGTATATACAGGATGGTATTCCCCAATTGCACATTACATTAGTGGCCTGTATACTCTGCTTTGTTAGGGGTTTGGTTTATTAGATAGACTATTGTTTGACATTGAAAAGATCAACACGTAAATAAGGTTGACATGCCGTAGGTAAAAATTGATAAAAGGTCGACATGCACTAGGTAGATGCGGTCAAAGGGTAGACATGAGGTTTTAAAAAAAAATTTGTTAGTGTAACACGTACCCTCGCATAGCACTTGGCTTGGCACACATTACCGTTCTCATTTGTAGTCCCTGTGGAAGTTAAAGGCAGGTATTCAATGCTGTTTGCGAGTGGTGACAGCGAGCAGGTCTTCCTGCTCGCTGTCACCACTCACCCTGACAGCATTCAACACAGCCTCCGCATCCGCCAATTCCCCCTCGCTACGTTTTTTGAGCGAGGGAGAATTGGTGGATGCGGCTCCAGAAGCAGCGAGACCCGCGGCTAAAAAGCTGCGAGTTTTCTGCATTAGCCGCGGGTCTCGCTGTTTTGGGGAATTCTCGCCGTCCTGTGATGGCGAAGATTTCCCCAGTACGTTGAATAGAGCGAGCGGCTGGCGCGGGGGTTAAACAGCGAGGATCGCTGGTTTTCAGCAATCCTCGCTGCTTAACCCCCTCGCCGGCCGCTCGCTGCAGAATTGAATACCCCACAATGTATGGAAAAGTCCAAAAATTGTAAATAAAATTTAAAAAACACCTCATGTCAACCTTTTGTCAATGTCGACCTTTTGGTATCAAACTATTGACTGTCTATCTAGACACTGTAGACCTATTAACCGAGGGTGCCGGATGATTCATCAACAGTCGGGATTCCAACAGTCGTTTCTCCGGCATCGGAATCTTGACAGTCAAGAGCCCAACAGTCGGAATCCCGACTTACACGGACTATTTTCCCTCGTGCATGTCCACAACCCCCATAGAGAGAGAATACAATTGGTGGCTAGGGCAGCTAGTCGCCAAACCCACAGCGTGGCGAGCGCAGCGACCCCATCGGGATTCTGATGTCGTAGTAATGGCTGTCGGAATCCTGCCTGTCGGTAACTTATTCCATACCCATTAACCGTTACCCGCTTTATTTCATTATAAAGGGTTTTCAATAATTAACTGGTTGCGAATTATTTTATACATTTATTGCAGGAGGTTTCCCAGTATATGCAGATATGGTTTTTGGTCATCACTTTTTTAACAAACATACTTTAAGTTTTTACTGTATACATATGCACCTATACATCACTTTCACTAGGACACCATTTACGAATACCCCCTATCTAAACTCGCTGTAATGCCGGGTCGCGGCACAGTATGAATGTGACCTGGGAAAAAACCTAGGTCAAGTGACCTGGCAGTCCAACCCGGGTAGCGACCATGATTGGACATGGGACATATCACCGGATTGGCTGCCAGGTCACTGGAAACCCAGGTCTGATATGAACGGCTTACCCCTGGAATAACAGGAGTCCAGCCACCAGTGTGAAAGGAGTCTGAGCCAGTTAGGTTGGAGTTCAAAATCACAAGTCGGACCCATAATTTTTGATCAGAAAGAGATATAGTGTATATATAAGGTATATATACCTTGTGTGTGTATATGTAGAAAGGGTTACCCATAGCGACCAGGCGGATCCTTATCTGTACTGCTAGCGACCATGCTATTCTATCATATAATAATTTTCTCTGCCTGTCTTCACATATACAGGAACACAAATACACAAGCTACTGAAACATGCTGTTCTATGGTACCTACATCCGGACAGAACAGGAAGGACTGAGTTTTATTAAACCTCACTGGCATGCAGTCCAGCCTCTAGTCATTAAAGTAGACCCCTACATTTGACTTTTATGTAATATTTCTAGATACATCGGAGGAGCAACAATTGTGATGTCATTGGTTTCTTGTGAACTGATTGGTTGCATTGTCAAGGTGACTGGTGCATGACAAATAATGGCTTCAAAATGTCTTCCTCCACTGTGTGTAGAATGTGGTATACATGTATTAACTTACAACATCTTAGGTTTACAGGCTAAGGGGGTATTCAATCCCCACTGCTATTTCCGACGGAGGAAATAGCGACGGGCTCCTATTCAATGCTGTCTTTACCAACAGCATTGAAGCGGCATCTCGGCAGAACGGACCCGACTTTAAAAGCAGTCAGCTCCATTTTGCCGAGAATGGCTGTGGATTGTCGAGATCACGGCCATATCTCGACAATCCACAGCCGCGGACACGTTCCCTTTTCGCCGATCGGCAGGCGGGACATTCAATCCCACCTGCTGGATAACAGGCGAGCAAAACGAAAACGGGCCAGGGTCCCGACTGTCGGGATTGTATACACCCCTAAGGGAGGAATTCAATTAGCCGCCGTAGATTACTGTGGCTAATTGATCCACTGGTGCTATCCAATTAGCCCCGAAGCCAGCAGTCATCAGAGATTTTACTTCAGGCAGAGGATAATAGATTTATAGAGGTGATCTGGTGCTTTTTTCCTTTCTTGGGTTAATTAATATTTTATTTTTCTGGGGGGTCAAATTTTTTTTAAATGAAACTCCACATTTACAGCCTCCGCATTTTCCCAGCAAACAACACTTTCCGGCAGTTGTTAGACATCAGTGTTTTATTATATATATTTTCTTATATATTAAGGTAACTTGATGTTGTCGTTATACTGTCTGCACTTCCTGTCATGCATATACTGCATTTCAGGATTTGTCCATTTCAGAAGGACATTTGTGAGTCTGAATTCCTGCAATAAAAAAGAGGTGCTGTGTAATCTGGTTCTAACCCCATTCATAATGTCTGTAAATAGACTCATTTTATGGGACATATTTAATTTTTAAAATGCATATTTTATTTAAATGAGACATGTCTACTTGTTATTTAAAGTGGATACAACGGATTATTGTATTTTAGAATATTCTTTAAATATTTCTGTACACTGTATTAATATGGACTTGCACTCGCTTTGGGTGCTTTCAGTTATGTGCACTAATAAAGTTAATTTACAAAATAAAGTTGTGTTTGTGTCCAGTTTAGCGACATGTGGTGAAATTTACCACCATGATGCAGTAGATTGGTGTTTACATTTTGGATTGACCGTCTATAGCCAAATTCTTAGACTTAGGTTTTTTTTTTTAAATCAGGGGGTGCCGCTCACAAAATGTAATACTTGTTAGCTAGTCCGCCTAAGAAAGTACGAAGCGTAGAAGCGACATAAATGTCAGTTGGCATTCCCTGAAACCACTGTGCGGCCCGGAGACTAACCACCTTGCCGCAGCTTCTTATGTCTCATTGGATGCCCATTGACACATGTCTTTGTCTCTGGAAAGAAGTGGTGATGTTGTAGAAAATTCGCCGACTCCGCCTCCGTCTGTGGCAGGTTAAAGAGAGTTAATTTGTCGGCAGCCATAACTGACACAATGTAATAAGGTGCTGACCGAATGCTGACTGACTACGATAACTGCGTAACGCTGACTGACTATGCTGGCTGCGGGAACACTACACTGATTCTGACATGGACGCTGGCTATGCTAACTACGCCGGCCGCGGGAACTGCTGCCGTGAAATACTGACCGCTAACTACTTAAGCGGCCGCGGGAACACTACGCTACTTCTGACAGAGACGCAGACTATGCTAAGCATGGAGGGATCTATTCATGGCACATAACACTGCTGATTATTTAGTTATAAATGACAGAAATAAACGTACAGTATGTTTAAATGTCAAATATCTAATGTAGCGGATACACTAGGGCGATATTGCATACAATCCTTCAATTTTGACCGCAACTTTGAGATAAATCGAAGGATTGTATGCCCGATTAATGGGTCATCCCATGTGAGGCGAGGGCCCGACGATTGCATGTCGCATTGAAAAATAATATGTGCCGCACATAGTATTTATCAAATTGCAGGAGCGATCGCATGTGGTTTTTAACCACAAGCGATCACTCGAATGCAATCGGGCTGGAGCGTGGGTGGCGGTGAAGCGCAGTGCTGCAAAGGAGGGGAGCTCAGCAGCAGCGCCAGAATCTGAAAATAATAATTAAAAACACTGGGCGGCCCTCTGATTGGCTGACAGAGATCTCTGTCAGCCAATCAGCTGCCTCACATTCCGACAGCTGCCCAGTGTTTTAATTATGTTTTAAAATTCTGCCACTGCTGAGCCCCACTCCTTCACAGCGGTGCTGCTCCACCACTCCAGTCCCCGCTCCACCACCGCCAGCTCTCCGGTGCTGTGCTGGCCACCACCACCACACTTGCAGCACCCAATGTGGCATCGCATACGGAATGCGACATAGGGTGCTGGAAAAAAACACTGGCATTCGATTGCATAAGGATATGGGCACCATTAATCCTAAAAGAAATCTCACAGGTATTCAGGCCATCTTACTGTGTGGGCACACTGGCCATCTGCACAGGGACCCGTGATACTAGGGGCCTTTGAGCAGAGGCGCCTTCGGAGCTTCTTGGGAGCCAGATAGAGAATGCTGCATGGGCACTCTGGTTGTGAATTACATCCAATCAGAGCAGCCAGGCAGCATTCTCTACCTAACTCCAAGCCTGCAGTATACTACCGGTTGGCTGTTGCATGCTGATTGGTGGATGTCTGGAGCTATCCACCAATCCAAGTACAGCCATTCACTGTATAGATGCAGGTTGAGTTAATTCATCGGACTGCAGGAGCGGTAAGTTATGGGGACCCTACTCGCGTGAATGGGTGGATAGGAGCTTAGTGCACACTGTGTTGCGCAGCTGACGCAATTTGTCTGCGTCGGGTCATATTACTCCGCACATACTCTTCTCATACACCCTCATGCATTTTTAGTAAAGAAACCAACAAAAAAGTCCCGATGCTAGAAGATTTTCAGGTGACCTAGCATGTTAAGAGGGTCTGTTTGGGGTTTATAAATAATTGATGTGAGGGTTCGAATAATTTTTTGGGTGGTATTGGCGATGCAGATTATTTTAAAAATGTTTTATAGATCCCTGGATCCACCAAAAAATTATATATCTCCTAAAGGACCAAACAATGTCAAACATCTAAATGGGAAAATTCCTTACTTCCAACTTTATTTCGGAATAACTAAGAGAAATGTCACCATCCGCCCATACACAAAAACACTCGCCATAAATGCAACAAAGATTTTGCCATTTGTTCTTACCAATTTGCGGTGTTAAAAAAAAAAATGTAATTGTGAACTGAAATGATAACTGGTTACATGGGATGAGGACATTGTGTGCATTGTTATCAGAGGTGACATACCTAGAAGCTGTAATTACTTTCTGTTTCCAATGTCTACAGATTTTCATCTACATGTCTATTAAACATTGCTGGCTGAGATCAGCAGCCTTATGACTTGCACAGTAGGCAATTTCTTCTCCTGCTCCTTTCTGTTTTCCAATTCTTTTCCACAAAGAAAATGTTTTAGAAATGTGGTAAAATCTAAAGCATGCTAAAGACACATTGGGAGTTTAATTTTACATGGGATGTTGCTATGGGCAACCAATCAGAACCTACTTATTTTATTTAACACCTAGAAGATAATAGATAGTATCTGATTGGTTGTGCATAGCAACATCCCATGTAAAATCGAACTCCCATGTTAGTAAATTCCCGCCATTTAAAAAAAAAAAATTATTTGAGATTGTCTTGATTATTGCTGAATAGAACCCTATACCTTTCCTGTGATAGGGCTATTTGTTTGTATATGCGGTTGACCCCTTTGGGGTAACACTCAAGCTGGCCATACACTACAACGATGTCACGCAGCAGTGTATGGCCAGCCGATGCCCGGAGGGCCGCCTGCCAACCTTCCCAGGGTGGCAGGGTCGCATGCGAACCATGATTTGATGGATCGCATGTGACCCCTGTTCCCTGCCACTGGGAGGGAGGTCCGAGGTGTGACCTGCGACTCAGTTCTGATGCGAGGTCAAGACCGCGCATAGGCATTGAGAGGTCATCACACTCACCCGATTTGGGCCGATTTCTCAGCCCGTTCCGTTGCATAATGGGTAAAATTGTCCCAAATTGCGGTAGCGTATGGGGGCCTTAAGTCCGGAATAGGCTGCTCACAGATATCTCCAGATTCCTATGAATTACATATTTGACTAATCAGGAGATACTTAATATTGATCACTATGTGCAATTACATGATACAGTACCTTCCCCACTGTGAGAATCTTGAACCACAATTTATTTTTTTGCTGTGTGTGCGATGTTGCCCATAGCAACCAATAAGATTCTAAAAGATAAATGAGAAGTAGAATCTTCTAATTCTAAAAAATCCAATAATATGATATAATTTTGCTTAGATATTATGTAAGTGGCCAGCTGTGGGAAGTAATGACGCATGCTGTAAGCTATGTGGTCAGCGCACGTGCCATGGGCCTGAGGCACAGAACCAATTGTACAGAATGGGGAGACTTCCGCCAAACAGTGATAAGTCAAAGTACATCATCCCACGAGCCAGGAGTCCATCCAGTCCTTTTACAGCCAAGCCTGTAACGGAGATCAGCTGCTTCCCATTTTCTGTCCCACTAAATGTTAACGACAGAGCTGGCAGCTGATTCTGTGAGATAAATGAAAGCCTGACGGCGGTTGATGGATTATGAGCAAGCCGTCCATGGTGGTGAATGAATTCCATATTACTGAGGCAATAAAATTCTGTGCTATCGATATTTATCTAGTAATAATAGGGTAAAAAGACACATTATCCTTATGGTACTTTTGAAAACGACAAAATGTTGTTTTTTTTTGTTTTTTTTTATTCATTTTAGGGCTCAAAATACAAATCATTAGCCGCTGACTTTTTACCATTTTAATGCCCAAACCGCTCTTTTTTTTGGGGGGTTCTTTTTGTTTGTTGGTTTGCTTTTTTTACCCTTTGAGTGCCAACGTTGCTGTGAGAGATCCTCAAAATATCCACTAAAAATGCCAGCGCCGTCACATTGACTGGTTTTTTTGGGTGCAATATTTACCTAAACTTTAATTAATTGGATTTGGCTGCATTTGTGTTTATTTATACTAAAAGAACAGTCGCTGTGAGCGATGCTGGCTTTTTTAGCGGATGTTTTGAGGATCTCTCACAGCAGCGTTGGCACACAAAGGGTTAGAGAATTATTGTTTTTTTTTATCCTGTGTAAATTCACAAAACGTAAAGGAATTAGAAAGTGTAGACAACAAAAGACCCCAAAATGAATTTATCAACACATTATATAGTCACCTACAAAATGTCAGAGGTGGTATATTAATTAGCTCAGGGAAGAGAACCAGAGCAATACCTCTCCGGGGGATGCAGTTAAAATCCCGGCGGTCGGGATCCCGGCGTTCAGAATCCCGACCGCCGAAATCCCAACGCTTTCTTCCTCCGTGAGTGTCCACGACACCCCTGGAGGGAGAATAAATTAGCGTGCCGAGCGTAGCGAGGCATCGGGCCCGCTCCTTGTCGGGATTTCGGCGGTCAGGATTCCGGTGTCGGGATTTTGAACGCCGGGTTCCCGACCGCCGGGATTTCATACTGAATCCCTCTCCGGACTTTTCTGCTGTGCGGGCCCATATTTATAGCATTTACAGTAGGAGCAAGTTTCATCTTTGCTCCTTTGTCCATGGCTAGCCATGCCTATTCTATTGTTCTCAGCTGCAATACAATACCTATATAGTCATGGCTAGCCATGGCCAAAGGAGCAAAGATGAAACTTGCTCCAAATGTACTACCATATATTGCAAGTTTGGAACAGGAGTTTTTTTGAGAGAATGTACTCTATTCAATTTGTGACCATATTCCTAACCTCCCTACCTCTGACTTCCAACCCAAGCATTCCTAACCTCCCAACCTCGATGTTCCAACCCAAGCATTCCTAACCTCCCAACCTCGGTCTTCCAACCTAAGCATTCCTAACCTCTCAACCTCGGTCTTCCAACCCAGGCATTCCTAATCTCCCACCCCAGGCCTTCCTAACCTTGGTTTTCCAACCCAGGCATTCCTAACCTCCCAACCTCGGTCTTCCAAACCAGGCATTCCTAACCTCCCAACCTCGGTCTTCCAACCCAGGCATTCCTAACCTCCCAACCTTGGTCTTCCAACCCAAGCATTCCTAACCTCCCAACCTCGGTCTTCCAACCTAAGCATTCCTAACCTCCCAACATCGGTCTTCAAAGCACACTAAGGTGGTATTCAATCTCTAACGATATTTCCGACAGTGTAAATATCGGCAGTTCACTATTCAATTCAGTATTCAATCCTGGCTGGGACTCCTCCCTATGAAGGCGAGTATATATTGTCGGAAACGGACGTGAATTGTCGAATTTGTGGTAGTTCAACAAAACAGCGCCATTTTAGCTGATCCACGGACTATCCGACACTAGACAGTGGGAACAATTGAATACGGACTGTCAAGGTCATATTGGAATCCTGCAATAAAGGTTGGGATTCCGACTGTCAGAATCCCAGATTGAATACCCCCTCTAAGGGTAAATGTACTATAGCTTCTAAAAATGAAAAGTAGTGATGTTGCCCATAGCAACTAATCAGATTCTGTCTATGATTTTATGGGATGCAATAGAGAAATAATAGATATAATCTGTGATTGGTTGCTATGGGCAACATAACCTTGCAGAAGCTTTAGCAAATGTACTGCAAACAGCTCAGGTTTTAGCGATTTCCATGCTTGAGTACAGGTGACTTCGTTACAACCTCAGCTCGACCCAGGCTACCCGTTCACACTGCACTTGACATGGGTCAGAGCCATGTTCAACCCTGATCAACCAGGGTTGAACTCCTGTGTTGCTCGACCTAAGGTGGTCCTTTCAGACCGCACCTCAACCTGTGTTGGGGCTGCAAGAACAAGGCAATAACCCGGGTCTAGAGTACGGTCTAAAAAAGTGGTATATGTGTGCATTGAGGGCCGAGGTTGGGAATGCCTGGTGTAGCGGTATGTGTCACAGGGGACCCAGCCATCGCCCAATGGCTCCAGAGGAAATAATGGTGACTACATATATTACACTGATGTACACGAAGCTATGATGTATGTTCTGCCTATGTCTTTGCTGTCTGGACTGTTGGCACTTGCTATCCTGTGATCTATTTCTGCTACTTAATGTAGATTTTAATAAGGGAAGGATCACATTCATTTCTAAAGCCGGTAGACTGCTGAAAGATGCCGATGTATATTTTCTTCCACAGCTCACCAGGAAAGGGTACAGCATTTAAGTCGCTCTTTTATTGGGATACCAAAGTACATATCACATGATGGAAATTACTACTGTAAGAGCCACAAAGAATATTGTTTTTATTATGTGTTAAGAGTACTGACGTAGCAATAAGCCATAGTACATACCTAGGCGCGCCATAGTACATACCTAGGCGCGCCATAGTACATACCTAGGCGCATGAAGGTATTTACTATTTATTTACTGGAAGTGCAAATTAGGGAACCCTGCAGTTAACAACCAATCACTAGTCTCGACACTGTATGTCGTAGGGACCCTGTGAAGGAGATGGGGAGTTACGGGTGACGTGATTGGTGTAACCCTTTTCCTTGATTATTTTGCTAAATAAATACTGTAAATCTGATCTTTGCAATCGGTTGTGCTAACTGATCTCCAGCTCAACCAAGACACACGGGTTTCTCATTTAATGTAAAGCGGTTTGAGTCCTTTTTTTAGGGTTATATAAATAAACCTCATTATTCTTCATAAAATGCTATATAGTGTATTAATACCACAGAACAAACATTGGGGGGTGGAGTCAGATTTAGCAAGTTTTAAAAAGAATAAACTTGTCCATAGCAACCAATCAGATAATGAATATCATTGTCAGGTTTAGTACATAATGGAATATAGATGATTGGCTTGGCAAACACCTCCACTTTACCTTTTACCAGTGGCATTACTAGCGGGGTGCAGACTGTATTGTGTGCCACAATACAATGGAGTTGACACCAAGCTGGGAGCTGCTGCTTGGGGCAGTCGAGCATCTCTGGAAGTGCTGGGCACATCCCCGGCTTGCGAAATACAGAGGCATGTCAAAAGGCCTCATATCTTTTCAGACGTCAACACTAGTTACTCTCCGCCTTAAAAAAAGTTTTAGTATATATTTTTTCCTGAATCAGTTTTCTTGTACCTGTCCTAGAGATCTACCAACAGGTCACGTTTCTCAGATCACCTAGCTGGGGCACAGGTGTAGTCATTACTAACTGTCACATGACCCAAATCACCTAGCTGGCACACAGGTGTAGTCAGTACTAACTGTCACATGACCCAAATCACCTAGCTGGCGCACAGGTGTAGTCAGTACTAACTATCACATGACCCAAATCACCTAGCTGGCGCACAGGTGTAGTCAATACTAACTGTTGCATTTTCAAACACGTTTTGCGCTTATTCCTGAACGACACAGTCTACAGATCCACAGGTGGTCTGTAAAACATGTACTGTAGGTAGAAGTGAAGGGCTGGTTTGGCCACCCCTGGTCTACAAGAACTAAGTATAGTGTGGTAGAGAACACCCCCCCCCTATTGCATAAGGTCTGCTTCTCCGCGACGGCAGCCCCCTTCTCCGCCACAGGGGGGAGGCCATGGCTCAGGAAAACTGTAGATTAAGTCCCACCCCTGCTGCAACGTATCAAACAGCAACTCTACTTTCGAATATATTTACAGCAATTTATTCTTCCAAATTCACTTTATCGTTTTATTCACTTTTTGAAAGATACAAAAAAAAAAAAATATCCCAGCGCCCTGTGTTATCCTTGACAAGTATTATGCAACTGCTTAGAACATCTCATTATCTCTGTGCAGAATCGCTATTAGAAGGAACAATCTCTTCTTTTCAGGTGCTGTAGTGAAGTTGTGCGCATCCCAACGTGGAAGTATTAATAAAGTATTATTACATCACATTTCTTCCCAAGAGCACAAAGCCTTTATACAGAAAAAAAACAAAACGGAAATTGGTGGAAATATTATTCTAAAATAATCTTGGATCTTGAACAAAAAGGAAGAAAACCCCCCCAAAAGCATCATCTCTTTTCTAGATAAAAGGTAATAAGGTGTACACATAGTAGGAATAAAACACAAAAATGTGTCTCGGGTTACAAATTTGCTACCAATCGAATACGAATCGGAACATCCGTCTGTGTTGTATGAAAACAAGTCTTTAAAACATTTAGGTGGAATGTTCCTCCGTTAGAGCAGACACTTATATCTTCAGGACGGGTTCCAAACTGTTTCTCCGATTGCTGCTAGAGTCCGGTTTCCAATCTGGCGGTTTACCAGGGAGAAATCGTACAAGATAGCGAAGAGTCTGTAATGTTTGTCTCTGTGTGTAAACATCAGCTAACCAGGTAATTGTGCATTTCTCTAGAGTTGATGCTCAAAACCACTCCTGAGTGATTACCTAGGAACAGAGGAAAGAAGAGATCAATGAGTATCTTGCCGTCTGTATCGTTCTAGTTTTTGCAAAACACTGGAACAATGAAAGGGCAATTTTACAACAAGAATACAGAAAATAAATAGGTGCTGTGTTGCTGTGTTGCTGTGTTCCAATCCATGATAGCTCATGGACGCTGGGGCGGTTCGATGGGGATGGGTGGGGTAATATAACAGTGGCAAGATACATTGGCTGGTCTTGTGGGTGCGGGGGAGTGCAGATAATCTCGAAGGACATAGGGATGGGAGGAGACATCCACCTGACATGCCACTGACCTGCGATTGGATACTGGCAGGCATCAGTAAAGGGACCTTGTAGCTGCTGAAGATTCCGCCTCTCCCAGACACTGCAAGGTGTGAGAGGTCCCAAGGGTGGGCAGCAAATAAAACAAACAAACAAGCAAAATAAAGTATATGGGGAAATGAAATAGAAGATGAGTGACACCGAGAGGTTCTCCATGGACACTGCAATGGCATGAGATAAATTAAAGGGCCACTAAACTGACTGGGTAAAAGCAGGGAGGGTACTTATGTATTATCTGGGCTCCCATGTTAAATGCACCCCATTTTTTCATACCCCTACTATCCAACTACGCATGGAGTTGATTTTATATAGTGTGGCGAGCGCAGCGAGCCACCGTGCCCGAAGCGTGGTGAGCGCAGCGAACCCCGCGAGGGGACGCGGTCTCATAAGAAAAACGGGAGCCCAGATATTACATAAGTACCGCAGGGAGCTGCCCCCATTGATTTACTGTTGGAAACTTTTGAAAGGTTCAGTGAAACACGTGTTCGATTCTGAGACGTGAAAGCAAACTTTGGTTGTACACGTCACTTCTATCAGCTTTGGTAGAGAATGCAAATTTCCTACAAGTTTAGTGGTCCTTTAAAAGTAAATAAAATCAAGCTGTGGATTGCAATGGCGCAGTAAAGGTAACCTAAAAAAACATCGAAAGCCATGGATAATACTAATCTCATGTGACAGCTGAATCTAATATTCTCTGTTGGGTCTGAGGGCAAGTTCAGTGTGCAGGGGGGATTTCAGTGGTCTTTGAAATAAATGAAAGACATCATAAGGACAGGTAACGGAGTATCAGATGGTCACTGGGGGTCCCGGGGAAAATTGGAGATTAGGGATTCATACATCTGCTGACTTCCCTAACACCCCCAGAATATCCACTTGCACCCAATTCTGCAGTTTGGTGGCTGTTCTGCATGATGTCCCTGGTGGATCAGTAAAAGTATTAAATTTAACCATTAAAGTTAAGGCCCTCATTCAGGTTGGCTTGGTAAGATGCGATATTTCCTGTCTTCGCAAATAAAAGTCAGTCTCAACTGAGTTTTATTTGCGGGCGTTAGGACGAAAACAGGGCGGGCGGCTGACGTAGTGTGACATCAGCCACCGGCTGCTGGCAGGCATCGGCCTCCCCGCGTACCCAATGGCATGCCCAGCATTTTGATGGGGACACCCATAAAATGCTTGGTGTTTCAATTGGCGAGCCCCGTTTTCGCTGCCGTCCACCATCGGCCCACCCTCCCCGCAGCGAATGGCCCGGTGAGTGTGTAACTCACCGAAAGCTTTTGCTGTTCGGGTTTGCACACGCATAAACCCTGACCATCGGGGCCGGGGCCGAGATTGGATCACTATGAGCGATCCTGAATTGGCCCCTAAGTCCTCATCATTGGTTCGATATACTTGAGAAAGTGGCACGGCAGTGGAACAATGGCTGCTGCAGGGCACTAGGTTTTCTGATCAATGAAAGGCCCTCTGTTTTGATATTTTCGAGTGGGAGAAGCTGGTAGATGGCCACAGCAGTAAGTGTGTCAGCAATGTAGGGACGCATGAGGGATAAGTCTTCACTTTCTCAGGTCACAGTTGGATGTAGGATGTAGGAGGTGCATTATGGGATCTGGGCACCATTTTGACAGCACATTCATCCAGTTTTAAGGGAATTGGACCTAGGACCTGAGGGGATCGGTATGATGGGTTAGACAGACCTTCTCCATTAAACCACCTATAAGCTCAGGGCCTGTATGAGGGCCACCAGTCCTCTAGCCCATCACTCAGCACTGCAGGATGTCTCAAATCTTTGCTTGTGATACAAAGAACCTTTTCCTTATGAGCCATCAGGCTCCGCTGTCCAAACTCCTCTATGTAGAGATCTCGGATGGCCTATTGCACTGCTTTGTCCTCTAGGCCACAAACACTCCTTCCCCAGGCTATAGACCCGGCATGGGGAACTTTAGATCATGAAGCAATAAAGGAACCTACCATCAAGACCCCATATACCCCCATGTGGTATTGAAATGGTAATGTCTAGATCAACAGTCACCATATGGCCGAAATGCATATGGTTGGCATGGTCAAAAGGTTGACACAAGCAAAACGTTGACATGGCTATGGGCAACACATGAAAAAGTCGACATGAGTTTTCGGGAATTTTGTGAGTGTCAAACAGGCCATGCTTGGCGCACATGGAGCATAAAACGCATTGACGCACAGAATATTTCAGCATTTATGACCTTGGTAACCACCCAAAATGTGTTTTGCTTTTTGTTTTGTTTTTTAAGTTTAATATTACAATTTCATTGTGTCTTTTACCAGCAAATATAAATAACATTGGTACTTGTTTCCTAGCAAGGCCACAATCGCGGGCATCGTGTGCCTTAACTTTAAGGCAAACGATGCCCGCGATTTCCCCATAGGCTTCAATGTTAAAATATTTTAACATTGAAGCCTATGCGCGTCCGACGCGATGCCCCCGATTTCTCCATAGGCTTCAATGTTAAAATATTTTAACATTGAAAATCAGTACATTTAACATAGGTAAAAATGGGAAATGGCCCAATATGGGCCATTTCTCATTGGGTATGGCCGCGGCATATGTGTGTAAAAAATAATGGCCCCTCATTGTGACCGCAACCCCCACGATTGACGCGAACCCGAAGCGTGGCGAGCGGCGGCGGTGCGCGTCCTCCGACCTTTTCATTCCCCTACTATCCACGTCGGCGTGGAGTTGAGAATATAAAGTGTGGCGAGCGTAGCGAGCCACCGAGCCCGAAGCGTGGCGAGCCCCGCGAGGGGACGCGGATACCTGTCAAGCCCACGAGGGGCGTCCCTCGCGGGCTTGACAGGTATCCGCGTCCCCTCGCGGGCCTCACCACACTTCGGGCTCGGTGGCTCGCTACGCTCGCCACACTATATATTCTCAACTCCACGCCGACATGGATAGTATGGGAATGAAAAGGTCGGAGGACGCGCACCGCCGCCTCTCGCGGGCTCGCTGCGCTCGCCACGCTTCGGGTTCGCAACAATCGTGGGGGTGGCGGCCACAATGGGGGGCCATTATTTTTTACACACATGCCGGGGCCATAGCCAATGAGAAATGGCCCATATTGGGCCATTTACCTTTTTTTTCTATGTTAAATGTACTCAGTTTCAATGTTAAAATAATTTAACATTGAAGCCTATGGAGACGCGATGGACCCGATTTCTCCATAGGCTTCTATGTTAAATTATTTTAACATTGAAGCCTATGGAGAAATCGGGTACATCGCGTCGGTCGCGTCGTGTGCGTTTTGGTATGCACCCGACGCGACCGACGCAATTTTTTCCGACACGACCACCACGATAGAAATCGTGGTGGCCGTGCTAGGAAACAAGTACCATAACATTTGCTCAATGTTGTGCTATCCCGAGCATTCCAAAATACATTTATGTATTTATATATGAAAACTTTTTTTTATACAGTCAGGATTCCGATGTCAGAGTACTGACCGTCGGAATCCCGACTGTTGGGCAGTCATCCGGCACCCGCTTTATACAATACAATATACAGGGTAATTCAACATGTCATCCTTTTGTTTCAAAAACTGTGCAGGAAATGGGAAAATTTACTTAGATCAGTGGCAAAGCCACGGTGAGGCAGACCCCGCGGCTGCTTGGGGGAGCAAGAGTCAGCGGGGTCTGCGGTGGGAGCCGGCGAAGTCTGTGGGAAGGCCAGTTCCAGGAGCCGGAGGCAGTGCTCACCTCTCCCTCCTGCATGGATCGGAGTCAGAGGGCGCGACGGGTGCGGCGCTTCACAGCCCGTGGCGCACTGCAGGTAGCCTCGTTAGCTTGCAGAGCCTGCGCAGGCATGGGAAGATGACCCCAGATCGCATCTCTCCAGAGTCAGCGGCAGTGGATCTGCCAGCTCCCCTCCCGCTCCTGCTGCTCTGCTACCCAGCTGCTATATGTAAAATGCCACAGCCAGTCAGTCATCCTGGAGGAGTTCCATTATGCTGTGGAAGTCTGACGGGTCAGAGGCTGCTGACAGCGAGTGGCTAGAGAACTGTGAGTGAATGCCACATTTACTAAAACAAAGTTTTTTTTGTTTTGTTTAAAGTGTTATGGTCAGCAACCATTTCTATTTAATTATATGTGTAAAGAAACATACTGCAGCTCTAAAATCACTCTGATAGAATGTAGGGTTCTATCAGCATGTCAGCTAGCTAGTTTTTGAACAGTCACATACAGTATGTCCAAGTTTGTCGGTTTTGTTAGATGTGACTATTGGGTTTTTGGATCAAATGACCCTCAAAATGTGTAAGGGGCATTACGGTGTAAGGCGTATCGTGCAAGTGGCATTACGGCGTGTGGCATATAGAGTAAGTGGCATTGCGGTGTGTGGCATTGTGGTGTGTGGCGTATAGAGTAAATGGCATTATGGTGTGGCGTATTGAGTAAGTGGCACTATGGTGTGTCACATATTGTGTAATGGTCATTGCGATGTGTGGCATAATGTGTAATGGACATTACGATGTGTGGCATAATGGGCATTACCCCTTGAAGCGAAGCCACACATACTTTTTGAAATGTGCGCATTCTTTATTTTTAAATTATCTGTATGTGGGGCACATTTTTACTGTTAAAACTGGGAGCCATATTGTCTAGAAACAGCCCTGTTTGTTTCACCAGATTTTTATTTATGGCTAGGGGGAGCAAATTTTATAGTTACGCCACTGACTTACATTCCAGATAGAGCCAATGTTCGGTACATAAGCTAAAAGATAGCCCACCTCGCCCATTCCTTACTGGAGTATTCAGTTTCCCCATTTCCTGCAGTTTTTTTAAACAAAAAGGGTGTATTGTGACTTTTGAATCACCATGTACAGTATTTACACTGCATTTTTTATATATTCTAGATACTTTAGGCTAAATGTAATAGGGTTGAGTTGGCAAAAATTGCAATTTTAGCGTTAAACTCAAACTTTTTTAATTTATTTTTTTACAACTAACATTACTTGCAAATCCACTACTTTCATGGCCAGAACATGCACCCAGATGCCTTCCCAACATGTCCAATGTAATAGGATGGCAGTTGTAAGCTCACACCAAAGTATTTAAAATAAAGTTTCAAAATAATAGACCAATGTCAGGCTGGAGAGTTGTACTGTACAGCAGTCTCACAGATCAGTGAGATCTGTGCAAGCTTCTTTCTGTAAAATGTAAAAAAAATTACAGAAAAGTAAAAAATAACAGAAAAGAAAACTGTGTGGGTTCCTCTCCCAAAACTATAACCAGCACTAGGCTCATCGAGCTGGTCCTTCTTCAAAAACATTCAGGGTAAGAATTGTGTAAGGTTTCCCTGTATTTTTAGAACCAGCACCACGGCTTCCTTGGCAGAGGGTAGGCAATACCCAGCAGACACACTTGTCTGGATCTCATGGGTAAAGTATTAACCCTACTAACTAGTCAGCCCAGACCGGGGATTCCTGAGTAAGTGGGGAAACCCCCCTCCAGAGCACCCAAGCATTGGCTGAAGCACAGGGTTGTGGGTGCCAAAAGGATAGAATCAAGTGTAAAAATTAAAGTAATACGGTCTTTCACAGGGGGACTACATGTCCCAGCAAGCTTCCCCCGCATGATGAAAACCACATGTCAGTATGCATTGCATAAAAGGGCCCACTGACACTTGTAGTCCTCCTGTTAAATAAATATAACACAAATACAAGACACACACACTGTAGATTAGAACAAGTTTAATCCATACACTCACATTTACACTCACAGTAAATACTCACCTTATCCCTGGTACTGCTTTCCTCCACTAGTCCAGTAGAATCCCGATCACTGTTATAAAAAAAATCCATTCTCACCCACCCCCTTGTGTTATGTCCTCTTCTGTCCATGTAGGTGATTGGCTGAGAAAGGTGAGCCCCCAACACTCTCAGCCAATAAGTGCTTCCCACATTTACTTCAATGATGGAACTGCTAGACGCTGGAGCTGCAGCGGCCACTAGGACCGGGTAAGTGACCATTGGACCACCAGGAACATTAGGACAACACTCTATTACTGTCAACATGCTAAGCATGTCAACATTATGATCATATTTTGTGAAACATGACGCTCTCATGTTTACCTGATGCCCGCTGACAGTATAGATGTCGACCTAACATCTCAGAGCCGTCAGAACACAAACAGCCCTATTTGAGCACTGTAATTATTTCCCATCATATACTGTATGAAACATGTAATTTATTGGGTGGAAAACAGGTTTATGTTCTCAGTTACCTCTCGCGTGTCCTAGTGTTTGCGAGTCCATGTCGTCGTCAATAAACTCTTCTCCCTGGATGATGTTCTGTGTGTCCTCATTGTGATTTACAGGACTTGTCATCTCCTGCTCCTTCTCATTGTGCATCTGCGCGTATACCAACCTGCCGGGCATTTTCCTGCAGCACAGAAACAACCCTTAGTAAACATGACCCTCAACCAGTGCTGTATGTTGGATAGTAGCTGCCAATGCTCCTTGCCTGGCTCAGGGATCAAATATCTGTATAGCTGGTCACATCAAGGACCACTGAATCATGAAGGCTAGCCAAACCAGTCCTGAAGGTCTACCAAACCACCTAGGCTAGCCAAACCGGTCCTCAAGGTCTACCAAAAGTTCACATTTTCCAGGCCACCTAGCTGGTTCACAGGTGCAGTCATTACGGGTGTGGTATGGGACTCCGACAGTCGGGATCCCGACAGTCATTATCCCAACGTCGGGATCCCGACTGGCCTGAGTCAGACAGCATGGCGAGAACAAAAAAGCCCCTTGCGGGCTCGCTGCGCTGCGGGCACGGTGGCTCGCTACGCGAGCCACCTATTCTGTTCTCCCTCTATGGGGGTCGTGAACCCCCACGAGGGAAAATAGCGGGTGGCCGTCGGGCACCCGGCTGTCGACGTTTTGACAGTCGGGATCCCGACATCGGGTAAATGACTGTCGGGATCCCGACTGTCGGGAACCCGTCCGGCACCCGGCATTACTGTCACATTTTCTAGATCACCTAGCTGGTACACAGGTACAGTCATTACTAACGGTCACATTTTCTAGATAACCTAGCCGGTACACAGGTACAGTCATTACTAACTGTCACATTTTCTAGATCACCTAGCCGATACACAGGTACAGTCATTACTAACTGTCACATTTTCTAGATCACCTAGCCAGTGCACAGGTGCAGTCATTACTAACTGTCACATTTTCAACGTGGTGCATTCATTCCTTACCAACACAGTATACAGATCCACAGGTGGCCTGGAAAACATGAATGGTTGGTAGATCTTGAGGACTGTTTTGGTCACCCCTGATGTAGTCCAACTTGCATAACACTGGAGAGTGAAGGCTCATTGTTAGCTATAAAAATGCTAAGCTCAAGGAGGTGAAGATGTATAGCGAAGGTCAGAGCTAGGATAAAGTACGGTCAGTACCACATCATAGTCAAGCTGGTTTATGCGGGTGGAATGGCAGGGCTGCAGTCCTCCCTTCAGGAGGTCTCTGAGAAGAGCATAGATTCAGCAACTAGAATGCTTTTTGTGTTGTGATGTAATTATGATAGTAGATGAATGCATATATTAACTGGACTTTATGTACACCAGCACTTATTCGGATTGAGTTGGACGGCTGCGTGTTCGGTCGGGCCGCCGACGTATTGTGTTTGCGCATGTGCAGAGGCATTTCTGTGCATGTGCGTATGCCGCGCACATCCGAATACGGAGTGAATTCCGTACAGAAAACGTTTGGGCTCATTACCATATGCGTACGCCCCGTGTTTCATGGGCGTTCCCATGAAAACGCTGGGCGTGCGTATGGTAATCCGGCCGTGACGCACTTGTGGGGGGCGGACAGCTGACATAGCCGGATGTCAGCTGCCCGCCCATATCCCTGCTTTCACACTGAGAAATGTCTGGAGCACTCAGAGCTGTCTGACCGCTCGGTCCATCATTCGATGGTTGGCAACCATCGGAGGATGGGGGAGGTTCCCCACAGAGGTTGTTCACATGAAACATCCACTCGCGGTCCATTCGCTCTGCGTCTTACCGCATTTGGACAGTGTGAGCGATCCGTACGGTAGGCGGAGCTAAGAACACTCGGTGGCCGTCCGAAAATACGCATCCATCCGAGTCAACTAGAATACGGGCCACAGTGCACTGTATACACAGGTGCCCAGCACACTGTAAGAAACCACTCAGGTGAACCCTCTAGGTATTACTAACACCCCTAGGTGTACAGGAGGTAATCTGAGGAGGAGTGAGGTGTAGTGTACAGGTCAGACTGCACCCAACCTTCTGCCACCTTACATGAAGTTTTCTCATGTACTGCACAGGAGAATTACTTATAAAGGCCACCTAGACTGTATCGGTTACAAGTGGCAGGTGTGTCAATCATCCCATTATCTCCCTGCTGATTGGATGCTGCTCAGCGCTGTTGTCTCTTCTCTGTACTGTGGTAAGAATCAGCCACAGGCGGAGGGTAGCGCTCTGTGGGGAGAGGGTGACCAGAGCTGGAGCTATCCTGGTCCCAAATACCTCCTATTCATTGTGATTACATATGTTAAAAACCTACTAATTCACAGGGCTGAATGCAGGGTCTGGGTACTGGGGTGTGTGGCCAGGACCCATCTAAACAAAGACAAAAAAAAATACTACACCGGGGGCCACCGGCAGTAGGTTCAGGCCCCTCCAAAAGGCTCAGGGAAGCCGTAACCACCCCCTACCCTTCTCAGCGCTCCTGTCAGCGTTATGCACAGAGTATGGTGCTCTGCTGTGACGTCACTGCCCAGAGATGTACGGGGCCACATGTACTAAGCTTCAAAAAGTGACAAAGTGGAGAGTGATAAACAACCAGCCAGTCATATCCTAACTGCCATTTTTCAAACAGTCTGTAATGTGGCAGTAACAGCTGATTGGCTGAGGTGGGAGTGCTTCCAATGGGTGGGGACAGTCGCTATATAAAGCCTCCCCCAGGGATAGTGCCCACCCGTCTCACTCCATATACAACCCGCCATTTGTATAAGGGTTATGTACAGTCATATAGGTAAACATGGTCATAATTATTAGAGCTCCTGTACACGATTAATGCCAGTAATTAGCACTCCCTGATTAATTCCCTTAATGTTGCTTCTGCCTTCATAACATATGACCTAGGGCAGCCGCCATAGGCTGCTTCATTACAGTCCTCATTATAGGCGGGAGATGATTTGCAAGCGTTGTTCTGGATGTTTCTGCAGGTAAATCCCCATTAGCAGAACACTGAGGTTTCCCCATCATTGTGAGAGCGCCACGGTGACAAACCGCCTGCAAACCAGGTATCCTCTCACCGGCAATTCCGCCACATGTACTATGATAAATGGCGATGGCTTATTGCCAAGGGGGCTCCGCAATTTGTACTTCCATTCATTATTCCTAAGCATCACTAGTATTATTGTTACCTTCCCAATTGTGCACATGATTGGACAGAACTTGCCTTTTGAACTTGTAGAGGATGAAAGCTCCAACCGCTACAAGGCATATGGCAAAGATTATCACTATGGCCCAATAGCCGCCTGCTCCTCCGATCACCCGCGACTCTGCAATGGAAAACACACTGGTTACTAGTCTTACTGGTACACGCCGATGCCGGCACTACTGTGAGGTCATGCACTTAATATACGGCAATGTCATATAGGATTAGTGATGTCATCTGGAAGGGTCCGGATAATACTCACTTTTACTTCACGGTTATGGAAGTGCAGTAACCACTGTGCTTACTCTTATTGTTTATGGACATCAATGTGGTTATGAGACTACTCTCTTTGGGTTCTGGTGAGATATGTCAACAGGTATAATGCTGACATTCCAATGAGGATGACAACATGGTCTTTAATGACAGCAATCTACAGCAATAATGTAGGCAGTGATGAAATACTAGTTTTCCATCTAGTGCCTAACCCCTCCACCAGCAACCTAACCATAACCCCCACTGTCTAACCCTATCCTCCCTTTAGTGCCTAACCCTTACCCCCCAGCAGCCTAACCATAACCTCCCCCCACTGCCTAACCCTAGCCCCCTCTAGTGCCTAACCATAACCTCTCCCCACTGCCTAACCATAACCTCCCCTCACTGCATAACCATAACCTCTACCCACTGCCTAACCATATCTCTACCCACTGCCTAACCATAACCTCTACCCACTGCCTAACCATAACCTCCCCCACTGCCTAACCATAACCTCTCCCCACTGCCTAACCATAACCTTCCCCCACTGCCTAACCATAACCTCTACCCACTGCCTAACCATAACCTCTACCCACTGCCTAACCATAACCTCCCCCACTGCCTAACCATAACCTCTACCCACTGCCTAACCATAACCTCTTCGCACTGCCTAACCATAACCTCTACCCACTGCCTAACCATAACCTCTTCGCACTGCCTAACCTTAGCCCTCCCTCTAGTGCCTAATCATAACCTCTCCCCACTGCCTAACCATAACCTTCCCCCACTGCCTAACCATAACCTCTACCCACTGCCTAACCATAACCTCTACCCACTGCCTAACCATAACCTCCCCCCACTGCCTAACCTTAGCCCTCCCTCTAGTGCCCAACCATAACCTCTTCCCACTGCCTAACCATAACCTCTCCCCACTGCCTAACCATAACCTCTACCCACTGCCTAACCATAACCTCTACCCACTGCCTAACCATAACCTCCCCCACTGCCTAACCATAACCTCCCCCACTGCCTAACCATAACCTCCCCCCACTGCCTAACCTTAGCCCTCCCTCTAGTGCCCAACCATAACCTCTTCCCACTGCCTAACCATAACCTCTCCCCACTGCCTAACCATAACCTCTACCCACTGCCTAACCATAACCTCTACCCACTGCCTAACCATAACCTCCCCCACTGCCTAACCATAACCTCTCCCCACTGCCTAACCATAACCTCTCACTGCCTAACCATAACCTCTACCCACTGCCTAACCATAACCTCTACCCACTGCCTAACCATAACCTCCCACCACTGCCTAACCTTAGCCCTCCCTCTAGTGCCTAACCATAACCTCTCCCCACTGCCTAACCATAACCTCTCCCCACTGCCTAACCATAACCTCTCCCCACTGCCTAACCATAACCTCCCCCACTGCCTAACCATAACCTCTCCCCACTGCCTAACCATAACCTCTCCCCAATGCCAATGGGACTACTCTCTTTGGGTTCCGGTGAGATATGTCAACAGGTATAATGCTGACATTCCAATGAGAATGCCAACATGGTCATTAATGTCATGTCTACAGCAATCATGTAGGCGGTGATAAAATACTAGATTTCCCTCTAGTGCCTAACCCCTCCACCAGCAACCTAAACATAACCCCACGTCTAACCCTATACCCCCTCTAGTGCCTAACCCTAACCCTCCAGCAGCCACCTTTTATATCTACTGTATACTGTATATATAAGTGTTGCAATAGGTCATATTTATTTGTGAGCTCACAGATAGTTTCCAAGGACTTCCGGAATCCCGCTACAAACGTTATGTGACCTATTAGCGAGAGTAGAATTACAGCCTAGTATGGCGGAGGTCCGGAAGCAGTTTGATGCTTTCAGCGCCCATGCAGTGAGCTGTGCCTGCCTTATACATTATATAATTACAGATGACAGACAAGGAAATTACTTACCTGATTCAGAGTCACTTAGTGTCACTAGGACCCAGAATCCACCTCTCAGGAAGAACGTTATATTATGTGCGCTCAGAGCCTGCTTTATCACGGCTATCCTCTATAAAGAACAAACAAAACAGCATACATACTGTATATTACTAACAATACAATGCCGTAGTACATGGTCAGCACTGATAACATCACACATGGCACTGCTTCACAGTCATATCAGAGTTCAGAGGCTCTGTATTGTTATAATCAGTGGTGGCTCTAGTGGAGCGGCTGCAGCACAGTCCAAAATTCAAATAGGAGAGAAACACCAACTGCCAGTGATCCAGTTAAAATGACAGTTAGTGGCAGTTGCTGTGCCTCCCCGGTTTGAATTTTGAACTGCGCTGCAGCACCACCTCTGGAATATGGTAGGTAATTAGGAATATGGTAGGTTACATGAATAGAATCTGACCTGAAAGTGATAATATTTTCTTTGACCCAACATATTAAATGACTGGGGCATAGGCTTGTCCTTACAGTACCCCATTTGCAAAACACTGGGACCCTTGTATGTCTTGAAGTTTACTCAGATGATAAAAGTCGCACAATACTTCCTTATAGGTTCCAAATAAGGGGATAGAGTCATGAGAACCTCCTCCAACTTATCTGGTAAATTGGATTCCAAAAAATAAATAAGTATGTTCAGTTAAAATTTGTGATAGAAGAAAAGAGAACAGGAGCCATAGAAGCTGTATAGATAATTATACCATCAGACAGGAACCATGTATATACTGTACTGCATACTTGCCTACTTTTGAAAACTAGTTTCAGGGAGATTATAGTTGGTAATAGAATTTTGCAAAACGTCCCATTAAGGAGGTGTGTCATGCTCCACCCAATGGGCGTGTCTAGTTCTATATATGAAGAGATTGTGAAAAGAGTTTGTGAACGTGGCACCTAGAAGCGTGGGTGTGTAATTTAAAATTACTTATATCTAAATGTACATGAGCCCCAAAGCAGTTAGTAAGAGCTACTATACTTGGGAAAGTCCTGGGAATTGGTGCTGATTATTCAATGTAACTGTATCTATCTCTCGTTCCTTTTCCCCAAAAAAATGTAACAGTGTAATGTGGGCTAGGTGACATGAGGGAGATTGCTAGACTAATGAGGGAGAGAGGGAGATTGCTGCTATTTCAGGGAGTCTCCTGCAGAATGCAGGAGGGGAGGTAACTATGATGTACTGTATATGTCTGGTGTTATTTTTTCCACCATTAGGGCCTGATTCTCATTTGGGAGCAAAGCAAAAAGAAAAAGTAACTAACTGTATGCAGCTCGACAAACCATGCTGTAATGCAGACATTATAAATACACTAAATATATTCACAAGCAGGGTAAATACTGGCTGCTTTTGCATGTAGCCCACAGATGTTAAGCAACTGCAACTCTGATATCTGCTAGGTCCATCTCTCTGCACCTGTTACATCTGTCCCACCTGCAGCTTAGCTTGGTTTTACACACACAGTTACCTGCTTTTTTCCTTTACTCCAAACTCAGAATCAGCCACTTAAACCTTATGTATTGACTTGTACAGAACAGGCTCTTGCGCCCCTTTTAGTAAATACAGTACTGTATATCCCTTCTTTTTAACCGTAACCATAAAGCAGAACATTAATTCAGCCGGTCCCGCAGCTATGGAGACTGTTACCTTCCACAATATGATTGCAGGATAGATGTATTAGTTCCAATTCCACATAATTATGCAATCAGCATATATTTGTGATATGATCGGGGGAAACAAAGCCTTATATTCAGCCCTTTATCAGCAGCATTGAACCAGTCATCACTACCAAAATATTTCAGAATGTATACAGTATAAACGAGGAAACACAATACGCATACAGTATATTACTTCCTAATGTGCACAGTATAAATGGCTTCTGTCTATACAGCACCGCCATGTGCAGCTCTCACTGGGACAGCAGCTGTGTCATGGTGTGTAATTATAACTGGAATGCAGCAGGAGGCGCCTGCAGGAGGTAAGATGCCGCCTGTCGGCATCTGTGAGATCCAAAGAGCAGCATCTCATGCTTGGACACAGGGTGCCAGATGCACTGAGCTTTAAAAGTGATAAAATGGAGAGTGATAAATCACCAGCCAAGCAGCTCCTAACTGTCAAGTCACAGGCTAGGTTTGAAAAATGTCAGTCAGGAGCTGATTGGTTGGTTGTTTATCACTCTCTACTTTATCCCTTTTTGAAGCTTAGTGCATCTAGCCCATCATCAGTTAGATTAACACTGCATGTGGCCCTAGGCAGGACACCAATTTGGGGCACTCTGCTATTACTTATTCCCTGTACACATTGGCCATTTTGACATTTCACAATGACGCCCTCCATGCCACCACCTTTTCCTTCACATTCCTTGCTACATAATCTTAAATCCAGAGGCATGTAGAAGGTTGGTGAAAGGTGGTAGATTCCTTGAGGCGATCATCTGTATTGCCTACCACGGTGATGGGGAACCTTGGCACTCCAGCTGTTTTTGAACTACACATCCCAGCATGCCCTGCAACAGTTTTAGCATGGACAAATAGAAAAGCTGTTGCAGGGCATGCTGGGATGTGTAGTACCGGAGTAACCAAAGTTCTTCATCACTAGCCTGCTACATAATATAATCCTGAAGCAGGTGAGTTATCTTGCATTCTGTCTTGTATTCTTTATCTGTCTTTCTATATAGAGACTGTAATTTTGAGGGAGAAATCTGAGTGTGATTTTGGTTGTGCCTGTATCTGTATAGTGTATTGTTACTAGGTGTGAACTGATACTAGGAGGAGGAGTTAAATCTAGGTGTTAAGAGAAATTAGGGGGAGGAGCTGAGTGTAACAGCTGACTGACATACTATATAAGGAGGGGCAGAGCTCATTTTGAGCTGGCTCATTGAGAGGGAAGCTTTCTGACTAAAGTTAAGCTTGATTACTTAAGTGAGTTGGAAACTGAAGCAGGTGAGTTAGAATACTGAAAAAGGTGAGTTTGAACACAGTCTAAATTTTCATCTTCTATTTTATTGTATTATATTCATCTTCTTTCTATCGTATTGCAACCTGTTGCTCAATTTTGACATTTAATTCATTTTTATCTATATTTTCTCCAACATTGTATTTCATTTTACTCATTCACTATTATCTTCTCTTATCTTTGCCACACATTTATTGCACTCTGGTTCCCTCTTCACGCCTGCTCACATTTGCCTCACTTCTGACCTTCTCTGTTCCCTTCATCCTCTCACTTGTTGCTGTTTCATACTTAATTGGATTACTCAATCAACCTGATTTTACCCACTTGTCTCCTCTCTGACAGTAGTTCCTTGCCTGTTACCTTCTCTCTCACTCTGTTTTCTACCAAATCTACTACAGACGCTGTCTGTCCTCCCAAATCCCTCTGTCTGATTTCACTAACCTACCCTCTCACCTTCGGTTCCTCATGGCTGTTAATCTCTCAACTTCACTTTCTCCAACTGCTCCTCCCCCCTCCCATCCCATACCTATCCTGACCACTCGCCCCCGCACCCCCACCCTCCCAACGACCCCCCCTCGCTTCTGCAATCCCAAAAACCTTATCCACATAAATACACAACCCACCCCCCCTCTTTCCTGTGCACTATGGAACGCCAGATCCATCTGCAACAAACTCCCTGCCATCCATGACCTATTCATCTCTAGAGCATTCCACCTCCTTGCTATCACCGAGACCTGGCTCTCCACCTCTGATTCTGTCTCTCCGGCTGCTCTCTCCCACGGTGGCCTCTCTTTCTCTCACACTCCCAGGCCGGATGGTCGCCAAGGTGGCGGTGTGGGTTTTCTCCTCTCAGCCTCATGCACCCACAGTGTCATTCACCCTGAACCCTCTCTCCTTTTCTCCTCCTTTGAGTCTCACTCTATCCGTCTATACTACCCCTACCACCTCCGTGTTGCTGCAATCTACCGCCCCCTGGCCCTATCTCCCAATTTCTTGACAACTTCGCCGCCTGGCTCCCACACTTCCTCTCCTCTGACCTGCCATCTGTCATTCTTGGTGACTTTAACATCCCCTTGGATAAACCCGCTGATCCTGGCACCTCCAAACTCCTCTCTCTCTGCTCCTCTCTTGGCCTATCTCAGTGGACTACCTCTCCCACCCACATCCAAGGACACTCCCTCGATCTCGTCTTCTCTCGCTCTTGTTCCCTTACTGACTACACTATCTCGGCTTTTCCTCTTTCTGACCATCACCTCATCTCCTTCTCCCTCACTGCTTCCCCCTCTCCCACTCCCCCTCCCAAGCGCATTGTCTTACGGCATAACGTCAACACACTTGATCTTGCTGCCTTCTCTAACACGCTGTGTCCTCTTCTCGCCCCAATCACCACCATGTCCTGCCCGAACCTCGCCGCCTCCTTCTATAATGACACCCTATCTTCAACATTGGACTCTGCCTGCCCTCCATCCTCTATCCCCCTTCGATGCTCCAACCCCCAACCGTGGCACTCGCCTATCACCCGATTCCTTAAAAAGTGCTCTCGCACTGCTGAGCGCTTCTGGAAGAAATCACGCTCCCTCGCGGATTATCTCCATTTCAAATTCATTCTTTCCTCCTTCAGCTCTGCCCTTGCTCTGGCCAAGGAATCCTACTTTAAGTCCCTCATCCTTTCCCAATCATCCAATCCCCGCAGGCTCTTCGCCACCTTCAACTCCTTGCTCTCCCCCCCTCCTCCAGCTCTTCCGTCCTCCATCGTAGCCGCTGATTTTGCTACCTACTTTTCAACCAAAATCTCCTCTCTCAGGACTGCCATCACTGCTGCCATGACCCCACCCTCTCCCTCCTCCCCTCCTACATCCCCACTCCCCTCCTTCCAACCCCTGTCCTCATTTTACCCCACCACTGCTGCTGAAGTCCACTCTATCCTTCAATCCGCTTCTCCCTCCACCTGCCCGCTTGATCCTATCCCCTCCAATATTATCCGTCGTCTCAGTCCGTCAGTCTGCTCTCACCTGGCTCACCTGTTTAATCTTTCCCTATCCTCTGGGATCTTCCCTTCCTCCTTCAAACACGCTCTTGTCTCCCCAATTCTCAAAAAAACAAATCTGGACCCCAACTCCCCATCCAACTACAGGCCCATCTCCCTCCTCCCTTTTGCCTCCAAACTCCTAGAACGTCTGACCTATAATCGTCTCCTAAACCACCTTACTGCTAACTCCATTCTCGACCCCCTCCAATCCGGGTTCCGCCCTTTACATTCCACTGAAACTGCCCTGACCAAAGTCACTAACGATCTAATATCGGCTAAATCCAAAGGCCTCTTCTCTATCCTCATCCAGCTTGATCTGTCAGCTGCCTTTGACACTGTTGACCACCCTCTCCTGCTCAACACACTCCGCTCCTTTGGCATCACTGGCACGGTATTCTCCTGGTTCACCTCATACCTCTCCGATCGCTCCTTCTCCGTCTCCACTCCGAGCTCCTCCTCTCCTACTACCCCGCAGCCAGTCGGTGTTCCCCAAGGGTCTGTCCTTGGCCCTCTCCTCTTCTCTCTCTACACCACCTCTCTGGGCACTCTCATCAGCTCCTATGGTTTTCATTACCACCTTTATGCTGATGATACCCTAATCTATCTCTCTTCCCCCGATCTATCCCCATCACTCCTGTCCAAGGTCTCTGAATGCCTCACAGCCATCTCAGCCTGGATGACCCAACGCTTCCTGAAGCTAAACATGGCTAAAACTGAACTTCTAATCTTCCATCCCCCGAACATCCCCTCTTCTCCCACTATCTCCATCAGTATTGGTGAAACCGAGATCACCTCCACCGACCAAACGCGCTGCCTTGGTGTCATCATTGACTCCTCCCTCTCTTTCACCCCCCACATTCGTGCTCTCTCACAGTCTTGCCGCTTTCACCTACGCAACATCTCACGCATCAGACCATTCCTCTCCACTGACGCGACCAAAATTCTCATTCACTCTCTTGTCATCTCCCGCCTTGACTACTGCAACATCCTTCTCTCCGGGCTACCTCTCACCCGCCTCGCACCTCTCCAATCCATTCTTAACGCTGCTGCTAGGCTCATCTTCCTCTCCCGCCGCTCTACCTCCGCCTCCCCCCTCTGTCTATCTCTTCACTGGCTCCCCATTCCTTTCCGAGTTCTCTTTAAACTCCTCACCACCACCTACAAAGCTCTCTCCTCCTCCACCGCTCCTTACCTCTCTTCACTGATCTCTATCCACACTCCCTCCCGTCCTCTTCGCTCCATCGCTGACCGCCGACTGACCTCTCACCTAATCACCTCCTCCCACTCCCGTGTCCAAGACTTCTCTCGCGCTGCCCCCCTGCACTGGAACAACCTCCCGCCACCCATCAGGCTTTCTGATTCCCTTACCTCCTTCAAGCGCTCCCTCAAAACCCACTTTTTTCGACTAGCCTATCCCTCCTCCTAACCTCTTTTGATCCTCTTATCCTGCCTCCGTTCCCCTCCGTTCCTACTTATCCTATTGTTTTTCGTTCGTCCACCCACCTATTTTTAGTATGTTAACTCTTATGAGTAGGGCCCTCCTTCCTCACGTACTCACCCTACCTCTTTACCTCACCTGTGCTCCTGTCCTGTTCTTCCCTTCCTCTACTTCATCTTTAGTCTCCTTGACAATTTTGACACCTACTTCTGAACTGATGCTGATTTTAGTTCTACCAGCTATACCCCCATTTATACTGTATTTTTCAACACACCCTGTACGTTACCTCGTCATTTTTTTTTGTTTGCTATGTACGGCGCTGCGGACACTTTGCGGCGCCCTATAAATAAACGTACTACTACTACTACTGCCAAGAATAGGAACTTTTACAAATATAAATGTGTATACATATTACACTGCTCTTTTATATATGTTACCCCAAATTTTTGGATTTAGTGTCTCATTAATTCCAAGAGGTGACACTGTCATTTTGAGATACATAGATGACAAATCTCAATGGTCCTGATTGCTTTATCAAGGACATTTATTCATCTTAAAATATTATTTTCTCCCTAAATTATGCGGGATACGGCCGTATTGTCGACCCGACTTAGGTCGACAGGCAACAAGGTTGACAGGGTTCTAGGTCAACATGGGACAAGGTCGACATGGTTTTAGGTCGACAGGTTGTGAGGTCGACATGGGTTTTTTCACTGTTTTTTGAGCCAAAATGTGCCGACAGGCGGTATTTCATGCCCTACTATCCACTAGGGCGTGGTGGGAGAATAAAATAGTGTGCCCAAAGCATTTTGAGCGAAGCGAGGGGCTGCGGTTGACTTTCAACTGTGTCCATGTCGACTGTGTCGACATTCGGGTAAAAAAACTGTGAAAAACCCATGTTGACCTCGCGACCTGTTGACCTAACCCATGTCGACCTAACACATTTGTCGACCTAAACCCATGTCGACCTTGTCCATGTCGATCTAGACACCTGTCGACATTCCCCCATGTCGACCTAGAACCCTGTCGACCTAGTTGCATGTCGACCCCAACTGTGTCGACCTAATGACTGTCAACCTAAGTTGGGTCGACAATACGATCCACACCCAATTAGGCTCCTGTTAATCCACAAATTAACAGAAATCAGGTAACAGGATTTGTAGACTAGTCATAGAGATATCTACCAGGATGCGGTTGGCATACTGACGTTCGAGATGCTGGCAGTCAGAATGCCAATGCCATCACGTGCCATGTAATCCTCCTTAAGGCCCCTACACATATGCTGATATTAAGGCATTTTGTAAGCGACTTTGCTAAGTTGCTTAGAACATGCCCCTACATCGGTGTGTGCAGGGAGCGTAGCGTCAGCAGTGCGCATCGCTATCGCTGGCCGAGATTTGTGGTCAATGAGCACAAACCTCGCTGATCCTCAGTATTCTCGCCGGAGAGCACTGACGCTGTCGGCTCGCTCAGCACACAGTGTTGACAGGTCGCGGTGTGTGTGGGCTGTCCGCGCTGAGCGACCTAGTCTCCAGAAAGTCCCACACACATACATAGGTGTAGGGCCCGATAGTTATGATGATTGGGAGCTTATCTGGATTGTGGACAGATCTGTAACGGCTTGTACTGTACCTTGTCAGTCTGGAGGCTTCTCCGCCTCTTGGGATGATTTATAGGGGGCAGTAGATACAAGTCAGCAGCTGTCGGTAGTCCTGGCTTCACCACCGTCACCAGAGTCTGCTCAGGTATATTAGTTTCCTGCAAATATTTGATGAAAAAACCCAATGATTAGCGTATTGTAATACAGTGTTCCTGTAACCACATAATTATATCAGTAAATGCTGAATAATACAATATTTCACAAAAATCTAAAATGTGGCCGAATCTTTGGATCTTATTTCCATAAAAAAAAGTATTTTGCTAATCAGGAATAAGGAGTTGATTCATGTTCTTTAAATACAGTATGGGGGGGGGGGGGGGGGGGGGAGACTGATTTACAGTCCGGCAGTCCCCCCTTCACTTACCGCCCCTGGCTCCTGCTCCCCCATCCCCTCTTCCACTGTGCTGCTGAACAAATCAGTTCCCAGAGTGCAGGCTTCTTCAACTCAGAGTGCCGGTGGCCAATTAAAATGCAGCACCGACTGGTGAGCCAATCAGACCTTGTGTACTTTCAGCTGCTCTGATTGGCTAATTGTATGTGAGCTCTGATTGGCTCAAAAGCTGGTGCAGCATTTTAATTGGCCACCAATGTCCTGAGGTGAATAAGCCTGAGCTGCCCGGGCCCTTCCATCTCTCTCAGAGAGGCCAGGCCCGGGAAAACTGTACCCACAGCACCCCCCAAATGGCCCTGTACAGAGGTGTAGATGTATGAAGCAGTGATAAGGGAGGAGTAGTAAGCCAGAGGAGAAGTGGCTCATAGCAACCAATCAGCACTGAAGTAACATCTATAATTTGCATAATAAAACATTAAACAGAGCAGCTGATTGGTTGTCATGGGCCACTTCTCCTCTGGCTCACTTCTCCTCCCTTATCCCTGCTTCATAACTCTACCCCTGATTTAGAAGTGGCTTCGGAAACACTTTAGGGCCATCGGGCTGAACCGAATCCACCCATGAGCATGTAACACTTGGCTAACTAACATGAAGCCTTTACATGTATACTTTAACCCTTTGAGTGCCAAGTGTATTTGTCAAAAAAGGTGTGAAAATTGCCAAGCAAACATTGTTTATTCATCATAAAGACCTGTAATGGTTACCTTATATAGGACATATAATCTTTTTGTTTACGCAACATTTTTTTATTTGGATTTATATAACAACTGCAAATGTGATGCTGACATTTTTTAGTGGACATTTTGACAGCGATGTTGGCACTCGAAGGGTTAATAGATCAGATCAGTACCAAACAGCTTTACTTGCTCTGCGATGATCTGATTGTGCCATGCAATCAGCTTCACCCACGGAAAAGAAGCAATGTTATATTTTAATTCTGCGGCCTTGAGCCTACGACAGGAACAGGGAATATGGGAATGGCATTCAGGGCCAGCACAGACACTGCATAGGTACGATGAGAAAACTGCCAAGAAGAAATTACTATAAATTGAATTTAAGTCCTGTATCTGAGGCAAACCCCGCACTCCAGCCAAGCAGGCAGCAGCGAGCGATCCCGTTCCAGCCCAGAATTCATTCCTCAGCTCTCTGGGCTTCGCCTTGGACAGGCTTGCAGTGTGTAGGGTTTTTTGACAATAATATGAAACGATCTGTAATCCACATTTTGGAGAAGAAAACTCCATATTTTATAATCAAGTTCCAAATAAGCACTTGTCCGGCCAGTTCAGTGTCACCGTGCTGCCAAGGCGCTCATATCTGGGTGCAACCAAATAATAACGTCTCACACAGTGTAACTTCCTCACACACAGTCTGTGCAGAGTCAGGGGCCTGGCTGACTTACGCTGATAGCTAGCAAGAAGTAAAAGGCTTTCTGCTCAGGAATAACAGGGATATATGTCTGCTCCGCCATAGAAATACAATCAGTAAGGGGCTGCATTAATGAGGGTATATTTTGCCTTTTGCATAAGTTTGGTTCCCAAGCTGCCATCATAGCAGAGCGCCCTTTCACCAGCCCTATTTTGGCACAAGAGATCCATCTGAAATAAGGTAATTCCATAGTTGCTGACTTTTTTCCTGCCCCCTCCATGGGGAGGTGCAGAGGGCGTGGCTTCATATAGGTGGCCGTCCAGGGGAGTGACGCAGCTATAGAGGATATGAGTGGGGCGTGGCTGTGAGGTGGCAGCACACCCTATTAGACTATGCCAAGTTTACTGGCCGGGTCCGCCCACTTCTCTCACCGAGTGGAAGCCAGATACAGGAGACTTGTCCATTCTTCCAGGTGGCCGGGAGTACCGCCTGGTTTTCAGGAACCTCGAGCCATTTCGGGAGGGTAGGCAAAGGGTACATTTATACCTAGCCCGAATTTCCTTCAGCAAACAATCCACACTCCCTTGTTACATGGCCCTTATTCTGGTTGACTCGCTCGGGCGCGAATTTGCACAGGGACTGATGTTTTGCATATGTACATGCGCGGCAGCATTTTTCCGCATGTGTATACTCTGGGTGCGTGTGAACTCGGCGAAAAGTCTATTCGCCGGGTGCATGCACCCAGCCTTGCGAGCAAGGGGTGTAGAGGGGCGTGGGGTGCTGGCCTGGGCCGAACACCCAGTGTTTCCCATGAAAATGCTGGGTGTACTTATGCTAATGTGTCCGTGAAGCACATGCGGTGGGCGGACTAACATAACCGGATGTCAGCTGCCCGTCCAATTTCCTGCATTTATACACGCATATGTAAGGGTGGTCTGGACCACCCTTACATATGCGTGCGCCTTCACCATCGAAAGATGGGGGAGGTTCCCACTGGCATGCAAAAGGCTGTTCATGTAAAACATCTGTTCACAAACCTTGCGAACGCATCCCACGTGCGAATGGGTGGTACCGGCTAACCATTCGCAAGGCGGGGTTAGAGTGACTCGCAAGGATGCAAATTCACATCCGAGCGAGTCAACCAGAATAAGGGCCCATATGCTTACACCCATTACCACCGGAGATGCAGATGGGTCGCCAAAGACTTAGAATCGTCTGTAGATGCGTGTGCCGGGCTCTGGGCAGTGCGAATAAGCACCGGATATGCCGCAGAACCGGCCTGCACTCAACTTCGCCGGGAGAAGCTAATAACTGATCCATACAGATCGGCATCAATTCCGCAGGGCGATAGATCCAGTTTGCTGGTAGAATATATCAGCATCCAGTATGTATGGCTTCATCTGGGGCTACAAAGAATCAGCAGAACTCCGTAGCACTTGGCAATGTACGGCCAAGGATTAGGGGCTTATATAGCACAGTCTGAGCTTTCTGAAAGGCATCTGAATCCTTTTTCCCAGAACTGCAGTATAATGAGTCCTCTTTCTTTATACACCATACAATGCCGGCTGAGCCTTTCTACCTCCTCTCATTTACATAGAGGGCCGCTGGCCACTGGCCAGGATCTAGCACACCAGAGAGAACAAAGGTATGGAAGGTATGCAAACGAATTCCTGAGACAAATGCTACAGTCGGTTTTCAATGTATTATTAATGGGTAACGTCATGTTAGAGAAGCTTTGGAGGTGCTAATGAGTTGCGGCTATCTGTTCTACAATTCCACCCATGCCTCATTCACCGTGGCCATCTCTCACAAAGTAGGCAGCAACGTTCCATGTCGCAAACTAATGGCCTAAATCAGAGGTTCCAAATCGCTGTCCTCAAGGCACATTAACGACCCAGGTTTTAAGTATATACATGCTTGGCCGCAGGTGACTTAATTAGTATCTCATTCAATTTGATTTAACCGTCTGTACTGAGCCATGGATATCTGAATCATTAGGGTGCATTAAGGCATAATTGAGGCGTAACTCTGGAAGGCAATGGAGTCATCTGCTGCCGGGCTCCTGCTCCCAAAGGGGGCACCTCTCCTCCCTTGTTAGTTTAAATCAGTTAATTGAACGCCGTCAGTATTACTTCTGTGGCTGACTCCCACTTCTTACATCATTTTTGCAAGTGTCACCGTGTCTTAGAACCCATGACCACCTTACTGATTGAGCTATTGGGGTGGGGGGCACCAATATTTATCTTGCCTCCAGGCAACTGGGACAAACTTACGCCACTGCATTAAGGAGTGTGTCTGGGAACCTCTGGCTTAATCTGTTGTTATTACAATTGTGAAAATAAATGTAATTAATAATACTGGTGCTGCGCGCAAACCTGAGTTAAAATTCTGGTTGGATGACTCACAAGATATACAGTACCCATCTCTCCAAAGGTAGAAACAGATTAAACATGTCAACAGACCCCCCAAGTATGGGTCTTGGTCAGTGGCGGTTTTTACCTATGGGCAGGGCCGGCGCCACCACTAGGCAGGACTAGGCATTTGCCTAGGGTGCCGGCCACTGGAGGGCGGTAATGAGCCACCAAAAGGAGAGGTACCATAGAGAGGTACCAGAAAGCTGGGTACATGGAGCAGGTGGGACTGTGATCTTCCCTCTCCCCCCCTCCCGCTCATGAATCAATGCTGCCCCTGGACACAGTATCGCCCGCACACACCCCCGTGCCGCAGTATCGTCCGCACCTCCCCCCTTACCCCGGAGTGCAGGTAGTGCCGCGCTAAAATCCCCCCCCAGAGGGGAGCGGCCGGCGCACGTGGGGGGGGGGGGGAATTTGCCTGGGGCGGGCAGGGGTCTTGCACCGGCCCTGCCTATGGGCTGCAGGGCCGGTGCAAGACCTGAAGCCAGATGCAGTCTGTGAGACTGCACTGGCTTCACTGTGACTTACAGTGACTTCCTATTGGAAGTCCGACCTGCCAGTCACTCAAGGCATCCCATCGGGAGGTATTACCTCCCTCCGGATTGCCTCTCTCTCTGCACAAATCCCCAAAACGGATTCTGCGCATGCGCAGTACCATGGACCATACTGCGCATGCGCTAGAACCCGGGAACCTGATCAAGCCTCCGGGGGCTGCTGCAAAGACAGCCCACGGAGGCTTGAGCCAGCGCATGCGAAGTATGTATGAAGTTACTGCACATGCGCTGGCCCCGTGCAGGGGACAGGGGTGCGCACCTGTGAGGACTTCCAGGGACTGTGGTGGTGGCTGGGGACAGCGACGGCAGAGAAGAGGGGGCCTGCATTGCGACAACCCCCCTCCTTTATAATGGTAAGAGCCGCCACTGGTCTTGGTTATACAACATACACTAGTCATGTTTGGGTTTTGCAATACCTCCCGTCTTTAAACATTTCTACAAATGAATAAAAACAGCTAAAACCATATAACTTACTGTCCCCGTAGTATGATTACCATCGATTACATTAATTTTCAGTCATTTCTTTCTACACTGAGTGAAATGGCACCTGAAATCACGAGGGAGGGACTTACCTGCAAACCAAAACCTGAACTTAACTCTAACTTAAAAGAAGACTTGACTTTGAACTCGGTTGGGTCCCCAAAAGAGTTCCGAGCTGGGACTTGGTTCTGCTCGGATCACCAAAGTTCCCCTCATCTCCGGTTTTTTTTATAAATGGATACCACAAAATCATTTACAGCACAGGTTCTCAAACTCAGCCCTTGGGACTCCACACCGTTCATGTTTTCTATGTCTCCTCACTGAATCGCAAGTGATATAATTAGCTCCACCTGTGGAACTTTAAAAATTTAGCAGTGACTTATGAATACACCTGCGCCAGTGCTGGGCAACCTGGAAAATGTGAACTGGTTGGGGTCTTGAGGACCGAGTTTGATAACCGTTGATCTACAGTAATTGGTTACCGTATCTGGATAATTGGTTTAAGTAGAGAACCAACAAGACCCCAAACAGAGGTGCTGCAAGTCCCCCTGACAACTCTAAAGGGTACAAGAACGTCCCTGAATGGCAAGTTGCATTGATGTGAGAAATTGGATTCCACCATTGAGAGCCGTAGGAGAACTGACGGAACACAACAACATATATCCGAGGCCCTGAAGCAGTACACGGTTAGTGTGTAGACACAGGTGTTCTCAATCAGTGTCAAATATATTTCCTCCTTTTACCCCAAGGTATTTTTACAATGCAGATAGAGAAGTAACAGTGAGATGAGTCAGTGCAATTCTCTGTGTGATATGAAATCCCAAAATGTTACATTTTGCCTTTTTTTACATATAAGTGATATTACTGAATGTACAATGCCAGGACTTGTCAGAGACTCCGAGAAAGCGGAGGACAGATCATTATTTCTCACAGGCTGAAAGTCCTGCTGTATCCTTATATACCTTTGCTAGCAGTCGGGTCACTATCTGTCCTATGTCTTCTCTCCACTCTGGGATATTGGGATTGTAGACATCCAGCTGCTTGCTGAACACGAGAGGAAGAACCTGGAATTCATCTGGAAGACAGCATGACACACAGAGGAGCAATCAGTCATTGTATTACACTGAGGTGCATCACTTCTAACCTCACAGACTGCTGCCACTAGTAGTGCGCTTGTTCTACGCTAGCTCACGTGCTCAGTGCTCTATGGGGGAATTGTCTACAAATTCATGGCCTGATTCTGACTCTCACAAAACTCTGTTCTGGTTCTAACCAATCTGCAGCACTTAAAGCGGTCCTGGAGAGGTGGTGGAACTCATTTCCCCTGCCACCGCCCCCCTCCCCCAATTCCTCTCTCGTTCACTTCAGCGATGGAGATGGCATGACATCACATAGGCCGTGCCAGAAAAGGGAAGCCGCTGGGACAGGCTTTTCTGTTGTCATTACTGTGCAGGGCTGTGGCGGAGGTGGAACTGAGTTCCCCTTGCCATTACAGGTGGTGGAACTCAATTAAACCCCACTTTAACCCCTTCCGATCTGTATCAATTTAAAGCTCTCTGTGCACTAGATCCGCCAACCTTGATATTAGCAGTGCACAGCGGTGGATTTAGACCTCAAGGGACCCGAGGAAAGATACACGTTTGAGCCCTACTCAAACAACCCATAGCACCATATTTTTGCTACTGAATGCAGGCAGCATCGATAGAGTACCTTGACACGTGCACAGTCTACCGATAAATGCTCAGATGCGTAACCATCACCACCATTGTGAACAGGCTCTAGGTCTATAGGAAGTAGGCGCAATACCTGTGTCACATGTAAAATAAACAGACTGTCCACATACAGTGGATGAGACCATCTTGTGTGGCTAAACATTTTTTACCCTATCAAAGAACATCAAAGGGACTTTGGGAGTGTGGCAGGTGCGTGTGATGTCATGACGTCACGGGGTAATCGCACATTGCTCCTACAGGTTGCCTCCTGTAGGGTGAATAGGTTGCCTTGTGGAAAATCCTCCTCTGGCGGTGCTGCCCATTTCGAAGTGCAAGAGATATTACTGATGTAAATTTACATCTTCTATGGGTGCGGGGGACTGCCTGACAAATCGGGAGCCTCCCACAGCTTGCAGGAGAGTAGACAATTACTGTATGGTTCTATCTGTCTGCACTTTTCCCCTCACCATTCTTTGCTACAGTAAATCTTTCCCTAAATCAGGTAAATTTCTCTGTAAGTTAATATTGTTTTTTTACTTACTTTTAGCCCTTATGGCTATATACAATGGTGAGATTACACTGACATCCCTAGATTCCATGCCCCTATTTATACAGGCTGGTATCTCTGTATCTCACCAAATACTCTGATGACTTTGGAGTCTTGCAACATGGAGTTCCAGCAGACGACCTGCACGGTGACCCTGTGCTCCCCGGCCTCCGCAAACCGGGTCACAAAGTAGCTTTCCAAAGTAAGGAATGGCTGCAATAGAGACACAGACAGTAAAATGTCACATTGTATCCTGTCAGACTACAGCAATCTGCCAGTAATCCGCCCCATCCCATTTATACCTCCTAACCCAATAATGCACAAGCACAAGTTATTCTTTCATGTTATGCAAATTATAGATGTTACTTCAGTGCTGATTGGTTGCCATGGGCCACTCCTCCTCTGGCTCACTACTCCTCCTTATCACTGCTTCATACATCTACCCCTGTGTAACAATGGCTAATGGCAACAATAATATAAGCGTGTTACCTGAAGGTTATGTCCAATCCACCAGTAATAGACTGACAGGTTCACGTTGCTGGGCTGTATTATAGCTGATAAGTTCACTTCTTGGCTTTTACCAGCAACTGGCACCACTTCAAGATGCAGGGCCTGCAGAGGAGCTGAAAAATAATTTAGAGTCTTCATTTCATTACACACAAACCTGCTGTATCCATAATTCAGTCGTATCTTCTAAATACGGATTCATCCTACCCGGAATATTTTAAATAGAAACAGCACACACATTTGGTGCGCAGCCCAAACAGGGGTGTGTTCTTGCTGGGAAGGGGCATGGCCACACAATAGTACCCCCAATTCAAATTATGCCACACAGTAGTGCAACTTTATTCACATTATATCATGCGATGGTGTCCCTTATTCACTTTACATCACACAGTAGTACCACTTTACCTTATGTACATTACTCCTCACATTATTCACATTATACCCTTAGAAAAAAATCCTGAGAAAATATTGTATTTTAACCACCTCCATGGCCACACTGCAACCCAGCAGAAAGCAGTGTGTGCTGGGCAGAGGATTATGGGGGAGATTCTCTAAGCTAAAAATGCGGTAAAAACCCCGTTATCTGAGTTTTTACCGCATTTTGAGATGCCGCGGCGGGGGGCATCGCCAGAAAAATCTGGCGATGCCCCATAGAAGCCAATGGGCTTCTATCGCAACCCTCCGCTGCCCCGCGCCGCCCCGCATCGCCCCCTCCCCCCTCACCTGTGTCCGGGCAGCACAGCGCAGTGCTGCCCGGACCTGTGACCTCCTCCCTGCACTGATCCTCTTCCGGGTGCAGGGAGGAGGAGAGCCCGGCGCAGCAGCAGCAGCGCCGGGTGTGGGAGGGAGGGGAGAGCCGCCGGGACCTGCTGGGACCCGGCGACTCTCACCGCAAAGGACAGCTCTTAATGCAAGAGCTGTCCTTTGCCTTAATTATCCCATATGTTACAGCATATGCGATAATTAAATATGCGATGGGCGGCGAAGATGGGGTGGAGATTCTTAGAGAATCTCCCCCCTATATCTCTCCAAACTGTGATAAATTTTCCACTTATGCTTTAAACTGTCACTAAAAGTATTTTCGGTACTTGTTTCCTATCTGGGCGCCCGTCGCGGGCATCGCGGGTACATTTATGCCTGCCCGCGACGCGACCGACGCGATGCCCGCGATTTTCCCATTGAAAACCATGTTAAACCTGAAAAATCGCGTCGGTCGCGTCGCGGCCGGCCATAAATGTACCCGCGATGCCCGCGACGCGATGCTCACGATTTCCCATAGGAATCAATGTTAAAAGCCACGATGGACCCGATTTTACTGTTAAATGCCTCAATCCACCCGATTTGGCCATAGGAATCAATGTTAAATGGGCCACAGAGCCCATTAACCCTTAAATGTCCCCCCAAATTTTTGACGCCACCCCACGATCGACGCCAACCCGAAGCGTGGCGAGCGCAGCGAGCCCGCGAGGGGCGGCGGTACGCGTCCTCCGACCTTTTCATGCCCTACTATCCACTAGGGCGTGGTGTGAGAATATAATAGTGTGGCGAGCGCAGCGAGCCACCGAGCCCGAAGCGTGGCGAGCGCAGCGAGCCCCGCGAGGGGACGCGGATACCTTCACAATTATGCGCGTCCCCTCGCAGCCTTCACAGTGAAGGTATCCGCGTCCCCTCGCGGGGCTCGCTGCGCTCGCCACGCTTCGGGCTCGGTGGCTCGCTGCGCTCGCCACACTATTATATTCTCACACCACGCCCTAGTGGATAGTAGGGCATGAAAAGGTCGGAGGACGCGTACCGCCGCCCCTCGCGGGCTCGCTGCGCTCGCCACGCTTCGGGTTGGCGTGGATCGTGGGGTGGCGTCAAAAATTGGGGGGGACATTTAAGGGTTAATTGGGCCTAATTCAGGGTTAATATGGCCAAATCGGGTCAATTGAGCCATTTAACAGTGAAATCGCGGTCAATCAGCCTTTTTAACATTGTTCCCTATGGGAAAATCGCGGTGATCGCGGTCATCGCGGGCATCGCGACCATCCAATTTTACCCGCGATGCCCGCGATGACCGCGATCACCGCGATTTTTACCCCCGATGACCGCGATTTTGATCGTGGGCGCCCAGATAGGAAACAAGTACCGTATTTTCATCTGTTCTATCCAGTCCTGTAGCCCGGAACATCATTCTCCGTAGAAATAAAATATGTGCTAGAGAAGTAATGCTCTTCATACATACACTGTAATCCCTGAGTGCTACATAACACAGTGCCCAGTGCCTCGCTGTTATGTACAGCATGTGCTTTCGCAGGTTTCACCACACAGCGGGGGATTAAATGATTCAAGATGCACAGAAACAAAAAGATTAACTTCATCCAGTGATGTCATCCTGACTCTGAGATCTATCATCATTCTCAGGAAACTCTTTCCATATGTCTGTATACCCTAATGAGACCAGTATATAACCCTACTGGCTAAGGGGTGTGCCGTCTTTCTATAAGGAAAGGAGACAACCATTATTATATAATCCTTAATCAATCACTTTCCAAGGTGATTAGTAACAACATTAACGTGGGATGTAATACAGTCTGTTTGGCGGAGGTGTGGGATGTCGGCTGCACTCGGATGTTTATTAAAGCGTCAATCATTACAAGGCACGGTTTTGCCCTATAAATGATTGCTGCTTTATAAAAAAAAGGTGAATTCAGACTGTATTATATCCCGCCGTAACTGTCATTCTAGGGACTTGCACCGGTTATTTGAATGAAGAGACGTCGACTTTTCTACCAGTTCATAGTCATGACCCATTCCATTAGGTACAATATGCTCTGCTCCTGGACTTCCCTGGTAATGTATGATTGCCATCACCTGTGGCGAAACACCTTTCTTATAGATTAACTAGCTCAGTCCAGGGGATGGCAATCCTACAGTATAAGAGGGAAGTCCAGCAACAAAGCATATTGTATGGTCATGATGGAGGGTATGCCAGTTATTCTACTAAATCCAGTAACTGAGTTCTAATGAGAGGTAAGATGCACTCTTCAGACTTTTATTGGCTTATTCAGTAAAACAGGCTCAAACATGCATTTTAATGGCTTATGGCAGGGGTGGGGAAACTCAGGCCCGGGGGCCGTATGCGGCCCCCGTAGCCATTCTGAGTGGCCCTCCCACCCGCCCGGCAGCTTTGCCAGGAGTCAAGTACAGAGGATTTCTCGCGAGAGGTCGGTAGTTCTCGTGAGATTTCTCTTAATCAACAGCAGCCGGAGACAATCGGTCCTATTCAGCGGCAGGACGGCTGAAGCAGGGGACTTTGTAAGAGAAATTTTTACATATGGCCCCCGAAGGATTTTTTCCCCATACAAATGGCCCTTGGCACAAAAAAGGTTCCCCACCCCTGGCTTATGGTCAGTGGCGTATTAATAGCCCCTGTAGATACCACGTGGCTTGGAGGTGCTGGGAAGGTGTGGGTGCCGGGGGGGGGGGTGTGTGTGTCTGCAGGGGATACTGCTTTACCGCTGCCGGGACCTGCAGATCTACTTGTCTATGGTTCCGGTGCTCCTGCTCCCATTTACAATGTCCCTCACAGAATGGCTTCCTCTAGTCCTGATTACAGTGGAACCGTCCCTCCTGCTGGTCATAACTGCTGGGAACTGCAGATCTCCTTGTCTGAGGTCATCTTGCAAAAACAGCTACCATTTGCAAAGATGCCGGCAACGGGTGAGAGGGTGGTCCCCATGGGTCTCTCTCACCATCTATGCCCGGGAGCCTCCTGCTGATGACCGCTGCACAGTGACTCCCTGCACTCGTTATCTCACTTTTTAATGCGTCACTAAACAAAAGCTTAAACCAGGAATGACCGGGAGGCTCTCGGAAATCAGATCCGCCTCCTGCCCCCCTGGAAGGCGGGCAAACCTCCCAGAATCCCCCCAGCCTCCCGCAATTCCCACTCTGATGACCTGATGAAGCTAATCGCATTGTTGTGGCCCCGCCCCTCCACTCTACAGTGCCTGAAATACCGGCATTGCAATGCGGGGGACGAGATCGCAATGGTCTCGCCCCCAAATACAGCACAGCGGCCACACCCTGCCTCCGGCCACGCCTCCTTCACGGCATGACCGCCAGCTCCGCCCACTTCTTCAGCTACCTGGCTGCCCTCTCCCGGAGAGGGCAGCTGAAAAGTAGGCAACCCTGGCTTAAACGCAGTATGTCCATGTGCGGCAGCATTAATTGAGGTGCTGTGTTCTACTATTAACATTTGTTTTGATTTAATGTCCTTATGTGTGCAGTCGTCTATTAAATAACAGAGATGTAATTTGCTGGCAACCCTCTGATGTGGTGCAGCCAACAAGGAAACACACTCCAAGTAATGATTTGGCTGCCTGCAGACTGTATGCATACAATTACTTATGTACTTCAAGGCTGTTTATTGTTTTACCTCCACATCTGAAATCCTCCCGTGAAATGCGTTAGTATAAGCAGAAGCGTGGCTGAATAGCCTGAGATTAAGCAGTATTGAGCAGGCTTGTGCTTCCTTTGTAAAAACATATTCAGGGGTATTTACACACTATGGGGATTCATTTGCGTCGGATTTAACAACATCTATTAAACTTCAGTTTTAATGGTATAGCGAAGCAGAGATACAATATAAATCACAGGTCTACTGGGTATAAAAAGATGTATGCAAATATCCGTCACGGAAATATGTCTGGCTGTTCCGTTGGATCATTTCCTTAGAGGATCACAAAACTTTATGGTTTCATAGATAAAGAATTGTCATTTTATTTATAACTCTCTGCACATAAGGAGACAAAAGCGAAAACTGCGGGGGGAAATTTCCTCGGTGTCTCTGTAAAAATTGCCGTCATTTTCCATTGCGGCGAGATTTTTCGCTTATTGTCAAGAGATTTTCTACAATGAGCATATAACTAATTCATGTGTAAACATCTTTCCCAAGCAGATGCCGTATGTTTAAGAGAACGAGTCTTTTTCTTCATTTTGGCTGAATGGAAGCTTTTTTTGATAGGGTGGGGTAGATTTACTTAGCGGCGCTTTTCAAAAATAGTGCGTATTCAGCAATTTCAGCTCTGGATTTAAAGGAGCGATTGTATTACATACAAAACATGGCTGATTTTGTAATTAATATTATTGCTCCTTTAAATCCACTGGCAGGAAAAAAACCTATAAATAATAATAATAATAGTAATAATTTTAAAAAAAGTTTCATTTAATGAAACCCGAACACTCTCAATTCTAACATTTCCCTTTCATATGGATGATGTAACTCATCTTTTTGTTTCATAATGGAAATAGTGACCTTCCGGGACTAAAAATATAACGTTATACAACATAATAAACAAAAAAGTAGAAAACCCTCCAAAATATTGTAAAAATTTTAAATAAAAAGTTCCATAATACATCTAGTAACTTATAGCACAGTTGTCCCAATTATAAACCTTCAAAACGGATTATGATAAATGAAATACTGGGGGTGCTCCAGTTATATTAATATGTTCCTTCTATGGAGTAGCTGAAGCAGACATGGTTCAATAGAGATGACCAGCCCCAGGTCTATTAGCACCCCCCCACCCCTGCCCCACCACAATAATAGAGGTACAGGTATAGAGAGATAATTGTCGGATAGACAATGGAGGATCAGGAATGTCCTAGGTCAAAGTCACATACTGTAGTACTTCCACACATCTGATAACTGTGGCTTAAATTAACTCTTCTTCAAACCTCCAACCTCTCCCCCGAGGGGGGGAAAGGTGGGCAGAGAAGGGCTGTGGGGTGGTAAAAGATGGAGAAGGACTGTGGAACAGGAGGAAAAGCACTGGTGGGAGGGTGAAGGTGGGTGGAGAAGAGCTGTGTGATGTGAGGACTGCGACTGTGGGGAGGCAGAATCGGGTACAGAAGGACCGTGGGATGGTAGGAAAAGTACTGGCGGAAGGGAGAAGGTATGCGGAGAAGGGCTGTGGGGCAGAAGAAGGTGGGCAGAAAAGGACTGTGCATTTGGAGAAGGTGGGTGAAGAAGGACTCTCAGACAGGAGAAAAAGTGGTGGTGGGAGAAGATGGGCAGAGAGGTACTGGGGTGGGAAAAGCGTTGGTGGGAAGGAGAAGGTGGGTAGAGAAGGACTGTGGGTCGGTAGAAGGTTGTTGGAGAAGGGCTGTGGGTGTGAAAAGCGGTGGTGGGAGGGAGAAGGTGGGTGGAGAAAGGTTGTGAGATGGAAGAAGCTGGACAGAGAAGGACTGTGGGTTGGAGAAGGTGTGTGAAGGACTTTGGGTGTGAAAAGCGCTGGTGGGAGAGAGAAGGTGGTTGGAGAAGAGTGGTGAGGTGGAAGAAAGTGGGCAGAGAAGGACTGTGGTTTGGGAGAAGGTGTGTGGAGAAGGACTGTGGGTGTGAAAAGCTCTGATGGGAGGGAGAAGGTGGATGGAAAAAGGTTGTGAGATGGAAGAAGCTGGACAGAGAAGGACTGTGGGTTGGAGAAGGTGTGTGAAGGACTTTGGGTGTGAAAAGCGCTGGTGGGAGAGAGAAGGTGGTTGGAGAAAAGTGGTGAGGTGGAAGAAAGTGGACAGAGAAGGACTGTGGTTTGGGAGAAGGTGTGTGGAGAAGGACTGTGGGTGTGAAAAGCTCTAGTGGGAGGGAGAAGGTGGATGGAGAAGGGTGGTGGGGTGAATGAAGGGGGGCAGAGAAGGACTGTGGGTTGGAGAAGGTGTGTGAAGAAGGACTGGGTGTGAAAAGCGCTGGTGGTAGGGAGAAGGTGGGTGGAATAGGGTGGTGGGGTGCAAGAAAGTGGGCAGAGAAGGAATGTGGTTTGGGAGAAGGTGTGTGGAGAAGGACTGTGGGTGGGAAAATTGCTGGTGGGAGGGAGACCGTGGGCAGAGAAGAGCAGTGGGGTGAAAGAAGGCGGGCAGGGAATGTGTGTGGCAGGAAAAGGGCTGTGTGTCTGTACAAAGCAGGTTCAGAAGTCCCCTGTGGAGGGAGGAGGTGCCACTGAATATTGGGTCGCTTGCTTGGTAACCCTAGGTGGTGGTCGCACTGCACCCACTATGGTGTGGCATCTCCATGCAGCCATTCCACTCCATTTGCCCTTGAGTCAGCTCTGCCTATAGATCTGAAGAGATTAGCACATTAGTAACCAGCAGGTTTGTAGTATTAAGCTTAACTTACAGATAACCTGCACGTAGACCACAGCTTCATCATGTCCTGCAACGTTATCTGCCTTAACAGACACCCTGTAAATTCCGGGGTTCTCATAGCGATGGCGGATGGGTTCTCCAGTCAGAGTGAGATTGACATAAATTGCCTTAAATCCATCTCCCAGATTTACTTGATACTTGGTGTTTAAAACATCTCCCTGTAGGAAACAGTAAGAGTCCAATGTTAGACACGCTGGTCCACCTAAAGACCCCCATACTCTGCAACGATTTTGCACAATTCAATTTGTTTATGACCTTTCGGGCCGATATATCATTTGTAAAGTGGCAAACCGTTTGATTTTTCAATCCGATTCGATGTGCGGTCTCATGAGTGTTAGTTCGGAGCCCCGAAATCGCTAGCACTACTGATTTATCTGAATCGCATGGAATTGGATGGAAAATGGAGTGCTTTTTGTTCATGAAGTATATCACATGCGAGGTATCACGGGAAGTTTGAATGAAGTTCCTAGCCCCCCTAATCCAGCCCATCAGATATATCTTATGGTACAACTGTCCACCATAAGATATATAGACATGTGATCTATTGCTGCTTGATCAGTCGCATTCAATATAACTTATGCAAAAATGGCACAAACGTACAAAATCGTATGCAATCACTCCCGGGAAGGTCCAGGGGGAGTTCAAGGGAAATCGGTACTCTTTACCTAGATGGGCGCCAGCGATTGAAATCGCGGGCGTCGGGGGTAAAAATCGCGGGCATCGCGGGTAAATCGCGGGTACATAAAAATCTGCTACCCGCGATGACCGCGATTTTCCCATAGGGAACAATGTTAAAAAGGCTGATTGAGCGCGATTTTCATGTAAAATGCCTCAATGCCCGCGATTTGGCCATAGGAATCAATGTTAAATGGGCTACAGAGCCCAAATAGGCACAATTAACCCTTAAATGTCCCCCCAAATTTTTAACGCCACCCCACGATCCACGCCAACCCGAAGGGTGGCGAGCGCAGCGAGCCCGCGAGGGGCGGCGGTACGCGTCCTCCGACCTTTTCATGCCCTACTATCCACTAGGGCGTGGAGTGAGAATAGAATAGTGTGGCGAGCGCAGCGAGCCACCGAGCCCGAAGCGTGGCGAGCGCAGCGAGCCCCGCGAGGGGACGCGGATACCTTCACAGGTAGACGCGTCCCCTCGCGGGCTTCACAGGTGTCCGCGTCGCCACGGACACCTGTGAAGCCCGCGAGGGGACGCGTATAACTGTGAAGGTATCCGCGTCCCCTCGCGGGGCTCGCTGCGCTCGCCACGCTTCGGGCTCGGTGGCTCGCTGCGCTCGACACACTATTCTATTCTCACTCCACGCCCTAGTGGATAGTAGGGCATGAAAAGGTCGGAGGACGCGTACCGCCGCCCCTCACGGGCTCGCTGCGCTCGCCACGCTTCGGGTTGGCGTGGATCGTGGGGTGGCGTTAAAAATTTGGGGGGACATTTAAGGGTTAATTGTGCTTATTTGGGCTCTGTGGCCCATTTAACATTGATTCCTATGGCCAAATCGGGTCCATTGAGGCATTTAACAGTAAAATCGTGTCCATCGGGCCTTTTAACATTGATTCCTATGGCAAATCGGGAGCATCGCGTCGCGGGCATCGCGGGTACATTTATGGCCGGCCGCGACGCGACCGACGCGATTTCCATGTTTAACATGGGTTTCAATGGGAAATCGCGGGCATCGCGTCGGTCGCGTCGCGGCCAGACATAAATGTACCCGCGATCACCACGACGGGCGCCCATCTAGGTAAAGAGTACCGGGAAATCGTATCCAACTTCAGGGTCAGACATATCGCTGTAGCGTATGGGCCCTTAGGTTTTGCTAATTGTCCATATTTTGCTTACAAAAGAATTGGAGACTTTTCACAGTTATCTGGGCTTTAATAAAAAAAAAATTAAATACATTCTGAACTTCAGATGTGATCGGTTTTCATTCGATAAAACATGATCAGATACGCTCTTAATACAGCTTTCAGACCGCAAATTCCAGGTTGCACCTGGGATAGGGACACGGGTCCATCCCAGGTGCGACCCAGCATTTGCCTTCTGAAAGCTCTGAGTCACATCGGGGTGGGGCTCAGCGGTGGCTCGTCATCGGGGGGCGGGAGAGGAAGCAGCTCTTGGAGCTGACAGCGTTGCCTCCTTCATACTGTGAACGGGACCCTGGTCACTTGACTCAGGTTACCCACTCAAAGTTACAGGCTGAAGGAAGCAGTATCTTTTTGTCAGTATCATATTTAAGAGATATTATCGAGCCAATATTGATTGTAAATCAAATAACAATACATTTGTTTAATAGCTAGAGTCATATTTCTTAATTAATGAAGGAGGCACCATTAATACGGGCGGCTTGTGGCAATACAAGTATCAGCATGTCTCAAGTCTATATCAACATATAAGGATGGCCACACGTAACATAAAACCTTATTTAATTAACATAAAAACATTATTTAATTAATAAGTCAAAAATGGACCCTTAGGGGTAAATTTACTAAAATGGGAGTTCTATTGAAGATGGAATGTTGCCCATAGCAACAAATGAGATTCTACTTATTTATTTAGCACCTTCTAGAAGATAATAGATATAATCTGATTGGTTGCTATGGGCAACATCTCACCTTCAAAAGAACTGCCATCTTGGCGAATGTACCCCTTAATATTTATTAAATATTATATTGTCCGTTGCAATTTTTTTTCTTTTTTTTTATCATTTATTTGTCCCCAATAATGAATGAATTAAATCAATCAATTGCTTCGACCCCTTGAGCTTAATAAGTGACACATTAATTGATATATTTATTGCGTCTCATTATATAGGGGTGATGCATCAACCTTTTTAAAGAGTACAAGTGGAGAAGTTGCCATAGCAACCAAGCAACTTCTAGATAACCTTTATCCCAGTCTACAAAATGAAATCTAAAAGCTGGTTTGTTGCTATTGACAACTTCATCACATGTCCTCTTATGAATAATTGATAAATCTTCCCCTAAGGCAACAGCTGTGAAGACTTAATTGCAAATTGTGGTTGCAATTAAACAAGCCAGACTGAGGCCCCACTGAAAGTTCTGATAGTGTACTGAGGGCCACATGCGAGGTTCCATCAGGTTACCTGGTCCTGTTGTACAATAAATGTGATATCTTCTCCTGGCTTCACGGCCATAGCGTCTCCTCTGACAGCGATGCGCAGACCTTGGGGTGCAATTAGCGGACACTGATATTGCATAAGGTTTTCTTGTAGGTCAATGCCCCCTTCGCACACGTTGGACACCACTTTCCTATACCTGCAATGTAAGGTACGTGATGAGAAGGACATACTAGCAGCAGTTCATTCATGCCGGCAATGTGACAGAAACAGCCACCAAGGATGAGCTTTATCAAATCTTCTAGAAAAAGGAGACATGGAGGTGTGGACCACAGCCAGGGCCAGATAAACAACGGGGCAGATGAAGCTGAGGCTCCAGACCTTCACATACAAATAGGTTCATAATCATGGCAGGACGATGATCACCAGACCCAAGCTGGGAACATGGTTGGCCATAAATCATAAAGTATTAAAATCACATTTTTTTCACAAACTGGTATTCCTGTAGGGCACAAATGGTACTCCGGGTGGGGGTGGGGGGGGTGTTTTAGGAAGTAATGGTACTTGGGGGAGGGGGAACTGAGTCCCGGACCCCAAGATTCTTAGTGGCGACCCTGGTTCTGAGAGATGTAGCATCACTCAGATCACCCAATAACATCTCTACGTGTGTAGGCCCCATTAAGAATTTAGGTGGGAAAAATCCTGGATCAGAGCAAACTATGCAGCTAAAATGCAACGCTATTGAATGATTCCCTTTGGTGTTGTAAGTCTTTATACTGTCCTGTTTTTCTGTATACAACAGAAGGCATACATACATAAATAAGATACATTTTATGATGTGTGTTAGGAGAGTGTATCACTGTCTTCCTACTGTGTTCCTAGAGACATTGTAAATCTGTCTCCTAATCCTGCATATCAATCAGAAATGATGGTACAGTTACAGAATTTTTTAAGGGCAGACAGGGCGAAAGCCAATTAAATACCATCAAACCACAGAGGGAATAAGCAGTGTCTGTCCTGATGAAGTCAGAACAGCCTGAGATAACCCATCCACTGGGTTAGTTCTACGGAATAATCTTGTGTTCGCACTAAAACAAAATCCTCTGTAAATTGGATGGGCCTAAAATGTAAAGTAGGCAATTATTTTCCAAAGGGCCGGGCTGTTTATTCCAATGGAAGATGTGCTTTCCCCTTCATTGGCTTATACGCTCTAGGAATTTCATGAACGCCTGCTCGGTTGGAGAACACTAACACTGCATCTAATTAATAGTGCAGTTGATGCGGGATGAATTAAAATTAGACAGAACAGACTGTGGAAGGGCAGTTTATGTTACACAATGATACATTGGACATAATCACTTCACTCAGCGGTAGAAGAACAGAGCGTACAAATAGCTATAAACCATAGAGGACGATATAAATAGGCCCCAGAAGGGTTTTTGCAGGTTTCCAAACCTCTAGAACGATTGTAGTTTGCAGGGTCCTCCCCCCCCCCTCCTCTTCTCTACATAATAATGTAATTGTACACTGTACTTCTGTAATTATGTTTGTAACAGAATGTACATTATTATTATTATTATTAATAATAATAATATAATAATAAAAATAAAATAAATAATGGATTTTTATAATGGTCTAAGATACTTTGTAATGGTCTAAGAGACTGCACAGCATATATATTCCACAGGAGATTAAAGTGGAAAATAGGTTGTATAACCAGGGGTTAAAGTGTGTGTCTTGGGGGGAAGGGGGGGAACTTGGTTTGGTAGGGAGAACTCAGTTCCACCTCCATCAAGACCCTGCACAGTAATTCCAACAGAAAAGCCTGTCCCAGCTGCTTCCTTTTCTGGCACGGCGTATGTGATGTCAGGCCGTCACTGCCGCAGAAGTGAAGAAAAGCCACTAAGAGAAGCAGGCTTTGTGCATGCTGAAGACAATATGTCCTACATATGTGTGTCATACATATATAAGGAGTACTACTGTGTAGCGTAACTTGAATAAGGGGCACTACTGTGTCATAATGTACCTACTATGTGGTGTAATATGAATCAGGGGCAATACATGTGGTCAACATTATTTTGCTGTGTGGCATAATTTGAATTGGGGGCCCTATTGTGTAACCACAACCCTCCCCTGTGCGACCACTGTCCCTTTATAAAGTATGGTCAGTAGGGCACAAATCTGCAGTTTGTAGAGGTGCCGAAAATCCTGGCACTAACCTGGTCTCAGTCTAATGAGGGGGGGGGGGGGGGGGGCAGCTTCCGGACTAGGCTAAAATGCTTAGGAGAGGAGGGGGGGAGGGGACAGTTTGATGAGTACTGGGCAATCCACCTCTGTATTCTACAGTGTGCAGCGGACATGCTTGCAGATTATTTTATAAATAAACAATGGATTAACAAAAAAAATTGTGTTATTTATTTAGACAGAATTCCGGTGATCTATGGAGGTAAAATTAACAGAGAAATACAGCTCACTGCACGGCGCTCGTCGCTCAGATGCTTCCAGTGCTGCGCGTCTGTCGAGTGCAAAGCTGGAATATATTCATGCTTGTAGCAATACATTTATCAAAAAACTGGTCTTGATAAGTGTAGACATTTATATCTGTTATATGAGCCACCGAGCGGCGCTGCCTGAGATATTCCTGGCACAATGAACATTAAGTAGACACAGTGAACCCGTGCGGCCGGCAGCAGCTCAATAGGACCCGGTAGGCAGCCGTTCCCTATGAGTGGACATTTCATCTAGTACATTTATAACAGATGTATAAATGCGGCAGAGAAGAAAGGACACGCTGACTATTCATCACATCGCCCTTGTGTGGCGGGGACCGTATGGAGTTCATGTTTGGTTGGTGTGCCTTATATTTTTCTTTCAATCAGGGTTATTTTTCAGCGTGCTTCATTGGGTGTCATAGGGGTGCATCGTGCGCCCTTTATTTTAAATTTCACGCTTGGGAGGTTCTCCACTTATACAGAAGGATGCAGTAATCCATCCACCTGACGGGGCCGCACTGGACTTAAAGGGACGAGCACAGAGCTGTTTCCTTATACAGATTGAGTCTCCTGTAGCCAAGTACCAGAAGTACTTTGGATATGGGCCCTTATTCAGATCTGATTGCAAAACAAATTTGTTCTCAAAATGGGCAGAACCATGTGCACTGCAGGTGGGGCAGATGTAACATGTGCAGAGAGAGTTAAATTTGTGTGGGGTGTGTTGAAACTGAAATCTAAATTGCATTGTAAAAATAATGCAGTCAGTATTTACCCTGCACAGAAACAAAATACTTCCCCCAAATCTAACTCTCTGCACATTTTATATCTGACCCACCTGAAGTGCACATGGTTTTGTCCAATTCAGGGCCGGTGCTAGGGTGTCTGGCGCCCTCCTGCAAACCATACATTTTGCGCCCTTTCACATTGCCATTGCAACAAGCTGCAGCCCGATTGTGGGAGTGTATGCAACATGCGATCCTATGGAGGATCTCGGGTGCATGTACATGTATGCATACACCATCTCAGTGCTGTGTCTGCAAAATGTTGCAGGCACTAAAGGTGCCCATACACGCTGCGAGAATCGCATACATTATGGGCTAGATCGCATTGCACGGCATGCATGAAATGTGTGTGCAGTGCGATCCGAAAGCAGTACAAAAAGTATGTGCAGCACATACTTTTTATACTGTGCGATGCGATGCCCGATTGCAGCGTGTATGGCCACCTTTAGGCACATAACCCAGCCCATTATTTAAAAAGTGTCTAAATTAATATCTACAATTATTAAAAAATTTGTTATAAACATGTATAATAAAAGACTTACTGTTCTTTTGTTGTTTAACTGTTGTGCAGTCCCTCCTATTCTATCTGCCTAGGCAGGATGCTGAGGACGCCATTACACCCCTCTCATGACTGAGGGGGAAAGGAGGTGAGAGCAGGGCCGTCTTTTCGTATGGGCTTAATGGGCACTTGCCCAGGGGCCCCAGGTGTATAAGGGCCCTATGCTGATAGCTGAGGATCCCCTTTTTCCAGGGATACCAGAATTTTTAAAATCGGCCCTGGGGAACTGGAGATATCTAACTTCAAAGCAGCAGTCCACATCCGACCTGTTAATTGCAGTTCCCAGTCATATTTCTCAGGTTCTCTCTGACTTAGAGTTTTTCTGAGAGTATATTCCAAAAGCTGGGACTCTCCCCGTTCTGTCGATACTAGAGGTTTGTCTCTATCTTGCCCAGAACCAGAGATATCAGCCTTCCAGCAGCCGGTCCCTGCTCCAGCTCCAAATGTCTGGTGTACAGTTTTATATTTTTGTCAATGGATTGCTCTGGCTCCTGATCTCTGATCCCCAAGTTCCCAGCACCTCCTGAAAGTTTGGACTCTAGGTTTTTATACTATTGAAGGCTAAGAAATCTATTTCCAGATAATGGCGATATCTGCAGTCAAACAAGCTGCCCTCCACTGGAAAAGGACGAATATTAAGCCCACTCCATTATCCAACCCTCCCCTGTGTATAAAACACCCCCTACCTCCCTGGAAGTCATTTACAACGGACCCTTCATTCAGCTCAGTGCCCCCTTCCACATGTTAGTGTTCTCCCTCCCACCACCTGTGCAGTAAAGGAGTAATTAGCAGAAGTTACTGCTCTAGGTCCTACATGTTGAATGGAAGATAGAGCACCCCCTGCCAACAGTGGGACATCAAAGCTGCTGCTGATAGTACCCCCCAACCCTAGGAGGGGAGAATGGGTAAGGGCCCGGTGCATTGCTTTGCCCAGGGGCCCACACTGCTGTTAAGATGGCCCTGGGTGAGAGAAGGAGGAGATAGAAGAAGAGGGGAGGAGATAGAGGGGGCGGAGTGTTGAGGACTGGCAGTGGCACTGGCACAGCACACTTAGAAGAGGGAATGAAGGGGAGGCGGTGCTGCTGCCTGTTCGTCATTTGATTGACAGCTGACAGACGCAGGGAGCAATGGGTAGGGGGCGGATCCGGACATGTCATCCAGGCATTCACAGACAGCGCTACATGCCTCAGCGCAAGTGTCCGTGAGGAAGAGGGGGCAGGTCGCAGGAGGAGGACAGTGTGTGCGCGGTGCAGGGAGCTGCTCACCCGCTGTCAGACAGGCGCTGCGGGTGGTGTGCAGGAGGCAGTGACAGTGAGGGCTGAGTCAGCTTTAGCAGAGCAGGGAGGGAGACCGCGCCTTTTCAGCATGGCGCCTCCCTGCTTTGCAGGTGCTGCTGAGTGGGTAGCGCTGGCCCTGGTCCAATTTGAGAAAAAAATTGTACTGCGATCTGAATAAGGGCCATGATGGACTGTTGCCGTAGTTTGGAATACTTGCATATCATAATGAGAAATCTTGGGGATGGGACCCAAGTGTAAACCCAGAATAAATGTGTTTCATATACACCTTATATTATACACATTACCAGAAGGTCATTTTAAACAAAGTTTGTGTCCACTGAGCCATCAGAGGCAAAGGTGTCGCCTCTCAGTCGTGCTAAACCTATTCAGTTTTTTTTTTGGAATATTCTGTATTTTTGACACGATCCGATAATGGTATTGGCCATACTCAGCCATTATACAGTAAATTACTATATGTTTACAATCAGGCACTAAGGTCCTAGTTGGGGGTATGGGTCATTGGGTCGACCAAATTGGGTCAATTGTCAGTAAATTCACTGACTACAAAAAAATAAAGTTGAGGTCTCACCCTGGCACAGCAGAAGTACATGTAGAGGTGCCATACCAATGATACTGAGGTAATATTTTTGGGCCGTGGTCATACTATATACTGTAGCATGGGCCCCGGAACGTTGTCTGGGGGCGCTGTCAGGGCCGGCGACAGGGGGGGTCAAGGGGGACATGTGTGACGGGCCCCGGCGATCTGAAGGGCCCCAGAGCCCGGCCGGGGCACGTCTGTGTCTTGATGTATGTGTGAGGTCTTTTCTACACTCACATATCCTGCAGTGCTATGCGCGCTGGCGCCGCTGCGCCGGGTCTCTCCATCCGTCCTCCCTGTCAGACTCAGTCCCCTCCCTGCCGGCCGCCCTGCTCAGCGGTGTTTGATTGACACTTACAGTGTCCGACGCCGCGGCCGCCCGCCCCCTGCTGCTTCAGCGACGAGCGTCGCATGGGCATGGCATCCAGCATCCAGGTCCCCAGCGCGCTCCAACCCCATCCTGCTGCGGCCAGCGTGTCTGCCCTGCTGTGTATGGGAGGGATCCAGGCAGCAAAACAAAAAAAGTAAGTTGAGGAGATCTCTAAACTTGCTCACAATTTGAGTTAATGTACATTGGGGATGTATTAAGTTATGGGGAGTGTGTGAACAATTGATGTTCTGGGCATATGAGTGGTGTGGGGACATGTTCTGGGCAAATGAGGGTTATAGGGACATGTGCTGGACTTATGAGGGATGTGGGGGCATGTGCTGGACATATGAGGGTTATAGGGACATGTGCTGAACATATGAGGGATGTGGGGACATGTGCTGGACATATGAGGGATGTAGGGGCATGTGCTGGGCATATGAGGGATGTAGGGGCATGTGCTGGACATATGAGGGTTATAGGGACATGTGCTGAATATATGAGGGATGTGGGGACATGTGCTGGACATATGAGGGATGTGGGGACATGTGCTGGACATATGAGGGATGTAGGGGCATGTGCTGGACATATGAGGGTTATAGGGACATGTGCTGAATATATGAGGGATGTGGGGACATGTGCTGGACATATGAGGGATGTAGGGGCATGTGCTGGGCATATGAGGGATGTGGGGGCATGTGCTGGACATATGAGGGATGTAGGGGCATGTGCTGGGCATATGAGGGATGTGGGGGCATGTGCTGGGCATATGAGGGTTATAGGGACATGTGCTGGACATATGAGGGATGTGGGGGCATGTGCTGGACATATGAGGGTTATAGGGACATGTGCTGGGCATATGAGGGATGTGGGGGCATGTGCTGGACATATGAGGGATGTGGGGGCATGTGCTGGACATATGAGGGATGTGGGGGCATGTGCTGGGCATATGAGGGATGTGGGGGCATGTGCTGGACATATGAGGGATGTGGGGGCATGTGCTGGACATATGAGGGATGTGGGGGCATGTGCTGGACATATGAGGGTTATAGGGACATGTGCTGGGCATATGAGGGATGTGGGGGCATGTGCTGGGCATATGAGGGATGTGGGGGCATGTGCTGGACATATGAGGGATGTGGGGGCATGTGCTGGACATATGAGGGATGTAGGGGCATGTGCTGGGCATATGAGGGATGTGGGGGCATGTGCTGGGCATATGAGGGATGTGGGGGCATGTGCTGGGCATATGAGGGATGTGGGGGCATGTGCTGGGCATATGAGGGATGTGGGGGCATGTGCTGGGCATATGAGGGATGTGGGGGCATGTGCTGGGCATATGAGGGATGTGGGGACATGTGCTGGACAAATGTTATTTTGTTACTAATAAAACTATAGTGTTTTTCTGTTACTCTATTACTATTGATGAAAACATATTTCATTAACTATCAGGGGGTAACATATAGCAATTTAGGGGGCGCCAAAATGAGATTATATCTTGCCCCCCCCAACCTAAAAACGTTCCAGCGCCACTGTACTGTAGCATCCAAAGGGTACAATGAGGGGGTTGTATGAGGTAGATGGAATAAAATAGCAGGATTTTCCTGGTGATAATTACGGGGAGTGTAATCCTCCCTGGAGCAGTGGCTGACTACATACTAATATACAGTGGGACCCTGAGTCCTTACCCAGTGGTGCTGGTGTAGGTCTGCCCCATTGTGCAGTCCTCTGGTGGAGAGTCCGGGTTGAACCAGAAATCTGCGAAGCATCTGCTAGTTGGTTTTTGGTTGATCTCACGTTCAAATCCATAGTCACTGAAACATAGGAACATACAGGTGAGTTCTTATTAAGTGCTGAATCTGTAATGTCTGGTATCCGTACTGATCATAGACTGACTCATGATAGACAGTCATATGGTCCACCACTAACGGTAGACGGTCACAAGGTCGACATGGTCAAAAGGTCGACATGGTCAAAAGGTCAAAATGAAAAAGGTCGACATGCATTTTTTTTACAGAATTTTCAGCCGACATGTGCCGACAGGCGGTATTTCATGCCCTACCATCCACTAGGGCATGGCTGGAGAATAAAATAGTGTGCCGAGCGTAGCGCGGCACCGAGTCGGAAGCATGGCGAGCACAGCGAGTCATGTGAGGGGACGCGGTACACTTAGACAGTGTCCATGTCGACCTACGTCAACATAGACACCCTAAAAACCTTAAAATAGCATGTCAACCTTTTCCCATGTCGACCTTTTGTCTGTCAACCTTTTGACTGTCTATCATGAGTCAGTCTGTGTTTTATACCATAACCGCTTACCTCCCAACTGTCCCGATTCCCGCGGGAACGTCCCGATATTCGGGGACGTTCCCGCGTCCCGCCCGGGGCCGCCATTGTCCCGCGGTGGGGGGGGGGACAGTTGGGAGCCCCCCCAGCTTCCCGAGAATAGACGCTGTGCGCATGCGCACAGCGTCTATTCAGCGCCGACGAGCGGCGAAAACGGGGGCGTGGCCGAATTTCGCGTCACCCCGCGAGGCCACGCCCCTTTCCGCAAGGCCACGCCCCCTTTTCGGGAGCGCGCGCGGCTTCGCCGCGCGGACGTCCCGACCTCCCAACTTCGAAAGTTGGGAGGTATGTAACCGTAATGTCTTTACTACCACAATATTAGGCATGCAATACTAATACATTGCAATTGCATATACATATACTTAAATATTAAACAGAATGTGGCCTGACAGGTAAATAATACATAAGTGCCACAGAGGCATGTTACACTCCCAATACTGTTCTGCTTAACCTCTGACCCTCTCCCTGGTTCACAGACCCAGTTGTCACATGCAGTAGGCGGAGCTTTCTCTGCAGCACTTTATATATTGGAACAGATTTTATATTCCAGACATTAGATACAGTAAAATAACAGAATGCATGAACAAGATACTATTCTTTTTATTATTATTATTGTTGCTTTTACCTAGCTAAAATTACTTTTATTCTGATATTTCTTTTAGGATACGGTCACTAGGTCTGCAAGCAGTAGGTCGACACCACTAGGTCAACATGCAGTAAGGTCGACATGACTGAAGGTTGACATACAGGAAGATCAACATGACTAAAGGTTTACAAGGATTAGGTCGACAGGCCATTAGGTCGACACAAGCATTAGGTCGACATGGGGAAGGTCGACATGGAGTGTCGACCGAATGACCTGTCGACCTAACCCATGTGGACCTTGAGTTATGTCAACATTCCTGCATGTCGACATTCAGTCATGTCGACCTAAATGCATGTTGACATAGAGGTGTCGACCTAATGCTGTCCAATGATCCATACACTTTCTTTTGCCATGGTGTCCTAATTATACATACTAGGTGATTCATCGCGCCCTACGGGCGCTCTTCACACCGTCGTAAGGGGCTGCGCCCCCTTAATTTGTGAACGTTTGTATATGAGAAATATGGTTAGAATTGTATGAAAGATGCCCTGTATTGCAACTTAGGTGTCCGCGAATCGCGGGAGGGGGGGTTGCGGAGGGTGCCGCGAATTGCAAGAGGGGGGGTCGCGGGGGGTGCCGCGAATTGCAGGAGGGGGGGTTGTGGGGGGGTGGATGCTGCGAATCGCGGGAGGGGAGGGATTGCAGAGAATCGCGGGAGGGGGGTCGCGGGGTGGGTTGCCGCAAATCGCGGGAGGGGGGTTACGGGGGCGGGGGTTGCGGCGAATCATGGTAGGGGGGGTCGCGGGGGTGTGCCGTGAATCACGGGAGGGGGGGTCACGGGGTGGGGTGCCGAGAATCGCGGGGGGGTGTGTGTGTGCCGTGAATCGCGGGAGTGGGGGTTGCGGGGGGGTGGGGGGTGTGACGCGAATCGCCACAAGAAAAAATCAACACAGAAAGGTCAACACATGTAAATGTTGACATAAGTGTGGCACTTCATTGGTGTCCATGTCGACACATGAGAATGAATATGAAAACATTCAAAAAATGGAAAAAAAAACTTCAAAAACTCATGTCAACCTTTTTCATTGTCGACCATAGCCATGTCAGTGTTTTCCATGTGCAATTTAATTCTGGAGCTGCCGCGAATCGCGGGGGGGTGCCGCGAATTGCGGGAGGGGGGGTCGCGTGGGTGGGTGCCGCGAATCGCGGGAGGGGGGGTTACGGGGCGGGGGTTGCGGCGAATCATGGGAGGGGGGATCGCGGGGGTGTGCCGTGAATCACGGGAGGGGGGGTCACGGGTGGGGTGCCGAGAATCGCGGGGGAGGTGTGTGTGTGTGTGCCGTGAATCGCGGGAGTGGGGGTTGTGGGGGGGGGGGGGGTGGGGTGACGCAAATCGCCACAAGAAAAAATCAACACAGAAAGGTCAACACATGTAAATGTTGACATAAGTGTGGCACTTCATTGGTGTCCATGTCGACACATGAGAATGAATATGAAAATATTCAAAAAATGAAAAAAAAAACTTCAAAAACTCATGTCAACCTTTTTCATTGTCGACCATAGCCATGTCAGTGTTTTCCATGTGCAATTTAATTCTGGAGCTGCCGCGAATCACGGGGGGTGCCGCAAATTGCGGGAGGGGGGGGTCGTGGCGTTGGGTGCCGCGAATCGCGGGAGGGCGGGGTTCACAGGGGTTCCGGTGGGGGGTTGCCGCGAATTGCGGGAGGTGGGGGGTCACGGGGGGTGCCGCGAATCGCGGGAGGGGGGGTTGCGGGGGGGGGGGGGGTGACGCAAATCACCACAAGAAAAAATCAACACAGAAAGGTCAACACATGTAAATGTTGACATAAGTGTGCCACTTCATTGGTGTCCATGTTGACACATGACAATGAATATGAAAACATTCAAAAAATTAAATAAATCTTCAAAAACTCATGTCAACCTTTTTCATTGTCGACCATATCCGTGCCAGTGTTTTGCATGTGCCATTTAATCCTGGGGCTGCCGCGAATGGCGGGGGGTGCCGCGATTCGCGGGAGGGGGGGGGTCGCGGGGTGGTGGTTATGCCGCGAATTGCGGGAGGGGTCGTGGGGGGGTTCTTTTTGCAGCGAATCGCGGGAGGGGGGGTCGCGGGGGTGTTTTTGCTGCGAATCGCGGTAGGGGGGGTCGCGGGGGAGCGGGTGTTTTTGCCGCGAATCGCGGGAGGGGGGGGGGCGCGCGGGGGGGGAGGTTTTGCCGCAAATCGCGGGAGGGGGGCGCTCACCTGGTGGCTGTGGAGTAGCAGTGCTGGGCAACATGGGAAGGCAGAGGGTGTCTGGCACTGTCTGTGGGCTCACTGGGCTGGTTCTCTGTCACATACCTCCCAACATGACCCTCTCCAGGAAGGACACAATGCTCTGTTTCTAGACTTCCCCTTAATGTATGATTGCCATCACCTGTTTTAAACAGGTTAATTTCTCAGAAAGGTGTTCAGCACAGATGAAGGCAATCACACATTAAGAGGAAAGTCCAGGAACAGAGCGTTATAGACACAGACACCCACTTTGAGTGACAGATGTAGCCAAATATATAGGAGATACCAAATATATCTGTACTGTACTGCCAAAAACAACAAAGTACCAGACAACGACGCTTTCATATCCTGAAGGATCTGTGTCCTGATATACAATTAGCCCAAATACTGTAATCTTGCCACCAATTAGCCTTTAGCAACACTGGCAACATATGGAGATTAATAGGGGAATACCAGAGCCGAATACCATACCCCTACTATCCACGTCGGCATGGAGTTGAGAATAGAAAGTGTGGCGAGCGCAGACAGCCACCGAGCCCGAAGCGTGGCGGGCGCAGCGTGCCCCGCGAGGGGACGCGGACACCTGTGAAGCCCGCGAGGGGACGCGGACACCTGTGAAGCCAGCGAGGGGACGTGGATACCTGTGAAGGTATCCGCGTCCCCTCGCGGGGCTCGCTTCGGGCTCGGTGGCTCGCTGCGCTCGCCACACTTTCTATTCTCAACTCCACGCCGACGTGGATAGTGGGGGTATGAAAAGGTTGTAGGACGCGTACCGCCGCCGCTCGCCACGCTTCGGGTTGGCGTGGATAGTGGAATTAACAAGGTCGACAGCTGTTGCGTCGACTAGTGTCATTGTGAACAGCTTTAATAGTGTACGGGGTGTCCAGTTCAGGGAGTGCGGATGTTTATTAGCGTCTAAATTGCTGGGGTGTCCAGTTTACGTGCCCCCGTTGTCAGCTGTGCGCACGACTGCCTATTTCACTGTGGAACTACAAGTACCACAGAGACCTGTCAGCACTGGGCTGACTGCTGCCCAGCGCTACGCTGATAACGTAGCTTACATAAGGAAAGCAGCCGCGCGCTGCGCTGAGAACAGCTAGAGCGGCACGCGCACAGTTAAACAGAACGTCTGGCAGGCTGCCAAGTTTCATACACAGAGTGTGCGCGCGGCGGCGCCGTGAAACTACACAAGTACCATCTACATCTATGAAAGATGAATAAAGGTGATCACACGTGCCATGATTCTATAAACTAGTCAAAGGAGAGCTGAAACATTGAGAATACGCAATACGGAGATTTGTTAATTATGATCACACACAGAGATACAATTGTTACATAGTTACATAGTTACATAGTAGGTAAGGCTGAAAAAAGACTTGCGTCCATTTAGTTCAACCTGGTATAGATATCCATTGCTGATTTGGTAGGTTCTGGTATTTTACAGACAGATTATATTTCTTATTTGTACCCATGGATGTTTTTCTCCAGTAAATGTTTGTCCAACTTTGCCTTGAACGTATTTAATGAGCCAGCCGTTACCACCTCTCTGGGAAGAGAGTTCCAGAGTTTGACTGTTCTGACCGTAAAGAAATTCTTTCTACTAGCTGAATGAAATCTTTTTTCTTCTAATCCATACTCATGCCCTCGCGTCCTAGATTCCTTTCTAGTAGAAAATAGGGTGTGTGACAGTTCCTTATATTGGCCCTTGATATACTTGTACATGTTGAGCATGTCCCCCCTTAAACGTCTCTTTTCTAATGTAAATAGTCCCAAATTGCTTAATTTCTCCCCGTAGCTTAAATTCTCCATTCCCCTAATAAGCTTTGTTGCTCGCCTTTGGACTTTTTCTAATTCTATGATGTCCTTTTTATAGTGTGGGGCCCAGAACTGTACTCCGTACTCTAGGTGAGGTCTCACCAATGCTTTATATAGTGGCATAATTACCCTTGAGTCCCTAGTTTCCATTCCCCTCTTAATACATGCCAGAATTTTGTTGGCCTTTTTTGTAGCTACATTACAATGGGCACTACATCCTAGATTGCTGTCTATTTGGACTCCTAGATCCTTTTCAAGTATGGAATTACCCAGTTCCTCTCCGCTAAGGTTGTAACTTGCACACTGGTTGTGTCTCCCAAGGTGCATAACCTTACATTTATCTACATTGAACCTCATCTTCCATTTTTTAGCCCACTCATCTAGAATTGCAAGATCATTTTGAAGCATGGTGACATCTTCTGGTGATTTGATGACTTTGCTAAGTTTTGTATCGTCCGCAAAGATGGATACATTGCTGAGTAACCCTATCCCAATATCGTTAATAAAAATGTTAAATAAAATGGGCCCCAAAACCGAACCCTGGGGCACTCCACTTAGTACCGGTATCATATCTGATACGGCACCATTCACAACCACTCTTTGTTCTCTATTACATAGCCAATTCCCTACCCATCTGCAGATATTTTCACCCAATCCTAGGTTCTCCATTTTATTAATCAATCTCTTTTGTGGGACAGTATCAAATGCTTTAGCGAAATCTAGGAAAATCACATCTACAGCATTTCCATTATCGAGGTTTTTGCTAACCTCTTCATAGAACCCTAGTAGATTAGTTTGGCATGAACGATTTTTCACAAACCCATGTTGGTTAGTACTGAGTAGACGGTGATGATCTAAATATTCCTGGATACCATCCCTTAAAAATCCTTCAAATAGTTTACCCACAATTGATGTTAAACTAACGGGTCTGTAATTAGCGGGATCTTCCTTTTTTCCTTTTTTGAATATTGGCACTACCTCTGCTATTCTCCAATCTTTTGGTACTATACCTGACGATAGTGACTTGCTAAAGATATAATGTAGGGGGGTAGCTAGTTCATCCCTTAATTCCATTAATACCCTCGGATGAATCCCATCTGGCCCTGGTGACTTATTTGTTTTGAGTTTGCTTAGCCTCAGTATTATTTCCTTCGGCGTGAAATCCACAATGTGATCTGGCTTATTTGTCCCGTTTGTGGTAAATGTTCGTTCCACAGTCTGCTCTCCCTTAGTAAATACTGATGAGAAGAACTCATTTAACAGTTTTGCTTTTCCCTTGTCCTCAGTAACACTTTTTCCACTAGTATCAGTTAGTGGGCCTATGTTTTCCTTAATTAAACGTTTACTATTTATGTATTTAAAAAACTTCTTTGGGTTGGTTTTGCTTTCAGTGGCTATGCACTCTTCATATAATATTTTAGCTGCTTTGATTACCCTTTTACAAGTTTTGTTTGATTCTTTGTATTTTGCGAACGCCTCCTCATTCAAGTTATTTTTATAGAATTTAAAGGCGCTGGTTTTATTGATAGCTGACCTTACTTCTTTGTCCAACCATGGTGGCTTTTTTTTGTTGAATTTACCTTTAGTTACTTTAGGAATGTATTCAATAGTTAGTGAATCAAGCACCTTTTTTAGAGTATCCCACATTTCCTCTGCATTTTTTCCCTCCATAACCGTTTCCCACCCAATTCCTGTTAGGGCTTCCCTGAATAATTCAAAGTTCGCTTTTCTGAAGTTTAGTATTTTTGCAGATCCTTTTTGATGTAATTTACTGAAGTTGATTTCCAGTGAAACCATATTGTGATCACTATTCCCTAATTGTTCAATTACTTTTGTGTTTGAAGCTAAGTCTGTGTTATTTGTTAATAGTTACTAAGTCCAAGAGTGCCTCATCACGAGTTGGAGTTTCTACCGTTTGTGTAATAAACTGGTCTTTAAGTAAGCTTAAGAACCCATTGCTTCTTGCTGATTTACCGGATTCGTTTTCCCAATCAATGTCGGGTAAATTAAAATCCCCCATAATTAATACCTGACCCTGATTTGATGCTTGTTTGATTTGGTTTAAAAGAAGAGACTCTTCCCTTTCATTTATATTTGGTGGTCTATAGCATACCCCTATTATAAATTTGTTTTTTGGTTTCTTATTATTGTCGGTTATCTCTGCCCACACTGTCTCCGAGTTGTCGTCTTCCAGGTCTGTGCTCATATTTTTCTCACATGATGTTAAGTTATTATTTACATATAGGCACAAACCCTTGCCCCTTCTATTTTCTCTGTCTTTCCTGTAGAGTTTATATCCCTCCATGTTTAATGCCCAGTCATGCGACTCATTACACCATGTTTCTGTAATACCAATGATGTCGTAGTCATCCCTACTGATCACCGTTTCAAGCTCCCCGATTTTACTCACTAAGCTTCTTGCATTAGCCAGTAAGCATTTTAATTTATGTTTATTTTTAGATATGGCTCTAATATTGTGATTAGTTTCACCCCAGGACCCATTTGAATTCTTTACTAGCTTCCTCTTTCCCCTCTCCCCTTCAATAGACTCTCTACAGTTCTCCCCACCATGCACACTGCCTGCCCTCTCCATAGTTCCGGGAATTCTTCCTCTGTCATTCCCTCCTTCCCGTATACTAAGATCATCCGTACCTAAGAACTGTAATGGGGTAACGTGACTGTTACAACATAACATTTTATTACATGACATTCCTGATTCACCCTGAGAGTTACCCCCGATTATACCCTTGTTATGTCCCAGGGCTTTGTCTATGTCTCCCCCCCCCCCCCCCCATCTCCTTCCCCCATATGATTCCTGATCCCAGTCCGGCTTCTCTCCCTGATGGTCCCATAATGTCTTGCTGCCCCCACCCCCCCGTCGCCTAGTTTAAAATCTCCTCCAACCCTCTAACCATCCTTCCCCCCAGCACCGCAGCCCCCTGCAAGTACTGTGCCATTATAATATTCAAACCTGAAGAATCGTATTTTTGTCCAATCTTTTTGGTAAAACTAATTATTAAGATCTTGTCTATGTCACAAACTTAGTAATTAGCATTGAAAATATATTACATCATGAAGACAACATAACCTTTGTGTGAACCTAAGCTATCACAGAGGGAAATGTCACTATATATATGGGACTTATATAGGAGATAACAACCAGGGCTCTCTAGTCGTGCCCATAGTTGCCTACCCTCCTGCATTCTGCAGGATACTCCCTGATATAGCAGCAATTTCTCCCTCATTAGTCTAGCAATCTCCCTCATTTCCCCTAGCCCACATTATACTGCTACATTTTTTTGGGAAAAAAGGAATGAGAGACAGATACATTTACATTGAATCATCAGCACCATTTCCCAGCACTTTACCAAGTATAGTATCTCTTACTAACTGCTCTGGTGATCATCTACATTTGGATATGTCATTTTACAAGATTCCTCTCAGATGTAGCGGTACACACCCACGCTTCTAGGTGCCACGTTCACAATCTATTTTCACACTCTCTCCATATATGGAACTAGATACGCCCTTTGGGTGGAGCTAACACACCCCCTCAATGGGGCACTGTGCAAAATTCTACCACCAACTATTATCTCCCTGAAACTAGTTTTTGAAAGTAGGCAAGTATGGTCGTGCCACCTTCTGCTGAACGCTGCTATGTTGAGTCTGGCATTTCAGCAGGGTTCCAGACACTGGACAGACAGGGGTAATGTACTAGAGCTTCTAAAAATTGAAGAGATGATGTCCCCCATAGCAACTAATCAGATTATGGGGGGTATAAAGTTAAAAACAAGAGTATACAAGCGCTGGCTGTTAGATTAACAAATAGAATGCATTAGGAATGGTATCTTTTACAATAAACAATTTAATAAAATAAATATCTGGAATTCCATATTCAATGTGCAAGTTAGCCGGCACTCAGCTCCAATGCTTTGTTACTGGCCCCGTGCCTTCAGTAACCGGCGCAGCCTCAGCTGACCGGACAACACATTCACCAACTAAACTGCGGCACTTGGGACTTGCTGCGAGAAAATGACCACACGTAGCCTCTCAGGGACGTTTCAGCCGCAGGAGGCTTTTATCAAAAAACAGCTTACATAAAATAACAGGGTGTGCTTACCTCTATAAGTAGTGCAGAACCATTGCGTGTGCAGAGACATGGTACAAGTGCACTTAAAAAACAATTAAGATTAAAATGATAACAAGCGGGGACACATGGGAGAGCCCCCTTCTCTTTTCACAGTCGCTAGAGATGCGAGTGCTTGAGGGGGAGGTTATTAGGGATGCCGCTCCAGGGGCATTTCTTCAATCCCGGGAATTAGGATTGAAAAATGCTCAGTCCTGGGATCCCGGGATTGGCATCCCTAATTGAAAACAATAGTCCCCCACCCCCCAAAGTGGCTGCGCCGAACACTCACTTACTAGTGCGGCGGCCAGAGCGGGAGGCAGAGGTGTGTGGCTTAGCTGGGATGCCTATGGAAGCGAGCGGCTTGGTGCGTGATGCTCGTGGGGTCGGCGGAAGTGGGCGGACGGCAGTGATGCAGCGTGACCTCGGGGTAATGACTGTCGGGATCCCGACTGTCGGGAAAGTGTCCGGCACCCCATCTCCCTCACCAAAACACCTTTCCATTTGATTTTCTTTGGGACTAGGAATAGTTCTTATCTGGTAAGGGTGAGGCAGAACCAGACGAAGCGCCCGGGACTTTGCCCAACTTTCTCTATTTAACATTATAAAGCACTTATTCGGTAGAAGTTCATCTAGGCAACTTTTTAAAGAACTTATTGGGCATGAGTTCTGGACATTTTACAGCACTGATTGGATAAAAATTGATTGATGTAACCCTATGAAGTAGAAAGCCCTAATCACCATGACCTGTGAACCTTCTAATGCCCAATAAATGAACTTACATATAATACATACCCTCCAACATGACCCATTCCATTAGGTACAAAATGCTCTGTTCCTGGACTTCCGTGCCAGTGACAGTTACAGAGGTGGGACTCCAGCACAGTCCAATATTCAAAAAGGGGAGCAACACCTACTGCTACCCCAAACATCACTGTCCTGGACTCACTGGCAGTTGATGTGACCCCCCCTCTTTGAATTTTGGACTGTGCTGGAGTCCAGTCTCTGTAACTGCCACTGGCAGGGAAGTCTAGGAACAGAGCATTGTGTACCTAATGGAATGGATCATGGTGGAGGGTATGATAATAGTCAATAACCAAATACTAATAAAAATCAGCAGTGATACACACCTAAAAAGAGTGATCCGCCTCTACGCAAACTTACCACACAAAGTCTGTGCTTTCACACTGACAGAGTTTCGAAGCCAAGACTGAGGTAAAAGTTCTTCCCTTAACGCACCAGGATGACGTCTTCCTCTTGCGGAAGCTTCTCTGTTGACCCATTATGCATGTTTCACCCTGCGCATGAAGTGTGGGGAATACTGGATTATTGTTACATGAATATATCAGACGAGAGACATTTAAACCCTGGCCAACTTATTCCCAGACTTCACTGTAATATAGATACTTGGTCCTCAGGATTGGAAACAGTTCATGTTTTCCAGATCTCCTCACAGAATCACAAGTGCAATAATAAGTTCCACCTGGGTATTTTTGACAAATGTGTCAGTGAGTAATTACTCCACCTGTGCAGTTGTTCGCACAGGGGAGAGTTGGCAAGTGACTGCTCCTGCACACATATCTCAGAAACACTGCCCTAAAATTACAATATACAGGTTGAGTATCCTGTATCCAAAATGCTCGGGACCAGGAGAATTTTGGATAACGGATTATTCCGTATTTCGGAATATTTTAATATTTCAATGATGTATTTTGAAGTATCTTGCATTTATGCTGTATAAACACATAATATACACACAAATATATTTTATTACCACATAAAATACACACAAACATATTTTAATTGTTCAAAAAACAAGGTTTCAAAACGTGAAACAAAATGTGTGTACTATCTCAGCACTGAATTTGAATGCCAAGCAATCATTGTCTTGCACATATATAGTGCCAGTTACATATCATGTCCCCAGTGATGCTGTTACAAATGTCCCCAGTGAGTTTTTAGCAAAAAAAAATTTTTTTTTCACTTTCTGGAATGTCCGTATTTCGGAATAATTCGGATAACGGATATTCGGATACGGGATACTCGACCTGTATATATATATATATATATATATATATATATATATATATATATATATATATATATATATATATATATATATATATTAGACGTGATATATGTGTATTTATTTATTAACAGATTCTTATAAAGCGCAGCAAATTCCATTGTGCTTTGCAATTGGAAAAAGTGATAAAACAAACTGGGTAATAACAGACAAAAAAGGTAGGAGGGTCCTGAGTGCAAGTTTACAATCTATAGCAATTGTATTCTGGGCGCTAATCATTTACTTATTAATTGTAAATACAGATTTTTTTTACGGTTATGATGTGAGCGCCAATAGTAAATTGTTACATAGACTGTATACCAGTCACTTTTCCTGTTGTGAAAGCAACTTTTCTAGAAAATGCAATGTAGCAATATAAACAGTGACTCCTGCTGGCCATATGGAGTTACTGTCGCTATTAAACAAAAGATATACATTATAGCTATGTTTTTTATTTACCGCAGGATATCTGAAGAAACTAAAGTATCAATACCAACAGTTTTATCTATAACAAGAACTACAACCATCACTGAATAAGTGACTGCTCTTTGGGTGTTTGGCCAAAGAGTTGATCAGTCTTACAAGTGACAATGACCAATATACAGTAAGGACATTTTTGTTTTCTAAAGACTGTCCGATCATGGTAATAATACCTGTGTATTAGACAGGCGCCAAGAGTCATAGTCATCCTCGGTGCACTCTCTAAAGAAGGAGGGTCTGAAATCCACTTTTACCAGCTCCCAGTCTGACCGGTAACTTATGTGTCCGAACACTCTGTGCAGGAAAGAGGGATGAAGGATGAAGGTGTATAGTTTTATAAAATATCACATAAGAGAAACAGTATTGCAGAGTACGATATATAGCCCAAATAACTAGGGATATAGTGAACATTACATATAATGGATGTGGAAATGGGAACTTTTAACATACAAGTGTTAAATAATGTCTTATTTATCCCTGGCAGCCAGTGCCAGCCTGTGCAGTCAGGAAGCTCAGGTGGCAGATAAAATATTGAAAATGTTAATTTTAAAATTTGCCATTCCACTTTTTACCACTGGGTGGCACTGTTATATAATGCCTGATTATCAGTGGTAGACACAAGATTCTAAATTTGTTGTTACTTTTGTAAAAAAAAAAAAAAAAAAAAATCTTAAATACTCCAGATAAAATGGCAAGCTTAAAGAACATCTGCTGGTATTACAGCTAAGCACGCTACATTTATCTTCAAAAATAGGAGATGAGGGACTGAGGACATTTAAAGGAAATTCTCTGTGTGTTTTGTCATTTTTAGATACGAATTTCACATCTGTATGATCCTTACTCCATTCTTCTTACAATGCTCCATTTACCATGTTCAACATCCTCACATACTTATTTTGAACAAGCTGTAAGGCTTAGAATCCTTGATCAGCACAGAAATTGTTTGGAGATGGCATTTCTACAGCTATGGGGGTCTATTTAGTAAGTCTTGGAGAGAGATAAAGAAGACGGAGATAAAGTGTTAGCTCCTAACTGTCATAGCACAGGCTGTGGTTTAAAAATTACTGTTAGGAGCTGGTTGGCTGTTACGCTCGTATTTCTCTCCACCGCTTAGCCACGTTTGAATTGGGGAGAACTTTTGTAAATAAATGAGTCTTGTGGACTCTTTGAGGGGTTAAAAAGTATGATTGGACACCATAGGCCTGATCCATGGGGGGAGTGTCCAGGGAAGCTCTGCAGAGCACACCCTCTGCTGGCCGTTTGGGTATGGCCACTGCCCACTGTGACAGGCTATGGAGCCACTGTCCCCATTCTGGCATGGGGCCACATGTACTAAGCTTGAATAGTGATAAAATGGAGAGTAATAAACCCCCAGCCAATCAGCTCATTCCTGTCATGATACAGGCTGTGGTGGTTTATCACTCTCCATTTTATCACTTTTCAAGGCTTAGTACAGTTCGCCATAGTCAGAAAGATGGCTTTCACTGGATATTTAAAATATTAAAAGAAAAATAGTGTGTAGATTAGAACAACTTAAACTGGTTTTTCCACTTTGAATTAATGTTGTTTTTTTTTTCTTTTTTTTTTTTCTCAATGCAATGGATTTGTGTATATGCAATAAAAGGAATAATTACATTACAGATACCTATGTGTCATGTATCCTTATCAAATATTGCGGCCACGTAGCTGACATACTGATTATGTACATATTTAAGTATTATCTTATTAGTGTCTTCTAATAAGCACTTACAGTGACTGCAGCTTTGAGAACCAATATACTGTATGAGGATCCTCCTAATAAATGTGCTGCACCCCTCTTTAGCCCATGCAGAATATGTCTAGTGACTTCACCAAAACCCTTAGCAGGCAAGATCAGGGATAAACAAGCCCCACACCGGGGCTGTGCCATAGAAGCTCCGCCCCCAATTTGCACACCTGCCCCGTGTCTTCCAATCATGCTCACATTGCTGGGAAGCCCCCCTTTCTCTCCATGCACAGGGACTGTCCCACCTAAACTTTCTGCTGTAATTTAGAAGTTTTGCATTTGGCCTCAATAAACTGTTGTCCTGGCCCTGCTGGAAAGGATCATTCATAACCAGATCGGTACTTCAGTAGCATTGTCCCAAGTGAGATTTGTCTTCATTAAAACATGTTTTATACGCATCCAGTTCTGAGTTTATTTCCCGGTTATCCTACATTATGTTTTGGGTAACTGCATTCAGCTTAATTGCAAACTGTATTAAAACTGGTATTTTGGAATATTTCCATTTCTTTTAGGATAATGATTTCAAACTCCACCGGGCAATTACATGAAGACTGCCAATAGCACTTACATTCCCCTAATCTGTATTACAGCCACCACACATAGACATGTATCTCTGGCATTGCTGGGATTCTCAACAAGGTCCCTGCTGCCCTTTTCCAGGCCTTTCAATAGATCAATAGGTCAATAGATTCAATAAACCCCCAAATCCAATCTTGACACATTAAACACAACGTATGCCATATATTGACAATTTTCTATGACTGAATGTCCCCTATTTCAAATACATAGATCCTAGAAGGGAGATCAAAGGGGCAATTGTGTCTTTGCGGGTTATAATGATGTCATTCACAGTAAAATGCATCACAAAGGACAAGCCCACTACTGTAGGGAAGTGGGAGAGATCTGGATGACCGACTTCCCCAATCCATGGGACTGCCAGACAGGTATGTAGTGGAGGCAGACACTTTATGAGGTCAACAATACTCCTGGCACCCAACATTCATAAGGAATTGGTGACATGACGAACACTTTGGGCAGTATTCAATGAGAATTTTGACGATGTGCAGCGAATCCTGTTTAGGATTTGCTGCACATTCGCCACTGCCCGCCGCGTTCCGGAGCCTCGCTGGCTCCAGTATTCAACGAGTCAGGGGCTCACTGCCCCTGACCGGCGAATTTTAACTCCTGTGGCGATGCCGCAGGGAGCCTGAGGATGGCGACAGGCAGGGAGATGGAAGTCTCCCTGCCTGCCCCAGAACGTTTGTGGGGGGGAGGTGGGCTCCCCGGGAGCCAGGCAGCACAGGCTGCCCCCCGAGATAGCCAACAGGGGACCGGGTATTCACTGCACCCGATCGTGCATATGTAATGATCGGGTGCAGTGAATATATGAATATCTAATGAGCGGCTCGGCTCCTGGCCCCCTGCTGGCTGCTGTGTAAAAAAAAAATATATATATATATATATATATATATTTTTTTTTTTTAATTAAATATATATTCATGTGCTTACAGCACATGAATAAAAATAGCATGCCCCTCCTGACACCAAATGTAAAAAACAAAACACTTTATTTTAAAAGTTCACATTCCACTTCACCATAAAACGATAGCGATTGCTACTCGGTGAATCATGGCGATAAAAACCTTGAAATGTATTCGCCATCTGGTCATTGAATAGGGTGATTCACCGTTTTAGTCAAAAAATCTCCGTATAGCACGAAATCGCCATAAAAGATGGCGAATCAGCCTCATTGAATACTGCCCTTTGGCGCAGCTGTGGGAGATGGCTTTTACCCATGGTAGCACAATTATACCATCAATCATTAATACCCCCACCCCTGAGTCTTTGGAAAACATGGCACTGCCACCGTGTGTGTAATTATAACATTGTACAACCTCATGACCTCATCTAACCAACCGAGTATAATGAAAAACTATATGTTTCATGCAATAAAACCACAATACAATTCTGGTAGACCGTAACGTACGTCATGACCAAGGTCTCGTCTCCTGGTTCACTGAGCAGGCCGTCCACGAACACGGGTGTGCTGGTGAAGTTATGTACACTCCATGTGTAGCCTTCGTCTACGCTGAATCTAATGGGAGGTAAAGACAACAGATTCATCACTTTACAACAAATCTAACCCTAACACAAAACACTTCTGACACGAGTTACATAGAGAAACATGAACCTCCCCAAAATCTTGTGTTGACCTTTGTCATGCTGTACTTTTGACCACTCAACCTAATGCTTGTTGACTATATGGGAACGATCTATTGACTGTAGACATAGACACTGTTGACCTCCTGTATACATTGGAACCCATATAACTTACACATGCCAGAATATAGTCCACATTTCCAGGTTTTACTCTCACTGCAAAGGCTGAATGTTCGCTATGCAGAGCTGTGGCGAAGGTGGAACTAGTTCTCCTAACATAACAGGTGTTGGAACTCAGTTCCACCCTAAACCCCCCCCCCCCCCATACACACCCACTTTAACCCTTGTATTATACTACTGTTTAATTCTTAGTTTACCCTGATTTTTATTTAATTTTGCATTTGGAGATTTACTAAAGGCAAAATCAAATATAAAACCAATTCATACTCAAAATCGGCAAATCAAATCATCAGTATTTACTTTTGCATAAATAAACGTAAGATCCTTTATTTGCTAACATTTGAATTGAAAATCGAACACACAGCATATTGAACACAGAATTAAACTACAAATCCCCAAAATTATAATAGTAATTATAATACAGGTTGAGTATCCCTTATCCAAAATGCTTGGGACCACGAATATTTTGGATAAGGGATTTTTGCGGATTTCGGAATCTTTTTTTCCGATGGTCCCCCGATGTCCCCTGGCTTCTCCGGGTCCCAGGGGTGCATGGCGCAAGTGTGCCGGTGACCTCGCCGGCACCCACAGGCAATGCATAGTTGGGACCAGGGATGACGTTGAAGAGGATTCCGATGGCCGCGTGGACACCGGGGGAGGAGGTACGTATGAAAAAAAGAGAGGGGGAGGGGAGGGGGGGAAACAAAAAAAAAACCCATGGTTTTCGGAATACTTAGGTTTTTGGAATATACAGATAAGGGAGACTCGAGCTGCATATTAATAATAATAATAATAATAATAATAATAACAGACAGACAATTTTAGCTTCTAGACAACATTCTATTATCTAAATCTTCATAATGATACCTGTAAAAGTACAGATGGCGGACGCTATGCCGTGTGTGTGCTATTGTATATTTGAAGCCATAGGAATAAATGAGGACTTTTATTGGTTTTGTATTCCATTTTGTATTTGAATTTGAAATCTAGGCCAAACGCAAAATCATTAGCCAAATTTGAACATCAAATTTGATTTTGAAATCGAATATAAAATTGAACATTAGAAAATGCAGGATTTCATGAGGTAAAAATTTTGATTTGATTTCTGTTGATTTAAATCAAACATAAAATCTAACTAATCCAAAACTGAACATAAGTAAATATACCCTCTAGTCTTGACGAGATTTGATAATCCCTTGGTTAAATCAGTAGCTAATTCCACTATTGCTTACATTTGTCATCTACAACCGAATTATTACCACAGTGATACTACATCTTTCTGGCTGTGTTATTTTATTCCCCCACCAATATCAGACTCTCAATGTATTTATGTCTGTGCTTGGTTACTGCTATATACTGCTATATGCTTAGCACTTGACAGCGTTCATTGTTGTCACACAGACTTGGCTTGTCCATTTTACTAAACAAGCACTTCTACCTTCTGCCTCCGTTCCCTCATCTGCTTCAAATCTCACGCTCTAACGAGCAGGGCCCTCTCACCTTCTGTTTCATTGTTCATGTATTGCTATCTTGCATGACAAGTTTCCCTGGTTGTACAGCAACGAGAAAAATCTTGGCTTTATAGAAACTAAGGATAATATCAACCATGAAAAAAAAAAATTAAATTCCATACACTATAATCCTGTTTTATGCCTCAAACAATGGACAGAAGAGAACGGGTCTCTGTGTAGTGTATTACAGATAGTACACATAGTACACAGTGCAACAGTGGGAAATCCACCTAAATTTGGTGAGGTGCAAACACTATTGACAGGATAGGTTACTAAATTATACTACAGTACTTCTCTCTGTGGTATTGATGTTCAAAACATTGGTCCAGTTTCCATATTTGAGAAGTTAATTTCTGGCTGAAAGGAACCCTGTAACATGCATGACACCCTTATGATACTCTGCACCAGGCATGTCCAAACTGTGGCCCTCCAGCTGTTGTGAAACTACACATCCCAGCATGCTTTGCCATAGTTTAAGTATTCCCTAATAGCAAAACTGTGGCAAGGCATGATGGGACTTGTAGTTTCACAACAGCTGGAGGGCCATCGTTTGGACATGCCTGCTCTACATAGTACAGATTACACAACTCGACAGTTCAACAAAAGTGTGGTTCAATAGATCTACAGTAAAAGGATAGACCCCAAATGGTGGACGTACAAAAATTCGACATAAAATTGGTCGACATTTTTTTTTGTGTGTGTCAATTTGTATCTTCCTCATATCTGAGCCACAATCGTGGAAACGTGTATCCTCGCAGGCTCGCTTCACTCACCATGCTTTGGGAAAGGTGCCTCGCTCCGCTACTGCTGTGCCGATTGCTATACCCAATACCCATACTGATTGCTATACCCAATCATAAAATATGTTAATGGTAAATGATGTTGATCTTTTGGACCTGTTGACCTGAAGCACTGTCTTCTTTATACTTGTCAATATCTTTTTGCATGTTGATGATTTGGGGTTGAATGTCTAGCTTTTTATTGTAGATCTGACAGCCGGATAACGTTCCACAAAGTTTAGAATTCAGATCAGATACTATCTATCTTCTAGAAGGTGCTAAATAAATACGTTGATTCTGATTGGTGGCCCATAGAAACATCCCATGTGACATAGAACGCCCATCTTAGCAAATTCCCCCCTTTGTCTCCATCCCTACATTGGCCGGGAATTAGAGTTGCTGCTCAATATTGCTTATACAGGTCCAAAATATTCCAAAAACCGTGGTTTTTTTTAAATATTTTGGATTCCCCCCTGCCCCTTTTTTCATCGTTACCAAGTCCCCCGATGTCCAAGGTGGCCTTCATGAACTTCTTCAGCGGTCCCAGGAGAGCATTGCCTGCAAACTCACGCAATGTACCCCTGGAACCGCTGAAGATCCTGAAGGCCGCTGTGGACACTGGGGGACCATCGGGGTACCAGGAAAGTATGTTAAAAAAATTACTTTCCAAAAACCGGAGAAATCCCTTATCCGAAATGCTCATGGTCCCGAGCATTTCGGATAAGGGATACTCAACCTGCATACAGATTTTTCCCATAAAACGATTTTTAGTTGGGGTGGAAACTTTTAGGCCACTGTGCCGCAATAAATACACTAATGACGCCACTGTGTACCGCGTACTCTCGGAGAAGGCAGAGTGACATTCTGGTATTATTATTCACACCTATTCTGAGGGAGAATGCTTTGGCAGCTCCCAGAGTTCTATTGACTCAAATAAAAAATAAATAAAAAACCCCATTTGATTTCTTGCAGTGCTGACATTGTTCTTATGACTCACCTTTACTTTTATTTAGTTTATTTACTGCCAAATGTCATAGCTGTCAACAACCCGCAGAGCCACTCAATCACCGAAGTTACACTAAATAAAAGTCACTCATTTGTCATTGAATGCTGCATTGCATTTTCTGAACAAACACTTTAAGTTGTGGGTGAACATAATACATTACTTGAGTATTTTCAGCGGAATAGAAGTGTCCTTTATGGCAACGATGACGCCCCCATGGTCCAAATATAGGATATGATGTTCTTCTTCAAAGACCTATAGAGAGAAGCAGGCAGAGGATATCACGATTCAATATACGAAGGTTATTGTTAATGTAATTATTATTTAATTCAAATGCAGGTTGAGTACCCCTTATCCAAATATCCGTTTCCAAATTATTCCGAAACCCATAATTTTCAGAATGTATTTTTTGGGGGCCTAAAAACCTACTGGTTACATCTGTAACTGGCACTACAGGGTACATGATATGTAATTGGCACTACTGGGGACATGATATATAACTGGCACTACTGGGTACATGATATGTAACTGGCACTACTGGGGGCATGATATGTAACTGGCACTACACGGGACATGATATGTAACTGCTACTACTGGGTACATGATATGTAACTGGCACTACTGGGGACATGATATGTAACTGGCACTACTGGGGACTGTGGGGCAGATTTATTAAGCTTGGAGAAGAGTTAAACTGGAGATAAAGCGGAGAAAAGGTAAAAGGAGATAATGCACCAGCCAATCATCTCCCAACTGTATTTTTCAAACACAGCTGATTGGCTGGTGCTTTATCTCCTTTTACCTTTTCTCCGCTTTATCTCCAGTTTATCTCTTCTCCAGGCTTAATAAATCTACCCCAGGATATGTAACTGGCACTACTGGGGACATGATATGTAACTGGCACTACTGGGGACATGATAAGTAACTGGCACTACTGGGGACAGGATATGCAACTACTACCGTGTTTCCCCGATAATAAGACACTGTCTTATTTTTTTCCAACCAACAAAAAACACCATAGGCCTTATTTTCAGGGGAGGTCTTATTTTAAACATGCCTCTGTCCTCCTTTTAAACATGCCCAAATCCTCCTTTAAAACATGCCCCAGTGCTCCTTGTAAACATGCCCCCAGTCCTGCATTAAATAGAGGGAACATATCATAACAACCTCCTTTAAACACAACTCCTTTCTCGCTCAGTCTTAGCAACGCCAGCACTCCTTGCTCTGCTGCAGCGGCGTGATGTGCGCGGCGACGTCACGCCTCCTCCCGCAATGCATCCCTGGGACCGGGAGCAGAAGCGGCTTCTGTAGAAGCCTGTGGTCTCTAAATACCTCAGCGGTGAGCGGAGGTCACCCGAGGTTAGCGGAGGTTAGCGGGGGGTTAGAATTTATTGTTTGGAACCCAGTGCATTGAAAATTGAATCTGCCTTATTTTCGGGGGAGGTCTTATTTTGGACACATGTCCAAAATCTGGGGTAGGTCTTATTTTCGGGGGAGGTCTAATTATCGGGGAAACATGGTACTACTGTACTACTACTGTACCAGTATTGGGGACATATGTAACTGACACTAAATATGTGCAAGAAAATGATTGCTTGGTATTCAAATTCAGTGCCTGACTCCTGTATGCTGCAATGCTGTAACCATTCTTGCTTATTTATTTATTATTTATTTATTTACAGTTTCTTATATAGCGCAGCAGATTCCGTTGCGCTTTACAATAGTAGACAGTGATAAGACAAACTGGGTAACAACAGACAGACTTGGAGGTAGGAGGGCCCTGCTGCAAGCTTACAATCTATAGGGATATAGGGGGGAAACATAAGGACAGGCACCAGCTTATGCTGATTACCTGGTAAGATGTGTACCGGCTACAAGATAAACATGTCATCTTATTCAGTGATTCCTTGTCACACAATGTTAGGCTTACAAGGCTTAAACACACATTGGTACTCTTTACCGAGAAGGGCGCCCATCGCGGCCATCAGTTGAGAATAGAAAGTGTGGCGAGCGCAGCGAGCCACCGAGCCCGAAGCATGGCGAGCGCAGCGAGCCCCGCGAGGGGACACGGACACCTTCACAGGTATACGCGTCCCCTCGCGGGCTTCACAGCTGTCCGCGTCCCCTCGCGGGGCACGCTGCGCTCGCCACACTTTCTATTCTCAACTCCACGCTGACGTGGATAGTGGGGGTATAAAAAGGTCGTAGGACGCGTACCGCCGCCCCTCGTGGGCTCGCTGCGCTCGCCACGCTTCGGGGTCACGTTGATCGTGGGGTGGCGTTAACAATTGTGGGGGCCATTTCACACTTCAGGGTGCCTATTTGGCCTCTGTGGGCCATTTAACATTGTTTCCTATGGAAAATCGGGTCAATTGAGACATTGAACAGGAAAATCGGGTCAATTGGGACATTTAACATTGTTCCTTATGGGAAATCGCGGGCATCGCGTCGGTCGCATCGCATACGATTTTTTGGTCGCATGCGATGCGACCGACGCGATTTTTTTTTACTAACGATGCCCACGATCAAAATCGTGGGCGCCCTTCTAGGTAAAGAGTACCGACACATTTACTGACAGATTAATTTTTAGATTCATTTTTAAATGTTAGTAAATGTGTATTCAACTCTGTTAGCCCAAGAGTGATTTTAAATGGATTAATACTGAACAAAAAATAATAATAATAAAGAAAGAAAAAAAAAGAAAGAAAAATTGACCAATATCAGCCAAAAATCGACTTTTAGTAAATAAACCGTTATAAGTGGTTTTGGATGTGGCTGTGATGTGCCACCAGCCAACGGAAGTGGGTGTGCGCGCACGAGACGCTCGCGCGCATCATTCAGTCGGAGCCCTCCACCACTCTCCGCCAGCTCCCCACTGCTTCCCCATTGCCGCCTGCAGCCTCCCACAGTCCCCACTAACACTGCCCGTCTCCCTGAAGCGGAGACAGATAGGGAAACCGCTCCCCTCTACCGTACTGACGGGGACGCGCAAGTGTGTGAGATGGAGCGCCTGACTGCTTGCCTGCGCCTGCTCAGAGGATCTGGCGAATCCTCAGGCTGGCTGGGAGGTGCTACATCTGTATATCGTTACCATACAACAGTCCGTGTATCGCTACCTGTGGCGTAGCGTCTATGTTACGCATTATCTCGCACAATGAAACACAAAAAGGATGTGACTGAGAACACAATCTGTGCTCAGTGAATGAGCCCCGCTGTGTAATCTAAGCCACCGGGGCTGACAGGCGTTCTACTCATTCCGATATCTATTGACTTTTCCCCTTTAGGTCTTAAAAATAAACATCTTTTTTAGCACAGTTGAGCAGACATGGCCTTGCAGGATAATCACATAGGCGGCCAATGTTATCTTAGTGTTAGTCACAGAGGAGCTTCACCCCAAGTTTACAGTAACTGTTAAGCCCAGAAAGGCGATACCCGCGCCCAGTGTTATTTCTATGCCTGACATGTTATTCTACGCACTTGTTTGTTTTGGACTAATACTTTCTTTGACAGCACTAAAACAGCTCTGAAACAGATGCCTGTATCTGGGGCTGCTCAGAGTGACACATTAATACTCTGATGACAATCGGCTTAATCTCCGCCAGGTCACTCTACCAGTTCCTAAATCTCTCTCTCTCTCTCCAGTTTCCTCTGTCTGGGGACAGAGCCTTGTGGAAAGGAGGATTTCTTACTGCAATATTAGGAATGAGACTGTTTTGGAGAGCTGGCAGGGACGAGGCACTTGTTCATCATCTGCCGAAAATGATCTGTCAACTTTATTCAGCTGTGTGGAGCAACGTTCTCACGGTCCCTTTATATTATTACCAGATTGCGGTCTTTATACTACTACGCTGATGATGTAGTGCCCTCATGGAAGGGAGATTGCAATATTAGGTAGCTTGGAGTCATTATGTTCCAGATTCTTATTGCTGTGTGTGCTTGGAGTACGTCACCCTGGGCGGGACTTGTCCAGGGTGCTGGGTCCTGTGAATTATTTGTATATATATATATATATATATATATATATATATATATATATAAAATCTTTTTTTAAATAATGTTTTGATTATTATCATTTTTGTTTATCATTAACCCTCACTACTTTATATTTAAGCTGTAATGTGTATTGATCTGTGGCGCTCTTTACCTGTACTCTATTTTTGTTATTTATTCAATGTAATACTAAGTTTTGTATCCCTGCACTGTTCCTTTGTACGGCGCTGCAAAACACTTGTGGCGCCTTATAAATAAAATAATAATAACTTACCTGATTCACCTTCCTGCACAGTTTAGACTCTGTGCACATGGCTTCTATTCATTGATCAGTCGCTGCATTTGCCCCCCCCCCCCCCCCACACACACACACACACACACATACATGAGGGACATTGTGGCTTGCGGGTGGGACAGCAGGACAGTTTCCGAATAGCACGACTGCACAGGGAGAGAAATGTTTTGCGTCTGCACATGCGCAGTGCAGACGCTTGGTGTGAGCGGCTCGTCGAGCTGGTTGTTCGCCGTCCTGTGTCCTGTTCTCATCTATCAGTGCAGGCGGGGGGGGGGGGGGGGGGGGGCGCAAAAAATCCATTCGCACATGTGCTGAGAAACTCGGCATGCAAGGGGGGGCGGGGGGACATGCTGGCAGCGTTTGGTGGACTCGCAAAGCTGCATAATTCGCAGCTTTGCGAATCAACCAGAACAAGGTCCTTGGGACGGTTGAGAGGTTGGCACAAACAGTATATTCCATTTTTGGTCTTCAGTAAAATAACCATTGCAGTAACTCATATGGGGCCATTATCTCTGGGCCAGATAGTTTGCATTCAGAACATCACACAGGATTTGTACGGCGTATTGGCCCTATTTTGTGGGTGTGCCAAGGCCGGTGGTTGTATCCTGACGCAGCTTCGCTGATTCCATGTATGCACAAAAACAACCACTAACTGAAATATGGTAATAACTTAAGGCATCAGGTAAACATATCTTTTTCCGCCATCTATCCTATGCCCCGCCTCTTTTCTACATACCCCCTCCCCCTTCTTGTGTACTGTACAGTCTAATTCCTCACACATTTGTGGCTAGATTGCCTGCGTTTGTATGTGTAAATATTATACAACATTTATTTGGAGGCAATGTGTGAACTGTATTAATTGCAATGTTATTCACTGGGAGCGTACAGTGGGCCAGACTATGAATAAGATCTGATGGTAACTGTATAACCAGCAGCCTGAGATGACAATCATACACTGCGTGAGGTAATAACTTAGAGGCGAGAACAAGGCTGTGTCAGGCGAAAGGTTAGTTAGTGACACAATAGGTTTCCCAGCGAGAAGGTTCCCTTATTAAACAGCTCAGAAGACAACATATGAAAGCATCTAAGCGTTGAGGTCACAGCTGTAAATTGTGCAGACATGACAGACAGTACACAGGATTATTTGCCTTGAATGCACAAGTCCTCTATAATTCACCATCTAGCGGCTAGTGCCCTTGTACACGATTTGTAATGCCGGTCGCTGGGGGCTTCCCCTCCCCGCAGCGTAAACCTAGCCTCCCCCGCTAGTGCCTAAACCTAACCCCCACATCCCCACTGCCTAACCCCCCACCATGCAACCTAACACTAACCCCCTGCCACGCAGCCTAACACTAACCACCCGCCACGCAGCCCAACACTAACCCCCCGCCACGCAGCCCAACACTAACCCCACCTTTTCAGTGCCCAAACCCCACCCTCCCTCCCCATGCTGACTGACAGTGCCGGCGACAGAAATCTTGGGGCCCGGAACACTGATATCTCTGGGGCCCCCCCCAACACCGAATGCGGATTGTTATTACATTGCATATTCAATTTATTTTTATTATTATTAGAAATAAACAGATAATTCATATTTACAATGCAATATAATAAGGAAGGGCAGATGGGAGGGCGCAGCATTGTGCGTTGTGGGGTTTGGTGTGTTGCGCGATGTCACTAAAACTCATTAGTACCGGTAGCCAGACAGGTGATTAGGCAGCCATGCTTACAGACCCTGAGGTGGGGCAGGGTAATTTTTACAAGGAAATGCACACTTCCGTTACTAGAATAATCGCACATTCTTGTTACTAAAAAAATCGCAAGTGATTTCTGACTTTGTTCTAGAAAAACACACCCTATTACATGTGAGATATGGGTCCATTTTGTAACTGTCCAAAAAAATTGCATCCTATTACATTTCGCCCCTGGTGTCAGAAGGATCCTTTATTTGACTAGAGTCCTCCCCTCCTTATTATTAAAGCCGGGCTGTGCAGGAATGCCAGAGATCTGACGTTCAGAGCGCAGCTAATCCCCAGCGACAGCGGGGAGAGCGCAATAATTTAGCAGCTGAAATTCTCCTATCAGATACTATTGTTCCCAGCATAAAAAAAAGGCGACGTGCAGCAAAACAAATAAGAGGGTTAATATTACTATTAACAGCTGGACGCAAAGTAATGTATAAAATATTTCTCTGGCTTCCCAGGATCCGTCTCGTGCCCTGAAAACTTCATTTCACACAACAGCGGGATGTAGCTTGGAGCTAATTGATTACCTACATTAAAATGAACAATAGACAACGTATGACTGTTATTATTACTGATAGTTAGACTCTGCTCTTTGTGTCTCATTAGGAGACACGTTGACAATTTCATGCATTTTAGAATGGGCCGTATGTGCTAGTAATCGCACTCTGAAAGGTAAATGAAACATATCTGCGTACACCTACACCCAACAATGTGGCGTCACGGTGTAAGTATAAATACTGGACGTCACCTGTCACCATAAATAAAGTATAATTGAGTTTGGGTTCAGCTGTTAATCCTAAAAAGTTAGAGATGGGAAAAACAACACTATGGGGTATTCAATGCCGCCTAAAATTCCTGTTTTTCGGAAATATTGTACTTTTTCTAACAGAATAGATAGAATGTCAATGTCCGTTACGATCTTCCGATTTTCAAAAACATACAAAAAGTTGACCAAGATGTGGATCTGTTTCCAACAATGCAGGTTCGATTTTTTTTTTTAAAAGTCCGAAAATTTACGGAATTGATTGAATACCCCTATATTAGTAATTCGGTCTGGTTGAATTACAAGGGCACTGTGTTTAATGTAGCTGTTCATCCCATATAGCCTACTCTCAAATTGAGAGGGATGTACCAAGCAGCGGTGGTACATCTCGCCACCCATCGCCATGATGCTTAACGCATATGTACAGACATATGCGATGAGAAACGCAAAGGGCAGGTCATAGACCCGGAAGTTTAGGAAGTGGCGGGAATCGCAAAGGGCTGGTCTTGTAGAGCTGATAAGACCAGCCCATTGCGATCTATTATTATTTTATTTATAAGGCGCCACAAATGTTTTACAGTGCCATACAAAGGAACAATACAGGGAGACAAAACTTGGCATAATATTGAATAAATAACAAAAATAAAGTACAAATACAGAGCGCCACAGATCGATACACATTACAGCTTAAATGTAAGTAGTGAGGACTCAATCAACATACAACTAAAGGCTTGAGGCCAATGATGGAGATGAGTATGCAGACGAAGATGGTCACTGAGTGTTGGAGTATAGGAGAGCTGTGAGTGACATGTGAAGAGAAGTGGGCTTAGACGACAAGAGGGAAGAGGAGCTTACAATCTAGTAGGAAGGGGAGACAGACAGATTACAAGAGGTGCAAGCAAGTGGGTGGTGGTTAGATAGCAGGATGTATACAGGCAATGGGTCGGAGATCTATGACCCGGGAGTCCCTCTGCGCATGCGCACAGAAGCTGACGAAGGAATCTCTCACACACAGGGCTGGCTCTACCATTAGGCAGCTTTAGGCAGCTGCCTAGGGTGCTGAGATCTGGGGGGGGGGGGGGGCACCTCCAAGTCTGCTTATCAAAAAAATCAAGTCTATGAGGATCCTTGTTTTACTTAATGGAGGTAGCGGTTGTGGAACTTTGGAGACCTCACCACCATACTTTCCCTTGAGACATTTTTCCTATTTTTTCTTTAGCACATCCGACCCAGAATGCCCTGGAGACACCTAAACTTTCCAGTTCCCTGTGCAGTGGGAGATCCAGGGACTGAATGATGATTTACATTAGTTTGCGTCACTGTGGCCACACCCACTGCTGAAGAAATCCACAAATTATGGCACTGTACAGCGGGAGGAGTCACAACTTCTGATACTTGTTTAAAGTAGACCATTGCACCTGCTTGATTTATAGACTGAAATGCAGGTGAGCTGGTGCTGGAGACTGACAGTGCAATATGGCCATGGTAAAGTTTTATATATGCATGGACTTTGGAGTCAAAGGGGTATAACTATCAACTCTGTGCCCCCCCCCCCCCCCCCTCTCCTGCCCATCTCTCTTTCTTGTATGTATCTGGATACTCCCCCCCCCCCCCCCCACCCACCCATCTATTTCTCTCTTATCATTTTCCCCATCCCATGCCTCTCTCATCTTTATCTCCCCTCTGCCCTGTATGGCGCCGTGAAACTACAGAAGTACCGGCATTTTTTTTTAAACTATAATATAAGTAAAGGTGCCCATACACTAGTAAGATTTATCTTCAGATCTGGCTGGTTGGAACAAAAAAATGGTTATGGATGAGTGACAGTTTGTCAGTTTTCCAGCATTTCCAAGCAAATGGTCAACTGTCATTTGCTCTCATTCATAACCATGTTTTTGTTCCAACCAGACAGATCTGCAAATAAATCTGCGTGTGTATGGCCACCTTAAGTTTAAAAATCAATTGCCACTGATTTTTAACACGAAATATTGTTATTATTTGCAGAATCTATGTTTTCTACAAGAAAAGTTAGAATGTCAATGTTAATTACAATATTCCGATTTTTTAAAACATACCGAAAGTCGGCAAAGATTTGGATCTGTTTCCAACAAGTATTTCCGTGTCATACTGAATATTTATAATAACACCGAAAAGTCCAACATAAATAAATATAAGGCCATTAACAAGTTCATATCACCCTGTTCTGCGGTAACTCCAACATTAGTTCCCCTGTACTCGAGAACGCTACATGTGAAGAAGACCATAGCAGGGAACTAGCAGCATGTACTGAATGCCCAATCCCATAACACACAGTCACATCATCATGAAGTACTGGGACCTTCCGAATATGAATAAAGAGATCTCAAAACCGTACCTCCAAACCAATCCCCATTTTCCCTTCATCTGTAAATTCATAGCACTCCCCAGAGATCCCATCCATCTCAAAATATTACCTGCAATGGTAATTACAGCGTTCCTAACCTGGAACAGTTGCCTGAAGGAAGAGCTGAAAAGGCTGATTACTGGATACAAAATCAATATGCACCCAGACATACTGTAGAGCGTGCACATAGCTGTAATTACAAAATAGCACTGCACACATAATTCAGCTGATATTCAAATACTATCATCCCGCATATAACCCAGGCATATCCACCCGTTCCAAATACATTATACTGACAAGTACTGTAACCTGAATACAAATATATAGCTGGAACCACATGGTTGTACAAAAGCCCTGAAACTTGGGGAGATGCAGGCCAGCAACACAAGCCAAATCAGCCGGCAATACTCCATTCTGGATAAAGTCACAGGTGGGGTATGGGTAAAAACCGGACCCAGACAAGACCCGGGCCGCTGGACCGGATATCAAAATCTGCAGTCTATTTTTTTTTGTTTTTTAACTTTATCTATACGTATCTGTTAATGATGGAGAAGATACAGAAACATCAGCACAAAAAAAGTACTTTGTATTTTATAAACATTACTGTTGACCCAGGGGCAGATTGACAAAGGTACAGATGGAGATCCAGCTCCAGGCCACATAAAAATAGGACCACATCATGGTGACGACCTGATGCCCAGCGGGCCACACAGCCAGAGGGTGTGAGCTGAAGAACAGGCACCGGCAGACAATCGTGGAGCAACTGAATAGGGCGCCATCTGCTGGCTGCTGGCGATACAACAATTGTATTCCCCCTTTGTTGCCATGCAACAGTGATAAACTGCTGTATATTATTTAAATTCAATTTCATGCATGATTTGTCTGTTTTTGCAATAAAGCCACCTCATTCCAGCTGTGGTGGCCACTAGTCTGCGACCTCCATAACGCTGGGAATACTGACCTTTGCAGGTGCCTGCCGTCATACCATGCTCCACTGCTCACAGCCTGTATTGAATTTAAATTGCTGGAGATAGAGGCCATGGGTGCAGCATTTTTGTCACCTCACACATGCAGGAGTTTACATTAATCATAGGAAACCGCTTGGCACTGAGGAGATCAGCCTGCGGGGTTCTGGGCTTATTTTAAAAATGAAAAAGTTCTTTCTTCAGCCATTGCCACAATGGGGGAAATTTACTAAGATGTGTATTGTACTTCACATGTGATGTTGCTATGGGCAACCAATCAGATCCTGTGTACTATCTTCTAGAGGGTGCTAAATTCCCCCCCAATGTGTGGCCTACACACAGTTTTATTAGCACAGTATCCGTCTACGGTTATAGTGGCAGGCAACAGATAAACGCATGTACTGAACTGGGCACATGTATGTACATACTGATCTATATATCTCACCTGTCTCCATGTGTTTCCACAGTCTGACGTTATATACATTTCCTCCTTGTACTCCACCAGCTGGGAGCCCAGGTTACCTGCAGTAGAGAGAAAGAGAAGCGTCAGGTAGAGCAGGTAGAGCAGTAGCGCTCCCAATAACTACACGGTATAGGACTGTTCTCTTTATTCTGTTAAATGCTGGTCCCAGTCTGCTCTCCAACAAGTTCCTTCGGCTTTTCCTTTTATGTCTGGTTTCACTGGAGCCTTTTATTGTTTTTATGCCTTATTTAAATAATGCAAACATAGAACATTCTCTGATTGGTGGACAGTTACAGCCAGCCACAAAAATAGCATGCTGACACCCATTCACTGTCTGGCTGCAGGCTGGGAGAGGCAAGTAGAGAATGCACTGATTGTGTGACCACCAGCCGCCCCTGCTTGGAGGCCCCTACATCGGAGAGGCACTGGGCACCGGCACGGTGCAACCAAACATTTATACAGCCCTGTACATATGCTAGCCAGCGCTTGGATGGGCTGACACGGGGAGCGCTTATGTCAAGCACAGTGAGAGTGTGTCCACACAATTAACAAAAAAACACTTGGAGAGTAATAAAGTGGAGAGAGATAAAATACCAACCAATCAGCTTCTTTCTGTCATGTTACAGGTTGTGTTTGAGAAAAAAATGACAGTTGGGAGCAGATTGTTTGGTGGTTTATCTCTCCCCACTGTCTCACTGTCGTAGCTGTGATAAATCTCCCCCTATCCTGTCACTGTATATGATCATTGTCCGTCGCTCTATCATTATGTGTTGGTCTGTCTATAAAGGTGACGCATTGCACATGTTTCTCTTTGGTCATTAGAGTTGATGGAATCAGAGATTAGATCTATCTGTTATACTGCTACAGTAGGTCAGACAGGAAAAGCTTTTAAAGGAAAAATAATCTGTTTCTTTATATAGCATTAAAGTGCAATGGATAAATAAGGGCGAGCGTGTTGTGAATGACCTACCGGCTCCCATAATCAGGCCGGGAGCAGTGTCCTTGGTGTGCACGGTCCCTGATACGTAAGGATTATCTGCCCAGCGGAGATGGAGGTGAAGGTGACAGTCAGGCTGTTGAGATAGAAGAGAGATCAAAATACAGATTAGCGTCCTGTGAAAATACATTTAGGAAATACGGTTATGTTGGTAAGGGCCCTTATTCTGGTTCACTCGCAAAGGCAAATTCCTTCTCAAATGGACAAAACCATGTGCACTGCAGGTGGGGCAGATGTAACATGTGCAGAGAGAGTTAGATTTGGGTGGGGTTTTACTTCAAAGTGAGATCTATATTGCAGTGTAAAAATAAAGCAGCCAGTATTTTCCCTGCACAGAAACAAAATAACTCACCCAAATCTAATTCTCTCTGCACATGTTACATCTGCCCCACCAGCAGTGCAGCATGGTTTTGTCCATATGAGAAGGAATTTGCCTTTGAGAGTGAACAAAATAAGGGCCAAGTTCTTCTACCATAGTAACACATAAAAAAAGAATAACTTCTAATTTAAGCAATTTGCACTCCCCTGACGGTCTATCTCCTGGAACCCGATCATGCCTGCAATCTAACAGGACCCTAATAGCTATGGTTAATCAGGAACTCTAGTCGTTGGCCTCTCTGATCCCTCTCTATGGGATGTGACACAGGCCTAGAATAACAGGGAGGCAGCAGCTGACTACAGGCCCCCTTACACAGGTCGCATGTGTCCTGTTTTCATCCGATTCCGATGGATGGGATGAAAATTCCCCGAATGGGATGTGTTTTGACATCCGATCCGATGTGCGGCCCTGTGCACATCGGATCGGATCAGATCAGATCCACATATCGGCTGCACATATGATGGGGGAAATTTACTAAAGGAAATTTGTAAAAAAATAGGTGTATTTGTATCCAGAAATACACTTATTTTTGACATTTACTATCCCAAAAATACGGCAATTCGTATTCATATTGATAGCACATCAATACGACTACGAATTGCCGTATTTTCGGTATAGTAAATGTCAAAAATAAGTGTATTTCTGGATACAAATACACCTATTTTTTTACAAATTTCCTTTAGTAAATTTCCCCCATGATGTCCGGAAATGGCCCACTCCCGGCGGCGGGGAACGGGGTCGTATGTGAACAGACTGCATGGATACCGGGCGGCTCAAGGGGGATCGGATGGTCGAGATATCGCAACAGTGTATCGCCTCCTTAACGGAAAGATGTACTAAGCTTTGGAGAGAAATAAAGTAGAAACAGATAAAGTGCCAGCCAATCAGTCCCTAACTGGATGTGTTTGAACAAAAATGACAGTTGGGGTCTGACTGGCAGGTACTTTATCTCCATTCACTGTATCGGTCTCCAAGACTTAGTAGATCTTCCCCTATGACTCCTAGGGCAGGAAGCATCATCGCTTGAAGAGAGATAAAGTACCAGCCTCTCAGCTCCTAACTGTCAGGTAACAGGCTGGGTTTGAAAAATGGCAGTGGGGAACTGATTGGATAGTACTTCATTCATAATTGTATCACTCTCCAAGCAATGATGCATCCTGCCCCTAATCCTACTTCAATAGACTGTAACAATATTGAGGGGAAGGGAAAGTAACGGTAAAAATGGTAAAAGTGCCCCTTACTGGCAGTTTACTATGAGATTTAAACTAGCGCTTTATATTTTTAGAATGTAACTGCAGCCTGGCTTTGCCTTTAAATAAAACATTGATGTTATGAAATTTATACGGACGGCATGAATAGTATATCAGTTATTGAGGGGAGCAGATCTTGATGTAGCCAAAGCAATATTGGTGTTGAAGAGAGACCAAGAAGGGAAGAGGCTGCTTCAAAATGTATGAGAAAAACGAAGAGACGAGAGCAGGGGGCCCAAACCAGTACCTTGTCTAGGGCCACACGAGGAATTAATCATTATGGATTATAAAATGTAGCATTTTGTGCCTGATTCTGGTTGGCTCGCTAAGCAGCGGTAGTTCGCTGCTTAGCGAGCCTTCAAACGCCACTTGCTGCCCGTGTGAATGCCCGCCTCTCCGCCGCCCAGCAAATATACGTGCAGCACTGCGAATGGATACTGACTTAGACTTGCGGTGTCCTGTACGAGAATTGGGCAGGTGGCTGAAGTCCTGAGACATGAGCCGCATACCCCCGGAAGCCAAGTGTCCACCCGCGTTTGCATGGGGACACCCAGCATTTTCCTGAGCGCACCCAGTGCCTTTGTATGCGAATGCCCTCTGCTCGCCTCCACCCCCCCCCCTGTGAATTCACAGCCTTCCGAGTCCCCCAGAGGCTGCACGCTGGTCCGCCCGCCTCACCCTCGCACGTCGGGTTCTTTTCGCACGGCCTGCAAATGGATGTTTAACATAAACATTCATTCGCAGCCTATGTGGAAACTCCCCCATCATTTGATGGTCACCGACCATCAAATCAAATGGAATGATGTGGAAAGTGCACGCATATCTAAGGGACTCTCAGGTCACTTAGATTTGCGTGCACCCTCGACAGGAAACGGCCGGCGATGTCCGGCGAACACTCCGTTCGCCATGGCCACATGCACACTGCTTCTGGACATGCGCAGAAACATCCGCACAACGTCGGTCCGCAGCGCGAATGCACGGGGGAATGCGACCGGAACAGAATAAGGTCTTTAGAGTGCACAACATGAGACACAAGATAGCCTGTGTTTGGATCATGGATACTTTACCACACAAATGAGTGATCATTTAACAAATGAACCAACCTACCGGTTTACAGTTGATTGGCTTGCCAGTCATGTCCACACTTGGCGCCGGCAGATAGTCCCAGTCGCGCCCCTTGTTGTAAGTGATGAGTGTTGTAACTTTTCCATCAATCTTTTGATTGGCCACAAAAACGCCTTTAACTCCTCTTACCTACAAAACGTAAATGGACATTTACAAACAGGAAAATACCCGGACGCACAAATCGCCTATCAGCATACAGCTTGTGAGACTCGCTGCAATTGTACACGGTGGAACAGGTATAACCCGTCGAGTCCCATTTCTACCGGCCAGGCTATTGAAAACCCGACCTTCTGTCAACCTTCAGTGTTCTACCTCAATGACTTTGTCTGCGCTTTATTTTTAAGGAATTATGAATTATTGATAAATTCTGTATCAAATGCATTTGAAGATAATCATTCTGTTTGGGAAAAATGACATTTAGACATAGGAAAAATAGAAAATATTCAAGTTCATGCTTTTTTTGTACCATGCCGTCCTCATTTATCAATGCGCAATTTTTATGCGTTTCATATATCAAATGTAAGCATTTTCTGCAATTTCTGGATTTGTTTTGGTATAATCCCTGCACATCACGATCAACTACAAAATATACAATATGTGAGAACAGATACCGGACTGTTCTGGAGTCAAGAACGTTGTTAACCCCAAACCCATATGTTGTTTCCTCACAAAGATCCACATATGTTCCCTTATCACTCCAGATGGATCTCCAACATAAGTATCCATGGGGATGATGGATTCATATGATGGGGAAACGTGTGATCACTCCAGATGGATCTCCAACATAAGTATCCATGGGGATGATGGATTCATATGATGGGGAAACGTGTGATAAGTTCAAACAGGAGCAAAACAGAAAATCGAAACTTAGTGTGACATTCTATGGAATGAGAGTTGTGTTTTTTGGCGATTTTTACTCCAAAAAACGGCTAAATCGCATTTTTCCGTGAATTCGCATATTTAATGTTATGCGAAAAGGTCCCTAAATCGCATATTTTTTTGCGATAAGTCATGCGTACTGAAAGTGCGGTAAAAATTCGCACTTTTATCGCATCCAGATGTTTTCCAATAGAAAAGAATACAATTCGCTTATTTAATGGAATGGGATTTTGCAAATCGCACTTTTAAGGTGTCTAATAATCGCCATTTTTTCAGACCAGGTTCTGATATGCGAGTTGGCCAGAACCCTGCACAGATCATTGAGATCTGTGCATGGTTCTGCGGTAAAAATTGTTTTTGTTTTTTTTAGAAAAAAATTGTGTGGGGTCCCCCCTCCTGAGCATAACCAGCCCCGGGCTCATTGAGCCGGACCTGGTTCCAAAAATACGGGGGACAAAAAATCTGGGGGTCCCCCATATTTTGAAACCAGCACCGGGCTCCAACAGCCCGCAGTGTCATGCCACAGCCGGGCTACCCCCGCACTGACAGCGGGGACAACCGGCTGTCTCCGATGCGTTGTCCCAGTGCAACAGAGGCTGAGAGCCGGCTCTGCAGCAGAAGGGAGACCAGCGCTGGATCCTGGATCAGTGAGTATGTGGTTGTAAAAGTGAGATGTGTGTGTGTATGTAATAAAGTTTTACTTTTCTGTGTGTGTGTTTTCTTTTAACATTCTTTTTACAGGTGGACTACAAGTCCCAGCGGGCCCATTAATGCCCCACATGCTGTGCTTGAGGTTCTCCAAGTCCCAGCCTGCGGGGGAGGTCTGCTGGGACTTGTAGTTCTCCTGTATAAAGCAATGTTAGGATTGAAAGATTTTACACCATCAGGCTGGCGTCCACTGGCCAGGGACGCCGGTGACAGCCCCGGGCTTCAGCCCTGGACGGGTGAAGCCTTGGGGGGGGGGGACCTTATGCCATGGTGCTCATGGTACGGCCGGGGGACCTTATGTAAAAAGTGTCCCCCGGCTGTGGCATGACACTGCGGGCTGTTGGAGCCCGGTGCTGGTTTCAAAATACGGGGAACCCCCAGATTTTTTGGAACCAGGACCGGTCCAAGAGTCCGGGGCTGGTTTCAGAAATACGGGGGACCCCTACACTTTTCGTCCCCCGTATTTTTGGAACCAGGTCCGGCTCAATGAGCCCGGGGCTGGTTATGTTAAGGAGGGGGGACCCCACGCAATTTTTTTTAAATTTTTTTTTTAATACAAACCCAAAATCGCACATAAGCTCAAATTCGCACATTTTCATGCCGAAAAATCGCCCATTATCGCACTCAATCGCACTTTTTAGCCTCTAATGCGCATCCCATTAAATATGCGAATTATGACTAAAAAATGCGATTTCTGAAAGTGCGAAGAGCGGCGATATGGAGTGCGAAAAATATATGCGCTTTTCTCTCATTCCATAGAATGTCACCCTAAATGAGTATATATTGGTGATATTTACTGTGTTGAGATTTGTGTAAATTATTTTTCTATGTAAGCGCAATTGTAAGGTAGGGGGTTATTCTGGTCTGTTCGCAAGGACCGTATGTTCGCAAGGAAACGATCCTTTGTGTATGCGCAGCCGCATTTCTGCGCATGTGCATATGCCGGGTGAGTGCAGCCACGGCGAAAAGCCTGTTCGCTGGGTGCACGCACCCAAGGCTGTGGCCGGGAGGCGTAAGGGCAGCGGCGGATAGTCGCGCCCATGGGAACGTCCCCAGCGTTTCATGGGCGTTCCCATGAAAACGCTGGGTGTTTCCATGGAAATGGCCTGGTTACATGGGCGTCGGGGGTCAGGCAGCTGACATCACCGGTTGTTAGCTGCCTGTCCACTTCCTTCTGAATGCCCACGCACATCTAAGATTACCTCAGAGTAACCTTAGATGGTCAGCAACCATCAAATGATGTGGGTGTTCCCAGACAGCCTGCGAATGTTTATGTTAAACATCCATTCACAGCCCATGCGTACGAAAGCAACATGCAAAGTGGGGGCGTGCGTATCGGCATTCGCAGGGCGGTGTCTGGTGGACTCGCAAGGCTGTGAATTTGCAGCCTTGCAAATCAACCAGAATAAGGTCCTTAGTTTGTTAAAGGGGGACAATGTCTCACACATGGGCAGAAAACAAAGGCCACTTGACTTTTTTTTATGGTGCACTAGTTAAAAGCCCATCAAAATGACGGCTTCTGCAATGTACATTCACTTTGAGCTGTGACAGTTTTAGCCCACGAACTCCCCACCCCCACTCCCTATCTGCTCCCACCTCCAATCTGTCTTTACAGCTCCATCTCTCCATATTCAGCAAGTTTAAAACAGATCAGTGTCCCTGCAAAAAGTGCTTTCACTTTCTGTCATGACATCTTTTTGCACACAAATGAGTAATTTGGTCTGTCGAGTGGCCTCTATTCAGTGTTGGTACTTCACCTCATAGAGGTGAGGAATAGTTAGCCTTTTATATACAGATTTAGTCAGCCTTACATTCTGTAGCAGCTATTGCTCCACCACTGTAATATATAAATGGCCAGTGTATTACTGAATGCTAAGGCCTACCATCAGTTTACTTCATGAAAGGCCACTACTCTTAGGAAGTCAACATTTACACCCTTTCTTCTAACAATATAACTTACTGTACTGTAGGTTACTGTAAACAAAGTAATTCCCTTCATGAATGAACAGTGCAGTGCAATAATATACACGCTACAGATGTGACGCTACTATGTTTGCCGGTGTTGTGGTTTGTCATGGGTATGTAGCCAGAGTTGTGGGTATGCAGATGTCACCTCCAGATGGTCCTCGCGAACAGAAGAGTGGGGCAGCTGAGTTGTGCAGAAGTGCATGACTATGAATGTCCGTATAGTTGCATAAGCATTCCGTTCCCGGTCCGTTCACACTCTACAGCCGGCAAAGTATCTGGAGTTGCTTTGCCATAATTAACAATAATTTACAAGTCAGGATCAAGCCCAGTGTGTCATATACAAGAGCAGAAATAATAAATGTAGTGCTCATCTCTCTATTCGGCCACTTGGTGTAAATGACCATGATATGTTCTGAGTTTAATTGGTTTCGGTCTACTTAAGCTCGTACAGATGTGTCCTCATTTAACTAGCCTCAATACGCCATGTGACGCAAGATGCCGAGTGTGAGTGAGCCGCCGGTCCCTGTGCGACTCTGTTAGTAATGGGCGTATTTTTGTTTCGCTTTATAAGAAAATACATCTTAGTGGCAATGCGATGTGACCAGGACGCACCAAGAGACTGTGCTGATTCATTTCATATGTGTCACCTGTTTGTCTGTGTGCGATGGAGTCTGTATACAAAGCAAAGTGGAACTTGGTGTGGAATCAAGTCACAGCTGCTACATCAAAACACTTTATATACAGATTCAGAGACTCAGTCGCACACAGATATACAAGTACGCACCGAAGGCTCCTGATGTGTCCTAGTCATGTTGACTTGCAACTTGGTTATATCCCTGACCTACACATCGACGAGCCCGTCGTCACACTGGCTGAGCGACTGATCCAGATAATTATACACACTTACCAACTGTTCACTCAGCGTGTCGGCCAGTACACCCAGATGGCCATGACACCCTGGGCATTACAATTTGCCAATTTAGCTGTGACACCAGCACCCACAGCAAGTTTAATGGTGCCCGTACACACAGCCTGATGAGTCGATAAAACAAAATTTGCAGACATATCGGGGGTACTCATCTGCCAATAGCCTTGTGATATATCATCCAGTGTGTACCCAGTTTAAGATTGATAAAAAGATGCAAAAAAACCCCCAAAAAACACCCAATGCTAGTAAAGTCGCAGGGTAACTGGCGCACTGACAGTGGCTGTTTGGAGCAACTGTAGCAATAATGTACTGTAGAACCACGAATGCTGAATAAGCAATGAGAGAGCATAAACCCCTGATGGGTTCCCCAGGTTACGCTGGAAGGTCAGCTGACATGTTAATAGGATGGGCACAAGGCCTATCAGAGCTGTGGGAGGAGTATAGACAGGGAAGAAAGGGCATGTGATACCAGTAGCTCTTCCTCTGTCCAGAAAAGCTGTTGAGAAGGCAAGACCTGCTGCTGCAGCTGACTGGGTAGTACACGTGCTTATTAAAATCTAACCTGTTTCTTTTTCTTTCTCATCACTCTTTCCCTGTGTAGGCTGTCTCTTTCCCTCACTCTCCTTTCACCCCTTTTTTGCTATTATTCAATTCTGGGTACCCCTCGCGCTATGCCCCGTCCGCGCAGAGTGTCTCGCCCGCCCGGCTGGCAGAGGACGCCTACCTGGCTTGGGGGGCTGCAGGGCCAAGCGGAGCCATCCCTGGTGGTTCCAGTGGGGACCGGAGGAGTGCGCGACGCGGCCCTGCGGCTCCTGAGCAGGCCGCGTCTCCAGACGCGACGGACGCGGCACTGGCCTATGACGCGGCCAGACGCCGGGCCTCGCGTGTACAGCGCGCAGGCCGCGGCGGCCGTGCGTCGCTCAGCCAGCACTCGGGGGGGTCGGGCAGGGGTAGAGCCCGTGGCGCAGTGACTCGGGGTGGCGGGCTAGGCCGCCTCCGCCCCGCGGCACATGAGGCTTTGGCAGCTCAGGTCTCCATGACAGGCCGCGGTAGGCAGCAGCCACACCGCAATACCGGGGGGTCGGGCACGGGTAGAGCCCGTGGCTCCATAGCTAGGAATAGAGGGCAAGGCCCCCGCCACATAGCCGTGCCCACGAGTATAGTTGGCAATGACGCCAGTGGTCCCACATTGAGGCCTTCCAGCCGGGCTCGCGCTGGAAGGTCAGGGGGGCAGGGCAGGCGAAGCCAGAGCGCCAGTCAGGGCCCTAGGGACAGGGGTACTGTCCTCTCCAGCACTCCCGTGCCGACACACCATACAAGACAAAGGGGGCTTCCCTCTGGAACCCCTTCCCCCCATACTCCCACACAGGGCAGAGGTCGGGGGCGGTCGGGGGGGGCAGCACAGGTGCAGGGCCTGATCGCTGGGGGACAAACAGGCCCGGCTGGGCTTGCAGATATTCCCCTGGGGGCCCCTAGGGGTAGGTCCCCTTTACATATTGCCAGCCGACAGTTACTCAGGCGAGCCAGGCTGTTTCCTCTGCGGTCTTCATCCGCACCAGCCCCCTCTGCGGTGGTGCCAACAGCCACTACCCCCTTAACAGCCGGGGATGGGGGGGTACAGCAGTTTATGACGCTACTGTCCAGCTTGATGAGCCAGGTTAACCCTCAAGGGGGTCAGGTGTCCGCTCCTAGTCAGTCTGCTACTGCCTCTTCCGGTACGACTAACCCTCCTCATGCAGTGGTGGCGGGTACTTCCACTTCCCACCAGGGTTCTACACCCCTCACGTCCGTGGCGGTTGTCGCATCCGGGACTCCTCCAGTGGGGACAGTGGATACTTCTGCCCAGATGAGCCTCGTGCCAGCGGGAGGCACTGCAGGTGGGTCGGCTGCTAAGCGTAAGCGGCGTAGGCGTAGAGCGCACACTTCATCCTCCTCGGGCGGGTCCGATTCGGGAACGTCCGAGGGGGAAGGCGGCCGTAGATCACGCAGGAGGCGTCGACACCGCCGCCGCCGACACTCCAGTTCTAGCGGGAGCTCTGGGTCACCACTCTTTCCTAGGGGTCAGGTGGTCCAATGTGAGAATACTGCGGTGCTTAGGGGTTTACGACGCAGCGTACAAGAAAGAATAAACGAAGGGAAGTACGTTAGTTTCTTTTCCATGACGGCGCAAGCCGAAAAGGAGTACCGTGCAGCCAAGCGCCGAGGCGGTATAGGGGAGGAAGCCTTCTGCACCTATCACCGGTGGCAGGCGGGCATGTTTATGTTTGCGGCTTGTTACCTGGAAACGAGGCCACAGGAACACATGAATATGGTGCGTTACATGCACATGATTCATCAAATGTTCCTCTCGGAGGCTGACTCATCATGGCGCTCCTATGATGAGAACTTCCGGCGCAAGCAGTCAGGATTGCACATCATGGCATTCGGGTGTAAGGACGTGGAGATCTGGATGGGGCCGAAGCCCTCTTCGGCTCAGGTGTCCACACAGGTCTCCACCCCTGCCCCGCAAAAACCCCAGCCCCCCTTTCACGGGAGGGCGGGGGGAACCCCGGCAGGGCGTTGCTTCGCCTTTAATGGTGCGGGCTGCTCCCTCGGGGCTACCTGCAAGTTCAAGCATGCTTGCTCCAAGTGCTGGGGCAATCATCCTTTCAAGGATTGCAGGAAAGGGAAGCAGGGAGGGGCCTCCCAGGCTGCAGCAGCCGGGGGTGCACCTCACTAAGGCCCCTTCTCCTGTGCGGGTTGACCGCTTGGCCAGCTGGCTGAGTAGGTACCCGCGTAGGGGGGAGGCTGAGTTCCTAGAGTCCGGGTTTCGCCTGGGCTTCCGCCTCCCCATACAGGGGGACATCATAGCCCACGCCCCTAGGAATTTGAAATCTGCGATCCAGATGCCCGGGGTGGTTTTAGACAAGGTGGCCAAGGAAGTGAGTTTGGGTAGAATGGTGGGTCCCTTCCCGTCACCACCTATCGAGAACCTAGTGCTATCCCCAGTGGGGGTGGTCCCCAAAAAAGGCAGCGGCAAGTTCCGGCTCATCCAGCACTTGTCACACCCCCCGGGCACCTCGGTTAATGATGCCATCCCTGAGGACTTGTGCCGCGTGCGGTATCAGTCGTTTGAGGAGGCGCTGGATATAGTGCGCGGCCATGGCCCCGGGGCTTTGATGGCTAAGGTGGACATTGAATCGGCCTTCCGCCTTCTCCCGCTGCACCCAGAATCGTTTCGGTTCATGGGCTTTCGCCTCCCCACGGGTTTCTACGTGGACAGGTGTTTGCCTATGGGCTGCTCGATTTCTTGCGCCTACTTTGAGCGCTTTAGCAGTTTTTTGCACTGGTGCGTGGTGACAGGCTCGGGCGAGTCAGGTGTGGCCCACTACCTGGATGATTTCCTATGCGTGGGCCCCGCCGGGTCCCAGCGGTGCGGTTTTATCCTGGCATACCTGCAGGAGCTTTTTCAGCACTTGGGGGTTCCCATAGCGGTGGACAAGACGGAGGGGCCGGTATCGTGCCTGTCCTTCTTGGGCATCGAAATCGATACTGTGGCAGCCTGCTGCCGCCTCCCCCTCGACAAGCTGGCTAGACTTCAAAGGGCGGTTAGCCTGGCTTTGGCCACGGGAAAACTCCAGTTGCGCCAGCTCCAATCACTCCTAGGGCTTCTGCACTTTGCCTGCAGGGTGATACCCATGGGCAGGGTGTTTTGTAGGAAGCTGGAGAGGTCCATGGCTGGTATCAAGCACCCCCTTCATTACGTCCGCCTGCCGGCAGAGATAAAGAGGGACTTGCGCATTTGGCTTTCCTTCCTGGAGCAATTTAATGGGGTCCTTATTTGGCCAGCAAACCCCCGCACCAACGCGCAGTTGCAACTGTATACCGATGCTGCGGGCGGGGTGGGTTTTGGAGCCTTCTTGCACGGTTCATGGTGCGCCGCGCCATGGCCCGTCGAGTGGATGGCCGAGGGCCTCACTAAAAACCTGTTGCTGCTTGAGCTGTTTCCCATTATAGTCGCACTGGAACTGTGGGCAGAGAGGCTCCGCGACTCTAGTATAATATTTTGGTGTGACAACTTGGGAGTAGTGCACGCAGTAAACAGGCAGGGCTCAGCATCCATGCCGGTTGTTCGCCTTCTGGCGCGTCTAGTGTTAAAATGCCTGCTGTTTAACATCCAATTCGTAGCACAGCATGTACCTGGAGTAGAGAACTCTGTGGCAGACGCATTGTCCAGGGCCGACTGGGTTAAGTTCCGGGCCTTGGCACCTGATGCAGATCTTGTTGGTGAACGCTGTCCCTCTTATATTTGGCAGATGATCAGGCCGGAGTGGAGGGGCTAGCCATGCGGGCTATAGCACCACGGACGCTCCATTGCTATCAGGCAGGATGGCAGGAGTGGGAGCAGTTCCGATTGTCCGCATCGCAAGCAGGTAAGACACCTGAGGCGGCCATGGTGGCTTTTGTGTGGAGTGCATACTCCTCTGGTCGCTCTGTCGCCTCCGTGCGCAGGACTTTGGCAGGGGTGTCATTTTTCTCCTCACTGCAGGGTAGGGCGGACCCGTCACGGTCATTCTTGGTGTCAAGGGCGTTGCGAGGTTGGCGGCGAGCTACGCCGGCTCTCCCAGACTGCAGACGCCCTATTGATATGTCGTTACTTCCAGCATTGCTGGACGCCCTGGGGGACATTTGCTGGCCTTATTATGAGGTCCTCCTGTTCCGCACGGCGTACGTGATGGCGTACCACGGGGCCTTCAGGATTGGGGAGTTGGTGGCCCCGTCAAAACGGGCGCCCTCACCGTTGACTGTGGATGATCTGGTGGTCCAAGCTGATTCGGTGCTATGTCACCTGCGACGTTCCAAGACGGACCAGGCTGGGAGGGGGCGGTGGCTGTCCTTGCTCCCGTGCACGGTGGAAAGGGCGTGCCCTGTGACGTTGGTCGCGGCCTTCGCCCAGGTGCGCCATGGACCTCGCATGGCTGATGCATGAGGATGGGTCACCGCTCACCAAATACCAATTTTGTCACGTATTGGGACGGGCGCTGGAGGCCACGGGTCTCGATCCTAGGGAATTCGGGTCTCATTCCTTTAGGATTGGGGCTGCTACCTCGGCGGCTGCGGAGGGCCGCTCCGACGCAGAGATTCAATCTCTGGGTCGATGGCGCTCGGCAGCATTCCGGAGGTACATTCGGCCAGCCTTATCTGTCACTTTTCACCATGGTCGACTGGACGCATAAGCGCTCGTCAACTTACAGTGGGGGCCTTGAGGTGTTTTTTCACATTCGTCTGGGGGCACAATTCGGCTTTAATTTCAATCTGGCATGGCGTACTTGTTAGTTTACTCCAGACGGTGTGTTTTGTGCCTCAAGAGCTGGTCGGCCACGGTTTTTCTCATTCCTCTCTCCTAACAAGTGTGGTGAATGCATGGTATGCAAGCTTGTCGACAGCCTTCTAACCTCTCTATAAATATTTCAGGTCGACAGGACGTTAAGTCCATATGGATGATTGGACATTCCTTTGTCTATTGGGCTTCCAGGGCAAACATCGCCTCTGATATAAGTGTGTTTGGTCGAGCTGGGGAGGTTAGGTGGCTGGGTGAGAGAGGTATGCTGTGGAGAGGACTGCAGGCTGGGCTGATTCGAGCCCTGCGAAATTTTGGGGTCCCGAAGGTCATTATATTACACCTGGGTGGCAATGACCTAGGGCGGGTAACCGCTCTTGAGCTACGCTCAGTGATTGTGCGGGACCTCTATTTCATTTCGCGGTACTTACCGACATGTAGGTTAGTGTGGTCCTCCATTATCTCTAGGATTGTGTGGAGGAATGCTGTGTCCTGCCCCCGCCTGGAGCGTTCACGGAAGACGGTGAACGCTGCAGTTGAGAGGTACCTGCTGACCAGTGGCGGGGGTGTTATTCGCCATGACACCATCAGCTTTCAGCGGAGTGCGCTGTATAGAAGCGATGGTGTGCATCTGAGCCCGGAGGGCGTGGCTCTGTTTTTGGGCAATGTCTTTAGTTGGTTAGATGCACAGTGCTGAGCGTTTTCTTACTTGGTGGCGGTGCTGCGGCTTAGGGCCTAGCTTTGGCGGTAAAGAACGGTCATCCTTGTAAGATCTTGAGGTGTGTGTGCAGATAGTGGGGTGTCGCTCTCCCCTGACATCGATGGTCATTGGCAATGCTCCCGCCCGGGGGGTGGTCTCCACTAGCACGAGTGGATGACCGGGGAGAGTGATCACCAGCGATGGTGTGTATGGTAAACATCTTTAACCCCACTTTCCCTATAGTGACCGTTCTTTGGTGCCGCCACCATTATATATATAGTTTAGTTTAATTGTCAAATAAATTTGACATTCAGTTTTGAAACGCCAGCACTTGTGTCTGTGTCTTTTTTATTAGATAAGTTATTGGTTAAGGTTAGGTTAAGTACATGATGAGTTGAAAAGCGTGGACCTGGGGGATACCTGATGGGGAGTTTAAGAACCACGAATGCTGAATAAGCAATGAGAGAGCATAAACCCCTGATGGGTTCCCCAGGTTATGCTGGAAGGTCAGCTGACATGTTAATAGGATGGGCACAAGGCCTATCAGAGCTGTGGGAGGAGTATAGACAGGGAAGAAAGGGCATGTGATACCAGTAGCTCTTCCTCTGTCCAGAAAAGCCCCACCCACCCTTCCCTATTTCTTCTCTCTTCGGCGGCGGTAAAGAACGGTCATCCTTGTAAGATCTTGAGGTGTGTGTGCAGATAGTGGGGTGTCGCTCTCCCTTGACATCGATGGTCATTGGCCATGCTCCCGCCCGGGGGGTGGTCTCCACTAGCACGAGTGGATGACCGGGGAGAGTGATCACCAGCGATGGTGTGTATGGTAAACATCTTTAACCCCACTTTCCCTATAGTGACTGTTCTTTGGTGCCGCCACCATTATATATATAGTTTAGTTTAATTGTCAAATAAATTTGACATTCAGTTTTGAAACGCCAGCACTTGTGTCTGTGTCTTTTTTATTAGATAAGTTATTGGTTAAGGTTAGGTTAAGTACATGATGAGTTGAAAAGCGTGGACCTGGGGGATACCTGATGGGGAGTTTAATGAGGAGGACACATTTGATTGTTTAAAAAGTAACAAAACCACTCCTCATGTCGACCAATGCCATAGCAACATGCTGCTTTTGTCGACATTTTTGTCTATATCGGTCTTATCGACAGGATACCCATTTGTACCAGGTGTTTGTTTGTAGCATACTTACCTACCCTCCAGAAATGGCTGGGAGGGTCCCACTCCTGGGCTCCTGAGAAGGGTGGGCAAGAATCCTCCCTCTGATGTGACTCTTTGGGGAGGGGGCGATTCTAAACTGACGCAAATCTTGCCAATTAGTACCGCCACCATCCCAGAAGAGCCGCGAATCATGGCATTTGCAGGAATCTGGGAAGGGCTTAACGACGGCAAGCCCCGCCCCTGGAAAAGCTGCAGAGTGGTTTTTCTCTGGGCTTCTCCCAGAGAGGAGACAATTAATGTAGGCAAGTATGGTTCTTGTATAATTTAGCTTTTTTCTAAATCAAATAACATACAGCCACCAAATGTTTGCAGCTCTTGCAATGGAGGGCAGCAGTCCCTAAAACATGTACTACCCCTTTATTTGCATTACAATGGCGGTGATGTCATCGGCAAGTATGCAGAACCCCGGACAGTGGGCAATTAGGGAGTCACAGTGGTGGCTTTTGTCCCAGTTTCATCTGCCTGTGAATAATCTGCAGAAGAATTCTCTCTCCATAGTGGTCTGTGCGGAAGTTTTTATACGTTCCACAAGATCTGCCACGGTGGAGATTTGCTAAATGTAAAATTGTGTATTTCTGAATAAATCTATTTTCTTTTAGTCTAGCAGGAGAAGAGAAATTATAGCACATCCTATAAAGTGGGAGCTTAGACCCCGGGAGGCAATGATTTAAGGAAGCTTTTCTTCTTACAAGCTGTATAATGTATGTGACACCTAACAGCATGCAAATGGAAAATATGTTCACCTAAAAACATAATGTATACGGGAAGGAATTTAGATTTTGGCTTAAAGTGAGATAAAAAAAAACATCTCCTGTGTGTTTGGTCTGTGAAGCAGATAAGCTTCTGTCAGCTCACTAGTCCCAGGCTAACAAATGTCACCTAGTTTTACTTTATTTTTACTGTCCTCCATCACAGAAGGTGCAGACGGTGAGTGAACATATAAACTCCACACAAAGGAAATATGAGCCAGATCTGACCTCAGTGACGTCACACACTACGTCACTATAGCAGTGGTGGCTTCTGGGGATCTGCCACTACCCACTACTGCTGGCCACTGTGTAGCAGTGCATGGCTCATTGGCCAGATGAGCCCAGGTGATTATTTATTTGTTTGTGTCATTACAATTTACAACTTTTTTATTTTTTTATTTTGGAGCTGGTGAATAAGGAGTGGACAACGGTCCGTAAATTGTGGTGGAGGATGGAGGCAGTGAGGTCAGTGTTGCTCTGGGCCCTAGTAAGTGACATGATGAGGGCATGCGATAATGTTGTGCCTAGGAGCGGACTGACCCCTAAATTGAATTCGCCCCTGTTTAGGGTCATGTGCTTTCTGTGACTTTCACTAGTGAGTCAGTGGAGATGGTGACCAGGAAAAAAATCCTAGGTCTAGTGGCCCAGGATTCTTACTCGGGAACCTAGCAGGGGTTTTAGCAGGTTAGATTCTTACCTGGGTTCTTCGACCTGGGCAGGGGAGGCTGCCATTGCGCAGAAGCCCGCCCGACAGCCCATCCCCTGTCGGTGCTTGCCCGCCCTTCGTTAACCAGCCCGCGCACGTCCCCCTTCCCCTGCCGGTGCCCCCCCATCTGCCCTTCGTTGACTAGCCTGCCCATCGCAGACAACCCCAAATAGGGAAGTGGAATCGGGGTGTGTGACTGGATTTTGGTGGAAAAACGGTATGAGATGGAAGATGGAATGTTGCCCCTGGCAACCAATCACATTATATCTATTATCTTCTAAAAGGTGCTAAATAAATAAAAATTAGAATCTGATGAGTTGCTATCGGCAACATCCCAGAACTCCCATCTTAGTAAATTTACCTCAGAGTCATTGTAGCCAGAAGAAATTTAGAAATCCAAATTTTAACTGCTAATAAGGATTTCTGTTTTGGTCTGTCCCGTTAACCGTCATCATAAACCCTACAGTTCCCACATAGCGGCTGACTTCCTGTGCATTTCACTCTCTGCTTACGGAACGGAGACTGCTGAGGTGAACATTCAAGTTTATGTCTCCTGGAACTCTGCGGGATCGCAAAATGTTGTATCTTCTCCACCTGGCAGTCAGGACAGGAAAATAGACAGACTCATATTTTCTGGATGCTTTTGAAGTGTTTGGGTACATATGTTCGCAGCAAATTAAAGCTGGAACTCATTACAGTGCTGATGACCCACAATCTGCATTGTCAGCATCTCCCGTGCTCTGGTTTATCCCTGAGTAGGGCATGAGATCACCACAGGACGGATCTGGCATAAACCCATACAGTAAAACATTTTCTTTTTTCTGCAGCAGTTTGTGGCTTCGGAATTAAAAAAAAGGAAGAGCAGAACCTTGAGTATTCTGAAAATTAATGACCACCTCACATGGAAGTTTGGCGCCGTTTGAGAACTTCACTATTTGCACAGAGAAAAAAATAATCAAGTGTGATTTAGGAGTTCCTATATTAAAATCTCCTTGGCCACTTGCTTCATCAGGGATGTTGTTTGAAATGGAAAAATGAGTCCCTAAGGGATAACAGTAAGACTCCTCTGTGATTTATGTCTCGCCAGAGTTTTTGGAGCAAGGATACTGTTTGCTGTCAAGATGATTTTCCAAAAGATCATTTCAAATCACATATTACAGGTAAAGGCTGTGCAGCGAACAATGGGGTAGGAGCCAGCTAGGTCTGGGGACCCCGCCCTGCACTTGTGAGGTCTAGGACGCAATAAGGAATACATATATATACTTCTTAGTGGGTTAGGAAATATTGTAGTCTGAGCTTTCACAGGAATATACTGTACCATTTTCTCAGCAAAGGAGACAGGTACCAGGAATTCAACACTTTTATGGAAAAAGCTGATGCCAGAAGGACTTAATAGTAGTAGTAGTTTGTTTATTTAAAAGGCGCCACAAAGTGTCCACAGTGCCGTACATAGCAAACAAAAAAACTAATGACAAGGTAACGTACAGGGTGTGTTGATAAAATACAGCATAAATAGGGGTATAGCTGGTAGAACTAAAATCAGCATCAGTTCTGAAGTAGGTGTCGAAATTGTTGAGGAGACTGAAGATGAAGTAGAGGAAGGGAAGAACCGGGCAGGAGCACTGGTGAGGTAAAGAGGTAGGGTGAGTACGTGAGGCAGGAGGACCCTACTCATAAGAGTTAACAGACTAAAAGGAGGTGGGTGGACGAACAAAAACAATAGGATAAGTAGGAACGGATGGAGGGGTAGGGTAGGCAGGATAGGAGGAGCAAAAGAGGTTAGGAGGAGGAGGGATAGGAGGAGAAGGGATAGGGATAATAAACATAATAAGAGGTTCTACAAGGATGAGACTTGTAGCGCCACACATTATAAAAGAGAAAAGGCAGATGCACACACCAAGAACACTGTAAGGGCTTAATTCAGGCTCGATCGGAAAGGGACGAATTTGGCCCCGTTCCGATAGTGAGAGGTCTGTGCACGGTGGGCAGCTGACGTCACATGACATGGGGAGGTGGGGCAGACTTTTGGCATGGCGGCACTGTCCTGTTTGTTGGCTGCGAGTGAATGCAACATATCGGAATTAGACCCACTGTAATTGTGCTAGACAATCGGAGAAAGAATGATTTCTAAAATACTGGTCACTCAATGAATGTTATTTGTTTACTACGAGTATTTTACATTAAAGGGGCATTTCATCTGCACATTTTATTTATATTATTACTGAAATTTCTATAGAAAAGCAGCATTTACATTCAGCTTAAACCCTAAGCTGCATATGCAATATGCCGCCGCTATTTCTGACGTGGGAAATAGCGGCAGCTCCCTATTCAATGCGGTCATGAACGACAGCATTGATGCGGGATCACGGCAGAATGGGCCCGACTCCAGAAGCTGTCGGGCCCGTTCTGCCGACAACGGCCGTGGATTGTCGTGATCCAGGCTGCAGATGGACAATCCACGGCCGTTTTCGCGGCTACGCCACCTTTGCGCCCATTGAATCCCGTCTGTTGTTATGCGGTCGATCTGACCGCAAACGGGCCAGGATCACGGGTGTCGGCAGGGATTGACAGCTGTGATCCCAGATTGCATACCCCCCTTAGAACACTGGCAACCGGATTATAATGAACTCTGCAATTTAAAACACTGTAATATTTAGATTCATAGCGTTATTTTAGACCAAAAAATATTGTCTCACCTACTACCACATCAGGTGGGTCCCCAGCATTCCTAAGTTTTAAATCCCCCCCCCCCCCGCTTCCCCCCCCCTCCCCCGGGTTGTTCTGGCTGGGTTGTTCTGTCCAGAACATTAGGGCTCCAACTGATGAGGTCTCCTGGCCGTGGTAGGTGGGCCAATATTTTTTTGGCCAAAAATGATGCTAAAAATTTCAATTTTACTCCAGGTTAAATGACAGAGTTTATTATAATTGTTCTAACTGCCAATGTTAGCTTCTTGTTTTCTGTCTGACATTAATGAAGGCAAATGCTGCTCTTCTACAGAAATATCAGCAACAACAGAAAACAAAGTAGATGTAGATGAAATTCCCCTTCAGAGTGCTCACAAAAAAAAAAAAAACATTAATTGTGTGACGAATATTTTAGAAATCGTTCTATCCCTGTTCCTCTAGCCCAATTACAGGTACCCACCTACCCCCTCCCCCCCACCGCCCTTTTATTTTAAATCTTACATTTATTTAGCATTCTTCAGAACACATACAAGAATCCGCTACCCTTTTATACTCAAATTATTATAAATGCAAATTGGATTTTTCAAACAAGTAGAGTATCTTTGGAAATGCACACAGAGGCAGCGAATCATACTTTTACGGAATGAGCACACTGTTCAGCCATCCGTTCATAGTTCACCAAATTGTAATAAGTGCAGTCCTGTTTCAGCAATTAGCGTAATTAAGTGTAATTCTGGAAATAATACTTTCACAGAGGTTGCTATTTAATACATAGCACTCGACTATCCAACAATGTTGAGAAAAAAAAATTATATTTTCCAAATGACAACTACCAAATAGTGAAACAGACCGTGTATAAAGTGGGTGATTAAGGTTGACTCGCACGGCACATTTAGTTTGATAATGGACAAAACCATGTGCACTGCAGGCCGGGCTGATGTATCATGCGCAGAGAGATTTAGATTTTTGTGGGGTGTGTACTTCAATAAAAATAAAGCAGCCAGTAGTTACTCTGCACAGAAACAAAATAACTCAACCAAATCTAACTCTCTCTGCACATGTTACATCTGCCCCACCTGCAGTGCACATGGTTTTGTCCATTAGTAAAGAATATGTGCTGTGCGATCCAACCTGAATCACCCCCATAGTGAGATCCAGCCACAATCCAGCTTTTCAGTCCACAGAATGATTCCAGTTATTGGGTATAAGTTACATTTTGGAAATGTTATTGTATCTCCTATCTCATATTAAGACTCACAAATTATTATTTTGAAAGAACGGCTAAGGAGTCACCCAGTGGTGGAACTTGTGAGTGGTTGGCCCAGGTGCAAAAATAGAATTTGGGCCCCCCTCCTCCACTCCAACCCAAGTTCTTAATATGCAATACAGAAGTGGGTGACAGGGAGAGTCAGAGAGTGACAGGGAGAGGCAGAGGGTGTCAGGGAGAGGCAGAGAGTGACAGGGAGAGGCAGATGGTGATGGAGAGGCAGAGGGACATAGAATGAGATCCCAACTGTAAAAAGCCGGACAGTCAGGATGCCGACCCCCGTAGAGGGGGGATATTACCTGTGGCGAGTGCAGCGAGCCACTGAGCCCGCAATGGGATTGGGAGTGCTCACCCTCCTTCGGGATCACGGAAGTCGGGATTCTGACGTTGGTTTAATAACAGTCGGAATCCCACCCATCAGCAGCTCATACTACACCAAATTTGCTGAATAAGGCCCAGGGGCTTTAGACAATATACTGTTTTGGGATATTCCTCTGCTCCATCTGTTAAAATAAATAAAAAATCACATACCAAGGGGTCACAGTGATCCAGGCCCTTCAGTGCCTGCAGGGCCCTAGACAGGAGCCTAGTTTGCATAATGAATGATCCGGCTCTGTTCAGAGTTCCGTCAATATGTGCATTGTTCATGAAAACTCCTCACAGGCCTCATTGTTCCAATGCCCTGGTGTAAGATGAAGATGGGGAAACAGGGACCAGACAACAAACATGACACACCAAGCCCTGAAGCAAGATTCCATGCCCTGAAGTGTTAGAGAAAGGACCAGAGACAGGGCATATATGAAAATCAATATATTTCTATCACACTATTTGATGCTTATTCCTTTAATGGACTATAGCTTTTTATTTTATTTTAAATCCCTGTTTCTTTATTATGTCAAATAGGAATACAAAGATCAGATATCAGATACAACTTTTAGATAGCCAACTGTCTAGGCTAAGCGGTGGTTCCTAAAATGTGTGCCGCTACAACCTGGGGCCTGCGGGCACATCCAGGAAGGGGTGCCACTGGTTGGTAGTCCTGGACCAAATTATATATGAACCATGTAATGGGCACAGCCAGTGCTGGTGTCCACAATCATAAAATATGTGGACAAATGCAAGCTAAGATTCATGGAAGCTTGAGAACCAGTGGGCTATCGGAAATCTTACAAAATAAGGGCACTTCTCATAGGTTTACCCCTTTGTCGCCATCGTCAACCATAATAACACCGGTCTGTTTAAATGCAGCATTTGCATGTTTTCTGGTCCCCAGTGACATGGCACATCTCAGGACAGTTCCTCCTCCACCACCTCTGGTCCATCATCTCCAACCAACCATTCCTATGACTTATAGAGGTATATGATTGGCAGGAGGGCTTTGGCAGAGTATTAGAGAACTTTCTGTGAAGTTTTTTTCAGGAGAATCTGATCAATCTTGCAGCAGCCCAACAATGACTGATGTTCTTCTTCTCAAAGCCAGGGCTTAAAGTGGTCCTTGAGAGGTGGTGGAACGCATTTCCAGAGGCCACCTAATTACCTCCCGCTCCCCCATTGGGCAGAACCAGGGCCAGTGGTCGGTGTTTGCCCCCCCTCCCCCCCTGCAAACTATAATGCTTTTCTATTAAAAAGATTGTGCAGGGCCAAGGTGGCGGTTGAACTAGTTCCACCTCACCATTATAGGTAGTGGAACTCCCGTTCCCCATCACAGAATAGCTGTGTGTGCAACTTTTAAAATAGGGAAAGAACACAGTGCTTTACTGGTTAAAATGTATTGGGCAATGCGCGATTATTTGCTTTCTCACACTGGAAATGTGCTTTAATTACTGTTGATTTGTTAAAGTCAGCTATTCAGCAGTGTGTCTGGAAGTCGGTTGGCTTGGAAAATAAAGTTTGTTTAGCGGATAATTTATTGCACTGTTCCAACACCACGTTGGTCAACACCATTAAAGCCTCATTCAACACTGTCCCGTGAACATTTCTGGTCATATAAAATACTTCTCATTCCAAGTACATTAATAGGAGTATGTGCAGACACTGCACACGCTACGGCTGTGATCTGTGTACAACGATGCAGTTGTAAAACAAAAAAAGAAAGTGAATTCTGTAGACTGCAAGAAATCAGAATGAACTAGAACTTTCTTTGGCAAATAAAAATCTTTAGACATATAGCCTTTACCTGACCCATCATTTTATTGGCTTGTACTAGTACAGGAAATAAATTTCCGCCAATCCTAACGCAATAAAATACAATCTGAGCTTTAGATTGGGTCTATGCTTTTGAGCAAAGGCAGCTGGTGCCGATACTGCATAGGGATGGCCATCAACCATCGATGGTTCAATATCATTGATGGTCTATACGACTGATGTTGAATACTTTTACCATCGATGGGAGAGATCCACATGGTTTGTTGCCATCGGTGATAAAGGAACAACTTTTCCTTTAAAACAGGGTTCACTGAGTTAAGCTCCGCCCCTGATGCTCCCAGGAAGTCCCATCCTCAGTCTCTCATTTGCCTGCAGCCTTGTGTTTATCAGTTTTTCAAAAAGTCCCTCAGAGCACGGCACAGTAGAATAAGCACACATACCAGTGGTAAGGAGTGATATATGAATAACACAAAAGGCTAGTAACGGTAAACATCCAAGGAATCTGAATGTTTCTGAAACAACAACTTGAAAATAGTTCCATACAGCTATCACCTGTCGCAATGTACTGTGGGGGGTGAAGTTCTTAAGGCAACTGCCTGATGGCTGTGCCAATGTAACTTGCTGATGAGGCTCAATGTACAAAAGGTAATGTTCCAACGCCAGCTGGTAAGCCTAAAGCCACAGTCTCCTCCCCACGCCACAAGCATTAGATCCTACATGCCAGTTGTATAATCTTCGTTACATGAACATGAGCAGGATGACTGGTGAGTCCCTGAGCAACCCTAGGCAGCTCTAGGGCGCCGGCCACTGGAGGCCGTCAGTTTGCAGTAAGTCGTCGTTGTCCCCCCCGGATGGAGGTGAGTGGCACCGGTGGCGGCCGTAAACCCCCCCCCCATCCGCAGCGACTAGGCGGCTGCCGCATCACCCGATCCTCCTTTCCTACCCCTGGAGTTATGTAGAATGAAGCGGCACCCAGCACACTTGGCGGCACCGGCAGGCAGCACCGTGGAACGCAGCCGCAATAACTGGCACCCCCCCTCCCCCCATGTACAGTGACCGAATCGGAGTAAGCGCGCACTGGAGCGCCACACCCACACACCACCACCAATCTCCCCCCCCCGTGCCTGGGGCGCTCCGGTACTGGCTACCCTACACATGTGTTTTAGCAGCATTACAAGGTGAGCTATATGTGTATTACCCTAGGGCACCTGGAACCGCTAATCAGGTCCTGGTATTTACCGCAGGTATTTTATATGCCTGGAGGGGGTTAAGCCCCAAGGTCAAGTTACCAGACAGGTCCCAGTAGTTGGCAGTGTGTTGCTGGGCAGATCAGTGAGTGTTAGTTTCGGGGTTGAGTTATGAGTATGGTTCAGTGTTATGTGTTAAGATTCTGGCCTCTTTTTCTACAAGAAACTCCTATCCTGATCTATGTGGTAGGTGCATGATAGGATGGTAGATGTGTGCTCTATACATTGGTTAGGCTCATTTTCTGCTACTGGGATCACTGATCTCACAAATCCAGGTAGCTTTTTTTAAATCATCGGGATGGGAGTTTTCCTAATACCATGGGAAATATTTTTCAAAGCTTGAAAAGTGCTAAAATGGAGAGAGATAAACTACCAACAAGTCATCCCCTGTCATTTTTCAAAAAGCATCATGTAACATGGCAGTTAGAAGCTGATCTGTTTGGAACCCTAGTAACCAGGGCTGATATGAGGACTGTGTGTGCAACAATCAGATTCCAGCTTTCATTTTATAGACCAATAAATAAATGATAGAAGCCGATTGGATATGGGATTGAAAAAGTGTCAATCTCGGGATGCCTGGGATTGGCCTCCAGATGCCACTCCCCACTAGGAACTGCTGAAGGGGCGGGGAGGGGCGTGGCTACACAGCGTGGTAAGGTCAGAGTAGGGTTGTCATTTTCACATCTCTCCATTTAGCTGGGAATACTACTGGTGGGGGTGAGTACTGACACAACTACTCACCCAACAACTTAAGGATAGGTGAGATGAGATAATTGACATACTATTTAACCTACAGTACATGACATTCTCTTTTTCCTTCAATAAATACAAATCAGAATATTCTTTATTCACATATAAACTACCATACAACAGCACTGAAAATGATCCTTGGTGCTGAATTACTGATTCTGGTTCATAACACTTGCAAAGCTGAAATTAGCAGTCAATTATCATGATTATATGAACCAATTAGTATGATGCATATTATGAACATCTGTGCACTGAACATATTAGAATTCTGTGCACTGAGAATTTGGTTGACAATGTACATGCACAGAATATTCCAGAGTGCAGAGGCGGGCATCTGCTGTGCACAAATATAACTCATCATAACAAAGTATCCCAGACTAGGGGGTGATAGCACCTGTTATGTGGTAGACCTAGGTACTGTAGGTCGTTTTGTTAGTTGCAAAGGGATAAACTTCACTGCATCAGTCAAAACAAAAAAGGTGTAAAAAAAATTGTCTTTCAGAGGTTTACCTACATTCTTGGAGAACCACAGGTACCAGCATGTGGGGCATTAAAGGGCCCAATGGTATCTGTAGTTACCCATATAAAAGACAATATTAATTTGTTTTTTTTTAAATGGACTGTCAATTCGGCAGGGGGGTTGGCCTTCGCTGGGGGGGTCCCCATTTCCCAGGGCTGACTAGTTGGGAGCTAATGTTTCAGCCATGGGGACCAACATAAAAGTCCCCAGGTTATGGCATTACCCCCTTCCCCTGTTGATAAAATACAGGAGGAACAGGAATTTTTCCTCCCTCTGTTTTTACAAACAGAACCAGCTGAAAGGGCCAGGGGCTGGTTATGCTTCGGTAGGGGACCGCACGTCTTATTTTTTTTAAAATGTAATGTTTTCTTTACTAAAAAGCGCAACTTAAAATATCTGACTACCTTTGGAAAGTTAATTTTCCCACTATATCAGAGGTTGAGAGGGACTGGCTAGACCATACTAGGCTACCTGACCGTCTCCATGCGGGAGAAAATGCTCTGTTCCTGGTACCCTGGTAATGTATGATTGCCATCACCTGTGGTGAAACACCTTTCTTATCAATTACCTAGCTCCCCACAGGTGATGGCAATCATACATTACCAGGGAAGCCCAGGAACAGAGCATTTTCTCCCTCACGGAGAGGGTCGGGTAGGTAAGTATGGGCTAGACAGCTCGTTCACATTGATGGAATTAGAGGAGGCATTGAAAAACCACACCCACTGGTAAACGCCCGGGTCCTGACGGATACACATCTATTATAAGATGTTTAGCACAATTATTTTACCTAGGATGTTGTCTGCATTTAATTCCATTTCGGATAGGGTTTGGTTTACCCCCCAATCCCTCGAGGTTCAAGTCACGGTTATACACAAAGAAGGTAAGGACCCAGCCCTGTGTTCCAGTTACAGAACTATTTGCCTATTGGGGGGGTGTTTGGGGGGGTCCAGGCAATGCACGGTTCCTCTTATAACACTGTGCTGCCTCTTTAAAATTCACCATCTTAGTAAAACATGTTTTGCTGTACCCGGCTCATTAATTTTACTACAAGTGCTTTCCATAACCGAGATCACTTGCAGCGAGATCAATACATGCGCCAGTTCTGGGAGTCTTGTCATGCACAGATGCACATTATAATCCCTTTTTACTGTGGTGTTATTTTATATAGTTGTTGGGAGAAGTGGTAATCCAAGCAGAGGGACTTATTACAACCAATGGCCAAACAGCTGTTGAGTACGTTTTATTTAATACTTCTATAGACAATGACCTATCTGTATCACATTATTGTGAAGGGTAATGAACTGGCAGAATAAAACCCCGACAATTAAACACAGGAATCATTTCTTTATAGACAGAAGGATGTAAAAGACAGCACAACGTTATGTATATATATATATATATATATATATATATATATATATATACACATTTTCTTCTGAAAACCGATCTGTGTTATGGTTTAATGATGATGAGATGTATGACGGATGCCCGTCTTGAATGTTCTTTTCAGGCCTCCGAAATAAGAGAGAACTATTATAAGGAACACAATTCCTTATAATGGTCATTATCTTATTCTAGTATTTTTGGACCCATGTTTTGAAGTCCACGTGGATGGTAAACCATGACATAATGTCCAAAAAATGGGGTAAAAAAAATCATGAAAAACTCATGGCAACATTTTGCTTGTGCCGACCTATTGGCTGTTGACATAGACATTGTTTGTCAGCCATCCCGATACCGATTTGCCGGGTTACAACAGGGCAGAATTAATGGGCAAATGTGTCTGGGGTTGAAAATGTGTCAGGGTCTATCCTGAGAATAGGAGGAGCTGTGATCACCAAGGTGTAAGGGTGGCCATTGACAACAGTAATGTCAGCGTCGGTGGCTGTGCTTGCCCAAATGGGGCAACAACTGAGTTGCTCTGCCTCCGCCATCTAGTGGCTGCGGCACACATAGTACTTGAATCCTCTTACCATGGAGATGAGGAGGTGCATTGCCCATTTATTACATGCTTACCTTATCCCACAGGATGGCTAGGATGCTCCTGAAAATCATGTGGTACTCTCTGGAAGAGTGGGCAAGAACCATCCCCCAAGCACTGCCACACCATGAAACCCTCAGTGCCCCCAGTGGTCGGCAAGTATTATTTATTATCTACACTTAATCCAGGGGCATTCATTAGGAAAATGAATGCAAACTGTGCAATAAAATATTTCTAGACAATTAGCGTGTCGGCAGCCACCTTAATCTGCTCACACACAGAAACATATCGGCTTAACACAGCTATATGGACCCAGTAACAGAACAATGGGTGTCTGGGAATAACTGCTACTCACCTCTAGAATATCTATCAGGACGTTCTCCTCTGGCTGTTTGCTGCTCCTTACATTCTCCAGGACAATGGAGTAATAGACTCCTTGTGGGTCTGACTGGTACAGGTTGTACGTGTCCATCTGATACCATTCTTGAACGGCAATAAAAACCTGGTTTTCATCCGTGCTGATGATTTGTAAATCCTGGAGGAAAACAAATGAGAGAAAAAAAAGTGAAATAAATTCTATTTCCTGATATATTTATTTATTTACTGTTTCTTATATAGCGCAGCAGATTCCGTTGCGCTTTACAATTGTAGACAGTGATAGAACAAACTGGGTAACAACAGACAGGCTTGGAGGTAAGAGGGCCCTGCTGCAAGCTTACAATCTATAGGGATATAGGAGGGAAACACAAGGACAGGCACCAGTAATAGCATAGCAGTCCCACCAAGTTACAAGTCCAGAAGGGAAGCTATATAATACATAAGTGCCTCAGAGGGTTATGCGTGTGGTACTTAAATATGATAGGCTTGCCTGAAGAGGTGAGTTTTCAGGGAACGCTTGAAGGTTTCGAGGCTAGTGGAGAGTCTTATTGTGCGTGGAAGGGCATTCCATAGGGTGGGAGCAGCCCTATGAAAGTCCTGTAATAGTGAATGGGAGCTAGTGATCCGTGCAGAAGAGAGACACAGATCTTGTGCAGAGCGGAGTGGTCGAGTTGGGAGATTTTTTGAGATAAGTAAATAGATATATGCTGGTGTAATATGGTTAATAGCTTTATATGCTAGTAGAAGTGTTTTATATTGAATATGGTAAAATACAGGCAACCAATGGGGGGACTGGCAGAGAGGATCAGCAGACGATGAGCGTCTTGCTAGGTAGATCAGCCTAACAGCAGCATTTAGAATGGATTGCAGTGGTGAGAGTCTGTTCTTGGGAAGACTAGTTAGGAGACTATTGCAATAGTCAATGCAGGATATAATGAGTGCATGGATAAGAGATTTAGAAGTGTCTTGTGTAAGATACGGTCATATTTTGGATATGATTTTAGATGCATGTAACATGATTTGGTGACAGATTGAATGTGGGGAACAAAGGACAGTTCAGAGTCGATGATGACCTCTAGGCAACGAGCTTGTAGGTTAAGGTAGATTGTTGAGTTGTCAACAGTTATGGAGATATCAGGATGGTAACTGTTCTTAGTTGGCGGGAATATAAGTAATTCCGTTTTGGAAATATAGAGTTTGAGGTGGCAAGAAGACATCCAAGATGAGATGGCAGAGAGACATTCAGAGACTTGGCCAAAAACCAATGGTAACAACTCTGGAGTTGATAGACAGATTTGAGTATTGTACGCATACAAGTGATACTGAAATCCGAAAGAGCTGATTAGTTTGCCGAAAGATGAGGTATAGATTAAGAACAGCAGAGGACCTAAGATTGAGCCTTGCGGAACTCAAACTGACAGAGGTAGTGAAGAGGAGGTAGAGTCAGAGAAGCGATCACTGAAAGAGCGATCAGATAGGTAAGATGAGAACAAGGAGAGGGCTGTATCATTAAGACCTAGGGTGTGTAGTGTTTGTATGAGAAGAGTGTGATCCACAGTGTCAAATGCAGCAAAAAGTTCTAGAAGTAGTAGATCTAGGGCTGTTTTGGTGCTGGCATTGGTATACTGAACACCATCGTCCTCACCGCTGGGATGCTAACTACATCCCCTTCCTAGGGCTTAATGTTAATGTAAGGGAAAAAAGTAACTACAAATCATGTTTGGGGGATGAGGTCCCCTAATAATGCTCTGTACCATAATTGGATAACAGGGGAGCAAATTGGAAGATAATTTTGGTGTCAAACAAACCTCTAAATAAAATAAAATTCTTATTGTATATCCACTTTGTACTTTTTTCCCCTAGCTTCCATCTGGACATTTCAACCAAGTATTTATATCACAAGGGAAATTGCTTAACTTCATTGCCATGGAATAAATGGACACAGCTTGCCCAAGTTCTTTGCACTTGATAAAGTAGTATCCAATAACCAGGGGAAACTCCAGAGGAGGCGCTGCAGCACAGTTCAAAACTGCCACCAACTGCCATTCCAAACTGACTCACGGGCAATGGGTGTGGCTCCCCTATTTGAATTTGAACTGTGCTGTAGCCCCTCCTCTGGTGCTGCCACTGCTAATAACTACATTGGATAAAGTGCCAGGGCATACATGTATAAACATGGATGAAAAGTTCAGACAGCAGAACAAGCAAAAGTTACAGCTGTATGGACAGAAATTTAGGGCCAATTCAGACCAGTTTGTTACGGGCCGTGTCAGGGTTTGCGCATGCACGATTATGCGCAATGGCCTTGATGAATTTCGCTCCGGGAAGGGAGGGGGCGGGCAGGCGGTGGCCACAGGGTTACGCCCAACAGTGGGCTGCGAATGTACGCAGTCTAGCGAACAGGTCTGAAACAGCCCAAAATAACATTTAAAACAACTGAAAACTGGATTCCCCATTTCCTTACATCATTAACACAGGAATGCTGGAAAATGGGCATTCAGAAATGATGCATCTCTAATGCTATTTGCCTTTAAAAAAAAAATAATGATCCCTACAGCGCTACTCCAGATAGATAAACATAAATCATGAGACTAAATGAACAACTTTATCTGCTAATTAACTGGGAGATATATGGATATATTACATCTCAAATATATGTACTATCCTTGCTAACTTTCGCTTGATTAATCAGACATATATTCAATTGCTCAGAGTAATATTAAACCTACTGTGCATAGCTGCTGTGGTTAAAAGGTTTCCTAATTCAGTGTCCTCCAGAAAGCAATTAGGTCAGCTTGCATAGCAATTTCCATGAAATATGAATACTTAATCAGCCACTTTTTTACCATTATTAACTAATAAAACTATCCGCAGCCTTATTACAAAGGCCAATAACCAATCAAAGTAGATCTATGGAGCATTAGAAATGATGAATGGCTGTTATGGTGAATGACTCAGATAGTTTGACATATATCCTTCCTGAGCTGGCGTCCGTATACAGAGGTGCAGCCAGGACTGCTGGGAGTGTTTGCTGTTGTCAAGGAACATTGCAGACCAGATGTGCAGCGGTCTATAGGGGAGTATGTTGTAACTGGCGGGAGCAGACATCTAGGATATGGATGAACAAAGTCTGCACAAAGTGAGATTTGGAAATACATTTTACATGGAATGTCCATGTTGAGCTGTAGATGTTGGGCAAGATTTACTACCAAATAGTTTTGGAAACAGGGCTGGCATCAGGAATTGTGGGGCCGGGGACTCATTTCCAGTCTGGGCCCTGCAACTCCTCCCCCCCTCCTCACTTGACTTACAGTAACACGGCTCCTGCTCCCCCCATCTCTTCTTGCGTTGAGCTGCAGCCCGGAGGTCCTGAAGTGCAGACTTCTTCAACTCAGGATGAAGGCGGCCAATTAAAATGCAGCACCGGCTGGTGAGTCAATTAGAGCTCGCGTACCGGCAGCTGCTCTGACTGGCTGCTGATAAGTGAGCTCTGATTGGCTCAAAAGCCGGTGCAGCATTTTAATTGGCCGCCGGTGTCCTGAGTGCAGCGCAGCGGAGGCAGTCAGGGGGGTTGCGGTGGGCAAAATGAGCTGCCTGGCCCTTCTATAGGCCGGGTCCCAAGACAGCTGTACCTACAGCACCTCCCTATTGGCGGCCCTGTTTGGAAACACTAAAATGGTAGTCTGCTGTTCGAAACTTGGGTATCTGTGTACTGAGGAAATGATTCAGACCTGCTTGTTGAGCAGCGAATACGGTCCCGTTTCCCAATGAGGGAGAGTGCGCATAGTCGTTAATACAAGTAACCCTTGAATGATTTTTGCTCTGTGCGGCCGAATGCTAGCGGATGTGTAAGCCTACACATCCGCTCGCTTCATAATGGTTCCCCGGTGGATATCCAATTAGCCTTTAGAAGCCATAACTTGGGCACACGAACAAAGTCCTGGATAACCAGCCCTGGGAGACCCTCCCACAATAACACATGGGAACTTTCCGTAACCTTCGTGTTATCACCTGAAAATGGGCCTTTTACTGCACAGTATAAATTACTATAATTTATAACAGCCCACCATTGCCGCACAGTAAATTACTGCCAACAATAGGACACCTCCCTACTGTATATCTCTTTCCAAGCGTTGATAACTCTCCCCCATGTGAGAGTCTTCTGTCGTTGTCCCATATTTCCAGCACTATCTTTGTAAATAATATGTCTCCAGCACCTTAGATATATGGGCCCATCTCCACATCTCCAGAGAAATCGCCAAATCACGACGTAGGAGACAATGTAGACATTATGGGGGGTATGCAATCCCGGATCACAGATGTCGATGTGATACAGGCCCGTTTGCGGTTTGCCCGACAGTAAATCAGCAGGCGGGATTCAATTTCATGCCTGCCTATCGGCTAAAAGTGGGCATGTCCACGTAAACGGCCGCAGATTGTCGATCTGCGTCCGAGATCGTGACAATCCCCAGCCGTTATCGGTAGAACGGGCCCGACAGCTCGGACTCGTTCTGCCATGATCCCTCTTCAATGCTGTCGGTAAAGACAACATTGAATAGGGCCCCACCCCTATTTCCCCCGTCAGAAATAGCGCCGGGAGATTGCATACCCCCCTATGACTTCCGACACGCTCACTGTATCCCGTTCCCATTCCCTAAAAACACGATGTTACTGCCCCTGCCACAAGGATTTCCACATTACAATCAGAACACTTATCTTTGGATCACTATGAATGGATTTTAAATAGGTCCCTCACTGCCCCTGCTATTGTTTTATTTGAATGTATCTGAAAACAATCGACAAAGTTTGACTACAGATAAATGAAGTCAACGGGAGAGACCATCACTGAATCTTCTTGATCAATGGGAAGATCATTCATATATGATAAAGTACCTGGACCTTAACTATATAAAACTAATTGACATTCAGTTCACAAATTTTGAAAATATGGAACAAGAAGTCGTCTGTGCTGGAAAAAAATATCTATTTATTGCTATATAATTCTGAGCAGTGAAAGCAGAACAGGGACACTGTAAGCAGCTTGAGAATTTTAATGACTGCTTTAAGATAAACATCAATTTGATGGCACCAAAATGTGTTTAAATTCTGCAGTCTATGACAAAGTAATCTCAAAGTTGCTGAATTGAAGTAAAAACTCTGCCTGCCCAGTGCTTTTAGCTGTATCAGCTGTACTTCAATGGTAAAGTTATAAATGGCAATACATAGTTAAACTCAGAAGTACTTTTGTTTTTCTATTATTATTTCAATTCAGTAACATTATTAAGGGTGTACAGAGCAATGTATCCTTGTTTTGAGGCTAGAGAGCATAGGGTTGGAAATAGGACAGATCTGCAAGAGAGGCAACTTTTTATCTAGCAGTACGTGAGGCGGAGACAGTCAGACACACCGATAGGCTGTAACTAGAGGTAAGCAACTGTAGAGGCAGCCCAGTGGGGGCGGCACTCTGGGCGGGATGTACTAAAGGGAAAATGCGGTAAAACCCCCGTTTTACCGCATTTTCCTATGTATCATCACCGGTTCGCCCCGTTTTCGCTGGCCAGGGTATCGCCACCCAGAGGGTGGCGATACCCTATAGAAGCCTATGGGCTTCTTTCGCCGCCCGCGCGCCGCCCCCCCCTCCCGTCCTCCTTTAACCTCCTCCTCCCCCTGGTGTGACAGCCGGGAGGACATCCGGCTTCAGGGGGGAGGAGGAGACGCAGGGGGACGCTGGCAGCCGCCGGGAGGTGACGGAGACCCCCGCAGCCCACATCACAGGTATCGCGGGGGTCTCCGTTACCGCAGCCCGATGCTGGCCGCATATGTTAGTACATATGCGGTAGCATCGCGGCGGCTGCCGTGCGAAGGGCGGCGATGTTAGATTGCGGCTCCCGTGTCAGGGTTCTGGCGTGCCTGGGGGGGCGCAAATAGTTTCACAATGGAGTGATATAAAAAAAAAATCTACAAATTCCAAGTAGATGGTAATAGGTTGACAACATATGGTCAACATGCGTTAAGTCTGCAGGTACAAAAAGATTAATAAATATAAAATGTTGCCAGTGGTCAACAGTTTTAAAAGGTCAACATGACACAAAAAATAGTTTACAAGTTGTCATGGGCAACTTCTCTGCTGGCTCATTTCTCCATGCTACTTCATACATATTGGCTGTTACCAATTTGTGAGCTGTCATTTCTAGATTCCAGAAAAAAGTGGGCGTGGGATCTGCTACAGGAGGTGTGGCTTCATGGGATTGTTGCGATCATGAGCCACACCTCCTGTTTCATCATGAGCTGCTGACCATGCCCCCAAGCCTCTCTGTCTCTAAATAGATGCTCCTCCTACCCCACTGAAGGAAAATACCCACACAGCAGCACAGACCCAAAATTGGCACAGTTGGGAGGTATGCTTTATCTCTCTCCACTTTCACCAAGCTTTCAAATATCTCCCACTTATATTTAAATTTTTTGTCCACTACCTCTCCAAGCCAGAAGATGTTTGTGTGTCTTCATTTGGACTCCGTAAGACCAAGAGTTGCCTGATAAGTAGAAGATTCAACAGGGTACTTATTTTGGACACTGAAGTACTTCACAGCACACTACATACCTGATCACAATATTAATTCATATATCCATATATATAAAAGGCACCTCTGAGGTGAAATACTGCCAGTGACCACTAGAGGCCACTCGACAGACCAAATTACCCCTTAACTGAAGTGATGGAGAGAGGGAGCTCTGAAGACAGATATCGGATTTAGGCGCTAATTATATATATATTATGTATACAGATGGAGGCCCTCTCATTTAGCCCCAGCGCTCGCCAGAATGTCCCTGCTGGCAAGCACTGGCTGAGAGGGACTCCATCCACGCACGTCCCAGTCACTCGGTGGCGGAAACCCTGCCCGTCTCTGCTTCCGGGAGACGGCGGCGGGGACCGACGGGGACCAGCGGCGAGGTGGCATTGACTGATGGGGAGCTCCGTCGGAATGGGGCTTTCGCACGCTCGCTCCCCCTTCTAATGGCCGGCGGCAGAAATATATATATATATATACTCCAAGTTATGCACTTTCATGTAATAAAATGAATTTCCACTTAGGGTGTATGATTATTTTCATGTAAAACATGCAGTCATACTTTAATTACAATGGCTTTAGTAATTACGCTGAAATGAGTCCTACTGACCATTAATATTGTGCGCACCTTTTCTTGCCACAATCCTTTTCTGGAATATATTTTTCATTTTTGTTTTATAGTATTTATTGCCAGAATTACTCAGACAAAATATTCGCCTCCAAAGGGTAGAACCTGTGTTACAGAAGTCTGCGCCGTAATATATAGCCCAAGCTGTTAATATATTTAGGCAGTGGAGCCTATAATTATGGATGTATTTTCAGCATGTCTGGAAGGAGTAATTAACGTTGTCTAATAGAATGGTGATGCCTATGCATGCGGTATAACTTACTAGTGATATATTATCCCGTGTATATCCGACCAGCCTCCCACTTGTTCTCTGCCTTTACTTCATCAAAATTCGCACAAGTGAAAAATGGTCATTAGTCGCCCGGCAAGCATTGCATAAATATCATTTAAAGGAATGTTTTCTTCTAATGAAATGTAGCATAATGTACTTAATTTAATCATCAAATACACCGTGATAGCTAAGTCAGTTTAGCAAAGTATTTAATTTAGGTACCCGCTCCGCTTGCATACTAACTGGCGTCGGTTTTACGGAATGACATGCAGCTTGTAAATCTTCTTTGTACCTGGTGGCAAAATGTGCAGAGTCTGTCCCATCCTCATCCGCCTCAGAGGAAAAAAACATATAAAGGGCTAGATTCTCTAAGCTTCAACAGTGATAAAATGGAGAGTGATAAACAGCCAGCCAATCAGCTCCTACCTGTCATGACTGTGTTTCAAAAATGACAGGTAGGAGCTGATTGGCTGGCTGTTTATCACTCTCCATTTTATCACTTTTGAAGCTTAGAGAATCTGGCCCAAAATGTTTTATTTATTTAATGTAAGGAAATATAAGTACACCAATTAAGAATAAATTACCAATGCTCTCAATATAATGACTGATCTCCTAATCTATATTAAATCTCTTTATCGTCTCTTCGGTCTGGTCCGTGTATGCAGCAGAGTTGGGGAGGGATGGAGCCGGAAATGTAGCTGGCATCAGGACAGATGGAATACCGGCGGTCAGAAGAGTGGTGCAGGGATCCCGACACCTGTCCGAATGTCGGCGCCAGGGCTGCCGGTTGAGGATTATGGTCTAGTTTAGTTGCTTGTTTCTGTTGGGATTATGGCAGTCTGGATGTCGGTGTGGGTATTGTAACCGGTTACGGTGTAGGGAGTCGACAATGTCTAGGTCAACAGTCACTAGGTCGACACCTATGAATGGTCGACATACCATAGGTTGACATTAAGGTCGACCCAAGCTTAAGGTGGACATGGAATACCTACAGAGAAGAGTTGGGTCATTCTATGATTTATAGTACTGCAATTGAGGTTAATCTTCTAAACTCCCCGCAATGAGAATAAATTCCATTACTGTAGAGATTTGGTATGGAAACCCTTTCTCACTTACTTGGAATGTGATATGCAATGCAGACCTTTTTGTGAATATATCGCTTATTGGTGGATATGTATGTACTGGACAATTGTTTCCTGGTTTTCCCCTTGTTTTCTCCTTTTTTTGTTCTGTATGCCCCAAATTTTATTTTCATTCTATATATATATATATATATAGCATGGGCGAGCCAAGCGAGCCCCACAAGGGGACTCAGACGCACAGCCATGCTGCCGCCGTGAAACTAAACAAGTACTGAAAATTCTTAATAAAAATTATTGTTTAAAAAAAAAAGTCACAAGAGGTAAACCTCTTTTCTTTTCCTATTTTATGACTAACCTTAACGGGTGCCAGAGGACCACCGGCAGTCGGGATTCCGACAGTCATTACCCCGACTGCTAAAAGCCCGACACACGGGCAGCAGGTATGCTCCCTCGTGGGGGTCCACGACCCCCATAGAGGGAGAATAAAGTAGGTGGCGCCCATCGATGCACTGTGCCCGCAGAGTGGCGAGTGCAACAAGCCCACAAGGGGCTTTGTTGCGCTCCCCCCACTGTCTGAGTCCGGGCAGTGTGTTATACCACACCCACCTTTACCCTCCCCCTAGTGCCTAAACTTAACCATCCCCCAGTGCCTAACTCTACCCCTAGTGCCTGACCCTCCCCATAGTGTCAAACCTTAACTCTCCTCCTAGTGCCTAACCCTCCCCATAGTGCATAACCTTAACACTCCTCCTAAAGCCTAACCTTAACCCTCCCCCTAGTGCCTAACCCTCCCCCTAGTGCCTAACCCTCCTCCTAGTGCCTAACCTTATACCTCCTCCTACTGCCTAAACTTAACCCTCAGTGCCTAACCTTAACCTTCTCCCTACTGCCTAACCTTAGTGCCTAACCTTAACCCACCCAGTGCCTAACCTTAACCCTCCCTAGTGCCTAACCCTTCCCATAGTGCCTAACCTTATACCTCCCCTACTGCCTAACCCTTCCCCTAGTGCCTAATATTAACCCTCCGTGCCTAACCTTAACCTTCCCTTTAGTGCCTAACCCTAACCCTCTCCCTTCCGCCTAACCTTAGTGCCTAACCTTAACCCCCCAGTGCCTAACCTTAACCCTCCCTATAGTTCCTAACCTTAACCCTCCCCCTAGTGTCTAGCCTGAACCCTCCCACTAGCAACTAATCCTAACCCGCCCACTGGTGCCTAAACCTAACCCGCCGCTAGTGCTTAACGTTAACAATCCCAATAGTGCCTAACCTTAACCATCCCCCTAGTGCCTAACCTTAACATTCCTACTAGCTCCTAAGCCTAACCCTCCCACTGGTGCCTAACTCTCCCCTTAGTGCCTAACTTTATCCCTCCCCCTAGTGCCTAACCCTAACCATCAGCTAGTGCCAAACCCTCCTTAGAGTGCCAAGCCCTGCTCTAGTGCCTAACCTTCCCCCTAGTGTCTAACCCTCCACCTAGTTCCTAACCATAACCCTCACCCTAGTGCTTAACCTTAATCTTTACACTAGTGCATGATCCACTCCCTAGTGCGTAACCCTAACCCTCCCCCCTAGTGCCTAACACTAACAATCATGAAAAACATTGTATTGACCACTCTATGTCCACTCTCTATGGCCATGATTCTGCCATGTAGCACAAATGGAATAGAACACACCAAATGCAGACAAAGACAAATATTTAGCATTTAGAGTTTCTTTCCTACATGCCTTTCAGGAGCGATTACTCACTGCTATTTTATTTTCTCATAGGGCTGCAGTGGTAAATCAGCCAGACTGAACACTGCATTTTACCAACGTTTGGGGATTCTGATGGGTTTAAGCTTCAGTACCTGCACAACATATTTTCAATGTGTGCCTGAAAATTTAAATTGTTGTTCTGTAGATTTTTATCTGCCTCCCCCATCTGTTTTATCCTGGGCATTCTATATATATAAGGTGACAGATTCTGCAGGTATTTTATCACTTGCATAAGTCGTTTGGCTCGGTGGTATCACTGGCAAGAGGATTTACACTGCTGCATCAAAAGTTCTGTGTTTTCTGAAAATTTGCAGCCAGATAGAAAAATGGATCTATAAAGTAGTTTTATGCAGCGTAAATGGTACACTTTTATTAGATCGGATACTTGTTAATTAAATATACAGTTGTGCTCATAAGTTTACATACCCTAGCAGAACCTGTGATTTTCTGGCCATTTGTCAGAGAATATCAATGATAACTCACAAACTTTTCTTTCACTCATGGTTAGTGGTTGGGTGAAGCCATTTATTGTCAAACAACTGTGTTTACTCTTTTTAAATAATAATGAAACAGAAACTACCCAAATGACCCTGATCCAAAGTTTACATACCCCAGTTCTTAATACCGGGTATTGCCCCCTTTAACATCAATGACAGCTTAAAATCTTTTGTGGTAGTTGTGGATGAGGCTCTCTATTTTCTCAGATGGTAAAGCTGCCCATTCTTCTTGGCAAAAAGCCTCCAGTTCCTGTAAATTCTTGGGCTGTTTTGCATGAACTGCACGTTTGCGATCACCCCAGAGTGGCTCAATGATATTGAGGTCAGGAGACTGAGATGGCCACTCCAGAACCTTCACTTTATTCTGCTGTAGCCAATGACAGGTCGACTTGACCTTGAGTTTTGGATCATTGTCATGTACGTCCCATGCGCAGCTTCCGGGCTGATCAGTGCAAATTTTCTTCCAGTATTTTCTGATAACCTGCTGCATTCATCTTGCCTCAATTTTGACCAAGCTTCCAGGGCCTTTGTAGCTCACAAATCCCCAAAACATCAGCGATCCACCTCCGTGTTTCACAGTAGGAATGGTGTACCTTTCATCATAGGCCTTGTTGACTCCTCTCCAAATGTAACATTTATGGTTGTTAAAGTTTGGTCTCATCCAGGGGTGCAAGTGCGGCGGTACGGGGTGGTACGGCGTACCGCTTTATCATAAAGTGCCGGTACCCCGTAGAATAGAATATGTAAGTGGCAGGGGGTGTGGCCTCCGACGCCCAGCCACAACTGATTCCCTTCGGAGGGGAGCTCATCGCGCGTCTCTCCTTCCCCTCCCTGTGTCACTGTGACTGGGCTGTCAGTCAGTCAGAACTCGCCGGACGGAGCCAGCCCGTGAGATATGATTGGCTGACGGCCCAGTCACACAGTGAAGCCGGGGAAAGAGACGCGTGATGCGTTCCCCTCCGAAGGGAAGCGGGCGACTGGAGAGGGGAGAGGAGACCTCAGAGACCCTGCTCTGGGGGCATATGTGTGGTACATACTGTGGGGGCATATTTGGCACTGGGGGCATGTGGGGGCATACTTAGCACTGTGGGGGCATATGCGTGGCATATCTGGCTCTGGGGGCATATGTGTGGCACTGTGGAGGCATATCTGGCTCTGGGGACATACCTAGCACTGGGGGCATATGTGTGTGGCACTGTGGGGGCATACTTAGCACTGGGGGTATATATGTTTGGCACTGTGGGGGTATATTATATCTGCCACTGCGGGGGCATATGTGTGGCACTGTGGGGGCATATTAGTAATGGGCATCAGTTGTGCGGCAGCTGCACAATGGGCATTATGGCATGGGTATTATATGTATTGGGTGTGTGACGCCTAACAGGCATTACTGTGTAATTTTCGGCGCGCAATATCCCTGTTTGTAGTTTATCTGGCTCCTTCATTTTGTGTGCAGGATGCAATGCACAAGCCCAACCAGAAATGTCATTGTTTTTTAAAGTTTAGTCATGTAGCCACTCCCCCTCGCGGCATATGACCACGCCCCTAACCACGCCCATTTTTCGGCACAGTACCACTAAGACATTTTTTCTACTTGCACCACTGGTCTCATCACTCCAAATGACTTTGTTCCAGAAGTTTTGAGGCCTGTCTCCGTCTTGTTTGGAGTATTGTAAGCGGGATGCTTTGTGGCATTTGCGTAGTAATGGCTTTATTCTGGTAACTCGACCATGCAGCCCATTTTTCTTCAAATGCCTTTTGAAACAACCACCCCACTTTTTGTCAGAAAGTCCTGTATTTCAGCTAAAGTTATTTGTGGATTTTTCTTTGCATCCCGAACAATTTTCCTGGCAGTTGTGGCTGAAATTTTAGTTGGTCTACCTGAACGTGATTTGGTTTACACCGAATCCCTCATTTTCCACTTCTTAATTAGAGTATGAACACTGCTGATTGGCATTCTCAATTTCTTAGATATATTTTTATATCCATTTCCTGTTTTATACAGTTCAATTACCTTTTACCACAGATCCTTTGACAATTATTTTGCTTTGTCCATGACTCAGAATCCAGACACATCAGTGCAGCACTGGATGAAAGATGCAAGGGTCTTTCAGGAGACCAGAAACTCTCTTTATACACACACACTGATTACAAGCAAACAGATCACAGGTGAGGATGGTTACCTTTAGTAGCCATTCAGACCCATTTGTGTCAACTTGTGTGCATGTTATCAGGCCAAAATCTCCAGGGTATGTAAACTTTTGATCAGGGTCATTTGGGTAGTTTCTGTTGTCATTATGATTTAAAAAGAGTAAACACAGTTGCTTGACAATAAATGGCTTCACCTAAAAACTAACCATGGCCCTTATTCTGGTCGGTGCGGATATATCCGCGTGCGTTCGGGCCGCCGATGTTTTGTGTCTGCGCATGTGCGAGCGGGGCGTACGGCCAAATCCCGCATGATATGTGAACACTCCGAACAGGGGGTGGAGAGGGGCGTGAAGGGCTATTTGGGCTCATTACCATATGCATACGCCCCACGTTTCATGGGGGTTCCCATGCAAACGCTGGGCGTACGTATGGTAATGCGGCCGTGACGCACGTGTAGGGGGCGGACATATGACATCGCCGGATGTCAGCTGCCCGCCCAGATCCCTGCTTTTGCACCAAAAAATGTCCGTGTGGTCTGAGGTTGCGGGAGCTGGTGGAGCACTCGGTCCTGCATTCGATGGTCTGCGACCATCGAATGGTGGGGGAGGTTCCCTTAGATGGAGGAGGCGTATTCCGTGTAAAATACACGTGCGGTCCGTTCGGCCAGCTTCTTACCGCGTACGGACGGAGTTGGCGATCCGTATGGAAGGCGGGGTTTCGCACGCACGGTCCTGGCCGCATATTCGGATCCGGCCGCACCGATCAGAATAAGGGCCATAGTGAGCATGAAAAAATTGCGCCAAAGCCACATATACGCCAGTTTGGAAGGACTGCAATTGTGGTTACTTAAACCATGGTGCCGGTTGTGAGCTGATGAAGATGGTTGTAGGATGCTCCTGATTGGTAGAATGCATCACACTGTCACACCGACTGATACAAATATAATGGTCACTGGTGATCTCCAGTTATCTCAGCTCCTGCTGCTATGACCCCTGTGGTTAGTAAAGCGAGCAGACATGCCGGCACTTTGCAGCATCCCAGCTCACTTTACTGATCACATGTCAGGCTTACAGGAAGAGCACATGAAAAGATGACGAGAGCTCACCGAACCAGTCCCCAGGTGTAGGTTAGCATGCCTCCCAACATTCAGGCTGCTGATAGATGGACAAGCCTGAAATTAGGGGCATGACCTCACGGTTAGGGGGCGTGGCTTCACAATAGATTTTCCAGTCATGATCCACTCTCCCAGTTTCATCACTGTAGGGGTGCTCTCCTGGGAACAGAAAAGTGTGCATGCTACTCTACGTCTACATAGAATAATTACTGTACAACATGGTGGCGGGCCGAGAATGAGTTACAACGTAGCCTACTGTATTTACAAAATGGTAAAGTAGTTCTTGGACTATACTACTGTACCAGGGTTGCCTACCCTCCCGGAATAGCCGGGAGGCTCCCGAAAATTGGGTCACCCTCTTGGCCCCCCAGAAAGGTGGGCAACCCTCCCGAATACTGCCAGACCCCCCCCCCCCCCCTGCATCTCCCCAGCGGCAGCGGTCAATTGCGGCAATTCATGGCTTTCAGGGGTGAAATATGCAAATCGTGCCATTTTAGCCCCTCCCCTCCGCAAGACCCTCAGGATTTGTAGTACTGGGGGCAGGGATTGATGATGTCTACATGAGGCCTCACCCCCCGAAGTGCTGCTGACAGTCTCCTCTCCGGGCTTTTCCTGGAGAGACTTTTAAAGTAGGCACGTATGCACTGTACTGTATTTCATTGAAGACCTCACGCATACGGGTGTGGTACAGATGGGGCAGGTCCCATCTTTGCAGGGGATGGCGACGCCAGCCGCCATCCCCCGCCAGCGCCATCTGTATAGCGAGAAGGGGACGGGTCACCGCCATCTTGTCGGCGGTCACCCGGGGTCCCCGCCGCCTGCCCACACCCCCCCCCTAACCCTGTCCGTCTCCATGAAGCGGAGACGGACAGGGTTCCCGTCGCCCCGCCGACGGAGATTGAGACGCGCGTGCGCGTGAGACGCACGCGCGCCTCAGTCAGATGGTGAGCCAGGCTGCTGGACGTTCGCCAGCAAAGAAGAGGCCTGCCCCATCTGTATGTGACTCGGACAGTCGGGATCCCGACAGTCATTATCCCATTATCTGTATGTGCTAAAGCCAGTAAACAACTATATATTTTTTTAAATTTATTTACACATGAACTATGCAGAGTTGGATCTGTTGGTTTTAAAAAACAGTATAATGTTCGTTATGACATTTCTAGAAAAAGTAACCACATACAGTATATATACATTTATACTTTATTCAACTCCTCACCAACTAGATAAATTAACTTTATTTCTCTATTCAGTTTTCTACTTTCCTTGTAATCCCATTCCCCTTCTTCATTATCCCAGCTAATAGCATCCACTATTTTGGGGTACACGCTGAGCCCAGCCGCCTTGCGGTATTGTGTTACTTACCTTTGGAAGCGCATATTTTGGAAGCTTCATTTGCACAAAATCATTTCGGCGGTACGATACATAATATTTACTCTGGTTTCCTGCCGTTGTCTGCAAAATGGAAGAATTTTTTTTTAAAGATTTGTACAATATTTTTTACATTTTATTTGAGTATACAATATTCATTGCGGTTCACCATAATGCGTACAATAAAAAGATGATAGTAATGATTGTTTGGTACACAATACACACACACACACGACCTTAATGGATCAGTTTGGATCTAAACGACAAGTTGTAGCAGTATAAGCAGTGACCGGACTCCTCCTCAGTCTGCAAGAGCGAGAACCGCTGGTGGAGTGGGATTTTGAGTTTTCTAGGAGGACCTGTGTATAATATTTGCTACTGTGCATCTGTTTAATATCCCTTTCAAACCGCAATCTCAACCCCCATTATTGCCAGGTCCTTACGTCACCAACCTGGGTCGAGGTGCAGTTTGAAAGGGCCATCCTGGGTCAAGCAACCCAGACGTTCAACCCTGGTCATGGCTCTGACCCGAGTCAAGGTGCGGTGTGAACAGGTAATTCGGGTCGAATGACCCGGGCCCTGTTTACAGTATGGAGGAGCCAGCGATCTCAGCTCCAAGTACTGCCTCCTTCCCCGCCCCCCGATGACACACTGCCTCTCAGCCCCACCCACGTGTGATGTCACCGACCCGGCAAATGCCGGGTTGCTTCTGGGATGGAAACCGTGTCCTTATCCCAGGTGTGACCCAGCATTTGCGGTCTGGAAGGGGTATGAGTAACCCACATTTGGCACAAGCAACTAAGAGAAACTACAGGGTTAAAAGTTCATATGTAAACTGCATTAGAAGAATATGCTGTCACTACATGAGGAAATATTACTAAAGGAAATAAAGCTTATCATATTGAGTCCAAGCACCACAAAGTAGAAAACCATAGTAGTGATTCAGCACAGTGGCATCACTAGAGGAGTGCAAGCTGCACCCAACTGACACCAGGTTGCCAGGTTCTGCTCAGTGGCAGGAGTTGGGTAGCAACAGAACTCCCTAAGGGCAGCCCGCTGGGTTTTCTAACAGAAGTGAGAAGGGAAATGTAAGATGCCTGTTGTCAGAAAGATCATTCTAGGCTGGTGCAGTGGTTGAGTGATAGTGATGACGAGTATGAATCCAAATAGACATACACATAGGTACGGTCTGCTGTCAGGGATTGGGCATTTCAGGAACAAAAATGATCGGTAACAATCATGGCTGAAACAGGGAGCTAAGCCACCCTTTGACTGCCACGTCCCTTAAACCCATAACTCTGCCAAACAGCGGCTAGCGGAAGTGGGCAGTGTTCTGGTGGGAGAGTGATCACACTGATCCCCTCCCCCCTGGATCCACCCATGGGTATGGGTGATAGGTGATGCAATAAGCGCAAATGACCTTGTCCAAGGTTATGTTCATCTCATTGGCCAGCCTTAGAAAATAAAGCATTTTAAAAGTGTATATTGTTCTTTAAGAGAATAACCTCTACAAGTGACCGAGGAATAAATAATAATAACATATGGCCGAGCAGCTAATGAATAAGCCCCCAGGGATATTTCGGAAGGTGAAGAGTTATTGTACCATGGTGTATGTCCACAGCGGTAGCAGTAGATTGTAAATTCATAGCTAGCAACAGAACCTATGTTTACCTTCCATTTTCATAAATCATCACCCTCACATCATATCTCGACAATGTGCAGTTTATAAAGAGAGAAGCATTTTAAACCATCAATCACTGTCCGTCCTCATCACAGCATCTAGGCCATCAAGCAAAATGAATTACTCCTATCTGCTACTGGTAACACTTTTGATTTAAATTCTTTATTATGACAGAAGCAAAAGATTCAAGAGGTAACAGAGAAGTGGATGGGCACCTCACGAATACTTAATTAGGTTCAGGAGATTTATGGCTCGGAGAGATCTCTTTGATACGTCTTGTCATTTTTGGCTGTGCTGCTTATTTATCGAACTGGAAACAGAGTCCGTTATTAAAAATGGAAACAAAAAATATATAGTGTTGTATAGTTATTGTACTCGGGGGGGGGGGGGGGGGATGGGTATGGTGTAACTTACCGACAGTCGGGATTCCGACGGTTGTTTCTACATCGGAATCCGGAGCCCGACAGGGGGGAGAGCACACTCAAGACCCTTGCGGGCTGCTGCACTCGTCACACGGTGGGCTCCTGTTCTAATCTCTCACATGAGGGAAAATAGCCTGTGTAAGACGGGATTCCGATAGTCGGGATACTGATAGTCTGGATTCCGATGTCGGAGAAACGACCGTCAGAATCCCGACTGTAGGTCACTCATTCGGCACCCCTCAGGGGTTGGTAGTAAAGTATTTAGCTCCATAGGCAAAGCTACTGCCCTCTCCTCCACAATGCTGGCAGAAGAGGCATGGCCATAATCATGAATGAAGGCCCATACACACTGGGCGACTTTGAGCAGTTTGAGTGGCTTTCAGCTCAAAGCCGCCCAGTATGTATGGCCCGGCGATGAATGGTGAGCGCTGCTGCGCAGTCCCGCATCATTGCCGGGAAAGCCGTCCATCTGCTGGTATTACCAGCAGATGAGCGGCTTTTAGGACGGCTTTGAATAGCGCTGCGCTATGCAAAGCCGTCCGCCCCCCCCCCGCTGACCTCGCCAGGCAGGGGGAAAGCGGTCAGTGTGTACGATCATCGCTGTCTATACACGCTGGGCATAATCGCCCAGTGTGTATGGACCTTTAGACACCTCTGTGTCACACAGAAGAAACTGACATTTTAGAAATACATGCATATCAATAGTTGTCAATACAAGTAAATGTAAAATACTAAAGATAAAGCAGGCTATTATAATATAAATGTGATAACTGGGGAAGTTGTGTGTGTTAGTGGATCTACCTATGACTCCCTGAAGAAGTCGCAGGTAAGAGCAACGAAATACGTTGGCTCACCAACACCGCACTATTTCCAAGATTACCTTCATGAATTCCATTTACTTACAGTATAAACATGTCTGACACTTCCAGCAACATAAATGAACATACAGTAACCATGGACAGATCTGAATGCCCAAAGCTGATTCTCAAACAAACTGAAATAGAATGCGCAAGATCACCAAATAATTAGAATATGGTTATTCTGTACTTTTTCCCTGTTGCATTATAAAGAGGTTTCTTCTGAGACTTAACCTATACCCTAGAAACTAAAGACCCAGTCCTCCATGCAGAATTAGAGGCATATTCAATTAGCCGCGGATAATGCAGGCTTGTTGCAGTGTTTGAAGATATTCAATTGCAGCTTGCAAGCCCCCGTCTGAGGCGCAAACAGAAATCCATGGGAAATAGGCTGTTATGCCCTTTAACACAGCCGCTGTAAGTGCGTCAGTCAATTGTACTTAACCTGAAACCTATGGGTTAATGTGTTAGCCATGGATTTACCATGGTAGGAAATGGCCTTACAATTGAATATCTATGTATTGCACTTGTGTTTATGTTTTAATCCAGTGCATAATACAAACACATGGTTTGTGGTCAGGGGACGATAAGAACATACACACATGTATACTGTATAGATACTCTGTATTAGTTCGGTGGGTAACTTGGCTGCAGGACGCTGGTAAAACAGTACAATCCCCAGGAGGAGTCAGGATTGCTGCTGACTGTATCTAAACCCTTTTAGCCAATTATGGTGCCTGCTAAGATGATAGTCCTGTAATAAAGGAGGGCTGTGCGCTGATAGCTGAACCGCAAAACATGATTACCTTAAGTAAGATGCCTATGGATTTGAGCGGGTGGTGATTCCCAGCCTCCAGCAGAACCCACGCCTGATTAATACTGGCAGGTTACTAGTGAGATTCTATAACCTCTCCAGAATGCATGACATGCCCGGTCCGGCACAAGGCAGTCACAGCTGCTATGTTTCTGGACAATACATTGCTGAGCATCTGTGTGACGCATTACCGTTTAAATGAGTCTGGGGTTTTATTTTCCATATCTCTGGTACATACGTCCTATCTATCCAGAGGTCGCGAACATTGATGGTACTGATTTACCAGACGTAAGACCGCCAGCAATAATAGCTAATGGCAGTAGAAGACAATCAATTACAAATAAAATAAAAATAGAATCCAATCCTATCACTACATATTGCGAAATACGCCTGCTCGGATTATATTACATCACTAACGCAACAAGGGCGGACAGAATTATATATAGTAGCACTCTATTATAAATAAATGTCCATACACACTGGGTGTTTTCGCCCGGAGTGTATGATAACGATGATAGCGATACGCACTGAGCGTTTTTGGCCCATTTCAGTGTTTTCCCTGGGTTGGATGGCGTTCCTATGGAAAGCGGCCCACTCCCTTGCTCATCCGGTGGTAATACCAGCAGATGAGCGGCCTGGCCAGTGATGATGCGGGAGCACGCATCAACGCTCACCGCTGCCCCATACATACTCGATCATCTGAAAGCAGCACAGTAGAGTAAACTGAGCGGCTTCCAGCAGAAAGTCACTCATTGTGTATGGGCCTTAACTGCTGTGGTCTGATTGCCTTCCTCACTGTTCACGGTATCTGGCTGAGTTGTGTAGTTGGGTTGGGGGCTGTGTCATTGATCACTAAATTAAGCATAACTTCAATCCCCTGCAATACTTGAACTTTATTAGCAGTGCCTGATTAACCAATAGGCTGATTGCAGTTGACAGCCTAGGAATAAAATTAAGGCCTAATTTATTAGAGATGACAGGCTGCTGCAGCAGCACAACCTCTCTCCCCAGCTCAGCAGATACTGCTCACTGCTGTGTGCTGGGCTGAGGAGAGAGACAGCTGCAGCGTCAGCCTGTCCTCTCTCTCTCATAATTTTTTTTTCATGGGGTGGCCACACCCCTCTCGGAGGCCCTGCCCAATGGCCACACCCCCTCCCTTTTTTCCCTGCATATACGATCCAGCTGTTGGGGAGCTGCCGGCCATTTGAAGAGGTATTGCATGCAATACCTTGTACTAGTGTATGGCCACATTTACTGGTGATCTGCACGTTTACAGTACGGTCTGAGCACTCTAGTTCTCAGACCGTACTACACAGCGCTGCTGCCGGCACAGAGGTGGGGGACGCCACAGCAGGATGCACACTGCCCTCCTCCTCTCTTAAAATGCCCCTGTTGCTATGGGAAACATCACATCTTCAATAGAACTCCCATCTTTACCCTTTCCTTACTACTCAATAACGACAAGCAGGCACAAAAAGGGGTCCTGTCCTGGAGCACGATACTATTGATATAACCTTTGTTATGTAATCAGAATCCATATATATGACAGAAATTCCCTCAGAGCCCTACTTACGTACCTTATTTAATAACTCATAATTCTAGCACTCGCAGCTGTATTAATGTGAAGCTACTTACCTTAAGAAAGATGTAATCATCTTGTACAGTTAAGGAATTGCGATCGATGTTCTCATTGAACTGCAATGCTAATGTTTTGTCAGAGCAGTTCTGAATCCGGCATGTCACAAAACGATAACCTGCAGAGGAAAATCAATAGCGGAAACATTAAGTATCTGGAAGGAGAGCGGTGAAGTAAAGAATAGCGTTTCAACAATATAAATATTGACGAATTTCATTGGTCGTTAGGGTGAGATGCGGTGTGCACAGAACGGGCAGCCTACCAGGGTACTGTACACAGATATAACGGTGGTGTACTGTATGCCACACTATCTCAGGAGGAGGTGTCCAGCAGTACAGAGACTCAGCCTACAGATCAATGGAGACGTGTGTGATAAACATTGCAGAATACGTAATATATGTGGAATAATAATAGGTTCATAAAAAAATTACCGCAGCAATATCAAGTTTAGAGAGGTATGAAACTCGCAACTGAAGGGGGGTAATGGGTTGTGATAGGGTGTGATAGTTCCTGGGCTACCTTTCATCTACGTAGCGAGGGGATTCAGGAGGTCTGAATTACCCCCTTGTGTAGTACAGAGGCAGTCTTATTGCTGAATGGGTTGCTTAGCAACAAAGGAGTGCTTTGGATTTTGTCAGTTCCTTGTGTACACCACTGCACTCTTATTGCTGAATGGGTTCCTTAGCAACCAACTGGTGCATTTTGTTTTGTCTGTTTCGTGGGCCTGATTTCGAGTTGATCGCTGTTGTGCGAATTCACAGGTTGAGCGATTATTGACTGACTACGCATGCCTACAGGTAGTAGGGCACTTGTGCAAGCCCAAACAGAGACAGAAATAGCATTTTGATCATAGTTGCCTACCCTCCTGCATTCTGCAGGAGACTCCCTGACATAGCAGCAATCTCCCTCTCTCCCTCATTAGTCTAGCAATCTCCCTCATGTCACCTAGACCACATTACCCTATTACATCATAGTTACCTCCCCTCCGGCATTCTGCAGGAGACTCCGTGACGTAGCAGCAATCTCCCTCTCTCCCTCATTAGTCTAGCAATCTCCCTCATGTCACCTAGCCCACATTACACTGTTACATTTTTGGGGAGAAAAGGAATGAGAGATAGATACATTTACAGTGAACCATCAGCACCATTTCCCAGCACTATACCAAGTATAGTAGCTCTTACTAACTGCTTTGGGCTCATCTACATTTGGATATAAGTCCTTTTAAAAGATTCCTCTCAGATGTAGCAGGACACACCCACGCTTCTAGGTGTCACGTTCACAATCTCTTTTCACAATCTCTCCATATATGGAACTAGACACGGCCTTTGGGTGGAGCATGACACGCCCACTCAATGGGGTGCTGTGCAAAATTCTACTACCAACTATAATCTACCTGAAACTAAGTTCTCAAAAGTAGCTAAGTATGATTTGGATCATCATTGCAACCCTCTTGCAATTTGACTGACAGGGGCCGGGATGTATCAACACTTACCGCAGCGCTGACATCCCGTTTCCGCATCCGCAGTGCCTTCTCTTATGTACTAATAAAGTTTTGCGTGCAAAAAAAAAAAAAAAAAAACCTCCGCCTGTCTCAACTATCGCAGAGCTTCCGACGCGGCTGACACTTGCATTGGGTCCAATGTAAGTTGAAGCGCTGTGGAATGTATTAACATTCGTTGCGCTCTGATCAGCCCTGTTTTTCGCCAAGTTTGAGTGGCGTTATACACTATTGTTGCAGTTCAAAATAAAATGTATAATGTAAGATCCTTTTCTGCCCAGTGCCAAATGAAGCCGCATGCATGATTGCCAGTACAGCCGGTTTTGCCCGTGATCCCTGCCACCTGATACAGCAGCCAGCAGACCCAGCATTCATCTCTCACCCCAGCAATGCCCAGCTCCATTTCTAGGGGTTTCGGTGCACGAAGCTTGGTGTGGGCATTAGACTCGGCAGTTCCCAATTCAGGAGACAGTAGGGTCCAGCAGCTCCATGGGAAAAGAAGCAGCGGCAGGAGGAGGGTGCTGGAGTAGAATTGCCGGGGATGAGGGAGCAGTGCCCAATACACGGGACAGTGTAATGGTCGGCCACCCCGGGATCTCCTCTCTCTGCACAGCGCGGTCATGTCTGCAAAGTTCTCTCTGAAGAGAACATGAAATTAAAAGCAGTAATACTTGCCCGGCCCCATTGCGCATGCGCATAACAATAAAAAAAAAAAACGAAAAAATAACGCAGGAGAACTCGCAGCCCATTCAAATTGAAAAAATAATAGTACATGACGTGGAAACTTATGGAAAACGGCTGCAAAACGGGCACGAAAAAAAATAGGTAAGCAAAATTTACACTCACGAATATTGATACATCCCGGCCAGGAAGTCATAGTTGGGGGGACAGATTCATTATCCAATCTGGCTGGTTAGAACAACCACCTAGTAATGTATGACAGTTGACCATTTGCTTCGAAATGCATGACATGCATATGGATTTGCGACTGGACAGTGTATAGTGATATATATTCGCAGATTTGCACAGGTGGCTTTTCTAGGGTTACCAAATCATCCCTTTAATTCCGGACACATATTAATGACACAGGTTCTGTGGCTGGCTGACTTCAAGACTCCATTTCAACTTTTTTTTTAAACAGCCATCAAGACTCCACTTCAGCTGTTTTTGTTAATCCGCCACAGAACCTGTGTAATTAATATGTGTTCGGAATTAAAGGGATGAGGTGGTAACCCTAGGCTTTTCTTTCTGTCTGGGCAGTGGCTATCTACTTGCAGTCATCTGCAACTTTTGCAGATGAGTGATAAGGTATGAGTAAGGCATACCTCCCAACAGTCCCGATTTTATCGGGACAGTCCCGATTGTCAGGGCCTGTCCCGATGTCCCACCCGCGGGCGGCAGTGTCCCGCGGTGTGGGGGGGCTGTTGGGAGTCCCCCATGTCAGCTGCTAAGCAGCGGGGAATAAACGCTATGCGCATGCGCACAGCGTCTATTCCCGCAGCCAGGGGGCTGGGGGCATGGCTAGAGGCTCACAGAGCCTCTGGGTCATGCCCCCATAGCGGCAAAATGGGGGAGTGGCCTCGCGGAAGAGCCGCAAGTATAGGCCACGCCCCCAAATTAGGCCACACCCCCGAAAATTTCGGCACGCCTGCGGCGCGCATCAGCATCATCCCGACTGCTGGGATGCAAAAGTTAGGAGGTATAGTTAGGCCCAATATGTGTACACAGATGCACTATTCTTGTTGAATGGGTTGTTTAACAACTAAGGAGTGTTGTGGATTCAATGGGTGAGATTTAATAGAATGAGAGATTCAGAAAGTGAGAGATTTGGGAAGAAATCTCCAGTTTTTTTAAAGCGGCAACCATTTACACTGCAAAACCAGTTTGATTTTGCAGTGTAAATGATTGCCGCTTTAAAAAAACTGGAGATTTCTTCCCAAATCTCTCACTTTCTGAATATCTCATCATCCTATTAAATCTCACCCAATGTGTACAATGAGGCACCGTTATTGCTGAATATGTTGCTAAGCAACAAAGGAGTGTTTTGGGTTTGTCTGGTCCATGTGAACACTGAGGCACTCATGTTGCTGAATGGGTTGTACAGAAACAAATGACTGTTTAGGGATTATTATCCCAAATCCTCCTGATATGCAACAGATTGCTGACGTGTCTCACGACAGACTGGCAGGCCCTGTTATTTCCCCTGTTACATTCTCTACCAGGCTATCTAGACATGTTTGTGCACATGACTACTGTCAACCTTCACATGATTACTGTGACCTATCAGAAGCCAGGGTGCCATATATAATTCTCTCCCTGGTCATGCTCCTTTGCCAGAACAACTTCAGGTGTCACCTGCAAGCTTCATTTATTCCAAACTTGACAGAATTGTGAAAATACACAGTGGTGGTATAACCATATAGTGGAGATAACAGCAAGTAATAGCATACCTCCCAACATTGAAGTGGAGGTAAGAGGGATGCTTTGCGTACCCGTCAAAATTGTTGGGGCATGGCCTCACGGCACGGGGCATGGCCTATTGCCATGAGGCCACACCCTATTTTCACCGCTGTGGGGGCATGTCTAGCGGCTCTGGGGGCTGCTGGCTATGTCCCCAGTGCGTCAGGCTGCAGGAATGCGCAGTGTCTATTATGGGGACAGGGAGGGACTCCCTAATGCCCCCTTCTGTGGGACACTGTCCGCCCTGGTCGGGACGCAAGAAAGTCCCCAAAAAAGTGACGTTCCCGTGAAAAGCGGGACAGTTAGGAGGTATGAAATAGTGATAGTACAGTAGGTATTCACACCTACGAGGAATGTGACACTCAGTACCAGTGTCAGGACTTGTGAGTGGTTGGCACAGGTGCATAAATATAATTTGAGCCCCCTCCTCCACTCCAAACCAAGTTTACAATATGTCACACAGCAGTGGGTGTCAACAGTGGGCCCTTCGTCCTCAGAGGCTCCCTCTTCTCAATACAGACATTGTGCTGGGTCGCACATGTGCAGTAACAAAACAGGTGGCCATCTTGGTAAAGTAGCACACTCCTCCCCAACACAGATAACCAAATAAACACATAGTTGTCAGTTTTTCTTTTTTCTTTCACTTTCAATGTGTAACATTTATTAGGCAATTGCTGCCATTTTATGTATAAATAGGTGAGCAAGTCCAGTCTGTAACACTTTTGCCATTGCCCATGTCCTGCAGAATAGGAACTAGTTTGCTTTGACCTGTTTCATCAGGGATCCATGCAGAAAAGAGGAAGGGCGAGCTGCCAAAAGTAGGTAGGGCCAGATTAAGCCAAGGCACTTAATATATGGGGATCCTCCCCCTCTTGTCAGGTACAACCCCTAGGTGTGGCCGCTGGGTTGCTGCAACCTCCCCCAGTTGCAACACAACAACTGTTGCTGCACTGATGCTGAATTTAGAGGCAAGGAGGGCCGGCAACAGAAAGCTTTGGGACCAATGCGCTATTTTTCGCAAATGACTGGAAAAATAACTGCAATGGTCATTTTCCCTGTTATTTATATTTGCAGCACCAGTTTCCACAGATTGGAATGGCACCAAGCACCCGGAATATCTGCCGCAGTGCTGCCTAGTGTCCTATAGATGCTCCAGGCAGGCACCCTACAGTTCTTGTAGCCCCCCAGACACTCCATGTGGTGCTGCACTTACCAGCTCCCGTGGCCCAATCCCATTAGTGACATCATTGACCAAGGGGTGTGGTCAGCATCAAAGCCCTGTTATGGCAGCACTCTTCTCTAGTTATTGGGAACATGCCCAGAATGAAAATGAATACATTACACCAAAATAAATGCACTTACATCCAGTTGTAGATCCTCAATGGTTTGACACTACAGTATTGTGTAATATTTTGGGTGCAATATAAAATATAAAATTGAGTATAATGATTTAAAAATGTAGTTACTACTGTACAGAGGTGGATTCCGGAAAAATGACATATGAGGCCTTGGTCCCACCCCCCCTGAATCCACCACTGCTACTGTATGTAATTATTGAAACCCTACCCCCCAAAAATAGAGAGATCATCCAGTACAATACAGTTGCTCTTCTAGTATGCTGTGCATTCTGTAGGCTACAATAACCAGTATCCATAACATACTTTCCAGTTTTTTATTTGCTAATAGACAAAGCACATTGCTGACGCTCTCTTCCTTGTAGTTCACCTGTTGTCGTACATTGATGTCATTTTAATGTTTTGGCATATTGTGCGAAATTATCTGATTTTACAGACGGTATCATTAGCAAACAATTGTTAGAGCAGACATATGTGGAAACGTATTCTTAGTCACAAAGCGATATCTAAAATAGCAGCATTATTTAAAGCCTCGGTGTGTCATTGTTTAAGTATGCGAATGTATGGGATTGCCGACAATCTGTTTGTTGTATACGGCCACACTGACTCCGCAGGGAGACAAAGCCTTTGTATCTGTATCATCCAATCTGGAGAATTCAAGGAGTCATTTACACCACGTCAGAGAGTAATCATACCGAATGTAACGTGTTTAATGGCGAAAAATCCCATGGGAAAGGCATCACCAGGCACTGCGTAGATGGTAAGCTCTCCTGGGGCACAGGCTGATGTGAATGATCACATATGCCCTGTATAGCACCATATAATATGGCAGTGCTCTACAAATAATAAAGATAATCATAAAGATGTGCAGGGTGGTTGAAATATTTCTGATGTGGTGCAGTGTAAATGCTGGAAATGTCTTATTAATGTTAACCCAAATACTACTAGGCATAAATGAGTCAGGAGAAGAGAGGGACTATGGGTAATCATGAGAATAAGGGACTATGGGTAATAATGAGGATAAAGGACAATGGGTAATCATAAGAATAAAGGACTATGGGTAATCATGAGAATAAGGGACTATGGGTAATCAGGAGAAAAAGTGACTATGGGTAATCAGGAGTAAAAGGGACTATGAGTAATCATGAGAATTGGGGACTGGGGACTATGGATAATCATGATAATAAGGGACGATGGGTAATCATGAAAATAAGGGACGATGGGTAATCATGAGAATAAGGGACGATGGGTAATCATGAGGATAAGGGACTATGGGTAATCATGAGGAGGGACTATGGGTAATCATGAAAGGACTATGGGTAATGATGAGAATAAGGGACTATGGGTAATGATGAGAATAAGGGACCATGGGTAATCATGGAGTAAAAGGGACTATGAGTAATCATGAGAATTGGGGACTATGGATAATCATAAGAATAAGGGACGATGGGTAATCATGAGAATAAGGGACGATGGGTAATCATGAGGATAAGGGACTATGGGTAATCATGAGGAGGGACTATGGGTAATCATGAAAGGACTATGGGTAATGATGAGAATAAGGGACTATGGGTAATCATGAGAATAAGGGACTATGGGTAATCATGAGAATAAGGGACTATGGGTAATTATGAGGATAAGGGACGATGGGTAATCATGAGGATAAGAGACTATGGGTAATCATGAGGATAAGGGACTATGGGTAATCATGACAGGACTATGGGTAATGATGAGAATAAGGGATTATGGGTAATCATGAGAATAAGGGACTATGGGTAATCATGAGGATAAGGGACTATGGGTAATGGGTAATAATGAGGATAAGGGACTATGGGTAATCATGAGGATAAGGGTCTATGGGTAATCATGAAAGGACTATGGGTAATGATGAGAATAAGGGACTATGGGTAATGATGAGAATAAGGGACTATGGGTAATGATGAGAATAAGAGACTATGGGTAATCATGAAAGGACTATGGGTAATCATGAGAATAACAGACTATGGGTAATCATAAGAATGAGGGACAATGGGTTATCATGATAATAAAGGACAATGGGAAAATGACTGGGGTTCCACATGCTCAGGTTTCGACAATAACACCCCAAAAAAGTAAAAATCGGTTTTCATGTGCCAACCTTTTTTCCATGTCAGCATTTAGCTTGCGTCAACCTTTTTCTCAGTGCCGATCTTTGCGCAAATCTTTTTTCTGCTAAGCTGATTAAAACATTGGCACCTGGTGTGAGTGGAACTGCCCTCACTCCATGCAATTCATCTGCCTGCTCCAACTGCTACTACTCTGAAATCACAGCCATCTCGCTCCTACACTGATGGACTGGGGTAATATCTAGGCCACCATACCTGACTACTGTTGGTATTTCACCACCTGCATTTGCCAGGGAGATCCCAGTGTGAAATGCGTCATCATTGGCCACACACTTCATCATGGAAACCTCCCTAAAATGTGTATATTCCATGGGCGTTCCATTAGAGTGGGCGAGTATGATTTCAGAACCAAGTGCACAGATCACGGTCCAAAGCTGCATACAGTATGTGTAGGGGGCATGGGTTTATGGCGCAAGCTGATGACACTTGTGGAGTTACTAAACAGACCCATTGGCTTTCATTAGTCAGTAATAGGAAAAATAAGTTACTGCACCTCCATCCGGATCTTGTACCTCCATGTGCACCAGCGCTGGATCTGGATCTACCCCGGCTACAGACCTGCAAGCAGACAAAACAAATTATTATTAATGACATAGTTCTATGTCAGGATCAGGTGAAATTGGCCCAAATCATACAAATCAAGACGCTACCTCCACACTTTCACGTGAGGGTCTGGAAAGTGGGTATTGGTGGCAGTGTGGAGCGGGGGTGGTTAGTACATTGAAATTTTGCCTATGGTGCCAAAAAAAAACTTCACCGGGCCTGATGACATCATAATGCCACTTTCCAAGCCCATCAGTAACATGGAGGAACAGAAGTCACCAGCTTCCTAACGTTGCTGGATGAAGTTCCTCCATGTCATTTGTCATTGCCTTTTGTGGTGGCGCCATAAGAAAAATAAAAGCTCTGAAAGTGACATGTACTATATTAGGCATTTTAGGCATTCCCTAAACCTTGGCATCTTAAGTCCTTTTATAGCGGCGCCGGCCCTGCATCCGGCACATAATAGGTAACAGACACTGATGCTCCACAAAGCTATAGATGCTATCTGTCAGAGATCCCATAATTGATCATCACCTTCCCTTAAATAAAGCAAAACCCGCAAACATTTTCATAACCACTAAAATTACTAGCAGCCCGATGGCTCCCGAAACGGCGTCCAGCGCCCTAATTAGAAACAGCTTTATTTGTATTAGTGAAATATATTTTCTTAATAAGAATGATTATATTATAAACTATCGTAATTACACCGTTTTTTGAAGTATTCATTTCACAGGGAATGTTCCGTGTCTCCGAGATTACACCTCCACTCCGCGCTCCAAAGCGCCGGCTGATGGTTGGCAATAAGTGAATGTTATTCCGAGACTTCAAATGAAGAATATTTTAAAGCATAAAAACAGCACACATTCATCCTTCACAGTGAACAATCACCGGTAGTCTCGATAATAAGGCACAGCAGAAAGTAATTACTTTAATACCCAGCCTAGTGAAATGTATTCCACAATCTTCAGTTTCCTGTACTTTAAGCCAATTTATCAAGTCGAGAATAAAAAGCCATACTGGGTTCGGAATAAAGCAAAGCAATGTGTAATTAATGCTGCATAATGAATAAAAGATTAGATCACCAATGCAACAACAAGACAATCTTTCAGTCATAAAATGAAAGTTGCCCGAGAACATAAAAAGGTAAAAAAAAAAATATATAAAAAAAATAAATAAAAAAAAAGCCAGAACCAAAAAATGCTTATTTATCTCCAACATAAATTCCGCCAATAGCGAAGCATCAAAGCACACAAAAAGTAATTATGGCGCGACAGGGACGGTATATTACAGCTCGGCTTTAATGCCGCTTTAATAACCATGTCTATAAAATTAATAATAAACTTCCATATGTGAGCAAATTATATTTTTTAATTTATTGACACATTGTGGTAGAATATTCCTGATGGAGGGGGGAGAGGCGGGTGGCTGCTAGCCCAGAATATAAAATAGGCAACTGTCCCTCTGCGCTCGCATTCGGCCATGCATATTAATGCTATTGTTTCGAAATTAAAGGGAGAGGTTGTGTACATTACAGTAGCTCTCATTCCTGTGCCTCGCGGGGGATCACTGCCTGACAAAGAAAATTACAGTGGTACGCAGTGTCAGACTGGGGCAAGAAGGGCCCAGTAGGGGAATCCAGTGGTAAGGGCGTAGTGAAAGAGTAGAAAATACACCAGTTGCAGTTGTGGCTCCAGAGGTGGGTCTGTAGCAGAGTTCAAAATTAAAATAGGGGCGAAACACTAACTGCCAAGTGAGTCAGTTTGGAATGACAGTTGGTGGCAGTTTTTGAATTTTGAACTGTGCTGCAGCCCCACCTCTGGAGCAACCGCTGGTCCTATGCAGTATAATGTAACATATGTATAATGTACAGTATAATTCAAGTGCACAGGCTGGGACCTGTTCCTTCACAGGCATATGTACCATAGTACCCACTGTCGCCAGACCTGCCCGCAGCCCCAAAAGCCCCATTCCACCAGATCAATCATGAAAAACTCTGCATAGACCCACCTGATGAGGTCACCTTGCCATGGTAGGTGGCCCATATTGTTTGGCAAAAGATGGTGCCAAGAACCTCAATTTTACTACGTTAGATTGTTTATTATAATTGTTGTAAGCATGGTAGCACCCCTCTATACATATTGACTTATGTAGGGTACACACCACGACGACCCGCTCACGATGCACATTGTGAGCGGGCCGTCAGTGTTTCTTCAGACCCGCTCACGATGATGCGGGGGGGCACGACCCGCTCACGATGTGCACCGTGAGCGGGTCCGATCCAATGGCGACCCGCACCCGGCAGTATGGTCGTTATTCAGATCCTACCTGCAGCAGGTAGGATCTGAATAACGACCGACCCACCCACGGGGACCGCGCATCGGATCGGTATCGGTCCACACCAGGACAGAAAAGGGCCCAATCACCACACAATCTACATCCAATTGGTCGGAATTGGATCTACATTGAGGGGATCGGGCCCTAGTCGTCCTGGTGTGTACCAGGCATTAGAAAGATCCACAATTGCTGGCTTTTGCTCCCTGCAAATTACATATTTTCCAAGACTAAAAATGTTGACGACTCCTTGAGCAGGGTCAAGTGTTAAAGAGGAAGTGTGAGGATGGGCTCAGTACAGTAAGCATGTGTTTGTGTAAAATGTGTCCTATACTGATCACAAGAATAACACGCATGCGCCCGATTTCATGCAGATCACTTTCATGCATTCAACCACTGGGGCTAATGCGAACTGACGATGTTGATAACCATGCTGCAACCTGTTTGTATTATTACAGTGATGCTAGCGATTGTTCCATAGCAATAAAGCTTATTTCCATTTAATCTTTTATAGGTGGAGGAGACGGAATTGTGAATTGATTAGAACTTCATTTTTAAATCTGAAGCTAGGTGCACACTATACGATGTGTGCCCATTGCGACATTGTGTGTGGCAGAACCCGGCGGCGGAGCCTGCATGGGCAAGTGCATACACAGTTGCCGATGGCGGTAGTGATGGAGCTGCCTTCTGATAGCAGTGTCTTCCGTCAGCACTGAATGCAGGACCGATGAAGGATGTCCCTGACTACATGCGGGAGCGTGCATTGTCAGCAACATAGCAGGTACACGCTAGACATTGTGCCCCATTTGTTGCTCCCTTCTGCCAGATCAGGTGACATAGTCTAATTAACAGCTTTCCCGAACGCTGGCCACCCTGTCCCTCCCCGAGAACGCCTCTGTGTTGTGCAATGATGACCTCTGAGACAAGTCGATCAACTGTATGGGCCTGTGGCACAGGAAACTAGGCCACCTGGAATATAAAATGTCCAAAAGCTGGAAAAAGTATGTTTTACTGGACATGCCAACAGATGGCAGAGTGCTTAACCTATGACTGCCAGTATGGATGCCCAATTAATAGAATGGGAGATCTGAGAGAACAGACAAAGGACACCCCCCCCCCCCACCCCCCCATCATGATGAGTTTGCGGCAATCATTTTCTTTGGGCTGCAGAAAACGGAGAAATGTCAAAAATGACTACATCTCCCACTGAGGTGGGGTGCATGGCGCTTGCATGGATTGCTAAAGAGGTTTCATGCTTATAAGGGAGTTTTAGTAGCTTAGCAGAGATGAGACCTTCAACACTGTATGTGATGAGAAAGAAGAAATAGATTTTCTTTCTAGCATAATATGTTATGATGGATCTAAAAATGTCACTAGCAAATGTCATTCTGTCAGTGAGCGGGCAGATAGTACTATAGCTAATGCATTTCCTGTATTGTTCTAATGCCATCCAAAAGTCAGGAATCCCGTGATTTTGTGCCTTGAGCTACGCTGTCTCTGTCTTAATAGCCAGGAGCCGGTTGCACTAGGACCCACCACGGCGTTCACAGAAGATTTTTGTCTATCTCCCTAGGTACCCAAGCACCCCACTTACAATCAATGCTCCAGGCTGCCACACTGCAATACTGTTGGCATGTTACCATTACATACCTCCCAACCGGACTCGGAAGAGGAGGAGTCTGGACTGGAGGGTCAAGATTAAACAGTATAATGCGACCCCTAGAAGAAAAGTCTACATCCGCCCCTGACCCAGGATCACATACCAATGCTCAGTACAGTAGCGTTACAGTATGTGAAAGTTGTGGATTATTAGTTCTTGTGAAACGGAACTACCATTGGTGCTGCAGATGAAGTGCACCGGGTGTGACTCACCTGCCGCCCCTGTCACCCTCTTCCTGACACCCACTTTTAGACCCTTTGCATCTCAGCAGACCCCCAAATAGCGGTGTATTGCTATTATGGGGCAGGGCCTAATGATGTGCTAGCCAGCCTCAACCCTTCCCCACAAGTGTCCATCAGAGTCTCCTTTCAAGGCTTCTCCTAGAGCGGAGACAACAAAAGGTGGCAAGCAAAGGGGTAACTCCCAGAGGCAATGGAGACTCCTGCCTCAGGGCTCCAAGCCCTAAAGGGGCACCTGCTGATTCACAGTAGGATCCCAGTGTGACTGCTGCTCTTCCAATGGTGCTTTGTGGCACATCCACTGCTGCTGCGGAGTAAGAGCAGATTTATTAAGCCTGGTGAATTGATAATGTGTTTGGTGATAATGCAGTAACCAATCAGGACCTGATTGGCTGGTGCGTTATCACCAGACACATTATCACTGCACCAGGCTTAATAAATCTGCCCCTTAATCAGCTCTGTCTCAGGAGCCCTGTTAACATCTGCAACAGGGGAAAGGACGGCTCCTATCTGGTACCGTTCAACCTGCGCTGCTGCAAACTGCCGCTGCTGCTGGACTGTGAGATGGGACCCGCCCATTGTCAATCTAACCCTGACCCACCTTTTATTACGGGTAGGGGTCCAAATGTTAACTTTCCTCTGGGCGACTGGGATGAACTTACGCCTCTGGTGGCAAGTATGAGTCCATGTTACCCCCTTAGCAATATACTTGGAGTATGGAGGTGACAAAGACTAAATATTGCTTGTTAACCATTTAATGCCCATGTCTACATTCAGAACCTGTCACACATGATGGTGTCAAAATGTGGAGCTTTCATACTACACGACTACCAGTTACCTCCCCTTCAGTCCCGGCTGGAGCGGAGACTGAATTGCGCGCTATAACAAGCAGGATATGAGTTTTGTGCTGATACCCCAGGGTTGCCTACATTTAGGCTGTCTCCGGGAGAGGACAGCCAGCTAGAAGAAGCAGGGGGCGGGACCGGCGGCTGTGACAAGAAAGGGATGGAGCTGGGGTTATCATATTGATACCTGTTTGAGGGCATGGCCATCACGATAGCATCATCGTGGCCACACCCCCCCCCCCACTACGAAATGCCGATATTACAGGCATTTCACAGAGGGAGGAGGGGACATTATGATGCGATTCGTGTCATCGGGTCCCCGTGAGGGGGATTGCGGGAGGCTACGGGGACTTGCCCACCTTCCCAGGGAGCCCGGAGGCGGACCCGATTTTCGTGATCCTCCCGGCCATTCTGGGAGAGTAGGCAAGTATGTGATACCCAGTGCTATTTTTCAGCAGGAACTCAGTTCCCGAACCTCTAATTAAATATGACATCATCAGGAACTGAAAATGTACTTTCCTTAATATACAGTAAGTTTTATTTTAAAGTCACCTGTGTGTGCCTTTCTTTCTAAATACAGTATATACATCTCTCTCTCTATATATATAATTTTTTATTTCATTTATTCACCCCCAGAGTGAGGGACCTATTTTCCCAGAAAAATAGTACTGCTGATACCTATATATATCCTGAAGGGTGCAGTACACTCTTCAGACACACAGTAAATTGCAGAATTATTCAGTATCAAGCACAAAAAACTACAAAGGGGTTACAGTGCCCAGCTAATCTTCCTGCATCAGAGCGCTCCTCTTAAATAAAATGATCACGTTTGCAAATACGTTTAATTAAGATTCTCAGGTAAAAAGTGCCAGCCAGGAATACTGGCAATCAGCGAGGGGTGTCAGGGGAATCATCAGACATCAGCAGCTCTCTTTAATATTTTATTCGGTCACTTTGATGGCATCTCATATTGAAAGAGAGACTGTAAAATATTCCGCACCTCAAAAGGCCTGGGATGAACACATCTCCCATCAAAGGCTTAATGAATTCTAGAGGGCTGCACCAAAGGTTCCATATCATGCTATGGAATCATGCTGGCACAGGCCTCATGACTTTCTTGAGGTAAATGTATTTGCTTTCTGCTCACTTTCTACTATCTGAGCGAAGGGATCGACACCAAAAGGTCATCATGCAGAAGCAGTGCTTAAAGTGGTGGTGGTGGAAGTTCTGCTTCACTGTGGAACTCACCACCCCCCACCTACCCCCCAAATAAAGCGTACCCAGGGTCAATGCTAGGGTGCTCTGCAAACTATACATTTGTTTCCTATCTTCCACAGGATTTAAAGGAACAATTCCCGCCATAGGTGCATGCAGCAAAAATAAGGGTGTGGTCTCATAAGGAAGGTGCATGGCCACACAATAGAACCCTCAATTCAAATGACACCACACAGTAGCACAATTTTGACCCTAATTCATTTTACACCATTTAGTACTGCCCCGTCCTCACATTACGGCACAGAGTAGTGCCCTTTGCTCACATTACAACACACAGTAGTGTTCCATATTCATGTTAGGTCACATATTAGTGTCCTATATTCACATTATGCCACATAGTAGTATCTTCTATGCACTGTTCAGTAGTAGTGCTGCTTATATATATGATGCCTGCAGTAGTGGTGCCCCTTACACATAATGCCCACAGCAATAATGATGTGTATACACTTTGGGTGGAATTCAATTGCTATTGCCGGCCTTTCTCCCATCTAAAGAAATAGGACATCAGGAGAAGATAATTAATTTTTTTTTTTACTTGGCTGATCCTGCTTAGTGTTGGGTGTAGGCACTGTTTAAGTGCCTATACCAACTGGCCCAACACAAAAAGTCCCTCTGTGGGTGTCCATGACAGCGCAGCGATCCATGTCCTCCCTGGTCAGGATTTCGGCGTCGGGATTTTGACCGCCGGCATTACATACCAATCCCAAGAGTTGCAGCTGTCGATGCCAACAATTGAATTTCCCCCACAATGCCCACTGTAGGGCAGCTTACACATTATACCAGATTAGTGTCATTTATACACAGCTCTCCACCTTACACAGCTTACGCCTTACACAGCTCTCCCTGTCTAATCTTATATCTCATGGAGCTCTTTACCACACCAGATCATCCATCAAACACTGCACATAAACCCTGCCTTATATCCCTTTCACATCAGAAAATGCAGGGACTTACCCAGGAATACAGGGGGTTATTCTGATTCACTTAGAAAGGCACAATCACTCTCTAATGGACAAAACCATATTCACTGCAGGTGGGGCTGATGTAACATGTGCAAAGAGAATTAGATTTGGGTGGGGGTGTACTTCAAACTGATATCTATATTGCAGTGTAAAAATAAAGCAGCCAGTATTTACCCTGCACAGAAACAATACAACACCCAAATCTAACTCTCTCTGAACATGTTACATCTGCCCCACCTGCAGTGCATATGGTTTTGTCCATTAGAGAGTGATTGTGCCTTTCCGAACGAATCAGAATAAACCCCACTGTCCAGGGACAGGACCATCCTGGGCAAAATAATTCACCCCATGGCAAGGCATGCTGGAAGATGTAGTTCCACAGAAGCCTCTCAGCCATTCACATCCCATATACCCCAATACAACAAAGGTATAGATCTTCTGACCTGTGTAGACCCTCTGGCTGTGTCCAAATTACATCACGTCATGACATAAGAGCATGACGTTGGCTGCGTGGAAAAGCCGCAGAGATCACCAGGACCGCTCACGGGGTAATGGTGACAGCCGCATTGCCGCTATAAGAACACAGTGCACGTTTATGGCCTCAAGTCCCCAGCTGAGCCTTGACGGAAGCAGGGGGCAGGTGACGGGAGATGGGGGCTGTGTCAGTACAGAGAGAGGGTGGGAATGGGATTAAAAATAGGCCCTGGCATTTAAAGTATGCACAAAAGTGAACGATGTAGTTGTGCGCGCCGAAGGCGCGTCCCGGAAAAGGGGGTGTGGCCACTCAACAGGGGGTGTGTCCTTGAGTGTAGTGTATCACACCATATACAACTTCTACACATTATGCAACAAAATACTAGACCCCATTATACTTGCCCCTTGCACATGATGCCAAATTGATTGAGCCAAAATTTAAATAATGCCACATGGATTGAGCCAAAATTCACATAATGCCACACGGATTTAGACAAAATTCAGAAAATGCCACACGGATTTAGACAAAATTCACATAATGCCACACGGATTGAGCCAAAATTCACATAATGCCACACGGATTGAGCCAAAATTCACATAATGCCACATGGATTGAGCCAAAATTCACATAATGCCACATGGATTGAGCCAAAATTCACATAATGCCACACAGATTGAGCCAAAATTCACATAATGCCACACGGATTGAGCCAAAATTCACATAATGCCACACGGATTGAGCCAGAATTCACATAATGCCACACAGATTAAGGCAAAATTCACAATACGCTTCATAAAGAGGGACATTGTCCGCCAAAGGCGCGCATTAAACATTTACACCATAATGTTCATTACACGTTAAGTTACACGCCATTATGTCCATTATGTATTATGCCAAACACCATAATGTCTATTAAAAATTATGCTACATAAGTGCTGCTTATCTACATGCTCATTGCCAAGGGTTCCATGCTCATTGCCAGAGGTTCCATGCTTGTTGCCATGTGGGATTACATGCTCATTGCCAAGGGGGAATACATGCTCCCGGTGAATGGGGGACAGCCGCTGCCAGGCAGAAGTGATAGCCACTGACAGTGGCAGAGCCTGGCTGTATTCAGAGCACTGCAGGTCTATTTGAAATAATACCCCTTTCACACCAGAAAATGCATTCCCAGGTTGGCCCCTTTTACACCAGCCTAGTTCCTGCATTTTCTGGTTTGAGGGGGAGAGAAAACCACCCCTCCCCCCTTTAACCAGTTATCTCATTTAACCGGCTATATCTTCGGAACCAACTGACCCATTTACATGAGACAAGTATCATATTGAAGAACTTTTGAGTGGGCTTTGAATGATTTGGGTCCAGTGAAAAATCCGCAATATCTCTGGAACCGATGGACCAGCCTGGTATCACATTGAAGGCCCAGCGATTTGGAATTGTATGATATCAACCACAAGCTTCTGTAATGCCAGGGGGGGGAACTGGCAGCCGTCGGAACCGGGTGGGGGTAGGAATTAACGGGTCCCATGTTATCCTATTGGGAAAAACGTTACAGCTTTGCCAGGCGATATCTCCGGTTCCCTGGGGGCTAGAGACACGGGGCTGGGCTCGTTGGAAAGCCCTGGTCCTCAGCTACAGGGGGGGGGGGGGGCACATGCCCTGGTACCCCCCCCCCTGAATACACCAATGACTGGTGCCAATTCACCCAATTCCAAATCTCTCTGCATATGTTACATCTGCCCCCCCCTGCAGTGCACATGGTTTGTCATTTGCCTTTGCGAGTGAACCAGAATAAGGGCCGCACACTGCAATCCTGCTGCATCACCCGAGTTCTGAGATACGGCATCACTATCTCAATTCAATCTATATTTTCCATGTAAGCCCATAAAGCAGGCGAGCAAAGGGCATTTGTTACTACTACTGTAAATTGACGGATTCTGGCTTTATTGTGATACTATTGAATATTGGAGATTAAAAGTGTAGCAGAGTCTTTTCTACAGAGACCTTTCTTTATGTATAAAGAAAGTGCCTGGCAGCCTATTAAAGCAGAGTGATCCAAGTCCATAAATAGAGATTTCCCAAATACACTCTTTCATTGCAGTCCATAGGTTCATTGTTTTGTCTCTTATAATGCAGAAGGATGTAGTGTTATACTTTAAATTCTTGATTAGAATCAGTGACTTGAGATAGAGAGACAAATATACAGACAGATGGACACATAGAGGGATCCTAGTATTATACAGTATGTACCCTCTTGGCCTGATTCCCAGTCTCACTCAGGACAGTATGCAACTGCATCTGGCAAGTGTGAACATACTGCACATGCACTGTGATGACCAATCGCTTCTGGGCGTATCTTCAGGTGAGTGCCACCTGTGCAGTGACTGGGAATACACTGAAAAGAGACCCATTGCATGGGAGTGTCATAGGCATGTCCTGTGTGTAATCATGTAATTGCACCATAGTTGTGCAAATGCTGAGGGGACACCTATTTCAGATAAACCTCTTGCAGCGAGTGCTGGTTAGGGTTGACGATTGATGGTTTAGTAGCCATCGATGGGCAGGTATCGATGTTTAGTGGCTTCAACCAGCCACTAAAGGTATAATTTCAATGGCTGAGCCCAATCCCTTTTGTGCATGTGTGGGTGCCTACTGCATGTGCAAAACACAAACCCCTGATGGCCCACCATTGATGATTCTCTGTTCGATGGTTTAAACCATTGACCGCTGATGGGCACCACTAGCAACGGGTAGTCCCAATGCTACAGATGACATCTGCACTAACAGAAGGTAAAAGTTTGGTGGTGTAATGTGTATTCATTTAGACACATGTATGGTCATATAGATTCCGCTACCAATCAATCAGCATTCCAAAATGCGGCCAGATTCAGACCTAAGTGAGACTTACAGTCAGCCCCCCCCCGTTACAGCCAGCTGAGGCTCCTCCCAGATCAAGGACGACATTGCATACATGCCTACTTATCCGCAAGTGCTGGGAGACTCCTGATTTGTCAGCCAGTCTGCTACAATCACAGAGGAGGGGAAAATTCTAGTGAAGCAACTAGCAGCATAAGGAGATTAACAGATGACTCACATGGCTCAAATTTCCATCATTTAGATCCACCCCTTTACCGTGAAATGAATCAGTCCGGTGATGTAAAGATTCATGATTCACCATGTCTGAAGGTCTACTTGGGGTTAGGTCGACAGGGTCATTAGGTCCACACCTGCATTAGGTTGACATGGGCTTGGTTTTTTAGCGTCCATGTCGACTGTGTTGACATTTGGGATAAAAAGTGAAAACCCCCATGTTGACCTATTGACTGTCGACCTTGCCCCTGTTGACCTGATGCTTGTGTTGACTTAATGACCCTGTAGACCTAACCCCATGTCGACCTTCAGGCACGTTGACCTTCAGTGGTTGACCTAATACCTTCCTCTTGTCGACCCTATGACTCATACCCAATAGAACAGCACTTCCCTCTTTATACAGCTGCTTGTTGCAGAGGATTATGGGTCATAGGGTCGACTGTATGAAGGTCCACATATATTAGGTCAACCACTGAAGGTCGACAGGGTTGGAAGGTCGAAACAAGCATTAGGTCGACAGTCAAACGGTGGACGTGAGTTTTTCTCGCTTTTCCCCTAACGCCGACATAGTTGACATGGACACCCTCTAAGTGTTCCTCTGCTATCACCGTACTATTATAGCCTCCCGCCACGCCGTAGTGGATGGTAGGGTATGAAATACTGCCTGTCGGCACATGTTGCCTCAAAGAAACGTGAAAAACTCCTGTCGACCCTCTTGACTGTCGACCTTCCCATTAGCGACCTAATGCTTGTGTCAAACTTCTGTCCCTCTCGACTTTAGCCATTTCGACCTAGTGACCGTTTCCCGTTGCAGAGGAGTGTGGGAGAGTGTGATGCCCCTGTACATGTACATTGTGCAGCTCTGTAATACAAGCCCTTTGATAAACTGTAAAGCATCGTCTTACTTCCTCTTTAATTGAGGGTTTCCTCATTTTTAAAACTTTTGACACCGAACAGTTACATTGTAATTTATGTTTTTGGATTATCCCAAGTGCCGGTGCATTTGGTAATTGCACAGATAGACACAAATCCACTTTATACTGTATGATCAGAGGATTCTGAAAGTATATTTTTTTTAGATAAACTATCATTTCAACAGTTAAAATCCCCAAGTAATAGAATATACTACACATGCAATTGCGCTGCCTGAATTGCAGTTTCAAACAGTCCATTACCTTGTTATATTTGTTGCCGCCCGTGGCAGTTTTAATGTAAATGGTGCAACATAATATTATAAAGTCCTCGCTGATGGCCTATCCTTTGCATTCTGTATGTCGTTTGTTTTGCTCCAGGTGGAATGATCATTGCCAGATGGAACCGTTTGAAGACAGCCCTTTCTCAGATGTGATTGAGTTCAAGGGTCTACTAGTGTCTCTTTTTGGCCCCAGAGCAAAGTCGATTCATTACGCGTTGTTTTACATTTCAGCAGGCTGACATTTCCCCAACATAAATAAATAGACCTATAGGAAGCCACTTAGGAGATTTCACAATTGCTAAGGACACGAGTGTCAGCTGTAGTTTAAGTCACAAGAACGTTCCCCCCGAACGTTGAAGAAGATTACAGACGCTATGCAACCTCGTAGACCGGATGCTATCTTGGAAGTCATTATTTTCAAACACTTCAAAGAACTGGTAGAGGGAAGCGGAGATATGATAGGGTAGAATCTATGGGGAGCAGCATTAGAGGAAGAAAGAGCTGGAACTATGCTACAGATCACTGAGGATACTTTACCCGGAGCAATATATTGTGTTTATTTATAAAGAATACATCTCTTCTCCGGGCCAAATGGTTTTACAACTCCGGAGACAACCGGTCATGTGATCATCATACGTGTCCCTACATTCTGTGTTAGTTTATGTCTACACTTTATACTAGTAAGGTTACCTGGTGCGAGAACTTACCACGAAAATACAAATAAAGGAGTTTTTACTAGAAGCAAAATCAATGGGTCTATTATTACTTTCTATTTCCTTTTCACAATAACCCTTGTGTTATCTATCACACCGTTTTTCTATTTAAATTTATATGATTAATTATAGTATATGATGAGCATAATATTGTTCTATGGATAATATACTTAATTTTTATATTTTTATTGTTAGAATAAATACTCCAGACTGAGCTAGTAATGGCAGAGTGGGAAAACTCTGTGTTAGAGCGTTTATAACCAGTACCGTAACTAGGGGAGTGCCCTGCAACCAAATATTGGTGGAGTAGGTGATCAGGCTCTGTTTTAGGTGTCAGGTGGGGGGCGGACAGGTACTGCACAGCGGTCTGGTAGCAGCAATGGTGGTAATGTAGCAGGGCTGCTAGTCTTATTAGCGTGTGGAATCCCCCATGTTTTTCATCCACTGATCGGATACAGTGCAGCGGAAACGTTGAGTGTGTAAATGGGATATTGTCATTTTTTTACTTTGTAAACAAACAATACAATGTACAATTGTAAATTACTGTATCAAGTATGAAGGGAGATAAAGGGAGCATCCTTTAGAAATAATATATATATGATGATTTCTTTTTGCTGGCTGAATATATGTTTATTTTTTTAGACCAACCACAGAGTTCATCCAATATTATGTATTGGTAAATCCTATGGAACCAGTTGATGATGTTTCACACCAGCTGATGAAAGCATTGTTTTATGCTTAGTAAAGGACGTAACTCTTTTCAGGTTATGACGGGAACGAATCGACCCCTTTGATTCACGAAATGTGCAATATCTGATTACAGGCTGTATGGATTGGTAATAAAGTTTGTATTGCTACAAGTAACTGTAATATCAACTGACGCGTTTCGCCTTAAATTTTGGACCATCTTAAAGCAAGAAATCCAAACCATTTTAATCTGCCTCTTTTATAGTTCCTAGATGGAGGTGCAATTGCATCCAGTGAAATTAGCCATTTGTAAACTTGTCTCATATATACATCACACGAGATTTTGTAACACACGCGGACCAGCCCAATATCAAAAAGTTTGAATTTGAAACTTTATCAAAACAGTTTAAATATCTTCATTACAGACCCTAATTTATATGCTTGTGTTAAAGCAAGTTCCTATTTTGTTTGAGGGGCAACAGTCCGTTCTGAGTGTTAAGTAAAAAAGAAAACTCATTATGGGGACTTTAGCGTTTGTTAATAGAAAAAGGCTGATACATTTCACGTTTTGAATTTGATGGTATTCTTTCTTTTATACTATGTATATTACTTTGTTCCATTTAAGTTTTTGAGCATAAGGGGAACTGTTATAGTTACACAATTTTTCATTATCATTGAAAGGAAAATAGATGCGGCGCAACACTGGGGTCACTTTCTCAGGGTTAATTAAAGTCTCCCGCCAGCTATTGTTTGCAACACTCTTTTCAGAATACAGCACAAATCAGTAATAGTTCACTCATGAAAGTGCTGTGAACTGATACATTCTCAATTAGCTCATTGCCAGACATTGATGAAAATAATGGTTTTCTTTTTTTTTTGTGCAAGGGATAAAAACAAAGGACCTGAGTGATTAGAAATGTACTGCCAACTATTTGTACTCTCCAGCACAGAGCTGACTCTATCAGTGAAGCCCAGCTTCAAAGACATGGTGAAATGTGTCTTTGCAAAGAGAAACAGAACTGCTTTTAGGAAGACAGAATTAGGAAATTAAGCCCAACACGATGTATAGGGGCAAACTCTAGAATCCCCTTCCCTTATATATTACTTAATATCATACCCATTGTAATTTTGGGGAAGATTATTATCTTCTAATATGGATTGGTGGAAAAGCTGTCCATTGAAGTCAATTATGTTCTGGCTATCTTTCATCGGGATACTTAAGGTCCATACACACTGAGCGATTATGCCCAGTGTGTATGGTGCACGATGATGTGGGAAATCGTTGGGTTGAACAACACTCAGTGCATACACCCGGCCCAGCCATTTTTCCCGGGGGTGGATGGCTTCCCATCGTAGAATGCTATGGGAAGCTGTCCTCTCCGTCGCTCAATTGCATTTTTCAGGCATTAACGTGTTAGATGTCAATGTTTTAACCATGTTGACATTATAACATTCAACATTGTGATGTTGACATCATACCTTATATTTAATTATTCAAAACTGCCAAACAATCCTTTGCCTTATATTTAATGTTATACCTACACAAAGACAGAACATTACTAAGTAAGAATACAAAGACAGAACAAAAAGATTCATTATAAAAGAGTATGGCATGCAAAAAATATAAATGCAAAACAGTTTACTAAACTGTTATAAAACTTACTTACTAAAAGTAGAAGAGTAATAAAAACAAAAAAGTCTTAGAACACTCATGTTTCTAGTTTCCAGAGCAAGGCTGGAAGGTATAGACAATTCATCAGCAGAAAGATGTAGACCTAAGAATTATGGCCATACACACTGGGCGACTTTGAGCTGAAAGTCACTCAAAACAGCATGTTTGAGCGGCTTTCAGTTCAAAGCTGCCCAGTGTGTATGCCCCGGCAATGAGCGGTGAGCGCTGATGCGCGCTCCCGCATCATCGCCGGGAAAGCCGCTCATCTGCTGGTTATACCATAGCACAGAGCTATACAAAGCCGTCCTCCCACCACAGTTGGCGGCCACTCAGTGGTCCTTATTCAGGTATGGAAAATGGGCAAAACCATATGCACTGCGGGGGGGCAGATGTAACATGTGCAGTGAGAGTTAAATTTGGGTGAGGTGTGTTGAAACTGAAATCTAAATTGCAGTGTAAAAATAATGCAGCCAGTATTTACCCTGCACAGAAACAAAATAACTCACAAATGTAACTCTCTCTGCACATGTTACATCTGCCCCACCTGCAGTGCACATGGTTTTGCCCATTTTCCAAACAAATTTGTACTGCGATCAGACCTGAATAAAGGCCAGTGTGTATGCACTGAGCGGCTTTCCCCCCAGCGATGAACGTGATCATCACTGTCCATACACGCTAAGTATAGTCACCCAGTGTGTGTATAGACCCTTAGTAATCTATTATGCTTTAAACCATGGGTCTTCAAACTGCGGCCCTCCAGATGTTGTGAAACTACAAATCCCAGCATGCCTTGCCATAGTTTTAACACTCCCTTATAGCAAAACTGTGGCAAGGCATGCTGGGATTTGTAGTTTCACAACATCTGGAGGGTCGCAGTTTGAAGACCGATGGTTTAAACCATTACCATTACCATATCTCTCTACTCAAACCTTCCTTTCCTTTCATGCTGAGTCAAAGGAGCTTATGGCTAATACTAACCTGTATTATGAAGTGCTATTATTGCTCTTTCGTCCTTATAGTACAAGCTTGTGATGCATGTGCACGATGAGCAGCGGTCATTCTTTTCCCTTCCTAGCCCAGCTGGCATATGTCCACCACTACATGCCCTTTTTTTAACCCCCCCCCCCTTAAAAGACTCCCTTCCCCTATTTGTAGCATCGGAGTTGCACAATTTAACCCTTTGGGTGCCAACAATATCTGCTAAAATGCCAGCGTCGCTCACGTTTGTTGTTGTATAAATTCAAATAAATTTTATTTTGTAAAAATAAAAATATATTTCCTATATTAGCTCATTATAATTAATACAAATGTTTGCTTGGCAAAATGTACCCCTCATTTTGACAAATTCACTGAAAAAAAAAAGAGGGTAAAAAACTAAAACGCCTTTGTTAGATGTTGCCGTGTTCCAGATGTGAATCTGTCAATTTTCCACATATTTGCAGGATTATAAAATCAGTTTAAGGCTGTATTGTCGTCTTGCTTTCACTCAACGACAAAAATTTCTCAATGCAAATGCCAAGCTTATGGCGGCCTACGTACATTAACAAGCACCCACCTAGAACGGTGTTATGCGGACAGATGTGTGTGTGCGTGACTTTTTGTTTGTTAAGAGAATCCGTGGAAAATGATTAAAATACAACATGATCGTGTGGCTTTTCTCCAGCATATGTTTAGAGCACGATGCGAAAGGAATAGATTATTGGTTAAGCTTTTAACAGGGGGAAAATGTTCGGCGGAGCAATAAAAATAGATGAGTTTTTAAAAAAAATATGATTTCACAAAACACAATGAATCAGTTTAATGCCTGCAAATAACACCTGTAATTGGACAGACTGTAAAATGCTAAAAATAGGCCCCGGCTTTATCACGGCGAGCTGCTAAAACAGAAACTACTGCGCAAAATACTTTCATAATGATCCAAATGAAAAACGAGAGAATAACATATTGCCAGCAGATACATTATAATCGCGTTTTTCAAAGGACGCAGGATGTCTGTGAATAGAATGTATAGGAATCCAGACCACTGTTGGTCAATGAGAGCTGCTCCAGGGCAATGTGTGCCGTTACTGCCCAAGAGGTGAATTACAAACCCGCGGTTCAACTATGCCGACTGCTAATAATAATAGACCACTTTTCCAGCTGTGATATATTATGAGCCCTGCTTTTTTACGGTGGTACTCAGGCCCAGCACTTTTTTTATGTCTCATTTTTAATTTTTATAACTAGTTCCAGAATCCGGTAGAAATCATTGGAATTATTTTCAGAAATAAATATAAAAGCTTGAGAACCCTTATGCGGGGTACATACATCTACAGGACCGATTCCCCATTCAGCCAATCTAATTCTGCCAATATGATCGGTGATCCTTCGGGGGGATAAAGGGAAATTCAACATGATAAAATTCCCAGAATCACCGATCCAAACCAACATGTTGGATTTTCCCTTCGATCCGCCGATCGTGCCTTCGGCAGAATGGGGAGTTGTAGCAATCAGTCACAGATGTATGGGTTCCTTTATCCAGAGTGTGGAAGCTATTGTCAACCTTGTATTAACTTGTAGCTTTAGGTGAGGACAGTAGCTTTGTTGGGCTCGGTAATTCGACAGTAATTAGGACAGTCAATATGTCGTCTCAAGCAATATGTCGACATAGAACAGGTCTAAATACATTTTTCATGATTTTTTTTGCAAGAAAAGGAGTTTTTTTCGTATTTAACTAGCCTAGTGTGCACGAAGCATACTCTTATACGGTGTCCTTGTTGACTTATGTCGACAAAGACACAAAAAAAAAACATGAAAACCTCATGTGGATCCTTTTCATGTCAATCTTTTCCATGTTGGCATTTTGTCAAACTTTTTTACCATGTTGACCAAATGCATGTCAACCTTTTTCATGTGTCTAACTCTTGACTGTTGATTAATAGTGTCAGGGGGGACTGGCCTGTTGCTGCTGGTTGAGAGTGCAGTGCTGGGTGGAGAGCGTTAAGTCCTGTGATCTGTCCACCCCCCCCCCCCCGGGGTAAGCCTCCGGGTGACTAAAAGGCCAATACCTGTCCGGGCTTGCCAGCATCATCCCACTCACTCCACCTACCGCCCCCTCACAACAGAAAATGCAGGGACTAGGCCGGTGTGAGAGGGGCCAACCCAGGAATGTCCCTGCATGATCCAGGGACCATATTCCTGGGTAAGTGTTCAGAGAAAATATTACAGCCGGAAATTTCACTTGTGAGATTATGATGAACCTTTGAAAAAAAGCGTAAATAGATTTTATGAAGAGCCTGTTTCGTCTAACTATCATATAAAGGTTTTTTTTTTGAATCCCACGACCATTACTAATATATACAGTATTAATGCAGGATACAATGTATGGCACAGGAAGATCTCCTACCTGCAGAGGGAGTAAAGTGTTTGCTACACAACTATTAATCAGGATTTTGTTTTTCCTAAATAATGTTTTTTTAAAGACTGCGCAATAGGAAATCAAATATTTTTAAGAGACCAATGTAAAATGTAATCGACAATCCAAATTGCAGTGCTGTGACAGCAATGTCCCCACACATTGTGGGGGTTGTTCTTGTTGATTCGATCGGATACGAAATTGCATCCTTGCAAGTCAACCAGATCCCGCCTTGTGAATGGTGGTACGCCGGTCCACCATTCGCAAGGCACGCACATAAACATCCATTTGCAGCCTGCGGGGGAACACCCACATCATTTGGGGGTCGCAGACCATCGAATGATGTGGAACGTGCGCGCAGATCTAAGGTTGTTCAGAGCAGAACGCTGGGCGTTCCCATATGCTAATGGGCTGCCCCATCGCCTTACAACCCCTTGCCCTCCGTTCGCAAGGATGGGCGCGTGCAGCCAGTGAAAAGCTTCTAACAGTTTGTGCGCAAAGAGAAAACATCGGCCCTGTGCGAACGCATGTGGCTGTAAAAATGGACCTGAAAAAGGTCCTTAGGGCCTTATTCAGATCTGAGCTCAGTACAAATTTGATTGGAAAATGGGCAAAACCATGTGCACAGCAGGTGGGGCAGATGTAACATGTGCGGAGAGAGTTAAATTTGGGAGGGGTGTGCTGAAACTGAAATCTAAATTGCAGTGTAAAAATAATGCAGCCAGTATTTACCCTGCATAGAAACAAAATAACTCACACAAATCTAACTCTCTCTGCACATGTTACATCTGCCCCACCTGCAGTGCACATGGTTTTGCCCATTTTCCAAACAAATTTGTGCTGAGCTCAGATCTGAATAAGGCCCTTAGTGCGGAGTGAACCTTAGTCATACAGTATCAAATTGTAATAATACCGCCCAACATGGGACATTTCCGCTTTTTTGGGTAGTGTCCTTCTGTCCCACCCTGCAGGCAGAAGTGTTCCGTAGTGTTTGTGGTTGTAAGTCATGAATGGATGCTGAACCCAAATGCAACATGGATGCGTTGAGTGGGTCCCATTAATAGTACACTTGCCTACCTTAAAGTTCTCCTCTCCGGGAGAAGCCCAGAGAGGAGCCTTTCTGCAGCTTGGAGGCGGGGCTTGTCATTATGAAGCCCCATCTGCTTTCCTTTAAATGCAGTGATTCGCGGCTCTTCGGGGAGGGGGTGGTACTAAATGTCATTTTAGCCCCGCTCCCTCCCCAAAGAGCCGGTAATGCCGGTATTTGACTGGCAGAGGGAGGGGGTGTGGGGCTAATACGGGGGCTCCGCTAAATGGGGATGGGCTTACCCACCCTTCCGGGGGGCCGGGAGGGGGACACGAATTTCAAGACCCTCCTGGCCATACCGGGAGGGTAAGTATGATTAATAGTATGCAAACCGCTAGCTCCGATCTGTTTGACGTCCTATAAATATGCAGCCTCACCGCCCTGTTATGGCATTAGAATAATCCCTATTCCCATACCAACACACTTTCTAGTACATTACGGTATCTCTGTGGTTACCATTCACTGATGTTACTTACTATGGGAAGCTTTTGTTTGAGCTTGTGGCTCAGGGAAATGGGTAATTCCACTGAGAGCTGCAGGTTGTACACTTGCAAAAAAAGCAGTGATAAAAGTCATGATAAATAGGTTCCTTAATCTCATATCACACCAAAACTGCTGCACTTCATTCTAAGAAGGATTTATCCATCAAATGTGCAGCAATAATCTGACTTTTCCTTTTTTTTTTACCTTTTCTCCAGTGGTTTCTTAGTAAATGCTGTATGCGGGGGTGTGGTATAATTACCCGACAGTCGGGATTCTGACAGTCATTACTCAGATGTCGGAATCCCGACTGCACAGCGTGGGGAGCGCAATGAAGCCCCTTGCGGGCTCGCTGTGCTCGCCACGCTAATAATCTGACTTTTCCTTTTTTTTTTACCTTTTCTCCAGTGGTTTCTTAGTAAATGCTGTATGCGGGGGTGTGGTATAATTACCCGACAGTCGGGATTCTGACAGTCATTACTCAGACGTCGGAATCCCGACTGCACAGCGTGGGGAGCGCAATGAAGCCCCTTGCGGGCTCGCTGTGCTCGCCACGCTAATAATCTGACTTTTCCTTTTTTTTTTTTACCTTTTCTCCAGTGGTTTCTTAGTAAATGCTGTATGCGGGGGTGTGGTATAATTACCCGACAGTCGGGATTCTGACAGTCATTACTCAGACGTCGGAATCCCGACTGCACAGCGTGGGGAGCGCAATGAAGCCCCTTGCGGGCTCGCTGTGCTCGCCACGCTAATAATCTGACTTTTCCTTTTTTTTTTTTTTTTACCTTTTCTCCAGTGGTTTCTTAGTAAATGCTGTATGCGGGGGTGTGGTATAATTACCCGACAGTAGGGATTCTGACAGTCATTACTCAGACGTCGGAATCCCGACTGCACAGCGTGGGGAGCGCAATGAAGCCCCTTGCGGGCTCGCTGTTCTCGCCACGCTACGGGCACGGTGGCGAGCTGCGCTCGCCACCTATTTTATTCTCCCTCTATGGTGGTCGTGGACCCCCACGAGGGAGCAGTCGGGATTCCGACGTCGGAGTATTGACTGTCGGAATCCCGACTGTCGGGGAGCCGTCCGGCACCCGTATACGGTATAGAGACAGGAATTCCTACCATGTGCGTGACTGGTACACAAACACTACTAGCGCTTATGATTTAGAGCCTGGGTCCATCTAAGGACAGTGACAAACTGACTGAATTCTCTTCTATATTTGCAATTGCTCACTTCATACTCAGAGGGATATTTATCAATCGTTTGAAAAAGGACAAGAGCAGCCCCACAACAACCAATCCGTATTTAGCTTTCATTTATCTAGTACATTTCATAATTATTGGCCCTTCCTCAAAGAAGGAGGGAACAATAGATTTTCCTTTCTTTATGAGTATATTTAAATCAGGGCCGAAACTAGGGTTTCTGGCGCCAAATGACTTGCACCGGAGGCTGAGCGACCTTATTGGCGGGACCCCCCGCGCCCACATACCTATGTGCAGCGGGGTCCGGGGACGGGCAGCGATGGCTTTCACTTGTAGCGCTATTTGGGAGGCTAAGCGACATTATTGGCGCGACCCCCCGCGCCCACATGCCTATGTGCAGCGGGTTCCGGGGACTGGCAGCTACGGCTTTCACTTGTAGCGCTATTTGCCTGGCGGTGGGAAGCGAGGCTTGCCGGACGCTGATTGGCTCAGATAATTTAATTGGCATCCGGCAAGTCTTTTCAAAATCTGCTTCCTGCCCGCCGCCCGGCAAATGGTGTAAGTTACAAGCAGTTCTACCTGCCGATGCCCGGCCCCAGACCCTGCTGCCCGACCCCTGCTCTTACAGCGCACCCCCATCGAGCACCCGGGGCGCGTGACCCCCTAGCCCCCCCATAGTTATGGCCCTGTTTAAATCCATTAGGTTTGAGCGGTCCTGAAACATGGAGTCATACCCTCTTGACCATGAGGTGGGCGTTGCTGCATTACATCGGCTTCTATTTGCATAGGCAAACGCAGGGGGGGTTTCTGCTTGCTTGGAAACCTCCCATCCTTTTGGAAAGTGCTTTCAATTATGACAACAATAGCATTGGTATATAATATGATCATATAATATGATCAATAGAGCTGCCACCAGATCATGCAGTGTAAGGGACAGGGCAGAGCTGCTGCACATGCCCAGTGTACCAGATTCTGCTATCGCATTTACTGTATGTGTGGATCTGAGCCCTCAAACATCGCAATGGAACAAAGAGCAGCTGCCAGGAGGAAGAGACAGGAGCCTTACCATGAAGTGGGAGATCGTGAGCTTAGAGCTTGCAGTACTGGGTCTATTATGTTTGTGTATTGATTATGATAGGTTTAACCTTTTTCTGACCACTTATCTTATTTAAATGTTTGAAACAGCCTATCCTATAAACTATCTGTACTGATAAATAGTAATACCGTATTCCATACAGTGTCCAGTGTATAAAAAGACCAATTTCCAGAGCTGTTACCACTCCCCCAGACTCCCGTATCTACAGTATTCCAATGCGCTGCAGAGTGGAAGATTTTGGATTACATTTGGAAACCCCCATCTAACAATCCTACATTTGCCACTGATTTGGAGATGGGGTCGCGGCTGTGACAATATGCGAATTGTAGTTTCAGCCTAACACTGTACTAGCGTGCGTCTGACTGGGAAAGCTCTGAGACACCCACTTTCTGCACCTCTGCAGGCTGTAACACCGCCACCGGTCGTTCTAAACAATCCACCATTGCGTGCACTGCCGGCACTTGCCCATGGCCTATGGCAGGTTCTCCGTCTGTGCAACTGGGGTTGTAGCTGATCCCACTGACACTGGGCCCATTGATCTGTACAATAGTTGTATACCTTTTATCCAGTTTACAAGTAAGTTCTTGGAGTTCTAAGAAAACACTTCTTGCCAAACTTTTTCTTACTGTATGTTGTAATTTTTAACGTTTATCCATTCTTACATTGTTTGTGCTTAAGTATTTTGGCAACATTTATAAATAAGAAATAAACTATTATACTGTACAAACTATAAAAACCTACCAAAAAATATGTTCCTTGGTGACTTGTTCGTGTAAGAGATCCCATCTTTTTCCAAGATTCACTGAGACGTAGAGCTACAGAGACACAAATAAACAGGATTATGTGACTGATACAAACAGGGGCGTGGCTGATGGGAAAAAGGGCATGGCTAATGCAAACATGGGCGTGGTTGATGCAAACAGGGGCATGGCTGATGCAAACAGGGGCGTGGCTAGTGCATTTACCTGCTCACTAGGCAATGAATATATGCAGCTTAGCAAGAAGGCCTGCATTACCCCCTTAGTGGGAAAACTGTCAAACTTGGACCAACCAATCACATTGTCAGGCTGTGGGGCATATGTATTAAGCCTTAAAAAGAGATAAACGTGAGGCTGATAAAGAGAGATAAATGTCCAGCCAATCAGCTCCTAACTGTCACATTACAGGCTGTAGGGCAGATGTATTAAGCCTGGCAAAGAGATAAAGTGGAGATAACGCAGCAGACAATCAGCTGTGTTTGAAATATGACAGTTGGGAGTTGATTGGCTGGTGCGTTGGGATATGGTCACTAGATAGGCAAGCATTAGGTCAACACCACTAGGTTGACAGACATGAAGGTCGACATGACTGACATGACTGAAGGGTTAAGTCGACAGGGTCATTAGGTCGACAGTCAAAAGGTCAACATGGGATTTTTCACATTTTTTTGAGCCAACATGTGCCGACAGGCGGTATTTCATGCCCTACCATCTACTATTGCATGGTGGGAGAATAATATAGTGTGCCGAGCCTAGCGAGGCACCAATGCGGTGCACTTTTTTTAGTGCACATGTGGACAGTGTCGAAATTCGGGAAAAAAACATGAAAAAAAAAAAATCATGAAAAACCCCATGTCGACCTTTTGACTGTTGACCTTCCCCATGTAGACTTATTGACCCTGTCGACCTTCAGTCATGTCGACCTCATGCTTGTATGTCCAACGATCCCATTCCGGTGCGTTATCTCCTTCCACTTTATCTCCAGTTTATCTATTCGCCAGGCTTAGTACATCTGCCCCTGTGTTTGAAAAATGGGAATTGGGGGCTGATAATCCGCCTCACGTTTATCTCTTCTTAAGGCTTAATCCATCTCCCCCAGTGTTTGGAAAATTACAGCAGCTGATTGGCTGGTACTTTATATCTCTCCACTTCATCTCTCTTCAAGCATTGATAAAGCTCTTCTTTAGTAACTATGGGCCAGATTCTCTAAGCTTCAAAAGTGATAAAATAGAGAGTGATAAACAGCCAGCCAATCAGCTCCTGCCTGACATTTTTCAAACACAGTCTGATACATGGCAGGTAGGAGCTGATTGGCTGGTGATTTATCACTCTCCATTTTATCACTTTTGAAGCTTAGAGAATCTGGCCCTATATGTGTTACATACATTAAACATTGTTCCCAAAACATAGGCCTAGATGGGCAATTGAATCTATACAGTATATTGCAAATTATGTCCAACCAATAATGCTGCTAGCGAAATGGTTATTGGACGATAACTGCTGCCAGCCTGGTTATATCAGGACCCCATTAACAAGCCTCCATGAGCCCATAATAAGGCAAACCGGTGATCCAAGAGATAAATGGCCTGATCCTGGCTAATTTTGCTATGCACTTTATAATGACTATAACACATGATTCCGAATGTCCTGTTGTCAGAGGCGTCACTTACCCCTATTATACCCAGTGTAGAGCTGAGGGGCAGGTGTATGAAGCATTGATAAGAGTGGTGAAGTGAGCCAGTGGATAAGTTGCCCATGGGCCACCAATCAGCTTTGAAGTAACAGTTACCAAGAGCATTCTATAAAATTATACGTCGCAGCTGACAGGAGTTGGGTGCTGCCTGTGCTGATACAGTGCAGCATCTGTCTCCTGTCAATGAGCAGGAGCCGGCATTTTGGTGTTAGCCCTTGGTGGGTGACAAATGGGTATGACCTCACCCCCCTTTTGATGCCATTGCCTCTTATGTAAACGGGTGGTAACTCAAAGGATGAAGGACTTTATATAAAATGATGGAAGTTCTTTTGAAGATTGGATGTTGCCCACAGCAACCAATCGGAATCTACTTCTTATTTATTTACCACCTTCTAGAAGATAATAGACAGCATCTGATTGGTTGCCCATAGCAACATCCCATCTTCAATAGAACTCCCATTTTAGTAAATAAACCCCCGAAGACTGCCCCACCCGCCCGTGAATCCCATTGGTACCATGCCAGGGGATGTACACCAACAAATCCCCTCCTATGCGGCCAAAGGGGAGATAAATCATTTGATGTCGTTGGCCATCGAATGATTTCTCTCCCCTTCGGAAATGTCATGTGACATCACCCGCCCACCCCCCAGCAGGCACCGGCTCGGAAACGCCCAGCGTTTTCATGGTGAAGCCCACAAAACATTGAGCGTTACCCTGATGCCTCGATGACTGTGATAGTCGGGGAAGGCGTTAGTACAGTAGCCCTGCACATGCGAAAATGTGCCGCACCATTGGTCCCCAGCGTGAATACACTGGGGACCGATCAATAAAGAATCAGGCCCAAACTACAGTCGCTGGGATTTCAGAAAACTTTCCCAGTTGCAAGTTCAATAAACCGTAAGGAACATTTCAACTTTTAATAACATAAAACATGCAAACCGTACCTTTGAGTCTTTGCTGTACGCTAGCAACTTGTCCTCCTCCTTTGGATGAAAAATGAGGGTCTCCACGGAGAAGGTAATCACATGTTTTTGAAAGGTCGCCCCTTCGTCGCTGCTGGTGAAGAGGCATTGTTCGGAGACCGAGGAGCTGACAAGAATAATCTGCAAAGAGGGAGAAAGAAAAAACAATATCAAAACAAGTCAGGCTACAATGGGAAGCAATTAATGTAATTGTGCCGGCTCTGTATAAAAATGAAATCACTCAGACTGTTTTACAATGAATCAAGTTTATGATAATGACAGAGATCTCTGTGTGTGGGAGAGCGCGTCGTGTGCCTGCACTTAAGTCTAAAAAGAGAGGAGAAATGGAGCATCAGCGGAACATGGCAAATCGCAACCGATTATCTTAAAGTCACATGAACATTTCGCAGGAATGCTCATCTTCACTTCTAACCATTTGGGCTGTGTTCAATATGTATGAGCTAGTAAGATATCTAGGGGTTCAGTGTGTCTGGGCACACCTGCGTTTTTCCCTGTCACTCCCAGTGAATGTCCAATGGTGAATGTCCAATGGTCGCCGACCAATGAATGATGTGGGTATTCCCCCGCAGGCTGCAAATGGATGTTCATGATAAAATCCATTCGCAGCCAGTGCGTGCGAACACATGCTCTGAATGGGTGGTGGCCAAGCCACCATTCAGAAGGCAGGGTTTGGTGTACTGGCAAGGCTGCAAATTTGCAGCCTTGCAAACCAACCAGAATACCCCCCTTATTAGGCAGGGTTGCCTACTTTCTGTCTGCCCTCTTGGAGAGGGTAGCCTGTTCCTTGAGACAGAAGGTCGAGGCCGCTGAAGGTATGGGAAAGGGGGTGGGATGGGGCGGAGCTGCAGTGAAACGGCACATTTTGGGGAAATGGCCAGTGCGATCACGTCTTCGTGACCATGTCCCCCACCATGCAATACCGGTATTTCAGGCATTGCACAGCAAGGGGCGTGACTACAATGCTGCGACATGCATTATTTGATCGCCCGGACCCCTGTCAATGGGGTGGCGCACGGGAGATGGCCAGCATTCCGGGAGGGTAGGCAACCCTGACCGTATACATGTACAGTTGATTATCAGTCAGGCAGCGAATCCGCAGCCCTGCGATCAGTAGATCTGTTACAACCTAAAGCCCCATACACACGGGGCAACATATGCTTAGTGATGTGTGCTAAGTGATCTTGGCTAGGCGCCTTCCCTTGAGCTTACCGATGGCTAGATCGCCAATACAAATATAGCAATGTGTGCGGAGCGATCTGCGCTAACCGGTGTTCTTTATGCCCATGACAGGCGATCTATCTAGATTTTGCCTGCATGTGTTAAAGATCTGAGCGGGCAATGGTGAGCTGCAAATCGCCATCGCTATGGGGTGTACACACGGAGCAATTTGTGCTTTATTTCTAAGCAATCTAAATAAATTTGCCCCACGTGTATTGGCCATAACTTTAGTATTATTATACATTTTCTTTAAATACTAGACATACTGTAAGCTTAAAGGTCCCATTTGTAGAATATGAAGGTTCATTACCTGGAAAGAGTTACATTTTACTCGGTTAACATCAGCTAAGGGTTTTTTTCTCTTAAAAAAAAAAAGGTAAAGTAACAAGATGTGTGAAGAAATGAAAATGTAGCACAGATGAAAGTTGTGCAGCATTCTGACCCCTGTTCCTAAGAGACGCAGATGTGTTTTATCTATTTTGATGTTTTCCCAAATATCAGTGTCGCTTGTGAAGTAGGCTGAGCACAGGTCTGTTTCTGCTGCATTAATGTTTAAGGTGTATCCCTTTCTTTGTTTTTATGATTTATTCTTAGCTTCATTATCTGATCCAGTTTATTTATTAATTGTGTTGCCTCCTCCGCGGGCGGCGGTCTGTGTTTAGTTGACAATATTAGTAATAGTTACCACCCGGCATTAAGAATGTTCACACTGAGGAGGTCATTCTGGTTGACCCGCAAAGCTGCGAATTCACAACTTTGCCGGTCAACCAGAATGACCTCCTCAGTGTGGACATTCGTAATGCCGGGTGGTAACTATTACTAATAATGTCCTTTCAATATCATCAACAAGAAGGACATTTATGAAGTATATCATAGAGGGCTTTATAGGAACAGATTCACCCTAATGCTGTATACCAGGCATGTCCAACGTTGGCCCTCCAGATGTTGTGAAACTACACATCCCAGCATGCTTTGCAATAGTTTTAGCATTCTCTAATATCAAAACTGTGGCAAAGCATTCTGGGATGTGTAGTTTCACAACATCTGGAGGGCCAACGTTGGACATGCCTGCTGTATATAGTATTCAGTATGGTCAGTGCAGTTTTAACCAGCTATCCATGTTTTTTAACTAATGATCATGCTATTCTAAATTGTTATTTGTTGATTTTATTAAAGTATTAATGTGTAAAGATCATTCAATTGTTTTAGAAGGTTTTGTAACAAAACAGCGCTGCTAGAACCCTGAAGAGCCCCCCCCCCCCCCCTTTTTAATTTTTCTTGTCTTTGCAGCTGTTGGGTTTGGCCTCTCTTGTTGAGTGCCCCATTAGCGCTTCTCAGGAAGCATCACAATTTTCAAAACGACAGAACAACAAAAAAAGGCGTGGCTTCGTGTAAAAGGACATGGCTTTGCGGAAATATCTGGGATCTCGAAGCCACACCCCCAGTTGCGCTGCTGGGAATGTGACAGCTCCTGGCCACACCCCACTACTACATGGGTTATCAGATGAAGCGGCCCATTACTTGGTTCGGTCAGTACATAATAAATAATACATAGCCAAGTATCAGTTCAATCTATCAGGAGTTGTTTATACAAGACCTATTAAGCGGCTTTGGAAAAGTAACAAATGTATAACTGCAAACTATATTCCTGGCAGAGATTGAAAAGAAACCAAATTGCTCACATCTGCATTACGGTTACATAATGTATTAATAGAAATAAACAAATAAGAAAAGTATTCGGTCATTTGATTATAGATTACATTTTCCATGTCAAGTGTTACGGATAAACAAATAATATAATACGTTTGGAAAATATAAAATCTTCTGGAAATTAAAAAAAAAAAAATGAATTATAATTGGTACGGTTATTGCACAGGAAAAAAAAATCAACATTGAAGTGGGGAAGAGACCTGCCCCCACATTGCCAGTGTAGTTACCAGGCTGTGTATTATAGAACCCGGATGCAAACAATGCGACCAGTCAGAAAGGCAGAGTTGGCGGGATATCTTCTAGCAGCCGCCAATCAGAGGAACCTCCCGGCCCCTCTACATCCTGACACTCTAACCCAGTGTTTGGTGCACTGCCGATCAGTCAGACCCGCTCACACACACCTCCTTGTGTAAGGGTTATAACAAGGTACAGGTGGGAGACATTCTTCACAGGAAGAGGAGCAGCAGAACACGAGGACATGCACTGACACTAGAGGGAGGAAGATTCAGGGGAAATCTGAGGAATAATTACTTCACAGAAAGAGTAGTAGATAAGTGGAATAGCCTCCCATCAGAGGTGGTAGATGCAGAGGTTCCCATACAGTAGTACAATTTAAACATGCTTGGGATAGGCATATTGATATCCTTACAAAGAAATAAGGATCAAATATGGTTTGAGGTAACATGTTTAAAAATGGGGCAGACTAGATGGGCCAAGTGGTTCTTATCTGCCGTCACATTCTATGTTTCTATATCTAAGTACGGTCTTTAACATCTGTCCAGACCCAATTTAAAAGGATTCCAGTGGGCTGGCAGGAGATGTGCGTTAATGAGAGTTCACATATGTACTGAAAGCTCCCATAATCCTTTATTTTAGCTCTCTGGGGCAGATGTATAAAGCCCGGAGAAGTGATAAAGTGGAGATACCGTGGAAGGTGATTACGCACAAGCCAATTAACTGTGTTTGAAAAATGACATTATCACCTTCCACTGGGCGAGATTCACCAAACTAAAAATGCTGTAAAACCCCCGTTTTCGGGGTTTTTACCGAATTTTCATATGCAGCAAAGCCCCACCGCCGGGGCTTCACTGCGGGGGGTTACGCCAGTTCTAGATGGCGTAACCCAATGGATGCCTATGGGCTTCCTTTCGCATCCCCCGCCGCCCCGCGCGCCCCCCGCTGATATGCGCTGCCCTCCCCACACCTGTGTCTGGGCAGCCTCCTGCTGTGCTGCCCGGACCAGTGATCTCCTCCTCCCTGCACCTCTTCCGTGTGCAGGGAGGAGGAAACAGAGCCCTTACAGCTGGGTAAGGGTGCAAGCAGGGAGGGGGGAACCCGCAGCACATCGCCGCCCATCGCCTTTGAGTTAATAATCGCATATGTTAGTGCATATGCGATTATTAACAATGCGAATGCCGGTGATGTGCTGCGGGTGTTATTAGTGAATCCCGCCCATAGTATCTCCACTTTATATCTTCACCGGGCTTTATAAGTAATGCTTCCCTGTCTCTTACAACAGATCATACTGCCACATAAGTGGGCCAATTAACCAATACATACCTCCCAACTTCTGCAGTTGGGAGGTCGGGACTCTCGCGTGGTGAAGACACACGTGCTCCTGAAAAGGGGGCGTGACCTCGCGAAAAGGCCACGCCCCATTTTCCGACGCTCGTCCGCGCTGAATAGACGCTGTGCGCATGCGCACGGCGTCTATTCTCGGCAGGCTGGGGGGACTCCCAACTGTCCCCCCCCCACCGCGGGACAATGGCGGCCCCGGGCGGGACGCGGTAACGTCCCCGAATATCGTGACGTTTCTGCGGTAAGCGGGACAGTTGGGAGGTATGACCAATAGCCTGTGACTATGATTATTTGCCATATATATTATATATATATATAAACAAACATGTTTTACTTGTCAGTCTCATTCATCTGTAAGGGAATGATTTTACTAAGAACCTAACCTGTAATATTTATAATTCCCCTGATGGAGATAACTGTAATAACATTCTTTTACCTTAAACAAGAACTTCCCAGCGTTCCGGCTCTTTGCTAAGTTTCGGTAATTATTTTTACACGTCTCTGTCATGAAAGGCTTCATCTTTCATTAGAGGTCTTGACAGAAAAACACAGGACTATACATAGGGTCTATTGGATGAAAAATGGAACAGCTGCTACCATAGTAATGTTTTATTAGGCTCTACACACGTATCTCCTGACTGCTATACCAGCCTGATTAGCAGGTGGAACATGGCTGCAGTCTAGTCAGCTCTCGCTTCATCTCACAAAGAATGTATATTATCATATGAGAATCACCCCCTGTGCCCCCTACTTAATCCGGCCTTGGCCTATGTTGTAAAGCCTACACATCATACTTGCCTATCCTCCTGTACGGGCACAGAATTGAGTCATCATAGCCCCACCCCCTCACTGTACGCCGTACTACTGTCTTTACAGCGCTGTATAGTATAGTGGAGTCGGAGCCACAATGATGCAGTTGTGCCACAACACCTCCTGACAAGCCCACCTACCCGCAGGTCATTTTTTATTTATTATTACTAGTTATTTATATAGTGCACATATATTCTCCAGTGCTTTACATTCTCATCAGTCCCTGCCCCCAGAAGAGCTTACAATCTATATTCCCTACCACATGTACACGCACACACACAAATTCATTCAAGGGTTCATTTTTTGTTGTAAGCCAATGAATCTACCAGTATATTTTTGGATTGTTGGAAGAAACTCGAGAACTCGGAGTAAACCCACGCAAGCACGGGGAGAATATACAAACTCCACACAGTTAGGGCCATGGTGGGAATCGAACCCATGACCTCAGTGCTGTGAGGCAGTAATGATAACCATTGCACCATCCGTACTGCCATCTCTACATTGACCAGGCTTCCCTCTCCTGCAGGAAGCTACCCACACCACGGCATGCTTTGGAATCATCACAGGTTTTAATTTTTTTCTCCAAATCCTCTCAGTCCCTCCTAAAATCCCCCCCCCCCCCCCCCCCCCCCAGTCATGGCCCTGTTAAGGTCAAGGACTGCAGATTGACAGAAAATATTTAAACATTCTACAGACAGGGCTGGCGGCAAACACATTTTGGACATAATAGCAGCGTATATCAAAATGAGGAAAACAGACCATAATATACAGCCATAGGTGTGCGCACATAGAGTGTTAGGGGTGCACAGGCACCCCCTAATGCTGTGCCCACCCTTATGAACACCTCCCTGCCGCAACCAGCAATACCTTTTACCAAATACTTTTGCTTTTTAGTACTGTATTACATTAAAACAAGTGCCCATCATCAATGTGTGTTTTTTATTGTTAATTGCACTAGACCATTGCCATATCACTACATACCTGTGTCACCCATATATATTTTTTACTTTATTTGCATGTACTGTTACAGTAAGTAATTAGAAGATTAAAACTGAAATAGGCAGGATATAATGGTGTGGCTGAGAGATGTTTTATATTGTAGCGAGTGCCAATAGCTGATGGTAGACACGTCTGATTGGTGGTGTTAGACACACCCAATAGGATGGTGCACCCCCTAATGAAATGTACTGCGCACGCCTATGGATACAGCACTGGTACCTGTTGCAGTATGTGGAGTATTACTAGGGGTAAACTGTCCAGGAAGTCTTTAGTTACCCCCTAAAGCAGGGGTAGCCAACTCCAGTCCCCGAGAGCTACCCACAGTGCACGTTTTCCAGGTCTCCTCACAGAATCACAAGTGAAGTAATTAGATCCACCTGTAATGTGTCAATGAGTAATGAATACACCTGTGCCACAGCTAGGTGATCTAGAAAATGTGAACTGTTGGTTGCTCTCGAGGACTGGAGTTGGCTGCCACTGCCCAATAATATCTGATCCCAAACTGGAACCACAACCAAAGTTAAGAGCTAATCTAATTCAAACAAATGACTGCCAAAACCAAGAATAATTTGCACATGAATTATTTGGTAAATCAAAGATTCTAACATAACAAAAAGTCAAAAACTTTTGAATAAAAATTGTAGTAACAAATTGGCATATAGACAATAGAAATGCAAAACTTTTCTAGGACAGAATTGTCATATTCCACTACCATATCCTTTGTGTAGCTTTGCAGGAGGGGGCAGGCTGGACATTCTGAACAATCTAGATATATAAGGTTATGGGCAAAAAAAATTATTATATGTTTTTCTGACAAACTTGCTATTCTGCTAATCTGTTTTACATCTTTTTTACTGCCCTTTGGCTCCACCACAAATAATGAATTCTGTAACTAAAATGTCTCTCTTCTGAAACATAACAGAGACATAATAGTATGTTCACTAAAGCTATGCTGTTCCGCACATATGCATAGAAAGCATGGGGTGATTCAGCCGAATTCGCTACCCTGGCGGATTGTTGGGTTTGCGCACGGGCGAATCTGCGCATGGGCAAAACCCCCAGAGCGAACGCCTTCGGCGAGTTTCAAATTTGCTGGGGTTTTTGCACACGGGGGGCGTACGGATACATGCATGGGGTGATGTTAGCGTACACATCCCCTCTCATGCAAGTGCGGGGATTGGCTCGGGGTGAAGGCTGTTCAGCGCGGTGCCCTTCACCTGCTTGCTAGGTAGCAAATATACGGTATACAGGTCTGAATTATCCCCCATGTATCTATGAAATAGATACATTATATCTGTGACTTGCTTAAAGGTTAATATTTTCGGTTAAAATCTAGTTAATACACTTTTATTTAAAAAATATATATAAAAAATAAATATAACATATTTTCTCTACAGGAAATCTACCTATATAGGGTATTTTTTAGCCTAAGAAATTCATAATCTTTAAAACATCGCTGGCTGTGCCATTATCCATACATGAAATGCTGATCTCATCTTTCTGCTTGGGACACCAGACATCTTCAAATAAACAAATCGGGCTAGATGATACAACCAAGACAATGCAATAATCCAGGGTTGCCGACTTTTAGATTCTACTCTCCGGGAGAAGCCCGGAGAGGATACTTTCAGCAGCCGTTTGGGGGGCGGGGCTAAAATGACATCATTAAGCCCCCACCCCCATGATGCAAAATAGCCTAGTTCATGTATCTCCGTGGCGGGGATGGGGCTAAAATTACGCGACTGTGACATTTTAGCTCCGCCCCCTCCTCTGAGACCCTTGGAAAGCTTAATACTAAATTACATTATAAGAGTTACATCTAACATTTTTTTTTCTCTTTAATAAAGATACGATAGGAGAAATAAATTTAGCAAATGAAAGTAAAACTAAAGTGCTTTTAGAATAAAGATTATTATATAATGAACACCAATGACATGAACCAAGGAGAATAAAAAGATAGATGCTGCAGGTACACTAAAAAATACAAAATGTCATCAATTTACGCACAGGCTAATATAAATGAGTCAAAAAAGCAAAACAATAAATAAAAGTGCAACATAAAAGTATATAATGCACATTTTTTATGTGTATAACATACATTGGCAATAGAAAACTTTAAAAATAAATCTATTGAATATTAAAATGAGTATAAAACCCTCTGTAAGAAAAAAAATGTTCAGTAAAATAACGTGCGTTTGAATAACTGAAAATGTGACACAATCCAAAGTTATTAAGTAGTTTACACTTTTTACCCAAAAGAATTAAGCCTCAACTAGAGGCTATAGTAAAAGATATGGCTCAGAAAGGGTACTCAATATAATATTTGTTAACGATCTCTGCCATCAGCTGTACATGCAAGTCAGTGGTGTATCTATAATTCATGCACATGGCCCCCTAAGTCCGAGGGGCCTCACACTGCACCCATTTTTGCAATATCTTTATCTTCTTTATATTTTTGTTTGCCAACCATCAAATTATTTTTTTACTTGTTCTGAAATAAATTATATGACTAAATTGGGGCAGGTGCTAATGTCATATGATGTCAGATGCCAGCCCCATGCAGGATTCGACCTGGTGTGGGCATGCCTAGGAAACACTTTGCGTTCCCATGTGACAGCTCCCTGCCTGCCTCCCCCCTCTGTGCAAACGCATCAGTGATCGCACGGCGGGCCTGCACATTCTTATATTTGCCGATACGCACGCCCAGCCCCCTGACCGAATTTGGCCAAAAAAGGAGCGTGTCTGAATTTGGGCCTAAGCCTTCCGTCCCTTTTAATATTTTTTTTAAGACTGCTTTCTTATGTGTTATGGGAATGCTCTACAGCTGAGCACATTTTTCTCTATATAAACAGTCGAGTTATTACTTTAGCTAATTATTACACAAACTTTACATTGAGCGCTTGGATTTATTTTCTCAGTAATAGTTTTATTCCACCTTAATTCTGGCCAACAACAACAAAAAAAAAAATCTGATATTAAAAAAAAAAAGTTAATTTGTCATAACTGTAGCGGAGGAAGTTCTGGGTTCTGCCAGAAAATAATCGGAAAGGTCAGAGCTGGAGTCAGACAAGATTCCGTGGCGAGTTACTTTCTGCAATTCCAGATATTTCATATCTTCCTTGCTTATTTTATTTATTTTAGATGAAATGTAATTGTGTCACCCGACACAGAAGAGTAAAAACAGACATTACGCTAACCCTTTATCCCAATATTTTGGATTCTTAAAGTCGATATATATAACATCTATATTTCTACTGCTCTTCACAATTTAATGAAAGTATAGTAATGAATAGAGACAGGATTATATGCAACATAAAAAGCTTGAAATATGCATGCAAATATGCATGAAAAATACTTAAAATATGCATAAAAAGTGTTAAAATATGCTACATTAAATAATAAAAAAAGTAATTTTTAACTCATTTATTCAAAAATCAGCATACAATTAGTTGCAAATAAACCTCAAATAAGTCCCACAGCATCTGTAGATGTCTACTACTGTACACAGGATTTTTTTTCTTCCTGGCTGCTACAGCAGACTGCATCGTCCAAAGCTCTTGTTGCATCAACTACACGGACCCTCATCTCCAGCGCCGATGGACCAAATGTCAGCATAGCGTGTGAGGGCGGCGCAGTGGAAAGATTTCTCCCTTTTTATGCATATTTTAAGTTTTTTTCATGCATATTTGCATGCATATTTCAAGCTTTTTATGTTGCATAAAATCCTGTCTCTACCCATTACATATAACGCCACACACCGTAATGCCCATTACACATAATGCCACACACCGTAATGCCCATTACACATAATGCCACACACCGTAATGCCCATTACACATAATGCCACACACCGTAATGCCCATTACACATAAAGCCATCACTGTAACGCTAATTAAACATAATGCCACACACGGTAATACCACACCGTAATGCCCACTACACATAAAGCCATCACTGTAATGTTAATTAAACATAATGCCACACACGGTAATGCCCACTACACATAATGCCAACACTGTAATGCCCATTACACATAATGCCAACACCGTTATGCCCATTACACATAATGCCACACACCGTAATGCCAATTACACATAATGCCCATTACACATAAAGCCATCACTGTAATGCTAATTAAACATAATGCCACACACGGTAATGCCACACCGTAATGCCCACTACACATAATGGCAACACTATAATGCCCATTACACATAAAGCCATCACTATAATGCTAATTAAACATAATGCCACACACGGTAATGCCCACTACACATAATGCCAACATCGTAATGCCCATTACACATAATGCCAACACCGTAATGCCCATTACACATAATGCCACACACCGTAATGCCAATTACACATAATGCCCATTACACATAAAGCCATCACTGTAATGCTAATTAAACATAATGCCACAGACGGTAATGCCACACCGTAATGCCCACTACACATAATTCCAACACCGTAATGCCCATTACACATAAAGCCATCACTGTAATGCTAATTAAACATAATGCCACACACCATAATGCCAACAGAACAAGACCTTAGTATGCAACCTTCCAAGATGCATGGAACAAGCGCCATTTTATGATGGAATATAACTTGGTTATCTCTGGAGATAGTATAATTGGCTTTTTATAATTGTCAGGTGAATAGTTAAGTTTATTGATACACAGAATGTGGTTCAATTGATACTGCAAATAGACATATAAAGGAAAGTTACATTTCAAGTTGCATTGTGAACAGTGTGCTGTAACTCATAGCAACTGAGCAGAAAATGTTATATAATGTACTGACAATTTCTTTTGGTATCTCCAGTTAACAATAAGATACCCACAAACTTTCTTATTTTCAGCCAAAGGGCAAAATTGTAAGTTTAGGACCTAGCAGTTGTCCTGTGCGAGAAAAGAGTGACAATGACTGAAGTGGGGGTGCTAAGGAGGATCTGAATTATGCAAACATAAGCCCAAAAGTTTCTGTTGGATAACGCCACATATAGATGGCGTCACCCACCTGGACCAAGCTTTGGAAATTATCATATTATTCCAATTATATATATATATGCTGTAGTCAAAACTCCCCACCAAATCATATATGTGTGTCTGCAATCTGGTTCTGATACCAGTCAGTGCCTTCACAACCACTGACCATCAGACATGAAATAAGACTAGATCAGAACCTTTTCAACTATCCTTGATTGTCTACGGGTCATTTATTTTCTGAAAATTGCAATGGACCACTTGCCTAAAATGTTGTATTCAAACTCCCATACTTGGACGGAAGTGTAACTCCCTTACTTGGACGGTAGTGTAATTCCCATTCTTGGATGGTAGTGTAACTCCCATACTTGGACGGTAGTGTAATTCCCATTCTTGGATGGTAGTGTAACTTCCATACTTGGACGGTAGTGTAACTCCAATACTTGGACGGTAGCATAACTCCCATACTTGGACGATAGTGTAACTCCCATACTTGGATGGTAGCATAACTCCCATACTTGAACGGTAGCGTAACTCCCATACTTGGATGGTAGTGTAACTCCCATACTTGGACGGTAGTGTACAGTGGGAGCCACTGCCATCTATCTCTATAATAGGATTAAGTCAGTAATTGGATTACTATGCTAATCCCCTACTCTATTGTTCTACTGTAACTCCCATACTTGGACGGAAGTGTAACTCCCATACTTGGAAGGAAGTGTAACTCCCTTACTTGGACCGTAGTTTAACACCCATACTTGGACGGTAGTATAATCCCCATCCTTGGATGGTAGAGTAACTTCCATACTTGGACGGAAGTGTAACTCCAATACTTGGACAGTAGCATAACTCCCATACTTGGATGGTAGTGTAACTCCCATACTTGGACGGTAGCGTAACTCCCATAATTGGATGGTAGTGTAACTCCCATACTTGGACAGTAGTGTAACACCCATGCTTGGACGGTAGTGTAACTCCCATACTTTGATAGTAATGTAACTCCCATAATTGATGGTAGTGTAACTCCTATACTTGCATGGTCTTGTGTTTCACCATTGCATTCATTGTATAAGTATATATATATATATATATATATATATATATATATATATATATATAGTGGAAGAAAGAGACTGGCACTCAGAGGTCTTAATACAAAGCGTGTATTCACAGCAAGTGAAAAAACATCCAACGTTTCGGGGCTTCACCCCTTTGTCAAGGTGTATGTGGTAACAAAGTAAAATGCAAGTGCTTACCTTAAATAAGGGGTGGTGGATAGGAGGCGGCGTGACACGCTGGGCCCTGTCTGCCGCAGCTGCGGGTGTATGGGCGGAAGTGATGCGGCTGACGCGGCCCAGATGGGGGTCAATGGATATTATTGTGTGCTTTTTCTTCTCTCTGCTTTTTCTTACTGTCCCTGTGATTTTCTTCCATTGTCTGAGATATTATGTATGCCTGCCTGCGCAAAACAACCACTTGTGCAGAAATAAGAATGGCAACACCCAGTCAGCCGACAACGGCCGTAATAGTGTGCTTTTTCTTCTCTCCGCTTCCTCTTACTATCCCTGTGATTTTCTTCCCATGTTTTCAATATTGTGTATAAACTTGACAGTAAACTAGTAATGCACTTACAGGATCATAAGTGACAACATCCAGATAGCCGATTTCGGCACAAGCAGTGTCTCCCTAGCTCTTCTAGCATCCCCGTGATTGCCATTCTGGAACAGTACTACTATGTACAGTCCAATCAGATTGTGGCCGGTGGCTCAACATTACAGAACCCCTTGATATCGTGAACACTGCCCAAGGTACCCCGAGGCAGGCTGGCAATATATGTCATCCCCGACTCCTCACATAGGGACAACTACCCTAATAGTGCCTCTGCCTAATACACACAGAATGTCATAACACTGGGAGTGCAGGCATCCACCATTTAATCAGCTATGACTAACAGGCTTTTTAACATGACACGTATACACTCACCGACTACCTGTCAATTTTAACAATGTTTATTTAAATCATTGTGCACGTGATTTCAAATGTACTTCTAATAATTTTTTCACTTTGTTTAATCACTCCAGGCAACGTGAGACTCTGGAGCCGTTCTGCCGCTGGCGATTGCGTAACGGACGAGCACGGTTACCTAGACAACCCCAGAGCTTGCGTCTCAAGCTCTTCCTTCAGTCAGTGCCGTCATTTGATCACTTCCGGCCGCGTCAGCCGCATCACTTCCGCCCATACACCCGCAGCTGCGGCAGACAGGGCTCAGCGTGTCACGCCGCCTCCTATCCACCACCCCTTATTTAAGGTAAGCACTTGCATTTTACTTTGTTACCACATACACCTTGACAAAGGGGCGCAGCCCCGAAACGTTGGATGTTTTTTCACTTGTTGTGAATACACGCTTTGTATTAAGACCTCTGAGTGCCAGTCTCTTTCTTCCACTATCCTACCGACTGGATGGGCACCGGGGCAGATGCCGCGTTGGAGTGAGTGCCGGACCGCATTGCAATATATATATATATATATATATATATATATACATACACACATTTGTCCATCGCTGTGGTGCATGCATACATCCCACTTATGATGGTTTTCATTTTCGAGAATACATTTTCGAGAATAAAGAGTATGGTTCCAATGCCATAATCACATGTAGTTGGTTCTTGAAGCCACTCTTTTTTTATGGGAAGATGGTGGTCCCCCACCCCTGTCACACAGCACAACCTTTGGCTGTGTGCATGAAAGGCCTCAGGTGCACAGTCAGATGGACGGGCAACAGTGAGTATCACTGCTACTTGCAGCAAGTTGGCCCCTGATAATGAATGCGTGAAATATAATTATCAGATACAGTAGATGCATTTCACATCCAAAGTAATAGTTTATTACTGTATTTGGTATAAACTTTACCTGCCCCAAGAACTGGACAATAGGGCCGCTTCAGGGATGTACATAAGAGACCGTGTCAGACCTCAACATAAAACTAGACCCATCACCGTGACAGCAGGATGATGAACTGTCACTAGCTGGCCGTATGGTTGGCCATAAATCATAAGCATTACATTTAATTTTAATTTTCCTCACAACATTATGTCATTTATAGTTGTATATATCTATGGAGACAGTGGGGCTGACAGCATAGGGGGTGTACATATAACACATGGTGATGGTACTGGCCCCACTTACACATTGGTGGTCACACCCACATGGTGCTGGCGACACCCACACAGTGGTGGTCACACCCACATGGAACCTGTCCCACCCACATAACTGTTACATTTCTCAAAACAGGCCCTTGAGCATTTTCAGTTCCAGACCCATTTGGACCTAAACAATTGATATTACATCCCTGCTAAAGGAGTGGCCACTCTCCATTCTGAATAAATACACCCCTTGGTTCCTGAAATATATCCTACAATGTTGCATCGGCCTAGTAATGATGGCTTAGGCCAGAGGTACAGAAACATACTGCCAGAGAAGTTAATCGAAACATAATTGTAAAGTGGTTTCTAATTGAATGCTCTGGTTCCTGTATCAGGGAGCATTATTACAGCGCAGCTCCAGAGCAAGAGGCACAGTGCTTAACGTGACAATCTGTGTGTGCTGTAAGGCTGCGGTTTTATTTGTAATACTATGGATGAAGGCACACCTCTGATATTAGTCTCAGTTGGAGAAAAGCATTTAAACATGATTTCTCACTTCCCATAAAACCAAGAATAACTTCGTGACTGGAAGGGAAATGAAAAATGTGTTGTCTTTTTGGAAACATATATTTGCACGCAGCCAAGCATTATGTGTGAATGCTAGTGTAGTTTATAGCTAACACACACTTTTATTTATTATATATATATATATATATATATATATATATATATATATATATATAGTGCTATTTTTCAGCAGGAACTCTGTTCCTGAACCTCTAATTAAATAGGACATCATCAGTAGTGTTCCCTCTAGAAATTGTGCCGGGCAGGGCGCCGGGACAGCCGACGGCACACTTGTGGGCGGTCGCAGACCACCGACGTCACTAAAGTGGGCGGACCGGGCCGCCGACGTCACTAAAGTGGAACACTAATCAGTAACTGGGTTCCTGAACCTGTTCTGGGCCAAAATGTACTTTTCATAAGATAAGTTTTATTTTTAAGTCACCTGTGAGTGCCTTTGTTTTGGGTGTTGATGTAACTTTGTATGTATTTTTATATTTGTTTATTGGTTGTCATGGTGATGGATACATCATGTTGTGGAGGCGTTGCTCTGGGGGGACGTGACACTGGTTGATGACGCTGAGGATGGGCATCCTCGGCGTGCATGCCGGACACACGTTACCCCCGCTGGCTTTTTCACAAATGTATTTAAAGTCAAATTGTTATGTCTGTTGTTTGTACCTGATGACAATATTTGTTTGATATTGAAATGTCGTCGATTAAAATTGTTGATTAGAAATAGCTTGGAGTGCTGCCCATTTTCTACCGCCTATTACCTTTACCTGTGCGGGCACCCAACACAGAATCGGCCTGGTGTCTTGGAATTGTATATATATAGGAAGCTTTCCAGTCTGACACTGAATGAGCCTTGGATGCCCAACACCCTCTCGTTAGTTTCCCAATGTCCTTCCTTGGACCACTCTCGGTAGGCACTGACCTCTGTGTATACCATGAACACCCCACAAGCCCTGCCTTTTTGTGCACACGCATTTACAAAACTGTAGAATGTCTATTTCTTTCAAAACTACAAATTCTGCTCTTACACAATGAATTATTTAAATTATTCGGAGAGACAGCAGTGCGATGAAAACTTGCCAACATTAACAATCCCAGCACAAAGTGGTTTTAATGTCGATTTAGCAGAGTTCTTAAGAGGACTGGTGTAAAAATGGATACATTGAGACAAATGAAAAACCCTTCCACATAATTAAAAGTAAATTAAATAGTCTCTACATAACTGGAGCACGAAAATAGACTCTTTGTCTGGCTTTGAGAAAGGTACCTGCAGAAAGTCTGCTTAATAAGCAGCAGGCAAAGGGCTGAGATGAATGTAAACATAGTCTCACCGCAATTTGTGTGCTGGTCGGATCTCCAATTGCACCGTGTGTACACACATTGGGCTAGATGCACTAAGCTTCAAAAGTGATAAAATGGAAAGTGATTAACAGCCATCCAATCAGCTCCAACCTGTCATGTCACAGACTGCGTTTGAAACATGTTAGGCAGAAGCTGATTGGATGGCTGTTTATCACTCTCCATTTGATCAGTTTTGAAGCCCATACCCTCCAACATGACTCATTCCATTAGGTACAAAGGGGCAGATGTATTAAGCCTGGCGAAGAGATAAACTGGAGATAAAGTAAAAGGAGGTCACCTACCAGCCAATCAGCTGTGTTTGAAATATGACAGTTGGGTGTTGATTGCCTGGTGCGTTATCGCCTTCTACTTTATCTCCAGTTTATCTCCTTGCCAGGCTTAATACATCTGCCCCAAAATGCTCTGTTCCTGGACTTCCCTGCCAGTGGCAGTTACAGAGGAGGGGCTCCAGCACAGTACAATATTCAAAGAGGGGTGGTCACATCAACTGTCAGTGAGACCAGGACAGTGATTTTTGGGGTGGCAGTAGGTGTGGCTCCCCTTTTTGAATATTGGACTGTGCTGCAGGCTCACATCTGTAACTGCCACTGGTAAGGAAGTCCAGAAACAGAGCATTTTGTACCTAATGGAATGGGTCATGTTGGAGGGTACGTAGTGCATCTGGACCTTCAAAGATGTGCAGAAACCGAATATGGGGGAGTCACTGATACCCCTTTTACACTTGCATAGACGGGTCATACCCTGGAATGTGTTCCCGTATGCTTCCCGGGACTCTACCCGGGAATGTACCCTTTCACACTGATCCCGGGAAATCTCTGCAAATACATATGCATGTCATTGGAAATGGACTCCTGGGCTCTGAAAGATGACATCAACATTTTTGAGCCCAAGAAAGCTCCAATCAGCAGCTTTTTTAAAGTTCCGTGTACCCAATCCTGGGTATGGGACCATTCACACTGACCGCATCCCGGGTCGATTCTGGAATCTACCCAGGTCAGGACCTGGGTAGAATCCCAGGATGTTCATCCCGGGATATTCTTTCAAGACCCTTTCACACTGAGCTAAATACCGGGTTGATGCGCGTTCATGTGCAAAAACCTGGGATATTTTTGAAAGTGTGAAAGGGGTATAATTCACCTGCCATAAACTTTTTAGTCCAGCGTTTTGACAATAAAAATGCTAGGAATAATACAAAGGATATATTTATAATATATCCTTTGTATTTTTCATATTCTTTATACAGTCAGAACTCGTATGATTGTTGTTGGAAAACAGAAGTTTGACCCTCCCCACTTTCGGCAGCACAATTTCTTGACAGCTTGTGAGTAAATGGGATAAAAATGCTCAGATTCTGAGATTGTGTTGGCAAATTATGAAACCTCAGGGAGGGCAGTCAGCCAGCACTGGAAGCATTCTTGTGTCTGCATTTGTGTTTGTATGCACGTTTTTACCGCATTTCAGGGCCAGCTCAGGAACAAGGCTACTACTGAGGCAATGGCTACAGGCCCGAAAAAGATAATCGGCCCAATCAGCATATCGGTATGCCAAGAGGATTATCCGCCATCTGTAAGAACTTTTTCACTTGCAAAAATACCAAGATGATTTTTATTTTGTCTCCTTTCCTGGTAACTTGGGATTTCTTGAGGTAAATTGTTGGAATAAAAGGTTTGGGGGGAATGGAGAGAGAATGACATGAGCAGATTGTTCATCCAGCCTCAGGCGGAAAGTCCCCTGGTAGAACGCGAGTAGGATTCCCGGAATGTAATTCATATAAGCATTTATGTTTTTCATGTGTATGACTTTTGCTGTATTACCAGCACACACATATTCCATAGCGCTTTACAGAGACTAGGCCAGATGCACTATGCTTCAAAAGTGGCAAAATGGAGAGTGATAAACAGCCAGCCAATCAGCTCCTACCTGCCATGTCACAGACTGTGTTTGAAAAATGTCAGGCAAGAGCTGATTGGTTGGTTGTTTATCACTCTCCATTTTATTACTTTTGAAGCTTAGTGCATCTGGCCCACTATCTGGCCATTCACATCAGTCCCTGCCCCAGTGGAGCTTACAATGAATCTATATTCCCTACCACATTTACACACATGAACTTGGGTTAATTTGTTGGGAGACAATTAACGTACCATATATATATGACTGGAGCGTTACACCTGTCAAACCGTAACGCAGGTTTCCCAAGGGGAGCTCAGGGAGGACAGAAACCTCCCATGGTGCAAAAGGGCATTGTGGGAGGAAAACCGGAGCACCCGGGGGAACCAGGGGCATTTTTAGAAATAAGTGGGCCTGTATGCAAAATGCAAAGTTGGGCCCCTCCCCATCAATCACAAACTCGCACTTTCAGAAAAACATGAAAAATATATAGATACGTGTAGTAAAGCTACCAGGTCACAGTCCTCCTGTTTAGGCTGAAAATGAAATGAAAATGGCAGAAAGCCATCAAGTAAGTAACAAAGCTGCAGGGTCAGTGGCATGCACCCTGTACCCAGCATCTACTGTAGCATCTAGCCGACAATGGAAACCGTGAATATGCCAATTCCTACCCAAAAATGATCTGAAACGGCGAGTCTGCATTTTTCAAAAATTTAGCATTTTGCCAATTCCCCGATATTTCACGATCATCGGAGTGTGATCAGCAGACCAGCCTCGGGGATTCAGGGAATTCTTGGGTAGATATATGGCTGCATTACATTCTTCACATTCTGTTTTTGTTCTTCTTGGAGTTTTGGAAAAAAAAAAAAAAAAAAAAACACTGTGGGTGTTCCGCGCAAAATCCTTAAGAGATATGTGTAAATTGAACTAGGCAGGAAGATTTGCAACTCATCTCTATGCATCACTAATGCCCTTCTGTAATTGATGGATAATATCTGTCTCAGAAGGATTTACCTTATTACAAATGCACGACTTGCTCTACCATTTACGTCAGCCCGATGACCTTTAATATATGTTATTTTTCTTTAATTGAAGCTGAATTGGAATTTACTTCCATTTAGGTCTTTCACCACATCAAGTGTTTGCACGGTGACAACCGAGAGAAAACTATTACAGAGGTCCCTAGGACCTGATGCAGGGCAGCCGAGGGAACGGTGCTACCGCGCAAAAATATACACAGCAAATTAGACCGGGATGGCAAGTTTAATAAAATCATAACTGGGCTGAGCAGTGAAACTACGGTGCCGCCGGGAGGAATCCACTCTGATTGATTAAACCTCCTAAAAGAATATGAAGAACTGATTTAAATGTAACTACGTCTAAGTTTCACAATTTGACATTTGTACAAAAGATCAGCGGGAGCTAAATGCCGAGGATTTGGACAAGAAGCGCTTTGGTTGCGATATCATTCTCATAATTATTAGGCTACACTATCAGCTGGTTTCGGATAATTTTCCTATTGTAATAATTAAGATAAGGGTGTTATTATAGAAAGGATGACAGACAGATAGCACACATTTTAATTTTAGAAAACCATTATCCCACCAAGGCTGAAAGGGAGTGGGAGTGTTTGAACTATCCGCAATGACACATGAATTACGTTTCAATAATAGCGAGATGGTGCCATCCTTGGCGGAACTAGTGTTGTTGCAATGGGTGCAAATTACAGTACAACACCACTACAGTACATCACCACTACAGTACATCACCAAATACAGTCTGTAGTGGTGATGCACTATAGTGGTGATGCACTGAAGTGGTGATGCACTGAAGTGGTGATGCACTGTAGTGGTGTCTTACTGTAGTAGTGTCTTACTGTAGTGGTGTTGAACTGTAGTGGTGATTTACTGTAGTGGTGATTTACTGTAGTGGTGTTGTACTGTAGTGGTGTCTTATTGTAGTGGTGTCTTACTGTAGTTGTGTCTTACTGTAGTGGTGTCGGACTGTAGTGGTGTCGGACTGTAGTGGTGTTGTACTGTAAATTACAGTACATCACCACTACAGTACATCACCATTACAGTCTGTAGTGGTGTTGCACTGTAGTGGTGTTGTACTGTAGTGGTGTTGTACTGTAGTGGTGGTCAGTGGCAGCTTGGTTACGGTATAGTGGGTCCACAAAGTCTAAGTCGACCCCTAATGGTCGACAGTGACTAGGTCGACACCTGAAAATAGTCATAGTAACATACTGTAGTAGTTGAGGTTGAAAAAGACATACTGTACATCCGTCAAGGTCAACTTTTTTTGCAGATCTAACTAAGGTGTATGTCCTAGCTGTGATACTGCCCTGTAATATAATCTACCTATAGGTCGACATTGCCAGAAGGTTGACACAAGCTTACTCTCGACATGGTTGACACTCAAAAGGTTGACACAAGTTTTCATGGTTTTTGATGTGTCCGCATGCTGCAGTAAAGCTGGACGGCAGGACGACCGCATTTCAATGTGAACACATACACCAGCGAACAACTTTACGATGCACAGTATTCCCAATTCAAAAGATGGCATACTGTAAATTACATCCAGTTCATTTTATGCCACACTACAGTGCTCTCTGTTCATATTATGCCACACTATATAGTACCTCTAGGTCATATTGTACATTACAGTACCCTCCAGTTTATATTATACTGTATAACATTAAAGTGCCCTTCGGTTCATATTATACATTTGATACCTATCAAATTATACATATTATATCACATTACAATGAGCAGGTGAAATTATGCCATGGTACATTGCCATTCAGCTCAAATCATGCCCCATTACAGTGCCCAGTCCAAAATATGCCCCATTACAGTGCCCCCGTAACATTATAACATCTACTAAGCACAACTCACTGACAATCTAATGTCACCTCCTAGGCTGGTCAATGGGTCAGACCAATAATCTCAGCAAGCAAATCCAGGACATTGCTTCCAGGCCCCTAAGTCTCTGGGCCCCAAAGCAATGGCACCCGCTATGCCTACAATAGCTACTATGTTTCCATGTTTCACTAGTGACTTGATGATCTGTATTTTACTGAACATTTCTTCAGATTATAAAACAGCTGCCCCATTTTTGGGATCAAAGAAGAGCCTTTATCTAAAGAACAAGGACACATCAAAAAGTGAAAAAACAGGCTTCAAGGCCAATGACGAAGCATGCTAGTATTGCTGTTGTATAAGCATGTAAAGGCTGTATTCATTGAGATATCTGCTGCATTATTAAATGCCACAATTCTCTAGTATATAGTAATTCTGCATAGCTGTAATAAAACCGGGAAAATCCGTATCTGCTGCAGGGTTACCGTGGTGATATCACAACAATTCTTCTCTTGGAATGGATTTGGCTAATTTATCTGGATGATATTAAAATAGTTTATACATTTTACAGATGCCACCAAAAATAATAATAATAAAAATAATAATAATAATAATAATAATAACATTATTATTATTGCTGTTTTTATGTCAATTGAAATGTTGGCGTTACTATAAAAAGTTATAGAATGTCATCTCTGTTCCTTCCGGCTTCAATTAGAAATGGTGCATTTTATGTATTAAAGAATGTCGATAATCTATGCAAATATGCCTTATGCATTTTGTGAACAATTACCATTTATTAATATTTATATCTAGCCCTTGTACATTGGCCTTATGCATTTGGCATTTACAAAAAATAAATAAACAAACATAATTGCTTTTTTTTTTTTGTGCCCTATTATCTTTTATGCTCGGGAAAGCTGATAGTCCAGAAGGAAAGCCTGAATTTAGCCAATTAGCTCCAGAGCTATAACCGTACTAGCGCAACACATTCTGTACTTTTTTTCAGATAGTGGGCCAGATTCTCTAAGCTTCAAAAGTGATGAAATGGAGAGTGATAAACAGCCAGCCAATCAGCTCCTACCTACCACGTCACAGACTGTGTTTGAAAAATGTCAGGTAGGAGCTGATTGGCTGGCTGTTTATCACTCTCTATTTGATCACTTTTGAATTTTAGAGAATCTGGCCCAGTGGTTGCAACTTTTCCCTAGTCCTACTTTCTATATGATCTTATCACCGGGAGAGTGTGGGAGATTGTATTACCTGCCTTTACCAATGTTAAGATGCAGTAAATCCCTTTTACGTGAAGTGACAAAATTCTAGCTTATTCCTGTAAACAAACCCCTTGAGCTCCGTCTTTCTTTCCGCGGTGGGTCCTGTTATTCCAACCTCTGCTACAGGAACACGATGCACAGGAGTAATCATACTTTTTATTTCGGGAAGCTTTGTTTGTGTCACATGATTTAATTTTTTCTCCTAAAACATTATGAGGGAAATATTATAACAGAAATACACTGATTTTAAATGTATTTGTAGGCAGTCGTATGCAAAACAGACAGGATGAAGACCAATGAGTTGTGCCATTTTGGGGGTGGGGCCTAGTAGTAGTAGTAGTAGTGATGTGACAGCTGACAGCATAATGACACTATAAAAAATTGTGAAAAATTGTGAAATTTAGGTGTAAAATATTTACCACATCCGCATTAGAAATGATAGTCGGTATAGTTCGGTCTGGGGTGCAGAGTTTCCTTTGGCCCGTGGGGATACATTTGATGGGTCGACCATAAGATGGTCGATAGTCATTAGGTCGACACAGTTGGGTCGACATGCTGGAAAGTCGACATGGTTCAAGGTCGACAGGTGTCTACGTTGACATGGGACAAGGTCGACAGGTGTCTATGTCGACACATGCTTTAGGTCGACATGAGTTAGGTCGACAGTCAAAATGTCGACATGGGTGTTTTCACTGTTTTTTGAGCCGACGGGTGGTATCAGTGAAAAACCCCATGTCGACCTTTTGACTGTCAACCTAACGCATGTGTTGACCTTGTCCCATGTCGACCTAGACCCCTGTTGACCTTCCATTTGGTCAACCCAATTATCCTATTCCGGACAGTAAGTGGCTAGTTTTCTAGCGGGCTCACACAGATCTATCTATGCCTGTTGTGCTATATTTGGCTCAATCCATGTGGCATTATGTGAATTTTGGCTCAATAGTGTCAGACTGGGGCATGGTCCATATTTAGGGGTGTGACCAATCTTTTGAAGGGGTGTGGCCAGCTGCCACAGAGGTTTGGCTAACCATTACATAGTATGGTAAATGACAGTAAACACTAGTGCATGCAGTATTGTGCACCAGAATAACAGCAATGCATTGTAGAAAATATGCCACAGTCCTGGGAGTTATAGGCTAACCTATGTATGATGTGTAATTCAAATGAACCTGATACCTAGCGAAAGCGGTGGGCCCCCAGGCAGTGGGTCCCACCGCGAGTTTCCCCTATCCAGGGGCCATTCCAACCCTGTATATAACTAGCCTTTATTATCAAAATAATACAATATTATACATAATATGTTTAATAGGTCTTCTGTAATAGTACCTGATGAGAACTGATGATAATACTTGTCGGCTATAGCAGTGATACAAGCCATTAAAAAACAACATTCTACATGTCTGCAGAAATTCTTATATAATTCAATAAATATTAATTTCCACGCTGTGAATGTTGCCGGAATCTCTGCGCCAAGACCAGACTCTATGAGAAAATAAAGCTTTTATGAAGTGGAGGTTACACTAGTGATAGCTGAAATACTGTATGTACTGTATCACTGAACCCAACAAAGTGCCTTTAGGATCAACAAAATGAACTGGGAGGTAAATCCAATTATGTAATATAGAAATGACTGCATATGCTTATTATTAAGCATCTGTAAGAGAAAAACAAATAATACATTGTACGCGCGGTGCCCTGTTATAGGACCAAGTGGCCCGGGGCAAACAATTACAGTGATTCATTGTTACTGCTGTCCTGAGCTCACTTACCCCGATACCGTGCGCTGACTACATCCTGCTCTGTGCATTTTACACCTACAGTATGTCTACTTGGTCAGGGAAAACATTTCTATTTATTGTACTGAGGAAATGTTGCACATCCAATCGGGGGGGAGAGAATAGTGTGCGATCCAGAGAGCTGTGCCCTATAGCAGGTCAATCAAAGACGAAAACTTTGCTTACTGTATATAAAAGATATATAAGCAGCACAGAAACAGATAAGGGCACGAACGCATAATCTGATAAACCCCTTTAATTAGCTTTATTAAATGCAACTAGGGATGTTGTAATTGAAATATAGCGAATAGCAATGGTGGCTCCAGGGACTTCTGTATCATGGAAAACATCTCTAATATCACATAACTGTAACAGTATAGGTGGCAGATCAGATGTACTAAGATGTACTTAAGGCCCCCATACACTATGCGATTTTCGGCCGATTTCACCCGATGTCGGCACTTTGGGCCGATAAATCGGATGAAATCGTCCCAAAATCGCATAGGATCAGGGACTCCCGCTGATGGCTCAGGGCAGCTAGGGCATGTGGCTTTGTAAATCACATGACACTGTGCATCAGGTAAATCACATGTGAATTATCTGATGCAAATTGGATATAAAAAATGGCACATCAAGGGTGAAATGTAATAGGATGAGAGATTCAGAAAGTGAGAGATTTGGTAAGAAATCTCCAGTTTTTTTTAAACCGGCAATCATTTACTCTGCACAGCCAGTTTGATTTTGAAGTGTAATCATTTACACTTCAAAATCAAACTGGCTGTGCAGAGTAAATGATTGCCGCTTTAAAAAACACCTGGAGATTTCTTACCAAATCTCTCACTTTCCGAATATCTCACCCTAATACATTTCACCCCAAGTGTCAAATTGTATGTAGGGCTCCTGTGAAGCTGCCAGGGAAGTTCAAGGGAAATCAGATGCAATTTACAGGTCAGATAAATCTTACTAGTGTATGGGGGCCTTTAGCCTCAGAGAATATGGAGGAGCAGATGTGGTGAAGTGATAAAGTGGTCAGTGATAACGCAACAGCGAATCAGCTCCTAACTATCAGGTTACAGGCGGAGGTTAGAAAATGTCAATTGGGGGCCGATTGGCTATTGTGTTGTCACCGGCAACTTTATCATTTTACCAGACTTAATACATCTGCCCTGGGGAGAGATAAACTACAGTTCCAACTAATCAGCTCCTTTCATTTTTCACACACAACTTGTAACATGACAGTTAGGAGCTGATTGGTTGTTTATCTCTCTCCATGTTATCACAACTATACCTATACAGTAGGACATTACATTGCATTTTATCCCTTATATGAAAACATTTAAAGCAAATAAATATGTATATATATATACATATATATATATATATATATATATATATATATATATATATATATATTTATATTTATTTGGTTTTGAATGAATCAAAGTTGTGGATAACTGGTGAAGATCATTAAAAAATAAAACAGATTTTAATGACAAATTTTTGTCTTTATTCACATCGTATTCCTTAGTAAACCCTTTGAGTGCCAAGTGAATTTGGAAAATAGGTTTAAAAATTGGCAAGCAAACATTTTTCTTCATCATAAAGACCTGTAACGTTTACCTTATATAGGAAATATAATCTTTTTTTTTTTTACACAACATTTTTTTATTTAAATTTATATAACAAATGTAAGCGACGCCGGCATTTTTAGCAGATATTTTGAACATCCCTCACAGAGATGATTCCACTGAAAGGGTTAAACTGCAAGCCCATTGACGTCACTTGCGGCATTGCAAAAGCAAAACTGCACAAGGTACTACAAAGGGCGGGCGGCGCAATGACAACAGTGGTTGTCTCCGCAACCCCCTATCTTTAACTAGGAGTGCCCATAAAAGCTAATATCTGGCGATCAATATGATCATCATAATGCATTATTGCATACTTGTCTACCCTATTGGAAGCTGCGGGAGACTCCCAGTTATTTGTGTAGTCCCCCTCAGCCCTAGAAGAGTAAGTGGTTCTCCCGCATTAGCTTGTGTCCAGCCCACGTCCTGAAATGAAGATGTGAATGGGGCATTTTAGCCACTCCTCCAACCCACGGACTTGTGAATTTGTGTCATTTCCCTGTCTTGGGAGGGGCCTAATTACATGACTCTACCCGAAGTGATCAGCTGCATTTTCTCTCCAGGATTCTCCCAGAGAGTAGACAATAAAAGTATGCAAGTGTATTGTTTTGTATTTATCAAGCTTTTATTGGAAGTGTTAAACCTTTTGTAGCTCTACCTTAAGAACCGTAAATTAAATTAAAGTTTTATGAAATATCTCTACAGTGGGATTAATTCATTCTAGGCAGCTCTTAACGCAAAGCGAACACAATTTAAAATGCAAGTCTTGGAGGGGTAGTTATATTTTTAGTGGTTGTCTAAAGAAGGTTCTATCAGTCAGCGGGATACTTTAGATTCTTGGCATACAATCTCAGCCAGCCCATTAGGATTGCATTCAATAGCCCACCTTTCTGACACCCTTGTATTTGTAGAATCTAAAACGTTTGATTATCTTCTGCAGTTTATAGTCAAACTGAGAACCTTTCTGTTCATACCCTGAGAAGAAAGTCTTCATTTTATCTAAGATGTTTTATAAAAATATCTTATAGTGGCTTTTGAAAGGGAAAGGGATATAGTAACTTGTGATAGCTGGACGAATTTAATAATAGGTTCCCCCCGAGCAGTATTTATTGTGGGGGAGAAAAGACCCGAATGCTCCTACGGGGTTTGAATATAATCTATTACCTGCAATCGTTTTTGTTGAATCATGTTGTTGGCAAGGATTTGCCATCAAGATAATTTTTTAGGCGCATATAGAGATTCTTAGGTACAGATCAGAATTATAAAAGGAGTTAAAATAAGGATCCACAAGAATTTGAATTTGCAAGGGTTCGGGGATGTGTTTTAAAGGGGCCCAACACTTGCACAATCCATACCCTCCTACAGTACCTTTTTGACTGGTAAAGTATTGGGGTTTTTTTTGGCCTGTACCGGCCAAAAAGAGCTTTGCACCGGTTTTCTGGGTCTCTGACTCTCCATTGAAAGTATAGGAAAGGGGGTGTGACCATGCCCCCTTTACCCATGGCCACACCCCTTTCAAAACAGAGCATTTATCGGTAGACTGCACCAAGACTTCTGCGATGCCACTCTAAGGGCCAGATTCTCTAAGCTTCAGAAGTGATAACATGGAGAGTGATAAACAGCCAGCCAATCAGCTCCTGTCTGACATTTTTCAAACACAGTCTGTGACATGGCAAGTAGGAGCTGATTGGCTGGCTGTTTATCACTCTCCATTTTATCACTTTTGAAGCTTAGAGAATCTGGCCCTAAATGAGAGTTTTAATTGCAGAGTGATTAACAGGAAGAGACCATTTGGGGGATGTAAAGGGGGAGTGGCATAAAAAACTGCAGGCATGTAACAGTCAGTTTTGGGACCTCTATCTGCCTTCAACTGGGATCATGAACACAGAAAAACATGGCGGCAGTGTCGCTACTTCAGTGGCCAGTCTACATAACGATAAACTCACTCGAAAGGAGGGAGCTGCAACCAATGTGAGGGAGTCAAAGCCAATCAAAGGGAGCCGCAGACAAGGGGGTGGAGCTGCAGCCAATGGGAGGAAGCCGCAGCCAATGGGAGAGAGCTGCATTTTGAGATTTGTATATATAACTAACTCTAAGGGCTAAATGTACTATTTATTTAAAAAAAAACCACAAATAAGTTTTACTAAGATTTAGGGTAAATTTACAAAGAGTTCTATTCAAGATGAAATGTTGCCCATAGCAACCAATCAGATGCTATCTGTTATCTTTTTAGAAGGTGCTAAATAAATAATAGTAGAATCTGTTTGGTTGCCATGGGCAACATCCCATCTTTAACAGCACGCCCCTCTTTGTAAATTTACCCTAAATCTTAGTAAAAATTATTTGTGTATTTTTTTTAAATTAATTGTGTATGCACCTGAGTGTTGCTCATGGCGACAGCACATCAGATTGTCTCATGCGGTTTGTATTCTTGTCTACGAGAATCTGAAGACTTTCCATTGAATGTTTATGGGTGACTTGTTAATCCCATCAGGTTTACATAGGATGAGCTGAGAAAGGAATATAAAATCAGCCCTGCAAATGACCTTCTGCTCAGATCTGAGAGAGTGCATGAAGGACGTATTGGAAATAAATAGCCTGAGCTTGTGTTAGGCTCGGAGACACACTGAATTAATTAGCATAGCGGATGTTTTGCTATAATAACATTTTTATTAAGCAGAAATAATGTAAAGTAAGGAATACCTCCTAGCCCCATGGGAAACATCTGTGCTTATTCCCTCTGATAAACAAGGTTTACTTGACTCACAATTGGAAGATAAACCATATGACCATTATTATTATTACTGTATAGGGCCTTATCTCCACACTGGATTGTGTTTGTGTTATATGTGCCATATTTCTGTGAGCTGTGCTGCCATTAAACCAGGGTCATGAGAGTTTAGTATCAACATGAGCAATATGGGTAGGCCTAGAAAGCATGTGGGTAGGTCACAGCGGCATGTAAGGGGCATGTAGGGAGGTGTGATGGACATGTTAGGGGCAGGTGGAAAGGGGGACTGAGTCTTGTTTTTGTCCAATATATTATGTTTTATGTTAGGAGATTGTAAGGGGCAACACAATTTATTTAGGTTGGGGTGTGGGGGTGGGGTGGCAAAGGTATGTATCATTACTTTTTGGTGCCCCTACATTTTTGAATGTTACAGGAGAAAGGGGGGTTAGGGGTGCCTTAAGGGGGGAGAATTTGCATGAGGGTGAGGGTGATTTGGGTCTAAGGGTGAGAGGTGAAAAGAAATATCAAAATGAGTGCTAAGGGGGAAGATGGGAGAAACATATGACGTAGGAGTTGAGAAGAGGGTCCCAAAGGAGGGTCACACTAGCCACACACAGTAGGGTTGGAGCTGGCTGCAGGGTAGAGGAAGGGCTTGGAGGTGAGCCCAGAAGGGCTATGGGGACAGAGGAGTGAAGCAGCTGGAAATGGGTATTATCTCCATATGCAAACGCAGGAGTGTGTGTGTTTGTGTGTTCGGGGGCCGGGGTGGGTTGGGTGCAAGGGGAGTGGTGGGTTGCGAGATACTGTGGGTGGTGGAGTTGCAGGTGCAGGGTTGGGCCATGTGGGTGGTGTGTGGGATCGCATCTGGGTGGTCTGGGTGGGGGAGATGCGGGTGTGCTGTAGTTGGGTTGGGGATGGATGGCGGAGTTGGAGGGGCGGGCGCAGTTGGTGCGGGTGAGGGATGGAGGTTGCGTGTGCTGTGGATGGGGGAGAGGCTGGTGTGCCATGGGGGAGGGGTGAGTGTACTGTGGGTGGTGGAGGTGCAGTTGTGGTGTTTTGCAAGTGGATGCTGGTGTGCTGTGGGTTGTGGAGGGGTGGGGTGGTGGTGGCATGGGGGAGGAAGGGCGGGGTGCGAGGGTGAAATGGGTGGTGGATGGTGTTTGGGGGTGGTGTGGGGATACTGCGGAGGCTTTCCGTGTGGGTGGTGTTGGTTGGTGAGGTGCGGGGGTGCACTGTTTGAGTGACGGGCAGTTGTGGGGGAAGAGACAGCGCCAAAGAAAGGGAGAAGGAGACGGAGTCAGAGAAAGGAGGGTGGGCGGCTTCAGAGAAAGAGGGGGAGGGCACACTGCCAGAGAAAGAGGGGGAGGAGACTGCTTCCGAGAAAGAGGGGAGGAGACTGCTTCCGAGAAAGACAAGGAGGAGATGGCTTTACAAAGGGAGAGGAGACGGCATCAGAGAGGGGGAGGAGATGGCATTAGAGAGGGGGAGGAGACATCGTCAGAGAAAGTGGGGGAGGAGACAGCATCAGAGAGGGGAAGGAGACAGCATAAGAGAGGGGAAGGAGACAGCATCAGAGAGGGGGGACAGCGTCAAAGAAACAGGGAGAGTAGATGGAGTCAGAGAGGGGAGATGACATCAGAGAAAGAGGGGGAGACAGCTTCAGAGGGGGGGGACAGTGTCAGAGAAAGAGGGGGAGGAGACGGCGTCAGAGAAAAAAGGAGAGGAGACAGCTTCAGAGAGGGGGGAAATGGTGTCAGAGAGAGGGGGGAAATGGTGTCAGACAGCTTTAGGAAAAGTGTCACCTGGAAGGGCTGTAGTTCGACGGCAATTGTCTCTTGCAGTTCTGGCCGTGCACGGGGATTGTGGGGATTTAGATGGCTTTGTGGTGCAGCGTGAGTACGTTAGGTGGAGCGATTGCCTCCTGAAGAATGCCCTTTTTCAAAAAGCTTGGGGTCTCTGTCCCTCGGTGACTGTGTGTGGGCGGAGTCAGAGGCCCTGATAGGCTATTAGCCTATGACTCTGCCCATGACTCCGCCCAGCGTTATACACACACTCACAGAGTGACAGATCTGGGCAAATACATAAGAGATGATTACTAGATCTGTCACCACCTAATGTAGTTAGTAAGGGACAGAGCAGAGCCGCTGCATGCTCCCAGTGGTAGCAGCTTCTTCTTGTGTGTGAGCCCGAGTCCTCAATCAGTGCATTAATCCAGAAAGTAGCTACCAGGAAGCAGAGACAGGAGCCTTACCGTGAGGTGGGAGAAAGTGAGATTAGAAAGTGCAGTGCTGGTTCTATCATGTTTGTGTATTTATTTATTTATTTATTTATTATGGTATATTTACTTTTTTCCTGATCACTTTTTTATATTATTTAAATATTTGATACAGCCAATACTATAGACCAGGGGTGGCCAACCGGTCAGAGGCAAAGAGCCGGAAAATGTCTTTGGTCAAGCCAAAGCCGAAGGCGCGCGCGCCAAAAAGGGGTGTGATCGGGGGAGTGGCCAGGTACGTGGTCATATGACACAAGGGGAGTGGCCACATGACAAAACTTTATGCCCCTAGTGCCAGATATGCCCCCCACAGTGCCAAACATCATATGCCCCCCACAGTGCCAAACATCATATGCCCCCCACAATGCCAAACATCATATTCCCCCCAGTGCCAATCATATGCCCCCCAGAATGCCAAACATCATATGCCCCCCACAGTGCCAGTCATATGCCCCCCACAGTGCCAAACATCATATGCCCCCACAATGACAAACATCATATGCCCCCCACAATGCCAAACATCATATGCCCCCCACAGTGCCAATCATATGCCCCCCACAGTGCCAAACATCATATGCCCCCACAATGCCAAACATCATATGCCCCCCACAGTGCCAAACATCATATGCCCCCCACAGTGCCAAACATCATATGCCCCCCACAGTGCCAAACATTATATGCCCCCCACAGTGCCAAACATTATATGCCCCCCACAGTGCCAAACATTATATGCCCCCCACAGTGCCAAACATTATATGCCCCCCACAGTGCCAAACATTATAAAACATTATATGCCCCCCACAGTGCCAAACATTATATGCCCCCACAGTGCCAAACATTATATGCCCCCACAGTGCCAAACATCATATGCCCCCCACAGTGCCAAACATTATATGCCCCCCACAGTGCCAAACATCATATGCCCCCACAGTTAGGAAGCTGGGCCCTCCAGCACAGGTGTTGCCCACAGTGCAACACCTATGCTGGAGGGCCCAGCTTCCTAACTAAAAGCCCCACCTAGAGGGCCAGGAGGGCCCAACAAACAAATGAGCCACGGGCCAAGAAGGCCCGACTAATGCGCCCACAGGCCGGAAGGGCCTGAATGTGCCCACGGGCCTAGTGCCTGACACCCGGTGGTCTAGGGTGGATGGGGGGTAGGAGACCAAAGGCCCCTACCTGGTGTTGGGAGAGGCCGCTGGGGGGAGCTTCGTTAGCTCTTTTGCTTCCCACCCCCGCTGGCCTCTCCGGGAGCCATCTTCTTTGTTCTTCCAGGAGGCGCCGGAGATCTTCTGTCTTGATCCCGGCGTCTTCTGGCCTCTTCAGCGGCGCCGGAACTGTTCTCCCCGCCGCCGTCTTCTGCGCCGTCCTCCGGCGGCTTCTCGCCTCTTCAGGAGCGCTCCTGCGCTCCGCCGGCATGGAGACATCTCGCCCTCCCGCTGGCGTCTGATGTCAGACGCCGGGGGCGGGGTGGAAACGGCGCGGCGAGCGCTGATTGCCTCGCCGCGGCCGTTTCCTATTGGCTGCCGATGCTGCGTTTTGAATTGGCAGCCGAATTGGCGCCAAATTCAAAACCCCGATGGGAGCCACAAATTTCAGCGTGGCGAGCCGCATGCGGCTCGCGAGCCGCGGGTTGGCCACCGCTGCTATAGACCATCGATGGTGTTAAATATTAATACTATATTCCACAAAGTATGCAGTTTCTAAAAAGATCAATGTGTACATTGCTGTAATTCTCAGCCTCACTACTACGCTAATAGCTTCTACAGGGAACATGGAGAATGAAAACTAAAATGATACAGGTACATTTATATAAAATAGTACAGGACTACTGAAGTTGAATATACTGTAATATAGAATTAGAAGAAAGACTTTAAAAAATGTCAATTTCCCTTTGACTATTTTACTACAGAATAATTGTATCGTAACCAAGTTATAGATGGAAACGCCAAGATTAATTAGAAGAGATTTTTTTTTATCAGTAACCCTACAGCCAAATATAATAATATAAATCCGTTCACTGTTGGCATATTGTCCCTTGGCATTTACCATGAGCTAATGTGGTAAAATAAATGTTTTATGAGTTTCTAGTGTCTGTGGTTACCATGGTAACCTCATATACAGTAGAGTCTGGGGCAGACATTACTCTTCTCCCCTCAGACACATAATAATTCAGTTTCTTAATGTATTAGGCATCCCTTGTTAAAGAAGGAAAAGCAGGCTCTAAAATAGTGAAAAAAAGTTATTTTGCGTAAATTGTTAAAAATACTGTGCCAACTTTAAGCAATTAACTTTTTTTTGCATTGATGAGATATTAATGGGCAATTATTCCGTAGCAGAGTATAAATTGCTTTTCGGGTGGTCAGACGCAATAGATAGTGACAAAATAGTTTATGTTAATGTATATTAGTAACATAATAAAGGGTCTGTGGGCTGTGGTTTGTAAAAGGTCAGCAAAAGGAGATTATGTGTTCTCAACGGTATCTAAAATGGAGACATTGCAAGACAAAGAAGGGTGAAGGCCGATTCAGCGGCAAATCTTAAATGATGTGTGGCCTGTGCCACAGTCCCCTTTAATATGGGAGTCATGCTAGGCACATAGTTACCTACCCTCCTGCAAATCTGCAGGAAACTCCCTGAAATAAGAGCAATCTCCCTCTCTCCCTCATTAGTCTAACAATCTCCCTCATGTCACCTAGCCCACATTACACTGACATTTTTGGGATAAAAAAAATAGAAAAAAAGGAATGCGAGATAGGTAAATTTACATTACAGTATAGTTACTCTTACTAACTGCTTTGGGCCTCATCTACATTTGCAAGTCATTTTAAAAGATTCCTCTCAGATGTAGCAGTACGCATCCACGCTTCTAGGTGCCACTTTCACAATCTCTTTTCACAATCTCTCCATATACGAAACTAGACACGCCCTTTGGGTGGAGCATGACACGCCCACTCAATGGGGCACTGTGCAAAATTCTACTACCAACTATAATCTCCCTGAAACTAGTTTTCAAAAGTAGGCAAGTATGGATAGGCACCACACCGTAAAAAGAATATTATTGAACTGGAACAGGTACAGAGAAGGGCAACAAAACTAATTAGGGGTCTTGATGTCATTAAGCTTTGAGGAAAGGTTGTCCAGGTTGGGTATGTTTACGCTGGAGAACAGGCGTTTAAGTGGAGACATGATCAATATCTACAAAAATATCAGGGGTCAGTGTAGGGAACTGTCAGGAGACCGCTGCCCTTTTTAGGAATACTGTATGCACAGGACACGCACAGGCATTAAATTCATTTAAGAGAGGGTTAGACAAATTTGTACTGATAAAAACATACAGGGTCACAACTCTTGGGGTACCGTGCAATAGGGGGACCGGTCAATGATAGTGTTACCTCTAAGCTTCTTATCCAGGGTGCTGCATGTAGATGCATCTGATCAAAGGCGTAACTACCATAGGTGCAAGGGGTGCAGCTGCTATGGGGCCCAGAGCTGAAGGGGGCCCATTTTTACTGTTTAAGCAATGTTTTACACACATTTAAGACCATCAGTTGCTAAATAGGGGGCCCTTAAAAACTTTTGCTATGGGGCCTACGAATATCTAGTTACGCCCCTGCATCTGATGCATCTTGGTATTTGTTATACCCAGCTTGTGACATCACTTCCGGTCACATGACTGGCCGGGCAGTCAGTGTTAGCCGGAGCTGGAATAAAGACGCACCTGTTTGAAGCTGCACAGGTGTCCGTGAGTTTCTTGATACGCACACATCTACACCGCATCCTGCCCATTTTTAAAACCTCAAAATGCACCCTATCCTTTTTGTCTCCAACTGCTAGCTTGTATATGTGTGCCAATAATCATGCACTAACCTATCTACCGTAACCTTCTGTCTCCCCCCTAGCCTTTCTACAGTATACAGCTTCCATCAGCATGCCTTCCATACAAAATGTGGCATGCTACATAAAAATGGGTGGTTCACCTGATGGTACTGGTCAAGTACTTGACTGGAAATAGCAATGTCCACAGGTGGAAGCATACACAGCCATTGGGTGGAGAGGGGACATGTGACCTTCAAGAGTGTGCCAAGCACATAAGTGTTGCTTGGAAAATCTGACTGAAATTATTTTCAAAAGTAGATAAGTACAATATGAGTTAATATGAACGCCCCTTGGCGCTCAAAGGGTAAAGTAAATTTACCTCACACACTGTGGGCCAGATGCACTAAGCTTCAAAAGTGATACAATGGAGAGCGATAAACAGCCAGCCAATCAACTCCTACCTGCCATGTCACAGACTTTGTTTGAAAAATGTCAGGCAAGAGCTGATTGGTTGGTTGTTTATCACTCTCCACGTTGTCAGTTTGAATCTTAGTGCATCTGGCCCACAAGTCTAAGTTTAAATAGTGGATTTTCCATGCTCATTCATTTAAAATATAAGAAGGGCAGAGAAATTATGATCACTTTATCATTTCCATTTGCCACCAAACTTTCAGTTATTTTTTTTTCTTCAACCCTGTTAACCTGACAACTTGGATAAAATTATAATAATATATAGATATAATTTAAGAATATTTTATGGGTATTAGAAGTCGCTGAACAGTTTTGTGACCATATAAAGGCACAGTGCTTTCATGCAGGTCATAGAACGCCAATGGCTTTTAAAAACCTTTTTTATTTTACAGTAAAAGGTAGATTTTTCCTTTTAATACACTACACTGTGACACATTTATCTACAGTACATTGGCAAAGACTTGCGTGCCGCGATTTAACCGGCCTACTTTCTTATTATTTCTTAAACATTGAATTCTTTTGACATTGTGGTTAATAAGTTATCTCCTCAGACTTGGAACATAAAGCCTAAAACAGATATCTAGAACTTCTAAAAGGAATTTTTCCACAATGTGAAAATGATGTGTCACATTCTCCCTCCGTTACCGGCTTAGAGACAAAGCTCTAGAACGAAGCGGCGTTAATTGCTTCCAGTATTCCAAATATAAAATGTCTGTCTACAAGAGTATAGAATTACTCTGCTTTTTTTTTATTGGGACTTTTAATCAAAAAATGTTGCGCTGTACGCAGAAAATAGAAATTATTTTATTTTTACCCCATAATGGGAAATTTTTAAAACTTTTTACCCGGAAATGGAAAAAGTGGAACATTTCAAATGTATTCAGCTGTAAAAAAAAAAACTGTAGGCACATATATAGATTGGCTGGATCTTATCCAATTGTAGAAAAAACAATATCGCTTGAAACATCTTTAGAATATACTTTTTTTTTTTTTTTACACATAAATGAAAGCTGTTGCTTGGTAAACATGTAGAAAATGAGCAATTAGTGAAAGATAAATGTTGAATTTTTTTTTTAAACTAGTTCTATTAAAATCAGAGAAAGCAGCTGAGTTAACCCCGTTTGTTTCCACAGTTCGTACTGTACCTGCAGATTCTCTGTTTTGCTGTAGTGTTTTCCTGCATCCTGTACACGCAGGGATGCCATCTGTATGTCTATAATTGGAATTTATTTTAATCTTGTTTATTATAAATATGTTTCTCCCTACAAAACCACCAGTGGTGTGTAACCCCATCCGCTAGCATGCGAGGGGATGTGTATTGGGGGGGGGGGGGGGGGGGGGTGTATATATAAAATTGAGATAAATTGGGAATTCTGATGGGTATATACTGTATTATGAGGGACATGTGCATGGGTCTGATGGCATGTAAGGGGTCATTGGAGTAGTCTGATGGTATTCAAACTTTAGGCCGTATGGAAAAGTCTGATGGCATATTGGTGAATTGTATGTGTCTGTTGGCATAATAAAGGGGATGTGGCTGATGGCATATGAGGGGCATGTGGAGATGTCTTATGGCATACAAGGGCCATGTGGGCGAGTCCGATGGCATGTGTTGGGCATGTGGAAAAAAATGGTGGCATTAAAGCGGATTTAGAAGAAAACGGATACTCATATATGTATGTAGAACTGTCACTTATGTGATTGATGCAGGAATGGAGTATCATAACATATTCATCTCATAATCAGTTAGTGACATCACTTTCAAATGTAAGCTATTCGGCATAATGGGGTTTCTACACTACTATCTATTCTGAGCCACAAGAAACTGACAAGAAAATTAGAATATTATTTACAGCATATAGGTTAACTATTTAAAATGCTTCTCATGACCGAAACCAGAGTAACATAACAGTGATCGCTATGTTTTTGTTAAAGGGACGGAATCTTGCCGCCAGATAATTTAGGAAAATATCAGAGCAAATAACACCAAATTATCCGCAAAAGAAATGGACAATGTTTTCTCCGAGTTAGTGTCTTCTTCAATAAGGTAATTACATGCAAGAACAATGTCCCTGACTGAACTCAGCACCATAACACAGACTAATTCAGATCTGCTACTGGAGAATCTTAAGAGGCTGCACTGAGGATAGTTTGGAGGCAGCTTTTATGTTGACCGAATGAATATTCATGAGATGGTAACCTATCAGTTCACTAGGAATTAGTACCAGTTGCCAACTGTCCTTCACTTCAAAAGATAGCCCCAGAATTTCAAGGCTTTAGAAAAGTTTTCCATATTGACCAGCTGTAAAATTCATTTCCTCCGGCATGTCAGATGTGATTGTTCCCATCCGCCCGGTTTCTCTGCGTTCTGTAAGTTCCTTGACGAGCAGCAGTGCTGGATGTTGGTGATGTCATGATGTTCCTGATGTCACCAGTCCCCAGGGAGACAGGCAGAACATTGGGTCTTCCTTTAGTGTGTATGTAAGTGAAGATAATGTAATGTGTCATTTCTCACGCTGGGGGCGCTATTATATTTTCATTATAAATGTAGAAAGCACCACAATAAATGTACAGTATGGTAATGAGGGCAAAGGAGTATAGACACAAAGGGCCGGATTCAGCAATGGACGCCATGTCAATAAAAGCAGTGGAATGATTGTTAACTGCTGTGACTCCATAATTACAATAGCTCTGGAGTTTTACATCCATTGACCATGCTGTGCTACCATAGGGTCATTTAGAAAGATGATTTTGACTGATGTGCATCTCATCTGTATCTGCAGAGCCGGCCCTAGCCTAAATGACGCCCTAGGCAAGATTTTGGCTGGTGCCCCCTAGCACCGCCACTAGTTTCCCCTCTGACCCTTCTCCCCTTTCCCAGCACCATCAACCCTCATCATAGCAGTCATCATTTTGCTGCTACCCGCAATATTTTAAATAGAAACAGTGCACACATTCAGTGTGCGGCCCAAACAGGGGTGTGTTCTTGCTGGGAAGGGGCATGGCCACACAATAGAACCCCCAATTCAAATTATGCCACACAGTAGTGCCACTTTATTCATATTATATCATGCGATGGTGTCCCTTATTCACGTTACATCACACAGTAGTACCACTTTACCTTATATACATTACTCCGCACATTATTCACATTATACCCTTAGAAAAAAATCCTGAGAAAATATTGTATTTTAAGCACCTCCATGGCCACACTGCAACCCAGCACAAAGCAGTGTGTGCTGGGCAGAGGAGAAGAGCTGCAGCTGCTGCTGTCACTTAAGGGGAGGGGGGCTGGGGCCCCCACTTGGCCCTTCCATCAGACTTTGGCCTGGGTAATTTGTACCCCCTACCCCTTTCTCTCGGCACCCCTGATAATACCACACAGTAATGCCCCTTACACATGACACACATTATTAATGTCCTTATAAACATAATGCCCCTTAAACATTATGCCAACCTTTATTAATGCCCTTCATACACATAATGACACATATAATGCCCCTTACACATATGTTGCACATTATTAATGCCCTTATACACATGACACACATAATGCCCATTACACATGTTGCACATTATTAATGCCCTTATACACATGACACACATAATGCCTGTTACACATGTCGCACATTATTAATGCATTTATACATGCCACACATAATGCCCCTTACACATATGCCGAACACTATTGCACAACCAACCCACCCGCAGACAGCACTCGCACAGCCGCTAACACTGTGACCTCTGCCTCTGCTTGGATACAGATATTTCCTCATACATCTTGCCTCATTAGGCCATGCAGCTCCTAGCCAGTTCTGCTAATGTTGGTTGCCTTTTTTGATGAAAATGTGTCTTATTTGCATTGTTATGTGACCAGGACACACAATGAGCTTTCGATGATTAAAATGATATGCAGCATGCCTATATTCTGTGTGCGACTGCGGCTGTACCTGAATACGGAATGCCATGTTACAGTGATTTCCATGAATACACTAATTCATATGCAGATACAGCCTCACTCACACAAAGAATATAGGCATGCTGTATATCATTTTAATCAGCAGAAGCTGCTGGTGCCCCTAGGCATTCCAAATGCCCTAGGCATTTGCCTAGTTTGCCTATGGCTAGCTCTGTGTATCTGTGTACACAAAACCCAGCGACATTTGAACTTTTTGCACAGCTCCTGCATTCTAAATCACATCTGTGTCATCCTCAATAAAACATCTCTCATTTCCTGATATACTCTGTGCTTCTTGGGGATGTTTCTCCTTCCACTATATAAAGCTCAGTCTGTGGATTCTTGCTGCCTCCATTCCCTTTTTCATATCATGTCACGGCTACTGTCACATGCAGTTGTGCCCTCCTCAATAACACAACCTTCATCTTCTGATATACTCTGTGCTGCTTGAGGATGCTACTCCTTCCACTGTATAACTCTCAGTCTGTGGCTTCCCGCGGTCTCAATTTTCCTCTTCACATCATGACACGGCCCCGGACACATGCAGCCGCCATATAACCCTGTCTTCGCTAACACAATTACAATTATTCTAATTACACTATAAAGAGGAATTCAGCTTCTCGGTCAGTTCCCTCTACTATAATACGTTATGAGCAGAAATAAACAGACGCTTTATACAAATGTGACTCCTGATTGTTAGGTTAGCTCAGTTGCCATGGGCCCTATTGAAAGTATTTAGCCACTTATCCTGATGACTGGTACCATGGCGGTGTCCTTCATGGGTCACCATGGTAACCACAATGAGTGTGCGCTAAAGTTAATTACAGTCATGATGGTAAATGAAGTGCTGGGGAATTCTAAACCTTCGTGGTGACTAATCAAATCTGTGTGCAGCCGGAATGGTGTGTTTATGGAATTCTAATAATTGAGTGGCTCGGTCAATCCTTCCATTCAAGTGATATATCGTACACAGCATGACAAAGCTTTAACTCTTTCACTGCACCACCTCTGTGTTACAGCCTGTACACCCGAGAGTTAAAAAAAATCTTGTTTATCGAAGTCTATTCTTTAGTGTTCCAATAGAAAAGTGCTGCTGTTTGGTTTTAAAAAAGGAACTGAGCAGTACTGTAAATTATAAGAATATTACAAGAAGTCCCATATAACACAATGCAGCTGCAGTCTTCTTATGCAGTACAGCTCACACGAGGACAGGTGACATCTAATATATTTATACTGTACCTGTGTGCATGTGTGTTATCAGGGCCGCCACTAGTAATGTTGGTGCCGGGACTGACCTTCAGCCCGGGCCCCCAGCGGCACTCCTCCCTCGCGCGCGCTGGCAACCCCCTCCCTCATGCACCGGCACCCCACCCCCCATTACTATTACTTACCAGCGGTGGCGGCGGCGCAGCATCTTCTCCCACCGGGACTCGGAGCACTCACTGCACAGTGCAGCCTGCAGAGTGCCGAGCCCCTCTGTATCCTAGGCTCAGCTCTCTGCAGGCTGCACTGTGTATTGTGCACGCCTGCCCGCCGGAGCCGGGTGGGGGATACTGTGCGGGGTGGGGGGGGTTGTGCCATGCCACTGTGGGCAGCTGTACCCCTGGCACCCCCCTGTCGGCGGCCCTGTGTGTTACTGTATGTAATTTTGTATAATGCACCAATACATTTAACAACACTGTGTTGAAGACATCACTGATTATAACTTATGACATCATCATAAATCACTGTTGATACCTTTAATATTGATAGGAATTTTATTATATGTCAAACTCCCTTTGTAACTTTTCTTTGGCCGTACCAAGTAAATAACTTTCGAATAAAGATAAATCAAGCTGTCAGGATGACACTGAAATATTATACTCTGTATGGCTTCATGTTCTCCCCCGTTCAGAGATAAGGATGTGTAGAATAATATTTCCTGGCAAAGATCCCCTATGTCAGAGTGGACGCAGTGTCTGGAATAGTGGGAAGTGCAAGGATTTGCCTCCCAAATTCCAGAGCTCCCCCCCTTTTTACTGGTTCCTTTCCTGCAGCTGAATAATATGCAGTACTGTGTTTTTGTCATACAGTACATACTGTAACTTCTGTATCCGCCCAGCATGTCTCTTGTCTGAACCTTCTGGAACCTTTTACTTGTTGTCTGTCCCTGTTATTCCTTGGTATAAATTGGGATAATTGAGGCTAAAGTCCACTGTACACAGAGGGAGATGAGGAGATATGCCTTGTGCCACCTTGCCAGACTCCAGTTACTGAGCACTTTCAGCCACATGATTAAAATCCATTGTATTTAATCATGATGACAGACACAGCGGCATTGTATGCACTTACAGTACTTGCATGTACATGTGTCTCTGCTGGTCTTCATTTACGCTGGCAGCACAGCACAGCATGTGTCGCATGTGAATAGACAAACTAACTTCATCTGAAGCAACACCACCAATATGTACCAAATTGCCAGGGGTGGCCAAACCGGTCCTCAAATCTGGTCCACGTTTTTCAAATGACCTACTGTAGCTGGTGCACAGCTGTAGTCATTACTAACTGTCACATGACCCAAATCCCCTAGCTGGTGCACAGCTGTAGTCATTACTGTCACATGACCCAAATCCCCTAGCTGGTGCACAGCTGTAGTCATCACTAACTGTCACATGACCCAAATCCCCTAGCTGGTGCACAGCTGTGTAATCATTACTAACCGTCCCATTTTCACATGCTGTATTCATTCCTACTATAGATCCCCAGGCTGCCTGAACAGTATGAACTGTGGGTAGATCTTGAAGACAACCACAATGGAGCGACAGTGAGGCCATGCCCACAGTCCACCTCTCTATCAACCATGCCCCTTAGATGCCTAATAAGCTTCGCCCTCCCGGAGAAGGGGGTACAAAGGATCTAAGGCAGAACATTTTTAAAATCGGTTGGTCAGCGGCCTCCCATATTTAGCCTTTTTGCTAATGGGGAAATCCAATTTTATAATGTGTGAGGCCAATTAAAGTTAAGATGATGCTGGAATCATAGATGAATCTAAATATCTTTAATTAACTGAAGTATTTGCCACAAATAAAAAAATAATAATAATGCTGAATTAGATTTACAAGCAGATTGTTTACAAAAAGATCCTCTGTTCAGTTGGCATGTATACAAGATATTTAGCAAAGCCTTTCAATTAGTGCAATTGCTTATAGCAATACCATCTTGGGTACAACTAGAGGTGGCTGCTGTGTGTATTTTTTATGGATTAATGGATTTGCATTTCTGATGTGTAACCTTGGAGCCATCAGCTCCAGAAATTGCATTATGACTGTAAAGTGGTTTATGAAGAGACAGTTTAAAAGTACTCAGCGCCTCTCAGTAGCAGGCAGAGCGCACAGAGGAGGAATGCGCAAAATGACAAACAAACCTTTATCCCTATCTTCAGACCTGGATAGAAAAACATCAGATTCCTCTGCATGTTAATGTAAAGAAAAATATGAAAACACATCATTGTTCTGAGCATCTGAAAATCATTTCTCAGTTAAAGGGCCAGATGTATCAAGCCATAGGTGCTGATTCTGTGGGTGCTTGAGGGCCCGAGCACGCACGGAAATTGATGAGCACCCACTCGCTCAGCAGCGGCCCACCCGCTCCTTCGTTGCTGGCACAGGTACTGTGTGGGCATTTATGTACCTGCACTGTGGTGGCATTTATGTATTTGGCACTGTGGGGGCATTTATGTATTTGCCACTGTGGGGGCATTTATGTATTTGGCACTGTGGGGACATTTATGTATTTGCCACTGTGGTGGCATTTATGTATTTGGTACTGTGGGGGCATTTATGTATTTGGCACTGTGGGGGCATTTATGTATTTGGCACTGTGGGGGAATTTATGTATTTGGCACTGTTGCCATAATTTAAATATTGGAGATAACTTTGCTGCGTAATATAAATCAGTATTATTTTGTGGCCACGCCCCTTTCCCATGACGCCACTCCCCTATATTTTTGGCTTGAGCACCCACCAGCAAAAACATAAATCAGCACCTATGTATCAAGCTTCAAAAAGTGATAATGTGGAGAGTGAGTCGAGTGGATAGTGATAAACAAATTACAATGGGTGCGGTGCACATGTGCCCCTGGGGGACATGGGGTCCAGGGGCCCAAAATGGCACCCACATATTAACCTCCCCCAATGCCTGATTAACTATTAGGCTGATTGGGCTGCAACTTGGGGCACCAGGACTAATGGAATTGGGGGGGGGGGGGGGCATACACGTGTGTTAGTCTAGAGCACCTGGAATCTCAAATCGGGCCTTGACCACCCCACCATCCTGCAAAGTCCTATCACAACTGCTGCAGCCATTTTGTTAGAGATTTGAGCATGCTCAGTAGAAAATTCATACCTCTTAGTATATTAGAAGCTTCCTTGTGTCCCTAACACAAACCCCAACTGCTCACTCTAATGCATACTAGCAAATTAGGTAAATTAAATTATCAGCTGGGCAATGCATGATGCAATGGTGGCAATGCCACCACTATGCAATGGCCCCCTTTAAATCCATTCCTAATATAGAGTGCATGCAAACAATTACAACAAATGTGTTAAAGAGGGTGTGGAAATGTCACAGTGGGCTGTGTGCGCGCATCTGGATCTGAATGAAAGCAGTAGCACGTCACAATGTTAGGCCAACATGTAACCAATCAGAGCAGTTGCATGTCACACCGCTATGCCAACCTGTAACCAATCAGAGCAGTATAAGGTCACACCACTAAACCAATCTGTAACCAATCAGAGGAGTAGCATGTCACAATGCTAGTCCAACCTGTAACCAATCAGAGCAGTAGAATGTCACAATTCTAGGCCAATCTGTAACCAATCACAGCAGTAGAATTTTTTACAAGAAATCTGAAACAATAACTGAAAAAGTATACTTTAGTGTATACTGTACTGTTATTATATATATTTTAAGATTTTGAGGGTAATATGTGAATTCCGGTGCTTTGCAAACAGCAATCTCCCATGTAAATCTAAATTTGTATATACAATTTGTTATGTATCTAACAGCTGTACGAGTGCCCCATCACATACAAAGGAGGACACAGGATTTTTCTGGCTCTGAATAAATCTTCAACACAATTTCTATAACCCCCCCCCCCTCCCCAGCCCCCCATGTCACATTTCCCAGAATACCGTTCCCCGGATCAGCGTGCTCTCCCATGCTCTGGAGGTCTTTATATCTCCAGGAGAGAAGGGAGTGTGTGATAGCATTTCACAGCAAATTGGATTATGGATCCAGAGAGAGACAGACATCTGATTGACATCTTCTAAACTCATATCTTTCTCATGTGTAATGAATTTGGCAAACACGCCACTTTTCTCTCTTTAACCTAGCCATCTGAATCCCTGATCTTACGCTGAGAGGGTGATTTACAATAAATAAAAGAAATCGACAAGTTAGGTAACACTGCTATTTTGTATTCATTCGCCAGAAAATAATTCATGAAGCCACACGGAGCTGTATCTGTTGCATATTCCACTTAAAAAGATTTTAATTCTTTGGTACATAACATGCTGATTTGTGTCATTGCCCCGCCCCTGCTTCACAATGCCAATAACTGTGATTGCCAGCAGGGGGCAGCGCTACATTGACGCAATTGCGTCATCATGACACAATATAAAATATATTTTTTTGTATTCACTTTAAAATCTCAGTGATTGATTACCCCACGCACCTCTTTTTTTTCAGTATCCAGGTGAGCGGTCGACAGTTGCTAGGTCAACAGCCAATAGACAAAATATCGACACAAACAAAAGATTGATATGGCAATGGTCGACACTTCATTTTTGGGACATTTCTATTTATTTTTTGCATTTTCCAATTCTTTACTATCCAAATAGACTCCGATTGCAGACCAAGAAATTATCCTGGCCAAGGAACATACAGTAGGACACTAATTTGGAGCCCATGTGGTGAAATCTACAAATTGACGCAAAAATACATGAAAAACACGCCAGCATTTCCATGTAAATTTTTTGGCTATGTTGGCATGGGATGACAACCTCCGGCTTCTCCCGGAGAGTGGGCAAGTATGCTGTACCTATTCTCAGCCTGTACTTATTCTCGGGCTGTATGTATTCTCAGCCTGTACTTATTCTCTGCTGTATGTATTCTCAGCCTGTACTTATACTCTGCTGTATGTATTCTCAGCCTGTACTTATTCTCTGCTGTATGTATTCTCAACCTGTACTTATTCTCTGCTGTATGTATTCTCAGCCTGTACTTATTCTCGGGCTGTATGTATTCTCAGCCTGTACTTATTCTCGGGCTGTATGTATTCTCAGCCTGTACTTATTCTCTGCTGTATGTATTCTCAGCCTGTACTTATTCTCAGCCTGTATTTATTCTCAGCCTGTACTTATTCTCTGCTGCATGTATTCTCAGCCTGTACTTATTCTCGGGCTGTATGTATTCTCAGCCTGTACTTATTCTCGGACTGTACTTATTCTCAGCCTGTACTTATTCTCGGACTGTACTTATTCTCGGACTGTACTTATTCTCAGCCTGTACTTATTCTCGGGCTGTATGTATTCTCAGCCAGTACTTATTCTCGGGCTGTATGTATTCTCAGCCAGTACTTATTCTCGGGCTGTATGTATTCTCAGCCTGTACTTAGCCTCGGCTGTATGTATTCTCAGCCTGTACTTATACTCGGGCTGTATGTATTTTCAGCATGTGCTTATTCTCGGGCTGTATGTATTCTCTGCCTGTACGTATTCTCGGCCTGTACTTATTCCTGGGCTGTACGTATTCTAAGCCTGTACTTATTCTCGGGCTGTATGTATTCTCAGCCTGCACTATTCTCAGGCTGTATGTATTCTCAGCCTGTACTTATTCTCGGGCTGTATGTATTCTCAGCCTGTACTTATTCTCGGGCTGTATGTATTCTCAGCCTGTACTTATTTTCGGGCTGTATGTATTCTCAGCCTGCACTATTCTCAGGCTGTATGTATTCTCAGCCTGTACTTATTCTCAGGCTGTATGTATTCTCAGCCTGTACTTATTCTCGACCTGTACGTATCCTCGGCCTGTATGTATTCTCGGCCTGTACGTATTCTTGGCCTGTACGTATTCTCGCCCTGTACGTATTCTCGCCCTGTACGTATTCTCGCCCTGTACGTATTCTCGCCCTGTACGTATTCTCGCCCTGTACGTATTCTCGCCCTGTACGTATTCTCGCCCTGTACGTATATTCTCGGCCTGTACGTATTCTCGGCCTGTACGTATTCTCGGCCTGAACGTATTCTCGCCCTGTACGTATTCTCGCCCTGTACGTATTCTCGCCCTGTACGTATTCTCGCCCTGTACGTATTCTCGGCCTGTACCTATTATCGGCCTGTACCTATTATCGGCCTGTACGTATTCTCGGCCTGTACGTATTCTCGGCCTGTACGTATTCTCGGCCTGTACGTATTCTCGGCCTGTTCCTATTCTCGGCCTGTTCCTATTCTCGGCCTGTACGTATTCTCGGCCTGTACGTATTCTCGGCCTGTACGTATTCTCACCCTGTACTTATTCTGGGACTATACGTATTCTTGCCGTGTGCGTATTCTCGCCCTGTACGTATTCTCGCCCTGTACGTATTCTCAGTCTGTCACTGCAGCTACTCTTGCTGTTTATTCTGGGATGAGTTATTTTCAGCATGAGTGTAAATAAAACAAGACAACAGTGATGTCTGTAATGACCAATTGCTGTGAATAGTGTTGCTGTTAGCATAAATTGTTTGGTATAATCAGTTCAGCTCATAAATGTAAAAATAATTTTTCATTTAACGAAGCAGCTGTTCTTTTCTCCAATACTCTTGGTGGAGCGAGATTCCCCCTCCTGTCTGTTCTCTGCAAGTTCTCATTAAAGCATGGTGTCCTTTATATAATGGTTAATGTATCTGGATTTGGCTGTCGGAGGTCAGTACTCTACGCATTATTCAGTAGTTTGCAAAGTATGTATTGTCTCAGAAATGGCAGCACCATATTCTCCAAGATGCGTTAGTGTCTGACATCATCCTAAGACTGGGAGGATACAGTGCAGGTTATGGATTGGCAGACAGTGTAGCTGTGGGTGTGGTCTGTCTTTCCTTTGTTCTCTTTGAGAGTGCAAACTATGAAACAGTTTTATGTGCAGTATATAACTCATTTGTATTTTAACCATCATTTTGTAATGCCAGCGTCTTTAAATTTGCCACTTATTAAATTGCACAGATTGAGCCTGAGTTGGGCTACCATCTGGGTCCAAGGGGGTCTGCTGCCTTATCCCGGATGCTGGCCAGGTCTCGGCACCTGCCATTATGATGACGGTACTGCACATGCAGAAAAAGCCGGGCTACGGCAGGGCGTGGCTTCCTACAGGAAACCAGCTATCTGCTTATGGCAGTCTGGACTGGCAGCTCTAGATTGAGGGAACACCACCAAATGGGTCTGTCCGCCCTGCGGGTGACTGGCAGTTAGGACTTCAAATAGGAAGTCACTGCCAGTCACAGTGAAGCCAGTGCAGTCTGATGGACACTGAGCGTGTTGAGGGATGTAACTTGGAATGCTGCAGTCCCGTTAGTGTACAACCCTCAGAATGAGCCCCATCACCTTTATGCCTCTTCTACCACGCAGGATTGTTGTCTTCTTCACTTTTGCGCACTTAATCTTACAGGGAGCGCGTATTCTCTCATTCTGGGAAACAGGCATTTGGTTAGGATTTCTTGTGACAGCCATCCTGGTATCGCGGCAATACAACTACTGCCAGGATAACACCTGCTACATAAGCTTCCCCTTGACGATAGAACTTACGGACAGCGATATACCTGTTGTGGCCAACAGCCTTTATTATACCGCACTCTGCCCTCTGAGAAACCTTCCACCTATATCTTGTTAATAATATAAAGCACCGTGGAATAAGCTTTAACTAAATGAGTGCTGAGGATAATGACATCTTGGAATTACCGATGGATTGATAGAGCTGGTTCGCTGTTAGGTGTATACTTCCCTAGTTCCATCGGATTGGTATTGATTATGTGCCATCAGGCATTGTTAGGCCGGGGAATTCAAGATTTAAATTAATTGGAATTCTTCTTTGAAGGCAAGCTCAAGTCAAATACTGTGATTCTTGAGGCCTAGTGAGAACGATTGAATCATCAAGGCACCCTGGGAGAATGGCTGCAGCTCGTCTCCTCATCAGCTCCAACACATTGGGATTCCTGCCGCTGATTGCACATTAGTGGCAGCGTTGTGACCTTCACTCTGCTGTAGACAGGCGATTGTAATACAAAGAGCACGTACAGTAATAAGTTACAGCCCATGACACAACTACTGCATCATTTTTATCTTACTGGCTAATTGCACTCACTTGTCTCACTCTCTGATGACTTTAATTCATCTTTAATTGCATTATATATTATATTCTATAGAACTGTATATTTTACCAAGCGCATTGCTTTGTCTTTCTGGCTTCCTACAGATGTTTTCAGCATCTTTTCCATTAAGCAGGACTATTTATTCTCCATGCCTCTATTTCTAAATCGCTGATATCACAGGTGACATGTAATGGGGTGCGATTTTTTTTTTTTTGGGGGGGGGGGTAATAAAAAGTCGGAATTTGCACGTTTTCTAAAAATTGCAAATGTAGTGTAAGTTTGGTAAGTTTGTCCTGCTCCAGAAAAACACACCACTTAAGGCTCCATGCTACCCTAGGAAAAACTTCAACCTACTGCTGTCCCCCCAAAACCCACTTCCCAGCCCCCCTCAAATGAAAGGGTGGAGGGGAAATCTTAGATGTTTTATAGCCGACATCTGCATTCGGTAACAAAGAGGTCTTACTCATGGACATACTTAGTTTTGTAATAGGCACACTCAGTGGTGTGTCGTCGTCCCCTCTCAGTTCCCAGTGCCATAGGCAGCTGTCTAATGGTAGAGTCATTCCTGTCAGGCACCATAATAAGTGCCCACTTACTGTAGCACAAACAGCTTTGGGGTGTGCATGTGCCTATCTGATAGGGTCAAAGCTGGCATCAACATGGAAACGATCCCTTGGGCTTGTAAGTGTTACTAGTTACTCCAGTTGCCCACCTGCAAGCAGATGTGGGAGTGATAAAAAAATATTGAACTGAAAGGATGGAACCAAATTTCTCTTAGTAAAAAAAAGAAGAAATAAATACCCCAAAATATGAAAACGGATTACGGTAAAAAAGTCTAGTATTCTCCTTACCGCCCAATGTATCTGAGGTGAGAGCATAGTGAATGTTCCGCTCTGTGTTCCATAAGAAAGACACACTGACACTTGGGGGTCGATCCTATAAGCGCCGTTCGTGTGCCATTTAAGCGCTGGCAACGGCACCCGAATTAAGCCGATCTTGCACCCTTCGCTGGATCGAATTTGCTTAAAATTGCTTGCAGTCCTATGGAGGTGCGAGCACTTTTAAGCAAATTCAGTCCGCCGTGAAGTGCACCTGGGGCCGCGATGATTCGCGAGTGCGAAATATCTGCACCTAATAGGGTCGACCCCTTGGAGTTCCTAGAGTTTCCCAAATAATATCAAGCCGATATCACACCTCATTATGCGTTTGTCATGGTCTCAGAGCAGTATATTGTTCATTAGTTTCTTGTAAATTAAAAGGATTTTAGGTAAAAACGAGGAGTTCCAAGGCCCCATAAAAGGTTCCTGCCCCTTCTTAAGGGCCCAGTTATAATTTTATATTGAATTTTATGCAATTAAATTAGAACTCACTTTTGTATTAAGGGGAAGCGAGGAAGAGGGGGGGGGGCGGCTATGTAGTGTACGAGTGGAGGCATAACTATGCACCCAAGATGGCGCCATCTGTACTTTTTTGAAGGTGGGCAGCTTATGCAGAGGTCCCCTGATATGATGTGGCTACACCGCTCATAGGTTCGGCGCCTGCACAATATATTGGCGGCACCAGTTACATATATATAGATGTTATTTACAGGATGAATGCCATTCCTGGAAATAATTTCTTTCATGAACGCCTGTCACTAGCTCCAACGAGGAAGTGAAAATTACACAGCTTCAGGCCCTCTATTACCATTAGTCTGTGTTCTGCTACAAATAAGTGAATATTGTCACACATCTTGTCTGCTGGAAGAAAACAATCGCCTTCCGCAAAGCCTTGATTCCAGCGGATGTGTGGAGAGGACCTTACAAATGAGGTAACAATTACATTATTGAATTGTCACCTTCGCTTTGATCCAAATTTACACATATATAGTCATTAAGGAAAAAACACTGACAGTCGCTGTTTGTATTGAGGAAACATTCAATAAAGTCTCGCACTAACAGTTTCTTTAAGTCAAAGGGAGTAAATTGAGTTCAGGACATCAATGAATTTGAAGACTTTGTGGAAGAATGTAAATGGGATTGAATGGTTCTTCCGGAATGCCAGCGATTCCTCCACAGCCAAAATACATAAGGGGCGTTCTGTAAATGTTATATTGTAGATTTTAAAAAATAAACTTGTTCTTTGGTCCTTGGATGGGCACGCTCGGTTCAGTTTTCTGGGTCCGTTTAATGAAACACGAATCTTAAGTCCCACACACACTAGAATATATTCTGAAACTTTGAAACGGTTCAGTCCCGATGCGATTCTGCATTTTTCCGTGAACCGGCAATATTGCCGGCTCACTGATGTCATGCGGGGGCAGGGCGTTTACACTGCACAGCAACCCGGCAACAAACCGGTAAGAACCCATCTTTTTTACCGGTTTGTAATGCCTGGTTGCTGCATGTTTGCTTTACCAGCTAAGCCCTTTCAGTTCGTACCAATTACCAGGTCAAACCGACAACAAACCGGCATGAACTAATTAGGTGCGATCTGAAAGAGGTATAAGTGAGATGTTAGTATAACTATATAGGACTGTGGTGTAGCTTACAGACAGGGCTGCCATCAGACATTGTGGGACCCAGGACTGACAAAATAGGCAGGTCCTCTCTTCCCTTTCTGGAACACCCGGCGTGCCTGGTGAGACCTGTATCTGCAGCACTGGCTCTACCTCTACATTGCTTCAGGGGAAATGTGATCTTTTTATGATAATTTATACCTTATACAGATGGGGCCGGGCTCTTCTTTGCTGGCGAATCGCCAGAACGTCACAGCTGGCGATCCGCCAGCAGCCCGGCTCGCCATCTGACTGAGACATGCGTTAGGGGGGGGGGGGGGTGCGAGGAGGCGGTGGGGACCCTGCGTGACCGCCGACAAGCCGGCGGTGACCTGGGGGAAGCGCCGTCGGATCCCCTTTCGCTGTACAGATGGCGGGTGGCGGGGGATGGCGGCTGGCGTTGCCATCGCCATCCCCTGCAATGATGAGACCTGCCCCATCTGTATACTCCAGTCCTGGGCCCCCTTTCTGTCTGGGCCTGGGACTGGAGTCCCCAGCAGTCCCCCCCTGATAGCTTCCCTGCTTACAGAAAATGGAGCAGAATCAGACGCCTTCATTACATGCCGAATTTGGCCCCTGTCCCCGATGGCAGGATTTGCGCATGCGTGATTATTCACATGCGCAAACCCCAGGAGCAAACGGCTTTCGGCAAGTTTCCCCATAAAAACCGCTGGGCGTTCCCCTGCACACGCAGGCGTGGCAATGCCTGCTTGGGGCGGGCGGCTACAGTCACATGACGTCTTTGCCCACCCCCAATTCGGAGGACAGCGTGTAAATGTCAGTCCAGGCGGATTTTCATTCCGAACGGCAGAAAAACCTGCCGTTAGCTAACACATCCCCTCACGTGCTAGACAGGGGATTTGCGGGGCAGGGAAGGCAGGAGTTTGGCCAGGGGGCGGGCGGCGTTTAACTGCTCGGTAGGCTGTGATTACACGCAACCTAGCGAACAGGTCTGAATCAGGCCCGATGTCTAGGTCGATAAATTTATTGTAAATAAAATATTTAATTATATTATAAAAAAAAAAAAAACATTTTAGTTTTAAATTAGAGATGGAGAGTGATAAACAGCCAGCCAATCAGCTCCTACCTGTCATGTCACAGGCTGTGTTTAAAAAATGTCAGTCAGTAGCTGATTGGCTGATTATCACTTTTGAAGCTTCTGGCCCCTTAGGATGTTGCTGGTTGGCACTTTGCAGGGTAGCAGGATTTGGTCAGCCATAGGAATGCTGGGATATTATGGAAGGAGAGGTAATGATGTTCCCCGTGATCCTGTAACATTTGTTAATATTTCCAGTTTGCTTCTTAGTTTAATGAAATCACGAACAGACCAATAAATGTACAAAAAAAAAACCCCTTCAATTATGCCATTGAGAAAATTGATTCCGCAATGTCGCTTATAAAATTAATTAAACGTTATTACACGAGCTACTTATTTCCCCAGTGTTGTAATTTAGAGATTTTAATGTAAGACACATGGAAGTCAGGTTACGTGCACTCCTGCATGGCAGGTTACAAAGGAAATGGCCAGCTGTTACACAAATTGCAGAGTGCACTTGCTGATATTGGGAAGAAGATTCTGTTCCGTCCCTCGGTGTTACACTCTCTCTCGGATACAGACAAAACTAGGACAGGCGAGGAGCTAGGAGGCAGATGTAGAAGGAACAGCGGAATTGGCAGATGTAGGATGCATCTAACTTGGTAAAGTTCGGCCAACTGTCACTACACAGCATCATGCATCCTCACACTGACAGCTTGTCAGAGGCTTCATTCCCATTACCCTGCCCTGAACTTACAGGGTCGAGTGATACAATTCAAAAGGAGATTTTGCCAGCTGCTAAAAAATAGGTCTCCAGAGATGTTCTATCGCCTCTGCATTTTAGTGCTGAGTTTGTTAGTTGTGTTAAGGTTACTTAGACCAAATAAGTGTAAGGGCCTGGGAATGGGGGTGTTGCCTTGGCTCCAATCTGTGGCCATGACGTCAGTACTGTTCTAGCAGTCAATACCATAACTAGGAATATGTGCCAGGACTCTCGGGCACTGTCATGTGAAAGAGCAGAGTTAGCTCTTTAAAACGATGCTGTACCTTGCTGGTCATTGGGTATGGATCATGGGACAATTGAGGAATAAATAGAACTTGACATGAAAGAGACTTCCTTGGTCCCAACAACAGCTACTAGTATACAGTCACGTAACTAAAATTTGTGCTCCCCCCCCCAACACTAAAACTTGTGCGCCCCCCTCCTCTTACCCCTGCATCTGCCGCCTCTGGCCTACCGGGACCGGCAGATCCTCCTGCTTGTGGTCCCAGTGCTTCTCCCGTTACATTTAAAATATCACTTGCAGAATGGACATCGCCTTACAGCAGACAGTTATTTAGGATGCCAGAGGAGGCTGCTGCCTCCTCTAGCATCCTTAATAACAGTCTGCTGTGAGGGGACGGCCATTTTGTGAGGGGTATTTGGTCCCAGCAAGCCAGCAGCAACAGACTCGGCGGAGGCCCCATTAGCAGCAATAGCTTCTGTGCCCAAACTTACCTAGCGCCTCAAAGCCACCGCGGGGTCTGCGGAGCTATAGTTATGCAACTGCTAGTATAATAAGCAATCCTCAATTAAATAATTATATGGTAATCACTACCACAAAATCTGATTTGTATTAATAAAGTAGGAACATGGTAAATACCACCTTTCATGTTCTTACTGCACCTCCCTCAGACTGATTACATTGCGTAAAGCATGGCTTATTCTCCTTACGCATTTCTCTGCATATGTATCTCTGCTGTTATACTGGATCTGAAGAAGTTTGACGTGGAAGTGACTATGCCAAACTGTAGCCAATGTTAGGATGTAACTGATGATACAGAACAGCAGCCTGGCCCCTGGCCCCTTCCAAACCAATACAGAATGACTGTGGTGTCAAAATCACCAGTATATGTATAAGGGCCACATTTACCAGTGCTATTAACAGTGGCGATCTTCAGATAGCATTAGCTGGTATGGCACAGCACACAGTGTTTAGGGAGAGGGATCTGATGCACACCAGTGTGAAGTGGCACAGTGGAAGTCAGCGGGTCTGGATCAATGGGTTGGCCAGCATTAGGTCAACAATCAATAAGTCAAACCCTTATGCATATACTCAACAAGGTCATAAGGTTGATAGGTCAACTGGTTGACGTGTAAAAGGTAGACACTCAAGAATGTCGACAGGTAGAAAAGTCCAACACAGTGAAAATGTTGAAATGGAAATGTTTGGCACAAAAATGGTCGACATGGTTTTTTATTTAATTTGTTGTTGTTATTTTATATATTTAACCACATAAAAGCCAAATTAGTGTAAACGTGTACCCTCACGGGCTCACTTTGCTCGCCACACTTCAGGCAAGTTACTACTTTTCCCAATTGTAGCCCATGTGGATGGTAAAGTATACAAAAAGTTGACCCCCACACCCACAAAAAAAATATATGTGTCAACCACCTGTGTGTCTTACCAAATCTCTCACTTTCTGAATCTCTCGCATTCTATAAAATTTCACCCATTGTACCTGCCGGCCAGAAGCATGTTAACCATATAGTGACATCCTATTGACTGTCAACTTAGACACTGGTACTCATCCAGGACTCATCCAGAGCAGAGGTTTAAAGTGACCACATATGAGTGCCCAGAAGCATTTGGGGTGTGATTCACATTGGTTTGCTAAGTCTTTCACTGCTAAGCAAACGGGCTAACAATGCCAGCATGCAAGTGGATGCCTAAAAAAATTATTCGATGGTTGCCGACCATCGAAGGATTTTGTAGGCGCCTGCAAGTATAAGTCAGTGTTTTTTATTTGTTTCGCTAGTGTCTGAAAACGGGGCAGACAATGATGTCATGTGATGTCAGGCTTCGACTCACCCGAGTTCGCACATGCGTAGAGCTGCACCATCGGTCCTCAGACCGAATTCGGCTCTTCACAAGCTATCTTGAATGACCCCCTTTTCCCCAGCAACAGAGAATGGATACATCGTGGCGAATAAATATTCCTCGATGCCACAGACTGCAGCGATACGGAATCGTAGGAAAATGTTATTTGTGTGTCAGTTGTGATTACAGAAAATGAGCATGTAGAACAAAGCATTAAATATTCTGTATCTATTATGCTTAGAATCAACAATAAGGCATGATCTGTGAGCTTTAAATGTAAATAAGTAGCAATAAAGATACCGTTTAATACAACGTATTCTCCACCAACTCTTTGACACATAAGGCACCAACAGAACAATTATGCAGACACTTTACAATAACAGTAAATCCAGATGACAGCAATGCCAATACAGTGTCTTAGGTGACACTGTAAATCCGATTAGCTGAACCTCAGATGTTTATGATATTTCGGTACGAATGGTCCTGCTGCTGTTTTACATATCAATCCCTGTCTACTCTCAGTCCCTCTCTAGCATGCACACATGGAATGCAGAATGCCATGGCTAAGTCCCTGGCCCACTTCCCTCACGTTTGTGTTCGTGTCGGTGAGACAGTGTAGATCTTCCGGCCTAGAACGTCTTAGCCTGGAGACTTGAGGGAGCTTTTCTGCTTCTGTGTAACAGATAAGACTTCTCTTACTTGGAAGGGATTTCACAGCCCACTGCAAGCAAATGACTTTTCAGAACAGAAATGTCAAGCAGACAACTTTTCAATATATATGCTGCTTTGTGATTTGTTTTTGTGATTTAACAGTGGTCGTTCCGGAACCTGACTCCTGAGGCCAAGACTATCATCACAAGTGTCAGTGTTTTACCAGCGAGTACCCTCAGCCGCATCCTCTGCCTCTCCACAGGCTAATATCAGGGGTGGCTAAACAAATGCAGGGCACACCTTGTTTTAGAATGTTTAGGAAAACATCTCTACCTGTCAAGTTCTTTTTAACACATCTCAGCTAATGCACTTGCATTTTTTGCCTTGCTCTTGTGTCAACCCAACCTCATATAAGGAAAATGAATAAATGCATTAATGCAAATATAAGAATCTCTCTCCTGCAGCGAAAAGCCCATTCAATAGCTTGCACGGTGGACACAAGGGATCTGCAGTGCCCAGTTACAGAGAAAATAACCAAATAAGCAAAACAGTGACTTACGGTTGAATACAATAGAGGACAAGTACAGGGTACATACACATGGCTGCATCAGCATAGGATATTGGAATAAGTATAAGGGGGGGGGGGGAGGGGGCAGAAAACTGAAGGATTTTGTGCCAATGAAGATGGTTAACTAAGAGGAGGAAAAGTAATTGAGGGAAGAGGGCCCGGCTCGTGAGTGCTTACATTGTAAAGGGGAGGGGCAGTCAGACGGGGGGCCACTCAGATGGGGTAGGCAGTGATCAGGGAATAGAGAGTTAGGATGAGACTTGGCTGGGTTTGGGGAAGAAGTGAGTCTTGAGGGCCGAATGGGAGTTTTGAAGAGAGGTGGAGTCTGAGGGAGAGAGGTAGAGAATTCCAAGGGTAGGGAGCAGCATGTGAAAAGTCTTGAAGGTAAGAGTGTCAGAAAGTAATCAGTAGGCAGGAGAGGTGAGAAGAGGATGGGCGAGAGTGTAAAAGTATAAAAGGTCACTTCACTTTAGAGCATACCCGCGGGCCCGAGCATCGGAACGTAATCATACCAAAACACCTCACGATGTGCACAAAACACCCACAATGCATCACGCGAACTGTTAAAATTGTTCCAATGTAAGGCCAGCTTAAGTTTTGTTATAGATTCTGGGCACCCCAGATAAATAAGCTCCCAACTGCCATTTTTCAAATACTGCCTGTATCGCAGCATTCAGGAGCTGATTGACTGGTATTTTATTTCTCTCTACTTTATAGGGGAAATGTACTAAGCTCTACAGAGAGAGAGAGAGAGAGAGAGAGAGAGAGAGAGACAAGAAGTCTGCTTCAGACCTGTTCGCTTGGCTGCATATACACGGAGTCTAGTGAAATGGACAGCACCCCCGCCAAATGCCCCCACCCCCACTGACCACGTCTCTTGCATGCGGCTTCACATAAAACCAATATCAATAAATGAAATGCTGATCTGCAGTACAGAACGTCCGACCTGCTCCCAAGGACTGGACCAAAGATTGACCTGCTGTGCTGGGCAAAACTAATCAGGGACAGGTGGCAAAGAGAAGCTGTAAATGGGAGAGGGGTAGGTGAGAGCTTTGTATGTGAGTGGGAGAAACTTGAGTTGGATTCTAAAAGAGAAGGGAGGCCAGTGGGTGGCTTGTAGAAGAGGGGACGTGGATGCGTTTGGTGAGGAAGATCATGAGGAAGATGAGCCGGGCTGCCGCTTTGAGGATAGATTGAAGTATCGAGAGGTGTTTGTCAGGGATCCCACATAGAAGATGATTACAGTACCTCAGTCTGGATATGACCAGAGAGCGTTTGTAGCATCCTGGGTGTGAAAAGTTCTGATCCTGGAGGATCAGGTTTGTGTCATTTAAGGTGAGGGAGGATTCCAGGATTACACCAAGACAGGGCACATGGGGGCTAGAGGAAATAGTAGTGCCATGAATAGATAATGATATTGTGGGAGGTAAGATTGTGCGGGAGGGTGGGAAGAAGATCAGCTCAGTCTTAAGGGGCATACACACATAGAGATCTGTGCTAAGCAATTTTGCTGGTGTCAAGATCTCCCATGGAGAGCACATACACACACGCGCAGAGATTTGTGCTAAGCAATTTTGCTAAGCAATTTTGCCTAAGCAAAAAAAGGCCGGGTAGTGGTTCAGAATGAGAGATTGCGATCAGTATCTCTCATTCTGTACACATAGAGAGATTTGCAGTCATTTGCCAAGCAATCTGACTAGATTGTGACTGCATGCACTGACTTAGTTAGCAAGAGATATTTAATCTCTCGGAGCATACACACGGCGAGATCTGTGCTTACTTTCTAAGCAATCTAGTCAGATTGCTTAGAAAATAGCACAAATTTGCTCCATGTGTACACCCCTTTACACACAGGGTGATTTTATCCCATTTTCTAAGCAATCTGACTAGCATCACACAGGACAGTTGCCCCATGTCTAGGCCCCATTAGACATGCTAAGTTTAAAAAAGCCCTGAGACATCAACGAGGGAGATGATTGGAGACTGGATTGCACCAACCGGAAGACACACCATGCAACATGCCTCATCCAATCAAAATATTGTCCACAAGTGAACACTAAGTAACACTGACATTAAACGAATTATAGTTGTGCTCAATTTTATATTGATTTTTATCTAATTTCTACATGAACACAAGTGCAGTAAACTGCCTCATGTTGCAGTGCCCATAAATCCCATATTGCAGTATCCGTATGCCAGTCTGCTGCTTACTGTCAGGTGTTTATCTGAGGTGATGGCAGAACACTAGCACATAGTTAGCAGCATACGGCAGTTGTTAGCGGGTTGCCCGGTAATATCAGTATTGTCATGTGTTATTGTTAGTGACAGCTAATTAAGAGCCACTTATCAATATCAGCATGTGTGAGAGCAGTAACAGAGGGATATGTGCCAAAGCACGCGGGTGCCAGTTCCCCCACTGAGGTGTCTGTGGGATACATGATCTGATACATACTAAGCAAAAGAAACTGCTGCGTTACTATTTATGCACCGTAGTAGCCATTTCTGTGGTGCTGTGTGTTTTCCTTATAGACTGTCCCAGCTGCATGTGCAGTGTGAAAACATCGGTCCCCAGTGCGAACACGCCGGGGATCGAGCGAATCAGAATCACCCCCTTAGACACATGCAAAATAGTACAAAAAGCTTCACTGCACCTGAATCAGGCACTTGGCGTGGGTTATGATCGTTCAGTCTACAGCAACTAGGTCGACAAGCATTGGGTCGACACCACTAGGTCGACAGGCAGCAAGGTCGACATAGGACAATGTCGACATGGGTCTAGGTCAACATGGGTGTAGGTCGACAGGACATTAGGTCGACTCAAGCATTAGGTCGACATGGGCTAGGTTGACAATCAAAAGGTCAACATGGGGTTTTTCACCGTTTTTTTTACCTGAAAGTCGACACGGTCAACATGTCAGTGCACCGCATCCCCTCGCATCGCTCGCTACTCTCGCAATGCTTGGCACAATATTTCATTCTCCCACCATGCCCTAGTGGATGGTAGGGCATGAAATACCGACTGCCGGCACATGTCGACCTTTTGACTCTCGACCTTGCACATGTCGATTTAATGCTTGTGTCGACCTAATGACTTGTTGACTTACACCCATGTCAACCTAGACCCATGTCGACCTTGACCCATGTTGACCTTACTGCCTGTTGACCTAGTGGTGTCGGCGCAATGCTTGTCGACCTAGTTACTGTAGAACCAATGACCTATCGCCTTTGCGTGTACTTCTTCTAGAATTATGCCTGCATTTGCTGCTATGTAACCTATTTCTTGCTACCATTATAAAATAGTGGGAATAAATAACATAAAATATGCTGTACACTAGAAGTGAAGCCTCCCCTCCTCCTCATGTGCATATGTACTGTAGGTCCTTTAATCCCTATATGAACTGTCAGAAACTGTTCAGCGTAAGGATAACATAGATTTGACAGTGGGTGTTGCTATACTTTGCATTCTCAGGACGATCTCTCCCGGAACAATGTTCTCTATCTCAGCCGCACCTCCTGATGGAGTCACGAACACAGTGACAATTCTGTCAGGCTAGAAGAAGCTGCCTTGACATATTGTTGACACAAAACACAGGGGTGTTAAAGTCATTTAATCCTTATCTCTCTAAAAAACATCACCCGTCAGTCACACAGGGCTTAAAAGTTACTAAATGGAATACGCAAACAATAAATGTGAAATAGTTTGTGGTGTTGAAGCTAAAGTTGGACCATTTTTTAAACCACCAGAATAAGCTCCGATCCTGAGATTTCTGACAATTCGATATTTCCGTATGCGCATAGTTAAAAAAATTAAAAAATTAAAGGAAATCTACTGTGCCTTATTGAGGGAGAACAATGTCTATTATTTCATTTTATGTTCGTTCACGGTTTAGGGCGTGTCAGTCCTCAGTGATGTCATCAATGGCTTGTTACTTGATAGGCTATCCCTAAATGTGGATTCAAAATGGCTGCCTTTGCTGGTGGTGGCAACAGATACACAACTGCAAGTCACTATTGAAATAAAGGATGATTTATTTTCTTGTTTGTTTCTTCTTTTAAAATACCATGCAGATAAGATGTACTGCTAGAATCATACAATGAGTAATCTCATCCTTCTTACCTCCAACACCCTTAATCAATGCTGTGACACCTTCATTAAACAAACACAACAGATTAATCTGAATCATAACAAGACGCCGCACTGCAGCCAAATAAAATCTGCAATTATTCAATTACAAAACAGTATTAAGAAGAACTCAAAAATGCATGAATAAAAAGATTATCCATACTGTATAGGATGTGTGTTTTTTTTACAAATTCCAATTATTCAAAGCGCAGTAAAAAGCTTGAATAACTCGTTAGGATTATTTGTTTAATAACATTGTTTATCTACAGATTAAAAGCAACGGTTCCTAACTTGCAAAAAGGCGGTTTACGGTGGCAGCCTGTGATAATCTTTTACAAATCTAGAATTAATGAAGCTTAATAAAATTTGCCAACATTCTGGTTGCCCATTATGGGAGTGGGCAGCCAGATTGGCACAGCATGGAACGTAGGGGTGGTGTGACAGGTCAGGTGACATTATCAGCATGGATGGCTAATTACAGAAAATGCGAATCGAGCGATCATCGGCCAGTTGCGCCCCGTGCGTGATTGCAAATAACAAATTAAAATGCGAAGTGGCATGTTTTCACGATTACATTATCGTGGCCTAACTCTCGCTATACAATACAGAGATTACTGGTGTTGCACATCGGAGGGTGTGGCTGCGGTTCAGCGTGAATCGCATAATCACCAGGTTAAGTGGTGGGGGAAACCAGCTTTTCAGCAGGACCACTAGATTTTCAGGAGTTTTGCAGCTATTATTGGACTATAGGAAAGTATGAATGGAATAAAGTGAGTTCAAACGGAACCAAAGAGCCAAATATGCATAGTTATTAATATATGCAGCCTCTGTCCAATACGAAGGAGTTATTAATACTAATGTCAATAAGGTATCCTCAGTGGCATATTTATAATGGGTGCAACACATTTTTTAATACCCCTCTGGAGTACAGCGATGAAGGCAGCAGCGCTGCCGATATCGCTGAAAGAATGGCGGCGGCACCATTTTTCAGAGTTCCGCGCATGCACAGTAGAGTCTGAGCCCTCTAGTGTTCAGACTGTATTGCGTTGTCCACTGTGCGGCAAAGCGGCTAGGGGAGAGGAGGAGGCCTGAACGGAGGAGGCTGCACACGGGCCTCCTCCTCTCTTAAAGCGCCCCTGGGTATCCTTATTTATCTGTAATGTATTATTATCAGAGCCCCTGTCTCGGTGATCAGCAGGTGATCGCATCCGCAATTTCTTTAGTCGCTGCTTTGGCCACATGGGAGGACATTTGTGCAAGCAGCTTCTCACTCCTGAGTTATATAGATAGTATTTTGGTCTGCAGAAAAATGGACGCCATTCGCTAATCAGGTCTGAATTAGGCCCATATCCTATAACATGGCAGTAGGAACTGATTGGCTGCTACTTTATCTCTCCTCGTGTTATCTCTCTCCAAGGTTTAGTACATCTACTCCCTGGTTTGCACTTTATAGTATAATGGAGCTCGAGTTTAGCTTGGAGCGCTAATCTGCAAAGTTGCAGCTGACTATAGTTAGTCGCCGCCCAGACAGAAAAAAAATGCCCCATGTAAATTGGCGAATGCATTGCGAATTAAATGCAAATCGGCATCGACTCGCAAATCCATACGCAATTCCCAAACCATCTAAAGGTTTTTGCAGTCTGGGTGATTCAATAGGGGTGATTCCCTTCCAATAATCCGCGACTAAGGCAGGGTGGGAGTGGTCATCGCTGACATCACAGACCCTCCTCAGAAATTCCTTGGCACACCTAGTTTTTTTCAGACACACCCAGAAAATGGAAGGTTTCTGCCCCCAAATGGCAGCTTCCTGTCAGCCAAAGACCGGCCACAATGAGTTTACGTCGATTCATACTCATTTTCTTTTGTTAATCATCCTTACATGTGTATGGAACGCATTTGCAGTCATTCAAAAATCGCTCAATTTGCAAATTTGCTGATTAGCGATCCATCCTGAATTAGACCCTATATACTGGTTTAATCCTGAGCGCATAAACACAGATCTTCTTCAGCGACCTTTGCAAATAAACTCCCAAAGGTTCAAAAATGGATAATGTTTCCGATTCCAAGATGCCCTATCAGGAATAATTGTTCAAAGCTTGGCTTGATAACGATCTATAAGGCATCTATGATAAGTTCAATTTCACACATGACGGAAATGATTCACTTGGCTGAGTGGTTTGGGGACATCTTTTTTTCCTTTTCCAGACGCCCTCTGATAATATTCGTGTACTGCATCATGCAGCTGTTTACTGGTAATTAAAATCATGTTTACTCACTGAAATGTGACTATGCGAGGGGAACTCCATTCCCTCGCATCAGTACTTCTACAGCCAAGACAGCTTTACAGAAAATAATCTCTTAATTATGAAATTAGGTCACCCACTTTGTTAAATTACTTCACAGGGAAAACAATCAGTCAACTTTTTCAACCAGGAAATGACTGCAAGCTGTAGATTTGCTCTTGACGTATAGAAATCGGCGCACACATGGCCTTATCTACTGTATGGTTTAGTCAGAAACATGTCGTGCAGATTATTTGAACGTGCCACATCCAGTTGCGCAACTCTGTACAATTTTTACAAAATTTGTACAAAAAGACATTTTTGGGAGAGAGGAATGGGAGTGTCCAAACTAGCAGCTGAAGCGCAGGGTGTGTGAGCCCGCCAGTGTCATAGAGCACAGGCAGTAGGGTGAGGGGGCACGCCATTGTGATAGCATGTAGGCCACATGGTGAGGGAGTCTGTCTATATGATAGAGTGCGGACCGTGGGGTGAGGGAGTATGTCAGTGTGATAGAGCGTAGGGCATGGGGTGAAGGAGTATGTCAGTGTGATAGAGCGTAGGACACGGGGTGAGGGAGAACATCAGTGTGATACAGCGCAGGCCACAGGAATATGTCAGTGTGATAGTAGCATGTCCACCAGGGAGTAGTGTGTTTACCTATACCTCTCGCAATGTGTGTCTAAGAGGCTCTACCTGGTGCAGTGTGTCTCAGGGGCTCTTCTTGGTGCAAAGTACCTAAGGGGCTCTACTTGGTGCAAAGTGTAGAAGAGGCTCTAAGTGGTGTAATGTGAATAACTGACATTGCTGTGTGGTATAATGTGAATTGGTCTATTATATGACCTAACCCATACTGATGGAAGCCATGCCCCTAAATAATTGGTGTGCCCCCTATTTTAAGTATGGGATGGGGGGCACCAATTCTCTTTCTGGCAGAGGGCACCAAAATGTCTACTTACGGCACTGACTTCTCCATCTCTGCGTATGTGCTTCTGTCCATACATAAAGATCAGCCTCCTCCGCCTAATTGTTTCTTATGCTGCTTGTCTTGTGCGTATTGGTGCACGCTGAAGTAAAATGTGTTGTTTTTTTTCTATTTATCACAGCAAGTATTCTTCAGAAGAAGCAACTGGGGATAGCTCATTATTGGAAATGATATGCGTTAGGCATCTATACAGGCATTCACCAAATCTCTTCTATAGAGGACCATCTGTACAGCAATCACACAGGAATTCTCTGCGCTCGGCTATTGCTTAGAATCGATAAAAGTAAAACAAGATAATCCTAGCAAACAAGGGCTAGGCAGCGTCCCTGAAGGAGGGGGAGCGTTTAATAATATATATATAACATCTGCTGCAGAACATTTATCTGTTTCCATGATTTATATCTCAGCTTATCAACAAGGCCTCTACCTGATGTAGTTGGACATAATTACATCCACCTAACGATAGAACAAGATCCGCTTTTTCTGCTACGGAGACCAGTTTTCATAATCAGCAAAAAACAGTAGGAAAACATTTTATGCATACTAGCCTACCTATAAGTATCCACTCTGGGAGACTTTCTGCAGCTGTTCTGGGGGGGCGGGGATTGCTGGGGGCGGGGCTTCAGGGAGGGGCTGATACTAAATTATGCGATTTGTGTCATTTTGGCCCCACCCCCTCCCCAAAGAGCCGCGAATGCCGGTATTTGTCCAGCAGGGGGAGGGGTGCAGGGACTGATGCGGGGGGCCAGGAATGGGCTTGCTCACCCTTCTGAGGGGCCAGGAAGGGGACTTGATTTTCAGGACCCTCCTGGCCATTCTGGAAGGGTAGGTTATTATGACTTTATACAGCATGGGGAATTTGTCTGGAAATTATTTTGTTGCTTGTCATCTTGAGCAGGGGTTAAGAACATTTATTTAAACTTATCCAACATGGTTTTGAAAAAAGTATGCTTGTCATAGCTAGGTTGCAAGGAGCATGGCGTGCTAAAAGAGGCTGTTTGGTGCGCCGGAGTACCCCATTGTATGATGACCCACCAGTACTATTTCTTAATCCATCAAGTCTTTATATTAAACTCACCATCGGGTATCCTCCCGGTTTACACCTTGTCTGTTGACAAACCTAAACACAACCTTAACTCTAAACTTAAATAACTTAACCTAAAAGAAGACACGGACACAAAGTGCTGGCGTTTCAAAAGAATGTCAAATTTATTTTGACAACTAAAACTATGACTATAAATGGTGGCGGCACTAAAGAACGGTCACTATAGGAAAGGTGCGGTTAAAGATCACTATGCATACATACATCGCTGGTGATCACTCTCCCCGGTCAGCCACCCGGCCTGGTGGTGATTGCCATTCCCCGGACAGAAGCATGTCCCATGACAATCGATGTCGAGAGAGAGTGCACCCCACTACCTACACACACACAGAGTTCTTAAAGAATGACCGTTCTTTACCGCCGCCGGAGAAGAAGAGAAAAAGGAGGGCAGGGTGGGTGGGGCTTCTTCAGACAGAGAGTCTATCACTATAACTCGTGATCCCTTCCTACCCTGTCTAGAACCCTCCCCCTGCTCTGATAGGCCTTGTGCCCATCCTCATTAACATACATGTGACCAACAGCACTGTGTAACCTGTGAAGAACCCTCAGTGGTTTATGCCCCTTCAGGCTTAATCAGCCCTCTGTGTTTCTTTCTCTTTAAAATGGCTCTGGATGGGGTGTCTTAGTGGGAGGACCAATCGGAAGCTGCAAATCATGGAGATCGCAGCTCCCAAAATTGGTCCCGCTGCTCACCTCCCCACTACCCCTGGTTTTCTTATTGGAGTTGTGAGCTCCAGCAGCACACGAGACGCTCACGCTTCCCCTTCCGACGGAGCTCACCATCAGTCCCTGCCGCCTCCCCGTCACTGTCCGCCAGTCCCAACCCCCTCCCCGCACCCCCCCTAACCACCCACCCCGTCTCCCTGAAGCGGAGACGTTCAGGGTTCCTGTCCCCCACCCCCCGAAAAATGCGCGTGCGTGTGAGATGCTCGCGTGTCCCAGTTAGATGGAGAATAGTGTGCACGATGCGAGGGGACACGGTACACTAAAACGGTGTCCATGTCCACCTATGTCAACATTGACACCAAAAACATGAAAAACTCATGTTGACAATTTCCCATGTAAACCTTTTGCATGTGTGGCCCTTCTGATCGCGTCGAACTAATGCATGTCAACATTTATTGCGTTTCCTTCTGCTTGTCGAATAGTCCACACCCATGAGATGCTTTTGCTAAAGAAATCTAAAAAGTTAAGTACATTTATTGAAACAAATGATTAAAGGATTTTACATTTCTCCCTCCGGTTTACAGATAGCTGCGACTTAATTGCATGACTGGCTCCCCTTAATATTCATTTAAATTTAAATGAATAGCTCATTTTAGGTAGCGCATATTTGCCATGTATTGCTAACGGCGATGAGTGCAACCTCTCGCTCACCGAGATGTTATCTGTGCCAGCCCGTAGTCCTTGTCTTCCCAAGTAAACAGGAGAGACAATGTTACCGGGTGATTTCTTTGCAAATGACTGTGTGTTTATTCAGATTTTAGGCTACAAAGAAGATATATTTCACATTGATGCAGCAATAAAAAGGCAAAATGCAGCAGACACACACACAGGAAAGAGTAGTTCTGTGTGCAGGACAAATTACCATCCAATTGCTCTATAATTGTACAATAAATTTGCTTAACGCTGTAGACTCATTACAGTATTATGCATGGCTAGCTGAAGAGAACATTACAGGCGAACTAGTCACTGCATCTGCTGAGCCGGGATACAGCGCAATCTCTGACTTCTACACTACATTAGCCGGAACCGCGGTTTCATGCGGAAATTTGAAATGGAACCAATATCCATACGAGAAAATAGATGGCAAAAAAATAATAATGAACAAGTTGGGAGTTTCTATGCGCAGCCCATGAATAAATTCCCCAACAGTCAATGTGATTTGTTAAACCATCTTCCATAAAGAACAAGAATAAAGGGATAATGGACAGGAGCGTAAATGGAAGTTTTAGCTGGAGATAAGACATCTCCCTATATATTAAAGGCCCCAGGCTGTAGAGAGTGAGATTGAACCTGGCACTGTAGGGTCATTTTGATGCAGATAGGTAAGAAGTTGAGTGGTATAATGGGGGCAGTGCACTTGGCCCTCACCGGATTCCTCCAATTAGTCCAGGCCCTGGGTAATTACTTAGCCCCCTGTTTTAAACCACAGGAATGCACCAGAACAAGGGGGGGGGGGAGCTTTTGATGCAGATACGTTAGGAGTTGAGGGGTATAACGGAGGCAGTGTACTTGGCCCTCACCAGAGTCCTGTTGGGCACCAGCCATGCATAAGAGCTGTATTTGTTTGAGGTAGGGCCTTTTTTCATCTTGCCCTGGGTGCCAAAACCAGAACAGGGGGGTGGGGGGGGGGGGGGCTTTTGATGCAGGTATAATGGGGGCAGTGCACTTGGTTCTCACCAGATAACTCCAATTGGCCCACGCCCTGGGTAATTACCTCAGCAAAATCTCCATAACCACATGGGTAACTAAAGGTTTTGTCACCCAGGGCAAGATGAAAAATTGCCACTCCTTTTAAAAATACAGCTCTTTTGCATGGCCGGTGCCTAACCAGGACTTCAACAGCATCTTATATATCTTCAGGAGCCCTTCATCGTTCCTCTGCTTCCTTCAGACTGCCTCCTCTGCCTCGCCCTGGCTAATATTAGCCAGTACAAGGGGATGGTGCAATGACACGTTGAGCCATGATTGTCATAACTGGCTTGCTGCGGCCATCCTGTTGTCATCTTGGCGAGCTGTGGGGCCATTTTTTAAATTCCAAAAAGGCTGTGGTGAGTCAATCATGGTGAGCCGTCTCATCACCACACCTCCTTGCACTGTCTAACATTAGCCAGTGCAAAGCTGCCATGCAAAAGAGCTTAAAGAGCAGAGAAACCGCTAGTCAGCGGCTGCCCATGGACAGCAAAGCCCCCCCCTTCTGCCCAGCCTGTCACAGCAACCCAGGACATGCTTTCGCTCGCCCTGTCCTTGTTACGCCACTGACCCAACCCAATACTTGAGCCCACCTGATGACTCAGCAGCTCTGCACGTTTGAGCTGTAACAATGGTGCACATACTACACCTATGTCAATAGCTTTTACTTAATACCGGAAAAAAACAACACGAGGCAATTGCAGCAGCTGAATAACAAAATAATATTAATTGTTTATTACGGAGCTCACAATGACTCAGTACCACAGGTAAATTTAATGATTATCTAAAGACAATAATACTGCACACTTCATTTCAATAATTACCAGTTTTCTTTATTACGCAGAAGTGTATGTGGTAGATATAGGTCTCATTTCTACGTACTGTAGTTTACAGCAAAACCGTATTCTGTCATTGGTGCTAATTCGGAGATGTAAACTTGCCAAGAGAGGTAGAGAGGAAAAGAAAACTCTGGGTGGGGGCACTCTTATGTCACTGTTGCGAGGTTGTTTATGATACAAGTTAAAATTTAGTATTTATTAGATATGCTCTAAAATATAGTTCCTTAATCTGTTTACCCTAAGTGTATAGGGCGCCGCAAAAATATATGTTTGATTGGGTAGGGGCAAATTTATGCCACCAAGGGAAAAGAAGACAACCGGTTTTTGTTTAGGGTTTTGTTGTTGATCCTCATTTATCCTATGATTTCACCATGGTATTGGTATAGATTTCAAGGATTATAATCATTGGACCATTTTCTTAAAAAAACGGTGGTCACCTATCATGCAGATTGAGCTGTAATATGGTTAGTGCTCACAGGGGGGCGATATAGTGCTACAGTTTGAATTTACAGGTTGGTAACGTAAATAGCATAAATTCAATAAGCAGTAGGTGGACGGAACAGGTTGGTCCTAAGTGAGACCAAGTAGGTAATATAGAGGGAAGCCACTGGACTAAGCCAGCGGTTACCTGGCGACCTGACCCGCCTGCGATGAAGGACTGGCATCAGGTCTGCTGCCGTCTCACTGTAGCGATGTCCCTGTCTGAGCTCCTGCCCGGCCGGTCACGTGAGTGCACCACGTGATCGGAGTCCCGTCTGACGTACGTTTCGCTGTGCGCTTGGTCACAGGGGGGTGTCCATCTCTCTAATTCGGAGATGGACAGAAACCAATGATATGCATGGGCCCATACACGCTGGGCAACTTTGAGCTGAAAGTCGCTCAAAACAGCAAGCCTGAGCGGCTTTCAGCTCAAAGCCGCCCAGTGTGTATACCCCGGCGATGAGCAGTGCTGCTCGCTCCCGGGTGTGGTATAGTAGCCCGACAGTCGGGATTCCGACAGTCATTAGTCAGACGTCGGAATCCCGACTGCACAGCGTGGGGAGTGCAATGAAGCCCCTTGCGGGCTCGCTGCGCTCGCCACCTATTTTATTCTCCCTCTATGGAGGTCGTGGACCCCCACGAGGGAGCAGTCGGGATTCCGACGTCGGAGGAATGACTGTCGGAATCCCGACTGTCGGGGAGCCGTCCGGCACCCCTCGGTCCCGCATCATCGCCAGGAAAGCCGTTTATCTGCTGGTAATATCAGCAGATGAGCAGCTTTGAGGGTGGCTTTGCATAGCGCTGCACTATGCAAAGCCGTCCTCTCCCCGCTGATGGCGCCGGGCAGGGGGAAAGCCACTCAGTGTATATGCACTAAGCGGCTTCCCCCCCCCCCCCCCAGCGATGAACACGATCATCGCTGTCCATACACGCTGGGCATAGTCGCCCAGTGTCTATGGACTTTTACATCTCAAGGGTTAACTGAACTGTGCGTGTGCATCATCAGATGCAGTGCATAACTTATAAACAGGATTCAGTATGAAATCTCGGCGGTTGGGATCCCGGCGTTCAAAATCCCGATGCCGGAATCCCGACCGCCAAAATCCCAACAAGGGGGGGGACGTGGATCGCCCCCCCTTGCGGGCTCGCTGCGCTCGCCACGCAGCGGGCCCGGTGCCTCGCTACGTTTGGCACGCTAATTTATTCTCCCTCCAGGGGTGTTCTGGACACCCACGGAGGGAGAAACTGTCGGGATTTCGGTGGTCGGGATTCTGAACGCCGGGATCCAGACCGCCGGGATTTTAACTGCATCCCAATAAGCAGCAGCATGACTAATAGGCTGCAGGTGTTTGAGGACGGGGTAGGGGTGGTGACAGTTTTGTTTTGTGGGCGTGTCGAGGCCATTGCCTGCATTGGAACACACACACTTCCTGGCCTCTGCTGAGTGAATCCCCGGCCATCCTGTATAACCTGGGGTAGCAGATTTTCATGCACATTGATCTGATGCTGCGTTCTTCAGTGCAGCATTGAAACACAAAAGCCTGCAGGAGGAGTCTATTTACAAATGACACCTTCTGCAACATTAGCATATTTTCACACAGCAGCTGCTTTCACGAACACAGCTGCTGTGCTTAGGAGCCCATTTAATATAGCATTGCAATATGCAATACTTTCCTAGGTGCTGGGGAGTCTGCAATGCATGCTCAACACTGACTGCACTGCCCCACGGGCTGCAATGGGCTACCGCCATCTCAGAAAGACGGTAAAATTAGGGGCGCACTGTGATGCTGCCCGATATTGATAAATCTAGCAGCATCGTAGGTTTCTATGGGGGGTGCAGCGGGGCAGGAGGGATCACAGCAGGGATCGGAGATTCCCTTAATATTTGCGGTTAACCGCCCAAAATGGGTGTTTTCAAGGAATTAGCCACACATATTTAATAGTAAATGGACCCCTTAGTGCACCATTTCTGAATCAGGCCCATTATACACTAGTTACCAGCCAGTCAAATTAACATACCAACATAACAGTAATGTCTGAACGGTGCAACACATTCATTGCTGTGTTGGACGCCACCTAGTGGCCGTGCAAAATAAAGAAAAAAGCATTAAGGCCCATACACACTGGGCGACTTTGAGCTGAAAGTCGCTCAAAACAGCAGGTTTGATCGGCTTTCAGCTCAGAGCCGCCCAGTGTGTATGGTCCAGCGGTGAGTGCTGCTGTGCACTCCCGCATCATCGCCGGGAAAGCCGTTCATCTGCTGGATATACCAGCAGATGAGCGGCTTTGAGGACGGCTTCCCATAGCACTGCACTATGCAACGCCGTCCTCCCCCTCCATCGGCGCCAGGCAGGGGGAAAGCCGCTCCGTGTGTATGCACTGAGCGGCTTCCCCCCCAGCGGTGATAGTGATCATCGCTGTCCATACACGCTGGGCATAGTCACCCAGTGTGTATGGACCTTAAGCCTTTTATTTTATAATATTAAAAAAAAAACTATATAATATAAGAAAAGTTAAATCTATTCCTGTGTGACATGAAATAAGTGGAGTATGTATACGCTTAAGCAAATCTATTCCGGCAGCTCAAAGATCCTGCCACAGACCAGCAGAAAAGCACCGACTCCTCCTTAGGCTCTATCATTGAAAGTTCTCATTTCTGAATTCAACACAAAAGTAGGACAACATATGCTTGATGGCGTCTTACTAAATGATGAGCAGATTTTTAGCTTTATACACATTGGACACAATACATTAAGTTGTCAACATTTGAGGGAGAGATCCTGAAGAAACTGATCCTTTTTGGTGCTGGGTAATGCATCAAGATGTTTGCAAAGTGCACAAACTGTCTGGTGTTTGCCGAAGTACACAGCAGTCATACGGAAACAATTCCTACTACAGCCACTCACTCAGCGTTCCTACACAATTTATTATTTAGGACAACACGACCGCAGCCCATATTTTTTTGAATAAACTTTAACATTGAACCCCCTTTACTGAAGAAAAAAACAGAATCAAAATTTGTCCCAATGTCAGTGTTCTTTCCATAATATTTCATATTATGGGGTCAATCCCATTAGTGCAAGTTTTGAGTTGTTTCATGAAACTTGCAGACTTCATAGAAATGCACGCTCCTGAGTATTCTCCACTCCAATCTAAAATGCCTAGGCAATGCGAATCATCTGCCAAATGTGATGTGAGAGTAGTGCATGAAAAAGTGGGGCGTGACCTTTCTAGACCCCCAAAAAGTGACAATTTAGTTTGCAGAATAATAAAGGAGGCTGTTAGTGGGCATAAGGAAAGTCATGTGGGGAAATGCAATAGGATGAGAGATTCAAAAAGTGAGAGATTTGGTAAGAAATCTCCTGTTTTTTGTTTTTTTGTTTTTTTTTAAGCGGCAATCATTTACACTGCAAAAACAGTTTGATTTTGCAGTGTAAATGATCGCCGCTTTAAAAAAGCTGGAGATTTCTTACCGAATCTCTCCCTTTCTGAATCTCTCATCCTATTACATTACACCCCTGGATTTTTTAAATTGTAAATGGCTGATAATATCCTTTAAATCTAATGCCAACATTATCAAGCAGCAGTAAGAATATTTGATCATCATTAACATTAGACCCAGTTAGATTGGCGTTTAGTTACATCACATGTCCTGTTGCCATATTCCTCCATCAAAACTATCTCAACTTGAAGATAGAACCAAATAACTATGGGACCTCAGAGAAAATTCCACAAATAAACCCCACAAACAAATCCCCCCACCCCCTTATATTGATACAGTAGATTTACGAATGCCTATCATCTACTGAAAACAACTATCAACCCTAACAGCTACACAGACCAATTTCCTTCATCCCACCTACGTCTCCCCAATGTTCTTCTTTAACATTCTGCAAACTTCCTGGCCACAGCAATCTCTTTGTGTATATATATATATATATATATATATATATATATATATATATATATATATATATATATATATATATATATATATATATATATAAACAGTAGTTTGGAGGTGCGGCACTCCCCGCAAATTAACAGGACATGAAGTGGTTTAAAGGCAACGTTTCAATGTCTTTATTGCGACATTTTCATCAATATATATATATAGCGCGATGTGCGAGCCGGCACTCCCTTGACAATATCAAAGTGCCCCAGGTGCCATCCAACAAATACTGGATATGTGCAAAAGAACTGGCGTCACTCCGAGGGCTTGTAGTCTGAAAAACTTTTTTATATATATGCAAAAAAACGTCTACACCAACATGTCACAAAGTCGACGTTTCAATGTCGCTAGGACATTTTTCTCAAGACAAGACATGCAGGGTGCATACACAGAATATACTGGCAACTGGAAACCCCACCTTCACCCTTTGTTTGCCTATGTTGCTCATTATTATTTACTAGTAAAACAGACAAGCATATGCTGAGTCACTGCCGCCCACCTCTGCTCCATCCCATCCCCCCTATTCTTGCCACCCACATATTGCCCCCTGTCCTGTAGGTTGGCAGACCCGTCACAATGGTAATCATTAGTGGAGCCGTCGGTTTGAGAACGCACATATTGGAGACATGACAGAAATCCAAATTCTTTATACAGATTCGATTCACTAACCCACCACAAAACACACAAACAGTTGATGCACAAGATGAAAGAATGGTTAAACTGATTTGATTGAACCCAGAGGGACTGGGGCGAATTCAGCATGACTCAGAGAATTAGTGCTATCGCGGAACAGCTATGCATGCGTACCGTATCGGGAATGCGTGAGGGGAAATAGCCACTGAAAATGCGTATGGATATTAAACATAATGTGGACGGAGATTGCAGGCGTGCCCAGGAGTTTTTGAGGAGGGCCTGTGACGTCAGCGTTGACCACTGTCTCAGTCACAGAGCAGTGGAAGCCTCAGACCTTCTCACAACTGCAAAGACAGCAAAATTCTTTATTGGTTCGGGAATTGCGTATGGATTTGCGAATGGGTTGTGATTAATGATCCATTCGCCATTAAGCAAATGGAAGTCTTCTCTTTCAGTCTGAGCGGCTGCTTTCTTCTCACCATCCACTGCGAATTCTCACATTTGAGAGCGAATTCTCACATTTGAGATCCTTCCTGCATTAGCCCCGAAATCCTGCAAATAATTAAAAGCAGTACCCTACACGATCCTCTGGATGTAAATGAGCCACAGGGGTGTCGATTTGTGTTTTTGCTAGGGGGTGCTCAGAGAGGTGTGGCCTCGTGAGGCTGGGGCATGTAATTTGGGGAGGGGGTGTGGCCCTGCAGTGTGCTGGCCTGGGCGGTCCTGGGTCACCGTGTGCACACGGTGAGCGGTGGCTAGTGCTGCACACCGTATACAGGGCACATGGTGCTTGCCTCCCACTGTGGGCACACATGCTGCACGGGGAGGGCAGTGTGTGTACGGGGAGAGCACACTACAATCTGCCCGGCGGTTGTTGCTCACCGGAGCGGCGTCTTTGTCATGGTGCCGGGCATCGTCTTGTGTGCGCTGGTGCACATGTACTAGTCACGTGTCCCAGGTGGCAGGTTCGGTGGTGTGGGTGCAGCAGAAGCGGATCGGCAGGTGGTTGTGGCCTGGCAGTGGGACTTGGCAGGTTGCAGGTCAGTGGGCGCTCATAGTTTTTTGTGGGTGCCCGGGCCCTTCAGCACCCACAGAATCGGCGCCTATGATGAGCCGTGCAGAGCAGGGATGAGTTTACTACCAACAAAGATAGTTTATAGATCGCTACTTGAGGCAAGAGTCACTTCCATCCGCTCACCACTTTATACGCCTCTCTACTTGTATACTTCTTAATATTAGTGATATCCGACATTTGTATTGCAAGTAGAAAGACTACATCTATCAGTAGAGGCCTTTACTGCCACTCTCTGCAAGAGAGCACTAAACCGTATTATTTCAAGAGGGGAAGCATGAATTCTAAAGGAGATTTATTACACATTCACTCCAGAGACATTTACTTTCTGTGCAATTAAAGTTCTCTCACAGGTCACTGGATGCTTGAAGAGCTGGAAGGACAGAGCCCTCGATTTCCTGCACTAAGTGCTTAACCAAAAATTATTCCATGTACAGTTCATATATAATGGCCATGTGAAATTAAGTTAGAAGCGACAGCAACATCACAAATGAGTCTTCAAAAATGTTAGGACAGCCGAACCCTGTGGAGTTTTCCCATTGATTTAGCACCAGTTTGCAGGGAGTACATGAGACCGTCAATACTCACTGTACAAGCCAGAAACAATCTTTATATTTTTGTTTTTATGTATCGTGCATCGAATAGGACATTAGACACAAGGGGCAACTAACATTACGGCTAAATAAACAAAAAGAGAGAAGAAGATACGGAAAATATAATCTGGAACGCTGAGAAAGATTTAATAGATTCCATTCAGGACTGGCGTGTGAAACCTGGGTGGGGGCCGATAGCTTTCTCATATCTGTGGAAGACAAGTAGCGCTAACAATTGCAGTCATTCGAAATTACTGTCTTGCTACAGTGCAGAGTCGGGGAGAATAAAAATAAAGAATTTAAAAAATATATGAATAAAAAAAACAACAACAATAACTGTACAGTATATATTACACCTCTAATACTGCGAGGAAATAACAATCACACAAATATTCTAAAAACAAGTCAAATTTGGTTACAGTTTTATAAATAAAACCCCAAAACCTCAAACTACTAACAAATAACGCAGATGTACTGTAAGGCTCCTGCGTGTCCCGTGTGGTTCTGGCAAAATAAATTTGTAACTTGGAATTTATATACAGTATTCATCAGACTCCTGATGCGTTTTACCCCATTAGGTAGCCAAAAATGAGTATGGGGTGAGAAAGACTAAAATCCTGCAGATTACACTCTATCGTAAATTAGAGGAGAGGGGGTTAGGTTACAAGTAAAGTTCACCCAGTATTAGTAGAGGTTTATAGACCTCAAAAGGTACAGTTCCTTGAACAATTATATAACAATAGTTAAATGCCTGCCTTTCACTTTGAGCTGAGTTTTAGCCCATAAACTCCCCGCCCCACCCCCAGTTCCTATCTGCTCCTACCTCAAATCTCTGTCTTTACAGATCCCTCTCTCCATATCCAGCAAGTTTGAAACAGCTTGGTGTCCCTGCAAAAATTGCTTTCACTTTCTGTTATGACATCTTATAGCACTCAAAGGACTAATTTGGTCAGTCGAATGACCTCTAGTGGTCAGTGGCAGTACTTCACCTCATAGAGGTAAGGAGTAGTTAGCCATCTACATAAGTATACTGTAATTGAATGATGTTTGTGCGTGTGTGTGTGTGTGTGTGTATGTGCGTGTATGGATGTTCCACGATAACTCTTAAACGCTTTAACTAATCATCTTCAAACTTTGCACACTACCTTATCATCTTAAAGGACAACCTAAGTTTGAAGATGGGCTTAATTGGACGACCCCTTAAGGGTCTCTCCGATTAAAGCCTGTCATAAGGGTCCATGCTATTTCTGTTGTTTTCATACATTGTGATATGTCGTTGGAAAGCTTATGACTTTCTGAATCTACAACACAATAAACAGACTCCCTTAAGTGGACCCTTAAAGGCCTATAAGGGCCCATTAAATGAAAAACATTTTCACTTTACAAAACTCTGGACAAACTGAAATGAATAAGCGACTCATCGGCAGAGTGGTCTGTGAATCGGACACTGTATATATCATTGTGAAATCCATGTGAGATCGATCTAGTCAGTTCTTATTTCTCTTGATTGTTTTCTTATTCATTGAGGGTTTTCAGGATCTTTTGTACCTGCTGCAGCAGCTCCTGCCCTGCTGTGGTTGGGAAGGGTAGGTGGATAGTTGGAGACCTGCTCGGGCTGCTGCAGCAGCTTCTGCCCTGCTGTGGTTGGGAAGGGAAGGTGAATAGTTGGAGACTTGCTCTGGCTGCTGCAGCAGCTTCTGCCCTGCTGTGGTTGGGAAGGGTAGGTGGATAGTTGAAAACCCGCTCAGGCTTCTGCAGCAGCTTCTGCCCTGCTGTGGTTGGGAAGGGTAGGTTGATAGTTGGAGACTTGCTGTGCCTGCTGCAACAGCTCCTGCCCTGCTGTGGTTGGGTAGGGAAGGTGGATAGTTGGAGACTTGCTGTGCCTGCTGCAGCTCCTGCCCTGTTGTGGTTGGGTAGGGAAGGTGAATAGTTGGAGATTTGCTGTGCCTGCTGCAGCAGCTCATGCCCTGCTGTGGTTGGGAAGGGAAGGTGGATAGTTGGAGACCTGCTCAGGCTGCTGCTGCAGCTTCTGTCCTGCTGTGGTTGGGAAGGGTAGGTGGATAGTTGGAGACTTGCTGTGCATGCAGCAGCAGCTTCTGCCCTGCTGTGGTTGGGAAGGGTAGATGGATAGTTGGAGACTTGCTGTGCTTGCTGCAGCAGCTCCTGCTCTGCTGTGGTTGGGAAGAGAAGGTGGATAGTTGGAGACTTGCTGTGCTTGCTGCAGCAGCTTCTGCTCTGCTCTAGAAAATAGAAGGTAAGTCTAGACTTGCTGTGGCTTCTGCCACCTGTAGAGATGTGGCCAACTGGAGAGATTTGGTATCTCTCCAGTTGGTATGACATTAGAGGTGTCATGTTACTTGCCCTGTTAAGAATATTTTATCTCAACGGGATTTACCGGTCCAGGCACTATAATAATACCCCATATGATTTGAGAGGAAACGCGTTGGGTACTTATACTAACTGCTAATATTGTGAAGAATCTATGAAAACCGATATGAAATCATTTTATTCTATGGACTATTAATAAACAAGTTGGAAACTATTGTACTGGATTATTGTACAGACCTCTAAGGTTCACAATATAGTGATCTTTTATGGGCGGCATTCCTTCTTTATGTATATGTACATGGATGAATACACCGTACACAAGTGGTTTTGTACAGCCAACCTATGTCCAACTCTGCGGTGGCCTCATTGCCTCTAATTGCCAGCAGTGATCCAGGGGTTGGCTGCACAACACAAGCAGTGGGCAATTCAGGGAAGGGACCCCTAGTGATATATTAGGCAGGAGGTGTGTGCAGGTCTCCCATTAAGCTCTTGGCTTAACCATCAGATCAACTTCAAAACTATCTGCAATTGGAAAGCAGAGAGCTGTATCAGCACAATGCGGCTAATGCAATGTAAAGTATGTAAGCATCATACAAAATCAATATATTTCATTTGCAGTTCTGAGCATTCTGAGATGCTGCCTTACTCATGCTTATATTATTATGTGAGGACACAACCGCCAAATCCCTGCACTAAAAAATGGAAGCACAGAAAGCTCGAACATGACAAAATGTTAACAGGACAAATGCAGTTACTCTCAGGTGTAATACAGACACATACAGTAATGCAGGGTTGGCATACAAGACTGAATCAAGCCCGTTGAACCATCAAACAGGATCGATTCAAACTTGATCACACAGCCTTGCTGGGAACGGCTACAAATCTATTCTCATCACACCATCACCTGATTTTTACACTGGGCACAAGTCATCGCAGGGTCAGAGACTTACTCAGTGGTGCGATGGAAAATGACATATCCGGCCTGGAGCTGAGGTCACACACCCTTCTCTAAAATGCTCAGGCACGCCTAGTGTTTTCCCGGACACTCCCAGCAATTTCCTAGGCACACCTGCAATTTTTAAGCACTCCCACTAAACGGGCGGTGTCCAACTCCAGATGTCTACTTCCTGTCAATCACCTTGTGAAGGCTACCAAACAGAAAAAGTAACAGGATGGCCTAGTGCAGTGGTTCCCAAACTGTGTGCCTAGGCACCCTGGGGTGCCTCGGGTTGGTGGACTACGATCATGTCATATTATTTATGGTCAATGTACCAGGCAAAACCAGTGCTGGTGGCTGCCAATCATAATATATGTGGACAAACAGGAGCAAATCCTGTCCCTCACCACATAACTGTGACATATAAACACAATGTACTTAATTTAATATTTTTTTTCTGAATTTCTCGATAAGAAGCATTTGGCCTAGGGGTGCCTTCAAAATAATTTGATGCTCTAGGGCAGTGATTTTCAACCTTTTTACCTTGCGGCACACTAAATAAGACTTTAAAATTGCCAAGGCACACCCTAAGATCCCCACAGGGCAAAACACATTGCCCCCCACAGGAAGAAAAAAAACTTATTGGTCCCCACATTAAAAACAATCACACTGGTCCCCACAGGTAACAAAAAATAAAATACAGTACATTGGCCCTTTACATGAAAAGAAGAGACCAGTAAATAACATTTGAACTGGTGGTGGCTGTAAATGGATTTGGTTATCTCTAGATGTGGGGGCACACTTGAGAACAGCTCAAGGCACACTAGTGTGCCATGGCACACTGGTTGAAAAGCACTGCTCTAGGGTGCCGTGATTCAAAAAAGTTTGGGAACCCCTGGCCTAGTGCATGTGTAATACGGGTGGAACGCAGGCACAGCGTATCGATAATCGTCCAAAGGGTGAACTCGCAGCCGTGCCATCAGGTCTGAATGACCCTTTATTATGTGTCACTATCTCAGTCACGTTTAGAAAATTCCACATTCAGAAAATTATGTATATTTTTGAATTTTGGATATGGGAGTCTAAACCTGTATCATCAGCTTCTGATTCCATACTGCAGCAGCCGATTACTATGATCAGTAGATGAAGGACTTTTAGCAGTACCTAGAATCTCCCTTATTTCATCTGGGCGTCGAGCTTTTAGCCATGCGGCTCCCACTCTATGGAACACTTCCCCGCACAGTTCGAGAGACCCCCACTCTAGAATCCTTTACAAACAGATTTAAGACTTTCCTGTTTACTCAAGCAATTCCTAATTCCATTAAATATACTTTCTGAACAGCTGTTCTGTACTTCATTGTTCCTGTACTGTATTCCATTCATTCTATCTGTTAGGCGTCTTGAGTCCTATATGTCATAATGGTGACATTGTTGAAATGTCGACACTGAACATGCCTTCTTCTGCAGAATTTCAACATGTTCACAATGTCACACATGGAAACCATGGACATTCTGCAGGGACCAGTGGGTTAGGGTTTAGGAAGTAAGGTTGCCACCATTGGACCCAGAAGACCCTGCTGGATCCTCTAAACCAGGGATGGGGAACCTTCGTCCCTCCAGCTGTTTTTGACCTACACATCCCAGCATGCCCTGGTACAGTTTTGCTATTTGGCCATGCTAAAAAGGGCATTCTGGGATGCGTAGTTTAACAACATCTGGAGGGCCGAAGGTTCCCCACCCCTGCGCTAAATGAAGTAGGTTGGAAACAGAATACCATATTGTACATAACTTATTGCAAACACGAATCAGTGATTTGATTGTACTGCTGAATGAGGCCATAGATACCGTACTGCTGAATGAGGCCCATAGATACCTTACTGCTGAATCAGACCCATGGATACCGTACTGCTGAATCAGACCCATGGATACCGTACTGCTGAATCAGGCCCATAGATACCAGACTGATGAATCAGGCCCATAGATACCGTATGCTGAACCAGGCCCATAGATACCGTACTGCTGAATCAGGCCCATGGATACCATACTGCTGAATCAGGCCCATGGATACCGTACTGCTGAATCAGGCCCATAGAAACCGTACTGCTGAATCAGGCCCATAGATACCGTACTGCTGAATCAGGCCCATAGATACCGTACTGCTGAATCAGGCCCATAGATACCGTACTGCTGAATCAGGCCCATAGATACCGTACTGCTGAATCAGGCCCATAGATGCCGTACTGCTGAATCAAGCCCATAGATGCAGATATAGAATGGTATTTATGTAGTATTGCATATGAGCAGTGAGTGCGTTAGCCCATACTGCACTACAGCACGATTCCTATGTGATGGCAATGACTGCTGCTGCTGCTGATCTATACTACTGTACAAACCCCAGGGCACGACGCCTCTTGCATTACGTGTGGCTCATTAGATGTACTCTATACTGAGGAGACGCCCCGGGCAGATCCACAGCAGCGTATGTAGGTTTCCTCTCTCAATGGCAGTCACATCGTGATCACTAGATAAATATGTACAGTACTAGGTGATTCATCGCGCCCTACGGGCGCTCTTCACACCGTCGTAATGGGCTGCGCCCCCTTAATTTGTGAACGTTTGTATATGAGAAATATGGTTAGAATTGTATGAAAGATGCCCTGTATTGCAACTTAGGTGTCCGCGAATCGCGGGAGGGGGGGTCGCGGAGGGTGCCGCGAATTGCAGGAGGGGGGGTCGCGGGGGGTGCCGCGAATTGCAGGAGGGGGGGGGTGTGGGGGGGTGGATGCTGCGAATCGCGGGAGGGGAGGGATTGCAGAGAATCGCGGGAGGGGGGTCGCGGGGTGGGTTGCCGCAAATCGCGGGAGGGGGGTTACGGGGGCGGGGATTGCGGCGAATCATGGTAGGGGGGGTCGCAGGGGGTGTGCCGTGAATCACGGGAGGGGGGGTCACGGGGTGGGGTGCCGAGAATCGCGGGGGGGTGTGTGTGTGCCGTGAATCGCGGGAGTGGGGGTTGCGGGGGGGTGGGGGGGGGTGTGACGCGAATAGCCACAAGAAAAAATCAACACAGAAAGGTCAACACATGTAAATGTTGACATAAGTGTGGCACTTCATTGGTGTCCATGTCGACACATGAGAATGAATATGAAAACATTCAAAAAATGAAAAAAAAAACACTTCAAAAACTCATGTCAACCTTTTTCATTGTCGACCATAGCCATGTCAGTGTTTTCCATGTGCAATTTAATTCTGGAGCTGCCGCGAATCGCGGGGGGGGGGGGTGCCGCGAATTGCGGGAGGGGGGGTTGCGGGGGTGGGTGCCGCGAATCGTGGGAGGGGGGGTTACGGGGTGGGGGTTGCGGCGAATCATGGGAGGGGGGGTCGCGGGGGTGTGCCGTGAATCACGGGAGAGGGGGTCACGGGGTGGGGTGCCGAGAATCGCGGGGGAGGTGTGTGTGTGCCGTGAATCGCGGGAGTGGGGGTTGTGGGGGGGGGGGGGGGGTGGGGGGGTGTGACGCAAATCGCCACAAGAAAAAATCAACACAGAAAGGTCAACACATGTAAATGTTGACATAAGTGTGGCACTTCATTGGTGTCCATGTCGACACATGAGAATGAATATGAAAATATTCAAAAAATGAAAAAAAAAAACTTCAAAAACTCATGTCAACCTTTTTCATTGTCGACCATAGCCATGTCAGTGTTTTCCATGTGCAATTTAATTCTGGAGCTGCCGCGAATCACGGGGGGTGCCGCGAATTGCGGGAGGGGGGGGTCGCGGGGTTGGGTGCCGCGAATCGCGGGAGGGCGGGGTTCACAGGGGTTCCGGTGGGGGGTTGCCGCGAATTGCGGGAGGTGGGGGGTCACGGGGGGTGCCGCGAATCGCGGGGGGGGGGGTTGCGGGGGGGTGTGACGCGAATCGCCACAAGAAAAAATCAACACAGAAAGGTCAACACATGTAAATGTTGACATAAGTGTGCCACTTCATTGGTGTCCATGTTGACACATGACAATGAATATGAAAACATTCAAAAAATGAAATAAATCTTCAAAAACTCATGTCAACCTTTTTCATTGTCGACCATAGCCGTGCCAGTGTTTTGCATGTACCATTTAATCCTGGGGCTGCCGCGAATCGCGGGGGGTGCCGCGATTTGCGGGAGGGGGGGGTTGCGGGGGGTGGGTGCCGGGAATCGCGGGAGAGTGGGGTTCATGGGGGTTCCGGCGGGGGGTTGCCGCGAATTGCGGGGGGGTGCCGGGGTGCCGCGAATCACCGGAGGGGGGGTTGCGGGGGGTGTGACGCGAATCGCCACAAGAAAAAAATCAACACAGAAAGGTCAACACATGTAAATGTTGACATAAGTGTGGCACTTCATTGGTGTCCATGTCGACACAAGAGAATGAATATGAAAATATTCAAAAAATGACAAAAAAACTTCAAAAACTCATGTCAACCTTTTTCATTGTCGACCATAGCCATGTCAGTGTTTTCCATGTGCAATTTAATTCTGGAGCTGCCACGAATCACGGGGGGGGTGCTGCGAATTGCGGGAGGGGGGGTCGCGGGGGTGGGTGCCGCGAATCGCGGGAGGGCGGGGTTCACAGGGGTTCCGGTGGGGGGTTGCCGCGAATTGCGGGAGGTGGGGGGTCACAGGGGGTGCCGCGAATCGCGGGAGGGGGGGGTTGCGGGGGGGTGTGACGCGAATCGCCACAAGAAAAAATCAACACAGAAAGGTCAACACATGTAAATGTTGACATAAGTGTGCCACTTCATTGGTGTCCATGTCGACACATGACAATGAATATGAAAAAATTAAAAAAAATTAAAAATAAATCTTCAAAAACTCATGTCAACCTTTTTCATTGTCGACCATAGCCATGTCAGTGTTTTGCATGTGCCATTTAATCCCGGGGCTGCTGCGAATTGTGTGGGGGGGGGGGGGCCGCAAATCGCGGGAGGGGGGTCGCAGGGGGGGTGCCGCCAATCGTGCAAGGGGGGGTCGCGGGGGGGTTCTTTTTGCCGCGAATCGCGGGAGGGAGGTCGCGGGGGGGGTGTTTTTTCCGCGAATCGGGGGGGGTCACGGGGGAGGGTTTGCCGCGATTCGCGGGAGGGGGGGGGTCGCGGGGTGGTGGTTATGCCGCGAATTGCGGGAGGGGTCGTGGGGGGGTTCTTTTTGCAGCGAATCGCGGGAGGGGGGGTCGCGGGGGTGTTTTTGCTGCGAATCGCGGTAGGGGGGGTCGCGGGGGAGCGGGTGTTTTTGCCGCGAATCGTGGGAGGGGGGGCGCGCGGGAGGGGAGGTTTTGCCGCAAATCGCGGGAGGGGGGCGCTCACCTGGTGGCTGTGGAGTAGCAGTGCTGGGCAACATGGGAAGGCAGTGGGTGTCTGGCACTGTCTGTGGGCTCACTGGGCTGGTTCTCTGTCACATACCTCCCAACATGACCCTCTCCAGGAGGGACACAATGCTCTGTTTCTAGACTTCCCCTTAATGTATGATTGCCATCACCTGTTTTAAACAGGTTAATTTCTCAGAAAGGTGTTTAGCACAGATGAAGGCAATCACACATTAAGAGGAAAGTCCAGGAACAGAGCGTTATAGACACAGACACCCACTTTGAGTGACAGATGTAGCCAAATATATAAGAGATGTCTAGGAGAGACTATTCTCCCTAACCATGCGCCAAATTCATTCTATTTCAGTGGTATAATAATTATCTATCCATTATTTTCATCAGTGCTGTAAAGTGTAATACAATATACAGTAATGCACAATAACTAGAACGTCATCGTAGCCACAACGATGACAACAATGTGGCAAGTAGGGGTAAATTTACTAAGATCGAAGTTCTATTGAAGATGACATGTTGCCCGTAGCAACCAATTCGATTCTACTTCTTTTTTATTTAGCACCATCTAGATTAGAATATAACAGAATCTGATTGGTCGCTAGGGACAACATCACATCTTCAATAGAACTCCCATCTTAGTAAATTTACCCTTACTTGTGCAGAATGCCACATTTGTTGACCTTAGATATTGTCAAACTATTGACCGGTTACCTCAAACAATAACAGAATAAGAGGCATCTGATAGCGATTATCACTGTTGCTTAAAAGGGCCATAGGTCTGATTATGACCAGGCTTTGGGCCAGATGCACTAAGCTTCAACTTTAATAAAATGGAGAGTGATAAACAACCAGCCAATCAGCTCCTTTCTGACATTTTTCAAACACAGCTTGTGACAAGTCAGGCGGGAGCTGATTGGTTGGTTGTTTATCACTCTCCATTTTATCACTTTTGAAGCTTAGTGCATCTGGCCCTTTGTGTGGGGTTTGAGAAATGATAGACAGAATATGATTGGTTGCTATGTTCATCATCACCATAGTAGTTGCCTCTAGCAACTAAGAGCTTGATTCTACATTGATCGGACGGGGCCGAATTCAGCCCCGTTCCGATGGCCGGGGGCCTGCGCATGAGCATGGGCGTAATTTAGCATGTGCAGAGCGGGGGAGCAAACGGCTTTGGCAAATTTCACACTCACCGAGCTGTTCGCTTGAGAGGGGGCGGACCGAGGTCAGAGCAGGGGACCGCCTAACATGTTGTAAGCATCCCCATGGAGACACTGACGGACCGATACCTGCTGGGGCGGGTAGCTGAGCTCAGGTCCGGATAACCCCCTAAACTACAATTTATCAAGTGAATTATATAAAATGATAGGTGGAAGCTTATTGGTTGCTATAGACAACATTTACATTTGTCCATGTCTTCCCCCCTTGACCATTAAATTATTAACTTAATCTCCTTTTAGACGTTCTTGTCCTTGAACACTCTTTAAGCCAAAATTTTCCTCTGTCCTTAGCAATTGGTACAAATATAACTTGCAGGATCCGGCCAAATTAAGGTTTGCGTCTATGTACACCTTAGTATACGGTTCTGCTTTTCATCACATCACTGTAAGAAGGTTCCCTATTAAACAGTATGATTTCCGATCTGGTCTCTGAAATAACCCTCTGTGTGTGAGTTAGAGAGTAGCTGGTCAGCTCACGCGGGAGTCTGCAATCAAGGACGAGCCGCGTCGGTTCTACAGCCAATAACGGGAGGAGTGTGTGTTATTAATAATTGGAACTGACACTGCAGCGATGCAAATGAAACTTCCCATTTGGAAAACAAGCAATGTTCTAGTACAGGAAGAGTAATTCCCAGGAGAGCCTTGATTCATCAGCTTAAATACCCGTTCTTCCGGCTACGGCTTGATTTTGACCATGTTTTCTATTGTCTGACATGTGTGCAGTTAAATAGAAAAAGACTTAAAACAACTGTCCAAATAGTGGTAATAGACGCCTCTCAATGCATCTTGACAGCACAAATGAAACATTCAACACATATTCATGTTGATTTGATCTGTTTTATACTCTAGACTGAGCAACATATGAATACAGCCTGATATAGAATTGAGGAACATCACATATTACAGTACGGGTGTTGTCATGGTTAGAATTATATCCTCGCAGCACTGAGGTCATGGGTTTGATATCCTACACGGTCCTGTGTGGAGTTTATATATCTCTCCTGTGCTTGCGTGGGCTTCCTCCACAATCCAAAAATATACTGGTAGGTTAATTGCAGTGGCAAATTTATAATGGGGGCAATGCGCGGTGCACGCGCAGGTGCACATGGGCCCCTGGGTCTCAGGGGGGGCCCACAGCGGACACCCTGCACCCAATGTTTTATCTTCCAGTGTCCCGTGATGGAGCCAGCAGCGGAAGTTTATAATTTGCCCCCAGGTTATACCTCCCGAGAGGCAAAGCCTTACATTATAGTGAACCTTATTTTCCATTTGTCTGCACACTTATCTAATTTATTTAAATCCACCTGGATGTCTCCATGCTACAAATCACCCTACACAGTTTGGTGTCATCTGCAAAATATGGGACGCGAGAGTGCCACTAATAGAAACCACTTTTACTAGGCGACAACTTTGAAAATGTATTTCATACATTTTGTCAGTTTTTGACTAAAACGTCTACACTTATTAGCTTTTAAATTGAAATACATATTAAAAATGAGTATCAAAGTAAATTATTTTATCCATCACGTTGAACACTCACGATTACTGCTGAATCTTGGCCAGCCTTTAATTGCAACTAATAATTTATTCATAACTCTCTAAGCTCATAAATTAACAACTCAACTAATGACTTAATCAAGTTAAGAGGTTATTTAAACTTTATAAAATGTTAGCAGTAATTATTACAATATAAGATCTTCTGAAAGATACTGTTTCTATATTGTGGAACACTGTAGGCCACCCATCCACAAAACTTCAGAATAATTATGACTGAATAAAAGTCAATTAATGACAAGACATGCAAAATATATCTTAATTAAAACTGACCTTTGGTGTGCAGTCAGTGTTCTACCAGTGCACCATTAGTTAAAGCACATTATTAGCTGAAGATACAATAACAGAGCTTAGAGGCATGATGTATTAATGTAGAACATATTTCATTCACAGTGTCTGATGACTCAAAAGTAGGGATGGCCATTGGTGGATTAATCGTTAATGGTCACCATTGACACTATCACTGATGATTAATTTTTATGGTATTAAACCATCTGCAAGCCAACCAAATATGGTTTCACCCGCTGATGGTCTTCCCTGCAGTTCTAGTCCAGGGGCTGCAGGCCAATCACAGGCTAAGAACATCTGATGGTTCTGTACAATCAATGGTGGAAAACCAGTAGATTCTCCCTATCGATGGCATTGATTATGGTCGATAGCCATTACTATGCAAAAGACCAAATAAAGGAAAACTCACAGTAGTAAGAGTCAATTGCATGTTTAAGGTAGGTATACAGTATTGCTCCTACCAAATGTTACAGGTTGAGTATCCCCTATCCGAAATGCTCGGGACCACAAGCATTTTGGATAAGGGATTCTTGCAAATTTTGGAATATTTTTTTTCATAGTTGCCTGGTCAGCTGGAAGTGCCCCAATGGTCCCCCAACATCCACAATGGCCTTCGGAATCCTCTTCAGCGGCATCTCCGGTCCCAGGGGTGCATTGCGCAGGTGCATTCGTGACGTCACTAACACACCCGCGCCATGCATCTTTGGGACCGGGGATGCCGCAGAAGAGGATTTCGATGGCCGCCGTGGACACCTGGGGACGAGGTAAGTATGAAAAAGGCAAGGGGGGGGGGAACAAAAAGAAACAAAAACTAAATATTTTGAAAAACCACGGTCTTTGGAATATTTCGATTTTTGGAATATACAGATATGGGAGACTCGACCTGTATAGTAATTTAAGGTTCATTAAAGGTAAATTATCCATAGAAAATTGAACAGGGTGATGCTGCTTGAAGCAGCTTCTCCAGTTAGCGATGGACTTCAGGGAATATAATAAAGTCCATCAGTGTAGTATGTACAAATAATAAAATAGCATCTAACATTTTCAAAGTGTTCCCGAAATCCGTAACCTTCTAGGCTATCCAAGAACAGTCTGCATAGGCAATGAGAATCCTATAAAATAGCTATAAGATGTTTAAAGAGCTATTAAAACTCAACCTTCAAAGCAAATGTCACTGAAGGTTTACAACCTGCTCTCCAGGTAGTCACTACCAGGGGAATTAGTTGGAAAACTGCAGTGGGGCATTTGTTGAGTTTTAAGAGATCTCGACATTACCAGAATGAGGAAGAAATGTGATCTAAGTGACTTTGGCCCTGGAAGAATTGGTTGAGTCAGACGGGGCTTGAGCATCCTCAAAACTGAAGATCTCCAGGTATTATCATGCACAACAGTCTAGAGGCTCCAGGGATCGGTGGCCAACAAAGAACACTGAAAGGAGGACAGAGGATGGCTGGACTGGTTCAAGCTCAACTCAAATATCCAAGTGTTTCAACAGTGCTTTGCTGAAGAGACTCTCTGGACACACATCCAATCTGGAAGTGGATGGTTTGCAACATTAGAAGACTACGCTGGGTTCCATTCCATTCAGATAACAACAGGAAACTGAGGTCACAGTGGGGACAGACTTCCCAAAACGGGGTCACCAGCAAGTAGGTCAACAAGCATAGGTTGACAACACTATGTGAAAAACCCCTCGACGTTTTGACTGTCGACCTTCCCCATGTCAACCCAATGACGATGTCGACCTAACCCACGTTGACCTTCAGCCATGTCGACCTTCCTGCATGTCAACCTAGTGGTGTCCACCTAATGTTTGTTGACCTAGTTGCTGGTGACCCAATGACCGTATCCCCCCAGAACTGTATATTTACAGATTGAACAAAAAAAACCACTGCCTGTGCTGACTAATCTTGTTTTTCTACTGCCACATGTAGATGGTGGGGTCAGAATTTTACACATCATGAGTCCATGTATTCATCCTGCCTTGTATGATTTCTGTCTGGTGATGGTAAGTATGGTACCTGAAGCTGAGAGGAAGTGGGAGGTGGCAAGACAGAACAGGAGAGCAGAGGTTAGTGCATGGGACGATGTAGATTGACGTTACCCTTTACTAGTGTATATGAGAATTTGACATACAACCACTTTTGCTAGTGGTTGTACATACAGGTATGATCTCTTTACATCTACAGATTTTGGTAAGCGGGACAATACATAATTAGATGTTGCTGACATTATATTTCCTTTCAAAGTCCTGCAGTTCCAGGTGTAAAACCATCTGTAAGGTTTTGAGCGTCCACATGGATGTGCCAGAGATGCATTGTTCGGTCCTGCATGCTACCTACAATGCTTGCTGCTACAAATATGTCTTTCATACTGTACCTTAAATTGGTCTTAGCAGGCAGCAGTCTAAAATGTGTCAGACAGCTCCGCGTTTGCAGGCACTTATCTCTGAACTTTCCCTAAGAAAGCCAGAGTCAGAATTCTTAAATAAGGTGAAACATTTTCCCTTTTCCATAAATCACTGAGAGCTGAATGACAGTAAGTACATCCGACAGGGTGACTCAGACGTACTCAAACATGTCTGGAGTGTTAGGTTTGTGGATTTCACAGAGACTATTTCCAAACCGATATGACGCTGAGGGATGTGTCAGGCATATTCCATGGTAACGGGCACAAAAGTTGCAGCTAATGATCCGGGCTGGCATTTTCTTTTTCTTTTTTTACTTTTTGCTGCGAAAAGATTCTAAATTTAGAGCTAAGGGCCAGATTTATAAATGACGGCAAAGATGCAAAAGAGCAAAGAATGTTGGCACTCTTGTGTTCCCACACAATCTCAATGAGGGATGAGATTTGGTTACTTTATTGGGCATTACCAACTGGGCACAATACCTATGCGTCAATTCTGGGAAATACTTATACCCATGAGGCATTACTAATAACTATGAGATATTATTGAGCAAAACTAAAACCTAAGAGTCATTACTGGGCATTATTGGTATATAGGAATCATTACTGGGCATTACGAATACCAAGTCATTACTGAGCATCAGTTAGAGGCTTAATGGTTGCTATGGGTGTTTAAGATTTGATGCATTTCCGCAGAGTAACAATATATTATTTTTGTAGTTAAGCCAATACATTTTATTTTTGGCAATTTTTTCTTTTGAACTCATGTATACAAGATATATTGGGCAGATTTGGAAAGTTCTCGCTATCAAATTTCCAGCACAGCCTATACAATGATAAGTAGAATCTGATTGGCAGCTATGGGAAAATTAGACAAAATGTAATATGATGAGAGATTCAGAAAGTGAGACATATGGTAAGAAATCAGTTTTTTTTTTTAAAGCGGCAATCATTTACACTTCAAAATCAAACTGGTTTTGCAGTGTAAATGATTGCCGCTTTTAAAAAAAAATAGAGATTTCTTACCAAATCTCTCACTTTCTGAATCTCTCATCCTATTACATTTCACCCAAGTGCTCTTTTAGAAGGTTTGATATATCTCCCCCAAATACATCAAAACGACAATTTTCTGGGGAAAAGGTTTAATAAAAGAAAAAATAAAATATGCAGCATATTGCCTGCGATGTATAACCTCATGGAACTGAACCTTCTCTCCATATTTCCCTGGTGTTGCCCCTCAAGGGTTCTGTAAGAGAGGAGGAGGCTCATGTGCAACCTTCTCTGTTCAGGCCCCCTCCTCTCTCCCTGCTGCAATACCTTGCCACAGCGCCCCAACACAAACTGCAATAGAGTCTGAGCTCTAGAGGGCTTATACTCTATTGCATTTGAGCAAAACTCTGAAAAAAAAATGGCGCCACATCCATTTTTATTTAGTTGATTCTGGCTGCTGCTTTCTTCGCAGGTTTCCGGAGGGGTAAGTTTTAAAAAATATAAGTGCGGTGTGCACATTACACCCATTATAACTATGCCACTGGTTCCTCTCCAGGTCTGGTTTACTGTTGGGAGTGCTAGCCATTTGCCTCTATACACTGATCTGTGAATGGCTGGAACTTTTCACCAATCAGAATTTCAGAAATTGTCACATGCCGTCTGAAAGAGTTAACAACAAATCCCATGCTAAAAGCCATTTATCTCACAATGAATTAATGCTGTAATTAGTGACTCTCGCTGCCTGAGTGTCACCACCGCTAAAATATTTTCATTACCAAACCAAAAGAATAATAAAAAATAAAAAAATCCCAGCCCAGATGCAAGCAGCTCTTTTTGTCTGAGGAACTCCGAGGCATTATGAAAGAGAGACACTATTGACACAATATCTGCCTCCATCCAATTAACAAATAATTGATAGATGGGTTCTGCTGGCTAAACGGTGACTATTGGACCTCGTTAACATTCATTCCGTTGAACACTAAACAGGACTTCCCATATTCTTCACTTCACCGCTCCACGGGGGTCTCCAACATGCCCATCCAACTTGTTTGCAAATTAACACATTGACATAAAAAGATTAAATGAATAATCAACAAAGCAGCCATGTGACAGATAGATAATTACACAATGCTACAAAAGCAGCCATCTTGGGTCACCATGTTTACAACAGAGCATCCATTCATGACTTCTCCTCATAGATTCTGGGGGCTTTTTCTCAAACAAGACACAGATTCTTGTCTGCCTTACAACAGCGGGACCCAGGCCAGGAGACATCCTTTATTTGTCACTCTGAGCGCTAAGCAATTAGGCACTTCCGCTAATAAAGAAAAGTAGTTACACAAAATAGGCCCTTCAAACGCTTACGTCTGAGTTCTCAATGTGAGTTATACAGGCTGGAGCTATTGCCTTTATCCTCCATGATTATGTCTGCTTTTTTTTTTTACATTACAAATGGCAATTTTTTGTATAATGAGACAAAAAAGAGGATTAAAAAATAAATGCTAAAATGTTATTTAGGTATAAAATCTAAGGAAAAGTAAGGAGAGCGCTGAAGTCATTAGCAATGGCAGAAGGCTCTGGTGGTCCTAAAGAATGGACAGACAACCTTAAAAGAGGACGTGTGTAACAAGGTATAGAATAGGGGTCAGTCAGTGGCAGTGGACAGTGGCCCTAATTCAGATCTGATCGCAGTACAAATTAGTTCTCAAAATGGGCAAAACCATGTGCACTGCAGGTGGGGCAGATGTTACAGGTGCAGAGAGAGTTAGATTTGTGTGAGTTATTTTGTTTCTGTGCAGGGTAAATATTGGCTGCATTATTTTTACACTGCAATTTGGATTTCAGTTTCAACACACCCCACCCAAATGTAACTCTCTCTGCACATGTTACTTCTGCCCCACCTGCAGTGCACATGGTTTTGCCCATTTTGAGAACAAATTTGTACTGCGATCAGATCTGAATAAGGGCCAGTGTCTTAAGTAAATGTTACAAGGCAGTTGAATAAATGAAGACGTCACCATGTAAACTTGTATCATAGAGAATTTAATGATCTCTTTTACTGCCCTATTTATAAATATTATTTTAATTAAAATAATGAGAACCCTGGTGTTTTCACGCCCTCTCCACATTAATTTTCCAAACAGTTAAATTATCATTTGTTTAAAAAAAAAACGATCATACAGTATCATGAAAAATGTGATCAGCCCAACTCTACTATAATGGAAAAACATACTGGAGGAGCCCTGTGATAATAACACCATATTCAGATGGCGTTTTTAGTGCTGCCCTCAGTTTCCACTACTCTTGCTCTTTCAACTTGAGCAGGGCTCAAACCCAGAGTCTGTGATCAGTTTTGCGTGGCTAAATAGAGAGAAAATTTGAAAAAAGTAGATTTAAAGAAAATAAAAAAATAAATAAAACTATACTATACAAAATAAGTGACAGAAGCTGATTGGTTTATACTTTATCTCTCACCAAGCATTGATCTCTCTCTAACATTTATAATGATTGGTAGTAAGCATAAACATATCACTCATTTAGATAATGCAATTTCTTGATGGCAACACAGGGGCCAGCATGAGGAAAGCAATATCGTGCAGGTAAGAGAAAAGTGTAATGCATGATAACACTGTAATTTACTAAAATGTGAGTTCTATTTTACATGGGATGTTGCTATGGGCAACTAATCAGAATATACTTCTTATTTATTTAGCAACTCCTCTGGAGCCACCACTGGTGGGGAGACACTGACCCCTCCAGACAGATCTTCTTCCCTTTACCTCATTACTGTCCCTCCCTTATGTGTCTCCATAACTGTTAACGGCTTGTTGGGGCCCATGAACAACTGAGATGTAGGGATTCCCATCAATAACACTGACAAGCCACCTCCTTCCGCCATTATTAGTGTTACTCACATACAGTGTGCTCAGATGTTGATTGTTGATGGACAGACTTGCTCTGTAGCTGACTTAGGCTTAGCAGTCACCCAGCAGCCTTATATGGCTGCACCACCACTGACTCCAGGGGCGCTGGAACGTTTTTAGGTTGGGGGGGGCAAGATATAATCTCATTTTGGCGCCCCCTAAATTGCTATATGTTACCCCCGGGCACTATACACACTGGCAGCGGCATATACACGTGGGCATTACACACAGGGCAGCGGCATATATGCATGGGCATTATACACAGGGCAGCGGCATATATGCGTGGGCATTATACACAAGGCAGCGGCATATATGCGTGGGCATTATACACATGGCTGCTGGCATATTAAATAATGAATTTATTTTCAATGTTCTGCCTACAATAACTTATGAATAATCTTTTTTTTATATTTTAGATTATTCATAATATTTTAGGCAGACGATTGAAAATAAATGCATTATTTAATGTCAGCAGCCATCACATGTCATAAGACTGAGCTGCAGCACGTCACAAGAATGAGAAGAGATTAGTTTTAAAAAAAGTTTAACCTACAGTATGTGCTCCAGCCTCCGGCCGCCGCTGGCTGCACCTGATGACCCGGGTCCCGCGGCCACTGTATTCCACGCGTAACAGAAAGAGAAGAGATAGCTGAAGCAGCTGCCAGCTATCTCTTCGCGCCCGGCGGTGCTACTCGGGGAGGTCAGCGGGGGTCACAGACCTCTCCGCGCTCCCTCTGTCGCCTGGCTGCGGCAGTCCCCGGCGCCGCGTCTCCTCACGCTGCTGGAGGTCGGCGGGGGTCACGCTGACGTCCCCGCTCAGCCTCCCTCGCTCCGTCCCCGCTCTGCCATTAACCCCTTCTCCGCCGCCCGCCCGCCCAGCTGCTTTAGCGCCTCATTAATTTTGGGGGGGGGCAAGCTGCCCCCTCGCCCCCCCCGTTCCGGCGCCACTGACTGACTCTTACACACAGTGCAGAATTGTGTAAGTAGGGTGTGAACCATTGGGCCCATGGCTACCATTAATGGCGGGAACACATTTGGTTATCCGCTGTCGATGGTAAAACTACTCATGATCTAGCTGAGACCATTAATGGTTTGAGCCATCGATGGTCGATGGCCATACCTACAGTAGCACAGACAGCAATTAATGGTTTGAGCCATCGATGGTCGATGGCCATACCTACAGTAGCACAGACAGCAGCAAAGAGGTTTGCAGTAAGGTGGTAGCTATCTCTGGGTTCTGTAATACTGCAAATACCAACCTGGGAGGAGCACAACAGCCTCTACCAGGAAGAGACCAGAAGATGCACACGGAGGGCAAAATACGCTCCTTATAATCATAACACTGTTGTTGGTACTGCTGGTGTGTAGATGGCTCACTAGGATACCGCGCAAAAAAAGAAATATAACAAAATAATGAAATATAAATTTGCAGTCTAAATAAAGAGAGTGTCTTAGTTTTGCATGCTCCTTTCAAATCATATGATGGTCGGCTAAAATTGAATGATTTAGCCCCCGCACGCAAAGATGCAGAATAAGGTCCACAGTACACTGCGAATATATACTGTATACGCAATGTGTGTGTGTGTGTGTGTGTGTCTTTTAATTGATGGATAAAAGATCACACAGCTATGAAGCTCTAATTTTTTCCTTCCTTAATTGACCATTAAAATAAAAATCCTATTCATGGTACAGTAATTTGAGCACAAACTATACATGCCTGTACATATAATTAAGAGAAGAAAGCATTATCTCTGTGACAATGTACCATCCCAGTGATTGGTAGGCTCCATATAACAGCACTACAATATGGTAGAAACTGGATAAGAATTTCACTTTGGTGCCAAGATAAATTAACATAATTGCAGTGTTCATAGATTCGATCAGATGTCCAGGACATTATTTATTCGCTGTCTTCCTCTGACCAGAAGATACGCGCCAGCCAGGATTTCTTCTGCCCCGCTAGTAAAAGACTTAACGCATTTTGATTCTTTGTCAAACAATTCTTCTAAACATTTCATATTCTTTGCGGCAGCTATAAAGCAAATGTGATTACTCCCTCTTTTATGAACATATAAATTCCCCTTCTAGTCAACAATAAACAAGAGGGAATGTAACAAAATTTAAGGGATCCTTGTGACAGATCAAATTAAAGTAATTTGTCATAGAAGACAAGGAATAAAGGTATGTAAAATGAGATAGTTAAAATTAACAATCCCCATAATGAATGGAAAATATACCTTTATGTACATTTATATTTATATACCTAAATATGATTTATGTTGGCTGCCAAATCTTAAAGACCCCAGAATTAAAATGAGATCAGATTTAAATGTTCTACAGAATTTATGCCCAACGAGTGCCAGGCCACACTTACAGTGCTTAATGCAAGGCACGCAAGTCAATACATGTACAGTTATTTAACTTTAAAATCACCAGAGCGGAGCAACAGCAACTGCCAGGGAGTCAGTTTGGAAAGGCAGTTGGTGCCAGTTGCTGTACCTCCCCTATTTGAATTTTGAACTGCTCCCAGCCCCGCCTCTGGAGCCGCCACTGTTTATAATCATTAACGCTATTTGCTTAGTGGGCTATTCTGCGTAGTGAACTCGCATCGCATGGCACGTTTTCGTCCCGTGCGATGTAATGTGATGCGATCTCACTAGATAATTTATTCACTGCACCCTGACCGCCAATCGCATAGCATCACATTAGAATCAGAATCAACTTTATTGGCCATGTATACTCGCGTATACTAGGAATTTTTTGCGGATTACGGAGCAGTTACAAGCAAGGGACACAAGGGGGGGCAGGACATGCAAGACATTTCAACTTTTTTCCATACATACATCACACGCAAAATCCATGTTTTCGTGCTGTGAGATGCGATGTGATGCAATCTCACTAGTTAATTTATTCACTGCACCCTGACCGCGGATCGCATCACAATATCATGCGATTTTTAGTGTGTTGCGATTTAGCACAACACCCCCAGTGTACATGTCTATGTGGTGCAATGGGATTTAGCACACCCCCACTATCCATGTCACCCCGAAGCTTGACGAGCGTAGCGAGCCCTGCAAGGGGATGCGGAACGCGTCCTCCCGACCTTTTCATACCCCCACATCCATGTTGGCGCGGAGTTGATGTTATAAAGTGTGGCGAGTGCAGCGAGCCACTGAGCCCGAAGCATGGCGAGTACAGCGAGCCCCGCGAGGGGACACGAATACATGTAAAGTAATCTGCGTCCCCTGTGCTCGCCAGGCTTTGGGCTCGGTGGCTTGCTGCGCTCAGCACACTTTATAAAATCAACCCCATGCCGACGCGGATAGTGGGGGTATGAAAAGGTTGGGAGGAAGCGTTCCGCATCCCCTCGTGGGGCTCGCTGCGCTCGCCGCTCTTCGGGGTTCTACGTACTACACCAGCGTACGTATGCTAATTGGGCGCCGTGCTAATACACAAGTACCGTTGTTTCTAAGCCTGCTTGCACAGTATACCCTAGCCTATACAACTATTCCCTTTGTATCTGTCACTTATTCTACTTGGGAATGATTTACTAAACTGCGTTTTCTAGTAGTTCCAAAACTGATGGAATCTTCCTTGGATTGACAGCCGGTTAATGGTCAGAGCCCAAATATTTACTAAGTTCACGTTAGGCATTAGTGGGAACTTTAGAGTATGGCACTAGGGGTAGGGGAAGGATGCTGGAAGGTAGGATAGGGTTAACTGTGGGAGAGTTAGGGATAGGCACTATCGGGAGGAGGAGAGAAAGGCACCAGGGGGTGAATTAGGGTTAGGGTATGGGAAGATAGGGTAATGTTGGGCACTAGGAGGGAAGGGATTGTGGTATAGCGGGTTGACGGGGTTTAGATTGACCATAATATGGTCAACCACCCTTAGTCAACCAAGCTTAGTTAGACGGGTACAGATGGTCGGCAGTAATGCTATTTAAACATAGGCGGCTGATCGGCAGGACCATGGTCAACGGACACATTGTCAACTTTTTTGTTCAGGATTTTTTGGTGCCGAATGTCACAGCGATCCCCGGGGACACGGTATAAGTGCACAGTGTCCCCTCGCATTGCTCGCTATGCTCGGCACACTATTCAATTCTAACTCTATGTCCACTTGGACAGTAAAGAATGATCCAAGTGGACCGGCGCCAAAAAATCCTGAAAAAGTCCCCTCGACAATGTGTCCGTTGACCATGGTCCCGCTGATCAGTCGCTGGTGTCTAACTAGTGTTACTGCTGCTCTAGCGGCTGCCAACTATTTTTACACATCTAAGACGAGAAGACTAAGGATGGTCGATCTAAACCCCGTCGACCCGGCGTCTGGATACCGAGGGAAGGTAAGGGTTAGGAATTAGCTATACTCACCACTGGAAGTGCTACATGATGATCCAGAAGTCACCATGATATTACTTGCAGACCAGGAAGACACCACTGGGGCAGCTAGTACCGCCGCACCAAGTAAGTAACCACTAAATCCCCAGGGACATTTTGACATGATGACCGTGGAAGTGGTCACTGATGACCTGCCAAGCATGTCGACATTCAACCATGATGACATTCTTGTGTTGACATAATGAATTTTGACAAAATATACCACACTGGAACCCTTCCTTGTACAATGCTGTGTAACATGTCAACGGTTTATAAGGAAAGTTCGGTGGTGGAGAAGGGATAACATAAAATGACACAGCTGCAAATCCCCACATGTAAACCAAGCTAGAGAACGGTTATTACAAAGTCATCCTACACCTTTCTGGAGTATTTGAAGTAGATTACAAGAGAAAGTAAACGTCTCTGTGGATGAATGTCACCACCTCACAAGATTATTTAATCCGTGAGGAAGGTCAGGAAATGGAGGCAGCCAGGCTATAAAATGTCTGAATAAATGACCTTGGCAGACATTCTGTACAATATATCATCACAGTGTCACAGACAATCACATTCAAACTGGTGTCTCAAACTTTTCGGAAAGGATACAAATTCCAAGCCAGCTATATTTTTATTTTTATTTTTTTTAACAGATACTGTACAGTATGATAAACAATAATGAAAATTGGAGTATTAAAATATATAATGTATTTTGCTCACCATTATTATCTTTTTAAAATTGCAGGTTAAAATACAATGGGATTTTATGCAGATTGCATAATTAACACGGCAACACTTCCATTACATTTCTCAGTACTAATGTATTATCTGGGCTCCCATGTTAAATGCACCCCATTTTTTCATACCCCTACTATCCAACTATGCATGGAGTTGATTTTATATAGTGTGGCGAGCGCAGCGAGCCACCGTGCACGAAGCACGGCGAGCGGACACGGTCTCATAAGAAAAACGGGAGCCCAGATATTACATAAGTACCCATTTCTCTAATGAAGTCTTGAATATTGTTGGACAGCCTTCAATGAACAGGACAGTGAATCACCATATGGATAATGGATTTTCAAAGACTATGTGAAGCGGACAGGATGATGTGACATTCACTGGCAGTTGCAGGGGGCCGCGGGAAGTGGCTGGGAGTAAATGACAAATCCTTTGGCTCCTTCCCCTCTTGACAGACCTGCAAATCGCAGGTGTCTCTCTTTCTTTAGGGGTGGGGCCTAATGATGAGTTCATTTGGCCCTGCCCCTTTTCTGAAGTATCTCCTCCCCAGGCTTCTACTGGAGATGACACTAAAGAAGTAGGCAAGTATGACACTGTCACTTAATCTCTCTTTGTCTATCCCAATGGGAACAGAGGCACGAGGGAGTAGGCAATGCTGGAACCAGGGATTGACCAACACAATATCTATCTATCTCTATCTATCTATCTATCTATCTAGATAGATAGATATAGAGAGAGGACACAATGTTGCAACAAATGATGTAAAAAGATCGTTTATATAGAATATAAGCACCTTATACAGCTGTCCACATTAGTGGCCTCTTTGCATTAAAGAGTTAATAGGTAATATAGAAATATGCAATTATATTAGGTGGTAAATTGTTTATAGTAAAGACTGGATTATATCATTATTAACACATAAAATCTGCTTTGCACATTTGGGACCACAGTAAATTCTTTTTAAGTTTCTACAGAATATTTTGACTCCACGGTTTTCCAGCCATCAGTTCCTGATTCTTGGGAAAAGCTCCTGTGAGAAACTTGCAAACCATTTATCATTCACTCCAATTTGGACCACACACCCGCACTGAGAGCAGTAACAGAAAATATTACTCTCTAGATGTCTCTAAAAAGCAACATTCAGTCCAAATGAAATGGGCCATAATCCAGTCAATTCTTGTTACGCGAAAAACAAAAATAGATTGTTAATCAAGAATGAGCTGAGTTTAGTGGCACTTGGTGACTGCGATATCAATGTTTGGTTCTACAAAATGGCTTCCCTCTTCCACAGGGCAGACATCTTTGATTTTTCAATGGTTGTTCAGTGTTATGTGTACAACAAACACTTTAAAAAAGTAGCCCAAACCTTGTTTAAATACAGGATAAAAAATCCAGAATTCAAGTAGATTTATAATTATTTACATCCTACAGAGTTTTTAAGGCGATCTATCACAAATCTTGGACACAAGGCCAAGTTTACCATAATAAATCACCAAATTACCAAACTATTGGGGAGATGTATAAAGCCTTCTAAAGAATGAACTGGAGACGTTTCCTATACAAATTAATTTCTAGCGGTGATTCTTTATGAAACGCTAGCCAGAAGCTGGCAGCAGTACTGTGTAGTCAAATTCATGACTCACTTTTTCAGAGGGATGTTCCAACAAGAGCCCAAATTTGGCAGATTATTATTTCTGTTCTGAGTATAAATTTAGGGAAACCTTACTAACACGAGATAAAATTTATCCCCCAAAAATCATATACTCTAAGTAAAGCAACCTCACCATGCATTCTGTACTGTATGTTTATTGCTTTGTAAACCACGGACACAAAATTCCTACACAATTGTGTTTAGTAAGAAATCAATTATAAATTAATCATTTAAATGTGATTAAATCAGCACTATAAATCCTGGAATATGGATACATGTTCATTATATTTATTACAGGGTTCTAAGCAAAAATGTCTCTTATTGACAAACATAGGTGCTTATGTAATAGCCAATGGGATGCAAGTATGGAAGATTCTACCTATTTATTTAGCACCTTCTAGAAGATAATAGATATCATTTGATTGGTTGCTAGGGGCAACATCCCATCTTTCTCTAGTTATACACAATTGTCTTTGAGTATCTAGTGTGTATACTGATTTGGCTAAAGCTATAACGGTATGGAAAGAAAACATCCAATAAATATAGGTAGTGCCTACAAGTTGTCAGACAGTCCAGTGTTCATATAAAAATAACATTTCACACAAAAATATACTTATCTGTTTAGGCATGAATTGCATTTGGAATTTGTTGCATATACATCGCATTAATCATGTACTGTATACTGTGTGGATTGAGAAGAAAATAAATATATCACGGAACATATATAGTTGCAAACAAGAAGCGCTATATCGCAGACGGCAATATTGTATCAATACTACAAATATTGTTACTAATGTTATATCTTGCAATAACAAGCATTTAAGCATAGACTATAGATACACCCATATGTGGCGCTAGACACGCCCTTTATGTAACGTGTGACACGCCCCGTCAGCAGCATGCCGTGCTTTGTAAGTCACATCCTGCTGTCATTTCCCTGATTCTAGTTTTCAAGCATAGGCAAGCATGGGTACAAGTCAGAGGCGGATGGGGTTGGGGTCAGGGAGCAGGGAGTGTTTTGGGTCAGGCTGTGGGGGGGAATGGCAGGGGCAGTATACCTACCGGACATCAGTCAGAAATCGCTGCATCAGGATGACGGTGTAAGTATTCCGCCTGCCAGTCATTCAAATATATACATATATGTAGATAGAGGGTATAGAGAGCGCTAGTATAGGCCACCATCTAATTGGTTTTGATCAACATTAAGTACAAATAACATAAAACTTGTATATTAAAAAAAAAAATATTAAAAATTCATGATCCACATCTGATCCTTCAAATCCAGGTGAACATTCAAACAACCCAACGCGTTTCGTCTTTAAAAATACTTCATCAGGGGTTCAGACAATAGGTAATGAATCTGAGACATGTTGTACCAAGATTGGTTATTTCAACTAATCCCATTAATATCTTCATTGTGAAGTAGAGGAATATACAAAGAGTGTATCTCCAGGGGATACAACAATTGAATTAAATTCAATGGTCAACTTTGGGTGCGATGGACAGTTAGTATCCATATCAAACGAGCTGAATCAAATAAACTGGAACTCCTAGGACTACAGGGTGGATGTCCTGAATACAATAACTACCTTTGGGTCTAGGGTATCTCAATATCCCTCAGGAAGTGTGTGTGTGTGTATATATATATATATATATATATATATATATATATATATATATAGACAGGTACGGCGGCACCCGGAGGCTTAGTAAAGGAAATTACAACTGCAGTTTAAAGTGATCAAACGTTTTCGATGTTTATTCCATCGTCATCAGGATCCTGATGACGATGGAATAAACATCGAAAACGTTTGATCACTTTAAACTGCAGTTGTAATTTCCTTTACTAAGCCTCCGGGTGCCGCCGTACCTGTCTATATTACTAGTGGGGTTCTTCCCTCCAGGAAGGCACCGGAGCCAGCTATATATCTTAGTGGACGTGCTGCTCTCCAAGAAACTTTGTATATATATATATATATATATATATATAATGTACAGTATGTATGTATGTATGTATGTATGTATGTGCATATATCCTGTATATATAAGGTGTCAGGCACCTTGCTAACATTTCAGTTTAATTGTAAATACTTTCATAATGGATCAGATTTTGCAGGATTTTTTTTTGCTACATCCTTTTTCCTGTTGCCCTTGCGCTGGTAGAAAAGCTGGGCCACTAGATTGCATTTGCCCTCTAGGCGAAAAGTTGCCAGCCAGCCCCTGGTACAAGTACAGTGTATTTTACCATCATTGGTATACAACACCTGTTTAATTATAGAAAAAAGGGGCACTGGTGTACCTAAGCAGAGAACTACTGTTCCCTACAATGTGGCAGTGAAGGCATGTTCTGCTTTCTTAAGTGAGCCAAATCTCATAATATTTGTTGTCTGTTGTCTGTCCGGCATTCAGACACTGTTGGACCAATTTAAACAAATCCAATGCAGGGTGGCTTGATTGGGTCCAGATAAGGTTCATGGCCCCCAATACCGACCCGTGAGGGTCCTGGGGGGCTCAAAAAGGGGTCCGGCCACTACACAAAGAAAGATATGGGGTTATTACCTCTTAACAGGAACTGTACATGTTCATATGCATTTAATTTATTAGTATGTTCATGTCATTTTGTGCTATACTTGCCAACTCTCCCTGAATGTCAAGGAGACTTTTTTAAATAGCAGCAATCTCCCTGGCGCCCTGAAGAGTCTTGCAATCTCCCCATTATATAGCTGTTACATCTATTCAATGCAGGGAAGGAAGCAGAGGGCTGCTCAGGGAGCGATAGGCACTCCGAAAAAGGGGGTTATGGCGCTAGGCCCCGCCCCTCCATGTACAGCTCCTCCCCTCTGTATATAACGGTATTTAGCAAATTTGAAACGACGGCATCAACAAGTGAATAAATTAATGTCACCTGAAGGTGGAAATTTCTTTTAAATTCACACTAATCACAATCTTCCTAGGAAAAATAAAGAACAATTTGTCAGCCATATAATTCAGTGACAATTACAACACACTGAATCTATATTTGCACTGAGCATTGGAATTACAACATTTTATTACATGGATTACACAAAATATAAAACAGCACCGGGTTACACCGCTGAAATAACTTACAAACCTGAGCAATCTAAACTGTGAAATTCATCGTCTCTGATTTATTCACAAAATGTCTATTAAATCTACAGTATGTATTATGCCATCCAATAAAAAAGCAATATAAACTGAGCGATAGCTGTATAGACCCTGAATCATCTCATTTAGCAAGGGGGAGGAATCTGAGACTCATTTAAATACTTTGGATGCAATATACCACAGTAAATTAATCTTTCACCTTTCAGCACCAGAGTGAAAACAAATCATAAATAAAAGTTAACTAACATTCACCGCCTAGTAAATGAAAGGCACTGGAAGGTCATGTAGCTCAGACAGGGGTGGATTAACAGAGGAGGGGGCTAGTGGGCAGACTCCAAATGGGCCCCCTCCTCTCTACGGCTCTGTACACTCATGTGCAGGTCTCCAGGAAACATGGTGCCTGGCCATGTTCCAGTAACTGCTAATTACTACTGGGCATGTGCGGCGGCCATTTTCCCAGTGACTTATTACCAGTTACCAGTCATTTTATATAGCGCACATATTCCGCAGCACTTTACAGAGGATATTTGAAAATTCACATCAGTCCCTGCCCCAGTGGAGCTTACAATCTATATTCCCTACCACACCCTAACATACCTCCCAACAGGGCCGGTGCTAGGGTGTCCGGCGCCCTCCTGCAAACCAGACATTTTGCGCCCTTTCACATTGCCATTGCAACAAGCTGCAGCCTGATTGTGGGAGCATATGCAACATGCGATCCTATGGAGGATCTCGGGTGCATGTACATGTATGCATACACCATCTCAGTGCTGTGTCCGCAAAATGTTGCAGGCACTAAAGGTGCCCATACACGCTGCGAGAATCGCATACGTTATGGGCTAGATCACATCGCACGGCATGCATGCAATGTGTGTGCGATGCAATCCAAAAGCAGTACAAAAAGTATGTGCAGCACTCGTGACTGCGGGAGAAAGGAGGAGATGGAAAAAGAGGGGAGGAGAGGACTGGCAGTGGCACTGGCACAGCACACTGAGAAGAGGGAAGGAAGGGTAGGCGGTGCTGCTGCCTGTTCGTCATTTGATTGACAGCTGACAAGGGCAGGGAGCAATGGGTAGGGGGTGGATCCGGACATCACATGTCATCCAGGCATTCACAGACAGCGCTACATGCCTCAGCACAAGTGTGGAAGAGGGGGCAGTTCGCAGGAGGAGGACAGTGTGTGCGCGGTGCAGGGAGCTGCTCAGCCTCTCCATACTGCTGCCCGCTGTCAGACAGGCGCTGCAGGCGGCATGCAGGAGGCAGCGACAGTGAGGGCTGAGGCAGCTTTAGTAGAGCAGGGAGGGAGACAGCGCCTTTTCAGCATGGTGCCTCCCTGCTTTGCAGGAGCTGCTGAGTGGGTAGCGCCGGCCCTGCCTCCCAACTTTCAAATAGACAGAGGAGGGACAGATGGATGTGCGCCGGAAATTTTGGGGGGAGTGGCCGAATTAAAGGGGCGTGGCCTACACTCGCGTTTCCCCCCGCGAGGCCACGCTCCTGTTTTGACACTATGGGGGCATAACGCAGAGGCTCTGCGAGCCTCTTGCCCTGCCCCCAGCCCCCTGGCTGTGGGAATAGACGCATGCACACAGCGTTTATTCCCCGCTGCTCAGCAGCCGACAGGGGCACTCCCAACAGCCCCCCCTCGCTGCGGGACACTGCCGGCCGCGGGAGGGAAGCGGGAATGTCCCCGAAAACCGGGACATTCCCATGGTAACCGGACTGTTGGGAGGTATGCCCTGAACAAGTTACATCTGCCCCACCTGCAGTGCACATAGTTTTGTCCATTTGAGAAAGAATTTGTCTTTGCGAGTGAACCAGAATAAGGGCCTTTGTGTGTGTGTGTGTGTGTGTGTGTGTATAGGGGGGGGGGGGATGATTACGTCTGGATCTACTTTGTGCGGTCTTTGGAACAAATTCCCCAATACAATTTAAAGTATTTTTTTGACCAACTGTGTAGGAGTTTCTCACAGAGATAACGCAGATGTGTCACCGCTGATTTCATTAGGTCTGCTAGAGAAAGTATGAACATACCAAGAACAGAAGACGTGTGGACCCTTATTGGGATGTTACTCAGCTTCTATTTCCAGAAATGAAACAAACTCAGCTCGGCACAGCTCAAAAAGGAAGCGGGGGTCCCCGCTACATGTGTGCAGCTGTTTTCCCAACAGTCTGAGATTCCTGTGGTCTCCGTCCTCAGGCAGTGCCCAGCTGCAGTCAGTGTACCTCCTATGTAAACACATTTGCAGCTTACTTCACCTATCGTGTCGGAGAAATAAATGAAAGGGACAAGTATTGCCAACAAATAAAAGCATTATTTAAATGCGTCTGACCACCAGTGATCAACATCTGCAGATATGACCTCTAATTCCTCCGGGAAAAGATTGTTAAAGAAAATAACCAAGATTCGCTGCTTCCATCTTTCCCTGTCGCAGATACTTCCGACGCACTATTAGATAAAGTTACAGAGTGTTTCATTAACTTTAAGAAAAATGTTTGATGACGCCATCGTTCCAGGAAGAGCAGACTTGTAATGTGCAGGTGTGTAAGAAATGTATTCACACAATAGTTATAAGTTATATGCAGTATTTGCAGTGACTCTTATTATTCCTCATGAGGGGGTGATTTCCGTAGTTCTGGGCATGCGTGGACCCCGGAGTGCACATGCGCAAGCCCTGAAAATGCGATCACAGGATATCACAGTTTCAGTGCTGGCCGGGGGTGGCGATGCGGCATTGAGGGGGAGGGACACAGCGTTTTGTGGGAGCGGTCTAGACAACGCAGTCGTGTCCAGGCCACTCGGGAGGAGAGCCGTGGTCAGTGGCGTAACTAGGGCTCCGCAGCCCTAGCTTTGGCCGGGGGGGGGGGGGGGGGGAACCGCGCACACAACAGCAACAGCAGGCGCTGCAAATAGAGCGGACTACTAGGCATCGCAACATTTCAAAGTACTGTAGAGGTAACTTTATAAAGACATAACGGGGGTATCATAAGAAATATATTATAAGGTGTTAGCGGGAAGAGTTAGTGAAATAGTAATGGGGGGGGGCAGAATATTTTTTTGGGCAGGGGGCAAAACTTGTAGCTACGCCACTGCCCGCAGCGGCTGCGTGACATCACACCCAGGAGCTTCAACCCGACACATGGCCAGCCCATGTCTGCCTTCACAGCCAGGGGGCAGGCAGTGATGTGTGAGTGCTTTGCAGGCACATTGTGGGGAAGGATCCGGCAAGTGGGGCAGCCTTGCCCTTTGCTGCGAGATCCCCCCCAACCGTTGTGAGGTGCAGTTTAAAAAAATAAAACTTTTTTATGGCCTGTACTTTTTTGGGGTCTCCAACTTCCCATTGTAAGTATAGGAAAGGGGCGTGACCACACCCCTTTATCTGTGGCCACGCCTTTAAATTCTGAATTTGTACCGGTTTTTGCTTTTCAGATGTTAGGGGATTCCTTCTAACTGCCACGTTACAGGCTCTGTTTGAAAAATGACAGGTTGATTAGTTGGTGGTTTATCACTTTATCACTCTCTATTTTATCACTTTTCATGGCTTAGTACATCTCGCCCACAGTCTTATGTGTTAGTGATGTTCATGGTGAATTAATGGTTACAAAAGGTGCAGAGTGAGATTTAAGTAAACCAGGAACTAGGAAGCTCTTTCCAATTCCAACTCTCATGGGCTGTGGGTAAGAATATATATATATACGGTCTCTGTTTTTAGGGGGTGTCACAGGCAGGGGTGTAACTAGATATTTGTAGGCCCCATAGCATAAGTTTGTAAGGGCCCCCCTATTTAGCAACCGAGGGTGATAAATGTATGTAAAACATATTACTTAGACAGTAAGGATGGGCCCCCTTTAGCTCTGGGCCCCATAGCAGCTGCACCCCTTGCACCTATGGTAGTTACGCCCTTGGTCAGAGGTACATTTTAAATGAAGGCAGTATGTTTGATGTACCGGACAAGTATTGTTACTTAATGGATACAAAAAAGCAACAGGTGATAAATGGAATTAGTATTCCTGCATTATCCTCATGTACTGTAAGTGACCTACATAGCACAGATAAAAGCAGATTTACATGACAAAGCTTCCTGTGCCCACAGCATGAAACACCACAGATACTGTATGCTGGGATTGTGTAGGCCTTACACTCCAAGCCAATGCAAAATCAATACATGTAACACAGCTAGCCCTGGCCTGTGATACGCGCTGTATTCCCACACTTCTCATACTTCCTTTGGCAACAGTCATCTTTTGTGCATCTAGCGACTGTCAATTTTTGGCAGCAAAATACAGTATTCATTACAAAGTCTTCTGGTCTGACAGGACTGGGGGCAATTCTTATAAATCATTTTGAAATGTAATATGTGTTATTTGTGTGTCAAAACTTAATGCAAAACTGATTTTATCAAAACATAAAAACTAGGACCAATAAAACGCTTTTATAGTAACGAGACCCTTATTGGGTCAGTAACGAGATGATTATTGGGTCAGTAACGAGATGCTTATTGGGTCAGTAACGAGATGATTATTGGGGCTAGTAACAAGATGATTATTGGGTCAGTAACGAGATGATTATTGGGGCTAGTAACGAGATGACTATTGGGGCTAGTAATGAGATGCTTATTGGGGCTAGTAATGAGATGCTTATTGGGTCAGTAACGAGATGCTTATTGGGGCTAGAAATGAGATGCTTATTGGGGCCAGTAACGACATGCTTATTGGGGCTAGTAATGAGATGCTTATTGGGGTCAGTAACAACATGCTTATTGGGGCTAGTAATGAGATGCTTATTGGGTCAGTAACAAGATGATTATTGGGGCCAGTAACGAGATGCTCATTGGGGCTAGTAACGAGATGCTCATTGGGGCTAGTAACGAGATGCTTATTGGGGCTAGAAATGAGATGCTTATTGGGGCCAGTAACGAGATGCTTATTGGGGCCAGTAACTAGATGCTTATTGGGGCCAGTAACGAGATGATTATTGGGGCAAGTAATAAGATGATTATTGGGGCTAGTAACGACATGCTTATTGGGGCTAGTAACGACATGCTTATTGGGGCTAGTAATGAGATGCTTATTGGGTCAGTAACGAGATGATTATTGGGGCCAGTAACAAGATGCTCATTGGGGCTAGTAACGAGATGCTCATTGGGGCTAGTAACGAGATGCTTATTGGGGCTAGTAACGAGATGCTTATTGGGGCTAGTAACGAGATGATTATTGGGGCCAGTAATGACATGCTTATTGGGGCTAGTAATGAGATGCTTATTGGGGTCAGTAACGAGATGATTATTGGGGCCAGTAAGGAGGTGCTCATTGGGGCTAGTAACGAGATGCTTATTGGGGCTAGTAACGAGATGCTTATTGGGGCTAGTAACGAGATGCTTATTGGGGCCAGTAACGACATGCTTATTGGGGCTAGTAATGAGATGCTTATTGGGGTCAGTAACAACATGCTTATTGGGGTCAGTAACAACATGCTTATTGGGGCTAGTAACGACATGATTATTGGGGCTAGTAATGAGATGCTTATTGGGTCAGTAACGAGATGATTATTGGGGCCAGTAACGAGATGATTATTGGGGCCAGTAACGAGATGCTCATTGGGGCTAGTAACGAGATGCTCATTGGGGCTAGTAACGAGATGCTTATTGGGGCTAGTAACGAGATGCTTATTGGGGCCAGTAACGAGATGCTTATTCCGGCTAGTAATGAGATGATTATTGGTTATTGGGGAGTAACAAGATGCTTATTGGGGCTAGTAACGAGATGATTATTGGGGCTAGTAACGAGATGATTATTGGGGCTAGTAACAAGATGCTTATTGGGGCTAGTAACAAGATGCTTATTGGGGCTAGTAATGAGATGCTTATTGGGGCTAGTAACAAGATAATTATTGGGGCTAGTAACGAGATAATTATTGGGGCTAGTAACGAGATGCTTATTGGGGCTAGATTTACTATTGTAAAGCGCAACGGAATCTGCTGCGCTATATAAGAAACTGTAAATAAATAAATAATTAAATAGATTTGAATCCAGGGACTGAAGTCTCCAATCCCGGGATTTCCGCATTAGACTGTACATGCGAAGTCTAATGCAGGGCAGCATCTAAACACTCGCTCAGACGCTGCCCGGCTGTGCAGCTCTGCGCACTACATAGCCCGCCAGCCGCACCCCAATCTCAAGCTCTGGCCTCACTCGGGGATTCCATGCTCTCTGGTGCTCCCACCTAATCCCGACTCTGCCTCTCCCGCCCACACCTGGCTGTGTTCTGCAGCACCCACTGGTATGTAAATGTGCAGGCGGTGGTGTTTTTTTTTTTATAGGGCGGCCAATCCCGGTATCCCAGGAATCAGCAGGATCATTTCTCAATCCCAAATCCCTGGCCTCCCTAGTTATGTTATGCAGTTATGCACAAAGGGACTGATACAGACCTGGTTGCCAGGCTGCATATGTTTGACCAGGTAAACACCACCCAACCGAATTCTCCCCCACGCGTGAATCCCCGCAACATCCCCGCACTAGGTCGCTGACCATCGCGCGATTTTTTTTTCCCGCTCGCAGATAAAAGTCAGTCTGGACTCTTGGCCGGAGATGGCTGAATTCACAGCGGGCGCTGGCGTCATATGACATCAGTCGTCTGCCCCAAGCAGGCACCGACACGCCTGAGTATGCAGGGGAACGCCCAGCATTTTTATGGGCACGGCCATAAAACCCTGGGCATTTCCCTGCTGCCCTCCCCTGCCCCCCTCCTGGAGCAATCGGCCCAGCGAGTAAGAATCTCGCCAAAGCAGATTCCCGGCCATCAGGGGATGTGGACATTGCGGCAATTTATTGCTGATGTCTGGGTCCATAAGCCAGATATAACAGGGTTGCCGACCCTCCCGGAATTTGCGGGAGTCTCCTGAAAATCGGGTCCTTCCTCCCGGCCCCCGGAAGGGTGGGCAACCCTCCCGGAATCAGGGGGACCCCCACTGAGCCCCCCGATCGCGGCATTTATATGCCGCAATCCGCGGGTCTCAGGGGAGGGGGCGGAGCTAAAACGGCCCAATCGTGACGTTTTAGCCCCGCCCCCTCCATGGATATCAATTATTTCTGCTATTTGATGTAATGGGGGGCAGGGCTTAATGACGTCACAGTTAAGCCCCGCCCCCAAAACTCGTAATGCAAGATTCCTCTCCGGGCTTCTCCCGGAGAGGATTTTTTTAAAGTCGGCAACCCTGAGATATAACGGAGTTTACAACTGATTTGCTTTCATACTGTACCTGAAACGTATGCAGCCCAGCTATGTCACTTAACAATATAAGCAAGAGAGTACATCCTGATTATATTTAAACACATGCTGCTGGATAGTAGCTATTACCAAGGTCATTTGTATCTTGCTTAACTAGCTCTACTCTGCAGACAATTACAGCCTAGGAAGTGTGGCGGGAGAACACTATCATCTCCGGCACATTCTTCAGGAAATGATCAGAGAACGAGCCGCATGCAACATGTGATTTACTTCTGGAAATTCACTAACGCTACCATATGATTTTCTTCCGATTTACTATGCACACGCTGTCGTTCCCACTTTTCCAGATTTAAACTGCACAGTGTATATTTACATTCTCCTCCGGTCCCCCTGCAGTAATTCATGTAATGGCCGGTGTATCCGTGCACGCTGCACTCTCTGAGATTGTTATTTTCCGCACGTTATTCTCATACAGAATGGAAAGTCTTTCCTTTGATGAAGTGATACTAATAGCTGCTAGCACGTTATACGCTCCCTTACCTTTGGTGATGTTCACGCGTTCTGCGTGTGTGCAAATGGGTCCGGTTATGTAGGACGCAGTCCGGCATCAGACTCGCAGTGATTGATAATGGTACTTGTTTCCTAGCAGGGCGCCCAGATTTTCTACGTACGGCACCGTAGTGAAATCGGATCGCATCGCATCGTATGCCCTTAATGGCATCCAATCAGATGAGATCCAATTTATTATCTTATCCTATCTTTTTAATGGGCTAAGTCAGAGAATACATTAAAAAGATAGAAATCGGATCGCATCGCATCGTATGCCCTTAATGGCATCCAATCAGATGAGATCCAATTTATTATCTTATCCTATCTTTTTAATGGGCTAAGTCAGAGAATACATTAAAAAGATAGGATAAGATAAAAAAATCGTATGGCATACAATGAGATGGGATCCAATTTTTTTTATCTTATCCTATCTTTTTAATGGTGAAAGCGCCTAAATACATGTGAAAGATAGGATGCCCCCCACTATCCACGCCACCCCGTAGCGTGGCGAGCACGGTTGACGCCACCCCGCCATCAACGTGAACCCGAAGCGTGGCGAGCGCAGCGAGCCCGCGAGGGGCGGCGGTACGCGTCCTCCGACCTTTTCATGCCCTACTATCCACTAGGGCGTGGAGTGAGAATAGAATAGTGTGGCGAGCGCAGCGAGCCACCGAGCCCGAAGCGTGGCGAGCGCAGCGAGCCCCGCGAGGGGACGCGGATACCTTCACAGCTATACGCGTCCCCTCGCGGGCTTCCCAGGTGTCCATGGCGACGCGGACACCTGGGAAGCCCGCGAAGGGACGCGTTTACCTGTGAAGGTATCCGCGTGCGCTCGCCACGCTTCGGGCTCGGTGGCTCGCTGCGCTCGCCACACTATTCTATTCTCACTCCACGCCCTAGTGGATAGTAGGGCATGAAAAGGTCGGAGGACGCGTACCGCCGCCCCTCGCGGGCTCGCTGCGCTCGCCACGCTTCGGGTTCACGTTGATGGCGGGGTGGCGTCAACCGTGCTCGCCACGCTACGGGGTGGCGTGGATAGTGGGGGGCATCCTATCTTTCACATGTATTTAGGCGCTTTCACCATTAAAAAGATAGGATAAGATAATAAATTGGATCTCATCTGATTGGATGCCATTAAGGGCATACGATGCGATCCAATTTCCTTACCCTGAATAGCCCACTACGTAAATAGAGTAGTGGGCGCCCTGCTAGGAAACAAGTACCTTGATAATCAAATGCAGCTTAAGCGGCGGCTTGGGGTAGAGCATAGTGGGCCTTATTCAGAATTGATCGCTGTACAAATTTGTTCTCAAAATGGGCAAAACCATGTGCACTGCAGGTGGGGCAGATGTAACATGTGCAGAGAGAGTTAAATTTGGGTGGGGTGTGTTGAAACTGAAATCGAAATTGCAGTGTAAAAATAATGCAGCCAGTATTTACCCCGCACAAAAACAAAATAACTCACACAAATCTAACTCTCTCTGCACATGTTACATCTGCCCCACCTGCAGTGCACATGGTTTTGCCCATTTTGAGAACAAATTTGTACTGTGATCAGCTCTATTATCTATTACTAGTAAACCCGCTTGAAGCAAATGCTTCGAAAACTAGTCTGCTACCTTGTGATTGCCTCTGTGTTTGTGCATGTGTGAGAGAAAGAGATGTAGTTTCACTCCCTGCCAACAGATGGCAGTGTTTTGGAGACAAACAATCAGAAAATAGACATACTGTAAATATATAGATGATCTTCTAGAAGGTGCTAAATAAATCAGATGTAGATTTTGATTGGTTACAATTAGCAAATACCCCCTTCGACCCCCCCCCCCCCCCCCCCCCACGTGCATTATAGTTAATCCATTGTGGGAGGTCAAGCATTGGGGGAGTGTCCATATCCAACTGTGAATACTGCAGGCTTACCTACTTTCTGGATTTCTTGGAAGCCAGCTCAGTGAGGTAGGGGGGCGGGCAGCCACCGGGAGTGGAAAGGGGAGGGACAGGGACATAGCCATGGAAGGGATGTCCTATTTGGAGGTATGGCCAGTGCAATCCTGTCATCATGGCCACACCAATCACAGTGCAAAGCCAGTATTTTAGGCATTGCACAGCGATGGGCGGGGTTACAATAATGTGATTCGTGTCATTTGGTCCCACGAAGGGTTACAGGAGACTGCCAGCTTTCGGGGAGGCTTCCTCCCCTTTCCGGGGGGCCAGGAGGGGGACCAGATTTCCGGGACCCTCATGGCCATTACAGGAGGGTAGGCAACCCTGGAATATTGGTGCTCTATAGCTGTGTTACTCAGAAGAGGGCGTGGTCACGATGCCTTTGGTCATGGTTATGCCAAGGGCTTAAAGTGGTCCCGGTAAAGTGGTGGAAATCATTTCCCCTGCTACCTACCCCCTGTGCTGGAGGTGTAACTAGCTCCCTACTACCATACAGGTGGTGGAACTCAATTCCAAACTCCCCTCCCACACACACACACTTTAACCTCCAAGTATTTTCTTTTCCCTCCACTCCATGCTCATGAATATTTATATGACCCACAAAATGTCGGCCTTTCCATGGCTAGTATGGTGCTCTTGCCGGTTTTTAATCACAAGATGGACACGCACTAGGCAATTTTTGAGAGAAAACCAGGTAAATATGAAATGATATAAGATAGATCTTGTTCTAAACCAAAATGTACTCAATTATTTTAAAACTTCTCATTTAGCAGTAATGTTTTTCCCTGATATAAGTACATTAATATGTGTATGCAGCGGGGAATCCATATGCTTTAATTTTTACCTGCAATAAATCATTTCATCATAAATCCTCCAGGCTTATACAACCTGTCAAACCCAGCACAGTATGATTGTTTAATAACTGCACAGCTTTCAGAAACAGCGTGTTACTAGCTTGTAATGCTGAATATTTCATTTGTTTGGTCTGAGGTATTCTAATGCACAGCACTTCACACCACAGACTGCACTCCAGAGCCACAGTGTTTATTTTGTTATTTAGTGACTGGATTTTTGTATATAAATCAGGGTTGCCGACGGAGAACCCCGGAGAGGAAACGGTCAGCATCACTTCTGGGGGCGGGGCCTGATGGAGACATCATCAGTCCCTGCCCCCAGTAATGCAAATACCGCAATACGCGGGTCTCCGATGAGGGGGCGGGGCTAAATATGCACGATTTGCATATTTAACCCCACCCACTTTCGCTGAAAAGCTGCGAATCGCGGCAATTTAAAGCCTCCGCAACCACCAGGTACATGAGGGGGGGAGTGGACAGCCGGAATCCGGGAGTGTTGCCCACCTTTCCGGGGGGCCGGGAGGGGGACCCGATTTTCGGGATCCTCCTGGCCATTCCGGGAGGGTTGGCAACCCTGATATAAATGTGTGATCTGTGTATGTACCTGCAACACAATTACAGACATGTCACCCTTAGAATTTATGCTTAATTAGTATTTACTTGGTACATATAAATGGGATCAGAAATGTTAACATAAAAAAAAGCAACTACAGTCAAGAGAGGAACGATAAAAGCAGCACAGAGTATTTAATCACCGCTAGCTGCAGTGTTTTGATCACGTGCAAGTAGGAATGGCCATCGGTGCAGTCGCCATCGATGGCGACTCTGCACCCTGCCATTGATAGTCAGAAACTATGTGATGGATAACCATAGCTTTAGCTATCGATGGTTATACATCATCTTTGACTGAATGGCCAAGGGACCAATCAAAATGTGGGGGTGGGGCTTCTGGGTGTCAGGGGCGGAGCTATGCTCCATGTCCAGACTCCTTGAAGAAAAAAAAAAACCCATAGTTTCTACCATGCCATCGATGTAGGGAAACCATCTGGTTCTTCCCCATCGATGGCAAAAGTATTCGACATCGGCCATAAACCATCAATGATTTTGAATCATCAATGGTCGATGGCCGTCCCTACGTGCAAGCTAGTATGAAGTGCAATGGGTGAAGTCAACAGAACAGGTAAGTAAGCACAGGGTCGTGGGAGTTTTCTGTCAAACTGGTTCCATAAACTACTGTATGGTATGAAATGCACCCATAGTAGCCTACTGGGTAAACACCTCCCCCTTCCCCATCGCGGTTGTGAGTGTGTTGCTGAAGCGGTGTCTGTGTTGTGGCGGCTGTGTCCTCAGTGAGGTGGGGTTGCCTTTTTCCATACTTCTGCCCCATTGAAGTCTAACAGAACAGCTTATTGGTGGAGAGCTGTGACAGAGCTCACTCAGCCAAACAGAGGTCAGCCAATTGATTTCAATGGGATGTTTGAAAGTGGAGCCAGAGGCAAAACAGTGAGATTGGACAGCGGAATCTTGAGGTTTTGCCTCAGATCCAAGGCAGACAGGGAGATTCTACCTCACTCACTTACTCAATAGCAGTTGGAATGGCTCCTCTATCTAAATTCTGGATTGCACTCCCTACCCACCAACCATGAATGATTTGGCTCCAGGGCAGGATCCAATGGTCGAATGGGCCTTTCTGGGTACACAGAGAAACCTGGGATAGCTGAGCAGTGCAGCCTCCATGTGCTCTGATTGGCCGCCTGCATACAGAGGCCTTCTTGACTGGTGATACGCCTCCTCACGCTCCCTGTTCATGTGCGCTCACCTACCCTCCCCTAATGCCTGGGCTTCTTGAGTCCCCGTCCGTCCACTTTCAGGTCTATGCATGTGCAACCCAAGCCATTAATACTTTAATTACACCTATTTACCCCTAATAGGGACCAAATTATTTAGATATGGGATTGTGACATTGAAACTCCCACATACTATGATGATGATGACATATATTCCACAATGCTTGGAAATAGTAAATATTAGGACATCTGGACTCTCCAGATATCATCAGAGCTTTGTAATGTTCGGTATCCTGCAGAGATGAAAGGGAGCACTAGAACAGCTTGGAGAGTGAAGGTTCCTTCTCCAACTTCTGATTGAGGACAGGTACATAACCATCAGTCTCTCTCCTGGCAGCAACAGTACACAGTGTGATATAACCTTTATGGCAGACATGATTGGTTAGCTTGCATTCAACGCCCGTCTCGCCTGGTGTTACTTATCTGTTCTAAGCCTGTATACAAACGTGTGTTCTACTAAACTGTCATGTCTGATGTTCACGGCTGATAACTGACTGACAAGTGACAATCTTCTCCACCTCCCACCAGCTTCTGAGCACCTCTTATCTTCACACCGCCAAGGCTACATATTGGTTTAAACCTTTCCATTACAGCAAGCCGATGCTTTTGTTTCTTGTGGATCTGTACGTCTAGAACATGAGAACCTTTTCTTTCATCCATCCCAGCTTATCTCGCTATATAGAACAACAGTTGTCAGAGGTTACGTCTAGCTGACAGCCATGCGCTCGCTGGAAGATAATGGCTTTTCGATGTGCAGTTTCGTGCCTTCCTGAAAAATACAACCTGTCAGCGAATCCGACGCTGGGAAGTTACAGGGAAAAGAAAACATGTTAATGGCCGGAGTATCGGTATCTTCCTGTACTCCTGGCGAAACAATGGAAAAAAGATGTGAATTATCCACTACGCTGCCTATAGATCTTAGGGACAGGGATGTTGTCATTCTGACAGACCTTGGCTGGATTATTACATTATCATATCTGCAGTTTTGTGTAACCCAAGATGCTAGTCTGGAACTCAATGAGTTCTTCCTATAAACAGGCCGCACCGAATTAACTCTCTCTAGATTTATATAAAAGTAAAACCTAAAAGGTACTTATGTATTATGTGGGCGCCCGGTTTTTTTATCGGGTCGATCGCATCGCATGCGACCAAATCGCATGCGATGCGATCGACCCGATTTTTACATTGGATCCAATGTTAAATGCCCCCCAGACCCCATTTTTTATTTTATACCCACCCTGTTCATACCCCCACTATCCAAGTGGGCATGGAGTTGATTTTATATAGTGTGGCGAGCACAGCGAGCCCCGCGAGGGGACGTGGAATACATGTTAAGTAATCCGCGGGGCTCGCCACGCTTCGGGCTCAGTGGCTCGCTGCGCTCCCCACACTATATAAAATCAACTCCATGCCCACTTGGATAGTGGGGGTATGAACAGGGTGGGTATAAAATAAAAAATGGGGTCTGGGGGGCATTTAACATTGGATCCTATGTAAAAATCGGGATCGATCGCATCGGGCGCCCAGATATTACATAAGTACCAACCTAAATTCAATGGTTGGCATGTTAGGAGGAGTAAGGTAGAATAAGGCCTTTTTCGGTCATAATAAAACTTAGAAGACAATTACAAGGAGTGGCTATTATGTTACATGGGGGAGATTTATCAAAAAGCCCGACAGGAGCTGGTTGGTTCGAATTATGGACCCTATTCAGGTCCGTTCGCAGCTCGTCTGCGTTCACACGGGGACCGATGTTTTATTAGTGCGCATGCACATTTCTGAGCATATGCATACGCAGAGTGCATGCACCCATGGCAAACATTCTGTTCGCCGGGTGCGCGCACCCAACATAGCGGACCGGGGGGGGGGCGGAGTGGGGCGCGCCCCATTGCCACGTAAAAACGCCCATTCTTTCATGGGCATTCCCATGACAACGCTGGGCGTTCTCATGGTAATGAGGCCATGACGCGGGTACGGGGGCGGGTAGCTGACATCACCATAGTCAGCTGCCCGCCCATTTCCGTCCCAGCATGCACGCATATGTGAGTGACTTCAAAGTTCAAAATTGCCGGGCGGGGTTTGGGGGATTAGGTACCTTGCGAGTCAACCACAATAACCCCCCATATCTTCATCCATTCTATCTCTTTCTAAGGCTTCGTACATAGAGTGAATCCCTTTATCTCTCTACAACAGAGGTTCCCAAACGCAGATCAAGTACCGCACAGATGGGTAAATCTAATTGACTGAGGTACTAATTAAGTCACCTGTGGCCAAGCATGGATACACTTCAAACCTGCACCATTAGGGTGCCTTGATGACTGCGTTTAGAAACCTCTGCTGTAGAGAGATTAAGGGATGTACTGTATGTACGAAGCCTTGGAAAAAGATAAAATGGACAGATATTAAATTCGAACCAACCTGCTCATAACTTTCATTTTTTAAACACAGCTTATAACATGCCAGTTAGGGGCTGATTGGCTGTCACTTTAGTAGCTCTAGACTAAGCCTTGGGGTGAGATGTACTAATGCTGGAATTATATAGTCCTCCAAAGATCACAATAATACTAATAATGTACTAACATATACTATCGCTATTGCACAGGACAGCTCTCCCGATAAGAGCTGTTCGTTGCGAAGCCGCAATTTTTGGGTTTCGGTCCTGGGAGGCCCTCTGCGCATGCACAAATGGCCGAGGCAGGTACTGGGAGGGATCAGATTGGATCCCTCTCAGGAAGAAGACCATCTTTTCATGGAGAAGAAGTGGAATGTGAACTATTAAAATAAAAGTTTTTTTGTTTTAATTTTGGTGTAAAAAAAAAAATCAGGAATTTTATTCTGTGAAGGGGCATGCTATTTTTATTCATGTGCTTATACGCACATGAATATATATTTTAATTTTTTTTTTTTACACAGAGCAGCTAGCAGGGGGCCGGGAGCCGAGCCGCTCATTAGATATTCATATATTCACTGCACCCGATCATTACATATGCATGATCGGGAGCAGTGAATATACCCGGTCCCCTGCTGGCTCTGGGGGGGGCAGCTTGTGCTGCCTGGGTCCCGGGGAGCCCACCTCCCCCCCACATACGTTCTGGGGCAGGCAGGGAGACTTCAATCTCCCTGCCTGCCACCATCCCACGGCTCCCTGCCGCGGACGCTCGTCCGCTGCAGGGGTTAAGATTCGCTGCAAAGGAACAACTCACCCCTCCGACATTGAATACAGGGAGAGCAAGTGGCAGCCAGCCCTCCGGAACACAGCGAGTGTGCAGCGAATCCTAAACAGGATTCGCTGCACATGGTGATATTTCACATTGAATACTGCCCTTTGTCTGAAAAATGCTTAAAAATACCCCTTTCGCTCTATTCACTTTTTCTGTCCTCATGGCTTAGTACATAGGTCCCAAAGTACCAACCAATCAGCTCCCAAATTACATTTTTCTAATGCCTGTTCAATGGGAGGATATTCAGACCTGATTGCAAGGCAAAACCATGCTGCACTGCAGGTGGGCATATATAACATGTGCAGAGGGGAAATGGTCATCTGTCAGACCAGACTTAGGTCGACAGTCATTAGGTCGACCCCGGAAGGTCGACTGTCCCCAAGGTCGACAGGGTTAAATGTCGACATGGCTCAATGTCGACAGTCATTAGGTCGACATTAGTTTTTCAGAATTTTTTGGGTGTCAATGTCGACACTTGATCCGGTTGACCCCCAATTCGTGTAATTCATTTATCTATCCAAGGCTTAGAAAGTATTATTATTATTGTCCCTTATTACTGTATATAGAACAACAAGGGATCCACAGTGCCCTGTTACAGAGTACATACACAAATAAGCAAACCAAGAAACAGTGACGTCAGATCTGTACACACAATGCAATGTACTTTCTATTTGATCTCGATTCGATCGGGGACTTAACGACTCTGCATATCCTCCTGGCTTGCAGAGAGGCATGGCCAGGCCCTGTCACTTGGGACACATCCCCATGTTGCGCACGCAACTTAAACTCCAGGGCTGTTTTGGAGCCCCAGTACCTGGACAGAGGTATACCAGAGGTCACTGACCTCTATTCCTGGCAAAATGCTCTATGGGACTCCCACAGATCTCTTGGAGGGATGTATCAAGCAGTGAAGAAAGTGAAGAATTGGCCCTGTGGATAAATTACCCATAGCAACCAATAAGCTACTACCTATTATTTTAGCTTACTCAAAGTTAATTGTTTGCTCTTGGCAACTTCCCCAATGGTCCAATACTCTTGATACACCGACCTCTAGTTTGCAGTAGAAGGTTGGCAGTAAAAAAAAAAAAAAAAGTTTCTATTTGTCTTTAAGTCAAAACATTTACAAGTCCATTTCAGATAGGCATGTGCTTTGTATTATTTATACAGGCACCAGGACAAGACTTCATCAAGCCAAGTGAGGATCCTGAATTTAATTTTACCTTCCGATTTGAAAGCGCGATTGTAATACTTACAGTGGGCCTGAAAGTAGTCATGTGCAGATCCGGATTTACCCGGATCTCAAAACGGGATCTTATTGGCTATCAGCTGTCACATGTTTTGTCTCCAAAACATGTGACAGCCGGATAGCCAATAAGATCCAACTGGGTGTTCCCATGATAATGTAACCATGACATCACCGGATGTCAGCTGCCCGCCCAGTTCCTGTCTAGGGTGCACACATATCTAAGGGACGTGAGAGTCACATAGATATGCGTATACCTCCCACATCATTCGATGGTCTGTGACCATCGAATGATATGGGTTTGGACCCATAGGCTGCACATGGATGTTTATACAAAACGCAGCCATGCGGGAGAATTCGGGCTGTGAATGGGGGGCGGTAGCAATTGCGAGCGGCGGGCAAAAATTCCAGGTTGACGTTGTTTGCATGTGCATCTTTATTTGTATTATTATATATTGATATTTTTATCATTTGCATTCATGATACATTTCCAAGTCTAAATTATGATGTGCATCTATACATACATAGATAGGTATTTGTGATTTGTCTATTTCTTATTCCAGGAAAGGAGACTTCTATCAGAAAGGAGAGGGACAGATTAGTGTACAGAAGCAGTGTCTTGCTGGTGCTAATTAGCAAACCAGGACGGCGAGGCATAATAGTGCATAATCCATTCACAAAAGTAAAAGTATGTAAGTGAGAAGGCAGGCTTCAAAGGAGTAAGAAATGCAGATGAAAGGATCTCTGTGTTGGGTTCAGGGCCCTTAAAATAAAATTACATATAAGAAGCATATTGCATCTACATAATGTCATAATGAAAAATGGGCTATAAATAAATAGTAGTAACAATAATACATGAGCACCAGCGTGTTACATTCAGAAACCTTTTATCACAGCCAGGGACACGTATAGTTTTCTAACCACTTTGGTGGTTAAGTGACGTTACTCTGTACATTCTGGACCACGGTTGGCCAAACAGGTCCACGAAATCTACACACTGACGTGTTCATTTAAACACAGAGCCCATGTAAACAGCGGCATATCTAAATGTATTAACACCTGTGCGGTCTTCTACATAGAGGGTGCCGGTAAAAAGGGGGTATGGCCTCATGGGTAGGGCATGGCCTCGAGGGTAGGGGGCATGGCATCATGGCCCAAACCAGAGGTTCGTCACTCTGGAGGTCCCAGAGACGTGGGCTGCCTCCAGAGTCCAGCGTGGCTGCAGTACTGGCTCTTTACACGGTGGCATGAGTTGGGTGCTGCACGTAATGTTACAATCCAGCACCCAGCTATTGTCATTAAAGAGAAGTTGGCACGGGCAAGGAGAGCCAGGAGCTGAGCTGCAAAAAAAGCCCATACAAATAAATTGCAGAGCCATTGAATGGCTGGAAGGTCTCTCAGCCAATCAGCGGCTTCCCAAATTGGCGGCCGCTGATTGGCTGAGAGAGCTCTCAGCCAATCAGTGGCTTCCCATTCATTTGTTTGTTTTTTTAATTCGCCCACCGCCCGGCTCCCCACTTGCTGCCTCCTTGCCGGCTCGCTGCTTCCCCCTGCCACCTCTCTGTGTTCCCCTTGCCAGCTATGAGCTTCCCACCGCCTGGCTCTGGGCTGCACATAAGATTTATCTTTGTGCGGCCGTCCAACCTCTGACCCATCAGAATCGGGTGAAATCAGGCACAAATCTCAGAGTGTATTGTGTATTGCCTTTAGCGTGCCTTGAGAACTGAGGTTGGGAAACGCTGACCTGATTAACTGGACAATTAAACTCACAGATTATTTAAGAGCTGGTAAAAGTTCTGTGCCAACCATGCTGCAGTCTAACATGTAAAACATATTTTACTTTAATTCCACTTAAAATAGCGTACAGTATGCCAGAGGAAAATGATTGCAAACGGCCCCAGTGCCAGATAAAGGCTTGAAGGTATCAGTAAAGAAATGTAAAAAAAAAAGTATATTTAATTTTTTCAATCAATGATTTGTTCAAACGGCAAACTCATTTCTCAGGAAAGCCGCGATGAATCCGTCACCGGCAGAGTTATTTGTGTGGTTAGTATGCAAATCTCCTTCTTTTATCTCAATTAGACACACCTTTCCTCGCTGGGGCTGAAATAACATTTGCACTTGCTTAGGCTTTTCTGTGTCTCCTGCCCTAAGCCCTTTAATGTTTCTCAGGACAGCAATTCTCCCCACCCAAAGCCAATTCACGCTGAGGATTATGGTAAAACAGGAAAAATATTAAATCTGGTTTAAAACATGGCCGTGTACTTATCATGTGCACGGAAAATGTCTAAAAGTGTTTCAAGCTGTAATCAATGATTTTGATACTTCCGTGCCAAATATGCTTAGCTTTTTCTATTAGAAATACAGTATGTCTTCAACAGGACGTGGTGAGCTTGCCGGCAGTCTAAATGCAGACATTCAGTATACCGATGTCGGCATAGTAACTGCTGTCAGAACACTAGTACAACTGCCATGTCACTGTGTTTGAAAAATGACTGATAAACAACCAACCAATCAGCTTTTACCTCTCTATTTTATCACTTCCAAGGCTTAGAACATCTCTCCCTTAAGGAGCCGACCCGCAAGCTTTGATTGGCTAATGGCCCAGTCACAGTGATGAAGGTCCTTATTCTAGTTCACTCTTAAAGGCAAATTCCTTCTCAAATGGACAAAACCATGTGTACTGCAGGTAGGCAGATATAACATGTGCAGAGAGAATTAGATTTGGGTGGGGTTTTTCATCAAAGTGAGATCTTTATTGCAGTGTAAAAATAATGCAGCCAGTATTAACCCTGCACAGAAACAAAATAATGCAAACAAAAACTGATGCAAAATGGGTTCCCTTGAGTACAGATGTGACTTTAATGAAAAGAAAGAAGTCACACGTCGCTAGGTCGGGTTATTATGCTGAGTATCTAGCACTGCAATCTATTTCTAGGCCAAAAGCTGCTTCACAAAAACTGTCCTGATAATGTTGATTCAGTGTTGCGAATTGGAGGTTACCAGTCAAAATAACATCCTTGATATCAAAGAAAACAATTAACCTGGATTTAAATTTGGATTTGCTGTGACATGCTTTCTTCATTTTTGATGATGCTGATTGTGTTTTTCAGTGCATGGACTGTCGTTTTGTCTCAGAATTGTACCGGAAGATCCATGTACACAGTATATAGAATAGCCTTTGTGACATCAATACAAATCCCTAATCCAATAAGTAGCCAATGAACAGCCAATACACTGTATGACCAATTTATCTGGTCCAAACCAATAAACCAATAATCCATAATCATCAATACTCAGATTCAGCCTACTGTACCTTTTTCTTGTTTGTGGGGCAGATATAGAAGTTGTCAATCACTGTAGTTACCCCCGGCTGTAGGTTTAGCTTTGTGTACGTAGTCCCATAATCCGATGACCTGGTATGAAATAAAGACAAGACAAAATAAAAATCAACTCAACTTCTTCTTCTTCCTGTGTATATATAGGTAGAATGCAAACACGTTTGCTAAAAACAATTTATCACATTATATTCTGCATTTCTAGAGCTTTACCATAAGCATATTCACTGGTATTAAATCACACCCCAGCCAACATGTCAATCATTTTGGTTATGTTGGCTTCACCAAAACCCTATCACATTCAGTCCAAATCATGGGCAATCAGAGCCGCCGACAGGGGGGCGGCGTGTGTACAGCTGCCCCGGACCCCGGCAGCTCATTTTGCCCACGGTGCCACCCCCCGTCTGCACACTGCCTCCCACTTGGTAGCTCCCCAGCCAGCCAGGCACGCACACTACACAGGGCAGCCCGCAGAGCACCAAGCACAGGACGATCAGCATCAGCCGGGCACTCCCCTCTGTGTCCCAGGCTTGGCACTCTGCAGGCTGCACTGTGCAATGTGCGCTCACGAACGAGGAGACGGGGAGCGGGAACGAGGGGATGCAGGAGGGTGATGCCTCTGCCACCGGGTGAGGAATTCGGGGGGTGCCTGGACTGAAAAGCAGTCCCAGGCCCCAAAATTCCTAGCGGCAGCCACCCATATCAATTTCTGGTGAGGCCACACCCATTTTCTAGTACAGCCCCTCCCATCAGTGTACCGTAAAGTGTGGTTCCCTCAGCAAACTTTGCACAGCTGTCCTAGATATTATCTCGATAAACGTGAATGGGGTCAGACCAGGTCAATTACATAACACACAGAGGGACTGATTCTGCTGCGATTGGAGATGCAGATTTTTCTCACAATTACCTGTTCTCTCCCATGGCAATGCATTGGATAATCCCCATACACGGTGTAAGCATAAAAGTTGCAGTGTTTTAAAAGATAGGGATTTATTACCATATAACCTAACTAGTTTGGAAGCTTCTCATATTCGGTCCAGTCACTTATTTGAGTTTACGCAGAGTTAACTTTCCTAAGTGTAACAGTATATGATCGGGCTGCCTTTTATTGTATATATAACTTTTCCTCACGTTTCCCTACGTATATTAACATTTACAGAGTTTAGTGTTATTTTCCATCTCACATTTGGTATTATGGTTAAACTTTGTAGACTTCCTCTCTTGCCGTAACCACATAACATTGTGGTGGTTTAAGAAACCGCCACCCATCATATAATAATTAGCGGTGTAGACAAGATGAATTAAATGTGGTGTGTGAGAAAGCGGAGGGTATGTTATGCTATAGCGCAAAATCTCATACAAAAATAATATCATTCCGTTTGCTGAACCAAAAAGAAACATTATTTTTAATATTGAAGCTTCCCAGTAACATATTTTATCGATACAGAAACCTGAGTCAGCTGGTTCTCTGCTCAGCTCAGTTTCCCCACAGTTTGTATAATAGCTGATTTATTGCTATTGTATTTATCCTAACCAAGTTCTCATTTCTTACACTGAATATTGATATTTTATGAAATAGAAAGTGTCAGCTATAAAGTGTAAAAAAAATGTTTTTCAAATTGTATGTAATATACAGTAGTGATAAGATTTACCCAGCTCTAGATGTAAAACATAAAATGAAGGTTAAGAGACAGATGCACATGGTTTAATTAACTTTATCATTGAACGGTAAGCTATATGATATATATTTAATGAACAAGCACAGCCGCTAGGCATGGCCTAGCGTGTGGATGAGTGGACAGTGGCGGGAAGCTGCTCCGTGGTTTTGGTGATATACCCGTGATTTATGCTGATTGTACTGCGTTGTTCATACTGATAAACTTGTTATAGTGTTAGGACTCTGGGTAGTACCCAGGGCCATCTTAACAGCATTATGGGCCCCCGGGCAAAGCAGTCCAGCGGGGCCCCTCCCTACACAACCTTGTGAGTGCCGTGGTACTGTATGTGTGTATATATATGTATATGTTCATACAGGGGCGGATCCAGGAGAAAATGACAGGGGGGCACCATCAGGGCCGTCTTAACAGCAGTGTGGGCCCCTGGGTAAAGCAATGCACTGGGGCCCTTACCCATTCTCCCCTCCTAGTGGTGGGGGGTGCTATCAGCAGCAGCTTTGATGTCCCACGGGTGCTCTATCTTCCATTCAACATGTAGGACCTGGAGCAGTAACTTCTGCTAATTACTCCTTTACTGCAAAGGTGGTGGGAGGGTGAACACTAATGTGTGGAAGGGGCACTGAGCTGAATGAAGGGTCCCTTGTAAATGACTTCCAGGGAGGTAGGCGGTGTTTTATACACAGGGGAGGGTTGGATAATGGAGTGTGCTTAATATTCGTCATTTTCCGGTGGAATGGCAGCTTGTTTGACTGCAGATATCGGCAATTATCTGTAAATAGATTTCTTAGCCTTCAATTGTATAAAAACCTAGAGTCCCATCTTTCAGGAGGTGCTGGGGACTTGGGGATCAGAGATCAGGAGCCAGAGCAATCCATTGACAAAAATATAAAACTGTACACCAGACGTTTGGAGCTGGAGCAGGGACCGGCTGCTGGAAGGCTGATATCTCTGGTTCTGATAAAAGATAGAGACAAGCCGCTAGTGTTGACAGAAAGGGGAGAGTCCCAGCTTTTGGACTATACTCTCAGAAAAACCAAGTCAGAGAGAACCTGAGAAATATGACTGGGAAGTAAATGAGTAATTAGCAGAAGTTAATGTGGACTGCTGCTTTGAAGTTGGATATCTCCAGTTCCCCAGGGCCGATTTTCAAAATTCTGGTATCCCTGGAAAAAGGGGATCCTCAGCTATCAGAAAAGGGCCCTTATACACCTGGGGCCCCTGGGCAAGTGCCCATTAAGCCCATACGAAAAGACGGCCCTGGTAGTACCACCAAACCTGACCCCTGACTGTTGCCTCTCCTCGGGGTTGACGGACCCGTGCGGGGCTAGTCTTCACCTTTACTAACATTTGGTTATGCCAGCTCCAACCCCGATGTCGCCAGGCCTTACGCGAAACAACACGTCCGCCAAGGCGAGGAGAGTGCAAGAGGAAAGCTGACTAGAGAGACACACAGGATGGGGTACCAGGAGCAGGGCAGCCGAGAGCAATGCTGGGCTCCGGTAAAATCTTGGGAGCGTGGCCTAAGTGTGGGGTGTGGGCACCTCCCGCACTTAGGCCACGCCCCCAAAATGTTTAGAGGAGGGTGAAAGAAAACTCTAAAAACTGTAATCTCAGCAGCAGCACACACCTACAGCATGTGTGGCCCCTCCAGCAATCCTGGTCCCGGGTAATTAGTACCCACTCCACCCCCCTCTCGGCTGCCCTGACCAGGAGTCTCCAGGGGAGCAACAATGCTCAAAAGGTGACACACTAATACAAATGACCAGGTGTAACAATACACAAGATGATACCGTAATAAATAGGATAATGCACAAGGTGACTCTGGAAAGATAAAGATAAAAGACAAATATCCCCTGACTTATCTGAGAAGATGAGGATTGACAAGCCCAGGGGGGTTCTGTGGCAGAGAGAAGGACTGACGGGCTGCCAGACAGGCAAGCAGGACTGCAGCACTTGAACCAGGAACATGCTAGCTGAGGCTCAGGAAGCACACAGGACACTGGATACAAGGGCTGAGACCAGGACCACTCTGGAGCAGGAGCCAAGACAGCCAGACTAGCACTGAGGACTGGGAACTATGACTGGCAGGGTAGTGCTGACCAGAAAGCCTTATGAAGGGCTCAGGTGATTAATACAGCTGTGACAGATCCAGCCCAACTTCCAGCAGGGATAACGAGGTCATTACCTCTCAGACTAGTGAATAAATTAGTTCACAAGAGACTGGGCTGCAATGGCACAGACCCACCACTGGAGGCCACCAGAGAGTCAAATACCAACACAGACAAACAGAACACAGAATATACAGGAATGAGCCATTAATAATGGCTCCTAACATATAGGGTCACTAACCTGTTTTTCTGGTGTTTGGGAATGAAAGGGAAGACACTGATCTATGATCTTAGTGCAATAAGGACTTGTGCTCAGAGATCATAAGGACTGCCTTCAATAATTTAAAGCACTGGTGAATTTGGGGGGGTTCACTCGCACAGGACTCTAGAGATATAGGTATTTATATGAAGATGACCCCCTGTAGAGTATGAATGGTAAGTGTAAACACTGTTGATGTTGCAGGGGTGTGCTACCACTGATAAAAAATTGGAATTTAGAGACAGAGTTTGGTACGTGTCATTTTAATATGCTCTTTGTTCACATCTTGTGTGTATATGTTTCATGTTTTATGTAGTCTGTTATATTTCGCAATTTTTATTTATTTTGATTAAAAGGTATATTTTATTATATTGAGTAAACCTCTTCTACATGGTGCACCACACTGTGACAAACCAAACTCCTCTGTCTCTTCCTACAGTATATTTCAATTATTTAAAAGAGAGCCTCCTGGGACTTGTAGTTCGAAAGAGCCAGGACTATTACTAGTAAAATACAGGTTTTTGTAAAAAATTTTTGTATGTGCATATATATATATATATATATATATATATATATATATATATATAAAGTTTCGGGGTGCTTGGACCCCTTTGTCAAGGTGCACCTATATATATCTATATATCTCCTATATAATAGCCCAGATCTGTCACTCTGTGACTGTGTGTATAATGCTGGACGGAGTCGAAGAGTGACAGATCGGGGCTAATACCCTATCCGCTGCCGCCATTAGAGGGTTGCTATGGGTACATTTGTCCCGGGCCCTGCTACTCTGAAAAGAGGGAAGGACCCGGGATGCCTGTTACCTCCACCTTCCACACACAGAACACAGCCGCGGCCAAATCCCTTGCTGCCCGTCGCTCCAACCCCCCCCCCCCCCCCAAGTCACAGCCACTAATCCCCCACTTAACCGCCACACACACCCCTTGTGGATTCTGGTTGACTCGGTAAGCTGAAAAGCTCCCAGAGGGCCTTCCCCGTCGCCCGCTGAATAGCCGCCCCTCACTGCTGCCGTATCCCCTCGCTAAGACACATCCCATCGCATGTCCCGCTGGTGGAGAAATCATTTGATCGTCGCCAATCATTGAATTATATCTTTAGGCCACGCAAATATAAATCAGTAGAGACTTATATTTGCATGCAGCGGGATGAAGTCAGGACTGTGACATTGGACGCCCGCACACGGCAATCCACATCCCGCCCGCAATCCCATGGGAATGCTCAGCATTTTCATGGGGACGCCCATGAAGTGCTGGGCATTCCCATGGGTGCAACCTGGACCCGCCGCCCCATGCCCCCGCTCGCACTGTTCTGTGCGAATGGGCAGGCAACTTTGCAAGTCGCTGAGTCTGTTTGCCAAGAGAGCCTGCACATGCACAGACAAAACACATCGCCCCCCCCTGTGCGAACGGGTGGGGGAACGAATCAAGCAGAATGACCCCCTATGTGCTGTCACTGTCCACACCCCACTTCTCTACTCCACAGAACAACAGACTCTGGGAACTAGGAGATCCTAGTGCCATCCTGAAGTCTAGTACACTTGCGGAGGTCCCAAGGAAAATGGCCCCAGCATGATTTTCCTACTTAGCATGTGTAAAATGCAGGGAAAATGGCCGTCACACTACTTTCTCGGTGTGTTCGGCAGTGCTGCTGCTGCTGATGAGGGACTCGGGAGAGTAAGTATTGAAAAATGTACATGTACACCAGTGTTTATATATAAATAGTGAGTAAATGATGAAGCACAGGAAGCTCACATCACAGCTAGCAGTATTCTCCTTCTGGAAACCATTAATGCACAGAGGCCAGTAGCTGAAGCCCTGGGAGATACAGGGAGAGTCACATCAGGGATCAAGCATTAAAAGAACCTACATTCTAGAGCTACTGCCTGGAACAGGGGCCACACCTTGCCTTACGGGAGGAATGACTGTGCCAACAAGTCAATATAAATAAGCACCGAAACAAACTGAACATACATAACGTGCTTCATTCAGACGAGATACGGAACCACAGATAATATGCCTTAAAGCAACAAAGCCTTTTGTCTCTGATGAAGTGACTTTCCGATGCAGAACTCGTTACCGCTCTGGCTGCTCTGTGTATTTATTTATTCATGTACTTTTTGTTTATTTTATTTAGCTATTTAGATTTCTCACAATGAGAAACATTGTAAGAAGCCCACGGTAAGCAATGAAAAGACAATATGAACAGGGGCAAATGCCGGATTTTTAGGGGGGCGGGGCATTGGGGGTATGAGTGTTCCGTACAGACAGATATATATATACACAGTAAAAATGCACTGTGACCGACACTCCATTGCAATCCCTTTAGACTTTAAGCACTCACAAACAGGGTCCTCTTACAGAACCTCATTAATGCCAACAGCACCATTGACCTTCGGATTCTGACAGAATTGTTTTTGTGGGTATTATGACTACATATTGCCCCTTACACAAGGTTCGATTTGGTCTGTTTATCTATTTGATTTTGCTTATATAAGCAAGATTGAATGGACATGGAATGGTTTTCAGACGCATTTGATGTTGAGAGACGGATACGGGGGGGTCAGCAAAGGGGGTGATCACCACCGCCCCCCATGGCTATAAAATACTTCTGCTGAATTACATGTGCAGCAGGCCCGGAGCTAGCCACTCAGCATCTCCTGCGATGCAGAGAGGCGCCGGACTACAGAGGCGCTCACCCTGCTCTGCCACTCTGAGTCTGCACAAGAAGGGGGAATGCAGGAGAGGACAGGAGGGGGCAGGGTCAGGATTAAACAGTAAAGGGCCCTACATACGCAGAGATGTGTGCCAGAGATACATAACGGGAGATTCAGCACAAGAGATTTCACTAATTGGCTCATTTCAGACAATGAGCCACATACAGAGAGATTTGTGTCAGAGATTCAAATTGGGAGATTCAGCACGGGAGATCTCAAATCTGTCACGACTGGACATTGTGCAGCTGGCTACTCTGGATGTGCCTGCCCAGACTGCGCTATATATATATATATATATATATATATATATATATATATATACACACACACAGTATATATATATATATATATATATATATACATACACATACATAGTGTATATATATATATATATATATATACATATATATATATATATACATATATATACATATACATATATATATATATATATATATATATATACACACAGTATATATATATATGCATACACAGTTTAATAGTTTTAGTCCCCCATATAAAAAGTTTAATCGTTGGTGGTATAGTGTGGCATCCCCCTCTCCCCTCAACCGTTGGTGGCACAGTGTAAAAAAAAAAAAAAAGAATATACTTACCAACTCCGTTGTCTTCCAGCGTCGCGTCCTCTCACTGCAGCTTCCATCTGACTGCAGAGGGCGGGCGCGGCACCCGGCAGGTCCAGGAAGCGTCTCTGCTGGGCTCCGGCGGCGAGGCTTCCAGGCGGCGGGGCTTCCAGGCGGCGGCAGCGGGGCTTCCAGGCGGCGGCGGCGGGGCTTCCAGGCGGCGGCGGCGGCGGGGCTTCCAGGCGGCGGCGGCGGCGGGGCTTCCAGGCGGCGGGGCTTCCAGGTCGGTGGCAGCGGGGCTTGACAGTCACAGTCACCGGCATGACAGTCGCTCAGATGGCCCTGCTCATCCCCGCGCCACACATGCGGGAGATGAGCAGGAGCTTCTGAGCGACTGTTATGAATTGACTGACCGGGCCATTCTGAATCTTGTGCAGATTCAGAACGGCGGGGGCGCGCATGTAAATCGCTGTGTGGGCTATATACACAGCGATTTACATGCATTTTCAGGCATTTTCTGAGCGATTTAGTAAAATCGCTCAGAAAGTGCCTGAAAATTGTGCTGTGTGTGGGGGCCATAAAACCGCCCTAGAAGAAAAGTCTAGATCCGTCCCTGGATGCACCGTGTATTTTATTATATATCAAATTAATATATTTTACATATATCAGGGGCATTAAGGAGAGGAGGAGGCCCGTATGCAGCCTTCTCTGGCCAGGCTGCCTCCTCTCTATGGATTCTGCGCTCAGGAGGGTCTAAGCACTAGAATTCTCAGGCCCTTCTGTGCACGTGCATTTTTCCAGAAAAATTACGCAATTTCTGCAGCTCTGCTACTGCCGGTAGCAGCCCAGCGTTGTGATGTCGGAGTAATAGATGACTTAGACTCCACTGGGCATCTCAAACCAAATATTTTTTGCTCATGTATTTGACCCTATTAAATGTAACTTCAAAGGGCTTTACTAGGGCTTAACCCAGGGGTTCCCAAACTTTTTTGAATCACGGCACCCTAGCGTATCAGAATTTTTTTGCGGCACCCCTAGGCCCAAAAACAATGAATTAGATTGTGTTTATATGTGATTCTTAGGGTCAGTTATGTGCTAATGGGCAGGATTTGCTTCTGTTTGTACACATTTTATGATTGGCAGCCTCCAGCACTGGTTTTGCCATAAATAATTAACCATAAATAAATTGAATTGGTCCTGGACCACCAACCTGGGGCACCCCTGCAAGTGTCCCGAGGCACCCCAGGGAGCCACGGCACACAGTTTGGGAACCACTGGCTTAACCGCAAGTGGAAATACAGTACGTAAATTGGTCATATATGTAAATGTAAAAGTTAAGTGTGTTTTTATTGCTATTAAAACAACAATAAAACACATATCATGCACACGCGTATTTAATTGAGCATTTCAGAGACCATTCCTGTGGTGCTAAACTGCGCCAAGTGTATCTTTACAAATGTTACTGCAACACAACAGAACGCAGCACAAATAAAACTGCCAATCACTCCTGCCGCTCACATATCCCGCGTAGAAGATCCATCAATGTTATGTTCAACAAAGCATAAATAAAATAGTATGCAAATGATCTAGAATAACATTTTGAAAATCATCGTATTTTATTAACAAGTTAGTATTTTCATCAGCATTTGAATTAATTTAATCTGCGCTCATTAAATTATCTTTATATTATTTTGTATTATTCCTCCAGCAGATGTCAAATGTCAAAATAAAAATAATAATAATAATAAATAAAATAAAAAAAATATATATATAAAACATTTACTGTAAATGTACTACATGGACATTTAGTAATGTGGTTCAGTGGTTATTACGAAATATAAAAATTAAATAATAACAAAACTAATGACAGTTCGTAAATCTTCCAGACTCTACAAATATATGAAACACAAACAGATTTCCTCCTGGAATGTAAAATGAAAACATATTTTGCTTCATCTGATAAATGTGACTTTCCTGTTGTTTGATTGAACTTAGATGGTTATCATCATTCTTTTCAGTGTTAAGAATATTGGGACTTTATCCAGAATGACTTGTCTGTTGTTTTCAAGTGCTTTGAACTATACACAGGCCATCTGTGTTTCCCAAACACTGGTATTGTTGGATGGGGAGGCAAAGTGTTCTCTTTAATGGTACAGTATGAAAAACATTTTCGCACAGATTAAATTCATTATGCTCACATTAATCTATTGATTTATTTGATATTAATTACAATTCTTTTAATTCATTTTTAGGAACAAAGCAATCCTGAATAGGCAGGCATACACACACACACACACACACACACATACATATATATATATATATATATATATATATATATATATGTATTAGGTTAATCTCAGTCGCCGGGAGGCAAGTTGGTTTTGTGCCCTTCACCCCAAATATGGTGTGTGTCAACATTTGCCTGTGCATATAATCTCATAGTCCGGCAACGTTGCTTGCTGCGGCACAGGCTGAGTGGTACCAGGCAGGAGGCCTCCCGTTCCCTATTCCCCTATTGCAGATGTTAAAAGGACTCCTGGTATAGAACCAATTAAATATAGGTGCGCCGCAGAGCTTCATTGCAAGAGCAGTGGTCACACTTGGATGCTGCTGTAAACCACACAGGTGCTGCTGTACATGCAGGTGCCCCATCAGAGCTTGGAGCCCGGAGGTTGGAGCCTCCAATGCCTCTGGGAGTTTTGCCCCAGGTGGAGATCCCAAAGCTGGAATCCCGACAGTTAACATCCCGATCAAGTTTGCCAGGGTGCTGTAAAGTTAGGCGAGGTTATACATTTAGGCACTAGGGTGGACTTAGGGTTAGGGAGGGGGAAGGTTAGGGTTAGGTTGTGGGGGAGGGGGTAGGCACTAAAGAAGAAGGTTTAGGTTTCTGGGAGGGGCTTGTCACTAATGGGGAGGGTTAGGGACAGGCTGTATTGGTGGGGGGGCTAGGATTAGGCTGCAGGTAGGAAAGGTTAGGCGGGTACAGGGAGAGGATAAGTATACTTATCCAGCTCCTGTCGGAATTCTGTTCAGCAGTTTGCCACTAATACATGCTGAATCCATATACAGGTTGGAATCACTAAGCCTGCGCCACATGGGAGTCATTATCACAGTGCGAATAACTTACTAGCACCCCTTCATCACCTGGTGCACATTCCACAGTCACCTCCAAGCTAAGCCCCTCTATCAAACATCCCCAAATATGGTAATTTCAGTGCAGCACCACACCTGAAAACTACCGCTTCAAAAGGCACTGTGTTCAAAAATACTAAATATAAATAAAGAAATGTAAAAAAAAAATCAAATACACTATGGAACATTTCTTTCTATTGTTCAGCAGATCTGCTATTGTCCCACCACTGTCTTTTTAAATCTGTGATTGTAGGCTTTCGAGCAGGGCCCTCATACCTTTTTGACTGTCTGTAAATACACTGTTTCCATTTGTAAAGGGCAACAGAATTTGCTATATAAGAATATGTTATTATTACTATTAATAATAATAATAAATGAAAATTGCTTCACCTGGGAGCCCTAGCAATGGCTGTCACTGGCAATACCCAGGCATACAGTAATCATGTGGCAATTGAAGATTTTCTATCTAGTGAAAACAGACAGGGGTTTATTTACTATGTGTACACGCTGGGTGTGTGCAAACTCTATTAAAAGTCTGTTCACCAAGTGCACGCACCCAGCCTTGCGAGCCTAGTGTTTCATGGGCGTTCCCATGAAAAACGATGGGTGTACACATGCTAATGCCTCCGTGACGCACATGCAGGGGGTGGACAGCTGGTGAGGTGCTGTTCCAATGGCGCTTAAACATCCGAATTACCCTATGGGGCAGCGAGCACTTTAGTGCAAATTCCATCTGCCGTAAAGTGCATCCGGCGCCGCGATGATTCACCAACGCGAATTAATCGCAGCTAATTGGTTTAACCCCCAAGTCTGAGACTATACTGGTAAATTGAATCTCAGGTGAGTATCTGAGAAGCATTATGTCTTTTAGATATAACTTGGAACTAGATGCAGTGGCGTAGCAATAGCTCCGCAGCCCCCGCGGTCGCTTGGAGGTGCTAGGGAAGTTTGGGCACCTCTGGGTCTTCAGAAGCTATTGCCGCCGCCGAATCTTTGATGCCCGCAGTGCCTTTCTGCACTGAGTCCCGGTGCTCCTCCTGAAAAATGGCCATCCCCTTCACAGCAGACAGTTATTAAGGACGCTAGAGGAGGCAGCGACCTCCTCTTGCATCCTAAATAATGGTCTGCGGTAAGGCGGTGGCCATTTTGGATCTGACATTCAGAGAGAGGAGCAGAAGCGCCGGGACTGAAGATAGCAGCAGGTCCAGGAAGCCGGCCCGGGACCGCAACGGATCGTCGCGGCAGAAGAGGGGGTAAGTGAGGGTGAGTGGGAGTAGGAGGGGGGGCACACACATTTCAGGGGGGGGGGCCCAATTGCAGTTACGCCACTGACTAGATGGGAATCTTCAGTAATTCTTACAATGCTGCATAACTGTACAGGAACCGGAAGTACTGTACACAATCACTTAATCTCTGCTTGTGACCATACAGTACCCTGTCTGCACACTGCGCCAGCCACAAATACTGGTCACCCCAGCACATGAAGTCAGATAAATGACCGATAATAACATCTGCAACCCAGATTCAACAGTGACCTATCGACAATAATCATAGACGGCTTTTCCTTACACAATTATCAGGGTTACACTTTCCATTAAAAAAAAAACAACACATACAGCAACATTCAGATTATAACGACTATACAACTAATTATTATTAATCATAAAGTAAAAACATTTTGGCGGTACACATTTAGACTGATATTTTCCATTCAGTTTGATTACTCACTTAACGTTGGTTTGCATTAGTTGATTAGGAGCTATACGTGAAGCCATTTCTTCTGGAGGAGCAACTCGTCAGCTAATTTTAGCTCTGAAGCAGCGAGTACTCAAGTTCAGGTCTTCATAATATAAAATTAGAATCACTTAAGAATTAACTGTTACCACACTCATCTAGTGGAAGTGTAAAAATATCCCCAATGGTAATACAGGTGTAGCCACATACTGCTCTGTGCTGGTTATGGTGCTCTGGGGCAGCATAAGACATAAGGGTGTGTCCCATGCTTGGTGTCCATGCAAGCCCCTCCTCTTCCTCTTACTGTTGCAGTTATTGAATGCACCATATTTGACTGCCCTCCCGAAAGGGTTGGGAGGCTCCCGTAAATCGGGTGTTATTAAATCAGGGTCAGGTATTAATTATGGGGGATTTTAATTTACCCGACATTGATTGGGAAAACGAAACAGGTAAATCAGCAAGAAGCAATGAGTTCTTAAGCTTACTTAAAGACCAGTTTATTACACAAACGGTAGAAACTCCAACTCGTGATGAGGCACTCTTGGACTTAGTATTAACAAATAGCACAGACTTAGTTTCAAACACAAAAGTAATTGAACAATTAGGGAACAGTGATCACAATATGGTTTCACTGGAAATCAACTTCAGTAAATTACATCAAAAAGGATCTGCAAAAATACTAAACTTCAGAAAAGCAAACTTTGAATTATTCAGGGAAGCCCTAACAGGAATTGGGTGGGAAACGGTTATGGAGGGAAAAAATGCAGAGGAAATGTGGGATACTCTAAAAAAGATGCTTGATTCACTAACTATTGAATACATTCCTAAAGTAACTAAAGGTAAATTCAACAAAAAAAAGCCACCATGGTTGGACAAAGAAGTAAGGTCAGCTATCAACAATAAAACCAGAGCCTTTAAATTCTATAAAAATAACTTGAATGAGGAGGCGTTCGCAAAATACAAAGAATCAAATAAAACTTGTAAAGGGGTAATCAAAGCAGCTAAAATATTATATGAAGAGTGCATAGCCACTGAAAGCAAAACCAACCCAAAGAAGTTTTTTAAATACATAAATAGTAAACGTTTAATTAAGGAAAACATAGGCCCACTAACTGATACTAGTGGAAAAAGTGTTACTGAGGACAAGGGAAAAGCAAAACTGTTAAATGAGTTCTTCTCATCAGTATTTACTAAGGTAGAGCAGACTGTGGAATGAACATTTACCACAAACGGGACAAATAAGCCAGATCTCATTGTGGATTTCACGCCGAAGGAAATAATACTGAGGCTAAGCAAACTCAAAACAAATAAATCACCAGGGCCAGATGGGATTCATCCGAGGGTATTAATGGAATTAAGGGATGAACTAGCTACCCCCCTACATTATATCTTTAGCAAGTCACTATCGTCAGGTATAGTACCAAAAGATTGGAGAATAGCAGAGGTAGTGCCAATATTCAAAAAAGGAAAAAAAGGAAGATCCCGCTAATTACAGACCCGTTAGTTTAACATCACTTGTGGGTAAACTATTTGAAGGATTTTTAAGGGATGGTATCCAGGAATATTTAGATCATCACCGTCTACTCAGTATTAACCAACATGGGTTCGTGAAAAATCGTTCATGCCAAACTAATCTACTAGGGTTCTATGAAGAGGTTAGCAAAAACCTCGATAATGGAAATGCTGTAGATGTGATTTTCCTAGATTTCGCTAAAGCATTTGATACTGTCCCACACAAGAGATTGATTTATAAAATGGAGAACCTAGGATTGGGTGAAAATATTTGCAGATGGGTAGGGAATTGGCTATGTAATAGAAAACAAAGAGTGGTTGTGAATGGTGCCGTATCAGATATGATACCGGTACGAAGTGGAGTGCCCCAGGGTTCGGTTTTGGGGCCCATTTTGTTTAACTTTTTTATTAACGATATTGGGATAGGGTTACTCAGCAATGTATCCATCTTTGCGGACGATACAAAACTTAGCAAAGTCATCAAATCATCAGAAGATGTCATCATGCTTCAAAATGATCTTGCAATTCTAGATGAGTGTGCAACAAAATGGAAGATGAGGTTCAATGTAGATAAATGTAAGGTTATGCACCTTGGGAGACACAACCAGTGTGCAAGTTACAACCTTAGTGGAGAGGAACTGGGTAATTCCATACTTGAAAAGGATCTAGGAGTCCAAATAGACAGCAAACTAGGATGTAGTGCCCATTGTAATGTAGCTACAAAAAAGGCCAACAAAATTCTGGCATGTATTAAGAGGGGAATGGAAACTAGGGACTCAAGGGTAATTATGCCACTATATAAAGCATTGGTGAGACCTCACCTAGAGTACGGAGTACAGTTCTGGGCCCCACACTATAAAAAGGACATCATAGAATTAGAAAAAGTCCAAAGGCGAGCAACAAAGCTTATTAGGGGAATGGAGAATTTAAGCTACGGGTAGAGATTGAGCAATTTGGGACTATTTACATTAGAAAAGAGACGTTTAAGGGGGGACATGCTCAACATGTACAAGTATATCAAGGGTCAATATACGGAACTGTCACACACCCTTTTTTCTACTAGAAAGGAATCTAGGACGCGAGGGCATGAGTATAGATTAGAAGAAAAAAGATTTCATTCAGCTAGTAGAAAGAATTTCTTTACGGTCAGAACAGTCAAACTCTGGAACTCTCTTCCCAGAGAGGTGGTAACGGCTGGCTCATTAAATGCGTTCAAGGCAAGTTGGACAAACATTTACTGGAGAAAAACATCCATGGGTACAAATAAGAAATATAAATTGTCTGTAAAATACCAGAACCTACCAAATCAGCAATGGATATCTATACCAGGTTGAACTAGATGGACGCAAGTCTTTTTTCAGCCTTACCTACTATGTAACTATGTAACTATGTTGCTCCTGGTGTCCCTGGATAGATGTCAAAGATCCTGCTTTTGTCACCGTCAATCTTTTCTATTGTCTACTGTGGCAGGGACAGCATAACTCCACATGAAGATAATGTGGAGGATCCGATCCAGGTTTTAGAGCAGCAACAGCAGCAGGGAAACTGATGTGAAGCGACTGGCTGATTAGCAGTACCTGTGCTCTCCTGATATAAGTGTTTCCAGGGCAGAGGGTCATTGCTCCGGATGTTGGAATATCTGCCTAAGTGATAGGCCAGTTTGTAGGCTACGGTAGGGACCACTGGAGCGTTCTAAAGTGTTTTTACTATGTTGTGACACCTGTATTGCAATGCTGTTACCATCCTTGCTTATGCTGATTACCTGGTAAGCTGTTTACCTGCCACAAAATAAAGACCAAGACTTCATCTCATCCAGTGTATGCCATTCTTTGTCATACTACCTTTTCCATATTGCCCTTTGAACCTGTCAACTTTTCGACATTGTCAACCTAATGCGTGTCCACTATATGGGGTTGAAAATATGATTGCGTGATTACTGTAGATCTTCTATACCACACTCTTCTGTGGATACATTTTGGGATGAATTGTGCAATCCCTTTCGAAAGTACCTTTTAATACAAACAAAGACTGTGTTTTAGAATACTCATCTGGCTGTCAGTGAAGGGAACTGCGATATTCCACATACAGTGCATCGCCAACATTTTCTAAACATTAGTTAAAAGATGTAAGATAATAATTTATGTGTGATAAGTCATCGTGTCTTGTCGCATGCTCTCACACATATAATGACATCTCCGGAACACAGAGGAAACGGCTTAGGCTCATATTCTCCATTAATGGAAAACATTATTTCTATAGATCCTTTCTTTCTTTAGCGACTTCACATTGTTCTAATCGTATAGTCCCTGGACATTTTCTGATCCTTTCATTGGAGATTTAGTCCTGTTCTACAACAAGGCTCAATTATATTGTAATTCACAGCACATTATTACTTAGTTAGTTTTGCTTCAAAGCCTTGCCCTTAAAGTACGTCTTCTTAATTATACATCTTTAATCACAAACAAAGTTCTCCCGCTTTCTTCATGCTCTCTCCTGATATTTATACCCCATGTCAGGCTTTTTCATCCAGGTCAAGTTCTATTGCTGTTGATGAACTACAAGTTGGGACCAGCTGCAGATTTTACCTGTGGTCTGCAGGCTTCAGCATCCCCAGTAAAACATACCACCTCAGTGAGCCAGTTGAAGGCCATCACTGCACTGGTTTCACAATGACTGGCATTGGAAGTTCTGACTGTCAATCACACACATGACAGGCAGCCCAAAGAGGAGGTGCTTTCTACCACTGGGACTGCCAGGCCAGTCAGAGATTCTCAAAGAGCATGCTTCCTGTGAGAAGCCACTCCCTACCTTTCTGGCAGCACTACTAGGCTTCTATGGTCTTTAACCAATTCAGTCCTTAGAAGCCAGTGTTGTGCATGCATGGTCCAACCGTCGACTGTGTGTCTTTGCAGGTCCTGGTACCTGTCAGATCCATTGAGCAGGTGTTCTGGGACTTGGATGGCCAGGGCTGTCCTCTAGTGGTAGCTCCCCCTCCTACTAACAAGTAGGAACCGCTGGTGGTAAGGACCATTGTGGTCTTTCAGCTTCTACCCATACTTGTAGTCACAGTTGATTTCAGACTCTATGGGGTCCTAGGAAAGTAACTGGTTTGGTTCAGCCACCACACCTATCACTAATATAACTCAGATTACATTAATAATATAACCAGTACAGTATAATTATTAGGTTGGTGGTTGCAGCTGGTATGGAGGATTATTGGTGAACCAAGCTCGTATAATGTGGTTGATACATTTGGTGGCACAGGCTGACATAGTGCAGCATTATACAGGGCATCTGAAAGGGATGCATGGTGGGTACAGATGACAGTGACCGTGGGGACTGGTTATCAATGTAAAGTATGCCAAGTGGGGAGTGGCCACAATGGCCATGATCCCACTTGAGCACAGGGCATGTCTCGGCAGTCCTGTGCACAACCACTGGTACACAGTGGTTATACACAGTTATGTTTGTGGAAGAGAGTTGCTACTGAGCTGAGAATTGAGGGGCATATACACTGTATCACATACCTGGAGGGTGCATTAATGTTATTTATGTTATCTAGGCCAAACACTTACCTACCTTTAAAGCAACTGCTTTGGTCTTCACACCATCCAATGTGCAGAGTTGAAGTGTAGGAGGAAGTCAAATGAGGAAGGGAAGGAATGCAGGGGGTGGTGAAGGGAAATAATGGATTATCAACACAATTAACCCTAAAATGCTTCCAGCCAGACCCCAGACATGGACCTACTGTAGGTCACATAACGGTAATCCAGCACTGCTTTTAAATCAACTGTAGCCTGTTCTGTACAGCTGAGTCAGTTTAATATACTGAAGTCTTTCTTTGTTCTTGAAGCAAACTTATTACTGTATGCCTCATTTATAAAGCTCCAGCAGAAATGGACATCCATTTGTAACCGTTTAGATTCTAAAACAGTGGATCAGAACGGTGTTCAGTAACGCTTCCAACAAAGGATGGGAGTTTTACATCAATGACTGGAGTCTTATTTGCAAACACATTAAAGTCCTCTTATAGTCTTATAAATTTACCATTGAAACATTCATTAAAACCTGCTAGAATTCAAATTTTTCCCCAAAAAGTTAAAATTATGTTTTGTGACGGGATGTTCCCACATTTGTGCAAACAGACCCAATGTCATGGTTTTATTCATGGGTTTCAGATGGTGGAAACTAAGGGCCGAATTCAGACCTGATCGCAGGGCAAATTTGTTCTCAAAATGGGAAAAACCATGCTGCTCTGCAGGTCGGGCAGATGTAACATGTGCACAGAGAGTTAGATTTGGGTGGAGTATATTGCAGTGTAAAAATAAAGCAGCCAGTATTTTCCCTGCACAGAAACAAAATAACTCAACCAAATCTAACTCTGCACATGTTACATCTGCCCCCCTGCAGTGCAGCATGGTTTCACTTTTTATTGAGAACAAATTTGTCCTGCGATCAGGTCTGAATTAGGCCCTAAGGAGGTCATTCTGCACGGGGGAGCGATGTTTTGCTACTGTGCATTTATGCGCATGTGCAGGCTTTGTTTGTGAACAGCCGCGGTGACTTGTAAGGTCGCCAGTCTGTTCGCACAGAGCAGTGCGGGTGGGGGACGAGGAGCGGCGGGCACAGGTTGCGCACATGGGAACGCAGCTTTGCAAGTCAACCAGAATGACCCCCTAAGTGTGTTCAAAACTGTTTTAGGTTTGGTGGATCGGGGGATTTATTTTTGAGTGCCAAACAAAATTATTAAATTGGGGGATGAGCATTTATGGCCCAATTTCCTACTCGTTTGGAGAGCACTCGCTTTGCTCTTTTGCCACCTCAGAACTGGCAGAGATTGATCTTCATCTAATACTTTTAATGGAATGCATTTGGCGATTCCATGTTGCACTTTTGTACGGGAATAAAATGTGAATATCTACATGAACTTCAAGAAACGTACAAAAGTCGAGGCAAAACGATATTTGCCTTTTTCTTTATATGCATCGTTTACGTGTATCCATAAAACTGCAAAGTAGCATTCCATGTCCTGGACCTCGTAGTAGGTGGAAAACGTAAAATCTGTGTTGTGGACAAGTAGGTGCTCCGGCACCCAAAGAATTCCCAACTGGCCAAATCTTTTGCCGTGGGCATATTGACTCATGGAAATATCTTAATTTGAAGCCAAAATTTTACTTTTCCGTTAAGAAAGAATAAAACAATTAAGCTCAGCGTCCCTTTTATGCCCCTTTCAGACCGCACTTAAAAAACGGTATTTTGCCGATTTTTAACCATTTTAAAACGGTAATCTGTGCGGTCTAAAAGGTGCAGGACCACTTAACCGTTTTACAAAAGCCGATTTTGTAAAACGGTTAAAATGGAGGGTCCTACCCGTTTCAGACCCGGTATTTTGGCATCAAAATCGGGTCTGAAACGGTATTTAGGACCCAGCTAATGAGCTGGGTCCTAAATTCAGCTCGACCCCCCCCCCCCCCCAGGGGTTAACATCACCACCCCCACCCCCAGGGCTAACATCGCCCCCCCCCCCCCTAAAGTTAACATCACCTCCCCTCCCCCCCGCGTGTTAAGACCCCCCCCCGCGTGTTAACATCACCCACCCCCCCAATGTGTTTAAGAACCCCCCCTCCCCCCACTCCGTGCAGCCGGTACCTCCCGTTGCAGATCCCGGCAGTACTTTGAAAACCGATGCACTTATGAAAAAAAGTGTCTTTCGGAAAATGGCTGCCGCATAGGAAAACCAGTTTAAAAAAATTGTCTTTCGTATGGGGGCAGCCATTTTCCGAAAGTCACTTTTCTTATAAGAAAAGTGACTTTCGGAAAATGGCTGCCCCCATACGAAAGACAATTTTTTTAAACTGGTTTTCCTATGCGGCAGCCATTTTCCGAAAGACACTTTTTTTCATAAGTGCATCGGTTTTCAAAGTACTGCCGGGATCTGCAACGGGAGGTACCGGCTGCACGGAGTGGGGGGAGGGGGGGTTCTTAAACACATTGGGGGGGTGGGTGATGTTAACACGCGGGGGGGGGTCTTAACACGCGGGGGGAGGGGAGGTGATGTTAACTTTAGGGGGGGGGGGGGCGATGTTAGCCCTGGGGGTGGGGGTGGTGATGTTAACCCCTGGGGGGGGGGGGGGGTCGAGCTGAAGACTGCACTGGCTTTGACCCTGTATTTGGAAAGTTTCCAAAAACGGGTCTGCCAGTGTCAAAAAAACGGCACTTAAACGGTAATATACCGCTTAAGAGTTGCGATGTGAAAGGGGTTTTACCTGGCAGACCCGTTTTTGGAAACGTTTTCAAATACAGGGTCAAAGCCAGTTATGCGGTCTGAAAGCAGCATTAGAGGAATGTGTATTGGATTATTTTATATTCTTAACATCATCATTATTAACTTTCATAGAACGCCAGCATGTTCGATTACGCTTTACAGTTTAGATCCATACAATCTATACACGTCAGTTACTAGTTCTTGAAATAGATTTTGATTTGCGCAGTCTTGTTACTTATTAAATGGCTTAAAGGGGAAAGCTTTCTTTTAGCCGTTATAATGAAAAATGATTTTAATTGGGCCAGATGGATTTATTTAGGATTTTATTAAATTGGATTTTCAATTTGTTACTATAGTGATTTTCCATGTGTCATTTACTTTAATAAGAAGCGATTTAATTAAATAGCACACTTTAAAAACCTCTTCATATCACCACATACAATATAGGATTTAGAGTTTTATTAAGGCAATGGAATGCCCTCTTTCATAAAACTATCATCACTTTTTATTAAACTGTCATCATGGCATTGACTTGTGACCTGCAATGGGGGTTAATCAGCAGTTGTTATATATATGCAAAAGTTGACACGACTCTATTTTAACCTTTTCGCTGCTGAGCCTATTTTGGTACTTTTTGGGGAGGCTTTTCACATAACAGTGTTAATATTTGTAATTATTTATGTAGAACATATAGGAATAACATTGGTTTGCTTATTTCTCCTCACACAGCAAACAAACTACCAAAAAACAGCAAAGAAGCAAAACATAACCCAAAGGAATAAAATAGAAACAGGTGTCATTTTGTTTAATACCTTCAAGAAATGTGGATGTGTCCACATACGTCTATTTAAAAATCTGGGTTAAAAGAGGAAAAACAGAGAACCGATACCATTGACCCACATTATGCCCCATGCCAACATCACTATGCTTCATCTGGGACTTTGGCAAACTTGAAAACTTTACATATACCCCGGAGGTGCAGGATTGCTGGACGGACTCTGGCTTTGCCTTGTAAATGATTGCTTCTCTTAAAAAAAATGTCTGATTCCGTCCGGCATCTCGCACCCTTGAACTCGGGTGATATTACATATGCCCCCTTTATACCAATACTTTTAATCACATAAATAATAATACTACTTGCCTGGTGCACTCTAAGCAAATTTGTATTCAAGATTGTGATTGGTGATCATGATAGGATCGCCCACAATAAAGGGGGGAGATGTATGCTACATCATTATGGTGAAGGAGTGCTACAGATGGAGCAGCTCTCATCCTGGCAGGGGATGGCGCTGGCGTCGCAAGCCGCCATCCCCCACCAGCGCCATGGCGGTGGCGAGAAGGGGACGCACGCGCGCACGAGAGGCGCGCGTGTCCCCTTCCGACGGCGCTTCCATCCGTTCCCCCGGGTCCCCGCCGGCTACCCGCACCCCCCCCCCCCTAACCCTGTCCATCTCCCTGAGGCGGAGACAGACAGGGTTTCCGTCGCGCTGGCGACGGACTGAGACGCGCGTGCGCGTGAGATGCACGCGCGTCTCAGTATATTCGCTGGCGAGGCTGCTGGCGGGTCGCCAGAGGGGACGTCCTGGTGACCCGCCAGCAAGGATGAGACCTACTCCATCTGTATCAGCGCTTTGTTGTGTGCCCATGTATCTAAAAACAATAGTGTGCCAATAATGAAAGACAATATAGTCGATTTCGACTTCTGCAGGGTGGCGATGGCCTATCTCCACAGCAGGAACAGGGCTATCTCTGCCTTTGGTGCTGCCAGCTCTGGGCTGAGCAGATGTCACTCAGAGATGGCCAAACACACTGTGTGATCAAGGGGGGTAGGGCTATAACGGCACGATAAGAGACACTACAATCCATTTATTTGAATTTATATAACAAATATGAACGACGCAGACATTTGTAGTGGATATTTTGCACATTTATCACGGAGATGTTGCTACTCAAAGGGTTAAAAAAACTGATTTAAGAAATCAACAATTTAGGGGGGAAATATTGTAAAAAAAAAATATAAGCCACTTAAGTGGTTAAAATGATAATGATTTTTTAAATGTGTTTTAATGAATACCTTAGTCTAACAAAGCCTTCTAGTTTAAAAAAAAAAAGAAGATGATTTAATGAAATGAGGTGACCCATGTCACCTCATTAGTAAGTCAGGATGTGGGAGATCGAGACAGCCGAAACACCCAATCTCTAGTTTTCTTATATTTTTCTGTCGTACAGGATGTTACTGTCTGAATATAACTGCCAGAATATAATCTCTAAAGTAATACATTTCCCCATCGGCTGGCGCCTGTAGTGCACGGTGGTATTTTCTGAACGTTGGAGAAACCCATCCCTGTACTTCATACTAATTTATACACTGCAAGGGGTTTCTTTTGCGATCACACATGATTTCTAGAAAATACTTTTACAGGGATCACACCGTTTTGACGAGGGGACGCACCACTTTCAAACAAAATCTGTGGATGCCATTAACCCCTTGAGTGGTGGGTTTTGCTGGGGCAGGGCAAACCTACTAGGGCAGGTTTGTCCTGCCCCAGCAAAACCCACCACAGCATCTAGGAAGCCGCCGCTCCCCCCTCCTCACCCCCGCCCCCCCCCCCACCTCCACTCCGGCGTTAGTACGCCGGAGCTACCCTGCCGCCTGTTTCGCGGCTCAGGAGGACTCGGGTGCCAGAACTCTCCCGAGTCCCCCCGAGCCGCGCCGACCATCCCCGAGCCTGCCGCCTACGTAACAGTGAATGGCGGCTGGCGTCAGGAGCGCTCTGCGTACGATCGCCGGTGAGGAGGGGGTGGGAGGCGACAGGGGGGGGTGATGGGGGAAACCCTAAAGGTAGTGTGCCAGTGGAGCCCGGAAAATTTCCGGGTATACCACCCAAGGGGTTAATGGAGGACTATAGTGTTATGCCTAGAAGAAGTGGGCCTTCATGACAGCATCAAACCTAGCCTAGCCTAGGATTTTTACCTATGGGCTGCAGAGAGAGAAAACTTCAGCTCCACCAGGTAAAATCCACCTCCCCGCTTGATATCAGTGAAGCCAGATACAGTCCATGACTGCATTGTCTGGCGGCTGGCTCCCCTCTGGGGGGGGGGGGGGGTAGCAGCAACAACCCTACTAAAAGTAAGAAGGAGGCAAAACTGGTAACTTCAACCCTGCAGTGCGGAGGATGGGACTTGTTGATATTTTTGAAGCAGTGTATGGCCATCCGATCCCCCTTGAGCCGCCTGTGACCTTGCTGGGCGGCAGGATCGCATGCGCTCCTTCTGCATACAACCCCATTCACCGATGACCGGGAGGGACTCCGAGTTGGAGGTTAGATGTGCAGGCAGGTTTGACCTCCAACTCCGATCCTATGTGCACAGGACCACGCATCAGATCGGATGTCAAACATAGGCGATTTTAGTCCAAATCGCATAACCACATAGGGACCTTTACCTATGCAGTGAAAGGTTAAAAATATTGTGAGCACAAGGCTGACCACAGCCTGGCTGACCATTGCAAGCTGACTATTGTTAGTTTGTCATATTTTAAAGTAGGAATATTTTTAAGTAGGGCGAAAACAGTTACATAGATTAAAGCTTGGACTTATTCTGGACCAACTGTGATGTAACTCCTGTCTCCTTCTCATTACAGGTAACTCATATCATCTGTTACACCAGTATTGTCGTATCTGCTTGCAAACTGCTATATTTAGGTAACTCATATCATCTGTTACACCAGTATTGTAGTATCTGCTTGCAAACTGCTATATTTAGGTAACTCATATCATCTGTTACACCAGTATTGTAGTATCTGCTTGCAAACTGCTATATTTAGGTAACTCATATCATCTGTTACACCAGTATTGTAGTATCTGCTTGCAAACTGCTATATTTAGGTAACTCATATCATCTGTTACACCAGTATTGTAGTATCTGCTTGCAAACTGCTATATTTAGGTAACTCATATCATCTGTTACACCAGTATTGTAGTATCTGCTTGCAAACTGCTATATTTAGGTAACTCATATCATCTGTTACACCAGTATTGTAGTATCTGCTTGCAAACTGCTATATTTAGGTAACTCATATCATCTGTTACACCAGTATTGTAGTATCTGCTTGCAAACTGCTATATTTAGGTAACTCATATCATCTGTTACACCAGTATTGTAGTATCTGCTTGCAAACTGCTATATTTAGGTAACTCATATCATCTGTTACACCAGTATTGTAGTATCTGCTTGCAAACTGCTATATTTAGGTAATTGTGCAAATAGTTTTATAAGATTTGAAAGTGAGTGAGAATTTATTAGTGGCTGGGATGGTATGTAACCTCTTACCATTTGTTATCTTAGTTTTATTGCTAGTGGAAGAGGGGCTCTGGCTGGGTGGGGTCTCAATCAATTAACTTAGAAACAGCTTTTAGTATATATTGTGAGCACAAGGCTGACCACAGCCTGGCTGACCATTGCAAGCTGACTATTGTTAGTTTGTCATATTTTAAAGTAGGAATATTTTTAAGTAGGGCGAAAACAGTTACATAGATTAAAGCTTGGACTTATTCTGGACTTAAACTGGACAGAAACTGCCAACCAACTTAACATCTTCGTATCAAAGTGAATCAGAAAGACACCAGCAACCCAGAAAACCAAGACTGCTTTGAGTGAGCTCACTTCATCCTCACAACATACTGCTCCTGGCTGCTTAATCTGCCTATTCAGCTGTGATATCACCATTTCTCCATCTGCTAAAACTTTTTGAATATCACTCTTTATGCTTGTACTTGCACTGTCCGTTTTGAAAATGCCCAGCTGTACCTCTTATGACTTTACCTCTCTTGCTGTTCCATTGAGAGTAGGTGTCCCTGATTATTTTATTCTTGGCCCTCTTCTCTATCTCTACATGTCCTCTCTGGGTGAACTTATTTGTTCACTTGACTTCCACTATGCCGAAAATACTAAAATCTACCCCTCGTTTCCTGATCGCTCTCCTTCCATCCTAACTCATATCTCCAACTGTCTCTCTGCTGTCTACTCTTGGATGACCCATCGCTTTTTTAGACTTAAAATATCAAAGACTAAGCTGACCTCTTCCGACCCTCCTGCATAAAACCTGACCATCTCTCATCCTAACCTGTTTATGCTCACCTCTCCCCCTTCTGTGTCACCCCTGTCTGTCTAACCCTCCCCTTTAGAATGTAAGCTCTCACGGGCAGGGCCCTCTCTCCTCATGTGCCTTTCTTAGAATATATAAACCACTGCCACCCTGATAATTGCTTCAGTGTCCTGTCCCCTGATGTAACTATCTGTATTAACCATGTACTTGTCCTAAACTGTCTTGTAATGTAATTTTGTTTTGTGTTTGCTCATAACTATGCTCTGTACAGCGCTGCGGAATTTGTATGCGCTATATAAGAAACTGTTAATAAATAAATAAATAAATAATAATGTCTCCTATAAAATATTGAGGAATGAATGTCCCTACTCTGTCATGCACAGACTATATACTGGATATATGTTGCCTATTAAGAATGTGATCCTTTACACACTTTAGTTCTTAAATGACTATTGTGCACATTAAGTTTGTATGACCCTTTCAATATAAAAAAAAATAAAAACAGAGTGACACAAAAAGGTCTAGGAACTCAAAGTAATTTCCAGAATCTACTCATCCTGAATCGTCAAACAAGCCAACACCTATCGCCTTATTTTGCCCGTGACCTGCCTGGAATAGGTAATTAACCCAGTAATGATTCTTATCTGGGTGTGCTGCCACAGTGCACGAAGAATGACCCTCACAGGACCGCAATGTAAAAAAAGACGATTTGAGCGGTTTGCAAAGGAACATGTCAGCTTGGTTTTTTGTCGCCTGTTTCACATGACATTTTCAAATTCATGACAGGACGTTGCTCCTAGGTGCATGTTCTAATTACATTTCTCAGGACATTTATCTAGAAGACAGTGTGCCTAGAAACCTGAAGCAAACAGAGCACTTCTTGGAAGAAATATTACAAATATACAACATCTTATTTTATTTCTATTTAGTGGATTTTTTTACAACTTTTTTTTATTTAAATGTCCAAAACTTTATTTAATTTTTTTGTCATTGCTAGCATAATTTTAGGTGTGTTGTGTAAAGGAATGATATATATCTATATATATCAAATCTGTCTGTCCTTGTGTACTCAGTAAACAGTCACACATGCTTATACATTGTATATGTATGTATATATATATATATATACAGTATATATATATATATATATATATATATATATATATATATGAACAAACTCCAGTTTTCCACAGTATAAAAGCAAGTACCCTTTATTATTATTATTATTATAATTTTATTTATAAGGCACCACAAGGAACAATACAGGGAAACAAAACTTGGCATAACATTGAATAAATAACAAAAATACAGTACAAATAAAGAGCGCCACAGATCAATACACATTACAGCTTGGATATAAGTAGTGAGGACTCAATCAACATACAACTAGAGGCTTGAGGCCAATGATGGAGATGAGTATGCGGACAAAGATGGTCACTGAGTGTTGGAGTATAGGAGAGCTGTGAGTGAAATGTGAAGAGAAGTGGGCTTTGACAACAGGAGGGAAGAGGGCCCTACTCGGAGGAGCTTACAATCTAGTAGGAAGGGGAGACAGACAGATTACAAGAGGTGCAAGCGAGGTGGTGGTGGTTAGATAGCAGGATGTAAACAGGAAACAGGCAAGGGATCGGAGAACCAGCTGGTTTATGCAGTGGAAGGGTACGCTTTGATGAATAGGTGAGTTTTCAGTGCCCGTTTGAAGCTTTGCAAGGTCGGGGAGAGTCTAATGGAGCGAGGGAGTGCGTTCCACTGAAGGGGTGCAGCACGGGCAAAGTCCTGTACTCTAGCATGGGAAGCAGTGATCAGGGTGGAGGAGAGACGACAGTCGTCAGCTGACCGTAGAGGGCGGGAGGGTGTATGAATGGAGATGAGGTTAGAGATATATGGAGCAATGGAATTAGAGATGGCCCTGTATGTGAGTGTGAGGTGTTTGAAGAGGATTCTGTAGGGGAATGGAAGCCAGTGCAGATTTTGTTGAAGGGGAGTAGCAGAATTAGAGCGGCGGGAGAGGAAGATAAGCCTGGCTGCAGCATTGAGGACAGATTGGAGAGGAGCTAGTTGGGATTGAGCAAGGCCGGTGAGAAGAGCATTACAGTAGTCAAGCCGTGAGATGACCAATGAGTGGATGATCAGCTTAGTTGCACTCTGTGAGAGAAAGGGCCTGATGCGAGCAATGTTGCGTAACTGGAACCGGCAAGAATGGGCCAGCGTTTGGATGTGGGGTGCAAAGGAGAAGGAGGAGTCAAGCGTGACACCCAGGCAGCGGAGTTGGGGAACAGGGGAGATGATGGTGTTGTTAACAGTGATAGAGATATTAGTAGGGGGCATAGCTCTGGGTGGGGGAAAGATAATAAGTTCGGTTTTGTCCATATTCAGCTTCAGAAATCGCTCAGACATCCAGGTAGAGATGGCAGCGAGGCAGTTGGAAACTTGAGAGAAAACAGTGGGGGACAGATCAGGAGAGGATAGGTAGATTTGGGTGTCATCTGCATAGAGGTGATATTGGAAGCCAAAGGAGTTAATGAGTGCACCCAGAGAGGAGGTGTACAGAGAGAACAGAATGGGACCAAGGACGGAACCCTGAGGGACCCCGACAGGATGGCTAGCACAACCATAGTGATTTCAACATTAATCTCTGTGAGCCTCACAGGTAGACGCAGGAGCGCCCCTGTTTGTTCTTTTAGATATATTCAAACTGTGAATCCAGGTGTATTGGAAGGGAGCTGCCGGTCTTGGAAAAAAAGATCAAAGTGCTGAGAACAAGTCACTTTGGGACTATTAGTTCCTTAATTGGACATTGAAAAGAATTGTGCACTTTCATTTGTTTGTTGTAAATATATATATATATATATATATATATATATATATATCCCTTCCTCAAAGGGCATCATGTAATATATATATATATATATATATATATTTTGGTACTCACCGATAAATCCATTTCTCTGAGATCAGCAGGGGCCACTGGGAATCACTTCGGGTTTTGGAGCTTGGTTAGCTGGGAGCTAGGCACTACTTAGTTTTAATACAGGGGAGACTAGCTCCTCCCCTCCAAGACCCATCATCCCCCAGTGAGAAAATTGGTAAACTAGAGGAGATAGGAACAAATAACGTTATAATAAACAAAAAACAACACAACAAACCAGGCAAGCGAGTAAACTGGACCCACGTACAGACACAACGATCAGAATCCGCAGGCTGGGTGGGCGCCCAGTGGCCCCTGCTGATCTCAGAGAAATGGATTTATCGGTGAGTACCAAAATCCTCTTTTCTCTGACATGCAGCAGGGGCCACTGGGAATCACTTCGGGGAGGTTCCAAAGACCAGGCCCCGGGTGGGAGAGCGCTGAGGATTCTGGAGGACCAAACGCCCGAACTCTGCTGCAGAGTCAGCGAAGGTGTCGAACTTGTAAAAGCGCACAAACGTATTTACGGACGACCAAGTGGCCGCCCTGCAAATCTGCGCAACTGAAGCGCCTCGTCTTGCGGCCCAAGACGTGCTTACAGCTCTAGTCGAATGTGCCGTCAAGGAGGAAGGTGGAACTCTTCCCGCCTTTAAGTAGGCACTTCTGATTGTGAATTTAATCCATCTCGCTAATGTCTGTTTTGAAGCCGGACGTCCCCGGCGAAAAGCGTCATACAGAACGAACAAGCTATCCGTCTTACGGATGCGTCGATTTCTAGACACATAGATTTTTAAGGCGCGCACAACATCCAAAGATTCTTGTTGAGAAGCGTCCTCTTGAAAAGCCGGTACCACTATAGGTTGATTTATATGATATGAAGAGACTACCTTTGGGAGGAATGCAGACGTCGTGCGTAACTCCGCCCTGTCCTCATGAAAAATGAGATATGGAGCTCTGCAGGACAGTGCACTAAGCTCTGATACTCTGCGCGCGGAGGCCAGAGCTAAGAGAAGGACCGTTTTCCAACATAGGAACTTAAGTTCCACCCTTTCAAGCGGTTCAAAGGTTTCTGACTGGAGGAACGACAGGACCAAGTCTAAGTCCCATGGAGGAACAGGTGGAGCAAACGGTGGTTGCACTCTGAGGACCCCCTGCAAAAAGGTCTGGATCTCAGGCAAGAGCGATCCTAGCTTAAGGCCTCCATCTAGACCTCGTTGCAGGAACAGCAACAGTCGTGAGAGTTTGAAACTCCGGTAAGGCCAACCCTTTTCCTCACACCACCGCGCATATGAGCGCCAAATCCGGTGGTAATGGGCCGCTGACGAAGGTCTGCGAGCCCTCAGCATGGTGGGAATTACCGAACGAGGTATGCCCCGCTCCCTCAATACTGCGGTCTCAATAGCCACGCCGTCAAATGGAGCTGCGTTAACTTTTGGTGGCAAAATGGGCCTTGCTGTAGAAGGTCCTGGCGAAGCGGCAACCGTACGGGGTCGTCCACTGCCATCCTCTGAATGTCCGAGAACCATGACCGTCGAGGCCAAAACGGCGCAATGAGAATCGCCTGGACTGACTCTCTCTTGAGCTTTTTCAAGACTGGCGCTAGAAGAGGAAGCGGAGGGAACAGGTAGACAAATCTGTAGTCCCACGGAGTTGATAGAGCGTCGACTGCTATTGCTCCTGGGTCTCTTGTGCGAGCCACATATCTTGGTAGCTGATGATTTTCCCGCGAGGCCATCAGGTCCACCTCGGGAGTGCCCCACCTCCTGGTGAGCTCTTGAAACACCTCTGGGTGTAGGGACCATTCTCCTGGATGCAGACTTTTGCGGCTGAGAAAATCTGCTTCTATGTTCTCCACTCCTGGTAGGAACACCGCCATCAGAACCACCTTCCAACGCTCTGCCCAAAGAAGGATTCTTCTGACCTCTGTCATGGCCATTCGGCTGCGCGTACCCCCTTGCCTGTTCACATAGGCCACTGCTGTCGCGTTGTCCGAGCGGACCTTCACCGCGTGACCCTGAAGTAGATTCTCCGATCTGACCAGCGCATTGTAAATAGCCCTTAACTCCAATACATTGATCGGTAAGGTCTGTTCCTGGGTGGTCCATTTTCCTTGCAGTCTGAGGTCTAGGAGGACCGCTCCCCAACCGCTCAAACTGGCGTCCGTCGTCAATACCGTCCAATTGTGGATGGCGAACCGACGGCCCACGCTCAAGTGATCTCGATGGAGCCACCAAGTCAAGGATAGACGGGCATGGGGGGATAACCGGATCTGTCTGTGAAGCAATAGATGAGAACCTGCTCCCTTCCTGAGGAGGTCCATCTGAAAAGTCCTGGAGTGAAAGCGTCCCCAGCTCAGTGCTGGAAAGGCCGACACCATCTTCCCCAGTAATTGCACACAAAGGTGCAAACTGACCCTTTGAGGTAGCAACACTCTTCGTGCTAGCTCCTGAATGGCCAAAATCTTTTCGTCCGGTAGGAAGACTCTCTGAGCCTCTGTGTCCAACCAAAGGCCCAGGAACCGAATCCTCTGTGCAGGAGTCAGCGAGGACTTCTTGTAGTTCATGACCCAGCCTAAACTGGTCAGCATCATAATAGTCCTCCTGGTATGATCCTCGAGCATCTGGACTGAAGGGGCCTTGACGAGAAGGTCGTCCAGATAAGGGATTATCGTCACCCCCTGGCTCCGAAGAGCTGCGATCGCAACCGACAGAGTCTTGGTGAACACTCTGGGGGCTGACGATAATCCGAAAGGCAGAGCCCTGAATTGAAAATGGTCTCTGCCCACTGCGAAGCGCAGAAAAACCTGGTGATGGCTGCAGATGGGGATATGCAGATAAGCATCCCTGATATCCAGGGAAATCATATATTCCCCTGGCTCCAAGGAAGCTATTACGGAGTGGACTGACTCCATCTTGAATGGTTGGCGCGAGACCAGAAGGTTTAAAGCCTTGAGGTTTAGGATGGGTCGAACTGACCCATCCGGCTTCGGCACCACAAAGAGATTGGAATAATACCCCAACCTTCTCTGTGAGACCGGAACCGGACAGATGACCTGAGAGTCCAACAGTATCTGGATAGCCAGGAGAATCCCCTCTCTCTTGACCGAGGATTCTGGCAGCGCTGTGGTGAAGAACCTGTTGGGAGGAGGGGCGTCGAACTGTATACGATAGCCCTCCGAGATAATCCTGCGAACCCAAGGGTCCTCCGTTAGGGAGAACCATTGGGTTCTGAAGTAGGAGAGGCGTGCTCCTACTGACCAGTCTCCCACTGAAGCTGGCAAACCGTCATGCTGCCGGCTTTGGGGGCTGTTTTGGCTCCTGGACCCGGGGGGCGGCCTGTGGTCGTGATCTGGCTCTAGTACCTCTGGAGGATTGGAAACCTCTTCCTCTGCCTCGAAAGGAATGCTGCGGGCGAAAGGATTGAAAAGAGGGTCCCGCATACTGGCGTCTCTGAGGCGGCGCCGCTGTTGGCAAAAAGGCAGATTTTCCCCCCGTTGCCTGTGAAATCCATCTGTCCAGTTCTGGACCAAACAGAATATCACCTGCGAAGGGGAGGCCCTCGACCGCTCTCTTAGATTCAGCGTCAGCCTGCCAAGACCTCAGCCACAAGGCCCGTCTCGCTGCAATGGCGTTCGCAGAGATGCGTGATGAGATAAGGGAAATGTCCTTAGCCGCGTCTCCATGGAATCCCGCCGACTCTTTTATATGTTCGGCCAGTTGTCAAATCTCTTCTGCTGGCATCCCTGAGTCGAGGCCCTCAGTGATCAGCTCCGCCCACCTGGCATTTGCCCTATTTACCCAGGCCGACACTATGGCCGGCCGAAGCTGGGCACCAGCAGCCGTATAGATAGCCTTTAAGGTGGCCTCCAACTTCCGGTCTGACGGATCCTTAAGCGAACATGCCCCTGGGACTGGTAGGGTAGTTTTCTTAGATAACCTGGACACGGATGTGTCCACCGGTGGAGGAGTTTCCCATTTGTTCAAGGCTGCCGGTTCGAAGGGGTACATTGAAGGGAACCTCTTTGGTACCTGAAAACGCCTGTCCGGTCGCTTCCAGGCCTCAAGAAGCTGATCCTGGTTAGGGCATGGAAAAACCACAGAGGCTTTTTGTGTATTTCCAAATAAATCCAACTCCTGGGGAGCCGGAGGCGGATCCTCAGGCAAATGTAGCACCTCCTTAACTGCAAGAATAAGAGCTTCTATACCAACCGGAGTTGGCTCCGCCTCCTGAGGGGTATCCTGTACCTCCTCCCACTCGCCCTCTTCCATCTCTTCAAAGGGCTCAGGCTCCTCGTCTGTGTCGTCTCCCTGAAGCATCGTCTGAAAAGGGCGCTTCTGGGCTAAGGGACCCGGCCTCTGGGGCTTGGACAGGGCCCCCGCTAAGGAGTCCACAGACCTGGACAAGGCCGTAGCCCAAGCAGGCTCTGCCCTGCGGGATACTGCCAACTCCGCAGACAACTTAGTCATCGTGCCGACTAAGGCTGCAGCCCACTGGGGGGCTGGAGTGTCGGTACTCTGGGACCCTGACGGGGAGACCGCACAGGTCTGACAGACTGAAGTTCCCCCATCAGAGTATTGGGAGAACTTATTTGAGCAAACGGTGCAGGTGAAAGATTTCTGAGCAGCTTTGGATCTGCTCGCCATGTCTGCACGTGGGCCAGTCAATGTAAGGCACACACAGACACACAGACACCTCACACACACACACACACACACACACACACCCCAACACAAGACAGAGATCACCCTAGGGCAGTAACCAAATTCCCCCTGGGGGAGCGGGTCCTGGAAGGGAGTAAGTCCCTATAACCAGTCAAATCTCTGCCAGATAGCCCAGAAGGGGTTAAGGTAGCTGCAGTCTCCTGCAAGACAAGAGGGAGAGAGCAGCATGTAGTGTGTGTGTTTTTAACGGGGCCGCGCCATGCCCCCTCAGCGCGCACCTTCCCCCCCTCCTCTTCGCAGCACTTGCCTGTGCCCTGCTTCAGTAAGGGACTGAGGCTGCCAGCGCTTGGTGGGTTAACTGCGCCTGTGTATTCAGGCGCGCTAAAATCCTCCTCGCGGCCGCCATTAACCCACGCCGCGCCAGTCAAAATGGCGGCGGCGCCTTGCAGGGACAGCGCTGCCCGCGTGTAGAGGGTAGGGACAGGTGGGGGATTGTACTTGCGCCCTACAAAGCGCGCTTCAGACCCCCGCCGCGGCCGCCATTAACCCCTTCCGCCCCACCAATTACTTACGGCGGCGTCTGCCGGGTAAGCGCTACGGCGTATTGTACTGGGGGAGGCTTGTACTCACCCTGCTGAGGTCTAGTAGCAGCGCCTGGCAGTCCTCTTGATGGAGGTCGGCAGGAACGCTGAAGGTGTCACGGCAGGTGCCTTTGAAGAGGCTCTGACTGACAGCCTGGGTAACCCAGGGGCGCAGGAAGCCTGGACCCTAGCTTTTTAATAAGCAGGGAAGGGATCCTAAGTTCTTGTAGAAAATAGCTGATATTGAAAAAAAAAAAAAAGTTAGAGTAGTGCAGGAGCAGTGAGAGCTGTGACTAGCTCCCTCGGCACAATTTTCTCACTGGGGGATGATGGGTCTTGGAGGGGAGGAGCTAGTCTCCCCTGTATTAAAACTAAGTAGTGCCTAGCTCCCAGCTAACCAAGCTCCAAAACCCGAAGTGATTCCCAGTGGCCCCTGCTGCATGTCAGAGAAATATATATATATACTGTATATAGTGGTCGGTAAACCCCGGCACTCCAGAAATGGAGATTTCTTGCCTGGTGCCTTCCTCAAACGCTACCTACCGATGCATAGGCAGCAATGTATAGCATATGGAGTCGGCGGCGGCACTCAGGACTTATGTTGAAAAGATTACACTAGAGACGTTCTCATTAGTTCAGGCGGAGTCGGCGGTGGCATTCAGACTTATGTTGAAAAGATTACACTAGAGACGTTCTCATTAGTTCAACTAGAACTAATGAGAACGTCTCTAGTGTAATCTTTTCAACAAAAGTCCTGAGTGCCACCGCCGACTCCATATGCTATATATATATATATTTGTTTAATGACATTGTAATGTTAATGTCCCTGGGAAATACAATCATTCAAACTGAAAAAAGAACTAAAAGGCAAATTATATTTCTCAATTTAAGTATTAAATAAAAAATTCAGTTACAGAATAGTAAGTAAGTAATATACAATTTAATGTAGAAAGGACAAAAATAAGGTTAGGGAGAAACAGAAGTTAGCATAATTAATCTTATTAAAATTGAAGAAGAGGGCATATTAGGGGTCTAGAGGTACTTGAGTAGAATTGATTAATTTTTCAAAATGTTTCTACTCTGAATGTGCAAAACGTTGGTTACAATTTTATGTAAGAACAACCATAGCAAATAATGACAATAAGGAAATATCAGGATTACTAGGTCGACATGGATAAACGGTCAACATAAGCAAACGGTTGACATGGCAATGGTCGACGTGTGAAATGGTCAACGTGTCGGTCCACTTCAAAATACAGCATCCGTCTGGAAAAGCATAGCAAGGGGGAAATTTACTAAGATGGAGTTCTATTTCAGATAGGATGTTGCAACCAATCAGATACTATATATAATCTTTTAGAAGGTGGTAAATAAATAAGAAGTCGATTCTGATAGGTTGCCCCTAGCAACATCCCATGTGAAATAGAACTGTGTAATGAAATCATTTGTGTAGTGAATGGTTTAGTTACTTTTCTACAAAATCTCAGTGAAAGATAATGAGGAGATAATGTGGCTCATAGCAACCAATCAGCTCCTAGCTTCCATTTTTCAAGGATGGCCTGTATAATGACAGCCAGGAGCTGATTGGTTGATACTATATATCTCTCCAAGATGTGATCAATCTCCTCCCTTACTTTGTTACTAATAAAGTGTAAAGGTGCCCAGACACTATGTGATTTTGGGGCGATTTCACCCGATTTCGGCATTTTGGGCTGATAAATCCGGTGAAATCAGCATAAAATTGCATGTGTGTGTATGTGACATCCGATCCAGATGTCTCTCAGCCAATCAGCGCTACTCAGAAGGGAGGCAGCTGTTTGGTTGAGAGTGCTCTCTCTCAGCCAATCAGAGGCCGGCCAGTCATTTGAAAGGTTATTTTAAAATTCGAATACTCGCCGCTGCCCGTCCTGCTGAACACCCACTAGCCTCAGCACCTGCCTCCGCCCCACTGCTCCTCACAGCCAGCTGCAGCTCCTCCACATGTAAAAAATGGCACTTTAAGTGCCAAATCGTATGTGAGACTCTGGGGGGGTCAAAGGAGTCACAGGAGAATTGGGTCCGACTGGTCCTTAGGACAAGTCGGCCTAATGTATGGTGGCCTTAAGAGTAGAAAGTGCCCCTCTGCCTCTACCCTTAACAGTGGCGTAGCTTGGTATGGGGCGCCCCCCGATGCCCCCCCCCCCATTGCCGCAGGCTTACCTGTCTGTGCATCCCGGCTCCCCTCCTGGCTTCAATTAATTCTATGCAGATGGACCACGATAAAATGGCCGCCCCCATACCGCAGACAGTTTCAGAGAACTGTCTGCTTTATGGGGCAACCATTTTATCGTGGTCCGTCTCCATAGAATTGTTTGAAGGCAGGAGGGGAGCCGGGATGCGCAGACAGGTAAGCCTGCGGGGGATGGGGGGCGGGGGCATTACTATAGCACCGCAGCCCCCCGGCGCCCCCACATGCACAGCGCCCCCCCGCGCGACCGCGGGGGCTGCGGTGCTATAGTTACGCCACTGACCTTTAATAAGTTAATGTTGGTGCTTCATAACATTCCCCAATAGTGATTTAATCTTCCTAAACCCCCACGGTACCAGGGGATCAAAAACACTTCCTAGGGCAGGCGGGTGGTTGCTGTGCCATTCTGTGGTTCCTCACTGATATCACAGCAGGACCAGCGCTTCGTTGCCTCAGACTTCTATTAGAAATAAGTCAATCAGTCATACTTTAAAATGTCCCGATCACATCCCTTCTCTTCAGTACTTGGAGCCTGGGGCTTACTGGTACAAAGTCACTCATCGGAGATCCCCATGAGCTAACCGAAAGTCTCAAACCAGATTTTCTTTAGAGTAGGAGCTTAAAAATAAATTAGCGATGAGGAATTGGATAACTTGTTTTAAATGCATCCAAGCCCCAGGAGGACTTGGAGGAAAACAGTTGCAGATTTTATTGCTGGAAGATACATTTAAAATGTAAATGAAGTTGGAATATGGCAATGGAATATTTCAGTTTGTCATATATTAATGGCTGTGATGCAGGCCTTTAGGGGTTCTAAATCAAATATAACACTTGTAAAACAAATTATTTATATGGATATCGATTTAGGAATGTATAATTGGGGCTCTTAATTTCGGGGGCCAGTAATAGTAATGCAACAGGCCCTAACTGGCAGAGATATAGCCAGAACATTGGGTATATGGTATTTAAATTATTAACTGATCTGGCTGCTGCCAACTGAACAACTGGATTAAAGGTCCCCTCTATGCAGATAAAGCATACAGATTCAGGGCACCACTGAATAACTATGCTGTATATATATGTATATATACACTGTTTGTTTAATACAACTTTTAAAAGACCTACGAGTGCCAGTCTTTTTCTTCTACTATATATATATATATATATATATATATATATATATATATATATATATATATATAGCCTGCCGATGAAGTTCCTGATTCAGACCTGCATGTAATCGAATACGAGGCCCAATTCGGACCAAAACAAATGAGTCTGAATGGGCCCCGAAGTCTTCCTCACCTCACACGCTGCACCCGTTATTTGTAATATCTTCCACCCAGGGGTCCCACAATGCTGGCCTCTGCGCTGCTGAAATCCCCAGAAAAAATGGCCACCGCTCCATTCTTCTGGTGATCTGCACATGTGCTCTAGTGCTCAGCACTCCATTGCTCAGACTTTACAGAGCCGTGCTGCTGCCACTGCAGAGACTGCTGGAAAAATGTCCGCCGAGCCATTTCTCCGGAGATCTGTGCATGGGGGCCCTGATGGAGGAGAATGCACACGAGCCTCCTCCTCTCTTATAATGCCTCTGGCTGTGACTGTTCATATATAAATAGTTTTGGAATCTGGTACACACTACAATTAAGGGACACTTTCCCCATTGCCTTCCCCATAGACAGGCCCCTGTCAGGCTGAGTAACACAAGCATTAAATTGGCGGCACTCAGGAATATAACAAAAGAGGGACTCTATTCTGGGTCAACCTTTCCTCATGAAAATGCTGCTGCACATAACCAGTGGTAGCAGCTTTTGCCAAGTTTGCTGCATGTGTGTGGATCCGAGTTCTCAATCAGTGCACTGGACCAGAGAGTAGCTACCAGGAAGAAGAGAAAGGAGCCTTACCATGATTTGGGAGAATGACTGTTTAGAAAGTGCAGTACTAGTTTTATTAAGTTTGATTTATTTATTATGGTATTTTAACCTTTTCCTGACCACTTATTTATATTATTTAAATGTATGATGCAGCCTATACTATAGGCCATCTATAGTAGTACTGTATAAATCCCCCCCCCCCTATAAATCTTATGTTTGCGATAGATAGATAGATAGATAGATAGATAGATAGATAGATAGATAGTGTGCGTGTGTGTGTGTGTAGACAACCAATTGTTTGTGTGGGTGCACTAAGTAAATACCCATTGCATATACTTAAACACTACATTTTTTACGGAGCTCAGTCTTCATCTATTCTCAATCTTTGTAATTGACTCAGATCTGAATACCATCTCATTCCTCAGGGTGGTAATTATGTTTGAACATACGGTCTTAACATTAAAGTTTGAGAAAGTAAAAATGATCTCTTAGATTATTACTTGAAACTGACAATTCTCCGCTAATGTTTGGAACAGATTTGCATAACATTGACTTTACCTTGGAAAACTCTAATCACATTCAACAAAGACATCAAACAGCGAATATCAAATAACGAGCGCGTGTAATACAAGGTGACAAAATCAAAACAGATATAAAGTAAGTGTAATAATGATATATACAGCTGTTAGTAATTACCAGAGAGTGAAAGAACATATAACAAGGCCGGACTGTTAAACTGGGTACACACTAGATGATATTCTGAACGAATTCCCTGATTCCAAAGCTAGTATATCTATACCAGTATTCATTTAATACAGCTGAAACTAGACGCCATGTTTTGTTGCCGAAAACTCCCGCGATAAACGTATTCCTGGTAAATAGAGAGTTAGTGGTGACGCATTTCCGCTGGTTGGAACGCACCGCCATGTTCTTTTCATAGGGATGTCGGAAGCTGTGCGCCGATTAGTGGCGCCTAGTTTCAGCTGTATTAAATGAATACTGGTATAAATATACCAGCTTATGGACACTATAGCACGCTTCTGTTGAAGGAAAGTGTTTCCGAAACGCGTTAAGCGTGCTTTTTACCTTGGATTCGTACATCCCAAAAGGCTGACTTTGGAGAGTGTGGACCCCCGGCTGTGGCTTCTTATTCCGGACTGAGGAACCCAGAAGGGAGGACTTTGATGACATCATTTGCCCGCTGTATGCCATATGTAGTACTTGTCTAATACCTTTTAAACAGTCACTTTATTGTAAGTGCATTCTATGTATTAAATCCTTTTAAACTTTATTGACCTGTACTATGCTGTATTCTATTGTGTCTCCCCTGCTTATTCAATAGGGGAGAAAGGAAGCATTGGAGTACCCAGGATTGTTATATGATCATCAATCTGCCAGTTTGAATCCATTTGGGTTTGATATTACCCCTATATAAGGTTTGATCATAATGAATACAGCAAAATGCTCTTAGGGAGCTGCTCCAAGGCCACCGTCCCAGCCGTACAGCGTCCCCAGAGGTGCAGGCATTACACTATCTACAGGCTTTCGCCATATAACAATCCAAAGACATTACCTCTGCCGATGCAGCTGCTGCATAAGAACTGTCAGGTGACATGTACAGTATAACATTACCATTACTATACCTTATCATCAGGTCACTGCACCGCTGGGGGAACCAAATGCTGAATTCTGCACATTTTTCCCACTCTGCCAATTAGCGACGTTAGGTAATTTTAATTCATGTTAATTTGATGACTCAGGCAGGTTTACACAACACTTTCTGAGCAAGGCTGATTATTGTCGCCCTGTCCCCAATGAATATTCAGTGTTTATAATCATTTTATATTTAATGCGCTTGCTATGGAGCTATTTAAAGACTCACGTCCGTCACATCCAATTTACAGTGACTTTATTTTAAAAGTGAAATGTCAAATGCGACTATTTAACCATGATAAGCTAATGGTCTGAAAATTCAATTTAAAAGTTGTACAATTTAAGAAAAAAAAAAAAAGGTAAACGCCTTTAATCTTAAAGAGCTCTATGAGGATAAGTTTCACTCTGACTTAAGGGAATGGAAACTTACATTTTTTACTTTTATTAAAGGACAACTGAATAAAGTATTTTGTTTATAAGACTTTACCTAGGAGATTATTCTGATTCACTCGCAAAGGCAGAAACACTCTATAATGGACAAAACCATATGCACTGCAGGTGGGGCAGATGTAATGTGCAGAGAGACTTATATTTGTGTGTTTTATTGTTTCTGTGCAGGGTAAATATACTGGCTGCTTTATTTTTACACTGCAATATAGATATCAGTTTGAAGTACAAACCCCACCCAAATCTAACTCTCTCTGCACATGTTACATCAGCCCCACCTGCAGTGCACATGGTTTTGTCCATTAGAGAGTGATTGCGCCTTTCCAAGTGAATCAGAATAACCCCCCTAGTTTCTAGCCGATTGGTGGGTGACCATATAGGGAAGGCTTGGCCACACCCCCTCCCACAAACAAAGGATGGGCATCGAAAGGGGGACGAATTAGATCTTATAATATTTGCACTGCAGTATATTATATGACAGATATGACCTCAGTAACTGTTAGAATGTTCCACCATCGCTTATTTGATTCGCAACAAACCTACAGTAGACAATGAAGCAAACATCTGGTTGTTTTGATTTACACATTCGCCTTGTGTTTAAAAAACAAAGCAAACGATTCCCTTTTGTTCCCTGCTGACCGTATACTACGTAATGATTGAAGTCAGATCACATACAAATAATTGCGGTGGTGTTTTCACATGGACATTTGCGGATGATCTTCCAGGCAAATAATAAGGTGGGTGTTCAGAAAGTGATCCAGAGAAAAAAATAAATTGTAGGAACTCATAAATAAACGGAGTATAAGGTAAATCAGTGCTCACCAGATGCGGGGAGACAGAGGGATTTTGTTGAAGGGAATTCTTTACAATGGAATGATAAAAAATGAGGATCTGTTGAAAAATGAACCAGAACAAACAGTAATGACCTGAGATGAATTGAGTGTGACGACAATGCCTAATCCCATTATGACAATCATTTAGTGAATATAGTATCCCAATGTTATCCCTTTAATATAGGTGAAACCCAATCAGCTGTGGTGGACTATGACTGAAGTGCTCTTAAAGGGGACCTGTCCCCAATGTTATAAGAACTGTAATACCATAAATGCACACTAGGCTGAGGTGTAGGGCAACGAATCCCGAGGGAATGCAAAGTGGCTTAATGTCCTTTTGGTTTTATTCTTCTAAATTATTATTTGCTACTTGGGCTATTTACATACACAATGCCCCAGGCATAAGCATTGCGGCAGAAAACTCATTAGCACAATACCCCAGGCATCAGCATGTGGCAGAAAGCTCTCCCTGGCTTTTTTTATTTATTTATTTATTCCCCTGGTCCAAATGCACCTATAAATGGGCTCTCTAATAGCACCCAATGAATCCCTCTGAAAGATGTGCTTTATACAACAAAACCGAACCAATCCGCTCTAGCCACTTGAAGATACAAATTTCTCATCCCGCCCCCACCCCCACTTCCCCTAACCACAAACACACACACACCTTCCTACCTATCAGCTAATGTGAATGTATCAGCCTTGATCACTTCATGGTCTCAATAAAGGGATATTATCCCATGAGGCATCAGATGGCCTGGCTGATTTTTTGATGAAGTGACAATATTAGAATTAATAAAACGTGCAAATGAAACAATGTGCAGTCAATTATTGATTGTAGTGAATTAAAAATTAAAACGGCGAAATATCTGTTTATCAGGTGCTTTGTCACAGAGGGATTACCACAGCATATAGTTCTGTGATATATAAAGGTAAATACCTAAATTTACTGGTGCTTTAATTCATGAGGATTTAACCAGAGAGAGGTATCAATAGATAGAAATATTAGCTGATTTCCCTTAGTCTCCAATCTTGCCTACTTTCTGGCCGTGTGTCTCAATGACAGTGAACGGACCAGATGAGGGAGTGATTGTAATGGAGACCTGTGGTCGGATCAGTGAAGGAAGAAGATAAGGGATATAGGGATCTGCTATTGTGAACCGGATCCAGTTTCACCCCTGATAGTTCAACCAGTGCAGAGGATCACCCTGTCACCGGGACCAATGAGAGTCCCTTAGGTAGGAAAAGATAACAATCCCTAATGGCAAAAGGTATATCTTACACCTACTTATTACCAATAGTGTGTACCATACAATATGTCCCTCACTTGACCACAGGTATATTGGAGTCAATCGCTACAATGTATATGCTCTGGCATAGGAGATCAATCCATTCATGCATTGTATCCATCACACAATAAACTAGATTGGTTCCGCAACTTAATTCAACAATAATACATCCCTCACTTAGGCAATGACAATTCACTCTTAATAGGTGTATTGTATCCTAACCACACATATAGTGGAGTCAGTCGCTACAATGCATCTGCTCTGGCATAGGAGATCAATCCATTAGTACATTGTATCCATCACATAATAGGCTGGGCATAGGAGATCAATCCATTAATACATTGTATCTATCACATAATAGGCTGGGTTAACTCCAGCAACTTAGCTCTACCGATATTAAGAAAAATCAAAGCAAAGAAATTGATACTCAGAAATTTTCACTGGATCATCCTTCGTGCACCAGATTTCCCATCTGTGACATTGAGCCCCGATACTGGACGCGCGTTTCGCCTGGAGGCTTGTTCACCAGTACCTATATAGTGTTATATATTCACTTACACTAACACTGCAACAAAAAAAGAAAAAAATTATTTTCTCTGTAATAGTCTCTCCCCAATGAATATGGCAATAGGGTGAAGTCAGCAAATTCTATATATAAAAAAATGTTTTTATTAAGTCGTGCCCCGACAAAAAGAGTCACCCTTTTTTCTTCTTTTGTGACATATAGTAAATTGTGACTCAAGGGAGCACCACCAACGAAGAAATCTTTAAGGACATTAGATCCTGTGATATATAACATGTTGGTTTTGAATATTACAACGTGAAATATCCTACCGAGAGTCTGTGCTAGTCCCTCCTATCTCCTTCTGATACCTATCAGCTAAAGCAGCCTCTGTCACTGAGTGCAGCAATCTCCTCTGCCTAGCTGAGAGGTGCACAGTACCTCCATGTGCTGAATGGTGCCGCGCTATAATGCATTCAAAATGTTTTGAAAAGAGGGTGTGACCACAACTTGATTAGGCCACACCCCAGAGGTGCTTTCAGAGAGGAGGAGGCTTGTGTGTAGGCTCCGATTGGACCCCCTCCTCCACGGAATGTAGTAAATTCTGGCATTATTTCAGAGTCTATTGCACATGCACAGGCTTCAGGAAACATAGCACCGGCACCACCTTAACAAAGACACCTCTATTGCGGGGCCATATCAAGCTGTCTCTTCTGTCCAGCGCTGCTCCCTCCCCCCTGCTGGAGGCATTCCAAGCAGGGGGAAGCTGGGAAGCTGCCTTTTCAATCCAGCTCTACTCCCCGCTCCGCCGGCAGCAGCACCGAATGGGGAAGCTGCCTTCTCTCCTCACCGAGCCTGCTTTCCCTTAATAGACTGCCTGCTTCCCAGTCAGCTCCCCCGAGGTTCCCCACGTGGAGCCGAGTGTGGCTACTGCAAGGGGGCACAAATATACAGTTTGAAGGGTGGTGTCGAACACCCTAGGGCAGGGGTTCCAAATCTTTTTAGAGTCAAGGCACCTAAGAGTATAAGATTTTTTTCACAGCACCCCTAGACCCCCCAAAAAATGATTAGATTGGGTTTATATGAGATTCTTAGGGTCAGTTATGTGGTAAAGGGCAGGATTTGCTTCTGTTTGTAAACATTTTATGATTGGCAGTCACCAGCATTGGTTTTGCTCATAATAACTAACCATTAATAATTTGAGTTGGTCCTGGACCACCAACCCAGGGCACCCCTGCATGTGTCCCGAGGCACCCCAGGCAGACACGGCACACAGTTTAGGAACCACTGCCCTAGGGCAATGGCAGGATGTGTAAAAGGGTGTATCTGGAGTAATATTGAAAAGGGCCTTTCCTGGTGTAATAAGCAAAATGAGCTCTACCGGTGTGTTGTATAAGGGGACTCTACTCCGTGTGATGTGTAAAAGGGACTCTACCAGGTGTAATGTGTACAAGTGGCACTACTATGTGGCGTAATTTGAATTAGTATTAGTTTGTGACCATGCCCTGTCCCCACAAAGTCACTGTGCCTGCTGAAGATTTGTCTTCAGCACACACTGTCACTATTTTAAGTATTGGGGTGGGAGCACCAATTCTCTTTTTGTCACAGGGCAACAAAATGTCTAGTTACAGGTCTGTCTGTTGTGAATGAGCAAATTACCGGAAAATGGCCCATGCTGGACCAACAGAGAGGTTAGTATAATAAAATGGGTGCAGGGTGTGCAGGATAGACCCTGATGCCTGTGTGCACTGCACACCTTGCACCCATTATAGATATACAGTACTGTACTGTACTGTACTGTACCAGTGCCACACACCCTGCTTTACTGGTGACCTGCCTAGAAGGGATTATAAATCTGAGCACCTGGAATTTTCCCAATTAGAAGACAACAAATACAATCAGATGATATAACCCTTTTATATTGTCTGGTAAAGATTTACTGGGCTGCAAATTCCACTGAAAAACGTTGGTTTATATATTTTCATAAGGAATAAAACTCCCATACATACAGTATGTAATACATTGAAAATATGAACAAACTGTACATCCAGCATTTACACTACAGTATCATCCCTGTTACCGGAAGAATTTATGGTTTGTAGGCATATAATGCATTAAATACCAAGAAAAGGAAATAAAAAGGTAAGTAAAAAAAAAAAAAAAAAGCTGTTTCTAATGGGTTTTTTCTTTTTTTTTTTTAGTTCGTAGCTGACCATGATGATAAATTGCCTTATCCGAGAATTGGGTGTAAGGGCTAAAATACCATCCCATTACAATTCCATAAAGCAATTTTCCTGGCGGGCTGGTAATGGCCTCTCTGTGCCCTGGGCGGGAGGGAGAAGACTGGAAAATTCTGTATATCTCGGGGAGAAAGTCTGTATAATGCAGTTACATAAAAACTCTGACTATCCTCTCACCGTAGCTTTATCACATCCAGTAATTCAGATATTTGTAAAATGCTTTCTATAGCAAGCTCAAAGACTTGCATTTACTGTAATGTTATCCTTTAATCATTCACATTCACATCGCGCATCTAGGGCTACAAAAAGCCTATGACTTGTGACGTGTTAAATGTTAGCCTGCTATAGATGCTATAATGTAGCTGTCATATGCAGTCCCACTTTCAGCTTCCCCTTTTTATCCTATGGGACAGGACTTTGCAGTGACAGCTTTAACTGTAGAAGGCAACTCCGGACCTTGCCTGCAGATGTAAAATGTGATGAGTGCCAGGGAAAGCTACTGGCATACTGTCAGTACAATGTAAAAAACTCAGATACAAAAACAGAATGCAGGACACACAGGGACATGTGTAACACCCTTCTTCGGTGTCCGGCGGTTTGGGTAGTGTCATTCATTGACAATAGGAAAGCAACCTGTTTCCTCCATAGAAGAGAGGCAAAGACAATCCGACCACAGACACATTAATCACACCAGTTACTAATCTGGAATTTGCCCTTTGTGCAATTGGTATAATCAAACTATTTCTCTTATAGAAATTGTCTTAATCACATAATATTTATATGTATTTAAATATAAAGTTTATACTAAATGCATAGCATACAAACACATCATAGCAATTATAATGTATAGTAAGTTTCCAGTACTGTATAACTGTATTTACTTAATCTGGCCGAATATCTAATCTGTGCAAATAAAGTTTATAACTGGAACGTTGTCTGCGCCTCCACCTTTACATGTATAAATAAAGGAATTATACAACCCTTTTTCCACAGCTGTACTGTAGAAGGTACCTCCGGTACAAAATCACAATTGTGTTCTCATCAGACGGATACCATATTCATATGAAAGTAAAACAGAGAGTGGATCATAGCTATGAACAGCTGTAAGTGATGCACCAGTATCGCTACTGATGAGGTGGACTCATCAGTCCTTTCTACGTACTCTCTGTTGGGGTAATTTGGGAATACCCCTTTATCACCACCTACGTATTTGCTGACTCCGCCTGAGGCGCACTGTGTCTATACTATTTTTGCTCTATATCTAAAGTTTATAACTGGTTCTTATCTGCCGTCAAATTCTATGTTTCTATGTTTCTATGTAACTATTGCAGTTACGTTTATATACTCCAGTTGTTGAAATAGTGTTGTTACAGCTGGCAGGATTGGTGTAGTTCTTAGGAAATGATGGGTGTCTCAATGAGTCCACCTCATCAGTAGCGATACTGGTGCATCACTTACAGCTGTTTAGTGTGACCCAGTGAGTAGCAAGGACTGGGGCTGAGTGGGGGCATGCCAAGAGTCAGGGGGTCCTGGCCTCACAGCACTCCCCTCATCTATCAGTATGTGGGCCCTGGATGGGTGCGAGGGCAGACAAACATAGAGCTGGGAAGCTGCACTGCTTGGGCAGCCTGGCTTTCTGCATGGCCAGTATGGCCCTAGTGAGAGGTAAGGGATAGTCAAATATAGCAAATACTGCTAGTGAATGCAAGGTAATGTACTAATTAATAAAAGCAATGCACTGTAGAAAATACACCATAGTCTTGTTTAGTATAATATAATAACATACAGTATGTTTAATTCATGTCCACAATCTGGAACCTACCGGGGGTTTCCCCTTTGGGCCAGTCCAACATTGACTCTGCCCCTCTTCATCTGATTCGGAAAGTCACACAGAGCTGTATCATTCCGCCTCTCTTTTTTTAAAAGGGCAAATCACAAGAGTCATCAAATAGAATTTCACAATATATTTTCCATAGCTGTTATATAGAGGCGCGTGCACCTTCTGAGTACCATCTCTATCCTTGTGCCAGCTCCATTACGTGATTCATCATTTTAGGGGTAGCACATGTTTCCCTAGATATTCTGGGGGAAATTTACTAAGATGATTTAGTAGAAAAAAAATCGTATTTTAGCACGAAAATAAAAAAAATGTCGGTGTATTCGTATTTTTGGCAATTACTATGCCAAAAATACAACTATTCGTATTCATATTGATGGGACATTCATATTTGTATTTACAAATACGAAAGTCTACACTATTGATAGAATATGTCAGGAATCACCATTCAAAAGAATGGTGGCTCCTGATTTACTAAGCAGCCGTATTGAAAATTAGTGTAAAACTGCCACGAATATACGGCTGGAAAATACACTTTATTTTCCTGTCGTATTTGGCCGAAGCCTGCATGGATCAGTCAGATCCGTGCAGGCTGCAAGGTGTAAAAAAAATAAATAAATAATTAAATGAAAAAAATCAGCGTGGGGAACCGACTTTGTCGGTTCCTGATTGGCCGCTAGGCGGCCAATAGAAATAATTCTGAGTAGAGGCGGGAAGTATGAATATCTCTGCGTCTCTGAGTGTCTGAGCGGAGTGAAGCGGGTACCACTGCAGCCGGGAACAGCGCAACTTTAAGTGAAGATGCCGGGATGGTCGCCAGAGGACCAGGTGAGTAGGATTTCCTTCCACAGGTACCCCTTTGGATTACAACGAATCCTGGACCCCAGACTCTTCAGCCCTGGAGCCCCGGACCCGGACCAGCCCCGGAACCAAGGCTCCGGAACCAAGCCAGCGGACCGGACCCAGGGACCTACCGACGGGCTCAAGATAGGTAAGTAGTGTGTTTGTGTAATGTATGTATTAAACTTTTATTTTTCTGGGGTGTCAGTGTGTTTATTTAACTATTTCTTGTACTGTGGAACTACAAGACCTAGTGGGCCCTTTAATGCTCCGCATGCTAGGACTTGTGGTTCTCCAAGTCACAGCATGCGGGGGAGGCTTGCTGGGACTCATAGTTCCACGGTATAAGACAATAGTTTTTAATCTTTTTTTTTACACCATTTTATCAGCCCGGTGGCCACCGCACAGGGCCACCGGGGACAGCACCAGGCTTCAGCCTGGTCAGGTAAGTTCTGGAGGGGGGGACCCCTTTATTGGGGTGGTCCCCACTCCCCCAGGACCCCTGGCCAGGCTGACTGGTCGGTAGGGTTAATGCTTTGGCCGCGGGACCTTATATAATAAGTGTCCCTGGCTGTGGCATTACCCTGCTGGCTGGTTGTGCCTGGGGCTGGTTCTTAAAAAAAGGGGGACCCCTACTCATTTTGTCCCCCGTATTTTGGGAACCAGCCCCGGACCTGTAGCCTGGTGCTGGTTGTTAAAATTCGGGGAACCCCTATTTGTCGGGTTCCCTGATTTTTAATTACCGTCCCCGGCTCTTTCAGCCTGGTGCTGGTTACAGCTGTGGGGGGGGGGGGGGGGACGCTGTTTTTTTTATTTATTTATTTTAATTTCTATTCTGATCCGTGCAGACTGCCTACACTAATTCGTATTAGCGGCCGTATATGTAAGTGTAAGCTTGCAAACAGGTCCCTCCTACCATTTTGACTGTCTGAAACCAATTGTAAATGGAATTTGCTGCACTATATAAGAATCTGTTAATAAATAAATAAATACAAATCAAACTTCTGATGCACCTGGATACCCCAGTATAGGAGTTCTCTATATTAATGTAACATATGCTTCTCCTTTCACCATCACCAATAGTATTTAAGTACCCTCAACCAGTCTGCAGAGTACCCCCTCCCACCCACACATACCCCGGTCTGGAACCACTGCTCTAGGGCACCGTGATTTAAGAAAGTTTGATAACAACTGCACTAGACGTATTGCAGTGGTTCAGAAATACTGCGGAGGTTCCCTTGTTTCCGATTGCAATAGCTGCTCACTTACCTGTAGGTGTCTATGGTGGCTGCTATATTGTGAGATTGACCAAGCACAGACCCATTTCCTTATTTAATCTTAAAATGGTGTTAGCCATGGTAGCCTCTAGACTACATACTGCAGATTCTACTAAAGGCCCCCATACACTAAGCCCTTTTGGGCTGATTCCGACAAATTCGGCCGTCAAATCGGCCCAAATCGGGTCAGTTTGATGTCCCCTCAGGTCCGATGCTGAGTCGGTGGGTGGACCTGATGGCTATCTGACCACCAGACCTGGGACCTCCCTCCCGGCGGCGAGCCGGACGGGGAGCAGAGACAAATACGATCTATCACATCAAATTGTGATGGATCGCATGCGTCCCTGCCGTCCGGCGAGACATCACAGCAGTGTATGGCCACCTTAAGAAAGGGATCCTTTGGATCCTTCCCCAATAATAGCCGCTTGCACATACACTGTAGGTTACCCATGTTTCCTCAGCATAATGTAAATTGGTGGCTGATGAGATCACTTTACTTTACACATCGCTGGGCCGGTTCCTATTGAAGCCATGTGGGTGTTTTGGAAAAACATCCAGAATAGCAGGAATAAGAAATTCTAATTATCGGGTTTAAAACCTGATAATTAATAAACGGGCCCATGAATGCGAAGCCGACACAATATTCTGCAACTGTCTATAAAGAATATTCTATAATTAGGTAGCTAATTAGGCCATGAGAAAGCTGGAACACATTATACCGGTCTGCAAAGCATGGATGCAGGCTCGCTAACAAGACATGTAAATCTGAACTCTGGATAATTAATCCGCGGCGCAGCGTTTATTTGGGAACAGAGGAGGTTTAGCAGCAGGAAGACGGACAGATATTTTAGGAGGCAAATACAGAGCGGCGGATGCTTGATAAAGACGAGGCTGAACATGGAGCTATTTTTAGAGCTAAAACGCCCATCATGATGCTTAGCCAGACTGGTATGTGCCAGGAATTTGCTACAGGCATTTGCTATCACACCAGTCAGAACAGATCTGTGTCCATTTATAGACTATCGGAGCCCTGTGCCCAGATGTTGTACCTGTCTTTCCTGGCATCTGACTCACCAAAACCTCCCCCGTTTCTCACTCCTCTTACAGAGCATCGCAGCATCCGATTAGTAGAGGCTTCGTTCAAATCATTTTGTACAAAACATACAAACTGTCAGTTTCTCACAAAATCAGTTACTTCCATTAAGGTGTAAAAGCTAACAGGACAGATACTTCAATGCATGTAAATGTAGGAGTAACTTCATGTAAATGATGAGCGGGCTGCGTACAGTTCTGCATTTGGCTTAACCCCTTGGGTGGTATGACCAAAAATTTTCTGGGCTCAGCTGCGCTGCCGCAGTTGGCTGTCCCGGGCATACCACTAATATGGATTAGGTGCGCACCAGTGGTGTCCAGGTGTGCACCACCTCAAAAGCCCCCCGTCACACCCCCCATCACCTCTGCTCTGGTGATCATACGCTGAAGCTCCGCTGATCCCTGCCTCCCTTGCCGCCAGCCACCATTCACTTTACAGCAGTGGCGCAGGCGGTAGGCTCTGGGATGTTCGGGGCGGCGCGGGGGTACGCAGGAGCGCTCAGAAGTTCAGGCGCCCGAGTCCTCCCAAGCCGCAGCAAACATCCGCGAGCCTGTTGTCACTGCTGTAAAGTGAATGGTGGCTGGTGGCTGGAGCAGCGGCGGCAGGGGAGCTCCGGCGTACAAACGCCGGAGCGAAGGGGGCTCCTACATTCTGTGGTGGGTTTTGCTGGGGCAGGACAAACCTGCCCTGGTAGGTTTGTCCTGCCCCAGCAAAACCCACCACTCAATGGGTTAATAATTCCTGAGTATAGCTTATTATTAGTTTTACTCATCTTCAAGCCCCCCCCCCCATTGCTGGATCAGTAATTATCCCACCTGCTCTCACAGACAGAAATCCTGAAAACATGACCTGTTGGGAGTCTTGAGAACCGACGTAGGGAATCAATGTTGTAGTGAAGCAAGCCATGTTTGTTGTAATGCTCCTATAATGTAGACGGTCATATAATAGGGTGTGGAACTCATTGAGACAGAGTTGCTCGGGATCAGAACCTCTCTTCATTAACAGATCGCCCCTGTAGTACAGAGAGCACTGTCTGACATAAGCTTTTACTTACTGCTCTTTGATCATTGCTTCCCCTTCTAAACAGACCTTCCTTGCGCATATGATTTTAGAGGAAACAGATGATGAATCATGAACAGGGAAAGCAGCACCAACTGCACAAATCTGTGACCTGTTAATAACAATATCTGTATATTGCGAAATCAGCAGATTACAAATGGGTGCAAACAGCTTTGGTGCGCCGGTCGATCCAAAGGGAGCGGGCGGTGACCTGTTCACAAGGCTGCGAGTATACGCAGACTAGGGAATCGGTCCGAATCAGGCCCATTGCCATTGTTTAGTGAGACGCTGAGTTGCTTTATTCCGACAGGGAATAACATGGGGAGGTAATATTATGCACCGCAGCAATGTAACAGTTGTTCTAAGAAGAGTTTGACTCCCACAATCCTGCTTTGTAGTCAACTTGTGATTCCTATACAATACAACCGGGAGATCGAGAAATACATTAAATTACGTTTATTTTGTATTTAATAGCTTTCCCTTATCTATGGTAATATACTGTACCTGTTTGGCCATGCTGAATGCAAACAAAAAGGTGCTAGAACCGATCTAGAAATAAAATAAGACTATGCTATGACAGAGAGGACCCAGAAATACATAACAATTAGTTAGTGACACCTGTGCTTCCTCTGCAGGGAGACAGTGACACGTGTTGCTGACCAGATAAGAAGTCTCCCCTCTGCAGAGCAGCTGCTGTCAGGCTTCCTAACACAAGAAGGAACATCAGTTCTCGCACCAATATTAAACCAAAGAAGATAATGTCACATAATAATTAGAGATACCGGCTACAAGGTGCCGTTCCGCAGTCACAATTATACACAGTGCTAGAAGATGGTTGTGTAATGCTGACCACTGACAATGCACCTCCTGGCATTTGCTTGTCACAGGTGCATTGGCATCCCTATCTGCTCCTACCTCCAATCTCTGGGCATTATTCTGGTTCACTCCTTCTGGCAAATTCCTTCTTAGATGGACAAAACCATATGCACTGCAGGGTTGGGGGGGGGGGGCAGATGTAACATATGCAGAGAGAATAATGCACACGGTGACGCGGGGGGGCACGACCCGCTCACGATGTGCACCGTGAGCGGGTCCGATCCGATGGCGACCCGCACCCGGCTGTATGGTCGTCATTGAGATCCTACCTGCAGCAGGTAGGATCTCAATAACGGCCGACCGACCCGCGGGACCGCGCATCGGATCGGTATCGGTCCACAGCAGGTCAGAAAAGGGCCCAATCAGCACACAATCTACATCCAATTGATCGGAATTGGATCGAGATTGTGGGGATCGGGCCCTAGTCGTCCTGGTGTGTACCCAGCATTAGATTTGGGTGAGTTATTTTGTTTCTGTGCAGGGTAAATACTGGCGTCTTTATTTTTACACTGCAATATAGATCTCAATTTGTAGTAAAACCCCTCCCAAATCGAATTCTCTCTGCACTACAGTACATCTGCCCCCCTGCAGTGCACATTGTTTTGTCCATTTGAGAAGGAATTTGCCAGGAGTGAACCAGAATAAGGCCCTCTGTCTTCAAAGCTCCATCTCTCCGGGAGCTTATTTACTAAGATGAGAGTTCTATTTTAGATAGGATGTTGCTAAGGGCAACCAATCAGAATCTACTTATTTATTTAGCACCTTCTGGAAGATAATAAATAAAATATAATTGGTTGCTATGGGCAACATCCCAATCGGAAATTAAACTAACATCTTAGTAAATAAGTCCCTCCATAACCAGCAAGTACCCTGCTGGCTGGTTGAGCCCGCTGCTGGTTCACAAAATATTGGGAACCCCTACTCCTTTTGTCTCCCGTATTTTGAGAACCAGGAGTGGATCTTGAGCCTGGTGCTGGTTGTAGAAATTCTGGGGATCCCCTACTTAAATTGTTCCCTGAATTTCTAGAATTAGGAACAGCTCTTTGAGCCCGGGGCTGGTTACAGCCATGGGGGAGGGGGCGGCCTGCACGGATCGGACTAATCCATGCAGGCTGCCAACTCGTATTTGTATGTATCACCGTATATACGGAAACTGAACACATACACGGCAGCATGTGGCAGCCTACAACTTTGGGAGAAAATGAATCAGCAAATAAGGCATATTAGTAATGCTGCCCTATTTACGATTTGTATTTTCCCAAAAATACTACCGATGACGGTCATATGAATTCGTACCCGGCAACGGTCGTATTTTAGGACATTAGTAAATTGCCGCCAGAATGCGTTATTTTCTCTGTTTGTTGTGTGCAGTTCACAGTGAACAGCATATGAGAGAGTCTACCAGTCTGGCGTCACAGTGAACAGCATATGAGAGATTCTACCAGTCTGGCGTCACAGTGAACAGCATATGAGAGTCTACCAGTCTGACGTAACAGTGAACAGCATATGAGAGAGTCTACCAGTCTGGTGTCACAGTGAACAGCAAATGAGAGTCTCCCAGTCTGGCAGCACAGTGAACAGCATATGAGAGAGTCTACCAGTCTGGCATCACAGGGAACAGCATATGAGAGAGTCTACCAGTCTGGCATCACAGTGAACAGCATATGAGAGAGTCTACCAGTCTGGCATCACAGTGAACAGCATATGAGAGAGTCTACCAGTCTGGCGGCACAGTGAACAGCCTATGAGAGAGTCTACCAGTCTGGCGTCACAGTTTTAAACAAGCATATTGCACATCTGCTGTCAGCTGTATAACTGACTCATTCAGAACCATAAGCTTAGTGTAGCGCAGATAAAAGTTTGGGAAATTATTCACCTCAGTTTTCGCTAGGGATAAAACAAAAATTGGTCAATAGGCTATTCTGTACCAGTGACACGTTTATAACGCCATGAATAAGTAGAATAAGTAGAATTGGTTGCAGTTTAATTGTATTCCGTAAATAAATATTACATGGCACGGTTGGCATTGTTTTACAATCACTGGGCGGGAAGGTCAGAGATATCACAGGTTGTATGTTCTTCTACGTCCATTGTAGTTAATCAAGACTCAAGGAAATCAATATCCAAACCCAATTGAAATTATTCCCTTGGTCCTTGTCAAGAAGACTCCTTTCTAGTGGATTCATACTGAATTCTGAGGGAACATATTTTTTCTGCTGCAAGCGTGAATAATAATGAATGTATCTGACCTTTATTTCTTCTCCTCAGTCTTTAGGGAGCGAAGTAAAATCTTCTGCATTAACTTATATTTCAGAGCATGTTCTGAACGTAACAATGAAATCCTGGATTCTATTCTCCTCTTTTATTGCACATATGCCTGTGCCAGAAAATAAGCATATATCACGCCTACAATGCATTAAACTAGTGGCGGGACTGGAATTGGTGACTGACACCGAGTGCAGCCAAGAGACCCCCTGCGTGCACCTTTTGCACACCTTTTTATAAAAGGGGGCATGGCTTGGTGGACAGAGCGCGGCCATGTGGGAGAGCCCCACTGACATCGCTAACGGGGGCATTGCCTCATGGGGGAAGCCACTGATTCCCTTGCTCTGGAGGTGTGAGGGTTGCCACTGGAGACTCTTTCAATGCTTCCGGCTCCTTCTCAGTGACAGAAGTCCAATGCTGCAAGATAATGTCACACTCCAGCACCTGACAACTTTCACTGCGGAGGAGTCAAGATTTTGGTGTCACCCCTCGGAGGGGTGACACCTCGGCATTAAATATCTACCCTCATACCACTACAAAGAATCAGTGTCATGCTCATCTAGGGTAAGGGTCAGGCTTGGAAAAGGGGAGTTAGGTTTAAGCACTAGATGGAGGACTTAAGCTGCGGGCAGGGGAAGGTTAAGGTTGGGGGCAGTTACGTTTTTGCGGCAAGGTACTGGGTTAGGTTTAGGCACTAGTGGGTAGGTCTCATGTGAAGCTGCTTGGGGGGGTTAGAGCTAGACTGCTGCATGGGAGGATTAGGGTACAGGGGGTTGGGGGAGATAGTTAGGGCCCTTACAGAGCCCAAAGGACAGGAGATTGAAGAACCTGGTCCGCGCTTTTCGCTGCCAAAGCTGCTGTCTGTCATACAGCGTGACAGCGCACAGCAGCAGAGCAAGGAAGCGGCTCTTCAGCCAGGAGCCTCCCTTCTTTGCATACTCTGTGAAGTGGGTAACACCGGTTCTGTTAGCTTCCGTAGACTATGGGATACATTCCACAAACAGTAACACGTACAGTATGGCCAGCAGACAGCTCATGAGAGGTTGTATTGCAGGGTCTGAAATAGGAGTGAAATGATAAGCAATCACTTGATGTCTTACACATCGCAGGGACTTGGCTTTTCAGAGCCCCTGTCCCTGCCTGTGTACAGTACAGTAGTAGATAAGTGCAAAACGTAATTTATTATTGCTGTGAAATTGCAGCGATAAGAAATTACAATGATCAAGTCTATAACCTGCTGATTGATACATGCCCCCTTAGCCCTCAGTATATCCTATCCATCCCTCCTATCTCCAGGTTGGCTTCAGAAAATCATTCATTACTGGTGGAATCCCCCAGATACAAACCTTCGGGCCACACATGCCCAGCCTGTGAAAAAAAAAAAAAGATGGCGGCTGTCTCAATACCAAACATGCCACGGGCACAGAACTACTGGAGGTCAACACATGATCAGAGGAGAATGTGAGTACAGAACATCTCCAGCGGCATCTCAGTACTGAGACGTCTTACATCAGGACACCTCTTTGTGCTGGGATAAAGGACATTGTTCTCCATGTCCCTCCATCACCATAACATTGTACAATTGGGCACAATGATTAATGTGCTTGTTGCATAGATAGAGGGAACAATTCTCTTATAATATTCTCATTAAACAGAAAGAGTCGGGAACACGTTTGCAGTCAGCGTGCCTCGCTTCTGCTACTCAATTGATCTCAATTTCTTTAACAGGTGCCTTTCTCTTAGTCAAAGCGATTGTCGTTATTAATTAGGTTTTAAACAGACAACATTTGTGCAGCGTTTCCTCCTCATCAGATGTGCGCTACAAGACATCCTTCGTCAGATAAAAATAAGTAACATCTTGAAATGTAATCTTGTAACCGGATCATGTGAAATAATGATGATTTTTTTTTTTTTGGTTACCGCTTATATTGAGCTCCTTAGATGCACCAGGGAATATGGACCCTCATTAATCCTAACTGCAGGCAGGAAATCCAGGAGCTGGCTCTCCTAAATAACTGGGGGATTAAATACATGTCAGCAGCTCTGTATGTACAAACTGTAAGACAAAGACAAACATCATTTTAATGTGCTGCTGTAAATGTCTCTGGAGTTGTCGGACTGAGCGTAACCGGGCCGTAAGGAGAAACGGTGATTATTTTTACAAACTTTTTAAAACCTTTGGGTATATATTTTATAAAGTTATTAACATTTTTGACAGCTCATTTGGCATTCATTTACTCAGTACGCACTAAGGAGCCATTGAAAAGCAGAACTTGAGTGGACGTAATGGGAACCGTATTACAGGCATGTAACTTGTGTATGTCCAGGATTTCTAAAAGGGGCGGTGGTGGTGGTGGTGGTGGTGGGGGGGGGGGGTTGGGGTGAATAGGTTCCAGATTATCCGGTCTGGTCCAGGGCTATTTGGAGGTGCCCATTTCAACTGCAGAGTGCACCATCTTGCTACTATCATTCTCACTTGTCATGGTGGCAGGAGCTCCTGGGCCTAGAAGTGTCTTCACCATGACCCCGGACAGACGCAGCATCCCCAGGGCTGGTGCAAGGCATCTAGGCGCCCTAGGCAAACCTACAGGATACCGCCCCCCCCCCCCCCAATAGAGGGAGGAAGGGGAGGTGTCACCGGGGAGAGAGTAACATCATCTGCTCTTGTTACCTGGTCTTAATGCATTGCACTGCACTGACAAGGAAGCACAACCTTGTAAAAAAATTACTGCCAGTGACCCCCCCCCCCCCCAAATAGAGGGAGGAGCACCACCGTGTAAAAAAAATTACTGCCAGTGCTGGCCGGCTCACTACCGCCCTCCAGTGGCCGGCGCCCTAGGCAAATGCCTAACCTTGCCTAGTGATGGCACCGGCCCTGAGCATCCCAGACACCACCAACAGGGAGATGGTGCAGGGGGAGGTGGGGGAGATGGTCACCTTGCACCCACAGTGGTGAGCAGTGGCGGATCCAGAGGAGGGGCTGCAGCGGAGTTCAAAATTCAAATAGGGAAGCCACACCCACTGCCACCAACTGCCATTCCAAACGGACTCACTGGCAGTGGGTGTAGCTTCCCTATTTGAATGTCGGACTGTGCTGCAGCCCCAACCCTCGAGTCACCACTGGTGGCGAGGCTGCAGCACTAGGATGGTGTCAAATCATTGGGTAACATAGGTACCAGGCACTTGAAGGGGTGTGGCTCAGCTCTCGGTGGCCATGCATGTGTTTGCCCGAGTTGCACTCAACACCGTACTGCCCCCTAGCCTTATACTTAGTTTTTACCCATCAACAGTACACCTTTGCATTAATCCGATCTTTGGGGCAAAAGATCAGCCTGCCCCGAATATTTGTAAAATAATAAATAAATAAATAAATAAATGTAAAAAGGAAAACAAATACAATTAGCAATACAAAAAAAGCAACATTTAACATAGAAAATCCAAATCCTGATAAAGAAGTGGTGACTTTTATGGTCTGCAAAACGTCTAAAATTTTGTTACAATTTTGGGGTAGAACAAGTACAGGTGCTAGTGCAGAACCGAATGTAGCACGCTGTACTGTAGATGTTTATGCATTCACATTAATGAGATTTAGAAATCAGTGGGATCTTTTCCTGGATTCATTTATAAGGAGCTCTGATGGCAGGTGCATGGGAGGAAAATAATAAGATACAAAGTAGGCATCATCCTGATGAGCAATAAGTGCTGTGGCATCACTGCTCCATATACACATCCCCAGCGGGGGAGCTGCAGGTGTGCTTGAATTTACCAAGATAAGATAAAAAGCAGAAATACTGTTTGTTGCTTCCAGCGGAGCGATGCAGAAGGCCACAGTTGCATCTGGGGTAAATATAATCGTTGTTTTGCCTATTGGGTAACTTGGTAAAAACTAAGTATATTTATTCCGTTTGAGAGTCATCTCACTCTCCCTCTTTTTTGATCTAGGCCAGCTGAGTATTGTGTTGTTGCAGCTGTTGAATTTTCAGCAATAGTGGCAGACATAGTTTCCTACCCTCCTGCATTTTGCAGGAGACTCCCTGAAATAGCAGCAATCTCCCTCTCATCCCTCATTTCATCTGGCCCATATTACACTGTTGCAGAGGAGCAGCATTATCGGGTACTTGTTTCCTATCTGGGCGCCCATCGCGGGCATCGCGGGTACATCGCATGTCATTATAATGACATGCGATGCGACCGACGCGATGCCCGCGATTTTCCCATAGAGAACAATGTTAAATGGCTCAATTTACCCGCGATGACCGCGATTTACCATAGGAAACAATGTTAAATGGATCAATTTCCAAAAATTATCATAGGGAACAATGGGAAATGGGGCAAAAACACCCCTGAACATAAAAATGTCCCCCCAAAAGTAGTTGACGCCACCCCGCCATCAACGTGAACCCGAAGCGTGGCGAGCGCAGCGAGGGGTGGCGGTACGCGTCCTCCGACCTTTTCATGCCCTACTATCCACTAGGGCGTGGAGTGAGAATAGAATAGTGTGGCGAGCGCAGCGAGCCACCGAGCCCGAAGCGTGGCGAGCGCAGCGAGCCCCGCGAGGGGACGCGGATACCTTCACAGTTATACGCGTCCCCTCGCGGGCTTCCCAGGTGTCCATGGCGACGCGGACACCTGGGAAGCCCGCGAAGGGACGCGTTTACCTGTGAAGGTATCCGCGTCCCCTCGCGGGGCTCGCTGCGCTCGCCACGCTTCGGGCTCGGTGGCTCGCTGCGCTCGCCACACTATTCTATTCTCACTCCACGCCCTAGTGGATAGTAGGGCATGAAAAGGTCGGAGGACGCGTACCGCCGCCCCTCGCGGGCTCGCTGCGCTCGCCACGCTTCGGGTTCACGTTGATGGCGGGGTGGCGTCAACTACTTTTGGGGGGACATTTTTATGTTCAGGGGTGTTTTTGCCCCATTTCCCATTGTTCCCTATGATAATTTGGGGAAATTGATCCATTTAACATTGTTTCCTATGGTAAATCGCGGTCATCGCGGGTAAATTGAGGCATTTAACATTGTTCTCTATGGGAAAATCGCGGGCATCGCGTCTGGCACATCGCACCCGATTTTTTATCGGCCGCGATGCCCGCGATGGCCCCGATTTTACCCCCGATGCCCGCGATTAAAATCGTGGGCGCCCAAATAGGAAACAAGTACCCATTATCGTCATACTGGCCTAATCTGTCAGGTTGTCTGGATCTATCAGTCCTCTCAATCACATGATCTCTGGATCACAGCGTTACCGGATCCTGGCACTTGGCTAATCGGGTCTCTGATGGAGGGACTGAGCTACACTAAAAAGGGGAACAATGTGAAAATCCCACTCAGCAATCCTTAGAAAACAGTATTTGCAGCCCCCCTTTCTGCTCCTACCTATGGGCACCTGCCTAATAATAGCTTCATGTTGTAGCGCAGTGATTCCCATACTGAGTGCCCCGGGTGGTACGGATTGGTGGTTCCAGGACCAAATTAAGTCAATGTGATTGGCAGAAATGGGGCTGGTGGCAACCAATGATAAAAATATGTGGACAAACAGAAGCAGAATTCTGTGCACCACCAACTGAACTACGACTGAGGATTTATTTATTTATTTTATTTATTAACAGTTTCTTATATAGCGCATACATATTCCGCAGCGCTTTACAGAGTATAGTTGAACATTCACATCAGTCCCTGCCCCAGTGGAGCTTACAATCTATATTCCCTACCACATGTACACGCACACAGACATTGTAGGGTTCATTTTGTTAGGAGCCAATTAGCCTACCAGTATATTTTTGGATTGTGGGAGGAAACCGGAGTACCCGGAGGAAACCCACTCAAGTACGGGGAGAATATACAAACTCCGCACAGTTAGAGCCATGGTGGGAATCGAACCCATGACCTCAGTGCTGTGAGGCAGTAATGCTAACCATTACACCATCCGTACTGCCCCAGGATGACAAATAATTAGTCACGCTTTAAATAATTTAACAATTGTGGTGAAACTCCATCGAAAACGCTGATACTCTGGGGCACCATGATGCAATAACAATTGGGAACCACTGATGTAGACCATACATTAGCAGTAAAGGTGTCCATACATGGTACAATTATTGTATACAATTTGGGCTAGATTGTATTGCATAGCATCGCATAGGTTTTGCAATGCAATGAGATGAGATCTAGTACAATAAGTATGTGCAGCACATACTTTTTGAGCTGTGTGATGAGATGTGTGACGGGAGCGCGCATCTCATCGCACCCAGCAATTGCACCGTGTATGGGCACCTTGACATGTAAAACAATATACTGTAGTAGTGCATAAAACAGATGTTTTTATGTTTCATAAATAGATCTGCTTGTCTGGAAGTTCTCATTTACTTACACCACACACCAAGGCAGCTAACTTTTAAAAATGGTCATTTATGACTGGAAGCAGCGATGCTCATTACGCAGAGCTAAACTTGTGGAATTTCATCTAAAGCAGGCAGCTCATTATAATGAACAACAACACAGCCTGCCTGCAGAACAGTATACAGACGTCTCTCCTTCGCCATTTACATGTCACACTCTACACAGAAAAACAAAAACAAAAACAAACCGGGCATCACAATGTAACGGTTAGCATTACTGCCTCACAGCGCTGAGGTCACGGGTTCGATTCCCACCATGGCCCTAACTGTGCAGAGTTTGTATATTCTCCCCCTGCTTGTGTGGGTTTACTCCGGGTACTCCGGTTTCCCCCCACAATCCAGAAATATACTGGTAGGTTGACTCCAAACAAAATTAACCCTAGAATGTCTGTGTGTGCGTGTACATGTGGTAGGGAATATAGATTGTAAGCTCCACTGGGGCAGGGACTGATGTGAGTGTTCAAATATTCTCTGTACAGCGCTGCGGAATATGTGTGCGCTATAAAATAAACTGTTAATTAATTAATAAATAATAAACATTTATCACCATCATATGTTATGAGACACATTTACATAAACACATCTTTTATTTAATAGGCCTAAATTAGAGCACCCCTTTCACGCCCAGGCACCAGTCATCATAATTGCAGAAGTTCTACAAAAGGATACCATATAAATACATTAGAGTCTGCATGGTGCATGGCCTACAGCCAAAAACTTAACCAGAAAGCCTTAAAACGGATCGGTGTCGGGAGGTCGGACGGTCCGCACATAAGATTTGCTAAATCTTATGTGCAGCCTGGAGCCGGGCAAGGACGGCAGCAGGCTGGGGATGCCCGCGACTACAGAGCTGGGCGAAGGGAGCAGGGGGGCCTGCAAAGGGAACCAGGGAGCCAGGCGGGGGAATCCGCTGCCGGGCAGCGCCAGCGGGCGCTCGTTAAAAAAAAAAAATCCCATACAAATGAATGGGCATCAACTGATTGGCTGAGACCTCTCTCTTTGCTTTATCTTCACATACTGTACTTTAAGGGTTCCAAACACCTCATCCATATTTCTTCCCACTCACCCCACCGCACGTTCCTTCCCCCCCACTACGTTATTGTTACCGCAAGGAACGTGAATGAGAGATAGGACGAATGTCACTCTGCTGAATAAGTCAGCCCTAAGCAACCATTCCCAAATGCGTGCATTAAACCTATTATTATAACAATCACCCAAAGAGACTGGTTATATTTTTCTCCTAAGGCCAAAGACATGCACTGTACGCATTGTGTATATAGAGGACCTCAGGTCACATATCACTATTGGAACCTCTTCTGTTTCTGCTTTTCTAACAACAAAAATCAATTGTTTTCAGGCATCTGGCCAGAGCTATCAGCCAAATTCTGAGAACTCCATTGACTACCGGTCAGACAGCAAATTGAGATCAGAGTCCTTTATACAAAGTAGAGGCTCGCATATGACACAGCATAATTATATATTAAACAGCACATCAATGAAGAGACGTCAGCTGACCCAGCGCCCAGCAACCAGCAGTACAGAGAATATCCTAGAGGCATCTTTCTATGTGTTTTCAGTTTTTGCTTTGTATGTACACATGTGCATATTTGCACTCGTAACGCATGTGGTATTTATGATCATCATGAATGAGGATGTGCTATTAAAAATGCTGGCAGGGGCAATACTTGTATAGAAAGAATGGGATCTGGCCCCAGGCAGACCAGTATGTGTGGGATAAAATAACTGCATGGTTCCGTTCTCCAGAAATCTGAATCCACCCCAATTTTGTGCATCTCCCATAGGGCCAGATGTACTAAGCTTTAAAAGTGATGAAATGGAGAGTGATAAACAGCCAGCCAATCAGCTCCTACCTGCCATGTCACAGACTGTATTTGAAAAAGGTCAGGTAGGAGCTGATTGGTTGGTTCATTATCACTCTCCATTTTATCACTTTTGAAGCGTAGTGCAATTGGCCCTATAGGTGTGTACACACAACGTTACTCAACAATGGTGACCGCCGGGACCCGGCAGGGAGGGAGGATGGCGCAGGGGTGGGGGTTGGTCAGATGGGTTGTGGGGGGCCATGCTGCATTGGTACATTCCTGTGATACTAAAATAATTTGAAGACAACTTTTTTCACATTATTTTGGTAAAAAAATGAAAAATGGTTGCCAAGAACGACCACTTACAATAATTTATCTAATAAATTCTAAAAAATAATAGCCAATATCTGTTTTGCGACTATAGGCAACATCATTATTTGTCTTCCATAGTACAGTAATGCTTGGTACACACTAGACAATGTATATCCAGCACGAGATCATTAGCGATGGGTGGAGCGTGCATCGCTAGCAATCTAGTGGATACACACTGGACAATTTGAAGAATTTGCCATAATGAATGTTTGGGGTGTGGCTAAATTATGCACATTTGCTTATTTTATCCCAGAACCCACAATTGGCTGCATTTGGGGGGCCAGGCCTAGTGATGCAAAAAAGCCCAACCAAAGCCTCCGTACTGGTAAGAAACCTCTCCTCTCTGGGCATCTCCTGGAGACATGATTATTATTGTAGGCAAGTATCGTCTTTATATATTTAAGGAGAATGTTTGCTTCCCTTACTCTCTAAGAGCCTTATTTCCAACTTCATTTAAACTCCTTATATTCTCCCTCTGCTCCTATTATAATTCATTGCAGTAACCACATTTTGCTACTAGAATAACAATAACGAAACCAATTTCATGCCAACTTTGTGAGACTCAGTATGCACGAAGCATTGGCATCCTGCTGAAAAATAAATTAATTAGTGCAACTTGTATGCATCGCTCAACTTTTCTGTAGCAGCGAGCAAGACCCGGGGAGCCGGCTTCCAAATTCAGCCTCCACTTTTTTTTTTTTCTTTTTTTTTTTTCAACTCTTTTAAAATTCAATCAGCACAAATGGCTGCTGTTTTCTCCAGTTAATCAGTATATTGTCTTGATAGGACTTAGGAATGTGTTTTATTGACCGAGACATTTGCAAAGAGTTACTTGGACAACTGTGGCCTTCGCTGGCGTTTTCATCCCATAGGTGGATGTAATTGGGAACTATTGGCAGAGTGTCTATAAGTACGTGCAGTGTGGTTGTCAGACCTCACACTTAGAAGATATAACCAAATGAAGGCTTTATTCAAGTGGCAGGCTTGTAGGTTACAACAGTACTTTAGTAGTTAACTTCAAGCGGTAATACAAACTGGTACATTGGGAACGACAGTCTCTGGTTGTTACTTAGCTGTAGCGTCTTGGCGCGTGCAGGGTCAATGACAGTTTGCTGGTTTACGCTGCGGTATCTCTCCCAGTCTTGCTGCTGCCAATGATGACTGATCTCCCTGTGCTAAGGTCACGCTGGTAACGGGATTACAGCGGGGACTTGCTCCTATGCGCTCCGGTGCACGTGGAGCTACAAACAGCATGGACGGAGTCACATACGCTCTGAGGCACACACTACGCGGGGACTTCCTCACAGGAAAGGGAACGCTGCCAGCAGGGTCAGGGGTCTCTGCCCTGCTATTCGCTTAAGCGAGCTGTCACTCAGGGTGACGTCTAGCTGCGTTAGCTGCAAGGGGACAAGGCAGACTGTGAGCCTTACACTAGACAGTGTATGGAGACAGGCGCTGAGCGCTATAATCTAACACTCCCCCTCGCTCAAGGCTGTCTTCGGCTACATAAAAGAACTTAACACAATGCTTTGTCCTTTTGTGATACCTGTAACCGAAAATATGGTTAGAGAGAAGAGACATTTAGAACATCAAAACTTCAAATCAACATTTTGAACTTAGACAAGTCCACAGTCCTTCACGAACTTAATAAGCAAGTTTGTCGACAGTCCTTTTGTAAGCATGTCAGCGACATTCTGTTCACTTGCAATGTATTCAACATCGATGGACTTGTTCTCCACTAGTTCTCTGATGAAGTGGTGTCTTATCGCGATGTGCTTCGACCTTCCATGGTGCTTGGTAGTACAGGAAAGATCTATTGCTCCCCTGTTGTCACATGCGATACTGATAGTCTCTTCTTCATAAAGTAGACCTAACTCACACAAAGTCTCTTTGATCCAGAGTGCTTCTTTTGATGTCTCTGTAAGAGCCATGTATTCGGCCTCAGTTGTTGAGAGAGCAACCGTTGGTTGTTTTCTACTCGCCCAACTAACTGCTGCTCCGGCCAGTGTGAACAGGTAACCGGTGTGGGAGCGACGATCATCTTCATCTGCTCCCCAGTCGGCATCGCAGAAGACTTTCAAATTTGAATTGCTTGTCTTGGCGAATTTTAATTTCAAGGAACTTGTACCTTTTAGGTATCTCAGAATCCTCTTCACTGCAATCCAGTGTTGTCTTCCAGGATTTATTGCAAATTGGCTCACCCGACTGACTGCATGAGTGATGTCTGGACGGGTTCCAATACTTGCATACATAAGACTTCCAACCACGTTCTTGTAAGGAACATCTTGCATTTCCTCTGCTTCTTCTTGTGTGGTTGGTGACATACCTTTTGTAATCTTGATGCTTTTGTCAATTGGTGTATTCACTGACTTGGAGTCTGCCATCCCATACTTCAAGATTGTTGCCTCGATGTACATTTGTTGGTCGACTGTGACTGTTCCTTCTTTCAGGTTTTGAACAATTCTCATGCCCAAAAGATGATTGGCTGGACCTAAGTCTTTCAACTTGAATCTCTGTTTCAGTTGATCTCTCACACTTGTAATGTGATCTTCGTGACCTGCTATAAGTATATCATCCACATAGACTGCTATGATGAACAACTTTTCTCCCAGAGTTTTGTGATAAAGGCAGTGGTCAGTCTCTGATCTAATAAAATTCATTTCAAGTAGTACTGTGTCCAATTTTATGTACCAGCAACGACCACTCTGCTTTAGGCCATATATGGATTTCTTCAGAAGACACACTTTCTCTGTCTGAAGTTCATTCTCATCATAATGATCTGGTGATTCCATATAGATTTCTTCAAGTAGCTCTCCATTTAAGAATGCTGAGTCGAAATCTAGTTGGTATAGCAGTAAGTCTTGTAAGGTGGCAACTGCAATTACTAACCTGAGAGTGTTATACCTCGCAACAGGTGAGTATATCTCCCCATAGTCAATTCCGGATCTCTGTGTGTATCCCTTAGCAACAAGACGGGCTTTGTAACGGGCAACTTCTCCGTCTGAATTTAACTTCTTGCAGAAGACCCACTTGTTCTTGACTGTCTTGCGGTTGCTTGGCCTATCTACTATGGTCCAAGTATCGTTCTCTCTCAGTGCTGATAGCTCTGTGTCTATTGCAGATTTCCATTTCGCCCAATCACTGCACGCTTTCGCTTCTTGAATACTCTGAGGTTCACTGAAAGCTATATTCGCATATTCTTCCTCATATCTCCTGGCTGGTATGCCCTTGTTTCTTCTTACAGAAGCTCTATTAGTTGGCTCGCTTCCTTCTTCGATATTTTCTGTTGCAGGTATGCTCTCTATTTCACATACCTCTACTAGTGCTTGCTTTTCTTGCTCTTTTGCTTTTGTGGGTGATGCTGTCTCCTGAAATATCACATCTCTTGATTTTAGAAGACGTCTGTTCTCTGCATCCCAGAGCCTGTACCCTTTGCTCTCCTCACAATAGCCTAGCAATATGCACTGTCTTGATTTTGGGTCAAGTTTCTTCCTTTTCTCCTTTGGTATATGCGCATAAGCTCTGCTCCCAAAGACACGGAGGTGACTGATGTCTGGCTTCTTCCCAGACCAGGCCTCTAAGGGGGTTTTTCCCTTCACGGCCACTGTAGGTGTTCTGTTTTTCAGGTATACTGCAGTAGATACAGCTTCTGCCCAAAAACTCTTCTCCAGGCCAGCATCGTTCACCATCGCTCGTGCTCTTTCAACGATTGTTCGGTTCGCCCTTTCACTTACGCCATTCTGTTCAGGCGTATAGGCCATCGTCAGCTGATGCTTTATGCCATGTTTTCTGAGAAAGTCGGTTAGAACTTCATTTTCGTACTCTCCCCCATTGTCGGACCTCAGGACCTTTAGTTTTAGGCCCGTCTGAGTTTCCACTAGGTTCTTGTACTCCACAATTTTCTTGACCACCTCACTTTTCTTCCTTATGAAGTATACGTGTGTCATTCTTGTGGCGTCATAGATGAGAGTCATGAAGTATTTGTAACCACTGGTTGACTCCTCTTCCATTGGTCCGCACACATCTGTGTGCACCAGAGCTAACTGTGTTTCTGCTCTGCCTGCTGACTTGGGAAATGGGTTGCGGGTCTGCTTGCCTTTTATGCAACTCTCGCACACAGGTCTTCCGGTGTCCTTCACTGTGATTCCTGTTGCCATCCCATCAGCTAGTTTCTGGACATTATCATATCCTAAGTGTCCCAAACGTCTGTGCCAGAGTTCCATCGACTCATTTTCAGCAGAGGCTGCCAAAGCTACACATTTCTCTGTGTCTAGGACGTATAGTTGGTTGCATCGGGTTGCTGAAGCAATTACAGTCCCTCTTTCATTATGCACCATACACTTGCCCTTTGCAAACTGGACTCTATAGCCTTTTGCCTCGAGTACGCTGATAGCGATGAGGTTACTTCCCAATTCTGGTACATACAGGACGTCTTGGATATCTGTGACTACTGTCTGTCCCTCAATTCTTAGTCTCACTGTGATTGTCCCAACATTTGAAGCAGTAAGGACCTTTTCACCAATCCCGGTAACTGTTGTGGGGTTACACTGTGTTAAAGAATTGAACCACTCCTTGTTGCAGCTGAAGTGTCTAGAGGCTCCCGAGTCCATGTACCAGAGATCCCTCCTTGGCTTGTCTGTTACATTCAGTGCTGACTCGTTCTTCTTATCATGCCGCTTGTGCATGCCACTAGTGTTCTTCAGCCTGCATTCTGAAGCCTTGTGCCCTACTTTGTGGCACACATAACATTTGAATGTGCATTTCTTGGGTTTCGCACCCTTTGCTACTAAGGCAGAACCCTCAGCTATGGCATCCTTGTGGATTCTCTCTTGGAACTGTAGTAGCTTGGCTCTCACAACTTCAGTTGTAAGCTTGGTTTCATTTGACTCCAGTGCGACAACCAGAAAGTCAAATTCTTCTGTCAAGTTCTGCAGCATTACCATCGCCACTTCTTCCTCATCCACTTTTGCTCCTACACATGCCAATTGCTGAGCTATCGATAGTATCTTATCAATATAATCGTTCATGTCCTTGCATGCATTCAGCTTTGTTCCATATAGCGTGCGTCTCAGACTTATCCTTCTCATTAAGCCTTTATTCTCATAAGCACCTTGTAGAGTTGTCCACATGTCCTTAGCGGACTCCTTCCCACAGATAGTAGAATAAACATGCTGCTCCACAGCCAGGCCTATTGTGCCAATGGCCTTGTCTACCTCTTCTGGGTTTGGACTATCTCCTGGGGCTATTGTGACTTTCCATAGCTTCTCCCTCTTAAGCTGCATTTCCATAGCGAACTTCCATGTAGTATAATTCTCTGAGCCTTTGAGCTTTGGAAAGTTCATGCTATGCCCTGTACTGTGCATTCTCGTTAACTCTTCCACAAATGGCAATTCAGAAATAATTCCTTTGTGTTCTTTTATGTACTGCGCTAGCACTTTGTCTTCAGGGGGTTAATCTTCGCGCACGTGACGTGCTGGGCCCATAACCTATTGGCAGAGTGTCTATAAGTACGTGCAGTGTGGTTGTCAGACCTCACACTTAGAAGATATAACCAAATGAAGGCTTTATTCAAGTGGCAGGCTTGTAGGTTACAACAGTACTTTAGTAGTTAACTTCAAGCGGTAATACAAACTGGTACATTGGGAACGACAGTCTCTGGTTGTTACTTAGCTGTAGCGTCTTGGCGCGTGCAGGGTCAATGACAGTTCGCTGGTTTACGCTGCGGTATCTCTCCCAGTCTTGCTGCTGCCAATGATGACTGATCTCCCTGTGCTAAGGTCACGCTGGTAACGGGATTACAGCGGGGACTTGCTCCTATGCGCTCCGGTGCACGTGGAGCTACAAACAGCATGGACGGAGTCACATACGCTCTGAGGCACACACTACGCGGGGACTTCCTCACAGGAAACGAACGCTGCCAGCAGGGTCAGGGGTCTCTGCCCTGCTATTCGCTTAAGCGAGCTGTCACTCAGGGTGACGTCTAGCTGCGTTAGCTGCAAGGGGACAAGGCAGACTGTGAGCCTTACACTAGACAGTGTATGGAGACAGGCGCTGAGCGCTATAATCTAACAGGAACTGCTCTGTCCTTACACTGGGAGTGTGACATTGACTGCACTAATCAGATACCATTGACATGAAAATGTATTTAAAGGTGCAATTCTAGTAAAGAAATAAAACATAAAAAAAACAAATGTAACACACACACACACACAAAAATAAGTCCCATTTACAACACTGGAATTCATTGGTATGGTATAACTTACCAACAGTCGGGATTCTGACTGTATTTTCTCCCAACTGTCAGGAGTCGGACAGGGGGGCAGAGCATTTAAGCCCCTTTCAGGCTCTATGTGGGTCGCAGGGGCAGATTGGCCCACTGGGAAACCAGGCCATTTCCCGGTGGGCCGGCCCAAAACTCATTAAAAAGGAGCCGGCCGCGCTCCCCCCTGGGCTGGCTGGTCCGCGGGCAGTGGCCGCAGCACTTTGCCCAAATCCAAAATGGCCACAGGAGGGCTGATGCGCATGCGGGTTCAGCACATCCCAGGCTCCCAGCTCCCATTCCAGCAGCAGCAAAAGCAGGTGAGCCGCCCGCCGCCCCCCCCCCTCCTGGCGCATTAGTGCATCCCGCCACCACCACCACCCACCCGGGTGGGTATACCGCCGCTGGACGGTCAATATACTGTGGTCTCCTATTACTTGCTCTGAAGGCGGCTGCTGCTGTAACTCTGGGCCTAGACGCTATAGGGCTCTAATTAGAGAGTATGTGACTGGTGCCAGCAACCAGGGTGTAAGGCCAAGGTGGCAGTTGAGATGCTTGTGAGAAAGCTCTATCCCTGCCCTCCTCAACATTGTCGGGATATTGTTATGAAAAGTACCCCGAGTATGCTCTGCGCATGCTCCGGCGTCAACAGTTAATAAATAAAAATAAACAGTTGCGTTTTGAGCGTCCTCATGAGTGCCTTAAGTGCCTTAAGCCGCTTCGATGGTGAAGCGGAGGAGGATGAGTGATCCTATGCCTGCATCCTTGGGTGCAGATCACTACTGCAGAAGGAGGCATCGGCTTGTAATAGGTGCAGGAAACAGCAGCAATAGCCACGCCCAGTTTGGTAGTGTAGATCAGCTGTGATACCAGTGGTAATGGAAGATCTCCACTACACACCCACAGGCCACTGCGCACGCTCGGAACAGCAGTGCAGGGATACCCAAGTACATAGACATGCATCGCATTGTGCGTTAAAGATGCTAAAATGCAGAATTCCAAAGGCACTATCCACGGCGCCTCTGTATCGGCCAATTAGCTACAGCAGAAATCTACCTTAATAGTTATCAATATTATAACACAGTACTGTATCTATTATATTTACCCCTATAGAGGCCTAGCACCTTCACTTTGTGTAGTTTCGCAGTGACGGATAATGAGCATTGACAGGGCCGTAACTAGGGGGGGGCTGGGGGGTCACGCGCACCGGGCGCTGGAGGTGAGGGGCGCTGTGAGGTCCGGTGTATGTGGACGCTGTAGTGTAGCGGCGGGCATGTTACTTTGACTCCGTCGGAGTCCGTCCATCTCCTACTAGCGCGGCTGCAGGAAGCTCTGATGACTTCGAAAAGACTTGCCGGACGCTGATTGGCTGAATTCAGCCAATCAGCGTCCGGCAAGTCTTTTTGAAGTCATCAGCGCTTCCTGCAGCCGCGCTAGTAGGAGATGGACGGTGAGAGGACTGTGCGGGGAGGGGGGGGGTCTCCGGCTGTGCGGGGAGGGGGGGGGTCTCCGGCGCCAGGGACAAGGCGTCATTTGGTCGGTCCCCCCTGTCAGCTGCTAACTAAGCAGCGGGGAATAAACGCTGTGCGCATGCGCACAGCGTCTATTCCCGCAGCCAGGGGGCTGGGGGCATGGCTTGAGGCTCACAGAGCCTCTGGGTCATGCCCCCATAGCGGCAAAATGGGGGCGTGGCCTCGCGGGAGAGCAGCGATTATAGGCCACGCCCCCAAATTAGGCCACCCCCCCCCCCGAAAATTTCGGCGCGCATCTGGCGCGCAGCAGCATCACTAGGAGGGGGGGCACCAAAAGACTGCCTTGCCCCGGGCGCCGGAAACCCTAGTTTCGGCCCTGGCATTGAACCCGCAGGAGAACCAAGAATTGAAGGTCAGCAAATGCTGCTTATTACACAAGTTGCCGCCTTTCACGGATGAGCAAGTTGTAAACTGAATAAAACTGTTGTGTTAACATAACAGCAAATCTGATTCCTGAGTCGCTCAGGCTCTCCAAACAGTTTTCTATGCAATTAGCGATTTTCCGTTAATGTCTGAGGATCCCTATGGCAAGCAGCTCAGCGATGAGATGCAGCCGGGGGCCAGCTGCCAGGTGTTACAGAGATACACGGATGCCCTTCTTCATCTAGCAGCATCGTGAAAGATATATCGGAATGGGTTTAGAATGAAAGAGAGCACAGACTCTATGAAATGTCTATGTGCCTTTTGCCATCTGAAAGGTGTACAACAAAGTCCATGTTCAACAAAGAGACTGCGCTGCTTTCTTACCGGCGAGCGAGAAGAAAATAAAAGCATTGCAGAGTCGTCTAAGTATAAGCGAACGTAATACTCTCCTTTTCATTTAGTATCTACTAATCCCACCATAGACTGTTTGCACCTCCCAATGAACACAGCTTAAGCAGAACTAACAGATATTAAATTTATTTAATACAAACTCTCATACCTCCCAAATGTCCCGATTACAGCGGGACAGTTGGGTGGTTTTGCTCTTTGTACTGTAAACTTCTTGCTCCGCCCTCACCCCTTTCAGTAGGGAATCAATAAAACAAAATGAGAATAGGTTATGAATTCTTTTGGCGGTTGCCAGCCTCCTGTAGGTTTTTGATTCAGAATCCGGCTTCAGGAATAGTCCTTGAGGACTCTTGGGTCTAAGTGTTAACTGCTAAACATACAGTAGCAGTAGCAGTAGATCTGCTGTTGGCGGTAAGTTTGTGTAGGACTGTCATGGTATAACCAGGATGTAACCAGGATCCTAACAGCAGTATCTCTATGGTCAAAATCCCAGTGGTAAGTACTGGCCTGGGGTTCGGTACTAGGGGGAAGGTTAGATTGCAGGGAGGATGGGATTAGAGGTAGGCTGCGGAATGATGTTGTTTAGGGTTATATTGCTGGAGGGGCGGGTTAAGAATAAAGATAGGAATATATGATTTTGACTATCAGGATGCAGGCATTCTGACAGTTAGGATGGTCAGAGATTTCCTACCCAACCAGGTGGTCCAGCTACAGTACAGGGGGTTGGGTTTGAAATCCTGGCAGTTGGAATCCCAACAGACAGAAGACCGACAGTGGCATTCCGATGGTCAACACATCCCGGTAAGTATTTTTTACCCTACAAACACAATTTGTTACTCAATCCAATCAAATACAGTACATTGATCGGAATGAGTGACTGCTTGTTGCTCTTGGTAATACCAACCATTCTGTGCTATGTAAATCTTTTTAATGGTGACAACATATATCTTCTATATTAGGAGGGAAGTTACAAATCCCAGGCTGCATTTTTAATTGCTCAAAACCTGCCTGGATATTACCGGCTACAATAACGATGCTGATTACAGGACAGTGGGGGGGGAAACAGTCTACTGAGAGTTATTGGGGACATAAAAATCATCAATTCTCCCCTCTGCGATCCTGCTATAAAATTATGTGAACATGGACATGATTTGATTTTTAAAATTGCTCAACTGTCAACAAGACACCACAGGAGCTGACTTTTCATCGCGTAATCACATCCATGATGGATGAATGAACTTGTGATAAAAAGGCTTTTTGACAAATTGAGACAGACGTGCGCTGCTTTATCTCAGTGCGCTGTGACAGGCTCTTTATCTAAATGTATTTTATCAATTTGAACAATTGCTAATGCTCGACAATTTCATCCCAGGTGCCTAAATGTTCAGTGACAGAAACCCACAGAGTTATGTTACCCCCCAAAAAAGTGATCAGTTTACAGCAGTGTTTTCCAACCCCTGTGCTGTGGCACACTAGTGTACCCTGAGCTGTTCTCAAGTGTGCCCCCAGATCTAGAGATGCCCAAACCAGTTTACACAGCTACCGCCAGTTCAACTGTTATTCGCTGGTCTTTTATTTTCAAGTAAGGGGCCAATTTATTATATTTTTGTTACCTGTGTGGACCAGTGTGATTGTTTTTTTTATATGGGGACCATTTGTTTTTTTTCCTGTGGGGGCTAATGTGTTTTGCCCTGTGGGGATCTCATGGTGTGCATTTTTAAAATCTTATTTAGTGTGCCGCAAGGTAAAAAGGTGGAAAATCACTGGTTTACAGTATATTACGCAAAATGTTTAGTCTATGGATCTGTGTCCTGGGAGAAACGTTAGTGGCTGTGGGGACATGGAAATAAGGAACTGAGTTGCTCATCTCATTTACCCCCCTAATTCTAGGATTTAAATAATCAAACCCAGTGTTCACAGTGGCAGGAGTCCCGTTTAGGATATTTTTAGTTGGGTGGTACCTTGAAAACAGTGGAGACGAAGACCAGTGCAGAAGTAACCCATAGCAACCAATCAGCTCTGAGGAAGAATTTATCAAGTACATTCTATACAATGATAGGTAGAAGCTGTTTGGTAGCTTTAAGCATTTTCTACATTGGTCTGCTACTCTTGTACTGCTGGATACATCAACGTCAGTATAAGCAATGTGATGTTCTTCTAACACATGAACCGGGCACAAACAAAAGAACAGTAATTCATTTATAAAAGGTTATGAAGTAAATTTGGTAGAAAATGAAATGTCTATTCACTAAAGCGTTCAATTATTTTATGAATGCCATTTTAAATAAAAAGAAATGGTAAATTGAAGTGATTGTATAATGCATTTGACCATGAGGGTGGATTATGACATTTATAGTGCTTGCATAATACAATCTGTAAAGCTCCGTACACATCAAGCAATATGTTGCTCAGTGTCCCGCTCTCATCAGCGACCAGAGATAGTCTCTGGTGAAAGGAGACACTGCCGGGGGAAGCCGCAGGGGGAAACAGCTGATCGTCGGGGGAAGCCGCTTGTCGCAGGAGAATGCTTCTGGACCAGCGTCCGCCCCAGGGCTGGTTGCGGGAGCGCGCTCCAGGCTTACACACGGGGGATATGGTCACTCGGCTACCATATCCCCGGCGATAATGCCTGAAATTGCCCCATGTGTATGGTCGCACTGAGACTGCCATGTACAGGCTACATGCAGGTGATGGCATTAGTTCCAGTCTGACCACATACTGTCCGTTTGGACCATCTGGCCCTGGGCATGGACCACTTCTAACCACACGCAGAGTATAATAAGGAATGTAAAATCAATTAATGTAAAATCGCGGGTCTGCGGGGAGGGAGCGGGACTTAAATGATGCAATTGCGCCATTTTGCGTCATTTAAGACCCGCCCCCTCTCCACTGCCTGCGAATCACAGTGTGGTCAAGTGATGTCAGCCTTGCCCCCACCCCCCTGACGTGTTGCCTCTCCGGGCTTCTCCCAGAGAGGTGAAATCCAAAGTAGGCAAGTATGATTTAAACCCCATTAAGCACCATGCACCAGGTGTACCTGGGTAGGCCCAGCCCATACAGTACATAGCTTTGGTCTGGACAGCTCGACCTGCAGGTGTGCCCCTCCCATCAGGGGGATTGGCAGGATGCTCAGTAGCCTATTACAGAAAGGCTGTGTGGAGGATTACTTTCTTTTCACTCTACAAAACGTCTTGTGTTCAGTTTTACCAGGCGGTTACTAAACTGCATGAGATTTATGAGTTTCCAACTACCCACATATTATTGCCAGTGGTTTTGGCTTTCACCCTCCACTGCTGCTGGTCAGTAAATCCAGCAGTGATTTGAAAGGCCCTGATGTAATGGTGTGTACACACGTTAGATGTGCCTTAAGATCCTATCCACGATCTGATCAGATAGGATCGTGGATAGGATCTTAAGGCACATCCGATTTGCATCCTATCTTGACTATATAGTGCAGATCTGCACTATATAGACAAGGCAGCCAAGACTTTCTGGCTTCCGATACGTGAACGCGCATCGGGATCGGATCGGGATCGCAAGGGTTAAAACCCTTGCGATCTGCATCCGATGTTGATCCGATTCCGATCCGATATTGACTATATCGTCAACATCGGAAAGGAAATCGGACCGTGTGTACACAGCATAAGTGTATATCAGTGTTTCTATTTAAATGTTTGCATTGCTTATATATAAACGAAGACAACCAGCAACTCACACAGCGCCATCTGTGCCGACGTGAAGCCAGAGACTGATCAGATTACCATGCCCAACACTACATCCATATGGATGACTGCTTGGTACTGTAATACTGTATATTGTTTTTTCGGATGTACATCCTGGCTTCTGTTTTATGTACTGTGTGCATCGTGTGTTCTTGGCTCAGCTTCAGGGTTAATGGCATCTGGTTCATTTAAATGAACTATCACAGGATTGAAAATAAAATCTATCATCAGTCGAACCGTTTAAAGCGTTTTAACATCTGGAATTATTCAAAATTCCCTGTAGAGAAAAAGACTTTTCCGATTACCAATCAGTTCACATCCTCCACAGCCCACAAGACAACCTTTACTGTTCTCTCACCGAGGCTGATGCTGGAGGCTGGCGGGAGGGGACAAGTGACATCGAACTTTTCGGTATCATGTGATTTTTGCATTCATTACCATTAGTGGTCCTTGCTTATGATGAGCATGCCAGGTATTCACAATTCACTTAAAGAGGACGGTGAGAGGAATTTATTACACATATATTTTCATATTAGGAACCTTTTTAAATGGTTGCAAAGTTCCTAACTGTGAACTACTTTAATTAATATTAAGCAATGAACAAGGCAAGTCAGATGCTTGGTTGCATAGGGAGAGGAATCAGTAGCAAAAAGTAATAAAGTAATAATGCCGCTGTATAGGTCATTGGTACGACCTCACCTAGAGTACTGTGTCCAGTTCTGGAGGCCATATCTCCATGAGGATATAAATACATTAGAGACTGTACAAAGAAGGGCAACTAAAACGGTGCATGGCCTACATCACAAAACGTGCCAGGAAAGACAAAAAAAATCTCAATACAGTATGTATAGTTTGGAGCAGAGAAGGGAAAGCGGGGACATGATAGAAATGGTCAAATACATCAAGAGTTATAACAAGGTCCAGTAGGGAGACCTTCTCCAAATGAAGAGAAGTATTAGAACACGAGGACATGCACTGGCACTGGAGGGAGGTAGGTTCAGGGGAAATGTTAGAAAGAATTACTTCACAGAAAGGGTAGTGAACAAGTGGAATAGCCTCCCATCAGAGGTGGTAGAGGCTAAGACAGTAGAGCAATTTAAAAACATGCATGGGATAGGGATATCCTTAAAATAAATAAGGATCAAATACTGTAGTGTTTGCGGTAACAATTACGGTTACAAAAAGGCAGACTGGATGTGTTGAATGGTTCTTATCTGTCGTCAAATTTTGTTTCTATGTTTCTATTTAACATTTATGTAACATGTTCAAGCAGATAAAGATCACTCACTAAACCACCTAGGCCAGCATTTTTCAACCACTGTGCCATGGCACGCCAGTGTGCCCCCAGATCTAGAGATGTCCGCACCAGTTTACAACCACCACCACCAGTTCAACTGTTATTCACTCTTGTGTTCACGTGAGGGACAATGTATTTTATTTTTGCTACCTGTGAGGACCATTTTGATTGTTTTTTCATATCAAGGCCAATGAGTTTTTTTTTTCCCCTGTGGGGGCCAATGTTATTTTCCCTGTGGGGGGGTCTTATGGTGTGCTTTGACAATTTAAATATCTTGTTTGGTGTGCCACAAGTTGAAAAAGGGTGACAATCACTGACCTAGACCCTTATAGGACTGAAGAGCAGAGATGGGGAGCATTACAAATTGCCTAGGCTTGTCTGTCGGCTCAGCGTAGACTTGTATTCTCCATGGTCCTGGCTTCCCTAGCACTGAACCATGCAAGAAACTCAACCTTGCCTATGAAGTCCTCCAACCAATGTCTCCAGCAGGTGTTGGTGGTTTGGCCCCTACACCATGGAGGCCTAGAATACATAATGGGGATCAACACCATCGGCTACTGTTCTGCTTTATAATAGCTGTATAATATCATGGATACACTATCCATTCCTCTCCTTTTTTCCAATCGTCTCCATGCCCGTCCTTCCTCTTCATTGTCTTCGACTTCTAAATATAGAGCAGAAGGGCTATATCGGAAATAAATGAAGAAAGCAAGCAACGGAACCCTCCTTTTCTTCCTCCCGGTTACAGGTTCTCTTAAGTGTACACAGTGTAATCAAGACATAATTCAATAGCGGTAAGGTGACCGAAATAACTCTGGAAACAAATAACACAAAGATTGGCTTGTACTGTGTTCTGTACAGAGTTGTAGCCAATTTAACTCTGCAAGAGCCCCCTATAACCAGCTCAGTCATTTCATCTTTTTGCCTCAGGTCTGGAGAGACAGTGACTCGCTCAAGGTCACAGACATAACATGAGAACAGAATTTAATTTAGTTTTAACCATTAGGTTCCTTTGTCAGCAAATGAACACAATATAGCCGAATACAGAGACACCGTTTAAATCTTGCTGTAAGGATCCTGTTACACACCAGGCTTATTAAAACGTGACAATACACCGGAGGGTGCTGAAGGAAGATTTTACGGCACGATAAGGAAACTCTTCGCACATTTTTAAATACATACAATTGTGTATTATATCCTTTGTTTACTTCCCGATTGCGTTCATTTTTTTTTTTGCCGCTTTCTCCAGAAAATAATAGCACCATATATTCCATACAGCTCATAAAAAAAAAAAAAAAGATAAATGCTTCATCCTGCAAAGGTTCATTGTGGTGAAATAACCGGAAAGCGCTATTCGTTCAGCTGCAGATACTGGGTCATCGCATCGGATGGATTTTTCTCCATTGATTGACCATTTTGCAGAGTTTAGGAGAATTGATTTTGCTCTGAATAGATCTCCATGGCTCTTTCCAATAAATGTTTATACCATAACATAAAGAAGTTCGGGCTATTAAACCATTAACTCTTCACACTCTGGACTAACTTATACCAACTTGCTTGTTAAGCTTTCCCGGTCTTCGTCTGAAAAATGGCGCAGGTATATGATCGTAACTATTTGTAGCCACCTTACCATATAACTTTGTACTGGGGCTAAAATATAGTAACTTTCATTCATATAAATTGGGAACATCAATAAACCACGGATGCACACGGTACACTGTGCGCGTGCGCGGGGGCCCTCTGTGTACGGGAAAAAATGTGAAGGGTAGTCGGATCGGATGCCTGACAGGCAGGGGGGGTTCCAAGGTGGACCCCCGGCATTTCACGGGTGTACCCACACAAATGCTGGGCGAATGCAGGCCTACCCTTGCCTGTTCAGGGCATCTATACGAGCAGCCGCAAGTGACTTCTGAGTCACACGAGCGCGACGGGCAGAGGAGGATAAATCCTTCAATGTCATCCGTTCGCAGCCCTGTACATGGGCTCGGCTGGCCGGGGGTGCGTTCGCCGGGGTGGCGCTAACCTGCTGGCTGGGCTCCGAAAACACGCAAAATGAATAAGGGCCCAGTAACTGATAGAGTTCTGACAGCCCAGCTCAGTCATGTCGCCAGTTCTGCTGATGTTCGTGTATCTGAAAGGTATAGTCACATTTCGTAATTACCCTAACCCTGCATTTGTTTAAAAAAATTATTTTGCTTTTTAATAGCTGTCTTGTCATAGAGATGTACAGTTTATAGGGATGCAGGTCATCTGGGGCAGTAAGTGCTATGGAAACCACATAAAACAGTAAGTAATGTTACATGTCTCATACTTACACTCAGTAAGCCCATTCTGTAGACAGTAGTTCCCCGATGCGTGGAACGCTTATCCAGAAGGATGTAACATTGGCTCGATAAAATAAGCTGAACACGTGGAATTTATCTATTATTGGACGCAACTTCACATTATGCTAAAGCCTACTGAACTGATGGTGATGATGGTGAGGATGATGATGATGATAATAAAAAAAACTTTACTCTGTCTGATTAAAGAAAAAAAAAATTGATTGGCGCTGTAATCCAAGTAATACCCCTTTTAGAGGGATGCAGTCAAAATCCCGACGGTCGAAATCCCGACAGGGTCAAAATCCCGAATGGGTCATAATACCGACAAGGACAAAATTATGACCCATTCGGGATTTTGACCCTGTCGGGATTTTGACCGTCGGGATTTCATACCGAATCCGATACTACCCGGGAATTACCTGGGATTTTGACTGCTGGGTCATTTTCCTGGGTGCAGCCTGCACCCTTTCACACTTACCAGCAGTTCTACCTGGTAATTTGCTGAAAAACCTGGGTTTTTCTTATGTCTGAAAGGGTCAAACCGGGTCCTAAATCACGAGTCTTCAACCCAGAAAAAAAGAAGGGTCAGAGACCTGGGTTTTAACACCCGGGTTGACCCTTTCAGACATACCAAAATCCTGGGTTGATGCGCGTTCATGTGCAAAAACCTGAGATTTTGGAGTATGTCTGAAAGGGGTATTAGTGTGAATGAATACACAGGGCGTGTCCCCCCCACCGGTACTCGTGCATAGGAACTGTACATTCCTTATAGTGATAAAACGCTTCCTCTTCTCCACCTCATATGATTTTCTGGCTCTTAGGGCAGTATTCAATTAAAATATTCTCCGTCCATGGCGAGCATTTTTTTTCGCTTGCTATGCACTCGCCGTGTTTTTGCGGAGATTCTCCATGTTTGGAGATTCTCCGCCATGGCACTTTAGATAGTATTCAATGTGACTGAGACTCGCCGCCCCTCGCGGCGAGTCTCAGCCAATCCAGCGTATGAGGTGACGCTACAGGGAGCCTGAGGACGGCGGCAGGCAGGGAGATGGAAGTCTCCCTGCCTGCCCCAGAATGTATGTGGGGGGGGGTGGGCTCCCTGGGAGCCAGGCAGCACAGGCTGCCCCCCCAGGAGAGCCAACAGGGGGCCGGGTATCCACTGCACCCGATTGTGCATATGTAATGATCGGGTGCAGTGAATATATAAATATCTAATGAGCGGCTCGGCTCCCGGCCCCCTGCTGGCTGATCTGTGTAAAAAAAAAAAAATATATATATTTTTTTTGATTAAATATATATTCATGTGCTATAAGCACATGAATAAAAATACATGCCCTTTCACAGATTAAAATTCCTGATTTTTTTACACCAAAATTAAAACAAAAAAACTTTTATTGTAAAAGTTCATATTCCACTTCTCCATGAAAAGATGGAGAATTGCTACACGGAGAGACACGACGAAAATCACTTAGAAAGACGGCGAGAAGTGCACGTTGAATAGGGTTGCTCGCTTTTTGAGAGCAAAAGTCTCTGTCCAACGCGAGAAAAGCACAAACTCGCCATAAAACACTGAGAATTTTTCTCATTGAATACTGCCCATAGAAGTTGAAGGTGTTTATCGTGTCTACATCCACATAAAACTCGCAAGTGCCTTCACCAAGACAGGATAGGGATGGGGAATACCGTACGTCCCTCTTAAGGGGTGGCGTCTCCTCTTCTCCGCCTCTCCTATTTTATCACTTATGAGGGTACCAAAAATACTTTGTAGATGGTCGGGAGTCCTGGTCTTACACATAGTATCCATGTGTATATGTGGAAAAGACAGAGGACCAAAGAATAGTGTAATTCTATTAAGGTTTCATTTTACATCTCACAACAATGAAGGAAGTAAAAGATAAAGACAGAGTAGGCTCCAATGTTGGAGAGGATTACCGGAAAAGGTGGAGAACATAGCTGGAAAGTTCTCAATCTGCGCTTAGTCATGAAAGCAGCCCCGGAAACTGAAATCAGGAAAGGCAAATCTCGGCATTCCTTACCCCCAGGGGAGTTTCTGTCTGAAGGTGCTGGGCTCCAACGCGTTTCAACCCTACTATTTTTGGTATCCTCATAAGTGATAAAATAGGAGAAGAGGAGACGTCACCCCTTAAGAAGTATGTAGGGTATTCCCTCTCCCCATCCTGTCTTGGTGAAGGTACTTGTGAGTTTTACGTGGATGTAGACACGATAAACACCTTCAACTTCTATGAGCCAGAAAATCATATGAGGTGGAGAAGAGGAGGCATTTTATCACTATAAGGAATGTACAGTTCCTATGCACAAAGCTGTTGTGGGAACCAACAGCTTTGTCGGGCCCTGGAAATGAGAGGGAGCCTGACTAATGAGAGAGGTTGTGGCCACTCCCCCTTCATATGAAAACAGCAATGAGTAGGTAATATTCACAGGTGTGAAGCGGGGGGGGGGGGGTGGCTGGTGACCGCTACTATTGGATGGCGGATGCAATCATTCCCCCCACGCAGGGAGAGCACTCTCTGAACTGATGATCTGATGAACAGGCTGGCTGGCTGAATAGAAGGGGATAGCGGGACTCGAGCCCCATCTGGGGCTGCTCCCCCTCCTCTCGGCACCATATAAATAAAGTGTAATACTACTACTACTACTAATAATAATAATAAATTAATTTGCTATAAATAATACTTTATAGGTATCTGTAAGCATGCCTATCTACTCTCCTGGAATGACCAGTACTGACGCTGCAGTACTTCCAGGACCAATGCACCAAAAAACAAATAAATAAATAAATAAAAAAGTAGTGAATGGCCCTGATTTATAGTAACATAGTTTGTGAAAAAAAGACGTAAGTCCACATAGCCATACACAGTCATCACTACACATCTCACTAGCTGTAGCCTCTACCGTTTTATATACCCACAGCAAGATACATTTGGGATCCCGTGGACAGGAAGGCGTTTTTTACAAGTTCCATTTATAAGGTGTCTTTTCTAATAGAAAAAAAATGACATTTCATGTTACACATACCAACCACAGACCAAACTTCTATTTTGTCATGGTTAAAAAATGAATAAAAATGAACTGTCCAGTGAGAAATGGGCCTGTTGGGAAATGTGAGACTATGAAAACAATATCATGCCTGTTCTTAATGCCAAATACAACAAAAGAACTGCAGAACTCAGTCCCCACTAGTCCTTTTAATGTATAATGATCAGAACAATCCCAGGTAGACAAAAATGAGGCTTATATTTCTCAGCAATGCATGCAGCAAAACAATTACTATGCTCGATGCCTTAAAACGCTTTGTAATACAAGAAAGGCTGAAGTGCGGAACTCAGGTCTGGAAGAGATTGCACCTGCTACAGCGGCATAAATGATCAACGTTTCATTTTCTTTAACAGCACTGTCTTCAGGTGATCCTGAAGACAGTGTCATTAGAGCATTAAAAGGTTGATTGTTTATGCCACTGATCTCTTACATACAGTAACTAAATGCTATAATATATACAAGATAGATAAATTAGACTCCTCATAAAAATTTAATATCCATCTTGACCCACTTTGTCCCGCTATTGTCCCACAATTGACTAAGGACAGATGTATTATGCCTGGTCAAGTGAAAGGTGATAATACGGCAGCCAATCAGCTCCTAATTCCATCCCCCCAAGCTTCCATCCCCCAAACATCCCCTCTTCTCCCACTATCTCCATCAGCATTGGTGAAACAGAGATCACATCCACCAACCAAACGCGCTGCCTCGGTGTCATCATTGACTCCTCCTTCTCTTTCACCCCACCACATTCGTGCTCTCTCACAGTCTTGCCGCTTTCACCTACGCAACATCTCACGCATCAGACCTTTCCTCTCCACTGACGCGACCAAAATTCTCATTCACTCTCTTGTCATCTCCCGCCTTGACTACTGCAACATCCTTCTCTCTGGGCTACCTCTCACCCGCCTCGCACCTCTCTAATCCATTCTTAATGCTGCTGCTAGGCTCATCTTCCTCTCCCGCCGCTCTACCTCCGCCTCTCCCTCTGTCTATCTCTTCACTGGCTCCCCATTCCTTTCCAAGTTCTCTTTAAACTCCTCACCACCACCTACAAGGCTCTCTCCTCCTCCACCGCTCCTTACCTCTCTTCACTGATCTCTATCCACACTCCCTCCCGTCCTCTTCGCTCCATCGCTGACCGTCGACTGACCTCTCACCTAATCACCTCCTCCCACTCCCGTGTCCAAGACTTCTCTTGCGCTGCCCCCCTGCACTGGAACAACCTCCCGCCACCCATCAGGCTTTCTGATTCCCTTACCTCCTTCAAGCGCTCCCTCAAAATCCACTTTTTTCAACTAGCCTATCCCTCCTCCTAACCTCTTTTGATCCTACTATCCTGCCTCCGTTCCCATCCGTTCCTACTTATCCTATTGTTTTTCGTTCGTCCACCCACCTCCTTTTAGTATGTTAACTCTTATGAGTAGGGCCCTCCTTCCTCACGTACTCACCCTACCTCTTTACCTCACCTGTGCTCCTGTCCTGTTCTTCCCTTCCTCTACTTCATCTTCAGTCTCCTCGACAATTTTGACACCTACTTCTGAACTGATGCTGATTTTAGTTCTACCATCTATACCCCTATTTATGCTGTATTTTATCAACACACCCCGTACGTTACCTTGTAATAGGTTTTTTGTTTGCTATGTACGGCGCTGTGGACACTTTGTGGCGCCTTATAAATAAACGTACTACTACTACTACTTATTGTCATTTGTTCTAACCCCGCCAGAACAAAAAAAGCTGAAGTGCGGCACGCAAGTCTGAAAGAGATCGCACCTGCTACAGTGGCATAAATTATCAACTTTTAATTTCTCTTATATCACTGTCTTCAGGTGATCCTGAAGACAGTGTCATTAGAGCACTAAAATGTTGATTGTTTATGCCACTGATCTCTTACATAACTAAATGCTACTGAATATATAAAATTAGATAGTTTAGACTCCACATAAAGTGTAATATCCATCTTGACCCACTTTGTCCTGCTATTGTCCCACAACTGACTAAGGGTGAGAGCCATATTTATTAAGCCTGGTGAGTGATAACATGGAAGGTGATAACGCAGAAGCCAATCAGCTCCTAACTGTCTTTTTTCAAACCCCTTGTGAACAAGAAAGGCTGAATTACAGCACTCAAGTCTGAAAGAGATCGCACCTGCTACAGTGGCATAAATGATCAACGTTTCATTTCTTTAATATCACTGTCTTCTGGTGATCCTGAAGACAGTGTCATTACAGCACTAAAATGTTGATTGTTTATGCCACTGATCTCTTGCATAACTAAATGCTAGATATATAAATTAGGAGATGATTGGCTGGTGATTTATCACCTTCCGCTTTATCACTTCACCAGGTTTAATACATCTGTCACTGAGTCTAAGTTTGTACAACATTCTCGGTAAGGACTTTATAAGAGAGTTCACGGGAAGGGCAGAGATGGAGAATATCCAACAACAGACACATGTAGGTAAAACTCTGAAACACCACCAGTGCACTGTCCCTAAGGACTACAAATTGATTTCTCCAAGAATCAGGTTACCAGCAATGAATGTGAAGAATAACACAAAGCAAAAGAAACTACGGCCTGGGCCTATTACATTTCACATATTACACATGATACAGGAGCTCCGTAGTACTACGAATTCTCTCCCAGCTTACACAGAGCAGACGCTTTCCGTCATTCACTAACATTGTTTCGTTTCTAATCTTCTCAGCCAACCGACATTTTGAATATTTAGTTTAACATTAATTGAAACATTATCAAGTGACATGTAATATATGCAACACATTTTGCACCGCAGGGAATATTTCTACTTACCCAACACGTAACACCTGCTACATCTAACAGGAATTCTCAGACACATTGTGTGTTTATGTTTCATTTGTATTACGGAACGAGCCAGTCTTATAAATGACTATAAAATAGTCCCTTAGAATTATTGCAGCTGTTACTTCGTCGTAACCCAAAGAGAGGGAGATGCAGACAGACCTGTTGTAGATAGCGCTACATCTCCAGTCCAGTGAAATCTTTTCCGTTTGCTTTAACCTGGTACTTGCTTGAAGTAGCACTATATATAAATATATGTATAAACTGCTTTACATGGGACCATTTTACAGTGGAGCTTACAATCTATATTCCCTACCACATGAACATGCACACACATTCAGTCTAGGGTTAATTTGTTTGGAGCCAATTAACCTACCAGTATATTTTGAGATTGTGGGAGGAAACCAGAGTACCTAGAGGAAACCCACGCAAGCATGGGGAGATCATACAAACTCCACACAGTTAGAGCCATGGTGGGAATTGAGCCCAGGACAGCGCTGTGAGGCAGTAATGCTAAACATTACACTGTCCGTGCTGTTCTATCATCTGTATCCGGTGCTGATAGGCATCAGCATAGGGTGGTCAATCCCGGGATAGGCGGTATCCAATCCCAGGATTTCGGGATTAGACTGCTCATGCACAGTCTAATGCCAGGCAGAGTCTGAGCACTTGCTCAGACACTGCCTGGGCTGTTCCTGACCCAGGTGTGCTGCATGCGCAGCGTGATTAGGTCATAGGTCCGCCGGAACCCTCTCGCAACCCACTCCCAGCTCCACTTAAGAAGCTCAGCCGTCCGGCACTTCACCGCCTGGCCCAACAAACACCCACTGCCTCCACCTGACCCACCCACTGCATCCACCTGCTCCCCCTCTCCCCCCAAGTGAGTTAGGGCCTTATTCTGGTTGGAGCGGCCAAACGTGCGTACGTTCGCTATTAACGTACGCTAGCCGCACGCGGCCGTTGGGGTTAAGTCCACCCACAACTCAGCCGCATACGTACGGGCATAAACAACGTAGAAGGGGAGTGGCGTACAAATGAGCGTACGCCAACGTACACGGACGGGCAAGCCCTTACACTCCGTCAACTGGCGTACAACTCAGCGTACGCCGCCGTTTACGGACGTCTCTCGTCCGTCTTCCCACCGCCTTCTTGCGGAGATCTGAGCGTACGCCAGCTTGCACGGACGGGTCCCTATTGTTTTCAATAGAAAAGTCAGCTTATGTCACCGCTCGTGAGAGTGAGCGTACGTCCGTGTACGCTGACATACCCTTCATATATATGGACCTGCAAATTTTGCCTTTCAACTATAATTCTGAAAATTAATTAATTGATTGAATTAATTAATGTGCAAAATAGTGGTCATGGGCTTAAAACATTGCTGAAACATCCTTTGTAGGTGTTAGATGTGGTTTATGTTATTGTATCCTAAATACAAAACCTATGTTTGTATTAGAGTGAACACGTTGACACATGTCGACTTGTGTAGATTGAGTGTGCTACTGTGTAAAGTCTATGAAAGCACGTAGTGAATGTGTCTAACTGTTTAGCAAATACCTACCTTAGCATATATAAGCAGGTCTTAAAAAGATTCTTACCTTAAATTAAACAAACCTTTAAATGTAGAGAAGTATAGAAAGATAAGCTTCCAATGTGTTTGAGTGCTGTGTGTGGCTTGCAGGTAGTGAAATCATGGTTTGGACTTAATAGACTGCAGCATTGCTTATTACATTCAGGTGTATGTGTTTGAGTAGGAATCAGCGTTAATTAGCAAACTCAGGCGCACGCTGGCATGCGGTATCTGTAGGGGTGGTTTGAGATGGCGGTTGGCGGCCGCCTGTTTTGTGTCCGAAATGAACAGTGCCTTAGTCGATCGTGCGGTAGTAGCACCGCTCATTTTTGGTGCACACCCCCGTGTACGCCCATATTTACGCCCATTTTCCCTCATTATTTCGGCCGCTCCCCTCTTCACGCCCCTATGCCGCCCCCAATACCCGTACACTCGCGTACAGGTTTTTTCGCACGTAGAGACCCGTCCGTAAGCGTGGGTGAGTGGTCGCGCCTGCGCATTAGCGAATGTACGCATGCGCAGATCATAAAAAAACCCGGGACGTACGCGTACGGCCCGGCCGCTCCAACCAGAATAAGGCCCTTAATGTGGGGGATGGGGGGGTGTTTTTTCTTTAGGGATGCCAATCCCGGGATCCCAGGAATCCCGGGATTGAGCTTTTTTCAATCCCGATACCTGGGATTGAAAAATTGCCCCAGGATTGGCGTCCTACATCAGCATATGTCAGTACACGAATCCTCACTATAAGACAGCAAGAGCAACAGTTCTGAATACTGTAGCTCCTGCTCTACATAGGCCGGAACGCTGAGCTCTGCCTTACGTATGCACTGTAAAAAGGTCCTCGTCATGCCCCAATTCCTCCTCTTTGCTGGCGGTAATTGAAATGAACGGAATCTGCTGCGCTATATAAGAAACTGTAAATAAATAAATAAATAAATGCATACAGCTCTTCTCTCATACCTGCCAATTCATTTATATATCTTTATATTTAAGTCACCAATGATTAATCAGTAAACATACATAAGGCACTGTGCAATAACATTGGCCCTTATTCTGATTGACGCAGACTTTACCGCGTACTTACGGATCGCGTCTTTACGGCGTCTGCGCATGCGTGGAGAACGCTACGCGCATGTGCCACGCCTTGACTCGGTACCAGTTCGGGCAAATCCCGTCCAAAACTGTTCACCGCTATCAGTCGGGAAATAGGGGCGTATTATGGGCGTCATGCGGAATGACACATGGGCGTAGTTTCAAAGTGGGCAAAACGGGGCGGAAACATGGGCGGACACGGGGGAGTACACTTATGTTGGGGGGCGTACATTCGGAAACCACTCCGAATGCACGCGATCAAAAAGGGCAGAAATGTGCGGTGTCCACAAGTGTACTATTGCTTTGCGGACACCACTCGTTCATGCGGTAGGCGAACGTACGCCTAATGACTACAACCATTAACACCTGAACCCAATAGAATCTACTCCTTTACTCATTACTCACTAATAGGCCGCTTGTCAGTGCTTTAATTGAAACCATTGCTGCTTCAAGGAAACCTTAGTAATCCCCCACATATGCTGTACTTGTCCCACACTTAAAAACTGCTAACAATGGACATGACTGAATATTAATACTATCAATACACATGTGTATTAGACATGTATAATAAGTGGGTCATGTGATGTATTGCAGAAGATACTTCATAGTGGGTTGTTTGGCGTAAATACTCCGCTTACGGGCGGTAGCACCGCTTGGCTCCCGTTCGGATGCGGTATTTCCGAGCATACTCTGTAATACTCTGTAATACCGTGCAGAATCGGAGTGTTTCTCCCGCACACGCATGGTTTGTATGTCGTCCGTAAACACGCCCTGTTCTTAAAGAGTGAGTCCGTCCGAATGCGGAGGACCCGTGGGCGTTTCTACGGACGATGGCCGCATGCGGCAAAACACCGTGGCGTGCGGACCGCTCCGTAAGAATGCGGGAATATCCGCACCAACCAGAATAAGGGCCATAATGAGATGATAACAATGATTAGGGATAGACCAATCCAACAAGAAGGCCTAACAGTCAGTTGCTAGGAAAGAAACAAAAAGTAAGAGAATAGACTCACGGGCTTGCGTGCCAGTATATATATGCTCACATCCACCACAGCGTAAAGAGTTAGTAGTAAATGTGATAGCCACGTTAACCTATTTGTACACAATATAATAATGTAAGGAAGTATATGCACCAGGGGGAATCGTGTCTTGACAGTTATTAGGAAAAGCAAATGCAAGGACGTCTGCATTAGGGGCAGCACGGATGGTGTAGTGGTTAGCATTCCTGCCTCACAGCACTGAGGTCATGGGTTCGATACCCAACATGACCCTAACTGAGAATGTATATTCTCCCCGTACTTATGTGGGTTTATTGCGGGTACTCCGGTTTCCTCCCACAATTAACCATAAAAAAATAACCCTAGAATGTCTGTGTGTGTGTGTGTGTGTGTGTACTTGTGGTAGGGAATATAGATTGTAAGCTCCACTGGGGCAGGGACTGATGTGAATGGTCAAATACTCTCTGTAAAGCGCTGCGGAATATGTGTGCGCTATAGAAACTGTTAATAAATTCACTTTCTAGAAGATAATGAATAGAATCTGGTTGGTTGCTACATCCCATCTTTAATAGAACTCCAATCTTAGTAAAGTTACCCCTTAGGGTTGTCATCTAATGAAATTTTTTTTTGTATTGCTCCAAAAGTATAGACAGCACTAACTTAGTAGAATAAGAATAATATAATTACATTGCTCTAAATCATCTTTTGCCTACTTAAGGGCTTATGTCATATCCAATTAGTGCATAATAACTGACTTTGCAGTCCCTTCCACCAGGAGGGGGCTGTACAGTCTGTGCATAGGGGGTGTGGCTTGTGTCCCCGCTACACAGTGTCGAGAAGTAGGCGGGGCTATGATGCCATGCCGTGATTCAGAGCAAATTGTGTTATCGGGTCTACTCAGATGGCCACTTGGTCGGGGAGAACGGGGCTGGCAAGGAAAGTAGGAAACTTGGCCACCTTTCTAAGAGGGCTGCGGGTGCAACGAGAGCAAGATTTAATTAGCCACTGCCTTTATTCCACTAATAGGCATTTTCCCAACATGGTAACCCATAGATTCCACATAAAATGGTGGAAATTCTGGGTTTCCCTACATATTAAGCCCCAGAAGGAGCTTTTTTCTGCGGTATTTAATAAGCATGGGGATGCAGAACCTAACTGAAAAGATACAGGCTGGCCTACTACTAACTCTATATGCTCCTCAGTGTCTCACAATCATTGGCGTATCTATAATGGGTACTAGGTGTCCAGGGGGCCACACACCACATACCCTACAACCAGTAATCATGCTTACCTCTCTGCTCTGTCTGGTGCTGGCTGCACAGCTGCAAAAAGCACTGTGAAAATGGCCACTTTGGCCATTTTCTGGTGATTCAGGCATATATGTGTCCCCGGGAGTGCGGTGTGGATGCCATGTTCCCGGAGACCTGCACATGTGCAGTAGACTCTGGCACAATGGAGGGGGCCCAATCGGAGTGTGTCCCATTCACTCTTAAAGTGCATCTGCTCATAAGGGTATAAGATGTATAAAACCTTTATTAGATTAACAAAATGTACTTATTAAGGGGCTCTAAACATCTGACTTAACATTCCTTTAGAGAACGCAGCAGTCACTGAAGTAAATTTTTCTCAGCAGTTCTCCACAGATATGGTCTTTTTTTTTTCAGCTTTAGATTTCGGTCCATTGATTTCACTTCACTTAATTTTACAGAAGCCTTCTTTTACTTTCCTCCTACAGGATAATTGTGAGGGGGCCAATGGAAAACATAATCATAGCATGTTCCATGTTAACCAGTACCTAAAATAGAACAAGCACTTGCTTCCATTCACCTCTCCAGAACTCCTGAGTAGTGACAAAAAGACAAGTGTGCATAGCTAATTTGCAGGCCAGTCTCTAATAGCAACCACGCTCTCTTTTGGAATCATTATAGGAAACACAACATCATATGATTTGAGGCTGTAGGTTAATCTACTGTGCATTTGTTTTGTTTATTTAAAAATCATCCTAAAAACAACAACTTAGGACCTTTTAACATTAAACTGGGAGCACTGCGAGGCTCGCTGCACTAGATTCCACTGCGTAGGGAAGTCAGAAAGAGGCACAATGAGGGCGGTATTCAATCTGGGATTACGACTGATGGAACATCCCGAAAATCGGAACCCCGGCCATTTTTGCTCCGCTTGACAGATACTCGTCAGGTGGAATTTAATGTTTCGGCTGTTGCGTGTTGAAAAACCGTCCGTGAATTTGCGGCCGTTTCTGACAAAACAGATCCCACTTGTTTTAAAGTCAGATCTGTTTTGTCGGAATCCGCCTTCAATGCTGTCGGAAAAGGCTGCATTGAATAGGTGGTGGCCACTATTTCCCCAGGCGGAAATAGCAGCCAAGATTGAATATCCCCCCATAGTGTCTAGATTTTTAAAATTTGGATTGAATATAGTATGGGAAGAACATAGAAACTCCACACAATTAGGGCGTTGTGAGGCAGTAATGCGAACCATGACGCCATCCATACTGCACCAATTGAGGTTGAGTTGTGTGGTCAGTGCTGTCGGCACCGGAGTTCTCAACAGGTACACCGGGGGTTCAAGAAGGGGAATATTTTGTCTGTCCCAGGCCTCACAATTTCTGATGGTAGTCCTGTACCTAAGACCAGCATCATCTTCCCAGTGATATCTTAGGAAGATGGCACCCGCATATTGAAGACTAAAAGAGCTCTCTAGTGCGCCTGTATCATCTTCCCAAATATTACTGAGAAGATGGCTCCAGAAAAGGAGAAGCCACCACTTCGCCTGCCCCCATAAATTAGAATGGCACCCCCTGTGGAGAGCAACCGGGACCACTTTGCGGCCATGCAATTATTAATGTTTAGGGACATGGCCACATCTCCTTTTTAGTGCACGCCTCCAGTTGCAGACAAACAACCGGGGGGTGCTCGGGGCCCCAGCAGAAATGATGCTGCAGGAATCAACACTGGGAGTGCGCCACCACTGGAAGAAGAGTGGTACTGCCACGTATCATAACATCAAGTACATTCAATAAAATAATTGAAGCTTTTTGGTTGCTATGGGCAAACTTCCCCCCTCTATGGGAACCGGACCAAAAGCCACGGACTTCAGATGAGGCTGCAGAGGATTGGCTGACAGCAGTCATAACGATGCCTTAAAGACAACATTGTAGTGTTACAGTATATGAGGATAACCCTTCCACATAAAAAGCGCACAATTTTCTCGCCGTTAACTTCATATGAAATTTAATTTGAATCTCAAAAAAATTACGTTACTCTGTATTCCATGAAACGGTATATTTTTATTTTATATTAATAACCATGTTCCCCCGGAATACATGTCACATATATAATTAACTGTCAGGAAATGACAGTAAGCCGTCTCCAGCCAATAAAGGCAAGAAATCCTGACAGCTCTGTTCTCTGACAGCCTTGTACCATCACCTGGATGTGTCACTTCCAGACAGACCTCCGCGAGAGAACCTTATTTGATTGTCCTCTATTATCATCACAAGGTAAAAACGGGTTTCTATTTAAAAACATTATTATAGTAGAAATTAGCCGGAATTCTGAAAGTAGACTAACATTTAAAAAAAACTCCCAAATTCTCCTGAGGATTTGCCGCTGAGTGCAGGAGAGAGAGAGATTACTGCTCCTTTTATTGCGCTAGTAACTGGTTAGGGATGATAATACTGGGATTAAAATAAGACTTGTCTCCTTCAACATGAAGACGGAGCAGAGAGGAGAGCGGATTTCTCAGTGCGAATTGTCACAAGTCATCTAATTTGATAGACAAGGATGGGTGGAGGAGTGCAGTCTAGCGCACACAACACTATCTCACACTCTATAATTAGAACACCTATCTGTCGTATGAAACAGAAATTCTAAATAATGCTATATAATAGTAGAACTTTAACAGTTGTTACTTTTGCTGTTGTAATCATTTAATACAGTAAGTCGATGCTAAATGTCTCTAATGCAAATCAATTGGAATTTTTTGAACTGCTGTCTTTAAATACGAAGACAGGTTCCTAAACATTGAGAATAAGAAAAATATGTGATTTTTTTTCTCACACCTGGCAATTACTGTAGCACGGTTTCATCTACAAATACAGCAGTAAAAGCAACCTATCCTGCATTCACGTTCTAATCTGCACTAGAAAGATAAAAGCTAACGGTCGAGTGCTTAAAAAAAGTTTGCGCGGAAATGGGCAGCAAAACACATTGTAGCAGTCAATGGGCCGTTTAGAGCAAAGATTCAATCGGCAAGTCTAGGGGGTGTGGCATCGTGAGTCAAGGCATAGTGCAGGAGCGGATTGGAATAGAAAACCAGCCCGGGAAAGTTCTGGAAGCAGCCGTCAAGGAGGCAGGATCTGTTGAATAAGTGGGGTCTATTGAAGAGGGCTTGATTGTGAGATACTGTAGACACCGTTGCAGCCGTCCTTGTGTCTCTTCTTGCATATGTGTCTGCAACTTTTTGTTAATACCACTAAAATATGTCGGCCCATCGAGAATCTGGGGGGGTTCCGGGTGGCCTCCTGACAGTTGGGATTCAGAAGGTCATTACACGGATGTCTGAAACCGGACTACTAAAACCCCGACAGTCGGGATCCCAACTGACCCCCATAGAGGGAGAATAGAATTTGTCGCAAGCACAGCGAGTCTGAAAGGGGATTAATTGCGCTTGCCCTGCTAATGCCGGTAGATGGGATTCCCACATCGGACTCCCTACTGTTGGCGGGCTATACCACACTCCCTGGGGAAGCAGGACACTGTTTTTTAAAAAAAATAGATATCCATTGGTTGGCCGGAATGACCATCTAGCGAATCCCAGAAGGGCTGATGGCCTTATAAGTCAGGCTGGCCACACATAGAGCAGGGCCTCATGGAACTCTCTGCATGGCTGACGGCTCTCCCTTTGTCTCACGGCTGGTATACAGGCGTGCTGGTATACCTACCAATATATTTTTAGAATATCGAAGGTAACCAGAGTACCAGGACAAAACCTATGCAAACACAGGTAGAATATACAAACTCCATACAGTATGGTCATGGTGGGAACCGAACCCATGACCTCAGTGTTGTGAGGTAGTAATGCTAACCATTACATCATCTGCATGTAGTGGGTCTTACTGCCTGTCCAGTCACCATAGCCACAGAATAAGCACAATCTAAACTGTAACCTAGTTAATGGCCGCAACAGTTAAGGTGGCCATACACACGCAGATTTATCTTCAGATCTGGCTGGTGGGAACAAAAACATGGTTATGGATGAGAGCAATTGACAGTTGACCATTTGCTTGGAGATGCTGGAAAACTGACAAACTGTCACTCATCCATTACCATGTTTTTGTTCCAACCAGCCAGATCTGAAGATAAATCTTACTAGTGTATGGGCACCTTAAGATTCAGAGCCAATGTTGGCAAAGGGTCGGTGATTACTGTAAGGGAAAGGGAAATGGGCACTGCTTGTAAAATCTTACAATCTAGGGGAAGGGCAGATGGACACGGAGGTCACGGAGGGCGGGCCACTTCATGACCTTTTGTGTAACGAAAAATAAGTAGAGTCCTGTAAACAGAAAAACTTGCAGAAACAGTCCGGGGAGCAGACACTAACTAATGACTTATGTCTCTGTGACCCGACATTAGTTCATTTACCATTTTCAAACAGAGGTGAATTGGATTTTAGAATGATGCCATGAGCTGGGTGACTGTAAAAGTCTGAGTGTTAATAGCAGCCTACAGCAATTTGGTGATATATTGATAGATGTCTATGATGGTATATTGGCTTTTTCTCTGCTTCCATCGTGTAAAGAGAATAATCGTATTGATTCACTGACAAATCATTTTAATGGTAAATGATTACAAATGTGAAGAGGCATTAAACATGCACATAAAGTATAAATTATATATATATATATATATATATATATATATATATTAATTCAATTTATCTATCTATATATTCATTGTACATATTTTATGCATGCAAGATTTGGATTTCCATAGAGAGTGGCACTGTAGGTTATTTATTACTGGAAGTGTAAATTTGCACACCACAGTGACCCGTCACACATGGGGAAGGTAATCGCTGCTATGGGATAGGACACTGCGGGGGTTATACTGGTTGTTTTGCATGGCTGCGAAATTCGCAGTCCACCGAACCCCGCTCGGCGAATGCTGGCCCGCTCACCCCCCTTCGTAGCGTGTGTTTAACCTAAACATCCATTCGCAGGCTGCGGGGGAACAACCACTTTATTCGATGGACGCCGACCATTGAATGATGTGGAAGGCACACGCACATCTAAGGTTGCTCTCAGGTAACCTTAAATGTGTGTGGGCATTCTGAATGAAGTGGGTGGGCAGCTGACATCCGGTGATGTCAGCTGCCCGCCCCCAGAACCCACATCACTGCCCATGAGTGAGTCCCGCTCATGTGGCGACAGGCTATATTTCATGCCTTACAATCCACTAGGGCGTGGGGGAAGAATTACATAGTGTGCTGAGCGTAGGGAGCCATGCGAGTGGACGCGGCACACTTTGACGGTGTCTATGTCGACATGCAGGACATAAAAATATGAAAAACTAATTTTAACCTTCCAACTCTGTCGACCTTAGCCAACAATGTTGTTTTAAGGAAATGCATTCATTATTAAAACACAGCATACTTGCCGACTTTTGTGTACTCCTCTCTGGGAAAAGCCCGGAGAGGAGACCCGATATTAGCATGTCAGGGGGGCGGGACAGATGTCATCAAGCCGCCGCCCCCATGGTAGTCAAACAACGCAATTCCCGGGTCCACGAATTGGGGGAGGGGCTAAAATAATGTGAAATTACACGATTTGCGTCATTTTAGCCCCGCCCCTTGCCGCAGACCCTCGAAAACTGGCATTTTGTGCAGCCATCAAGGGGGCTGCCTGAGCAATGCGGGAGGATTGCCCACCTTCCCGGGGGGCTGGGAGGGATACCCGATTTTCGGGAGCCTCCCAGCAATTCCGGGAGGGTAGGGAAACCTGCAATACAACTTGTAGGGAGGGTATAATAGCTTGGAGAAAGAGGAAATTGCGAGAGATAATGTACCAAGCAATCCACTCCTGTCATTTTTCAAACACAGCTTTTAAAATGTAAGGCAGAAGCTGATTGGCTGGTACCCTGCCTGCAGCGGTACATTACTGTGATTCGCTGCTTTTCTGGGGGAGGGGTAAATATGCAAAGTGCGTAATTTAGCCCCTCCCCGAAGACCCCCCGAGTTGCGGGATTTGCTGTACTGGGGGGTGGGGCAAAGTGCTGATGACAGTCTCCCGGAGAGGAGACTATAAAAGTAGGCAACCTTGAAGTAGGAATATGCCCGACTAACAATTACATTCACTATTAAACCAGCAGGCTCCGCACCGTCCATCCTGTATTTAAACCACAATAAAAGCTGCAAGTGTAAATACCCAACTTACCAGAAGGTTCATAAAAATATTATGGCCAAATGCTAATAAAAAATTAAAGCATGTGATTCCTTTGAACCTGGCACCATCGTGCGCACAATCTGTTCCCTTTCTAGCTCGCGTTCAATCAGAGAAAACAAATGTCAGGTGTAATTATCTTTTCCATTACACATTGTGTCGGCTGAAAATGATCCTTTTTACCACCCCATCATTCACCTTATAGTTCCATAGAAATTTGCTTTATAAAGCTTTTTATACATATCTACAGCCTGCTATAATACCCTCACTAAAGCAATGTTAAGGGTTAGGGAGATTTTAATGGGACAAAGAGATTAGACAGCGATGTCCTCGATCTAGAAAACAAATTATATCTTAATTCATACATGGGTGTACAGTATGTGATGTCCTACATCCTTGCTGGCGGGTCGCCAGAACGTACGCGCTGGCGACCCGCCAGCAGCCTCGCCAGCGAGGAGACTGAGACGCGCGTGCGTCTCACGCGCACGCGCGTCTCAGTCTCCGTCGCTAGCGCGACGGAAACCCTGTCCGTCTCCGCCTCAGGGAGACGGACAGGGTTAGGGGGGGTTAGTGGGGGGTGCGGGCAGGCGGCGGGGACCCCGGGTTACCGCCGGCAAGCCGGCGGGGACCCGGGGAACTGATGGAAGCTCCGTCGGAAGGGGACGCGCGCGCCCTCTCGTGCGCGCGCGTCCCTTTCTCACGATCGCCATGGCGCTGGCGGGGGATGGCGGCTGGCGACGCCAGCGCCATCCCCTGCAAGGATGGGACCTGACCCATCTGTAGCTACAGTGAATGCTGGGAGCCCAGAGGATTGGGGCCCCAGATGTTATAAGTGTAATGGGGTACTGTAATGTGGCATAATCTGAATCCACTGAACTGGAGGACACTAATGTGGAACAATGTGAACTGGGGGCACTGTATTGTGGCATAATCTGAATCCACTGAACTGGAGGACACTGTAATGTGGAACAATGTGAACTGGGGCGCTGTATTGTGGGACAAGATGAATCTGAACTGGAGGGCACTGTAATGTGGGACAATGTGTACTGGGGGCACTGTATTGTGGCATAATCTGAATCCATTGAACTGGAGGACACTGTAATGTGGGACAATGTGAACTGGGGGCACTGTATTGTGGCATAATCTGAATCCACTGAACTGGAGGACACTGTAATGTGGGACGATGTGAACTGGGGCGCTGTATTGTGGGACAAGATTAATCTGAACTGGAGGGCACTGTAATGTGGAACAATGTGTACTGGGGGCGCTGTAATGCGGCACACTAAAAAGAGGATTCACTATAATGTGGCATAATAAGAGCCAGAGGCGGATCTAGATCTCTTAGGGCCCTAGGCAAGATATGCGTTTGGGGACATTCTCCCAAAATCACTCTATAGCGCTGTATTATTGCTGATGATTGCAGCCGGCACTTGCACAGTCTACCGATAACTGCTCAGCTGCGTGAACATCGACATTGCTTACAAATCTAAATCAGGCTCTAGGGGTGAAATGTAACATGGTGAGAGATTCAGAAAGTGAGAGATTTGGTAAGAAATCTCCAGGTTTTTAAAAGTGGCAATCATTTACACTGCAAAATCCAGCTGGTTTAGCCGTGTAAATGATTGCCGCTTTAAAAAGATAGGAGATTTCTTACCAAATCTCTCACTTTCTGAATCTCTCGTCCTATTACATTTTCCCCCAGGTCGTTTGGAAGTTGGTTAACTACATGTGTGATATGTAAAGTAAACTGACTTCCCACATACTGTACTGTGGATGAGACCATTTTGTGTGTCCCAGTACTTTTTATCCCATAAAAGAACATCAAAGGGACTTTGGAAGTGTGGACAGATCTGAGTGATGTCATAACATCATATGGTAGTCGTGCAATACCAACAAAACATGAAAAACTCTTGTCAACCTCTTATCACTGTCAACCTTTTGTCAATGTCCACCTTTAGACTGTCTACCTAGACTTTGCCTGTGAGCTATACCAACTACAGAACTACTATTGGGCATAACATTAACTAGGGCACTACTATGGGGCATAACATTAACTAGGACACTACTATGGGGCATAACATTAAGTAGGACACTACTATGGGGCATAACATTAAGTAGGGCACTACAATGGGGCATAACATTGACTAGAGCATTACTAAGGGGCATAACATTAACTAGGGAACTACTATGGGGCATAGCATTAACTAGGGCACTACTATGGGTCATAACATTAAGTAGGGCACTACTATGGGGTATAACATTATCTAGGGCATTACTAAGGGGCATAACATTAACTAGGGCACTACTATGGGGCATAACATTAACTAGGGCACTACTATGGGGCATAACATTAAGTAGGGCACTACTATGGGGTACAACATTATCTAGGGCATTACTAAGGGGCATAACATTAACTAGGGCATTACTATGGGGCATAACATTAACCAGGGCATTACTTAGGGGCATAACATAAACTAGGGCACTACTATGGGGTATAACATTAACTATGGGGCACTATTATTAGGCATAACATTAACTAGGGCACTACTATGGGGCATAACATTAACTAGGACACTACTATGGGGCATAACATTAAGTAGGGCACTACTATGGGGCATAACATTAAGTAGGGCACTACTATGGGGCATAATATTGACTAGGGCATTACTAAGGGGCATAACATTAACTAGGGAACTACTATGGGGCATAACATTAACTAGGGCACTACTATGGGGCATAACATTAAGTAGGGCACTACTATGGGGTATAACATTATCTAGGGCATTACTAAGGGGCATAACATTAATTAGGGCACTACTATGGGGCATAACATTGACCAGGGCATTACTAAGGGGCATAACATAAACTAGGGCACTACTACGGGGCATAACATTAACTATGGGGCACTATTATTGGGCATAACATTAACTAGGGAACTACTATGGGGCATAACATTAACTAGGACACTACTATGGGGCATAACATTAACTAGGGCATTACTAGGGGGCATAACATTAACTAGGGCATTACTATGGGGCATAACAATTAGGGTATTACTAGGGGTATAACCTCAACTAGGTAATTACTTTGGGGCATAACTAGGGTAGCCAATCCCGGGATCAGCAGGATCCTGGGATTTGGCCCCAAAATTCCTGGGATTCGAATCCCTGGATTGGAGTTTCCAATACCAGGATTTCGGGATTAGACTGCAAATGCGCAGTCTAATGCCGGGTAGTGCCTGAGCACTCACTCAGACGCTGTTCCGCTGCTCCTGTCCGAGCTGTGCAACTCTGCACAGTGTAATGTGGGCAGAGGTCACCCTGCGCACCATGCTGCGTAGCCCGCCGGCCGCGCCCCGACACCACCACTCTATTTTTGGCCGCACCACCGATTCTACATATATTTTCTACACTAGACAAACTACACAAGAATATATATATTATCTACACACAGCAAACTCCACAAGACTACATATATTATCTACACAAGACTGCATATTATCTACGCACACAAGACTACACACGACAATACAGGTATAATATCTACACAAGACAAAATGAAGGTAAGGCGCGCTTGACATAATTATAACATTTGCATAATGTTTATCTGGATATTATTGGTGTATATTCACATCAAGCCTCTTCTGTGCAATAGTTCATTAAAGTCCAATTACAGAAACTGTTCCATTAGGAGTGTTTAACCTAACTATGTCAATTATTATTAATATAATGAATAGAAAATGTGGAACATGACACAAAATTGCAGGATAAATGGATTAATTATAGGTCTAAATGTTTTTAGCACTGTAAATTAGCAAACAGAAGATCATGGGAACCCATACCCACCCTCACAATCTATGTTTACTTTTTTGGGACTGGATCAAAAGATAAGAAATCTGGGGAGAAATGTAAAAGTAATTAAAAAAATAAAAAATATGATGTTGGTTGTCGTTCCCCACACCTTTTCAAGAGCGGTCGCTCCTTAGGTGCGCCAGGTCTCCCCCCCTTCCATTTCATAGCTGGAAGGTTCCCCTGTGGGCCAGTCTAACCCTGCTATTTAGATCCCCCGGCCCCCCAGTATAGGCTCTAAGCATACTAGATCTAAGTCTAAATTCTGAAAAATGTTGCTGTACACAGGGGCATGTATTCCATGCCGGGGTGAGCGGCCGGCAAGGGGGTTAAACTGCGAGGATCACAGAAAACCAGTGATCCTCGCAGTTTAACCCCCACGCCGGCCGCTCGCACTATGCAACGTTCCGGGGGAATTCTCGCAGTCACAGAACTGCGAGGATTCCCCTAAACTGCGAGAGCCGCGGCTAGTGCAGCAAACTCGCTGTAATTAGCCTCGATTCTCGCAGCTTTTGGAGGCACATTCGCAAATTCTCCCTCGCTCAAAAAACGGAGCGAGGGGGAATTTGCATATGAGGGGGGTCAGTTGAATACTGACAGGGTGAGCGGTGACTGCGAGCAAAAAGTCCTGCTCGCAGTCACCGCTCGCCCACGCCATTGAATATATGCCATAGAGTCAGGGAACCAGAGCATCACATTCTTCCATTAATGAGATGCCATGCTCAGTCTTCTTGTATATGTAGGAGGGTGTAGTTGTGGCCTATCTTCTCTCAGGCATCTGCTCATTATACAGTATGTTACCTGGATGTAAATGGGATGGAATAACATGGACAGGCATTCCCAATCATGAAGTAAAATGGCTGTAATTTACAATATCTGACGGACGAGTCCATATTTGGAGAAGTGTAAGGATACCTACCCATCCCCCACACAATGATGTTGCAAATAGTGGGGTCTTCCCTTCTGACCTGAAGCTGGGAGAAATCTCATATTGCACTCTAGGAGGGTATAAAGGCTAGAGGCTGCCATTTAATATAACAAGAAGGTTGCCGTTAGGATTCAAGCCCCTTCTGAACTCTGAACTGAAGGAAATACAGTATGTGTTTGAAAATTCAAATGCTGTACACTTGCAAGGGTGCCTCAGGTTGGTGGCAGGGCCGGTCTAAAGGGGGTGCACAGGGGGTCAGTACCCCTGGGGCCCCCTCTATCTAGGGGCCCCCTGTGGTTGGAATGTATTTTTCCACAAAAAATATATATATTTTTTTATTTAGCCAAAGTTTTTGTGCATGTGAGTGGGGTAGTGCTGCAGCTTCACCTATCTGCCAATGTGACAATGATTAATGGTTCTGAGCATCAAGAGTCACATTACTGGGAGTTGACTAAGTCCCATGAGACTTTGCACAAGAGGTCAGAGGCTGAGAGGCTTGTGCTGAGCTCTGCTTGCTCATCATATGCTTCTCAGGCCCATGGAGGACAGCAGCAGCAGCGGCCTCATCATGGGAGGAATTTTATTCAGAGGCAAACATTTTAAACTTTTAAAATGTAAACTTTTCGTGTGGTATATATAATTTATTACCCCCCCCCCCTATTATTATATCATCCTACTCCACAATCACAGTGATAGCAGTGTTTGGGGAGGGGGGCAGCAAGGGGCAAGCTTGCTCCTGTAACATGCAGAGTGGAGGAGGGCAGCAGCGGGAGCCCAAGCATCTCCTGCCCTTGCAGTGCCTGCTTTGCCTCTCCTTCCTCTGGCTCACACAAGGGGCTGGGAAACATACAGAGAAGGGAGGGGGCAGAGTGGGGGACATACAGTGAAGGAGGGTCAGGCTGGGGGACATACAGTGAATGGAGGCAGTGATGGCCATAGAGAGAAGGGGAAGCAGGGGCAGGCTGGGGGACATACAGTGAATGGGAGTCATACAGTGAAGGAGGGTCAGGCTTGGGGGCATACAATGAATGGAGGCACTGATATGGAGACAATAAGAGAAGGGGGGCAGGCTGGGGGACAGAGTGAATGGGTGCAGAGTGGGAAACATACAGTGAATGGGGGACATACAGTGAAGGAGGGGCAGGCTGGGGGACATACAGTGAATGGGGGAAGGCTGGGGGAAATACAGTGAAGGGGCAGGCTGGGGGACATAAATTGAATGGGGGCAGAGTGGGGGACCATTCTGATGTGATAAATGATTCAAAGAATGTCAGGCTGAATGGTTGCCCCCCACACATTTACACTTCACCAAATTTGGCCCTCGTCGCAAAAAGTTTGGACACCCCTGCTCTAGGGTGTCTTGATTCTAAAAAGTTTGGGAACCACTGCATTAGTAAAGTATGTACATCGATGCAACACTATTTATTTATTTATTTACAGTTTCTTATATGGCGCAGCGAATTCCGTTGCGCTTTACAATAGGAAACAGTGATGACACAAACTGGGTAGTAACAAACGGAAATAGAGGTACGCTCACTGCCCACAAGCTTACAGTCTATAGTTAATACTATTCACAATGTATTATTATTTTCTATATTTTATCACGCATTTACTGTATTTATTATACAACAGTCATTTAATTATGTTACTCATTTTCTAAATGTTTACTATTTTATCTTCAACACTCTGTACTGACATTTGTTTGCCTCCCTACACCCCCATATACAACGAGTCTTTCTCCTCTCAATTCTCCTACACATACATCACACATCACAACCCAACACTACATCAACAAGTCACATACAGTCATCGGACTTATACCCCTTTTACACTTGCAAGCCTGGTCGGACCTGGAATTTTGGACCTGGCTAGAAATCACTTTTTTTCGGGTGGGCAATGGCAGTGGGAGGCGGGGCCGGGCGGTGCTGGTAAATGACAGCATCTCCAAGCGCAGTGGAAACTGGGTTTGAAAAATGATCAAGGGGCCAATTGGCTGCTGCATTATCACCTGCCACTTTTTCACTTCTCCAGGATTAATACATCTGCACCAGAAACATATCACAACAGGTAGACATAAGACCATCCATCGTATAGCAACACAGTATGCAGTAATTCAGCCCGCAGATGGTGGAGAAAATGCGAATGCTCAGAATGGGTCTTGTGCCATCGAATGCAGTGTCCCCTAAGCTGTGACTGCTTGGAGGTGTCGACGATGAGCATTCTCCAAAACACCTTGTTTTATAGGCATGCACAGAAATCTGGAAAAAATCTGGCACCAAGCATGTAGCCACCTATTTACACAAGACACCTCCTGCTGCGTTTGCAGATCCTCGTGCAGCAGCTGTGCCGTACTAACTGCGTCCATCCCTGAGTCACACCATAGCTGGACTATAAAGAATAAATTGAGTTATATCTCCCAGGCTCAGAGAAAATACTTTGTGCCTGGAGAACTAGGTATTTGCCTTAAATGCAAGGGATCTAACGCTACATTTTTTCATCATATGTGGGATTGTGGGAAAATCAGAAAATTCTGGGACAAGGTTATGGTATATATAAATACGATATGTGGCCTGCAACTTACGAAAGACCCTTTGGCAATGCTGTGCGCAAATTTCTCCAACTGGAATATACATGGTCGAAAGACAGAGCTATCCCCAATCCTTACGATAATCGTGACAGTAGCGAAAAAAGTTATACTACGATGTTGGACTACTGATACTCCTCCCTTTTTACAGGATGTAAAGGCAGTATTAACACAACTGCTATATTTTGATAGGAGGGCCACTCTACCTTTGGTGGAGGAAGGGGTTAAAAAATGTCATGCCAAATGGGGAACGTATATAAGCTCGTTGGGGGAATATGCGCAGAAGCAAGTCATGAAACTATTTGAAGGCACAACCTGGTACCTGCTTAGATCATTATCTAATAATTAAGATGCACCGAGTTGTTAGTTGTGGGTGGGAGAGGGAGGGGGGTAAAACCTTTGTTGTTTTGGGGGGGGGGGGTTAAAAGGATGTTTTATATATGTGGACACCATGTCTTATTGCAAGGTTGTAATTGATGAATAGATAAACAAACGCTACCCTGATAAGAGAAATGGAATGGGATTTACACCCTTAAACGGGAAAGGTTGAGAATTTTTAGGGGAAGAAAGTACTGTCTAAAATCGTATAGGAAAACCGAGAACCGAAATCTGAGATGGATTGTATCACGATGCTTTATTCATTTCAATACAATTTAAATATTCAACTATGTAATGTGAAACAACTTTGCGATGTATATGGAACGTTGTATTTTCTTATGAAAAATTTAATAAAAACCGTTTTGAAAAAAAAAAAAAAAGAAAATTGAGTTGATCTGATCTACAATGGAAACTCTACAGAACCCAAAACATTTAAACATTTATATAAATAAAGTGGGCAACCTTATGTTTATGACTTAAATTGAAAAAAAGCTCTTGTAGTTTTATTTAAAGTGCATCAAAAGTTGTCCATAGGATCGTCTACGTTTCAAGGCTTACACCTTTTCATCAGGACGGACAAATAGAGGTAAAGTGCAGGTGCAAAAAACAACTTTTGATGCACTTTAAATAAAACTACAAGAGCTTTTTTTCAATTTAAGTCCTGCGAGTGCCCCCTTATTCCGCCTCCCCGGACAGGGGAAGGGGGGTACCCCTGTATATTACAACCCTTCAGGAAGGCACCCGGGCATTACACTTTATCTTCAGAGTGCCAGACGATACAGACTTATATATATATATATATATATATATATATGAATGAGAGAGAGAGAGAGAGAGAGAGAGAGAGAGAGAGAGAGAGAGAGAGAGAGAGAGAGAGAGAGAGAGAGAGAGATGCTGGGTAGCGGTGGCACTCGACTTGAAATAAGTTCAACAACTGGTTAAATTCCCCAACGTTTCAAGGTCGGTACAGCTCCTTTATCAAGGTGCTGAAAGACAAGTGTAAAAACAGAAATCCCCTTTCCGGTCTACCCAGCATCCATGGCCACGCCACCTCCTGGCGCTCAGACATGATGTCATCGCCCCGTCATGGAGGGGTTGGGCATGTAGCGAGTGTCACAAAAATGGGTGTGATACATATTTTTTATAATTCCTGTTGGACGGCATAATAGCAATAAATATTAGTGAGCATAGTGTTGATATATTCAATATTACAAAAATGTTAAACACAATCAAATATATGAAAAACTATACATATATAAATTTTCTTTATCCCCCTGAGTACTTATGCAGAATTACCTAAACATATGGCACTCTGGTGCTGACGGCTTACAAGAAGCATACTTGCATATTATATTACTACTCGCATCAAGCTTGGTTTTTAACTAGAGATTACGGAGTTGAACCAATTGAAAATGATTGGAGTGTGCTTTGATGTGCAGATGTAAGCTCAGCCTCTGTCATTTCAAACATACAGCCAGATAAAACGTCAGTTCCATACCGGTTCCCCACCCATTCCCTACCCCGGATCTAATAAATCTACTTTATCCCACAGAAACGGATACATGACTATGCAAGTGGGATTTCTCATTAAGGAAAGAAAAATAAATTTTATATATATAAGTTGACCAATTCTCACTTAAATGTGTTCATTAAAAAGGATTATTCCTAAAGGCTTATGAGTCTGCATCATTGATTTTAAATAAATAGCATGCATCTGTAATGGGGAACAGGGCTTCTTATCTGCGAGCACTAAAACCGTACTTACATAATTGCATTATGCATGAAAGCGGCTCTGTAATGGTAAATATTCCACTACTATGTGTTCTGCATACAGATTAGAGGGTTCCTGAGAGGTTGCAACATCTTTTCCAGACATAGCCAAAACCGTTTGTAGCATGTACCGTCTGCGGAGTAATTAATATCCATCTCTTTATCTATTGATGAAGTGTCCCTGACTTCACAATCCCCTTTCGGTATATATCCATCGTATCTTTGATCTCTTGTACACCTGTTCTACCTTTTTAAGTTTCTGTAGAGAATTTGCTCTCTGGTAAAAAATAAAAATTCCAGGGAGGAGGCACTGCTCTCCCCCTTACCATGCAGCTCCCATGATTGGTGGTGAGTAACATAAAATCGTGCCGGCTACTCTAAGGAACGGGCAGGATGTAGGAGAGCTGCCTGCACTCCCGGGGCAGAGGGGGACTACACCAAATATCATGAGTTTTTAGCAGCTTCAGGGAGGTTAAGGAACTACACTTGCAGCCCCTCTCAACTTTGTTCCTTAGGTCATGGCTAGCCATGGCTATCCTATTGTTCTCAGCAGCAATACAATACATAGAACAATACAGTATGGGATTAGCAGAGTAATCCTATTACTCACTTAATTCTATTAAAGGGCTAAATGAGGAGGCTTCTTTGTACTTTAGTAAAGTAGTAAGTATGTATGTATGCTTCTTTGTACTATAGTAAAATACAGGTCATCCAGAGGTGTAACTCTGTGAGGCAATTGAGTCATCTGCCACCAGGCTCCTGCTCCCAAGGGGACAACTCTCCTCCTACATATAAGGCTTTTTAAGCCTTATATGTATATGGTTCAGCCTGCCTGGATATTGCTCAGTGTCACTTTTCTATCTTCTTGTAATTTTGTAAATTTGTAATTTTGTATTTTATATGCTTGTATTGTATTTTATGCATATGATGTGTTGTATGCATTATTCTCTGTTTTGGTGATTATTGCAATGGGAGGAGAGGAGGTATCTGACGTTGCAACTGCCCCTTGATTTGCAGGTGGGAGTGGGCGGATATTCCCTCCCCCATGCACCTGTGGTGTTATTTAAGAAGTTTGTTTGCACTTACCTGGTTGTATCCTGACGATAGTGCCAATAAAACAAGCACTGGAACGTTGAAAAACTATGACATAGTATTGTCGTTCTTGCTATATCTGATACCTGAGTACCTCTCCTCAAGTCTCCTATATATATATATATATATATATATATATATACAAGTAAAAAACGTGGGCGCTCCAGTAGTGTATTTCCACTTTTTATTGACATGAAAGATTAAGAACAAACAAGTAGGGTCACGTACCGCAAGCTGCGGCTGTTACCTGCCACTGGTGTGTACAGCATGAACCGAGAAACAGTTGGAGAGGTTACACTCTTCACAGCTCCAAAGGCACAAGATCACAGAGCCGCTAGGCCACGCCCCTACGCGTTTCGTCACACTGGACTTCGTCATATATATATGTATGATGGAGCCTGACAGGGCCTGTCCTAGGAAGGAGCCTGTGAGCAATGACAGTTGAGTAGGAGCCTGGGACAAGGTATTTAATGAAGTAGGGGGTTATGGGAGGTGATTATTGAGAGTGTGGTGGGTGCTTGTGAGGTAAATACTGAAGTAGAGAGTGCTGTGAGCATAGGTGCTGATTCTATGGCTGCTCCCGGGGCCCGAGTACCCACGGAAACTGACAAGCACCCATGGCCGGTCTCAAAACCCCAATTCAGTGGCAGGATGCCCCATCTGCTATGTACAGCATACTGACCGCAGCTGGAAGACATGTAACGCAAGCCTCCGGATGCTCTGAGACACCGGACTGCAGCCACAGGCCTGAGCACCAACCAGGAAAATCCCAAATCAGCGCCCCTGGCAGTGAGAGGTAGACATTTGGACCTCGTCCAATGTTGCCCTATTGTTCCTTGTTCTGATGGGCCTCCCTTAACAGTTCAACCTTCAGGGTCCCAAAAATGTAGGTCCCCCATTCCTCCTCTGTGCTATTTAAAGTTGCAGAGATGGACGTTGCAATGTCTTCTCGTAGAATACAGATAGTGGATAATGGAGATTCAATACACGAGGGCTATTAGCTATAACCATATGCTGCAGTGTTGGTAGACCTAGCGCTACACCGTTTCACTTATCCACCGAGAAACTCTCGGCATCAAGGTTAAGAGCTTTGTCTACCTGTATATATTGATATTTCCAGATCCCTCATACAGAACACAGCTCAGCAAAAGCCTGAATTCCCCGGAGTATCTTTAAAACAAATAGGTTTTTAATCAATCTTCAATTGCTTTATTTTCTGCAGATGCCTGTTGACAAAATGTTACCAGGTAAGAAGCAAATTACATCAATTCCCACAATGTTTTCTTCCCCGAGCTGCTCTCAGCGTGTAATGTTACGCTTTCTATTTCATCTAGAGCACAGGAGCTGCTTTCTGGCCTCCCTGACTCCTGGATCCGGCTTCTTCTATTTACATTGCACTAAAAATCCCCACAGCGCTTTATATAGTGCCAGTGTGTACGTGCTGGACTCCATTCAAAGGCACGCTGGCTGCCAGCGGTGGCCCAGCTCACATTTCACACTCAATTTGAATTATGTATAGTTTTATCCTCACTCTCATCCTTTTCAGCTTGGCTGCTTATCTCCTATGCAGGAGACAGGTCTTGAATTTATCCCTGTCTTGCTCTCTTTACTCAGCCCGCCATTGCCTCAGAACACCAGGACCCCGGTGTCGGTGACGTGCAATCTCCATAATAGAAGTATGACCAGTCCACCAATATATGATTATATTTATGGCTTGTGCTGGCAGGCATGCACAAGAAAAGTAATAAGGTGATAAACAATGAGCAATACACTGCTTCTGCATTTATGCACTGGGTTATAGGACCTATTTGTGTATCCGTGCTTGGCACAGGATGGTAAGATGATATATTTTGCATGTAGTCCCGCATAAAGGTGCCTATTCGTCATTAATGGCCAGATGCACTAAGCTTCAAAAGTGATCAAATGGAGAGTGATAGCCAGCCAGCCAATCAGCTCCTGTCTGCCATGTCACAGACTGTTTGAAAAATGAGAGGCAGGAGCTGATTGGCTGGTTGTTTATCAATCTCCATTTAATCACTTTTTTGAAGCGTAGTGCATCTGGCCCCTAAGTATCCAACGCTCTGTGATCTGCCATCTGCGGCAATGGATACCTAATTATTCAGTATTGCTCCATTCTTACCTACAGTAGTCTTATTTCTCCTCTTTTGGGAGAAGCACTCACTAGGTAACTCATATGCCTAAACATATATATACCAACTTGATATCAAATATTCCTTGCTAGATACATAGATCAGGACAATGATTGCGTTCTTGCAGAAGTCACAGTCTCTGGTACAGTAACTATGAGTGCAGGGTGCAGAACACATACAAACAGGACCTTGGACAGCTCCTCATCTCAGTCAGCCTGAGCTTTATGCACTGCAAATCTGCCAAATCTATGAGGTACTGTTTACTATATAACCTTGCACTTAGCTAGGAAAAGCACTGAACTATGGCATCCTGTCTTGTATTTCCTTTTATTGTCTAGCTAAAGGTCCATACACACTGAGCAATCTTTGCCCATCCAAGAGATTTTCCTGGGAGTGAACGACTTTCCATAGCAGGACGCAGGTCCCTTGCGATGCGTTGTCCCACGCACTTCACTCCGGAGCCTTTAAGTTGCACCAGCTGCAGAAGCAATCTGCTGGATTGCTTCCGAGTCAGGCAGGCTTGGCTAGGATCGCATGTGCTCCTGCCACCCGCGAAGGTCTCAGGCGGCTCAAGGGGGATCGGTGGCGACTTCTCCAAGGGGAGAAATTGCCATTGTGTATGGCCAGCTGAAGACACACAAGAGGCTAAACTGAGCAGCACTGACAGACTGAAAAGGTTTATTCAGAAAACGAGGGATGGGTGTAAAGTTGTGGGAGGTTGGTCATTGTGAAACCACACTAAGCACCAATTAAGGACAATGGACACAAATGACAATCATTAGAATTTCCTCAAAAACAAATTGTTTATGATGAACTTATGTTTTATGAAAGGGTTAAATGATGAAATTCAGCAGTGTGTAATACCATGTATTCCTATGCTGGCCTTGTGTTGTGTTTTCCTTATGCAGATCCTCTTTTTTGTTTGTTTGTTTGTTTGTTTGTTTGTTTGTTCTTTGTTCAGGAATTGTTTAACCTCCTAATTTTCTAAACCGCTTTGAATTACTGGGGGTTATTCAAATCTATTCGGTCCTCTGTGCATTCCCACGAGGACCGATGGTGCGTGTCTGCGCATACGCAGATACGTTTCTGCGTGCACCATAGGCTGCCCCATTACCATATGGGAACGCCCAGCGTTCAATGGGCTTTCCCATGAGAATGCTGGGCGTTCTCATGGTTATGAGGCAGTGACGTGTGTGCAGGGGGCTGTCAGCTGACATCACTGGATGTCAGCTGCCCGTCCATATCCATGCCAATGTGCACGCATATGTAAGTGGCTTAAAAGCCACTTTTTTTTTTTTGTAAATAAATTTTATTAGTGATGTACCAGAAGCAATAAAGATTGAAACTGTAAGCACAATGAATATCCTGCGCAGAGGATCAAAAACATATTGAGATATGGTCAAAAGGCGAATATAAAAGCATCACCGTATTTTAACATTAATTGTAAGAATAAGCAGAGAAAAGACTACCGAGGGGAAGTCTAAAGGGTACAACGTTAAAGCCTAACAAGAATAGAGTAGGTTTTCCATGCAGCAGATAGCCTCAGAAAGGAACTTAGTATTATATAGAAAAAGTTGAGGAAGGAGAGAGATAGAGGGGAATGGAAGTAAGGGCAAAAGAAAAAGATGAGAGATAGGGAAGGGGGAAAAAAAAAAGGGGGGGGGGGTGGAGCGGAATCCCACCCGACCGGTCCAGCCAAATCCAGCACCATATCAAAAATAAAATTAGAGGGTCAAAGCCCCCATTTCTATACGAAAGCTGGGGGTACGTTGAAATAGCTGGTCCAGGGTTCCCAAATCTTTATAAACCTCTTGGATGAGCATTTCAATATGCTAGTGATGTACTCCATCGAGTGGATGTGCCAGATCTTAGCGATAACCTCATTAAGAGGAGGAATCGTTGAAGACTTCCAATGACTCGCTATACAGGTCCTGGCCGCCAGAACCATGTGGTTAAACAATTTGCTCTGGGCTCGTGTTGCGTCCGGGACATCCATCGAGAGGAGAAAGAGACCAGCCTTAAAGGGAACATTTAAAGATAAAATCGAGTTAGCTAAAGTTAATAATTCATGCCAAAAGGGAACTAGAGTTGGGCAGTCCCACCAAATATGTAAAAAAGAGCCACTTGAGGCCCTGCATCTCCAGCAAAGGGGAGAGACCTCCGGATTCATTTTAAAAGCTCACTCACTTAAAAGCCACTTTATATGCATGCATGCACCACCTCTTTCGATGGTCGGCAACCATCGAAAGATGTGGGCGGTTACCCGAGGCATGCAAATTGATGTTTATGCAAAACATCCATTTGCAGCCTGTGTGGGCGAACCCGCACTTCGAGGGGGGGAGGGGTGTTCATTCGCTGGGTGGAGTTTGGTGGACTCGCAAAGCTACGAATTCGCAGCCTTGCGAATCATCCAGAATAAACCCCACTGTCTTACCGCCTCAGCATCCACAATGCAGGATCTGAAAAAGTTTCGGAAGGGAATGCGCAAGACTCAAGGGTTTCTTGAGTTTATATCTCAAAAGAACAAGAGCCTAACCCAAGTTGATAAGCATCGACGAAAGAAGGGAAATCTTTCCAACAGATATTTAAGAGATTGCAGGGATGAGCTTATTGTCAGAACCTGCTCACAATTTGGATTGTGACAGAAGCAATCCGCTGTAAGTATCCAGAAGGCGCTACCTCTGCTGCTTACCGTATATCAGCTACAGCCTTATTAAAGTTTACCTTCAGCAGAGGCTTGTAGGTACCAGGATTAATGTTCCCAATGGCTGCAGTAATCTGAGCAGTTTCCTCCTATTACATCAGCAAATTCTTTCAAACTTTTAACAAGCCACAATTGGCTACAAAAGCACATGTACAGTAATTGTAATATGCCCAGTTACTTATATGTTATTATTATTTTCTAAGGCCGTACTTGATGATGCCTGGTGAAATAAATGTTAGTAATGTGGATATATATTGTTATGTATCTCTCGCTAAATCCTTTTATAAATTGTTTGGTGTTTTAACTTTTAATTACAATATAGCCACATTTAGGTTAAGTTGATTGAAACTGCCACAGATGTTGCTATTAATTATGCCTCCTGGGGATTGGATACCAGTACATTTAAATCTTGGTCCAGGTGGGGATCCTGCATACCTTCTGATGTAACAGCCACTTCATTTCAGTGGAGAAACACGTAAAGGATATACAGACCACAGCCAGCACAGCTTCTGATCATCGTCGTGCCCTTGCCATCTTCTCCAAGGTAAGCACCCTCCCTCCGCGCTGCTATCATACACCACATCTTTGACTGCAGCTTACCAGTCCCCAGTTAAATAGGCATCTCATCAGGATTCTTGAAGATGCACGCTGGGTGCATCCTGACTGGAGAGTATGAGGTTCTGGTAACTTGGTTCCACAACATGCTGGCTAGATTTGGCGGCAGTTACTCTAAGAAATCATCAAAGGCGATGGAAACCTGGATCTACAGTTCCTTCCCAAGTCCAGACAACAGTCTGCCCAGTGAACCACAGTTGGAGGTGTGGTGCCACTGAAGTTCCAATGTAAGTGCAGTGTGGCCAAGCAAATGGTGGCTGTTTTTGAGGGTGTGGTAAATGACCCCCGACAGTCGGGATCCCGACAGTCATTAGCCTGATGTTGGGATCCCAACTGCACGGACTCAGGCAGTGGTAGGAGCACAACAAAGCCCCTTGCGGTGTGGGCACAGTGGCTCGCTACGCTGTACCTATTCTATTCTCCCTCTATGGGTGTCGTGGACCCCCATGAGGGAGAATAGCCACATGCTGTCTGGACCCCGAGTGTCGGGGTTTTAAGAGTCGGGTTCCTAAAGTCGGGCTAATGACTGTCAGGATCCTGACTGTCTGTCATCCGGCACCCGTTTTTGAAGCTACCGTGACACTTATGGAGCAGGCACTGTCAGTAGGGACTGGTACACCAAACCATGCCTGTCACAAATGCTGGAAGACATTTCCAGGTGCCATCCAAGACCTTGCACTTGTGGTGCCTTTCTCCGTCACGACAATGCAAGGATAGTGGTAGATTTTCTGACCCATGAACACATCCAGGAACTTGGTGGGATTGGTTTTGAGTCAACAGAAGCTGCAGTGTAGACCTTCATCCAGCATGTAGAAGACATACCAGCAGGGGCAGATTGGCCCACCGGTAAACCGGGTCATTTCCCGGTGGGCCGATACTGTTTAGGCCGCTTTTTGCCCTGTCTGAGCCGCCACTTTTACCCTGGCTGGGCCGCGGGCCTCGGACCGCGGTACCACAGCGCTTAGCGCCCGCGGCGTCAGCCACCAACTCCTGGCTGCCCACAGTTAATATGGCCTGGTATTACAGTGTTACTATGGCCGGGAGCCGGGTCCCCTGTCATTAGTGTTAGCACCCTCCCGTTAGCCGCCCCCCCCCCCCCCCGGCCGGTCATTAGCGTTAGCACCCCCCCCCCCCCCCGGGCTGCTTGGGGATTTTTCCCGGGCTGGATTTTGTTGCCAATTCGCCCCTGTATACCAGCTCCAGCTGCGTCACCAAGTGGCTGGAGCGCATGCAACTTTGCCCTGGCGAATACTGTACATATAATACTTTATCTGCATCGGAAACTTATTGTACACCCCTCATATATACTACCTGCACCAACCTAGACGTATCTTGTGGTGCGTATACCTCCTACGGGCATAAACATTTTTATATGCGGCTTTTAAAGTATAAATTTTATCCACCTCTGCATCAGGCCTATTATCTATAAATAATTGCACAATTAAGTCCTAGACAGGATACAGTTCTTTAATAAGGACATTAAAGCATACATTAGTCCCTTCATCCAGTGTGTCTATGCCTCGCACAATTATTACAGAGTGTCCTGTGTGCATGGACGGAATGATCTCCGTATTCCCCCGGGGGGACCTTGGTGTCTCCAACTACTGATCCGATGTTCTATTTGATTCGCCTGATTGCGGCAACATCTGAACTGACTTGCAAGTACGGTAGAACAGAGTACAAATTATAGCCGATTATCACAAGCGGAAGAATTAATATCCTACAGGAGTCGTACATTTTCGGATATGTTACAGCATACCAATCAAGTGTTTAATTACATTTTAGATTGAAAATCATTGTTTGTTTTATTTCATTTGATATCCGTGATTAGTATTAATTTATGCATTTAATTTACTGCTAATGGCAGTCGGCTTGCCAAGTGAGAAGCTGACTGTGTCACCTATTCCAATGCTGGGAACGCCGCCTCTCATTTGTGGAATAGGTAACTCTTTCAGCACTGATCACCTTGCAGAGTGTAGGCCGGCGCAGCACATGTACAGCGGCCTGTTCCTTTATTCTGCCACCATTCAGCTATAGTTTATGATTGTTTTATAGACTGAACGCAGATGATAGATACAGAGCAATACTAATCGTGCATGCAAATTATATATCCAATTAAAACAAATGATATACAAATGCATCTGTATGTAAAGGGCAGAACAACAACAGGCAATGATCAAATAAACTATCCCAAGGAGAAGGCAAACAACCCAATTGTATACATCTATATAAGCTTTCTGGGATTCCTTAGATCCTTATAGAGGTTTAGATTATTATGGACTGTGCATATTAATGCCTAGCATTTGCTCTAATTACACATACTGGTCATTTCCAGTTCTTACAAATCTCCTTCTGTAGTTCTATTCAATCAGAGTTTTAATTGTCTTTTTTGCATCTGTATTTTAGTACTGTACATGCGGAATTTTACATAAGCCGCTTCTTAGATAGTAAACTTTGACATTCAACCACAAAAATGTGATCATTTGTCTGATCTACTTTACTTACTGTGCTGTACTTTATTTAAACACTTTGGGACCGATTCAGCCTCCTACATAATGAATTTGTCCCGATGTTTGGAGATTGCACATGCGCAAATATGCGCAAACCCTGGGATCGAACAGTTTCACACTCGCCAAGCTGTTAGCGCAGTACAGGGAGGGAAGGGGATAGGTAGGGTTCAGCAGCAGGGGAATGGCCAACATTTTGTGGGCACCCCCCTAAAAATGACAGGCAGTCCCGTGCTAACGCAGGCGTGGTGATGCCTGTTTGGGGCAGACAGCTAACGTCACATGATTTCAGAGTACACTGGTCAATACTTGCTTTTCACACTGAAGACTGGAAAAATCATTCGATGTTGAGCAACCATCGAATGAAGTCACCTCCTTGACACGCTAGGCTGCGATTACATGCAAACTAGCGAACAGATCTGAATAAGGCCCTTTATCCATATACTGATGGAGCCGCTTTCATTGGAGAGTCTCCCAACCCCTTCACTCGCCAGCCCCCGCTGGCGAATGCGGCTCTCTTGCGTTGTAGACGCTCGTGCGCCTCATTCTCTGCAATGGACGGGCAAGTGTGTGAGATGCTCCCGCGTCCATGCTTGCCGGCGTGTCAGCCGCCAGGAATGCAGTTCTGGCGTACTGGCAAGCAGAATGAGAGCCGCTCCATCTGTACTGTTATCATTATAGGGACTAATGAAAACAGCCATGGTCGTATAGGGAGAGGGGAAGCCCAAAAAGCCTCTAAAAGCCAAAACTGGACTCCGCTGAGTACTGTGGGTCACCATAGGGAATGGATAAGCGTTGCTTAGCACTCACTGCCAGATTCTATAGCCATCGCACCGGTTTGTGAATGTTAGCTGTATTTCATTGTGTACGAGCTTTCCGTTTAGCAGGTCTTTAATGCAATCTAAAAGGATTGTTTTAATCCATTCTAATCACATTTTATATGGTTTACAGTTCTCGTGATAAGTCTAAATGACTGCAGCTATGGGGTAAAATGTTTGAGGCTGCATGGTGTTATTAACGGAATTAATGCAGAGCTGATTTGTTCTGTCATGGGGAACATCTAGTATGCATGAGAGACCAATTCAATTCTGATACTGAGCCGACACTCTGTGCAGTACATAACATTGTTCAAGGCTCATCAGATAACGCACCAATAAAGCTTGTTCTTCAAAACCTATATCAACTCTGCTATAAATCTTACACCATGTTCAACACACGACTGGGATATTTGCAAAGATCTGGAAATATGGACAATGCCGGGTACGACTGCGTACGACCGGCATCGTTTGTATTATTGGGAAAATACAATTCGTAAATAGGGGAGATTTACTAATGTGCCGTATTGATGGGATTCATATTTCCCGATGGCATAGGCGGCCATATTTTTTTTTATCGTATTTGTATTTGGTGGCCCTATATACCGGCCGCCAGATACAAATATGCAGCATGCGCGGGTCAGTCAGATCAGTGCAGGCCGCCGTGTGTAAAAAATAGATTAATTAAATAATTAAAAAAAAACCGGCGTATGGATCATTGGACAGACAGCAACTGGGTCAACAAGCAATAGGTCGACACCACTACGTCAACATGACTGAAGGTCGACATGCAGGAAGGTCATTGAAGATCAACATGGGTTAGGCCGACAGGTCATTAGATCGACACAAGCATTAGGTCAACGTGGGGAAGGTCGACTTTTTTTGTCCCGAATTTCGGGATCTGTGCAGAATTCTGCCAAATATTCTGCATATTTTAGGGTCAATTACCTGCTGTATTTTACAGAAAACCAATGCTGTGACCGATGTGTACCGATGTACTATATATATATATATATATATATATATATAAATTCCAGGCAGTTCCGCACCTATCACAAAAACGAGTCACCAAGGCGGTGCTCACTCCAAGGATAAAAATCCAGACAATAAAGAGCAAAAAGAAGAGGGCACTCACCAATTGTAGAAAGTAGTTTTGAGGAGAAAAATTTATTTATGCTTACATGACAGGGCTAACGTTTCGGTCTTGTACAGACCTTTGTCAAAGCCAAGCAATACAGAGAGCAGGTCCTTCCACCATGAACACCCAATGCATACTGGCCACCATAGCAGTATATATACCTGTTACACATCACATGGTATAAAGAACAGCCAATCAACATATCCTGGTAATAAACTCATATTCTAGCACAACTGTATATTATCTACATAAGTGTTATGGCACATGGGCAAAGCGTTATGTCAATCAAGGTACTCTTAGCTGAAAAAAGAAACAGAATGATGTAAATAGAGGAAAACACACTCATATCGTAATGACCGGAAGTAGTATGTGCACCATGTTTTTAGAGTGCACATCCGATCCCGGAAATGCCCGTACACACTAAAGTGCAGTTTTAAACAAAAGCTCCATAGTCACCAGCCAACCTAAATAATGTGTATAGCGTCTTACCTCAGGCGCTATTGAAATAACACATAACCAAGCGTTGAAAAACGGGAAACAGGCAGTAACTTGTACACTGCCTCGTATATTCAGGAAGTGGCATGCGTTCCACGCTGTTGGAACGCATGCCAGAAACCAGGAAGTGACGATAGCGCTGTCAGCGCTACCCTGGTCACCGGACAAGACTAAGGGGGAAATAGAGAAATAGCGCACTGAAGCGCTGGGCACACATTTACATAATGGGCATGTAGCTTAATGAGGAAATCACTGAAAAACAGTATAAAATGAATCTATATGCAGCTAATATTGTAACCTTTGATTAACACACGCTGCCATGCTACCCAAAACAACCAATAAAAATATATGTTGGACAGGCTAAATACTGCTCTTACTGGTGGTCAGACAAAATCTCATAATATGCACAAAAACACAATTTATACAAAAATGGACAAAACACACAAATAACACAAATACAATAAAAAAAGGCAAATGTCGACAATGTCGACCATAGCCCTCCACTCAGAAGAAGTGGGTAAAATGTATCATAGGATGCCTCATTAGTATCCTATCTGACTCTACCAAAACCAGCCAAAGTTCACAAAAAAACATTCAAAGAGTTATATTCGTTCAATCCCTTCGGGGTAACCGTCCCCAATGTGGCAATCCATTTTGCCTCTCGTTGCTTTAATTTTCGTTCCCGATCGCCTCCTCTCGGGAGTGGGGGTATATGGTCAATGACCATACATTTAAGACTCGAAATAGAATGTCCCATACGGAGAAAATGTAATGCCACTGGCTTGTCACTTTTGTTTGTATCGAGCGCCTGTCGAATTGAGTGGCGATGGTTCGCCATGCGCTCTCTAAAACTACGTGTCGTCATGCCGACGTACATCTGGCCGCACGGGCACGTTAATGTGTAGATCACATGATTAGATGTACAGGTCAGTCTGTGACGTATCTGTATTGACTTGCCACTATGAGGGTGGGCAAATGTCGCACCAGAGGACATTGACCTGCAAGTAGTGCAGTCGGCACACCGGAAGCAGCCCTTACGGCCAGAGGTGAGCCAGGTAGATGCCCCTTTTTCCGGTTGCAGGGTTGGTCTCATCAGGAGTTGTTTAAGGTTAGGACCCCTGCGATATGACAGCATAGGCGGCTTCTTGCTGATGTTCCGAAACTTGGCGTCGGACGTAATCACAGGCCAATGTTTTCTGACCACTTTTTCAAGATGGTGGGAGTCGGTGTTAAAGGTGGATGTGTAGATCATACGATCCTGGTCAAACGCACGCTTTGTATCCGTGGCATTGAACCTTGCTCTTGCTTTAGTAAGACAACGCTGGATAGTATGGGGTGAGTACCCTCTCTCAAGAAAACGGTGTCCCATCTCAGTCAGCTGTTCTTCCGCTAGAATATCAGAGCTATTATTTCTCATAACCCTGAGAAACTGAGAGATCGGAAGGCTCTCCTTGAGGGAGGGGGGGTGATGACTCGTGGCATAGAGAACCGTATTTCGGTCAGTCTCTTTCCGAAAGAGGGTGGAACTGAGTGTGTGGCCATCCTTGTACACGGTGACATCAAGGAAGTTCATTTTTTCACTGTCGATGTTGTAAGTGAACTTTATCGGATTGTCTAGCTGGTTAAGAGACTGTACCATCTCAAAAAATTCTGCCTTGGTGCCATCCCACAATAAAAACACATCGTCTATAAAACGTTTATAGAACCTTATTTTAGAGCCAAAGCGTGGTAATAGAATAGTGCTCTCGTATTGACCCATATAAATGTTGGCATATGCAGGTGCCAGGTTGGAGCCCATGGCGGTGCCCGTCCGTTGGATGTAGTAATCCTTACCGTAACAGAAATGATTTCTGCTCAGTATCACTGATGCCAGTGCCAACAAAAATTCGGACGGGGGACCACCATGAGCACCAACCTGGAGTGCCATGCGTAAGGCCTCAACACCTCCCCGATGTGGAATTACGGTATACAGAGAGTTGACATCCATTGATGCCAACCACACACCCTCAGGGACAGGCCCCAAGTCCTTGATTTTAGATAAAAAGTCAGATGTATCTTTAATAAAGCTTGGAAGTTGACATACCAGAGGCTGAAGGAAGGTATCAACAAAAACCGCTAGAGGCTGTAGTATCGAACCCATGGCCGATATAATGGGCCTACCGGGGGGTGCCTCTAGCGATTTGTGCACCTTTGGGAGCGTATATATGATCGGGCAGATGGGGTTATCCACTTTAAGATAGAGAGCGATTTTTTCATCTATCCACCGATGTGTCACCGCCTCATCAACAAGTTTATCAACCTCTTTTTTGATCATAGGCATCGGGTTAGGGGACACCAGTTCATACGTGCCCTGGTCGTTCAATTGCCTTCGGATCTCACAGTCGTACTGGGACCAGTCTTGAACGACTATGGCCCCACCCTTGTCAGCCTGTCTAAAAACTATCTTGTCGTTTTTCATCAACCCTGATAGTGCATCCCTCTGACCAGGTGTCAAATTGTCAAAGGTTTTTGTAGGGGGTTTCTTACTCATATCATGTTCAACCAAGTGTAGAAAATTTCTAATGCTTGGGTTGTAGGATTGCGGATCAAACCTACTCGGTCTATGGAGATCAGAGAGTGTGACTGTTTCATCCATTTTCTCACTGAAAAATTCACGCAGACGCAATTTGCGCCCAAATTTATAGTTATCGACGGTGAGGTCAAATTGATCCGGCCTCACTGTCGGAACAAAAGAAAAGCCCAGAGCCAAAACCTCACACTGGACCGGAGTAAGGGGAGTACTCGAGAGGTTGAAGATCACTTCGCTGCTTTCCTGTCTCTTGTTCTTTTTCCACCCCCTACCACCGCGTCTTGTTGGGTATTTCCTGGCCCGGGCTGTGGGTGGCCTGATGACTTCTGAGTACCCCGGCCTAAAAAAGGAACCCTGGGTGGCCTGGTAGAGATAGAGTCACTATCAGAGTTGGAATAGTTGCTTTCAGAATCCTTGTTGGATCTATATCTATGGAAAGCTGCAGTACGTCGGGGATAAGAGGGTCTTGTGTCTCCTTTTAGCCACCGATAGACTTGGTGATTAGCGTAGTCAGCGTTTACAGTACTTAGCTTTTTTCTCTTAAATGTGACCAAGTCGGCCTGATACTTGCTGACTTGTTCCCCAAGTTTAAGTAACCAGTCCTCAGATTTTTCAGTTTTGAGTCTGGTCAGGTGTACTGTATTAAATTCAGTAATCTCAAGTCGAACCTTAGCCATTACGATATGAGTGTGTTTTCCTCTATTTACATCATTCTGTTTCTTTTTTCAGCTAAGAGTACCTTGATTGACATAACGCTTTGCCCATGTGCCATAACACTTATGTAGATAATATACAGTTGTGCTAGAATATGAGTTTATTACCAGGATATGTTGATTGGCTGTTCTTTATACCATGTGATGTGTAACAGGTATATATACTGCTATGGTGGCCAGTATGCATTGGGTGTTCATGGTGGAAGGACCTGCTCTCTGTATTGCTTGGCTTTGACAAAGGTCTGTACAAGACCGAAACGTTAGCCCTGTCATGTAAGCATAAATAAATTTTTCTCCTCAAAACTACTTTCTACAATTGGTGAGTGCCCTCTTCTTTTTGCTCTTTATTGTCTGGATTTTTATCCTTGGAGTGAGCACCGCCTTGGTGACTCGTTTTTGTGATAGGTGCGGAACTGCCTGGAATTTACATACGGGACTGTGATATTGTTTTACGACATTGTGTGAGCCCCTTGTTCCAGCACTATACTTCTATAAATACACTTGTTGGTTGGACGACTACCTATATCTTACAGGAAACCATACACACCAGGACACTTTTTGTTCTAGAAATCTCTCAAAAAAAATTTTTTGAGTTGTTTTTTTGGATTGTTTTTAATTGTTTCTTTACCTGACTCTACCAATTTTTTTCAAAGGATCACTGTTTGGAAGTTCCATCTGTCTCTGTACGCCTCTGCCTTGGTGTTTATCTGTACCTTTTGTTTTTTTGTTCTATCTATTGAGTAGGCTATGTCTCAGGAGAGTCAATTCCTTGATGTACTCACATTGAATCGTGCACAGGAGAATCTGGTGTCTCTCACTGACGACGACGCCGATAAAGTGTTGTTTGACCTGACTGAATTCGGTCGACTGCCAGCTGATACCCCTATTGATTTATATCACAAAATTCTTAAATTAAAACGTAGGGAAGTTGACCTAACGTTACACGGGCAATTTTTGTCCGAGTACTATAGAAATAAAAAAATCCCTAGGGGTTTTAGAGTGTCGAACATACCCACTCTGGGTAGGAACAATTTGGCATTCTGCACCCGTTGGTGTGGTGTGCTGAATAAGTGTTCCCTAGATTTGGTTTTACTAGTTATTGAAGAGGTCGGTACTGAACTGGCTAAGGTTCGACTTGAGATTACTGAATTTAATACAGTACACCTGACCAGACTCAAAACTGAAAAATCTGAGGACTGGTTACTTAAACTTGGGGAACAAGTCAGCAAGTATCAGGCCGACTTGGTCACATTTAAGAGAAAAAAGCTAAGTACTGTAAACGCTGACTACGCTAATCACCAAGTCTATCGGTGGCTAAAAGGAGACACAAGACCCTCTTATCCCCGACGTACTGCAGCTTTCCATAGATATAGATCCAACAAGGATTCTGAAAGCAACTATTCCAACTCTGATAGTGACTCTATCTCTACCAGGCCACCCAGGGTTCCTTTTTTAGGCCGGGGTACTCAGAAGTCATCAGGCCACCCACAGCCCGGGCCAGGAAATACCCAACAAGACGCGGTGGTAGGGGGTGGAAAAAGAACAAGAGACAGGAAAGCAGCGAAGTGATCTTCAACCTCTCGAGTACTCCCCTTACTCCGGTCCAGTGTGAGGTTTTGGCTCTGGGCTTTTCTTTTGTTCCGACAGTGAGGCCGGATCAATTTGACCTCACCGTCGATAACTATAAATTTGGGCGCAAATTGCGTCTGCGTGAATTTTTCAGTGAGAAAATGGATGAAACAGTCACACTCTCTGATCTCCATAGACCGAGTAGGTTTGATCCGCAATCCTACAACCCAAGCATTAGAAATTTTCTACACTTGGTTGAACATGATATGAGTAAGAAACCCCCTACAAAAACCTTTGACAATTTGACACCTGGTCAGAGGGATGCACTATCAGGGTTGATGAAAAACGACAAGATAGTTTTTAGACAGGCTGACAAGGGTGGGGCCATAGTCGTTCAAGACTGGTCCCAGTACGACTGTGAGATCCGAAGGCAATTGAACGACCAGGGCACGTATGAACTGGTGTCCCCTAACCCGATGCCTATGATCAAAAAAGAGGTTGATAAACTTGTTGATGAGGCGGTGACACATCGGTGGATAGATGAAAAAATCGCTCTCTATCTTAAAGTGGATAACCCCATCTGCCCGATCATATATACGCTCCCAAAGGTGCACAAATCGCTAGAGGCACCCCCCGGTAGGCCCATTATATCGGCCATGGGTTCGATACTACAGCCTCTAGCGGTTTTTGTTGATACCTTCCTTCAGCCTCTGGTATGTCAACTTCCAAGCTTTATTAAAGATACATCTGACTTTTTATCTAAAATCAAGGACTTGGGGCCTGTCCCTGAGGGTGTGTGGTTGGCATCAATGGATGTCAACTCTCTGTATACCGTAATTCCACATCGGGGAGGTGTTGAGGCCTTACGCATGGCACTCCAGGTTGGTGCTCATGGTGGTCCCCCGTCCGAATTTTTGTTGGCACTGGCATCAGTGATACTGAGCAGAAATCATTTCTGTTACGGTAAGGATTACTACATCCAATGGACGGGCACCGCCATGGGCTCCAACCTGGCACCTGCATATGCCAACATTTATATGGGTCAATACGAGAGCACTATTCTATTACCACGCTTTGGCTCTAAAATAAGGTTCTATAAACGTTTTATAGACGATGTGTTTTTATTGTGGGATGGCACCAAGGCAGAATTTTTTGAGATGGTACAGTCTCTTAACCAGCTAGACAATCCGATAAAGTTCACTTACAACATCGACAGTGAAAAAATGAACTTCCTTGATGTCACCGTGTACAAGGATGGCCACACACTCAGTTCCACCCTCTTTCGGAAAGAGACTGACCGAAATACGGTTCTCTATGCCACGAGTCATCACCCCCCCTCCCTCAAGGAGAGCCTTCCGATCTCTCAGTTTCTCAGGGTTATGAGAAATAATAGCTCTGATATTCTAGCGGAAGAACAGCTGACTGAGATGGGACACCGTTTTCTTGAGAGAGGGTACTCACCCCATACTATCCAGCGTTGTCTTACTAAAGCAAGAGCAAGGTTCAATGCCACGGATACAAAGCGTGCGTTTGACCAGGATCGTATGATCTACACATCCACCTTTAACACCGACTCCCACCATCTTGAAAAAGTGGTCAGAAAACATTGGCCTGTGATTACGTCCGACGCCAAGTTTCGGAACATCAGCAAGAAGCCGCCTATGCTGTCATATCGCAGGGGTCCTAACCTTAAACAACTCCTGATGAGACCAACCCTGCAACCGGAAAAAGGGGCATCTACCTGGCTCACCTCTGGCCGTAAGGGCTGCTTCCGGTGTGCCGACTGCACTACTTGCAGGTCAATGTCCTCTGGTGCGACATTTGCCCACCCTCATAGTGGCAAGTCAATACAGATACGTCACAGACTGACCTGTACATCTAATCATGTGATCTACACATTAACGTGCCCGTGCGGCCAGATGTACGTCGGCATGACGACACGTAGTTTTAGAGAGCGCATGGCGAACCATCGCCACTCAATTCGACAGGCGCTCGATACAAACAAAAGTGACAAGCCAGTGGCATTACATTTTCTCCGTATGGGACATTCTATTTCGAGTCTTAAATGTATGGTCATTGACCATATACCCCCACTCCCGAGAGGAGGCGATCGGGAACGAAAATTAAAGCAACGAGAGGCAAAATGGATTGCCACATTGGGGACGGTTACCCCGAAGGGATTGAACGAATATAACTCTTTGAATGTTTTTTTGTGAACTTTGGCTGGTTTTGGTAGAGTCAGATAGGATACTAATGAGGCATCCTATGATACATTTTACCCACTTCTTCTGAGTGGAGGGCTATGGTCGACATTGTCGACATTTGCCTTTTTTTATTGTATTTGTGTTATTTGTGTGTTTTGTCCATTTTTGTATAAATTGTGTTTTTGTGCATATTATGAGATTTTGTCTGACCACCAGTAAGAGCAGTATTTAGCCTGTCCAACATATATTTTTATTGGTTGTTTTGGGTAGCATGGCAGCGTGTGTTAATCAAAGGTTACAATATTAGCTGCATATAGATTCATTTTATACTGTTTTTCAGTGATTTCCTCATTAAGCTACATGCCCATTATGTAAATGTGTGCCCAGCGCTTCAGTGCGCTATTTCTCTATTTCCCCCTTAGTCTTGTCCGGTGACCAGGGTAGCGCTGACAGCGCTATCGTCACTTCCTGGTTTCTGGCATGCGTTCCAACAGCGTGGAACGCATGCCACTTCCTGAATATACGAGGCAGTGTACAAGTTACTGCCTGTTTCCCGTTTTTCAACGCTTGGTTATGTGTTATTTCAATAGCGCCTGAGGTAAGACGCTATACACATTATTTAGGTTGGCTGGTGACTATGGAGCTTTTGTTTAAAACTGCACTTTAGTGTGTACGGGCATTTCCGGGATCGGATGTGCACTCTAAAAACATGGTGCACATACTACTTCCGGTCATTACGATATGAGTGTGTTTTCCTCTATTTACATCATTCTGTTTCTTTTTTCAGCTAAGAGTACCTTGATTGACATAACGCTTTGCCCATGTGCCATAACACTTATGTAGATAATATACAGTTGTGCTAGAATATGAGTTTATTACCAGGATATGTTGATTGGCTGTTCTTTATACCATGTGATGTGTAACAGGTATATATACTGCTATGGTGGCCAGTATGCATTGGGTGTTCATGGTGGAAGGACCTGCTCTCTGTATTGCTTGGCTTTGACAAAGGTCTGTACAAGACCGAAACGTTAGCCCTGTCATGTAAGCATAAATAAATTTTTCTCCTCAAAACTACTTTCTACAATTGGTGAGTGCCCTCTTCTTTTTGCTCTATATATATATATATATATATATATATATAAGCAGCAGATGGAACTTGTAGGCATTGGGCGTCTTTGTGTACAAGACAGCGGCTGAGCCATTGGCATATTTTCACAGGTCCACTGCGTACCAAAATGCAGCTCTATATGCATCTGCCTGCATCTCTGAAACAGGCTCTTTATCAGAAACCTTTATGTCACATGATGGAACCATGGCCCTTATTCTGATCGGTGCGGTCGGAGCCGATTATGCGGCCAGGACCGTGCGTGCGAAACCCCGCCTTCCATACGGATCGCCAACTCCGTCCGTATGCGGTAAGAAGCTGGCCGAACGGACCGCACGTGTATTTTTCACGGAATACGCCTCCTCCATCTAAGGGAACCTCCCCCATCATTCGATGGTCGCAGACCATCGAATGCAGGACCGAGTGCTCCACCAGCTCCCGCAACCTCAGACCACACGGACATTTTTCCGTGCAAAAGCAGGGATCTGGGCGGGCAGCTGACATCCGGCGATGTCATATGTCCGCCCCCTACACGTGCATCACGGCCGCATTACCATACGTACGCCCAGCGTTTTCATGGGAACTCCCATGAAACGCGGGGCGTATGCATATGGTAATGAGCCCAAATAGCCCTTCACGCCCCTCTCCACCCCCTGTTCGGAGTGTTCACATATCATGCGGAATTTCGCCGTACGCCCCGCTCGCACATGCGCAGAGACGCCTCTGCACATGCGCAGACACAAAACATCGGCGGGCCGAACGCACGCGGATATATCCGCACCGATCAGAATAAGGGCCCATGTGACATACAGTAGTAGGTGTGATAGTGATTCAGCAAACAACATGGCTGCCAGTTTAAGTGATAAAGTTAAGACCCTCATATAACAGAGATATATTGGGTCTTTGTCCCAATCCTCTGATGGCCAGGGGTGGGGAATCGGGAACATTAGAGAGGTTTAGAAATCACTATTCCTCCATCACTATTGTTTTATAGGCATTGTGCATGTATTACTTGTGTAATTTCCCCGGTTCCCTGATGGATTACCATTTAAGGGTGTTACTACCGCAGGGAGTGCAGCTGCTATGGAGCCCACAGCCGAATGGGGCCCACCTTCACTGTCAAATTAACATGTACTATATACCATTGGGTGGCACATAGGCAAGGTTGGTTTATCTGCAGAATGATGTATAGGGGTTTCTAGTTAAAAAGTCAAGCCATGTGATTCCATTGATCACTTTTTAATGAAAGCACAGCACACATAGAATATGAACGGTAAAATGTATTACCACTAAGGAGTTCTTCCATGACAGAGAGGAGACAGAACCTACAAATAGCCAAACACAAATTAGACCAGTCCACAAGAAGAGTTCTGTCTGGACACCACCACCTGGCCGCAGTACCATTTTGGACCTATATATTGACTCTTTTAGAAATGTGGTCCAGTCAACAATACTGGAAAAACATAAAAAGGAATACTTTAACATCAGTGTGCAAGAAAGAAGAGCTATTCACACCTTAAGAAACAACAAGAAAATCACCATCAAGCCTGCAGACAAAGGTGGGGCCATAGTCATCATGGACACATCGGACTATACTAAGGAAGCAAATAGACAGCTGATGGATATCCAATACTATACCAAACTAGACAAAGATCCAACTCAAAAATATTTAAGGGAGTTGAGAAGGCTTGTCAGGGGGCTGTCAGCAGAGTCTACAGAACTTTTGGACTTGATACCCGACAGTCCCAGAATTGGAATATTCTACATGCTTCCCAAAATACATAAGCCCGGCAACCCAGGGAGGCCAATCATCTCATGCGTGGGAACCCTCACTGAAAAAATCTCAGGATGGGTAGAGGGTGTCCTGAAACTACTGGTGAGACATACAACCAGCTTTCTCCAAGATACCACGGACCTACTGAATAAATTATCAACCCTAGGTCCCCTCCCTAATGGAGCCATCCTGGCCACCATGGATGTGGAATCCCTATATTCCAATATCCCCCATGAAGATGGACTGACAGCATGCCAGATATATCTTGAGTCCAATGGGATTGCTCCTGGTCCTGCAATACAGCTTACAAAATTCATCCTTACACACAATTATTTTTCCTTTGGCAAAGAAATATTTCTACAGCGCACCGGGACCGCCATGGGCAGTAAAATGGCACCGCAATACGCCAATCTGTTCATGGCAAAACTCGAGAGTGACTTCCTGGCATCCTGCCCAATCAAACCCTTGGCTTACTTCCGTTACATCGATGATATCCTGATCATCTGGACTGATTCTGAACAAGAACTCATACATTTGCATGAAAAATTTAACAGATTTCATCCAACAATAAACCTGACAATGAATTACTCATATACCGAGATAAACTTCCTTGACACCACTATAACAATTCAAAACAACGCAATACAGACAACCCTATACCGAAAACCCGTGGATCGGCCTTCATACCTCAGATGGGACAGCTTCCACCCGAAACACATCAAAAAATCCATTGTCTACAGCCAGGCCATCAGATATCATCGCATCTGCTCCAGCCCAGCAGATAGAGATGTCCACTTAAAACAACTTAAAGGGACTTTTTTAAATCAGGGATATCATCCCACATCAATCAACGATCAGATTATCAGAGCCATCAGGATACCCAGAGATCAACTTCTCCAATATAAAGAAAGAGAAAGAAACAACCGTGTACCTCTGGTAGTCACCTACAACCCACAGCTTGAGGTGCTAAGAAAAACTGCAAAAAAACTACATCACATCATACACAAAGATGACCGCCTGAAAACAATATTCCCAGACCCTCCACTACTATGTTACCGACAACCTGCAAACCTGAAAAATATTATAATCCGAAGTTCACTGCCATCCATTACACAAAGAGGAACCTATCCCTGCAATGTAAGGAGCTGCAAAACCTGTGCCCATATCCTCACTACAGACAGTGTACGGATCCCCAACACACAACAGGACTATAAGATCCCAGGGACATTCACATGTTCTACTACCAATGTAGTGTACCTGATTCTGTGCACCAAATGTCCTATTGGGGGTCTGTATGTTGGAGAAACAGGACAAAAACTTAAGGCAAGGATGAGGTCCCATCGCCACACTATAAAGGAAAAAAATACACACTTTCCTGTGGCCAAACATTTCTGCAGCCCAGGACACAATCAGGATCATATGAAAGTGATTATACTAAAAGGAAATTTCAAATCAAAAAGGGACAGGAGGGTCTGGGAATACAAATTAATGACAACGTTTGACACCCTTAACACAGGACTGAATCTATCCGAGGGATTTATGGCCCACTACAACATCTGAGGAATCTGGCCCAGAGAGAGTGAGGGCATCGGAGCTCTAACTCTGGTCTGTCATCAACTTAGAGACAATAAAACTTTCACACTACTTATCTACAAACTAATTAAGGACTCAATTTACAAGCTCATTCTGTTATTTTGTTTTGTTTTGATCTTAACCCCTTCATGACAGAGCCAGTTTGTGCCTTCATGACAGAGCCCTTTTTTTCAAATCTGACATGTCTCACTTAAGTGGGGATAACTTTTTTTTGCTTTTACTTATCCCAGTGATTTTGAGATTGTTTTCTCGTGACACATTGTACTTCAAGTTAGTGGTAAATTTTGGTCGATACAGTCTGTGTTTTTTTGTGAAAAATACCAAAATATCGTGAAAAAATGGAAAATTTAGCAATATGCAAAATGTTAAATTTTCTGCTTGTGAGACAAATAATCATACCACTCAAAATAGTTAATAACTAACATAGACCATATGTCTACTTTATGTTGCCATCATTATTTCAACCCCCTTTTCATTTTTTTGGACACTAGGAGGCTTCAAATATGACTAGCAAATTCTCAAATTTTCAAGAAAATTTTAAACACTGATTTTTTTAGGGACCAGTTCAGTTCTGATGTGACTTTGAGGGACTTGTATGTGAGACACCCCCATAAATGATGCCATTTCAAAAACTGCACCCCTCACAGTATTCAAAACAGCATTTTGGAAGTTTGTTAACCCTTTAGGTGTTTCACAGGAATTAAAACAAAGTGTAGGTGAAATTTCAAAATTTCTTTTTTTTTGCAGAGTTTCAATTTTAATACATTTTTCTAACAAATACAGTAGATTTTACTAGAGAAATGTGACTAAAAATTGATTCCCCCAATTCTTGTGTTTTCAAAAATATCCTATATGTGGCCCTAGTGTGCACGTTGACCAAACCACAGGCTTCATAATAGAAGGAGCACCTACTTGATTTTGGAGCCTCCTTTTTATGAGATTTTTTTTTAGGCACCATGTAGGTTTCTAGGCACCATAAGTGCTAAAAGTTAGGAACCTTCCCCACAAGTCACCCCATTTTGCAATCTACACCCCTCAGGGAATTCATCTAGGGGTATAGTGTACATTTCAAACCCCCAGGGGTTTCACCAATTTTGGTACAACTGGGATGTGAAAATGGAAAATTAAATTTTTTTACACAAACATGCAGTTCTGGCTCAAAATTTTTCATTTTCACAAGGAATGAAGGAGACAAAGCACCCCAAAATCTGTGCCCCAATTTCTCCCGAGTACGGCAATGCCTCACATGTGACCAAAAAATACCAGTGGGGCGCATGGCAGGACTCAGAAGGGAAGGAGTGATTTTTGGATTTGGCAGCACAGATTTTGGTGGAATGAATGGTGGGTGCCATGTTGCATTAGCAAGACTCCCAAAGCACCAATACAGTGGAACCCCCCCACAAGTCACCCCATTTTGCAAAGTACACCCCTCAGGGAATTCATCTAGGGGTATAGTGTACATTTCAAACCCCCAGGGGTTTCACCAATTTTGATACAACTGGGCAGTGAAAATGAAAAATTACATTTTTTTACACAAAAATGCAGTTCTGGCTCAAAATTTTTCATTTTCACAAGGAATGAAGGAGACAAAGCACCCCAAAATCTGTGCCCCAATTTCTCCCGAGTACGGCAATGCCTCACATGTGACCAAAAAATACCAGTTGGGCGCATGGCAGGACTCAGAAGGGAAGGAGTGATTTTTGGATTTGGCAGCACAGATTTTGGTGGAATGAATGGTGGGTGCCATGTTGCATTAGCAAGACTCCCAAAGCACCAATACAGTGGAACCCCCCCACAAGTCACCCCATTTTGCAAAGTACACCCCTCAGGGAATTCATCTAGGGGTATAGTGTACATTTCAAACCCCCAGGGGTTTCACCAATTTTGGTACAACTGGGATGTGAAAATGGAAAATTACATTTTTTTACACAAACATGCAGTTCTGGCTCAAAATTTTTCATTTTCACAAGGAATTAAGGAGACAAAGCACCCCAAAATCTGTGCCCCAATTTCTCCCGAGTACGGCAATGCCTCACATGTGACCAAAAAATACCAGTGGGGCGCATGGCAGGACTCAGAAGGGAAGGAGTGATTTTTGGATTTGGCAGCACAGATTTTGGTGGAATGAATGGTGGGTGCCATGTTGCATTAGCAAGACTCCCAAAGCACCAATACAGTGGAACCCCCCCACAAGTCACCCCATTTTGCAAAGTACACCCCTCAGGGAATTCATCTAGGGGTATAGTGTACATTTCAAACCCCCAGGGGTTTCACCAATTTTGATACAACTGGGCAGTGAAAATGAAAAATTACATTTTTGTACACAAAAATGCAGTTCTGGCTCAAAATTTTTCATTTTCACAAGGAATGAAGGAGACAAAGCACCCCAAAATCTGTGCCCCAATTTCTCCCGAGTACGGCAATGCCTCACATGTGACCAAAAAATACCAGTTGGGCGCATGGCAGGACTCAGAACGGAAGGAGTGATTTTTGGATTTGGCAGCACAGATTTTGGTGGAATGAATGGTGGGTGCCATGTTGCATTAGCAAGACTCCCAAAGCACCAATACAGTGGAACCCCCCCACAAGTCACCCCATTTTGCAAAGTACACCCCTCAGGGAATTCATCTAGGGGTATAGTGTACATTTCAAACCCCCAGGGGTTTCACCAATTTTGATACAACTGGGCAGTGAAAATGAAAAATTACATTTTTTTACACAAAAATGCAGTTCTGGCTCAAAATTTTTCATTTTCACAAGGAATGAAGGAGACAAAGCACCCCAAAATCTGTGCCCCAATTTCTCCTGAGTACGGCAATGCCTCACATGTGACCAAAAAATACCAGTTGGGCGCATGGCAGGACTCAGAACGGAAGGAGTGATTTTTGGATTTGGCAGCACAGATTTTGGTGGAATGAATGGTGGGTGCCATGTTGCATTAGCAAGACTCCCAAAGCACCAATACAGTGGAACCCCCCCACAAGTCACCCCATTTTGCAAAGTACACCCCTCAGGGAATTCATCTAGGGGTATAGTGCACATTTCAAACCCCCAGGGGTTTCACCAATTTTGATACAACTGGGCAGTGAAAATGAAAAATTACATTTTTTTACACAAAAATGCAGTTCTGGCTCAAAATTTTTCATTTTCACAAGGAATGAAGGAGACAAAGCACCCCAAAATCTGTGCCCCAATTTCTCCCGAGTACGGCAATGCCTCACATGTGACCAAAAAATACCAGTTGGGCGCATGGCAGGACTCAGAACGGAAGGAGTGATTTTTGGATTTGGCAGCACAGATTTTGGTGGAATGAATGGTGGGTGCCATGTTGCATTAGCAAGACTCCCAAAGCACCAATACAGTGGAACCCCCCCACAAGTGACCCCATTTTGCAAACTACACCCCTCAGGGAATTCATCTAGGGGTATAGTGTACATTTCAAACCCCCAGGGGTTTCACCAATTTTGGTACAACTGGGCTGTGAAAATGAAAAATTACATTTTTTTACACAAAAATGTACTTCTGGCTCAAAATTTTTCATTTTCACAAGGAATGAAGGAGACAAAGCACCCCAAAATCTGTGCCCCCATTTCTCCAGAGTACGGCAATACCTCACATGTGACCAAAAAATACCAGTTGGGTGCATGGCAGGACTCAGAAGGGAAGGAGTGATTTTTGGATTTTGCAGCTCAGATTCTGGTGGAATGAATGGTGGGTGCTATGTGGCATTAGCAAGACCCCCGATGCACGGTGAAATGATGAACCTAATAATCCATCGATGTGTGGTATATTTTGAAACACTCCTTTATACATAGGCCGGGTTTGTCGGGGCAAGTTTCACCGTGGAAAATAGTTTCCTTTCTTATTCCCTTTTTATAGCAAACTTTGCACCTTTTTTGTGTCCTGCCCTTTCTTGCAGTGGAGGGGATTTCGTTGGGAAAATGCTGCCCTGGTACAATACGGGGGCCAGTACTAGAAGTACTGGGGCCCTCTGCCTGCTGGTTCCCAAATATTATGCCCTTTATGACTTCCTCTTGAAAGTGCATAAATGTCCCCCTCTGGCCGGTAGAACGGAATAGCACGTAAGCGTTATACAGTGCCATCTGGATGATATACACGGCCAGCTTCTTGTACCAGATATTTGTTTTCCGCAGGGCACTGTACGGCTTCAGTACCTGATCTGAAAGATCCACTCCGCCCATGTACTTATTGTAATCTAGGATACAATTTGGTTTTGAGGTGTGGGTACTGGTACCTCGTACAGGGATGGAGGTGGTACTGTCTCCATGAATTGTTGTCAGTATAAGGACATCCCTCTTGTCCTTATATTTGACCAACAACATATTTTCGGTGCATATTCCCCTGCTTTCACCCCTTCTCATTACTTGGGCAATGTGCGTTTTGGGGAGGCCTCTTTGGTTCTTGCGCACAGTACCGCAAGCTGCTGTACCTCTTGAACCAAGGGCCTTAAACAGGGGGATGCTGGTGTAAAAGTTATCCACATAGAGGTGATAACCCTTATCCAGGAAGGGGTGCATTAAATCCCAGACAATTTTGCCACTAACACCTACGAGGGAGGGGGGGCATTCTGGCGGTTCAATTCTTGAATCCTTCCCTTCATATACCCTAAACTTGTGGGTGTACCCTGTGGTGCTTTCACACAGCTTATACATTTTTATGCCATACCTTGCCCTCTTACTGGGAAGGTACTGGCGGAATTTAACCCTTCCTTTAAAATGTATAAGGGACTCGTCAATACAAATAAATTTTTCAGGGATGTATAGCTCTGCAAATTTGGCACTGAAATGATCAATGACCGGCCTGACTTTGAATAGCCGGTCAAAGGTGGGATCATCTCTGGGTGGGCACTGTGCATTATCGGTGTAATGTATAAATTTATGGATTGCCTCAAAACGAGTCCGAGTCATGGCCATACGGTAAAATGGGGTGCTGTACAGAACATCTGTACTCCAATATTGCCTAATTTGTGGCTTTTTTACTATGCCCATATGAAACACCAGACCCCAAAACGTCATCATCTCTACTGCATCTACAGGGGTCCACCTAGCAAATTATGACGTGGGGTTTTGAGCAATAAACTGCTGGGCATATAAATTAGTTTGGTCCACCATTAAATTTATAAAATCATCAGAGAAAAATAATTTGAAAAAGTCAATTTCTCTGAGACCTGTGGAATCAAATTGGATTCCTGGCATGGCCAAAAACTCAGGAACCTGGGGCTCAAAATTGTCTGGTGGTGGGGTCCATACGAGATCAATTATTGGGGGGGGGGTCTCAGCTGCTCTACGGGGGCGTCTTTGAGGGGGTCCCTCATCACCAGAGGAGGAAGAGGAGCTTAAGACGAATCCTTCAAATTCCCCGCTTGCCTCACTGGCTGTGTCAGAATCAGAGGCAAGCATGGCATATGCCTCCTCCACTGAATACATTCTTCTGGATGACTGGGATGACATTTGGGATGACATTTGGGATGCCATTTTTATTTTTGTGTTACTGGTAGTGAAATGTTTCAACACGTGTATAGTGTAGGGGGGGGGGTTCAAACTTTATTTCAAGCCGGGGGGTATGTAGTGTGGAGTGTGTATGTAGTGCAGAAAAAAAAAAAAAGACTTTATACAAAAAAAAAAATTTGAAGGGGTTAAAAAAAAAAATTGAAGGGGTTAAAAAAAAAATTGAAGGGGTTAAAAAAAAAAAAAAAAGGTCCTGCGCCAAAAATTGAGCACAGATGTTGGTCAGTAACGTCCGTCACTGAACAGCGCTCAAAGGCAACAGGAATTTGATAAAAAAAAAAAAAATAGATCAACCCTGTGCCGAAAAAGATGATCAGTGATGTACGTCACTGATCAGCGCACAGCGGCCACAGGACACCCACAAAATCACAGTGTGTGTAAAAAAAAAAGTAAAAAAAGACCCCACAGCACACACACAAAAAAAAAAAGGTGATCAGTGATGCGACACTGATTACCAGTGAGGGGCAGCAGGTGCACAATCTAAGGTGCAACTGACAGTGCAACTGGCAGGTATATATAAAAAAAAAAAAACCTCTGCACCCCCAAAAAGTTGCTGATCACCTCAGATATAGTGATCAGCACAAAAGGCGGGGGCAGCAGACACAAAATTTAGCACTCTCTATCACTCTCTGTCACTATCTCTCTCTATCTCTCACTATCTAACACTCTATGACACTGCAGCAGCAGCAGTGACAGGTATATATATATATATAAAAAAAAACCTGCGCCCCCAAAAAGTTGCTGATCAGTTAATTTATACTGATCAGCACAAAAGGGGGGGCAGCAGTCAGTTATATAAAAAATATATAGCACAATCTGTCACTATCTCTATCTCTCTCTCTCTATCTCTCTCTATCTCTCTATCTATAACTATCACACTGCAGCAGCACAAAATATAGCACTCTCTGTCACTAGGCCTCTCTATCTCTCTCTCTATCTCTCTCTATCTCTCTCTATCTCTCTCTATCTCTCTCTATCTCTCTCTATCTCTCTCTATCTCTCTCTCTATAACTATATCACACTGCAGCAGCACAAAATATAGCACTCTCTGACACTATCTCTCTCTATCTCTCTCTATCTAACTAACGCTATTACACTGCAGCAGCACAAGTTCACAGGAAGTCACAAGTAACAGGATCCAGGAAGCATCCAGCACACTACAAGCAGTGATGAAGCAGGCAAGGATCAGGTAAGTATTTTGCAAGGTTCTGGTCAGTATATCGCGGCAGCTAGGCACGGTGACCGCACTGCACGCAATTTCAGACCGGAATGGCGTCTGCAGTGCAGTCCCCGTTAGTTTAAACCCCCCTCCATGGCTGTGATTGGTCCGTCGGTCCGACGGACCAATCACGGCCTTTGGGGGCGGGCGGGGTGAGGTGGGGTGACACCAGTGTCACCCTTACACCCCGCGGTGATTGGTGCTGTACTTTACAGCACCAATCACCTCCGATCGCGTGTCACCGGCGAACGTTATTCGCCGGTGACACAGAAAACGCTGTGAATGGCTGTTCACACTGAACAGCCAATCACAGCGATCGCCGACGGGGGGGCGGCATCGCAGCCCCCCCTGGGCATGCAGGGACATGTCTGCTTTCAGGGACAGCAGACATCGTCCCTCTGTCCCCGCGTCTATAGACGCGGGGACAGTTAGAAGTCATGACGTATATATACGTCATGTGTCGGGAAGTACTTCCCGGCCATGACGTATATATACGTCAAATGTCGTGAAGGGGTTAAGAATGTCCATCTATCACATCTTGTTCCTACTCTGCTGTGTATATATATATGTGTTTCTTCACACACCTTGTTATACCATGCCTGAGGAAGAGACCTAAGTAGTCTCGAAAGCTTGCATTTTAACAACATTTATTTTTGTTAGCCATTAAAAGGTATCATATTTGCTAGATTGCTATTTTGTTTTTCTCACTGAGGAACAATAAAACTTTTCTTATCAACTGGCTAACACGGTACCAAACTTTTTTCTTTTCACTAATGTGGTAACTAATGTGTATTCCCTCACCACCAAGGGAAACTGATAATACATACATCATTTTAGCATAGTAAACAAATATTCCTAATTATCAACACTGGTCCCAGGCTTCTGACCCTGGAAATACACATCTGGACATGTCCCAATGTTTCTGTATCGATCAGCTGCACAGTATAAATGTTCTCATTTTGTTCCCTGGAAGATAATCTCACTAGACACAGTAATAATCTTCAATGTGCTCATCGGTTAACACGTATTGTATTTACAATTACAGTAATAAATCATGTTTACTGAACATGACAAGACTGGGAATGCAGTGTGCCAAGGTGTGTCTAGGCCAAGCTATGGCCCTCCAGCTGTTGTGAAACTACAAGTCCCATCATGCCTTCCCATAGTTTTTCTATTAGGGAATGCTAAAGCTATGGCGAGGCATGCTGGGATGTGTAGTTTTACAACAGCTGGAGGGCCACAGTTTGGCCATGTCTGGTCTAGGCAGTACACAGTGCCCTTTAATGCACCTCACCTGTCCGTCGGCCCAGTGTTGTCTAAACTTATATACTTCCAAGGGCGTAACTACCATAGGTGCAAGGGGTGCAACTGCTATGGGGCCCAGAGCAAAAGGGGGCCCATCTTTACTGTCTAAGGGCCAGATTCTCTAAGATTAAAAAGTGATAAAATGGAGAGTGATAAGCAGCCAGCCAATCAGCTCCTGTCTGACATTTTTCAAACACAGTCTGTGACATGGCAGCTAGGAGCTGATTGGCTGGCTGTTTATTGCTCTATATTTTATCACATTTGAAGCTTAGAGATTCTGGCCCTAAGTAATTTGTGCTATATACTTTTATTACCATCAATTGCTAAATTGGGTGCCCTTATAAAGTTTTGCTATGGGGCCTGCGAATGTCTAGTTACGCCCCTGTATTCTTCCGTTGTCAGCACCAACTTCAGGTGCACAAAAGAGTTTTGCACTGCAGGAAGGTTTCACTTGCTACAGTGGAGAATCTACAACTCTGCATCTCTGTAGGAACACAGCATTTTCAAAGTTCTCAATTCAGTGCCAAGTACAATAAAGTTAATGTGTGCTCACAGGGAACATCCGCCAAGATGAAGGCATTTCATAAACACTGAAACGCCGGCAATGTTCCCCATTCTAACCTTAAAACAAAGAGATGAACTCACAGATAAACCATGGAATCTTCTTTTCCTTCAGTACCGATAGCAGCAAATAACTCTTTTAAAAAATTGGTGTATTATTATTATTATTAATAAAACATTTAATTATATATTTGATTGACTTTACATTGCATGTACCCGCCCATAGACTCTCCCAATAAGAGCTGTCCGTTGCGATGGGTGCACTTCTGGGCCAGATGTATCAAGCTTCAAAAAGTGATAAAGTGGCGAGTGAAAAACAACCAATCCACTCAAAACTGTCATTTTTCAAACCCAGCCTATAACATGGTAGTTAGGGGATGACTGGCTGATTGTTTATCACTCTCCCCATTATTGCTTTTTTGAAGCTTGATACATCTGGCCCTAAATGACAATAATACTGGTCATGGATCTTAGAATTCCGATGGCAGATAGTAAACAGCAGGGGCGTTATACGAGAGGAGGCCAGCTGTGTCCTCTGCCACCAGCAACGCAGCACTGTAGAGTCTGAGCTCTAGATGGAGAGTGGCGGCTTGGCCAGGCCTGTTCTATAGGTCAGCTGGTTGATGATATATGGTGTGGCTCTATATTTTGCTGCTCATTTTGCCAACATCTCACTATCCGTAGCTTTGTACCAACCTAGCTGACAGCTGCTGTAGTAAAAAAAATACCTCAGAGTCAGTTGGGAAAAGACTTGTGATTGGCTGGTGGAGGAGGGCACTTCAAGGTACTCCCGTCTTAATATTTATAGTGCTTCCAGGAATAATGGAAATCATAAGTTACAAAACAGTAGATCTCAATGACAGATCCACGTAGGACACACATTGGGCCTGATTCAGACCTGAAATCAAGGTTGCCATTTTTTCAGATGGACAAAACCATGCTGCACTGCAGGTGAGGAAGATGTAACATGTGCAGAAAGAGTTAGATTTGGTGAGTTATTTTGTTTCTGCGCAAGGTAACCACTAGGAACACGTTGACTGGGATATAGTTGGAGTACAGCTGCTCCGGATGTCGTCGGATAGAAGACTGTGCTGAAATCGAGACACCTCATAATTGTTTGTAGTAGGGGGGGTGGGGTTAGGGTTAGGGGGAGGGAGGGTTTAACATTACAATACTTACCCAAGAACTGTCAGGATCATGGCCGCCAGGAAGCCAGTGTCAGTCTACACAGCAAGGATCCTGTACCCATACCATTTAAATCAGCTCTAATCTGGAGCCTCTGTACTTTATGTTTCCGATTTCGTAGTTTTGTGCTTCGTATAATATTATACTATAAATTCAATTACACCTGAATAACTGGTTTATGTCTGCTGCTAATGACATGCAATGTTCCATACTGTAACGGTAACAGAGAAAGCCTATGAATTATTATAAGATTGGAATCTGATTGCCAATTGATGAAGCCTAACAGTGGCTAAATAGTTAAATCAGATGGCAATTTTACTGAAATTTATAGCTTAATTCCCAACTTCACACAGGAAATAATTTGGATAAACGCAATCATCAATCACATTTAATTCATCTATGATTAACTTTCTCAGCAGGACGTGAACCAGGTCTAACACTTCTTATGGGAATTTATGTTACATTGCAATATAAAGTCATTGATCCAGCGCAGTAAGCGGAAATGGGCCAGAATGGAGGTACCTTGAAAATCTTATAGCAGGAGCCGGATTCCTTTCGACAACAAAAAATACATATATATATATATACATGAAATTTTAAAGCAAAGTAATATTAGATTTATGGACCCAAACACGGTGACTTAACCCAAATTAGATAGATAGATAATGTAGAGATATTAGGGCCCCCCAAGAGACCTACAGTATAGTAGGGTTTTTTAACGTATGTAATATCTGCAAGCTGCAAGCAATGATAGGATTTTGGCAATGTAGCCTATAGATTTTTAAAGGCAAACCCAAGTTTCCTCTTTAAACCTCAGGCCACACCCAAAAATTTGCTATTGGTCAGAGCTCGACGGCTGTTACTGTACCAACAGCAGGTTATTCTCTCACTATAATATAAGGTGAATTAACTCATTTGCTGACCCGTTTAATACCTGAGGCTTGGAATATATATAAAACCTGGGCGAGTTTACTCATGGAGGTGGGAGGGCAGCGCACCCTGGATGAGGCGGCTGTGTGGCCTGTGCAGTGTGACCTCTGACACCGTCACGCGGCGCAGAGCCGCACTCCCGGGGACGGGAGAAGCCAGGCAGCAATAAAAGACAATGGGCGGGATGTTGTAACATCCGCGCCCATTATCGCTGGCTACCGCATTTTTAATAACGGCATATGCTATAACATATGCCGTTATTCATGCAAGGGACAGCTCTTGCGGTAAGAGCTGTCCCTTGCGATGCGGTGCCGGCGCTGGACTTCCGGGTCTGTGACCCGGGAGTCCATCTGCGCATGCGCAGACCCCGGCGCCGGCCGCAGGGCACGCTGGGAGGGATCCGTGACGGATCCCTCAAACAGCGCTGCGGTAAGAAGCCCATAGGCTTCTGCAGGGATTCGCCAGCTTTAGCTGGCGATTCCCTCCGCAGCGCTGACACTGCGGAGGGGGCATATAGCATTTAGAAATGCGGTAGAAACCCCGAAAACGGGGTTTTTACCGCATTTCTGCTATATAGCATCCCGCCCAATCTCTTCTACCAAACCAAACACCACTCCTCCATCTATAGTGTGGTAGTCTCAAGGCTGCTCTCTGTATAGTGTGGTAGTCACAGGGATGCTCTCTGTATAGTGTGGTAGTCACAGGGATGCTCTCTATCATCAGGACCATTGTTCTGTTGCTGGTGCATTGGTAGAAAAACTCTTTATCATGATTCCCAAGGCTAAGAGGTTACCAGCCCCGGCTGGTCCACCTGCAGGCACACTACAATGTAAGCTCTTGCGAGGAGATTCCCCCCCCCCCCCCCCCCCCCCTCCCGTAGTAGTCTCTTTATAATTATATAATGTTCAGTTTATAATTCTGTGCACTTGTGAATGTGTCTGTTACTGCATCTAGTTACCCAATTACTCATTTTGCTGTATGTTCCTTTCATTATGAATTATGCTACAAAACCCTTGTGCCACCAAATAAATAAATGATAATAATTATATTATAATAAGAATAACAGCCATGCCTGAGAGCTGAGCTTTAATAGCCCTTGGTAGTTCTAATTATAACATACAGATCTATTTTCATAGTATTCAAATCGCAAATGTTGAAACTCTTAAAATAAAACAAACAAAAAAACTAAGCAAACAATAAACTATTTGTCACAATAAGCTTTTCCTCCAAAGGCTGGTCGGCATTTCCCTATGTTTTATTCTATAGAAGATCAGCAATATTTTAGCCGGCTTTAGTTACCACATAAATGATAACGCATGGATTAAATGTAGAAATCAGCTAAAAATAATGAGGATAAATTACCTCTGTCTACTGTGAGTGTTGGATGTCCTCGGTGGCTGACAGACAATAAGACATTCTGCAGTTTCAGCTAAATCTACATACTCATAGCACATATGGGGCCTAATTCTGATTGCCGAACAAAGGAAGCAAGAGAAAGTACCTGTGCGCCTGGGCATGTTTTACTAAGCACTTGCAACTTTTTATACAAAAATATATAAATACAGTATATACACATCCATATAAATAACAGAAAATGAACTGAAACATACATAAGAATATAAACCATAAATCTGAATATAAACCATGCTGCACTGCTGTGGGGCAGATGTAACTTGTGCGGGGAGAGTTAGATTTGGGTGGGGCCGGTGTATCCAAATGGAAATGTAATTTCCAGTGTAAACATTAGGCTGCCCAGTATTTGTGGGCTGCATGCAAAAGCAAGCAGTATGTTCACTGCATGCAAAATCAATAAATGCTATTGGCATCTCTCGCATTGCATGGTTTGTTCAGGTGCACAGTTACTTGCTCTTTCTTGCTTTATCCCATATTTAAACAAACGACAGGAGGCGTGGCATTGTGTCATAGGTCAGCAGGGCAGGTGGGTAGATGCACGATCATGTCATTGTGGCCCCGTCCCTTGCTGCAAAATGCCCAGATTAGAAAATAAGAGGGGGGGGGGGGCAGTACGATGGCACGATTCAGCGTTACCCATTGCCCCAGACCACCTACTGTACCCCAAGGCTATACGTGGGTAATGGCCAGTTCTAGGAGACGGTACTCTTTACCTAGCACGGCGCCCATCGCGGGCATCGCGGCCATCAAATGCACTAAAAAACGGGTGCGACGCGATGCCCGCGATTTCCCATAGGGAACAATGTTAAAAGTGTGATTGGACGCGATTTTACTGTTCAATGCCTCAATGCCCGCGATTTTTCCATAGAAAACAATGTTAAATGGCCCACAGAGCCCAAATAGTCCCCCTGAAGTGTGAAATGGCCCCCACAATTGTTAACGCCACCCCACGATCAACGTGAACCCGAAGCGTGGCGAGCGCAGCGAGCCCGCGAGGGGCGGCGGTACGCGTCCTCCGAACTTTTCATACCCCCACTATCCACGTCGGCGTGGAGTTGAGAATAGAATAGTGTGGCGAGCGCAGCGAGCCACCGAGCCCGAAGCGTGGCGAGCGCAGCGTCCCTTCGCGGGCTTCACAGGTATCCGCGTCCCCTCGCGTTAACAATTGTGGGGGCCATTTCAGACTTCAGGGGGACTATTAGGGCTCTGTGGCCCATTTAACATTGTTTCCTATGGAAAAATCGCGGGCATTGAGGCATTGAACAGTAAAATCGCGTCCAATCACACTTTTAACATTGATCCCTATAAGAAATCACGGGCATCGCGTCGCACCCGTTTTTTTAGTGCATGCGATGGCTGCGATGCCCGCGATTTTTTACCCCCGATGACCGCGATGGACATCGTGGGCGCCGTGCTAGGTAAAGAGTACCTAGGAGACTTTCCTACCTATCCGAGTGACTGGGAATTGCTAATACCCCTTGCTAGACCATGGAGGATCTATTTTGTGTATCAGTTTGATTAAAATAACCCGCCCCATTCAGCACCTAAGGGGTATTACTGAATCAATTGAGCAACATCCAGTTTAGATTGCATCGCTGCTAAAGTAGACCTGTAAGAATCATACAGTGGAATCCCCAACAGATGCCGCTGTACAACTGACTTACAGTATATGTGCACAGTCCATAACATTCTATAGGTGCTTATAGACCAGCGGTGGGGAACCTCTGGCCCGTGGGCCGTATACAGCCCCCGTAGCCACTCTGTGTGGCCCTCCCGCCGGCGGCTGTGTCGGGAGTCAAGTACAGGGGAAATCTCACAAGAAGTCAGTAGTTCTCTCGAGATTCCTCATAATCGGCAGCCGCCGGACACCGTAAGACCTATTCAGCGGCAACCACCGGAGCGTGGGACGGCTGCAGCAGAACAAATTGTCACATCTTTACACATGGCCCCCAAAGTTTTTTTTATCCATACAAACGGCCCTTGCAACAAAAAAGGTTCCCCACCCCTGTTATAGGCAATGGCCCCTACACCTAGTACAAAAACTCCTGGCCACGGTCTAGTTGTATAATGAGTTGGTCCAACCGGTATTATGGTCTAGTACAGAAAGGAAAGGGCCGTACAGTAATGAAGCCATTACAGAGCCCCAGAAGAAATCACGGCAGAACTCCTAAATGACACAATTCCGTGTGCACGCAGGTAGGAACAGCATGGATTAAGGAATGTCAATAAACAAGTGCACTGTTACCAAAGGCATTGTGTAGGGACTGGCGGCTACAATACCAAACACATATCTCTGCTCTGCTACAGTAATCCTTAATACCCTCCAAATATATGGTGCCCCACAGAGATTCTTACATGTCATAAATATATATATATATATATATATATATATATTAATAAATTATAAAACTCTTTTTTATTTTCTTTTGCAGAGACTGACTACAGGATGCAACAAATATCACAGGACCCACGCGGCTTTTATCAGCTGCAATAACATATCGCGCAGGAGGTTCTCAATGGTTTCGCGCTGCTCTGTAAAGCGTCCTGTTTCTCCGAGATCAGCCAATTATAGCATGAACACACATCCTCAATCTCTTCTGCGCCGTCCATTGCTTTTATCTGTTCCCCTTTCTCCGTCTGCTGGTTGTATATCAGATAAAAGGTTCTGCACTTTAATCCTGCACAGTGGGCACGATACACAGTGTTCTGTCTGTTACTGCGCAATATGTGTATGTTTATAGCCATTATAGGACTTTGCAAAATAAAAGACAGTCTGGGTCTGAGGGCTGTGTCCAGTGGCGTAACTACTGTAAGGCAGCCCCAGCAGCCGCTTGGGGGAGCAAGCAGTAGCAGGGTCTGTGTGGGTGCCAGCACCCGCTCGACGCACTGACATGCTGCTGCCTGCCGCTGCCCACTGACTGAGGACTGGAGGAGAGTCAGCCGCAGCGCGAGTGTGGCCATGGCAGAGATTACAAATTCCCTCACTGATTCAATTGACTGTACACAGAGCCGGCTATTGGCTACTGTGTACAGGATGGCGGGCGTGCTGGGGCGGCCTGGGATGCGTCGGAGCCAAGGGAAGCAGCAGTGTCTGCTGGTCTCTCTTCCTCTCTCCTGCTTCAGCTTCTCCGTTATGCGTGTGCAATCATTACGTCACACACTGGGGAAACATGCTTTTGGCAGGGGTGAGCAAAATTTATAGTTACGCAACTGGCTGTGTCCTGCAGGAAGACTGAGAGTTGGATAATGATATACAGTACAGCAGGTGCCCCAAGTTGCCCAGGGCAGTGATGTCAGGTTCTGGTCACACAGAGGGATAAATGTATGAAGTTTGGAGTAGTGGTATCTATTACCATAAAGAACTTTGGGGCAGATGTATGAAGAAGTGATAAGGAGAAGTGAGCCAGTATAGAAGTGGCCCAGGGCAACTAATCAGCTGCTCTGTATTCAATGTATGCAAATTTTAGATATGACTTCAGTGCTGCCACTGGCTCGCTTCTCCTCCCTTATTATCACTGCTTCATACATCTGAACCTGTAAGAGAAAGGTGATAATACTCCAGCCAATCAGCTCCAATATGTAAATTGACAGTTTGGATCTGATTGGCTGGTGCATTATCACCTTGCACATAACGTTCTTTATGGGGAATAGATACCACTTCTCCAAGCTTCATACATTTACCCCTCAGATTGGTATGTAATGCTACATTTTGAAACAGGGGATACATACGTTAAAGCGCAACGAGCCTTGTGAGGGGATGTGGTACATTTATACAGTGACCATGTCAACCTATGTCAACATAGACACCCCAAAAAGCATCTTGACCTCTTGGCATGTTGATATTTTAAATGTCTGCATTGTAACCGTGTCGACATAATGAATGTTGGTATTTTGACTGTCAGACAATGATTGTCGGTATTCCGACAGTCGGTATTTTGAATGGTGGGAAATCATACTGAACCCATACCCTGTATATGTGGGTTTCTAGCTATTATCGTCTAGAACAGTGATTCTCGACCTTTTTAAACTCGTGGCACACTAACGAAGATTTAAAAACTGCCAGGGCACACCATCATTTCTCACAGAACGTTGAGTCTGTCGACATATGGGCCCCATGTGTACCCAGCTTAAGGTTACATGTTGGCATAACTAATCTCAATTCAAAGATGCCTACATCTAAAAGGACACCAAGGAATTAGGGGAGCCGGAGTCTTAAATACTATGTGCTGCTAATAACATTCATATGCTCTGCCGGCCATTGTAGCATTCTCCAGATGAAGTCTAATAGACTCTTATCCTATGTATATCACAGACTTCACTTGGAGCATGCTATTGGATATGTAGCAGACAACTATTTGCATCATAGATGAAGTACCTGGGGCAGCATCAGATGAAGGGGCAGCGGCAGGCGGATGAAGGAGCAGGTAGTAGGGACAGAGGAGCAGTGGCGGGCGGATGAAGGAGCAGGCAGTAGGGACAGAGGAGCAGCGGCAGGCAGATGAAGGAGCAGGTAGTAGGGACAGAGGAGCAGCGGTGGGCCGTGGGTGGACAAAGGAGCAGGTCAGGCGGATGAAGGAGCAGACAGTAGGGACAGAGGAGTAGCGGCAGGCAGATAAAGGAGCAGGCAGTAGGGACAGAGGAGCAGCAGCAGGCAGATGAAAGAGCAGACAGTAGGGACAGAGGAGCAGCGGCAGGCGGATGAAGGAGCAGGCAGTAGGGACAGAGGAGCAGCAGTAGGTAGATGAAGGAACAGGCAGGAGCTGGCAGGGAAGCCGCAGCAGGCAGATGAAGGAGCAGGCAGTAGGGACAGAGGAGCAGCGGCGGGCAGATAAAGGAGCAGGCAGTAGGGACAGAGGAGCAGCAGTAGGCGGATGAAGGAGCAGGCAGTAGGGACAAAGGAGCAGTGGCAGGCGGATGAAGGAGCAGGCAGTAGGAGCAATGGCGGGTGGATGAAGGAGCAGGAAGTAGGGACAGTGGAGCAGCGGCAGGTGGATGAAGTTGCAGGCAGTAGAGACAGAGGAGCAGCAGTAGGCGGATGAAGGAGCAGGCAGTAGGGACAGAGGAGCAGTGGCAGGCGGATGAAGGAGCAGGCAGTAGGGACAGAGGAGCAGCGGCGAGCAGATGAAGGCAGTAGGGACAGGGGAGCAGCGTGCCAGTGGCAGTGCACCTGCTGCACCAATGGTAGTTCGCCTGTGGGCAGGGTAGCAGCTAGATAAAGCCGCAGGGGCAGTCACTCCAGTGGGAAGGCAACGTGAGGGCCCTGACCTATGGGCTATTTCACACTATTCGGTTCAGGCCGAACTGCAAAAAGCCGGAGGGCAAAAAAGCTGTGCCGGGCTTTTAATGTATAATGTGGTGTGTAGGATCCTTTCACACAGTCCAGCCACGGCCCAGCTGCCGGGTAGGATGTATCCACTGAAGATGACAGCTGGATGTATCCACTGAAGATGACAGCTGCCGGACTGTGGCCGTATTACACAGGCAGATGGGGCCTTTCACACACACATACACACACACACACACACATACACACACACACACACCGGTTTTTGTGTGCTGCTGCAGCTTTCCTCACCCCTAATTTGACGTCACATTGAAACTCCACCAATACAATTAATTTGAAAACCATGGCAGAAATAGATGTAGATATATTTTAAATATATTTATATTTTATTTAATATTTTATTTGATGTAATTTTTGTATAAGCATAAAACTTATCTAAAACTAAAGCTAAAAACCGATGCAAGTGAAAGGCTCTGCTGCCCGGCAAAAAAACAGCCAAGGCTTATCGGTCTTTTTGCCATGCCGTCAAAACCAGATAGTGTGAAATATCCCTATGAGTCATCACAGGTCACGCCACAAGCGCCATCCTGTGGAAGCACCCAGCACTGCTAGATCCCCTTCCCCCCAGGATGACAAGGCATGTACCCAGCGGGCGGCAGCGGCTGAATGCAGTTTATCTGTGGGCAGGGTGGCACAGCGGTTGAAAATAGCTGTTCTAGAAGGTGCTAGATAAATGATAAGTAGAAGTTGCTATGGAGAACATCTGCACTTCTAAAAACCTACACCTGAAATACCCTCGTAGCCTTAAATATATACTGTAGGTAGGCAGAGAGACAATCCACAAATTCAATACCACACTGGCAGAAGGCCTCAGAAGTACAACTGAAGCCCTGAAAACTCACATCCTCCCAAATCATTTTAAACAACATCAGATTTGCGTATGTGTTTTATGATTGATTCCCTTTAATCTTTGTAAGAAGTGTGTAGCATTCCTATAAAACCTAACTGCTTTCCTCAGCACTTACTTACATTATGTGCCGGCTTCACTACACAATCCATCAGTGAGCCTTCTGGATGTTCCGCAGCTATCAGCTCGCGAGTTCTCTGCTCTGTTATTTACCGTCGTCACTACATGCAAAAGCCGTATTTTACAATTTGATTCTGAAAGACATTTATGTGTGCACTAAACGGGAATGTCTGCAAAATTGATTTCACCGGTTTTAAGTAGCGGCTGGGGTATTTCTGGCTTTAAACATAATGCCATTCCATAGCAAACACATATCTCGTAGGTGCCTAAAATAAGTTTCAGGTCAGAGGCTGTAATAAAACCTTTGCCATAAGCGGAAGTGTTCAGCGATCAGCAAACTTGCTCCTACCTGGAAATGTTTTACTTTATTACTTGCGAGAGTTATTTTTATTGCTGTGCACTATAGGTTCAAGCAAAGTTGGGATGTATTTTAATGGAGAATATAAATGTCTAGCTGCGCGTTTTCTCTAATTGCTAGGGTATATAAATGTAATCAGCAATATATAAGTGACCGAAAACATTTACTGAACTGTTATTTATCTTCTGCAGCCGATGCACAGGCATTACAGAACGATTACAGAGCTGCAGGGCCTCAAGTCGGAAGGCGAACTACCATTGGTGCAGCAGGTGCATTGCACCTTGGCCAACCACTGCCCCAAGTAGAGCCTTTAGAGATCAGCAAACCCAACTCTGGTTTAGCTGTCGATATGAAAAACCTTACCCCAGTGGTTCTCGAACTCGGTCCTCAGGACCCCACACAGTTCATGTTTTCCAGGTCACCCGACAGGTTCACAGGTGCACTCATTACTGACTGACACATTTTATAAGATCCACAGGTGGAGCTAATTATTTCACTTGATCCTGTGGAGACCTGCAAAACATGCACTGCGTGGGGTCCTGAGGACCGACTTTGAGAACCTGTGCCTTACCCTAAGGTGTTAATTCTCTAAGATTGGATTTCTCTTTCAGATGGGATGTTGCTATGGGCAACCAGCCAGAATCGAATTCTTATTTATTTAGCACCTTCTAGAAATGAATAGAATCCAATCGGTTGCCCATAGCAACATCCCAACTGACATAGAACTCCCATCTTAAAAAAATAAACCCCTACCTCTCTCTCTGTACATGTTACATCTGCCCCCCTGCAGTGCAGCATGGTTTTGCCCAGTTGCTTGGTTTTTTTTTTTTTTTTGCTTTACTCGCACATCAGAATCAGGCTCATAGTCAGAAATAGGCTGTTTTCATATGTGACAGTTTCAATCATAAATAACATCAATTCTTTTAGCCAACTCTCCGTCAACCCCGAAGAGCCGAATCCATCAGTGATATCATTGGCACTTAGTGAATTGATAGGAGGTGTACACAGAAATATCGTCTCAGCACTAAAATAAAAGTAAGATTGCTCCATTCTGTGTGGGTGTTGGGTATATTATATATAAAGAATGTTTTTCTTCTTCAAAATAAATTGCTTGATTAGTGATCGTTTGTCAGTTATGAAAGCGACTGTAATAAAATATTTTGCTATAATAAAATGCATTTTTTTTAAAAAGATATATCGCAGATGAAGGAAACATTTGTCCCTTTAAAACATAACTTCAGAATATGATCAGATTGCAGAGAATACAACCAAGTTCTAATATACGGTGGCTGTAATCTCTGCTTTGTTTTTGCTGGAGAGATAAATCTTAATCCTTTTGTTAACCGAAATGATTGATTTCCAAGGGCGAGAAGCAACAGAAAGTCTCAGCAGCCTGGCCTCCAATAGCAGATGGTAATAATGATCAATCTATAGATAATGTTGCAGCTGTGAAGGGTGTAGGTACAGTATATGGTCTGCCAGTAGGTGACTGACATAAAACAGATAATGCACTACTACTACTGTACATATTTAGTTACTTCAATAATGTAGGAGACATTCAATAAATGTACTTTGTCAATATCGACATATCTATGAAGCTGAGCAGTGTCGGACTGGGCACAGAACCACCAGGGGAGAACGCATGAATCGGGGCTCCTGTGTGCAAAATTGCCGAGCACTCCCGAAGAGAGACCTGAACTTGGAAAAAGTGGCAAGGCTTCGCAGCAATGCCAAGATCGCGAGCCCACCCCCATTTGCCAACTCTATGGGGCATAGCCAGTGTTGCCCGCAGATGGGACAGCAGGACAATCACAAATCAAAGTGAAAAACTGGAGCCTGCATTATAATGTACCACTCCCACCTGTCAGCCGGCCACAGCCACTCTCCCTAGCTCAGCAACCCTTATTGGTCAAACTTACCTACTTTTCAATCTGCTGTAGAGAACTTCGGGGGTGGGGTTGGGCTCTGACATCATCATGCAACACCCCCACAGAGGAAAACAGATGTGATTCGCAGGTCCACGAGAAGCGGGCAGTGCTAAGATAACACGATTCACAATATTTTATCCCTTCCCCACGGTGGGGCGAATGCCAGCGATCACCTCTTTATCTTCCCCACTTCACTAGTACTACTCAGTGGCGTAAGTTCATCCCAGTTGCCTGGAGGCAAGGTAAGTACTGGTCCCCCCCCCCAAATAGCTCATTCAGTAAGGTGTCTGTCTCCAGTAAGGTCATGGGTCTAATACAGGGTGCGACACTTGCAAAAATGATGTTAGAAGGGGGAGTCAGCCAAATTAGCAATATCAACTGCTTTCAATTAACTGATTCAAACTCAAAGGGAAGGGGAGAGGACCCCTTGGGAGCAGGAGCCCGGCGGCAGATGACTCCATTGCCTCCCAGAGTTCTGCCTCTGGTACTACTAGTAGTATGCAGACAACACCTCTGCTTCCTATGTGAAAGCATAAATCGCTGCGGAAAGCCATTGAACAAAGAGATATGTAAAGTCCTGCAGACTCCTGTACAATACCTATCACTAGATAACATTCACAATTCAACGTAGCCTTTTATCACCACTTTACAAGGCATTTACCCAATGCCCTATACCTGAGGATATGTCGTGCACAGCAACAAAGTGACCATGTTCTATAATGTCAGGTGATTGTCATGCAGTTATGTATTCCTGCTGCGCTCCCATGTCTTCAGGGACTGAAAATCCTGAAAATCCTACAGTATCATCTATATAGAGTCGACTCAAATCGGCACTCACGTATATACAATAATAAAAGTCTCCGGTGCCATCAATGAGACCTTCAGTGAGGTCACAATATAACAGTCCACTTTAGCGGCACTCACGGATATAACACACTTGAAGTCAGCTGGTTGTCATCAACGCTTCGAAATCATTTATTTCGTCATCAGGATATCCTGATGACGAAATAAATGATTTCGAAACGTTGATGACAACCAGCTGACTTCAAGTGTGTTATATCCGTGAGTGCCGCTAAAGTGGACTGTTGTATCATCTATATATACGTCTAGTGTCTGTGAGTCTCCACAATACTGATTTTAGATAGTGTAGCGAGCGCAGCAAGCCACCGAGCCCGAAGCGTGGCAAGTGCAACGAGCCACCGAGCCCGAAGCATGGCGAGCGCAGCGAGCCCCGCGAGGGGACGCGGAATACATGTAAAGTAATACGCGTCCCCTCGCCACACTATCTAAAATCGAGTCCACGCCGACGTGGATAGTGGGGGTATGAAAAGGTCGGAGGACGCGTACCGCGGCCCCACGCGGGCTCGCTGCGCACGCCACGCTTCGGGTTGGCGTTCATAGTGGGGGTGGCGTGGGGGTGCATTTAATATTGTAAGCACCCATTAAGGTGCTTATACAATTAAAAATCATATAGGGGGGCCAAAATCGCATCGCATCGCATGTTGTATACAGATCCACCCTATGACATCATTAGGTACATGTGACATCACTGAAGCTTGAGGTTTTCCACTAAGATAACTCTGCACTTTATATGATATTCTGAATAAACCCTAATCACTTAGAGTATTTCTAAGGGGGCGCCAATTTCTTCCCCACCACACACCAAAACATCACTACTACTCCCAAGTGTAAACCTTTTACATGTCGACCTAATGCTTGTGTCGACCCAATACCCATGTCGTCCCAATGCATGTTGACCTATTTTATTTGTTGCCTTAGTGACTGTCGACCTATAACGATCTACCTAATGATTTTCGACCTAAGTTGTGTCCACACTATGACCCATATCCCTTTTACTGAAGGTATCTGCTGAGCTGGGTAGGAGGGTAATACAGTATTTGGGATTGCCCTTTTCCGTCCACATCATGCAGTGCGAGTCCCCTGTTCACCATCGCTTCTCATTATCTAACCTTATAGCTCCACAGCTGTAACAGGAACGCAGGTAAAGCACTTTATAGAACGTACGATATATAATAATTATAATGTATTTGGAATATAAAACAGTGCCTCGAGTGGTCACATTAATGTCCGACCCATCCTGCGTTCCAATGAGCAGAGGTCACATTAACGGCCACTCGGACCTCTAGGACAATGAAGAGGGTCACAATATTACCCACTCGGAGCTGCATTATAATGAAGTGGGTAACATAAGATTCTGGCAAGTCATTACTAAGCTCTTCTTTGTGCCACTTGAATTCTAATCATCTCTACAGAAGAATGGCACCAATAGTAAAAGACAGAATTTAGCATTAATATACACCAAAGACAGTGTAATCACGACCTGATTAATATACTTGATATACTGTACTGTACCTGATATGCTTTTACTTAATTAAATATGTCCCCATGTTCCCTCTTGCTTCCCTGGAGCCAGATACCGTATTAGGAGCGAGGAGATTCTCTATGTAAACAAGCAGGCAGTGACTGGCAGTTAGACAGCAGGCAGTGATTGGCAGTTAGACAGCAGGCAGTGACTGCCAGTTACACACACTTGCAGAAGTTCGCCGTTTTCAGCAAATCCCATTAGGACACGGTTACACAGAGCTGCCTGGGCGAGGTGATATTCTACTATTTAACAGCTACAATCATACATGTTCTGCTTGACAATTTCACACATCCCAATTATCCTGCTAATTGTCTCACCTGCGGGTTGCAGTACCTTGTGGGTGCGGTGGACAATTGGGAGGAGCCTGTGATCACCACTGCTCTGCAAAGCAGACATGATTACTGAATAGATGCCATTCGCAATTAACAGTGCGAGGAGGGGAACTGGGGGCTGCCCAGCTGCTTGGTGAGCACTGGACACGCCCATTAAATGAGAGAAACGGGGTTTGTGGCGGGATGTGGCTGACTGACCTATTCTCCCAGGAGTCCAGGCATACACCCTAAAATTTGGGATTCTCCAGGATGCTGTGCAACTATATAATAACTGTGCCTGATAGTGTTTTATGTTATCTGGTAATTCCAATTAGCTATAAAAAAAGATGTCTGGAAAATTCCCCACTGTACCGCATACCTAATGTTGCATGCTGTGACACTACCACTCTGTTGCGCCACCACTCTGTCACGCCACCACGCTGTGCTGCCCACCGGCTGCCCTCATGTACTGATCTGTGTACTTGTTCTCTAATCCACTTGTATAAATCCAAAAGAAAATTGGGTCTTTGTTTTGTCCCCACATAAGAAGACTGGGTAATTTCTCCATTATCAGCTCGGCACAAGGATCGCGGCCACTTACTGAAAGTGTTCAGTTATGAATGAATGATTCTGGCATCAGATAAACTCACATAAAGTGGAATAATCTCCGGCTCCCACGACGGCCTATATCACACGCTGCAATTATTCTCTATCGCAGTGGCTCGAGTATGTTGTTTATTTAACACTGTCCTCAGGAGGGATCACTAACACGTTGCAATACTTGACATTTAAGTGATTGTTCTGCTCTTTTACCGTCCACAGATGTCCTTTCCATTTACAGCAAATGGTATCGAGAAATGGTACCAGTGCTAAATACTCAAATGCATTACATTCCCGAACAATCACATAAAGGTTATTTAGTTGTACTAGCCCCATGAGAAAGTGAGGCAGTGTTGTCCTTTCACTCCCTGCATAAAACAGCCACAGCCCTGCATATAGGGTTAGGCGGCAGAGGCCGCAGCCTACGGTGCAGCTAGGCCTAGTGACGCAGGATCAGCCCTGACCACAAAGCTCTTACTCTGCCATGTGCTAAGAGCCTGCACCGGTGTCTGCACCGAAACAACCAACTGAAATAGAAATGGAATGGAAAGTGACACCATGGGCCCGTTTCTTTTGTCTGCCACCGAGGTTACATTGCTCTCTCCAATGCACAGTACATAGACCCCCTAGGTACTGTAAGATGAGTAGCAGTGATACTGGGATAAGTGGGTGAGCTGTATGGCATAAGGTGATCTGGAGCACTACAAAGTGGAATTATATGAACTGGGGCAAGTACAATATATCAAAGTATGAACTGAGATAGTAATATGTGGCACAATATGAAGTAGGGGCAATATAATGGGACATAGGGCTAGATGCACCGAGCTTGAAAAAGCCAATAAGCCCCTAACTGTCATTTTTCTAACCCAGGGTGGGGTGCACTAAGAATTGCCGCTGCTCTATGCTGCACATCGCCAGCTACCGCATAGATAATTATTGCATATGCACTAACAGCTCTTGCATTGCGCCGGCGATGTGCGTGTCTCCGGCGGTTCCCCAGTGACTCCCCCTCCCTCTTTTACCCGGCCAGATGCTGCTACTGCTGTGGGGCGGACTCTCCTCCTGCACTGATCCGTGCCGTACAGCACTGTGCTGCCCAGACACAGGTAGGGGGGGGGGGGGGGCGCGGCGGTGCGAGGCAGCAGAAGTCAGTGCGCTCGGCATGGGTCGCATTAAGAAGCCCATAGGCTGCTATGGGGTATCGGCAGCTTTTGCTGGCAATACTCCCCGCAGCGAAAACCCAGCATGTGGGTTTTCCTGCATTGAGGTTATGGGTTCGATTCCCATCATGGCCCTAACAAAAATCCAAAAATATACTGGTAGGCTAATTGGCTCCCAACAAAATGAACCCTAGAATGTCTGTGTGTGTGTGTGTGTGTGCGTGTACATGTGGTAGGGAATATAGATTGTAAGCTCCACTGGGGCAAGGACTGATGTGATTATTCAAATATTCTCTGCGGAATATGTATGCGCTATATAAGAAACTGTTAATAAATAAATCGTGGTTGCATAGGGCCAGATTGGGAGGACTCATCTCCACCCACACCACTAGATATCGTGTTTCAGCACAGAATGAATTAAGTTCCCTCAAGACTTGAACCGTGCTGACCACCTTGGACAGCTCTGGAGATTTAACCAATCTCTGTATCTTTGAAATTGGACTAATGTTCATGGATGCCCATCATTCTGCTATTTAGAGGGAAAGGAGATGTTAATTGAAATTGTCATTTTATTTGGAGTAACCTTTTTTTCACATAACAGTACTTAATTGAACTGGTAGAACTTTCAAAATGTGATTTTTTTTTATTTATTTTGTATCCATCTGTTAGATCTTTAAGGTGTTACATCTTCATTAAATAGCAAAACGGCAAACCACACAGAGAACTGTGAGCCATGACGTGAGCATATCCAAGCAGTTGTGACACACATGAGCGCCTAAGAATTCCCTGCGTCTCTCCAGCCCGTGCAGCTGGTCCTTTTGTGCCCCGTCCAAGTTATGGCTAATCCCATCCAGCATTCCTTCCCCGGCTGAAACTGTGTCGTATAAACTGATTCCGGAAAAAGTTTTGGAAAACATGCGCTGCGGCATGTGGTAAACTGAACAGATAAGGCCAGAAGAATAAAGAAAAGAAAATATAAACCCCTCTGAAATCATCAGGCCGGCAGGACAGTCCAGTTATCCACAAATAATTGAACAGACCATACTCCGAAAATATAAGAAGGAAACTGACTGAAAATCAATCGCAGGCCACAGCCATCTGGACTACCTGCATATTTAATAGTATTTGTATTTAACATTAAACTGGGATTGGGGAGATACAGATGAGTCTTCATGCACTATTGCTCCAGTCACTGCTCAGTGTGCCAGGACTGTGGTGCTCAAATATGTATCTCTTAATTGCAACGGGGTATAACCAAACCGACTCAAGTGCAATATAAAAGGCTAACTACTCCTCACCTCTATGATGTGAAGTACCGCCAGTGGGCACTAGAGGCCACTGGACAGACCAAACTACTCTTTTGCGTGCTAAAATATGTCATAACAGAAAGTGAAAGCAATTTTTGCAGGAACACTGATCTGTTTTAAACTTGCTAGATATGGAGAGAGGGAGCTGTGAAGACAGCGATTGGAGGTAGGAGCAGATAGGGACTGGGGGTGGGAGAGTTTGTGGGTTAAAAACTTTCACAGCTCAAAGTAAGAGTACATTTTTGTACTCTTATTTTGAAGGGCTTTTGACTTGTACTTGTACGCGTAGGGCTCTGTACAAAAATCTGCAGCAAGGTTGGGATGCATGGAGGATGAGTTGGCCGCCAATTCTATACCATTACAATGTGGGGACGAGTTAATCGAGTCCATTCCCGGGACAGAACACTACAATAGTTTGGCTGATCCCGCTCACAATGAGGATTTCATGGAAAAATAATTGACAGGATGTTTCCGCTTGGAGGTGTAAACTGAGTGTTTATGGTGATGGTATTGGAATTGCATACAAACATGAATTTTGCCCAATGCACATAAGAAAACCAGACTTTGTCAGCGCAGAGGAATGAGCTTCCTATTCTGAGCTGTGTGTATGCCAGGTGGCGGCCATTTTTGGTCTTATCTCTTGCACCTTGTATGGGTAGGTATACATGCCGTTACTAGTAATGGCAGCTGTGCTACTGGACAGAGGGCTGCAGACCGTGCAGTCTCAGAGACCAGAGCATAGCAGAATCATCCTTCTGGACTTCCAATCGCAGTCGGTGCACAGAAGCAAGGAAGTGTTCCAAGCGATTCAAAATCAGTCCCGAAATGTAGCGCACAAAAGGTTACAATTCCAATATCTGAAAATCTACTGGAGTAAATTTAAAAAAAAAAAGCTGTTTTCACGCCCAAACTGTGCTTCGCTTTTAATGATAAAACATTGATTTTTTTTTAACATGACGATGTCTTCATAATAGTCATCTATTACCTCATGTATGTAAATAAACAGTGCAGCAAAGGCCGCATAGATCGAGTAAATATTGTTCTGCTGCGCTGGCCCTAGGTAGTGATATGGGTAAGTTCCCGCTGCAGTCAGGCTGTTCCACAGCGCGCAGCCTAGCAGCTAATTACTGGTACTTTGACTTGAAGTCATTGAACCATACAGTGGTAGTGAGCAACTGACATCTTGCAGTATAATTCCACACAGATATTGATTTATTGCTGAGCGGCATATGCAGCGGGTCAGGAGAAGCACCGCTGCTGGCTTCATGCTGGAGAATCTCACTACATTAATCCAGTTGTCCGTGTATCAGGAGAACGCAACCAGCAATATACAGTATATTTAGCACGTCAGAAGCCCCAGAATGCTTTGCGGACAATCATGGCACATCCCCATCACTTATTAATGGCCAAGACAAATGTTTATCTGTCAGTAAAATAAATACTAAAAGATGCGAATATACGGACAGATGCTGGATGCACCAGTCCGCGCCGCTGTTCGAGGTGGCCAGGTGGCTAATGGCTCCTGATTGCTATACAGGACGAATCTGGGCGTAATTAGGATATATTATCTGCTCATCACTGAACAAAACACTGTTAGCAGCATGCTGCACATTTTGACAATTTTTGTTTCTTTTTTTTTACCCACCGAGATGTGGTCTTGTCAGCGGTTACAGAGAGGGAGACAATTTCACCGACATACATTCTCTTACGTAGGATACACACCAGAATGATCATGAGACGATGATACGATGGTCGCACGATCTGCATACGAACCGATTCCGATCTGTACTCAGTTGAAGGGGTCGTTTTCAAATCCTGACTGCAGCAGGTAGGGGTAAGATGCACTAAGCTTCACAAGTGATAGCATGGAGAGTGATAAACAGCCAGCCAATCAGCTCCTACCTGCCATGTCACAGACTGTGTCAGGCAGGAGCTGATTGGCTGGCTGTTTATCACTCTCTGTGTTATCACTTTTGAAGTTTATTTAATCTGGCCCAATATCTGCAAAATGACCAAACGACCAGCTGGGACGCGCACTGTATCGGAATCGGATCTAAAACGTGCCCAATTTACATACAATGGGTCGTGATTGTATCGAAACTGGGGGAGTTGAGGTCAAATCCTTCTGGTATGTAGCCAGCATGACAACGGCCAGAAGCTGGAACCCTTTGCACTTACAATGCAATGGAGACATGGGGGGGGGGGGGGGAATGAACTAAGATGAGAGGTCTATTACAGATAGGATGTTGCGGGGAGGGGTAAGATAACAACAGCGCCCCTGTTCTATTTCGCCTGTTCATAAATCACCCCAAGGGGGTATTATTGACTAGGCTGTAAGTAAATACAGTATCTGCACAACACAGAACACATCAGGTCTAGAGATGGCAGGTAAACCCTGCCCTGCTGCTGTTGCTTCTGGATGCTGGCGACCTGCCCCCCTGTGTGTGACATCACACTAAAGGAGGCGGGGCCAGTACAGGGCGCCAGAGCCCCTGTTACAGCGCTGGTCCTTGTGCACACTACTGTGATAGCATAAACCAAGTTAAAAGTGACCTGTCACAGCAGATTTGATATATCACTTTCTTTACAAAACACTTCCACGAAGAACTATTCCGGAAAACGCGTACAATATTTCTGTCACAGAAAATTGTTTTATGAAAGGAGGGGAAAATAAATAGTACGGCAATATGTTTTGCTGGCTTTTATCTTAAATGTATTCCATTTTACGCACTGCTCACAGCGACGGCAGGCAGAGAGCGGTTTCCCCCTTACCCGCAGATACATCTGGCTGCACACACAACAGATATTACAGCATAACAGAAGCTTTTAGCGTTCTGCCTGAAATCCTCCGCACGCGCAGCACATCTAGGAGACACATTGCCAGCTGCAATTAAGCCATAAGCTTCTGGTAAGCAGAGCCGCAAAGTGTCTAAAAATTCATATCGATGTGTGATTGGGGGATATTGCCTACTTCAGTTTTTTTTTTTTCTAAAATAAATTTAACAAAAAAAATAATAAAGACTGAAGGTAAAATAAAAATATAAAACTCAAAGACTTAATTCTTGGCCGCATGGTGCAAAAAAACATTAGTGCTGCAACCAGTGGGGTTACGATATTTGTAGGCCCCATATCAAATGATTTTAGAGGCCCCATGTGCCACTCAATGATGAAAAATTGTATATAGCACATTTTACTTTGCGCTTGAAGGTGGGCCCCGTTCAGCTGTGGGCCCCATAGCACCTATGGTAGTTAAGCCCGTGGCTGCAACCAGGTGTTGGCTTTCAGCAAGTTAGAATAACTTACCTTCTAGTAAGCACAGTTTTGAGGTTGAACAGTCCATTTTCAACCCTTCACACGTCAGTCACCCTGCTGGCTTCCGCCGATACACCCCCCTCCCCAGTAAAAATAAAAAAAATAGAAAAATAATACTCACCAGGCGCTTCAGGGGGGAGGAGACAGATGGATAAAAGCGGCACTTCTAGAAGCTTAATTGACACAGGGGCTGCTGTGATTGGTTAGCAGCTGGATATGCTGTCCAATCACAGCAGCCCCTGACAGTGAAGCACTTCTAGAAGTGCCGCTTTTACCAATTTTTTTAATGCCCTTTATTAGCCCACGGCTTATCTCCGCCCCCCCTCAGCTTTGTCCCTCACACTTATTAGTGGGAGGCACCGATAAGCGGTGCCTCCCAAACTAATTTAAATATTACAAATTTCTAAAATAATACAAAGAAAATACTTATGCAGAATATGTGTCATATGTATAATCTTTGTATTATTTTAAACACATTTACAGGAGAAGCACTGCCACCCCTGGCGGCACATCCATGGTGTGCATAGAGTACAATTCAGGAATTGCAGTGACCTCCCTCAACTTTTAACAATTTCCAATTTCCATCTGCAAATATTAATGACTATTGTACACGGAGAATACCACCTATTCTCCCCTCCCCCGCTGGCACATAGAATGAAGCATTGTAATCTGACATTACGGGTTGCAGGCTACTAGTATGACATTCTGGGATGACATGACCTCAATTAGCCTGTTTTACAGCTTCTGTGATTCCAGGTAAGTGGGGGGATCATTGCGGTATGGTACAGAAACATTTCATATCATTTCAGTAAGAGAAAGCGGGTTGCAGGCATCAAAGAGAAAGCAGGAGCCATGATTTACACTAGAACTGTGCATTTGGGATAAGTGCCTTTGGTAGTAATTAGACTTTCTGCAAGCCAGATATGTGAGAATTTACAGCACGGCGTGTCGGAACCCTGTAACATCAACGTATTAACCAGATCTTCAGTGCAATTCAATTAAAGCCTCAAGTACTGTGTTACACATGATCACCCTCATGCAATATTTTAATTTCAGAAAGTATCTGGTGTCAGGTTTATTAGCACAACCCACAATGTAGATGTGAGTGCGTTTTATGATTGGGATAAAGCCATTTAATGTGTTAAAATCCAGCTATGCCGTTGTATTATTGCCAAACATGACACTAGGGGGCTTATTCTGGTTCACATGCAAAGGCAAATTCACTCTCTAATGGACAAAACCATGTGTACTGCAGGTGGGGCTGATGTAACATGTGCAGAGAGTTAGATTTGGGTGTTATATTGTTTATGTGCAGGGTAACTACTTGCTGCTTTATTTTTACACTGCAATATAGATATCAGTTTGAAATAAAAAACCCCACCCAAATCTAACGCTCTCTGCACATGTTACATCTGACCCACCTGCAGTGCGTATGGTTTTGTCCATTAGAGAGTGAATTTGCCTTTGCGAGTGAATCAGAATAATCCCCTATAATTGACGGTCTGTTATTCCTCTGTATAGTGAGTATATATTCCCTGCATAATCTGCCTCCATAAATGCTGCCCAGGCACTGAGATCAATTTTTTGCGTTTATTTACAATAGTTGTAATTTAATTACATTCACAGAAAAAGAAATGAATGGCGAGAAAATAGTGATGATACACATCTCGTACCCGATACATAGAAATGTCCAGAAATAAAACAGAGCAGGAGGCAGGTGAACTATAAAGAATAATACGGATGCACGGACGGTGTAGTGGTTAGCATTACTGCCTCACAGCACCGAAGTCATGGGTTCGATTCCCACCATGGCCCTAACTGTGCAGAGTTTGTATATTCTCCCTGTGCTTGTGTAGGTTTCCTCCGGGTACTCCGGTTTCCTCCCACACTCCAAAAATATACTGGCAGGTTAATTGGCATCCAACAAAAATTAACCCTAGAATGTCTGTGTGTGCGTGTACATGTGGTAGGGAATATAGATTGTAAGCTCCACTGATGCAGGGACTGATGTGAATGGTCAAATATTCTCTGTAAAGCGCTGCGGAATATGTGTGCGCTATATAAGAAACTGATAATAAATAAATAGAATCAAATAAATTGGGATATGAGAAATTAGAATGTGTACTTTTTTTCCCTTTGGAAAATCTTAAAAACGGCAAAGATGTAAAATGGGGTTTAGGTTAAAAATATAGGGCAGGGCTCATGGTGGACTCAGTTCTAAGATTTGGGCCCACATGTATCAAGCTTCACAAATTCACACAGGAGACTAACATCCATAAACATCATAATGGTTTGTCCAGATGTCCCCCCTTGGGAACGCTTGTTATTGACAGCTGATGGGTCCCTCGCTGGTCTCATGACCTCAGCAAATACTTACCAAATGGGAATGCTGTTTGTATGATAGATATGTACCCGAGTGCTGCCATTAACAAACTGCAAGCTGTCTGACACAAAGGGGCTTATTCTGGTTCACTCCTTCTGGCAAATTCCTTCTTAGATGGACAAAACCATGGCCCTTATTCTGATCGGTGCAGATATATCCGCGTGCGTTCGGCCCGCCGATGTTTTGTGTCTGCGCATGTGCGAGCGGGGCGTACGGCCAAATTCCGCATGATATGTGAACACTCCGAACAGGGGGTGGAGAGGGGCGTGAAGGGCTATTTGGGCTCATTACCATATGCATATGCCCCGCGTTTCATGGGAGTTCCCATGAAAACGCTGGGCGTACGTATGGTAATGCGGCCGTGACGCACGTGTAGGGGGCGGACATATGACATCGCCGGATGTCAGCTGCCCGCCCAGATCTCTGCTTTTGCACGGAAAAATGTCCGTGTGGTCTGAGGTTGCGGGAGCTGGTGGAGCACTCGGTCCTGCATTCGATGGTCTGCGACCATCGAATGATGGGGGAGGTTCCCTTAGATGGAGGAGGCGTATTCCGTGAAAAATACACGTGCGGTCCGTTCGGACAGCTTCTTACCGCATACGGACGGAGTTGGCGATCCGTATGGAAGGCGGGGTTTCGCACGCACGGTCCTGGCCGCATAATCGGCTCCGGCCACACCTATCAGAATAAGGGCCCATGTGCACTGCAGGGGGGCAGATGTAAAATGTGCCCCCCTGCATCAATACATCAGCCCCACCTGCAGTGCACATGGTTTTGTCCATCTAAGAAGGAATTTGCCAGAAGGAGTGAACCAGAATAACCCCCCAAAGGCACTAGGTAGGTCTGGTCAAGCTGTAACTTGTCAGCTATTGTGAAACTACAAGTCCCAGAATGCCCAGCCACAGCTTTACTAGTAGGGGATGCTAGACCCGTGGCAGGGGCAGGGCATGTTGAGATGTGTAATATTATTCCACACAAGGCTGTAACTAGGGTATTCATCACCCGGTGTAAGGCAGTAATTTGGCTCTGTCATGGGTTCGATTCCCACCATGGCTCTAACTGTGCGGAGTTTGTATATTCTCCCCGTACTTGCGTGGGTTTCCTCCAGGTACTCCGGTTTCCTCCCACAATCCAAAAATATACAGGTAGGTTAATTGGCTCCTAACAAAAATTAACCCATGAATGAATGTGTGTGCGTGTACATGTGGTAGGAAACATAGATTGTAAGCGCCACTGGGGCAGGGACTGACGTGAATGGTCAAATATTCTCTGTAAACGCTGTGGAATATGTGTGCGCTATATAAGAAACTGGTAATAAATATAATTTGCCAGGGAGCTCCGCCAATATCGGTAGCGAATCGTCTACTGCACAGGTTCTCAAAGTCAGTGCTCAGGACCCCACACAGTGCAGGTTTTGACTGTCACCTCACAGAATCACAAGTGAAATAATTAGCTCCACCTGTGGATCTTTTAAAATGTGTCAGTCAGTAAGGAGAGCACCTGTCGGGTGACCTGGAAAACAGGAACTATGTGGGGTCCTAGGGACCGAGTTTGAGAACCACTGGTCTACTATGTCTCGGCCTTAAGTTTTTGCAAAAACAGTTATTTGCTCATCAGGTTGTTTGTGAAGAAATACAACAAGCTGGAACGCATGTGACATATTTATATCTGTTCATTTTCAGCTCGAGTTAATGAGGATCAATTAAGGATGTTCTAAATAGCATCCTGCAAATGACTCTGTAAGAGGCTGTGGATGAAGTAATGACAGTGTTAAATTATCTCTTATTTCCGGATGCTCTCATAGAAGTTTCAGAAACCATGGAAAGGTCAATATTAATAGGATTATTAAACTAAATATTTAAGTAGAGAGCTCAAGAGGCTCCATGTGCAAACTTCATTACAAAGTCATCATTTCAGGAATTTAAGGGAAATCAACTTAAGAAAAAGAACTCAAGCATTGATATTTATATATTTATATAATCAGAGGAAAAACTCTCATTGGAGGCTCTGATGAAGGAAGTGACTGAGACTGCGGGGCCTAGTTACTAAGCTTTGGAGAGTGATAAAGTGGACAGAGAGACAAAGTGCAAGCCAATTAGCTCCTAACTGCCATGTTACAGACTTGGGGTAGATTTAAAAAAAGCTTCTAAAACGGGCAAGTATTGATGTTGCCCATAGCAACCAACCAGATTCTATCATTTTCTAGAATTGCTGGAAGCTTTAGTAAACCAACCCCAAGGATTGAAAAATGACAGTTGAGTGCTGGTTGGCTTGTACTTTATCTAATCCACTATGGGGGAGATTCTCTAAGAATCGCCCCCCAGCTCCGCCCCCCATCGCAGACATAATTATCGCATATGTTCTAACATATGCGATAATTATGGCAAAGGACAGCTCTTGCGTTAAGAGCTGTCTTTTGCGATAGAGTCAGCGGGTCCCATGGGGACCCGGCGGCTCTCCCCTCCCTCCCAAACCCGGGCCGGGCTCTCCTCCTCCCTGCACCCGGAAGAGGATCAGTGCAGGGAGGAGGTCACAGGTCCGGGCAGCACAGCGCTGTGCGGGCAGGACACAGGTGAGGGGGGATTGGGCGGCGCGGGGCGGCGGGGGTCCGTGTGGGGCGGCGGGGGGGTCGTTGCGGGGCGGCGGTGGGATGCGGTAGAAGCCCATAGGCTTCTATGGGGCATCGCCAGATTTTTCCTAGCGATGCCCCCTGCCGCGGTAACCTGGTGGGGGATGCTTAGTGCATCCCAAAATGCGGTAAAAACCCAGATAACGGGTTTTTTTCCGCATTTCTAGCTTAGAGAATCTCCCCCTAGATCTCTCGCCAAAACTCTAAATAGACCGTTTATACACAAGTTGGTACAAGCCATATTTGCAGACATTAGAATAGGCACAGGCAGAGGAGGCGGCTGTGTGGCACATTGGGATAATAATTTAAGTGGGGATCATGTCCAAATTAATTGGATCCTTTAGGGGGTATTCAATATGAGTCGATATTTCCCGACAGGAATTATCAACACTTGCCTATTCAATGCTGTCGGATCTGTTTTGTTGGATTCTCGAATTTACAGACTTTTTGGACAATCCTTGGCCGTGTTCGCCAATCCACAAAATTAACGATACTCGACAGTTGGAAAATTGAATTCCGACTGTCGAGTTACTAGAGGTAATCAGACGAAAACAGCCTGGGATTCCAACTGTCGGAATGTTCCGACATTCGGAATCCCGGACGGAATACCGGCTGGCAGAGGAGTAGCTTTACTGTCTCCATTGTTAGATCATGTATATAGCCACTGTCTTATTTCTCCACTGTTGTCACTGCTTCATGACTAGACCCCATAATGTCCAGTCAAGTATCCATAGTTCGCTCTGCCTGAGCTGCGTCAGCTGCAACCTGGCAGGAGAACATTTAGAGTAGGGATTACTCATCCCTAAGCGGATCCCAGAGATCATGTTAGAAATGTTTAACCCCTTGCCGTCGTGTACCATTCTATGAATGTTGTATGTACTGTTAGTGTTTTCCCTATAGGGAACTAGAATCAGAAAGTACATTTATTTAGCATTAATCACGAGGTTGGGTGCAGTTCAGACCATGGACATACAGAATAACAAGTGCTCGGAGAACGAAAGCCTGTATCAGTGCTATCACTATCGGTGTATAATAGTATTCAGAAAACCATAAGGGCCTGGAGAAGCATTTAAATATAATATTTTAAATGACTCCACAGAGACCGATTGTCAGACGTACAGAAATAGCGCTGAATTCTTGATGTAAAGCATTTTTAAACATGTGTTTGCAGTTGTCATAATTTTCCACCCATGTGAAAGTAATTGTGGCCTGGAGTTTACAGAGCCCCAGGATCACACAGAAATGAGCTGGTGGTTTATTAGCAACAGAAGGTTGTAACTTGTGAGATCTTGGTGCTACCCTGCCAGGCCCTTCTCACTCTGTAGCTGCTCTGGTTCCCATTCAGGGCTTGTGCTGCTAACAATGTTCTGCATGGGACACTGGGAAATCCAAATGACATGGAAAAATGAGCCCTCTCAGGGGAAGAGTAGGAAGTATGGAAGTGTGATTAGTCTTTCCCCTACTATTCTCTTAGAAGTAGGAGGTTACTTATTGTCAGACACGTAGATTATTCTTCCTCATTCCAAATCTCCCAAGAGACCAAAGAAAGTCTCTCAACTCAACTCATCATCTCAGCATAGAACTTCTGCCTTATTCCCTACCTACTTCTGTGCACTGTCTCCCGCAGAGCATGGCCACCTCTAGAGGACCTCTTCAACCTGTCTCTCTGCACTGGAACTAGGGTGGCCAATCCTGGGATCAAGAGGATCCTGGGATTTGGCCTCAAAAACGCCGGGATTTGAATCCCGGGATTGGAGTTTCCAAACCCGGGATTTCAGGATTAGACTGCGCATGCGCAGTCTAATGCCGGGCAGTGTCTGAGCCCGTGCTCAGGCCGGTTTCACACACTCCAGCTCCTGCCGGACGGTGAAATCCCGCACGGCCAGGGAGCCGTGCCGCACACATTAGTTGTGAATGGACACTATTGTGTCCATTCACACGGGACGGCCACGGCCCGGCCGCACGGTTGCAGCCGGATCCCGCCACTGGAAGGGACGGCTGCCGGGCTGTGGCCATCCCCTCCATGATAAACTACTGTATGCGGCACGGCTCCCTGGCCGTGCAGGATTTCACCGTCCGGCATGAGCCGGAGTGTGTGAAACCGGCCTCAGACTCTGCCCGGCTACTCCCGTCCCGGCAGTGCAGCTCTGCGCAGCGTGACAAGGTCACAGGTCACGCTACGCAGGCCACACAGCGTGCTGCCTGCCCTCCCACCCTGACGGCACCCTCTTCAACGTGCCCGCCCACCGGCTCCTGTCTTTGCCCGCCCGGCTCCCGCCCACCGGTTCCTGCTTCGCCCACCCAGCTTCACCGCCCACTCTCCCGGCCGCACCGCACCGTAAGTTAATATGCGGGGTGGCCAAGGAGGGTTTTTCTACTAGGGAAGCCAATCCCGGGATCCCAGGAATCCCGGGATTGGGCATTTTTCAATCCCGATTTCCAGGATTGAAAAAATGCCCCGGGATTGGCTTGCCTAACTGGAACATTTCCATCCTCATTAATGTGCAGTCATCTCCCCACTCCTAAAAAAGCCATCTAACACTCCCCTACTAACTACTTAAATTACTTCTGTACAATCACCTACCTCTATCCCTATCTCTACTTTGATTTACGGTACCCAGGCTCCAGCACCCAGCATTCCATAGACACTGTACTCACAAAAGTTACAGTAGCATTTATCTTCTTGAAGAGAAGCCACTTCTCCATACATATACTTCTGGAGTTCTCTACTATTTTTTACCTCTTACTCCTGGACCCCCATCTATCCACTGGCCTTGAGAGACAGTTCGTTACCAGTTCACTTCCTACCTGCTCATTTAGTGTCTCCATCTCTGGCACATACTCTCATGTGCGGTACGGGCAGTACGGATGGTGTAATGGTTAGCATTACTGCCTGACAGCTCTTAGGTCATGGGTTTGATTCCCTACATGGCCCTAAATGTGCGGAGTTTGTATATTCTCCCCATGCTTGCGTGGGTTTCCTCCGTGTACTCCGGTTTCCTCCCACAATCCAAAAATATACTGGTAGGTTAATTGGCTCCCAACAAATTAACCCTAGAATGTCTTTGCGTGTACATGTGGTAGGGAATATAGATTGTAAGCTCCACTGGGGCAGGGACTGAATGGTCAAATATTCTCTGTAAAGCGCTGCGGAATCTGTGTGCGCTATATAAGAAACTGCTAATAAATAATAAATAAATAAATGTGTGTCCACAATTTGTTGTGGTCCCACAAAGCTCTGTTTTTGACCCAAAGCTTTTTTCACTATATGCCTCTTTTCTTGGGGCTTTGATTCACTCATGCAGCCTCCAGTACCACCTCTATCCTGATGATGCACACGTCTACCTCTTCACCCCTGACCTCTCCCCTATAATGTTCTACTCTATCTTGTGTAAATAACTGTCCCTCTGCTATCTCCATAGGATTGAAAATAGGTTTCCATCTTCCTATCTTCAGAGTCCCCACCTTTAGTTAAATCTCACTCTTCATCAATAACACTACAACTTTCTCAGTCTTCCATTACCGCTATCTTGATGTTCTACATCACTCCATCCTCTGCTTTTTCCTCATATACTGTTTCTCTTCCAGTCAACTCTGGATTTGTTTCAGAATACGCCTTTTTCTTCCTACCAAACACTAATCCACTCTCTCCTCTACTGTCTCAACTATCTTCCTCTCTTGCTGACCCACATCTGCCTCGCCAGTTTGCACATCCCTACATTGTCTTCTGGTGTCATTAAGAATCCAAATTAAATTAATCTACCTTACCTACAAAGTTCTAACAACCTCACCCTTTTATACATCTCAAATCTCTTCTCAAAATACTCTTCTTACCCTCTATATTTACCCCTTGACCTGTATCTTGTCGATGGTAACCAACTCTTAGTCCTACCTGAATATCCCCTGAGAAACAAGGGAAGATTGGGCGCTAATTGACCATACAGACGGAAAAAAAAGTTTGTAAACAAATAATATATATATATATTTATTATTATTTAATATGTTACTAATAGTTATTATTTAACTGCATGTATATAATGTACCAGTACATGAAATGTTATAGGTGGCCGCCTATGTTCTTTTTAATATCTATAATTAATGTTTATATAAAATAAATTGCAAATTATTGCTTTTATATTGCAACAGTCTCCATTGTCCTTGATCGTTTGAACTCATCCATGGTAGAAAAAGGGAAACCTAACATATAAGCGCAGTCTCCTGTTCCTATAGGAATTAAGCATCTTAGTCATACCTGCAAGACTTCCCTTGTGCCAGAACCCACATCAACTCATAGAATTCCATTTCAACACCAACCAGACTCTGCCAGATACTTCAGATCTTTCAAATCTTATCAATAATAATATTATTATTATTATTATTATTATTATTATCATCATCATCATTCGGTGTCATCCTGTCTCTCAACCTGATCCCTTTTCTGATTAGACAATGACACCTTGATTGAGCAGGACCCTCGCTTCATTTGTTTCCGTTTTTATTATTATTATTATTATAATTTTATTTATAAGGTGCCACAAGTGTTTCGCAGCGCCGTACAAAGGAAATGTTTTGAATGTTTGCATTCAATCTACAGTATCTAACTTTTAATAAATACAAATATTAAAAATAAGAAAGACGTGTTCACATAAACTAGTGGTGATGCTCTCATGAGAAACAACCATGCATTACCAATTAACACAAGGATAAGATAGAGTTGTGTCTGCAAGGTATATCAGTCTTTCCTCTTCTTCCGGACAGTGGATGAACAGTTTGCCTAGGATTGTATTAATATCTACAGGTAAATATAATAAGGTGCAAGATGCTGGAGGTACAATATTTTTGGAGCGCCAATTATTTGCGAAGCAAAAGCAACCTGGTTTTTCCTTGATAATGATTGGCTCTTTAAAAATACAGGCACTCTCGACTCGCACAAACTCCTTCACCTCTGCCTTCTCACACTCTATTACATTTACTCCATGACGATATTAAACAGCGGCTCAATGCGAGTGTCTGTCAGTTATTCTAGAATAGTATTTGTAGCGAAACACAAACCATACATGAAAAATGTATCCCTAGTTACTGCGATTGTGTTGCTAGGAAGCACATAATAATATAAGGCACTGGAACAATACACACTTGTAAAACTTTCATTGACATCCGTGTAAAAGTGCTGAGGTTCTTTCCATCAGAACAGAGTGTCAGACACATCATTCAATGTACAATTAAATAACCTTCAGTAAATTATCTTTTCCTCTGCAGAGATCTGTTCACATTTGTTATTTACTAATCCACAACATTCCCAGGGTTCAAGTTATATGAGGGCAGATGGATTAAACCTGGTAAAGGGATTTCTGGAGAGTCTGCCTGATTTTATAGAGAGTCAATCATTTCAAATATACAAAGTGATTATTTTGGCATTTAAAATGATGTAAAAAACAAACAAAACAGGCACTGAATGGAACAGCACTAATGCCTGCATCTCATTACCCCCCCGGTAGCAGGGCCGTTATGAAGCCAGAGGGGAAAGAGGCATAGAGCCGGTGCGCTAAGGGAGAGTCGTGGCAGGGAGAACACATGCCACAGTGCACTGGCATGTGCCAGCGTGTGGATCGTTTGGTCTTCAACAACTAGGTCGACTAGTATTGGGTCGACACCACTAGGTCGACATGCTGCAGCGAGGTTGACATGGGTCAAGGTCGACATGCAACTAGGTTGACATGACATTAGGTCGACACAAGCATTAGGTCGACAGTCAAAAGGTCGACATGGGGTTTTAAACTGGGTTTTTTTCGAATGTCGACACAGTCGACATGGACACAGTTTGAAGTGCACCACATCCCTCCCTTCGCTCGCGATGCTTTGGGCACACTATTTTATTCTCCCACCACGCCCTAGTGGATGGTAGGGCATAAAATACCGCCTGTCGGCACATGTCGGCTCAAAAACAGTGAAAAACCCCATGTTGACCATTTGATTGCTTGTGTCGACCTAATGTCATGTCGAACTAGACCCAATCTCGACCTAGATCCATGTCGACCTTAACCCATGTCGACCTAGTGGTGTCAACCCAATGCTTGTCGACCTAGTTGTTGTAGACCTAATTAACCGTATCCCTTCTCATACACTGGCTGCGGCAATAAAAGACTGCCAAGGTGCGTGCCATGGGCCTGTGACCACATCCACTTATATAAGTTATACATATCTTCATTTACACAGTTAGTTGTTTTCACAGTGAGGGGCACCAGGAACCCAAGTTGTGGCCCTGCAAGCAGTCTATGTAGGATTGTGGGATGTAATAGAACTAGAGCATAATGAAGGCCCGTGGGCACCACAAGAGGGTACGGTGGATAGTGGCAAGGCCGTCACCGCCATCTATATACAAACATATACTTTACATGTTGTGCTGCAATGGGGGGGGGGGGCACTGACAACTGACGGCATCTGTAATGTTGCAAGAGATGCTCTTTAAGCAGTTTACAATAATCATACAGCGTTACAGCCAGAGTGACTGTGAGAATCCTGAGACACATTCGGCAGCCTGTTTAATCCATTCCTCATGGTACAATGTCTCCTACCTCCATAAAGAGCTTTCCAGGACCTTCCCCATATCAGCATGATAGTATTTAGTCAGGATCAGGATCACCTGTAGACAAGAGACGGACATGTTAGCAAGGGGCATACAGTATATAATGCACTTATATTGCAGAATAATCTTCCAGATTCCCCAGGTTATAACAAGGAGGAAACCCAACAGCTACAGTATCTCAGATATCTCATTTCCAACCACAATAGGATTCTTTGGGGGCTGCTAAATGGTCAGATTAACCAAGCAATGGCAGCTAATGATATGTTCAGATGCCATCAGCCAATAGTATCCTATGGGTTACTGTAACACGGGGTAATACATACATACATTTACCCCTTGGGCATGCGCAGGCCGATAGCTGGACGCTCCCATAGGTCACAACCATGAGGTTATTGCAGTAGCACTGGCGCTGGTTATCTTCAGCTCTGTGGCTGCTCTGCCTCCACTGGTGTGTACAGGGAGCTAACCATCTCCCCAATACAGATGCCAAGAGACAAGACGTACTGCCATTAAACCTAAAACCTGCAGTACCACTTATGACCACCTAGTGGTGCTGCAAAGCATTTCCACTATAGAGTCATATAAGTATTTTATTTTGACATTTACAGACATTACCTAGGAATCCTATATACAGAACATTAGTTGTGTGAATTTTATACTGTATATAGTTTACACATTTCGCAAATGTGATTGGGAAAAACAAGCTTTCATCCTTATGCGAGCTGCATTGCAAACAAACTGCTAATAATAATAATAACAACAACAACAACAACAACAATAATAATAATAATAATAATAATAATATAACAGTGGTCCAGCTGATGGGGGGCAGCACAGAGATTAATGATCACTCTGCTGCATTATTTCTCTGGAGGATCTCGGAAGAAATAAATTCCTGTGGATGAGCCCTGGGGGAATAACTTTAATTAAATTCTTGTATTTCCCTGTTGTATTTTCCCATTTACATTTGAAAATCCCCCTCCCCCATAATCCTGCAATCGCTCCTGGTATTAGAATAAAAAATTGGGCAAGTCACTTCCACTGTGCTGCAAAGAGCTACCTGCGCTATCAGTGTGCTCAGTGCACAGCACTTCATTGTTCTGCCTATAGATGGTAAAGGGGCTGGCGTCGGTCATTACAGTAAGCAGCTGCTACTGCCAACTTATGCTGAATGATGCTGCATGAATAGATGCCTCGGACAGACCCTATGCTGACCATTGCACCATCCATACTGCCCTAAAGAGGTTCTTTCCCTCTTTAGGGTGTGCACTCCACGTTCTATGCTTCTATTAAAGTTATGTTAGCATTCCCCCAAACATCAACCAGCATATATCCCTGACATTATTTTATGTACTATTATATTATAAATATGTAAATTGTTTTGTCATCTGCACAAACAAGGAGACACAATAGCAAGCTTTGTATGATATGGAAACAGGACAATGCCTGCCTGCTGTGAGAGGGGCACTGGTCAAAACCGTTCTTTGGTGCTCAACCATCTACAAATCATACCCCCAACTTTCCAGCCCACAGTACAACATTGTCCCGATTGGGGAGAATGCACAGAGCCCTAGACACAGGACTGTTCCAGTAAAGACCAAAATTCAAACATGGAAGCCACACCAACTGCCGGTGAGTCCCGGCCGGTGGTGATTGAGAGCGGCTGGGTTGTGGTGGCAGTTGGTATGTCTCCTCTATTTGAATTTTGGACCAGGCTGCAGCCGCCACCTCTGCACCTGCTACTGTTATGGGAGGCATGTAATGGAAATGGAAGGAAGATTCTGCCCCTTTAAGGCTACACACACACATCCCACAATTTCGCACTGAAGATGCATTTTTCATGAGAGTTAACCACATGTAACCATCTGTGAAAATAACAGCCATGGTACCAGATGATCCGTGTGCCTTCTACTTGGGCTGCACTTTTCAAACCCTTCCCGTACCATTATAATGCATCTAGCACATGTGGGAATAGGTGAAAACTTCCATTCCTCTCAATGGGTGGGCATTGTGAATGCAACTGTAAAATGTTTTTATATAGTCATTGGACTTGAGCAAGAAAACACATTGCTGTTTTGTGAGGCCTTACAGTATTTAACAGGCTCAGAACATGCATGATAAACATCTATAAAATGCAGACACTGCTTATGTGCATTTATAGTTGTGTTTAAACATACAATAAAACACAAAGCCTGAATGAGAACATAAGAATATACTATTCAAATTCATTACCCCCCGTCATGTGACGTCAGCCGTCCACCCCCGGACACTCCGTCATGGACGTATTTGTATGGGAACGCCCACCACGCTGGGCATTCCCATGGTCCGCCGTGCCCCCTACCCTCCTTCGTGCGAGCGTCACACCGACTGTCAGAGAAGGCGCCCACGCAGAAGCCCTGCACATGCGCATATGAGAATATGCACATGCGCAGGGCAGAACCGTCGGTCCCCGGTGCAGGGACCAAATGGATTAGAATCAGCCCCTAAGTACCAGTGGGGATTTTGAGTATCGTATTTACACCCTGCCGGTATTACAGTGTCGGCCATGTGATTGTCGGTACTGAACATTCGGTCACATTGACAAAAGTTGTGATGGGTATATTGGTAGTGGCTACGGTTACCTTCACACTACATCACCAATGTGTGATCAAACATTAGGATCACACATTAGGATAATGTCATTAAATAATTACTAATTTTCTCATTGATAGTTACTGTTTTTGTAACATTTAAAAGTCAACATTTTACTTTAATTTACTTTTTAAAAAAATTTTTTTTATTTACCAGGTTTTGTTGGCCTCAATATACATTGTAGATGCTTAGAATGTCTACATTGGGATAATGGCTGTGACAATAGCGCATGTTGACACTGATTTAATGTTGAAATGCTGACAGTGTCGACAAACAGCGATAACCTTTAAACCTAATGTTGGCATTTCGCAAAATGTCAGCCTTTCACTTTTCATCATCTACAATTTCAACATTGGCAGGTGTCGACAAGTTAGCTGTCAACATTACCGCAATATGACCATCATGACTATTGACATTGTACGGTCGACATTACGACAGTCAACAAGTTCATCGTATAGCTGTTTTCTTATTTTATCCATATCCATATAGTAATTTGACGATATTTAAAGATGACCTTAATTTAAAACCAATAGAAGTTGATAATATTGCCAAGTGTTTTACGGGTTCATAACTTTGAATCAGGGATGGACTGGGCCTCCGAATCATCTCTGGCATTTGTGCATGCCCACGCTGAAGTTGCGCACGAGCACACACCGGGCATGCACACGCACAGGCTGGGCATGCGTGCGCTGATGATCCTGGAGTGAGGGGCATGGCCACATGTTATGCCTATACTGTATCTCTCTTGGTCCTGATTGGTGCACAGAGAGAGCCACTGTGTTCCGATTGGGAGGTGGAGCTGCCAACCTGAATGGACAAATAAGCCCACCTGATCATCGGCCCTTCTGGCATTTGCCAGAAGTGCCAGATGGCAAGTCCGGCCCTGCTTTGAATAGTCTTTGAATTTCTTGACAGCAAACTGGGGCTAGAGAGTATAATGAAATAACAGAAAAGTCTCTTCAGGTTATATTTCATGCTAAGGAATGTCTAGACAGAAAGGTTTATAATGTTTGCTACAATCATTACGGAAATTAAAATGTTGGATCACAAAGGGATAAACACTTGGAATTGAAGTCACGCCATCTTCAGGACACAAAATACACAGATTCCGTCACAATCTCCAATCACCGTCTGCACGGGCCTGTTCCAGTAATACATTACACAATTTATATTTTGCAAAAAAAAAGTTAAATGCTTTGCCTGTCGCTGCCTAATCCATGTATGTGATTAAATTGTCTAACACCACTTGTGCTATTTGTGGCGGCGCACATACAGACATTAGCATATAAATAGATTTGCAATTTAAAATTATGTGATCTATTCTTCTTGTCTTTAAAAAAAAAACTTTGAGAAAACTGTTTCTGAATCTGAAAACTGGAGCATTTGGGTAAATATACAGTCACTAATCAAAGAAAATGTTATTATTTCAATGTAATGTGTTTGCATCCATTGAAATATGAAATTAAGTCTTGTTTGCCCTGTCTGGCTGCAGAATAGAATTATGCGGACAGTCGCCGTTCTTCCTCCGTTGCGTTTCTCCAAGCAAATGTCACAACATTTAAAAGTTCAGAAAAAGGACCGGATGCATCGAGAGCTCTTTCATGGTTTTATGGCAACAAACTCATTATTATTACTAATATGATTTATATGCCACCCACCTATTCCTGGAACATTTGGGAGATGATTTAAAATACACAGCTAGCATCAATAAAGGAATAAAAAATGAAATTGAAATTTAAGAAAAAAAACATCTTTAGAACTTTCAATTCAAAAGGTGGAAGATAACATATAGAAATTTTAATTTTGTACAATAGAAGATGTCGTCATCATGTCAATATTGAAAATGTCAACAAAATGTTGACAGTGTTGATGTTGATATTTTTGACATGTCAATATGGACCGTGCTGATGCAAGAGATAAGCTGTGAGAGAGGGGGGGCATGGTTAGGCTATGGGAAAGGAAGGTATGGAGTTAGAGATAGGATCAGGTGAGGCTACAGAGGGGGGGAGGGGGCTAAAGCACAGTTCAAAATTCAAACAGGGGAGGCACACCCACTGCCACCAACTGCCATTCCAAACTGACTCACTGCCATTGGGTTGGACTCCCCTATTTAAATTTTTGGATCTTAGTAAGTTTCATTAAGGAGGAAATCGGTTACTTTGTAATGGGGTGTTCCAACTAAATTAAGCGAGCAGATCAGGGCTTGTAACTAGGTGGTGTAAGCAGTGCCCTCAGTGCAGCACCATTACTGTCCCACAGTCCCTGAATTGGCAGTAATGGTGTCATGATATCATGCACTCGGGAGGTGGGGTGCTACATGCCACTCCCACCCTGTTATTGTGTTGGTATGGTGAGGTGGTGGTCTAGCCACAATTGTGCATATAACTCTACATAGGCGGCGAAAATAAACATATATTTCCATGCACGCAATCCGTTCACATCTGCACACAGCCCTGATTGTAACACAAGTAGATAGATACCAATAATGTATTCAGTGCAGAGAACAGTATAACAAATAAATATTCAACAAACTGTAGTCTCTGCTTCATTAAAAGAACTGTCCATACAATCTAATAACAACACTGCCTGCAATGTCATCTCAGAAATGTAGGGCCCTCACCTCAATCTGCTATTGCCATTAACCCTCTCTCAAACAAAATATAAAAATTATGTATGTTAAAAAAAAAAAACACCAGAAAATAAAATGCTTGTAATCCCATTTTTTGACAGTTTCTGACAGTTTTTCAGCGTGGGGCGGAGAGTGAAATGTGTTTTCCACATTAGCGGATGATTTGTAAATTGTCCATGCTTGTTTTCAGCATGTTTTGTGGTTGACTCCGAGGTTAAAAGCAGAGCTTTCAGTAGCAGAACAACAGTTAGGCAATAAGCACTTGTTAAACAGATGTTTAAATTCACAGACGCTCATAGAATTACACTCACAAGGAATTATTTATACAGGGCGCACAGAACACTATTTTCCCAAAGTTTTGAATTACCGCTACCGGACGATGCTAAGCAGAACATTGTATTATTATATTTACGGTAGGATGTTGCAGAAACTGTATATAATTATTATAAGCACTTATTGCTGCTTTTGTGGATTGCTTTTACGTGCAGTCTTAAGAAACATCACCACGCACTGTATCGTGCTGAAAGGGAGCTCGTCCTTGAAAATCAATTCACTTTGTTTATTTTAAAACTGATGGGGTTGCCATGTATTTCCTAGCGCATCACTTCCTCAAATGGGGTATTGGCTTGGGACTTGAGTATCACACCCTCGTTCTGGTCACTGCAGCCCCCTAGTGGTAAGGTGGGACAGTGCCTGAAAAATAAGCGTTTTATGCCAAAAATCTGAATGGCTGGGTGGTCTGATCTTTCAACTGTAGTTTACTTGAAAGCTGATTTCTTATTGGATATTGTGGTTCTGTCACAATTTTATGAGCTAAGCCCCTCTCAGCACATACGTTTATATAGCTGAAACAGAAACAATACATATTTTTTCTGTTTACTAAAATAAAATGGGAACTGTACATTGATATCTAATCATAAATCACTAATGAAGTGACAGTATACATTAGTGCTTATAGTTTCACCTACAGTCTACAAGTTGAGAAACCCTGAATTGTTAATGGCAGTATCTATATTAATTGTAAAGCAGTGAAGGAGCCGGTAGTGTTGGATTAGCCTCCATGGTCAGCCCCCACCCCCGAATTGAGGTAATTGGGGAGTTTCCCTGTTAAACCAAACCCCATTTATTGATGTCAGTGGGATCGAGTAAAGCCACTCCCCCTTTCACAGTGTCACACCCTGATGCTGCCATTGGTGTACATACAGAAACTCCTGTTTGTATTGAAATTTTTGTGTCATTATATACATCAGTTGTTGTTATAAATACACAGTAAACAATTCTACAACCATTATTTTTAGTTATTTGTTTTCTTAATAATGCTTTTTTTTATCTAGAGCAAAAAAAATTAAAAGTTCTCGAGTGGTGCGCTTAAAGGCTGCCTGAGGTGGGTGACCAAACTGGAAGGTGACCCAAAAACCTTAAAAAAACAAACAGAGTAATGGGCCCCATACATCAGCAATCACAATTTATGGATTTCCAGATACAGGGATTTTTTGGCCAGATAAATGGATTTTACAATCTATCTGACTTTGCCCACACATTACAGATTTATTTCAGTGATCGGCAGATTTTTCCATCTAATGATTGCATCTTCATATCTGGAAATTGCCCAATCGATTGCTGTTCATAATGTAAATAGATGAAGATGATGAATTGGGAATGCCCACACATATAAAAAAGATCTGCAGATAATACCAGATTATTAGACATGTTTAAAAACCTGATTAAGCAATCGATTGGCGATTTTGATTGGCATTGCCAAAAGGGGGAGTCCACACATCTAAAATTAATTGTGGCAATCATCTCCATATCTGAAAATTGTCACAATTAATTGCTGATGTATGGGGCCCTTAAGGAAAAGTAGTAAGTCCCCTCCACTGGCGCCAAGAACAAAGAAATATACGTCCCTCCTATTAGGATTAGGATCCTCTTCTCCGAATAGGGGGATATCACTGCATAAGTATAAATAAATACCAAACGCCCCTTTTCATGGGGTTATGATCCTCTTCTCCGCCTCCGTACCACGTTTTAGTATCCAACCAGAGAGTCACTGACCAATCCTCTCTCAGAATTTAGCCTCATGGAATGTGAAGACGGTTCCCGTTCTGGTGGAGGTACATGGAATAAATCCAGCACTCAATAACGTATGAGAACCAAAAGGTGAGTCCAGATTTCACCTAGTGGCTTTCGAGATGGTCAGGTAAAAGGTCCAAATGTCAGTCCACAATGCCTTGGTCCAATCTGTATAATCCAAGCTTTTACCTGACCATCTCGAAAGCCACTAGGTGAAATCCGGACTCACCTTTTGGTTCTCATACGTGATTGAGGGCTGGATCTATTCCATGTACCTCCACCAGAACGGGAACCGTCTTCACATTCCATGAGGCTTAATTCTGAGAGAGGATTGGTCAGTGACTCTCTGGTTGGATACTAAAACGTGGTACGGAGGCGGAGAAGAGGATCATAACCCCATGAAAAGGGGCATTTGGTATTTATTTATACTTATGCAGTGATATCCCCCTATTCGGAGAAGAGGATCCTAATAGGAGGGACGTATATTTCTTTGTTCTTGGCGCCAGTGGAGGGGACTTACTACTTTTCCTTACTCCGCTTGTTTTTATCTACCTTAAATCAGGAACAACAAAATGTGTTCCATTCCACATTGAGTTGCTTTGTTCATGTAAAAAAAAATCTGTTTTTTTGTAAAACTTTATTACAGGCGGCCATAATGTAAGTTATATGCTTTCTCTCTTTCACAGTGCAGCCTGGCCATTATTCCTGGGAAAATTGTGGAGAACATCATTAAAAAAGTTATAGATTTCAGTTGTACTTTGTGGAAGAAAGAGAAGTTGTCAGACAATGACTGTGTAAAAACTTTTATGTTACATAGAAAGTTGTCCAACTTTTTTAGTAATTGAAGCTAGAAGATAAATGTAAAGCATACTTGCCTACTTTTGAAAACTAGTTTCAGGGAGTTTATAGTTGGTAATAGAATTTTGCACAGTGCCCCATTGAGGGGGCGTGTCATGCTCCACCCAAAGGGCGTGTCTATTTCCATATATGGAGAAATTGTGAACGTGGCACCTAGAAGCGTGGGTGTGTACTGCTGCATCTGAGGAATATTTTAAAAGGACTTATATCCAAATGTAGATGAGCCCCAAAGCAGTTAGTAAGAGCTACTATAATTGCTAAAGTGCTGGGAAATGGCGCTGATGATTCAATGTAAATGTATCTGTCTCTCATTCCTTTTTTCCCCACAATGTAACAGTGTAATGTGGGCTACTGTAGGTGAAATGAGGGAGATTGCTAGACTAATGAGGGAGAGATGAAGATTGCTGTTATTTCAGGGAGTCTCCTGCAGAATGCAGGAGGGGAGGTAGCTATGATATAAAAAATGCTCTCCGGAGCAAGAACAATGTCAGCACGTAAGTAAATAAGATCTCAGTATATAAATAGTGCATGGTCGTAACTGCGCCGCTCTACACGCTGGGAACCTGTGTTCGATCACTGTGATTATGATTAGCAGAGTGGTGCAGCGGAAGCATGCTGGGCCCATAACCCAGAGGTCGATGGTTCAAAACCGTCCTCTGCTATTTTATAAATAGGGCATGGTCGTGACCAGTGGCGGCTCCAGAGGTGGGGCTCTGAAGCACAGTTCAAAATTCAAATGAGGAAGCCACACCCACTGTCACCAACTGCCATTCCAAACTGACTAACTGGCAGTTGGTGCGGCTCCTTTATTTGAATAATGGACTGTACTGCAGCCCCTCCTCTGGAGCCGCCACTGGTCGTGACTGACTGTAAGCAGATGACAGACCAGTGAACAGGTGAATGAAGGAGGGACCTTACAAAGATGGCCTTACAGAGAAGGTTTCTTATCTATATGTGGTTTCTGTATTATTAATTGATCATTTTGTATAGTGTCTACAATTCCATACTTCGGTGGCACATTTTGTACCTGCCTGTGAGATTTCCTAGGAGGCCAGTAGTGGAGTTTATAATGTTATTACAATGGATGACTGTCTGGTTTAGGAAGGGCGGAGAGTCAGTGGGGGAAGATAGGGCTCAAGCTAGGCTTCTACTCTCACATAATGGTGTTTACCATTGTGTAATACGCAACAGAGGTGAGCATGCAGATGGTGTGGTGAGGTGCACACTGGAGTTACAGCTATAGCCTATCAAAGTTTTTACATCTTCCTCTGATGGCATCTAATTGCATACACCTCAGCAGAGAGGCAGGGGTTTCCCAGCCAACTATAGGCAAGGAGAGTCAAAAGGCATTCTTAAAATATTTACATTCAGTTTTAAATATCTTGAACAGAGACTAGAATGGGTGACTATAAGTAAATGATTCTGTCTCAAATAACATACAGTAGAACATCATTTTCGAAAAGGAAATCTCCCATTCGCATAATAAGTGATTTATTCTTCTATTTTACCTTATGTGGAGGCCTATTAACGATGTGGCAATACAAGACACGGGCAAATTACTTCTGTTATCTATAACCCCCAACTTTTTGGTCCCATAAATAGGGGGTGTGGTCTCATGGAGAGTTTCAAGCCCCCGTTGTCATCGCTACTATGGGGGGCATGTCCAGCATTTTATGAGCTGCTGGCATGCTCCCTGTCCCTCTCTCCTATGAATAGACATTGTTCAGCAGAGCAGCGGGTGACATGGGGACTCCCAACTGCAGGTGGGGCAGAGGGACAGTGCCAAAAAACAAATCTGCAGAATCTCACTGTGTGTTTCTCAGAAGCTTCTATTAGCAGTTTTGCTGCGTAGACCTGGAACCGTCTGTACTTCTGTAACTCAATGGGCCATCTTCAACCTCGCCTTAATGGAGTCCTCTCAGCTGCTTCCTCTCCACTTCCAGTAACTTCCTTGTGTCTCTGCCCTGTCACTCCTGTCCTCTCTCCAACTGTCACCTTTGTCATCCTTTACCTTACCCATACCTCCCAACTGTCACGATTTTAGAGGGACAGTCCTGACTGCGGGGGGTGGCAGTTGGGAGACCCCCCAATCTAGTAGAATAGACGCTGGGCGCATGCGCCCAGCGTCTATTCTCGTATAAAAATGAGGTCGCGGCTAATTAGCATAAGCCGCGCCCTTATTTGCATACGCCCGCCCCCTTTTCGGGCGAAGCCGCGCGAGTGTCCCTATTTCTTTTAATCAGAAGTTGGGAGGTATGCCTTACCTACTTTTTTCCCTCTTTAGTTTCCCTGCAATGTATTCTGGGGAGTGTAGTTTAGGCTACAGAGTGGCTTTCTGTAGCCTAAATAGCCATGGGTGCAACGGGCACTAGTGAAGGTGCCACCTCACATAATGCTGGTATAACAAATGTTCATTACAGCAGATCAGTAGTCTCAAGGTATATGGGGAGATCTTCTAAAAAGGACAAGTGGAGAATTGCCCAAACAGCAGCAATGAATCATCCTTGCCGTAGTTTTGCTATTAGTTAATGCTAAAACTAAAGCAATGCATGCTGGGATGTGTAGTTTCACAACAGCTGGAGGGCCGCAGGTTGGACATGCTTGCCATACACCTTCATATATTATTTTTATCATTATATGTATTTTGTGCAGTGTATTCGTCATTCGCATCAGCTCCTACTACAGCCTAAAGGGACACAGGCCAAATAATTCTCCCAGCTGCAGTCCTCCTAAAGTACAAATTGCATCGGGAGAATTAGTACTGAATAACATTTTTCTTTCCATTATAATTAATCAGTTGGTTTACAGATGAACCGGCAACAATACAATTTGGTACATTTCCAGCAAACTGGTGTGTGGAGAAATTACTGAGATTTATTTTTATTTTTTAATGCTCCACAGTTCTCTTCTTCCAGAAATACCATTACAGATGGTTATGAGGATGATAATATTAATAGACTGGTGCACTAACATATTATAAATATTATAGTAATGATCAGAAGCAGTGGCGTATATATAGGATCGGTGCGGGGTGTGAGGTGCACACGGGCTCTGGACTTACTTACCTACAGTATTTTTCATCTCTCTCCACTGGGGGACTCTCAGTAGGAATATGAATGGAGGTCGGGGTGTGGCCAAGAACTGTGCGCAATTAGTCCCACCCCCTCTTCAGGAATGTCACGATTCGCAAGTTGCTCATGAAGGGCGGGACCACTATGACCTAATTTGCATCAAATAAGTCATATTGGACCCACCGCTTCACTGGGGAGTGGACCTGCAAATCATGGCACTATCCTCACTGTAGTGCACACTTCCTTGGAAAATGGGCAGGGTGCAGATGGGCAGGCCAGCCTACTCTACTGGTGGTACGGGGAACTGCCTGCAAATTCAGTTGTTTTCTGCAACTTCTGGGAGAGTAGACAAGTATGACCCTGGGTCAAGGGAGGCCCCCACTACATGCCCTGCACCCATGTATTATTCTGTACTTTCCTCTCCGGAGTTCCGCTTCTGCAATGGCGGTGGCGTGAAACAATCGTCAGGAAAATGATGCTGCTGACATTTTCCTGGAGAATTGCAATTGCACAGTAGGAAAATCACCAAAAACATGGGGCCTGCGCTATTACTGTATGTTCCCAGACGCTTGACCAGTAGACTCAGTGCCGGAGGCTTTTCATCTACCGTACCAGAGAGAGGAGGGGCCTGGATGAAGACTGCATATGAGCCCCCTCCCTTAAGCCGCCCCTAATCAGAAGCACACAATAGTAATATAGCTGCTACTTTTATGACGTAGGTTTAGGTTTACAATAATATCAGCCCACTGAGAATTGTAATATACCATGATTATGTAACAGAGAGATTCCCCCTTTATCTCCAACACCTAAGTCCAGTACTGTTATTTTCTTCAGCATGTTTTCATTGTCTTCGTATCCATGGGAGCAATAACACTGGAATAGCTGGGCAGAAATATTCACACACGCTTGCACTGTACCCAATACTGACATTTCTGGAACAGACTGTCCTCGCTGGGACTTCAGCTCTATATTCCTCTTGCACAGCTTAAGGACCTTTACGTTTATACCGACATTATAATAAAGTTGCATGCGACGTACAATGCACTTTTTTTAAAAGACAAAAATGTCTGTTCCAGCACTGACTGGCACATGAAACATCCGCTACTGCACATTGCAACATTAAATATATATTCAAGTGCCTGAAAACATATTATGGGAGAGAGTTATGATATGTGGTGCAGTGCACAAGAAGCTGCAAAATGGCTGCTGTTACCCCGAAGAGCAGGGTATAAAGTAAACACAAATGGTTGATTTTTTTGTGTTACAGCCAATGGTAGAAGTGGGGCATAGTTACGTACCCTCCTGCATTTTTAAGGGAGACTCCCTGAGATAATAACAATCTCCCTAACTCCCTGAACAATCTGGCAATCTCCCTGAATCTGATTGTACATTATCCCCATAATGCAGCATAGTTGCCCACCCATTCTTCGGGAATATTCCCTGAAATAGTGGCAATCTCCCTGTATATACAGTATATAAAAATATTTTACATCAATTAAATTTTCATGGATAACTTGGGAAGATCTAATAGAATAAATCACAATTGCCTACTCTCCCGGAATGCCTGGGAGACATATTTTTGACACAGTAGGTTGCTATGCTGGATCCCACTTCTCCAAGTTTATCTACTCTCCCGGAATGGCCGAGAGGCTCCCGAAAATCGGATCCCCCTTTTGGCATTCCAGAAAGGTGGGCAAACCTCCCAAATTCTGCAGGCCACCCGCAGACCCCACTACATCTCCTTGTTGCGGCATTTAAATACCGCAATCTGTGGCGTTTTGGGGAAAAGGGGCAGGACTAATAATGCAAATTGCATAATTTTAGCCCTGCCCCTTCCTTAAAGACACGCAAATCATGCGATTTGCAGTACTGAGAGCGGGGTTTGATGACATCTAGATCAGACCCCGCCCCACGAAGTGCTGGACATAGTCTTAAAAGTAGGCACTGTCTGCTGTACAATATCACATTATTGCACTGTTGGTATGTGTGTGCTGGGGGGGTGCAGTACTGTGATGATCTCAACAGAGCAGAATCCTAGCAATGTACCGTATGCGAAAGGTGGCAATGGCAAGTGTTCCGTATCTACAGGGGAGGATGACAATCACTAGACTTTGTCCATTCTACTTGATGATTTATCAAAATGTTCTTCCTGGTTACTATAACAACTAGGGGCAGTGCGTCTGCACAGAATATATACCGGCCAGACGTCAACCTAGACATATAAATGAGCTTGCTACGATACCAGGAACACAGAGTGACACAGATTCCACTAAGTGACACAGATCACTAAACTTCCCACTTAATCCCACCCAAGGAGACTCCAATCTGTCTCGCACCTGCAGCGCGTATATTACTTTACTTAATGTATTGCAGTCTAGTTTTCCATTTATTCGCGTTTCATGCAGGAAAGTAAATGTGAGAATACTTTTTTTTTTTTTTGTTTTTTCTTAAATCAAACATTTTTTTATTTATTTTTTTGCTCAAATGTGTAAATCTCCTTTCATGATCTACTGTAACCTCCATCACACAGATAACAGGTTGCCATGGTTTTAGAGAAGATATGGACCTACAGTATTAGCCCTGCTAGTACAGTGTGTTTGTTTAGGCGCAGTTGGTGGCCATGAGCTGTCCTTAATGGAACCTTCAGCGACATCCACTCACAAATATAAAGATATACTGTAGAGGGATATTTATCAAACGCATAAATAAAGTGGAAAGCTATACTACATATGTCCTCATATATCTGTCCTACGCGGGCTACAAGTCATATTACACATAACATATGAGCACCACGTGAAGACAGAACTACTGTATGGCCATGATATGCGGGTCTGTGGGTAGGGGGCGGGTCTAAATGATGCACTTTGTACCACAGTACTCTCTGTTGACAGTGGCTGTCAGCTCTTCCAGCTGTCCCCCGCCATGCTGATACACTTGCTGAGCTTTCTATTAACAGCAGCTGTCAGCTCTTCTATCTGCCCCCTGCTGGGTTGACACACCACCAGGAGCCAGGAGGGCTGGGTTTGGCTTTCCTGCCTAGTGATTTATTAGGTGCCTATTATGGCTTTTTTTTTTTTTATCTTATAGATCAGCGGTGGGGAACCTCCGGCCCGCGGGCCGGATACGGCCCCCACAGCCAGTTTGTCCGGCCCGCCTGCCCGCCCACACACATACCCGCTTACCCTCCCTCCTGTCAAACTGTAGCGGTGATGCGCCGCCCGATCGCCTGCCCGGCGAGATAAGGGGGAGAGCTGTGGAGACACGCCAGCCAATAACTGTGGGCTGAGGTGACGCGCCCGCCGATCACTGCGGGCGGCAGGGACTTCCATCCTCTCGCGAGTGCTGTGATGCGCCCGCCATGCACTGCATGGGCGGGAGCATTGCGAGAGGACAGAGTCCATCAGCCGCAGCAGCCGCCATTACCCTGTGAATCCGGAGCTACTGTAATAACTGTCCATTGTAAAAAAGGTAAATGCTGCTCCCGGCTCATCACTTTCCCTAGCTGCCTCTTGCTCCTCTCACCCAACCACCCAACCTCACTGATGCCGACCTCCTTTCCCCAGTGACTGACAGATCCAGGGGTTGTCATTTATTCATAAAAAGTGACAGTGTGGAGGAAGGGGGGGTGTCACCCCCAAACAGGTTAATGTGATTATGTCTGATTATCACATAACCCTGTTTGGGGGTGACACCCCACTTCCTCCACACTGTCACTTTTTATGAATAAATGACAACCCCTGGATCTGTCAGTCATCCATATCACCCTCACACTGCTGGGCATTAATTAGCCAGCCCTGGTGTCTCTGCAGTGGTGGGCAGAACTGTTATGCATATGTCCGCATGTGTATAATGCCCACATGTATATATGTCTGCCTGTGTGTATAATGCCCACATGTATATGCCACTGCCCATATGTAAAATGCCCACATGTATATACCGCTGCTGGTGTGTATAATGCCCGCGTGTATAATGCCCACATGTATATATCGCTGCCCGTGTGTATAATGCCCACATGTATATACCACTGCCCTTGTGTATAATGCCCACATGTATATGCAGCTGCCTGTATGTATAATGCCCACATGTATATGCTGCTGCCCATGTGTATAATGCCCACATGTATATGCTGCTGCCCAGTGTGTATAATGCCCACATGTATATGCCGCTGCCCGTGTGTATAATGTCCACATGTATATACCGGTGACCATGTGTATAATGCCCACATGTATATGCTGCTGCCTATGGGTATAATGCCCACATGTATATGCTGCTGCCCATGTGTATAATGCCCACATGTATATGCCACTGCCCCTGTGTATAATGCCCACATGTATATTCCACTGCCCGTATGTATAATGTCCACATGTATATACCGGTGACCGTGTGTATAATGCCCGCATGTATATACCGCTGCCCGTGTGTATAATGCCCACATGTATATGCCGCTGCCCGTGTGTATAATGCCTGCATGAATATATTGATCATTTTTATATGGCCCCCGAAGGATTTTATAAATATCCAAATGGCCCTTGGTAGAAAAAAGGTTCCCCACCCCTGTTATAGATCATCCTGACTCTGGCTCAAAGTGTCAATAATACACTGATCGCAAAGGCTGAGTGTAACCTTTACCAGCGCACCAAACCTCTGCCAGGAAATGTGTGAGACTCTACTACCATTGCATGGAGACTACAACATCTCTAAGTGCCGGGAAATCCCCATGCTGTAAACGGACCTAGCCCAGATGACATAGGTTACCCGCTTTCACTGCAGCCTACCCATGTCCAACACCAACAGTGATCGTTTCCTAGGTAGGATTCCTGTTTTTTTTCTTTTACATGGATAGGGGAGGAAGGGAGCTGGTTACAATGACCCCACTGTTGCCCCCAGCGGTGTAGCTGGGTGCCACAGTGCCCGGAGCAAGGGCATACTTTGCGCCCCCCCCCCATTTGTAGCAGGCCAATAGCCACCCCACCTCAGTGGCAAACACAGGATTTTCATGAGGGGTTTCCACACACACACACACAACTATATTTTCACCAACTCACTTATAGCCAAACACACCCATTTCAAATACTGAAATATAATTAACATAATAAACTTTTTTGCAGTGCTGTGCTACTGTACCTGGTGTCCCCTGTGCAGCATGCACTGCACACCATCAGGGGGGGGGGGAGGCAGTAGGCTCTGCATGCTGGGCTTTCAGCACTGCAGGCAGAACTTCAGAAGCCAGGGTCATCAGCGCTGTGGCCGGGTGTCAGGGTCATCAGCACTGCGGTTGGGCGCCAGGGTCTCCAGCACTGCGGGTGGAAGCCTGACTTTCAGTGCTGCTTGCAGGAGACAGGGTTATAAGCGCTGTGGCCGGGTGTCACGGTCATCAGCGCTGCAGGTGGGCACCAGTGTCATCAGCGCTTGGGGCGGAAGCCTGACTTTCAGCGCTGCGGGCAGGAGACAGGTTTGTCAGCGCTGCGTGTGGGCGCTGCAAGCGGGAGACAGTCTCCCACTTGCAGCGCCCACAGCCCCACACGCAGCGCTGACAAACCGGTCTCCCGCCCGCAGCGCTGATAACACAGTCTCCCGGAGACTGTGTTATCAGCGCTGCGGGCGGGAGACAGGTTTGTCAGCGCTGCGGGAGGGAGCCCCTGCCTCCCCTTTCACTGAGCACGGCAGTACGGTATACAGCTGGGCAGGAAAGGGATGGGATGCCGTTTGCGGTGCGTGGCTCCGGCGCCCTGTCAGCTTACTGCGCCCGGAGCTAACGCTCCGCCGGCTCCGCCCTAGCTACGCCTCTGGTTGCCCCTGTCACCCACTGTTTCTTCCTGTCACACTCTGCCTCCCCCTGCCTTTCCCTGCCACACTCTACATCTCCCTGTCACCCACTGCTGTGCTGCATATTGTGAACATGGGTTGGGGTGGAGGAGGGGAGCCCAGATTATATTTTGGACCCACAACCCACAAGTCCCACCACTGGTTATTACAGCAGTTTCATTCCAAATGAACTCCTGTCAATGGAATATGTAACCTTTGAAGGCATCTAATTGGAAGCAAAAAAGGTTCAATCTTTATGTAATCTATAGTTTTGTACGTAATGAAGAAAAATATTATATACCTTTGTAAAAAAATTTTTTTTACCAAGTACAGGATAAATTGTAGTTAGTATTTATAGATACAACAATAATCTTAAAACTAGCTGTGAACTGTATATCCTGTAACTTTTAATGTATTTGATAGCTTCTACACGGGCGGTTCACCATTATTCTTAGGGCACTAATGCCTATTCCCCTCATTGTATCTCATCAAGGCTGTTCCAGTTAAGAAAACAATTGTTCTTTTCAGCTGATATAAGTCCATTGTTTAAAGTCAGTCTTCACATTATCTGAATACTGTTTCTTCCAACTACTTAGATAATTATCCCATCAGGTAACATTTTGTTTAATCTAGGACACCTAATGGAACCAGGCAATTATAGACTCAGAGCTGGAAATTTCCACAGGGGGAATAAAAGCTTTTTGTGAATTTGTAGCCCTTTGTGACAAGGCAAGGCCTTGTGTAACACTGTCCTTTTATCATTGTAGACGGTGATTGTACTTGGGACCTAATTCTGGTTGACTCATAGGGGTGCAAATTCGCAGCCTTGCGTGTCCCCCAGATGACTCCCACTGAATGCTGGTCCGCCCGCCCCCTCGCAGGCCAGATTTGTGCACACGGCGTGAGAAAGGATTTTTAACATAAACAACCATTCGCAGCCTATGTGGAAGCACCCACATCATTCGATGGTCGCCGACCATCGAATTATGTGGAACGAGAGCGCATATCTAAGGGACTCTCAGGTCACTTCGATTTGCGTGCACACTCCACAGGAACTGGGCGAGCAGCTGACATCCGATGATAGTTTGATTTTGCAGTGTAAATGATTGCCGCTTTAAAAAAACTGGAGATTTCTTCCCAAATCTCTCACTTTCTGAATCTCTCATCCTATTAAATCTCACCCAATATCTTTTCCTACCTCCCATCTCTATATTCACAGCTCCCTCTCTCCAATCCAGCAAGATTGAAACAGATCAGTGCCCCTGCAAAATTTGCTTTAATTTTCTGTTTTGACATCTTTTAGCACACAAAGGAGTAATTTAGTCTATCAAGTGGCCTCTAGTGGTCACTGGCAGTACTTTACCTATAGAGGTGAGGAGTAGTTAGCCTGTTCTATATAGATATATACAGGGGTGTGCTTCCCTTTATCCGCACACCACCACTTCAGCCGCATCCGTTCCTGTCTGAATCTGTTCCTATATACTCGCCTACCTCTATGAACACATACGGGAGGTAGAATATCCTGTGACTTATAGTTCCACAACAGCTAGACAGGCCCAGATTGCTTATAGTACCTCCGACAGGACAAAAGTAGCTATTTAAGGACTCTGTAAATGCATCTCGTAGCTAAGTAAACTTAATGTGATGAGAGAAAAAAATGACATTTACATAATTTCATTCTCCTGTAATTAAAAAAAAAATCAATTATTTATTTGCACAGCTGTGCAGCTATGACTCAGAGCAAACCCATCTGTATTTTATAGTTTAGTGCTCTACAAATAAGCAGGACCCTGCTTGCTTACCTCTATAACATGCTTACTTAATAAAACATCAAACATTCATTTATTTCTGCCTTTGTATAATGAAAATCACCTTCACAGAGGAACCAACAGCTGTCAGCATCGTAAAGTGCGGAATGAGTCACACTAACTTTGCAAAGTTAGTGAAATTCATGGACCTAAGCTGGCCAGACGGGTGTGGAGCATATAGTCGACCATAAATTGGTTGACAGTTATTAGGTCGACATGCTGAAAGGTCGACATGAGTCTAGGTCGACATGGGATAAGGCCGACACAAGCATTATAGATCGACAGTCAAAAGGTCTTTTTTCACAGAAGCGGGCCATGCGAGGGTGATGCGGTACACTTATACGGTGCCCATGTCGACGTATGTCGACAGACACAAAAACTGTGAAAACTCATGTTGACCTTTTCCATGTCAATATATGGCTTGTGTCGACCTTTTCACCATGTAACTTTTCTATTTGTCGAACTTTGACCTATAGACCAATAGTGGTCAACCTATTAAATGTCGACTTATTTTAATGTCGACCCTATGACACATAACCGATGGCCTGATCCTAAAGTCGCCTATGGGCAACTATTTTTGCGTATGTGAACAGAGAGGGCTCCTTGGCGGCCCTGTTTTCCCACATGTGCTACCTAACCAACTGCACCCACCTTACATATATCCAGGGTTTTGCCTACTTCCTGGCAGCAAGTTCAGTGAGGCAGGGGCTACTGACAGGGTGGGATGGAGCGGGGCGGGCCACTGGAGATCAGTGTGGGGGCGTGGCCAACACCATCACGTCCTCGAGGACATGCCCCCGCCGCGCAATGGCGGTATTTCAGGCATTGCACAGCGGGGGTGGGGCTACAAAGACGCAAATTGGATAATTTGCTCCCACGGGGGTGGTGCTGGTGGTGGGGGGGTGTTCCCAGATTCCAGGTGGCTGCCTACCTTTCCGGGGGGGCCGGGAGGTTGACCTGATTTCCAGGACCCTTCCTGCCACTCCGGGAGGGTAGGCAACCCTGCATATATCCAGCACCAGAATTGTCTTTACTAAGTTGTTGGAATGGTTGAGTCATCCTATTTTCTCCTCTTATGAATGAAGCCAAGTCTATAATGACCCTTGACTTGACTAGATGGCTTACGTGGTAAAAACAGCACGTCTGCTAAGTGTTGCCCACAGTATATGAATGCAGCATCTCGGGGAAAGGCACTTTATTTTTACTCCCGCTCTGCATGCTGATTTCCCTGAATGCCCCTACATCCGCTTCAGGCCTGAGTGGGAATTAACCATGTTATCACATGTTTAAAACGCTTTCATTTTCAGCAGAGTGGCAATTTTCTCCTCATAAACATGATTGTGGCTGCATGGGAGATTATATGCCGTTAACATCATTAATTACTGTGTTTTTAGCTTTTAATGATAGGTATTTTTATTCTGCCATTTTTAAGCAAATGCGAACCTAGATTCACTTGGAATGGGCTGCAAGCACTTCAGTCTCTTACTGCAGCAGCACAGGCAAAACTCTCTCTTCCACTATGTAATAGTGGGGCAGATGTATCAAGCCGTGATAAGGGAGGAGAAGTGATAAAGTGCCTGGTACTTTATCACCGGCCAATCAGCTCCTGACTGTTAAGTTACAGGCTGGGTTTAAAAAATGGACAGTCAGGAGATGATTGGCCGGTGATAAAGTACCAGGCACTTTAACACTTCTCCTCCCTTATAACTAGAGATGTGCGGTGGCCACTTTTTCGGGTTTTGGTTTTGGATCTGGATCTCCCTTCGTGTTTTGGATCTGGATTGGTTTTGGCAAAACCACCCTTGTGGGTTTTGGTTTTGGTTTTGGATCTGGATTTTTATGAAAAAATACTAAAAATGGCTAAAATAACAGAATTTGGGCCTGTTTTTGCCCCTAAAGTATTATTGACCTCAATAACATTAGTTTCCACTCATTTCTAGTCAATTTTGATCACTTCACAGCTTACAAAATTGTTTTCATTTACTGTAGTTGGGCCAAAAGGGTATACCGAGGTAGCTGGATGACTGAGCTTAGCGACATCAGTGGCCATCACATACTGTACATGTGGACCTTACACTTCCAACCTGGCACATCTTGGAAGCAGAGCGGCACTGCAGGGGCAGACAGGGTGGCAGTTTAATAAACTATCCCAAAAAAGGAGAAATGCTCCAAAGAGCAAAAAATACAAAGAGGTATCGGCCTTGTCATGACTGGTGGTAGCAGCTTCAGCACTTCTATCAGGTTGCTGATCTCCCACTATTTCCTCCTCCATCATCCTCCAAAAATGTGTTTTTATTTTATTTATTACTTTTATTTATTTTTCTTACTTTACACTGGACACAGCCTGTCACACTGGACACAGCCCCTTGGACACTGGACACTGACCCTGGACACTGGACACAGCCCGTCACCCTGGACACAGCCCCTGGACAATGGACACAGCCCGTCACCCTGGACACAGCTCCTGGACACAGCCTCTGGACAATGGACACAGCCTCTGGACACCCCCCCTGGACACAGCTCCTGTACACTGGACACAGCCATCACACTAGACACTGCCCCTGGACCTTGCCCCTGGACACAGCCCGTCACCCTGGACACAGCCCCTGGCCAATGGACACAGCCCGTTACCCTGGACACAGCCCCTGGACACAGCTCCTGTACACTGGACACAGCCGTCACACTGGACACTGGACACAGCTCCTGTACACTGGACACAGCCCCTGTACACAGCCCCTGTACACTGGACACAGCCCCTGTACACTGGACACAGCCCCTGTACACTGGACACAGACCCTGTCACACTGTACACAGGCCCTGTCACACTGAACACAGCCCCTTGTACACTGGCCACTGCAGCCCCGCGTGCGTCTTATATAGAATCCAGATCAGAATCCGACAGCGCAATGATGACGTTTTGCCTCGTTTACGGTCCGGAATTTAGGCGGGTACTCCCGAGCCGGCTCGGATCCAGACTCGGATCGCGATATTCGGATCTGACGGATCCCGGAGGTCCGGACCCGCTCATCTCTACTTATAACTGCTTCATACATCTACCCCAGTGTGAGATAGGCCCAGATGCACTAAGCTTCAAAAGTGATAAAATGGAGAGTGATAAACAGCAAACCAATCAGCTCCTGCCTGACATGTCACAGGCTGTGTTTGAAAAATATCAGGCAGGAGCAGATTGGCTGATTGTTTAACACTCTCCATTTTATCACTTTTTTTTATAGCTTAGTGCATCTGGCCCATAAAGAGAAAAACAATGGGGGACATTTACTAAAATGGAGTTCTATTTCACATAGGATGTTGCTATGAGCAACCAATCAGACACTATCTAGTATCTATACGGAGCGAAATAAATAAGTCGATTCTGATTGGTTGCCCACAGCAACATCCCATGTGAAATAGAACTCCCATCTTGGTAAATTTCCCCCAGCCTTTGGCACTTGTCTCCCATTATGTGCTCTACAGCTACAGAGCCATAGAGTTATCGCTAAGATTTTATTATGGTTTCCAGTCTGCCCTGCTTCCTGTGGACAATGCATTCACCTGTTCTGTACTCGAGAGGTCATGACCTTCGTACGTTCTTGACCTTCGTATGCAGAAGGTACAGAGAACATGAATGTGGCTCTATACAACTTGCAAATGTATAACATGGCACTTTAAACAACCCTGATATTTGTATGTGGCTGCAGTACAGTAAGTCAGTTTGTCCCTACATTAGTGACACACTTACTGTTACAGCACTCACAAATTTAAGACAGACATCCGGTAGGCCTACCAGTCTACCTACTGACAGCGGCCTTATACAGAAGCAGTTTTTGGATAGTGTTAGGAAGACAATATATTCAGACTATGTATCGTATATAAAAGTTATATTAATATATATATATTATATATATATTAGGGTGGCCAATTCCGGGATCGGCGGGATCCCGGGATTTGGCCCCTAAAACGCCGGGATTTCAATCCCGGGATTGGAGATTTCAGGATTAGACTGCCGGGCAGCGTCTGAGCGTGTGCCCAGATGCTGCCCGGCGTCTCCCTTCCCTGGCATTGTGGCTCTGCGTAGCATGACGAGGCCAGAGGTCACGCTGCGCAGGCCAAGCTGCTGCACAGCCCCATCCTGGGCGTGCAGCATGATGTCAGCGCCCACCCGCCTTCCTGCCCGGCTCCTGGATCCTGCTGCTGGCTCGCGGCGTGAAGTGGCCGCCTCCCGGCATCAGTAATCGCCTGCCCACCCTCCCAGCTTCACCGACCACCCTCCCGGCTGCACCGCACATGTAAGTAAATATGCGGGGCGGTCGGGGCGGGTTTTTAAATTAGGGAAGCCAATCCCGGGATTGGGTATTTTTCAATCCGGAATTCCAGGATTGAAAAAATGCTCCGGGATTGGCAACCCTAATATATATATATATATATATATATATTCCATAGACAAAAAACCTTACGGTTTTACATGTCCCATTAAGGCTTCTTACACATGATCTGGCATTTCTGAAACCTGTTGTAACGCTTCCACTCAAACGCCAAAAAGCAATGAAATTACGATCATTAAGGCTGACGCCTTAATGGACGTGTTCCTTGCGCAATACAGATATGGTACGCCATCACAGCCTGTGGGTAAGTGCAGATTCAGCACTCTCACAGAGTGAGATTGCTGTCACTCACACAATGGTGGAGCTGCTAATTCACAGATTTGTGTGCTCATTGGAATACACACATGCAGTCTATGCAACTGAAGGTCTGAGCAGTAAACAGAGCCGAGAGGATGGGGTAAAAGTGGTGTTGATTGGGGTAGGAGGCAGTGTGGTGCAGATGGGGAGGAATAGAAATGCGTAGATGGTGGGAAGGCTAAGCAGCACTGATGGGGGACTAACAAAGCAGATGGGTGGAAAACAGTGGCACAGATTGGGGAAGGTAAGACAGAGTGATGCGATTGGATGGGAAACAGAGGAGCAGTTGGAGGAAAGACAGCACTGATGGGTGAGGGGGTTTGGAGCAAAGGGGATAAAGGGAAAACAGAGCAGCACAGATGGAGGGAAACTGTGTCATGGATGAGGCGGACAGAGCAGCATGGATGGAGGGGGAGACAGAGTATCACTAATAGAGGGGAAGCCAGTGGCACAGATAGAAGGAAACAGTGGCATCTGTATGGAAAGACACATTGGTGCAGATGAGGCAATACACACAGCAGTAGGTATTGGAGAAGACAGAACAGCATGACGGCGTATAGGGGAAGAAAGTGTAGATGCATAGTAATTGGGAGTATTATAGTTTTTGCAATTATGAAAGATGTTTTTGGTAACTGCATGTGAATACTAAATTAAATGGATATACTGTATGTAGTGAGTGTGAAAGATGTTGGACCCTGGGATAGTTCTAGTAATAGTGTTTATTCTAGCACCTGCCATCTTTGAAAACCTATGCAGTTCCTCTACCCTATCTGGGGTGTTGCTGTCTGCTGTAGTGTTTCTAGCAAAGGTCTAGTTTGCAGTGCTAATATACAGACCACACTGTGCTAGGAGCACTACAGCAGACAGCTACACCCCAGGCAGGGAAGAGGAACTGCATGGGTTTTCAAAGATGGCGGGTGCTAGAATGAGCACTATAGTAACTCAGAGGTATAGACAGTTTTAGATGATTGCGGGTACTTACAGTATTAGGATGAGTGCGCCACATAACTGCTCAGACCTTCAGTTGCATAGACTGCATGTGTGTATTCCAATGAGCACACAAATCTGTGAATTAGCAGCTCCACCATTGTGTGAGTGACAGCAATCTCACTCTGTGAGAGTGCTGAATCTGCACTTACCCACAGGCTGTGATGGCGTACCATATCTGTATTGCGCAAGGAACACGTCCATTAAGGCGTCAGCCTTAATGATCGTAATTTCATTGCTTTTTGGCGTTTGAGTGGAAGCGTTACAACAGGTTTCAGAAATGCCAGATCATGTGTAAGAAGCCTTAATGGGACATGTAAAACCGTAAGGTTTTTTGTCTATGGAATTTCATCGCTTTTTTTCAATTTATTTTTTGAATTCAGAAATGTAAATTTGTACTGTAAGAATAAACATTGAATTTTTAAATGTTTATAAAATATATTCGTATAAGCATCCCTAACCTGATTGTTCTTACCCTTCCTTCAGCATTGATTACAGCAAGCCGCTTTGCACACTTGTCAAGTGTCCAGTGCGGCTGCAGTGGGATCCCCAACATGCTGGCCGCTACCCATTTGATTTCACTGCAGGACCCAGCCAAGTGCTTCTCTGGCTGTTCTCCATCAATGCTGATCGCGTTGAGCAGTTGATCTCTAGCAGCCATTTGGTGTGGCCGCTGCAGTACCTCCGATCTAATCCCCACTTTAAGTTTGCCCAGCTGCACTTATAACTGGGTGCCATTTTTTAGGACCCGGTCATCTGGTTTGCCTCATTGACGGATATTTTGCTAATCCTTACCTCCAGTGTTCGTCTTTTGATGGTGTGGAGCACGGGAACACTGCACTTTATACCTGTCCACTGACAGTTTCCGAACACTCGAATACCAAGACCTCCTTGGCCAATGCGGAGCGATTAGTATTACCGGAATTCCTTGGGACCCGATTCTCTTCAGAACCCTTGCAATCATCGGAAACAGCGGGAAAACGTATGCCAGATACCCTGTCCAGGGAACGGTCATTGCATCCACAGCCAACGCCAAGGGATCCCTCGTCCTGGAAAAGAATCTGGGAACCTGATTGTTGGAAGCCATTAAATCCACCTCCGGGGTCCCCCATCGAGATGCAATCTGTTGGAATATCTGTGGATTCAGCATCCATTCCCCTTCGAGCAGCTCCTCCCTGCTCAAGAAATCAGCCTCGACATTCTTCACCCCAGGGGTGAATATCGCTGATAGGGCCGGAACATTCTGCTCCGCCCAACCAAAAATCTGGGATACCTCCCACATGGCCAGCTTGCTGCGTGTACCTCCCTGATGATTCAGGCACGCCACAGCCATGGCGTTGTCCGAATGGACCTTGGGGAGACCCCTCAGCCTGTCTTCTGCCAGGGACAATGCCTTCCAAACAGCCCTGAGCTCCAGGATATTTATCGGCAGTGCTGCCTCCCCCGCAGTCCATAGGCCCTGAAGCCTCAAGTCCAGAACCACTGCTCCCCAGCCCGAGACTGGCATCACTAGTGACTACCAGCCAGTCCCAAGACTGAAGAGACCGACCCCACTGAAGGGAATCCACATCTGTCCACCATTGTAGGGAAGACCTGGTTTCTAACATCAGCTTCAAACTCTCAGTCTTCATGGTCTGTGTGTTCCCCAACCAAGACGTCAAAATTTTCCATTGGAAGGTCCGAAAATGGAACCTGGCAAAAGTTTGCCCAGCAATTTTAAGCACTTCCAAACCGAGGGACCCGGTGCTTCCAGAATCGACCTCACCATGCTGCGAGACATGTCCTTGGCTTTTGTCTCCGGCAGGAATACTTGATGTAGAGGAGTATCCAGGATAACTCCCAAGAATTGGATCCTCTGAGATGGGACCAGTTGAGACTAAGTTTAAAAGCCAACCGTGAACTTGCAAAAACTGAATAGCCTCCGCTTTTCTGCAAGGTCTCTGCTAAATCTGCTTTGAACAGCAGATCGTCCAAATAAGGTATCACAATGATAACCCTCAATCGGAGAATGGCCGCCATTACTGACATGATCTTGGTGAAGTGGTGAATACCCTTGGAGCCGTGGCCAGTCCAAAGGGTAACGCCCGGAATTGAAAATGCCAGTCCCCTATTGCAAACCTTAGGAGTGTCTGCTTCCCCCGGGAGAATAGGGACATGCAAATATGCGTCCTGGATGTCCATGGACGCCAAAAATTCTCCCTGGTCCAGGCTGAGAAGCACAGACCGCAGAGACTCCATTTTGAAGTGGTCTACCCACAGGTGGAGATTTAAAGATGTTAAAATTAGGATCGGTCTGAAAGTACCGTCCGGGCTGGGCACTAAAAACAGAATGGAGTAAAAACCTTTCCTCCATGCCTCCCGAGGCACCGGGATCACCACTCCTTTTTCTAGAAGGGAGTGAGCCGCCCCCAAAAGAGCAGTTCGGAGTCGTGACTCCTTTGGGAGTGGTGTGGGTAAAAACCTCCTCGGAGGAAGAACTTTAAAAGGAATTTTGTACCCCTGTGATACAATCCTCCACCCCCCAGGGCTGAGGAAACCTTTAGAATCATCACCCTGGTCCCAGGGAATGTCTGACGTGCATTCTCCTTCCTATCTGCTAATACACTTTGCAGTATCCTGCATCACCTGTAACAGGCCCGGATCTGCTTGAGTCAGAGGCAAGGAGCCTGAGGACTGCTGAGAGGATGACATAGGTTTAGGGGAAGACACCACAACATCTCTGTCCAACAACTGCACTAAGGCATTCACTGACCTGCCCAGGGCACTAGCCCACGCAGGCTCTGCTTGCTCTACCCTCTGGGGTTCACTGCCCATGGGTCTCACAACTGTGCAAGCCGGGCACAATTCCCCCTTGGCCATCTGTTCAGGGGAAATTTAAAGTGCACAACCACTGCACACTCAATGCAAGTGGGGCTCCCTCCCCCAAAGCTACAGACTGTTGCTCTGACATAGTATTCCCGCGCTAGGGTGTTTTAGCGGGGCGCTGCGCCCGGCCAATTTTTAAAGGGCAAAATGCGCCCCGCTAAAAGAGCCTGCTGCTTGTCTTGCTGGTGTACCCGGGAAAGCTCAAGACATCTCAATCTCTGCGGTGCTGGGCTTCCCTGGCAGCTCAGGGACTTCGGTGTAGCTAGGTCCGCCCCCCTTGAACGACGGTGGCAGCCCGGGCACGTCCCCTTTAGTGACGCGGCGGCCCGGCCCCTTTAGTGACGCGGCGGCCCGGGACCGCCTACAACAATGACGTCGGCGGGCCTGGTCCACCCCAATTGCGCTGCCCCTGTGCAGCGGCGCCCTGCCCACAAAAATTCCTAGAGGGAACACTGACATGACACAGCAATTTCACATAGTGCAAAGTGACAGGTGTTTTATACAGAGTCAATGTATAACACAGCACTTATCTGTCTGAAGCTCTGGAATTCTCCTCCAGAAGGGGGTAGCGATGCCCAGGAAATCCACTCACTCAGCCAGATACAGCTCTTCAGCTCCACAACAGCGTCTCCCAAAACGGCGCCAAGCAGAGTGAGGGAAGTGACCAAATGTCCCTGTTGCTGCAGGGTCTGTAGCATTTTGGCGCCAAACCACCCCCAGCAGCCGCTCCCACTATAGGATTTCCTATGTCCAGTGTCTCCCCTTCGTATGGGGACCACTTGGACTGATCCTGTAACAAGCTGCTGTCCTTTTCAATAAGGAGGTCATCTTGTAAGCTCCGCGTAAAATGGCTGCCACCATAACGGAGTGCCCGTCCCCCATTACCCTCACCTGCGTGAAGCCAGTTCAGGGACGCTCCGGAGCCCAGGAAACTTCTTAATAGAAGTTGTCAGCGCCGCACAGAGAGACCAGACAGCGTCTCCTCTGTGCGCAGGAAAACTGACAGGACACGCTTCTGTCAGCACCTGCCGTGCTGGCAGTGTGAGGATTCTCATAGAATAAGTGTAAAATTAATAAAATAAAAAATACCTATCTCTCTCTAATCTTCGGCTGCGCAGCAGCCTCTTCAGTATAGCACCCACTCCAGTGGGCACCTAAACGAAACTGAGGATTCTGGGATGCAGAGGGAGGAGCCTACCTCTCAAAAGCTTTGGTATAGGTGCCTGGCTCCTGCGGACCCTACTCTGCCCTGTTGGCTTTTTTCTCTCATTCCCTCTTTTTCCATGATTCCACACCCCCCCCATCCCCCTCCTTTCTCTCTCTAGTCTGCTCAACCCCCCCCCCATCCTTTCATTTCACTTTTACACCCCATATCTTTACTCTTTTTCGCTCTCTTGCTCCCCACCAGCTCACACCATCACCCACCCCCTCATCTCGCCCCACTCATCTCACCACACCTCATCTTTCTGCGGACCCTCCTACATCCCAATGTGAAGCTGTGTCACCAGGACCATTGAAAGGGGAAAAAAAAAAAAGGAGAAAAGGGGAAGGAGCAGAAAAGAGGACAGATGGGGTGAGGGGGGTGAGAAAAAAAAAAGGGGAGAGAGGCAAGTCAGAGAAAGGATTGAGATGAGAAGTAGGAAGGAGGTGATGGCGAGCTTAGAGTGGAGGATGAGGTGAGATGGGATAGGTGGGGTGAGCCGACGGGGGGGTGGACAGACAAGGGGTGAGCCGACGGGGGGGTGGACAGACAAGGGGTGAGCCGACGGGGGGGTGGACAGACAAGGGGTGAGCCGACGGGGGGTGGGTGATGGCGTGAGCTTAGTGTTCCCGCTAGGCTGTTTTAGTGGGGCACTGCGCCCTGCCCGATTTTTAAAGGCCAAAATGCGCCCTGCTGGCTATAGAAAAAAAAAAGAGTGAAAAGAGCGAAAAAGAGGAAAGATGGGGTGGCTCCCTATTAATGGGCCCCCCATACATTAGCCTGACTTGTCCAAGGGACAAGTCGGACCTGATTTCCCTGGCAGCCTCCCGGGAGGAGTCACACATGATTAGGCATTTGATGTGCCAAGTTCTGCATATGATATATCGCAACTCCCGGGGAGCTACAGTGGGAGCTGCGAGGCAGAATCAGCAGGCGAGGGACGCTGGGGAGTAGCCGGGTATGGTAACTTGACAAATAGGCAGCGGGGCATGCTGGGGAGCCGGGCAGGGGACACAGAGGCAGCACGCGGGGGGACGCTGGTGAACTGGCGAGGGATACGAGAGAGCTGGGCAGGAGGATTGGGGACTCACTTTGAAAGAAAATAAATAAAAAATACAAATAAATGGTCAGCCAGTGATTGGCTGAGAGCTCTCTCAGTTAATTGCTGATTGGCTGAGAGAGCTCTCTTAGCCAATCACTGGCTGCCCATTAATTTGTAATGGTTTTTTTTTTTCCTTGCAGAGACTAGTCCCCGATCCTCCTGCCCAGTTCCCTCGTTTCCCTCGCCGGTACACCGCCCCGCCCCCCCACTGCCTGTGTCCCCTGCCCAGCATTCCAGCGCCCCCCCCCCCCTATTTGACAGCTTACAATGCCCAGCTCCCCCCCCTGCAGCTCCCCAGCATCTACCTGTCTCTTCGGCGTCACCGCTCGCTACTACTGCCTGCCTCTGTCACTGCCCTTGCAGTGTCCCCCACCCGCTGATCCTGCCTGGAGGCTGCACATAAGATTTAGGAAATCTTATGTGCAGCCGGTCCGACTGCCGACTCAGAGGTGCACGGGACCGCGCATCAGATCGGAGGGGATGTCTAAACATGCGATTTGGGCTGATTTCATGGCCCGATTCATCTGAATCGGTTGAAATCGTGCCCAAATCGCATAGTGTATGGGGGCCTTAAGAGTGGGCGACAGGGCACAGTGAGTAAGAGAGAAAAAGAGAGAAGAGTGGGGGAGTGAGGGGACAGTCAGAAGACAGAGGTGACAGTGTATATACATACTTAGTGGCTCTGCTTGTGCTCCACGTCCTCTGTCCTGTTCAACCTCCCAGCGGCGTGCAGCTCTGGCTTCCCGCAAGAGGTAGCAGACAAGTCCCAGCAGTGCGCAGCCTCGGACTCCCATGGGAGGGGGCAGGTGGGTCCAGGCGGTGCATGGCTCAAGCTCCCATGGGGTGAGCCAACGGGCGGTGACACACACGGGGTGAGGAGGGGTGGCGGGAGCAGCTGCGGGTGAGAACTGAGGAGGGAGGAGTATGCAGCCATTGGGTGGATGAGATGGAGAAGGGAGGGTGCGTGGGTGAGGGGTTCGCGGGTGGAGGGTGAGTGCACGGATGAGGGGTGCGAGGGCGTGCGTGGGTGAGAACTGATGGGGGTGGCCGGGGTAATCATGGGTGTTGTGCACGGCCGCCGGGCGTGTGCGGGGGCTAGGTGCAGCCATGGGTGTAAAACGTGTACCTGCAGTGCTTATAGCGCAATCTCCGCGCTCCCGCTGCTACAGCTATCCCCGATTCCCCACGCTCCTGCCGCTTCAAACTTCTTAGTCAAATGGGTGAGACGTCAACTGAGGGAGCGGGTCACATGGGGGACGACGTCATCAAGGCTCCTTTCCACGAAGGGAATCTAGCCACTACCATACTAGCATGGACTGAGGAGAGCCAGAGGATGTCTATATACAACCAGCGGCTCCTCCACCCAAATTGGTTAATTGACCGCCTATTGGCCAATCAGGAGTCGCAAGGCCGCTAGGCAGCCAATAGTGCTAATCGGCTGCAGGAATATGCGGGAGGGTGCAGGTGGGGGCAGCAGGAGGGTGCAGGTGGGGGCAGCAGGAGGGTGCAGGTGGGGGCAGCAGGAGGGTGCAGGTGGGGGCAGCAGGGGGGTGCAGGTGGGCAGCTGGAGGGTGCAGGTGGGGGCAGCAGGAGGGTGCAGCAGGAAGGTGCAGGTGGGGGCAGCAGGAAGGTGCAGGTGGGGGCAGCAGGAAGGTGCAGGTGGGGGCAGCAGGGGGGCTCCATGGAGGGCGGCGGCATGGAGGTGGCAGGGGGGCAGCAGGAGGGTGCCGGTGGGGGCTGCAGGAGGGTGCCGGTGGGGGCTGCAGGAGGGTGCCGGTGGGGGCTGCAGGAGGGGGCAGCAGGCGGGTGCAGCAGGCGGGTGCAGGTGGGGGCAGCTGGCGGGTGCAGGTGGGGGCAGCTGGCGGGTGCAGGTGGGGGCAGCTGGCGGGTGCAGGTGGCGGGCTCCATGGAGGGCGGCAGAGGGGCTGCATGGAGGGCGGCATGGAGGTGGCATGGAGGGAAGCAGGGGGTGCATAAAGGCAGCAGGGGGGTGACGGAGGGTGCAGGTGGGCAGCAAGAGGGTGCAGGTGGGCAGCAGAAAGGTGCAAGAGGGTGCCAGTGGGGGCAGCAGGTGGGTGCCGGTGGGGGCAGCAGGCGGGTGCCGGTGGGGGCAGCAGGCGGGTGCAGGGGGGTGCCGGTGGGGGCTGCAAGAGGGTGTAGGTGGGAGCAGCAGGCGGGTGCAGGCAGCAGGCGGGTGCAGGTGGGGGCGGCAGGGGGGCGGCATGGAGGTGGCAGGGGGGCGGCCTGGAGGGCGGCAGGGGGTGCATAAAGGCAGCAGGGGGGTGACGGAGGGTGCAGGTGGGCAGCAGGCGGGTGCCGGTGGGGGCAGCAGGCGGCTGATGCAGGAGGGTGCAGGTGGGGGATGCAGGAGGGTGCAGGTGGGGGCGGCATGGAGGGCGGCAGGGGGGGCAGCATGGAGGGCGGCAGCATGGAGGGTGGCAGCATGGAGGGTGGCAGCATGGAGGGAAGCAGGGGGTGCATAAAGGCAGCAGGGGGTGACAGAGGGTGCATGTGGGCAGCAGAAGGGTGCAGGTGGGCAGCAGGGGGTGCAAGAGGGCAGCAGGGGGTGCAAGAGGGCAGCAGGGGGTGCAAGAGGGCAGCAGGAGGGTGCAGGTGGGGGCAGCAGGAGGGTGCAGGTGGGGGCAGCAGGAGGGTGCAGGTGGGGGCAGCAGGAGGGTGCAGGTGGGGGGTGCAGGTGGGGGCAGCAGGAGGGTGCAGGTGGGGGCAGCAGGAGGGTGCAGCAGGAGGGGGCAGCAGGAGGGGGCAGCAGGCGGGCTGCAGGTGGGGGCTGCATGGAGGGCGGCAGGGGGGCTGCATGGAGGGCGGCAGGGGGGCTGCATGGAGGGCGGCAGGGGGGCTGCATGGAGGGTGGCAGGGGGCTGCATGGAGGGCGGCTGCATTGAGGGCGGCAGGGGGGATGCATGGAGGGCGGCACGGATCAATACATGGCAGCTGGCGGAGAGCAGGCAGCGGCTGCAGGTACAGGGGATGTGTGCACCCCGAGACCCAGTCTGAAGTAGGGAGTGACGGGGACACAGCCGCCGGGTCAGGCTGTCTGAGGGGGGAGCGGGAGGGTGTCCCTGCAAGAAGCCCGGAGAAGCAGCCAGTCCCCCGCCCGCTGTCCTCCCTGCATACCTGCGTGTATGCTCACCGGTCCCTGTTCCAGAGCTGCCGGGATAGCGGCACTGACAGCCGCATGAGTACTGCGAGCTGGGTCCCCCGCTCATTACTTATGCGGCAGCTCTGGAACAGGGACCGGTCAGCATACACGCAGGGAAGACAGCGGGCGGGGGGCTGACAAGCATTGGGACAGCATGCAGGGGGACGGCTCCCGGGGGACTCCTAAATCCCCCGGCGGCACACAGGGGACGTCAGACGGGGGACACAGTCCCCCCTTCCCTTCCAAACCACGCAGCAGTGCACTCTCTCCCCCTCCACCCATCTAACACACCAGGGGCATAGATGGGGGGAGAAGAGTGTAAACGTGTAATAAACCCCCGGGAAACTGTACCTGACGCCGCTGTGGGACTCACGACACGAACGTGCTGCCTGTTTCCTGCAGCGGGAAAACTGTGCTGCGTGCTGACTCCTCCCCCTGATGACGACAGCAGTCACATGGCCGTGACGTCATCAAACCTCCTTTCCACGAAGGGAATCTAGCTGCTACCGTGTGACTGCACTCACCACCTGTAGTCCTCTCTTGGGTCCTCCTATGCCCAGTCCTGCAAATAACTACCTGTCTGCCCGGTTCCTGTGCCCCATGTTTGCGTGTCATTATGCCATCAGCCATCTGCATTAGCTGGGCATGTATGTGTATGAAGTATACTATATATTCATATTGATATATAAGAAACTGTGAATATCGCTTCACAGTCGGCCATCTTGGTACACCCAAGTGAAGCTCATCAGTGTACTGCTCCCCCTGCTGGTGGCATTGTGCGCATGCGCAACAAGTTGGCGCTCCTATCTTTATAATGGGGGACGTTTCACTAAATTATAAAAAAACTGTACCTATCTGAAAATCCTCAACCCCAAAAGGCACTCCACTGGGACAATATCTACCTAATAAAACAAACCCCAAGTCTCAATTGTTCCTCTACCCTGAGTTATGCCTTCCCAAAAAAACCCTCATAGACTAACATGGGTGACAAGTTGTCATTTCTGGAGTGTCAGAAAAAAACTGACAGTTGGAAGTTTACATCGCTCCCAATTGGTCATTTTTTTATATTTCGCCCTGAAATTTGGCACGCAGCACCGGTTGACGATTCTACGCGTACGTGCCAAATTTCAGCTCAGTACGTCCAGTCACTTTTGAGGTGCAGTCCCTCAAACACCATGCCCCCATCCGAAAAGTTCCCTATGGGAAAAATCCGTTCGTTGGATTCAGCCTTAATATAAGGGCACGACCGTGCCCTTATAATATATAGGAAAACAGAATATCCAAAGGATATAGATGGCAGCACTCCTGATGATACTTGTAAAAAAGATTTTTATTTCATATGTCACCTGACATGAAATTTAGCATATATTGCTGGGGTACAACTGCAACTGATGGAATAAGCAGGTACAATAAGACATGGGTCTCAATTCAATGAATGGAACATATTCACCATTATGGCAGTCAACGGAGCCCGTTTCGGCTTATCCAGCCTTCATCCTGGACTGACCCACACTAATTCAGTGTCCCAGAATCGTATATATAGCCAACAACAATTAGGTTAATTCACACCACCCTGTGTAATTTGCTAGGGCCAATTACGTTACTCCGTTACCCTGTACATGCATATTGCCACCCACCGGATCTCCAAATATGGAGTATCCGGTTTTCTTCCAATCAGAGAGTGCAGGACAGTACACACCTCCGTGCGTATCACGGAGCTCAGCCTGTGTGACAGGGGCGTGCGTCCGATGCGTCATAGCGTCATCGCGCATCCACCCAGTCAGCTAGAAGCCGGGACAACCTCCGTGTTTAGGAAGGTTACTCCTCCCATCTGGCAGCGTCCTCCTGACGTATTGTCAGAACAGCCAAGCAACGTTGCCCTGGTAACCCGCTGCCACCAATGTACGCTGCAGTAAGCAAAGCCATCGGGGCCGGGTTGCATCAGGTATATACATGCTGTAGGAAGACAACTGACAAGTACACATCAGGTAACCATCTATATCCTGGTATCTCGTCGCAACAGTCAGTCGACACCAGTCAGTGTCGACCACCGTGCCGAGCCTCTTCAGGAATCGGGAACGCGGTCTGTGACCCTTCAGGACCGCCTTAGGACCCTCTAAAATGAACGTGTAATGTACATAGAGAAGGGTAGGGGTAATTTAGGAAGCATATGCATTACAATGGTTAAGGAGTCACGCAATCTATGACCACAAAAAATAACGATACATGTAAATAATCAAATACCAAACAAACAAAAAAAAGAAAAAGTGAAAACAATCAGCAAGATTTGCTGGGTATATTTCAAAAAAAATTATATAGAGATCTGTATGGAAGCAACGCATCTCATAGCCATATCTCATCAACAAGAGACATCTATGTCAAAAAGTATACATGACAGTCAACATGTGTCACATCTTTAGTTGCTCCTCACCCATTCGGTGATGTTTGTGACTTATAGACTGAGGATCATCTATTGTATGAGAGCAAGTGGAAGAACTATAAGAAGGATGACAATGGGAACTCTTCATTTAGGCCAAACGGTGATAGGGATGCAAGTTTCTTTATCCATTGGCATTCTCTTTGGAGAAGAATTTTATGTCTATCACCCCCCTCCGCAACGGCGGTATATGATCTACCGGGATGTAGAAGAAATCACGTAGAGAGTGTCCTGCTTCATGGTAATGGCGGGCCACTGGTGGAGTGGCCTGGTCAATACTGGTTAAAGCTTTTTTAATTGAGGACCTGTGCATGGAGATCCTCTCCTTGACCATTCTAATGGTCTTGCCGATGTAGATCTTCTTACATGGGCATACGATGGCATAAATGACAAACTTAGATTAATTTACAACCGGTGGTGGTTGAAACACCATACTTTACCCGTGACACAACTGATTTTCTGCTTAAATTGAAAGGAGTGGGAAAACCCCCCAAAAACAGTCTCCTGGTCACAATGGACGTCGGCAGTCTGTACACTAACATCTCTAACGAGGAAGGTACAGCTGCCGTACGGACCATTTTAACCGAAAGCCCACATAACATGGGTCCCCCCATCGATTACCTGATTTTGCTTATGAATATAATTTTACGGAAAAATTATTTTATGTTTAACAACGCTTTTTATTTGCAGCTATCTGGGACAGCGATGGGGTCCAATATGGCCCCATCGTATGCTAATTTATTTATGTACAGCTATGAAAGGCAACATATCATGTCAAATCCCATTTTTTCCAAGTACATAATTTTTTATTGCAGGTATATTGACGATTTATTTTTGATTTGGTCGGGTAGCCATTCCCTCTTGCAGCAATTTGTCGAATTTCTAAACAAAATCCCAGGACGAATCCGTTTTACATATAACTGGCACCCCATGACAATGGACTTCCTCGATGTGACTGTGTCAATACAAGATGACAAATTTGTGACGAAAGTGTTCACAAAAAAGACGGACAAAAACACTCTATTAGATTTTTCGAGTTTTCACCCGGCACCCCTTAAGAGGGGTTTACCCTTCTCCCAACTTGTTCGAGTAACCCGGATCACATCCGAGAGAGATGATCTTCAAAAAGACCTGCAACTGATGGCTAATAAATTCTTAGATCGTGGGTACAATAAGATGGAAGTGTCGGCTGCGGTAGAAAAGTGTTTGGACCTTGACAGAGAGACTTTATTACATCCTAGTTCCAACCAAAAAAATGTCAACAGAGTTGTTTTTCCAACGACCTATTCTACAAAGTCCAAATTGATTAAAGCGGCAGTTACCAAATACTGGCACATCATAAGTACAGACCCAGTTATTGGACCTGACTGTACCCAGTTACCGCTTTTCAGTTTCAGACGCAGCCCCAATCTCAAACAGCGGATCACATATTCCGACATTAGCCCCTCTGTGAGTTCTAATAGCACATGGCTAAGAAGACCAACCGGATCATACAAATGCACCGGTTGTGCGAACTGTCCCTTTGTCATCACGGGAGCACATTTTACACACCCAAGCACGGGTGTACAATATAAAATATTCCACTGGTTGAATTGTGAATCTAAGTTTGTCATTTATGCCATCGTATGCCCATGTAAGAAGATCTACATCGGCAAGACCATTAGAATGGTCAAGGAGAGGATCTCCATGCACAGGTCCTCAATTAAAAAAGCTTTAACCAGTATTGACCAGGCCACTCCACCAGTGGCCCGCCATTACCATGAAGCAGGACACTCTCTACGTGATTTCTTCTACATCCCGGTAGATCATATACCGCCGTTGCGGAGGGGGGGTGATAGACATAAAATTCTTCTCCAAAGAGAATGTCAATGGATAAAGAAACTTGCATCCCTATCACCGTTTGGCCTAAATGAAGAGTTCCCATTGTCATCCTTCTTATAGTTCTTCCACTTGCTCTCATACAATAGATGATCCTCAGTCTATAAGTCACAAACATCACCGAATGGGTGAGGAGCAACTAAAGATGTGACACATGTTGACTGTCATGTATACTTTTTGACATAGATGTCTCTTGTTGATGAGATATGGCTATGAGATGCGTTGCTTCCATACAGATCTCTATATAATTTTTTTTGAAATATACCCAGCAAATCTTGCTGATTGTTTTCACTTTTTCTTTTTTTTGTTTGTTTGGTATTTGATTATTTACATGTATCGTTATTTTTTGTGGTCATAGATTGCGTGACTCCTTAACCATTGTAATGCATATGCTTCCTAAATTACCCCTACCCTTCTCTATGTACATTACACGTTCATTTTAGAGGGTCCTAAGGCGGTCCTGAAGGGTCACAGACCGCGTTCCCGATTCCTGAAGAGGCTCGGCACGGTGGTCGACACTGACTGGTGTCGACTGACTGTTGCGACGAGATACCAGGATATAGATGGTTACCTGATGTGTACTTGTCAGTTGTCTTCCTACAGCATGTATATACCTGATGCAACCCGGCCCCGATGGCTTTGCTTACTGCAGCGTACATTGGTGGCAGCGGGTTACCAGGGCAACGTTGCTTGGCTGTTCTGACAATACGTCAGGAGGACGCTGCCAGATGGGAGGAGTAACCTTCCTAAACACGGAGGTTGTCCCGGCTTCTAGCTGACTGGGTGGATGCGCTATGACGCATCGGACGCACGCCCCTGTCACACAGGCTGAGCTCCGTGATACGCACGGAGGTGTGTACTGTCCTGCACTCTCTGATTGGAAGAAAACCGGATACTCCATATTTGGAGATCCGGTGGGTGGCAATATGCATGTACAGGGTAACGGAGTAACGTAATTGGCCCTAGCAAATTACACAGGGTGGTGTGAATTAACCTAATTGTTGTTGGCTATATATACGATTCTGGGACACTGAATTAGTGTGGGTCAGTCCAGGATGAAGGCTGGATAAGCCGAAACGGGCTCCGTTGACTGCCATAATGGTGAATATGTTCCATTCATTGAATTGAGGGTACTCTTTACCTAGAACGGCGCCCGTCGCGGGCATCGCGGGTACATTTATGCCTGCCCGCGACGCGACCGACGCGATGCCCGCGATTTTCCCATTGAAAACCATGTTAAACCTGAAAAATCGCGTCGGTCGCGTCGCGGCCGGCCATAAACGTACCCGCGATGCCCGCGACGCGATGCTCCCGATTTCCCATAGGAAGCAATGTTAAAAGCCGCGATGGACCCGATTTTAGTGTTAAATGCCTCAATCCACCCGATTTGGCCATAGGAATCAATGTTAAATGGGCTACAGAGCCCATTAACCCTTAAATGTCCCCCCAAATTTTTAACGCCACCCCACGATCAACGCCAACCCGAAGCGTGGCGAGCGCAGCGAGCCCGCGAGGGGCGGCGGTACGCGTCCTCCGACCTTTTCATGCCCTACTATCCACGTCGGCGTGGTGTGAGAATAGAATAGTGTGGCGAGCGCAGCGAGCCACCGAGCCCGAAGCGTGGCGAGCGCAGCGAGCCCCGCGAGGGGACGCGGATACCTTCACAGGTAAGCGCGTCCCCTCGCGGGCTTCACAGGTGTCCGTGGCCACGCGGACACCTGTGAAGCCCGCGAGGGGACGCGCTTACCTGTGAAGGTATCCGCGTCCCCTCGCGGGGCTCGCTGCGCTCGCCACGCTTCGGGCTCGGTGGCTCGCTGCGCTCGCCACACTATTCTATTCTCAACTCCACGCCGACGTGGATAGTAGGGGAATGAAAAGGTCGTAGGACGCGTACCGCCGCCCCTCGCGGGCTCGCTGCGCTCGCCACGCTTCGGGTTGGCGTGGATCGTGGGGTGGCGTACAAAAATTGGGGGGACATTTAAGGGTTAATTGGGGCTATTTGGGCTCTGTAGCCCATTTAACATTGATTCCTATGGGAAAATCGCGGGCATTGAGGCATTTAACGCTAAAATCGCGGTCAATCAGGCTTTTTAACATTGTTCTCTATGGGAAAATCGCGGTAATCGCGGGTACCCGATTTTGATGTACCCGCGATTTACCCGCGATTTACCCGCGATGCCCGCGATTACCGCGATTTTACCCGCGATGCCCGCGATTTCAATCGTGGGCGCCGTTCTAGGTAAAGAGTACCGAATTGAGACCCATGTCTTATTGTACCTGCTTATTCCATCAGTTGCAGTTGTACCCCAGCAATATATGCTAAATTTCATGTCAGGTGACATATGAAATAAAAATCTTTTTTACAAGTATCATCAGGAGTGCTGCCATCTATATCCTTTGTATATTCTGTTTTCCTACAAATACTTTAGGCTAATTTGCACCCAGTATATCATCAATTGTAATGAGTGCTTGCTCCCCGAAGGTTTCTCTATATATATATATATATATATATATATATATATATATATATATATATATATATATATATATATATATATATTTTTTGTGCTTTATTATTAGTTAAAGCAGTGGTTCCCAAACTGTGCCGTGGCACCCTGGGGTGCCTTGACACACTTGCAGGGGTGCCATAGGGTGGTGGTCCAATAGTAATTCAAATTCAAATTGGTCAGTATAATAAGTAAAACTATTGTTTGGGCTTCCAATTATAAAATACGTGTACAAACAACAGCTAATCCTATCCCTCACCACATAATTTACCCTAAGGACGACATTTAAACACAATTTATTTAATTGAAAATATTTTTTCCAAATTTCTCAATAAGAACCTTTGGCACTAGGGGTGCCGTGAATTAAATTCTGATACCTAGGGTGCCGTGGTTTTGGAACCACTGATTTAAAGTGATAAATTAAGACTGTTCAATAACACACAGAAAGACAGAGAGCCCTGCTCGCAAGCTTATACTCGGTGCACGGTATTCAATTGCGTCTGTATCCACCGCTATTGAAGGCATTTTTCACTTTTTCTTTTGAATGAAGTAATTGGTGATAAATGCCTCAAAGAGCGGCAAAAACTTCAGCAATTTCACCTGGACTGTGGCTAAAACACAGGTATCGGCAGATATTTCGCTGATCCAGGTGTTTTTCACCACTTGCAATTTTTATGCCTAGGCCAACAATCGTCCCTGCAATTAAATAGTGCAAATCCCCATTCATCTGAGGAAACCGCTGAGACTATCTAGAGGTGGATACACGTTTGATGAGCCACGGAGGACAGCACTGCGATGGTTTATACATCCAAAGGACCCCGGGATTACCCACCAGCGCCTATAACCTAGCTGCCTGCATCATCCATGGCTGCACACATTGGAAATACTGTACCAGCAGCTGTGATGAGCTGGGAACTCAACATTCAGGTCTGTGCATATTGAATAGCTGCATAATAAGCTTTCAGCAGGTGGGAAGACTATAAAAGACTGCATATACTGTATATTCCCTTCAAGACCCTGTCGCTCTTCAGTGGTTGATCTTATGTTCTGTATGTCGAATTTCATTGAGTCGAGCCTATGACCAGGGCCTAAAGTGGTCCTGGAGAGGTGGTGGAACTCCTTTTCCCAACCCCAACCCTCCCACACACACATTCATTAGGCAGATCCTAGACCAGTGCCAGGGAATATGTGCCCTACCTCCCATAATGGGATAATGGTCCCACAAGGAAGGGATAGGCTGTGTACACACGGGGGCGATTATGTCTAATATCGTGGGCAATATGGTCGCTGAGCGACCATATTGCACCGCAATGGGAGTGTGCACCGGCGATATATCGCGGGGTGCGCGCTCCCGTTTTCTTCCCCGTAGTGATCTCCCCCGTAGGAACATGCTCCTGCAACCAGCTGATTTCCACTGCCGGGCTCCCCCGGCAGTTTCTTTTTCATCAGCGACCATCTCTGGTCGCTGATGCAAACGGGACACTGAGCGATATATCGCTCATCGCAAGCGATATATCGCTCAGCGATATATCCCCCCGTGTGTACGGGGCTGTATGGTCACACAATATTATCTCCAATTAAAATGACAACACACAGTAGCACAGTCATATACACATTACACCGCATGTAGTGCCCTTGATTCATATTAAATCGCACAGTAGTGTCCCTTATACACATAGGGGGAAATTTACTAAAGGAAATTTGTAAAAAATAGGTGTATTTGTATCCAGAAATACACTTATTTTTGACATTTACTATCCCGAAAATACGGCAATTCGTATTCGTATTGATGTGCTATCAATACGAATACAAATTGCCGTATTTTAGGGATAGTAAATGTCAAAAATAAGTGTATTTCTGGATACAAATACACCTATTTTTTACAAATTTCCTTTAGTAAATTTCCCCCTATATAATGTCCACAGTAGTGCTGTTTATACACATCTGTCTCTGTCACTTCAGCAGGTCACTGTCCATGTCCCTCAGCAGCTCCATGACCTTTGTCTCTCCAGCAGCTTCCCCACCTCTGGGTCCCTCCAGCCGCCTCTCACCCTGCCTTCAGCAAGCACAGAGCCTGCTCCTCTTAGTGGTTCTTCTTCACTTCAGCGGCAGTGATGGCATGACATCACATACGCCGTGCCAGAAGAAGAAGCCGCTGGGAATTACTGTTCTGGGCTGTGGGAGAGGTGGAACTCAGTACCCCCTACCATTAGAGGTGGTGGAACTCAGTTCTAACCCGTTCCCCCTCACTTTAACCCCTGCCTATGACCCATACCAGTCTCTAATATAGCAGGACTCTTTTCCACTCCAAGCCTCACAGAGTAGCAGATTGCTGCCACAGTAAATTGCAATATACTATCTGTACAGCTATCTTTATCTTATTGAATTGAATTGTGATTGTGTGTATATTTTTACATATATTTTTTTTTAATGGGGTTAGCCTTTGATGTCATTTTATGTGTACACACATATTGGCGTATAATTCAAAAGTAATTTATTTGAGTCGGTTTCCAGTGATCTCTGGTACCGCAGCGCTTCCTTTAAGACAGATTTAATATTTGTCATCTTGGTAGTTTCTATTTTAGAGGTTCGCAATTACCTCTAGATTGGAAGCAGCAGCGGAATCCAATAATACAGATTAACTATTTCCATCACTGCTAAACGGGACCAGCGCCTGACTATTTCTAGTGTTGGGTTTTTTGACACTCGACCACAGTGGTTACTTATATCAAGATGAATAGAGATCTCCCTGTTCACCTCTTGATCCTATACATTAGTGGCTTACAATATAACCTGCTGATGTAATGAACTAATAGGCTCTCCTGTGCATACAGTTTGCCAGAGACACCAGTGGTTTTCCAGAACCGCTATCGTTTCAACACAATGCTAAGCACTCCAATAGCTCGCGGAGAACTGGAGAAAGGTAATTGCTATAAATTAGTTGATGACTTAGCATGTCTTAGTAATTAGACCAGCAGTACACAGGCAATGCTGCAATATGTTAAAGTATAATATTAATCCAAAAGTTATCCCAAAATACACTAAATTGGCAGCATAATCAATTTCCTAAACTCAGCAGATCGGGTGCAGTTTTTAAAACACAGTAGACCCCTTTCATGGACTAACTACACATCGGCATCTATTCAGTGGCGTCGCTGATGGCTGCCTAGGCGCTGTGCAGCTCGGCGGGTATGTGTTCCCTGTGTGATAACTGTACTGTCTCTGCTTATATTGTTACCTGCCTGGCTGTTGAAGCAACTTATGGCGCCGTTGATGGCTGCCTAGGCACTGTGCCACCCAGCAAATATATGTACCCTGCATCTATAATCCCCAGGGTACACCTGTATGTGTTATACTGTGTATATATATCTGGGACACGGTCATTAGGTCTACACCAACTAGTTCGACAAGCATTGGGTCGACACCACTAGGTCGACATGGGTCAAGGTTGACATGTGTCTAGGTCGACATGGGTCTAGGTCAACTGGTCATTAGGTCGACACAAGCATTATGTCGACATGGGCTAGGTCGACATTCAAAAGGTCGACATGGGGTTTTTCACAGTTTTTTGTATGTGGGAGCAAATGAGAAGGTTACGCATGAACGGTTATGCGCATTTGGGCTTCCCCACCATCGAGAATGGGTAGGGTTACCACCTAGTCCCTTTAATTCCGGACACATGTTATTTACACAGGCTCTGTGGCAGTTTAAAATCAGGTGAAGTGGAGTCTTGAAGTCAGTCAGCCACAGAACCTGTGTAATTAATATGTGTCCGGAATTAAAGGGACTAGGTGGTAACCCTAAGAATGGGGCTGAATTCGCTGCTCACTGAGCAGGTCTGGATCAGCTCCTATACTTAAGCATAGATCACTTCAGCCAAGCAGATCTACAGTATGTAGTGTGTAACTGCAGGCTAGAAGGGGGAGCAGCAGGAACTGTCTACATGCTGTAGATCAGGCATGTCCAACCTTCGGCCCTCCAGCTGTTGTGCAACTACACATCCCAGCAGGGCTTAACTTGGTCCCCTAACCCAACCTCCTCCCTCCCTGTACATTAGGCAGAGATTATACCAGTGCCAGGGAATTTTGACCTACCTCCCATAAAGGGACAATGGTCCCACAAGGAAGGGGTGTGGTCATACAATAGTAAGTCCAATTAAATTGACAACATCATACAGTAGCACAATCATATACACATTACACCGCATGTAGTGCCCTTGATTTATATTAATTCACATAGTATTGCCACTTATACACATAGGCCCTTATTCAGATCTGATCGCAGTACAAATTTGTTCTCAAAATGGGCAAAACCATGTGCACTGCAGGTGGGGCAGATGTAACATGTGCAGAGAGAGTTACATTTGGGTGGGGTGTGTTGAAACTGAAATCTAAATTGCAGTGTAAAAATAATGCAGCCAGTATTTACCTTGCACAGAAACAATATAACTCCCATAAATCTAACTCTCTATATACATGTTACATCTGCCCCACCTGCAGTGCACATGGTTTTGCCCATTTTTTGATTTTCAATAGTTTTTATTGAGTTTTTTGCATAAAATAGGAAATATGTATATAAACATGCACGATAACAAATTGTCTTAACATGAATAGACTTAAAGTATATTGAATATTAGGTCCACCTTGAGTTATATTTGGGGAGTAATGAGTAGAAGAAAATTTTTATAAGGTTTTGCCCATTTTGAGAACAAATTTATACTGCGATCAGATCTGAATAAGGGCCATAATGTTCACAGTTGTGCTGCTTATACACATCTATCTCTGTCCCTCCAGCAGCTTCCCCACCTCTGAGTCCCTCCAGCCCCCTCTCACCTGTCTTCACCATGCACAGAGCCTGTTCCACTTAGTGACCCTTCTTCACTTCAACGGTGGTGATGGTATGACATCACATACGCCATGCCAAAAGAAGATGCTGCTGGGACAGGCTTTTCTCCTGGAATTACTGGTCAGGACTTGGTAGAGGTGGAACTCAGTTGGAGGTGGTGGAGTTCCACCCCATTCCCCCTCACTTTAACCCCTGTATCCGAGCATGCCTTGTCATAGCTTTAGCATACCCTAATAGGAAAACTGTGGCAAGGCATGCTGGGATGTGTAGTTTCACAACAGCTGGAGGGCCGACGGTTGGACATGCCTGCTGTAGATCTTCTTGACTGCAGTGGCTAAGTTAACACTTACAACTATTATATATATATATATATATATATATATATATATATATATATATATATATATATATAGTTAGAATTGCTAACCTCCTGGTGAGATTGACAGCTAGTTGGGTGTGAGGTGAAAGATTGGTAGGGTTAGCTTTAGAGGGGGGTTATAATAAGGGGGTGGGGTTTAGCTGAGTTGTTAGGTAGTCCTGCCTCTTTTATTAAGGGAAATCTATCATCTGACAATATAGAGTGTTGGGCATTACTAACCCGCTAATTGACAATAAGTACTGTAGCTGGTAGCGGGGGAGGTAAGACCACACAGCAGATGGAATGAGCCACTGATATGCATATCTTTTTGTGAACTCTTTGCTGAAGGCTGGTTCCACCAGCAGATCAGGAGTTTTCCGGATAAATCGTTTATGCTAATAGAACAGCACATCAGATACAAGTTAGGAAAAGTTATGGAGTTGCAGATATTTTTGTGTCTTCATATAAAACTATCAGCAGCATAAACAATGCAGAAGAGATTATTGTCCAGCCATAAAACATCTACTGCTGAGAGGCGCATTCTTCCCTGTCAGCGGTTATGACAGGCAATTTAAGAGTCAACAGCTATTAGGAAGGCGGTGTTTCACAGTCGCATTGTATTTAATGCGCCGTGACTACACCAGTCCTTCCGAGTGAATACTCAAGGAATTAATGTTTCCAGCCATTGAGAGTCCACTATTTTACAATAATAAATCACGGGGACTGACAGAGCAGTTTTATTGGTACCTGTATGAATACGCATCTCACTTCTCGGAAAGCCTCCAGGATGAGCTAGATAAACTCAGATGTTATTGTGCGGCAGTAAACCTGATATCTAAAAATAAATCTAGCATTCAAATACAACAGTTATATGTAACACAGGATCAGAGGAAGCAGTCCTCTGCCTTCTGCATTTACAGCATTGTACATAGCCAGGCCATCTTCTGTAGTTGTATTGTTAACAAGTGTATTTTGTTAACCACAGCATAGCGATTCTGTCATGTGGTTGGGTATGGAATCCCGACAGTCAGAATGCTGGCAAGCTTTTATAAGCATTCTATGGCTAATCCTAGGGGTGGATTGGCCCGCCGATTCCCCCCTGGCTGGGCCACCTATCCCCCTCCTGGCTGGGCCATGGACCGGGCTACCACAGTGGTTAGCAATTGCGGCCGCAGCGACCAACTCCTGGCTGCCCAAAGTAAATATGGACGGCCACGGCTTTGACCGCTGTGAAGATGGCCGCGGGTCACTCTTGGGTGACGTCACCACCTGGGACTGAGCTGCTTCAGCATGGTGGTGGTCAGAAGTGGCTGCAGTTTGGTGGTGGATGGAAGTGGCTGCCACGTGGTGGTGGGTCCAAAGACAGGTAAGTGGCAGTACCCCTCCCCCCAAAGCTGGGTCAGAAGCATTACCACCACCCCCAAAGCCGGGTCAGAAGTGTTACCACCCCTCACCCCCCAAAGCCGGGTCAGTAGCGTTACCACCACCCCTGGCAAACCCTTACCCCAACCCTAACCATAATCTGCCCCTCCTGCAGCCTTAGCCTAGACCAGTGATTTTCAACCTTTTTACCTTGCGGCACACTAAATAAGAAAAAAAAAAACTATTGGACCCCATATAACAAACAATTACACTGGTCCCCACAGGTAACAAAAATAAAATACATTGGCCCATAAAAAGAAGAGACCAGCAAATAACAGTTGAACTGGTGGTGGCTGTAAACTGGTGTGGACATCTCTAGATCTGGGGGCACACTTGAGAACAGCTCAAGGCACATGAGTGTGCCACGGCACAGTGGTTAAAAAACACTGGCCTAGACACTCGCCCCCACAACCGAACCATAACCATCTCCTTTAGCAGCTTAAACTAGGGAACTTGCTTAAACAGCGCTGTGTTGGCAATCGATGGTGAAATTACAGATGGTTATCGATGGTAGTATAATAAGTAATAGATGACATTGATGTTTCAAACAATAGATGGTCATCTATTTCCTCTGACAGGCCTGTGGGCCAATCAGAGCCTGGAGGTGGGGCTTATCGGGTGTCCAGAATGAAGCTATGCTCCGTTTCCCGGGACCTTAGGGGGATAAAAAACGATTTAGTTATACTGTGACATTGATGGTGGGAAACCATCTGGTTCTCCCTTATTGATGGCAAAACTATTCGACATCGGCCATAAACCATAAATGATTTTGAATCATCAATGGTCGATGCCCATCCCTAGCTTAAACCTAACCTCTCTTTCTCCTGCAGCCTTACCTTAACCCTAACCCTCCCCTCCTGCAGCCTAACCCCCTTCCCACACTTTACTCTTACCCTTTGTAATTACTGTTTCAAGGTGTCTGCATTTTCACCCATTGGGATCTCACCTATTGTATTCTGACAATCAGGATTGTGATTATCGGATGCCGACTAAGTCCATCAAAAACTGATGGTTGGCAACAATTGACTTTGTGAAGATGGTTTCAATATCTGATGCCACTTCAGAAGCATTTGTTGCGATGACCAACCCTATAATGGGCTCATTGCACAAAAGCAGGCCCGTCCAAAACCTGTCAGACCCAGAACTCAGAGACGTGGGTGCTGGCCACAAGCTGTAGTGAGGATAGGTGACCACAGCAGGAGCTGCATGGTAAAATAAACATTAAACGGCAGTGGGGCTGATTCCAAGGTGGATGCGAAGCTGATGATGGCGCATGTGCAACAATGGTCTCGCAATGGCACTTGCTGTGTGAATTAGGACACAGAGTGATTCACGGATAGTGGTTATTTGTGGGAAGTAACGGGGGTGCGGGGACTCAAATGCAGGCGTGCTATATGTCTTTCCCATCAAAGTAAAATGGAACACCCCAGTGATAAGACATTCAAGTAGGAAAATATGGTTCTATGCAGAAATGATCTTTATTCATATGTGTTACTTAGCATACATTGCAAGTTCAATTAAAAGTTAATGCGGCCTATAAGTAGGCTATAGCTCCTTTTAAGGCTGCATGCTAATTATGGCTGGGAGGCTTCAGGCTTACTTGTGTTATAAACACAAAGAAAACACGGCGTCAGCAAGGAGATGTGCGGCAGCAAATGGTGTTTTTTGCCAGCAGCAGATAAATGCATTTTTAATTGAGATACAAAAACAAGGTCATGAAAGAAAAGTATTTTGACACCGGAATTCATAAAATGTAATCACAGAGCGCTGTATAACCTGCGCTCACAGCCACAGATGTAAGGAAGAACGAGTTCTCCTAGCGCTGATTCTGCAAATTCACAAATCATGTCGCAAAATCACTTTCACATCAAAATCACGATTCATTCTAGTACATAAGTCTCTCTCCACTTCATCTCCATCCAAGCCTTAGTCACAACGTCCAACTTTTTGTTCTCCTCGTCCCGTGGTCGGGACTTCTGTGCGGAGTAACCACTCCTACGTGGGAAAGGGGGCATGGGGGGGGGGGGTAAGAATGTAAACCAACCCCCCCCCACCCCCCCCCCCCCCGATATCCCTCTACTAAGCAGCGTGATAATGCAATTAACTCTGAATTGCGTACTTGTAGCCATTAATCTTGGCACTGTATAGCTTGGGGTGTGGCCACAATGATGCAATAAAGGAAATCACCCCTCCCCCCATAAATAAGCCTCTTAAGGTTTGCTACACCCCCACCCTTCCCCCTATACACCGTCCCTTCCCCTGCACTGCTCCTTGCTGTGCCAACCTCACTGCCCTATCGCAGAGCCAGAAAGTCAGCAGCTAAGTTACGCTGGCAACTCTGAAGTTATAAAAATACATCTCTACGTATGCATGACCGTAGTTTAATAACGCATGCCCTAGTGAAAATCAAATAATAATTCAGGAATGGCTAATAATAAAAGGAATTCAGTGAAACGCATTCAGATCTAATAAACACATAATCAAACACTTTTCAGAGCATTTCCGTGTTTCCATGCAAAGGGTGTTTTGTCATAAACTCCTGTATATATTTCTTTCTTTTCATACAGCAGTTTCCAAAAATACCAAAACTATTGTTTCCAAGATAAATGACTCAGTTTACATTTCCCATGGGTTGCTTTACTGAAATTCCTTTAGACAATAGTTTTATGGATCAATAAATACGTACAGTTATACATTCAGCACGACAGTGGTTATTGATTTTATCACATATGTTTTATATCCTTAACCTTCTTCTCTGGACAACAAACACAACTTTAATTCCGGACCTTCGTTTTATTTTTATTTTCCTTGGCGTAACACAGATAGTACAGACTGTTCATAGTAACAGGCTGTAGTAAAAAATCGTGAACATTAATTCAGTAGGAACCATCAGTAATGTTACTGGTTCCTGTTTAGTTGAATGGCTGCTCTTTTATGGATATTAGACTTGCTACAAAATGGCTGCCTCCGCAAGGTGGGACACAAGTGCACATACAGTCAAATCTTGAAGGACAACTTTAATTAATGACTTGGTTTTCACTTGAGTTGAATAAATATAAATAAGTGGTAATGGTAAAGAATACGTCCACTGGTGTATATACTGTGCCACATGTGCAGTGCACAAAGGCCTACGAGACAATGAGGTCACCATCCTCCTACCACATATATACCTGCATTTCTTCATGGCATGAAAAAGTATCCCTGGGATTTCCTGCCTACTTCCTGGCCCTTTCCATCCGTTTGCTGGGCAGTTGCCATGGTAGCGGGACAAAGTGTGATGTACTGTAATAGCTGGATATCCAGCATGGATAGAAGATAGACAGGTTGGTTATGTTTGACCCTTAAACTGAGAAGATCAGGAGAAAGTTGAGTGGTGATCCTTCTTTCATTAACCTAACCAGTGGCCACTGTTAGGTCATAATATGCCCAGATTCAGGAAATGTCACCTCAGCTAATGGCCTAGGGCACATGTGACTCCAAACTACAGAGCTCTACAGTTCTGGGTTGTTTTTTGAGAGTAAAGGCTTCTAGTAGTTCTGCAAAGTTTTGAGGCACAATGTCTTCATAGGGTTATGCTGCAGTCAATCCCTTACAAAATAAAGACAATGCTAATCTCGAGTTCATTTTACTGAGAGTTCATCACCCCACCATATTTTCTCTACTTGTCTCTATTTCCAGAGGTGCCCAGTTTGTGGTGGGAGGGGGGTGAGTTACAAGCAATTTCATTGTTTTAGAACTAACTTGATTCAAACCACAATACACATGGACCTAACGGAACTTTAATTTTCAGATTAAATAAGATGATGTGGTCATCTTCCAACCAAGCTCACGGTGTTCTGCTGGTTGCACCAGAATAATTCAGGTTGACCCATGCATGTATTGGAGCAGCCAGACTTGGATAGGCACCTTCACAGTCAGTGGTTTTCAAAGTGGTTTTAAAAAAAAAGTGGTTATTTAGGTGCGCTGTGAGTTCGTACTTGTGTTGTTTCACAGCTGCAGTTACGCTGTCAGCGTAGCGTCCCTGTCAGAATCAGCGTAGTGTTCCCGCGGCCAGCATAGTTAGCATAGTCAGTCAGAAGTAGCGTAGTGTTCCCGCACCCCCTCTTTGGACAGGAGATGCACGCGCTACAGAACCCCTAACCCTGTCGGCAGGGTTGCTGTACCCTGCTGCAATAGCTTCTCAGACGCAGGAGCATGTCATTGCTGGAGCGTCGGAGACGCTCCTGCGTTTCAAACAGATGGAGCGCCTCTCCGCCGGCGCCAGCATGATCCCCTCTCCGCCAAAGAAAGGGGATCATGCTGGCGCCGGCGGTGTGAGAGAGGCGCTGACTAGGCTTGCCAAGGATGCCGGGGACAGAGATGCAGTTCCCGGCAACAGTACGGTAGTTACTTGTGTAGTTTCACGGCGGCAGACTACGCTGATAACGTAGCCTAGGCTGCCGCCGTGAAACTACACAAGTAAGGCAGCCGTTGGGCTACGCTGATAATGTAGCTTAGGCTGCCGCCATGAAACTACACAAGTAAGGCAGCCGTTGGGCTACGCTATTAGCTTCAAACGTAGCGTAAGCTGCCGCCGTGAAACTACACAAGTACCGGTGTGTTTTATTGGGATGTAGTTGGCATCCCAACATTCACACCAGAATCCTGACACCACTTAGAATCCTGACGTCTGGATCAACAGCTACACTGTAGTCTTGAAGCATGTTGACATTTTGAAAATGTTAACCATCAATTATAACCCTAACACTAATATTTCTATAGACTACATGTTGACTGTGTTGACATTTCATGCGTAGACATTTTTGGCTGCATTAATATTTTGCATGTGTCAACATCTTGGGTCTTGACATTTGAAGCTAACTATGTTGGCATTTTGCCCATGCAGCGTCAACTTTTTGTTTGTTGAAATGATGATTGTAGACTACAGACCGTTATATAGCATTGTCATTAATTAGCTGCTAGCGATGTACAGATGTGTCCTCACTTACTGGTTGTCTGTTCACCATATGGTGACAGACCAAGAGAAACGTACCATATTTTTATTTTATTATTTAGATCTCGGATACAGCAACAGCCCCTCATAGTGTACTAGAGGTGCTAGGCTGTGACTATAGGCAAAGTATTTGGTTTTATACACGTACAACAGATAAAACACTGAGGAGAAAAATATATACAGAGTTACTGAAGGACACATCTGTACATAACAAGATAGCCTGAATCCGACAACATACCTGTAAGTAAATGAAACATGATAGCAATAAAAATGCTATAGTTAGAGATGAAAGTTACAACAAACTTAGGAGCCCGTTTATGAATCTGGGTGGAATATTACCCCCCAGGATCACATTGTAACATGAAATCCTATTGCCTGCGATGTGCTGAGCCAGGCACAGGGGAGTCTGCGTATGCTCATTTAGCACTGACCCCCGCCAACCCCATTGATTGCAATGCCCCGGCAGCACAGGCTACAATGGGATACCGCCACCTCAGTATGGCGGTAGCCCAGGGATGCGAAGAACTGCTACCCAATCTTAATACATCGGGATCACAGCAGGGATCGGAGAATCCTGCTGTGGTCCCTCCTACATACTTTTGGGTGATACTTAATAATTGCGGCTAACTCCTGAAAACGGGTGTATTGGGGTATTAAGCCACAATTATGGAATGATAAATGGGCCACTGAGTCTTCACTGACAATGTCCTCACCAGGAGATGCCCGGAGAGGAGAAGCAGGTTGATGGTAAAAGGGATGGGCTATTTGAGTCATTAAGCCCCACCCCTCACAAAGAAAATGTCACGATTGGGGAATATTTGTAAAGGGGCAGGCCAAAATGACTCAATTGGCATATAAATCTGACAATAAAGACCAAATCCTCATCAATCGGGACAGACTCACTGTATATGTCTCTCCATTGTGCTAACTTTACTAGTAATACCATGTTCTCATTGCCGCCCCTGCAAAATCCCGGGTTTTTCTTGCCGTGTTTTTGGCGGGGCACAGAGAATGGATACTTTTCTTCCCCATTCTACAGCACCTTAAACCCGGGAAATTCCCGTGTATGACGCGTTCACACTGCTTCCCCTGGTCTGCCCTGCCAACAAGTGTGTGAATATAAAAGCAGCTTTGATTGGCTGTTGAAAAAGTAGCTGTGATTGGCTGTTTTAGAAAGCAGCTGTTATTGGCTGGCTGAGGATGATGTCATATAAAGTGGCCTGTTTTTTCCAAGCACACTGCATTGCTGGAATCATGGCTGATGAGATGCTTTTGTTTTGCACCATTTTGCTGTTTCATGCAGCAAATGAGAGCTTGCTGCAGCTGCTTACATTGTGCTACCTTGCACAATGCACTTTGAAGAGGAGGAGAGCGCAATTTCTTGCTGAGAGAGACAGTGCTCGCCTTCATTATGTGCGAAGGAGAAGAGCTTTCATCACCTCCAGCGTTACCTCCATATTGAGGTTCAGCACATCCAGTACCCGGCGAATGTGGACCAGAGACTGCTCTCATGGCGAGGTATTTTGGTCTACAGTGGAGGGTTATGAGGATGACCAGTGGATGGAGCATTTTCGCATGTCACGTGGGACCTTTCAGTATGTGCTGGACCTTCTAACCCCTGCACTTTCCAGACAGACCACAAACTGCAGAATACCCATCTCACCTAGAAAGAGACTAGCGATAGCGCTATGGTGGTATGCTACACCGGGAGAATACCGCACAGTCGCCTGCTTGTTTGGAGTGGGGAGATCCACTGTATGCACTATAGTCCATGAGGTGACGCAGGCTTTGCTGGAAGGACTTTACCGTCGTTTCATCACCTTACCTCAAGGACAAAGGTTGGACGACATCATCGCTGGTTTCCTGCATCGTGGATATCCACAGTGTGCTGGAGCTATAGACGGTACACACATTCCTATTATTGCCCCCACAGAAAACCATGCGGATTACTTTAATCGCAAAGGCTGGCACTCCATAATTCTACAGGCTGTAGTGGACCACAAATATTGGTAAGTACATTTTTTTATGATAATATTAAACTGTACTTTGCGTATTGCTAGGGTAACTAAACAGAAATCTTAACACTTTATATTTTCAGCTTCACTGATGTCTTCATTGGCTGGCCTGGCCGTTCCCATGATGCAAGGGTTCTAGCAAATTCGGACCTATACCTTATTGCTGAGGAGAAGCAGGATGGCTGGTTGTTCCCTAGAGAGGTAAAGATATGTTTTTGCATGTTGCAGTTGGGATATTTTTAGTGTTATGTATGCATGTATGTATAACCAACGTACCACATGTATTGTTGTTTTTCAATGTCTCTCTTTACACCGGTAGAGAAAAGTGGCAATCAGAATAGCATACTTGTACTCCAAGAATTCCATATTGTAACTCTTATTTTACTTTGCAGAAATCGAAGATCATCGATGGGGTGGAGATCCCAGTACATATAATCGGGGATGCAGCATACCCATTACGACGATGGTTAATGAAGGGGTTCACCCAGCGCCATCAACTTACCCCGGAACAAATTGATTTCACCCACACCCTCAGTTCTGCACGAATGGTGGTAGAAAATGCCTTTGGCCGTCTAAAAGGCCGTTGGCGTTGTTTAATGAAGCGCAATGACATTGATACCAGCTTCATGCCTCATGTAGTTGCTGCCTGCTGTGTGTTGCACAACATATGTGAGTTTAAGAAAGAACAGTTTCTACCAGAATGGACCGTACTGGAGCCTGAGGAATCAGATCACTCTGCAGATTCTGAGATGTATGAGGGGACAAACACATGTGCAGAAGACATTCGCAACACCATTACCAATAACATATTTGCTTTAACCCACTAGTGTACTATAGTTTTTAATTTTCAATAAACTTCAAAAACATTTCTGTTTGTTTGTACATATTTTATTCATATGTACAACATATATTTTTTTAGTTAAATAGCATAAAGTGTACCAAAAATGCACATAGAAAAATATAATAAAACTGTAATGACAATACCCAAATGCCTTACATAACTTCTGTACAGGCCGGGTGGGCAGACAAATAAACAAAAAGTCAATAAACACCTCTACAGCACATGGTAGCGGGGGTTTTCCTTTCTTGGAGCCGTTCGATTCTCCGCATGACTATGTGGACCAGCCGCATAATCAAGGCAGTGTGGTGGAACTGTGGGAGGCTGAGTTGCACCCGGTGTACGCTCAGGGAAATGGCAATGATTTGCTGGAGGCTGAGGTGTCCCAGCAGCATACTCGGGGCACTGCGGAGGAACTGGTGGAGGCTGAGGTGCACCAGCTGTACGCTCTTGGAAATGTCGAGGATTTGCTGGAGGCTGTGGTGTCCCAGACGCATACTCTGAGGAGTGCGGTGGAACTGGGGGAGGCTGAGGTGGACCTGCTGTACGCTCAGGGAAATGGAGGTCATTTGCTTGAGGCTGAGGAGTCCCAGCAGCATACTCAGGGAAAAGGTGTGACATTGGTGGTGGGTGAGGTGTGCTGTATGGCACCATGTTCCCCTGGGTTGGGCCTACAAAATTTGGTTGGCCTGCGCTATACATTGGATAACCATACTGAAAATTATTGTGTGGTGGCTGGGGCAGTGCATGGCCTTGTGCCCTAAATAGACTATTAAGGAACTCCATCTGCGTATCTCGGTTCTCTCGATTGATACGCTCATGCATACCAACAATGGCAGTAATGAACGTGTTCTGTAGGTCACGCTCATTGTCCATAAATCGCTGCAGACGAGCATCTTCATGAACTTGCATCGAATTATCCATTTCCTTCAGGTGTTCAAGCATTACGGTGGTCATTGCTTTTGTGGCTTGTTCCATCTTAGTGGACCTCTTTCTTCTCAGTGGCACATTATAAACTATGGGAAAAACAAACAACACATTACTATACAAGACTATAATAATGTTACTTCTCCTTCTACCCAAAAGACATTGTTGGTGCCCATGCACTTGGAAAACCATCTGTGCTGAAGGCTAGATATCAGTAAAACCTTAACTTCTCATTCAGATGTGTTAGCAATGTTGCTGACAGGCCTGAATCAGATCCCCTCTGCACAGATGCATGTGGATGTTAAATTTCAAAAATACTTAAATAAAAAAGCAGTGTTGGCACATGCATGCTTGAGGCCTTTTCCCTCCTGCACTCTTGCTACATGCTGCAACATATTTCTTTAATAAACAAAAATATAGTACTGTGTAATAATGGTGTGTGTAAAAAGTTATAAACTTACTGTTGGTCCGCAACTTTGGACGTGCACTCTGTGGCAATGCTTCAAAGGCTGGACTTCCTTCAGCAGGTAGTGATGATGCAGGCGTTGATGGTGGTCGCTGCAAAGGTGATGGCGGATGCTGCACAGGTGAAGAGAATGCCGTGGGGCCTACAGCTGAATTGTGGGAGTTAAATGATGAATCCAGAACTTCACATTGGGCTTCACCATGGACAGAGCGGGAATCCATTTCACTGTCTGTGGCCTCAAGGTCAATGGGTGACGCTGCTGCTGCTACTGCGTTTTCTTCACAGACACTTGCTGCACTGCCAGCAAAACTGCTGGAGAAGGACAGTGATATGGGATTAGCCAGTGCAGAGTTCCCAAAGATGACATTACACTGGTCATAAAATGGCCAGTCCATACGGGCACCACCACTCTTCCTCCTGTTTAGGTCATGGACCTTAGCATACTGCTTCCGCAGGGCTTTGAGTTTATTCACTACCTGTTGCTGCGTTTTGACGATGCCACGGGCAGACAGGATTTTGGCGATGTTGTAGTAAACAACGGAGTCCTTCACTGTGCCGGTCACTTGCTTTTTTATCTCCTCCTCTCCTCTCACTGCTAGCAGCTCGAGCACTTCCTCATCCCTCCAGTGCGACATGTCTGCTCTCCTCGACGCAGCATATGGACGTCAGACGCAGCATGAAATGGACGTCACGTCACCTGATCACATCCGCCAATGAGCTTCTTTTTTTCCATCATGTTTGAAAAACCCGTGTCTGCGCTGTTCAGACTGAAGTACACCCGTGTTTTACCCAGGAAAAACCCTGCAAAAAACCCGTGTGTAATTCCCGGGGCATAACACCCGGGAATTTCAAAAGGACGCGTTCACACTGAGACACGACACGGGAAATTACCGCTCGCCCTGCCAAATACCCGGGTTTTTTAGGCAATGAGAACGGGGTATAAGTAGGATAAATGCTCCTCTAGGGGTATGTAGGACTACTCAAAAAATTGTGTCTCTCAAGAACCTTGAGAGTAGAATGATTTACACCATAGTAGTTAATGGAAACCACATGGAGAATATACAAACTCCACACAGTTAGGGATGTGGTAGGAATTGAACCCAAAACCTCAGTACTGTGAGGCAGTCATGCTAACCATTACACCAACTATGCTGTACACAGCACATCTAAATAATATAAACCTATTAGTAACTACAGCTTTGATTGTGCATGCATTGTGTTACCATATCTATTTAAATTACACTGGCGTTTCAAAAAAGAAACCGTCTCCAAACGAGCCAAGTATCCGCTGATTAACTGCCATTCTCAAAACCCCACAGCCACAGCTTCAAGAGATGCTCTCAAGCATTACAATGCCACAACACATTTCAGCGCTGCCTTGGCACAGATTATAGGGCCCAACTGTTTCCTTGTTAATACAAAATGCCTCTGTGTGTGAACTTCCAAAGCAGCGTGGCCTCAAAGACACACAGCAAGAACTGGACACACACTGCGATGCTGGCTTGTTAACCATACGGAATTGTCTGGACAATAGAGAGGTCAGATAAGGTTATCAGGTGGAGAGGAAGACTCGCGGAAGCCAATAAGATCCCGATTTTCTTTTTTTCAACTATAAAAAAAGCTTCTAATAGCACATTATTATCGTATTATGCCAAGATGACTGATATATTGGCATCGCTGGAAGTGATTATTCAAATGAGTAATAATGAGCTAATAATATATTCTGTGTGGAGATAGAGTATGTTTTGTGAGATATATATCGCTCTCTCTGTGAATGAGCATGATGTTTTGCAATAAGGGCTGGGTTTAATGACATAAACAGTTAAAAAGTAAGAACAACACAAGCTGCTTGAGGGATGCATTCAGCATTCTGGCTGTTGGGATGCCGGCGTTCACAAACCGACACATCCCGACAACACCGGCACCGGTAGTCCGACATCAGAGAGGATGCCAGTGCCGGAATCCCAACTACATATGTAAGAGGGCGGGTTGGGTAGGTTTAGGGGGAACTTAGGGTTAGGCTGCACAGGTTGGTCGGTGTTGTATGGGGGTTAGGAACTAGGAGGGATGATTAGGGATTAGCTGTGGGGTGGGGGGTAGGGTTGGGGTTAGGCTGTGGGTAGGGAGGGCTAGGGGGCAGGGGGGAAGTAAGTATACTTATTTGACAATTGTTGGGATTCCCTCCATCGAGATGCCGGCATCGGTATTATGAACGCTGGCATCACCACTGCTGGTCATCCGTATGTACCCCCTGCTTTATTAGATCACAATTTGTTATTGTTACCTGCATTTGGGTTGTTGTCTCTTTATGGCTTTATGGTCTGACTCCCATAATACTATAGTGGTGCAATACTTGGAGTGTGGGAACAGTAAGTTGTGTCACTCACGGAGTGTGGTATGTGAAGGGGGGTTAGTCTTGTCAATCATGGAGTGTGGGGACACATTAGACAAGTCATTCATGGAGTTTGGGGGAAATTAGTAGTCATGTCACTCATGGAGTGTGGGGACAGTTATATTGTCACCCATGGAGTCTGGAGATTTTGCCTTGCGAGTGAACCAGAATAAGGGCCTATATCCTTTAGGAGACAAGTTCTGTTCCACTGCTGAGTGTTCAGTGTTATTAGCATTTGGAGCACTGCCCTCAGAACACTTGCATGTATAATAACAGGACATCTGCAGGCCCTATGGCAAGGTTCTATAGGGGCCAGAGGATTCAGCTCCCCAGCTGAATGTCCCGTACCAGCTGCACCTGCTGCTGCTCTTGTAGCTATGCCCACCGATACACCCAGCCTGTACGTTAAGACTGTCCAAATGAAACAAAGAAGTCCACAGCGTGCCAGCGGAAGGCCGCCTTGCGCTATTCAGGCGATTCCTCAGCCCTGGCAGGGAAGCTATTCCATTGTCATGTAACTTTTGCTAAATACAGCAGAAAACACGTCTCTGTCTGTGCAATGTGACGAGGCGTCACTAATGCTCGCTATGGCAGGAGAATAGTTAATAAAGTATTCTGCCCAGGCTCTGCTCTTGTGCTGAGTGTGGCAGCCAGCGATTTGGAACGCTGTCCTTCTAAGGACTGGTCTCAGATATTTATTATATAATCTGTTTTTCATGGCCAAATCAATTACTCCTAAGAACCACGCTATCTCAAATCCTGTATGAGGCCTTTCCTGCATGTGAGATGTGTGGCAGCAATAACAAATCTTGTTGGTGATGTTCACCTAGCGCCCATCACTGGGAATTCAGAGATTACAGGCATCAGCCACCTACCTACAGTAAATAGATATTGCCCCAGGCAATGTGACCCAGGGTGATCACTACCACTTTTCCTCAGCACTTTGAAACTGCAGCAGGTATCAAATGCTATGTGCGTAAATGCTGAAATGTTTATACTGACTATGGCAAATAATAACATTCCACCTAGTTCCAACTAGTGGTGTGGCAACACTAGGGGCCAGACAATCAGCTCCTACCTACCATGACACAGACTGTGTTTGACAGGCAGGAGCTGATTGGTTGGTTGTTTGGGATGCGGTCAATTTGCCGGCGGTCGGGATCCCGGCGTTCAGAATCCCGACACTGGAATCCCGACCGCTGAAATCCCGAAACTTTCTCCCTCCGTGGGTGTCCACGACACCCATAGAGGGAGAATAAAATAGCGTGCCGAGCGTAGCGAGGCACCGGGCCCGCTGCGTGGCGAGCGCAGCGAGCCCGCAAGGGGGGGCGACCCACGTCCCCCCCATGTCGGGATTTCGGCGGTCGGGATTCCAGTGTCGGGATTCCGACCGCCGGCATTACGTATCGGATCCGGTTGTTTAGGTAGGTTGGTAGGTTGCAGAGCATCGGGAGCCAAGGCATAGTGATTATACAAGTGTGCAATGCATTACTGGGAGTTGACTAAGTCCCATGAGACTTTGCACAAGAGGTCAGAGGCTCAGCGGCTTGTGCTGAGCTCTGCTTGGTGGAGCTCATCATATGCTTCTCAGGCCCATGGAGGACAGCAGCAGCAGTGGCCTCGTCATGGGAGGGTTTTTAATTAGAGGCAGCGCTGAGCCTGTCAGGGCTCCTACAGAGTAATGTACAGAGGGACAAGCACAGGCTTTTCATGTGGTATATATATATATATATATATATATATATATATATCTTATATATTTAGCCAGATCCGTCACTCAAAGCAGTGTGGCAAACGGTGGGCGGGGTTACACGGGTGATTGACAGGCCCGTCCACCGTCAGCCACACTGCAAAACCTGGCCACTTCCGTAATACACACCACCCCCCTTGGCCTCTGTTCTCCACACAATCCGCCCCCTCCTCGGCCACTAACCCCGCCCCACGGCTACACACCGCGCCCCCCCCCCACACACACACACACACATCATCCGGCCGGCACACAACCTCACACACTACCCCAGGGTTGCATACCCTGTACCTATTGTACCGGTTTTCTAGCCTTCAGGCTTCAGCTGCAGCGTGTCGCCTCCTTCCATTTCCTGCACTTCTCTGTCTCAGCCGAGGAGGCTAGGGGGACTCTTGGAGTTGTAGTTTCAGACTGCCGGCTATTCCCCAGGGAGCCTGAAGGGGAGCCGCCGAACCAGACTACAACTCCCAAGGTGCACCAAGGGAGGACACGGTCTCCTCCTGCTCGGGGATAGACGGGAGAAGAACTTCACTTATGCATGCTGTTTGTCAGTCAGAGACCTGATCGATGCGCAGCGCAGCAGGAGAGGACCAGCGGGGCAGGTAAATTATTATGTTCAACTCACACACGGTGGGTATTGAAACTATCGGCAAGACCACGCCCCTTTTCCCGAAGCCACGCCCCTCCCGGATTTTTTTTTTTTTTTTTTTTTTTTTTTGGTACCGAATTCTGACCCTCACATGTTGGAGGGTATGGGGTTGCCGACCCTCCCGCATTTAGCGGGAGTATCCCGCTTTTTGATCCGTTCTCCCGGTCTCCCGGGAATCTATGGGATCCTCCCGCCTTTTAGGCTGCCTGTCAAAAAAAAAAAACCCCAGTGACTGCGCATGCGCAAGTTACAAAGCGCAGGGGCTGACGGTGACCTCGCGGCTTTCCTATTACATGCCGGCTGGGGTTCTGTACTACCGGACGTGGTCAGGTCACCGTCATAGCCCTGGCAGCGGCAGCACAGTGACAGCATGGGGCAGACACGGGAGCAGCAGAGGGCAGCGCCGCAGAGTACATGGTAAGCTAGCGGCAGGCTTCCCTCCTGCTTCTCTCCCTCTGCTCCCCGCTGTTTTCTTTAATAGGGCTCGGGCTCAGCCTGTCTCTTCTCCCCCCCCTCGCTACAGACCCCCACGCTGCCGCTGCAGCTTCATAAAAATTGCTCCCCTCCCCAGTCCCCACTACCTTATAACATATAAGGTGCAGGAGGAGAGGAACATTTCTTTTTATAAAGCAGCAGCGTCGTGGAGGGAGGGAGGGAAGAAGGAAAGATTTTCAAATTTGCAAAATGTACCTATAATGTACACTCTGAAATGTACTTTGCATAGCTCCGCCCATGGCCCGCCCCATTTACATGCCGTAAATGAGGCGGGACCATGGGCGGAGCTATCCAAATTACGTTTGAGAGCTCCCACGCCCCCTATTTCCTCTAACAAGCTGCTCTCTCCCGCAAAGCCCAGCTCAAAAGTCGGCAAGTATGCACTACCCACCCCCTCCAAGCCCAACACCCCCCCTATGGCCGCCCATACACGGCCAGCTCCAAGGCTACACACCGTGCTCCCCCCCACCATACACTGCCACCACCCCCCCCCCCCGCTACACACCGCGCGCCCCTTCCCCCTCACTCTCATAACAGATGTAGTTGCTAACAAGCACCACTCCCCCTCTCAGCACAAACACCGCCATACCCCCCGCCCCACCAAAGCACAGCACGCCCACACCCGCACCCCCTTCACCAATAAGCCTGCATCTCCCTCGGCCCGTCCTCACCACCCCTTCCAGCACTACACGCCCTGATACTAGCTGCCCCCCCCCCCTGCCCTCACTGTCGGAGATCCCGTCCCCCACACCCGCCAGCATCACTCAGACGCACAGCCTTGCCGTGCGCCCGCCGCTGGCACCTTCTTTACCCAGCCAGCCAACCAGTGCCTTCGCTCTGTCGGAGGAGCCGTCCCCCCACACCCGCCCGCATCTGTCACAGACACACAGCTCATTGCCGTGCGCACGCCACAAGACCCGCCCCTGCCCACCCACTGCCGTCTCCACATACCCGGCAAATCAAGACATTGCCATGCGCCAGCCGCTGCCCGTACACTGCCATGCTCCAGAGGAAGACCCGTCTCCCAACACCCACCAGGATCTACAGAGCCGCACACTACATTGCCGTGCGCCCGCCACTGCCACCTTAATTACACCGCAAGCCGCCCATAGATGACGCAGAGCAGCACTCTCCCGGACCCACGGACTGCTGCTGACCACCACTGCACAAGACTGTAAGTACTATGCCATCCACCCCATACCACTACACCACCATGGGGTAGTGGGTGCCATAATATGTGTGCTAAAGTAGTAAAACAGCAGCTACCCCTTCAACATTACCGTGCTGCATTTACTACTTTAGCAGACGTATGGCACCCACCACCCCATACCACTACACTACCAACGCCTCTCTATCTATGGGGTGCCGGTCAGCCCCACCCTCCATAACCTGATCACGCTGCACTCTCACTAACCATGTACTACTTGGGTAGGCTTATGGCACCCAGCACCCCATACCACTACACCACCAACGCCTTTTCTAACACAACCTCCCTTAAACATTTCATCGCACACTATATTGTGTGCGTTTTGCCACACACACACACACACTTATGCCTCCAATACTCACAACTACTCACACACCCCTCCATGCCTCCTATATTCACAACTATACACACACCCATCCGTGCCAACAATACTCAAAACTACACACACACACACACACACATATCAATACACATGCACCTCACACTACTTCAACTAACACATCCCCACATCTATTTACACTCTCCACCCCGTGCTGCCACCAATCTTCACTCTCCAACACCATATGTAAGTACCACCCAGCAGCCCATACCACTACACATCCCCACATCTATTTACACTCTCTACGCCGTGCTGCCACCAATCTTCACTCTCCAACACACTCACAACTACACACATATACACCCCCATCAATGCCTCCAATACTCCCAACTACACACACACCCATTCATGCCTCCAATACTCACAACTACACACACCCATCAATGCCTCCAATACTCACAACTACACACACACCCATTCATGCCTCCAATACTCACAACTAAACACACACACACCCATTCCCATACATGTCTCCAATACTACCAACTCACTCACCCACTCACCCACACACACACACCCACCCATCAATGCCTCCAATACTCCCAACTACACACACCCATTCATGGCTCCAATACTCCCAACTACACACACACCCATAACCATACATGCCTCCAAAACTACCAACTACATACACACACACACACACATCTATGCCTCTAATACTCCCACCTACATCACACACCCTTCACACTACCTACCCTATATCTCTATTAACTCCAGCACCCTACACCACTCACTAAACCTCACATTTTACACTCACATCTGCAATACGCATGCACCTCGCACTACTGCACCTAACACATCCCCACATCTATTTACACTCTCCACAACCTGCTGCCACCAAACTTCACTGTCCAACACCATATGTAAGTACCACCCACCACCCCATACCACTACACCACCAACGCCTTTTCAAACACAGCTCTGCTCCCTTAAACATTTCATTGCACACTATTTAGTGTGCGTTTAGCCACACACTCACTTATGCCTCCAATACTCACAACTACACACACACATCCATGCCTCCAATACACACACCCATCCATGTCTCCAATGCTCACAACTATACACACACACACACACAGCCATGCCTCTAATACAAACAAATACACACACACACACCCCCATCCATCCATGCCTCAAAAATACACACACCCATCCATGCCTCCATTACTCACAACTACTCACACACCCCTCCGTGCCTCCTATACTCACAACTACACACACACACACATCCGTACCTTATATGCACTTTCATTAAAAAACATTTATGCTCTCAAATGCACTGTAAGCACATTATTCAGCAAATTACACTACATTTCACACTCACATATATTCCTACTTCTAATGGGGCAAAGCCCCTCACGACGGTGTGAAGAGCGCCCGGAGGGCGCGATGAATCACCTAGTATATATATATATATATATATATATATATGGGGGACAGACTCTCGTTTCGCGCCACTGGTTTTTATAGTAACTATGCTGGGGCTGCCGGACCCACACGGACCCCTGTTGGATGGGGACAAAAGGAATGTGAGTAGCAGTTGTGGGTTGGCGCCCTTTGGTGAGATCTTAAATGATTAGATCTATGAAGCCTTAAGTTGGACTGTACCACTGAACTTTTTATGATCTAATTTAACCACCATTGGAGTGTGGATCCAGAGACATTTTAATAAATTTATATATGAATTTTGGACTTTACTTGTATGTGTATGGAATTCCAACTTAAGGCTTCATAGATCTAATCATTTAAGATCTCACCAAAGGGCGCCAACCCACAACTGCTACTCATATATATATATATATATATATAGTATTAGAAAGCCAGCAACATCCAATTTTTTCATGCAAAAATATCAAAAAGATTTTAATGGCATATTAAAGTGCAACGTGACAGACATAACAAAAATCAGTGCAAGGATGAGATGGAATACTTAGCAGAATTCAAGGTCAGAAATAAACCATCGCAGCATCCCTAAATGCGGTATGTATTACACCATTTATGAGCCTGGCACTCTGTGAATCACACCATTTAGGTGTGCAAGCTGGTCTCAGGATATATATATATATGTTTGTATTAATCCCCCTCGCAGTTACCCATTGACCAAGTTATACTGCCTTTACACTGTGTTTTGACAGTGTAATATTCTCCAGTACAGTTTGTGGCCAGTAATGACAAGTGTCCCCGGGCCCCTGAAGGCTTAGTCCGGCCCTGCACACATGGGATTAATCTAGCACACTGTGTGACATCAACCTTAGTGAAACCATCCAACTAGTGCCCTAAATTTGGAAAAGTCATAATTAGTCATCGTTTGTGGCTTTGCTTATTGGGGATGTGGTCTTACAGGAACAGGGCCAAAGTCAACTTTTGTCCTAACATTTTATAATATAGTATGGTAGCAGATAGATCCCCTTCGCCGGGAGGACCTTCCCATCATGCATTGGGTCCACGTCAACCTGGAGGGGGGGGGGGGGAAACCTGTGGCGAATGAAACGAGCCACCATGTCGGAAGCGTGGCAAGCAGAGCAAATCCGCGAGGGTCCAATGCAGCTGAAATAAAAGAAAATTACATAACCTAAATTACAGATGTATTAATCCTGGGGAAGAGATAAAGTGGAGGTACAGTAAAGTAGAAGGTGATAAGGTACAAGCCTATCAACTCCTATCTGTCATTTTTTCAAACATAGCTGATTAGCTGGTGTGTTATCACCTTCTACTTTATCTCCACTTTATCTCTTCACCAGCCTTATTACATCTGCCCCACTATGAGAAGAGATACTACTGTCCAGACAAGGTTGAAAACGGGAAGATAAACTAACTGCCATCTGTTTTCAATGACATACCCTATTTTAAAATCTATACCCCTTGATTTACTTATTCGCATCCACCATGAATCAGGCCAAAGGACCATATTCGCAACTGATTGCATAGGCGATCAGACGCGCAGTTTCTCAGTGGTCCTGATTTCTGGGAGTGGCAAGGCCGAGGACTGTGCCTGCGTGCAGTCTGCTTGGCCTCACAAACCGTCCTGTGTGGGGTCAGACTGGCTGTGACAGAGGAGCATCGCGACCATCTTCTAGAAATGCAACTGCAAGTGCAGGCAGGGCGGGGTTTGGTGGACTCGCAAGGCTGCGACTTTGCAGCCTTGTGAATCAACCAGAATGATCCCCAAAGTATAAAGTGCACAATAGTGACTAGGTGACACCTAAGAATTTATCGACATGCCCTAGGACGACATTGGCAGAAGGTTGACACAATCTTTAGGTCGATATGAACATGGTCGACATGAATACAGGGTTTTTTTGTGTCTGTGTTGACATGGGTACCGTATCAGTGTACCGCTTCGCTCGCCATGCTTCGGGTACGCTGTTATACTCTCAATCTATGCCTACTGAACTGAAAGCAGGTCCGCGGCTATTTTGAATTCTCCCGCTGGACCTAGAGACAGTAGGAGCTCGCGGCCGGCAGCCAATAAGAAGCCCCCATTGCCACTCCTTATTGGCTGCCGGACCGCGAGCTCCTATTTGCTCGCGGTCCAGCAGCTGCAGTAGCTTCAAAATAGCCACGGACGGTGGCGGACCTGCTTTCAGTATACAGCCGGGCAGAACGCAGCTCTCTGCCCGGCTGTCACAGCTACTTCAAATACCTTGTCAGCGTTCCTTAGCCACCGGTTCTGCAGAACCGATCATATATTAGGTATCGGTTCTGCCGAACCGGTGCGAACCGGCTGAATCCTACCTCTGCGCACACCCTATTAACTACACAAACAAACCACAATTACAAGGTTATAGCATAAAGCGTATTTTTACAGCTTGCCCACTGAAGTGAGTCATCTAAAGGAAATACAAGATCATCAATATAAATAATAGATGAGTGGATCGGATGATTTCTCAAACAATACATCTAAGTTAATAATTAGAAATGTTGCAAACATATAGAAAGAAAAAAAAAAACTTTAAAAGCCGTCAGTCGGTAACAAAGGAAATAATGACACATTATCGGTATAAATAATATATAAAAATAGTTTGTAGTACACCCAGAAGCGAGGTAGGTGCCTGCTGGACAATGTTTAGTCTATTAGTTGTGAAAGCCAAGGAATGTGATCCTCTGTCTGGCTGATGGTATCTGTGACATGTATAGTTAGGGATGCATTCCGGAGACTAATCCAGACCGGTCATTTTATGGAAGTGGATGAACTCTTCCAGAAAAATACTTGTTTGGCTACAGGAAGGTCCAAGTGTGTACGTAGGGGATGCAGTCATTTGGTCTACAGCATTATGGTCGACAGTCATTAGGTCGACATGGGAAACGGTCGACATGGGTCTAGGTCGACATGGGAAAAGGTCGACATGGGTCTAGGTCGAAAGGTCATTAGTTCAACAGGTCGTTAGTTCGACAGGTCATTAGTTAGACATTGTCTAGGTCGACAGCCAGAAGGTCGACATGGGATTTTTCACAGTTTTTTGAGCCGACATGTGCCGACAGCCAGTATTTTATGCCCTACCATCCACTAGGGCGTTGTAGGAGAATAAAACAGTGTCCCGAGTGTAGCAAGACACCGTGCCTGATACATTGTGAGCGCAGCGAGCGATGCAAGGGGATGCGGTGCACTTTAAACTGTGTCCATGTTGACTGTGTTGACATTCAGGTAAAAAAACTGTAAACAAAACCCATGTTGGCCTTTTGACTGTCGACCTAGACAATGTCGAACTAATGACCTGTCAAACTAACGACCTTTCGACCAAGTACCATGTCGACATTTTCCCATGTCAACCTAGACCCATGTTGACCTTTTCTCATGTCGACCTAATGGTGTCGACCTAATGACTGACGACCCTAATGCTGTAGACCAAATGATCCCAATTTGTACGTAGCATGCACTGAGGGGGTTATTCTGGTTGAATTCACAGCCTTGGGAGTCCACCAAACCCCGCCCAGCAGATGATTGGCTGGCGACACCCATTCGCAAGGGTGACTCGCTCGCAGGGGCTTGTGAATGGATGTTACACAGTAATGTGTATGATGAGCGGATGTCCCGACTGAAACCTTGACACCAAGGGGAGGATTTACACTATCACTCGGAATCTTGGTTTGATGTCAAGGTGTAGAATACGTACTGTAAGCGTGGCTGGAAGCTTTTGCATGTCATTAGGGGCAGACGAAATGGGGTCTGGAGGATCCCTCTGCAAAACAATTGCCTATACACTAGTCATAGTGGAGTAGTCAATACCGGGCAAAATTGGCAAATTTCACCCATTTTTTGAGCGAATTCGACTCACCGTAGTCTGCAAAACAATATACAGTAGTCATAGAGGGGTATTCAATACCGGGCGAAAAATCTAGCATCTGCAAAACCACGTAAATCGGTGATATTTGCACAAATTCACGTGGTTTTGTCAAATTTGCTTCCCATTTTTGCCCATGCCGATTCGCACCCCCCTCAAAAAGTGAAATGGCATTGACGAAAATGTACTCAAACTGAATACTAATAGGCGAATCTTTGCCGTTTTTTCTCCTGGTGAAAAACTCTGCCAAGATTGAATACCCCCATATTCTAATTATAGGCTAATGCCCCCAAAAATGTATACTTTCAGGGGGTACTTTGACATTTATCTGTAATATATAAGCCCCACAGACCCATAGATAAGGTAATAGGGGTATGTGAAAAAAGACAGTTGCAGGAGTGCATCCGCATGCAACTGTCTTTTTTTCTCTTCGTTCTTTTGAATATTGACCCCCAGTTGAATAGGATGGCACCCCCCGCTATAAAAGAACAAACAAATAGCTGCATACTGCCCATCTAACAAAGGGTACAAATTGATTTTTGTGTGCAGAATCCAAAACCTATATCCCAATAGGGGTGTGTAGCATCTCTTGTAATTAATGGGACCATTCCTCATTTCTTGTAGACATTATAATCGGAAAGAAACGATTATCACACAGCCTAGTTGACTAGATCATGTGAAAAATTATATTTTCCAGGAATGAACGAAGTGAAGGGTGAACTCAGAGTTTGTCTGCTGAGGTCTTATATTGGGGTAATTCTACAAATGCATGCACCAACCAACGCCATCTCCGACACAGGTCACAAAACGCGCCGCAAATTTCAATTGAATTCATTAGCCGAGAACATTTCCAATACTTCTGTAGTCACAACTGAACATTTCTAATTATGAAATGTAGATTCTCCGAGGACACAGCTTTTAAATAAGAATAATTCAGTATGACCATAAAATGCAATCGACAATATTAATATATTCCTTTCCTTTAATAATGGGAAAGAAAATTACATCAAATTGTACCTATTAAGTTTTAAGAACGTTTGCAACTACTTTAAAAGTGAAATGTACGTACAGTACAGTACAGTAGGTGGATGCAAGCATGTTCCAAAAAGTTCAGTGTGCCTTCATTCAAAAGTTTTACATACACTTCTGGAAACATTGAATTCATAAACAGCCTTTTTATAAAGTGTGATTATAATAACAGTGTTTCAAACCGTATGCTGTTATTACAGTCGACCCATCTGCCAAGGATCTAAAACTAGACAATAACTAATATTATTATCATTCTCCCATTAATTCGTAGTTTGGGAGAGAGGCGACGTAGACAAACTATTCTAGTCAGGCAGTAGCCTCTGCCGGGTGTGTAGGCGAAAGGTGGAGACTGCGTGGGCTTAAAGTTATGGTATACTTCACAATCTGAAATAAAGTTTTTTGGAATTAATATTTTTTTTTTCCTAGAATGTATTTCTTTTTCTGGAATTTAGATAACAAATCAATAATAATTTCCCCAGTTTGATTGCAACAAAAAAAAAGTGTTCCTTCACAAATTCTGTGTCACACACATTTGGGGAAAAAAATGTCCCACTTGTTGATGGAATGTCCACCAACAAGGGTGCCTCTTGGAAAGAGGCAAGCAATGGTAGCATCGATTCTGGCACTGGATTGGAAACATTTATGTTCCCAATAACCACCCCAATACAAACTTGTATGCATCTGGAAAAGGTTTCCCTGGGTATTCTCTGTCAGCACAAACACTCAGGGCAGGGTGGATTAACACTCTGGGAATGTCTGGGCATGCACATGTCTCCAGAAGCATGTCTCCAGAAGCATGGTGGACCACCTTGTTCTAGTGACTAATCTTCATTGCTCATGCACAGTGGCCATTTTCCAAGTGGATTTTCTTGGCTGAGGCTGCAGCGCTGACTCGGATTTTCAGAAAGTATTTAAATATGGGTTCACCCATTATAGAGTAGCAAATGACTCAGGTTGGAAGCAGTGACAAATGTATTTTCCAGATAATCCCCAGAATCAGAGCAGTTTATTGAAAAGTGAATGAACATGATTTTCCATGATTGTGTATTCAACAAAACTTTAACTGAGAGGGCTTCCACAATACAGCCCGCAGAACCGCTCTCCCTCCCTCTCTCTCCTCCCCCTCCTCTCTCTTCTCTCTACCCCCTCCCCAGAGTAAATACTACGAATACTGTTTCAGATTCGATTTTGTTTTCAGTGATTTCTTGCCTGTTCTTTTTGTGTAAGAGTTGTATTATTTATTTATTTATAAAAGATAATTTGCAATGTTTATCATTTAGCAATGTTTTAACCACTACCTGCCTGTGTAAGGGGTACTGCCGCTAGGGGGCTGTGTAGGTACAAATGTGTCCCTCTGTAACTTTGCTGCATACTGCAATGTATAATAGTGCTGCAATGATGCAGGGAATCGTAGCCTGGCGGCTTCCAGTGCTATGAGACGCCGGCAGCGTTAGAAAGGGACACAACTGAAAACCACAATGGTGCCACGGCACAACCGCTAATAAGGCCAAATGCGCTATGCTTCAAGAGTGATAAACAGCCAGCCAATCAGCTCCTACCATGTCACAGACTGTGTTTGAAAAAATGTGAAGTAGGAGCTGATTGGCTGGCTGTTTATCACTCTCCATTTTATCACTTTTGAAGCTTAGTGCCTCTGGCCCCATAGTCACTAATTTCATACAGAAGATAAAAATTAATTTGTTTCTTTTAAAGATGAGCTCAACCCAAAATTAACATTTTGTTCTGTGGGGGTAATCTTAGGGGTCTATGTAGCATTAATTATTTGCGGATATTCCATACCTCCCAACTTCTCTTAGGACAAATCGGGACCTGACAATTTTTTTTCGGGGGGTGCATGTGCACGTCTCTACAGCGATCACGGCAGAACAGCAGTTATCTCCAGCTCCAGCCAACTGCCCCCCCCCTCCCCCCTTGCCCATGGGATATTGTGACCCACGGGAGGGACAGCAAGACAGTCTCAAATATCGGGACTATATATCTGTAATGGGGACAGTTGGGAGATATGGATATTCTCTAAAAAAAAACAAAATTTTTGGGGGTGTAGCTACAAATATTAAGGCTCCCCCATATGTACTATGGAAGGACAGCAACTGATGTCTGTGTCAGTCTGTCCATTTTCATCCACAAATGCTGCCCCCACAGGTTTCTATAGGGGCCAATTCGTTGATTGGCCCCGATAGGATAATGTCATCCCAGATGGTGATATTCTACAGTAGCCTGGGGCTCCGGCTCCACCGTCGCCCAGTGATGCATACACCAGTGGTGGATTGTGATAGATAAGCCCCTTAATGTAAGCTAGTTAATTGTGTAAACTTCACTATACTGTATAAGGTGCATCACACCATTGATTCTCAGTTCTGAAGGAAACCGTTCCCTCCACTATCTCAATCTGTGAAATGATTGGCAACCTGCTGTTTTTTTCCCACCCACTTCAAGACTGGCGGCATCTCAGACAACAAGCTGTTGAAAAGGATGGTTACGAGGTAATTCCCATGGATAAACCATAGGGCAGGTCTACCAGCAACTCATCTGTAATATAAGGTTACTGTATATGTATGAAAACCAGGGCCGGTGCTAGGGTGTCCGGCGCCCTCCTGCAAACCATACATTTTTCGCCCTTTCACATTGCCATTGCAACAAGCTGCAGCCCAATTGTGGGAGTATATGCAACATGTGATCCTATGGAGGATCTCGGGTTCATGTACATGTATGCATACACCATCTCAGTGCTGTGTCCGCAAAATGTTGCAGGCACTAAAGGTGCCCATACACGCTGCGAGAATCACATACGTTATGGGCTAGATCGCATCGCACAGCATGCATGCAATGTGTGTGCAATGCGATCCGAAAGCAGTACAAAAAGTATGTGCAGTACATTACACCCCTCTCGTGACTGAGGGGGAAAGGAGGGGAGAGGAGGAGATGGAAGAAGAGGGGAGGAGATAGAGGGGGCGGAGTGTTGAGGACTGGCAGTGGCACTGGCACAGCACACTGAGAAGAGGGAAGGAAGGGGAGGCGGCGCTGCTGCCTGTTTGTCATTTGATTGACAGCTGACAGGCGCAGGGAGCAATGGGTAGGGGGAGGATCTGGACAGGACATGTCATCCAGGCATTCACAGCCAGTGCTACATGCCTCAGCGCAAGTGTTCGTGAGGAAGAGGGGGCAGGTCGCAGGAGGACAGTGGGTGCAGGGAGCTGCTCAGCCTCTCCATCCTGCCGCCCGCTGTCAGACAGGCGCTACGGAGGAGGCAGTGACAGTGAGGGCTGAGTCAGCTTTACCAGAGCAGGGAGGGAGACAGCGCCTTTTCAGCATGGCGCCTCCCTGCTTTGCAGGAGCTGCTGAGTGGGTAGCGCCGGCCCTGATCAAAACACAGAGATAAAGGGGGTTATTCTAGTTCACTCTCAGAGGCAAATTCCTTCTTAAATGGACAAAACCATATGCACTGCAGGTGGGGCAGATGTGCAGAGAAAATTAGATTTGGGTGGGGTTTTACTTCAAAGTGAGATCTATATTGCAGTGTACAAATAAAGCAGCCAGCATATACTGTATCCTGCACAGAAACAAAATAACTCACCCATATCTATATCTTTATGCACATGTTACATCTGCCCCCTTGCAGTGCACATGGTTTTGTCCATTTGAGAAGGAATTTGCCTCTGAGAGTGAATCAGAATAAGGGCCAAAATACCAACCAATCAGCAGGTTCGCTGGCAGTTGTGTCGAGCCCAGGGTCTACACAGAGATTTAGGGAGGTGTGGCCAGCCCACGCCCTCTGTAGGTAATGAGTGGACATGCGTTGTAGGTGGGGGCCAGTGTTGGTGTCAGCGTGAGGATTCCCCCCGCACATCACACAACGAGAGAGGAGAGACTGCTTCTCTATATATATACAGGTATGTAAAGCTTTCAATACAATGTGCAGTAAATTAGCACACCTCAGGGGGGGAAGGGTAGACTATGACGGGGAATACTAAGAAGGCGCTATAAAACGATGGGTGTAAACTTTTTATTGACTTTCCAGATTATTCCCAAAAGTGAATGATCTGAAAAATTCACTTCTAGCAGCCAATTAAATTATGAATTGGATTATGCAAATGTTTAGACATAAAAACTATAAAACTGTAAAATTAAAATTAATGGAGTGGATTTATATGGGTAACAAATTCCAACATGATCAGTGTTATTAATAATAATGCACATTACCATTAATGCCATAAAACGTCGTAATGAACAACTGGGAAATATAGTTAATTAGACAATAGTAAAACAAGATACCCTGGTAACATTGTGGGTTGTTCATCTGCAGGGTCGTGTTGGTCCTCAGTAATCATATCTGACAGCCGCGGGAAAGGCGTCGCTTAAGATCAGAACTAGAACATAGTATATTTGCATTTGAGCCTGTATGAGCCGCAATATCAATCACAGCTGACAATCAACAAATAATCATTGATTTAATTATTAACATGGGGGTCATATGTCTTTTATAGTATGTACCACTGATGGCAAGGCTGGGTGCATGCCTTTACGATCACTCGGGTGATCGGCGGAGTAGTATGTAACCGGTATGACCCCTGTGACCTCTGGGATCAACAGGTCAGCATCTAAAATACTAGACAGCACATAAGATGCGACCCCCCCAATCTGAAAGCTGCAGGAGCAATTTTAAAGCAGTTTCTTTGCCATTGCTTTTACATCACTCCTGCATACACACCTACTGTATAGAATTGTTGGGCCGTTCGTCCGATATTGGGTGATCTGGCGATTGTATACTGTAAGTGTGTACCAATTTTAAAAAGAAAGATTGTATTGTGCAATCGTTCAAAACCGAAAAGCACAAAATCCTTGGCATCCGGATGTCTAAAAGACAATGTTTAGGTCAACATAAACAAAGGCCCACATTGAGAAGGTCTACACATGAGAAGTTTGACGTGAGTTTTACTATCGATGTCGACCTTTCGCTTTGTTGACCCTTTGCCAGTGTTTACCTTTTGCTATTGACTGAATAATTGTCAACCTAGAACGGTGATGGAGAACCTTGGCCCTCCAGCTGTTGTTGAGCTACACATCCCAGCATACTCTGTAACAGTTTTAGCATGGCTAATTAGCAAAGCTGTTGCAGGGAATGCTGGGATGTGTAGTTCAACAACAGCTGGAGTGCCAAGGTTCTCCATCACTGACCTAGACATTGTGAGCTATATGACACTCAAAATCCATAGCTGCTACTATATACAATATAGTATTGGCCATAGATTACAGAGACACAGTCCCACTATTTGGAGAACCTCCCATGGGTGGCAAAGTCCCGGAGGGGGGGGGGCAATTGGGGGGAGCCGGAGATCACCGCTGCTCTGCTGCTTACTTCAGTACGGGGAAGAGGGAGGGCAGGGAGGGGGCTGTCCAGTTTCTAGGAGCCCGCTGGCCACGCCCCTGAAAATGATAAAAATGGGGGTTGCAGCACTAGGCTATTCCCCCTTTACACAAGGCCCCAATCACTCTCTCCTTAGCCCCACCCCCTTTTCATCAGGTACCGATTTCAAGAATAGAAAGTTGGGAGGTATGTATTGCCCAGATAGAAAATAGCCATCAAAGACTGAAGCTACCCACAAAAGGGCTGGCATTCAAATTAACACCCAATTACTGAATATCCGTGGTTTCTCACAAATGGGCGTATTCATCAATATGGCCCATTAATACCTAGGTAATTATTCTAATTGCCGCAAGTTGCTGTGACAGATACAATAGCAGTGTAAAATTCAGCCACAGCTAATTAGCTGGTACAGTTACCGTATATGAGTGTGTGCCGTCCTCGACTCCTCGTTGTGTGACCTCCCTCTTCTGTAACATGCTTGCCCCAAACTGAGATCTGATGCTGGCTATTTCAGCCTTCAATATATTATTGTTTTTACCAATTTTATTTGGAAACCCACAGAACATAATACATGAGGACAAGAGCGCACCAAAGAGCAGATTCCACTGCATTCTGGAACAAAAGATGCTGGCATTATAGAGATTTAACGGAAAGTGTGTGTGTGGGGGGGGGGGGGGGGGGCATATGCTACACGACCTGATCGCAAAAAACAGTAACTTAACAATGGACAACCGATCAAACAGATATTGATCAATAAAAGAAGGTGGTAAAAAGAAATACATTGCACTAACCACCAAGAAAATAACATTTAGAGGTACTTATGTAGTATCTGGGCTGCCGATTTTTTGATTGTATGCCTTAAGTTAAGGCATACAATCAGATGCGATGCGATGCGATATCGCATCGCATCGCATACGACCATGCGATGCGATGCGATGCGATGACCCGATTTTTCCATAGGATTCAATGTTAAAATGGACTGAGTCCATTTTAACATGGAATTCAATGGGAAAAAGGGTTCCTTTTCATACCCCTACTATCCAAGTGGGCATGGAGTTGGATATAAACCTGTGGCGAGCGTAGCGAGCCACCGAGCCCGAAGCGTGGCGAGCGAAGCGAGCCCCGCGAGGGGACGGTATTCTGTGTCCCCTCGCGGGGCTCGCTACGCTCGCCACGCTTCGGGCTCGGTGGCTCGCTACGCTCGCCACAGGTTTATATCCAACTCCATGCCCACTTGGATAGTAGGGGTATGAAAAGGACCCCTTTTCCCAATGAATTCTATGTTAAAATGGACTCAGTCCATTTTAACATTGAATCCTATGGAAAAATCGGGTCCATCGCATCGCATCGCATCGCATCGCATCGCATGCGATATGGTCGGGTGCGATGCGATGCGATGGACCCGATTTCAAAATCGGCAGCCCAGTTACTACATAAGTACCCATTTAGATCATCAAGTTCTATTGTCTCTTCTTGAACCAATCACCTCTAAAAGAATCAGAATTAGGATGCTTATAACACAAAGAAAAATAAAGTACCGGCCAATCGTCTTCTGCTTTACATGTTGCCAGACAGTGTTTGAAAAATGTCAGGAGCTGATTGGTTGGCACTTTATCTCTCAGAATTGTATCTTTCTCCAAACTTTGATAAATAATATAACCCCTAAAGACTTATATGGGTTATCTGCACCTTCTCCGTCACATTGCCCAGCAAACAAAATGTGTAAATAATTAAGGATTATTTTCAAGGTGTAGAAATGTATCTTTTCTTTATCAAAATCAATTCCTAAGCAAATACCAGAAATGTAAAATATATCTAGCTTATCTATACAACAATGTCCCAGGCCAGTACAGGTATAAGTACAACAGCTGATTTCACACTTGTACCAATGAATAAACCTAACGCGTTTCATCAGCAGGACTTTGCCAGGAGAGAGTTGTTTGTAGAACAAACAAATAGCACTTTCTACATGATTACAGCACCCCTGTGAGATATTGCTCATTATCAATGACGGTTTGAAAACACTTTGAAATACTATCTGAGCAGTTTGTTCAAAAGTGGTTGCTTTGACCAAGGAATCTTCATTTCAATGGGTAAGGGCTAAACTGATCCTGCTAAAAGTATAATGGTGAAACTCAAAATCTATCGCAGCAAACAAGTGTGAGGGGCCCCCCTGTCCAAAGTGACCAGGGCCCCCCGAAGGCTTGTTTGAATAATGAGCACTTAATGAGAAATCTGCGAAACGGTGTCCTATTAATATATATAATTTAGGCTTTGTTGTTGCAAAAAAGAAATTAAAATCTAACCTATCCATTGGGAGAATATCCCTCAAGTAATAGAGGAGCCTATTTAGATTAGTTCTAGGGGGAAGGTGGGGGTGGACACCAGGCCGGAGTCCAGCGTTTTATGGTTTTCACTGTCAGTTTTCACTGACTTTTATTAAATCATTCTTGTGGTCGGCAGCATGTAAGGGGGTGTGCCCTCAGTAGCATGTGAGGGTGTGTGTTCTCGGCAGCATTTGAAGGGGTGTGTTCACGGCAGCATGTGAGGGGGTGTGTCCTCGGCAGCATTTGAGGGGGTGTGTCCTCAGCAGCACTTAGACAGCCAAAAAAACTCCCAAAATGCATTTATACAGCAATCTGTGAATAGACTCCAAATGTGTCATTAGGACATTGGATGGATTGTAAGCTCTTTGGAAAAGAACCTGCTCTATCTTTCCCATCGGTCTGTATCTGTAGCACACCTAACATGTAATTCATCCTTGTACAGAATAATAAAATATGCAGGCACAATGTAATTGAAACAGAATAATATATTGCTTTGGCTTTAATATAATGTCTCGGTGAGGCTACTGTTCCTTTTATAGAGGATCATGTTTGATAGTGAAAATATTACCATGTATTTCTTTTTATAGATTTATTGACTGTACTATGCTGTAATAACTTACTTTTAGTTCAGGAAAAAAAACAAGTAGGTAAAATGCAAGTCACAGCAGGGGGATGGATCCTGACGAAGAGGGTGAGGAGGAAAATAACTTTATGTGCAGTAATATATACACAGTAGTCCATAATTGCCCATACTCTAGTAATGGCCGGGAGGCTCCTGAAAATCGAGTGGCTGCATCTTGACTCCACAAGATTCCTGCACCTCGCTTCCCCCCTCCAATGGCAATGCCGCCACTTAGATGGAAGAAAGGAGCCGAATTGCATAACTGTAGCCCTGCTTTCCAGTGACGGTCCTTTGATCAATGGAAAGTCAGAGGCACAACCCCAGACTGCCTCCTGAGGAACATGGCTCCTGGAGGGAGCAGCCCACAAGACACAGTTACTCTATTTTTTCTTTTGAATTGGCTTTAGGACTGTCTGTATGGATCAGTCACCCAGTATACAGTAACATAGGTGGCAGTGACGTAGCTACGTTTTGGGCACCCCCCCGCCGTTAGGGGGGGGGCGCCCATACCCACCCCCCGCCGCCGCCGCCCCGTCAATCACCCCCCCCGCCGCCGCCCCGTCGCCTATGCTGACCCCCTCCCCCGCAGTCTTACCTATCGCGCTGCGCTGGTCCCAGCAGCTCCGTTCTTCTGCTGAGGACCACCACAAAATGGCCGCCCCCATACAGCAGACAGTTTCAGAGAACAGTGTGCTATATGGGGGCGGATATTTTGTGGTGGTCCTCATCAGAAGAACGGAGCCGCCAGGACCAGCGAGATACGTAAGTCTGCGGGGGATTGGGGGGGTAACTATAGCACCGCAGCCCCCGGCGCCCCCACATGCGGTGCTATAGTTACGCCCCTGATAGGTGGCGTTATACACAGCAATCGCACACTGTGATGTTAATTAAGTGCAGCACTTAAGGGACCCACCTTTGACTCCCATCTGTGGAAACAAGACGGGCTCGGGGGCAATCGCCCCCCTTTTCCTCTTACCAGCTATCACGGAGAAGCAGTGCCAATAGGCACATAAACACTGAGCTTTATATTTTATGACTTCACCAAATGATCCGGGGGTTAGCTTTTAAGGATTACATTTAATTGGCAAGGATTTGTCACGAAATGTGCAAAATACAGCTGGCGACGTTTCATACAGAGAAACCAAAAACATCCATAATGTCCATCAGGACAAATGTGACCAACGGGGCCGAACATTTTTTCCAGCTGGTTCAGGTAGTTCTGTGACAGTGACACATCTTCCTCCCGAACAACATGGCGTTCAATCACAACTGTTGTCACGACCATTGAGCATCACATTTTTTGGTTCAGAAGTTTAATGCCGGAAGCTGGAAAGTAATGGTCTGCGATAATATATGATCCGAGCAAACATGGAAAAACTCATTAGATGCCCGCAAGGTGGAAAAAATAAAACACAAAGGCAAAAAAAAAGAAAGGACTGAGTAGAATTTATTTGACTTTGTTTTTCTTGGTGTCTGTATTTCTCAGTCTTGCACTGATCTGTATTCAAATAGAGCTGTCTCGATGCTTTTATTAACAGTTAAGAATAAAAAACAGAATTATTGGAGATACACGGTGGAGAATTGTTCTTGTTTTCAAGCAATCTCTAGATAAAATAGGTTCTCTGTGTTACTGAGGCTTCCTGTGACAAGAGTAATAGATTTTTAGCCGGGAATGAACAGTGTCGCCTGCAAGGCATTGGCAGGAATGCAGTGTATTAATATTTTATACAAATAAAGGCCAGGTGCCTAGTAAACCTTTATAGAGTTTGGACTGTTCTCAAGTAATCAATTACTTTGTGTCGGTCTGGAGGAAAGAACTTTGAAACTAGTCATGTAAGCTTATATCTCTGTCAAACTAGTCCAAATCTGTACGGTTTGATACATGTAGAATGAAATGGTATAATATACTTCAACTAAAAAATACATAACCTTAACTGTCATTTTTTTATTTAATGTGATATGTCCTTACATATATTATATATATAGTTGTAGTTATTAACAATTTTGTGAGTGTCGGGATCCAACCCAAGCCTACAGTATATACAGTATCTCTCTCTCTCTCTCTCTCTCTCTCTCTATATATATATATATATAATATAGGGTGTTCCCCAACCCACGCTCAGAGATATAAAAGCAGCACCTCTGAAGGATTCTCTGTTAGACCGAATCCGATATTAGGTATGGAAAAGAAAGAAGTTTCAACAACTGTATTACAATAATATTTAGTACATTAAACAATTAATTTCATATAAAATGACATAAAAATTGCTCTATTTAGGCAATAATGAAAAGCAAGTACACTTCACAAATACTTATTGGCAATAAATATAACAATGTCCTTTGGCAAATTGTTAGCAGATGTTAATAGATATAACAATGTCCTTTGGCAACTTATTAGTAGATGTTAATCGGTTGAGGTATGGAGCCCAACGCGTTTCGTCAATAGCATGACTTCCTCAGGGGCAGGAGTAAACCGATAAACTTATCATTGTATTTGGTGTAAATCCAACCAATAAATAAACAGCATTCCGGTATCCAATATGTATAAGAGGTATTCAACCGTTGATTAAAAAGCCTTCTGGGAAAAGAGCTGAGGGTCTATGACCTTATACCCAGCCAATTATCATATATAAGAAGTGTGTGCAGCTTGAATCCAAAGCATGGAGTATATATATATATATATATATATATATATATATATATATATATATATATATATATTAAATTCAGGTAAAAGTATGTTCTGGCCCTGGGAAGCCCAGCATCAACCAAAGATTGTAATCAAAATCATGATCAAAATCAAACCCCCCCCCCCCCCCGCCCACACACACACACCTAAAAATAAATAAAAAACACAGACCAAAAAATCAACCGTTAGTACATATACTCCCGTGGATTTTTTTCTATTGACCTGGGGGGGAGGGGGGGGGGGTGTTGGCCATTGATGATGAAGGGCGTTGAGGTCATGATTACAGTGAATTACATCATTGTGGCTTCATTGACCAACTCTGCCTTCTACTTCCTATTTAGTTTTAAAAGAAAAAAAAAGTTTTGATTAAAAATAACAATATAAAAAAAAACCACACTAAAAAGAATGCTTTATTTCAGTAATAGAGCATTTTTTTCCCGTGGTGGCATTGACAATTAGAAGACAGCTGTGGTCCTTTTTGTTCCGCTGTCCATGAGAAATAGGACTACGTATGCTCTGCGGAATGCCCTCGGTGACGGCTGTTGGCTGCATTAGCCAAATATAGCGTTCATCGGCCGGAGGGAGGATGATAAAGAGTCAAAAAGCTCTACGCCTTGTGATTCTGTCCCATTGTTCACAAGATTTAGACCTATTTAATAAAAAAAAAAGGTTTTATAATGTAGGAGGGGCTACAAGTCCATGTTACTGCCCTCCGCATTTGCCGAAGATGCCAAACAGAAGCAAGCATTGGCCACAACGCTAATACACTGGATTCTGGATGGCTCAAAGAAAATGGGGGTTTATTCTGGTTGATTCGCTCGGATGTGAATTCGCATCGTTGCGAGTCAACCAGATTCCGCCTTGCAAATGGTGGTACGCCGGCAACCATTCGCAAGGTGCGTACGTTCTCACTGGCTGCGAATGGATATTTTACATAAACATCCGTTCGTAGCCTGTGGGGGAACACCCACATCATTGATGACATCACCCACCCCCCGCGTCATTGGCCCATGAGCATGAGAACGCCCAGCTTTCTCATGGGAACTCCCATGAAACGCTGGGCATTCCCATATGCTGATGGGCGGTAAAGCCGCCCCCCGCCCTCGGCTCGCAAGGTTGGGTGCGTGCACCCAGTGAACAGTTTGGTCGCATGCACCCAGCGCATGCACATGTGCAAATAGAAAACATTGGCCCCGTGTGAATGGACCTGAATATAATCCAATGTCTACATAGACAGCCAATAGGACACAGTGGCGGAACTTGTGGGTTGTGGGCCCAGGTCAAAAAATATAATCCTCTGAGTCGGCACCAAAAAAGGTTGACATGCACTGGATTGACTTGCACTAGTTTGAAATTAACAAAAGTTCGCCACAAGTTTAAGGTTGACATGGCGATGGTCGACTCGTGAAAATTTATTGGCTGTCAACCTTGACATTATCTGTGAGCAATACGACACCCAAATACAGCTGAAGACCCAGCATAATATTAGCTAAGGAGCTTACCTTCAACTAGTGTCATTGCAGCACCTAAATACAACATTTACTTAGCATGCACTTATGTCAGAGGTCTAAATATTGACTTATCCCATTGTGAGTCATAATGTATTATCTTCTGCTGCACCTAAAGCAACATAGAAACTAGTGACATCACCGTGACAACTATGACGCCTGAGCAGCACGGATGGTGTAATGGTTAGCATTACTGCCTCACAGCACTGAGGTCATGAGTTCCATTCCCACCATGGCCCTAACTGTGCAGAGTTTGTATATTCTCCCCATGCTTGCGTGGGTTTCCTCCGGGTACTCCGGTTTCCTCCCACATTCCAAAAATATACAGGCAGGTTAATTGGCTCCTAAAAAAATTAACCCTAGAATGTCTGTGTGTGCATATACATGTGGTAGGGAATATAGATTGTAAGCTCCACCGGGGCAGGGACTGATGTGAATGATCAAATATTCTCTGTACAGCGCTGCGCTATATGTGTGTTCTATATAAATAACTGGTAATAAATAAATGTTTCATGTACTGGGTTTGGAGTATACAGCTGGCGAGACTATTATAGTAAACAGATATAAGTATTATGTTATTGGTTGTCTTTAACCCTGTACCCTCTGTATAAACTGAGGGGGGAAAAAGCCGCGTCCTCTCGGAGGAAAGTGAGAAGTGATTAAGATGGATGCGATACACATCTGCAACTTAAATATCCCAGAGGGAACTGCTGTTAATAGGTGAATGCTGTAAAATGTGCAATGGTGAAATATTCCGCTGATGGAATCCTTATGTACTCTGTCTTTTGTATACTACAAACGTAATGTTTTCTTAGCTGGCAAAACGATCGTTATACAGTATATGATTCAACGCTATTGATTTGCAATTGTAAATGAATGTTTTCGCTAGAATTTCATAAGAGCTTATCAAATATTTGTGATAATTATGACGTTATTTCCTTTCCACGCTATGTTTAAAAACATGAAATATATTCACACGTTTATTGTACAAGTACGCTAATGAATATAAATGATGTGAGGGAGGAACAACCCTGGATAATTACATACCGTGTATTTACTTTTCTCTTGTAATCAATCTTGTTACATATTATGCTGTGTGTGCGTGTGTGTGTGTGTGTGTGTGTGTGTGTATAGTACTCAGTTGATAGACGACCATTTGGTCAAAATTTGTTCCTAGTCAACCTAAATACTGCACATCTTCTCCAAAGCCCTGTACACACTATATAACTGGGGCACCATTGATATAGGGGACACGGTCGTATTGTCGACAGCACTTAGGTCGACAGTCATTAGGTCAACACCGTTGTGTCTACAGGTGGGGAGGTCGACAGGGTTCTAGGTCGACATGGGTGAAGGTGAACAGGTGTCTAGGTTGACATGGGACAAGGTCGACATGGGTTTAGGTCGACATATGCGTTAGGTCGACATGTGTTTTTTCACTGTTTTTTTTGAGCCGACAGGTGGTATTTCATGCCCTACCATCAACTAGGGTGTGGTGTGAGAATAAAAAAGTGTGCCGAGCCCGAAGCATTGCGAGTGGCTGCGGTTGACTTCCAACTGTGCCCATGTCGACTATGTCGACATTTGGGCAAAAAAATTTAAACAACCCATGTTGACCTAACGACCTGTCGACCTAACCCATGTCGACCTAATGCATATGTCGACCTAAACCCACGTCAACCTTGTCCCATGTCGACGTAGACACCTGTCGACCCAACTGTGTCTACCTCATGACTGACGACTTAACCATGGTCGATAAAACGATCCACACCCTGATATAGTTATCTATGTCGGCAGTGCCGCTGGTCAAATAATGAGATCGGTAAACAATATCGTACAATAATAAGTGATTTCATCGGGACCCGTTGAACATGTTGGGCGTTGGCTGCATAGCCAATACTGACATGCATGTTCAGCTGATGGGGGAATCATTAACAATGTGGGCATCGGTAACGGTATTGAGTGTACACACTAGACTTTTTTTAAGTTTCAAATCTAGGGCCACATGTACTAAGCCTTGAGAAGTGATAAAGTGGAGAGTGATAAACCCCCAACCAATCAGCTGATTCCTATTAATTTTTAAACACTGTCTGTGACATGGTAGTTAGGAGCTGATTGGCTGGTAGTTTTTCACTCTCCAATTTATCACTTTTCAAGCTTAGTACATCTGGTGTGTATGGGGTTTTACACACCCATAGATTCAACAAAAGCAGCTGCTATTCTCTTTCTGCTAGCCAGAACATTTGTAAGAGCGTCTGGTCTAAAGATGGGTCGTTCGTGAACGAACCGGATCTTTTGAGCGGATCCCATGCAAGAACGAATGAGCCGCCGATCCCAAAAAGGTGATCCGTTTCACTTTACAATGCATTTTCCTGATCTCAGTGCTGCCACCTGTGGCAGCTGAGATGTACTACCTCTGTAGACTGAGTACAGTGCTGTGACTACAAGTGATAGAAAGATTAGCTGCTGCTGCCAGGGATGGCCATCGGTGCAGACGCCATCGATGGTTGCCATCGATGGCGATTCTGCACCCAGCCATCGATCAGTGTTTTTACTCGGTCCTGTATATTCCCCCTTTTTTTCAAAGCGAGCCGAGGACCCGTCTAAAAGATACGTTTCTCTTCACCGAGAGATCCGGCGGATCCCGGCTCAGCATAATGATCCGTTTTGCCCATCTCCAGTCTGGTCAGCAAATGGGTATTCTCAATTTGAGAGTAACTGTAAATTCTGTTGTAGTCTCATTTCTAGGCAACTTTCACTGCATGTTCTCCCAGCGACTGACTAGGTCGCTGAATCGGCTCTGGCATTTGTGCACGCGCACAACCTTTGTCGCACGCACACACATCCACTGCGCATGTGCTCACTGCCTCTCCTAACTTGCAGGAGAGAGGGGAATAGCTGTGTGTGATGTCCCCCCCCCCCCCTCTCCTGGACCTCAGTGGCTCACAGAGAGTCCAGTGGCTCTCTCTGTGTGTCGATCGGGAGGCAGAGCCTCCACTTTGCACAAAGAAATCGGCCCCTCTGGCATTTGGCCAGTCCGGCCCTGTGTTCTCCCATAGCATGGACACTGGGAAATGAGAAGACTTTGTAGTAGAGATGGCCAGATGGGCAATGAAGATCAATCCTTTTGGAGAACTTATATTTTTTGACAGTTATTTATTTATTTATCTAATCTATCCTGGAGGCCAGAGGTATCGGTGGGACAAATCCAAAAACGTTGACGCTGGCTTCGTTCATCATTTACCAGATCCTTGGCACCTCTATTGGTAATCTTCATGTTGGACCTTTTTTACCTGTGTATGTGAAAGCTATTTTAACACCTAAATTGTGCATACCTGAAATTTATATTGTTTGCACAATTGATGTTTCTTCACTGTATTGTAAAAAGACTGTAGTATTGGGCTCCAGGCATTACATAAATTAAAACAATCGCTTTTAATTTGGCAGGTTCTCATTAATTAACACCAGTAATCTCTGCAGATACAGAGCAGGATTTATAATGCAGTCCTGAGAAAACACCACTGTGGGCAAGACTAATCTCATTTAAAAGAAGGCCGCATACTAGACCTGCTAAATACAGACTATAATGGTGAAGATAATCTAATCACCTAAGAAGTGGACTGCCACTGTGTTCTGTCATCTGCCCATTGCTTTAACTGAACTTGAAGGAACACCCATTACCCACATATAGGGGGGGGGGGGGGGATGTATCAAACCTGGTAGAGGTAAACTACGGTGGAAGGAAATAAAGTACCACCCAATCAGCTACTGTCATTTTGCAAACAACAGCATGCAAAATAGCAGTTAGTAGCTGATTGGTTGGTACTTTATCTGTATCCACGTTTCATACATCTACCAATGAGCCGAATGACTGTACGTGAGACTGTACTTAGTTATTAGCAGTCATGAGGTTTCACCCAGAATACAAGGAAGCAGTAACATTCTGTCTACCTCGTGGATCCCTAATTAACTAGTCATGTTATATTTATGCTTATTGGTTGCCATAATTGGAGGTAGCATGCAGGGTTGGACTGCCCCACCACGGTACAGGGGAAACTATTTGTGTGCCCCACTCCTGGTGGCCCTGCTCCTCCTCTAGCTATCAGGTTGCAGAATTAGCAGTGGCATAACAATAGCTCCGCAGACCCCGCAGTGGCTGGAGGCGCTAGGTAAGTTTTGTCTGCGCAAGCTATTGCTGGGGGTTAATTCGGCCGCCGCCAAATCTGTTACTGCTGGAAGGGCACCCACCCCCTCTTTCTGCTCTCCTCCCCTCCTCACCGCTGCCGCCCAGTCCACCGCTGCCCCGGGACCAGCAGATCCCCCTGTTAGAATGCCACTTGCAAAATGGCCACTCCCTCACAGCAGACGGTTATTAAGGTGGTGGCCATTTTGCAAGTGATATTCTAACAGGAGGAGTGCCAGGACGGGCAGCAATGGAGCAGGCGGCGGAGGTGAGGAGGGGGCACTCAAACTTTAGTTGCGGGGAGGCATCCAATTTAGAGTTACTACACCAGGCCTGGCCAACCTGTGGCTCTCCAGATGTTGTCAAACTACAAATCCCATCATGCCTTGCCACAGTTTTGCTAAAAGGGAGTGTTAAAACTGTGGCAAGGTATGCTGGGATTTGTAGTTTCACAACATCTGGAGAGCCACAGGTTGGCCTGTACTGCTACACTGAGAATGAGCAGTTGAATTATACATTATACATGTGTTATCTTATACTGCACAGGACTATGACGTATTTCTACAGTGTATTGCTATTATTAATGTGGTACATTTGTATGCATTTTTACTGCATGTAGCAGTGGTTGCTATATATAATAATAGACCGAGACAATGCACTCTCTAATGATTAGCCAAACCTGTGTGTTAGCTGGCCATACCCCCTCTGGAGACTTACAAGACTTCTAAATATGGGCCCCTACCAATGCATCCCCCCGATGGGCCCTTCATACCCCAGTCTGACAGTGGTAGCCGGTTATACTTACATTTTTAATAAATTTCCTCTCTGGAAGAAACCTGGAGAGGAAACACTGCAGGGCACTTCAGGGGGCGTGGCCAAATGGACTTGCCATTAGGCCTCGCCTCCAACATAAGGAAACACCCACGATACATAGCTAAATGACGTCATCCATTCATTTAGACCCGCCTCCTTCCAGTGGGTCATGTGTTTGAAGCAGGCAGGATACGGGAAAGCCACCTACTCTTCCAAGACTGCGGTTAACTACCCCAAAAATTGTGAGCCTCTCGCAGCTTCTAGCAATGTTAGCAAGTATGTAGCAGGTGCACATCATAATGAGTCCTAAATATATACACAGACCATCCTTAAAAAATCATCAGATCCATCATCGTTCATGAGTGAGTTGCCTTGATCACAGATAATGAAAAGATTGTCACAGTGTCAACGTTTCAGGTGACTTTCAAAGGGACAAATGTTCCAATGCAGGGAAAATGAAATCCGTATACCACTCCTCCAGAAGTAACATCGCAACATGCAGGTACCGAGCGCCCACTGTCCTCTATTCAAGACATTAAATAAATGACATCAGTTGATCTCCCTGGCAATGTTCAGCGTTTTCCATTTGAGGCCAGGCAGCTTGGCCTGTTTATACAATGCTATCCCCTGATTTACATAACTTGTGTGCTGCGCTCAGCTTAACAAAAAATATTATGTTATTTCTAACAAAAAGTCAGAGATGCAGGTGCACAAAAAAACTGGAGTTATTTTTATACTGCGGGATAATTAGTGTAATTAACTTGAGGCTATTAAACTGCCAGAATAGCGCAGCCGAGCCCTGTTTTCAAAGACTTTGCAACATACAATGTAATATGGAGCAATTAACTTAATTTCTTTTTGTGCTCTATATTTTACCGAACTTTTCGGTGCCTTATTAATTCATCTTACAGTTATATACTTAAAAAGTAAATGGATACTAAATATCTCACCACTGGCGTCGCGAACAGGAAATGCCTGTTTTATTGTCTTATTTTATGCAATATTTTTCAAACATGCCATCACCGCCGGCCATAACTGGGTTTTTCTTTCCAGACTACCAACATGTTTTATAATGTACTTTTTGTTTTTTAATTTAGTATTTTGCAAGCACTAATAATGTTCCAGACTTCAGTCCATTTCCAAAGTAAGGCGCAAGGCATGCTGGGAATTCCTTTTCAAGTGTTCTTAATTGAAACCACTCTGCAGACTGAAATGCATTGCCGCGCCATGGACCAGCTTGGAAGCTTGCACTCGTTCCAGAGCTGTTAATTAAAACTTAATTACTGGTTCCAGATATAGAGCAGGTGCAATGGAACCATTCCCAACTGCCATCCCATGATGCACTAAGTTACATAGGGGCAGATATACTAAGATTTAAAGAGTGATAAAGTGGATAGAGATAAACTGCCATCCAGTCGGCCCGTAACTGTCATTTTTCAAGCACAGTCTGTAACATGATAGTTAGGAGCAGATTGACTGATGCTTTGTCTCTCTCCACTGTATCTCTCTCCATTGTTTAGTACTTCTGTCCCATAGAGATATAAGGACATATACATATGTATATAACATTGTACAGAAAACCCCCCGTTACACATATTTAATGTTGTGTATGTCTTCACAATGCCATTTTCCACGGTGTGTAATGGGATGGAACATGAAGACTTTATTTGTGATTGACCTTGTTTCAGCTCTGCAGATAATTTCATTTTAATTGCCGGTTTCTTACGGAAGTTAAATTGCTAAAGAGCCATTGAGAGGGTAGAAGCAGTTGTGTAGTTTGTGCACAGTGTTACCAATTAATATTTTCCGGCTACACAGTCACAATGAATTGGATGAACTGCAACCCTTTTTTTTTCTTTTAAAAAAAATAGGTCTACAAAGCTATTTGTAGACATCAAAAGAAAAAGGTGATGCTCCTTCAAGTAAAGTATTCCATGTATGTTCAGGCTTCTCCCAATTAGTAGTACAACAACAGTGGTATATACAGTACTGTACTGGCCAACTGACAAAGCGATCTGTCATATATTTGTTTTGTGTTCTGAAGAAATAGATGCAACAGCCGACCAATCAGTACTCATGACTCATGGCAAGCAAGTAGGATGCGGAGATCATAGAGGGAATTGTGGAACTGTAGGGAGGAGGTGTGGCTAAATGCTGCTAAATCGCACCATGAAGCCCGCCCCTTACCCAAGGGCCTAAAAATTGCATAATATTTGGTAAAGGATCTGGTATTATGCAGTCCTGTCCTGCCCAATGCAACACGTCTCCTCTCCAAGTAGAGATTTTCAATGTAAGCAAGTATGGTTTATGGTACTCTTATGCTTATTATACAGGAGCACTTACATTTAAAAATGCTAAATCGGGGGTCATGGAACTTTTTTAACTTTTACCCCAAAATATATTTAGATACGTCGACACTACCCCCTTGATTTGAAAGGAAGGAAATCATATATTGGAGCTGTGAGGGGAACCTGAATAAGGAGGGGGGTCCTGGGTGCCACAGAGGGGGTTGGAGCTGTGAGGGGAAACTGCTTGAGGAGAAGGGGGGGGGGGTCTTGGATGGTGCTAAGGGGGGGGGGGGAGAGACAGGGGGTTGCAGATGTGAGGGGAACCTTTTAATGATGGAAGGAGGGAGCCGCAAATGGGAGGGTTGGAGCCATGAGGTGTCCGAACTTTATGTGGAGGGAAGTTTGGAGCTGTTGGAGGTAAAGAGAAGAGCAGCAATAAAAGGTAACAAAAAGGCCACAAGCTTCAGGAAACTACTCACTGTCTGTGCCTGATGTGCCACTCTCTGCCTCGCTGCGGGGGGGGGGGGGGGGGGGGGGGGCAGGTGCTTGCCGGGCAACTGCTGATGACTAGCAGAGCATGAGGACAGCCCATTTTCCTACAGGTGTCCTTCTCTCCAAGCTGTGCAGGCCTCTGACAGGAGCTGCTGAGCTGACAGTGCCTGTCACAATGCAAGTGATTGTGCCCCTGGGGCGGGGCAACATACAATCTGAGTCCCTGTAGCTCAGCCCGGCCCTGCCTGCAAAGAGGAACCAACGTGCGCCAGAGCGCGGCATCTGGCAATCCAGGAAAGAGCAGACAACTTTGTGGGAGCTGTCAGCCATAATAGGCAACATTGTAAAAATAAAAAAGTTCATATGTATATTCATACCCCCAGGAATTACATTTTTACCACATTTGGGGTAATTTACCCCGGTTCTCCACCAATGATCGGATATACATTTACCAGAGGAGGACCCAGCTGGTGCACAGGTATAGTCATTACTGTCACATTTTCAAACATATGCTGTAATTATTCCTAACTGACACATTCTACAGTTCCACAGGTGGCCTGGAAAACATGGACTTTTGGTAGATCTCGAGGACTGGTTTGGCCAGCCATGGTCTAGTGCAGTGGTAGCCAACTCCAGACCTCAAGAGCTACCAACAGTTCAGATTTTCCAGACAACCTAGCTGATGCACAGCTGCACTTATTACTCACGACACATTTTTAAAAGTTCCACAGGTGGAGCTAATTACATCACTTGTGATTCTGAGGGCCTTATTTTGGTTCATTCTTTCTGACGAAATCCTTCTTAGATGGACAAAACCATGTGCACTGCAGGGGGGCAGATGTAACATGTGCAGAGAGAATTAGATTTGGGTGAGTAATTTTGTTTCTGTGCAGGGAAAATACTGACTGCTTTATTTTTACACTGCAATATAGATCTCACTTTGAAGTAAAACCCCACCCAAATCTAATTCTCTCTGCACATGTTACATCTGCCCCACCTGCAGTGCACATGGTTTTGCCCATCTAAGAAGGATTTTGTCAGAAAGAATGAACCAAAATAAGGCCCTCTGTGAGGAGATCTGAAAACATTAACTGTTGGTAGCTCTCGATGACTGGAGTTGGCTATCCCAGGTCTAGTGTGTACCTGGCTTTTGTATTATGAAAATGATGCACCAACAGCTAATTTGGGGGAATTTATTACAAATTAAAAAAGTTTATTACATTAACAGTATCATTCCCAGATGACCAGATCCTGCCAATAAAGTAAATTTAACTTGTCTCCAAGAAACCTCCAAGAAGTTTAACCCCTTCAGTGGCAATCCCGAGAATTTTCCGGGCTGTGCCTCAGTGCCCAGTCTGGCAAGCCCGGAAAATTCTCGGGATTGCCACTGTTTACAGCTGAGCAACGCTGCTGAGTTCAATCACTGAACTCAGGCAGCTTCAGCGCTGCCCGGCTCCCTCCCCTCTGCGGCGCCGCCTCCTCCCTCCTCCTCCCCCCTCCCCTCCAGGTTTTGTATTGAAGTCCCCGGCTTATGACAAGCCGGCTGCCGGGGACAGGTACGCAGTGCGGGGCGCAGGTCCGGGCAGCCGCTGATTGACAGTGTAGCGGCGCTGCCTGGACCCAGGGAGGCAGTGGTGGGGTTTTTTAAGGGAGCGCTCCCCATAAAAAACTCGCCCAGTGGGGAGCGCTCCCCCCAAAAAAAAACCACCACTGAAGGGGTTAAGTCGTGATGGCAAATCAAGGGGGGAGGTGGGAATGTAATAAGTATGGGGGAGATGTAACAACCCACACGGGTGGAGAACTTGAGAATACAACTAATAAACTCTGAGGCAGCATTTATCAAGTACATTCTTTAAATGAATAATTAGAAGCTGCACTTGTCCACTCCTCCGCTCTTTAGACGATTAGATACCTCTACTCCTATGTCACCAGATAGCGCAATTCTATGCAAATGAGCCAACATTTCATTACCAGCGGTTCTAGGCTGCTCGCCCATTCTAGACTTGAGGACTTGAAGGGAGAAGAACATATAAAAGAGAAAAACGCACAACCTTATATTTGAACGGTCCGCGCACTATGGTTCCTTGCAGAACTTATTTCCATTCATTCATTTCTTTTATATCCTTCTGAACTAATTTTCTCACATTGAAGATAAGTGTTCACTTTCTCACCAGTTTTTGTTCCCCTTTCCATTGACGGCTAAAATGTTTATAATCATTAGCCGCAGCCGGTCTCAGCACTGCATGATAATGAGCTATTGGACCATAGCTATGCAATTGGGTGCCTTTGGGGCCGTTTGAGCGCGTCCTATGGTGGCTCGCTTGACACTTCCTCTAACGACTCCAAATAAATGTTTTCATTTTCTTTCAGCTATAATCTTACTTTTTCAGCTGGTGCGTGCTCCCAGTCAGCTCCCTGATCAAACAGTCTCCCAGCAGCCTCTGCTCCGGTACACAGTCTATTTTACAGCTTATACCAGTGCCGTAATGCTACAGATTCATCATTCATATTCTCTTTGAACTCCAGACCAAGGAGTTTCATTATTATGGATCACAGCCAGGGAAACGGGCACAATAAAATATATTCACTGATGGGTACAAGAAATTTGTGTTTGAAGTTATAAAAGAGAAAAGTTAAACCAGTTAACACCAATCATTCTCCTGTTGGACCGTTCGACCTTCTTTGTCAGTAAAAGTAAGCTTATCATTTCCTAGCTGGGGGAGCCTCCTTAAGCCCTACAAAAGAAATATGTACAATGTCTAGAAAACATGGAGGCACAGTCACGGCGGGAAGAGCGTATTAAGGAAGATCAGACGTCAGACGTCATACCCATAGAGTATTTAGTTTCAAGAAATATTTACAGCTTTCCAATCATCACTGACAGTCTGCAGCCATCCTGCTTCCAGCAAGTCCAAACAGCGACAAACTTAGAGATGACTAACCCCATGTCAACCTTTGGTCATGTTAACATTCATGCATGTCGACCTAGAGGTGTCAACCTAATGCTTGCTGACCTGGTTGTTGTAGTCCTAGTGACCGTATACCGTTTTTAGGGATGGTGAGTGACATCAGGTCCGGCCTCAGACAGCCCCCGTCACCGAGTTGCGGAGCGTCAGAGTTACGCACATTTGCACAGACTGCGAAAATCATTCATTACTGAGTGAGTTGCAAATGGGTTTGCAGATCATTCATCCATCCAAAAGTCAATTGCAAACTTGCACGGGGCAAAACTGTCTGGGCGACAGCTATCCCATTGCAGGCCACTTCAATTTCATACAGCAAGGATTACGTCCAAACCAGGCCCCATACCATTAACAAAATCGTTGTGTGTGTATGCAATATATTGTTTTTTGGCAAGTAAATAGCTGACGATACTGCTTATGGATGGAGCGAATCGTCTAGTGCGTACTGAAACTGATAATCACCACTTTGCACAGCCCATGGTATTTGCTACCAGATCTGAATAACCACCTATGGGGTTATTCAATCTGTGCCGCCGGTGGAAAGAGCGGCACTCGCCTATTCAGTGCTGCCATTACGACAGCAGATTCTTTTTTTTTTTTTTAAGTCGAATCTGAATTGTCGGAAACAGCTGCTAATTGTCACATTTGCGGCCTATTCTGACAATTTAGTGACAGAGTCCGAAAAAACGTCGCAATTCTGACACTCGACAGTCGGAACATTGAATACCGACTGTAAAGTTACAGTTGGAACGGGTCAAAAACGGACGTGAATCTGACTGTCGGGAACGTCCCTACAGATAGATTTGGGATTGAATACCCCCCTATATGTTTGTGGCAATGAAGCAAATGCAAAATATGCCAGCCTCTGTCGGGGATGTCCCCGGGCAGACGGAGAGGTTCCGTGTTGCCGCAGCGATTCTGTTTTGTAAATGCATCAATGAAATCTAATTTAGGAGGGAACAATATTGTGATTAAATTTGCAGGAGATAGTAAATCTAGGAAAAAATTGATGGTTTTACCCCAGTCCTCACATTTTGACACATTCTTCATTTTTAATGGAACATATTTTAATGCCAACGCGTCAAATTTAACTTGGTAAAGCACGCTGATTTGGGCACATCAAATAATTCATAACACAAATGCCGGAATTTGGCACATTAAATACGGCTCGGCTTGATTGTCATTTCATTCTGCCTATCGGAGTCATATATTAGCTGTAACCAGCAGTATTTACCAGAGAAAAAATGTTGTAATTAAATGTTACTTTACAGTTGGATTTTGAAGAGATACTTTAGCGATTGCTGACATGTGCATTCCTATGATAGACCACAGCTGCCATGGGAAGCATCTGCCCGGTGGCACCCCAGAGAGCGCAATGGGGAAATGCTTGGTCCACACTTCTTATGCTTTGTAATGTATTCCTTTCCTTGGTTAAACAATGCAGCTGTATTCTGTGTTCTGTATATATTGTATTATACAGTAAAACCAGGGCCACAACTGGGAGAGGGGCGCGGCGCCAGTGGCTTAACTATAGCTCCGCAGCCCCCCGGGGGCTGCGGGGCTATTGTTACCCACTGCTGTCAGCCCGGGACCTACTCTCCCAGCTCTATTTTGGCAGCACACTTCTCCCTCCCCCCTTACCGCTCGGCATAATGCCACCACCCGGCTCTCCCGGCACCTGCTAATGAAAAATGGCATTTAGAAAATGGCTGCCCCCATACTGCAGACAGTTTTTGAGGATGCTAGAGGAGGCGGCGGCCTCCTCTAGCTTCCTTAAAAATGGTCTGCTGTACGGGGGCAGCCATTTTCTTAGTGTAACTTTCATAAGCAGGAGCAGGGAGAGCCGGGACCGCAGACTGATGCACTGATGCGGCAGGTACCAGCGGCGGCATTATGCCGAACGGTAAGGGAGGGAAGGAGGGCGCTGCAAAAATTAGCGGCGGGGGGGGGGGAGAGCATATTTAATAGTTACGCCACTGCTCGGCGCAGGGATGCATGCCCGGATGCTGGATGTAATAACCATATGTGCAAATATTGCCCCGGGTGATGAAAATCCTAGCTTCAGCCCTGCTGAAACAATGGCCCTTATTCTGGTTCACTCACAAAGACAAATTCCTTCTCAAATGGACAAAACCATATGCACTGCAGGGGGGCAGATGTAACGTGTGCAGAGAGATTTAGGTTTGGGTGAGTTATTTTGTTTCTGTGCAGGGAAAATACTGACTGCTTTATTTTTACACTACAATATAGATCTCACTTTGAAGTAAAACCCCACCCAAATCTAATTCTCTCTGCACATGTTAAATCTGCCCCACCTGCAGTGCACATGGTTTTGTCCACGTGAGAAGGAATTTGCCTTTGCGAGTGAAGCAGAATAAGGGCCAAAGTTACAAGTAAAAATAAATCATAATAACATATTGCACATGTCCCGCCAGTGCGGGGCTCTGGAGAGCCTATCTTTAGCCTATGGGATTTAGTACATTATGGCAAATTTTTTGGAAGCTGGATTCTGCCCAGTAACACATGAGTGTTCTGATGCCAGTTTACGAAATGGGAAATATAATGATCACATAAGCAATCACTTACTAGTTTCAGAGCCAGTGTCCCAGCAACTATTTTTTAACCACTTGGGATGGTCACATGCAACCACCCACAAGTGCATTATCTGATGTGGTCACAAACAATGCGACCAGCCAGATACACAGCGTGGGCGGCTGCAGGAAGAGAAATTTCCTGCGACTGCCTGTTAGTGGGTATCACCGGGCCCTCTGCATTCCTACACCATCTCCAAGTATCTGCGGAGCAACAAATCACTGCAGGACCCCTCACCCTACCCAATGACTGCAGACATAAATTAAGCCCCGCCCCCAGTTCCTGGTGGCTGCTCAGATGAGCAGACTGCGGGAATATCAACAATAGGATGATCCTGCTGGCCTAATATTGCCAACCTGATGTATATATAATGTATATAATATATATTTAAAACAACTATTACTGATTTGATTTGTGTCAATAAAAAAAAAAAAATTATTTTGGAGGGCACATCATATTTAACAACAAATATTCCCCTAGCCACAAACAAATACATATATAACATCATCATTGCACACAGCCATATTTTGTAGTTCTGCAACATATTGTGCCGCTCATTATAGACACAGCCATGGATACTGTGGGTGGGAAAAGGATACAAAGAAGACTAATAACAACTTGCCCGTGATAATGAATTTGAATTTATATCCAGTGCAATGTCATTAATTGTGCGATTGCATCTAGCAAGACATTTTTACTGCCTTGCAGAGTACAACACAATCTGTGACATGACATTAAAGACTGTATCTGGGCTAATTGGTAAAAAAAATATATATATTTTATGAACCGAGACGTTACTGTCACCCCCCCCCATATTACAATTTTGGGTGGGAGGCTGACCAATCCTTACACTGCGCGGCTTCAACTTTCCATGACATACATGCTTGAATGGCACTTCTACAGCTCTGGAACATGGGGCTCCGCACACCAGAAATCATGTCTTGGGGAAAATGTAATAGGATGAGAGATTCAGATTAGAGATGGGTCGTTCACAAATGAAGCGGGTCTTTGGACGGAGGAAGCCGCCGATCCCAAAAAGGTGAACCGTCGTTCTTTTACTTTCAGTTTCGTTTTTCATTACAATGCATTTGCCTGAGCTCAGCACTGCCACCTGTGGCAGCTGAGATGTACTAACTCTGGAGACTGAGTACAGTGCTGCGACTGCAAGTGAAAGAAAGAATAACAAGGCTGCTGCTGCTGCTAGGGATGGCCATCGGTGCAGACGCCATCAATGGTTGCCATCGATGGCGATTCTGCATCCAGCCATCAATCAGTGTTTTACTCGGTCATGTATGTTCTTATTTGTTTAGCTCACTGTTTAAAAAAAAAAAAGGCAATAAATGATTATAAAACAAATTATGCTTCGTTATTATCAAATTACCTCTTTTCCTAAAGTGAACCGATGATCCATGTAAAAGATCCGGATCTTTACACGGACTGATCTGCTGGTGACCCGTTTTGACCATCTCTAGAAAGTAAGAAAATCTCTCACTTTCTGAATCTCTCATCCTATTACATTTCACCCTGTATATCATCTTGTTTAATGGTGTAATATATATGTCTTTTCAGTGTTTTTCTCCTTTGTGCAAACAATCCACAAGACCAGAAAGTAAAGCTATTTCTGTAAAACAAAATGACTAGTGTTTGACTTATTAATGTACTGGTAATATTAATAATATATTATTGTTCTATTATTTTGCTGTTACTATTATTAGCACATAACTGATCTCTATGGGGTATATTCAATTGATGTCGAAACTGCCGTCTTGCAGAAAAGATTGCAGTTTTTGACATTAATAGATTGGAAGGGGTTCCGACCTATTCAGTGCTAGCTTTTTTTCCCCGGCAGGTCGGAATTTTCGGCATCATGCCAGATCCATTCCGTCAAAAGAATTTCGTAATGGATCCGACATCCATTGAATATACCCCAATATCTACTTACGGGCTGATTCAGTTTGGCTCGGTACACTGCAAAGATCGCAGCTTACCAAACGCCGGAGACGCCTCCCCACCAAATACACCCCCCACCCTGCCTCCGGCGATTCCGGCGAGGGGATATATAATGAAGACACACCCCCCTCGTATGCCTCCGCTGCAGGAGAAATCATTCTATGGTAAGCCTTGCCCCGCCCACATACCCATGGGAAAGTCCAGCGTTTTCATGGGGACGCCTATAATATGCTGGGCGATCCCCATCCACTCCCGGCCTGCACCCGATGTCATTTGCAAAAGGGAGCGGCACATGGGCATAATAAACCGTGCAGCACAGTCTCCAAATCATCAGGACAGGGCTTGAACTCTGTAAATAGCGAGTTAACCAGAATCTCCCCCTTAGTTTACTTGTCTCTTACAGTGGCAACAGTTGATTTGTAATAATTAGATTTCAAGGTGTACAATACAACAGGCTTGCCAACCCTCCTGATTTTTGCATGAGCCTCCCACTCCCCACAAACCTGCCCGTACCTCTCGAATTTTTGTGGGCCAAAATTGAAATCTCCTCTTTGCATGCATGCTCCCAGGGGGCCCGCACGCAGGTACCACCGACGTGCTATGTGTGTATTAAGAGGAAGTCCGTGCAGCAGGAGGAGCAGGGCTTCCCTGATGTTGGCCCCGCCCACCACACCGTGTATCAGCCCTGCTCTCCCTGCTCCTGTCACTGGCTTCCCTGATGCTGGCCCCGCCCACCACACTGATGGGCTCCGTGCATCAGCCCTGCTCCTGACACTGGCTTCCCTGATGCTGGCCCCGCCCACCAGACTGACAAATTGATCTCCGTCCATCAGCCCTGCTCTCCTTTTTTTTTAAAGCCAAAGGGCCTCCTGCATGCACGCTACGATCCATAGGCATGCACAGTCAATCAATAATGGGCCGCCTTGCAAAATCACAAGTGTGAATAACCACCATAGTACCACACAGTACCCCAAATTTGTATTATGACAAATTTGTATTATGACCATCCCCTGCCAAGGTCCCATCTTGGCAGGGGATGGCGATGGCGACGCCAGCCGCCATCCCCCGTCAGCGCCATCTGCATAGCGAGGCGCGCGCTTCCCCTTCCGACGGCGCTTCCAGACGCTCCCCCGGGTCACCGCCGGCTTGGAAGAGGCCTGCCCCATCTGTACATGGGGTGATTCAGGTTGGTTTGCCAAAGCACAAAACCATGCTGCACTGCAGGTGGGGCAGATGTAACATGTGCAGAGAGAGTTGGATTTGGGTGGGGTGTGTTCAAACTGAAATCTATATTGCAGTGTAATAAAGAGTTTGCTTTTGTAAACCAACCTTCATCACCCTCACAGTTCTCCAGTTTAAATTCTGCCACACTATAGTGCTTCCAGTTGGTATTGTGCCATGCTACAGTGCCTCAGTTCATATTATAATGCCCTGCAGTTAATTGTATGCCACATTACAATGAGCATTGTTTAGATATATTGCAGGTCCCAAGGCAAATATTTGTAACTGTTCCTAATGACAGTATCACCCTATGATGGAAAATGTATATAACACATATAACTAAGACAGGGGAAGGTGGCCCATCTCAGCTCTGGGCCCCATAGCAGTGACACTACCTGCACCTGTGGCAGCTATGCCCTAGTATGTAGGCCTTACCATCACTGCAGCATAAATAATTACATCTACTTAATAACAAAGCACAATAGTTATAGGGTTTTGGATTTTTCAAACGTCTTGTTAATACTTTAATTCTGCATCCATATGTAATATTTCCCTGAAACGCCATCTGGTCTTGAATTAATCAGATGACCTAAGATTCTTATATAGTAAAAGGAACATTCTATGAAGGCAATATGTAACTAGAAAGGCCTTTTTACTTGAAATACAGTATCTTTATAGTTTATGCTTACCAAAGGCCCATCCAAGGTGCTCCCACCTGAAAAGCTGCTTAAAAGGTCAAAGCTTCTCTGTCTTTTAATGGGAGACAGAGGGGCTGGGGGCATGCTAACGGCTCCCAAAGCGCTGAGCATGCCCCCTAATGATGAAAATGGAGGTGTGGCTCATGATAACCCAGGATTGCCTACTTCTTGGCATCCAGTACAGTGAGGCACGGGGGGCGGGGCCACTGACAGGGCAGGATGGCCGGCGGATGATCAGTGTGGGGGCATGGCCAAACGATTGTGTCCTTGTGGCCATGCCCCGCCGTGCAGTGTCGGTATTTCAGGCATGGCATAGTGGGGGGCGGGGCTACAAAGATGCAAATTGAATCCCCCCATCCCCGCGGGAGGCTTGCCTACCTTTTTGGGTGTCCGGGAGGTTGACCGGATTTCTGTGACCCTCCTGACCAGGATAGGCAACCCTGTGGTAGGCAACCCTGTGATAACATCATTCTCACAAAGCCATGGTCCTCTTTACAGAGGCCAGGCCGTGCGGGAGTACCACGTCATGTTGGGAGGTGTGTAGTAGTGTAGCCTGGTTTTCATTACCACTGTGGGCTTTCATCAGATGACATCTTAGCAACTACCCCGGAAAAAAGCGACATGTGGTCAGTGCCTGAGAGCCCAATGTCATGTCATCAAATGCATGATGTCACACAGAGGAGGTGGGGCTGGTAGTACCAGTAAGTGAAGTGCTAACCAAAGCATCCTGAGTACACTCTGATTGGCTGTACAGGTGGTGGTTCCTGGCAGTGGTTCCTAACCCTGGTCCTCACTACCCCCAACAGTGCATGTTTTACAGGTCTCCACACAGAATCACAAGTGAAATAATTAGCACCACCTGTGGATCTTTGAAAATGTGTCTGAATAATGAGCACACCTGTGCACCTGCCGGGTGGCCTGGAAAACGTGAACTGTTGGGGGTTGGAAATGACTGATCTAAAGAATGCTCCGGGGGCGCTGCAGTAGCGATCCTGATTGAAGGATGCCATTCCAAGTGACAATGCCATCCAGACAGCAATGATACCAGTCACATGACCCTAGTTACAGCTCTGAATGCGGTGAATCAGGGTGTGATATAATAGATCTACAGGTTTTAGATAAACAGTCAATAGTTCAACCTCATAGGGACAATGTGCAATAGGTGTGCAGGTACAAAACGGTCAAAAAGGGACAACATGGAAATGGTCAACACACAAAAAAGATAAAAATTTTTAAAGGTTTTTATGGGTTTCATTGTGTATGTTTCCTTACAAATTAGTTGAAACGTGGTTACTATTACGTGCAGCGCCAGACTCCTATCACTGTGTAGGGGCCGGCACTACACTCACTGGTCCCCAGGAAAAACCCACATCTCCGGGACCTCTGCAGCTATGGATTGGCAGTTCAGGCCATGAGGCCCTGCCGCTGCCTGCAAAGCCAACCCCCTATACACAAAGCCACCCATTTTTTCAGTGGGCGCCTTTGGCACACAGCCAATGCATAAGGCCCATTGGGAGTCCCCACTATTAGAGAGATGATAAGGAACATTTCTTTTTCAGTAGCGCAGTGCATTTCTACATAAAATAACGCCTGTAAGGTTACTAATTTCTAGATTATATTTCAGCGCATCATGAAAACAGATGTCATGAGGTTTTCTCTACTGAACGTATTTCTATATATATATATATACTCAGCCTAACAATTAACCTATTTGATTTCTGTACAGCACAGAAGCTCTCGCACAAGCCAAGAGCTAAATAACAATATTCAGTTCCCGCTGTGTAGAGAAAGACTCACAGCCACACACACAACACTCTACCACGCACATAATATTTTATAGATTAGGTTATAAAGGGCACCTGGTTATACTGCAGCTTCAAAGAACTCACAGGGGGTACAAGTCCTTGGGAATTATTTAACGTCTTACTCACACATATATCTAACAATACAAGGTCTCTGGCGGGTCCTTGGCACCCAAGAACATAACAAAGACTGTGGCCAGTGCTTTATCACTTGACAGCTCAAGCTCAGTCATATGTTAGTCATTTGGCATCATTCATGCAATAAAATGTATTGTTTGTAGCTGTGAAATTCGAAATCTGTTATAAACAAAATTAGGACAGTTGGCAATAAGGTGGCGTGATCGCAAGCAGATGTATCTCCTCATTTGTCTCGCTGATGTTAATTGGACGGCAGAAACTTTTCTGCACACAAGCCTGTCTGGGAGGTCTGCCCTGGTACCCCCCCCCCCCCCCATGTCTGTGTTACATGGCGCTGTATGGAATTAAAGTACATCAGAAACTGCTATAAGAAAAGGGATTGCTGATTGATCCATTAAAAAAAGTATTTTGGTTGGAAAATATCAGATGTCAAATCAACATGTGCGGGAAGCTAAGCGGAGTCTTTCTGATAAAACAACTTTAGCACATTGCGGTATAACATAGAACGTTATTATGTTCCACATTTCCACTTCTGAGATGAACTCTTTGAGGATATGATGTATCATTCATATATCAACAATACATGAAATTACAGAACACAGAACAGTTCAAACTTTGCCTAAAATGAATCACAAAATCTTTTTTGCATTCATCGCTGATTCATTGGTGGCATCAACGATATATTTTGTAAATGTTTTGTCTTTATAAAATGTATTGAGTGTCTAGTAGAAATATTGCAGATTAATGTATGAAAGAATACTTATTGTAAGGCCTAATTTATTTTCAATGAAGATATTTCATAAATCATCAGAGAGCCATCCTTTTTGTCTCTGTTTTATAATCTGTTAAATGGGCAAAACAATGCGCACTTCAGCTGGGCAATTGTAACATGTACAAAGAGAGTTTGATTTGGGTGGGGGGTGTGATTAAACTGAAATCTAAATTGCAGTGTCAAAATAAAGCAGCCTGTATTTACCCTGCACAGAAAAAAAAAATGACTCACCCAAATCTAAAGGCCCACGTTCACTACAGCAAATTTTTCAAGGGGAGAAGTCGCGGCAGATCCCCCTTGAACCACCCAGGAGCTTTTAGGGAGGCAGAATCGCGTACGATATATCGGATGCATTCCCATACCCCTCTGCCGGGAAGCTGCTTGAGTAGGAAGTCGGACATGCAGCACGACCAATCTCTGAAACTCTGATCCAACGCTCACCGGACCATGCAATGGATAGAATCGGAAATCAAACACATGCGATTTGGCCACTTTTCACCCAATTTACTGGTCCGATCAGTCGGAATCAGTTGAAAAGTGGCCAACTCGCACTAGTGTTTACTCTCTCTGCACATATTACATCTGCCCCACCTGCATTGCACATGGTTTTGTCCATTTTGAGAACAAATTTGTCCTGGGATCAGGTCTGAATAAGGTCCATAGTCTAATGGCAAGGGCTTGATGGGTCTGATTCAGAAGGGCTGTAGACTGCGCTTATCGATGACAGAGTGAGGAATAGTAAAAATTTAAAATTGGATTTTAATTAGGTAATTAGCATGCTATAATATAAACACATAAAATTCAATATACACAATAAAGAAAGGGAAAGGGAGGGGGAAAGGGAATTGAATAATGCTGCGTCCACTGAAATAATGATGTCACCTTTTTAAGTCCACAGTCCAATGGATAGCCGAAGATTGGTTTTGAACTTGGCCACAGCGGTACTCAGTTGTAACTTTATCCAGATTTTAGTAGGGGTAGCGACCCTCCCAACTTGGAATGAAGGATGTTGTTTTGATGTCCGCTGAATGACTCTGGGTGGGTATTAGATAGGCGGCTTGCCTTCAGAAGGTGAGTGCCTCACTCCAGGTCGATGGGGCCGATGATGGTAGGCAAATAAGGATCTCCAATGGGCTTTCAGTGGAAGAAGGTGGTGGTGGAAGGCAGCAATTTTGGTGGGCAGTTAGAAGCCTGGGCCACCTTCTGAAGGCAAGCCGCCTATCTAATACCCACCCAGAGTCATTCAGCGGACATCAAAACAACATCCTTCATTCCAAGTTGGGAGGGTCGCTACCCCTACTAAAATCTGGATAAAGTTACAACTGAGTACCGCTGTGGCCAAGTTCAAAACCAATCTTCGGCTATCCATTGGACTGTGGACTTAAAAAGGTGACATCATTATTTCAGTGGACGCAGCATTATTCAATTCCCTTTCCCCCTCCCTTTCCCTTTCTTTATTGTGTATATTGAATTTTATGTGTTTATATTATAGCATGCTAATTACCTAATTAAAATCCAATTTTTAATTTTTACTATTCCTCACTCTGTCATCAATAAGCGCAGTCTACCATCCTTCTTTGCAAATTTTCCATAGGGATTGACAACCCCTTTTTTTTGACAGCCGCTGGCTGAGGCCACTCATACAGGCGCCCCTGCAGTTACTTTGTTAACTGACCCCCCCCCCCCCTTTTTCTGATTCAGAAGGGGACAGAATAGCTATCACTGCTGCTTACATAGAAATAAGGGTACGACGCAAAGTGCCAAACATCGGTACTTTGCGACATGCATTGTAGCTCCGTCCACATTACGGGTTACCACCACCCATCTGAGATTCCTTCGGACAGTCCAGTCGAGTCCAGAGGGGTGGTGGTCCCGGACTTTACAATGTCTGGGAATATGTAGCTAGTAGCTTCCTATTCCCAGACATGGTATAGTCTAGGAACACCACCCCTCCGGACTCTGGACCTTATGGTCTTAATTACCAAACTGTCAGGAGTAATCCCGGACGGGTGGTGGTAACCCTAGTCCAGTAGCGCCTCTAGCATCTGTCCCCTTCAAGGCGCAGAAATTTATGGAGGGCTGTTTTCTGCAGATTCCATGTAGACATCCAAGCAGTTGCGGCACCAGCTCTCTGTCCGTAACCGCTTAGGCTGTGGTGGTGTTGCTACGCCAATACCAGAACCCATGATAATATTGTATAGCATATTCTCATTCATGGTCAGTATTCTGGCCAGATGGGGACCTGCTACATGCTGGCCAGACAGGGATGTATAGTGAACTGGACAGATAGAGACACATAGACCAGAAGCACACAGCAGGATCAGCCTCATCACTGTGAGGCCACAGATAGAAGCTTTCTGTCAGGAACCAGTCTGTTTTGTTTTCTGTCAGTTTCTGTTTGGCATTTTGACTCACTGGTGACCTCCAGTGGCAGGTCTGTTGCCATTACAGCTTTGTGTTCTGGGAGCTTAGTTTATTCACTAGGCTGTGAGATATTAAGCTAATCAAGCACTAGCCTGGGAGCTCCCTGAATCTTCAGGTGTAATTAATCACCTGAGCCCTTTATAGGGCAGGCTCACCTGCAGTATTCTGCCAGTGATAGCTTTCTGTTTATGTTCCTGCTGCTTATGCAGGGAACTTCTGTTTGCTCCCAGCCATGCTTCCTGGTCCCCTGTTCCGTCTGCTGTTTGGATCTCAGGATTTATCCTCTGCAGCTCATTGCTCACTGTAGCATCAGCCTGTATACCCGGACCCCGGAGCTTTCTGGTTCCTGCTGTTCTCCTTTGGAAATTCCAGTGCTCTCCTGGTTTCCTGCTTCCAAGTCTGCTTGGTGTCATCCAGTCCTGGGCCAGAGCCTGCGCCTGATCCACTTCCCTCTTCTCCCTGTGGGTCACGTAAGTGCTCCTTTGGAGCCCGGTGGTTCTATCTTTTATTATTCATTTGCCCGCCGTGGCTGTTCCCCGCTGTGGGTCCGTCGTTATTCCTTTGTGTCATTTTTCCAGCTGTTCCTCCTGTTTAGTTATTGTCTGTCACCCTAGCTTCCATCAGGCAGGGGTGTTTCCCTTTCCATCTGCAACCGGTTTTGGGGAATCACTTGCCTTGGTGTGCCCCTGTTCCGAGATTCCCTATTGTATCTCTGGTGTCTGCGACTGGGTCGCAACTCCCGTCCTTGGCCTGGTGCCGGTAGTCAGGGGTCTTTTTCCAGCTAGGTCCTTTAGCCAGATCATCCTTTTGAGCTACCCCCTGGCGATTGCTCACCCCTTGTCATTACCTAACACCTGGCTGCATCGGGGTCAGAGCCGGCCTAACTGGCTCTGTCGAACGCGGCGGCTACAGGCGAAGCCTAGCACTTGCAGGGGTATTCCATCTGCCCGGGGGACTCAACAGAGTCAGTGTAGGTTTCGCTGTGGCCGTTCTAAACAGCGGTCCCAGCTGCGGGCTCACGCCTGACCTTTTTACTCCTGCCAGCTGTCGTATCACCCAGAGCCCAGGCGAAAACCGTAACACTTTCTGTTTACCTCCCATTACCAATCTGTGTGTGGGGGGGCCCTTTCCAGATTTTCCAATCACAGAGACCAAGTACCCATGTTCAGAACTACCATTGGTGCTGCAGGTGCAGTGCACCAGGGCCACTGAGGACCAATCAGCCCACTGCTGTTTGTGTCACCCTCTTCCTGTCACCCACTGTTTTTCCCTGTCACTCTTTGCCTCTCCCTGTCACCTACTGCCGTCTTGCATATTGTGAACTTGGGTTGGGTGGAGGAAGGGGGCCCAAATAATATTTTACGCACCTGGGACCACAACCTACAAGTTCCACCACTGGGCTGGTACCTCTCTCCACTTTAACCCTGTTCAGGGCTTAGTAAATCTCCCCAATTTCTATGACTTTTCTCTCTCTTTCTCTACCAATGTATTTATTTATCTCGTTCTCCGTCTCTCTCTCTCCCCTCCCCCCATCGTTTTCTCTCTTTTCCGCTCTCCCTCTCAATCAAACAGTTTAACAGAATCGTAAAAATTTACATTTGTCAATAAACTAAACACACAGACAGAACTTCAGCCGAGCAGATGGCCGTATAAAATTGTGTGTGTCTTGTATTTATATGCTAAATTCACAGCCAATGGATTAGAAGGTCAGATTTACACAATCCTGCTGTTGAGTCTCCGATTTTATGTACGGCTGGCTATGTGTTTTCTTTCTCCTTTCTAAAAGGAAAATGTGTGTAAGGACTGTAAAAAACAGTCCATCTCTGCCAGACACTATTAATTGAGGGCAACTGGTCAACATCTATATAATAGAACTGTCTTTTCTGATATAATGCAGAGTACGGATTGTTTTAGGGCACAACAAGAAGCCGATACGCACAATATAAATGTGACATATAGGGAAATGCATTCGCATGTGACCGTGACGGTAAGAAGAAATAGCTTGCGCTGCTGGTGGTGAATGAAGCTGGGTTTAAAGGTAACGGAGAGAGCGTTCTATGTTTATTAGAATATAAAACAAACCTTGAAATGCGGATAGAGTCAGACATGTATTCAGAGAAAGGCCACACAAGCCAGAGCCTAAGGCAGGGGAACTGTTGTACTATTCAGGCACCCATTGTTTCATAATTATACCCAGGGGTGCAGACAGGTTGGTAAAATGGAGGGGGCAGGGCTTCTGGAGGGGGTGTGGCCATGTCAGAGAAGTAAATAAATAAATGAGAGGGAGAGAGAGGACAGGCTGCAGCTGTCTCTCTCCCCAGCTAAGCACATGGCACTGAGCAGTGTGTGTTGAACTGGGGAGAGAGGCTGAGCTGCTCTCTCCCCACTGCCTGGCTCCCTGCAACAGGGGAGGGGGGGAGCAGGAACCGGGACCCTCCAGCAGACCCAGACCTGTGTAAAAAGTACCTGCCGCCTCTCCCCTCTCTACGCCACTGATTATACCAGACATTATTTATTTAGAATGTAAGCTCTCACGAGCAGGACCCTTTTCCCTCATGTGCTTTTTCTTATCTTAATTAAAATATCTTCAATAGCACCAAATATTGGACCCACTGGACAGCTGCACAGAGAGCTCACATCTGGAAAGTTGGGAGGAATAAGTGTTCTGTAATGTTTACTGAAAGAAGCAGAGGTGGCCGGAGGCTGCGTCTTTTGCAGCCGCTTCTTCCGTGTCATATGGTAATACCTCACCGGTGGTCTTCAAACTGAGATGACTACCGGCTGCGGTGCAAATCTGTCTCAGTATGTACTTAGAGGCACCATAAGTGGTACACTTTAAACATCGGTGGTACCTTCTTCCAACATCACCACTGCTTCCACCTCTAAATCCTACCCATTTTTGTGTCATGAAGAAGGTGGATTTTACTGTACATTTAGAAAATGGTTTCCCTATTAATAGCTGAGCTACTGTAAAGTCTTTTACATTTCACCAAACAATGGGGGATATGTTTGAAGCAATGAAAAGAGTGGAGAAGTGAAGTCTTGGAGAACTTGGCCATGGCAACCAATCAGAACTGAGGAGACATTTATCTAGTGCATTCTTTAAAATCATAAGTAATGGCTCATCTACACTATAACACAGAAATCTGATTGAATTGATCTGGTTGCTGTAGTTACCAGAATTATTTCCCCACAGTTGTACTGCACTAAATGTCCTTGCATAAACATCTTTTGTGATGGCATTCATCAGGGGTTTTTAATGCAGATGTACCTGTTTTTCTGGAAAACATATGGAATAATGTAAGTTGTTTTTTTAAAGATATTCTAAAAATGACAGCAATTGACAGCAGCTGGGGCTCTAAACTGGGAGGAGGAGGGGTGCTACCTATAGTCCCTGCAGCCTAGCCCCCACCGCCTATGTGCCCATCGCCGGCTGGGTCTCGGCATCTACACAATGTAACTGGAACTACGGCACATTTGCTGTAGCAGTGATTTACTGCTCATGCTCAAATTCCAAGCTTCTACGGACTGCATTGGCTGCAGCCAATACAAGCTGGCTAGGGATGATGATGAAGCAGGGAATGCCATCCTACAGGAAGCTAGCTCTCTGCTTAATGCAGCTTAAACTGGCAGTTCCAGAGGGAGAAAACATGGGAGTCTGGCAGGAAGGGCTTCCAATAGGAATTCACTGCCAGTCACTGTGAGCCCGAAGAGTCTCACAGACTGCTTCTGGCACACTGATATGAGCTGAGGTGGTGGATTTTACCTGGAGGGCCTGCAGTCTTGTAGCCCATAGGTAAAATCCACCACTGATTGGCAGTGCCCACTTCCCAAACACTGGGATGTCCGATACAGGGTCTGACTGGACCACAGTTTGTGTATCTTGTTCATGTCCCAAGAACAGGTGCCCAATGGCCCTTGTTTCTGGATGCAGTATGCAGATTGGCTCCAGAGTCCCTTAATCATTATGCCATGTTCAGGTGTGCCTTTTCAGGAGCGCTGCAAGCATAGGCCACTCCCCCTGTTTGCAAGGTCAAGCCCCTCAAAGGTCGGGACCACGGCTTAGGTGCATGCAGACATCCCTCTTCAATGTTCTCCAAAGTTGGGTGGTATGCAATCAGCTTCTGTTGTTTTCAAACACAGCCGGTAAAATTGCAGTTAGAAGCAGAATGGTCGTTACTTTGATCTCTCTCCACTTTATCTCTCCAAGGTTTGATACATCAATGACTCGGCAGCTCTGCTTTGTAAACTTCCCGGTTCCTAAAGTGCTATATTCTGAATGAAATTTTATGCAAAAAAAAAACAGTTCCAATGGATCTATAGGCTAGCGCGCAGCTTATATAGTTCAATGGAGAATAAAGATGTAATAAGAATACAATGTAGGAAGCACAGCACATCCGTGGAAGCTCACCAATGCAAATCGAGATCAGAAACCCCCCTTGAATGTATTCATGCCAAAGAGATCTACTGCTACTGCCTTAATACAAACAAGACAAGACTCAAGCAGCCGATGGAGTGCAGCATCATTTACTAGGGAACATTTTTGTTAACCATGGCATCGTCCAGGCGATACTAGCACAGTCCATTTAGTACTGGAAATGAAGCGTTAAAAACAGCTTCACAACATTTCCCACCAAAGACAAAAAATAATCCAAGCATGCAAAAATGTTGGTGCTCAGCTGAAAGTTGCCTCTCCAAGTGGAAACCGGAAATATTTGCTCAGTGCCTCCGAACATCCCAGCCCTGTAAACTAGAGAGCGGGTCTCCGCAAGCATTGCTGGCACTGGATGTGAAGTCACACTTACCATTCATTTATATATAAGTATAGCGCCTTAATTAAGCCTAAAGATACAAGTTTGGAGCAGGAACCCAGACTGTTGTTCTTGCTGCCGAAGCCAAGAATGTGCAAAGGTTTCCGCTGGATAGAGAAATGCATGAACCTCACCTCATTAAATGCATAGAGCCACTTATCATTCACCACAGCTGCAAAATACACAGCGCACTGAACCGTGTCCTCTGAGTTCTTAACCATGTCCCTGCTGGGGCATATAACACAAGTACGGTATTGCTATGTGTGATTGTACTCTCGGGAGAAACATTGATGAGGAAGTCGGCTGAATTTCCCCTCAAAAATATAATTTTCAATGTTTTGTGATAAAGGGAGCTGAGCAATAATCCAAAGTGGTTCCCTGCTTCAGTCAGGCAGAACTTCGCTGCAGCTTTGCTTGTAGAATTCTGAAGATAGGGGGTGGGATGCTCTAAACTAAAAAATGCTGTAAAAATCCCGTTATCGGGTTTTTACCGCATTGTGGGATGCTGTAAAGACCCCCGCTGGGATACCACAAAAGCTGGCGATGCCCCATAGAAGCCTATGGGCTTCTACTGCGACCCACTGCTGCCCCGAATGGATCCCCGCCGCCCTGCACGGACCACCACCTCACCTGTGACCTCCTCTTTCCTGCACTGTAAACAGTGGCGTAACTATATCCCCACAGCCCTCGCTGTGGCGGGGAGGCGCTGAGTAACTGTGGGCACCGGTCTGTGGGGCTATGGTTACTATGCGTCTGTGGCTGGGACTCTCCGTCTCCTCCTGGTCACGCAGCGCAGATCTCATCCTGGCCTTGTCTCCTGCAGTGCTGTGCTAATGAAAACCACTCCTCACAAAATGGCTGCCCCCATACAGCAGACAGTTTTTTAGGGATGCTAGAGGAGGCGGCGGCCTCCTCTAGCATCCTTAAAATTTGTCGGCTATTAGGGGACAGCCATTTTGTGATGGTCATTTTTGATTAGCACTGCAGGAGGAGGTCTGCGCTGCCGGACCCTGAGTGCAGCGGCGGCATGCAGAGGGGTAAGGGGGTGTTTAACTTTACTTGGGCAGGCGGGTGAGTAAGGGGGAGGGGAGGGGTGGGGGGCGCATAAATCCTAGTTAGGCCACTGACTGTAAATTCTCTTCCGGGTGCAGGGAGGAGGAGAAGAGCCCGCCCGCAGCAGCGCATAAGCCAGGTAAGGGAGGAAGGGGGAGACCCGCTGCGCATCGCTGGCTCACGGCAAAGGACAGCTCTTAATGCAAGAGCTGTCCTTTGCAATAATTCGCATATGTTAGAGCATAATTATGTCAGCCGTAACCTGCGATGTGCGGCAGACAGGGTACGCGGATGTTAGAGAATCCCGCCCAGGGTGAGATGTACTAAGCCTTGAAAAGTGATAAAATGGAGAATGATGAACAACCAGCCATTCAGCTCCAACCTGTTATTTTTTAAACCCAGCCTGTGACATGGCAGGTTGGAGCTGATTGGCTAACCACAGCTGCATCAGCAGAGAACACTGAGATAAGTATCAGGGTTGTTGAAAACCACAGGATTTGGTGCCATCAAAGATGGTTTATATAAGAGAAGGAAAAGCACAGGAGGGGAGAGGGCCCTGCTTGGAGAGCTTACATTCTAAAGGGGAGAGGCAGACAGAGAGGGGAGACACAGACGGAATACACAATGACCCTTATTCAGATCTGATCACAGTACAATTTTTTTCTCAAAATGGGCAAAACCATGTGCACTGCAGGTGGGGCAGATGTAACCTATATAGAGAGAGTTAGATTTTGGTGAGTTATTTTGTTTCTGTGCAGGGTAAATACTGTAAATGTAAATACTTTCAGTTTCAACACACCCCACCCAAATTTAACTCTCTCTGCACATCTTACATCAGCCCCACCTGCAGTGCACATGGTTTTGCCCATTTTGAGAACAAATTTGTACTGCGATCAGATCTGAATAAGGGCCAGTGAGTGGAAAAGAGGGTAAGGGTGAGATTTGTCTGGGTTCGGTGAAGCAGTGGGTCGAGTGGGTAGAGAGGTGATAAATATACCCATTGGAATCTCCTCTTAGCCAATTGGAGCATGTCTGATAAAACAATAAGGTGTTCCCATTTAATATTAGACATATGCCACAAATAAATACACAGTATGGGGTTCTTACTACCGGCAGGATCTGGAGACGGACCTGGTGGACTGAACCTACCAATGACTTATTAAATCAGTTATGACCCTCATTTTCAGTATAGCAATGCCATCATAAGGGGCCTAATGCAGAACTGATACGCCACCCCGCCAGAGTGAATTCCTGCCCTCTGCAAGCCTGCATATTGCGTAGTGCTGCTTATAAAAATATAGCAAGCCACTGACCATCGAATGATTTTTCCAGTGTGTGCAGTCTCTCCATAGCCCAGGTCTTACTCGGCGGCTGCGATAGAATCAGGCTGATCGGAGAGGGAGCTGACATCACATGACTTCCTCTAAATCGTCTAGGCATGCCTGCATTTTCCCTGACACTCCCAGAAAATGGGCAGTTACCGCCCACAAATGGTGGCATTCTGACAATCACCGTGGGAACACCCAGCGATTAAAAAAAGTAGCAGGCTTTTATCGCAGGACGATTTGCGCAGCCGCAGTCTATCGATAATAGCCCGGCCTCCGAATTTGCAGCTATGCGATCAGATCTGAATCAGACCCAATATTGGCACCACGAATGTGAATTGACACCATTATTACGCCCAATATCCCAACCACTTCCTGTACAATAATATCTGGACACCGTTCACATATCCTTGTACAGCGCTTGCTGTCGAACAAAAGCTTCGGACACAAAAGACGAGCTGTGCTTTCCATACCGGCATCCTTGGTGGTATTGTACTGTTTATGTGCATTCTGTGATTTATATCCTTTGGCTGCCAGTTTTCTATAATAAAGAATGAATTATCAACTGCCCATTTTTTAATAGGCTTTCCATAAAATGATTTGTTTAACAATGTATATAATAAATTCACAAAAGACCCCAGACTGCTATTGTCTGGTCCTATGTGCTTTCAATCAACTGCGTCTTGAATCTCAAATGCACAGCACTAACGTTGCATTACGTTGCATTCTCTGCTGCTCTGTAATAGGTTCCTATACAGAGATGAGCTTAATAGGCCCAATAAATGAATGTACAACGATTTGATAATGTCTTATTGTCCAACTGGAATGATGTTTATAAACAAAGTGTATGCAGGAAATGTAGTTATTGTTATTAGGAACAATTAAAGTTGTTTATTTATTTTTTATTAAACTCAATCTGAAAAGAATAGGCAAAAAATATATAAAAAAATACATGTTATGGGCTCAATCCATTTACCAGCGACTTCATCGTGGGTGGAAAGAAGTGTGGCTGCATGATGCACGTACTGTATGGGACTGTTGGACTCGCAGATTTCTTTAGGGTTGCACACACAAATCGCTGAACCTGGGCTGAGATCGGGCCACAAGGGGGGCAAATAAATATATATGTTTGATGTCGCTTAATATGCAACAGCTAAAAATCAGCAACATTTGTAGGTGAGACGTAACAGGTGTACATACTTACCTCTCAAAGGGGCATATGTACTAAAGCATACCTCCCAACTGTCCTGCTTTTTGCAAGACAGTTCCATTTTTTGAGGGAACTGTTCGCAGATTACAGAAGAGCAGCAGGGAATAGACGCTGTGCGGCGTGCGCATGCGCACAGCATCTGATCAGAGGCAAAGGGGCTGGGGGTATGGCCATCAGCTTACACAGCAGCTCGTAGTGATGGAAAATGGGGCAGCTGCATCCCCGTGTGGCGCCCCTTTTTCAGGCAAAAGTTTACTTCCACCCACACAGCGCCGTGTGGTTACTGTGCACCAACAGAACGGAAAATACTGTGATGTGCAGGTCAGCCAACAGGGGGGGACTGCCAGGAGTGTCGTCCTAGGCCCCGACAGAGATGATGGCCATCTGGCTCCTACACCGATAACTGGAAAGCTGCACTAGATTGTGCAACAACAGTGGCTGATGCACAGGATTCGCTCCTGCAGGTCTGCGATACTTTACCTATATGTGACATCACAACATGTGATGTCATAGCGGTGGAGCACCATGTCAAACCGGGGGATTTTGTCAGTTTCGGACCTCACAATTTCTGATGACCGCCCTGGTGATGTGTATTGGGACCTCCTGCAGCCCACCTGGAGATTTCTCTCCAGCAGGCCTGCCGTATTGTCGTCAATGGGCTAACTCCACCTGCAGCTAGTGTCTGCCCATCCAGGCAAGATCTGTAAAGTGGACGTTATTATTAAATACTGTCCATATAGAAAACTATGGTGGTGGCTGCTGCATGGGCTGGTGGATTGAAAGGAGGAAATATCACTGATATAAAGAGACTTAATACTACCATACATGGAGAAACAGCAGTATCTGCTTATCCTAAGGCCAGAATTCATGAATAAACAGGCCCTACGGGAGTGTTCAGATAGTGTACAAATAACATATGGGCCAGATGTATCAAGCTTCAAAAAGTGATAAATTCGGAGAGTGATAAAAAAAAACAGCCAATCAGCTCCCCCCTTGCCCGCTGGTTTAAATACCATAAATCGCGGGTCCGTGGTGAGGGGGTGGGGCTTAAATGACGCGATCGCAGCATTGTCCAGTCATTTAAGCCCCGCCTCCGCTTTGCGGCCCACGAATCACGGCGTTTTTCGGCATTGGGGGCGGGGCCAAGTTATGTCAGCCTTGCCCCGCCCCCCTGACATGTTGCCTCTCCGTGCTTCTCCCGGAGAGGTGAAATCAAAAGTAGGCAAGTATGGCCCAAAGTAGTGATGCATCTTAGTACAGCAGTAAATGCTAAGTTCACATGACCTTATTGGTACACAACACAATAATGAAATGTAGCACAGACCAAAGACAGAATATTGTTTTCACAGTTATAATAAATGAGAAAGCTTCTTGTTCCGTATAAAATGTATGTAAATATAAACACAAATACAAAGCACTCATTCATTTACATAGAAACATCTGTTTCTCCTTTTAAAATCTAATTCTCCTCTCCTGCTGTAGCCGAATGGAAATGTTAATTAACCCCTTCACGACATTTGACGTATATATACGTCATGGTCGGGAAGTACTTCCCGACACATGACGTATATATACGTCATGACTTCTAACTGTCACTGCGTCTAGAGACGCAGTGACAGTTAGGTGATGTCTGCTGTCCCTGACAGCAGACATCCCCCCTCGCCGCCCAGGGGGGGCAGGGGTGCCCCCCCCGGTCGGCGATCGCTGTGATTGGCTGTTCAAATCTGAACAGCCATTCACAGCGTTTCCTGTGTTACCGGCGGCTAAGCCGCTCGGTAACACAGGGATTCACTGGTGATCGGTGCTGTCAAGTACAGCACCGATCACCACCGATGTGCAGCCCCCCCTCGAACCCGCCGGGCACTCACCCGGCAGCAGCAGCGGCTCCACCGGCTCCCCCGGAGCGTCTGGAGCGCACGCAGCGCTGCCCTCCTCCCCCCTCCCCCCCGCAGCAGCAGCAGCAGCATCAAGCTGCATAAAAAGTAAAAAAATAAACATATGCACTGAAAAATATATTTATATATATATATATATATATATACACACACACATATATATATATATATATATATGTGTGTGTATATATATATATGTATATATATATATATATATATATATATATATGTGTGTGTGTGTGTGTGTGTGTGTGTGTATATACCGCACCGATTACCACCGATCGCCAGCCCCCCCCCCCTCCCACCCGGCAGCCCCCCTCCCTCCCACCCACCCGGCTGCCGCAGCGCCAGCACCCCTCCCACCCCCCCGCCAGCCGCAGCGCCAGCCCCCCTCCCAAAGCTGGTGACTAAAATGGGGTCACTTGTGGGGGGTTCCACTGTATTGGTGCTTCGGGGGTCTTGCTAATGCGACATAGCACCCACCATTCATTCCACCACCAAAAATCACTCCTTCCCTTCTGAGTCCTGCCATGCACCCAACTGGTATTTTTTGGTCACACGTGAGGCATTGCCGTACTCGGGAGAAATTGGGGCACAGATTTTGGGGTGCTTTGTCTCCTTCATTCCTTGTGAAAATAAAAAATTTTGAGCCAGAACTGCATTTTTCTGTAAAAAATTACATTTTTTTACACAAAAATGCAGATCTGGCTCAAAATTTTTCATTTTCACAAGGAATGAAGGAGACAAAGCACCCCAAAATCTGTGCCCCAATTTCTCCCGAGTACGGCAATGCCTCATGTGTGACCAAAAAATACCAGTTGGGTGCATGGCAGGACTCAGAAGGGAAGGAGTGATTTTTGGATTTTGCAGCACAGATTCTGGTTGAATGACCCCCGAAACACCCATACAGTGGAACCCCCCCACAAGTGACCCCATTTTGCAAACTACACCCTTCAGGGAATTCATCAAGGGGTATAGTGTACATTTCAAACACCCCGGGGTTTCACCAATTTTGATACAACTGAGCTGTGAAAATGAAAAATTATTTTTTTTCATTTTCACTGCCCAGTTGTACCACAATTGGTGAAACCCCTGGGGGTTTGAAATGTACACTATACCCCTAGATGAATTCCCTGAAGGGTGTAGTTTGCAAAATGGGGTCACTTGTGGGGGGGTACCTAACTTTTAGCATCTTATGGTGCCTAGAAACCTACATGGTGCCTAAAAAATAATCTCATAAAAAGGAGGCTCCAAAATCAAGTAGGTGCTCCTTCTATTATGAAGCCTGTGGTTTGGTCACCGTGCACACTAGGGCCACATATAGGATATTTATGAAAACCAAAGAATTGGGGGAATCAATTTTTAGTCACATTTCTCTAGTAAAATCTACTGTGTTCCTTAGAAAAATGTATTAAAATTGCAAATCTGCAAAAAAAATGAAATTTGGAAATTTCACCTACACTTTCTTTTAATTCCTGTGAAACACCTAAAGGGTTAACAAACTTCCAAAATGCTGTTTTGAATACTGTGAGGGGTGCAGTTTTTGAAATGGCATCATTTATGGGGGTGTCTCACATACAAGTCACTCAAAGTCACATCATAACTGACCTGGTCCCTAAAAAAATCAGAGTTTGAAATTTTCTTGAGAATTTGCTATTCATATTTGAAGCCTCCTAGTGTCCAAAAAAATGAAAATGAGGTTGAAATAATGATGGCAACATAAAGTAGACATATGGTCTATGTTAGTTATTCACTATTTTGAGTGGTAAGATTATTTGTCTCACAAGCAGAAAATTTAACATTTTGCAAATCGCAAAATTTTCCATTTTTTTACGACATTTTGGTATTTTTCACAAAAAAACACAGACTGTATCGACGAAAATTTACCACTAACTTGAAGTACAATGTGTCACGAGAAAACAGTCTCAAAATCACTGGGATAAGTAAAAGCAAAAAAAAGTTATCCCCACTTAAGTGATACATGCCAGATTTGAAAAAAAGGGCTCTGTCAGGAAGGCAAAAACTGGCTCTGTCATGAAGGGGTTAACTAATGAGAATAGACGGCTGCAGCGTAATATATTATAGTCACAATGCTGGTAACATCAGTACAGGTTGAGTATCCCTTATCCGAAATACTCGGGACCACGACAATTTTGGAGAAGGGATTTTTACAGATTTTTTTTTCATACTTACCTGGTGCCCCGATGATCCCATGACATCCATGGTGTCCCCTGGCATCCGCGGCGGCCTTCGGAATCCTCTTCAGCGGCATCTCTGGTCCCAAGGGGTGCATTGCGCAAGTGCGTGGGAGCACTGGTGATGTCACTGGCGTGCCCGTGCAATGCATCCTTGGGACCAGGGATGGCACTGAAGAGGATTCCGATGGTCACCATGGACACCGGGGGACGAGGTAAGTATGAAAAAAGTGGGGCGGGGAAAAAAAATATATTTTGAAAAACCATGGTTTTCGAAATATTTCGGTTTCTGGACTATACGGATAAGGGAGGCTCGACCTGTATTAGCATCTGGAGGGGAACCGTCTCATAAAGGTGTCATGGAACATGTAGCCAGACCTGCATCCCATTCCGAATTGTGTGTATGCCAAGGGAATGCCTATGTCAAACCTCCTGCACCAAGAACAGTCCCAGTACTAGTGGTGTCTGCTGCACCTGCGTATGGAACACAGTGGGGCGGCACAATGCTTACACAAAGATTGATTTACATAGCCTATCGTTAAATGAGCTGGATTTTATCATATACCCTATAGTTCCATAACTTCTGTTCACACTGCAGTCATTCTAGGTCCAGGTGTCAGGTTTAATATAACTTATGTGTAATTTGCCTGGCATGCAAAGCAGGATTTGCCCAATGGCAGACAACGCATTGCATGACACTTCTGGCTAGTTCAGGGCTTTGTAGCTGGCAGAGCGGAGTTATCTCACGTTCAAGAAGACGGCGATTATTTCTCCACCCACAGTAAGTGAACAGCTGAGCTGTATTCCATTTTCTGCTGATAGGACCTGCATTAGCCAGCAGCGCTTTGGGCAAACGCTTAGTAGAATTTCATGGACAGCTGTAAACTCTTAGCAAATAAAGGGGTCTTACTCAGCCTTTGAGAGAGATTAAGTGGAGAGAGATAAAGTACCAGAAGTACTCTATCGAGGGAATGAAAGTGTTGTGGGCGCTGACATTACTGCATACTTTCAGTGTTTTTTTGTCCTGGAGAGGAGACCAGATAGTACGTGTCTGGGGGGGCTGACATCACCAAGTCCCACCCCCGTGGCAGTCAATCGTGGCAATTTGCTGGTCCGCTGATTAGGGGGAGGAGCTACAATGTCACGAAATGACATAATTCATGTCATTTTAGCCCAGCCACTTCACCGCGGACTCACAAACAGGTATTTGGAAGGGGGGCTGCAGGGCGAAGCAGGAGAATTGCCCACCTTCCCTGGGGGGCTGGGAGGGGAACCTGATTTTCGGGAGCCTCCCGGCCATTCCGGGAGAGTAGGCTGGCATGCATTACTGTAGTGTTCCGTTATTTAGGTGGGTTGGGAACTAGTCCTATATGTGTGTGTAAACCTGACTCCGATACTAATCAGTGCCTCACCAGCCATTGACCTCACGGCACCTGAATGGTATCTAGAGGTGATTCTCAGTCACAAATCCACTTGCAGACATCATCAGCGGGAGCTAGACAGGGAACTTCATCCTTCTAGACCTGTTAGGTCAGGACGAATGCCAGGCCAGGATAAGCAGCATTCTCTGCAGTATAACTTATTACATTCTTGCCAAAAATGTCTTCACAGTTTGTGGTGACAATCCCTTAATACTGGGCACATCATTTCAGCTGCACCTTCACTTTCTTTTTTTTTTAACAGGTACAAATTATTTGGAACCGGCAAACCTAAATTGGGCTTTCTGTTCCGCTTATAAAAAAATAATAAGACAATTATCTTGCAGCAATTTCAATTTAAAAAAATATACACTTAAATTAATAAAGCACATTATTTAATGATCCTCATAGCCATACAGCAAAGTTGATAACGAAAGTAGGATCAACCACAGAAATCCTTGTTAAAAAGGCTTCCCCTTTCCCCTTGAATTCCGGAGCTTTGCCCCAACAGTTAATGTCATCTCCAGATGGCGTTATCCTGTTGGCTACTGCAATCAGTGCTATTGGCTACGGCTTCTGATGACACATGCGCCAGCAGCGAAGGAAACGAGCCAGGAAGCTTCCAGCTCTTTGCCAGGATGGGTTCTTATCAATGACTGTCTTCAGTCAAAAGACAAATGGTAAATTTGTGTAAAAATATAAATTTTAGCTAAAAAATGTTTCTATCACAATTGCGATAGATATGTTCCTATGTCTCTTTAAGGGCTAGATGCATCATAGCTAAAACTGCAGCCTAACCTTCAAAAATGCCATTTTTGGAGGTTTGGGTGCTTTTCTCATGAATGCGGCACCAATCTGTAAGTGGCATAGCCCTACAGAAACCACCAGGTTCTAACACAGGAGTCCTATAGCACAGTACAGCTACTTTCTGGGAGAGTTGTTCTTTGCAACCCTCCTTAATCATACGGCATTAATAAACACCATTATGTCTGCGATAAATGGCGAGAAGTTTTGCATCTCGCACCATCTTCATTAACGACTGAGCTGCCCTGCACTATGTGCAAAGCACTGCTTGGGATATAGGGGGTTATTTACCCCCATGGTTGCCTACTTTTAAAGTCTCCTCTCTGGGAGAAGCCTTTGGGGGGGGCGGGCCTGATATAGGCGTCATGAAGCCCCTCCTCCCCTCACCCAGTACTGCAAATCCTGCAATCCGCTGGTATTCGAGGAGGGGGCAGGGCTAAATGATGCAATTTGCATTTTTAGCCCTGCCCCTCCCCCCAAAAGCCGCAAATCACAAGACATTAATGCTGCTGTGGGGAGATGCGGGGGAGGGGTGCAGTATCCGGGAGGGTTGCCCGCCTTTCCGGGGGGGCTGGGAGGGGGACCTGATTTTTCGTCAACTCTGTTTATACCTGGAAAAAGGACAAGGACATGCAGTTTGCACTGTCATGTACTATCAGGGAGCGCAATGGTGTGCAGCACAATAATCAACACTATTCTTTATAGCAATGTAAAAAATGTATTTAAAATAAATAAAAAGCAACAATTTCAATACATTTATGTGCACTTCAGGAATTTCTCATTTGCAATTGCAAGACAAACAGACAAGACTTACAACATTTAACACATAGAGGCTTTTTTAGGCATATTCAGCTGGTATGAGGCTGGATATTTTAGAAAGTCATTCAAGGCAATGGTTAATTTTGTTTTAGGCAAGGCTTATTTATAATTACCAGTCCCGCACAGTTGGAAGAGACAAATCTCAAAGATGGTGTGTCCGGCTCAGTTAGCGTCCATGCTTTTAGGTACACGGTTACCTCTGTATAATTAGAGGAGCTCTCCTATTCAGTATGGAGAGGTGATGGAAGCTCTGCAACACCAGAAAATTCAACGGCTGCTCCAGTTGGTAGTGGCAGCAATGATCTGCGGTAATTGGATCGGGCAGTCAATGGTCAGCAACAAAATGCGTTTCTCCGCCTTAGGGTCAGCGGCTTCCTCTGTTTATACCTGATCGTTGGGCTGCTACATTGCAGTGCCTTGCGATCAAGCAAACGCCGCCCAGCCAGAGTGAAATCCCGCCCATGCAAGCTTGAGAAACGCTGTGTATGGCCTGCAAATGGCTTGCAAATATTACGCCAATCGGAGATGAGCAGCTAATCCACACGCCAACCACTCACCATCTAACAATTTTCCCACTGTGTGCAGTATGCGCGCGGCTCAGGACTTACGTCACACGACTTACCTTCAAAACGCGCAGGAATGCGTGGGTTTCCACCAACATTCCCAGGAAATGTCCAGTTACCACCCACAAAAGCTTGCTTTCTGTCAAGCAACTTGTGCAGGCCAGGATTTTATCACAGGATGGCCATGCGCATGCGTACTACGAGCTGTACTCAAGCATATCGATTATGGTACGGCTTACCATTTTGCAGCAGTGCAATGAAGTTTGAATAACCATAGTCACTTACCCAGAATGCTTCATATTAAATCCTGTATGTGTTTTAGAAACTCTAAAGCCATCCAAAGTAAATATTTTAATAAGAAGGCCATATAAAAGTGTCACCCTAATTATATATGTGTCACTGAGCTGGCTGTTGTCAAGCCCAATGTAATACTTCAAGTGAGGACATTCATTTACTTAACACCTTGTCCGCACTCATTATATTTCTTTAAAATGTTAATTTTGAGCTTAACGCTAGTTCCCAGAGACTCAATAAGGAAAAGGAAAAGATCACAGAAAACACAGCGCTTGCTGTTTGCAGACCCTGATCAGCAATACACCGGGCTCCGCTGCCAACCAGGTGGCCACACCGTGAATACTGAAGGATCACGACATAGAGAACAGTTCGTCAAATATTCATGCACAGAATATATTTTGCTGAGATGACACCTTAGAAAGCCAAAGTCAGATTCTCTTTGTGCCTGTGTGAAAGCTGGATCCAGTCTTTGTACCGTACGCTCTGCGACTTGCTGTAACAGACTGTTCTATCCGATCTGTCATTACTTTAAGCAGAAAATGACATGGCAGTTAGGAGCGGATTAGCAGGTACAACGTTATCTCTCTCAAAGTCTTAGTAAATAGTCTGATTTTGTGTCACAATGAATGAGGCATTCCGCAATTTGTTGTGTGGGTATGTAACCAGAGGTAAGTGCTATTCTGAGTCGTGTATACGCAAAGGCTATGCCAAAATCAGACCCATCTCCTGCCACTAGCATGGGGTGCTGAACATAGGACCTTATTCTGGTTTAGTCGGTCCCCCGACCCATTTCTGCGGATGTGCAGATTCTGTGAAAACACTGGGTGTTCCCATGGTAATGGCCTAGTGACGCAGGGGCTGGGGGCAGGCAGCTGACATCACTGGATGTCAGCTGCCTGTCTGGTTCCTGCACAGGGCGCTTGGAAATCAGAGACGCCATAGAGGTGTCTCTGATCTAACAGCCATGGAGAAATCATTGGATGGTCACGGCCTATCGAATGATTTCTCGCCGGCTGCAAATAATTGATTATGCAAATCATCCATTGGCAGCCATGCAGGGATTTGCAGGATGATCGCGGTGTGTGAGGGGGGAGGCACTGTGGACGGCGGACAGTGTCTGGTGGCCTGGTAAGGCTGCGAAATTCGCAGCCTGGCGAGTCAACAAGAATACCCTCCATAATGTTGACAGCTCATCCCAGAAACCTCTCACTGTCACTTACCTCTGTTATAACTACCAATGCCAACACGCAGGGCAATGGGGGGGATGCTCTAACATCCGCACCCCAGCTCTGCCCCCTATCACCGCACTTCACATTCATAATTATCGCATATGCACTAACATATGCGATAATTATGACAATGGACATCTCTTGCATTAGATAGAGTCAGTGGGTCCCATGGGGACCCGGCGGCTCCCCTCTCCCTCCCTTACCCGGCGCTGCTGCTGCTGCGCCGGGCTCTCCTCCTCCCTGCACCCGGTAGAGGATCAGTGCAGGGAGGAGGAGGTCACAGGTCTGGGCAGCACAGCTCTGTGCTGCCCGGACACAGGTGAGAGGGGGGAGCGATGCGGGGCGGCGGGGGTCCGTGCGGGGCGGCGGTGGTCGGTGCGGGGTGGGGGAGGGTTGCCGTAGAAGCCCATAGGCTTCTATGGGGCATCGCCAGATTTTTCTAGCGATGCCCCCCGTCGTGGTAACCCGGCGGGGGATGCTTACATCTAGCATTTTTAGCTTGGAGAATCTCCCCTAATAGCTATGCAGTCAGTAACATAATATCTAACCCTGGCAAGTGCATATCCAGAATTCTGTGAGTCACATAGCAACATTTTTGAGTTTAGCAATCTCTAACATTTGTCACAACCAATGAGGATTGTGGAACCGATCCTAGACTTTGACTAAGTGCAAGGCTGGCATTAGGAGGCTGGAAGGTGGCAGGGTTGAACTGGGACTAATATCCAGCAGTTGAAGAAAACCAGAGGTGGAGGCACAGAGTCTAAACTCGACAGCAGTAATTGACTGGGAACTCCAAAGGAGCCCTCAGCTTGGGTCACCAGATACCACCCTGTAGTTGACAAAGGGTAAGAAGTCTGGACCAGCTAGTACAGGATTATATATGAATTACAAAATACTGAATTGTTAGATGTTGACTTGGCCTTGATACTAAACCGTCAGGTATCGGATGAGCTGAAATAAAAGACAAAACCAAGGAATAACCAGACTGGACCGGACATGCTAAGAAGATAATGCTTTAGCTGAAGATAGAGCTGGAGAATAACCAGGCAGGCTGGACCATACTTGCAGTGCAGATGATCATGTGGACTGGACCAGACTTGTGCTGAACATGAAGACAGAACTGTAGACTAAGGTGCTCAATCCCGGGATGGGCATCTCTAAAAGAAAACGTCCCTCACATTATCTTACTTGGGTGAGCAGGTGGAGGCAGTCTGTGCGTATTGCACTGGGTGGAGAAGCTGTTGAAGTGGTGCCGGGAGGCTGAGCTGCTGAAGTGGTGCCAGGAGCGAGCAGCGAGAGTGTTCCGGCAGCTGCGGCGAAACAGTGGTGTGGCTTGCGCAGCATGACCTATGACCTAGTCACGGTGCGCAGGCCGCAGACTGGGGTCGGGAACAACCGGGCAGCGTCTGAGCAGGTGTTCAGACGCTGCCCGTCATTAGACTGTGCATGCACAGTCGAATCCCAGCCATTTTGGTGCCAAATCCCGGGATCCCGCCAATCCAGCAATTGGCCACCCTAGTCTTACAGCAATAATAATAAATGACTCTTATTTCAGTCTATGTTAGTGTCACTCTTTTAGTTTGAGATAATGCATCTGGTCGGCTGCCACGATAAATCTGTTTCTCTTACAGAGTAACCTTGTACTGTTTAATTTAAGAAAATCATTTGTTCCCACGTTTATTTTATTCCCCCATATCTTCATTAAACACATCAAAATACAAGCCCGGGGCATTGTGAGGATAATCAGATTGCTTATTCTATTCAGGTTTAATAATGTGCAAGGCCATTGTTAACACGTTTAAGAGAATTATGTGCCTAACAGTTAAATCACATAAATATCTATGGACTGCTATCGGTTTATGTACTAAGCCTGCTGAAACCTCGCCGTAAATATGCCTTTGATGCTGGATTTCCAATTGTGAAGGGAGCAGAGAAATGGCATAAAATGTTATTACAAATGTCAACGATTAGGTCAAGGCTCCCAGCTAATGCCCATGTATGAAATCGCGGCCACAAGGGACGTATATATCACATAATCAACAAGTGACCACAAGAGCATTGGTCAGAAAGTGGATAAAATAAACAGAGACAGATTTAAATAACCATTAAGACATTTTTTTTACATTATGCCCTCATTTAGGGTCGCATTCTGAATTGCAAATAAAGCTAAATAAAAGCACGTACTGCTCAGCCGGGCAAAGCCATGGCGCACACCTCCCGACTTTCAGAGAGGTTCTGCATAGCCAGAGGTGCAACAAGAAAGGGGGTGGGGCCCCGGATAGAGGGGTGGAGCATCAAGTGGAGGGGACGTTGCACAACACCCGCCATCATCGTTTTGGAGCCACGCGCAGCACTTCACCAGCTCCCCTCCTTGCACTGCGAGATGCCATGCAAATGGCCCTGTTACCCACAAAATGTTCTTTTCAGTCCCATTAACTGGCTGCGCTAAGCACTATCTTTAAACACTACTGTCTTGACACTTGGTACACCGTGCTGCAGGGTAGGGGGTGCTGTTGGCGGCACTTATCAATTATCGATTTTAATTACTTTCACTAAGCTTCCCTTCTTTTTAACACATGACTAGCTCAATGAGTAAGGTGTTTGACTGTAATGCAACAGTTTATGGGTTTGAATCCTGGGCATGGCAGTACATTGAAATGTGTTATTTACTAAAGGGTACTGTAACTAAATAAAAAAAGATCTCGCAAGTAAAGTGCATGAATGTGGTATAAAGATGATTTATGCCCCCAAAAAAGTCAGTTCTGACTGTGAGGCTGTCTTTTGTATCTAGCGTGCTCTCCAAGCAGTTACGTCGGAAGTATAGAATAGAGTACAAAAAAAAAAAAAAAATAATAATCTGGTGTGAAAATTATCTTCACAAGGATATGCTCTTACAAATATAATTTGATGTATTGTACATACAGTAGGAAGCATGAATCATACACTTGTAAGCAGGTACCGTTGGTGGCTCGTGCATTTAAACCCCATGAAGCAGGACACATTGTAATTGTATTTATGTAATGCCTTTTAACCGACTTCAAATACTGCCACATAAATAGTAGACATTGGGCAGGAATCTCCTGTGGATTTGGAAGTGGTTACAGACAACATAGTGCGTCCTCTATTTCACATACTAGAATTGTATTTTCTTTAGAATGAAATAAACTTCAATGAAACTCCCCACTAAGACTTTCAGAGGGACTTTAAAGTGGGAGATAATTAATGTTCATCCTTGTTCCAAGTCACACTGAGATACAGTCAAGTGAGATTTTATTTTTTACAATAAAAAAGAAAAGGAACATTTTAGTTTATCTGATTATATAATTGCAGCCTGGGAAGTCAGGAGACGAGGGCAGAGCGAGACCTCGAATCCCCCCCTCACTCCTCACATCTCACCGGATGACTGATGATTACACTGTTGGACATGGCACAAAATAGAATAATATTTTCTAGGAGACGTGTTTACCACTTGATTTCATTTTTCTCGACACTTGACTCTGAGTGTCTTTAAGAAATAATCATGTGATTTAGTGGTGACAGCAAAGGACAAGCCAGCAGTTGTTTACTGCTTACCCTATTAGCGGTAGACAGACACAGAGACAGGCTGATAGAGAGACAGACAGACATGCAGCAGGGTTGCCTACTTTTAAAGTCTCCGCTCCGGGAAAAACCTGGAGAGGAGACTGTCAGCAGCACTCCGGGGGGCGGGGCCTGATGTAGACGTCATCGAGCCCCACCCCCAGCACTGAAAATCACGTAATTCGCTGGTCTTCGAGGAGGGGAAGGGGCTAAATGGCCACCGAATCACAGGAAATTATTGCTGCTGTGGGGAAGATGTGGGGGGCGCTGCGAAGATATCTGGGAGGGTTGGCCACTTTTCCGGGGGGGTCGGCCATTCCAGGAGTGTAGGCAACCCTGCATGCAGATAGACAGAAACACCGACAGACATTCAGACAGATTTTTGTGGGGCAGTCCCGTTTTTTTTGGGACTGTCCCATGGTCCTCCCAGAGCTGGCAGTGTCCCAACTGCCCCCCCCCCCCCCCTCCCAAGCAGTTGAAAGTTGTCATCCCCAACTGCATGTGTCGATTCAGAGAGAAAGTTGGGCTGGGGGCATGGCCAGCAGCTCACAGAGTGCTGGCCATGCCCCCAAAGCGACAAAAAGAGGTGTGGCCTCACTGGAGTACAACAATCGTAGGCAATGCCCCCTGGTTAGGAGGCCATGCCCCCAAATAACGGTGGGGTGCAGAGAGAAGTTGGGGTAAATGGATAGATAGATAGATAGATAGATAGATAGATAGATACTTGAGTATAAGCCTACTTTTTCAGAAAAAAATTTATGCTGAAAAAGCCCCCCTCGGCTTATACTCGAGTGAGGGTCCCACTTGAGTCAATAGGTTCTCCCAGGTTTTTGTTGTAAAATTAGGTGCTTCGGCTTATATTCGGGTCGACTTATACTCAAGTATATACGGTAGATAGACAGATAAATAAATAGATAGATTTATATAGAGGGCTTAATGTGTATGTTGTAGAATGTGATTGGGTGTTTGACATTTACTGAGGTAGCATTAAGTGAAGGTCAGTTGTTGTCTGATACGGAGATCACGCTAAATAATAACATGCTACAGAACATAAATACATTGACCTTTCTTGTTTAGCCACAACAAGTAGGATTTATTGATTTTATACCTTACACAATTAGCGTAGAAAGATAACACATAAAGGGTCGTATTTATAAACAAAACATTTATCAGGTAGACGGTAATGACATCAGCCAATATTAGCTGTTAGCAGGGTGTGGTGTATAAATCAGTCTGACATGTTCATATTTAACGGAGGGGCTTATTTACTAAATGGTGGTGTGCCACAAGACCACGCCCCGTCCTGTAAGGCCCCACCCTTTTCTCAGGCAGGATTCCGATTGACCATCAATGTTTGGAGGTTTGCAGTTAGGATTGGATTGGTTGGTGCTTAATCCCAGTCCACGTTATCTATCTCTAAGACTTTGTACATACACCTCTAATTAGGGCCAGATATACGAAGGTTCCAAAAGTGATAAAGTGGAGAGTGATAAAGTACCAGCCAACCAGCTCTTGTCATTTTTCAAACATATCCTGATTGGCTGGTACTTTGGAACAGATGCATTAAGCTTCAAAGGTGATAAAATGGAGAGTGATAAACAGCCAGCCAATCAGCTCCTACCTGCCATGTCACAGACTGTGTTTGAAAAAATATCAGGTAGGAGCTGATTGGTTGGTTGTTTATCACTCTCCATTTTATCACTTTTTGAAGCTGAGTGCACCAGGCCCACAGCCTGAGGCTAAACTCTTAATAATTGTTTTAGAAGCATACATTTTCTGGAGGTACCAGCAGATAGTAATCATCAACAGTATATAAAGTATGATATACAGACAAGAAACAGTGCCCAGTTTTCTATGGGGGCTGTTAAAATGGGAAACTTACCAAGCTCCGGAATATGAAGCATTATAAACTTTGGCCCCTTTTGGCTAATGTCATCTTTAAATGGTGTTACCCATGGTAAGTTATGGTCTAGACTCCACAATATATACCAGGAGACCACAATATATACCAGGAGAGGGATCTGTGGTTTCCCCCCTCATCAGTCCATCGGCACAGTATGGCTAATGTCACCTGTACATGAAGTGGTTCCAAGCTCTGAAAAGCTACAGACCACAGTACCCATTGAGAATAATGGTCGATTCAAGTCAGCTGAGCTCATTAGCTTTATACAGGAGATATTAGTGATACAGTATTTCCTGCATTAGGCTTTTGTTACAGAACTCGGATAACTAAAATAGTGTAGAAAGTGCTATTTCCACATAATTGAGGTACAAAGGGCCTATATACAAATCCCGCTTAGGGAGAAAGCAAAGCACGGCATTGCACAGTATGAAAATCTCGTAAAAGTCAAAAGTTTACATTAAACCCAGCCATGACAAGATGCTGAGTGCTCCTTTCAGTCATGTCTGCTGCACGGATCACCGCACACGGACAGCACAACAGCAGCCGTCAGAAATCCTTCCCTTTGGGGGGGTTTTGGTGTCCCTCCGGGTCAACCATCAGCACACGAGCTATAACAGGTCAACGCAGCAGAACGCAATTAAGAATTTAATTGTAAACTCTGAAAACGAATGAGCTAAATCTCACCTAGAAAAATAGATCCTGATTTTATTTTATTTTTGGTTTTCACCTTTTTTCTTTTTTTTCATTCTTTCTGTGCTCAGCACAAGCTTGTAATTCCCTGACATATTCTTTACACTTATTTCAGACCTACTCATTTATTTAGAGGTTTCGTCCCCATAGGAGACAACACCTGCTCACATTTGTAGCAACTGTCAAAGCGGTTTTCATAACACATGCTGCAAAGTGATGGAGCCATTGAAAGCCTTAGGAACCCTTGACATGCAAGAGGAGATTAGATGTTGATGTGATGTGGCCAGTGTTTTTAAGCCAGTATCCTTTCATCTTAACCCCCCAGACAATACTCTGGAGATAGCAAATTCCCATTATCACCCCAACTGCACAACCTGGATTTATTCAAACATATTTTTGTTTCTTTAATTTCTGCAAACAGTGCAGCCTGTTTCGCTGAAACGAGGCCAAGAGCTTTTTATTAGGCTCTTTCGCCATTGATGTGCAGGTAGTTTCATGTAGAGTAATAATACAAAGTCTCCATGTGACATATTTTTATATATTAATTCTGAGGCTCTGCGGTGAGTTTTTTCCTTCCTTCCATGCAGATGTGAAGGACGGCAATTTGCAATGTTGTCATTACCGTAAGTGGCTCAGTGGGTAAATGCAATGAGAGAAAAATTCTGAAGTGTTGTTTAACCCAGCTAGGCCAGCGCCATGCATGGCTGCTCACTGAGTTTCCAGCATTGTAAAGAGAGGTGGCCCGCAGTGTAATAGAGGGTTTGGGGTGAATATGTAAAACCAGGGTAAATTCTGGAATAATGGGAGGGTGGGATATAGATTCTTGGAACCCTGTAACTAGGTTTGGGATTATCAGAAACCTGTCCTGGGACTACCGTTGTCACGCACACCTTGAAAATAGCTGAAGATAGGCTGTGGTAGCCAAGGTGAAAGTAATATAAGCTAAATTGATTATTAGCACATTTTCAGTATAAGCGACCTTTGTCTGCAGTCACCTGTCTGGCTAGACTAAAAGATTCCATTCATTGCAGAAGAATGCAATCATTTTGTAAAAACTTCTCAGGAAGATTGTAAAAGCAACCTCTCTACGCCCTGTGCCACATACATTGTACCTTAGTTGAATACCCTCCAACTTCCATCGGGAGACTCCAGTTTCAGTGGTTAATCTCCCGATGCCCTGCAATGTAAATCAAAATCCCAGATTGCTTGGTCTCTTCTTGATCAGCTCAACACGGGTGCCACGAAGGAGTTTCTTTGTATGGACAGTGATTTTCTGTAATCTTTATGATTTGCTGTAGTTGCTCAGGTGTCCCTGCTGAAAACTCGTTATCCCCCACCCCACCCCCACTGGGTGTGCAGTCGGAGACTGTCCGCTGTCCTGGGCAGGCCTTGATTAAGGGTTCCAACCGCCGCAGGCTAAGTGGTCACCCCCCCTTCCCCAAACCCAATTTTTTTCCCGCTCATATTCAGCTAAATATCTGTAACAGGCTCAGGCCTCAGCTCCATTATCAGTGGCACTTACTGCCCTAGCACAGCCTTGGCGAAGCCAGACGTGGCTCTCACAGGATCTCCTCTTCCCAGAGCCCCTGCCTCGTGATGTTGGCAATCCCAGCAGGCACCGCTGCTCCCACAGTTCCAAGGGGAGATCTTGCGAGACCTTGCCCTTCCCCAACAACAGTGGCACCCCGCCCCCCCCCCCCCCTCCCCCAGGACCCAGCGCTCAAGACTCCAGCCTAATTATCCTATTGGTTTATCATGCCCTGGTTACAACCAGTGTAGAAGAGAAGCAGCAGGTGTGGTGGAATACTCTGATGGTGAGTGATGGCCTGAGAGGAACCCTCTATGTTTATCTCCCCCCTGCTCTCCTCTCATCCATATGTATTCCCTGCTCCCCCTCATGCATATGTATTCCCCCAGAAGGCCTCTCTGCACCTCCCTCATCCATATGAATTCCTCTTGCTCTGCTTTTCCACTCCCCCCCCCCTTTTGATCCATATGTATTTCCTCTTGCTGAAACCACGCCTCCTCCCAGTGTTGACCACACCCCCTTTCTTAGAAACGTGCCCACACCCCTGGCGCACACAGATACTTTAAAAGCCCTTAGGAACTGCCCATCTGGCCTGGGGTGGAGAGACTTTTACTTTACTGCAGTACCTGTCACAGCCTTGAGCATATGTGCAATACCAGCACACATGTGGAACTAAAAGTCCAGACTTTGCAATAATATATGAGTAAATGTTTAAAAAATCTGCAAGATGATCCCCATGTGGAAAAAACATTCTCTATTAAAATAATAAAAAAAATTCTGTTATAGAAAAAAAAGGCCTGCACTGGTGAGATCCTGTTATATACTGGTGAGATCCTGTTATATACTGGTGAGATCCTGTTATATACTGGTGAGATCCTGTTATATACTGGTGAGATCCTGTTATATACTGGTGAGATCCTGTTATATACTGGTGAGATCCTGTTATATACTGGTGAGATCCTGTTATATACTGGTGAGATCCTGTTATATACTGGTGAGATCCTGTTATATGGGCTTCCCTACTGCTGTCAATGTAAAGGCTTTTGATGTGGAGAAACAGAAAATCCTTTTCCGGAGGGGGCTGTTGCCAGCAGTGACCCTCTGATCGATAGGGTGAAACCCTATAGGTATTTTTGCTGGGAATACGGCTTTTCTCCATTTGATGAACAGGCTGCTGTGTGTTTTTCAGTTTAATCCATCAAAACGTAAAATGGTTGGATAAGTTGGTTCAATTGTACTTTCTCTGCGGTCATTGATCTATAGTTTAAACACACTTAACATGTAATTCGAAGTAGAAAGTCCAAAAATGATCATGTATCAAGGGCCATACACCGGCACGGGGCCTCCGATGAGAGCCTTTCCCAGCATTTCAGCAGAGTTGGAAACCACTTACTGAGTATCGTCTCCTGCGATAGAGAAAATAAGCACTGGAGAAATAGGGACTGGGAAGTCATACATTCTGTAGACAGTATTTATGGGTTTGCTATATTGGCCAAGCTACACATCGTAAGATAAATGTATTTATGCTCCAGAAAAAAATAAAATTACTGGCAACTAGCTTTGGAAATGAAACAATATTCTGCAATTTCCAGTAGATACAGTGCCAGCAAGACTCCAAGATCTGTGTCTTTCCACCTCACTTTGGGATGCCGAAGCGGTGGGGGCTTGTACAAAGTGGGACTGTCAGTAGGCCCAAGCCTGGAAGGGAAGAGCAGGTTTGTCCATAAGATTAAATGACCAACCCACCCAGTCACATCCCTTAGTACTACCAGAAGAAAGATCTCCAGATAAACCGGTCTGCACTACTTACATTTCTGATTACAACACTTTTTTTCAGGATGCGCCCACTCCCTCCCTACCTAACTCCCTCCTTTCCTCCCTCCCTACCTCCCTCACTCATACAACAAGACTTTCCACAAGTTTCCAAATCTTCAAGTGCTTTCAATAACCTCAACTCTTTAAGCAAGATACTCCTATTCTTGAACCACCCTCCTTAGGTTTTTACACTCGATTACCACTGCACAGTTTACACCAATTTACTTATCCCCCTTATACAGCTGGGTAAATGCTGGTTAAGGCCCAGGGGCAACAAAGTTGTGGAGGGGGCCCCCCACCTAAAATTGCTGGCAAACACCCCTGAGAACCCCCTACTTTGTGCACAACACTCACAAACCCCTATCTAGATGTCAAATTGCCCTTCTAGCCAAAACAATCCTTTCTAAGTACCTCCTCTTTGAATGAGGTCATGTTTGCCAGTTGTACACACCCTGACTGATGTAATAATCCACGTACTTTGAGCTGCTCTCAAAATATCTCAAGATTTCCTGTACTATTAGTTTATAAAACCAGCCCTCAATTGGTTAATTGCGCTAATGTGCATTGTCTTTATGCTACGGAGAAAAAAAACACTGATTACAGCGTCTTCCTCCGTCTCTGCACAATGGTGAGATTTATTCCAGATGGCTGCAACCTTTAATCTTGAGAAACAACTGTGCAGATTTAAGTTACACTAAAGACCAGTGAAGATTAAACAAGAAGAGTTCTATAAATATCACATATGATTGTTGCCTAGGTGAGGAAGCAATGGGCCAAATCCATTCCATACCTACATGTGTGAGTGTAGTTGTTTGTGCCGGAATAATGGACCCAGAATTCAAAGTTTGTATGATTAATATTGCGATGATCGCAAGTCATAATAAAACGCAATATTTGTGAGTTTGTGTTTGATAGTTGCTCAAAGCATATTGTAGAACTAGGGATGTTACTGGTACTCTGGGGATCCATAGCCAAAGTTAAGGACTTGGTCATTATAACATACTTGCATCTTCTGCCACAAGTGCCGAACAAGTGGTAAGATCTCCAACATCTGACCCGCTTTCTAGTGAAGTGGGGAGAATGAGGAGATTTAACAGGGAATTGCAGGTCTGCAAACAGGGGGTAGGGCTTAATGACACCAATTTGTGCCATTAAGCCCCGCCTCCTGCTCGCGGATCCTTCATATCACGATGTAAGTGACATGTATTTCCTGGCAAACTGTAGAGGTTTACTACAATGTATTATAGTACTTGGTTGAACTTTTGAGGTGGGGCCTCTCCACTACTGTTTCCAGAGCAGATACATTGTTCACAGTGTGGGGTAGGGATTATGATGGCACCATTACTGCCCATCTCATTTGGATGTCCCCTTTCCATAACCTTCTGGAGCAAGTAGGCAGGTATAGCAAAACGTGCACAGCGCCATTTCTGGCTGGAGGACAAATAAAATTGACGGTGAATGCATACCTTCCAACCAGAGGCATAACTCTGGGAGGCAATGGAGTCATCTGCCGCCGGGCTCCTGCTCTCAAGGGGGCACCTCTCCACCACTGCCAATTTAAATCCATTAATTGAAAGCCATCTAAATCACTTCTGTGTGGCTGAGTTCTAAAATATATATATGTGTTCTCCCTCTCTTATTGTATCTACATACAGTTGTAATATATATTTCATAACAGACTATATATATTTTGAACAACATTGTGTGTGTGTGTGTGTGTGTGTGTGGGGGGGGGGGGGGGGGGGGGGGGGGGCACCAATATTCATCTTGCCTCCAGGCAACAGGGACAAACTTCCGCCACTGCTTCCAACTGCACCAATTTAGCAGGTACAATACAGTTTTTTAATGTATAATATATATATATATATATATATATATATAATATGTGTGTATATATATATATATGTATATGTGTACAGTATATATACATAACAGTCTTATCATTTAAAACCATTTTACAGAGACCACGCCCACTTTTATGAGCAGGCCGCACCGACTTTATGAGGTCAGGAAATATTTAAACATATCATATTAATAAATGCACAAACAGAATAGAACCAGTACTGCACTTTCTAAGCTCACAATCTCCCACTTCACGGTAAGTATTCTGTCTCTTCCTCCTGGAAGCTGCCCTCTGGTCCATTGCGATGTACATCGAGCTGGACCACAGTGGTTGGACGGGACCTAAGGACATGCACTGCAGCTTTCCTTGCACCACCAAGTGGTGGGGGATTCTCCGAGATGTTGTTAGGGTGGCAACTGTTTTGCCCCCTGTTCTGTGCCCAGGTGGGGGCGCCGGTTGCACTTCATTCGCTGCAGCCTTGCAGAATATAATATTATCAGAATCCTCTCTACTTATGGAAATACAATGTAATTAACTAGTCACTTACAATAGAGCCAGAGGAAAAGATCACATTTTTAAACCAGTAATTATGATACAGCGTGTTCTGTTTTACATTTGCATCTGTTTGTTTAATCCGAGCAGGACTCTGACAGCCGAATAGCCCTCAGCTAGATGTTGCTTTCAGTGTTCATTTTATGCCGATAAGATGTTGCCACATTGCTGTTTCCATCATTTGTAAAATTGTTCATGTGCTAATGAGAAAACAGATTTCTTGTGAGTTCAAAGATTCTACTCACACTGCAGTGACGGTCCTACAGGTACGGTTAGTACACAGTCGGCGACACTGGAGATGAATGTGGCCATGCTGATTGGTCAGAGCTGGAGGTGCGGCCATGCACTGCCCAATCAGTGTGGTTCTATTCTATATGAGAGTGTCCACTGTACTCTGGAACTGGCCATCTGCATCTCCCCCATTGGGGGCATTAAAAAAAAAAAAGTGTGGACTGTGAGGACCAATCATAATCGTGTATGGATCATTAGGTCGACATTCATTGGGTCGACAACATTAGGTCGACATGCAGAAAGGTCGACATGGGTCTAGACATGACATTAGGTCGACACAAGCATTAGGTCGACATGGGCAAAGTCGACAGTGAAAAGGTTGACATGGGGTTTTTCACAGTTTTTTGATCCGAATGTCGACACAGTTGACATGGACACTGAAACGTAGCACCGCGTCCCCTCGCATGGCTCGCCATGATTCGGGCATGATGCCACGCTACGCTCGGCACACTATTTTTTTCTCCCACCATGCCCCCAACGTCTTGTACAAGGTAATTAAAATAACATTGAAGAGTACATTGTTCAGAATTGCCTTAAAGAACAAAGTAGACTCTACTGCACACCTCCATGGGCTGCAAAAGTAAATCTGTTATATTTTGGGTCGAGAGATACCTAAAGAACTAACCCCTTTATAATGTAAGCTCCTTAGGGCACAGTTTAAAATCGTGTTACTTGAACAGCATCCTTAACCTGTAAGCTCCTCAGGGCATGGACTTGCCGGTCACACACTTATTTCAACAATAAAATTCAGGACATATCATTTGATTTATGAACGCTAATTATTGCCACAGTCTGTTCTATAATTAGGTAACGTCCTATCCTATGCACTTTGAGGGCCCTGTAAAGACAAAATAGAGTACGCCACAAAATAGCCAGCTGCACCTAACAATAATACTCTCAAAATTAAAATGATGAATATACGTCACAGGTAATGGCACAAGAAAAGAGCAGATGCTTTTGTTGCCGGCCCTATTTAGTGAAGCATGTGATCATTTACATTCACATAGAAAAAGCAACACAGGCAGGTGTTTCCAGATATGGGCCCTTATTCTAATCGGAACGGTACGGCCCGCGTGCGGCCGTACCGCCGATGTTTTAACACTGCACATGCGCAGAGGTGAATCTGCGCATGTGCAGCCCCCTTCGCCGCAGACGGATTTCGTCCGCCGCAAAGGGGGCGGATAGGGGCGTGAGAGGCATCATGCCCTCATTTCCCTATGTGTACGCCCCGCGTTTCATGGGCGTTCCCATGCAAACGCGGGGCGTATGCATGGTAATGAGGGCATGACGCCCTCATTACCATGACATGGGGGCGGAAAGCTGACGTCGCCGGATGTCAGCTTTCAGCCCCCATACAAGCTACCACACGGACGATTGTCCGTGTGGTCTTAGCTTGCGGGAGCTGCCGCGGCGTGCGGGCCTGCCTTCGATGGTCGACGACCATCGAATGCAGGGGGCAGCTCCCACCATGGTGGAGGCGTAGCCTCCACCATTTTAATGCGGATCGCCAGCCGTCCGTGTACGGACGGCCGTGGCGATCCGTCTGGTGGGCGGCCCTTGGTTTGTGCGGTCGGAGCCCCGTGTGCGGCTCTGACCGCACCAACCAGAATAAGGGCCATGGTATGGTGCACACCACAATAGTAATTTTGCAATACGTCTCTAAAAAAACTAAATTAAAACTAGTGCAACGATTAGAGTTGAATTTAGCTCTAAGACAATTTACAAGGACAACGTTCGTATTGAACTTTTTGTTTTAAGAAGATACAGATAATTAATTTTATTATTTTATTTAATATGGGTAGCTGCCGTATTTATTTATGGAGATTGACATGTACAGTACCCCTAAGCCCTTTTGGAAAATAGTGTACATATACATACATGAAGATTAATAAAAAAAGAAAAACTGCAGTACCTCTTACATCCACAAGGGTGCACAGTGTTTCCATTCAAACGGTATCACTTTAGTTTCCAATGTAGTTTGTAAACTATACATAGGCAGGATTTGTATATACTGTAACATACATACAGTACATGATATTTTTGCCCTGATGTATCAAAAAAACCACATGCAGGGACTAGAGCCCATCATTGCTATGTGTTAATTAGTGGGCCCTTATATATCGGGAGCCCTCAGAAATACTTTGCATGTGCTGCAAACATTGCTGGGAAGGGTTCCAGAAGAACCCTCTTCTGGTAAATTTTGCACAATGTATCCCATGGGCCGACAGGTTCACAAACTCAGACCTCAAGACCCCACACAGTGCGTGTTTTCCAGGTCTCCTCACAGAATCACAAGTGAAATAATAAGCTCCACCTGTGGATCTTTTAAAATATGCCAATGAATAATGAATGCACCTGTGCACCTGCCGGGTGACCTGAAAAACATGAACTGTGTGGGGTTGTGAGGACAGAGTTTGTTGCTGTAGCCCCATAGGCTACAGCAACAAATGCCATCTTTAGATTGTATGGACCACATATCATCCCTTTAAAGTATGTTCATAGATTCTGTGAATGATTAAAAAATACTGGAGAAATCAAGGCTTGAAACTTGAAAGAACTGAAGTTTGTATAAAGTTCCCCTTTTCAAAAAATCTTCCCGACACCTAATCAACTCATGGACGACTTTCCTTTGGCTGTAATGACAATCTGAAGCCCAAAGGGAGGTATCGGACGTTTTTCTGGAATACTGAGGATTACTGGATCTACTTCAGAACTTTCCGATACAGCTTTAACTTATCCAAGTCACTGGCACATAGAACTGGCACATAACTCCATAAAGCCATAAATTGATCATACAAAGAAGAACCTGTAACACTCCATGTCCCAGCATGCTTTGCAAGATGAAATTCAACAACGGTCAGCAGCGTGTAAGCCATACTGAGATTTTAGGTTCAGCAGCACCGGATAAGGGGGTTGGGGGGGGGGGGGGGGGCACTATGGCTTGCCTATACTCCATCTGAAACTTTGGATTGAGGTGATATTGAAACCATGTTTCACCACAAGCCAATATAGACAAATCCTCATTAAAAATTCTGTACAGCAGGAGGACGTTAAATTAAAGCATATGATTTACAAAAATGTCATTTATTTCCATGTCTCTTGTAGCTTTATAGGTTGTAAGTGATATCCCTGTACCACATGTACGGAATTCCTTGTGAATTATTTTCTGCCAGAAATGGTGCCAAGAAAAAGTGTAAACCGAGCTTGTAGTTACGATACTGAATATATCTAATGCTATCGCATATCTGAATAATTTGATTTCAATGACCTTCAGGAGACATATTATTTATTTTATTTTAAAATTTTATTTTCCATTTAGTCATTTTGCGCACACAAAAAAAAAACGGTTTTCTTCCAGCTATTCGATATATTTAGAATTTAAAAAGAAAAGACTACAGTACCTAGTCAGTTGCAAGACCTACTTACTGTACATGGGTTTTTTCCCATCTTTCAGATGACGTTAACAAAGAAAACTTTGCGCTGGTGGACCTCCAGTGCTTGCTGAAGGCAGCAGCATCTGGTATGTCATATTAACTGAGGACCTCTACTAACCTCTAACCCAGTGATTTTCAACCTTTTTCAGGTCGCGGCACACCGGACAAGGACTTTAAAATTGCTAAGGCACACCAATGTGCTCAAGAGAAAAACTATTTAAAAAATTTGCTGATATGCCCACGATGCTCAGTATACCACTGCCTTTCGGAGCAGTCTGGACCCTACAGAGCCCCTACAATGCACACACACTCCCTCTTAGCCCCTGTTTATTGTTTATTAGCTCGTACACACACTCACCCACAAAGTCTATAGCCCCTTTTTTTTATTTATTTTATCTGTCTTGCCCTCACAATTTTACCCCAGTGCCCTCACTCCCTACACTCCCGACACTACCCTTTACTTAGCTTTGGTTCTTGTCAGGTGTGCAGTCCCAGCGTCGCCTGTCCCTGCTTGTTGCACTCATCAGCTGCCGGTCCCAGGTCACTGCCTGCTTTAACTTAACCCGGGTTTCACAGCGCCGCTTCACGGCACTGCCTCTCTTCTCACGCCATGTCCCCTCTCACACAGGCGCCACACACGCCGCATCCCGCCGCGACCCCTCTCTCAGTGTGTCTCCACGCAGCCTGCTCACGGCCGCACCGCCTCTCCTCACACGCCGTGACCCGCTGTCCCGCGGCACACCTGTGAACTGTAGTGTGCCGCGGCACACTGGTTGAAAATCACTGCTCTAACCAATTCCATGACAATCTAACCATCTGGTATTTCTTCTAATGTCCTAGAACAGGGATGCGGAACCTTTTCGGCCCTCCAGCTGTTGTTTAACTACACATCCCAGCATGCCGTGCTACAGTTTTGCTATTTGTCCATGCCAAAACTGGGCATGCTGGGATGTGTAGTTCAACAACAGCTGGAGGGCCGAAAGTTCTCCATCCCTGTTCCAGAAGGTGTGAAGCCATATCCTCCATCGCTTTATGTGATATACACTACTATAGGTCACAGGTTCTCAAATTCGGTCCTCAGGGCCCCATACAGAGAATGTTTTTTCCTCACAGAAACACAAGTGAAATAATTTAGCTCATCCTGTGGATCTTTTAAAAAGTTTCAATGAGTAATGAATGCACCTGTGAACCTGCCAGGTGACCTGGAAAACATGAACTGTGTGGGGTCTTGAGGACCGAGTTTGAGAACTCCTGCTTTAGGTCATACTCCCATAGTGACGCCTACTCTTTTGGTTTGCAGAGAAGTAAAAAAAATCTGAAGATTTGCCCCATTGAAAACGGTTCAAATGACAAACATCTGACCATTACATTTAACTTCAGTTGAAATACTGTAACTATTTTGCAACTGCTATAATTGCCTTACTATCAACTGCTCTAGTTCTTACTGATGCTCAATTTGGAGGGTGCTTAAGACAATTTAACAGTTGTGCTAAATTCTTTTAATATATTTATACTGCAGTTAGTGTTGCTCGGATGTAAATTGAACATCTCAAATCCATCTATTGATTGAGGTTCTTCAACTTTTTATTTTCTGAAATGTTCTTTAATCTTCCTGATGAAGCTTTTTCTTGAAAACCATGTGACCTCTCACAGACAGATTTTTTTTTCTCAATCAAACAACTGGCTGATTTTCACTTGTAATCCATTTGTAATTGGTTTCGCAAAAAAATATGAAGCAGTCCATCTTTTATTTGCCATTACAGAATATAAGGTGTTGAGCAGCAAATAAATCCATTTACCGCGACATTTGTATTATACGTAGCTAATGGATATCCCTGATACAGACGACCGCTTAAAGCCCAGTGATAACTGTCTGGCAGCACAATGTGTACCCATTCCTATTTACGTACTGCGCGGCTCAGTTACTCATCCTTCCTATGCAGATTTATTATGTGAAGTGCAGATTATAAATGACAGACATTAAAGGTAGATGCCAGACACAGCTGACAGTTCAGTCGCTTTCTCTTCGCGCTTTATGATCCGTACGTAATTAAACTTCCTATTACAAATATTATTTACTTTTTTCCAAACTGTTAGGCACATTGACATTGCTTCCTTGCCCTTTGTGGAAACTGTTCAGGTTTATTTATCCAGAATGCATCATGTCTGTGATGACAACCTACAATAATACAAGGGCTCTGCTTGAGTAATTGCCTTGACATCACCACGCTACACGCGTGTGCTATATTTGTCCACGCTACCATGGCTCATAAACAGCTGTATATGACTTTTTTTTTATTAGCTTTTGGTTAGGTATAGGACCAGATGTATCAAGATACAAAAAGAGATAAAATGGAGAGTGATAAACAGCCAGTCAATCAGTTCATACCTGCCATGTCACATGCTGGGTTTGAAAAATGACCATAAAATAAAAACAACATATAAAAATCTTTCCCATTCAAAGGACTTAAATACAATACACACCAGCATACTATTTTAGCTATTTAAAACTCTTTGTGTATGGCAAATGGTGCTTCAGCCAATCACCTCCTAACTGTCATCAGTTAGAAAAAATGACAGTTGTGAGATGAATGGCTGAGCACTGTTTATCCTATTTATTTGAATGAAATTCTTTAGCTAAAACATGTTGATTAATGGGCGCCCAATTTCAGACATCCGGGCAGCAGCTGGATTAGTACTATGGCAATGTAGCCTGTTCTCAGATCATTGTAAATATCTACCCACATACTAGCATCCTGGTCCATAACTCTTGGCACTTCAATGATTAACGCATATCATTATCAGGATACAACCATTGTACATACAACATCTTACTTAAATACCCTGCACTAACATCAACTCACCAGCGGCCCTTCCAGTCACATAACCTCGCGCTGAATATAGGAACGTTCAGTGACAACATCAGACCTAGGGGGGGGGAGATTCTCTAACAATCGCAGCCCAGCTCCACCCCCTTTTATCGCATATGTTCTAACATATGCGATAATTATGGCAAAGGACAGCTCTTGCGTTAAGAGCTGTCCTTTCCTGTGAGAGTCGCCGGGTCCCGGCAGCTCCCCCCTCCCTCCCTTACCCGGCTGCTGCGCCGGGCTCTCCTCCTCCCTGCACCCGGAAGAGGATCATAGTGCAGGGAGGAGGAGGTCACAGGTCCGGGCAGCACAGCTCTGTGCTGCCCAGACACTCCTCCTAAAGTGCATAACGCACTATACGCAATATGCACTTTAGGAGGAGATAGTGGGGGCCTTGAAAAAGGTCTGGTGGCAGACCGAAACGTTGGCCCATGGCCCACTGTCATGCACATTGCACTTTAATATGATTTGATGGATTAAAAGGAACGCTTGTTAAAGCAGAAGACCGGTGAGTGTCCTCATTCTTTCTAAAGAAATAAATATATATATATAAAGACAAAGAACCCCAACCGCGCACGACAGAATTTGGGCAGCTCCTCTGAGGGGCCCCCTGTTAGACAGGACCCTAAGGTTTAGAGATAGAGAAGTGAAAGGTCTCAGAGTGCGCCTAATATACAATTTAGATGACGGACATTGTCTTCATAAAAACAATACACAGTCAAATTAAGATATCTAACAATAAAAAATATTTATTAAAAAAGTTCTTCCAAGTGATGGTGAAATCCCAACGCGTTTCGTCAACACTTTGACTACATCAGGGGCATTGATAGCTGTACAACATAGTAGTATTGCACCATATGGAATCAATTATTTTGCACAGCAGATAATCTTATAGGATGACAAATGTCGATAGCAATTTTGATAAGAGTCACAATATAACATTAGGAATATTTAAAGTTAGGCATAGGTCCAGTGTCTCCACTTTCAGATAGTCAACAGGGGAAGTCGATAACCCCAGAACAACTACTATAGCCTTGACTTTAGAAAGAATCAATTGAGACGTGGTAAAACCGGATGTGGACACCTGGATTCCAAACACTGAATGTACACACACATACATTTGATTTTAGATTTATTATTACTTCAAATGTCATAAATTTGCTATTTCTTATTTACAGTTTTGTAATTTGGCCATGCTACTGTTGCAGGGCATGCTGGGAAGTATAGCGCAACAACAGCTGGAGGTTTGAAGGTTCCCGATATCGGACTAAGAGGACACTTGCACACATCGTTATAAGACTGTAGCGCTCCAACGAACAATTTTTGCCAAGTCAGTCCCGTGAAGATAAAGTATGTAAATGCCACAGTGAGACTGTTACGACCTACAGGCAAAAATGCCACAAACACTTTGTGATATCTCACAAATGAAATCCTTAAACAGAGTAGGAGGTAAAATAAAAATACAGATTTGGCAGATTTGTGCACAGAATATGCTGTAATTGGGTCAATAGGCTGACACTTCGTATGGCCAACCACCGTGAAGCGATGTAGCAGATTGTGCCGGGGCCCAATGCATTTTTGTCCAATACACATAGAAGAGAATATTTATTGTAAAGCAATAAAAATCCAGCTTTTTGGCACCAAACATCATGACACAAAAAGTCTTTCATTTTCACAATGACTCTTTATATTGCACCACTTAAAGGGCTATTAAACCAACAAATTGAAATTTTCAGACATAAACCATGAAGTTAAAATCCATTGTCCAACCTTAACCTGACTTTCCACTTTCACTCACCTTCCGAGTCAGCTTCTGCAATAGCTCACAGCTCTGCCGGCAAGAAGGCGCTAGCTAACTGTACAGCGGGCAAAGCCAAAAAACATATATAACAAGATGTGGCCTGGTAACAGGAACGTATTTTAACAATGCGCTGCATTTGCAGGGATGTTGTATGTTATGTTTACATTCTGAGGGTTTGCGCTAAACCTGAGGAATATTTAACCCCAAGGAGTAGCTTGTTTGGGCAATACGATTAGGCTGTGGGCACCAGGTGGTAATTGTTATAAGGACTATGCTGGGGTGGTGGTTGCCACTGTTTGTTTGTTGGATTGACGGGTGTGTTTATCTGTGGTTGTCACTTCCTGTTAGTCCTCTTTGTCCTGAAGTCTTCATTATCCTCTAGTTGCTTTTATTTACTTCTCCTTCACCTTTCAAAGAGCATGCCTACTTTTAGAAGTCCCTTTTCGGGAGGAGAAGACACCCAGGTCAGCCAGCAAGGAAAGGGGGGTGGGGGGTGGATCAGGGGCGTGGCAAAGCACAGGGTTGGATCTGGGTTTGGCACAATATAGAAAGCTTTGCAGGAGGTGTGACATCATATACGTGTCCTCGTAGCCACAACCCCCAGTATACAATGCCAGGATTGCCGGCATTGTACAGTGGGAGGCCACTGTTCATCTCGTCTTCTGCCCCGTTGTAGATGGGGGAGTCAGGCTGCTGGAACCAGCTAATTGGTAGTATCTTTGAGACTTTCTCTGGAGGCCGAATTGCCGCCCAATATTCGGGAGCCTCCTAGCCATTCCGGCAGAGTAGGCAAGTATACCTTTCAGTATTGCGCCATTGGCATCTGCATGTTTATATCACTCTGTACATTTGCAGCAAGGATTTTTGCCAGCTCTCCGCTTACCATCGTTCTTCTTCATATTGTTTTCCATTATGTCTTTTCCCGTTTACTCCCATCTCCAGATCTACTGCCCTGATTCGCTTCCTTGGGGGCCCAAAATCAACAATCTATCCATTTTTGTATTGAAGTGTAAATGTATACTTTCATAAGGCAACCATTCGGAACTGGGTCATGCTTAACAAAAACACACACGCCACTAGCACGGAATCACAGGCTGTTTACTCAGATAGTCGACTTGAATTTGATTAATGTTTTTCTGTTTGATATTTGAAGCCAGAAAGGAGAATATAATATGTACATTACTCTGTATTATGCTCTGTGCCCATATGCTCATTAGAATTATACAGTTTCCCCATGATTAACCACTTTCTTGCTTCTGTCTCTGCTTAAAGGTGAATATCACCCAGCTTTTGTTTCTTTCAAATTCAAATTTATTAACTGTACCATCCGGCAGGGTATTGTGTTGTGCATTGGGTTGTGTTTTTTTTGGAGGTGTGTATATACTAGCGGGTAGTGATGGCCATTGACTATTGATGTTCCCAAAACATCGATGGACGGGACCTAGTGTTCGATGTTTTGGGCATCGATAGGTGAGGGTCGAAAAGTCTCCCTCCCCCCCCCCCCACTACCCAGCTGGCTACCTGAGACTGGACTACGGTTCACCCGGCGGTGGCGCTGCCATGGTCGGGAGGTGCGCACATACAGCCCGCCTTCTTCCTCTGCGTATGCGCGGCCAAACGATGGCAGGAACCATAGATGGCGAGTGATAGAATGTTTTATAGCCATCGATGGTTCCTGCTTAAAAAGCAATCGATGGCAACTATCGATGTGGGATGGCCATCCCTACTAGCGGGCTTTTGCCAAAGTCGGAATCAATCAGGCTTGCATTGATTTCTGTTACTCATTTTAAAACTATTGGTCAAAGCCACTGATGGTCGGAGGCTTTTCAATTGGTATTTTTCTCATTGCTAATGTCTACCATATATTATTGTGTTTCAAATGATATAATGGGTGGGATGTGCTAAACAATACATCCCACCACATATCAGGTACATACCGGAGTTATTAACACCAGTATGTACTTAAAATGCTATTAAAATAGCAAAGGACAGCTGTCATTTGCTATAGAAGGACTTCTGGGATTAGGACTCGGGAGTTCTTCAGCGCATATGTCGAGTGATGCAGCCTCCATGGGTGGAGCTGGGGGGGGGGATCCAATTGGGCAAAATGGAAAAGGAAGCACATATGGAGATTTAGCAACTTTGGGAGACGGAGAGTTGGGAGACACAGGGAGATGGGGGATCTGAGAGGCAGAGACACCTGCGCCGACTCTGTTATATCTAACTGTAAAGATACTACTAAGTGGCTTTAAAAATGCACATTAAGCAATATAAATTTAATGGAATTGAAATGGTTTGTGATACAGTCCAGGCATTATCAGCCGATGCCAGTGTAGTATGAATGTGTTGCAGCGTCTCCATCTCCTAGATTGAACATTCTTAGCTGTCTACTGAGTATCTACACAGCCTGAGGCAGGAACCAGGGGAAGTGAATTCCTAATGATGCAGAAGCATATAAGGTATTAAGTTGAAGGTGATAAAATCAGTTGGAAGCCATAAAAGCTGCCAGGGCATATCGTAATAAATAAAAAAATATGAGGTAACTTTCTGCATATTTGCTGGTCAGAGGAAACCCTTACGGCGCACGCATGATCCCAATAATCTCATGGCGTTCACAATTGTGCATTGGTGTTTGCAAATGCGTATAGCACCGCAGTGCTAATACTTAAGAAGGGGCATTTCAGAGTGGACCAGGGAGGGGACCTATTTGGATTTGAGGAGAATAGACCCTAGGCTACTGCAAAATTCAATGATGAGACCGATGTAGCATCGATATTGAAGTGTTTTCAATCTTCATTGCGATTACACAGACCAAGAAGCATGAAACTGAGCATCTCAGCGATCAGACACTCCACCATCATCCGGCGGAGCACAAAGGACGGCTGAGATGAGCATTTGCCTATTTACACAACTGTCATTGATATAGCGTCTCCATTACCAGTTGGACCCTATGTTCTGGCATACATGTATAAATCAAAGGGGAAGCAATTCACAGACGTGCAGCTGCATTTACACCTACAGAACTAAGGGGGTGATTCTGATTTATACGCTCCCCTGCGTGTACGCACAGGGGAGCGATATTCAGCATCTGCATATGTGCGTCCCGTTCGCACTTAGCAGGTGTTCCCATGAAAAGGCTGGTTGTTCCCAAGGTAATGGGCCGGTGACGTGGGTGCGGGGGGCGGGCAGCTGACGTCAGCTGCCCGCCCACTTCCACTCACAGGGCACTCCCAAATGTAAGACACCATAGAGGTGCCTTATATCTGCGAGTGCTGGAGAAATCATTCAATGGTCGGCGACTCTGTGTAGGAGCCGCTGCTGGGACTGGTCGGGGGCCACACCCCCTCAACCAATGACCACGCCCCCTGTATCTGTGGCCACGCCCCCTGTACCAGTTTTTATGAATAAAATGTTGGAGGGTATGCAATACACACCCCTTGTGCATGCCATGGGAATGCCCAGTTGCCACTACACCCATACACCCTGAGATGCCCAAAGTGCTCAAAGCAGGCTCAATGCTTGTACTAGCAAAATATCAATTTGCCTATCAATAAAAATGTCCCAACTTTCCAGTTATTCAGACGCTGTTCTCGATCCACATGAAAGACATCTGCCTTTGTTTTCTAGCAGAGGATCACACGCTCAGTAACTGCTGCATTATGTACCTGAGTAATCTGGGAAAATGCTGAGTGCTCCGTGATGATTGCACTTTGCTATGAATAATGTTTGCAGACTTGTGCACAGTTCCCGCCTCTCCGCCGCTATGTTTTCAGCAGCTCTGTAATTTGGAAGATGCTGACACAATTTTCCTCAGGTAAAACAAGTACGCACAGCAAAAACGGAGAAAAGCTTTTAGGGTCCTGCAGCAGAAAGCGGTGTGGCCACTAGCCCATGCCCGAGGACTTAAATGCCAATGGTAGGCATCAAATGCTCTGATACTTTGAAGCAATTCCGCAGGAACAACAGTAATTGGCGAAGCGGTTATTGCAATGAGGCGTGCATTAACAGCTTGCAGCTCATTTGTGTGTTGTTTTTTTCTCTCTTCTAATGCAAACGTTAATGTCTGCAAACAATGTTCCAAGATCCCATTAATTACCAGAATAAAAATAGATGCATCCCAGCAAAGACGCAGTCAAGCTCCAATTCATTTAAATGTAAAACTGAAATGCGATGCAAACATGGTGAATTAATCTTTCTGAAATATATACCAAGGAGAGGATGAGACTGGTGGGTCCCCTGACGCCACCCGAGCAATTAAGATAATCTTTCCATTTTCAGATTGTCATTATTTCGGATGTCTCAGAACCACTATTGCATCAGAGCGAAGGACATTTTTTTTTCTATGCAACTAATTCACAGATTTCTTGGCGCACTGGAACATAGGAGAACAAAGGTGCCTCTGCTCCTATTGTGTGCAAATCTTTCATTCCCTCCTAAAGCCACATTTGTGCCTAGAAAAAAATGAAATTTAATTTGTAACTGCTTAAATCACCCATTTATTCCATTCCTGAAGCATGCATGGTAACTTCTGGGAGGACCAAATCCAATGGCATCGATTTGCCTAGGAATGGACATCAAATAGTTCTCTATCAATGGTCTCCATCAATGCTGTTATTGGTAGTCTCCAATGACATCAAGAAACCATCAACAGAAAATAATCAATTATTCAAACTATCTGTGGTAACATTAAAAGTGACAGCGGGTAGCATATCTGATTAAGGCATGGTTAATGTACATCTGATGGGAGGGTAGAAAGCAAAAAAAAAAAAAACGTATCACCAGTGGAGACCCCAGAGGGGGCCCGAATACAGTCCACAGTTTAAATAGGTTTCCCACACCAACTGCCAACGAGTCTGTTTGGAATGGCAGTTGCTTAGCTTCCCTTATTTGAATGTTTAACTGTTCTGCAACCCCACCTCTAGAGCCTCCCCTGTGTATCACCATTATAACTCAACCAAGGGTGTAATTACCATAGGTGCAGGGGATGGATGCAGCTGCTATGGGGCCCAGAGCTGAAAGGGGCCCACTTTGCCTGCCAAAGTATCATCTGTTGTATACATTTTTCAGCACTAGGTGATAAATAGGGGCCCTTAGAAACTTTTGATATGGGTCCACATGTATCTAGTTACGCCACTGAACTCAACCATCGATGGTGGAGAAACATTGAAACTCGACCATCAGTAGCTAAGCATTGGTTAATGTCCATCCCTAGACTTGCCTTACTCACCAGTCACCATGGTCACAGCAATGTAGTTTAACAAAAATTGGATAGTATGTGGTAGTTAGAATAAGCATTTCAAACTGTTAAAGGGAAGCACTGAAAGGACACTTCAAGCACCCACCTTGCTGACCTTACAACTGCAGAGAATCCTTAGGATGCTCCAAGCAGTGATCTTTAGCCTAAAGCTACTGGCCCCACCCCCTCAGAGTGACATCATGACAGCACGTGTTTTGGAGGAGGGGCCAGATCAGGGCAGAAAATTGGCCTGGTAGTAGGGATGGCCATCATTGCAATTGCCATCGATGGTTGCCATCTATAGCAATTCTGCAACTGGCCATCGATAGTGCTAAACTATGCAATGGCTGATAATTAATATTTTTACATATCGATGGTCAGCCATTGTGTTTGATTGATTGGCCTATGGGCCAATCAAAACACGGGGGCAGGGCTTCGCGGGGCGGGGGCGGAGCTATGCTCTGTGTCCCGGCACTTTGAAGAAAAAAAAAAAAAACACCATCGTTTTGCTGTTCCATCGATGGAGGGAAACCATCTGGTTCTCCCCATCGATGGCAAAAGTATTCGACATCGGCCATGAACCATCGATGATTTTGATGCATCGATGGTCGATGGCCATCTCTACCTGTTAGACAGATAAGTACTTCACGGAATATGTCAACCATACTATGACTCCCAATGTGCTATAAAGACCCAGGACTTCCAATTAATTGAATGACTACAAAATAGACTGAAATACTGTATAGTATAATGGAGCCAGAATGAAGCCGGCAGATATCCTTGTTCAAAAATACTGTAAATTTGTAGATATGAAATCCTATTTCCGACACTTGACATTTCTTCTTTTATGTTTAATTGCCTTTTGTTTTCAATTAATACTATTGTCACAGATTTGTGCATGTTTATGTGGGCGAAATGCATTTTGTATGAGATGTAAAAATACAGCACAAAGACAGGAACAGCTGTGTTTTTACAAAACCAAATTGAGATTAAAAATAAACAAAACCAGATTAACACTTTGTAGAGACTTATACATTATTAAAATGAAAGGCATATTATCAGAGTCTAGGTAATAGATTGTGTTTATTTTCAGATGCTGATAAATCACAACTCTTTAAAAAAAAAAATTTTTTTTTTTTTTTTTATCTTTTAATTTTACCTTTTTATTTTTATTTATTTTTAAGCAAAAAAGTATTACTAATTAACCCACATAGGTTTTCTGTCCGTTAGAAGTTTGGAAAAAAATGGAGTTTAAGAGCAGGAAGTATATTGACATAAAGCTGGAAAACATTTCCCCATGAAAGTCACATAATTTAATGTGTATTTCATATTTTGGGTAAATGGATGTTAGCAATCCTCTAGATTGTTCTAACAGATGAACATGTGATAATGGTTAGATCCAAATTCCACTGAACATCAAGAGTTTAATCCATAAATAAAAAACAAAAAACTAAATGTGCTAAAACAAGTAACCTTGAAAATAAATTAGTTCTCTAATGTACATATTTTTTTTCCATTCCCGTTTCGTTATACAGGCCATCAATTCCATATGCCAAAATAATATAAAAAGGGTTATTATATATATATATATATATATATATATATATATATATACTGTAAATATATACATTAATGAGAAGAAGGCAACATGTGACAATAACAATGATGTGGGGAGGGAAGTGGAGGCAGTAGACATAGGGGGGTCTATGTTTTAGGCCTAAGAGGGAAAAAGTGGAGAGCTCCTAGCTGCCATGTTAAAGGTCATGTTTGAAAAATGACAGTTAGGTGCTTGTTGGTTGTACTTTATCTCTGGACACTTTATAGCTTTCTCTAGAGCACAGTACATAGACCCATACGAACTAGATAGTAAAAGAAGCAATCCCGGGATCAGTGAGATCCTGGAATTTGGCCTCAAAATTGACGGGATTTCAATTACGGGATTGGAGTTTCCAATCCCAGGACTTCTAATGCCAAGCAGCGTCTGAGCACCCATTTAGACTCTTCTCGGCATCTCCTGTCCTCGGCTGTGCGGCTCTGTGCAGCATTGTGGGGCCAAAGGTTATGTTGTGCAGGCCGCACGGCCGCTCCACCTGCCCCCGGCCGACTCGCTCCCACTGCAACGCCTACCTTGGTTTCAGCCGCATCGACCGCCTGCCTGGCTCCTGGCCGCACCCGCACATGTAAGTAAATATGTGGGGAGGCCGGAATTGAGCATGTTTCAATCCCGCATCCTGGGATTGGCTTCCCTAGTGGGATCCAAGAGTAGCGGTATCTCACTCCTGGTAATCTAATGTACAGCCGTGGACAAAAGTTTTGAGAACTTGAGACACAAGTATTGGTTTTCACAGTTTGCTGCGTCTGTGTTTTTAGACAGATGTTTCTATGGTATACTGAAGTAAAATGACAGCATTTCATAAGTGTCAAAGGTTTTTATTGACAATTACATTAAGTTTATGCAAAGAGTCAATATTTGCAGAGTTGACCATTCTTTTTCAAGACCTCTGCAATTCGCCCTGGTATGCTGTCAAACAAATTCTGGGTTACATACTGACGGATGGCCCCCATTGTTACCTAATCACTGCTTGGAGCTTGCCACAATTTGTGGGGTTTTGTCTGTCCACCTGTCTCTTGAGGATTGACCACTATGGGATTTAGGTCTGGGGCGTTTCCAGACTATGGACCCAAAATTGAAATGTTTATGAGTTATCACTTTTGCCTTATGGCAAGGTGCTCCATCAAGCTGGAAAAGGTTAGGAGAAGTTGTTCCTGGAGGATGGTTTGTTCATGGCCAAAAACATTGGAGACTGAACTATCTCTTCATACCGGCTGAGGATCGGATTCAGTTTGGTTAGAAATCCGAAAACGGTGGGGCAGATGTAACATGTGCAGAGAGAGAGAGTTAGATTTGGAAGGGGTGTGTTCAAACGGAAATCAAAATAGCAGTGTGAACACCAAGCAGCCAGTACTTTCCCTGCACAGAACACCCCCCCCCTGCACATCTGCTCTATCTCTGCACATCTGCCCTATCTGCCCTACATCCCCATGTGCCTCTGGCTTGCAGGAAAAGTGTAGAATTTATTTTAAAAATTTCAGAACGATCGGCCAAAAGTGATCAGTTCCATTACCGAGCGCTCCTCTCCATTCCTGTGTGATTCTCTTTATCTTCCTCTGTGAGAAGCAATTTCGATCCAAAAACTTTAGAAGATAAAACCTGCTCTTGGCGCTGGGGCTCCTGGCAGCCATATAAATAATAGGAATTCTCACTAATAAAGCTGGAAGTGGGGGAGTGGGAAGTTTCCATCGCTGAGGGACTACTGGTGGGGAGACTGGGCAGCGTGTCCTGGAACGTTCTAGCAGGGCCATACGTGTTGTTTTCACTTTTTCTGGAAAACCCTTTATTGATCCCAAAAAATGCAGTAAAACAAATAAAATCATTTAACCACGTACTTTATGTTTTGCTTTTAAAATCTGTAGACAGGAACTACCCTACTAAAGTTTTACGACGTACAGTATTATTTTCATAATATATTTTTACTAAATGAACACTTATAAAATGTAAATGGAGTTTGCCGCGGTTCCAGTTTGGCACCAGACGCTTCAGTACTGTAGGATAACGGAATAATAAATATGCTGTAATGCTGGACTGAGACTGCTGAAATACCATTACAGTGATTGTATAAACACAAATGGGGAAAATGATTGTTATCATGGGCATATACCTCCCAAAATCATTTGTGGTGGGCGATTTTGGGGGCATGGCCTGGTGTGAAGGGGGTGTGGCCTAGCACATAGGCACAAAAACCAAGCACCCACGGAAATTGAGGAGCACCCACGGGCTACGGCAGCGGGGTCCCAGCAGCGGATATGCTGTCAGCAGCGGGGGTCCCTTCGGCGGATGGGAACTGGTAGCGGTATTAATACCACTACTAGTTCCCATCTTCTGCAGGGACCCTGCTGCTGACAGCATATCCGCTGCTGAGACCCCGCTGCCGTGGGATGGAGGCAGGCAGCGGCTGTGACACCAGATGGAGGCGATTGCTGTGTGCGGCCGGGAGAGGTCGGGCGCCGGTGATCCGGTGCCAGAGGTGCATCGATGTAGCCTGCGCTGCGTGACCTATGTGCGCTCGTCACCCGACCACTCCAGTGTCACGGAAGTCATTGAGGCCGGAACCCGCTCACCGCCCAACAGTGAGAGACAGAGGCTGGAACCCACTTGCCGCCTGAACTCTCCCGGCCATTTCAGGAGCAGCCGGGCAGCGTCTGAGTCCCGGGGGGGGAGGGGGGGGGGGGGGCAGCGGCTGTCTGTGTGTGTATGGGGGGGGGGGGGGGCGGTAGTCTGTGGGGGGAGAGCACCCGCCAGAAAAAAATTAAATCGGCGTCCCTGGCCTAGCAATTGCTTCACTCCCGCTAGGCCACGGTCCTGTTTTGCCGTTGTGAGGGCATGCTGAGCAGAGCAGCGGGTGACAGGGGGGGCACATTATCTTTGCACAAAACTGAATAGGGAATTATATCCTGAGCTCTACCCAAGCAGTAACCACCACAAGTAATTGAATGGGCCTCATATAGGACCAGATGCACTAAGCTTCCAAAGTGATAAAATGGAGAGTGATGAACAACCAACCAATCAGCTCCTACCTGCCATGTCATAGACTGTGTTTGAAAAAATGTCAGGCAGGAGCTGATTGGTTGGTTGTTTATCACTCTCCATTTTATCACTTTTGAAGCTTAGTGCATCTGGTATGGTGCAGGTGTACTAACACTTCTAAAAAGTAAGAGTGGGGGGTATTGCTCCTAGCAACCAATCAGATTGTAGCTAAGATTTCTCTATTCCATCCTAGAAAATGATAGACAGAATCAGATTGGTTGCAATGGAAAACATCCTCAATTTCAATTTTCAAAGTTTTATTACATTTACACGTAAGTTTTTGGACATGGGGGTGGGACTGGGCACCATGTCATTATGGGCCTGATTCAGACCTCTTTTCTGGGCTACGTGTGTTCGGAGCCCAGCGGACAGGTTAACGCTGCCATACAGAACGCATGCCCTCCCGGCTGTCCGTGTCCCTGTGCAGGGCTGTAAACAGAAACACATCCATTCGCAAGCAGCCGCACATGAGGAAAAATCATTCGATGATTAATTATCAATCAATGGATTTCTCCGGTCTCTGTCGCTCACAGCCGCCGCATGGCAGAGGATTCACTCGGCGGCTGTTGGAATTTAAGCGAATTTGGCGTGGGGGCTGATGTCATGTGCCCACCCCTAGCAGGCATGGGAAGGCCTGCGATTGCATGGGCACTTTTCCAATTGTTTTTGTGGACACGCCCATGAAACGCTGGGGGTCCACCCGACACGCCCCCCTCCTGTCAATCAGGCTGCGAGCGCCTTGGCAAAAACTAAATTTGCAGAAGGCTTTCTCAGCCGGGCCTTGCACATGTGCATCAGTCAGGGGTGTATTCGGACGTGTGCATGCAGGCCTGAATAGGCCACTATGTCCTGCATTTTCACAGCAAAATACTGCAATTAGCAAGTCTATCGGGAGGAGGCGGGACATAATTACGTGTTTCTAATGGAGACGCAACATGCTGGCCCAGCCAGTAGGGTGAGGCTTTGTGTGAGGGGCACAGAGAAATGGAACATACTGGCCCAGCGGTGACATACAATAGGCCCATCATACATTTCAGCTCCAGGCCCATGTGGACCTTAACCTGGAACTGATATCCTGTGTTTGTGTGTAATGTTTAGATCAGGGTTGCCTTCTTTTAAAGTCTCCTCCCCGGGAGCACTTCAGGGGGCGGAGCCTGATGAAGACGTCACGTCAGCAGCACTTCAGGGGGCGGAGCCTGATGAAGACGTCACGAAGCCCCACATCCCCGTACTGCAAATCCTGCAATTTGCAGGTCTCCGAGGAGGGGGTGGGGCTAAATGACCCGATTTGCATCTTTAGCCCCGCACCCTCCCTCAAAAAAAAGTTGCGGATCTCGGAAAATTGAAGCTGACATGGGGGGGGGGGGGGGGGCAGTATCCTCATGTAACGTGTGTATTGCACTTACATCTATACTAGCAACCATTATATTATAAGATATTTCACTTACTGTATGTGTGAAGGTCTGTATGTTTCGCCTATGAGTGCCTGAAATCCCTGTACCTATTTGGGACACGCTGTAATTACTGTATCTACAGTACCTATGACATGTGAGATACTGGCACATACTGTAGGCCTGAGTTACATCAAAGTGCACTGATTGTATTACCAACATTCCCAGGGCCAAATTACAGACAGACGGGCAGATAAGATCACCCTCCAGTTCCCGCTCTAACACCCTGATGTTATCTGTTGTGTTCATATATAATGATCACAGCTCATTGCATTAATGGCTAACGCAAAGGTCCCCATACATTAGTCCGACTTGCCCAAGGGACAAGTCAGACCTGATTGTCCCGGCAGCTCCCCGGGAAGGGTCACACGCGATTAGGCACTTCATGTGCCAAGTTTTGCATGTGATAACTCGCATGCGACTCCCAGGCTGCAGGCGGGGCAGCATACCTCCCAACAGTCCCGATTTTATCGGGACAGTCCCGATTGTCAGGGCCTGTCCCGCTGTCCCACCCGCGGGCGGCAGTGTCCCACGGTGTGGGGGGACTGTTGGGAGTCCCCCCTGTCAGCTGCTAAACAGCGGGGAATAAACGCTGTGCGCATGCGCACAGCGTCTATTCCCCCTGGCTGGGGGGCATGGCTAGAGGCTCACAGAGCCTCTGGGTCATGCCCCCATAGCGGCAAAATGGGGGCGTGGCCTCGCGGAAGAGCCATGAGTATAGGCCACGGCCCAAATTAGGCCACGCCCCCGAAAATCTGGACTGCCAAAGTTGGGAGGTATGGGGCAGGGGGGCAGCGGACGCTAGCAAGGGGACCAGAGAGCGGGGGATGGCAGCTGGCGGGGGATGCCCGCGACCAGAGAGACGGGCAGATGGAGCAGGGGGGGTGCAGGTCAGGCGAAGCCGCAGCTTGGCAGCGCAGGCGGGAGCACTTAAAACAAAAAAAAATCCCATACAAATTAATTTTGCAGCTTTGTGGGTCTAAACACCTGTCCTCCCCAAAAACAAAATTCGGTACCCGTCAATACACATGCTTGTAATCAAATACCAAGTTTGGACACATGCCCCTCAGTCAGCCATCTTGTCAACTGTGATTACTGCTCAATGTAGCACAGGGTTGCTGACTTTCTGGCTGCCCTCTTTGGGAAAGGGCAGCCAGATCAGTGAAGCAGAGGGGGGCAGGGTCACCGACAGGATGGGAAAGGGGCGGGGTCACCATCTGATGTCATGTTTGGGGGCATGGCTCCCTCTCCTGAGGCCGCTCCCACTCTCCTTGGTGTACTGCTGCGTGATGTAAAGCTACAGCCAGAGCTACCACATCAGTCAGAGACACCCGCCCCGGCCCCAGCACTTTGTGCGCGGTCACAGTTTATTGCCAGGCAGCTACAAATCAGGAGGATCCGGTGAAATCTCGTTAGACCGGGAGAAATACTTAAAAAGCGGGAGACTCCCGCTAAATGTGGCAGGGTCAGCAACCCTGATTATGGTAGCAGCAGATCAAGGCAGATCCAGTGATCAGTGTCTGATACGCTTCACTGCAGCAATTACGCCCCACCTGTCATCCCAGCCGCGTGTGACACTATGCTGTCAATATGCTATATAAATCAATTCATTATAGTTCCATGACCTATTCCTGTATATAAACCTGCTATCATCTAATGCGTTACCTTATAACAGCAGAAACCTCCACCTATCGCTCCTATCGTTATACATCATTCTGTATCAGCTACATTGCTACATCTTCATAATGTTGTCTCCACTAAATCCGAATATCAATGTGGCCTGTGCTAGTAATGGGCACCGCTATATGCATTGGCTCTCTCAGGTTACATTTTGCTTTATGAATATTTACTGGCACCATTCATCATTGTACATTCAGAAAGAAAACCAATTTCTTTCCCTCATGCTTTATCCCAGAGATAGTTCTCTGTTTAGTTATGTATCCTGTATCTGTCTCCTCGGTCTCCTTTGCTGGTATCGTCCTCCTTTATACCAAGATACATTCAGAGGCACTGTAACCTCTCCCGTAGTGCTAATATTCCATTCCCTTTCACCCTGGCTTCTGTATTTCTCATTTCTAACCCCTGAGTCTGTGGAGATCAAGAATGAAACACTTTGAAATGTTCGTCTGACTCTGGAAAGGTACTGAAAGCGAAGGTTTCTCCATGCACATTGCCAATGAAGGTTTTGCATGACAGAAATAACACAATTCTAGCCGATTATCATAACTATATTCACGCGGAAATTATAAAATAATGATATTTTTGTGCATATTGGCTGTATGCACTATGGGGGGTATCCAATCCCGGATTATATTTCCCGCCAGTCGGACAAATATCGGTCGTTTCCGACAAGAATAGGTAGAATTGACATTCGACCTATTCCATGTCGGGTCTGTTTTTCCGACTGTCAGAAGATTCTGTGGTTCGGCGAAAAACTCCTGGCGACAGTCGAAAATGCAGATTTGACTTTAGACAAAGTCGAATCTGCATGTGGAGTTGCGGGCGAAAATGATTGAATACTAATGGCTGATATTGAATACCCCCCTATATCGTTAACGATGCTCGCTCCCGCAGGTAGTCATCGCCCCCCCTTTGTCTTCTGTACATGCCGTCATTTGTCCAGGAGTTCCAGACAGTACAGGGGAAAATCATTACCAGTATTGTTCATGTCGGTAATGTGTACCTAGCTATACTTACCGACTTGGCTGTCCCGTTGTAGCCTTGCCAGTAGAAGTGGGCATGGCCAGCACACAGGTGAGCTATTAAGAGGTGTGGTCACACTACTGCATCGCCATGGCTCCAGCTGCCGCTCTACAATGCCAAGAGAACAGGCACTGTAAAGTGTCCTCTCGGCCCACCCATTGTGTTTTAACAACAGCATACTGTACAGTCGCAAGCTGGGACATGCCCAGGAAATGGTCACTACACGTCCGCTTTTGTGAAGAAACCGTTATGGCAACAATCGCAGCACATCCACTTCTACCCACGCAGAGTGGCAAACAATAATTCCCCTGCGTACAAAATAGCTATTAATATCACTGACTCAGGCCCTCTGTCGGAACCTCATGCAGCTTCTTAATGGAGTAAAAGTGTAAGGCAGTGGTTCCACAACTTTTTTGGATCAGGGCGCCCCTAAATATCAGATTTTTTTTTCTCTGCACCCCAAGGCCAAAAGTTTTTCATTACAAAAATCAGAAATAAATATTAAATTAATTAAATGGTGTTTATAGCTCCTTAGGGGTCAGTTATGTGTTTGGGGCAGGATTTACTAAGTTCTGTTGGTCCACAAATTTCTTATTGAGTTGGTAATTAATTAATTTGAATTGGTCATGGACCACCAATCCAGGGCACCCTTGCAAGTCAGGATTCCACGGCATACAGTTTGGGAACCACTGGTGTAAGGTAAAGCCTTGCTTGTTTTGGCTCACATTTGTGTACCCGGAGAGAAATGGGACTTACAGCGAATAGGATATGTCGCTATGGATTGTTATTGCTGCTTTAAAGCTTTATTGACAAAATGACAGAATGACAACTGTTACCAATGACAACAGCTACCATTTTCCCCAATAGGCCCTCTAAACTATCATTCCCTATCGACCCCCCCCTCTGTACAACTTTGGGGACATGGACATTGCTCTGACACCCTCCAGATCATCCACCCCTTATCAGTCCCGACTGGAAATAATGGGGACTGCAGCAGGCTAGTCTTAAAATGACTTTAAGGGAAAATATTTTTATTCGGAAAAACCTGAATTAGTTAATGTGAAAAAAATTAAAAATCATCCGACCGTCCGAAGCTAACACAACGCGGAGCTAATACATGCTTTTCTTTCTATGAGCCCTTTTATTATAATCTCATATTACAAGATGCTGAAAGAAGACTTTAAGTTAGCTTTAGAAAGAGATATCTGTTTCATTGTGTAGTCTGTACTCTACGGGTCAGGTTGGCTGCTGAAATATGTCTTCAGAGCATATAGCTTCTTCATAAAGGGAAGCGCTGGCACCAGGCATGCCTTCATTACATAGGACAAACAGAAATTCCAATTTCCAAATTCCGAGTTCCAACACTACCTTCATATGAAGGGGTACCCAAATGAAAAAGGATTTATAAAAAATAGTGTATGTATTTGTACATTTTGGAACTTTAGTCAACTTCAAACTTTTCTCCACTTGGATCAGTACATTTGTCCAAACTTTTTTCCATTGCTCCAGACATTTTTTTAAACTCCTCGCTGTCTTCTTTAGGGTGGTGATAATCAGCACTGCTATCCCCAACACTGCCCATCTGGCTGCAACACACCCCCTGTAGCGCCCATCTGGCTGTACCACACCCCCTGCACCACCCATTTGGCTGTACAACCCTCCCTGAACCGCAGTTCTGGCTGTACCACACCTCCTGCACTGCCCATCTGGCTGTACCACACCCCCTGCACCACCCATCTGGCTGTACCACACCCCCTGTACCACCCATCTGGCTGTACCACATCCCCTGCACCGCCCATCTGGCTGTAACACATCCCCTGCACTGCCTATCCGGCTTTACCACACCTCCTGCACTGCCTATCTGGCTGTACCACACCTCCTGTACCACACCTGGCTGCCTACTCCCAGAAGCAGAAGTAGCCAAAAATGTATGCATGTTTGATTAACATAAGGCAAAAACACTGTCTCTCTAGGAAAACTTTCTAGCAAATATATTGATGCCTTCATGGAAGTAAGAAAATTCCATAGGCTTCTATATTTATTTCTTTATTTAATTCTTTATTTATTAACAGTTTCTGATATAGCGCACACATAGCGCAGCGCTTTACAGAGAATATTTGAACGTTCCCATCAATCCCTGCCCCAGTGGAGCCTACAATCTATATTCCCTACCACATGTACACACACACACACACACAGACATTCTAGGGATAATTTGTTGGGAACCAATTAACCTACCAGCATATTTTTGGATTGTGGGAGGAAACCGGAGTACTCGGAGGAAACCCACGCAAGTACGGGGAAAATATACAAACTCCGCACAATTAGGGCCATGGTGGGAGTCGAACCCATGACCTCAGCGTTGTGAGGCAGTAATGCTAACCATTACATTCTATAGAGTAACACTCTTTTTTGGCATTACTCTATATTGCGAAAACCCGGCAATCGGGTTTTAGTGCATGGGGAAATGCGGTAAAAACCAGATAACAGGATTTTTTACCACATTTCCCTTTAGTGCATCTCCCCCTCTGTCATTTATTGTTACTTTCACAATGGTCATTTTCCTCAGAGAACAACCCATCTCTGGACTATACACAGTATATATACAGCAGGGGTGGCCAAACCGGTCCTCGAGAGCTACCAACGGTCCATATTTTCCAGATCACCTAGCTGGTGCACAGCTGTAGTCAATACTAACAGTCACATTTTCAAACCTGCTGCATTCATTCCTACTATAGATCCACAGGTTGCCTGGAAAACATGAACTGTTAGTAGATCTTGAGGACAGGTTTGGCCACCGCACCCCTGATATACAGTATTCCTACACAATTATGTGGCTCACATTTAAATTAAAGTGCCATAACATACAGCTTCATCGTGTATGGACAGGATTTTCCCCCAACTATTGCTACATATTATCTTACACAGGTAGTGCTATGACCTGGCTTGTGGGCATGTCCCAATTATGTACATGGTTGCCAATTAGTTGCAATATAAAATGCCCAGCGCACCCCAAGACTTTCCTATTTGGAAATTCCCCTTTGCTGTCATAAAGACCTAAATGTATGAGGAGGTGACTGGCTGCTATAATGGAGTACAGCAGTAATAGACTATTACACTATTACTAATTAGCAGTGTCGCAGCGGTGCCATGTCAGGGTGACACCAATCTCTTTATATTACCGTTTATTGCTTCATATCGTAATAACTTAATTTTGGAAAGTAATGATACTTAAACTGTTGTTCAGGTTAAAATGCGTTGTACCACAAGGATAAAAATGTACTTTACGATCTGATTCAGAGATGAACATTAACGTATTCGTGCGCAGCGACTGTGCGGCAAAATGCAAATGTTTCAGCTACTGGGATTTGTAGTACGGCATACCTCCCAGCTGTGTCCGTGCATATAGAGGGAGGAGCGGAAATGGAGGGGCATGGCTTTGCGGCTAGCAGCTTTACGGGAAGTGCCATGATACTGAGCCACGCCCCCCATTTTCATCACTGTCCCTCTCTCAAAATTGTGAATAGTCTGCATATCTATAGAGAGGAGGGGCTGCAGCATAGTTCAAAATTCAAAAAAGTAATAAAGACCCGCTGCCACCAACTGCCATTCCAACCTGACTTCCTGGAGGTGGGTGTGGCTCTTCTATTTGAATTCCGCTGCAGCCCCACCTCTGGTGCCGCCACTATCTCTTCCCCTAGTGTGTTCTGGTATCATGTAAATAATATTTTCTGGGAGGACATGTGTATTACTTGCTGAAATACACCCCCCCACCACCACCACTGAAAATGATTGCACACATTACAACCTCAGATATTTGTGGCCTGTATCAAAGCCATACTTGCCTACTTTAAGTGTCTCCTCTCTGGAAGAAGACTGCAGCTTTTTTGGGGGGGCGGAGGCGGGGCTTTCCGTCATTAATTCCCGTCCCCTTTCTTGTAAATGCCATGATTTGCGGCTCTTCAGGGAGAGGGTGTTACTAAATTATGTGATTTTAGCCACTCCCCAAAGAGCCACAAATGCCGGTATTTGACCGGCAGAGAGAGGAGGTGCCGGGGCTGATGCAGGGGGGCCACACTAAATGCAGGAGGCTTGCCCGCCCTTCCGGGAGGGGGGACTCAATTTTCGGGACCCTCCCTGCCGGGAGGGTAGGAAAGTATGATAAAAGCACTATATAAATGATCATAGATGTTTTCTAATATCAATATCATTAACAATAGTGAGTGTATTACTCCACTTCATATTATTACTAGGTACTTGTTTCCTAGCATGGCGCCCACGATTTTCAGTCGTATGGCATCTTATGCATTGTATCGCATCGCATGCCATATAGCCGCATGCGATGCGATTTTAAATTGTATAAGCACCCTAATGGGTGTTTTCAATGTTAAATGGCCCCCACTATACGGTTTTTAATTGTATAAGCACCCTAATGGGTGCTTACAATGTTAAAAGCACCCCCACAACAACCCTTAATATTAACGCCAACCCAAAGCGTGGCGAGCGCAGCGAGCCCGCGAGTGGCGGAGGTACTCGTCTTCCGACCTTTTCATACCCCCAGTATCCACATCGGCGTGGAGTTGATTTTTTATAGTGTGACGAGCGCAGCGAGCCACCGAGACCGAAGCGTGGCGCGTGCAGCGTGCCCCGCGAGGGGCCGCGTATTACTTTACATGTATTCCGCGGCCCCTTGCCATGCTTCGGGCTCGGTGGCTCGCTGCGCTTGCCACACTATCTAAAATCAACTCCACGCCGACGTGGATAGTGGGGGTATGAAAAGGTCGGAGGACGCGTACCGCCGCCACTCACGGGCTCGCTGCTCTCTCCACGCTTCGGGTTGGCGTTGATATTGGGGGTGGTGTGGGGGTGCTTTTATCATTGTAAGCACCCATTACAGTGCTTATACAATTAATAATCTTATGGGGGGCCATTTAACATTGAAAGCACCCATTAGGGTGTTTATACAATTCAAAATCGTGTACCATCGCATTGTATGCCATTGTATGTCATATACAATGGTATACGATTTTAAATTGTATAACATCGGGTGCCATCGCGTCGCATCGCATCGCATACCATTGTAAGGCTTATGGTATACGATGCGATGATCACGGTGCTAGGAAACAAGTACCTATTTCTATATTGTGTATGTTTTCTGTACATATTGAGAGATCAGGGGGACCCTGTGGCTCCTGCGTATTCCTTTATAACGGAAGACAACTGTCATAGTAATAGAATTCTGTATTGCTTGCTCACAAAACAATTCTTTTTGAAATTGGATAAAACGGTAACTTGGTAAGTGAGAAAGCCGAGTACCTCTAAGTGATGTTTTCCTTGTAAATTCCAAGAAATCTGTACCTAAACAACAACACAGAGACATGACAAGAACAGAGCGGCAGACGATCAGTGCAATATCTGTTTGTTAGTAACGGCAAATTGTTGTCACATCACAACACAAGTCAATAAAGTTTGCAATAAACACACAATCTCGTCTCCTCTCTCCCCTTGTAACTGGAATAAAGTCCTATGAGAAGTAATTTTCTGCCCACAATCCATGTGACAATTGATGACAATGGCTGGGCTTTCTGGGTGAGCGTACAACACAGGGAGGGACTGCTGTCACTACACACTGTCTGTGCAGGATTCATTCCCATTCATGTTGTTGTTGAGATTAGATTCAGCAGGGACTATGGCTTCTGCCACTGTAACACTAAAACTTGAATGAATTTAACACTGTATGTGGTTGTCGGTGAACTGAAGGTCAGGCCCAGCTTGGTATTGTCCTGTATAAACTGAAGTGCATCTGGTTAAACGGAGAAAGTCACCGACCATTGCTGGAAGCATTGCACACAGGATACAGAACCACAATTGTAGCCCAGATTAAAGTGATTAGTTTTATTACCCAGGATTACGGCCCGTCCCAAATTCTAATGAGATCCAGTGTTAGAAATGTTTCTGTTCCTTTGAAAAGTTGGATGTGACAGAGTCAAAACTAAATTTGACTTCCAATGAAATGTTGGCAATTAAAAGTAGGGATAAAGAGTCCTCTTCCTACCTAAGAATAATACGGTATTACAATGTGGATATTAAGCGGTATTGCCAATTAATGCAACGAAAGACAATTTCAAGGCAATCAGCCATTTTTTTTGCTGATCCCACAATTTTAGCGCACTGCCCATACTAAGGCTCCCATGTTATTGCAGATTGGCATCTCTACAGCCGGACTGCCCCTATCCATGCGCTTGGCTTGATAATCAGAATCATCATTGCCTACTTGCAGTAACCCTATCCTTGCTGCAAAGCCCAGGTGGTGGGGCATATGGAAAATGCTAGAAGAGCCAATGGTCTGATGGCCCATTAAGACCATCTGGATGCCTGGCGGAGCAGCACCACCTCCTGGCACTTCCTGTGACTTCATAGCATCATGTTGTATATTGGGGCAGGTGCTGGAAGATGAAGTGGCAAGTTCCCATGACTTGTGGCCAAGCCGCCTTTCTCCATTCGCAAGAACACGGAATGCATGAGAGTTGGGAGTTCTGAGTTCCCAGAAACTGCCCCTGATGAACCAATCTTGTTTTAGAGACCGTAACAACTGTATCTCCATCTCAGCACAAAACGTGACTGCAATCGGGTCCTCCGCTACAGAGAGCTTTGATCAAAGCGAATGTTCAATCCTACCATCCACATATCAATAAAGCTTTGAAAGTGTGGACTCTTTATGGAAGATTTCATACAGGATAGAGCTAAGATCCATACACACTAGGCTTTCCGAGCGAGATTGTGAACAATACCACCTAGGATGTAAACTCAATATCGTTAACAATGCATGCTCCCGCGTGTCCTCAACAACCCCTCCCTCGTCTCAACATGTCCAGAACATGCAGCCGCAGCATGGCCCTGACAGATTGCTCAGCATACAGTGCTGACATATCGCCATGTGATGAGCGATCTTGCTGAGCGATCTAGCATCGCTCAAACCGCTCAGCCGAATCTCGCCGTGTATAGGCTGCTTAAGACATGGAACTTGTTAAACATATTTTGATATTGTTTGACAGTCTGCCAGGGGCGGATTGGGACCCGAAACCATCCAGGGAGCAGGGGGTGGTGGCGGCGGTAGTGATGCGCGCCCGGGGGTGGGAGGCGGCAGTAGTGATGCGCGCCCGTGGGGGAGGGGGTGGCGCCGGTAGTGATGAGCGCCCGGGGGGGGGAGGCGGCTCACCTGGGGCGGCTTCCACTTCGCCGCTCTGGTCCCGGCTGGGCGGTCATAGAGGCGTCACTGAGGTGGCCGGCGGGGATCTTGAATCAGGCAGTGAGGGGAGCTGGGAGGTGCTGTGCACGCATGCGCAGCGGCCATTTTTGATTTGGGCAAAGTACTGCAGCCGCTTCCCGTGGCCCAGCCAGCCCAGGGGCAAGCGCTGCTGGACCCTTTTTGATGAGTTTTGAGCCGGCCCACCGGGAAATGGCCCGGTTTCCCGGAAGGCCAATCCACCCCTGCAGTCTGCAGCATAGGGAGCCTGGATCTCTGACACACAGTACAGACAGCACAGCGATCACATTCTTCTGTGATGATTCCATGAACTGCGGTTCCTAATTTCTGCTGCTTACAGTTTAAAAGTAAGGGCATTACTGGTGTTCCCATAGACAGAGTGCAGATCTCTTACAAGTCACTCTGGTCTCTGGGGGTGATATGTAAAACAAGGGAAGTGATTGTCTACCGGGCAATGTGAGTCAGCATTATACAGCTTCCAACACCTTTACATATCAGTGATACAGCACAATTTATGCAGAATTGACATTGCTCTTCTGCAGGGAATTACTAGACTAGAAAAGCGCTTTTAAGGCCCCTTAGATGCACTTCAAGCAGACACTCAGTTACATCGCTACTTATAACACCATGTTCTTAAGTGCTGAAGTAATTGCACACATCAGAAAGGATCTTACAGCAAGTGTAGGAAGAGGCAATTACACTATGTAGTATCATGTGAGTGACGTTTAGTGTCATTATTTAAATCATTAATCAGAAATGGCGCCCCGGAGAGTATCACACAGGGATTCTTCTTTTGGTGATAACATATGTGATATAGTATGAGCCAGATATATAGATACACGATTAAGGGTGTAACTACCATAGGTGCAAGGGGTGCAGCTGCTACGGGGCCCAGAGCTGAAGGGGGCCCATCTTTACTGTCTAAGTAATACGTTTCACATACATTTGTCTCCATTAGTTGCTAAATAGGGGGCCCTTACAAACCTATGCTATGGGGCCTACGAATATCTAGTTACGCCCCTGTACATGATCTAGAGGTGACACTTTGAGCCATGGATTTCCTTAAAACCTGGCCTAGATCCTATCTCCTACTTCACATCATTACAGAGCCTAATAGGGAGATTTACCTGGGGTGCCAGTAAAGCCCGCCTTTCCCAAGCGACTTTGGTTCAAAGCCGAACTAGGGGAGGACTACAACTCCCTCAGTTCCTAAACTACTACTATGCAGTACATGGTGCAAGAATAGTGGAGATGTCCAGAATCCCCTTTACTAAACAGTGGGTCCACATCTTAAACCATGCCACTGCTGTACCTTCACACATCCTTCCTTGGATCACCACCTTATCCCACATTGAGCCCCACTATGAAGTACTGGCAGAAATGTAAACACCAAACCTTATGTAGCCCTGGACTTTACCTTCCCACACTGCCTTTTTGGCAATCCTGACTTCCCACCTGGTCTCGCCTCCCCATCCCTGATGACCTGGTCTGTAGCTGGAATTTCCTGCATTTCCCATTTACTGTCCAACTCTGGCTTACGTTCCTTCACTTACCTCCAACAGACGTATTCCTTGCCTACAAGGCCGTTCTGAGTGTACTTACAATTTCAACACAACATCCAATCTTTCCACACTTCTACACCTAGAGGGACCCCATCTACAATATAATGGCTGTAATCTTACAAAATATAATAAAAAACCATATACAGTATACAGAATATATGATATTACGTTATTGTGTCTCTGATTTCACAAGTACACAAATAATTCTAGTACATGTAAGTACTTTAAAAGGATGCAATGGTCCTTTTGTAATGTAAATACCCAACAAATGAGCCGAGTGAATTCAATACGATATTACACGTTATAATTTGAAGATCAAACGCTTTGAAGTGTCAGGTAGAGGCCGGTGTCAGGTTGTCAGACATAGACTATGAAAGGAATGCAGAGCATGGGTAGAATCACAGATTGCTTACACCGACAGGAATGTATAGAATGCCCAGTTATTACAATTATTATTACCATACTAGAGTTGGAAATATACAACCATTGTCGTAACTATAGCGCCGCAAACCCCGCGACGGCGGGGAGGCACTGACTAAGTGTGGGTGCCAGGGGACTGCGGGCGCTATTGTTATGCACCGTTCCCCCCCCCCCCCCCCCCCGCACGCTGCCTGTACCTGGGCAGCATGAAGCGAGAGCGCCGCAGTGTCCGGGAACTGAAGCCCTGAGAGCGGAGACTGTGGGCGGAGACAGCGCCGGCCAAGGCCGCTGATTGGCTGAGAGAGAGCGGCCTATCTTTTGAATTGTCAAACTCTGCCGCCTCTGTCCGTCCGCAGTGTCCGCTCTCAGCGCTTTAGTTCCCAGACACTGTGACGCCGCACCAGGTTCCCTGGCACCCTTCTGTTCCCTCCGCAGCCGCCACATGTACGGGGTACCACCTCGCCTCCCCCTGCCACCCTGTTATATCTTACCAGCCACGGTGGTGGGGGGCGCCAAAATTTTCCCGGCAGGGGGGCGCATTATTTCTTGTTACGCCACTGGATACAACAGAAACTCTGTGATAGTGTACGTTACAGTGTTTTCTATGTATTTATTTATTTTATTTATTTATTAACAGTTCCTTATATAGCGCAGCATATTCCGTTGCGCTTTACAATAGGAGACAGTGTTACAACAAACAGTGTATTTACAGACAGACATAGAGGTATGTCTCACAAGCTTACAATCTATAGGGAAATAGGCATTGATACACAAGTATACTGTAGGTGCTCTTTATTACATAAAGTCCACCAGAATGCAAAGGTTCCTGGTGTGCTGTATAATACGGTGACCCAGCGGTTTGGTCAGGAGGATGGAAAATGTGAAAAAGAAAGAGTGGATATGTGTGGACTGTACAGTGGGGATGTGATTAGATAGGAACCGTATATGAAGGTTAAGTGGCTGGTTCTGGAATTTGATAAGCTTATCTGAAGAGGTGACTTTTCAGGGAACGCTTGGAGACTGAAGGAGAGTCTTATTGTGCGTGGGAGAGCATTCCACAGAGTGGGTGCAGCACAAAGAAAGTCCTGCAGTTGGGAATGGGAGCGAGTAATGCGTATGGATGAGAGACATAGATAGAGTGAGGACCAGAGAAGTCGGTTGCAAGTTGAGAAAAGATGTATGTTGGTGTAGTTTGGTTTATGGTGTTGTGTGTAAGTAAAAGTATTTTGTATTGAATACGGTTGAATACAGGTAACCAATGAAGGCATATCATATGCAAATACAGTGGCAATCACACTCAGTACATAGGCATGCCGCATATTATTTTAATCAGCATAAGCTGCTTGTGCATCCTATTTATGAAAAGATCAATTTAATGATGAAAAGTTGTATGAAAAACACGCTCAACACTAGAGTCCCACCACGGCATGGTGTAACTAGTAGGGATGTGTAATGTGCCAGGACGCTAGATGTATGTGGGCACATCTGTATTATACTCTTAGGAAGGATTCAGACACTGCAAGGCTGTATTATCATCACTAGTTGCAGATACAACATATTGGAAAATGCAATATACTATACCTGGCTACCCATCTAGTCTGTATTTATATTGTAGTATTGTAACGATGTTTGTGGTGCACATTTCTATCTTCTAGGTATTTTGGGTCTCGCTTTACAACAGAAAACAAACAATTACAGGTGTGTCCTCATAGTCTGGTCCTGTGTTGGGGCAGAATATCCTCATACCTCCCAACTTTGTGATATTAGCCGATGCGCGCCAAAATTTTCGGGGGGGGTGGCCTAATTCGGGGGCGTGGCCTATACTCGCGGCTCTCCCGCGAGGCCACGCCCCCATTTCGTTGCTATGGGGGCATGACCCAGAGGCTCTGTGAGCCTCTAGCCATGCCCCCAGCCCCCTGGCTGCGGGAATAGACGCTGTGCGCATGCGCACAGAGTTTATTCCCCGCTGCTTAGCAGCTGACAGGGGGGACTCCCAACAGCCCCCCCACACCGCGGGACACTGCCGCCTGCGGGTGGGACAGCGGGACAGGCCCTGATAATCGGGACTGTCCCGCTAAAATCGGGACTGTTGGGAGGTATGTATCCTGCATAGCACGATCTTGAGGATCTCTGAAAGCTAGACACCTGGGGCAGATGTGCTAAGCCTTGGAGATAGAGCCATATTCAGAATGGGTGCAACGAGTCCCAGGGGGGCCCATACCAAACCCATTTTTTTAATACTTACCCCCTTCAGAGTCCCGCGATGAAGGCAGCAGCGCCGGCGGAAATGTGCAGTAGAGTCTGAGCCCTCGGACTCTCCTGTGCTGTGCGCTAGTGCTGCACTGTGGTGGTAGACGGGAGAGAGGAGGGGAACCAGACGGAGGAGGCTCCTCCTCTCTTAAAGCGCCTCTGCCTCTGTGATAAAGGGTAGAGCTGAAGTCCTCCTAACTGTCATATTTCAAACACAGTCTGTCCCCTGGCAGTTAGGAGCTGATTGGCTGGAACTTTATGTCCATCCAGTTTAGCTGTCCGAGGTTTAGTACATCTCCCCTAATGTCAGGTGAGACCCATAAAAACCGCCAGGAACAGTGAGTGATGTTGTTTCAGTAGCACACCGGGCACTGCGCATGAAGTGGAATGTGATCTGCAAGATGAATGTATCTGATAAAAGCATTTTATATCACAAACTGTGTTATAAATATTGCTTTATTTTCCGTGGTGTGCCATAAAAATGGAAATTCCCCTGCCGTATGTATAACATAGAGGTGTCCTGGGCCTACTGAATATCCATCATCTGCTGACTTGTTTAAAGGCCCATACACACTGAGCGACTTTGAGCTGAAAGTCACTCAAAACAGGAGGTTTAAGCGGCTTTCACCTCAAAGCCACCCAGTGTGTATGGTCCGGCGATGAGCGGTGAGCACTGCTGCGCGCTCCCGCAACATTGCCGGGGAAAGCCGTTCATCTGCTGGTTATACCAACCCGCAGATGAGTGGCTTTCAGGATGGCTTTGCATAGCACTCCGCTTCGGTGATAGCCATGACAGTGGTAGCCTTTGATAAATAGGAAGGGAAAAAAAACTGACATTTCACAGCTCCTGAAATATGTCCCGAAATACTTTCAAAAATACTTTTATAAATAAAAAAAAATACAAAAAATCACTACTATACATTTACGTAAAATCGTTGCACACCCGCGTCAGTGACCTGACAGCAATGTGGTACTGTCAGCACAATGCAACCTCAGTAACTATTGGTTTATAAAGTGTTAGAAGATCTGCGGAACCCCCCTACGTACTGACCGTTATAGACAAACCTTATCTCAGCCAAGCAGAAAACATTGCTTGCACATAAATAGTTTTGAATGAGAGATTACAGTTTCTCAGTTTACGTTATACAGGACTGCGCATTTCCCAGTAGAACTAATGTGTTCTAACGCATACAATGCAAAGCTGAGGGCGCATAACACGATCCCTAAGTATTTACCTTCAGCTGTCCTATTATAGGAAATGTTTGACATCATCAGACTGGCAGCAGACAATGCTTATTGGGCTCCCACAATCCGACTGGTTACAATTCTAGAGGGTTTTAATCCTCTAGCATGTTAATCTAGATAACCGCTGTAAAATCGCCTGTGGACGTCTGTGGGAACGGAGCAGATAAAGAGGTGAGGATTACCCGGCAACATTTTGGACAAAAAATGCATAAACTCATCATCCAAAATGCAGAATTAACATTCTGAGTCAGATTTAAAGGCAGCCTGTGCTCTCTACCAGAGTATAGTGTTTCCATGGTGTCAAGGAGGGGCTGCAAACTATGCAGCCTAAAGTCTCCTCTCCTAGTAACACATGTGGGAACACAAGCAGGTTTTATCATGTATGAATGATTCGACCACTGAAGGTCGACAGGCCCACACCAGAAATAGGTTGACATTGGAAAGGTGGACAGGGTTTGAAGGTCAACACAAGCATTAGGTCGAGAATGTGAAGGTCAACAGTCAAAAAGTTGACGTTTTGCACTTTTTTTGTCCCAATGTCGACACAGTCGACATGGACACCGTCTAAGTGTACCGCATGCTTCGGGCACGGTGCCTCGTTGCGCTCGGCACACTATTTTTATTCTCCCACCAAACCTTAGTGGATGGCAGGGCATGAAATACCACCTGTCGGCACATGTCGGATAAAAAAAAAACTAATGTCGACTTTTGGACTGTCAACCTTTCCATTGTCGACCTGAATAGGGTCAACCTAATGGCCGTATCGCAAAATGCACAAGTGCAAAACAAGCAGTTGTAGGGGTGAATTTACTAAAGCTTTTAAACATGAAAAAGAGGTGATGTTGCGCATAGCAACCATTCAGATTGTGTTTGGTTGCATCCTAGAAAATGATAGAACGAATCTCATTGGTTGCCAAGGGCAACATCACTTCTTTTAATTTTTTTGAAGCTATACCCCTGTATAGATTAAATATTACAAGTCTGGGCAAATAACAGGCACTTATTAAATGTACAATCGGAGACCTATATTTGATACAAATCCAAATGGACACACTGTAATCTTGCTGCCCAGGTGTGCATGGCACTGCAGTACCCCTGGTACCCTGTTGGTGGCAGCCTTGTGCAGAAAGTTTCATTCAAAATGAGCCAAGTTTATGAAGTAACAGTAACATTTAAATGACAGTTTGGAACTTCCTATAATGAAATAAGCAGAGAACATCATCGTTCTAACTCTTAGTTTCCAGCCTTTAAAGCTATTTATAATACCTATTCTGTTTGGCCAGATAGAAGTGCACGTGGGAAGAAAAATAAATACATGCAAAATAATAAACATCTGAATACATGTAATTTTGCTATAGGACCTAATCTCTTTTGATATGGTAAATGACGCAGCAAAACTAATAAGGAAATGAGCAGGCAGACAGTAGGCCCATTCAGCTGGGTCTCAGTAAGATCCCGGCACAATACAGAGAGCGTCCGCTGATAGTGCCGCAGTTCTCCCCCCATGAGTTCTCTTTCTCTGTCCCCCATGGAAAACAGCTGGAACTTACACTGCACAGACTATGGCCTGCTTCAAAGTGGTCAATTCAGGCTGTGTTTTATTTTTGGCTTACACCCAGAGCTTAACCATAAGCCAGAAAAAGAGCCCGCTAAGAACAAAGGTTCAGTCTTAAGGGGTCAGGCCACAGTGCACAGTGTTGACCCTTCTTTGCTAAACACGGCTATCCAGTAACTGGGGAGCCTGGGAACGCTGCATTAGCCACTCAGGTCTTTTCAATGCATCCGACTGTCAGGGCTGTTCCTGCCAGCAACAATGTGCAAGCAGGCAGGAGAGGGTCTGTGCTCCTTGTAAACTGGAAAAAGGAGCAATGTTCCCTACTGGGGGGAAATGAAAAGATCCCTGTTACATCTTTATTCGGCATTATGTCGCATGTGCGCCCCTGGCTGTCTCGCTTAACAGTACATTAATACTACGGACAATGTTTACTAGTGGGACGGATTATTAAAGTCACCGGATTGGATCATTCAACTACCCCAGAATCAGTATTTTGTTAGACGTTATTATACAGATAAGATGTACTGCAGTACAGTGCGGGCGGAATTATACATACACCCAGGGCTATTTTTCAGTAGGCTCCAGCAGGAACTGAGGCCCTTATTCTAGTTCACTCTTTCTGACAAAATATTTCTTAGATGGACAAAACCATGTGCACTGCAGGTGGGGCAGGTGTTACTTGTGCAGAGATAATTAGATTTGGGTGGGGTTTTACACCTGCCTCACCTGCAGTGCACATGGTTTTGTCCATCTAAGAAATATTTTGTCAGAAAGAGTGAACTAGAATAAGGGCCTCAGTTCCTGCTGGAGCCTGCACAAAAATAGTCCTGGTTATATTTACATTAGTACATCTCGGGCAATCCCTAAGGAATACAGCAAAGCTACTGTACCTCTCCATCATACAAGCAGCCAGTCCTAATGATGATGAATGAGAAGTGACAGCCCCCTGCCCTGAGTGCACCTGTCAGGGGAATGAGATGCCCCTGACCACCTTGGGCATGTGCTGCCTATTTCCTAGCGCCCGAGTGTGTGTGCAGAAGCTGCTGCTCTGGGGTTACTGTGACGGAGAGCGGAGACAGATTACACACACCACACCTCTGCCCTGTCTGCACTATGGGAGAACAGCCATGTCTGATAATGACCTAGAGAAGCCTAAGAACATCAGGGCCTTGTTCTCTATGGAAACCTCTCATGGATTCCTACATCTGTTCTGTAATTCAGCCAAAGAAGATCCAGATGAGGAGACAACATACACAGACAGTCACTACCATCCATATATATAATGACATGTTGGCTTAGCCATAGCGCAAGAGGTAATGTACAGCTGATTGGTAGTAAGGTCAAATACAGCCCATCCATGGGCGGATTGAGGGGGGGGGGGGCACCCGGGCACGTGCCCCCCAACCCCCCTACCCCCAACACCCCCCCGTCATGGTTGATCTCATTCGAACCCAAATCTCTGGGCCTTTAATCTGATGCCAGGTTGGTACATATGGGTCAAATAGTTCTAGAGATATTGCAGGTAAACCAATGTTTTATTTTTGAACTGCAAGTTCATGGCTGTTCATGTTCTTTCAGGGCAGATTACTCCGGAACCAAACGGCCCAGTTTCACGGGACCAAAATCATTCAAAGCCCACTAAAAAGTTCTTCAATATGATACTTGTCTCATGTAAATGGGTTAGTTGGTTCCGAAGATATAGCCAGTAAAATTAGATACCCGGTTAGGGGGGGTTCTCTCCCCCTCACACCAGAAGGCTGGTGTAAAAGGAGCCAACCCGGGAAAGTCCCTGCATTTTCTGGTGTGAAAGGGGTATTATTTCAAATAGACGGGACCTGCAGTACTCTGAATACAGCCGGGCAGCCCCCCACTCTCTGCCCAGCTGTCAATGGCTGTCACTTCTGCCTGGCGGTGGCTGTTCCCCAGTTACCGCGAGCATGTATTCCTCCTTGGTAATGAGCATGTAATCCCATGTGGCAACGAGCATGGAACCCCTGGCAATGAGCATGGAATCCTTGGCAATGAGCATGTAGGTAAGCAGCACTTACGCAGCATAATTTTTAAGGGTGTGGGTTGTTAGGTCTACACCAACTAGGTCAACAAGCATTGGGTTGACACCACTAGGTCGACAGGCAGCAATGTCGACATGGGTCTAGGTCGACATGGCTCAAGGTCGACACAAGCATTAGGTCGACCAGGGCAAGGTCGACAGTCAAAAGGTCGACATGGGGTTTTTCACTGTTTTTTTACCCAAATGTTGACACAGTCGACATGTGCACAGTTTGAAGTGCACCGCATCCCCTTGCATCGCTCGCCATGCTTCGGCACTATTTTATTCTGCCGCCATGCCCTAGTGGATGGTAGGGCATGAAATGCCGCCTGTCGGCACATGTCAGCTCAAAAAACAGTGAAAAACCCCATGTCTACCTTTTCCCTGTCGACCTAGCACATGTCGACCTAATGCTTGTATTGACCTAATGACCTGCTGACCTAGACCCATGTCGACCTAAACCCATGTCGACCTTGCTGCCTGTCGACCTAGTGGTGTTGACCCAATGCTTGTTGACCTAGTTGGTGTAAACCTTATGACCGTATCCCATTTTTAATAGGCATTATGGTGTTTGGCTTAACATGTAATGGACATTATGGTGTAAATTTTTAATGCGTGCCTTTGGCGCGCAATGTCCCTGTTTATAAAGCATATTGTGAATGTTGGAATAATCCGTGTGGCATTATGTGAATTTTGGGTTAATCTGTTTGGCATAATGTGTAAGGGGCAAGTATAATGGGGTCTAGTATTTTGTTGCATAATGTGTAGAAGTTGTATATGGTGTGGTACACTACACTCAAGGACACGCCCCCTGTTGAGTGACCACACCCCCTTTTCCGAGCGTGCCTTCGGCGCGCGCGCACAACTACATCCTTCCCTTTTGTCGCCAAGGTGGCCCTATGTACTTTAAAAGCCAGGGCCTATTTTTAATCCCATTCCTGCCCTCTCTCTCTCTCGCCGCATTTACGATGGCACCACTAATACCCTCCCAAACCGTTTCCTATCATGGTGCCCCCCCCCCCTGTTATTTTCTCCTGGATCCGCCCCTGAGCCCATCATAGCTAATATAAGGTCCAGTGTATCATACTACAAAGGCAGCACTATTGTTATATAAAGTGGAGATGTTACTTCAAATTATTATTTATATAACGAGTGCTGTGTAACAGAAACAAGTGCTAACAAAATCCGGTACTTGTGAGTTATCCGGGCGTCCGACCATCGGATGCGATGCGATGCGATGCGATGACCCGATTTTTCCATAGGAATCAATGTTAAAATGGACTGAGTCCATTTTAACATGGAATTCAATGGGAAAAAGGGTCCTTTTCATACCCCTACTATCCAAGTGGGCATGGAGTTGGATATAAACCTGTGGCGAGCGTAGCGAGCCACCGAGCCCGAAGCGTGGCGAGCGTAGCGAGCCCCGCGAGGGGACACAGAATACCGTCCCCTCGCGGGGCTCGCTTCGCTCGCCACGCTTCGGGCTCGGTGGCTCGCTACGCTCGCCACAGGTTTATATCCAACTCCATGCCCACTTGGATAGTAGGGGTATGAAAAGGACCCCTTTTTCCATAGGAATCATTTTAACATTGATTCCTATGGAAAAATCGGGTCATCGCATCCGATGATCGCATGCGATGCGATGCGATGCGATATCGCATCGCATCGCATCTGATTGTATGCCTTAACTTAAGGCATACAATCAAAAAATCGGACGCCCGGATAACTCACAAGTACCCAAAATCCTATATAACACAATACCATACTTACCAACTTTCTGCTCCTTTAGATCGGATCCGTCGTGCACTGTAGGCGTGGCCCTGGTTGGAACTAAGGGCGGAACAGCCCTGAATGTAGGGGGGTGCTTCCGAGCAGCTAGCAGACCCCCGTTCACCTCCCTGCACTGAATATACGTTGTGCGCAGAGTGATCACCTATTCAGGAATCACTCTCAAAACAGCGGACGATCAAAGGCTCTCCCAACCTCCCCCACCCAGCCCAAGAGCAACCACGGCCCGTAGCGGGACTGGGTTGCACTGGAATCAGGACAGTTAGGAGCTATGCAATACAACAATTTGCACCTCCTATTGTTGATTATGATCAATCATGGTAAGAGCTCGGGTCACCTCAGCCTGCCCCCAACTATGCCCCATCTCACGCCCAGTTCCTCCCCATCCTGCCCATCACTGGCACAAATCTCATTTCCTTCTAACAAATCCTGGCAGCCGGAACATGCGTTTTGTTTCTGATTTGTGCAGACACTTTATTTATATCCCAAAATGAATCACGTCTCTCCTACTTAAGTTCCCTCTTTGGTCACTTGTGGATGTGCTTACATGTTTTGATTAAACTCATAAAAATGCAAATTGTCAGTTCAGGCAATTAGTCTGCTTGCGCTGTGTAAGGACAAGTCCCTTGTTGGGTCATTCATTCTCATTACTTCTGATGCATGATATATATCGTCTTTTGTTTTGACTTTCATGTGGATCTTGTTCAAGAAAAGTATTTAATACAAAATAACTTTTTTTTGGATCAGATTTTACGGATGTATAAGCCAGCTAGTGGTCACGCCTATGGAACAGTCTGAGGAGTCAATTTGAACGGAGAAGAACTCAGTTATGTTCCTATGTCCTAGCATCCACTATTTAAAGACAACGGGGGAAATTTACTAACATGTGACTTCTACTTCACATGTGATGTTGCTACGGGCAACCAATCAGAATCTACTTCTTATTAATTAGCACCCTCTAGAACAGGGGTGGGGAACCTCAGACCTGCGGCCCCCGTAGTCGGTCTGAGTGGCCCTCCCACCCGCCCGGCGGCTTTGCCGGTAGTCAAGTACGGGGGAATTCTCGCGAGAGGTCGGTAGTTCTCGCAAGATTCCTCTTAAATCAACAGCAGTGGGAGACTGTCAGTCCCTTTAAGTGGCAGCCGCCGCAGCAGGACAATTTGTAAGGGAAATTTTTACATATGGCCCCCGAGGATTTTATCCCCATACAAACGGCCCTTGGCACAAAAAAGGTTCCCCACCCCTGCTCTAGAAGATAGTAGACAGGATCTGATTGGTTGCCCATTGCAACATCACATGTGAAGTAGAATTCACATCTTAGTAAATTTCACCCACTGGGGGTAATGTATCAAGCGGTGAAAGAAGAGTGGTGCAGTGGACCAGTGGAGAAGAACCTCATACTGTAGCAATCCAATCAGCTATAATTTTATAGAATGTCCTCGACAAATGCTTTCTCAAAGGTGATTGGTTCCTAAGGACAACTTCTCCACTCTTTCCAGTAACCAACAGTTCCTTACGGATAACTTTAACCTCATGATAAGATTCGATCACCGAGACAACAGTTGATTTTTGTGTTTCTCCTTAGCTTCTGTAGCCGTATGGAAGAAAGCCGCTCGTATTTCTGCTGTTGATATCCCTGTCGCTATCCGGTACTTTCTCCACACAAGATTTTCGTACCACTCACAGCAAAATGTGACAGATTGGCGTAGCAATCCAGTGTGGCCTAGAACTCATTGTTCTGCTTCACCAACGTCCAACTGGGAACAACAAGGGATTGATCGCTGTGGCAGAAAAAATCTTTGCCGAGCGCTTTGTGGCAGCCAACGATAAAGTTCTTTAAGTGAAAGAAAGTATAAAAAGCTGGGACACGGAATAATGGAATAATAGAAGGCCGCTTACACAGAATCTGTGTTGTCGCCCTAAATAAGCAGTTCCAAGGAGAACACTGGATAATATATCTGACGCTTCTATTGTGCCAAAGTCCTCTCAAACACGTCTTCCTGGTGCCTACAATTCAAAATAGGCGCAGTTTGCCAATAGAAGGCTAGACTCAGCCAGCACATAATGGAGTATTTTACTAAAGTCTAAGGGCCATATGTACTAAACGGAAGAGAGATAAAGTACCAGCCAATCAGCTCCTGACTGCTGTGCTACAGGCTGTGGGCCAGATGCACTAAGTTTCAAAAGTGTTAAAATGGAGAGTGATAAACAACAACCAATCGGCTCCTACCTGACATTTTTCAAACACAGTCTGTGACATGGCAGGTAGAAGCTGATTGGCTGGCTGTTTATCATTCTCCATTTTATCACTTTTGGGGCGGGATGTACTAACGGGAAAATGCGTCCTCCTTTGATCTCCTCCTCCCCCAGGTGTCACAGCCGGGAGGACATCCAGCTTTATGGGGGAGGAGGAGATGCAGGGGGGCGCTGGCAGCCACCGGGAGGTGAACAGAGACCCCCGCAGACCACATCACAGGTATTGCGGGGGTCTCCGTCACCACAACCCGATGCTAGCAGCATTGCAGCGGCTGTTAGGCGAAGGGCGGCGATGTATATTAATACATCCCGCCCTTGAAGCTTAGTGCATCTTGCCCTGTGGTACGTCCATCTTACAGCTTCTGATTGCATCTCATGCCATATAGCCGCATACGATGCATGCGATGCGATGCATTTTTAATTGTACAAGCACCCTAATGGGTGCTTACAATGTTAAATGCACCACCACGCCACCCCCACTATCAACGCAAAGGTGAAGCGCAAACCCGAAGCGTGGCGAGCGCAGTGAGCCCGTGAGGGGCAGCGGTACACGTCCTCCGACATTTTCATACCCCCACTATCCACGTCGGCATGGAGTTGATTTTAGATAGTGTGGTGAGCGCAGCGAGCCCCGCGAGGGGACGCGTATTACTTTACATGTATTCCGCGTCTGCACGCCACGCTTCGGGCTCGGTGGCTCGCTGCGCTCGCCGCACTATCTAACATCAACTCCACGCCGACGTGGATAGTGGGGGTATGAAAAGGTCGGAGGACGCGTACTGCCGCCCCTCGCGGGCTCGCTGCGCTCGCCACGCTTCAGGTTGGCGTTGATCCTGGGGGTGGCGTTGACTATGGGGGGCCATTTAACATTGTAAAGACCCATCAGGGTGCTTGTACAATCAAAAAATTGTATACGATCGCATTGTATGCCATTGTATGGCATACGATGCGATATTTTATTGTACAATATCGCATCGCATACCATCGTATACCTTATTTAGTATAATGGTATACCATGCGATGGGCGCCGTGCTAGGAAACAAGTACCGGCCCTGTGTTTAATCTGTGTTTGATCTAGATTCTAGAACAGTGATTGCTAACCTTGACACTCCTGCTGTTGTTGAACTACACATCCCAGCATGCCCTGCATCAGTTTTACTATTTGGCCAAATTGATGCAGGGCATGCTGGGATGTGTAGTTCAACAACAGCTGGAGTGTCAAGGTTAGCCATCTCTGATCTAGAAGATAATAGATAAAATCTGATGAGCAACATCTCCACTTCTAAACACCCATACTTTAGTAAGTATACCCCTAAGAGTGTAATAATGTCACCACCATCCTATCCTGGAATTACAGCTTTTCCTATTGCCATAGCGTTAAATGCAGCCCCTCACCTTGCTACTACTCCGGATCTATAGACCATAAATACATAGAACTGTTTCGGCCGCCATGGTGTTCATTTTATTGGAAGAGTTGATTAAAAATGCGTGACCAACGCCTCCAAAGTATTCATACATTCATTGAAAGCGACTGGATTTATGCGCAGCTGCGAATCTGCAGGCAGCACCTGTGTATAAATATAGAGTCGCCCATATTCTGCATCTCTCACCTGCCTGCAAAGTCCCAACCATGAACTGTTGGTAGATCTTGAGGACAGGTTTGGCCATCCTTGATCCAAACATTGGAAAAATGCAATTTTTCCCTGGCAATTTTGCACAGTTGCAGGTGTCAGTGCGGGACTCTGTACAGGTAAGTATTGAAGAATATGGGTGCAGGGTGCACACCTTGCACCTATTACAGATACACCATTAATCTAAGTAGCTTTATGGCCACACTGCAATGCATGCTGGTAGGGTGACCAACTCATACCTTTAATCCGGGACACATATTAATTACACAGGTTCTGTGGCAGTTTAAAACCAGGTGAAAGCCAGTCACAGGACCTGTGTAATTAATATGTGTCCCGGATTAAAGGGATGAGTTGGTCACCCTACACGCTGGAGACATTTCAACTGGGTATGTGATTGCAATCACAAGCAGTAACATGCCCCCAAAATCAGGGTTGCCTACTTTCAGATAGATGAAGCAGGGGACGGGGCCAACGGGTGTGCCGCAAAAGCGGTGGAACCAGAGGCGGAGCTCAACAACTGAGCCTTGTGTGGGGGCGTGGTCATTGTGATTGCATCATTATGACCACGCCCCTGCTGTGAAATGCCAGTATTACAGGCATTGACCAATGCAGGGTGGGGCCACAATAACGCAATTCACGCCATCATGTCCCGCGGTACTCCCTACACCGCGGGTTAAACCTGGGTTTGCTCCCGTCTCTGAATGGGTTTCCTCAGAGCCAGGAACCTAGCTTTAGCTCATAAGACATCAGAGGTCAAATTAGTTGTCTGAGATTGGGGCTTGCAGTAATTACCAGGTTCTTTTTAAAAGTATGACATTTAAACCTAAATAAGTTCCATGGGATTGTTTTTCTGCATACCTTTGCTGATGCTGCGGTCTTATTTAGCCATAATGGTCTCCTAATTACCAGCTCAGTTTCATTTTGGTTTCTTCCTCCACTGGCACGGCCTGCGGGACTGAGCATGCCCTGACGGATATAATTACAGTACTGTAATAGTTAACATCATTGAAAAATAAAATAAAAGAGCCCTTATGTGGTAAGGAATCACTGACGATAACGGCCTCAGTACAGTCTCGCATTCGTTCTGCTTTCTGTCAGCCACCGAGGACAGTTTTTCGTTAAGAACATTTTTTGGCAATTTTCCAACATTTTTACAGCACAGATACATGGGGGGCGTTGTAGGACTGTTTCTCGGATTTGGTGATAATAATATTTCTGTACTGTTAGGGAAAGGATTTTCATAAAAAAAAAAAAAACACTTATACACATAATAAAGTATTGGGAAATATCCACATTCCAGCTGAATGAACAAAAAAAGTGAATTCCTTTGAATGACATGCGGGACCGAATCAGAAAGGCCTGTAGTGTCGATGACGTACGCAAGGAGCCGCATTTTCATTCTGCGCATGTGACCCAATGGTGGATGTTCTAAGGGCCAGATGTACTAAGCTTTAAAAAGTGATAAAGTGGGGGGCGTGGCCAGCGACTGGACTGAACAGACGCCATTCCACAGAGCTCCGGGGAGAACCTGAGAAAAACCCCGTTTAACACCAGTCAAAACCCCATCAGAGGAGCATCAGTGGCCAGTCCGGCAAGGGGTGAGACGGAGTAACAGATAGATACCCGCCACAGCCGCACCGGAGATCCGAGGTGCGAGCGCGAGGTTGCGGCCTACACGGAGGCCGGAGCCGCGGCCTCGAGTTTGGAGACGACGGAGACGCCGTCTGTCACGCCGCGCGCCCCGGACAGGAGGGGAGCGCCCGGGCATCACCCCAACCCCACGAGAGGAGAGAAGACAGGTGAGGGAACCCTGACATAGCCGCTTCGGAGCTCCGAAATACGAGCGCCGAGTTGCGGCCCACACGCGAGCCGGGACCGCGGCCTCAGGTTAGGTGACGGCCAGGGACGCCGGAGGTGTCGCCTGATACACCGCAAGCCACTGCCAAGAGAGGGACATCCTGATACCTCTCCAACCCCCCCCCCCACGAGGTGAGCAGACAGAAGGGGGAGGCTATAGAAGCCAGGCCCAAAGCACGAGACCTGGTAGCAGACAGATTACGGGGAGGAGAGCAGGGACTGAGCCCCAGCCCAAAAGCCTGTGCATAGCTGCAAGAAACGAACGCGAGGAGAGGTGCTGTAAAACGCACTCAGAGGACTGACTGTACAAAACCCCCCCGCTGAGCCACATACAGAGGGGCCTGATTCAGCTCACTACAGCATAAGACCACCTGCAGCAGCTGTAATACTCCCTCTCCCTGCCCCCCCCACTCCATTTTACCTCACCCTACCTTACTTTACTTTATACCACTTCAAATCAAAATATCCCAATTGGTCTCAATCTACTCCAATTCGCCCCCTGAACTCTGAACTCTGAACTCAGAACTTAAAACCCAGATCTGAAGCAGTGCTGACACGCTACAAAGCTCTACTAACATAGTGCAGCGTCAAGGATCACCCACATAGCTTACTGCCGCTGGACGGAGGAGCTGCGGGGAATCCTAGTACCCATCACCCAAGCGTTGCCAACACATACGCAGGCGCTGATGCTCACTACCATGGACAAATTTGTGGCTAAGCCACAACGGGCTCAAAAGAGTAGCCAACAGAGTAAGGGACGAGGGAAGGTGGCAGCCCCTAGATCCACCCCAAACTCCCCTATGTCAGCGCAAGAGGAAGACCCGGATACAGACCACAATCCGACTTTAACGCAACTGTCGACACAAGATATCACAACCATCCTGGCAACACTCTTAGATCAAAAACTTGCCCCAATAAAAGAATCTATAGATTCGACTCTCACCCAGCTGACACAACATACTCAGAGGCTGTCGGAAGCGGAGCAGAGAATCTCTGACTTGGAGGACGAGCTAGAGAAATCAAAAGCAGTGATAACCCAACAGGAGAAGTTGGTAACCACCATTCACGACAAGCTCGAAGATCTGGAGAACAGGAACAGAAGGAACAATGTACGCATCATAGGACTGCCAGAATCGGTAAGGAATTCAGAACTTATGCAGCTGGTGGCGGAGTGGCTGCCCAGAGAGCTGGGCCTTACCTCACAGGGAGGCCCTCTAGTGGTAGAGAGAGTCCACCGTATAGGGCCAGACAAACAGACCAATAAAGACCGACCAAGACCGGTTATAATGCGTATACTCAACTATGCAGACAAAGTCCGCCTCTTGGATGCATACAGGAAATGCAAGGGTCTGCAATACCAAGGAGCTAAACTGCTGCTGTTCCAGGACTTCTCCTTCCTAGTCGCCGCACAAAGAAGAGAATTTGCACCGGCTTGCAAGCAGCTATTTGAAATGGGCCGCAAATTTGCTCTACTCTACCCGGCAAGGCTCCGAGTAATTCATGAGGGGCGTTCCTACTTTCTGGACACTCCGCTGGCAGCAAAAAATTTCATAGACTCTCTTAAAGATGAACCCGCCTCCCGCATGTCAGATGCGGACTGACCCTTCAAGATGGAAAAGGACTTCCGTCACTATATCCTTTTACGTGATACTCATGTTCAGGTTATTGACTAGAATAATTCACTATATATTCCAATTGCCTTCAATTTACAGTGTTTTGTTGTTCAGTTATGTGTTTTGCACGATAGGCCCGACACAACCATGTGTGGGCACACGATTGCAGTGTTCAGAGTTACGTTACTTTGATTTGCGACACATTTGGTCGCAGTATGGGTTCCGAAAAAGGTCCAAAAATGTTTGTTTAATGTTTTATTGTATTGTATATGTGAAATGCCAATACCCCATGGGCACAATGGGCCATTGTACAATTATCACCAGGTCCTCTAGTCCGCTCGCTGGGACGGATGGGAGGACCAAAAATAGAAATGGTTACAGATTGGTTAAACCTAAGACAGGTATAGGATAGAAACAACTACTACAACAGATAGTATCACTAGAGTGCAGCGATCATTAAAGTTTATATCGTGGAACGTAGAAGGGCTTAACACCCCAATTAAAAGGCGGAAGATTATGACTCACTTGAAGAGGCTTAAGCCAGACATAGTATTCCTTCAAGAGACCCATTGGAACATAGGAGATGTTAACGTTTTAAGAGACACTTGGTTGGGGGAATTCAAAGCCGCATCTTATACCTCGAAGCGTAGGGGGGTGGTTACACTGTTCCGCAAACACCTCCCCTACACCATAAAGGATGTATGGTCAGACCCAGAAGGTCACTTTATCTTCATAAAGATCACAATGTTTGGCTTGATATACACGCTGATTAATATATATGCCCCTGTCAGTCAACACAAACTATTTTATACATCGATCTATTCCAAACTATTACAGTGGGCTGAAGGGGAGATGATTATGGGAGGAGATTTTAACTGTGTACAGTCCTTGGGTCTAGATAGGTCCACGGGAACGGGGAGGGAGGGAATGAGAGATGATGCTGCCCCTACTAATATACTAACCAATAACCTCAACCTATGCGATCCGTGGAGATGCAGATATCCAGTATCTAGAGAATACTCATTCTACTCCCACCCACATCACTCCTCATCCAGAATTGATTACTGGTTACTGTCTAAACCATTATTCCATAAGGTTATTGATGCTGGGATCAATCTCATAACATTGTCAGATCATGCCCCAGTGTGGTTCACACTGTCCCTCACAGATCCAATAACGACTACATATAATTGGAGGTTCCCCTCCTATTTAGCTAATTCCTCTGACTTCCACACACATCTGAAGCATGCAATTAATATGTATCAGAGAGATAATGCGGAACATGAACAGGATATCAACCTGTTCTGGGCAGCGGCTAAACCGGTGATCAGGGGACAAATCATAGAATATGTGTCCAGGAAACGCAAAAAGCTGAGAAGCGCCATAGAAATATGCAGTACCAGACTATCAGAAGCCTATAATGCTTTGCTATTAAACAACACAGAGGAGAATCAGACTACATACCGAACGGCCAAACAAGCTTATGATGCCCTATGTACCGAAAGAGCACAATTCACACACAACGCTCAACGAAACAGATACTTTCGAGGTTGCAATAAAGCAGGGAGACTATTGGCCAATTTAATTCGCACACATACAACCCCATCACAGATTCTACAAATACAGTCCCCCAGGGGATCCCTAGTAGACAACCCACAGGAAATATTGCTTACTTTCCAGGACTACTATGAACAGTTGTACTCAGCCCCACCAGACAACCCCACAGAGGGACTGGACTTCCTTAGACTAGCTGACTCACCTACACTTACCCCAGAGGAAAGGGAATCTTTGATGTCCCCTGTCACCGAACTAGAAATATCACCCCTAATCAAATCCTTGACAAAGGGCAAATCCCCAGGTCCTGATGGATTAGGGGCTGAGTTCTATCAAATGGCCCACGATCAGATACTAACCCACATTACCTCCCTTTTCAACTCCATGTTATCAGGCAATCCCCCACCGGACAGATTCACAGAAGCTAGGATTGTAGTATTCCCCAAACCGGGGAAAGACCCCTCAAAAGTGCAATCATATAGGCCCATATCCCTGCTAAATCAAGATCTTAAACTCTTCACTAAACTACTAGCTCAGAGACTCCAACCCATACTATCGAGGATTCTCCACCCGGCCCAAAACGGATTCGTGAGAGGACGAACCTCAGTGCACAACACAAGATTATTAATTGCCGCCATGCATAAGTCGAACCAACTTTCATCCAAGGACACTATTATAGTTAGCTGTGATGCCGACAAGGCGTTCGATAGGGTCTCCTGGTCACATATCTTAAGAGTCTTACAGACTCAGCAGTTTGGGGAGGGATTCATGAACATATTCCGTATGCTATACTCAGGCCCTACAGCACACATAATGGTAAATGGCCTTAATTCTGCAAATTTCAATTTATCAAGAGGGACACGCCAAGGCTGCCCACTTTCGCCACTATTTTTTAACCTGGCCCTAGACCCACTGATTAGGGTATTTATGAAAGACGGGAACTGGAAGGGGGTCCCAATCGGGGGGTTGGAGATAAAGGTGTCAGCATTTGCTGATGACTTGCTACTTTACATCAGTAACCCAAAAGAGGCCATACTGAGCCTTCAACAGACTATGTCAGACTTCCACAGGGTGTCCGGATTCCTAGTCAATTTTGACAAAACAGAGGCCCTGGCGTTGTGTCCAGAAGCTATGCAGGGGTGGACATATGAGTTCCCATTTCGGTGGACACAGGACTGCCTGACATACTTAGGCCTGAAATTCCCTAGACAGGTATCTGATATATACTCCATCAATTATTCACACCACATCTCTCAATTAAAGGCAGATTTTGCTAAATGGCAGCACCTACCCCTCTCGTACCTGGGACGATGTCAGCTATACAGAATGGTCTCGTTTCCCCGCCTCCTGTACCCGGTCCAGATGCTGCCATATCTTATAAATAAGCATGATATCATGCAAATCAATAGAGCTCTCACAAAATTTATATGGGCAGGCAAACGCCCGAGAATTGCGCTATTCAAGCTACAGCAACCCCTATCTCTTGGAGGTATTAACCTCCCTAATATTCAGGACTATGCACTAGCATCAAACATGAGGTACGCTCTGGACTGGATACAGGGAACCAATCACTATGTAGATCGGGTAATAGACCAAGCATTTCTACCCAACTCCACATTAGCGGCGCACCTACACTCCCCAATGGGAACTATAGAAACGGACATTAAATCTAACCCTCTGCTGCATACCCCGTACATAGCCTGGCGATCATGGAGACAACGATCCAAACTATGCCCCACACGGTCTCTGTTCTCAACCCTGACAGGGAATAGAGACTTTCAAGAGGGCACCCCAGATCAGATATATGAGAGATGGCATAACCAGGGCCTTCAACTGATACATCACTTCCTCAACTCAGACCATACTACCATTCTTACACTATCAAACTTAAAAGAAAAATTCCCAAACATCCACATTCCAATATTTGCATACTTCCAAGTCAGAAGTTATATCACCAAACTACTACCCACCCTACCGAAGGCCGAATTCACTAACACCCTAAATAACCTGATAATTACAAGTGAGGGAAGGTCAATTTCGACATCAGTAATACATGAGCTCATCAGGAAGAAAATTGACCTAACCACCAATACCGCGGGCCTCTCCAAATGGCAAGACACATCGCCAGAACTGAGCACCCTGGATGTAATCAGACTCACAGTTAAACTCAACAAGCAAATGGTTTCAGCTTCATATGCAGAAATGCAATACAAAATCCTACACAGGGCTTATTTCACTCCAAAGCTCAGACACATAACTGGAATAGCAGACAATTCAAACTGTTTTAAATGTTCCTCACCAAATGCAGAAATCATGCACTGCCTTTGGTCCTGCACGGTAGTACAGACCTTTTGGGACAAGATACAGGCATATATCACTGATACACTACACATCACGTTCAAGATCAATATGAACTGGGCGCTATGGAATTATTATCCTCCTTCACTTAACCCCAAACTCGCACAGGGCACAAGACTCCTGCTAGCTAGAATAGCGACAGCAGCAAAGAAAACCATACTCTCTAGGTGGATTCATCCAGAGGACATATCATTTTCGCTATGTATGCCTAGACTGATGTATATGTATCAAATGGATTGGGTCGAATGCATGGGGGATGTGGAGACCAGATCAGAGAAATTCTTTGATATATGGCTACCCTATGTAGCAACTCTCACGGCAAGTGAAAGGGACACTATAAGGAAAATTGTCCACTTATCTACCTGGTATAACATGGCTGTTTTAGCGACAGGTAAACCACCCTTCTAGGCTATATCTAAACTGATATGCTCATAACATGTTTAAGAAATGCACTCTGGTGAATTCTATATCTGTGATCACTCATTCATGATTTGCTGCTGTACAATGTGCCTATGCCGATGAAACTGTATGAACAATACGCAATACAATGTCTGTTATTTAATTCTGTTCAATTGTGAATAAAATATTTAAAAAAAAAAAAAAAAGTGATAAAGTGGAGACTGATACACAACCAGTCGAGCTGCTCCTAACTGCAATTTTTCAAACACAGACTATAGCATGGCAGTTAGAAGCTGATTGGCTGGTTGTTTACCACTTTTTGAAGTACATCTGGCCCAGAAACACACAATTCATTTGGACGCAGAGAGATGCAGTGTTGGTTGGCATTCTGTGTGTTTTCTGGGAGCGGTCCGGAAAACACAGGCGAGGCGTATCCCTGCCGCAGCAGCTGCGTGACATCACATGCAACACGAAATATGGCTGGCCTGCGCCTGGCTACACAAATAGGCTGCACCATCAGGGAGCTGCCGGTCATATACAAGCACTTTGCTGTGTAGCACAGCGCTCGGGTAGGGACCTGGTGAGTGAGCCGAGTCTGCAACTGCATCCACCTATGTGGATGTAAAATGTGCAGAGAGAATTAGAATTGGGTGAGTTATTTTGTTTCTGTGCAGGGTAAATACTGGCTGATTTATTTTTACACTGCAATATAGATCTCACTTTGAAGTATGAGTTTGAAGAAACTCAGGGAGCCCGAGGTGTGCTCCCACCACCACCAGTGCTGTGCCTAAACACGTGCAAAGGGGGCAGCCGTACGAACGTGTGGGCCCTCTCCCAAAGGAGAAAGGCCCCATGGTTCCCCTAACCCCCCTCAACCATAAGGCCGAGGAAGGGAAAAAAGGGATCGGTGGGTCCTCTTCGCCGAAGCTCAGAGAGACCCGCTTTTCCTCCACCCCCGGAAGGGTTTTGGACGGTGGGTCCTCCGCACCCGAAGGTTTGGAGAGACCCGCTTAGGCTTCCCTCCGCCTTGCGGCTCGGGGTTGCCCTCGAGGGGACCGGGACTCTCCCCAAAAGGTGAAGAGTCCCAGCCACGTTTGGGGAACGGAAGGCCTGTTAGGGACAGCCGCACTACCCAAATCAAAAAACGTGACAAAACTAACGAAAAACGTGAAGTGCTCAAAAGTGCAAATCAAAGAAATAAATTAAAGAGGCCCTAGCCAGAAGGCCGGGGTGGGGGTGTAAAAAATTGTCCTACCCCATCCAAAAGGACGAGGTAAGGACGTGTAGCCTAACCTAGAGGGAAGTGCACAGTGTGTGTGCCATTCAGTGCATGGTGCTGGACATCACCAGTGCAAATCAGGCACCCCCGAGTTTCCCCGGGGGCACAGTGCAGCCTCGGGCTCCAGGCAGCCGACCCTTCAGCGTCCGACCAAGCTTTTCTCCGTCTCACCAGCAGGCATTTTCCAGCCCCCGGCATGGGAATGGGTACTCCACTGGGCTTTTCGAAAGACTCCCTTAGGGGCTGCACCCCCCTCGGAAGAGCAATCTACTCAGTCCCAGTGTTTCTCCGCTCCCAGGGTTAAGATACTAGGCTGAGCTTTTCGCTGTGCCCAGGCTGGTGGTTAGCCAACCTGGACCAATCTACTCGGTCTCAGCTTTTCTCCGCTCCCTGGGAATGGATACTAGACTGAGCCTTTCGCTGACTCATCCTTCGGGGGCTACGAACCCCGTCAAGAGAATCAATCTACTAGGCCCAGTGTTTCTCCCCCCCTCTTACCAGTGGATTTACGGAAACAACACCTCCTACCAAAGGCAGAGGTGAAGATACTTAGTGAGACTTTTCACTGCTCCCGGGAAAAAACAGAGGGGTCCCACACCCTCCGCCCATCAGAGCAGCTACTCAGTCCCACCTTTCTCTATTCTCTGCCAGAGGCCAGTCCATACCCACTGATAAGAACAGATACTACACTTGATCTTAGCCAAAAGGCCGAGAAGCCGAGAATCTCACTTTGAAGTATACCCCACCCAAATCTAATTCTCTCTGCACAAGTTACATCTGCCCCACCTGCAGTGCACATGGTTTTGTCCATCTTATGCTGTGTACACACGGGGGCAATAGGGGCTATAATCGCTGGGAATATGGTCGCAGGTGACCATATTGCCAGTGATGGAAGTGTGCCCCGGGGATAAATCGCCGGGTGCGCGCTCCCGTTTTCATACCTTCCAACTTCTGTCCGTATGAAATAGGCCCGAAAAGGGGTGTGGCGTATGCAAATGAGGGCGCTGCTTATGCTAATTAGCCGCAACCTCATTTTCATACGAGAATAGACGCTGTGCGCATGCGCACAGCGTCTATTCTATTAGATTGGGGGTCTCCCAACTGTCACCCCCCCGCAGCGGGACAATGCCTGCCGCGGGTGGGACAGCGGGACAGGACCCGAAAATCGGGACTGTCCCTCTAAAATCGTGACAGTTGGGAGGTATGCGTTTTCAGCCCCATTGTAATTGCTGGTCGCAGGAGCTTGCTCCTGCGACCAGCTAATTACCTCTGCGGCTCCCCCAGCAGAGGTTCCTTTTCATCAGCGACCATCTCTGGTCGCTGATGAAAAGGAGACACTGAGCAATATATTGCTCAGCAATATATTGCAAGCAATATATCTCCCCCCGGTGTGTACGCACCTTAAGAAGGATTTTGTCAGAAAGAGTGAACTAGAATAAGGCCCACAATGATGATGTTCACGTACTTGAGTGATTTTTTGCAATTACACATGCATAAAAATGTCTAAAAACTCCTACGCACAACACCAAGTATACCAACTAAGCGCTGTTGTGATGGGCACAGATGTACAGAAATGTTGTGGGCGGAGATTGTATGGGGCAGTGCCATCTTTCCCAATGGGCTTAATGGGCAGTTGCCCAGGGGCCCAAGGATTCTAGGGACCCATGGCTGATGACCCTCCACCTCCCACTGGATTGGGTAAGCACCAGTGGCAGCCTCCAGGCTGTTTGTCCCACTGTGCTTACCATCCCTGCATGTTGGCATCCCCCATGATCCCCGCGCTCTGTCTCCTGTGAGTGACGGCGCGCCCAGCGAGTCCCTTATCAGCGCGCCTTTCCTGACACTGAGGAGAGGAGACACTTGCGATGTGAAAGAGTTGTCCGTTAGTGCACCAGTACTGAGGTGATCCTGCGTAGTGCTGCAGTGACAGGGAAAAAGGACGGCGCCATTACACACATCAGCGTGCCCTGAGAGCCCCAGCGGTTCCTTGCCCTGTCAATCACCGCTGGGTGAGTTCCTATGTAGCGCCGCAGCGCTAGCCCGGCTATAAGCCCTCACAGACTCCAGCTTCAAAGTCTGGACGCCAAGTAGAAGAGAGACCTCCATTACCCTCCATTGTAAGCTGCAGGATACAAATAGTACCTGCACCATACACCTGTCTGTGATACGTGTCTGCTATATACAAATTGGTCAGAAGGAGCCCCAGTGCATTGCTTTGCCCAGGGGCCTGCACTTCTGTTAAGAGGGTCCGGTGAGGGGGCTAGTAAACGTACAGAGCCGCACACACAGGACGCCATGGTCAGACAGAGAAACTGCAAGGGCCGTTTGTCTGGCACAAGTTATGACCATGTGACCGATGGTTGAGTATAAAGACACACTAACCGGTATTAGTATGTGTAGGGATGCTACAAGTGGGTGTATTCGTCCTTGTATTGGGAAGGCGTTTGCATATAGTTGCAAACATACGGTGCTGTGGGCACTTCTGCACAGGATTGGGAATCTGTACCTGTAACTTAATGATTTTCCTGCCTTTTGACTTGTACATGCACCGAAGACAGATGTACTTTACAGTGAGAATGTTATAAATGAGAATATTAATATTAATCATTCTGGACGCTGGTTTTTCCCTCATCTCATTAAATCAGTTTCCTGTAAAGAGATTTGTGTCATTTTAGTTTTAATTTGTCTAAAATATTTTAACACATGTTTTACATTGAGTTAGACGAGAAATGAGGTATTATGGTATTTACTATACTTGCTCTCCAGACATGTCTAGGAGGCTCCTGATTCTCAGGTGGGCCTCCTGAATCCCCAGCACGAGTAGGCAAGTCTCCCCAAACACTTTCTAAATGAAGTGGGCAGCCGGGTAGATTGATTTCCCTGGTACCCGTATTTGGCTTGCAGCCCAGAGAATTTTCTAGTGCTTCCTTTAGTACAAATCTAACCTCAGATCCCTATTCAACGCTTATGTGTGAAGGGGCAGCGAGGTTAAGCCAAGGAGAATTTTCTGTCCTTTCACAGCACTGTTATCCCAAGTCAGAAAAAAATGTAAGTGTTATTTTAAGCCTTAAACTAACAATAACAATTGGCTGGTTATTTATCACTGTTTGAAGCTTGATACACCTGGCCCTTAATGTCTCTAAAAATACAATTTAAACAAAAAGGACAGCTCACCTAATACCAGCTGTCCGTTGCTAAAGAGGGACTTCCGTGTGACGTGCTCTACCACAAGGGGAGCTTGGAGGTATCTGATTGGATGCCACTCGTGGACAAAGTGAAATAGAAGCCCATAAGCTTCTATTGGGTAGCATAATATGAAGATGCAATTACCCACCAGGTCCAAGCTCTGGAGCTTGGTAACATAGATTAAAATGGCCCATCTAGTCTGCTCTAAACACACCTACACGCACACACTAGGGTTAATTTCTGTCAGGAGCCAGTTGACCTACCAGTACATTTTTGAATTGTGGGAGTACCCAGAAGAAACCCACCCAAGCACCGGGGAAATATACAAAGTCCACACAGTCCAGGCCATGGTGGGAATCAAACCCATAACCTCAGTGCTGTGAGGCAGTGATGCTATTACTCCATATATAGCAATGTGTATGCAGTGCCGTCTTTCCCATTGGGCACGATGGGCAGTTGCCCGGGGGACCTAGGGGCCCCCGGCCCAGCCCAATGGGAAAGATGGTGGCCGGGGTCCGGGAATCCGCTCACCCTCGCTGGGGGATCCGGGCAGGGGGATCAGGGCGGTGGCGGTAGCTAGAAGCCTGATTCGGCGAAGCTCTATTTGCCGGCGGGGCGGGAAGCGCTGTTGCATTTGAATAGACTGGCCGGACGCTGATTGGCTGAATTCAGAAAATCAGCATCCGGCCAGTCTTTGAAAAGGCAACAGCGCTTCCCACCCCGCCGGCAAATAGCGCTTCACCTCCTAGCTAGCAGTGAATTTAATTTCGGGGGTCCGTGTGCCGGGGTTCTGATCACCCTCACTGGGTGATCCGGCAGGGGGATCAGGGCATCGGTGGCGGTAGCTAGGAGCCCGAAGCGGCGAAGCGCTATTTGCCGGCAGGGGGGGCGAGAAGCGCTGCTGCATTTAAAATGACTGGCTGAATGCTGATTGGCTGAATTCAGCCAATCAGCATCCGGCCAGTCTTTTCAAATTCAACAGCGCTTCCCGCCCCCGCCCCCGCCGACAAATAGTGCTTCGCCGCTTCGGGCTCCTAGCTACCGCCACCGCCGCCCTGATCCCCTTCCCCAGCGAGGATGGTCGGATCCCGGCCACCCGGCCACCATCTTTCCCATTAGCGCTATTTGCCGGTGGGGCGGGAAGCGCTGCTGCATTTGAAAAGACTGGCCGAACGCTGATTGGCTGAATTCAGCCAATCAGCGTCTGGCCAGTCTTTTCAAATGCAACAGCGCTTCCCGCCCCGCCAGTTAATAGCGCTTTGCCACTTCAGGGCAGGCTCCTAGCTACCGCCGCTGCCCTGATCCCGCTGCCCGGATCCCCCAGCGAAGATGATCGGATCCCCGGCCGCCGGAAGCTGACTGGCTGCCGCACGGAGCCAGAGAGGTGAGGGTTGGGGAGGTGACTGTGGGCTCCTGGGCAAACTAATTGGGGGGGGGGGGGTCCAGTGAACTAGGTTGCCCAGGGGCCCTTCCTAATGTTAAGACGGCCCTGTGTGTATGGTTCATTGGATTGACCCATATTAGGTCAACATGCATTGGGTCAAACACAGAATGTCGACAGGTCAACATGGCTAAGGTCGACAGGGTTGGAAGGTCAACGCAAGCTTTAGTTCTACAATGGCTAGATCAACCGTAAAAAGGTTGATGTGAGTTTTTCACTTTTTTGTCCCGAATGTCGACATGGACACCGTCAAAGTGTACCGATGCGCTCACCATGCTTCGGCACACTATTCTATTCTCCCTCCACGCTCTAGTGGACGGCAGGGCATGAAATAACGCCTGTCGGCACAATTTTTTTTTTAAACGCATGTTGACCTTTTTACTGTCAACTGAATGCTTCCAACCCTGTCGACCTTTTTATGTGTCCACCTAATCCATTTCCACCTTCAGTGGTTCACCATATACCGCAGGAATGTGGCCCAAACTCAGTAAAACGGGAGTTTCCATGTTTTGCTTACAATTCTATAGTACATGCCATCCATTGTCTAATAAGGAATGTGACTTAAAAAAAAGCCATGTTTGCAAGACAAAATAAAATGGTAATGTATTGCAAAAATGAAAAATAAAATCGTTATGCACTTCATTGTCTCGGTGGCATAAATAAAATGAATTATGTAACGTATAAGACATTTCAACAACCAGAGAACTGCTGCATGTCATTGGCAGAGATTTCCGAATCCTTGTTTGTGACAGGTCATTATGTCCGGCGCACAGTTATTGTGAACGTCTCACCTAATGTATGCGCGGAATAACGAGTCGCTCCTACAAGATTTGCAACCTCGTTTATTTGTTGCTGTTCTCTAAATGGGCCCTCGCATTCTTTCCCTTGTCAGTCTTAGATTACATTTATTTTTTATTTCCCTGATGAAAACAAATGAAACCCAAAATCCAGATGTGCCTGGCTCGGAGCCAGGACAATAATAAGACGGGGCGTGTGGGTAAAATGTCATTGAAATGTCATACGTCATAAAGGGTGTGAGCTTGTCTCACACAGGATTACTGGGTTTCCTAATACGCAAACAAAAGCGCTGAACTGAGCACAAATTTCCAGTCATGATTGTGTACCCAAAAAAATCTAGAGCCATGTCATTTGTGATGTCATCATGTCAGTACTGCTCAGTACGACAGGGAGCAAAAAATCTAGAGCCATGTCATTTGTGATGTCATCATGTCAGTAATGCTCAGTACGGCAACGAGCAAAAAATCAAGAGCCATGTCATTTGTGATGTCATCATGTCAGTAATGCTCAGTACGACAGGGAGCAAAAAATCTAAAGCCATGTCATTTGTGATGTCATCATGTCAGTAATGCTCAGTACGGCAGGAAGCAAAAAATCTAGAGCCATGTCATTTGTGATGTCATCATGTCAGCATTGATTTGACAGGGCTCGGGGCAAACTTTGGGGCTGATTCAGACACATGCGTATGGGTCCCAATTTGGCAGATTTTTCAATGGTGGAGGGCCTGCGCATTCGGTAGGGTGGCTATGGGTGGTGCTGACCTGTTTGATAGGCTGCGAGTATACTTTTTGCTCTCTACAAGAATCTGGCAATTACTCAACTACTGGAGTTCTAGCAGTGCATCTGGACTAACAGTACCTGGATGAAAGGTCAACAGTGTCTAGGTTGACACTATATGGTTGTCATGCAATAGGTCGACATTGTCATAATGTTGACACAAACAAAAACAGTCGGTATGACACATGAAAAGGTCGACATGGTCGTCCCCATCCCCCATCCCCCCCCCCCCCCCCACACACACACACAATTTTTCTTTTCTTGGACTATTTCGTGCTTAATGATCCATGTGAACTACAATTGGGTGAGTCGAGCCATGCGTGGCTACATGCTACAGTAATTGGGCCCACGTCAACAGGTGTTGACACAAAAAACATGAAAATGTCAACCTTTTCAGGTGTCTACCGTTTTCCTCTTGAACTTTTGTTAAATTCAACCTTTTGTATGTTGACAGTTCTTCCATAGCGATCTTTTGGGGTCAACCCTATTGACTGTTGTTTCACTTCCCAATGACTAGCAGCTTTCTCAGCTTGAGATAGACATTGGGCAGCGAAATGCGTCAGTGCCATTACAAAACTTTTCCTAGGACGTTGAGCACCACTCTGCATTACTTTGGACACCATATTTTCACCTTTAACATGACCCACATTGCTACATATACCAACTGCAGAGGCGTAGCTAGGGCGGAGTCGGCGGGGCTCCGGGCGCCGACATGTCACCTGGCGCCGGAGCAGCTTCACTCTCCTCCTCCTCCTCATCGGACTGACCCCCGACCCCGGGCTTCCTCTTCATCTCCAGGGACCAGGCACTTCTCCTCTCCACGCCCAATGTGGCCTCCTTGTTCCGCAAGTCCTGGTGGATGCAAGTCCTGGTGGCCACAGGAGAGAAGGAGAGCCCAGGCCTTGTACCCAGCCTATGTACCCAGCACCTGGCCGCAGTACCCAGTGTCGCCTGGCAACAGCCAGAGCGGCAGGGAGCCAGCACCTACCTGGCCACAGCAACTGACCCCCCACAGCAGCACCCCACATCAGGCAGCGACCAGTGATGGCCCCCAGCATCCGGTGGTACAGAATAGGAAGGTCTGGAACCAGGCCACCCCAGACACCAGCCTAGGGCATGTGAGTTGGCCAGTGTGGCCCTATCTCCAAGGGTACCCAGAGGAACAGCATACCTCCCAACATGACCCTCTCCAGGAGGGACACATTGCTCTATTTCTGGACTTCTCCCTTAATTAATGATTGCCATTACCTGTGTTGAAGCACCTTTCTAATCAATTAACCTGTGTGAAACAGGTGACGGCAATCATAAATGAAGAGGGAAGTGCAGGAACAGAGCAATGTGTCCCTCCTGGAGAGGGTCATGTTGGGAGGTATGGAACAGGCAGGACTAATCCCTGACCCCCATCCAGGGGCTGGCTGGCAACTTTTAGCCTGGGGGGGCAAGTCAAGAGCACTGGCCCATAAGTAGCGCATAAGTGGCCCATAAGTAGCGCATTGTTAAATGCAGGTTTTTAATTAAATAAATAAATAAAGAACAAGACACCACAGGCTGCACCCCTGCGTAAAAGACAGGACACCACAGGCTGCTCTCCTGCATAAATAAAGAACAGGACACCACAGGCTGCTCTCCTGCATAAATAAAGAACAAGACACCACAGGCTGCAACCCTGCATAAAAGACAGGACACCACAGGCTGCACCCCTGCGTAAAAGACAGGACACCACAGGCTGCTCCCTCTGTATAATAATAATGCCATGATGCCACAGGCTGCTCCCCCTGTATAATAATTTGTGTCATGGCATTACTATTATTATATTATACAGAGGGAGCAGCCTGTGGTGTCATGGCATTATTATTATACAGAGGGAGCAGCCTGTGGTGTCATGGCATTACTTTTATATTATACAGGGGGAGCAGCCTGTGGTGTCATGGCATTATTATTATGCAGAGGGAGCAGCCTGTGGTGTCATGGCATAATGCCATGACACCACAGGCTGCTCCCCCTGTACAATAATAATTATGACACCACAGGTTGCTCCCCCTGTATAATATAAAAGTAATGCTATGACACCACTGGCTGCTCCCTCTGTATAATAATAATAATGCCATGACACCACAGGCTGCTCCCGCTGTATAATAATAATGCAATGACACCACAGGCTGCTCCCGCTGTACAATAATAATGCAAAGACACCACAGGCTGCTCCCGCTGTATAATATAACAATTGTAATGCCATGACACAAATTATTATACAGGGGGAGCAGCCTGTGGCGTCATTGCATTATTATTATTATACAGAGGGAGCAGCCTGTGGTGTCATGGCATTACTTTTATATTATACAGGGGGAGCAGCCTGTGGTGTCATGGCATTATTATTATGCAGAGGGAGCAGCCTGTGGTGTCATGGCATAATGCCATGACACCACAGGCTGCTCCCCCTGTACAATAATAATTATGACACCACAGGTTGCTCCCCCTGTATAATATAAAAGTAATGCTATGACACCACTGGCTGCTCCCTCTGTATAATAATAATGCCATGACACCACAGGCTGCTCCCGCTGTATAATAATAATGCAATGACACCACAGGCTGCTCCCGCTGTACAATAATAATGCAAAGACACCACAGGCTGCTCCCGCTGTATAATATAACAATTGTAATGCCATGACACAAATTATTATACAGGGGGAGCAGCCTGTGGCGTCATTGCATTATTATTATTATACAGAGGGAGCAGCCTGTGGTGTCATGGCATTACTTTTATATTATACAGGGGGAGCAGCATGTGGTGTCATGGCATTATTATTATTATTATGCAGAGGGAGCAGCCTGTGGTGTCATGGCATAATGCCATGACACCACAGGCTGATCCCCCTGTACAATAATAATTATGACACCACAGGTTGCTCCCCCTGTATAATATAAAAGTAATGCTATGACACCACTGGCTGCTCCCTCTGTATAATAATAATGCAATGACACCACATGCTGCTCCCGCTGTATAATAATAATGCAATGACACCACAGGCTGCTCCCGCTGTATAATAATAATGCAATGACACCACAGGCTGCTCCCGCTGTATAATATAATAATAGTAATGCCATGACACAAATTATTATACAGGGGGAGCAGCCTGTGGTGTCATTGCATTATTATTATACAGAGGGAGCAGCCTGTGGTGTCATGGCATTACTTTTATATTATACAGGGGGAGCAGCCTGTGGTGTCATGGCGTTATTATTATACAGAGGGAGCAGCCTGTGGTGTCATGGCATAATGCAATGACACCACAGGCTGCTCCCGCTGTATAATAATAATGCAATGACACCACAGGCTGCTCCAGCTGTATAATAATAATGCAATGACACCACAGGCTGCTCCCGCTGTATAATATAATAATAGTAATGCCATGACACAAATTATTATACGGGGGAGCAGCCTGTGGCGTCATTGCATTATTATTATACAGAGGGAGAAGCCTGTGGTGTCATGGCATTACTTTAATATTATACAGGGGGAGCAGCCTGTGGTGTCATGGTATTATTATGCAGAGGGAGCAGCCTGTGGTGTCATGGCATAATGCCATGACACCACAGGCTGCTCCCCCTGTACAATAATAATGACACCACAGGCTGCTCCCCCAGTATTATATAAAAGTAATGCCATGACACCACAGGCTGCTCCCCCTGTATAATAATTTGTGTCATGGCATTACTATTATTAATAGTAACTAGGTGATTCATCGCGCCCTACGGGCGCTCTTCACACCGTCGTAAGGGGCTGCGCCCCCTTAATTTGTGAACGTTTGTATATGAGAAATATGGTTAGAATTGTATGAAATATGCCCTGTATTGCAACTTAGGTGTCCGCGAATCGCGGGAGGGGGGGTCGCGGAGGGTGCCGCGAATTGCAGGAGGGGGGGTCGCGGGGGGTGCCGCGAATTGCAGGAGGGGGGGGGGGTTGTGGGGGGGTGGATGCTGCGAATCGCGGGAGGGGAGGGATTGCAGAGAATCGCGGGAGGGGGGTCGCGGAGTGGGTTGCCGCAAATCGCGGGAGGGGGGTTACGGGGGCGGGGGTTGTGGCGAATCATGGTAGGGGGGGTCGCGGGGGATGTGCCGTGAATCACGGGAGGGGGGGTCACGGGGTGGGGTGCCGAGAATCGCGGGGGTGTGTGTGTGTGCCGTGAATCGCGGGAGTGGGGTTTGCGGGGGGTGGGGGGGTGTGACGCGAATCGCCACAAGAAAAAATCAACACAGAAAGGTCAACACATGTAAATGTTGACATAAATGTGGCACTTCATTGGTGTCCATGTCGACACATGAGAATGAATATGAAAACATTCAAAAAATGAAAAAAAAAACTTAAAAAACTCATGTCAACCTTTTTCATTGTCGACCATAGCCATGTCAGTGTTTTCCATGTGCAATTTAATTCTGGAGCTGCCGCGAATCACGGGGGGTGCCGCGAATTGCGGGAGGGGGGGGTCGCGGGGTTGGGTGCCGCGAATCGCGGGAGGGCGGGGTTCACAGGGGTTCCGGTGGGGGGTTGCCGCGAATTGCGGGAGGTGGGGGGTCACGGGGGGTGCCGCGAATCGCGGGAGGGGGGTTTGCGGGGGTGTGTGACGCGAATCGCCACAAGAAAAACTCAACACAGAAAGGTCAACACATGTAAATGTTGACATAAGTGTGCCACTTCATTGGTGTCCATGTTGACACATGACAATGAATATGAAAACATTCAAAAAATGAAATAAATCTTCAAAAACTCATGTCAACCTTTTTCATTGTCGACCATAGCCGTGCCAGTGTTTTGCATGTGCCATTTAATCCTGGGGCTGCCGCGAATCGCGGGGGGTGCCGCGATTTGCGGGAGGGGGGGGGTTGCGGGGGGTGGGTGCCGCGAATCGCGGTAGAGCGGGGATCATGGGGGTTCCGGTGGGGGGTTGCCGCGAATTGCGGGAGGGGGGGGGGTCGCTGGGGGGTGCCGGGGTGCCGCGAATCGCCGGAGGGGGGGTTGCGGGGGGTGTGACGCGAATCGCCACAAGAAAAAAATCAACACAGAAAGGTCAACACATGTAAATGTTGACATAAGTGTGGCACTACATTGGTGTCCATGTCGACACATGAGAATGAATATGAAAATATTCAAAAAATGACAAAAAAACTTCAAAAACTCATGTCAACCTTTTTCATTGTCGACCATAGCCATGTCAGTGTTTTCCATGTGCAATAAAATTCTGGAGCTGCCGCGAATCACGGGGGGGTGCCGCGAATTGCGGGAGGGGGGGTCGCGGGGGTGGGTGCCGCGAATCGCGGGAGGGCGGGGTTCACAGAAGTTCCGGTGGGGGGTTGCCGCGAATTGCGGGAGGTGGGGGGTCACGGGGGGTGCCGCGAATCGCGGGAGGGGGGGTTGCGGGGGGTGTGACGCGAATCGCCACAAGAAAAAATCAACACAGAAAGGTCAACACATGTAAATGTTGACATAAGTGTGCCACTTCATTGGTGTCCATGTCGACACATGACAATGAATATGAAAAAATTAAAAAAATTAAAAATAAATCTTCAAAAACTCATGTCAACCTTTTTCATTGTCGACCATAGCCATGTCAGTGTTTTGCATGTGCCATTTAATCCTGGGGCTGCTGCGAATTGCGGGGGGGGGGGGTGCCGCGAATCGCGGGAGGGGGGTCGCAGGGGGGGTGCCGCCAATCGTGCAAGGGGGGGTCGCGGGGGGTTCTTTTTGCCGCGAATCGCGGGAGGGAGGTCGCGGGGGGGTGTTTTTTCCGCGAATCGGGGGGGGGGGGCACGGGGGAGGGTTTGCCGCGATTCGTGGGAGGGGGGGGTCGCGGGGTGGTGGTTATGCCGCGAATTGCGGGAGGGGTCGTGGGGGGGTTCTTTTTGCAGCGAATCGCAGGAGGGGGGGTCGCGGGGGTGTTTTTGCTGCGAATCGCGGTAGGGGGGGTCGCGGGGGAGCTGGTATTTTTGCCGCAAATCGCGGGAGGGGGGGGGGCGCGCGGGGGGGGGAGGTTTTGCCGCAAATCGCGGGAGGGGGGCGCTCACCTGGTGGCTGTGGAGTAGCAGTGCTGGGCAACATGTTAAGGCAGTGGGTGTCTGGCACTGTCTGTGGGCTCACTGGGCTGGTTCTCTGTCACATACCTCCCAACATGACCCTCTCCAGGAGGGACACAATGCTCTGTTTCTAGACTTCCACTTAATGTATGATTGCCATCACCTGTTTTAAACAGGTTAATTTCTCAGAAAGGTGTTCAGCACAGATGAAGGCAATCACACATTAAGAGGAAAGTCCAGGAACAGAGCGTTATAGACACAGACACCCACTTTGAGTGACAGATGTAGCCAAATATATAGGAGATGCCATGACACAAATTATTATACAGGTGGAGCAGCCTGTGGTGTCATGGCATTATTATTAATATACATGAAACTGAACAGCACAGCAGATATGTAGTTTTTTATGTTAACTTACTACTGTGTCTGTCACTGTCAAATTTCAGTTCCCCTCTCTCTGCGTCTCTGCGGCGGCGGCCTCCTGAAGTGTCCCCCACGCCACGAGTAGTTTAATGGGCGGCCCCCCAGCCTTCCTCCAGTCCAGTGCAGACGCGTGGGTGGGAGGCGTCAACGTCATGACGTCCCCACCGCACCCAGCGTCTGCCGACTGACTGCCACTGCCGCCCGCCGGGGACAAGAGGGAACAGGCTGCCGGCCGGAGCCCTCCTCCACGTAGCCGTGGAGGCCGGCGGCCATGTTCCTGTGGCCGCAGCCCGCAGATATCATATAAAAAAACCACAGGAACATGGCCGCCGGCAGGAAAAAAAAAAAGCAAAGCGGCCGCGAACACGGCCGCGGCGGCGCGGCCCGCAGCACAGCAGCCAGAGCGGCCTGGGGGGCAGATGGCACCCTGCCCCCCGGCCCAGCCCGCCCCTGACCCTCATCTGTGCCTTTTGCTAGCAGAGGGGGATTTTCACCCTCATTTTTTATCGCATTATTTATTGAGCAACTTTATTCTATTTTTTAGCTCAGTGTTAACCTCATGCAAGTCTGTGGGGACAGTTAAAACCCGGCGAGCGCTCTCACTGCGCATGCCCCAGTTTGGGACGCCGGAGGCAGGGATGCGGTGCCATGACGACAGCGCGCGCGGGGGGGGGGGGCGCGAAACATGCCCTTGCTCCGGGCACCGTGGAGCCAAGCTACACCACTGACTGGTTGGCAAAGCTGTATCACCAGAGAGGACTTTATCATTGGATCGTTTGGGACATTGTGCTCCGCATTCCTTCCTGCAGCAGCCAGATGTGTAGTAAACCACTACAGCTAACATTATGGAACTTTTAACTCCTGAAGGAGTATTAATCCAATTAATTACCAACTATACAGTGGTGTTCATTTCCCTATCGTTAGACTTGTTAATTGTGTTTTATTCATATATTTCTTTTAATTATATATATTTTTAGAATGTTTTAGAGTAAAACTGGTTTTTCGTTATTCACTTGTGCTTTTTAAATGCTGCTTTCCTCTTTTTCTTTGCTGTGTTACCTTGAGAGCCGACTACTCCACTTTTAAGCAGCAGCTGTTAGAGTACCAGACTCATACCAGCACCCAAGTTAACTTTGGTTACTTCTTTTTTTTCTATATCTCCCCTGTGTCTTTTCCTTTAATTGACTTAATGAGTGATGTCATAGTATAAGTGGGCGGAGCATTCTTGGGACATACACACAGACAGATGGAGCAATAAATATTTTTTTCTTTGGCAAGTTCTCATTATTTTCTAATCCAAAAATTTGAGGAGTGATGTCATAGTGTAAGAGGGCCGGTCATGCTTCTTTACTACACAGACAGATGGAGCAATAAATACATTTTATTTTGGCTTGTGTATTAACAGAGGGGAAGGATGCATATTCTTCCACAATGTGCACCCCCCCCCCCCCCCCCCCCCCATCTAATTTGGGAACCCCCAGGATATTCTGGGTAATAATGAATTATGCTTTTATTTTATCTCTTTCCAGGATAATTAGAGGTCATGCAAGGTGGTCGGTCACATGTGACAGTTGTCATAAGTGATGTCATCATAATGACAGACATGGTTATTTGTTACATGTTACATGTGTAAATTCTAGAGCCACGTTTCCTTCATACCGCTCCACTGACAGGACAGGCAGGACGAGAAGGCAAATAGAAACACATTCGAGATTTGCATTCAAAAACTTCCAAAGGACTATTGGAGAACGATATAACCCTACTTACTATTTATGCCGCCTGCATTTCCTTTTCCAACAAATCAATAGATTTATATTCTCTAATGGCATCCACTGAACAGATTATGTAAAAATGAACTTTACTAAATTAGAAACATGAAAAGTTTTCTCCTACCAGAAAGTATTTCAGTTTTCTGAAAATCTAAAATGAAAATCTAAGTCAGGCTTCCTTACGCCGCTAATGACTTTGCACAGTGGAGCGCAATCAATGGGCTGCCATCTTTAAGAAGCCGAATGCGGATTATTAACCTCCTGTATCACAGGGGGAAAATTTATCAAGGACTATAGACTGTTATCAACTCTAGACAGCTTCAATGTGGCTGAACAAATATTTGATAAAATACTGAACAGCGAGCAATTCTTAATTCCCGTGTGTGTCATAACTTCTCACTGACTTGTTAGAAAGACAGAACTTTTATCCACTCGCTCCGGGCAGAGGAAAATAAAGAAAAGAAAAGAATTGAATATAAAATACAGATACATTCAATCATAAAAAAAAAAATCTAGTAATAATAGTACTAGCAATGTCATGTGTAAAGCACACCGGACCCAGCTTGGTTTCAGACAGGAGAGCATTGACGGCCCATCCATTGAGTTCCCATCAAGGTGCACACCTACTATGTACTCTCGGGACACAGTTCCTCAGACTAAGTGTTGGCATTTACTAAATATATGGACCTGGATCCCCACTGGTAACTCAAGCCACAGTGGAACCACCATACTCCTAACATGGACTGGCCATGCCATGCTGGGCAACTCACATGGAACGTCATGGAGAGCCCCACATATCACAGAGCAATCCCAGACTCCTAAACGAATGGTCCAGTCTGGTATATGCTACCAACCTTTTAAGAGCAAAGTGGACAATCTGGGGTTGATGAGACAATCTGAGATGAATCACATCATGGTGGCCTCATCCCTTCGAGAACCACTGGATGGCTTCTCCCCATTGTGCAGCATTTGTTGTGGAAGGTCTAGGACGGTGTATAAAAAACGAATCTATGAAAAGAGGCAGCTGAGCAGTGTCAATTTTAGTACGATTGACCGAGAAGATCAGTAGTGCTCTATAGTGCACACAATGGCCAAAAAGGGGTACTGCAGTAGCTGTGCTCTCATAGAAGATTTCAGGCTTCAGAAATCACCACAGCTCATCCTTCACATATTTCCCTGCTCTCATCTCTCCTTACTTCTCCTTCTTCATCTGCTTCCATGAGTCATTCGTAATATAAACAAGCCTTTCCCATGAGTGTCTCTGCCCCCTGCCTCCTCAAGTGTGCCTCTGACTCCCCCTTCCCCATGATTACCACTGCCTCCTTTCTCAAAAACATTTTTTGAGCCGACATGTGCCAACTGGTGGTATTTCTTACCCTACCATCCACTAGGGCAGTGTTTTTCAACCAGTGTGCCGTGGCACACTAGTGTGCCTTGAGCTGTTCACAAGTGTGCCCCCACATCTAGAGATGCCCAAACCCATTTACAGCCACCACCAGTTCAAATGCTATTTACTGGTCTCTTCTTTTCATGTAAAGGGCCAATGTATTTTATTTTTGTTACCTGTGGGGATCAGTGTGATTGTTTTTAATGTGGGGGCCAATAGGTTTGTTTTTTTCCTGTTGTGGCCAATGTGTTTTGCCCTGTGGGGATCTTAGGGTGTGCCTTGGCAATTTTAAAGTCCTATTTAGTGTGCCGCAAGGTAAAAAAGTTGAAAATCACTGCACTAGGGTGTGGAGGGAGAATATAAAAGTGTACATTGTTTCAGTGACGCAGTACACTGATATGAAGCCCATGTCGACTTACGTCAAAAATTCAGGTTTGCCCAATGAATCAATACAGTATTTGGATAGAGAAATGCTTGGCTAATAAACTTGGTGTGGTGCAATTCATGTGAAATGTACATGCTGTGGAAACCGGTTTTAATTTCTACATGGTAGATTGTCTTCCCAGGTGTCGATATAGTGATAATCCTCAATTTCCCTGTTTCAATATGTTGGGTGTGAACGATGGTAATTAGAGGTGATTAGCCAGCCTCGGCCGTGCCAAGAAATGTGACATACTTGTCTTCACATCACGCGGCGAGGGAGCCGGCGCACCACTGCCGTAAGTGACAGCTCGGAAAGTCTTCCTTAGTTCGCTCTGTATGCTGAAACAAAACAGAGGCTTTCACTTCGAACAAGGCAAATTGCTTAATTGCTTTTAATATGCTTTAGCAAAACAGCGCTTCGCAGGAATAGAGCGATTGCCTCGTGTTAAACTGTCACTTAGAAAGCTGTTTTTACCTTAATCAGAAAAACACTGTTACATTTTTAACTGGTGTGACTGGTTTATAAATAGCAGCCAAACTGATGGCGCTGTCAAATGATTCTGTTACGGCTTTGCAGCTTGTCCTGACGACGGCGACGCTGGAGCTGTTGTAGAAGAAGGAAGTATATATATTTTCTAGATGAACATTTGTACAGAGCTTTCACTGTGACAGTTTATCCAAGAGCCTAAGAACAGGTTTTTTTTTCTCCATTGTGATTCCCTTGTGCATGATGAAAGGTCGCTGGTTGTTGTTTCATAGGTTTCTCAAGGCACTGATATATCAGTGGCCAACGCCACACACCCTCCCCCCCCCCCCCCCATTTTTTCATGATGTGACCCTGCCTCAGGATGGGGGGCATTGTTGCCTCCCCTCCTGCATTCTGCAGGAGATTCCCTGAAATAACAGCAATATCCCTCTCTCCCTCATTAGTCTAGCAATCTCCCACATTTCACCTAGCCCACATTTTGGGGGGAAAGGAATGGGAGATTGATACATTTACATTGAATCATCAGCACCATTTCCCAGCACTTTCCCAAGTATAGTATCTCTTACTGACTGCTTTGGGGCTCATCTACATTTTTATATAAGTCATTTAAAAAGATTCCTCTCAGATGTAGCAGTACACACCCACGCTTCTAGGTGCCTCTTATATATGGAACTAGACACGCCCTTTAAGTGGAGCATGACACGCCCCCTCAATGGGGCTCTGAGCAAAATTCTACTACCAACTATAATCTCCCTGAAACTAGTTTTCAAAAGTAGGCACGTATGAAGGGGGGCTAGAAAATACTCTCTATGTGTACCCACTATTAGCGAAAGATAAAGTAGGTGAAGGTGAACTTTATCTTTCTCCACAAGCTTTGATACATCACCGCTATGCCACTGTTGAGGAAAGTAGATTTTTGGCAGAGTAAACATGAACCTACTGTGTATGGGAACCAGTGGCGTAACTCCCGGAGGCAATGGAGACATTGGCCGCCGGGCGTTAGCCACTAGGGGGGGCACAGAGGAGCCGGCAGCAGGAGCCTGTGACTTCTGCAGTGAGCAGTAACGTACCTGCTGCTGCAGTTGTCACATTAGAGAAGGAGCCAGTCAGTGCAACAACTATTGGGGCAACTTAAGCACAGCTCCCACTGCTGCGTGTCATGTGCAGGGATGAAACTGAAAGTAAACTAATACAGGTCCTAGCAGCCCTCTCTGTCGGAAGCTCAGGGCTGCTGGAAGCTAGTTAGTTTACTTTTAGTTTCTTGTTCACTGTAATTCAGTTCCTCTGGCAGGTCTGAGGGAGCTGCTGATCTCAGCTCAACCCCCTCACCAGCCTCCCAAGAATTTCCATGAAACAACCCAGCACTGCAGCAGCAGTGTTGCCAACTCTGAAACGTAAAACAAGCAACCGATGACCAAAAAACAAGCCCAAAACAAGCCCAATCTAATCCTAAAAAGCCCCAAAACAAGCCCAACTTACATTTGACTATAGATAGGTAGATATTTTACGTATTATTTATACAATCTACATGTAATGTCTTTACAATGATATTTTATCAGCACAAAACTGGCTTTTAAAGAATACTATAACACTTCCTGCTTCGCCTCATTGATGAGGCAAAGCAGGAAGGGACATCGACAAGATGTATTAACATCTTGTCTGCCGAAGTGGGCGAACACAAACTTGCACGCTGACTCCTTCCCCATGGCCGGCTGTACTGGGCATGCGTGAGATCTCGCTACTCACGTGAGATCCCAGCGCAGCCCGAAGCCAGCAGCAGGGACAGTGATGTCACTGGTTTGGGTATAGGGCTTCGTCACCCTGCAGCTGTTGAAGCGGATAGCGGCAGGGGATGGAACAGTCAGCGCTGTGGACCGTTCATACATTTACCTTACATAGCGGCCTGTGCACACCGGCTCCTTCTTACATGGGGGAGAAGCGGTATCGGTGCACATAACATGCACTGATTTCCCCTTCTCCCCCATAGCGCGCCATCATACATCTGCCCCAATATGAGATCTTTTACTTTCATTTTTTTCTCTAAAGAAAAATCTCAAGTGAACATTGTCCTTTGTACGCACTGAGAAATATTTACCATACATGGTGTGACAGGCGATGTACGTTTTGTACTAGATCGCATGCGTTTTGAATGCACTGCAATGCAATCTAGTGAGCACATACTTTTTGTGCTGTGCGATGTGAGCGGGATAAATTGTACCATGTGTGGACATCTTAAGAAAAGATAGAACAATCTTACTACAAGCATCATTGCTAAAATCAGATTAGCCCTAGAGAATACACACCAGCCGCAACATAGATAATGGGAGTCATTACCATTTCTATAAGCCTAGTTCTCACCTGTGTTTGTCCCTTATCTCTGTGCTGAATAACTGAATTACAGAGAAGCCCAAAATAAAACAAGCCCAAAACAAGCTACTAAAAAAAATTATAAGCCCAAAAACAAGCAACAAGCAACCATCAAAAAAAATAAGCGACTCACGAAAAAAACAAGCCCAAATCCGCTTGTTTCAAGCTGACTTGGCAACTATGTGCAGCAGGCTCCACAGACAGAGCTGTCCGAAAAGTGGGCGGGGCTAAACAGGCCCTTCGTCAGCATGGTGAGTGTGACTGGAAGGTGCACTGTATGTATTTATCTCTCTCTATGTGGGTGTGGGTGTGGGTGGGTGTGTGTGTGTAACTATTATACTGTATAAATGTGTGCATGAGTGTGACTGAATAAGTGTGTGACTGCTGGTGTTTGACTATGTATATGTGGGCCCCAGCCTGGCCGTGGACAGCGATCAAGGCAGCCAGGCCAGCAGCAGCTCAGCTGACTTAGGTGAGCACAAAACTGAAAAGGGGGGACAGAGTGCCCAGGCATCAGCCAGGGAGCACGTACCCCCTGTCAGAAACCATGTGTCAGAGAGCGTGTATCCCCTTGCAGAGAGCATGTACCCACTGGGCAGAGAGGCATGTATCCCCTGACAGAGAGGCATGTACACAACGGGCAGGGAGCATTTACCCCCTGGCAGAGAGCATGTACACACCGGGCAGAGAGGCATGAACCCCCTGGCAGAGAACACGTATCCCCTGGCATAGAGCACGTATCCCCTAACAGAGAGCATGTAACCCTTGGCAGAGAATACAACCCCTGGCATAGAGCATGCACCCACTTGGCAGGCAGCATGCAACATTGAAACCCTTGGCATTAACAATGAAACCCGTAGCAATGAGCATGTAGGTAAGCAGCAGTTATATGTAATAGGCATTACAGTGTGTAGTATTATATATAATGGGCATTACAGTGTGTGGCATAATGTGTAAAGGGCATTACGGTGTTTGGAATAACGTGCAATGGGCATTTACGGTGTTTGGTGTAATATGTGATTGATATTATGTTGTGTGGCATGTGTAGTGGGCATTACGGTGTGTGGCATAATGTGTAATGGGCATTATGGCATGGGTATAATATGTTAAATTATGGTGTAAATTATTGGCGCGTGCCTTCGGTGTGCACTATCCCTATTTTAAATTTGTCTGGCTCCTACAATTTCATCCTGACGCCTACATTTAAAAAAAAAAATTGGCGGGGGCGTGGCTACGGCGGCAAGGGGATAGGACGTGGCGTGCTGGGGCTCCCTGGACACTTATCCTGAAAGTAAATCCTGTACCAGCGGTTTGCTCCCCTGACCCCCCCGCGTACCTGTTGTGGCCCCCGCTGTACCCGGCGAGCCGACCGAGACCCGCGGGCGCCGTTTCTGGAGCCTGGGAGCCGGGTGTGAGGTCTGTGGCCTGTCCTCCTTGGCGTCCCCGGCACTTCCGGCCGCGCGCGACTTCTGCTGCTGGCCTCCTGTGGATGCTGCTGCGGACGGACAGGCGGAGGTGAGCGGCGGCTGGTGGGGCTGGGGCAGGCATCTCCCCCCTGCTAAGTGGCCTATACCCCTGGAGCACTCAGGTGGTGGCCCCAGATCTGGCTGCCAATAAGGCACCCTACAGTTCTAAAACTCCGGCGGCCATATTGGAGGTGGCGGGCTGTGTGCCTCTGCCCGAGGGCACAGTTCTTGCACTGGGTGGGGAGTGGTGAATGCCAGTGGCTACAGACTGTCTACCTGCATGCAGCTGGATGACTTTAACCCCTTGTCTGCCACACTTTCTGATCACTGTCTCCCAGCACACAGCCTTGTGCTGCACTGGATAACACTGCAACTTAACCTGGTGCTGCACTGAATAACACTGCAACTTAACCTGGTGCTGCACTGAATAATACTGCAACTTAACCTTGTGCTGCACTGAATAATACTGCAACTTAACCTTGTGCTGCACTGAATAATACTGCAACTTAACCTTGTGCTGCACTGAATAACACTGCAACTTAACCTTGTGCTGCACTGAATAACACTGCAACTTAACCTTGTGCTGCACTGAATAATACTGCAACTTAACCTTGTGCTTGTGCTGCACTACATAATACTGCAACTTAACCTCGTCCTGTCCACTGCTACAGAACCTACCTAGCGGGTATACGGGAGGTTTCATACTCCTGCCTCCACTTATCATGGGAAAACAAAATCATGGTACCCCTGCGGCCAAGCTGGCAAAATATGCGAGGGGCCCTGGGGCGCAGAATCAGTCTGCATCTAATGTGGAGGACACGCCCGACTCTGAAAATCCAGTTGACCCCAAGGAGCTGAGTGCTGATGCACCTCCTGCACCTGCATCCTTACAGCAAATTCTAGATGCTATATCCGGTACTGAAAAGAGGCTGTCGGACAAGATCGAAAAGGTGCAATGTGATCTGTCATTGCTCCGACAAGATGTGCAGCGCATCCGTGAACGAGTGGGGGAAGTCGAGACTCGTGTATCTACAGTTGAGGACGCGATCGAACCCCTGAAAACCACGGTGACTACTCTGACACAACAGGTCTCTACTATCCAGAACAAGTTAATGGACATGGAGGGCCGCCTGAGGAGAAACAACGTGCGGTTTGTCGGCCTGCCGGAAAAGGAGGAGGGTTCAGCACCTGAGACGTTCCTGGAGGAATGGCTCCTAACAACTTATGGTAAAGAATCCTTCACTCCTCAGTTTGCGGTCGAAAGGGCGCACAGGGTCCCTACTCGGCCTCTCCCACCTGGGGCCCCTCCCAGGACATTTATTGCGAAATTTCTACACTACAAAGATCGGGACACAGTACTGCGATTGAACCGCACCAGGGGTCCCATGACTAGGAATGGCGTGACCATCTCTACATTTCCCGACTTCGCAATGGAGGTGCAAAAGGAAAGGGCTTTGTTTGTGCCCGTGAAACGCAGGCTGAGAGATTTGAACCTCCCGTACTCCATGTTATTTCCAGCCAGATTGCGGGTGGTAGCGGATGGCGAAACAAAGTTCTTCAGCAGTCCTCGTGAGGCGGCGGCATGGCTGGATCGCTTTGCACCCGGTGCTAGACGGCTGGCCCCGGACTGATTCTCCGTATGACTATGTGGTAAAGTGTGGTTACACACATCTTGAAAATGACACAAACTTTTCCTCTTTATTACAAGTGGGTTGGGGTGACTTTCAAGAGCAGTGAATGTTGCCATACACATTTTTGATATTGCCGTTATCAGTTTGCTTATATAAGGAATGTGGTCCCTGTTGGGTCTGTGGGGCTCTTTATAATCTATGCTCTGGGGGGTGGGGGGGGGGGGAATTACTTAAGGTTCACATTTACTAATATATGTCTGGGGGGCTCCCTTGCTTGTATTGGTAGTTATTACTTAATTGCCCTCAGAGTTTATTGGGGGAGCTTTCTACTCTGTTCCGATAAGTTCATAGTTTAGGGATTCAAGTATGCCATTGTTCGGGGAGGTATACAGGGAGGGGGTGAGTTATTGGGGAATCTTCTTAGTTATGTCTTTTTCTTTCTATCTCTTCTTTTTTTGTCTTTACTGTGTAGTGTATCATGCATTCTATTTTACTGTGTTTTGCTTATATTGGGGGGATTCAATAATTCATGGTTGGGTGAGGGTGCTGCACCTCGTGCCTCAAGGGGATTGTCGAGGTGACGATTGTTATCACTGTGTTATGTTTTTCCCTCCATGATGACGCACCTCACTGTGCTAACCTGGAATATCCGGGGAATCAATGACAGGATCAAACGCTCCCTAATACTTAAGTTGATCACACAATATGGCTCAGATGTTACATGCTTGGTGGAGACCCATCTGGTGGGAAATAGGTTACTTTCATTGCGTAGGCCTTGGGTGGGCTGGGCTTATCACGCCTCTCACACCACATACTCCAGGGGTGTTTCCATTCTAATTAAAAAAACGGTACAGTTTGCACTAATTTCGGTTAAAACAGACCCCCTGGGACGATACGTTTTCCTACACTGTAAACTACATTCCCAACCCTTTTTTGTTTTGGCAGTTTATATTCCTCCTCCCTTTAACTACGAGGTCTTGAGCCATGCGGTTGCGTTTGTTGCCCAGTCACCTGACACGCCAGTTATATGCCTTGGGGACTTTAATAACCTAATGAATCACGGTTTAGATAAGTGGAGGCCTCCTGGCTCTGTCCCTTTCAATGACTGCCCATCAAATTTTGCAAATTACATTACGTCACTTGGCCTGAGGGACGTGTGGCGTGTTAAACACCCTGACGCTACCCAGTTCTCTTGCTTCTCCAGGACTCACCACTCGTTTTCGCGAATTGACCTAGCTCTGGTTTCCCTGTCCCTGTTACCAAGAATTGTGGATGTATGCTACAAGGCTAGAGGTGTCTCGGACCATTCCCCTCTCATGCTGGCGGTAGATATGGAGTGCCGAAGGGGACAGTCCCATTGGAAACTGCATCCCTCATGGTTGCTCCAATTCGGTGAAACCTCGGATCTCCAAAATTTATGGGAAGGGTATTTTAATGATAATGTGGGCTCGGCTTCTGCTCCAATGGTTTGGGAATCATTTAAGGCATATATGAGAGGCACCTTGATATCTAAGATCGCCTCCCTCAAGACATCTGCTAGGGCTAGGGGTGAGGAGCTGGAGGAGAGATGTCGGGACCTGGAGATTAGATATTTAAACAGTGGCCTGGAGGAGACTAGAGTGGAGTGGGACCTGGCGCAGGCTGAGTGGATCTCCCACCTAGAGGATCGAAATGCCCGTAACCTACTGTTTAGATCCCACCGTATATATATGAGTGCCGACAAGACAAGTAGTCTTTTGTCACACTTGGTGCATTCGGACCGTCCCGCAAACTCGGTTGCCCAGATCTATAGACCTGATGGTGTACTACAGACCTCTACTGTGGATATAGCCGAAGTCTTTTTTAACTTTTTTCAGGATTTATATGGCTCTAGATTGATGTGTTCACAGGGGGACCTCTGTGGATACCTGGGATGTATTGAATTGTCCCTGCTGTCCACTGAGGCTAGAGCTTCTCTGGATGCCCCTATTACTGTGGCCGAGGTTGAGGTGGCGGTCCGATCCTTTTCCGGGGGTAAGGCTCCGGGCACCGATGGCATACCGGTGGAGTTATATAGATCAAACTTAGACCTGTTTGCCCCAAAACTGCTAGATTTATTTAATTGTCTTTTCGACCTTAATGTCATGCCAGACTCTATGTCAGAAGCGGTCATAGTAGTCCTCCCTAAGCCCGGGAAAGACCCTGAATACCCTGATTCTTATAGGCCCATCTCCCTAATTACGACAGATGCTAAAATTCTGGCAAAAATTCTGGCTATTAGGCTCAATGGTGTAATTTTATCCATAATTCATCCGGACCAGACCGGCTTTATGCCAGGCATGTCCACCTGTGCTAACCTGAGGCGCCTGTACACACATATTCAGGCTATCCATACAGAGGAGGAGCACTCAGTTGTGGTCTCTTTCGATGCCAATAAGGCCTTCGACTCTGTCGAGTGGCCTTATTTGTGGCAGGTAATGAAGCTTATGGGGTTTGGCCCTCGGTTTTTGAAATGGGTGCAGTTGCTATACCTTCACCCGATGGCCAGGATTTCTGTCAATGGCCACACGTCACTCCCTTTTCAGTTGGGGCGGGGTACTAGGCAGGGATGCCCGCTCTCCCCCGGTCTATTTGCCATAGCAATTGAGCCATTGGCATGTGTGCTCAGACACCATCCTGATATAGTTGGACTAACATTGGGACAGAGAACTGATACTGTGGCGCTTTATGCAGATGACTTATTACTGTTTCTAAAGGACTACAGGTTATCTATGCCAATTGCCTTACAGATAATGGAGGAATTTGGTAGATTCTCAGGCCTTACCATAAACTGGGCCAAATCATCCATTATGCCCCTGCGTGGGTCCCCACCTCTTGACCCGGGCATCCCTCTTCCACTTCGTTGGGTTTCCCAGTTTAAATACTTGGGAATCCTAGTCACTAATAATAGCCGCGATTTCATTCCCCAGAACTTAACTCCGATTCTATCCTATATTAAAGACAAAACCTCAGTCTGGAGTAGACTCCCCCTAAACGTTCTTGGCAGGGTTAGTTTGACTAAAATGATCATACAACCTAAGGTGATGTATGTGTTACAGCAGGCACCAGTCTATGTCCCTGTCTCCTTTTTTAGACATCTAAATAGTTTGCTGTCCTCTCTAATTTGGGCGAACAAACGCCCTAGGATTAGTATTAATACGCTTACCAGGTCAAGGACAGACGGGGGCTTGGCCCTGCCGCAGTTTAGACTTTACTATCATGCTTGTCAACTCTCCCATATTAGGCTTTGGGTACAGGATAATGATCGGTCATCACTTCCCGCTGTGTTCTTACATCACATATGCCCCATGGTGACACCTCTACAGTTATTGTTGGGCGGCAAGATACCCAGAGGTGCTCCTCCACTGGTGGTCCAGGCAGTCAGGATCTGGCAGGAGGTCCAACGGATAATGGGTTATACTGATATTGATCCGGAGGCTCCCCTCTGGCACTCCATGCAACTCTCTGAGACCGCGTCCTTGTCGGGTAGGCGGCTATGGTCGTCTCGGGGCGTGGTGACTATTGGGCAGCTCTATGAGGCCAGCCAGCTAAAATCGTTTCAACAGTTGAAGGAGGAGTATGGACTGTCTCAATTTTATTTTTTCAGGTACCTTCAGCTGCGCCATGCCCTGGGTACACAATTTAACAATAGTCCCCCTGTATTGACACCCTCCCCAATAAGGACCTTTATGAGCAACCTGGGTCAGACTAAGGCTATATCCCTGACATATTCACTCTTACTGTCCTATTTACACAAAGATTCCCTGCCCACTCTGAAGTCCAAGTGGGAGGTAGATATTGGGCAGCTGGGGGAGGAAGAGTGGGAGGAGGCGTTGGCACTTCCCAGACATGCTACGGTCTCTGCGAGATTTCAACAGGTGCAGCTATTCATATTACATAGGACATACCTGACCCCAACAAAACTTGTAACCTTTGGAGGACGCGCCACCCCAGACTGCCCTAAATGCCACTCCCTGCAGGGGTGCTTTTGGCATCTACTGTGGGATTGTCCCTTGGTCTCCTCCTTCTGGGCTGGTGTTCAAGCGACTATAGTTTCCACTGGGATCTCTGATCAGGCACTGACCCCCAAGCTATGTGTACTGGGCAGTAGGGAAAATGCCCCTCTTACCAATACAGAATGTCAGTATGTGATAAATCTCTGTTCTCTTGCTAAGGTGGTGATAGCTAGGCACTGGATGGCTAATTTGGGACCTACATTGGTGGAATGGAAGGCCCTGGTAAACACTACTGTACAAAGTGAAAAATATGTATACATGTCCCGCGGTACCATGGCTAAATTTGACAAAATTTGGAACAGATGGTTGGAATCCCCACACTCCTCGTCTCACTCATAATATTACTGGGCCCGAATTCTGGTAATTACATTAAGGATTAGTAATTGAAATAGGAATGCGTTATTACTATTTCGTGCCGATCATACTTATCTATTTGTTAGGAGATACTTTTTCAATGTGATATTTTTATTGTATTTTTTGTATGTGGGATATACCCCCTACTTGATATTTGCATGATACCCTCCCTTTTTTCTCTTTTTTTTTTTTTTTTTTTTTTTTTTTTCCTCTCTTTCCCTTTTCATCTTTCTTTAATTGTTAGAAATTGATATTATGGTCTAGATATTTTGAATGTACAGAACTCAGACATTAAGTGGTTAATATTGTCTTTATTCTTATATATATGCATAACATCATATATTTAATACATTTGTATGCAGATTATATGCTTAATTATTTTTGTATGTGATTAATTAATGCACTACGGTGTTCTGTACAGTTTTTTCTCTTTATTGTCCAATAAAAAAGATTCTATTTAAAAAAAAAAAAAAAAAAAAATTGGCAAGCCCTGGCATAACATGTAATGGGCATCACTGTGTGCGGTGTAACGTGTAATGGGCATCACTGTGTGTGGTGTAACGTGTAATGGGCATCGTGGTGTATAGCCAAACATGTAATGGGCATCACGGTGTGTGACAAAGTGTTTAATGAGTATCATGGTGTGTGGCAAAACGTGTAATGTTCATTGCGGTGTTGCGCAATGTGTAATAGGCATTACTGTGTGTGTGTGTACGTCTAAGGGGCATTATGTTGTGCAAAACCAATATTATCTGTGACATCTGGGGGTCAAAGGTGCTGTCTGTGGTATATGGGGTCAAAGATGCTGTCTGTAGGATCTGGGAGCCTCCGATACTATCTGTAGTGTATGTGGTAACCAATGCTATCTATGGGTTGCAGGTGCTGTCTGTAGATCTAGGGGTCACTTATGCTACGTATGTGTATTTGTGTGTGTGTGTGAGGGGGGGGGGACACTACCATCTTTGTCGCCTCCGGGCACCTGGTATGAACTTACGCCACTGATGGGAACATGATTGCTGGTGCTCTGAACAATATTCATTATAGTCTTGACCTAAAGCCCTAAACACACTAAGTGATATTTTAAATGGCATCGCTCATTTTTGCCCTTCTGCGCGATATCATTTGTAAATCGGTCAGTGTATACACTCAATATTGTTAACGATCAGAGCTGTTGCAGGATGTTTGCCATCTGTCATCTGTACATGCAGCTCAATTTGACTATATTGTCAATGACTGAGTTTACGGAGCAGGGACAGGATGACGCCACTGAATATTGCTCATTTTGATTATAACATCCACTAATGCCTAGTATTACTATTGCTCCCCCTTTGTAGCGATGCCCATGTGGATGGACTGGTGAAGACCATGGGCCAGATGTACTAAGCTTCAAAAGTGATAAAATGGAGAGTGGTAAACAACCAGCCAATCAGCTCCAGCCTGACATTTTTCAAACACAGTCTTTGACATGGCAGGTAGGAGCTGATTGGCTGGCTGTTTATCACTCTCCATTTGATCCCTTTTGAAGCTTAGTGCATCTGGTACCATATCAGAAGTTAGCCACCCTCACCCAAAAAGTTTCAGGTGCCCCCCTTCCACCCCAGTACTTGCTAGTTGTCAGGGAATTCCACCTAATCGGGTCTACCTCTTCTGCTCCCATTGAAAATGCCATTTTGGGAGGGGCATTTTCAATGGGAGAAGGCGCGATGGAGCCGCAGAAACGTCTCTTCCGCTCCAGGCATGCCTGCGTTTGCTCGGGTCCGTCCAGCGGTTCTAGGAACACTCCCATGAAACGCAGCGAAACCAACCTACCTGTTACCCAGCCAGCGATTTCACCGAAGGTTCTCACGGCAGAGGTTTGCACATGAGCATTTTCACCCATGCGCAGAACCCCACCATCGGGCATGGGGCCATATTCAGACCTGTACAAAAAGGTCTGAATTTGCACAAAGCCATTATAGCAGGGTTGCCGACCCTCCCGGAATTCCCGGGAGTCTCCCAAAAATTGGGTCCCCCTCCCGGTCCCCCGGAAGGGTGGGCAACCCTCCCGGAATCTGGGGGACCCCCCTGAGCCCCCCCAATCGCGGCATTTAAATGCCGCAATCCGCGGGTCTCAGAGGTGGGGGCGGAGCTAAAATGGCACAATCGTGTCATTTTAGCCCCGCCCCCTCCATGGAGATCAGTCATTTCTCCTATTTCCCGTAATGGGGGTGGGGCTTAATGACGTCACAGTCAAGCATTTACAAGTCGGCAACCCTGCATTATAGTCAAGCCTCATGCTGCCTTTCTCTGCACGCAGAATTCAGATTGAGCAAGAACAGTGCATCATGGGTGAAAACACAGTTCCTGCGCCCACGTTACTTACATCCTGCATTTCTTCATTATCCGTATATATACCGCTCACCCATCCAGACCACAGATTCAGCATAGAGATCATCAGACCTCAAAATTATATTTTTAATAACAACTTGAATAGCGTCTGATCTGAAAGAACAATAAAAGTACTGTACATTACATCGCTGCAGATTGCTACATGGTAATGAATACTGTACAGGAAATGGGAATAAATGCATGCCATTATTACTGCGCAGCAATTGTTACCAGCACAGCGGGTGTCGTGTTATGTTCTAAATACACTGCCTCTATTTCCCGCTCTGCAGTGATCAGGATGTCACCGCGCACTGCAGTCAGTAAATATATGCTAAATACACATCTAAGTGCTACGTCTTCCTCCCGTATGCCTGGATAAATATCCCTGCTCCATCCCGGAGCAGCATCAGAGAATTGCTGCCGCGCAGGGACTACAATCATATTTTTCACAAACAGGATACTTCATACTTTGCACACGGAACATGGCAGTAGCAGAACATAAAGCATCATTATCTTACATTAGGCATAAAAACAAATATGTATCTTTAAATGAAAATAATATTTAAATAGACATTACGGCAGATTACACGTCAAGATGAACCTAAAGGATCAACTCAAATTTAATCTACATATATAATACCCCTTTTACACCAAAAATCCCGGATCCGACCCAGCATTTGGAAGAAGGATCCAAGCCTGGTCGGATCCAGGATTTACTCCATACCCTGCGGTGCCCACCCGCAGTGTAGATGGAGGCGGCGCTTGGAGATGACATCATCTCCAAGCACCGGGACTGCAGTGATCCCCGCCGGATACACTGATCGCTGTGCTGGGGGCAGCCCAGCACCAAAGTAAGCTGCTGGGCTACACCCAGCCCCCGTGCAACCCCCAGCCGTCGTGCCGCACAGGCATCCATCCACCTCCTCCGCTGCCGCCGCTGCTGTCTGCAGAGTACAGCAGACAGCAGCGCAGGCTTTGTATGCCCCCCGTCCAGACTGCAGATGCTGCGGTCCGCAGGTTGGACGTACCCATTTACACTGCCCTCTACCCAGGTCCTGGCCGTGTTCTACCCAGGTCAGGACCTGTGTAGATGTCCCACGTAAAGGGAGACAGCGTGACACATTTACACCGCCTCTGACCCGGGTCTGACCCGCTGAAGACCCGGAGTTTTGAGGGGGTGTAAAAGGGGTATTAATGAGGTATATCTGTCCTGCACTTGCACTATACATCTACTCTACCCAGAACTGTTATTCTGGGCAGGCACAAGGTGAGTGGTGCTTGTATAGACCAAATAGTAAATGAATGGTATAGACAAAATAACAGTATCACAATAGTTATAGTATTGGTAATGAAATAATTTGATTGGATAAAATAAAATCTAGTGTATTATATATAAAAGCGGTAATATGGCAAAAGGCTCCAATAAGTAGTAAAATCACAGTAGTGTAATTCGGGACAATAATATTCAATTCATAATGCAGCTTGTTCCTATAATGCGCAACAAAATATGGTTCAAGGGGGCCCCCTGAATAGAGTCCTCCACTTGATGGCCACCAATTATATCCGGACTGGAAGAAATGTGCCGCTGGAGGAAAGGATGGTTGGCTCTGGTTGGAGGAGGTGATATCCCCATGATAGTGTGGGTTGACTGTATCCAGTATTTAACTGGGAGGCTGGTAGGTCCGGAACCCAAGCAAGGGTAGGTGAAAGGTGCTGGAAGTAAAAACCTGGCAGGTTGAGCTGATTCAAGCTGATTTAAATCTGATTAAAAGTCCCAATAATGGTCCGCCTGTTGCGTTTTGTTGCACACAGGCAGCTTTTTCCTTTGAAAAAATTACCTGTGCGCAACGAAACGCAGAGATGGAAAAATGCGGAATGGCGATAGAACATGGTTTTTAGCTTTCTATCCAGATTCGATGCAGACGCGCGCTCCAGTTCAGCTGAAATCTAAAAAGCTAAATAGACAGTGCAGCAATGACTATATGGTGCAGAATGAATATTATTATTACTGCCTGTAGCAGTTCTTTAACCTACAGCATACCTCCCAACTGTCCCGTTTTCCATGGTAAAGTCACGGTTTTTGGGAACGTTCCCGCGTCCCACCCGTGGCCACCAGTGTCCCGTGGGGGGGAAGTGGGGATCAGTTGGGAGTCCTCCCAGCCTGAAGGGAATAAACACTGTGCGTATGCGAACAGCATCTATTCAGCGCTGCTGAAGGGTGAAAATGGGCCTGAGGAGGCATCATCTGCAGGGCCCCCTTTCAATAGGCCATGCCCCTTTTTTGGGCGCGCGTGTGGTTCCACGGCACGAGTGTCCCGTTTGCCGATTCAAAGATGTTGGGAGCTACAGTATGCTACAGCAACAGGTGGGACCTCTCAGAGTGGGGGTTCTGTACCCATGAACTCCTTTCCTCAAGCAAGCTCTGCCAACTTGGCCACCTTTCACACACACACACAAACACACACACAAACACACACACACACACACACACACACATATAGGCAAGAGAGGCAGAATTGTTTTCTTTCAAATGTTTACTGCAGTGCTACAAGCAGCAACATCCACAACTGATTCAGGCCCAAAGTGTTCCAGAGTTTAGTGGCGATAAGTACGTTATAGGTTAAGTTAGACACGCCCTCTGGGCGGAGCATGACACGCCCTCTCAGCAGGACGTTGCATTCTTCTAGCAGCTAAAATCTCCCTGAAACTAGTTTTAAAAGTAGGCAAGTATTTCCAGGGCCGCCACTAGTAATTACTATTACTTACCAGCGGTGGCGGCGGCGCAGCATCTTCTCCCTCCGGGACTCTGAGCACTCACTGCACAGTGCAGCCTGCAGAGCACCGAGCCCCTCTGTATCCTAGGCTCGGCGCTCTGCAGGCTGCACTGTGTATTGTGCGCGCCTGGGCGCCGGGTGGGGGATACTGTGCGAGGGGGGTAGGGGGGTGTAGGGTGGTGCCATGCCACTGTGGGCAGCTGCCCGGACCTCTGCAGAGGCCGGGGACTGGGGCAGCTGTACCCCTGGCACCCCCCTGTCGGCGGCCCTGAGTATGTCATAGACACTGTTACTGGTGTATGTTCTACAAACCCAATGCTGTAGTTCATTTAAGCTCTTTTTCTGTCTTACGTTTGCCCTCCCTTGAGCAAACAAAAACCCACGTTCATTTAATAGTATTCTGCTGCATTGAGTCAAGTTATAAATGGTACCATATAGTTCAGGGGGGAGACACTTAGTGCATATAATGCCCCCACACTCCAATTGGCTAGTTTTACAGTCCCCCCGGACTACCTCCTCTGTGCAGCCTGTGCTGTGCTCTGTGCACTGAACGAAGCACAGGCACAAATAAAATGCTGTACCGTCTTTTGAGCCAATCAGAGCTTGTGTACTGCTAGACATTCAGAGCGGCTGCTGGTACATGCGCTCTGATTGGCTCACCAGCCAGTGCTGCATCTTAATTGGCCGCCGGCATCCTGCATTGGAGAAGCCTGCGCTTCAGGACCTGCAGGGGATGAGGGAGCAGGAGTCCGGTGCTAAGTGAAGGGAATGGGGTGATGGGCGGACAGAGGGGCCCAGGCTGGAAATCAGTCCCGGGCCTGGAAATTCCTAGTGGCAGCCCTACATACATGATAACATGTATGATTATAATATGTGCTAAGCGGTTCCTCTAAGAACTATATGGTCAGCGCTGGGTTCTGCAAGCGCTGCTGGACATCATATATAAACATAAGATCTGATGATCTTACCTCAGCAGCCCCCACAGTGAGATGCTATATATCATGGGTCCTCAAACTGCGGCCCTCCAGATGTTGTGAAACTACAAATCCCAGCATGCCTTGCCACAGTTTTAACACTCCCTTATAGCAAAACTGTGGCAAGGCATGCTGGGAATTGTAGTTTCACAACATCTGGAGGGCCGCAGTTTGAGGACCCATGCTATATATAAAGTATCTATATTTGTTGGTTTCAGACTACATAAATCAATACGTTCTAGAATTCAGTAATGTGACTCTCCCTCCAGGTATCAGCATTAATCAATAGACATTTCAGACTGAAGTCTATTTTCCACATGATGTAAGCTCAAAACTGCCACAGACTCATCGTGGGGAACACAGATAATAAGCAGCAAATGTACAACATAATTCTGCTGCAGCGCCCCTTGGGAAATCCATCACCTATACGCAGCAGATCAGACGCGACAGTAATTAGTTTGACAGTGTCTAGGTCAACTCGAAAAGGTTGAGATGTACAAGGTCAGCACGGAGAAAGGTTGGTACATGCAAAAGGTTGAAATGATCGACACACGGGGAAAAAAGTCGACGTGTTTTTAACTTTTTTTGTCAATTTTCTGGTTTGAGCACATGAACAATTATAGTCCCCCCCCCCCCCGCCAGTTCCCTCTACTCTGCCAGTCAAATACCAGCATTCACGGCCTTTCGGTGCATACATAATGGGGCGGGGCTTGATGACGACAGACTCCACCCCCACCCCTGAAGTGCAGCTGACAGAAGCTCGGAGAGGAGACAATAGGAGTAGGTAAGTATAGTGGTAATAATACACATACCGCACAACAGTACTTGCTGTGTTATCGCCATCTCAGGCTGCTTACTGTTATATAACAATGTGGATAGTGTTAACTTGATATTTTGTTTGATCAGCATGCAGCATCTAAGCACAAGCATTAAAATCCAATCAATAACCATTTATTGTAGGAACCAATATACTCATCTTAACACGGATCAATATGGCTCTTGAGAATAAACAAAGACTGACATTTATTTCATAATTATTTTGGAACCGTTCCCAAGACACCAATATCCTCATTCTATCTTCTATCATGCAAAATGTATTTATAATAAGAGGAGGCTTCTGTCACCGAAAAAAAAAAAACGGAAACTTGTCGGAACAATAGGTTACAGATAGGGGACTGTGTATGATACTGTGGGCCTTATTCAGACCTGCCTGCCCAGCTGCATATATTCGCTGCCCAGCGAGTAGGTAAACAGCGCCCCACCGAATGCAGCCCCCCCACACACGCACAAGCAAATCCACCAATAACCATCCACTCGAATGCTCAGCAACAAATGATTCTTCCAGCCTTTGATCATAAATCATAGTGAGTAGCTGTGGGCAGTCCAGCAGAGACGGACAGGGGGCAAGGCCAGTGGCGCCAACATCGCTGCTGAAAACAGGGCGTGGCTGATGATGGTCAAATTCCCATGGAGCCACGCCCCATTTTTGGACATAGGCGCACCTTCAGCGTGCGGTAGGGTCCTGGTCGGACAGAATGTTGGGAGCACATATGTTGAATACCCCATTATATATTAATATGTTGTGTGGATTTGTAGAATAAAAGATATCTATAAATTATATGAAAATATTAAGTCTCCATAAATTCCACACAGACCCCCGTCAGCAGGTAACTCAGATTGTGAGGAGATTTTAGCTGGTATAGAAAAGAAGGGTAGATAGGGTCAGGTCATCTTGCAGTATGGAGGTCCCTGCAGAGAGAGTGAATGCCAGTGACTGTTACAGACCTCCCAACCAGAGAGGCAGAAACCTGTGGTCAGGATCGGTCTCCATTCCACATTATCGTCAGGGAAGTGAACTCATATCTGCACTTTATTACTATTTATAATACAGACAGCCAGGCTGAGAATAATGGAAACCTCATAGAAAACTCATTTCCCACCTGCAGGTAACTGCTGTGTCACTGTCTGCTACAACAGGCTAATAACACACCTGAGTCTCCGGACTTTCTCACTGTATAACATCAGTACACAATGCTGGAAACTGAAAAGAATATTATCCATACTAGTAAGCCCGCTCAAAGCAAAAGCTTCGAAAGCTAGTCTGCTACCTTCTGTGTTTGTGCATGTGTGAGAAAGAGATGTAGTTTCACTCTCTGGCAGGAGATGGCAGTGTTTCGGAGACTAATACAACTTTTGCACCAGAACTGCCCGCTTCAACCCGGATGTGACCCGGCAGTTGTTCCCTTTTACACAGGCGTCCCCCTGGCAAAATCGGTATGAAATAGCGACGGTCAAAATCCCGACAAGGTCGAAATAACGACACGGTCAAAATACAACATATATATATATTCTTAGATGGACAAAACCATGTGCACTGCAGGTGAGGCAGGATAGTCCGTGACTCTGAGCTACACCTTGTTTTTGACTACTTTTTGATCTAAGTGAATTACACCTACTCTATAAAGAATCCAATTTAACGGATACTCTTGATCGATTGTGTTATTACGCTAAGAATATTGATGTACAGCCCCTGATGAAGTCGATATGACGAAACGCGTTGGGTTTTATGTATAACATTGTCTACGCACTTATGAATTCTGGAATACTGAATTATCACAAGCTGCAAATGAATTTTGCACTTCTTACTTCGAAATGAATTTCGAAGAATTCTTAATGAATTCTTACTTCAAAATATTTTTAAAATCAAGTTGTTTTTTCCGTCCACCGAATTGTGGTAAATTTCTATAAGAATTGTAAGCTGGTGGTGGCACATTTAAGGGCGCACTCTATATACTCCCTTCGCGGCCGCTGATTGGCTGAGAGTGCTCTATCTCAGCCAATCAAAAGCCGGACAGTCATTTGACACGTTATTTTAAAGATGTAATAGCCGCGGCTGCCCGCCCGCTAGCGCTGGACAGTGGAGAGTGACACTGTCACTGATGGTCACCGCCGCCCGCCCCAATCTGGTAACGCGCTGCTGCCCCACTGCTTCTTCCTCCCCAGCCGCCCGCCCCCACTGCTCCTCACCGCCCTGCAGCTCCCTGATATTTTTTTTACATGTGATAAATCGCATGCGATTTATCACATGAAAAATGGCACATCAAAGTCCTCATCGTAGGTGAGCCTCCCGGGGAGCTGCCGGGTGGCTCGGAGGAGAATAGGGTCCGACTTGTCCTTAGGACAAGTCGGCTCTATGTATGGGGGCCTTAACTCTCTGCACATGTTACATCTGCCCCAATTACAGAGCACATGGTTTTGTTCATTAGAGAGAGAATTTGCTTTTGCAAATGAACTAGAATCAGGCCCAATATTAGGGCGACCACCTCATCTCTTTAATTCTGGACACGTATTAATTACACAAGTTCTGTGGCAGTTTAAAACCAGGTGAAATGGAGTCTTGAAGTCAGCCAGCCACAGAACCTGTGTAATTAATTTAATACTGTATGTGTCCGGAATTAAAGGGATGAGGTGGTAACCCTACCCAATTTGCATATGATATGAGACGGTGTCTCCTCACATTCCTGGTAGCAAAAGACAACACGGTCATTTGTTTGCTTAGTCTCAGTGAAGAAGAAAGACAAAGAAGGACGATCAGTGTCGGACTGGGACATGAAGTGACCACCAAGCAATGCTGTGGTAGGCCAAGGCTGAAATTAGGATTTTAGTCCCCCCATAGTTGCGGCACCAAGTCAGTACATATGCGATGAGCATCGTGACGATGGACGGCGGAATGTACGGTCGGTGCTTGGTACATCCCGCCCTCGGTATGGCTCACTCACACCAGACATCTCGCGTTGCATGGAATGAGGCTAGGTGCATGTGGACACATCACACTTGCCTGGTGTTATCCTTTATTTTATTTGCACATTTAGCATTAATAAGTACAAATAAATACTAATCTGTACACACGGTTCTGACTTAATGCCTATTATTAGACGCAATTTGCTGCCATTGTGTTTCCCTGAGTGACAAAGGTTGAAGCCACAGCCACACTGGAATGAATAGAATAAATTAATATTGCAGTATGAAAACCATAGGGGACCGTGGGAAAAGATCACTCAGGGAAATACCGGCCCTTAGGATAAGTAATAGCAGCAGTTAGAGGCACGTCATCCACCACACAGCTAAATGGAAGCTATTTCCATCAATACCGAATGGTATAAAGCAGATTGAACTATCTCTACAATGCAAAATAAGGATGCAGCACACACTTGAAGAAAGCAGAAGTTAGAATTAGCAGGCCACAGGGCCGCCGATAGGGGGGTGCTGTGGGTACAGCTGTCCCGGGCAGCTAATTTTGGCTTAACGTGGTCATGGAGAAGCAGTGGAACTCATGTTCCCTGACCTCGACCCCTCAATGAGATGGAGCCTGATTGAGTGCCAGGGTTTTAGGACCCCACAGCAAACTATAAATTTGTTCCCTACCTCCCATACTTTATAAACGGATAGTGGTACCACAATGAAGGGGTGTGGTCACACAATAGTAGCTCCAATTAAAATGATGCCACACAGTATTTCAATCATATTCACATTACACCACATGCAGTGCCTCTGATTCATATTGCACCACATAGTAGTGCCCCTTATTCACACAGTAGTACTCTTACACATAATTCTCACAGTAATGCCCTTTATATGAATAATGTCCACATTAGTGCCCCTTATACACACATCTGTCTCTGTCACTCCAGCAGCTCCATGCACTGTGTCCCTCCACCCCCTCTCACCTTGTCTTCAGCAGGCACAGAGCCTGCTGCTATTAGTGGCTCTTTCCCACTTGACACATGACATCACTTATGGTGTCCTGGAAAAGGAAGCCACTTGGAAGGTCTTTTCTGTTGAAATTACTGTGCAGGGGTGGTGGTGGAACTCCGCTCCCAGTGGCGTAACTATAGCACCGCAGCCCCCGCGACCGCGGGGGGGCGCTATGCATGTGCGGGCGCCGGGGGCTGCAGTGCTATAGTTACGTTACACCCCGCCGCCCGCCGCACCAACCCCCGCATACCCCCCCATCCCCAGTCTTTACCTGTGTTCAGTATGCGCTGGTCCCGGCTCCCTTCTTCTGCTGAGGACCACCACAAAATGGCCACCCCCATATAGCACACAGTTCTCTGAAACTGTCTGCTGTATGGGGGCGGACATTTTGTGGTGGTCCTCATAGCAGAAGAAGGGAGCCGGGACCAGCGCGTACTGAACCTAGGTAAGACTGCGGGGGTTGGTGTGGCGGGCGGAGGGGCGGGTGAGTGACTGGGCGCCCTCCTTTTAACGGCGGGGGGGCGCCCAAAATGTATTTACGCCGCTGTCAGCTCCCCCTACCATTACAGGTGGTGGAACCCAGTTCCACCCAGTGCCCCCCCCACACACACACACATACACACTCCCAGAACCCAGCACTGTCTTCCCCAAACTAACAACTTTGTTACTCATGCAATCTGATGTCACAACAAAGGCGTCTAAGACAGCTGGTACTAGATTTTAGAACAGTTTTACGTTATAAAACATCTCTGAAGTCTAATAAAACATCGCACTGACTGGTGGACAGCTAAGGGCACGGAGCTGAGACCTTTTCTATTCCTTCTATAACCAGATGCTGTTATTTCAACCTAACCTCTAAATTCCATTAAATGATTGTCGCTGTAATGAAAACTGAACAGGTCAGAAGTGTCTTTCATGAGAATTAGCCGCTTAGAAGCATTATGTTTGGAGACATGTTAGAGTTATAATTCAATCTAAAGCCGCAAATGACAGTAAGATGTATAACATGCTCCCAGTGTAAATAAGTCAATTTATAGCTACATTTAAAATAATTAGCCAGTAAATAATATCTTTGCCACGTATGTCTCCGCTATGATAATAAGCAGCCAGTGGAAAAAACATCGGAATGTGAATGATTTACTTATTCATGAGACAATTGGATGTTGGATCATGAGAGTTCCCCACCGCTGTAGAACGCACATGAGGCTAATTCTCGGATGGACATCTGTGTATGGACGCAAATGTTTTTGCAAAAAGCAAATGCGCAAATGTGAATTTTAGCATTATTCCAAATCATACAGATCTCTGGAAGATCTGTCTATCCTTGAAATCAGGTAGTAAATCAGGCTACTCCATGCAAGTCAAGATCAGCCGCACAATAGGAAAAAAAAATGTTGTTATTACCAAACACGGTAAGCTCGGGCATACGATATTGTGAGTGCACACCGGATGATCTCGGTAAACGTTATCTCCGGTGCCATCAGGGCAGGCGGCAGGGGGGGTCAAGGGGAACAAGCAATCTCAAGGGCCCCAGAGCTTCCATGCCCCATCACAGCCGCTGTCCTGTCAATGAACCTCGCGGCCAGGCCGTCTACTGTGCACCATCTGTGTGTGGCTGAGTCTGACTCACTGTGTGCCACTGCTGTATACTGTGTGTGCTCCCTGCCGTTCAGTGCTCAGAGACATCTACTCTGTATGTGCACATGGCCTGTGGCCGCAGGCGCACAACCATACCCGCCACTGGCACTGTAGCCTCAGTCTCTGGCTCCTGTACTTTATAGCACATGTGCGGGTCGTCTGTTCCGTGCCTGCTCGTAGTGCTCGGCGTTCTTTTGTGAAAGTGACAGGCCAGCAGAAGGCAGCAGCCAAGAGCCAGGCCAGTAGGACTGAGAACGAGAGAAGTCTGCACCTGAAAGCAGGATCTGGAGCAGCAAAAGGTTAAATGAGGCTCGTACAGAAGAGGGTTGTGTGGATTTGGGATTAGGTGGGGGCCCCCAAAATATAATTGTACAGGGCCCCAAGATTTCTGTTGCCAGCCCTGGGTGTCATCACCCGGCCCCCGCTGCTAGCCAGGGGTGGATTTACGGGCGAGGGCACCCCTAGGCACAAGTCTTTATCATTATTGAGCATGCAAACTAACCAATTCACATTTATGAGGTGAAGTACCGCCTGCGACCACTAGACGCCACTTGACAGACTAAATTACTCTTTTGTCTGCTAAAAGTTGTCATATGATCTGTTTCAAACTTGCTGGCTATATAGAGAGGGAGCTCCGAAGACAGAGAATGGAGGTAGGAGTAGGTACGGACTGGGATGGAGAGTTTGTGGGTTTAAAATGGTCACAGCCCAAAGTGAAAGTAAAAACTGTCACAGAGTGAAAGAACAATGCGGAACCTGTGATTTTGGCAGGCTTTTAACTAGTTGCAACATGTTAATCTTTTTATTTTTTGTTAAACCATCAAAAATTATCAACGTTGTAAAAAAAAAAAAATGTTTTTGCTAAATACAATCAATATTTTTCTTACTACTTTGTTCTGATTTCCCCAAAAATGTTCAATGCAATCTCAGAAAGTTATTGTCTATTCTCCGTCACTGAAAGTCTAATATTCTCAAATTGTTTTCACTCGTCTGTCATGTTAAATCTGCGCAACACAATTGTCTATGAAACCGCCTAAGTATAAGGCAACAATGGAAGTGTGTAGGGATCATGTGGCAGCAATGAACAGCCCTAGCTCCCCCCCCCCCCCCCCCCCAGTACATGCAATCCCTAGGTACTGTGGTGGGTTGCCTTGTGGTTAATACAGGCTGCAGCCGCAGCAACAGCAGAGCACATAGCGCAAGTTAATGGAACATCATATTTCAGGAGAACCTGCCATATTTGGTTTTATTAGTGATTTATGTAGCGCCTCGTACACTGTGTATGTGACAGCACAGCAGTGTTTTTGCTAGACTGTATCAGAAAAGGAAAAACAAAGTATGGCCGGCTTTCATTGGGTCTTACACGAAGTTGTGGATATCTTATAAAAAAAAAAAGCTGTTCTGCATGAGCATAATGCATGAGCATAATGTGCAGAGGTTCCAATATGTTGGTGATGGTGGTGGGGTGAGGCGGTATTAATTACTTAGCACAGGCTTCATAGCGGAACCTAGCATTCGGCTGGGTCAGCTGGTAAGGGGGGTATTGTCCCTTTGTACAGCTGCCAGCACTCCCATGGGAAGAACGTGGCCACACATATTATTTTTACACAATTTTTTATATGGGAGCTGGCCACATCTCCTCGTGTTTGACCACGCCCCCAGTACCCAGACCAGTGGCCCTCATAATGTGCACTGCAAGCCATCCTGGCATTTCCTACTGTGTGCTGCATATTTCTATGCCCTGTTCAAATTTTACAGGCTCACATCAAAGAATCTGCATTTTATTTACCTATTTTTATACATATGACTTTCAGAACTATATATCAGAAATGCCCTGCCAGTCAAGTGACACCAATATATCCTTGCACCCATTTATCAATCAATATTTGCAGCTAAGGTGTTTTCGGGGGTTAGCCGCAAATATTAAGTATCACCCTAATGAATCAGAAGGGACCGCAGCAGAAATCTCCAATCCCTGCTGCGTTCCCTCCTGCACCACCGCCGGCCGCATCCCCCGTCGGTTTCTATGGAGGATGCAAAGCTGCCCGATGTATCAACATCGGGCAGCAGTGCTTAGCATCCCTGGGCTACTGCCATTCTGAGATGGCGGAAGCCCACTGCGGCCGGGTCATTGCGGTCAGCGGGTCGGCGAGGGGGGTCAGCTGTAACCAACCAAGCGGCGCCCGGCTCAGCACATCGCAGGGACGGGCTCCTTTCAGAGCCCTTGTCCCTGCACCTTATGGATTGTACATGTAGGTGATAGTATCGCATTTTACAATGCGATCCTGGGTGGTAATACTCCGCCCTGATCGCATTGTAAATGCGATCATTGATAAACGGGCCCCGTAGACTGTATTGTAATGGACAAGTATGCAGCAATACATCGAGGTGATATAAATGGTGGCCCATCATCCCTAACTACATGAATCCCATAATATGCTCTGGAACCCTTTGTTTTAAAAAAATACCCTTGTTTATGTTCTAGAATAAGAAAGTGACATTTTATCGATACTTTGGGGATATTCTTCCTTTAAGTATGATGGAACAAAATGAAATTTAGGTAACGTGCTAAGAATAACAATATAAGGAGGATACATTTTACTGATGGGAAATATCATTCCATGCGCACTCTCCGGAGCTCGGAGGAGAAATATTAAACAGTATTGATCTGACGAAGTGGCAGATGGCAGGGATCCGAATTGCACTGTGACTAGATTTTATTTAACCATTATACGTTTGGCCTCAATAACATTTTGGCTGGCTTAGCATGGTGGCGAAATGTCAGACGTAAGATCATTTATTACTGAATATGTAACGTAGAGAAATAAGTGCGTTATGGAGGTTCTATAAAAGAAATCCTCCCCTGAACACTGTATAATATATCTCCTGACTCCCGTTTCACTAGCGCTCTCCAGCCAGGGAAATCCCGAGTCGTGTCGGCACCAATGTTGTGATGACAGGTTTGTGGTGTGTTTTACTGGCTGTTTTTAGCATCTCCTGTGTCTGATGAAATGACCCCTATCCTCCGCCCCCACCTCCCAGTCTCGCAGGGGCTTTTAAAAAAAAACGGACCCCGTCTCTGTTTTTAATATATACATTTTCAGATCATTCTAACTGGATTAAATGAGACGGATAAAATATATTTTTTAAATTGAAACCTCAAAAGCACAAGATGGAATTAGTTCGCTTTCGTACATAATATTACGTTCCTGACTCTGTAATAAAAAACGAGACCGTGGAAGCATTAAAAGAACTATTCTGCTCCGTAACCCAAGATATAGCGTTCCTAGGTAATAGTTTGCAACAGATGGGGAAGCATTCATTAGCAGCCTAAAGACTAAAGAGTCTGTCGCCCTTTAAACTGGAATATATCACGGCCAGTTACAATGTTAACAATAATTAAATTTAGCAAAACCATTTCCTAAAGATGTTAAAGTACAATTCTGCTTAAACAAACTCCAACAAGGAAAAATAAATGGGGCAAGCAGCTTTGCACTTTACCCTTTGCTGCCTGGGTTCATAATAATAATTGGAAAGCGTTCGTCACAGCGGCCAATGCGGATTACCGTTGTAGACTCTCTACTTACTTTTACTAACTTACAATTTTTTTTGTTATTCTGAAGGTCATGGACAGGCAGCACGAGGGAGCTGAGGAGAGATTGGCGCGGGAACCGAGAGACCGACTGGCTTGGTTGGGTCCTCCAACAGCCTCCAACAACTGCCCGCAGGCTCTTCTGACTTGAATGCATCAAATTAGGCATGCCAGGCAAGTTGCTTCAGGTTTGCCTACCCTCCCAGAATGGCCTGAAATGTTCCTGAAATTGGGTCCGCCTCCTGGCCCCCCGGAAATGTGGGCAACTCTCCTGGACACCGGTGGCACCCGCCAAATCTCCCTGGCCGCGGTGGTAAATTACCATGATTTTTGTCTTCCATATGCAATGGATCCGGAGATCCTGCACATGTGCTGGATATAAAACCAATCGGACTTGCTCAGGTTGCACATGATACATCATATGTTAAAGAACCACGTATGGCTCCCCAGCAGGGCAGGCAACAGGGGTTGTCAAGGGGGCCACATGTACCAGGCCCCAAGCTTGTGAGGGGCCCCAAGGTTCTGTGGGGCTCAGGGGCAGTAAGCATGGCTGTGTCAGTGCAGTGCCTAGCAATGGTTTAAAAAGCACCTGCCTAGATTCCTGGGTACTTGACTAGAACCCCCCTCCGGTATTAGTGAATATAAATTCTATTTATTTTGTAACAATTAAAAACGCGTTTAATATGCAGTGTACTAACCATGTTCTGCTCAAGGGGGCGGGGTATTGGGCCCCCTAGATATATCAGTGTACCGGGCCCCAAGATTTCTGTTGCCAGCCCTGCTCCCCGGCAACCAGTTGCCAGGTTATTGCATGCAAGGCTGCATGCGATACCTCGGAGTAGTGCAGGGGACCTTAAGAATGACGGGGGGAACAATTTCCTGAATTTTTTTTTTCAAATGTACAGATGGAGCCATCTTCAGCTAGCCTTCTCTGGATAGCCATAGTGAGCCAAGGCATTTTGTTCTCAACTGCAATGCAATACAATACATAGAACAATACAGTAGGGGATTAGCAGAGGATTAAGTCCGACAGCTCTGGCTCACTTAATCCTATTAATGGGCTAGATGAGGATTTCTCTATCGGTATCAATAAAATTTTTACGGGTGCAATGAACAAAATGGCAATACTCTAGGGTGCTGTGACTCCGGAAAAGTTTGGGAACCACTAGTCTGCACTGATCTATTTAAAATTGTTGAGTGTCCTGATAAAATTCCAGCAAAAAGTGCACCAACATTTTATTAACCTATTATCCTCAGTACAATGATACCTAATACATGTACGATGAACAAATCAATGATATAATAGGTACAAAAGGTACATATTCAATCTTTTTTTTAATTTTTACACAAAAAATATCTTGTGACCTAGAGACGCCCATTCAAAAATAGAGATGTGCAGGTTCTGATTTACTCTGATTTCAAAGCAGGATCTTATTAGCTATCAACTGTCAACAACTGTGATGTGATTTGGGATAGCCAATAAGATCCTGTAAATCAGAGTAAATCAGAACCTGCACATCTCTATTCAAAAAGTGCCAATATCACTCAAAAGTGGGTTTATGTTTGCATTTCATTAATATTAACTTCTATTTATGCGTTTTATTTTTATCAGGTGGAGGAGTCTGACCTCATCAAAGCCCTGAACTCTTGCATTCTAAGATTACCTGTAAACTAGGACCAGCTGGCAGACTTTTTTAAATTCTCATTACTAGAACCTGAGGCTGTAAATCCCAATGTGCCAGGACATAGCTCTATTATAAGATGGGAAGGGGTTAAACAAATTATCACTCAACCATCACAGTTCCAAGACATCTTAATATATTTAGTTATGGCCGGTTCTATACATGCAGAGCTACAAATGTTACTAATAGTTATTCCGATGTAAATCAGCTTGCGTTTTAAGTTTAGAGGCCCTTAAATGAAAGCAGGTCTGGTTCATGCCTAATACATGAATCACTTTTGATGTCAGAATAGATATAAGCAGTATGGAACAGGAGAATCATGTGATATAGACTAACCAATCGCAGCTTTATGGTTGCATTATTCTTTTCTTATTATTAAAAGTCAAGTGTGCTGGTATATAGGGTGGTGGTGGTGTTGGTGGTGGGGGAGGGGGTGACAATAATCACACTTTACTAAGAGAATAAGATGTGATGCTTGGTGGCCATAGGGAGTGTATCAATATAACTTTCCCAGAGAAGAAGAAGACTGTGTTTTTCCATAACCTCTCGATCCGATTCCAGGCCAATTCTAAAAACATGCCCCCCCAATTTATCTCAGGAAGCAGCCAAGGAGGGAGGCTACTAGTAATCAGAAGCACCTAAAGGACAGTCTCATAAATAAACCAGCATCACTAGGAGAACATTTTGAGCAATGATGGAATTCTGAAAGCCCACCTCTTCCTTGGCAGGGCTGGCGCCAACACTAAGCAGCTTTAGGAATTTGCCTAGGGCGCCGGCCACTGGAGGGCGGAAGTTGGAGCAGGTCCCCCCCGAATGGTAGTCCCCCCCCCCCCCCCCCCGTGGAGTGACCCGGTGGTGACGCATAGCCCGGCACCCCACCGTGTGGAGCAACAGTAGCAGCAGGCCGGGTCCTGGATTGTGTGGAGGTGAGCGGTAACTCTCACCCTCCTCCCCGTGGAGCAACTTTGCGGCCGCTGCCGCATCGCCCATGTCCCCCGTGGCGGTGACGCATCAAATCTCTTAAGAGCTCTGTCTATATATACCGCCCTTATAAGCGAATCTATAATATGTGCAGGGTGTTACATGCTAATTTGCAGCATGCAGATAAAGATGGGACATCTGTTTCATCCGGGTCTGGTGTAAGTCCCCATACAATAATATGATGGCAGTGGACAAAAGAACAATGGGAGATACAGGCTTCATCATGAAGTCCCACAGATTTTTACCACACAAAAAGTGGATTCTCAAATCACCATATTATAATAAGCAAACGCCCATGGCAACTTTTCCGTCTCAGAAACAATCGATGATGCAGAGATAGCAAACTTTTAATAGAATTCGGTGTATTGTTATTGGAAAGTAAGTAATGAATTGAGACGCATCTTAAGGAGCTTCTCCCCGCGATTCATCTGTTTATCTGCAGTTTGTTGTGACAATGTGAATAGAATCCTGATGTAACCGGCACTTTCCCTCCTTATCTCCTGCGGTCTCCGGCATGTACGCTGCGGTATCACTAATGCACCTGAATAGAACATTCTATTGTCACAGGGAACAATAGTGAATACCTCCAGCACTCTCCTCTTGTAATGAAGGAACTGCCTAGCAGGTAATGCGCTGCCTTTGTAGAATAATTACTAAAAGCACAAATGTCCTGTTGAAGTTTGCCAACACAGGGAAAGGATATCAGTGCCGGCTTTAAGTAATGTACTGAGATATGCCTGGTGACAGTAGTAGTCAAGAAAACTTTTAGTTGATTATTTAAACGTTTATGCAGTTGCTTAGCAACAGGCGGAGGCTTTGTCTACTATCAGCTACAGAGGAAATGGGGCGGAATGTGAGCGAATGGGGAGGTATATGGCATAGGATTATATTACCCAATATTAAACACACCCAGGTGTCACAAATTGGGAGTGACTATGATTCGAAGGCAGCGGCAGTGTTAGAACAATGGGCCTGATTCAGAGTTGATCGCTGATTAGGGAAATTGCAAATCGAGCAATTATTGAATGACTGCGGATGCGTAACGTTCGCATCGCGCATGCGTAACAGAAAATGCATATGATAGTAAACACAAAGCGGCCTGAGGTTGACTGACTGATAGTCGATGTTTGGGGGGTGGTAACCGGTCGTTTTATGGGAGTGTAAACAAACAACAATAAACAGGCGTACCCAGGCGTTTAGGAGGAGGGTCTGTGCCTTCAGCGATGACCACTCCCAGCTGTTGCATTAGCAGATAAAGGATAGGGTCAGACCTAGCCACATTTGCAAAGATTGCAAACACCAATGGTTCGAGAATTTTTGTTTTGATTTTGGTCTACTCCATCTATATAATAAGTTGAAGAGTGTGAGTGTCACATTGTGGAGACACCGTGGCACTCAGGGCTGCCAAATTCAGCAACAAAGTACCTCTTGACCCGGGGGTGTGCACCTCAAATCCGTTTTTTGGGAAATTTCACTTACAAATTTAAAAAACACCAAGGTTCAATTTGGTTCAAAACACCAAGGTTCAAAGACTGACGATCTGGGAAACAGATGACGAAGGAACAACCACCTGATTTCTTTGCTGTCAATTGTAATGCAAACACATTCTAACATTATGGTGGAGGCTTTCAACAATAGGGAATAATTGGGGATATACCTGTACATACCACACATCACACACACGTACACATACATGGTGCACACACAGTACACCACATATGCACACACAGCACAATACACACACATATTTATGTTGCCCACCTCATACATTTACACATTGGACAGATACACACAACACACACACACATAACGCAGGGTTGCCAACCCTCCCGAAATGGCCGGGAGGATCCCGAAAATCGGGTCCCCCTCCAGGCCCCCCGGAAAGGTGGGCAACCCTCCCGGATTCCGGCGGTCCCCTCCCCCCCCCCCCCTCATTTACCTGTTGGCAGAAGCTTGAAATTGCAGCAATTCACGGCGTTTTGGTGGAAGGGGCGGGGCTAAATATGCAAATCTGGCATATTTAGCTCCGCCCCTCATCGGAGAACCGCATATTGCGGGATTTGCATCACTGGGGGCAGGGACTGATGATGTCTCCATCAGGCCCCGCCCCCAGAAGGGATGCTGACAGTCTCCTCTCCGAGGTTCTCCCGGAGAGGAGACTGTAAAAGTCGGCAACCCTGACATAACACACCTCATGCATTACTACACACACCCAGATACACTACAAAACACACCCGAAAACAGTACAACACACACAAACACACACTTAAATATTGCACACATACAGACACACACAGAACACACATGCTTAACATTGCACAGACACACACAGCACACTACACATGTATATCTGTAGTGCACCTCACATACTTACACATTGGACTTAAACACACAACACACCACATACAGTACAACACACACCCACATACACTACAACACACACAAAAACAGTATAACACACAAACACACAGAACACACAAAAAAATAAATGTATCATAGGTGCTAAATCTCAGGAGTGGATGTGGAATTCATCAACACACACCAGCTATCAAGTCAGGAGCGGCGTTTTTCAAACAACAACAACACCACACCTGATTTCACTGCTGTCATAGAACATCAATGCACATTCTAACATTATGGTGGAGTTTTTAACAAATTACAATCTTGGGACTTTGGCGCAGCATAAGACGAAATTTGACAGTAATTTTGGAAATTAAAAACCAAGGTTTTCCCGGGCAACGCCGGGCGGGTCAGCTAATATTAAATAATAAGATAATAATAAAATAATGGCACCACAAAATCATTTTGAGTAGACTGTTAAACTGAAGCCAATAATTGTGCTACCGGTTGCTAGTACAAGGAGTGCTGAACCCCCAGCCACCAAAAGCTCCATAGGTTTGATTGACAGTCGCTGAGCGCTACTGCAGTTAAATGACTGTAGCCTGATTGACAAGCCACCAAGGCAGCCAACTTAACAGTGCCCCAGTGTGTGATGTGTCAGCAGAACTGACATTCACAGAGCTTTATTCTGGAGCAGTTATACCTCAATGTCTGCCATCTGCTAGCTGGAGAGAGGAAAGGGGGGGGGGGGTACCCTATTTAGTTTTGGGGAACATCTTACTTATATGACTCTGAAAAGCTCTTAGTTCAGGCGTTCACACCCTTCCTCTCTTTCCTCTTCACTCCAGTGGGTCTTGGCAGCTTGCCAGCAGCGCTCTTCTGCTTACGGATGACCTGATACTGAGCATCCTAGAAGCATTTGATGCTCAGGGCTCTAAAGAACTTGGGAAGTTTAAATGTTGCTTTTCCTCCCCAGATTTATAACTGTAATGCTGTGTTATTACCAGCTGGGGGATAGCATTTAACGAATGTGGGGGAAATTCTACTTGATCTCAAATTGTTAAGATTTCCCACAATTCAGATGTGTAATGTACCTATATGACCTAAATACAGGACAATGTCATGCAGTGCTGGCTATTCACAGAACTCTGATTAGCAAACATACCTCATATATACTGTATCGATGGGATATGGACACTCCGTCGATTTATTTATGTCGACATGATTGGAAGGTCAACACCAGCATTAGGTTGACCATGGGAATGGTCAACATGAGTTTTGTTACTTGACATGTGCCGACATAATGCCGCATCCACTACAAATGCAGCGAGCCATGCGAGCATGTCGACCTAAATAGGGTCCACCCAATGACCCATGCCTCTATGGATCATGTCTATATATGTGAGTGTCCACAAATGGTAATGCTTTCCTCTTTCTGCACTTTGTGGTCTACATTGATCCCCCTATGGGCTTACTCCAGCAATTATTTATTATTTATGTATCTTGCAGTGACACTGACTACATACAAATGAAAAAGGTGATGTTGACCATGGAAACCAATCAGATTCTGTCCAGAATTTCTCTCTTGCATCCTAGAAAATGAAAGACAGTATCTGATTGGTTGCTATGGGCAACCTCACCACTTTTAGCCGCTTTAGTAACTCTACCCCAAAAGTGAAGTGATCGCTACTGAATCGGTCTCGGGAAACCTGCTGTACACTCATCAGAGGCCACAAGTCCAAAAACCAATTGTGTTCTTGTAGCCTTTAGACTACACATGCACAAACACAGAAGAGAGCGGACTGGCTTTCCAAGCTATTGCTTTGAGCAGGCTTCTATCTATCTATCTATCTATCTATCTATCTATCCATCTATCTAACTGTGGTATTCAATAAATGTGGATGGGTCCCAATTTTTCAAAATCATTGGGATCCTTAGAATTTACACGGTCCCCTTTTTATCAAAACTTAGGACCAGATTTAATTAGTGCATGAGGTAAAATGCTCTAACCACCTCAGACTTTTGTGCCCATTTCTATTTAATCACAAGCCCTTTTCATCCTGTGGCACATCCCTATTAATGAGGCGTATTCAATCCCGAATCCGACTCTCGGGACGTTCCCGACAGTCGGATTCAAGACTGTTTTAGACCTGTTCCAACTGTAACTCAACAGTCGGTATTCAATGTTCCGACTGTTGAGTGTTGGAGCGGCTGCGTTTTGTCGGAATCGGATGCCAATTTGACAATTGGCAGCTGTTTCTGACAATTCAGTTTCGGAAAAAAAAAAAACCCCGAACCTGAAAGCTTTCAATAAGGTCAGAAACAGCAGCATTGAATAGGTGAGTGCTGCTATTTTCGCCAACAGAAATAAGGGCACAGATTAAATACCCCCCCAATGTGCGTTAATCATTAGATTCTGGAATAAGTACCCAGGGCTAAGGGGGCATACCCACGGGTCAATTTTTGCCTTTTTTTAAGCGATCTGTCTAGATCACTGAGAAATTAAGCACAGATCACTTTTTTGTATACACCCCATAGCGATGGCGGTCCTGCGTCTCACCATCACCGGCTCAGATAATTAGTGTATGCACTAAATATCTAGTCAGATGACGGGGCTAGATAGCTTAGCCCACATCGCTTAGCACACAATTACCAATGTATATGCTCTCTAAGGGCGATAAAGGGTGGAAGTTCTGTGGTATACTGTTTAGCTTTTTGTTACTATATTATATTACTTTGCTCCTGCAACGAAAAAAAAGTGTTATAACTAAAGCTATGTGTGTGTGTAGGTGCCATGGCCACTGGGACACACAGACACCCGTAAAGTGGCAAAAAAGAACGGTAGCAGCCAGACCAGCATTTAGTAATACCCCTTTCACACCGCACTTGTTAAACGGTATATTGCTGTTTTTTTCACATTTCAAAACGTTTAAGGGAAAGTGCCAGCGTTGATTTACCGGTTAAAGATAACCGGTATTTAAAAATGTTTAAAAAGCAGAGTCCTACACGTTTCAGAGCCGTTTTTTATGCAGTGTGAATGGCTCTGAAACGGTATTTAGTAAAAACAACAGACTACAGACCTGTGATAGGCTGGCCCCTGCATTCTGCCTTGAAACATGTTCAGGGGATTAAACGGGTTGACTGATGTGAATGATACTTAAACGGTATTTAAAATACAGTTTAAAAATACAGTTTTTTTAAACATTTTGGCAGTGTGAAAGCGGTATAAGGAGACTGGCAGAGGTCTTGGGATGGACAAATATTTTGTTTCCGTAAACCGCAGTACCACTGACTTCCTCTCTCCTTGGATAAATTGCATGTAATTTGAAGCTGCAGATAGAAAAAAACGTATTGTAACTACAAAAATGTGTCTTGTTCCACAGCAGTTGTTACAGTGTAATGTTTGTGCGTTATTGTCAGCACTTTTCGGCTACAATGCAAACTGACAGATGATGCAAACTGTTGGCTGCATAAACCAGCTGTAAGGGTCTGTGTGTTGCACTGTAACCCCTTAGAAGTAAGGTACACAGATGTCCTATCCTATAAATGCATTTAATGCCTCCAGTTGTCAAATAATGTAACTTTACCTCAAGAAGCATTAAAGAAATCTCCCTAGAGCCAGGTGCACTGCATGCCCGCTTGGAATCCTTTGCAGCCTTTTTTTGTCGGATACAACCAACCCCATGTGTTGGGTATGGGTAAGATGGCAAGTTCTCCTCTTGAGACTGTGGCACCAAGAGATTACATCAGAGGGCTATGCCACCCTCCCATAAGCAACTTGGAGGAGCAGCTGATGGCAACTTCACAGGATAGAGGGGGCAGTCAAGACAGACACTGAATGAGTTGGCTGATACTTTGCACACTCGCGGGTGCTGCATCGTTGGATGCACTACAGGTGCAGACGTCAAGAGATTGACAGTCAACAGGCTCTTAGTGGTGGGGAGGGGGTGGCGATGGCTTACATTTTCAAAAGCAGAGGCATGATGCCTCTGTTTTGGTTGGGTGTCAAGGCCAGGATCTCCTTTGAAAGTCAGAGATTTCCTGGCCTCTTTGTAGGAGCTAGGAGCTGGCTTGTGTTATCCCCATAGGTCATGCAGATGGCCGATGGTGTCACAAGTGAGTCAATGCTGCATCCTAGGATGCAGTACAGGATAACAACTGCCTGCAGGAGCAGATGCCACCTGCTACATCGCCATATTAATGTATCCCTGCTTCCAAGTAAGCAGCAGTGATGCCTCCTCCAACCATATCTGAATTAGATGAAATGTTCACAGTTCATATTATACCACATTGTACTGTCCCTAATTCATATTATACCATATTGTAGTGTCCACAGTTCACATAATGCCACATTGTAGTGTTCCCAGCTCATATTAAGCCACATTGTAGTGTCTCCAGCTCATATTATGTCACATTGTAGTGTCTCCAGCTCATATTATGCCACACTGTATTGTCCCCAATACATATTATGCCATATTGTAGTGTGTCGCAATGCTCCTCTGGGAATGTTTCAGATGGCCAAGATATCTTTATGGGGCCCCTTGTGAGCTGCTGGGCCCTAGGCAGTTGCCTAGGTTGCCTTGTGGAAATCTCCCACTGGACTAAATATTTTATAACTTCAAAAGATTCTATCAGGTCGCCCAGTTTTCATTGTGCAGGTAAAATATGTCTGTTCCATACAGAAATGTGGCCCCTTGTGTGCGAGTATAAGGGACTCAGTGCTAAATCTGAACGTTATAGTGAAAAAAAGAAACCGTTCCAATTCCATAATAACTCGCAGCGAGAGCAGTATCATTTTCTTGACCACAATCAGCGGTGCTCAGCTTGTCAGGCCAGGCTATAATTACAGTGTCATGATACAATGGGATGTTCTGCGACAGATTCTTTGTCTTAAACCAGACATTTGCAATTTACTGAAAACCTTTTGAACTCTAGAATCCCAAGTAGTTACATCAGGGTGATGTATGAGCAGAAAGCTGAAGTATGCTGGTGGTTTTGGTACGATCTGCCAAAGCAGGGTCCGACTTTTATTACTCACTTCAGCTTTTCCTGCGCCTCCCCAGAGCCAGTTTATCCTATGACTGATGTTAAAGCATAGCGATCTATGGAGAGTTTTTCATTTCAGCTGATCTCGCTATCAGGCCAGCCCAGAAGTGGACGTTTTAATAATGTATCGCGAGCCACTAGAATATTCTACAGTGTTCTGCCACTTGGTTTGTTCCCTCATTACTAATTCATCTGTATACGTATACCACCTTTATAGAATGTTCTGCTGCTGCAGGCTGTCTTCATGGAAAGTGGTGTCAAGGAATGTTACATGGCACGATGACATGCTTCAAGTGTCCCCTTGTGTCTAAATATTAGATTAACACATACTTGACTACTTTCCTGGAATGTTCCGCACACTCGCACATTTGTGGGAGGTCTTCTTGTCCAATAGGAGTACAGGGGACCCATATGAGACCAAGGGGTGTATGAAGAGAGAGGCCTGTGTGCAGTATCCGCCTGGGCTCAATAGCCGGCAGTGCATAGTGAGTACTATTAGCCTATGGTGCTGTACCAAGGTCTACTGCGCATTTGCAATTTCCATACCGCGCAACATTTCAATAATGCAGAGCGGGACTCTCAAAAGGGGGTGTGGCCTATTCAAAAGGGGGCATGGCTTTGTGGGAATGCTGCAAATGTGAGCCATGTCCCCATTTTCATCTCTATGGGGCAGCCAAGCCCATTGTGAGCTACTGGCATGTCCCCAGTCCTTCTGACTACTGCATACACTCTGTGTGTATGTGCACAACAGCTATTTACCGCTGCACAGGAAGTGACAGAGGGTCTTCCAATTCCCAACTCCTCTCCCACCCACTGCAGGACACTGCTACCCTCAAGTGGGACAGTTGGGAGGTATTTGGCTTCGGAGAAGGGTGCCGGATGGGGTCCTGACAGTCATTTCCCCAACATCAGGATCCCGACTGTTATAACGCCGACAGCCAGGTTCCCGACGGCCACCGGCTATTCTCCCTTGTGGGGGTCCACGACCCCCATAGAGGGGGAATAGAATAGGTGGCAATCGTGGCGAGGGCAGCGAGCCTGCAAGGCGCTTTGTTTCACTCGCCATGCTGTCTGAGTCTGGCCAGTCAGGATCCCGTTGGGCTAATGACGGTCGGGATCCCAACTGTTGGAACCATATACCACACCTTCGGAGAAATGGTGCAGTGGACATTTTCCCGGTGATCTTTCTAATGAACATGAAAAGAAAATCAGGAATACAGCCATCGCACCATTTTCTCCATGATTGTGCAGTGCTGAGGTATGGATTGCAGATGTGGGTGCAGGGTGTGTGCTGTGGGCCCATGTGTAATGCACACCCTGAACCCTTTATAGATACACCATTCCTAGAACCTGATTATTGTGGGGACTGGATGATGATTTGCGGTAACACGCATTGGGGGTGGGGCAAAACATGAGGTGAAATGAAGTCATTGCACCCCCTGGTGTTGCCACATGGGCTTACCAGCCAGGATCGTATGGAGAGGCAGCTCAAAAAGTTGTCAAGTCTGTCTGAAGACTAAATAAATTGTAAACATAGTCAAAATCTCATCTGGATCTCATGCAGATTGTACAAGTGTGTACACCTGCTGTGCCTGCTTTTGGTATCCCCCAGGGTAACCTGGCACAGCTGTCTCAAGTAAAAACAGTGGAATATTGAATGCCAGAGTACCTTGATATCAGGGACCGTCACTTGGTTTGTGATCCAGACTCCCATGTGCTGGCCAGCGTTGGAAGGGTGCTGTATCAATCAGGAACTAACGCGTTTCCCCGCCTTCATCTATCTAGCTTTCTCAAAGATCAAGTGTCCACTTGGATACATACTAACTAAGTAACAACTACAGGCTTACCACCTATTGAACAGTTGGTTATCAGTGGACCAATATTCAGGCGTTTTGGCCATAAAATTACATCTCTATATTTTTCCTTTTTGCATAATTTTTATCATATTTTTCATATTTATATCCATGTTTTAGTTCTCTTTTGAGTATCGGCCGGTACATTTTTTGTACTTATTAAATAGAATGTCATTGTGATTTTTATGTATATCTATTTATTTTAATTAATATAAATGCTATATTGATTATAATCCATTTACTGGCCTTTTCTCATTATTAATGTTTATTTGTTCCTAGCGCTATCTATATAGATTTTTTTCTCTGTTCTTGTTCATTGGGATTGGTAATCCCCTTAGTTAGCAGCTGGAACACAATATATTCAGGGTTGTTTTAGCGCTCACTTTCTGTTGTTGTTTGTCTCAAGTAAAAATGAGCCTGCACCCAAAGGTAAAAAACATTATTTATTTTTGCCATGGGTTTAAATATTCACCTGTATCAGCTCAGTTACTGCAATGATAACAGTGGTATCCCCAGTAAAAGGCGCCGGTTATGAGGTCAGTCAATCCCTGGCAGTGACTGTACCGCGTCGCAGCATTGCCAGTGAAGGGATTTTTTTTTCCTCCCGGCCTATGGTCCTTTAATGCAATGTAAATGGGAGCATATGTTTGAATTAATATCTTATTTCTTTGCCAATCCACTAAATCCTCATTTTGCATGATGGAATTAGGAGAACTGTAAATTAAACTTTTAATTACAGATTATGTAGGTCAATGGATGGTGCTGTATATTATTTTGAATTGTCATTATGGAAATAGGGAGCAAGAAGGGGCATTATCTACAAGAGCCCTTGAAAATGAAGTCCCACTTAGTGAAACGGAGATTGGATTTTTTTTTTTTTCATCTCATGTACAAATGTCCTTCCATTTGCTGTTCTCATACATACATCAGCCGGCATCCCTCCAGTAGTCTATAGTTCCAATTTTTTATTAAAAAAAAAGCTCAAATAAAGTTATTTAATATATAGATATAATATAAATGAAAACATTTCAGGTGCATATTACAATCTAGGTATTAAGACGAAAAAAAACCCTGATAACTGGGGAAGTATTTATTCTGTGCACACCAAACTTCCTGACAGCAGAAGGACACTACTTTGTAGGGACGACCGTCGTTGCCTTTGCCATCAATGTTTGCCATCGATGGCAAAAGTGCAAATGACCATCGATGGTGCATAACTATACAATGGATGACCATCAATGTTTTTACATATTGATGGTCATCCATTTTCTTTCACATATGTGGACGGGGCATCAAGGGTGTCCTGGGCGGAGCTATGCTCCGTGTCCCAGGAAACCGCAAACCAAACCTATTCGTTTAAGCTTGACATCGATGGTGGGAAACCATTTGGTTCTCCCCCATTGGTGGCAAAACTATTCAACATCGGCCATAAACCATCAGTGTTTTCTAATCATCGATGGTTGATGGCCATCCCTACTACTCTGCAGACTTTCCTTCCTAATGTGAAATATCTTATTTACCTGCATATCTAATACTGTTGATTTATTAGCTTTTCCACTTTTATACGAGGACACTGTCTGGTCATGTTGGTCAATCGGCGGTTCCGTATCAACATTTTGGACTGATATAGAATGCGCACCTTAGAATTTAATACAATAAATAATTAGTGAAATATCTTCGGAATCATTATTATTTATATGCATATGCAGGAGGAGTCCATTTACACAAGATTCCTCCTTACACAAGACTCCTCCTTACACAAGACTCCTCCTTACACTAGACTCCTTCTTACAATAAAATCCTCCTTACAATAGACTCCTCTTTACACTAGACTCCTCCTTACACAAGACTCCTCCTTACACTAGACTCCTTCTTACAATAAAATCCTCCTTACAATAGACTCCTCTTTACACTAGACTCCTCTTTATACAAGACTCCTCCTTATACTAGACTCCTCCTTATACTAGACTCATCTTTACACTAGACTCCTCCTTACACTAGACTCCTCCTTACACTAGACTCCTCTTTATACAAGACTCCTCTTTATACAAGACTCCTCCTTATACTAGACTCCTCTTTACACTAGACTCCTCCTTACACTAGACTCCTCCTTACACTAGACTCCTTCTTACAATAAAATCCTCCTTACAATAGACTCCTCTTTACACTAGACTCCTCTTTATACAAGACCCCTCCTTATACTAGACTCCTCCTTATACTAGACTCCTCTTTACACTAGACTCCTCCTTACACTAGACTCCTCCTTACACTAGACTCCTCTTTATACAAGACTCCTCTTTATACAAGACTCCTCTTTATACAAGACTCCTCCTTATACTAGACTCCTCTTTACACTAGACTCCTCCTTACACTAGACTCCTCCTTACTCTAGACTCCTCCTTACACTAGACTCCTCCTTACACAAGACTCCTCTTTAGAATATCATCACACAGATGATGCACACAACGACGCTGAGGCTGTGTGATATCTGTACATCTATGATGGATCCATCACATCAGGTTCTGCAGCTACCGCCATTCTGAGATGCCGATAGCACATTGTGGGGTCCATTTATTAGTTAATATTTGTGGCTAATTACCTGAAAATACATGTTTTCTGGGGGTCAGCCGTAAATATTAAGTACAGCCGGCATGTATCTAGCGGGAATATCCAATAACTGCTGCAATCCCTCCTGTCCTGCCTGTAGCCGCAATACCCATAGGTTTAATTCGGGGATGCGATGCTGTCAAATATACCAATAGCGAATCCTGCAGCTACCGCCATTTTGAGATGGCGATACTCCATTGTAGCCTATGTAGCTGTTTAGCGCTGACCGTGTATGCACAGAACCCCGGGAGGTCCAGTAGATCCCGCCCAGATCGCATTGCATATGTGATCCTATGCTAAATAGGCCCCTGTAGCCTATGGGCTACTTACCACAGCACAGTCCGGGCAATGATGACTGTATGGTCAGCAGGGGTTCAGCTCTGTCCACGCATGTGCAGGCCCCCCACAGCCAGCAAAGCAGATTGCAGGGATGGGCTCCTTTCGGATCCCCTGTCCCTGCAACTTGGGAACATACATCCCACCTATAGGACCACAAATTTATTGCAATGCGATCCTGGGTGGTAGATCCCACCCACATTGCATTGCACATGCGGTCCTATAGTAAAAGGGCCCCTGAATCCTGAACCCTGTACATCCCCCTCTCTGAGGCTTGATTCATCTACCCCTTATATTACTATCTCCTAGGCTTAATTCATCTCCCCTATGAGAAGAGCTTTCATCGGTAATAGAGTGGACAAGGCATATTTAATTCCTTTGAACAGATCAGCAGTTTAGCAGTGAGCAATAACTGAACAATGAGCTGCGTCTCCATGGGTCATTTATGAAAACTTCAATTTTGAGGCTTAGTGGTCCTTAAAATACAGCTGATAGAATTTATTCTGTGCAAAAGTTGCGCTTTAATCACAACCTGAGCCTACAAGATGAACAATGCCAGAGACAGATCATGTTTTACAGCCATCCGCAATAAAATAACAGCGGCGTTTTGTTTGGGAATTACCGATAAGGCATGATAGGAAAGGTAATTACAATTTTGAAGATTTTTGTTTTTTTTTCATCTCCGCCAAAAGGAAATGTTGGGGTAGGTTTAACTGCGCAGCAAATACATAAATATTTAATTCTCCAGATCACAAAACAAAGTAATGAGGACACAGAACAGGAGACGGATTACATGCCTCCGTGCTCAGTTCTGTAATGACGGGACGTGGAATTGTCTAGTGATCGCAATGCTCAGACGAGCTTACTGGGCACATTTGCCGGGGAAATACACTGACAGGCCATCAACAGAGAGGCTGAGATTGAAATCAGGAAACGTTTTCCATCTCTGATGTTCAACGCTCACCTTATTAACCCTTTCAGTACAGTGACAGCCTCACGTTCATTCGGAGACCGTTGGATGCCGATTTTGTTTTACAATGTATTAATGCAGGCAGTCATCTTTCTGCTGGTTTACGTTTTACTGTCCAAGATTGAATACCATACGGTTTAGCAAACCTTTTGGTTCTAAAAAGTTATTAATTTATTAATAACTGTAATCAGACTGCCTGGCACCTCGTATATGGTGTGTATTTCCAAGCAGAGGAAATGGAAATTGTAGGAAAAAAATGCATTGTGAACAAGAGTTCCCTCCAGCGACTGTGAGGCTGTGTATAAACCAAGGCTTCCTCGTGTAACACATTGTAAAATCAATGATAAAATATTGAAAACGCTGGAGCTTCTTGGATCCATGCCATGTATTATACTGGCCAATATCTGGACAAGGAACTCATAAAATAAAATGTTCATCAAACAACTTATGTTCTCAAAATAAGGTAATGAAGAAACATAGCTGGATTTCAATTAGCCATAAATCATTGGAGAACCTTATGTAGCAAATAGGTTTAGGTGCCTTTGGGACCCTCTGGACAGTAGTCTAGAGTCTTGATTTGCAGAGGTGCCATTGGGTAAGCTTGGGGGAGATTTAACAATCCTTTTAAATAATACAAGTGGAGGTGTGCCTATAGCAGCCAATCATATTTCAGCTATTGTTTATCACGTGCATCCTATAAAATGATCTGTGGGGTTAGCTGAGGTACAGTGAAAGTGCCAGCTGGCACCTCAGCTGATCACACAGACCATGGCCAGAGCAGACTCATCATGAATGGGAGGCATAGAGTAGAGGGGGCATAGAGAAGGTAGGGTTGCTGGGGCATTGATGCAGGGGCACAGAGGAGAGGAAAGGTCAATATGCATTAAGTCAGCACTGACATAAGGTTGACATTGCCAATAGTCGAAACATTGAAAGGTAGACATGAGTTGTTCACAATTTCTTTCTTTCAGATAATGTATTCCTACTTAACAATCCACGTGGATTACGACTGGGAACATGTAAAGCCCGTCGTTTGCGCGCCATGTTAAGGTACGCGTTACACTAAATGGGGGCTCATGTCGACAGATATCGACATAGACACTAAAACCGTGACAAACTAATGTAGACATTTTCCTGTGTGGACCATTTCCAGGTCGACCTATTGATTGTGTCAACATTTTGTCTAATGCCTGACAACAGACCAATGCAAATAGATACAAATAGAATCAATATCACGTATGTTGGTCATGTTCTGAAACAAGCCAACAGGCCCTAGATCAGGGCTGGGCAACACCGGCCCTACAGATGTTGATGAACTACACATCCCAGCATGCCTTGCATCAGTTTCAGCATGGCCACATAGCAAAACTAATGCAAAGCATCCTGGGATGTGTAGTTCATTAACATCTGGAGGGCCGGTGTTGCCCAGCCCTGCCCTAGATGGAAGTGCAACCAAACTTGCCAATGATGCTGTTTCTTTCCTCTCACATTGTTGTCAATGAATATCTTGCTTTTGCCTATGTGATAGTTCACATTGGCCCTTATTCTGGTCCGTTCGAGGCAGGGCTGCGTTTGCACTGGGACTGATGTTTTTGTTCTGCGCATGTGCACACGCAGGGTGCACAGTTGCCCAGCCACTGCACTGTTTTTGGGTACATTGGAGCTCCAGGTAACCAGCAATCCTGTACTTTTAACAGGAATCCTTGTGCGCTTTTACGTTTATAGGAAATATCATGCAAGTAGTAGGTGCAATATGACTAACATAATAAAAAGTATTCACACTCTAAAGTCGCACATGTAACTGAGGCATACCCTCCAACAATTGCAATGCAAAAATCTGTACAGGCCAGGGGGTGTGGCCATACATAGTGGGCCTGGCCATTTGTAAAGGGGAGTGGTCTGGACTCTAACTTTCCACTGGACCACTACACATCCCAAACTGAAACCGGGCTGATGTGCCTCAGACACACACGTGTATCACCGGCGGCTACTCCATGAGCCCCGGCCTCTGTGTCCTCCCACCCCCCGGTCCCCGCTCACCTGGATCCCCCGGCTCGACGCCCAGGTGAGGTGCGCGGAGGGCACCTACTCTGGTTAGGGCTCCAATCCGGGTTTCTCACACCCGTATCCGCCCATCCAGCCCAGGGGGGGGCAAGCAGGTCCCAGCTGCAAGGGGAGTGTGGCTGGGAGGGGGGAGCAGCTTGCACACGCCGCCCCCCACAGCCGTGACCTGGTCCCCAACCGGAGTCTCTCCCTGAGCAGGGGGAGGCGGGCCTGCACGCAGAGCCGGCCTTAGGCATAGGCAAACTAGGCAATTGACTAGGGCATTTGCAATGCCTAGTGGCATCAGCAGCTTCTGCTGATTATAATGATATCCAGCATGCCTATATTCTGCGTGCGAGTGAGGCTGTATCTGCAAATGAAAGAGTGTATTCATGGAAATCACTGTAACATAGCATTCCGTATGCAGGTACAGCCACAGTCGCACACAGAATATAGGCATGCCATACATCACTCCAATCATCGGAAGCTCCTTGTGTGTGCTGGTCATAACAATGCAAAAAAGATGAATTTTCAGCAAAAAAGGCACCCAACGTTAGCAGAACTGGCCAGGAGCTGCATGGCCTATTGAGACAAGATGTATGAGGAAACATCTGTATCCAAGCAGAGGCAGAGGTCACAGTGTTAGCGGCTGTGCGAGTGCTGTCTGCGGGTGGGTTGGTTGTGCAATAGTGTTCGGCATATGTGTAAGGGGCATTATGTGTGTCATGTATAAATGCATTAATAATGTGTGACATATGTGTAACATGCATTATGTGTGTCATGTGTATAAGGGCATTAATAATGTGCAACATATGTGTAATGGGCATTATGTGTGTCATATATAAATGCATTAATAATGTGCGACATATGTGTAACATGCATTATGTGTGTCGTGTGTATAAGGGCATTTATAATGTGCAACATATGTGTAAGGGGCATTATGTGTGCAATTATGTGTATGAAGGGCATTAATAGAGGTTGGCATAATGTGTAAGGGGCATTATGGTTATAAGGACATTAATAATGTGTGTCATGTGTAAGGGGCATTACTGTGTGGTATTATCAGAGAGAAAGGGGTAGGGGGTACAAATTACCCAGGCCAAAGTCTGATGGAAGGGCCCAGTGGGGGCCCCGGGCCCCCTCACCTTAAGTGACAGCAACAGCTGCAGCTCTTCTCCTCTGCCCAGCACACACTGCTTTGTGCTGGGTTGCAGTGTGGCCATGGAGCTGCTTAAAATACAATATTTTCTCAGGATTTTTTTCTAAGGGTATAATGTGAATAATATGAGGAGTAATGTATATAAGGTAAAGTGGTACTACTGTGTGATGTAACGTGAATAAGGGACACCATTGCATGATATAAAGTGAATAAAGTTGCACTACTGTGTGGCATAATTTGAATTGGGGGTACTATCGTGTGGCCATGCCCCTTCCCAGCAAGAACATACCCCTGTTTGGGCTGCGCACCAAATGTGTGCGCTGTTTCTATTTAAAATATTGCGGGTAGGGCATACTTGCCGACTTTGGCACACTCCTTTCCGGGAGAAGCCCGGACAGGAGTGAAAGGGGGCGGGTAGAGGTTTCGTGTTGGGGGCGGGGCACGGGTGATGTCATCAAGCCCCACCCCCATGACGGGCTGAAGCCTCAATTTGCGGGTTTGCGGGTCCGTGGGTGGGGGGAGGGGCTAAAAATGCCGCGAAATGCCGCAAATTGCGTCATTTAGCCTCGCCCCCTCCCCGCGGACCCGCGAAAGTCATAGTTTTTAGACCGCGGGGAGAGGGGGAGCCGGGACAGTAGGGAAATGCGGGAGACTTGCCCCCCTTTCCGGGGGACCGGGAGGGGGACCCGATTTGCGGGACCCTCCCGGCAAGTATGGGGTAGGGGCACCAAAATGATGACTGCTATGATGAGGGTTGATGGTGCTGGGAAAGGGGAGCAGGGTCAGAGGCGGAACTTGTGGCGGTGCTAGGGGGCACCTGCCAAAATCTTGCCTAGGGCATCATTTAGGCTAGGGCCGGCTCTGCCTGCACGTCCCACCGCTGTGCACCCTGGGAGATGTAGTCTTCTCTCTGGGGAACAGTCAGCGATGTTTTTAACTACATCTCCCAGAGTTTTTAAATTCGGTACAATCGGTACACTTTATTTTAGGTGGTACAGACTGTTAAAAAATGGTACTGAACTGGCTAAAACGGTACAGTCGGAGGGTATGCAGAGGCAGCCGGATTCCCCCATTACATGCCCCAACTGCACCAACCTAGGTATACTATATCACAGAGCCAGGACGGGGACATTGTGACATAAGTCCCCATTACCTGCTGCCCTGTTAGAACCGGTGCCAGGAGCACCTGGCACCGGTATGGTAATAAATAGTTACCATATCAAATTCAATTTTAAAATATAATGAAAATCATAGGGCAGAACTTGAAATGTACAACGAAATATATAAAATAAATATCAATTTTCAGAGCAAACTAAGAACAATTTATTCCATTAATCCAAACTTTGTTTTATACATTTCCTAGTTCTCAGTCATAATATAATTTGCGTTCCAGAGGTAAATAATATACAGCATGCAAAAGTTCCATCAGGAACCAGACTTATCCGTGTTTAATGGAGGACACTTATGAAAAATTCATCAAGCAGGGCAGCTTGAGAACCTATTCTGAGCACATACGTATTCTGCATAAAAAGGGTCACCTTACTGGAAGGATTATTTGATTTTTAGTCAAGGTATTGTTTTCCTCAAACCCCTGCTCTCCCCTGGCTGCCACCTGCATATTGGCTGATAGTTCCTCATGACACCAGAACAGCAAAGACATGACAGACAGACAGCGAAACGTCAATGTCTTGCCGTTACTGCGTTATTAAAATCAACTGGTTGTTCTTACGGGATACAAGGTTCAATAAACGTGAGGTAATGTTCAGAGAAGTGCAACACTGCCTCAGTGCTATGGAATGCACGGAACGTAGTGACTGATTATGTTGTCACTAGAAACAGGCTTCCAACTGATTGGGCAACCTTTAGGATCATGGAACCTATAGCAGGTTTGGGTTGTCCTTCAAAGGGCTAGCTATCAATGGTTCATGCCTGGGAAAACATGGACGGTGGGCATCACTGATGGTGTAATGGTTAGCATTACTGCCTCACAGCGCTGAAGTCATGGGTTCGATTCCCACCATGGCCCTATATAAGAAACGGTTAATAAATAAATAAATGAAAAATCTATACATCGTACATTTGCGAGCGGGGCCTTCTGTAACATCCCATTTGTTTAATTCCTATTTACAATTGTAAAGCACAGTGGAACCTTCTGTACAAGAAACTGTGACTCATTGTCCATCAATGACTCATTGTCATGCTTGACAAAGTACAGTAGACCCAAAAAGAGGACTATAACATGGAAATATTACCACCATGCCAGGATGCGGTACACTTACCATGTCGATATAGACACCCAAAATTTTTGAAAAACCTGTATCGACCCTTCGAGTGTCAACCATGTCCATATCAACCTTTTCTTTATGTTGACCTATCGTATGTTGGCATTGTCGACCCTCTACCCCATAAACGTCCACTGCAGCTAGTGGTATAGACATTCGCATAGAACAGGCTTCTACACTGCACATAGTGTTTACCAAGGGTGCTGGTCAGGGCTAATACTGTAAGTGGATTTAAAAGTGTATTGAATCCCGTTCTTCCAAGAAAACTCTTTAGTAGAATTCATTCATGGGGTTATACAAGTATTAATCTGATTTCCATGTATGGGGTCAGAATGGGGTTTTTCTCCCCCCCCCCCCCCCCCCCCCCCACTGTGAGAAACAATTAGCAACGACCTCACTGGGGTTTTATTCCACCTCCCTCTGGATCAGCACAGCTGGAAGTTATACTAGGACAGTGTTAATGAACTTTTAGTCTTTTTATTATTATTATTTAATTCACTATGTAATTAGAACGCCTGCAATGTTAGCACAACCTGCCAGACCCAGCAGAATTAGACAAGGTACACAACAAAACGTACTTTCACTTAGAGATGTGGCAGTTTTTACTTTCAATTTGAGCTGTGAAAGTTTTTAGCCCACAGACTCTCCACCCCACCCCAGCCTCTATCTGCTCCTACTTCAAATCTATCTTTTACGGCTCCCGACATATCCAGCAAGTTTGGAACAGATCAGCGTCCCTGCAAAAATTGCATTCACTTTCTGTTATGGCATGTTTTAGCACACAAAGGAGTAATTTTGACGGTCTCGTGGCCTCTAATGGTGAGGAGTAGTTAGACTTTTATACCTATATACATATATATATATATATATATATTTATTTTTTTATTTTTTTATTGGCGGCTTAAAAAGAACCTGGGATAAGATTACTGTGTCTGGCAGGCACGTCCGACCTTTGTATCATGGAGCATTATACTTTATGGTGTAATGTAACAGAAGCCGAGGCTGACAAACACGGTCTCTGGCAACACTTACCAAACCTGACATCAATATTTATATGGAGTGCAAGCCTCCTAATTGCTCTCTTGCAATGTTTCTTTAATCCAAGTATTTCTGTCTGCGCTTATCTCACGTGTTATCATCCTGGAGACCTCCGTCATCTTCCAAATGAGGAAAAAAAGCAGAATAACCGAATGCCACAAAAGTCATTTTTGAGAAGCACCTTTGCATTATGGATCTAAAGCGTTAACGCATAATATTTATGACCCGGCCTTTAGAAGTCTTCATGGATATATTTCACAGCCATAAATTTACAAATGCCCTTTATTGACGTGCGGGAGAATTCAGGGGAAAATGCAGAGTGAGTTTTTTCCTCCATCATTATTTGGATTCGATCTGTCACGTCGATTTTCCCCTGTGTGTTCTGTACTGGTGTCAGCAATCTACAGACATGCTGACACCAGTACAGGCAAGCGCTTTTACGCCGAGTAACTGGATTATGTCCAGGTTCTCTTTCTGGTTGTACACCCAGCTCCTGCTCCTTTTCTGCCAGCCCGTACTGTTCTATAGCTGCGGTCACAGCTGCAAGGGACTATAACGAAGCAGAAAACTAGACGCAAATAGGATTCATACAATAGTCTACTTCGCCCGTGGTAAACCGCCTTCCTTTTTGATTGACAGTGAAAGGCCACCATAATCCCGTTACATTTAAATGTGCTTCATGCTTTGTTTTACAGTGTCTCTATACCGCCCAAGGCTGTCAAATCCCCTAGGCTGCAACTAGCCACAGCTCTGTAACATTTGCACGTAATGGTCCTGACAGAGTCGGACACATCCACAGAAAGGGATGCATCGCAAGATTTTCTGCAGGCTGCGCATGGTTCAAAGACAAATTGGAGTGCAAGGGAAGATCCAGGGGGGGGGGGGGTGTGCCAGGGAGATTGCAACCCCCAGCATTGTGTGGCTGTGACCACTATCCCCTGCTGTTTGTATTCCCTGTATGACAGTTTTGCCAGGTTCGAAGATCTTACATTGATTATGCTGTCTGCTACAGACTAGAATTATTGAGTGTCGAGTTGCTGATGACCCTGGGTACTGTAAGACCCATGGCCAGTGGCTGCTGTGCTGTGAGTCAGGATTACACGTACAGGGTGTACATGTACACCACACTATGAGCCCGCTGTATCAAGTAGTTCTGTCCAAACTGCATCTTGACCGGATGTACCCTAACATGAAGTGGGTGTTTCGAAGAGTCAAGTTTGTGAAGATCAGTGGTGGCATCCAGGGGCGGGGTTGAAGCGCTGTTCAAAATTCAAATAGGAGGGCCACACCAACTGATAATGAGTCCCGGACGGTGATGTTTAGCAGCGCAATTGGTGTGGTTCATTTGAATTTTGGACTGTGCAACTGCCAAAGGTGGTGACAATCCACAACACACGGTAGCTGCACCTCTTGTGAGTGCTATGGGTGTATAGCCGGTCCTCTATTCCTGATTGAGGAGTCTGGCTTTAGCTGGACTGCCTGTTGCTTCCAATGGACCTTTTGCACCCAGTATGATGGCTGCGTATGAAAAAAGTGGGCGAAGCCACTTAAGCGTATGCTGGACGCAAAAGTAGATGAAGCTGTCTCCGAATCATGTCCTGTATATAAATACAAGAATTAATGCAGTGCTCATTGAACCTATAGTAAATTTATGTCATATTATACTTGCCGTTATTTCTCCTCTCTGGGAGAAACTCATAGAGGAGATGCAAATGAGCATTCTGTGGGTGGAGTCAGACACTTCACGTCATTAGGCACACCCTTCCCTACTGAACGGCAATTCTCAGTTTTATCTATCCATCCTGCCCACTTCACGAATAAATGAATTGATCATATTATATACCAGTGCTATTGTTGTCATAAGTGAAGGCACTTGCCAAGACGAGGGGGGTTTCCAGGCAACCAGAACCCCCCTGCGTTTGCCTATGTACCCCATGGTAGGGCAAATGTAATCATTCCTGAAATCCATATACACTACATAGCTGACTAAATATTTGCTTTATAATGAAATATGGGTTCCGTACACAAAATAATAACTGAACCCACAGCGTGCAGGCGACGGCTGCACATCAAATTAACAATTTCATTCTTTTAACAAGATTTTTCATCTACGTCAGGCTACAAAGCTGAATGCTTGCCAATAATTTTAGCACTGTAATAAAAGAAAGAGGAAATGAGACAGCTAAGGGGAACATCGGATAGAACACAGGGCAGCCATGTTTGTTAGTGCTGCTTAGAACAAGCGCCCCGGCTGATTGGACGGCAGCACTACTCCTCCCACTATAAAAGTCTCTCAAACTTCTCACATAAGCCATATACAAAGAACCTTAATAAATCACAAGGATCAGGCCTTGAAACCAACCATTACTTCAGTGTTAACTAGTATAAAATCCTATTACACTGACAGACATTGTTTGATGGTGTTAGTTTTGACACTTTATTACCCCGCTGTCCTTCCATAAGTGCAGCATGGCACCACGGCCATGGAACACACCGTGCATAATAGGCCTCAACCGATAATAAATAATAAAATATTGCCATCCTGCAGGCAGGACGCTACATCATAGGAAACAAGAACAATGTTTGCTTAATGAGATGAAGTTTGTTTCTTATGGCTCAGTGTTTTTTGTCTTTGATAGCTGCTGTTGTATGGAACATAATAGAGCTAGTACCGCAATATACACACCGGACCGGGAGACTTCACTTTTATGTTATCAACCTTCATTATACTGTAATGTTCTTGGGATAAAGTTACATGTGGACAAAGGCCTTTATTCTGATTGACTTGCAAGGCTGCGAATTTCGCAGGCTTGCAAGTGCATCAGACCCTGCCCGCAGTGCCCTCCCCCTCCCTCGCACGTGTGACCCCCATAATCCTCCATTCGCAGGCGGGGAGAAATCATTCGATGATCGCGACCATCGAATGATTTCTCCAGCGCTCGCAGTTCAGAGACACTTATATAGTGTATCTAAACTGCGGGCGCCCTGTGCGAGGATAGAGTGGGCAGCTGACATCCGGTGATGTCAGAGGCTCACCCCCCGCACCCACATCACGGCCTCATTAGCATGAGAACGCCCAGCATTCTCATGGGAACGCCCATGAAACGCTGGGTGTTCCCATATGCTGATGGGGCTGCCCGGCACCCACCGCCCACTGTGCACCCGGCATCTGCACATCCGAAGACGCACACCATCGGTCCTCCGTGCGCATGGAGGACCGAATCAATTTGAATAAGGTCTATAATGTAAAAGTCTGACATTTTAAAGATGGGCAAATTGTGGGCAACTTAGTAGACTTCCTTGGGCCTGTGGGCCACCCTGCAAGATACCTTTCTTGGGCAGGACACCTGGTTTGGGCAGGACAGCCCCATTCTGAAGAACAGTCCCTCTGGTTCCGTGAACAACAGTTTGTTATATGTGATATGGGGGATTGGGAGGTGTTGCACGGCTACATACTGGAAACCAGTGTCTCCAGTGCCTGACGCATTAAGAGTAAGATTGAAATGCCCAAAAAGGTAGACATGGGGGCTTATCGGCCCTCTCCTTGAGGTTTATACCCTTGCTGCACCTGTCAGAAATGATTATATCGCTCACATTGGTCGTTGGAATCTATAGACCCTAATCGGATCTTTACAGTCAGGAATAAATGAAACGTATAATACATGACTGGTTGCTAAGAGTAACGTCATTACTCACCATTGAATGATTGCTGCCGTGTGTGCAGTGGCCAGGGACTTACTCTGCGGCTGTGAAGAAACTGGCTAAACGGGGCCGGAGCTCAGAGATGATAATGGCCGGGTCCTTGACATTTCCTAGAAATGACTGGTGCCACCCCCAAATGCCGTCCGCCTGTCAATCTCCTCACGCACTAGATCTGTGCACATTAACAGTTGTTCAGTTTCCCAGCCGAGCATACAGGCTTGAATCGGGCCCTTAAATACACCTTCAAAAAGCTGTAAATGCATCATAAAGTGGGCATGGCTTTGTGGAAAGTGGGTGTGTTCAGTCAAATCGGCGGTTGCCTGGATAAATGTTGGGAGATAGATATGTGAATGGGTCAGAGAAGACATGCCATTGCGTTCTCTGTCTTATCTCTACAATGCCATAGACATAATATACAGCTTGGATTTTTAAATATACCACTTCTCTTTAATCCCATAAGTGCTCACAGCCAAATAATATATTCGCACCAACACAATAGCGGCAGACAAAGAGACGGCAGCTTTTAAACTTTTAGAGGCCTTGGCTGTCTATTAGCTGAAATAACTACTTCCAGTCAGCTTTCTGGTCAATTTAGTGCTATAGATTGAAAAAAAAAATATATATATATATATATAAAGTTTTTTTTTTCTTCTAAAGTGCTACGTTATTGTGCTACAAATCAATATAAAAAAAGTCAAATGAACCGTGCTTCCCATAGAACAAATGTGAAGATTTATGAAAGCTTAGAGAGGGATAAAGTAGAAAGAGATAAAGGGGCAGATTCAGCCCTGGTGATTATCAGAGGACCGGGCATGCGCAGGCCATTCGTGGGGCCACAGCCAGTGACAACCTGTGACCGCAGGCCTTATATTGGCTGATTGACAGCCGTGTGGCATTTGTGGGCAGCACCCTGGCGCTTTTATGGGAGTGACGCACAAAACCACAGACGGGCCCGGCCGTTGGGAAGAAATTTACTGATGTCATCAGCGTCCTTGATCTGCCATCGCAGCCATGGACAGGAGCGGATCTCACTCAGATAGGGAGGTGGCTAACTGATCGCAGGTCTGCAAAAAGTTGCAGACCTGCCATCAGGTCTGAATTGGCGCCATAGTGACAACGAATCAGCTCCTGTCATTTTGGAAACACAGCCTGTAACATGGCAGTTAGGAGCTGATTGGCTGGTACTTTATCTCTCAACTTTATTCCTCTCCAAACTTTTCTAAATCCCCCACCACTGTCTCCGATGCCTGTAGTATCTCCATCAGGGCAGATGGTTATAACAATGCCGCAGGACGTTTTCCCGGGGCTCCACCATGCAACATTGACCATATCCATGCAGTCATCCTCGTGTGTCCTTAAGGAAGGTCCTGCTTTACAAATCACAGTGCTATGTGGAGACCCACATGGTTGTATTTGCCGTATTTCAGTGTCTTTCATCCGTCTGTTGGATTTACCTGATCTCCTTACAATGTCGCGCGCTCCCTCTGATTATTGCTCACATTGTGACATGTGGAATGAATTCAACCTTTTCTTCAAATGTACACAATGATTTTGATCCATTGCAGATAAGGCCTTTGAAATATTTTGGCAAAATGTATGCGGCACATGCACTGAATTGTACTGATTAGGTGTCTCCACGTTACACGGACATGTGCTAAAGTACTCATGCAAAGTTTGATGGAAACACAATTAACTTTCCAACACCAAGCCATGCGCCATTGTGCCTGATGCTGACAATCACAACTGTCCATGTCATGGGCCTCAGACAGACCAAACACACCCCTGCCTTCCTATTGGTAGTGCCAACCTTTCCTGACAGCCCCACATACATTGTATGACAAATGGTCCGGAGTTTAGGTCATTCCAGTCTGGGGTAAGCAGAATCCAACGGTCAGACCACTTACCAGGGGAAATGTGTGAGTTCAAACATAACATAATATATTATTATATATGTTATTTTAACAAAGATTTGAAACCACCCCTCCGGGTTCTACTGGAGTGGAGGATTAAGGGTCAACTGCATATTTGTATAATCACTGCCACAACCCCTGTCTGAAATTGCCACAAATTGGGACTTCATGCCACAGAGTCAGGCAAGTGATGCATTTCGCCGTCAGCACATACAAATCCCATAAATGACAACCCAAAATTCACAATCCAATTCCAGGGATACATCACCGACCTCCTGAGATTCAATAGTGATAGGTAGACACCATATGGTCAACATTGTTTAATGGTTGATATATAGAAAAGTCAACATATTTTATTATTATTATCATTTATATATAATCTCCAAAAAGTTAAAATCTTCAAACTGACAACCTCCACATTTTTTTTTTGTTACAAAACTTTTTGCTTTTTTTGCTTGTATCGACTTTTCACTATGTGCCCGTCAACCTTTTGGGGTAGACCGAAACGGCCGACTCTTTCACTGCCGGACTATTATACCACACCCACATTCAGCTGAGCCACCTTTGCTGCTGCTGTTATGGGTTATGCTATTTATCCTACTTTATGCATATTATTGTTGCATTGTATTATACACAGCGTATTATACATTTCTTCTACATGACTTGTCTATTAAGGTTTAAATAAGTTAAAAATAAGCAATATTAGTTAGTTGCTTTGTATATAATTAACCAGACTAAGCTGAATTTCTAATGCCATTGTCATGGTATGAATTTACATAAAAAATTTACATAAGAATGTATTTATGTAAAATGCATGTGTACATACAGCGTGTGGTAGGGTTCTGCCGTGCTGCTACCTTCTGCTGGCCGGGAACAAGGCCGTTCATGAATGATATGCCTTGGGCTCATTGCAGTTATAATACATGTCTTCCCTTGAGTCTGTCCTGTTCTAGCTCTGGATATGGCTGATAAACAGAAATGTATGGTACTTGTTTCCTAGCACGGCCACAATCGCGACCGACGCGATGCCCCCGATTTTCCCATTGAAATGCATTGAAAACAGTCAAAATCGTGTCGGTCGCGTCGTATGCGGCTAAAAAAGGCTTAAATGGTGCAGACGCGATGCCCACGATTTCCCCATAGGAAACAATGTTAAATGGCTCAATGTACCCGCGATGCCCCCGATTTCCCATAGGGAACAATGTTAAATGCCTCAATTTCACCAAATCATCATAGGGAACAATGGTACATGGGCCAGAAACCCCCAAAAACACCCCTGAACAGTGAAATGTCGCCCCAAAACTATTTTACGCCACCCCACGATCAACGCGAACCCGAAGCGTGGCGAGCGGCGGCGGTACGCGTCCTCCGACCTTTTCATACCCCCACTATCCACGTCGGCGTGGAGTTGAGAATAGAATAGTGTGGCGAGCGCAGCGAGCCACCGAGCCCGAAGCGTGGCGAGCGTAGCGAGCCCCGCGAGGGGACGCGGATACCTTCACAGGTAAATGCGTCCCTTCGCGGGCTTCACAGGTATCCGCGTCCCCTCGCGGGGCTCGCTACGCTCGCCACACTATTCTATTCTCAACTCCACGCCGACGTGGATAGTGGGGGTATGAAAAGGTCGGAGGACGCATACCGCCGCCCCTCGCGGGCTCGCTGCGCTCGCCACGCTTCGGGTTCGCGTTGATCGTGGGGTGGCGTAAAATACTTTTGGGGGGACATTTCACTGTTCAGGGGTGTTTTTGGGGGTTTCTGGCCCATTTACCATTGTTTCCTATGGGAAATCGGGGGCATTGCGGCTAAATTGAGGCATTTAACATTGTTCCCTATGGGGAAATCGCGGGCATCGCGTCGCGGCCATCGCACACGATTTTTTAGTGCATGCGATGGCCGCGATGCCCCCGATTTTCCCTTATGATGCCCACGATCATGATCGTTGTGGCCGTGCTAGGAAACAAGTACCAAATGTATAACTAGTTTCTTGCCTATTCCAAGTAAAGGTGTCACAGCGCGTCAGTGTCCAGCCGAGGTCAAATGCTACCACTTGCAGTTATTTGCTAGATATTTTATATAATAAAATAAGAATAAAAAGTTGAATTTACATATAAAATAACTTAATAACCTAAATAACAATTAGGGCTCTAGTTATCAAGTCCTAAAGCTGAAGGTGCCCATACAAAAGTCTGATCGGGCCCTGTTTTCATCCAACTCCGACGGATCGGCCATATATATCAGATTAAGGGCCAGATTCTCTAAGCTTCAAAAGTGATAAAATAGAGAGTGATAAACAGCCAGCCAATCAGCTCCTGTCTGACATTTTTCAAACACAGTCTGTGACATGGCAGGTAGGAGCTGATTGGCTGGCTGTTTATCATTCTCCATTTTATCACTTTTGATGCTTAGAGAATCTGGCCCAAAAACTGGCCAAATCTGAGTTGATTGACTTCAGGTCGGCTCTGACATGCGTTTCCATGCGCATAGGATCAGAGTCTGGAGATCTTATGTGCAGCATGTAAGATCAATCGGAATCAGACTGTCACAATGCTATGCGCCTCCGAGACACCCCAATCCTCCTCCTGCTGCTGGCAGTTGGAGAGAAGGGCTGGCAGGGAACAGGCTGCGGTATTGCCCGGCGGGCAGGAGATTTAAAAAATTCCATTCAAATCAATGGGAGGCTGTGGATTTCTTGAGAAAGCTCTCTCAGCCAATCAGCGGCCGCCTATTGATATGAATGGGAGTCTTGAAATCTCCTGACCACCCGTCGATACCGCAGTCAGTTCCCCGCCGGGCTCTCTGCCTGGATGCGGAGGGAGGATTAGTAGGAGGCCTTGGAGGCACATTCCCTTGAACTCCCCAACAGCTCCCCGGGAGTCCTTTACATAAGATAAATCAAGTCGGACCTGGGTATAGGCACCTTTAGAACGTAGGAAAAAAAGGATCATGTTCTAAGCCAAAATTCTAATGTATCGAATATTCTGAAATACAGAGTTTATTGAACACAGCTGAGATAGTGACAGCTTCGCTTTGTGATGGCTGAATCTACAAGAACTGTGTTTCATGCACTAAGTTATTATACTGATTGTATAAAATCATCTTCAAGCTATGTATCAGGTGTATATAAAAAGTAAATGTATTCTGTCCCTAGACCTGGGTCACATAGCCGCGCTCTGGAGGCCGGATAATAACCTACGCAGAGTTGGGATTCTCAGCATCAGGATGCCACTTTCAGTCTGCTGACCGCTGGCATCCTAAGTACCGGTATCCCTTACCCGGTCCATATGCAGATGTCGTCAGCTCCCACGTTATACATTCTTTTCAATACATATTTAATAACATTTTTCTTTCACTAGAATTGTCCTGTTTGTAATAATGCACAGAACACATGCAGATAATCTATCCAGACATTAACCCTTAAAGCACAATACTAAGTGCATTGTTAGAGTGGCTGGTATTTAACTGCTGCCAGAAGTCTCAGATCTACAAGTAATTATATTAGAAGTAGAGGTTTCGCCAGATTTTTACAGATTCCCAAGACAGTCCCTGTTTTTACTATTGGAGACCTTTGACCATGAATGTTTATTTCCCTAGAATTCAGTCTGGCTTAGCATCAGCAGCAGGGGCGAAAGACACCTGTTTAATTGCATTTCGTGCCCAAAGAAAAGCCAGAGATGACCTTTAGTGAGTGGGAAAATGTCAACGCACAGGAAAACCCTACAACATGCGCACCACAGGATGGAGCTGCAGCCAACGCAGCAGGTACGATGGGCAGGAATTACGTTAATTGGTGATCTGCATCAACTTGAATTTGAATACTTGGGAAATGCCATGAGTGAAGTTAGTTTCTGCCTGACGAAGCACCAAGAGCCTGCTGGGAAAAATGGTTTTCTCGTAATCATACAGATCTGCCATTGAGCAGAGCAACTGCCAATCACTGCCCGCCTTCCAAACATTTATTCCACAAGGGAGACCACCTCTAACACAATAGACGTAAACTGATAGCTGCTATTATAGCTGCGGAGAGGAGCTGAACATTTCAGCCCAAATTCTAAACGGGCTGATTCTCATTTACATGATTCTGCAGCCGCTTATCTGATTGGCTGCAGGCACCCTACTTGCTACCTTATGCCAGTGCAGCGAAGGTCTGTGTTCATGCGGAGAGCCGCGCCGCCGGCTGTGTCTTTATCTGCAATCATCATTAGTATCGATATTTAAATCACCCCATGCTGGGTGCAAAAAGATTTGCCAGGGAAAGGAACCACCGTCTCCCTACGCTGCAAATGAGGATGCCTACATTAAATTTATTAAGATGGGAGTTGTATTGAAAATGGGATGTTTCCCATTGCAACCAACCAGATTCTGGGGGAGATTCTCTAAGCTAGAAATGTGGTAAAAACCCCATTATCGGGGTTTTTACCACATTTTGGGATGCTGTAAGTATCCCCCGGCGGTTTACTGTGGCGGGGGGCATCGCCAGAAATTTTTTTTGGCGATGCCCCATATAAGCCAATGGGCTTCTACCGCAACCCTCCGCCGCCCCGCGCCGAACCAACGCCGCCCCGCACGGACCCCCGCAGCCCCGCATCGCCCCCTCACCTGTGTCCGGGCAGCACAGAACTGTGCTGCCCGGACCTGTGACCTCCTCCCTGCACTGATCCTCTTCCAGGTGCAGGGAGGAGGAGAGCCGGCGCAGCAGCAGCAGCGCCGGGTGTGGGAGGGAGAGGGGAGCCGCCAGGACCTGCTGGGACCCGGCGACTCTCACCGCAAAGGACAGCTCTTAACGCAAGAGCTGTCCTTTGCCATAATTATCGCATATGTTAGAACATATGCAATAATTATAATTGTGATGGGCGGTGAAGGGGGTGGAGATTTTTAGAGAATCTCCCCCTCTATCTACTATCTTCTAGAAGATGCTTGATAAATAAGAAGGATAATCTGATTGGTTGCTATGGGCAACATCCCATCTTTAATAGAACTCACATATTAGTACATTTACCCCCAAGTTCACGGATAAAGGGGTCTATCAATCAACAGATTTATCCATCTGCTGCTTTAAAATCAATCATCGCATGATTGTATGATAGAGCCCCTGTCCTCGAGATCTACCAACAGTTCATGTATATCAGACAACCTGTGGATCTATATGAATGAATGAATGCAACAATGTGACAGTTGGTAATGACTACAGCTGTGCACCAGCTAGGGGATTTGGGTCATGTGACAGTTAGTAATGACTACAGCTGTGCACCAGCTAGGTGATTTGGGCCATGTGACAGTTAGTAATGACTACCGCTGTGCACCAGCTAGGTGATTTGGGTCATGTGACAGTAATGACTACAGCTGTGCAGCAGCTAGGGGACTTGGGTCATGTGACAGTTAGTAATGACTACCGCTGTGCACCAGCTAGGTGATTTGGGTCATGTGACAGTAATGACTACAGCTGTGCAGCAGCTAGGGGATTTGGGTCATGTGACAGTTAGTAATGACTACAGCTGTGCACCAGCTAGGTGATTTGGGTCATGTGACAGTTAGTAATGACTACAGCTGTGCACCAGCTAGGTGATTTGGGTCATGTGATAGTTGTTAATGACTACAGCTGTGCACCAGCTAGGGGATTTGGGTCTTGTGACAGTTGTTAATGACTACAGCTGTGCACCAGCAAGGGGATTTGGGTCATGTGACAGTAATGACTACAGCTGTGCACCTGCTAGGTGAATTGGGTCATGTGACAGTTGTTAATGACTACAGCTGTGAACCAGCTAGGGGATTTGGGTCATGTGACAGTTAGTAATGACTACAGCTGTGCCCCAGCTAGGGAATTTGGGAAACATGGACCGTTGGTTGATCTCATGGACTGGTTTGGCCACCCCTGGCATTGGGAAATGCTACCTAGAAGCTGACTGATATCTATCAGCATCTCTCCACTGGTCCCCCAAAGCTGTGTACACACGGGGGCGACAAGGGCTGAAATCGCTATCATGATTGGGAATGTGCCCCGGCGATAAATTGCCGGGTGCACGCTCCCGTTTTCAACCCCATTCTAATCGCTGGTTGCAGGAGCTTGCTCCTGCGACCAGCTGATTACCTCTGCGACTCCCCCGGCAGAGGTTCCTTTTCATCAGCGACCATCTCTGGTCGCTGATGAAAAGGAGTCACTGAGCAATATATTGCTCAGCAATATATTGCTAGTGTGTACGCACATTTAAGCTGGGTACACATAAATACATACAATCATCGGCCCGTTCTTCCGTTCAGGGTCGGACGGCCGTTCAATTGTATAGGTGTGTACGCTGTCCCGTACGAGCGATAAACGGCCAAAAACGGTCTTGTCCGTCCATACTCGGTCGGTGGAAGGTTCAGTGCTGTTTAATTTTCATCCGACAGGACGGACCCATATCGGAACAAAAGTGCAGTGTGTACACACGTTCGATCGATATGCTGGCTTTTCTTGAGACTATACTGCCAAAGCTGGAACACCCATGTGGGCGTTCTATAGCTGCATCATCTCTCCTACAGCACAACAAGCGTTTACCTCTCCCCAGGTATAATTAAAAAAATAATCATAATATACATGCACACATAAAACACAATGCTCAGAATCACACTACCCCTTGTATTACGTGGGGATAGCACATATTGCCCGCACAGGGACACCATGACACCTGCCTCAGCTTAGGGAGACGCTGGCAAACATCACAAATGATCAACATGAATTATTCCCAGCATTGTGACATGGATAATATCAACATGGGCTGTAGGAGGATGACATTAGTCAGACATCTGGCATTATATGTAACACATAATAGAGTCGGATGGGCAGTCAGTAGATACGGGTGTAAAGGATAATACAGAAATAATTGCTTGATACACTTACACAAAGTGACTTAATGCAGCAGAGAAGCTGTTATGGGGTCATGGAGCCGGGTTCCCTTATCTTCCTCACAGATCCTGACCTACTTACTGCTGAGCGGACAGAAAACCGGCTCCCAAATGCAGCATTTATGGATACACTTAGTGATAGGATGTTACTAGGCAATGCCAAGTGTCCATACAATACCCCATGCTAGAATAATTCCTAGATTTCAGGGGTCTATTTATTAAGCAGCGATAATAATGTTCTCTGGCTGCTGGAGAGAGGTGGTTCCGTTGTCTCCTATTAACAAGGATGATAAACAAGGACAAATTTTTTCTTCTGGCCACTATATGTATATAGAGTTATGGTGTAGGTCAAAGGGCTCTTGGCCCAGTCCTGGTTCCCAAAATATGGGGGACAAAAGGATTAGTTGTCCCCCATATTTCAGAAAACAGCACCGGGCTCAAACAGCCATCAGCCAGGGGACACTATAAGGTCTCGTGGCCAAAGCATTACTCCTGTGGGCTGAACAGCCCGGGTCGGGTACCTGGGGGAATGGGGACCCCCAATAAAGGGGTTCCCTCCCCTATACACAGCATACTGAAATGTGTCTGGATCCCTGTTATGTTCTAACCCTGGCCGAAGCAACCACAGTTCTATTTTTATTCTATACTAGAACAGTGATTTTCAAAAAAGTTCACACCAAACAGGCACACCATCAGATCCCCACAGGGAAAAATACATTTGCTCCCACAGGAATAAAAAACAAACCCATTGGCCCCATATGAAAAAAACAATCACACTGTTCCCCACAGGTAACAAAAATAAAATACATGGTGCTCATATGGGAACAAGAGACCAGTGAAGAACAGTTGAACTGCTGGAGGTGGCTGTAAACTGGTGCGGACATCTCTAGACCTGGTGGCACACCACTTGAAAACAGCTCAAGGCACACTAGTGCGCCACGGTACAGTGGTTGAAAAAGGCGGCACTAGCAACTATAAAATACCCCCGTTTATATAAGGAAACACATTTCCAGCTTATAGATCCTTGCTTGTAAACACAGCATCTTATATGTGCTTACATACCTTCTGTTATCATGAATAGAAGTATTTTTACATGGGTAATAATACCATGGCATTATAAAAACAACAGCAAAAAACAATACAAAAAACCCTCCAGCAAATAGCCCTCGTGTGATCACACGATTGGAGACAGGTTTCCGTTTCCTAACAATACAAGCCCTGCTTTCTGTCAGCGATATCACACTGACGTTGGGAGGGAGAGAGAGAAAAAAAAAATCAATTTTCTAAAATTAGAATAGAGACATGTAATCTTGAAAGAATTGGTCACGTGACTCTCTCAATCATTAGCTTTAGGTCAACTTAATTAATGACCACTTTATTCTACATGAGCTCTGTAGGCCAACAAAAGCGTGACCAGTGCGGGATGTCAAATGGACTGAGACGTTTATTTAGCAGGAGTGCTGCTATCTGCATAATGCTGCCTGACAGTTTTCTCTACACTCTGCTTTCTTCCCGCGGCCTCCTAGGTTTAACCCTTTCTGGGTACAGTGCATTGCCAGAATACAACTAGGCGGCACCTACTGAAGTCACCTGGTCTATCCGTCTACACTGGATAACTGTACGTTATATACAGTATATATATTCTGCTCAGTCATATCGATTAACCATTGCCTTGATTGAGCTTACAGTAAGGGGCAGATGTAACAACAATTGATATACTTTTTATCACGCCTCACGAATGTTAAATGATGGCGCTCCTGCCAATCAACTTCTAACTGTCCTTTTCCAAACACATGACAGTTGGGATCTAAATGGCTTGAGCATCATTTAACCCATGGATTGTCAACATCTATGTGCGAGATATGCAAAATATCTGCTAAAAAAAAAAAGCCAGCACATTTGTTATATAAATTCAAATAAAAAATTTTGTGTCAAAAAAATAAATAAATAAAGATTATATTTTCTATATAAGGTAAACATTACAGGTCATTATGATAAATGTTTGTTTGTCAATTTTCACACCAATTTTGACAAATTCACTTGGCACTCAAAGAGTTAACATTCCTATAGTGATAACAAGACTATCACTCATTGATTAATCTAACCCTAACTTTCCAACCACATTAAAAAAAAACACCAAGGTCCACTTCATCAGAAGCCCAAACTACCATTACACCTCTACTCTGTTCAGGAAGAAACATAAGGAACTCAGAATCCCACACAGATGAGGAAGTTCACTAAGATGGGAGTCATGTTGCTATGGGAGACCAATCAGATACTATCTGTTATCTTCTATAAGGTGCTAAATAAACTTTTTGGGGTTTTCTGGGAAATTTGCATGATCTGTAGATATCAAAGAAAGTTAGAAAAATCCAAATAAATAATCCAAAGAATACTTTAAAAAAAAAAATCCATGTCCAGTACTTTTCGGATTTATCAACCTACAAAACAAATAAATCAAAAGACAGTAGAAGAATTAAAGCCGAGGAAATTGGGAACACATCATCCTGAGTACAGTATCTCTGTACTAGGCTCTCTCAAGTCACAGAACTTTTTTGGACATTATATAACACTGCTGCACTCAGGGCAGCCAACGTAGCCAAACCCAGCATATCCCAAATGCAATTCTCCAGCATCCCCTGACGGTGAGTAGGGACTGAACTGATCCAGGCTCATATATTCATGGGCTTAATAGGACGAGGGCGGAAAGCGGCGGTGAAGTTAAACATCCTCTTCCCTCTCCTGACATCTGATCAGTGGAGGCAAACAGTACAAGAGCCACACAGACAGGATTAATCCCTTCACACCATACACTGCCAACAACTCTAATGGGTATTGTGGTCATCAATCATCTGTTAGCAGCATAAATGACAGTACAGTATACTAGGTGTGCACATCATATACATAACTTACAGGATAAACATTGCACACCCCCAGGATGCATAGTATGTACAATAATAACCAGAATAATAATAATAATAATAATAATAATAATAATAACAAATGATTCAAACACATAAACACACAAACAGCTCAAACCACAGATAAATAAATAATACATAAATAAATAAAATCAGTAAATAGAGAGGACCAACCACAATACACAACAAATACAGCCAGCCTTTGCCCTGTGGACTAGAAATGGGGGGTACACATCACTTGTGACAAATGCCAGGGCTGACTGGTTGCCTGGCACCGCATCTCAGATATAATAGTACCAGGAAACAATGCCCAAGTAATAGCTGGGCAGCCAACACCAGCAGAACTACTGTAGCTGCAAGTTGCAATGCCATGTAGCTGGCACACAGAGCCACCACTGCTGGGCACCGAACTCACTGGCTGCCAATGATGGGTAGAGGAGCTGGCATGGCAGCGAGCAGCCAGGTGACTGGTGACCATTGGCATGCACATATAATAATGTAAGAGGGGCACTCACGCTGCTGTTCTCCCCGGTCCAGTGCACCATCGCCTGGTTGTGGGATGCGTCCCCCTTCAGCACGAAAGAGGTGCTAACCAGTGAGATATGCTCCCTGCTGGAGGTGGCACCCTCAGTGCCCATCATCCGGTGTCCCCCATGCCCATCCACTCCGCTGGAATCCTCCTGCAGCTCCCGTGCGCTCCTGACCACCCAGCCTGTGCCCTGCACCGGCAGCACCAACAGCAGGGATAGGTGTGCAAGGCAGAGGATGCCCATGGGTGGAGGGAGAGGTGGCCCCCTCAGTGCCATGCTCTGCTCCTGGTGAGGCTGCTATAGTGGCAGGCTGGGGATGCTAGATAGGGAGATACTAGCAGAGGGTGGGATTGCACACAAAGCCAGGTTTTTCCTCCTTGCATTGGATAGCAGCAGGGACATTTCACTACTCAAGCTGTCATTGCTCGGAGGGATCCGGGCGCCCTCTGCTGGAATCACTCCGCAATTGCAATCTACCTGACACATTGGTTTATCCTGTGGAAAGAACAGTGATGGGCTACAGGTGGCCCTGAGGCCGCATGTGGCCCCACCAAAGCTTCACATGTGGCCCCCAGCTCCTTCTGGCTTTCATTCACTTCTGTTTGTGATTGTTTGTTTAGAAGGCCTGCCGGTGTGTTGTTACAAATAGGTGTCTCATTTATTAATTAAATGTGATTAATTAATAAGGATAAAGCAGGGTACACACACACCAAATGATTCCTACATGAGCGATATCTTTAATGATATTTTTCAAACGATCTAGCTCTTAAACACTTAATAATATCGTTTAACGACATTGGGTTTAATTCAGACCAGGTCTGCCCCAACGAGCACCAGCCCACCCCCCACCCCCGCCACCCGAATCTTCTGTGTGCGATTGGATGTGTAAGCGAACCTCCCCCAGCAGGTATCCCAGGGGGAACGCCAAGCATTTTCATGAAGACACCCATAAAACTCAGGACATTCCCCTGCTGCTGGTCCCTGCCCACCCCCTTCCTTCCCCTACCCGCACAATTGCCTCCGCCTATCTCCACCCGCTCAACCTTGAATCAGGCCCATTAATTACTGACGTCACCCGGTTCCTGTTCAGAACATGCGGTCTTCGGCGATATGCGGCCTGATTCAGACCTGAACGCTGCTTTGCGAAATTGCAGGTGCCTGCGATCAGATAGTCGCCACCCCGACAGAGTGAAATCCCACACCTTCCCAGAAAACACCTGGGCATGTCAGCGGTTTTCCCGACACACGCAGAAAACGGACGATTACCAACTACAAACGGCGACTTTCTGTCAGGCAAGTTGCGAGGGGATTGCAAAGAAAAAAAAACTCTGATTTTTGTCGCTGTGCAGCCTCGCACATGCCCGTTATGATCTGTATGCATGCGCAGTCATCCGATAATCGGTCGGCTTTCTAATTTACAAAACAGTGATCAGCTCTGAATAATTGTGAAAATGTGACTGCATGCACAGACAATAGGGGGCTGGGCGTTCTTGACTGTATATTTAATAATAAACTTTCTATTGGTAGATGTGTGTTGTGTGACATCATTGCATAATAATCTTATCACTAATTAACTATCATAACTAGAAATAACCACACGGACAACTGAAGTGCCTTTTAAAATTGGTCAACCAGAATTTATTTAAATCTTTAAACTAAATATGGTGGCAATAAGAAACAACGGCCAGACCCACAGTGACACTACGACCTAACGCCGACACTCATATCCACGACATGGTATTCTTTAATTTATTGGCAACGCCAACAAATGCCGGGTCTCCAACTCTCTCCCCAATACACCATAATAGAGCCGGCCAGACAGCCAAACCCCAATGACCCCTGGTAGGAAAGCCACTGTATACAATATATTGGGCAAAGAGCGCACCCTAAAAACAGCAGCGCAATAGCCACTGTTACTGACGTTCTTTCCCGCCACAAATATAGTTTGACAAACCCCAACCGGCAAAGAAAAAGAAAAAACAGGTGGGGACAAAAAGGTGACTTGGGGAGGGAGGGTGGGAAAAATTCCAGAGAAAGAGATGGAATCTTCTAGTGCATCTCACAAAATGTCCTATTAACCCCTCCCTGACACTCCCCTTATTTAAATTACCTACATGTCTAGCCTGTTAACTATTTCACTACCTAACTGAACTATGCAAAGCTCACACAACCCCTCAACCTAGAAGTTTTTTTTAATCACTTGTGCTATTTGCACTCGCTCTTCATATCGTGTGTACACACTAGAATTATGCATGATTATATCATTAACACTATCGTTGAGTGCATATTGTCACAAAATATCTTATGTTCCCAGCTTAAGAGTAATGATGTGCTATAAATAAACAGTTACGGTTTATTACATTTCTAATAGTGGCCAATATGCGGCACTCATGGGATTTTTGGGTTTTCCCGACTTTCCTTAAATTGGCTGAAGAATTTTCTTCATTTAGTCATATTCTCTCCCAGGAGCCGGTTCCCCACTGTCTCACCCCAAAGAGACACATGAAGGTTTTCTAACATCAAGATATGATTTAAACATGCACTAAATGAAATATAAATGAGGTTTGAAGTGTACTTGATCAGAAAGTTGCCCTTATTACAACTACTGTATGGTTTGATAGTGGAGAAGGAGAACAGTACTTTCATTCAGCCTGGAAATGACAGTTACAACGGCTGCCTATAGGAAACATATGGACAACCAAACCGCCAGATAGAAAACCGTGGACGCAGGACTCAATAAAGTTTTCTAAAACACAAACGTAGTTGATAACTATTGGCTACTCCTGTGTCATTTTATAGCCAATGAAATATGGTGCATGAACAAATTGCTATAAGTGTATATTGTTTAAAGCTGCAGCACACAGCACTGTTTGTGTTATATACAGTATACAGCATATTCTCAGATCATGGTGACCAAAGAGGGAACCCAGCTGGCTCACACAATACCACAGCTGATTTAGTGCCTCCACTGCTGGTAACGCAGCAGACATTGCTGACCCTGGTGCTGGCAGCTGAGATGATTCATTTTTATTCATGAAGTTCCTCGCAGGGTAGTTGGTAGATAAATAGAACATTACATTAAATATATTAAATGTTACCCTGCCATCATAATGCATGCCTTTATCATAAAAGCAACAAAGGAATGTCTCAGACATGTGGTCGACCTCAAAGCGCTGTGGGTAATTTATACACGTTCCTAACCTACTCTCCATGACTTCATCAGACGCATTCCAGGGTCTGTGTAACACCAGGACATATGACTCAGGAATATGCAATAATTGGGAATTCTGTTTATGGGGGATACTGACTAATAAACCTACTTTATGTTATTTGTGCACGTTAAAATCCTGTTGTTTTCTTTTCTCTATAAGAAATGGTCTAGTGAGCCTTCATATATTAAGGAAACTGTAGTATGCAGGGCAGCTGAGACATTTGGTGGGCCCCAGTAATATGGCTGTATGACCATTGGAATAGAGAGGAAGGGGTCGGGGCCCTTTTACTTTTTACCCAGGCCAGTCTTGTTGAAATGGGCATGGCAGCCAGTCTTCTCTATAACTGCGTGATATGCGATTGCAACCGCCCACTTCCCCGGTTCTAACACAAGCACCCCCATCGGTGGCACGCACGCTTGCTCGCTTCATGGCTGCACATAAACTATAGTTTTTAAAAAAAATTTAAGGAGGCGATCTTACCACAATACGCCATATCGGCCCTTCCCAGCCCCCGCCCCTGTGCTTTGGTGGGTTAACTATGGATGGCAAAATCGGTGGTTACCCTTGATGGTATAAAACCATTGACAAGGGGAACCAAGGAAGGTTTTATCTACTGAGGGTCCTCCCTGCACTGTTATTCACCGTCTGTGGTCCAATCAGGGGTGGTGTTAAGGATCTGCAGGTCGAGTTGGGGGGGGGTACAGAGTTAGGGTTGGCACACAGCAAAGGCTAATGAAGAGTAAATGATCGGGGATCCCGACCACCAGAAATTGGTCTCACGCACTAGGCAATGTATAGAGCTATGGAACGGCATCTATTTACATCCCACAGTACACTGCACCGGGTCACATGTAAAATCGTCCAGTTGGCCATATAGCATGAGCGACTGCAAAATATTACGTGACCAGTTGGAGCATACAATCATGCCATCAATGGTGGATTCCATCTCCTTAGTCTTAGTTGAAAATCAACTACCGTCACTGTTGTGGGTAGATGATGGCCAACCATGCCCCTTTACAGAGACTATGTTCCTAGGGTCCTCAAAGAGCAGTGTGGTTCTGGCATCATAGGGAATGGTGAGGACACCTCCCCTGCACTGCATGGCCACTGTTGGTGCTCCTGGTGGTAAGGGTATAACATGGCATCCATACCAGAATTTTGGGCTGGGCTGACCAAGATCCATGATGTGTAGATGGTTAAATAAGAGAATTGGAAGAGCAGCGGTCAGATATGGCAAAATAGTGAACCAGCACCCAGCAGTCCCTCACAGTAGAAGCAAGCTAAAAGTAGTTGTCAATGTAACATTCAAAGTTGGCAGAGTGCACAAGTGCTGGCCCACAGAACAATCACCTAGCACTGAATGCTAGGCAAGATGTCATTGGAGGTGTAAGAGGTGGAGGCAGCATCATAGTGTTAGATCAGGGGTGTCAAACTCAAATTCATCGGGGGCCGCATCAGCAGTTTGGTCACCCTCAAAGGGCCGCTGTATAATAATAATGCAATGACAGCACAGGCTGCTCCCGCTGTATAATATAACAATAGTAATGCCATGACACAAATTATTATACAGGGGGAGCAGCCTGTGGTGTCATTGCATTATTATTATACAGAGGGAGCAGCCTGTGGTGTCATGGCATTACTTTTATATTATAACATGACACCACAGGCTGCTCCCCCTGTACAATAATGACACCACAGGCTGCTCCCCCTGTATAATATAAAAGTAATGCCATGACACCACAGGCTGCTCCCCCTGTATAATATAAAAGTAATGCCATGACACCACCACCAGATATATTGTTTTTTTTATGTAACTTACTGTATTTTATCCCTCAGGCTCCTTTACTGCTGCTGCGGCTCCAGTAATTTCAATTCCACTCTCTGCGCCGCGGCCTGTCCTGCTGCGGCCCCCCGACTCGGCCTGCCTTCCTTCCTCTCTGCAGACGCGTGGGTGGGAGGCGTCATCATCATGACGTCCCCACCCAGCGTCTGCCACTGCCTCGATAAGAGGGAACAGGCTGCTGGGCCCTCCTCCACGTAGCCGTGGAGGCCGGCGGCCATGTTCCTGTGGCCGCAGACATCTTAAAAGACCACAGGAACATGGCCGCCGGCAGTGCAAAAAAACCCTCTCAAAAAAGATCTAAAAAAAAGAGAATAAAAGGTGAAGGCTGGCGGCGGCTGCGCGGGCCACATGACGAGGTCTGTTGGGCCGGATTTGGCCCGCGGGCCTTGTGTTTGACACCCGTGTGATTGTGCATGTGCAGTCACTTCCAAACTGGAAGCTACTTGTGGATTAACTCCTAATTCTAGATCCAGACACTAAATTACATGCAGTAGAGGCTGCATTAATCTTCAGGAGAATGCAGCCCGCCGCAGGCAGCTATTTATCTCGCGGTACACAGAGAACTTCTCAATAAAGATGAAACATCTATTAATGGATACAGAAAACATGGAATAAAGAGGCAAAGTTTAAATCCACATTGATATGGATAGTTCTATATTACAGAATTAAAAAGGGATAAAAGCAGGTTAGTAAAACATATTTTTCATTATCTTTTCTCAAACGTTATGAAGATTAATTTGCATAAATTTTGCCTTATAATTTTATTTGAAGAAATAATGGACAGGATGGATTAGAACTGTAAAGAAAATATGCTCTGCTGCAGTCTGGGATTTCAATTATTCTCCGTCAGACAAAAAACTCTACAACTAAATTGTGTTAAATATCATTTTGCCATTGATCATGGTAAGACTGGCGTTGTGTTACATTACAGGGACACTGTGCACTGTGATCCTAACATGCAGGTCAAATATGTAGAGAATCTTGGGGCCCCGTACACTGATATCTCTGCCCCTCCCCCACCCCGCTTGACCCGGACCCACACATTCCTCCACTGCATGTGGCAATAAATGTATTGCCAAATAATTATTTACTATGCATTGCAGTGAAGCTTTACTTTACATCAATAGCAGTAGGTAATACTTTTGTCAGAGGCCGGGCCCCGGTAAAATGAATGGGCGTGGCCATCAGGAGGGGTGAGGCCCCCTGGGAGGGATGGCCATGCACCTTTGAGAGAAAAAAATCTTTGTTTGGGCGAGCGGGTGCCGGTGGGGGTGCGGGCGGCATTGTACAGCACTGCAAGGACAGGCGCCGCTGCAGCTGCCTCTTTCTCTCCCTTAGCAGAGTGCACTGAGCAGGGGAGAGAGAGGCTGTCCTCTCTCCCACAGCCCAGCTGTTTGGGGAGCGGGACCCAGGCCACTCCATCAGACCGGGGCCTGGGTAAAAAGGGTACTTGTTTAGTTTCACGGCAGCAGCTTACGCTACGTTTGAAGCTACGCTAATAGCGTAGCCCAGCGGCTGCCTTATTTGTCTAGTTTCATGGCGCCAGGCTAAGCTACGTTATCAGTGTAGGCTGCCGCCGTGAAACTACACAAGTGTTGCCGGGAACTTCATCTCTGTCCCCGGCGTCCCTGGCAAGCCTAGTCAGTGCCTCTCTCACACCGCCGGCACCAGACGCTCCTGCGTCTCCTTAGCTATTGCGGCAGGGTACAGTACATCAACCCTGCGGACAGGGTTAGGGGTTCTGTAGCGTGTGCGCAAGTGGCGTGGCGGACGCAAGTGCGTCTCATTCACAATGAATGAGGCATTTGCCAGTGCTCCATGTTACATACTGGCAAATGCCTCCTTTTTAAACCCCCACTATCCACGGCAGCCCGAAGCATGGCGAGGGGCCGCGGTACGAGTTCTCCCGATCTTTTCATACCCCCCCTATCCACGTCGGCGTGGAGTCGATTTTATAAAGTGTGGCAAGCACAGCAAGCCACCGAGCCTGAAGCGTGGCGAGCGCAGTGGGCCCCGCGAGGGGACGTGGATTACTTCACATGTATTCCACGTCCGCTGGCCACGCTTCGGGCTCAGTGGCTCGCTGCTCTCACCACACTTTATAAATTCAACTCCACACCGACGTGGATAGCGGGGTATGAAAAGGTCGGTAGGACGCATAACGCTGCGCTCGCCACGCTTCGGGCTTGCGTGGATAGTGGGGGTGTTTCAGGAACACATTCACACCTGCCATATCATACACCTGAGACAGTAATGACATCTGCCTGTCACACGCTGACTAGAACTGCCTATGCTGACTAGGTGAACACACTACGCTACTTCTGACTGACTACCCTGACTACTACACTGACTAGCTGGTCGCGCGGAACACACATTGGGCGGTATTCAATGAGCTGAATCGTTGGTCACAGCGATTCAGTTTTTTCATTCGCCAGCCAATCGCCGGTTTTTTGCTGCCAATCGCCATGCATGGGGATTCGTGGGGAGTCGCCGAGTCACCCTATTCAACGTGGCTGAGAATCGCCGGCCCTAACGGCGATTCTCAGCCAACCCTGCGTTTCCCTAAACAGCTTCATTAATGTCGTCAGTGTTTAAAAAATTGCAGTGAAATGCATGAAAAATGCAAATTACCCTGAATAAACGCTTACAATACAGCAGACGGCAAAATCGGGGTAATCTGCACAAAGGCCAAACGAAGGAGTGAGGTGGGGAGGAGAATCATGGGTAAGTGAGGTGCACCATGGGTAAGAACAGTGCTTTGTGGGAGAAAAAAAAAATACCTCAAAAAATTAAATATATATTTGTATAGCACTTCTACGACCATCACATCACACAAGGGCAGCAAATAATAATACATTACACTTGCACAGTTAAATAGAACACTTAAAACCAATTATTTGACATGTTCCTATAAAAGTTCACCAGAAAAAGATGACGAGGGACACTCGGTGAGGAACGGCGATATGTAACAAGAAAAAGGAATCGCCAACTTCTCATTGAATACACTTTTGGCGATTCCCCTCGACTACCGTCGATTCCCCATGCAAAATCCTATAGACTAAAAACGGCGATTTGTAGAGAATAACATTTGGCGATTGGTGCTTCATTCACCGGTCCTCATCGGCGATTATAGGTCATTGAATAGGGTGATTCGCATTTGGAGCTCCAAAAATCACCGACAGACACGAAAAAAACACAGAATCGCCATAAAACTTGGCGATTCTGGCTCATTGAATACCGCCCTATGCTGACTGACTACGCTGGTCGTGGGAACACAAGGTTGATTCTGAAAGGGACGCTACGCTAAGTACGTAACTGCCGCCGTGAAACTAAACAAGTACCGTAAAAAGTAACCCCCCCTCTCGGCGCCACTGTCCTGATTACAGCAGGATATTCTTACTAATACTGCTTTCACATTGCCTAAATGTTTAAGACCCGGTATTTTGAAACGGTATATTACCGCATTAAACCCCTTTCACACCGCACATAAATACCGGGTCTTAAGCAGGTTTGCAGTGTAAAAGCAGGACAGACAGTAGCTATAAGACAGCGCAGTACATATGTAATGAGCAGGAGTCGCTCATTACATATGCACATATGTAATGATCGGCTCATTACATATGCGCATATGTAATGATCGGCTCACGCTCATTAAATATTCACTGCGCTGATAGCCAGCTCAGTGCTCACTGCTGCCTGAGTCCCATATACCGGTTCAGAGCCATTCACACTAGGGATGGCCATCGATGATTCAAAATCATCGATGGTTCATGGCCAATGTCGAATACTTTTGCCATCGATGGGGGAGAACCAGATGGTTTCCCTCCATCGATGGAATAGCAAAACAATGTTTTGCGTTTTTTTTTTCAAAGTGCCGGGACGCGGAGCATAGCTCCGCCCCGACACCCGCGAAGCCACGCCCCCGTGTTTTGATTGGCCCACAGGCCAATCAATCAAACACAATGGATGACCATCGATATGTAAAAATATTGATGGTCATCCAGTGCATAGTTACACACTATCGATGGGCAGTTGCAGAATTGCCATCGATTGGCAATGGCAACGATGGCCATCCCTAGTTCACACTGCATAAAAAACGTCTCTGAACCGTGTAGGACTCTTTTTACCCATTTGCAAGTACCGGTTATTTGTAACCGGTAAATGCAGACTGGCATTTTCACACTGCAGCTCTAACCGGTTTTTAAGGCTAAATAATTGGCAATATACCAGTTAAGAGCTGCAGTGTGAAAGGGGTATAATTAGAGTCCTGCTGCCCCTCCCATGGTTTACAATGTCCAATGTTTCCATGGCAAAGGCCACTCTCACCCAATGTGTTTTGGCTTCTTTAGCTTGGTGCATATGTAGTAAGCAGCCAAGCGGCATTATGGGCCAGATGTATCAAGCTTCAAAAAGTGATCAAATGGAGAGTGATAAACCGCCAGCCAATCAGCTCCTGCCTGTTATTTTTCAAACCCAGCCTGCGACATGGCAGATAGGAGCTGATTGGCTGGCTTTTTATCACTCTTCATTTTATCACTTTTGAAGCTTGATACATCTGGCCCTATGAGAGGTTTGGCTGCATTTTTAGGTAATATGCATCCCGCCAAAGAAAAATAAAAAGCAGAATGAAGGGGTGATGAGGTAATGCAGAGCAATTCTTTCTATTCACCCTCATTTCACCTGATACCTAAAATTATAAGTAAAGGGCAGTGGCGTAACTATAGAGGGTGCAGGGGATGCAATTGCTATGGGGTCCCGTGGCATGGGCCCACAGGCAATCCCCTGTACAATTTTTACAGTTTTTTTTTTTTTTAAAGATTATTGTAGGGACACCTGCCGAGTTTGCTTCAGTAATTTTTCTTCCTGGGAGGGAGGAAGAGAAGGAGGCGGCATAAAGACCGGCACCTTGCATAGAGCTTCAGCTACCTATTACAATTGGCAGGCGCTCGCTGAGATTATATTACTAGCGCCAGAGACAGAGCTCCTCACCAGCACCTCCCACCAGATGTCAGATATTACTGTAAATGATTGTTGTGTGTCATTAATGTTATAATGTTAAAGGGGGCACTGTAATATGGTTTAATCTGAAATAGGAACTGAAATGTAGCAAAATCTGACCTTCTTATTGTAATGTGGTATACTATGAACTGGGGTAATGTAATGTAGCACAATATGAAGGGAAGGCACTATAGTGTGGCATAAAATAAACAGGGGGCCTTGTAATGTTTGAAATGAAGGGTACTGTGTTGTGGTACAACATGAACTAGTGTAGCATAATATGAATAGGGAGCCCTCTAATGTGACATAATATGAACGGGGGATTCTGTATATTACCCGTGGTGAATTGTGGGTACTGTGTTGCATGATGTCTACTGACAGCTCTACTGTGTGATATAATGTGAACTAGGACACTACAATGGTTCATAAAATATACTAGGACACTACTATGGGGCATAACATTAACTATGGCAAGTACTGCAGAGAGGGGTCACTCTTACAACATTTGGACAGTGGCCTCTTTAAAATGTTGTCATGGAGCCCCCTATGATCAGGCTAATCCCCTGCGTACTCATGACCTCAGTGCTGTGAGGCAGCAATGCTAACCATTACACCATCCGTGCTGCCAGACTTTACAAACTTTTCTATCATTTAACCTGGATATGACATTTTCAGCAAGATGGTGCCGCACATCAGACCAAGCTCCAAAATGTGATAAAATGGAAAGAGAGAAACAACCAGCCCCTAACTATCATTTTTCAAACATGCGTTATGTCCCATTCTCACCGCCTCAAAAACCCGGATTTTGCCAGGGCAAGCATTAATTATCTGTGTCATGGCTCAGTGTGAATGGGTGTCAGTGAAATTCCCGGGTGTAATGCCCCGGGAATTCATACAGGTTTTTTGCAGGGTTATTCCTGGGAATTACACTGGTGCACGCCAGTGTGAACAGGCGCGGCCCGGGTTTTTCACACAGGATGTGAAAAAGCTAGCTGATTGGGGAATGAGATCAGGGCCCTTATTCTGATCGGTGCGGTTATATCCGCGTGCGTTCGGGCCGCCGATGTTTTGTGTCTGCGCATGTGCAGAGGCGTCTCTGCGCATGTGCGAGCGGGGCGTACGGCCAAATCCCGCATGATATGTGAACACTCCGAACAGGGGGTGGAGAGGGGTGTGAAGGGCTATTTGGGCTCATTACCATATGCATACGCCCCGCGTTTCATGGGCGTTCCCATGCAAACGATGGGCGTACGTATGGCAATGCACTCGTGACGCACGTGTAGGGGGCGGACATATGACATCGCCGGATGTCAGCTGCCCGCCCAGATCCCTGCTTTTGCACGGAAAAATGTCCGTGTGGTCTGAGGTTGCGGGAGCTGGTGGACCACTCGGTCCTGCATTCGATGGTCTGCGACCATCGAATGATGGGGGAGGTTCCCTGAGATGGAGGAGGCGTATTCCGTGAAAAATACACGTGCGGTCCGTTCGGCCAGCTTCTTACCGCATACGGACGGAGTTGGCGATCCGTATGGAAGGCGGGGTTTCGCACGCACGGTCCTGGCCGCATATTCGGCTCCGGCCGCACCGATCAGAATAAGGGCCCAGGTGACATCCATTTAATGCTGCAGAGAGGAGATGAGACAGGGCTCACTGGAGTGATGAGGAGGTGCTGGAGCTGCTGGCTGTGAGAGGGGAGGAGGAAATAAAGCAGCAAGTGACTGGCACTGTCAAGGATTCGACATTGTACTACAACATGTCAAAAATCCTGTCTGCCCATGGCATCCATAAAACCCAGCAGCAGGTTGTGAACAAACTGCAAGCACTTTATAAGCAGAACTCCAAGGTGCAGTGTGAAGGGGGTCTGTGAGCTGAGATTATCTGTGCCCTGCCAAAAACCCAGGATTTTGCAGAGGTGACAATGAGAACATAGTATTAGAAGCTGATCAGCCGGTTGTTTAACCACTTTATCATCCTCTTTTGAAGGTAGTGCACCTCGCCCGATTATGATCAAAGACTCTGGAAACATTTTGGATGATCTGATGTTTTGCTCCAAATCATTGTCCAATGTGTACCCACTATCGCGTGCTCCCATGTGTATTTCCTCGCACAGTAGGCATCTCTGACATTATCGCTAACAATTCTGTTAATTTTATTTCAGCCGGAGATGGGCAAAAACAGGGCGGCAGTTGACGTCATCATCTGGAGCGAATGGTTCACCAAATAGAAAAATCGCCAAAGCCGTTTGCCCCCGAGGTCTGCACATGTTCAAATACGCACATGTGCAGACACCCACCATCAGAACAGGGCCGATTTCAGCCGGGAGGCGTGCGGCGGCGGTGGATACTCGCGTTCCCATGTAAACACTGGGCGTTCCCATGGTAATCAGTCGTGATGTCGGTGCCAGGGACGGACACCTGACATCACCAGATGTCAGCTGCCCGCCCACTTCCTGTCGAGTGTGCACGCAAATCTAACATATGCATACCTCCCAACTTCTGATTAAAAGAAATAGGGACGCCGGGAAAGGGGGCGGGGTGTATGCAAATGAGGGTGCGGCTTATGCTAATTAGTCACGACCTCATTTTCATACGAGAATAGACGCTGTGTGCATGCGCACAGCGGCTATTCTACTAGATTGGGGGGTCTCCCAACTGCCACCCCCCGCAGCGGGACAATGCCTGCCGCGGGTGGGACAGCGGGACAGGACCCGAAAATCGGGACTGTCCCTCTAAAATCGTGACAGTTGGGAGGTATGCATATGCGTCCACATCATTCGATGGTCGTGGCCCTGAGTGAGAACACACACTGCGAGGGGGGGAGGGGGGGCAGTGTACCACATAGTTGCCTACCCTCCTGCATTCTGCAGGAGACTCCCTGAAATAGCAGCAATCTCCCTATCTCCCTCATTAGTCTAGCAATCTCCCTCATTTTACCAAGCCCAAGTTACATTTTGGGGGGAAAAAAGGAATGAGAGATAGATACATTTACATTGAATCATCAGCACCATTTCCCAGCACTTTACCAAGTATATTAGCTCTTACTAACTGCTTTGGGGCTCATCTACTTTTGGATATAAGTAATTTTAAATGATTCCTCCCAGATATAGCAGTACACACCCACGCTTCTAGAAATAGATATGGAGCTAGACACGCCCTGTGGGTGGGGCATGACACACCCCCCTCAATGGGGCGCTGTGCAAAATTCTGCTACCAACTTTAATCTCCCTGAAACTAGTTTTCAAAAGTAGGCAAGTATGGTGTACCACCATTCGCAGGGTGAGTTCTGGTTGACTTCCAAGGGTGCGAATTCGCATCCGAGCAAATCAACCACAATAACCCCCTAGATCATTTGTATTTTCTGCTGTTCTATGGAAATTGAGACGATCATCGCGTTGTTTGCACATCGTTTAGTGCATTTCCAGCTTATATCTCACATGCTGTGCAAGGAGTACCTTATTCAGTTACATGTATATACAATTACTATGTGTTTTAAAAGAATGAATAGTCATAGAAAAAAATAGTTGTCAAGCCCTTGAATTTAAAACGGAGTAGTAACTATTATAAATGTCCAGTAGAGGGAGGTGTTGCACAGCATACTACAGCATACTGCTTCTCCTGGCTATTAGGGCTGTGTCCCTCAGTATCATTTACAGCTGAACAAACACCGTTTATAACCGTTATGTAAAAACTGCGGTTTTCGGCCATTTTCAGAAAATCGCATATTTTAAAAGTTGATCATTGAGATCTGTGCATGGTTCTGGTGTGAAAAAAAAAAAAACGGAGTGGGGTCCCCCCTCCAGAGCTGGTCCTGGTTTCATAAAATCACGGGGCAGAACAAATAGGGGTCCCCTGGATTTGACAAAACCAGCACCAGGCTCAAGGGCCGGTCCTGGTTCCCAAAATATGGGGGACAAAATGAGTAGGGGTCCCCCCGTATTTCAACAACCAGCACCAGGCCCAACCAGTCAGCAGGGTAATGCCACAGCCGGGGGAGACTTTTTATACAAGTCCCCCCAGCCAAACCATTCATCCCCTGACCGGTCAAAGCAGTCATCCCCCTGACCGGTCAAAGCAGTCATCCCCCTGGCTCCTGATTGGCCGCTAGGCCAATAGAATCATTCGGAGGAGAGACGCTGAAGATGGAGCATCAGCGTCTCTCCGGCTAGTTCATCAGACGGGTAGCAGCTGGTGTAGACGCTTTTTTTTTTTTTAAAGAAGACCTGGACTATGTCGGATCAAGAGGACAGATCTTCGTATGAGGACCTTGGTGAGGAGGATTTTCTTCCACAGGTCCCCCTATGGATTTTTTGGGATCCTGGACCCCGGACTCTTCAGCCCCGGACCTCGGACTCTACAGCCCTGGAGCATCGGACCCCGGACCCAGGGACCTACCTACGGGCTCAAGATAGGTAAGTATCAGTATGTGTGGGCTTTGGATGTATTAAAGTTTTATTTTTAATGGGTGTCAGTGTGTTTATTTATCTATTTCTTTTACTGTGGAACTACAAGTGCCAGCGGGCCCTTTAATGCCCCGCATGCTGGGACTTGTGGTTCTCCAAGTCCCAGCATGCGGGGGAGGCTTGCTGGGACTCATAGTTCCATAGTTTTTCAAATATTTTTTACACAGAATCAGCTCGATGCCCACAGCCCAGGGGCATTGGGGACAGCCCCGGACTTTCAGCATGGGCTGGTAAGTCCTGGAGGGGGGACCTCTTCTTTGGGGGGGGTCCACACTTTCCCAGGATCCCTTGTATAAAAAGTTTCCCCAGACATTACCCTGCTGGCTGGTTGGGCCCGGTGCTGGTTGTTGAAATACGGGGGACCCCTACTTATTTTGTCCCCCGTATTTTCGGAACCAGGACCAGCCCTTGAGCCTGGTGCTGGTTTTGTAAAATCCAGGGGAACTCTATTTGTTCTGCCCAGTGATTTTATGAAACCAGGACCGGCTCTTTGAGCCCGGGGCTGCTTATGCTCTGGAGGGGGACCCCACGCCGTTTTTTTTTTTTTTCATTTTTTTTCAACCAAGATCGCACATTTCTGAAAATGTGCCGATTTTCATGACTGAAAATCGCACTATATCGCACTTTATTGCGCTATTTTGCCACAAATTCGCATCTTATTAAATATACGAAAATCGGCCAAATAATGCAATTTTAAAAAGTGTGATTTTGTGTGATTTTTTAAACATGCCTAAAAATCGCCCCCTATTAAATTTAGCCCACACACTAGAACGATTTTTTGGGCCGATTTTCGATAAATCGGCCGATATATCGGCCGATATTTACAGATAATCGGTCAAAAATCGGTCGAAAAGCGGCCGATGCTCGCTCCCGTGGATCTTTTGCTAAATCTTCTGATCTTACGTGCTGCACAAAAGATCAGAAGATTTAACAAAAGATCCATAGGAACGCACACGGGATCTTAAGGAAAATCTTTGGTAAAGATGTGCGCTTGCCTGAAATCTTTTGTCCAGATCGGACAAAAGATTTGAAGGCTAATTTATGCGCACATCTTAAGATCGCAGATCTTTCTAGTGTGTGGGCACCTTAAGGGTCTATGTACCGGAAAGAGATAACGTGTGTGTGTGTAGGGGGGGTGCGGTGCAGAGAGGGTTCCCCACAACCCACCTCTCCCCCGCAACACCCCTTCCATGGTTCGTGCCCCCACGACCACCCTCTGGGAGATCGTGTCCCACACACACACACACACACACACACACACACAGTGTGCAGTGTGTTGGCTGGGGAAGTGTAAAGGTGCCCACACACTAGAAAGATCTGCGATCTTAAGATGTGCGCATAAATTAGCCTTCAAATCTTTTGTCCGATCTGGACAAAAGATTTCAGGCAAGCGCACATCTTTACCAAAGATTTTTCTTAAGATCCCCTGTGCGTTCCTATGGATCTTTTGTTAAATCTTCTGATCTTTTGTGCAGCACGTAAGATCAGAAGATTTAGCAAAAGATCCACGGGAGCGAGCATCGGCCGATTTTCGACCGATTATCGGTAAATATCGGCCGATATATCAACTTTTACCATCGGAAGCCATCCATCGATGGCATAAAATTATTCGACCATCCAATATCGATGCCCAAAACATCGAGCACTAGGTCCCAACCATCGATGTTTTGAGAACATCGATAGTCGACGGCCATCCCTAGTGTGCAGTGTGTGTGAGCAGGGGAAGTGCTACAGACAGTGTGCAGTGTGTGGGGGCTGGGAAAGTGTTACAGTGTGCAGTGTGTGTGTGCAGGGGAAGTGTGTAAGCTGCAGCCTAGTGCTGTGTATGTAATGTATGTAGGAGGACAGGCCAGGAGCTGTAGGGGGCGGGCAGTGGAAGGAAGTACCAGCCAGTAACACTGTATACCCAGCATGGCCTGCAGGGGGACTGACAAATTGAAGGTAAAGTAACTTCTGACTTGTAGTTTCCGGGACCCGCAGCTCTGGCTGACTCCAGTTTCCTCTTAAAGCCACAGAACCAACTGATACAAACAGAGAACAGAACGAAGGCGCCGGGCTGCGGTAAGTATGGAGTCACCATGTGACACTTCTATCAGCTATAATACACTGTACAGTGCACACTGCATTGGGGATTCTGGCTGCAGTCCCTGTGAGCATGGAGTCACAATGTAGCACCTATGGCAGTTATACGCCCTGTATAGTACACACTGCATGGAGTCACAACAATGTAGCACCTATGGCAGTTATACACCCTGTATAGTACACACTGCATGGAGTCACAACAATGTAGCACCTATGGCAGTTATACGCCCTGTATAGTACACACTGCATGGAGTCACAACAATGTAACACCTATGGCAGTTATACACCCTGTATAGTACACACTGCATGGAGTCACAACAATGTAACACCTATGGCAGTTATACACCCTGTATAGTACACACTGCATGGAGTACCTGTGAACATGGAGTCACAATGTAACACCTATGGCAGTTATACGCCCTGTATAGTACACACTGCATGGAGTCACAACAATGTAGCACCTATGGCAGTTATACACCCTGTATAGTACACACTGCATGGAGTACCTGTGAACATGGAGTCACAATGTAACACCTATGGCAGTTATACGCCCTGTATAGTACACACTGCATGGAGTCACAATGTAACACTTATGGCAGTTATACACCCTGTATAGTACACACTGCATAGAGTCACAATGTAGCACCTATGGCAGTTATACGCCCTGTATAGTACACACTGCATGGAGTCACAATGTAACACTTATGGCAGTTATACACCCTGTATAGTACACACTGCATAGAGTCACAATGTAGCACCTATGGCAGTTATACGCCCTGTATAGTACACACTGCATGGAGTCACAATGTAGCACCTATGGCAGTTATACGCCCTGTATAGTACACACTGCATGGAGTCCCTGTGAGCATGGAGTCACAATGTAGCACCTATGGCAGTTATACACCCTGTATAGTACACACTGCATGGAGTCACAATGTAACACTTATGGCAGTTATACACCCTGTATAGTACACACTGCATAGAGTCACAATGTAGCACCTATGGCAGTTATACGCCCTGTATAGTACACACTGCATGGAGTCACAATGTAGCACCTATGGCAGTTATACGCCCTGTATAGTACACACTGCATGGAGTCACAATGTAGCACCTATGGCAGTTATACACCCTGTACAGTACACACTGCATGGAGTCACAATGTAGCACCTATGGCAGTTATACACCCTGTATAGTACACACTGCATGGAGTCCCTGTGAGCATGGTGTCACAATTTAACCCCCTAAGGCAGGATTACACATTGCTACACTGTGTGCACACGCCTGGGGCTCAGAGGTGTGCCTGCTGAATAGTATTACATGCCTGGGGCTCACACTACAGGTACATGCACCCTGCAGGCCTGGGGCTCACACTACAGGTACATGCACCCTGCAGGCCTGGGGCTCACAATACAGGTACATGCACCCTGCAGGCCTGGGGCTCACACTACAGGTACTTGCACCCTGCAGGCCTGGGGCTCACACTACAGGTACATGCACCCTGCAGGCCTGGGGCTCACACTGCTGGTGTGCATGTTACAGCCATCAGAGGACGGAGCACGTGTGAAAGCATTTCCTTACGTTCGGTATATTATTACTTATTAACCCTTTGAGTGCCAATGTTGCTGTGAGCGATCCTCAAAATAGCCATTAAAATGCCAGCGTCAGTCACAGCGAAAACAGTCGCTGTGAGCGGCGCTGGCATTTTTAGCGGGATATTTTGAGGATCGCTCACAGCAACATTGGCACTCAAACGGTTAATGCAGCGGTTATCAGTTTTCCAGTACCACCAACAATGGGTCAAGTTTTGTGGATGTGACTTGCGCACAGGTGAATCATTGCCATATATATCTACCTTCAGGTTTTAGAAGGACTTGGTAAAAACCGGAACCGGACCCCGTAGCGCTGGACTGACTCCATTCTGGAATCCGCAGAGCTTGTAGTGTCTGGTCTGGGGGGGTTGTCTGTCCAGGGAGGGAGGGAGATGAGAAGGGAGAGATCAAAGCACCCCCCATACCTCCCAATATGACCTGCTCCAGGAGGGACAGAATGCTCGACAGTGGGAAGCATTGGGTCGACAATGGGAAGGTCAAAATTAGTTTTTCACTTCTTCTTTTATTTGTCCCGAATGTCGACATGGATATCATATTGGTGCACTGTGTCCCCTTGCATGGCTCGCTGCCCTCGGCACACTATTCTATTCTCCCTCCACGCCCTTAATCTTAATCTCCCAGGAGACAGCTGTTACGTGCACCTCCCGGACCGGATACTACAAGCTCCGGATGGGCAGTTTCACAAATGGAGTCTGTCCGGGGTTCCATTCCGTTTTTTTACCCATTCCCAGTTTTAGACCCAATAACCGAAATTTTCTATTGCTGCTATTCATGGCAATAGGAAATTATTTAACTCGCAAATGTATCAAAATCTCGCAGTGACAGGGGCTCCAATTGGCACCTATAATGTGCTACTGAACATGTGACCGTGCTTGTGTGACGACTCTTCCGGTACATTTTATAAGGTGTAGCCCATCAGCTTCAGCGGCCATCTTTAGTTCTCAGAAGCTTCTGGGGCCAATACTTAGCAAATCTGAAACCTACGGGGGCTGCGAATGCTATTGGGAATGGTGGGAACGACGTCAGATCTCTGCTGCTTAATACAAATGGGTGATACTTCTATTTATAGCCACTGAAAATGGGTGTTTTGGGGTCATATACCACAATCGATGGTAGGCCCCTTTATCTACGTTGCTGGGTCAGTAATTCTTCCACCTGCTTCCATAGACATCCTGAAAACATGACTTGTTGGTCTCGCTTGAGGTTTGCGGGTGAGAACTATTGTGCGAATGGATTTCTCAGTTATTCCTCTCCTTTCTTGATTTTTACCATCATCGCAAAACAATTCATTGATATTTTGTCACATGCACATTGGTAAAAAGGTCACGTTCCGCGTGCAATATTAACCTTGCGTGCACTAATTCTGGCCCACAGTGGAAATGGGAATGTTTGCTCATTTACAACTATCGATGTTCTATGGCTGATGGCAGGTGTGTTTGACATGAATAGTGTGCCGTTGATGCAGCACCTTTGATGGTGACACACAATGTTACGAAAACCTTGCCAGCGCCAGAGTCAAATGACCAATGTCTGCACATAGATAGCAGTCAATGGCTAACTATAGACCATTTCTACTAGGGAAGCCCGGGATTGAAAAAATGACCCGGATCGGCCACCCTAATTTCTACCAGTGGTAGAGCCAGTGATGGCTGTCACTACTGTTAGCTTAACCGTAACGTACAAATGCAAGAGCCTAGAGTCCAGATGACATATGCAGATTGTACATAATACTCCATTCATGGATGGCTGGCTGTCGGATCTGGATACCCTGGTCCAGTAAATTCGTCCCTGTTCTGACCCTGCCCCCTCCAACATCAGTCATGCTGCAGCTAACAGGGAGCTGGGTATGGTATTGCATTTCTGTACAAATCTGCCACTGCTGCAGCAATGTGTATAAACCGGGATGCAGTTAAAATCCCAGCGGTTGGGATCCCGGCGTTCAGAATCCCGACGCCGAAATCCCGACACTTTCTCCCTCCGTGGGTGTCCACGACACCCCTGGAGGGAGAATAAATTAGCGTGCCGAGCGTAGCGAGGCACCGGGCCCGCTGCGTGGCGAGCGCAGCGAGCCCGCAAGAGGGGGCGATCCACGTGTCTCCCCCCCCCCCTTGTCGGGATCCCGACTGCCGGGATTTCATACTGAATCCGTTTAAACCATGTGTCAATGTCCTGCAGTGTTTATAAACCTTGTCCATGTACTATAATGAGAGCCTACATGGCTATAAGTTTTTTATTTGTGAACACATTTAAACACTTTATTTTGTACGTGATAACTCTGTTTATCCTCTATGTCAGTGGTTTTCAACCACTGTGCCGTGGCACACTAGTGTGCCTTGAGCTGTTCTCAAGTGTGCCCCCAGATCTAGAGATGCCCAAACTAGTTTACAGCCACCACCGGTTCAACTGTTAGTTACTGGTCTCTTCTTTTCATGTAAAGGGCCAATGTAATTTATTTGTGTTACCTGTGGGGACCAGTGTGATTGTTTTTTATATGGGGTGCAATTGGTTTGTTTTTTAGCTGTGAGGGCCAATGTGTTTTGCCCTGTGGGGATCTCATGGTGTGCCTTGGCAATTTTAAAATCTTATTTAGTGTGCCGCAAGGTAAAAAGGTTGAAAATCACTGCTCTATGTAATGCACTATTTACCTTTCAGTGTAGTCCCCATCTCTTTCCACGCATGTGCGCCAACGCTTGACGAGTCGGGAAAACCCGTCGGAGAAGAAAGCTGGTGGTTGTCGTCGACACCAGGACCGAACGTCAGTTTTCACCTCGTCGTCAGAGTTAAAGTGTTGATCCTTAAGGTGCTCCTTCATCTTTGGGAAGTGGGTTGCAGCACCTGCAGTTCAAGGAGGTTCTGCCACACCCGTCATGCAGCCCTGACCTTGCGCCCTGCGGCTTTCACCTCTTCCCAAAGATGAACTACTCTGACAACGAGGTGAAAGCTGCCAATCAGTCTTGGTGTCGACAACAACCGCCAGCTTTCTTCTCCGGTGAGTTTGCCCAACTCGTCAAGCATTGGCACACGAGATGAAAGGGATGGGGACTACTCACGGCATGAGTGTCTCACTGACAGCATGAGAGCTCATGCTGAGCCTGCTGTCAGCACAGCACATGCTGTAGGTATGTGCTGCTGCTGAGGTGGGGGAGGGTGGGGATGACTTTTTTTTTTCACCCACCTTAAACATTTTGGGGGTTTGGGGGTATGGCCTAATCATAGGAGACGCCTCCCACTATTAGGATACACCCCCAAAATGTTACCGGGGCCCGGCATACCTCTATGCTGCCCTGGCCAGATGCACCAACCTTCAAAAAATTGGAGTGGAGAGTGATAAACAACCAGCCAATCTCGATATACTTTTGAAGGCGCTGTGAACCCCATGTGATGCTATATAAAGAACATAGACAGGGAATGGGCATGGGACTATACATATGTACACAGATTGTACACTTTATTGATAAAGTCTGACAAGATACAAAATATTTTTAAACATGGGAAATGGATACAAACCAAAAACAAAAAAGACAACAAAAAACATAGAAATTAAAGACTCGCTGTTTAACTAAAACCTGAAGTGTATCGTGTTCCTACATACTCGGAAAATAATCTCCATGGGGTTTCTCACAACATATCTCCTCGGGTAAGACCACATGCATTGTATAATCAACATCTTGTTATGAGAACTTAAGGCCCAATAACTACGCGATTTGGGCCCGATTTCAGCCCAAATCGCATGTGTATGACATCGGATCCAATGCGTGATTCCGTGCGCTTCATACTGGAATCGGAGGTCGGATCTGCTGAACATAAGAAAAATCTGAATCGGACCCATCAGAGGCACATCGTGAGATGTATCACGTCTGATTCCGTCCGTAGGTGTGTGCCTAAAATTCCACCAGTTTACGTTTTTGGGAGTCAGGTAATTGACAGTCAAAAACTCCAGAAATGAGGTATTCTATTGTCCTGATCTTTCTTATGCAGTGGCGGCTCTTACCCTTTTGGAGGAGGGGGGCTGCCGCTGTGCTCCCCGCATCTTACGGTCCCGGCCACCGGTCCCCTGCACGGCACCATCGCAGTTACTTCATACATACTGCGCATGCGCTGGCCCAAGCCCCCGGAGGCTTAATCAGGTTCCCGTGTCTGGCGCATGTGCAGTATGGTCCGCGGTACTGCGCTTGCGCAAAACCAGTTTTGGGGGCTACCGCGCATTTGCGCACAGAGAGGCATCCCGGAGGGTTGGAACATCTCCCAGTGGGACTGCCTTGAGTGACTGGCAGGTCGAACTTCCAATAGGAAGTCACTGCCAGTAACATTGAAGCCAGAGCAGTCTCACAGGCTGCATCTGGCTTCAATGTAGGCAGAGACAGTGGCGGATTTTACCTGGGGGGCTGCAGTCCCTAGGTAAAAACCACCACCGTTCTTATCCATAAACAGGTGGTCCAGCTGCTTTTCAGAATGGATGCCATTTTAGACTACCATATTATTCCTGTGTTTAGCACAGATTTTATTACCAAAAGTGCAGATTTTCTTTTCCTTTTTTTTTTTTTTTTTTTTTTTTTTTACATGCATTTGTTTGAATTCACAAAAATGTGCACTCAATGTGATTGTTTTAATATTATTATTTTTTTTTTTTTTTTTTTTACCATTTTCTGCATGCTGTCTTTAACATGTGAGGGGGGGAACCTATGTTAGTTTCTGGATTTTTACAGTTCTATAATAATAATAATATGGTATAATTGGTGTGGGTGCTGTTTTAATAATGAGTTATATTGATGTGGGGCTGTGACCACCCCAAAAAGTACCAATTTAGGCTCTTCGCCAAGGGGGGAGGGGGTAATTAGGTTCCTTGCCTTATAAGAAAAATTGTTTACATAATCTATAGGATGCTTAGAATGAAACATATTTAAATTAAGGACAATGGGCCTGATTCATGGAATAGGGCACAAACGTGTTACACTGCAAGATGGGGCAAATGAGATTTAGATTTGGGTGGATTGTGTTCAAACTGGAATCTAAATTGCACTCTAAAAAATAAAGCTAACATCTGTGGGCCACATGCAAAAGCAGCCAGTATTTACCCTGCACCAAATTTATTTTTCTTTACTGAATCTGTCTCTTTGTCCGATTTTTCCCAAAAGACAACTTATTACACACGATGGAGGCCCGTTAATTGAAGTGCAGTGCGCACTCTACAGGAAACGTGTAGTGGATGCCTCCCCTGTATATAGGGTAGATTTGAGAATATCAAAACTGACAAATTTGCAACATATATTTAGAGCAACCTCTCTTTCTTCTTCAGATCACGAGACGGCAATCAAACTAAAGTATGAGAACGGGTCCTGACCTAGATAATGGATGAAGTATATGGTATGTGCTTGTATACATGACATTTGTTGACTTCTCAATGGGACTAAAATGCAGTTCCCACCAGTGGATGTACTCGCCTTCATTCAGTGTGCGTAGGTCAGAGATGGCCAAACCAGTCCCGGAGATCTCCCAACTGTCCGTGTTTTCCAGGCTACTTGGGGATTGATCTGTAGAATGTGTCGGTTAGGAATGAATCCAAAATATGTTTGAAAATGTGACAGTTAGTAATGTCTACACCTAGGTGGTCTGGAAAACATGTAGGTTGATCTTGAGGACTGATTTATCCAGACCAGGCGTGGATTGTACGCATGGTATCTACGGTGATCCAAATGTACAAACCTCGTAATGGGACGTGCTAGGCATATTTGGATGTTCTGTATTAAGTCCAAGGTCTTATTAAGTGCAAGGTAGCAAATATGCAGAAGCTCATTGGTTGCTACTGGCAACTTCTACAGTGGTCCACTCTTTTCGCTGCTTGATACATCTCTCATTATTATTGTCACCTCTTTATACTATTCGGCTGGGACTATTCATGGTTATTCGTGTTTATCCATTCAGTAAGTTACAGTGTAAAATGACTATAATCCTTGAGTTAGAACAGGGGTCCTCAAACTTTTTAAATCGGGGGCCAGTTCACTGTACCTCAGACCATTGGAGGGCCGGACAATAGTAAAAACAAAAACTATGAACAAATTCCTGCGACAGCAGCTGTTGGGTGGGAGAGAGGTAGAGACCACAGGGGGTGACAGTGATGGGAGATTGGGAAGTTTGGGTGCAACAAGTAGTTAAAATATACAATATATACAGTGCATGAGTGTGTGTGTGTGTGTGTGTGTGTGTGTGTGTGTTTGAGAGAGAGAGAGAAAATATAAAATATAAATACACACACTAGCTCTGTAAAAATTAAACACACACACACTTGTAGCTTACTGTATAAAAGTCAGCTGTGAAAGGGTTAAAGCTGTTTTCAGTCACTCTTGGCTGGTGCAGCAGCAGCATGTAGAATGCAGAGGGGGAGGGCTAGTAACTGGAGTGTAAGGGGGAAGAGTTCCGTGCTTAATAGCAGGAACATAAAGCAGCAGGGAGACAGCCTGTGCGGACGACGCCGGGACGGACATGGGAGGAGGCGTTATTGGGAGGGACAGAGGTTGAAGGTCAGGTCATGCTTCCGGAGCCGTCAGTAAAAGCAGGACAGCAGGACAGCCCCAGCCCCCCCCCCCCCCCCCCGCGAACCGGACCTTGTCTGCAGTAGTAAGCAGGCAGGGCAGTGGTAGCGCTGTGATGTGGTAACATAGCTGCCTGGGGAGGAGGGAAGGAACATGCTGGTTCCGCCGACACATGAAGAGAGAGGGGAGATGGTGGAAGGGCAACTCCGGTTCTGACAGTCAGGAGGGGGACAAGGGGGGTCAAGCACCCCCAACATACCCCCAACCAGTCACGGCCTCTACTTACCCAAAGTAATATGCACTGCTCCACTGCTCCCTCGCTGCTTGCTTCGCGTCGGCTCCTCTCCCGAGTCTCCTCAGCCACAGCGTGTGACGTGTTGACGTCACACGCATAGGAGAAGCTGAAGCAGGGAGACGGGTCGGACCAGCAGACACTGCTGCTTCCACCCGATGTCACAGGCCACGCCCCCGCCCGTCCGTCCATTCGCCAGCCAGCCTGCCCGTCCATCCTCCCGGTCCCGGCTAGTCAGGCAAGTCAGATTGATTGCCTGGGCAGCGGCAAGCAGGCGGGCCACATGAAAGTCCTCTGCGGGCCGCATCTGGCCCGCGGGCCGTAGTTTGAGGACCCCTGAGTTAGAACATCAATCCTTTCAGTAGTAATCAGATTGACCATTCTGTATATATACTGTATAAGTCATTATTGCTGATGATTCACCAACATAAACCAATATTATTCTCTGCAGCAGAACACATCAGCAACGAGTGCCTTGTGGCGGAATACACCAGAAAGCGGTACAGTATATCCACGTTCGATTACCAGTGGTTCTATGCAAAATCCAAAGTCCCAATCTGCCTTGCAGTAACAGAGGGCCTTCCTTTTCTACAAGAATTAAAAGATGCCGGCTTCCTCTCTGAAGAAGAATCATTGGTAAGGTGTTTTTTTTAATCTCTTACGTTTCATTACTAATGAGAAAATAAAGTACTTGCCTTTTGACTCAAGATGTCTGGGAAAGTAACGAATTGCTGCCTGATCCAGGAGAATTCAGATGACCGAAACAATTAAGTATTTTTGTAGATCTCTTTCTGTATAGCGTACACAATAGGAGATATATAATGCCCTCCCATCTACATTAGTGAAGCACCTTATATACTTTAATGAGAGTGTTACATAAACAAAACAAATTAACAGGCCAGTCATATACATAGACCAAATCACATATTTAATATTATAATCATTTTATCCACCTTTTAATGATGCGTTTCCAAGCATTATCTCAACATCTTATGATACCTCATGAGTATCGTCTGTTTGTCTATGTCTAATGTCTGATTGTGTGTCTTCAAAACACTGCCATCTGTTGGCAGTGAGTGAAAATACATCTTTCTCTCACATGTACAAACACAGGCTATCACAAGGTAGCAGACTAGCTTTCGAAGCATTTGCTTTGAGCGGGCTTACTAGTGATGCTATATATATTTACTTAGAACACCCGTTTATTTCCCTATTTTCCCGGATGCTAGATAACCACAGTGTGATTTACTGCTGAGCCGGTACTTCCTTACTATCTACTAAAAATCTGATTTCTGCTAAGGTATAAAACTTTGAACTGAATAATACAGAAGCTTCCATATTTTCAATATCAGGGCTGTAACAAGCCACTCTCTTACTTCCCAGGTGAATTGAGCAGGGGATGGGCATGATGATGTCATCTGAGGCTTTACACAGCAGGGGTGGAGCCATGATCGTACTCCTCACATCATGTTGTGCCTCCACAATGCTGCCATGTATGTGCTGTCTGCTGACTACACATGTGATGTGATGACCTTCTGCAGTAACTTGCTGTGGTCCTGTCATTCATTTTATTGTCTGATGGGGTCCCAGAGCAGAATAGTTTGAGGATCCCTGACTTAGAACATAATAAGCTTTAGGGGCATATCCGATTACCCACTATTGCTGATTACGGGTAATAAGCTTTCCCCCGGCTTATCTGGGATATGTTTCATCTGCCTCAAACAGGCGAAGCCAGCTACCGCACCTGTGTGTTTTTTCTGGCGAAAATGGATCTTTTCTCAGGCGATCTAATAGGATAGCCCAAAATACATCTGCGTACCATCGGGGAAAAAACAATGAAATGTGGGCATTTTTTGGTCCTGATGTTTTACCTGGGATAATAGGATATCCCCCTCAATGTAAAATCATTCTTTAAAAAAAAAATCCATATAAGTTTTCAAAAGAGAAGGGAGTTTTTCAATAATGGTCACTAAATCATAAATAAAACTAAAAAAAATAAACTGTTAAGGCCCCCTTATACTTGTCCAACAAGTTGGACCTGATTGACTCGAGATTTATCCTATGTGCAGGAGGATCAATCTCTTGCAATCTCTTGGTTATACCCAATGGCACGGGATTGTGCACTGGGTCCTACACATCAGGCACATCAGATTTTGTCCGATAACTTGACCGAATCCACCTGAATTGGGTCAAATCTGACAATCTCACAAGGGGCCCTTTAGAAGTCAATCTATGACAATATAAACTATGACAAATATATAGGGGGAATATTTAATATTCAGTGCTCAATAATCTTCTCCGTTAAAGGCAGATGTATTTAGCCTGGTGAAGTGATTAAGTGGCTGGTGATAATGCACCAGCCAATCAGCTAGTACTGTATCTGTCAGGTTACAGTCTGGGTTTGAAAAATGGGGTGTGGTATAGGGTTCCGACAGTCGGGATCCTGACAGTCATTAGTCGGACGTCGGGATCCCGACTGGTCGGACTCTGACAGCATGGTGAGCGCAACAAAGCCCCTTGCGGACACGGTGGCTCGCTGCACTCGCCACCTGTTCTATTCTCTCTCTATGGGGGTCGTGGACCCCCACGAGGGAGAACAGCAGGTGGCCGTCAGGAACCTGGCTGTCAGTGTTTTGATAGTCGGGATCCCGACGTCTGGTAAATGCCTGTCGGGACCCCAACCGGCACCCCGAAAAATGACGGGTGATCTTCTGTCTTCAATAAGTCTTCTTAAAATGCTTCGAATGCAAATGTTGTTTCCCTCTGTAGAGACTAAAGATTGTAGACTTGGAACTGAAGTATGATCAATTGACGCCAATAATATTCACTTTTGATTCCTACATTTAATGTGCCATTTGGGGGGAAATTTACTAAAGGAAATTTGTAAAAAAAAAAAAATAGGTGTATTTGTATCCAGAAATACACTTATTTTTGACATTTACTATCCCAAAAATACGACAATTCGTATTCGTATTGATGTGCTATCAATACGAATACGAATTGCTGTATTTTCGGGATAGTAAATGTCAAAAATAAGTGTATTTCTGGATACAAATACACCTATTTTTTTACAAATTTCCTTTAGTAAATTCCCCCTTTGTACTATTTTTACTGTGTATAGTGGGTGGTGGTTTCTGGTTGATTGTAGTTGCAGCTTGCCATGTCTTTAAATACAAACACAAGGGGTGATTCAGGGTGTTAAGCTGCTTGCTAAGCAGTGAGTGGTGATGAATCTCTCCCCCCCACAATTTGGTTTGCTGTCATTTCATATATTCACTACAGCTGAATGTATGTTTGTTGTGATTACAACCGAAAACACGGATTGGAGTTATTTTCTGAAACTCCTGGCTTGGGATCATTAGGACCCTGATCGAGGCTGTATGGAAATAAATAAATCCATTTTTAGAAGAGCTCAGCCTCAACCGTGTTCATCTTCCTGCATATAAGTTTGCTGGCACAGGTTCATTAGCCTCTGATACTGCTCTCTAATTGCATTTTATTTAGCTGCAATATAAATAATCTGTGGTTTTCCAGGAGCTGCAAGCAGATACCAGGTCTGTTCACCGAGTAGTGTACGAATCTCTGTGCTGGATGGAGGAGAAGAACTTCAGTTTACAGCGTTTCTTTGAGCACTTGTTCCAGAAATCCTACTTGAAAAAATACCCTGATCTATTGCCCGTTTTACACGGTAGGTTCATTTACTATATCCAGTGCTTGAAGTGGGCCGGTATACACCAGTATGGCATACCGGCACTTCTTCTAGCACTTGTTTTTTCACTGATGCACAGAACCTGGCTCCCTCCCCTGCTCACCCACAAGGAGGAGCTGTATACCCTTACCCACTCAGTGGCTCCACTTCACAGCATCCGTGAGCACTTAAACCATGGGGTGTAGTGCAGGGTGTAATAGATGTATTATAGTCATGTGCAGGGGTCAGGGCATGTTGGTGTGTAGCGTCCTATGTCTGTATAGGGTGTAATAGATGTATTATGGTCAGGACATGTTGGTGTGTAGCGTCCTATGTCTGTATAGGGTGTAATAGATGTATTATGGTCATGTGTGGGGGTCAGGACATGTTGGGGTGTAGCGTCCTATGTCTGTATAGGGTGTAATAGATGTATTATGGTCATGTGCGGGGGTCAGGACATGTTGGGGTGTAGCGTCCTATGTCTGTATAGGGTGTAATAGATGTATAATGGTCATGTGCGGGGGTCAGGACATGTTGGGGTGTAGCGTCCTATGTCTGCATAGGGTGTAATAGATGTATTATGGTCATGTGCAGGGGTCAGGACATGTTGGGGTGTGGCGTCCTACAGTATGTCTGTATAGGGTGTAATAGATGTATTATGGTCATGTGCGGGGGTCAGGACATGTTGGGGTGTAGCGTCCTATGTCTGTATAGGGTGTAATAGATGTATTATGGTCATGTGCGGGGGTCAGGACATGTTGGGGTGTAGCGTCCTATGTTTGTATAGGGTGTAATAGATGTATTATGGTCATGTGCGGGGGTCAGGACATGTTGGGGTGTAGCGTCCTATGTCTGTATAGGGTGTAATAGATGTATTATGGTCAGGACATGTTGGGGTGTAGCGTCCTATGTCTGTATAGGGTGTAATAGATGTATTATGGTCATGTGCAGGGGTCAAGACATGTTGGTGTGTAGCGTCCTATGTCTGTATAGTGTGTAATAGATGTATTATGGTCATGTGCAGGGGTCAGGACATGTTGGGGTGTAGCGTCCTATGTCTGTATAGGGTGTAATAGATGTATTATGGTCATGTGCGGGGGTTAGGACATGTTGGGGTGTAGCGTCCTATGTCTGTATAGGGTGTAATAGATGTATTCTGGTCAGGGCATGTTGGGGTGTAGCGTCCTATGTCTGTATAGGGTGTAATAGATGTATTATGGTAATGTGCGGGGGACAGGGCATGTTGGGGTGTAGCGTCCTATGTCTGTATAGGGTGTAATAGATGTATTATGGTCATGTGCGGGGGTCAGGACATGTTGGGGTGTAGCGTCCTATGTCTGTATAGGGTGTAGTAGATCTATTATGTCATGTGCGGGGGTCAGGACATGTTGGGGTGTAGCGTCCTATGTCTGTATAGGGTGTAATAGATGTATTATGGTCAGGGCATGTTGGGGTGTAATTAGAAGGACAGAAAATGTGTGTCTTGGTGTGGTGCACCTTTAGAAGATCAATCACAAAACAAATAAAATGTAGCTTTTATTTAGATGTATTTAAAAACTGCGAACTACAAATAATGACGAACACAGTGAGAATAATGCGTGTTTAAAAACAGCACGTGCTGGGGGGGGGGGGGGGGGGTTCCGTGTGTGATTCAATGGTCTTTATTTTGTTATTCTTTGACTGCAGCGTTACAAAAATACTCTGTTGAAAACACAGAGAAAAGACAGTCAGGTTGCCCAAACCTGAGATCCCTTTGTCTGTTACTATTTTGCAACAGTGTCAATGTGTGCTGATTAGTATTTAAACACTGTTTCAAGTTCTACAGAGACTGAATAGACTGTGTTTGCCAGTTTGTTGTAATTTATGCCTTTTGAGGACAATTACCCTAGAGATTTGTAACTCTATGGGTTATAATGGTTAATATAATCCAAAATTTATATGGTGTGTTAATATTAATCCTAATATGATTTACTTATAATTGTAGTATATATTTGCAGAGGAATATGCAAATCAAAAAGGGACAAAGTATGCTGCTAGGTCTCTGGCAGAACGTGAACCCAAACAGTGTGTATCGTGTGTTCTATCCCCAAAATTATAAGGGGGTGACACCGTGCCGATTGGACCTCTGTAATAATAAGCTACACTGAGCAATAGTAGATGTGGTTTGTAGGTATAAATCGCCTCTATTTTATACGTGTACCCACATTGGAGGAATGCAGCTGCGGGTATCAACACGGGCGCTGTCAGCGCTAATCTACACAGAGCATAAGATGCAATTAAACATTCCCAGCTGATTGTGCCGGCGCGCGTTTCGCTTCCCGCTTTTTAAAGTGTGTAGAATCCTATGTCTGTAGAGGGTGTAATAGAAGTGTATTATGGTCAGGGCATGTTGGGGTGTAGCATCCCATGTCTGTAGAGGGTGTAATAGAAGTGTACTAGGATGATATATATAATTACTATGACACAATATAAAACACAATAACCTATTGTCTTCACAGATTACAATGAAAAGAAAGCTAGGGACAACACGCCAGGCTCCCCTGACGCTGAGAGCGAACGCTTGATTTTCGCGCAGGAGAAAGTTCCTATTTGTATGGCAATTACAGAGCGTTTCCCGTTTCTGCACGGCTTGCAGGACCTCGCCATTCTGTCTGAAGTGGAGTCACTGGTGAGCATTTATGATGCTTGTAATATATGCTTTTAGTATCTGCACTCAATTAAAAGAAAAGAATGATAAATATTTCTTATCTTCACTGTGCTGTGTAGTGTTTATTCTCTAAACGTGTTACATAAGGCAAAGCGTCCTCTAGCTAGTATTTCTCTGTACTCTAAATGGTTATACATCCTTTCCTTAATTCACTGAAATAATCATTTTGTAGGTTTTTTTGTGTAACTGAACAAATACCTGTTTTTCTCTTCAGGGTTCCTGGTCCCACAGGGAAGACATCGGGGGTTGTAGGTGGAACCAGAGGCTCAGGCACCAATATCCAAAGCTTTGGAGCTTCCCAGCATGCCTGACCTCTCCCTTATAACCCTGCCTCCATATACAGGACACCATTTTTTTGTTGGTGCCTGCAGGAGCAAGTGCACCATCTTTTTCTTTAGCTTTTTTTTTTCACTGAGTTGTCAGCGCTGACAGTCAGAGTGGCTCCAGCGCTGCTACTCCAGCACCCCGGCTGGCGTCCATTACCTCCCTGCAGCCAAATGACGCGTATCAGGAAAAGTGGACAGAAACTTCCAAGATGCTGCTTTTGGTCGCTTGGTCCTTCTGGCCCCACAGGCGTCATCCCACCCTAAATAATACTACTTTTGGACATCCTCGATGTCTACCCTGTGGGACCAGGAACCCTGAAGAGGAAATTAGGAGTTATGGTAAACATCCCTTTTGGTTAACTCCTTTTTCTCAAGGTTCCTGGGATCGCATGGCGCCCACCCTGATACACCTAGGGTGGTGGTGGTGACGTCTGCGACTTGGTCACTGGTCCCTTTTTCTGGGTGTGATATAGTGTCCATAATCTCTCTCTCTTCTTTCCTGCTGGACTTGTTATTAAACTAGTGTCCTGTACGTGGAGGCGGGGTTATAAGGGGAGAGGAGTCAGGCATGTTGGGAATCTCCAAAGCTTTGAAGATTGCTGCCTGATCCTCTGGATCCACCTAGAACTACCCTGTTAAAGCCCGGGTTGATGCGTGTTCATGTGCAAAAACCCGGGATATTTTTTCAAGTGTGAAAGGGGTATCAATGGCACTTGTTCTAGCAAAATTTTGACCAACACTGTTCTATGTTCTATATGCGTAAAAAATAACACTTGCTGGAACATCTCGCTGTTACTAATCAATTGTATAGTAATAAGTGTTAAAACCATTATTGATTTTTTCCTATACACACAATATAGTTTGTAGTCCTTATATTTGAACATGTGCGTTCTTTTACAGAAACTGCAGGCAGACGAGAGACCGGTCTCACGCGTGATCTATGAATGTCTATCTGTAATTGAGAAGAAAGACATGAAATTAAATGTAGTGTTTGAGTATATATTCCAGCAGTGCTTCCTGAAGGTGTTCCCTGGGCTACAGGTCATGCTGCAACAAGGTGCTGTACCTTCTATACACTTTGTATTGATAAACACGGTCTGGATTTTGTGTGTTGTCAAGAACATCTATCTCAACAATGTTGTGTCAGAACTAGGGCAACACTTACTAATGACAGTCTATATCTTTCTGTGCACAGAATCCACTGAAGACCAAGCCGGGCCATTTAACGGGAAGCAGTTTCCAAATTTTAGCCGGCCCGAAGATCTACTGGATTTTTTTGAACACAACAAACAGTATATCTGTGAAGCTATAGATGAACGATTCCCACTACTACACGGGTTGCAGGATAAAAGAATGCTGACAAAATTACAGATGTTGGTAAGGGCATCTATTACTGTTTATGATCGATGACATCTCGCCTACATCTTGTATACAGTTGTACTAGGTTAGAAATGTGTCTATTTGATGTATTTTTTATACACATAAACATACCTCCCAATTTTATTTTATTTATTAACAGTTTCTTATATAGCGCACACATATTCCGCAGCGCTTTACAGAGAATATTTGGACATTTTTATTTATTTTATTTATTTACAGTTTCTTATATAGCGCAGCATATTCCGTTGCGCTTTCACATCTGTCCCTGCCCCAGTGGAGATTTCAATCTATTTTGCCTACCACATGTACACACAGACATTTTAGAGTTAATTTGTTGGGAGCCAATTAGCCTACCAGTATATTTTTTTGGGTTGTGGGAGGAACCCGGAGGAAACCCACGCAAGTACGGGGAGAATATACAAACTCCGCACAGTTGGAGCCATGGTGGGAATCAAACCCATGACCTCAGCGCAGTGAGGCAGTAATGCTAACCATTACACCATCCATGCTGCCCCAATTTGAGCAATGGAATCCTTAAAACCACACCCCTCATCTATAAACCACACCCCTCATCTATAAACCACACTACAGATTTATAAAACCACACCCCCAATATATAAACTACACTCCCAATTTATAAACCACACCCACAATACCACATCCAGGCCCAAAACTGTCAAGCCGAGTTGTTGAAGTAGAAATATAGAAGTAAAAGTTTATATTTGTTTGGAATATAAACTATTTTTGTTTTGTATTTCTTAACAGACGCTGCAAGCTGACCAAAGACCCAATAAGGAGGTGCTGTACGACGCTCTGGACTTCATTGAACAGAGCAACAACATAGACCTGTTTTTTGCGTATGTGTTCCAGGAATACTATCTTGACCTCTTCCCCAAACTCAATATCATCTTGCAAAGTAGGTCACTCCAGAATTATACCTGCTATTAATAATGCTACATTTTAGCAATTTAGAATTATTAATGACTGTAATTCTTCATATTCTCGGTGTAAATTAGAGGGAAATAAGAGTTCAGCGTATTAATCTGTGTGTTCCGGAACATCCCCTTAAGACTGTCCTCTGTCTCATCACTGCTTGCTTGTTCCGGATGGTCCGTAGTGTGTTCAGTGTCTCACCCAGTGACCACAATCTGGCTGTATTTACAAAGCGGCACTAACATTCACTTTAAAACATTAGTGACTTTACATTAAATAGTGTCTCTTTACATATTCCGCTCCAACCTGATGAAAACTAGCACAAACGGGACAGAGGTAGACGCACATGGGCAAACATAAGCTACATACAGGGCATTTTTAACTAATTTGACATGACTGGACATGGTACATCTCCAGCTGCACCTCCTAAGGGCAAGAGAACCACCACCGAGCACCACCACCTGTCCGGCCACTTCTTGTTCGCTGATTGCTTAGTGACCCATTCAGCCAGCAGTAATTGATTCCACAGTGTTGCTGCTGTTTCATAAATTCATTTGCTTTCTCACATTCTGTATCGCTGTATAAGGCAAATAAATATATTCTAACCAGGTGACCGTAGTGTGGAACTGATTATTATGTCTTTCACTCTGTAGGTTTAAATGATGCGCTAAAGCTGGAAGTCTATCCGCTGACCACAGGTAATTTATTCATGTTGTTTATTAACCGTTTCTAACATAATGCAGCAAATTCTGTTGCTCTTTACAACTGGAAATAACCGTAATAGAATAAAACTGGGTTGTTACAGACCGACATAGTAGGAGGGCCCTGCTCGCACTCTGTAGGGAAATAGGCATAGATACACAAGGACAGGCGATGTCTATTGCCTAATGGTCCAGCCAGATTGCAAAGGTTCTTGCTGGGCTGTATGATGGGGTCATTCAGAAATGTGGCCAGGGGTCAGGAGGATAGGACAGTGAATATAGACAATGTATGAGACTATGCGCCTGATTCAGACCCACTCGCTAGGCAGCATATATTTAGCCCACCTGCGCTCCCAGGGGAACACCCAGTGTTTCCATGGGGATGCCCATAAAACGCTGGGCTCGGTGAACCGCTCAGCAAGTGTGTAACTCACCAAAGCTGTTCACTCCCGAGGTACGCACATAGACGCACATGATTGCTGCTTTAACACGTCTTCGGGTAGTGCCACGGCCTAGCAAGCCGCTCAGCCTAGTGTACAGCAGCCTCCAGGCAGGAGGAGAAAAAGACGGTGGTTTAAATGGTATTTAAGACACTTGAGGTGCTCATCCACTTGTCTGATTTGGGCCCTTTTCATCCTATTTTGACAGATCGGGCCAAGAAATTTAATGACAAGCGTCAAATCGGATGTGTTTTGTCTCCGATTTCGATCCGATGCGCAGTCGCATACTCATCGGAGCCGGAGATCATACCTGCTGCACCAAGGATCTGTTGGGTCCCGCAGCCATGACTGGAATCGCATAGGATACATCATATGAAAACGGAATACATACGATGTATCGTATGCGGTCCAGCTGCAATACCTCGCGGTAGTGGATGGGCATCGGTAGCTTTTGGTGTTTTTATAAAATATACCTACAAGTAACACACATTACTGTACACAGTAACTCATAGGACTGGAAGGCATGATATTCACCTATATCAGGCATAGCCACACTATGGCACTCCAGCTGTTGTGAAGCTACAAGTCCCATCATGCCTTGCCACAGTTTTGCTATTAGGGAATGCTAAAACTATGGCAGTGCATGCTGGGATGTGTAGTTTCACAACAGCATGCCTGCCCAAAGTGGTGAAGTTATTCTATGATCTCAGGGATTGCACTACTGATCTGCCCTGTGCTTCCTGCTTGTATTACACAGATTGGGATGACGCGGTGTTAGTCAGGAAATGCAGAATGAAGCCCATTAGTTACACTGAGCCTCCTGATTACGACTTGGAATTGGCTAAAGCAAAGAAGAGACCCAAAGGTTTGTTTGTTATTTTGTATTACTCCATATTTACATTTTAACTCACATTGCTGTATAACATCTGCAGAATTATATGTGGCATAATAGTTTATAACAAAAAGCTGATTCTGCGCCTCGCCGTTATGGAGCTGATATCAGGTGTTGTGCATGACACCGGCCACTAGATGGCACCCAGTGGAACAATTCAAGTGTTGCTGAGATTGCTGTTATGATGTTCTGTCATTTTGAGGGCTGGTCACTAAGGAGTTTATTTACTAAAATGGGAGTTCTATTGAAGATGGGATGTTGCTATGTTAACTAAACAGATTATATCTATTTTCTAGAACAGTGGTTTCCAACCTTTTTAAACTCATGGCACACAAGGTTTTAAAATTGCCAAGGCACACCATCACAGTAATTCCACACAATGCTGCTGACACCAACACCCATCCCCCAGTAATTCCCCACACAATGCTGCCGACACCCAACCCCCAGTAATTCCCCACACTGCTGCCGACACCCATCCGCCAGTAATTCCCACACTGCTGCCGACACCCAACCCCCAGTAATTCCCCACACTGCTGCCGACACCCAACCCCCAATTAATCCATACAATGCTGCCGACACCCATCCTCCAGTAATTCCATACAATGCTGCCAACACCCATCCTCCAGTAATTCCCCACACTGCTACCTACACCCATCCCCCAGTTATTCCATACAATGCTGCCAACACCCATCCTCCAGTAATTCCCCACACTGCTACCTACACCCATCCACCAGTAATTCCACACACTGCTGCCGACACCCATCCTCCAGTAATTCCATACAATGCTGCCGACACCCAACCCCCAGTAATTCCCCACACTGCTGCCGACACCCAACCCCCAATAAATCCATACAATGCTGCCGACGCCCAACCCCAGTAATTCCCCACACTGCTACCTACACCCATCCCCCAGTAATTCCATACAATGCTGCCGACACCCATCCTCCAGTAATTCCCCACACTGCTACCTACACCCATCCACCAGTAATTCCCCACACTGCTGCCGACACCCACCCCCAGTAATTCCATACAATGCTGCCGACACCCATCCTCCAGTAATTCCACACACTGCTGCCGACACCCATTCCCCAGTAATTCCACACACTGCTGCCGACACCCATCCTCCAGTAATTCCCCACAATGCTGCCGACACCCATCCTCCAGTAATTCCCCACAATGCTGCCGACACCCATCCTCCAGTAATTCCCCACAATGCTGCCTACACCCATCCCATAGTAATACCCCACACTGTTGACGATACCAAAGCCCCCAGTAATTCCACACACTGCTGCCGACACCCATCCCCCAGTAATTCCCCACACTGCTGCCGACACCCATCCCCCAGTAATTCCCCACAATGCTGCCTACACCCATCCCATAGTAATTCCCCACACTGTTGACGATACCAAAGCCCCCAGTAATTCCACACACTGCTGCCGACACCACAGCCCCCAGTAATTACCCACTTTGTCTGCCACCATTCCTTGCAATCCCAAACACTGAAATAATAAAATGAATGAGATTTCTTACTTTTCATTTACCGGCTTTTATAAAATGTAGCAGTGGGGGGAGGAGGAGAGGCAGCAGCGGGGGGGAGGAGGAGAGGCAGCAGCGGGGGGGAGGAGGAGAGGCAGCAGCGGGGGGGAGGAGGAGAGGCAGCAGCGGGGGGGAGGAGGAGAGGCAGCAGCGGCGGGAGGAGGAGAGGCAGCAGCGGGGGGGAGGAGGAGAGGCAGCAGCGGCGGGCACTCCGGGTACGTGGGAGACGTGGTGTGTGTGTGACCTATGAGTCGCAGGTCTCCTGCCATCCTGTGGTAGCACCCAGCGCTGCAGAAGCCGCCGTGCAATGCAAGTACCCGGGGAACGGCAGTGGCTGGCGCGTACTGATGGCGACGTTAGCCGCGCATGCAATTTATCTGGTGGGCAGCTATTAGATGGACCGCTGACAATCACTGTTCTAGAAGGTTCTAAATAAATAAATTTTGGTTGTTATGGGCAGCATCCCCTCTTCAATAGAACTCTCATCTCAGTAAATGAACCCCAAATTATACAATTACACTCTTTCCATGGTTATGGATCATTTAGTCACCAGCATTATGGTCAACAAACATTAGGTCGACATGCATTTAGATCGACTTGACTTAAGGTTGACGTGCTGGAAGGTCGACAGTCAAAAAGTCGACATGGTTTTGATTTTTCACACGAATGTCGACACAGTCAACATAAACACTAAAACGTAGCACTCACTGCGCTCGGCGCACTATTTTATCCTCCCACTACACCCTAGTGGATGGTAGGGCATGAAACACCGCCTGTCGGCACATGTCGTGTTGACATGGACTCCGAAACGTACCACCACGACCCCTCCCATGGCTCGCTGCACTCGCCATGCTTCGGGCACACTATTTTATTCTCCCTCCACGCTCTAGTGCAGGCATGTCCAACGTTGGCCCTCCAGATGTTTAGAAACTACACATCCCAGCATGCTTTTCCACAGTTTTGCTATTAGAGAATGCTAAAACTATTGCAAAGCATGCTGGGATGTCTAGGAGGGCCAACGTTGGACACGCCTGCTCTAGTGCATGGTAGGGCATGTAATACGCCTGTTGGCTCAAAAAACAGTTAAAAAAAAACCATGTCCACCTATTGACCTTTTCCCATCTCAACCTAATAACCCATGTCTGCCTACTTGGTGGTGACCCAATGACTGCATCCCCTTTCTGTACAGTTCATTCTTACATAGTTTATGGTATTAATGTTTACTGTCCTGTCCAGATCAAGTCCGTGATCTACAGGAGCAGGAATCCAGTGGATCATCCACAGGTATGCATTAAGCACTGACTCCACAAAGGGAAGTATGTTTATAGAAGTATATTAGACCGATGTATATCCAGATGCATTTTACGGAGACGCATGACAATGTTTCTTTGTTCTTTCTTTTCTTCTTTTGTATGTTTGTTTCGCATTTCTAAAAATCAATAAAAAAATTACACAATTAAAAAAAAAAAAAAAAAAAAGTATATTCGGACCAGTGGTCTAGGCGAGTATCAGAATTGTTTTCCCCAGTTCCCCTAGGCCAAAAGTTTTTATATTGAGAAATTCAGAAAACAAATTAAGTAATATTTAGTACTGTTTTTGCTTATAATATCGACCATAAATAATTTTGAGTTGGTCCTTGGACCACAAATCCAAGGGACCCGTGTATGTCCCCTGAGGCACCCAGTTTGGGAACCCCTGCATTAGGCTTTGAATGTCGGAAATATGTCTGCACATGCTTGATGATGTAATAAAGTTTCTGTACACGCCAGCAGATGCCTTACAACTACTAGCCATTGGAGTGGTTTTATTTAAGGCAGCAGCTACAGCCGTACTCACTGTTGTATGCACTGGTAGATGGAGCGGGTGTCATACAGCTGTCAAGATCCTGCTTTAGAATCAGGGTAAATCAGAGCCTGCACATCTCTACCTTAAACCCCCCCAACAGGCACTGTATTACCTGCAGCAAATTTGATTCCCCTCATAGCACTGTTATGATTAGAAGGCAGCTCAACGCTCAACCACCTATATGATAACTTTGTTATGGGAGATATTGGATTACTGAAGTGCATTCTGCTTTTATAACACAGATTTGAATGACACTGTGACAGCGCCAGTTAGAAAATGCAGAACGAAGCAGATTAGTTATACCGAGCCACCGGATTATGACTTGGAATTGGTTAATGGAGGGATACATAAAGGTTTGTATACTTCAATATAGACCTACATAGATCTTCTGTATTATAGTTGCCATTGAAGACTGTGGGCCTGACGGATCCCGTGGATATCTGCATGACGTGTGTGTGTGGGGGGGGGGGGGGGGGAGAAACGTTACAGGACGCACAGGGCTGGAACTCCTAGTTCAACGCTATACAGATGAGAAGACCAAAGAAAGCAGACTAAAGACTAGAGCAGGGGTGGGCAATAAGCGGCCCTCCAGCTGTTGATGAACTACACATGCCAGCATACCTTGTATTATTTTCACCTTATCCAAATAGCAAAACTAAGGCAATGCATACTGGGATGTGTAGTTAATCAACAGCTGGAGGGCCATTATTGCCCACCCCTGGACTAGAGGGTGCTAATATGTGAAACTAGGACAGATGTTTTTTGCAAGCACTCAGGTGTTATACAGATATAGATACTATTACATTTCTGCTTTCTTTTCAACCAATTTTATATCCGCCATTACATGCCACAGTGATCGATCATGAACTCTACTGTAAAACGACGTTACTGCAACCATATCCATTATCTCTCAAGAGTATTTTATTTTGCTTTTTGTCTACATTAAAAGCTCCAGAGGTCAAAATACGGCGGAAATATAAAAAGCGGCGCGGCAGAGAAACCAATTTCCATAAACACAAGGGCCGCAAAAGGGATCCCGGTAAGTAACAGTGAGGATTGTGCTTTAATCCAATCTGGTAGTGAGTAAGGTTCTCCAACCTCACATGCGTTTAATAACATTGATTTGTGTATACACTCATACAAGCTCTCTATACTTGTACATTTGTGCTGCCCTTGCGTATGACATGAACCCGCTCTATGGATGCAGTTGTAAACCATGCAGATATATTTTCAGATCTCTGTCCTATGATAGGGCAACACCTTTGAATTTGTCTAAAATATAAAAAATGGCTGAAAAACATATAAAGCAACAAGATGGTATATTTTATATATAAGTTTGTGGTTTGAAATAATGTAAAGGCAGAAAACGGCTTATACTTGGCAAATTTATGATGGAAAAATGATTCCCAGGATACATTTGGGGAAACAGAAATACATCGCGTATTGTAATGATTATGTGACAATAGTTACATAGAAACAGAATTTAATGGTAGATCAGGACCATTTCGTCTGCCTTGTGTTTTTTTTTTTTATATATATACTTTTGGTAACATTAACCCTGTTTGAGACTTAGAAATGATATAACCCCAGTGATATAAATTATGTTCATTAGGCTGCATCCTTTGTATTTTCTGCAATGTCAGACACAACCATGGTGGTTAATGGGCACTTGTGCTTGCAAATAAGTAAGTCAGTGGTATCATTGCATTCAACTCAACATTGAACACGTCACACAGATCAGGCAGTGTCTGGCCAATCATGCTGCAATACCTCCAAATGCAATTACAATGGCAAATAAAAAGGTCCAATGCCCCACCCATTTAGATGTGTGGTAATGGCACTGAAACACTGGTCGGGGGGGGGGTCTGACCTCACATATGACATCAGCGACCACTCTGTCTTCAGCGAGTGGTCTAGCTAACAGGTCTGTACCAGGCCCTTAGTCTTGGATGAAAGTTCTCCGTGCCAAGGGCTACTGTGAAGGCTACAAAAGATCCTCTGTACCGAGCAGTTGTGAACTGAATTGGGTCATCAGTCAACGGACGCGGTATTTGGTCCATGTGAGTTTAATGACAAACATCACCTGGGTTACATTTTTTGTTGTTTGTTTTTTACACATTTTATGATCTGGCTTATTCTGGAATTCTTACCACTGATCAATGCAAAATACTCTATAATGTTAAATAGATGGAAACAAATTTTTCTTTTTAAGAACAAGATGTAGACTGCAATTAAAGATATTGGAAGATGATGTAGTTCAGGGATGGGGAACCCTTCGGCCCTCCATCTGTTGTTGAACTACACATCCCAGCATGCCCTGCAACAGTTTTAGCATGGCCAAATAGCAAAACTGTAGCAGGGCATGCTGGGATGCGTAGTTCAACAACAGCTGGAGGGCCGAAGGTTTCCCATCCCTGATGTAGTCTGTAACTTGTGGCTGCAAGATATGATTGAACAGCGGAATAGGAGAGAAGTATAGAAATGGGGAGAATATTGGGGTATGGGTCATTGGGTCGACATGCATTGGGTCCACCAATGAAGGTTGACATGGCTAAGGTCAACACAAGCATTAGGTCGACAATGGCTCGGTCGACAGTCAAAAGGCTGACATGGGTTTTTCTAAGTGTACCGCGTCCCCTCACGTGGCTTGGTGCGCTCGCCATGCTTTGGGCACGGTGCCGCGCTGCGCTGGGCACCCTATTATATTCTGTGATGATCATAGAGTCCTTTGGGTATATGGATGGACATCAGAAATTGTCACAAGCTTTCTTCAGCCAGTAAAACAATATAAGCGCGTTTCATGTGATATTTTTCCCCCCAAATAAAGTCCAATTTGCATTTGGCCTGTTGGAGGTTCCCTCCTTATTTCAGCGACTCCTCCTCTGCTTCCCACAGCTCCTGCCTCTTCATGTGTGGACAGTAGCGATTCCATGCCTAAACCACCTAAAAACAATTGTAAGTGCTGTTTATACCTCTGTTTTATCCTGTTGTTTAAATTTGCACATAATCCATTGGAGTTTTTTTCTCCCGCTTCTCTCTCTCCAGCGTTACACATGTTGCTTAAACCTCTGTCTATTCTGGTGCGACAGTGGATACCAGGTCCAGTACATGATCCCAGTTTGGAGTAGAAGCAGGATCGTAAAATCACTCCAAATAAACTACAATATATTTCGGCACAAATGGGCCAGTGCTGCTTATCTATCTTCTATGAAGGCCTTGTATTATTGCTGTCCAAGAGTATTACTCCAATCGCTTCCATGAAAGACTAGTTGCCATATATTATATGCTGGTTTTAGCACATTTTGGAGGACATTCTGTTCTAGATTATATTCACAGTTGTACCGCACAGTATTCTCTCCATTTCCTTACCAATGGACTTGACAGTGTTATGGAGAATTTTTAAATCTTGGAGTCTTTAAAATCCTCTTTATATTTTTATATTTTATGGACTTGCTTTTGACTGTTCTGTGATCTTCATGATGAAGCTTTTAGTGCTGACATTTTCCATAGCAGCTGTATTTTGAAGTCAATTGAAACATTCCCATCAATGAATTATGTGACCTCTGAAGACGTCTAACTGTGTCAGTGTCTGTTACCAACCAGGAGAATACCTATGTAATGTCTGTTTTTTTTTTTTTATTTGCTAACAAATAGTCTAGTTACTAATGTAGCGAAGGTTGTATCGTTGTTGTTGTTTTTTACAAATGTATTTTTTTAATAAACCTTACAGTATTCTGTGTTGATCAGTAGTAGGAATTCCTAAAAAATAATACAACTTTTTTTTTTTTTTTTTTTTTCAATAAAATGTGAAAAAAATCCAAACTTGGTAAAAACTCTTTATAATTTCTGTTGTAAACAAATATTCGCGGAGAAATGTCTCGATTTTCCATTTCTATTGTGTGTGGTTTTTCTTGTTGGACGTTGTACAGTAGATATTGATACAAAGAATCTGTTCAGAATATGTGACTCTATTTCCTACTTTTATTTGTCCAGTTTCTAATGTGGCGGTCAGATTGGAATTTCCTAAACAAGTTTTCAGTGACCGCTTTCAGGTGAGGTGTGGGGACAAGAAAGGGCTCTTCCTGAAGAAACGCTGGACTGGAGGTAAATGCTCTAGGTGACAAAGCAGTTGGCTGCTCATTTGTGACCTATTTCAGATGATTTGCTGTCACCACGAACAACTGTATTTATAGAGCAGTCCATCTACATGATATTCTTCCAGCACGTCCTTTTACTGTGTATGGATGTGATGGTGTCACTAGCAGGATGCTGGTGCAGGAAAATGCTGGGAGCTGACCAGCAGCTCCCAGAACCTGGTCAAGCCCCCAATGGAACTATAATAAGGGAGTGACCCAAAAATAAATTAAATAATAACTCTGCTGGGGGTGTGGCTTCATGACAAGAGGCCATTCCCTCTTTTGTTGATGCGTGCAAGAAATCCAGGAATGGGAGTAACAAAAAGGACACCAGTGACACCCACCCCAGTAACACCACTGAGTGAGGACTAACTGGGCTGCTAGCAATTGACTTTGACGCAGCAGGGTGCAGAATTTTCATCTTGCTTTGCTTGTGTGTCTATGTATAAGAACATGTACAGATGTGGGCTGCTAACCAGCCATGGCATCATGGTTGTGGCACGAGTCATGGTGGTCTGGCTTGGGGGCATGCCCCTCCCACTCCCTAAATCGGGTGGCCGAGTGGAGCATCGGGTGGCTTAGCAGCTCAGACAGCCTAGTACCTCCGTTTGGCCAGATTGGCCCTTCTGACATTTGCTATTTGCCAGCCAATCCAAACTATCTCTACAAGGGGCTACGGCCACTTAAAAGCATTCCATATGGTCCTAGGAACCATCCCCAAAGATTGAGCTTGTCACATTATGTAAGGGAGTGTCTACAAATATGCATATATCTAAGCCAGTGACATCACACACACACAGCTGTAAACCGGTAACTGGTATCCCAGTGAGACAACCATTGGTTGCAATATCTAACCTAGGCTTTACCCACTGAGTTACGAGTGGCAGCACAGGCTCAGTGCCTGGGTATAACTCACAGGGGTCATGTTCTGATGGGTAGGCTCAGGAATAATCCAGGTCCGTAACTGGGAAATTGATTGGCACATGCACAGCAGTATATAATGGCCAAAGTAATTCTTGCTCAAAATCCAGTGTGTTCAGAGTTTGATGACCTCAGTTGTTTGTATCAAGCTTCAGAGAGCGGGAGATAACTTGGGGAAGTTGTTCTACGCAACCAATGAGCTTCTCATTGCCATAGCTAAGGCTGTGCTTTATAAGTGATAGAGGGCCAGATGCACTAAGCTTCAAAAGTGATCAAATAGAGAGTGATAAACAACCAACCAATCAGCTCCTGTCTGACATTTTTCAAACACACTCTGTGACATGGCAGGTAGGAGCTGATTGGCTGGCTGCTTATTACTGTCCATTTTATCACTTTCAAACCATAGTGCATCTGGCCCAGAAGCCGATTGCTATGTTCAACTTCTCCGTTTTATTTCTCTTCAAAGCTTGGTACATCCTGCGTTTATTCTAAACCACAATAATGAGGAGAAAGCGTAAAACAGGAGTAACTTTGATTGAACTAGTAATGGTTTGGTCTAGTAACTGGTAACTAGCTCTACTAGTGAATGTATTGTAAAATGGCTGCATGTATTGTGTGTACAAACCTCAAAATGGCTGCTGCCAATATGTTTTCGGATTACATGTCCAACAGTACCGTAGTGGGTCGGACACATATCCAGCACCGTGGAAGGAGGAGGATGGGTACTGGACGCATCCTACCCAAGCAACACACAAGCTGTAAGCAAGTGCCGTCAGAGCAGCAATCATGTGTAGTTCTTAGCGTTGTGCCCTGAGTGCCGGCACTGATAACGCACCTCACGTTACGGTCCTGGAGGGAGATTTATCATGCTGTGTAATGAGTGGAGAAGTTGTCAATCATCTTCTACCTATAATTTTAAAAACTTGCTTGCTAGAAGCTGATTGGTTACTATATACTGAACGGTTTAGGAGACCTGATTCACCTGTTCCCCGGTGTCATCTGTAGCAGCCATTTATAAATGCACTCCACTCTCTCCTCCTCTAGATTCTAGCAATGACAAGTGTATTCGTTCTGAAGGCAAGTGGTTTAATGTGATAAAGTTTGAAAAATATGGCGGGAAAGAATCAAGCAAGAATTGGAAGAAAAGCATTTCCTGTGAGAGGATCCCACTGGAAACCTTATTTAGGGTACGACATTTCTGTATTCTGCAGTAGATGACTCACTTGGTCATAGATGTATGTACTAGTTTAACAAATTCAGTGGGAGATTTATCAAGCTTTGTAAAGGCAATCAGTGGAGGACCCCATTGGTTGGACTCCAAATAGAGCATGTTTTCCAGGTTGCCCGACAGGTACACAGGTGTAGTCATTACTCACTGACACATTTAAAGTACACACAGATGGAGCCAATTATTTCACTTGTGATTAAGGGACCAGATGCACTAAGCTTCAAAAGTGATAAAATGGAGAGTGATAACCAACCAATCAGATTCTGACTGACATTTTTCAAACACAGTCTGTGGCATGACAAGTAGGAGCTGATTGGCTGTCTATTTATCACTCTCTATTTTATCACTTGTGAAGCTTCGTGCAACTGGCCCTATGTGAGGAGATATGGAAAACATGAACCAGACTTGCCTACCCTCCCGGCCCCTCGCCCGAAAGGGTGGGCAATCCTCCAGCATTGGCCACGCAAGCCCAAACCCCCTCCCCCCTTTCGTTCTGCCCAAAAATAAAATTTTCGGCGGGTCCGCGACGAGGGACGGGGCTAAAATTACGCGAATTGCGTCATTTTAGCCCCTCCCCCAATCTACGGACCCGCAAATTGCGGTGTGTGCCTGCCATGGGGGCGGGGCTTGATGATGTCCTCCTCACCCCGCCCCCTGCCATACTACTATCAGGTCTCCTCTCCGGGCTTCTCCCGGACAGGAGACAACAAATGTCGGCAACTATGACATGAACTGGTTGGAATCCTGAGTTTAGGGAACCTGTGCACTATATAAATGGGTGCGATTAGATTTGTATTTTATGCTAATTCATATTGGGTCACATTGCGAATGAATTATACCATATTACATTGCTGTGGTAAAATGAAACCTCTAAGTACCACCACTGACCACTAGAGGCAACTCGACGTACCAAATTACTTGAAAGCAATTTTTGCAGGGACATGCATTTGTTTATAGGCTAAAAACTATCACAGGTCAAAGTGAAAGTACATTGCAGAAGCTGTCATTTTGACAGGCTATTAAATATTGTGTGTGTGTGTGTGTCTCTATGTATATGTGTGTATCAGTCACATGTGCTGGATAACGCGCCCGTCCATCCAGCGCATGTGACTGACGTCATCGCCGGACGGCTGTGAGCATAGACAATGGAAAATTAGTAGCAAACTAGAACAAACAAAATAGCTAATCCTAGTACTAGGCATAAACTGCGCATAATATACAAGAATAATTAATTTACATAAACAAATGCAAGCTAGAAAGCAGTACAATCACGAGATAGAGGAGCTGGACATTTTGCCATCAACAATATAAATAGACAGTTAATTATCTAAATACTGAAAACGACATATGTTCGTTCAGACTTTTTGGCGGACCAAAAGGTCTTAACGAACAGATTTCGATCAAGAAAATAAAGGCAATGGGTGAAATGTAATATGATGAGAGATGCAGAAAGTGAGAGATTTGGTAACCAGTTTGATTTTGCAGTGTAAATGATTGCCGCTTTAACAAATCTGGAAATTTCTTACCGAATCTCTCACTTTCTGACTCTCTATCTCTATTAAATTTCACCCATTGTCTTTATTTTCCTGCGCTTTCTCTTTTTGCCGTGTGTGAACATGTACTGTACATGGAATCGTAATTCTGTGTTAGTGCTAATATCTGACCAGTGCTCTGGCCGGAACGGTAAAGTCATGCAGATTACGCTGCGCTAAATGCCATAGTACACAGCCCACAATTATTGGGTCACTAGAAATTTGGTGGTTTACTTAAAAGCTGCATCCAATGTGTGCGAGAGACAGGATTCTATGTAACCTATGCAGTGTTCAATCTTCTATCATTATCTTGTTCTGTTCTACAGTCTGCCATCCTGAAATCTCCCCCATGGCGCAGAAAAGGTGAGTTATTCTGTGTGACATCAGTCCCCACTCTGACTGTAGAGTAATACTACAGAGGTGTTACAGCAAGGGTTCTGGATTTGGGTGGGGTTGGGAATTCTGTACTTACAACCATGAGAGATACTCTACTATTGCTTTCAGGGCGAGATGGCGGAGTCGCTGGTCAAAGGACCTTGAGTGAGTGTACACACTGAATGCGATCGGTAAACAATATCATTCAGTGACCTCACTGAACATTTGGGTCATTGGCTATACAGTATAGCCAAAATCAATTCATTTTTAGCAGACGGGAGGGGGGTCTATAACAATGCACGGGAGCATGAAACGTGTCAAATATGTGGGTTATTTTTAGAGATGTGCAGGTTCTGATTTACTCTGATTTCAAAGCAGAATCTTATTGGCTAACAACTGTCATGTGATTTGGGATGGCTAATAAGATCCTGCTTTGAAATCAGAGTAAATCAGAGCCTGCACATCTCTAGTTATTTTTACTTCTGATCCAATGAGCGGATCAGATCAGAAGCGGAGAGTGGCTGCCAAAAAGATTTATTGGACTCTCAGGCAAAACGTGTTTTAGTAGCTGCAATATATATCTCAAGTCATTGTCGCCTGAGTCACTTAACTGGCTAGCATCCTGTAATCCTGTAGTCAGGCCCATTAGATAAATTGTAAGTATGCAGTGCGATATATCACATGCAATTTGTCTCTGCTCGATAAATCTAATGCAATATATCGTATGTGAAATAAACAATCAAGTACAAATTTTGTAGTGTAAGGCTCCCAGGATGCTGCCAGGGAGTAAAACAGAAATTGCATGGGACTTCAAGCTTCTAATCAGTAGCACTAGTGTATGGGGGCCTCTAGAGGTCATACCAAACAAAAAAGTTCAAGACGGTGCATGCTTCTGCCACCTGCTGGTCTAAAGGCAAAGCACAGTCCGTAACAAATGGTTACATATTGCATACATATGCATGTATGTGTTTAATAATTGAGGGCGCATTGCTTATTGAAAGCGTTGGAAGTATGTGACATAGGGATGTGGAACGCTGTATAATAAATGTTTCACTAGCATTCTCTGTAAGCTGTTTTTTTATTGTATCTACTTTCCTTTATAGATTCATGGAAATCATCATGATTGAATAGTAATTGTAGTGAACACATGTGATATGGTCACATGATCTAAAGACGCCAACAACTCAGGATAATGTTTAGCAGGATCAGAGCAGCAGGGAGCTGTGGACCTAATAACAGCTGATCTCCCATAAAGATGACACTGCAGATTAGTAACGTACAAGCCCAATGACCACTACATTCTATCCAGCATGTTACAGTATGCGTCTTTCCTTGGAACACTACCTAAGGGGGTGAGATTCTCCTACATTAGCACTTGGGAAAAGAAAAAGCAAGAGACATGCTTCCGGTCTCCTTCCATACTGGAAATACATTGTAGTGGTTTATTTGCATATACAGATGGAGCGGGTCCCAGCTTTGCAGGGGATGGCGGAAGAGTCGCCATCCGCCATCCCCCGCCAGCTGCCGTAAGGGGACACGCGCGCACGAGATGTGCGCTCTTCCCTTTACAACGGGGCTCCCCGCCGACGGTCGCCCCGGGGCCTTGCCGCACCCCCCCCTCTAACCCTGTCTGTCTCCCTGTGCGTGTGAGACGCGCGCGCGTCTCAGTCAGATGGGGCGCCTCTCCGCCGGCGATTGCCAGCGGATAGATTCTGGCGATCCCGCCGCAATAATGAGAGACGCTCCATCTGTACATGTCCATTCATCTTAAAACTGCAGCTATGCTTTGCAATTTCAGCTTATTGTTTCATTCCTCTTTTAAAGCCGGCTAGTTAATTTTATCTTCACCCTTAATTTTAAGATTTGATTTTACGTTATTACTAGATACATTTGTAATGGAAGTAAAATTGTTGAATCTGCTTCGTCGAGACATGACGGTCACCTTTCTTCGACCCTAGTTGCTGGAACTCATGTTCGAATCCAAGATTGGTCCCTTTTCACACGCTTACTCGCGCTATAGGGGTGTCCCCGAGCCTACATACTTTCGAACATGCACTGAAAACCCACTTGTCTTATGTCATCTGCTATTCTCCACTAGATTGTAAGCTCTTAGGAGCAAGGTCCTCCTCCCGGTTATGGAGCCCTCTTTAGCACTTAACAGCCTTCACCAACTCAGTGGCCATGTAGCCTGGAATTCCTCTCGCTGATCATCATTTGGTTCTGCCGGGGACTCTACTTTTGCTAGTTGTGACATCATTGGAGATGGGTTCTACCCTTCCCTGATTGCTCCCTCCCTCACCTTGCTGCCCAGTTGTATTGTGCACTAATAATTGTGGTGCTAATTGTTACCTCTGCTGTGTGTATGTTCTACCTAATGTAATGTTCTGTGTACCCTATAATGTCCTACTGCTTCCAGATGTATGGTGCTTCGGACCACTAGTGGTGCCTTATAAATAAAATGTATTAATGATAATATAATAACTAGGTGGCCCATGTGAAAATTTTGCATGCAAATAAAATACAATTCATTTTATAGCGAGGTTGGTGGTTTGTACTAGGATTAAAAAAAAGAACCGGTTCATTTGTCGCCATTGGAGTAGCCAGGCAAAACTGATAATCGCGCCGTATCGACACATCCAGGGAAGTGTAGGGCCAAAGGTCAATTTGTAACTTCAGTTTTTAAACAAACAATACAATGTGCAATTCTAAATTAACAATTCATCAGAAGCTGAGAATTTAATATTTTAAAATGGTATCTCGTATCAATTTTGGATAAGTATGAAGGGAGACAAAGGGATCGTCCCCAAAAACCACCTTCTAGAAATAATATATATGATAATAACTGCCAATTCCAAATCTGTTCTAGATAAATCACAGAAGCTGATTGGGTAACTGTATATCTCTACAATGATGGATTCATCACCCCCAGAGTGCAGGTAGGGATTGGGAACTAAAAGTGGCCCTGGAAAATGTCTAGTGGGCAGCACCAAGTCAAACGTAGCCAATGACCAACGCATCAGTACACTTCTGTGGAATCTGTTGGTTTCAATACACTTGGCAGTCTAGTGGCCCCCAGACCTTTAAGCTGCTGCAACAAACCGCAACCCTCCACATTTCACATACCTCACTCTTCCTACTGAGACTGAGCACAGACCCCAAAACCTCCATCAAACAACTCATTTCCATAGCCATCTCTCCTCCGGTGGATCCCAGAAATGGTTATATCCCGAAATAGCACCCAATCCCGTCCCTTTAACAGATGTCACAATGCCTATAGATGGGTGCCGGCCTTAGGCGAGTATTTGCAGCACGGTGGACTGGCAAAGGTTGTATGTGCAGGGGGAGGGGGGGGGGCTGGGCCACATTTACAGCTAGATGCTGCACATTACTGTATTTCACTGTGGTTGGCTATCTGATCACAGGGCTCTGCTGAATCACCCCGCTGCAATCAGTTCTGATTAACCCCTAAAGTGCAGGACAACATAAAATACTTATGGGTGCCATTGTTCCTATATTTCTACCTCTGCACTGAATCAGAAGTTTGCACCAGAGGGAGGATGGATTGCGATCCTAGCCATGTATGGAATACAGATGTGCATAGTTCTGCAAAGCAGGATGGGAAAATGCTAGCCTGCATGGGTACCTGTCATAGGAAGGTGTTCTCACGTTCGGCACTCGTTCCCGCTTACTCTATCATGCATAGCCGCAATAAGCGGGAGACATGTTCTGTGTTCTGAGCAGTAGGCAGGACACAGCCCCTAAATCAGAACTTTCCCATAATATGTTTAATTAAGGGGCAACCAATAAATATGCGGCAGCTTAAACAATAAGAATAATTCCACAGAATTGGGTTCATTTAGGGACAGCACTGCCTCGATTTATTAACATTCCATTTTGCTGAGAACATTTCCATTATTAAAGACAATAATCCCAGCTGTGTACTCTGGGAAACCTGTAGGGAAGGGGTTAACCATTCTCCCGGTCCCCCAACATATTGGAGGAGTTTGTAATGTTTGTGGAAGACTTCTTCTGGGAATCTGACATGGCGTGTGCGCATAGTGGGGCAAATGTATTAAGCCTGGTGAAGACATAAAGTGGAAGGTGATGACGCACCAGCCAATCAACTCCTAACTGTCATTTTTCAAACATAGTTGATTGGCTGGTGCGTTATCACCTTCTACTTTAGCTCCACTTTATCTCTTATCCCAGGATTAATACATCTGCCCCAGTGTTCGTTTCTGGAATCGGAGTCCGTACCGGAAACAGACTGCAGGAGGGGGATTGGACGATCTCCTGCAGTCTGTTTCTGGCACGTGCTAATTAGCCTTCTGCTGTAGACTTCTACAATCTCTTCTATTATGCTATTAGTACACAGCAACAAGCCATAAATGATGCAGAATCTGCAGTTTCTACATACTTTTATGGGAGAAAACAAAGATAAATAGGCCATCTACCTAGTGGCATATGTATCAAAGCTTGGAGAGAGTACCAGCCAATCTGCTTCTAACTGCCATGTTACAGATTGTGTGAGAAATGACAGTGAGGAGCTGATTGGCTGGTACTTAATCTCTTTATCAGTCTCCACTTTATCTTGTTAAGGCTTAATACGTTTGGCCCTGTGTTTGGGAAATAACAGGAGCTGGTTGGCTACATATATAGGCCCTTTTTATGGTTCGCTCGCAAAGGCAAATTCCTTCTCAAATGGACAAAACCATGTGCACTGGGTTATGGTATAAAACATCTACAGTGTCTAGGTCTACAGTCATATAGTTGACAGTCACAAGGTCGACATGGAAAAAGGTCGACATAAGTTTTTAATGTTTTCCGGTTGTCTATGTTGACATAGGTTGACATGGACACTGTCTAAGTGTGCCATGCTTCGGGCTCGGTGCCCCTCTACGCTCGGCACACTATTTTATTCTCCCTTCATGTCCTAGTGGATGGTAGTGCATGAAATACCACCTGTCGGCTGAAAATTTATTTAAAAAAATGCATGTCATCATTTTTCATGTCGACCTTTAAACCCTGTCGACCTGTCTATCGACCTTTTGACCTTGTCGACCTTTTGACTGTCGACCATTAGTGGTCGACCATATTGACTGTCTATCTTGAGTAGTTCTATGATCAGCCCGGATACCGTACACTGCAGGTGGGGCAGATGTAACTTGTGCAGAGAGAATTAGATATGGGTGAGTTATTTTGTTTCCGTGCAGAGAAAACACTGGCTGCTTTATTTTTACACTGCAATATGGATCTCAACCCCTCCCAAATCTAATTCTATCTGCACAAGTTACCTGCAGTGAACATGGTTTTTGTTCTTTTGAGAAGGAATTTGCCTTTTTGAGTAAACCAGAATAGGGGCCAGTGTGTACTTCATGGTTATGGTTTAAAGGGTTGACCTACCCTCCCCGGAATGGCCGGGAAGGTCCGCCAAGGTGGGTAAGTACCCCACATAGCTGAGAGTCTCCCACAACCCCCCCCCCCCCCCTCCGCTGGGGTCGTGGGGATTAAATGACACAAATCACATCATTGTAGAAGCTGGCAACCCCCCCCCCTTCTGAAGCTGATCGACACATGAAAAGGTTGACATGGGTTTTTTATGGAAAAAAATGTACAATTTCTAGAATTCATTACTTGGACCCTTGGAGTCCATCTTTTGACCATGTCGACCTATCGACAGGATACTGTGCCCAGCATTAGTGGAAAGAATCAATTATTTTACATGTCCCTTCTAAATAATGTCATATTTACTACATTTTCAACCTAGATATTACTTTTTTCCTCTAATTATAAAATGACACTGACTATATAGGAACAACTATTCCAGAGCAACACTCGTACTACAAGCAACATGCAGAGCTGACAGCCATAGAACGAGAGAATAACATTAGCTCCGCCCAACTCTCATCTGGCCAATCACTGCGCTGCCTAATTCTCATCGTGCTCTCGTTTGACATCTCAACCTCCTTTGCAACCTACCTTGATTAGGTTGGCAGCTGTGACCTTGTCCCTCCTGCGCATGCGTTGTACGCACCTGATTGGCTGTAGTGTAACCCGGAGTAGCGGGTTAGGTTGTGAGGCCGGCTGGCAGCTCTCTGCTGCTTGCGTGCAGTTCGTGTGTGTGCTGATAGGAGACAGACATGGCGGCCAGGGGCCTGCTGACACTGAGACACAGCCTGGGCACGCTGATGCTGAGGACACCGAAGACCACGCTCCGGTGAGTGAGAGAGGGGACATCAAAGGCCTCTGTAGTGCTCTCCAGCTCCTGTTGGACTACACATCCCAGCCTGCCCTGCTACATGCTGGAGTGTGTAGTCCCAGAGCAGCAAGGTTGCCAACCCCTGCTATATAGTGTACATTAGTGACCCGCACCCCTAGTGTGTGTTAGTATTGGCAGGCTACCGTCACTGATTTATCCTTGGACCCCCCTATCTGTCCTTGGACACTGGCAGTGTGTGGTTGCACCGCATTGCATCATCAGTATCAGTCACTAGTGGGGGTTACACAACCAGAAATGCACTCTGCATTATACAATGCACTGTAGGCAGATACAGTGTTACCTGCTGAGCAGTATTAGTAGACAATTTCTCAGTCGACAGTCATTAGGTCGACCACTAATGGTAGACAGTGAGTAGGTCAACATACCCTAGGTTGACATATATACAGAAGGTCAACACAAGCTTAAGGTCGATATGAGGTTTTCTCGAGTTTTTTTGTTTTCTGTCGGCCTGTCTTGACACGGACACCCTATAAGTGTACTTCGTCCCCTCGCATGGTGTGCTGCGCTCAGCACACTTATAATACTCAATTATGCACACTTAGTAGTAGTAAAGAATAAAAAAAATATATATATATTTTTAAATGTCGACCATGCCCATCTTAAGCTTATTTCCAACTTAGTCACTGTCGACCATTCTTAGGTGCCGACCCAGACATTGTTGACCCAGGGACCACATACCAAGGTCAATAGCTAGATAATAATTGCAGAAACGACCCACACTACTCTCCGTAAGTAATAACATATATCCTGGCCAAACGTGTCCCCCCCCCCCCCCCCCAAAGGACTAGGAGATTGAACAATTAATGATGGAAAGCCCCAAACACACAGGGTGATGGGAGCCCCATGCTGAGCGGTGTACTTAGGCACAGATCGCTCAGCACACATCGCTACCACACATGCGATGCACCCGCGATCTGAGCCGGCCAGTGTTCTCTGTTTAGATTTTTATTACATGCAGTAAAAAAATAGGACTGAAATCACCCCTTGTGTATGCCCCTTAAGGGGACAAGGGGAGTACAAATAAACTCCACACAACAGTTGATCTATACACAAAAGCTTGGAAACGAATAATAACACTAGACTATAATTACACAGTTAGTAAAGGAGAAGCTTTGAAGTAATAGAGGAGTAGGTCCTAAGAGGGCGGTCATATATAACTACTGAGGGTGTAGTGAGCATGGGTCTTCAAACTGTGGCTCTCCAGATGTTGTGGAACTACATGTCCAGCATGCCCTGACAGTTTTGGCATGTTCTTATAGGAAAAAATGTGGCAATGCATGCTGGAACATGTAGTTTCACATCTTGAGGGCCACAGTTTGAAGAGCCATGGTGTAGAGTGTATCACTGCGCACTGAGATGAGCAATAATACATACAATTATCTGTGTGGAGCCCAGAATTAAAAAAAACTGGAGTTTGAAACCGCAACATCTTTCCAGGAACCAATCAGCATCCGTACGATTACAGTGAGTGCCGGTCTGTGTGTGTAATCAGTGTATGTAGATGTGTATGTGTGTGTGTGTGTATATATATATATATATATACTAGGTGATTCATCGCGCCCTACGGGCGCTCTTCACACCGTCGTAAGGTGCTGCGCCCCCTTAATTTGTGAACGTTTGTATATGAGAAATATGGTTAAAATTGTATGAAAGATGCCCTGTATTGCAACTTAGGTGTCCGCGAATCGCGGGAGGGGGGGTCGCGGAGGGTGCCGCGAATTGCAGGAGGGGGGGTCGCGGGGGGTGCCACGAATTGCAGGAGGGGGGTGTTGTGGGGGGGTGGATGCTGCGAATCGCGGGAGGGGGGTCGCGGGGTGGGTTGCCGCAAATCGCGGGAGGGGGGTTACGGGGGTGGGGGTTGCGGCGAATCATGGTAGGGGGGGTCGCGGGGGATGTGCCGTGAATCACGGGAGGGGGGGGTCACGGGGTGGGGTGCCGAGAATCGCGGGGGGGTGTGTGTGTGCCGTGAATCGCGGGAGTGGGGGTTGCGGAGGGTGGGGGGGTGTGACGCGAATCGCCACAAGAAAAAATCAACACAGAAAGGTCAACACATGTAAATGTTGACATAAGTGTGGCACTTCATTGGTGTCCATGTCGACACATGAGAATGAATATGAAAACATTCAAAAAATGAAATAAATCTTCAAAAACTCATGTCAACCTTTTTCATTGTCGACCATAGCCGTGCCAGTGTTTTGCATGTGCCATTTAATCCTGGGGCTGCCGCGAATCGCGGGGGGCGCCGCGATTTGCAGGAGGGGGGGTTTGCGGGGGGTGGGTGCCGCGAATCGCGGGAGAGCGGGGTTCATGGGGGTTCCGGTGTGGGGTTGCCGCGAATTGCGGGGGGGGGTGCCCCGGAGCGGGGTTGCGGGGGGTGTGACGCGAATCGCCACAAGAAAAAAATCAACACAGAAAGGTCAACACATGTAAATGTTGACATAAGTGTGCCACTTCATTGGTGTCCATGTCGACACATGAGAATGAATATGAAAATATTCAAAAAATGACAAAAAAACTTCAAAAACTCATGTCAACCTTTTTCATTGTCGACCATAGCCATGTCAGTGTTTTCCATGTGCAATTTAATTCTGGAGCTGCCGCGAATCACGGGGGGGTGCCGCGAATTGCGGGAGGGGGGGTCGCGGGGGTGGGTGCCGCGAATCGCGGGAGGGCGGGGTTCACAGGGGTTCCGGTGGGGGGTTGCCGCGAATTGCGGGAGGTGGGGGGTCATGGGGGGTGCCGCGAATCGCGGGAGGGGGGGTTGCGGGGGGTGTGACGCGAATCGCCACAAGAAAAAATCAACACAGAAAGGTCAACACATGTAAATGTTGACATAAGTGTGCCACTTCATTGGTGTCCATGTCGACACATGACAATGAATATGAAAAAATTAAAAAAATAAAAAAAAAAAATCTTCAAAAACTCATGTCAACCTTTTTCATTGTCGACCATAGCCATGTCAGTGTTTTGCATGTGCCATTTAATCCTGGGGCTGCTGCGAATTGCGGGGGGGGGGTGCCGCGAATCGCAGGGGGGGTGCCGCCAATCGTGCAAGGGGGGGTCGCGGGGGGTCCTTTTTGCCGCGAATCGCGGGAGGGAGGTCGCGGGGGGGTGTTTTTTCCGCGAATCGGGGGGGGGTCAGGGGGGAGGGTTTACAGCGATTCGCGGGAGGGGGGGGGGGGTCGCGGGGTGGTGGTTATGCAGCGAATCGCGGGAGGGGGGTCGCGGGGGTGTTTTTGCTGCGAATCGCGGTAGGGGGGGTCGCGGGGGAGCGGGTATTTTTGCCCCAAATCGCGGGGGGGGGGGGCGCGCGGGGGGGGGGGAGGTTTTGCCGCAAATCGCGGAAGGGGGGCGCTCACCTGGTGGCCGTGGAGTAGCAGTGCTGGGCAACATGGGAAGGCAGTGGGTGTCTGGCACTGTCTGTGGGCTCACTGGGCTGGTTCTCTGTCACATACCTCCCAACATGACCCTCTCCAGGAGGGACACAATGCTCTGTTTCTAGACTTCCCCTTAATGTATGATTGCCATCACCTGTTTTAAACAGGTTAATTTCTCAGAAAGGTGTTCAGCACAGATGAAGGCAATCACACATTAAGAGGAAAGTCCAGGAACAGAGCGTTATAGACACAGACACCCACTTTGAGTGACAGATGTAGCCAAATATATAGGAGATATATATATATATATATATATATATATATATATATATATATATATATATATTTGACCTCTCACCATCATACACATGACCAATATATTGCACTACGCACACAACCCATTCTCTGTCACTGCACACACATTATCTTCTGCTCCAGTGACCACAGGAGTCAGCCAAAAGGAGGAGGAGGAGGAGCAGCAGATAGGGGAGCTACACTCACACCGCTCAGACTAAGTTGGGGGCATGGCCCTAATCATGGATCCCCATGACCACACCCCCTTAAAAAAAAACTAATCTGTCATGCTGCAGGAGTCCTAGCTAGCCGCCTGGGACAGGGGCACTGTGACTGGATCAGCTGGTGAACGCTATATGCCTCTGCCAGTGCCTGCTGTCAGGTCAGAGCCCGCTCTACGGTTGAATGCCCCTAGGCATTTGCCGATGCCTAGTGGGAAGCTGCGTATTGCAGATTCTATAAAAGATCATTATAATAGATAATTCTAGATAATAAATTACAATGACCTATGAATACTAGATATATGACATCGGTGACCTCTTGGATCTCCATCGCAGGGCCTGACTGTATGCTGTATCGGATAGTTTCAGCCTACCCCCTGTGCACATGACAGTCCAACCACTGCTGGTGGTTCTAGAGTCCGTTGCGTGACACAAGGGCAGTTTCTCCATCTGAACATGGCCTTGCAGCAATGCGCCTGAGAATTCTGCCCTTTTCAATGACACGCTGCGACACTTCCATAACCTGCCCGCCCGTTCACTCAGGCCACCCCCGAGGGGCACCACATTGCTTTACCTCGCCATTTCTGATCATATTAGATGCCTACGACACAGCATCTGTCTGCATACACCTAGAATAACCATACACTGTAAGGGATTACTGAAATGTTCTCGCAGTAGCAAATACTCCAGTACCTGAATAATGGAATAGCATTTGCCTCTGATCTCTTAAGTTAAATAATGCTCCTCTGCTCCAAGTTGCTTATGTTGGAGAACTTGTTATAATACTGTATTGCTTCTGATTCTTTACCAGGACGTGTCCGCGGCTGATGTGCACAGCGGCCCAGCAGCCTAATAACCCCACACAAGAGACAGAGGAGAAGAGTAAGAACCCGGTGGAGGAGAGCACAGAGCAGCTGGTGGCAGAGAAGGCCAAACTGGAAGATCAGATCAAAGACATAACCGTGAGTGATCAGGGACCACATCAGACCTATATGATAGTGATGTGCTAAGGGCCTGATTCAGACCTGATTGCTCATCTGCAAAGTTGGAGATGAGTGCAAGTAAATAGCTGCCGCCAGGGGCGTAACTGGAACTTTGTGGGCCCCAGAGCAAAATCTTGAAACGGCCCCCCCATTCCTGGAGAGATAGTGTCGGACACAGAGAGAGGAAGTGTAATGGAGAGGGAGAAGGAGAGAGAGCGAGTGCCAGGATAGGAAGAGCAGGAGAAAGTGTCAGAGAGATAGAGAGAGAGAGTGAGAGCGTGGGATAGATAGAATGTGTCAGGGAGGAAGACGGTGAGAACTGGAGAGCGATATTGTGCCTGATTCAGACCTGCAGGTAAAGCGAATCCTATTCTACCATGTGAACAGATGTGTTTGCTTACACCTCTGCTTGCGTGTGGCCGCAGGGAGGAAAAATCATTCGATGGTCGATCGCAATCAAATGATTTTTACTCCCTTCGTAGATAAGTCTATACGTCGTGTTATCCTGGACGGGACAGGTGTTCACCCAGCATTTCCATGGGTGCACCCCCTGTTTTGTGGGCACGCCCATAAAACGCCCGCCTCCCCATCTGCCTATCATTGAGCCAGTGTGTCAATCGTCGAAGGCACTTGCTCCGGAGGTTTGCACATGCCAACATTTGCGCATGCGCAATCCCCGACCATCGGCCGGGGGAGCGAAGTTGGACCTCAGCATACAGGTCTGAGACGCCCCCAGTGTTAGAGAGACTGAGGAGAGAGGGAAAGGCTGTCACTTGCAGGGGGAGGTGTCATTCAGCACATGCAGGAGAGACCAGGGAGGGGAGACAGTTGCGGGGAAGGAGAGCAGGCAGGCACACACTGGAAAGGGGGGGTTTCGGGTGTGGAGGGTAAACCGTCAGCCGACATACGCTGGATCCCCCACCACCTTACTGGGGACCCGCTGAGCATGTCCCATGTTGGTCCTACTCCCACTCTTCCCACCACCTGCTTTTACCTGTTGACCACAGTGAGCGAGAGGCCCGACACAGGCTTCTTCCGCTGAGGTCCACACCTCTGGAAGAGACTGATGGGACTGTACGGGGATGACTGCCAGCACGCGCCATGGCCCAGCAGACAGAAAATAGAGAAGGCAGCTACATTGCCCTCTAGAGTCTGGCAGCCGAGTCCTTTCTCTGTATCCCGCCTCCCTCTCTACCAGTCACTAAAACCCAACGTATAACTCAGTGCCGCATTTTCAATAAAAAAATATTAGAATAATACAAAAGGTTGCAGGGGATTGCCTGCTGGGCCCCAAAGCAATTGCATTATGCATTATCGTTATCAGAGCCGGCATAGGCAAACTATGGGCACCAGCAGCTTCTGCTGATTAAAATGATATGCAGCATGCCTATATTCTGTGTGTGAGTGAGGCTGTATCTGCATATGAAATAGTGTATTCATGGAAATCACTGTAACATAGCATTCCGTATGCAGGTACAGACACAGTCGCACACAGAATATAGGCATGCCGCATATCATTTTAATCATCGGAAGCTCGTTGTGTGTCCTGATCACATAACAATGCAAATAACAATTTTTAGCAAAAAATGCACCCAACGTTAGCAGAACTGGCCAGGAGCTGCATGGCCTATTGAGACAAGATGTATGAGGAAACATCTGTATCCAAGCAGAGGCAGAGGACACAGTGTTAGCGGCTGTGCGAGTGCTGTCTGTTGGTGGGTTGGTTGTGCAATAGTGTTCGGCATATGTGTAAGGGGCATTATGTGTGTCATGTATAAATGCATTAATAATGTGCAACATGTGTAACAGGCATTATGTGTGTCATGTGTATAAGGGCATTAATAATGTGCAACATATGTGTAAGGGGCATTATGTGTGTCATTATGTGTATGAAGGGCATTTATAAAGGTTGGCATAATGTGTAAGGGGCATTACTGTGTGGTATTATCAGGGGTGCCAAGAGATAGGGGTAGGGGGTACAAAATATCCAGGCCAAAGTCTAATGGAAGGGCCCAGTAGTGACAGCAGCTGCAGCTCTTCTCCTCTGCCCAGCACACACTGCTTTGTGCTGGGTTGCAGTGTGGCCATGGAGGTGCTTAAAATACAATATTGTATTGGACAGGGGATGAGAGCGATTACACCTGAGTGTCCTATCAGAACTGATGTACTTGCGTTCTTGTGTTTTCCAGGATAAGTACAAGCGAGCGCTGGCAGACACCGAGAATGTGAGGCTGAGGAGTCAGAAGTTGGTGGAAGAGGCAAAGTTATATGGTGAGATTATCTACATCTGGTTGTCACATCTTCCTACAGAGGACTCCGTAGGGAAATGCTGGACCACTGTATAGAATTGATTATCTGAAAGGTTTTCTAAATAACAAGTAATTGGCCAAAGGCAGGTTACAGTTATTTTGGAAACATTTATGCAAATATATATAGATCGATATCATATAAATACTGAACACTATGGTGTGTGTGTGTGTGATCTAAAATATGTGCTTTGTCTCAATGTCCTAGGAGTGAATATAATATATATTTGTTGTTTGATTTACTTTAATTCAAACCTGTGTATCTCAAAATATTACAAATGTAACCTGGTCATAAGCAATATATATATTGGAAATCACCTCGAGAACCATGGCCCTTATTCAGATCTGATCGCAGTACAAATTTATTCTCCACATGGGAAAAATCATGTGCACTGCAGGTGGGGCAGATGTAAAATGTGCAAAGAGAGTTACATTTGGGTGGGGTGTGTTTAAACTGAAATCTAAATTGCAGTGTAAATATAATGCAGCCAGTATTTACCCTGCGTAGAAACAAAATAACTCACACAAATCTCTTTCTCTCTATACATGTTATATCTGCCCCACCTGCAGTTCACATGGTTTTGCCCATTTTGAGAACAAATTTGTATTGCGATCAGATCTGAATAAGGGCCCATGTTGTGTTTAAGTGCTGATACTGTTATAACTTCTATCATCATTATTATGATGATGTATGGTAGATCCTTGTGAGCATACAATTTCTTGTTTAAAAACACAGTTTTTTGACAATGTGTTTTAACAAGAAAAATAACGTTACCATTTGTTTGTTTTTTTGGTAAGTCAAGGCGAAAGATAAAGTATATAGAGAAAGTACCAACCAGCACCTAACTGCCGTTTTTCAAACACAAGGCCCTTAGTCGCCTATGTACTAAGCCTAAGTGGACGGACATAAAGTACCAGCCAATCCGCTCCTAACTTCCATATTACAGGCTGTATCTGAAAATTTACAGCTGGTTGGCAGTATTTTATCTCCACCTTTATCTTTCCTTTGAAGGAACCTGGCCAATATTAATTGTAGTGTATTTTGAATAGTTTGTAATTCCTTTTTAATCCATTAAGCGCGGTTTCATTACTTTTTGGGCTGTAGGGTGATCTGTTTACCAAGAGGTCTGTACACAGGGCACGTAGCCACCCACTAAGGTTAGGGGAGAGGAAGCTTCGCTCCAAGCGAAGGAAGAGTTTCTTAACATTAAGGACAGTTAAGTTATGGAATGCTCTGCCAGAGAAGGTTGAGATGGCTGACTCAATGGATATGTTCAAAAAAGGGTTAGATGAATCTCTAGCAGGAAAAAAGTATACAGGGCTGTAACCATAATTCATAAGACACTATAGTGGACTTAGCTTCAACTAGGATAACCTTTTCGGGTTAGATGAGGTTTTTGCCGATAAAAGATGGGCAAGTAGCATCATTGGGGTCCTTTACACAGCAGCAGTTCTTTATAGGTTGAACTTGATGGACTTAAGTGTTTTTTCAGCCTCAACTACTATGTTAGACCCCCTAAGCTGGTGCACAGGTGTAGTCATTACTCCCCGTCACATTTCCCAGACCAACTAGCTGGTGCACAGGTGCAGTCATTACTCCCAGTCACGTTTCCCAGACCACCTAGCTGGTGCACAGGTGTAGTCATTACTCCCCGTCACATTTCCCAGACCAACTAGCTGGTGCACAGGTGCAGTCGTTACTCCCCGTCACATTTCCCAGACCAACTAGCTGGTGCACAGGTGCAGTCGTTACTCCCAGTCACGTTTCCCAGACCACCTAGCTGGTGCACAGGTGCAGTCGTTACTCCCCGTCACGTTTCCCAGACCACCTAGCTGGTGCACAGGTGCAGTCATTACTCTCCGTCACATTTCCCAGACCAACTAGCTGGTGCACAGGTGCAGTCGTTACTCCCCGTCACATTTCCCAAACCACCTAGCTGATGCACAGGTGCAGTCTTTACTCCCCGTCACATTTCCCAAACCACCTAGCTGGTGCACAGGTGCAGTCAGTACTCCCAGTCACGTTTCCCAGACCACCTAGCTGGTGCACAGGTGCATTCGTTACTCCCCGTCACATTTCCCAAACCACCTAGCTGGTGCACAGGTGCAGTCGTTACTCCCCGTCACATTTCCCAGACCACCTAGTTGGTGCCCAGCTGTAATTACTTTGCCACTTTTTTTTTTTTTTTCAAACTGCATTCATGCTTACCGACACATTCTACACATCCACATGAACGGTTTGGTAGATCTCAAAGGACCGGTTTGGCCACTCCTGCTGTGGTCGCAAATGTTTCTTTCCACCCCCTCGCTTCCTAACACAGAACTAGATAATGGCATGTAGATCCCTCACTTCCATTTTGGAAATACAACCCCATATCTACACTGAGGGGCATCCTACCTTGTTGATCATATAACAAACACGTAATGGATTGTTTTTGTTTTGTTTTTGAAGGTATTCAGGGATTCTGCAAGGACCTGCTGGAAGTGGCGGATATCTTGGAGAAGGCCACCGAGTGTGTTCCCAAAGAAGAAGTCAAGGATGACAACCCTCATCTGAAGAACCTGTACGAAGGTCTGGTGATGACTGAAGTCCAAATGCAAAAAGTGTTCAAGAAGCACGGAGTGTTGAAACTTAACCCTGTGGGTGCCAAGTTCAATCCATACGAACACGAAGCCTTATTCCACACGCCCATGGCGGGGAAGGAGCCTGACACTGTGGCATTAGTAACCAAAGTGGGGTACAAGCTTCACGAACGTACCCTGAGGCCTGCCTTGGTGGGAGTTGTTAAAGGAACATAACTGTCTTTGAATGTGTGTTGTACAGTTAGTAAATGGGCGAGTCTAATTTCATTCCAGAATTTTTTCTTTTTTTAATGGCTATTAAGACAATTAAATGTAGGCAGGAGTTGGTTACCCCAGATCAGACGTCATCTGTGGCACAGAACAGAATTGGAGTACGGTATGCTGCTGGTGTCTGAGACTTTAATTCCAGTTTTCTGCCACTAAATAAAATCAGGTTGATGAACTCTAGAATTTGTCATGTGTTAAACATCTTACATACGGATTGCACTGTTGTCTGGTTTGCAAGCTGTGGAGTTACTCTGGTTCTCTGTTACAGCAGATGTTACTGGGACATATCCTGAATAAATATTTTTCACAATGCCCAGACTCTCGTGGTATGTCCTAACCAGGATCTGCAGCGTGTTCTGTACATTAAGGGGCGATTCAGAATGGCTCAAAGCACTTTTTTTTTTTGCTAATGGACAAAACCATGTGCACTGCAAGTGGTGCAGATGTAACATGAGCAGATAGTTAGATTTGGGTGCATTATTTTGTTTCTGTGCAGGGTAAATACTGGCTAATTTATTTTACACTGCAATATAGATATCAGTTTGAAGTACAAACCTCTCCCAAATCTAACACTCTCTGCACATGTTAGATCTGCCCCACCTGCAGTGCACATGGTTTTGTCCATTAAAGGAAAAGTTTACTTTTACCAACCGGAAAAAAAACAAATGTGCTTTGCTGGACAACCTGAATCACCCCATAATGCTGTTTTTCTGTGCATCATTTTATCTAGAACTGAATAAATGTGCGAGGTGGTTTGCTAAGGTGAGGCTTATACAGGACCCTGGTGGTCCTCTGTCACTTGTGTTAAAGTGCGTACACACGGGTGCAATTTCAGCACATATCGCTGGGAATATGGTCGCTGAGCGACCATATTGCCAGTGATTTGTGTGTGCTGTCGGTGATGAATCGCCAGGTGCGTGCTCCCGTGTGCAGCCCCTGATAGACGCAGGAGCTTGCTCCTGCTATCAGCTATTTCCCTGCCTCTTCCCCCGGCAGTCCCCTGATTATCAGCGACCATCTCTGGTCGCTGATGCACAGGAGAGACACTCAGCAATATATTGCTCAGCAATATATCTCCCCCGTGTGTACGGGGCTTTATAGCTACTTGCCAATTTACACTGTCAAATATGGATCCTGAGCTGTAATGACGGCCCAACAAAGTCAGGGGTGGCCAAACCGGTCCTGGAGATTTACCAACGGTCCATATTTTCCTAATCACCTAGCCGGTGCACAGCTGTAGTCATTACTAACTGTCACATTTTCAAACCTGCTGCATTCACCCCTACTATAGATCCACAGGTTGACTGAGATATATGAACTGTTGGTAGATCTTGGACAGATTTGGCCACCACTGATATGTCAAAGGTTTTCACCTCAAGCACCTTCAACAGGTCCTGTATTCGGGACTTTTTTAATTTAAGGTATAAATCTACTTTGCCAAATCAATAATTCTGTTGCAACTGACAAATCCTGAAAACATGACCTGTTGGTATAATTGAGCTATAGAACAGAGCATGGTTAAGTAGAGGGTACAAGGACAGGCCAGGCGCTCCCAAGGGAGATCTGGACGTTTTGAAGTTATTTGCTGGACTTCTGGATGCGCACTCATTTTGTATCTACATTATGTGAATTTATATAATGTCTACTTATACCATTGTATGTAGTGCCTTATTGGCTCTAAAAAGCATACTGGTCATTTGTTTCCAGTGGCTTTTTTTTACAGGACACTTCATTTAGGATTTGTGTCCATTCTAGTCTCAGTACAGAATGTGTCCAGTTTCCAGGATAACGAAGAAATTTGCTTGATATCTGGCCAACCCTAATTCCCACTGCAGTCACCCACCCAGAAAAAGCATGGTTTGCAGTTAGTTACCCAGGCACGCTAAACCAACCATTACCAAAATCACATTTAAAAAAATAAAGTTGATTCAGGGTAAATATTTTATACACTGATAAAAGAAGCTCAAACAGTAGGATTTCAGTTTCACAGAAACTTATTTATTACATCATACAAAATGGAAATATAGATATTGTATCAGTTGCAGAACAATAAGTTATAATGGCAATATGTCCAGCAGCGATCTCAGTGAATGGACCATTTATATTACAATGATGTAAAACGCTCTTCAAAGCTTATAGAATCCGCTCAAAAAAAAAAAAAAGAGTCAGGGTATACCATCAATAGACAAAACATAACACATGCAAACAACTAAAACTGCTGTTATTCTTTATACAAAGGCGTACAAAAACTCCAGACGCACCTGAAACATGGCTCTGAGCTGTGAAACCTCATGTCTGTATTGTGTAAACGTAAGAACGGCTGAGTGACTTACAATGTAAACCAGGATTTCAGCAAAGTCACGGCACCTCATTATTTCAGAGTGAGAGACAGTGGGAAGATAAACCCCCAATGTCTGTCTGTCCTTCACTATCGCATGAAATAACTTCAGCCAGGTAAGAGCTACAGTATACTAACACTGAGTGCCAATACATAGCTATAGGTGCAGCCTTTTTTCACAGAAAAAAGGAATAATCCTGAAAGATCTGGGGAAACAGACCAACATTACACGACACTGAGTAGGTAATAAGTGGTGGTGGTAAAATTGGTTTCATCTGAGCAGAACTGTGATCTACCTTCAGGGGTTCTCAAAATTGGTCCTGAGGACCCCACACAGTGCACGTTTTCCAGGTCACCCGACAGGTGCACTCATTACTCATTGACACATTTAAAAAAAATCCACAGGCGGAGCTAATTATTTCACTTGTGATTCTGTGAGGTGACCTGCAAATCCTGTACTGTGTGGGGTCCTGAGGACAGAGTTTGAGAACCTGTGCCTTAAAACAAAATAGTTTCCAACCTCAGTCCTCGGGTACCCCCTACAACTCGCATTTCCCAGGTCTGCACACAGAATCACACATGAAATAATTAGCTCCACCCCTGGATATTTTAAAAATGTGTCCGTGAACAAGTACACCTGTGCACCTGCTGGGTAACCTGGAAAACATGGACTGTTGAGTACCAGGGTTGGGGACCACTGCTATAAGAGGACACGTAGCACCGCTCTGATGCTAAAAGGACATTGCAGCTCTATAAACCTTCTAATGATTTCTACCATGCAGACGGAGTGATGTATTTTTGTTGGCAATGAACACAAAAAGTATCAGTAAGGACATGTGTTGTATCCAAGACAGAAATGAACAATTTTATCCAGGTTATATAAAAGGTATTGACGAAAAGCAGAGACAGAACTGGGAGATGCCCATGTTATGTAGCAATGGTGAAAAAGTAGAAAAGCCATTACCGGTTAGGATTTAGAAGGTAACCATTATAATGTTACACACATGGCAACTTTGCGGCATTAGGGAGGAGCTGAAAGAGAGAACAATTTACACTGGCATGGTCAGACCACTCACAACCACAATGAGGAAAGGCATTATATGTCAAGATGAAAGACTAGCAGATTTCATGGTCTGGTTTAGTGATCACCCCTGTCCAATGCGCTCGTTCAGCCAACCTCATGCTGTGACTCTGTATTATACATTGTGCGGATGATTGGGCTGTCACTTGTCCGTCTGCACCAATCGTGCAGTGTACAGGACAGCTTTAGAAGCAAGTGCTGTGTTTACTGTGATCCAACAGACCAATCAGAAGAGGGACAGTCATCCTGCTTAAATGGGCTGGAGGCTCCTTCCGTCTTCCAAACGCGCCATTTCGTTTTAGATGGGAAACTTAAGGTGCCCTACACTAGTAAGATTTATCTTCAGATCTGGCTGGTTGGAATAAAAACATGGTTATGGATGAGTGACAGTTTGTCAGTTTTCCAGCATTTTCAACAAATGGTCAACTGTCATTTGCTCTCATCCATAACCATGTTTTTGTTCCAACCAGTCAGATCTGAAGATAAATATGCTTAAAAAAAAAAAAAAAATTCCTTTTATTGCTATGGAATTATCTGATCAGTAGAATTCACAAATATAGTCACCATACCACAGTGATCATTAGGATAGAGATACAGCATGGGAACACCTGTTACAGGGTTGGTGAAAAGTAAATAAAGGAACAGAAGACCAGATGCACTAAGCTTCAAAAGTGATCAAATGGAGAGTGACAAACAACCAACCAATCAGCTCCTGTATGACATGTTTCAAACACAGCTTGTGACATGGCAGGTAGGAGCCGATTGGCTGGCTGTTGAGCACTCTCATCACTTTTAAAGCTTAGTACATCTGGCTCCAAATCTGTGGGATCACACTAATCACACTTAACATTAATATCAAATATGGATGGGAAATGTAATAGGGTGAGAGAATCAAAAAGTGAGCGATTTGGTAAGAAATCTCCAGGTTTTTTTAAAGCGGCAATCATTTACACTTAAAAAAATAATAATGGAGATTTCTTACCAAAATCTCACCCTATTATATTTCCCCCATGGTTTTCTTTGATGAAGGCCCTAGGTATGGAAATAAGCAATAAGAATGGAAACTCAAAAATGGAGCCTGCGGACTCTGACATGTGTGGAAAAATACAAGACACTACAGTGAATCAGTCTGGACGCTGGCCTCAGCGGGGTGAAGAGAAACTAACCAGGCCAGGTTTGCAGAGTACCAGGCCACTTGGCTCAGTATGAAGCCAATCCATCTATTTGTATCTTCAGGCATAAAGTGTTTACACGTCAATATCAAACAGCAACACTGTAATAAATAGATTTTAAAAAATAATTCTCAAATCACAGTATGTAAACTCTCTCCCTCCCCAAATTCAAAAATTCATTTTTGCTTGAATACGATTTTGACACATAACAAAGACCCGACGGGAACACAGTGACCTCCCTGGCCGATTTAAGTACATTTTTCTTTCGCTCACCCGTGGGTATATTAGCGGCAGTGACAAGTTCTGATGTAAACGGATTTGCTAGCAAGCCTTTTAAAGCCGTGATGGGGGAACCTTCGGCCATCCATCTGTTTTTGAACTACACATCCCAGCATGCCCTGCTACAGTTTTGCTACTTGGCCATTCTAAAACTGTTCCAGGGCATGCTGGGATGTGTAGTTCAACAACAGCGGGAGGACCGAAGGTTCCCCATCCCTGCTCTAAATAATATATACCAATTCTAATAAAGAGATTGCATTCCTAGAGTATTCATGGCTTCCTAGTCACACATACAGGGCTTGCTTATCAATATGAAGCAATGCATAAGGCACACAATGATGTAAGCTGGGGCCATATTATGGAACGGTATCTCAGCCAACTTGGAAATATATATAAAAGGAACATTACATTTAATATCAGGTTTCATTCTAGTATAATACAAAATACCATATTGTTTTTATTATGGACTAAAGAGGTCTATAGGATAATTCTCAAGGATTGGGTGAAGCCAGCCTATAACCAATAGGCAAGAACAGTGAGCGCCTGCACATGGTAAGCATTGGCCAATTAGAGAGACTCTACAAATGTGGGCGCAGCCTCCAAAAACAACAACTGGTGACAGCCGGCTCTGCTTGTCTGCAGTCAAGTAAATGCATTAATAGCCACCCCTAAAAAATGATTGTAGAACCTCTAATTCTATCAGGGACAAAAAGCATCAAATAACAAAAGCCACTTCAGCTGGGTTTTCATCTGTATAAAAAAAATTAAATATAAAAAAAAAGAACACATTTCAAACATTTAGTTACACTGCTTCTCTCCTGGTCTAATGTTATGACTGATTTTTCATTGTAGAATTATATATGGAGGAAAAAAAACACTGTTTCCTTGTTATTTATGGGGTGGGGGAGGGGTTGTCTGGATCTGATTGGTTGCCGTGGAAATGCCCTTTATAAACTAGTTCTACAATAAGCTCTCCTAGTTACAGACATATGGTAACTATGCAGTGACTGAAGCCAGCCATGTTGTTTCTCACACCCCAACAGCTGGATTACACAATCCCAAACAAGGAGGCAGTTCCCCCAATATGGCGCTACAGTATAATGTATGGGCGACCTGAAGGAATTAGAACTGTGATTACATCTTGCTATGAGGAAAGTGGTTACATCAGAAATATGCTACTATAACAATGGCATATTCTGCCCATGTACTCATTTACACCAATGCTGCACATAGGGTACAAAGCAAACCCTGATACTGGCCCAAAACAAGTCGTAATAAACCCACCTGGGACCAGAGAGCACCAGCTTCCAACCACAGTAACTGGCGGCATATGTGGTCAGGACACTGGGCCCAAACTGATATTGAATGCATGCCCAGCTTAAAAGACAGCCACCTGATCAGACAGGACAGAGAACACACATGCAGGGGGTCCTGGCATGCTTTTGGATCAGACTCGTCCTAGAAGCTCACAGTTCTAGGGACTGGAGTGAAGGACGCAGAGGGCAGCAGAGTGTATTCTGCCATAACGTGAGCCTATTAGCATATTACTGGAATAGACACCGACCCCATACTTCCATAACATGGGCATTATGACCCAATTAGCATATTACTGGCCCAGACTCCACCTCCATACTGCCGGTTCTGTATTCTGCCATAACATGGGCATTATGACCTGATTAGCATATTACTGGCCCAGACTCCACCTCCATACTGCCGGTCCTGTATTCTGCCATAACATGGGCATTATGACCCAATTAGCATATTACTGGCCCAGACTCCACCTCCATACTGCCGGTTCTGTATTCTGCCATAACATGGGCATTATGACCTGATAAGCATATTACTGGCACAGACTCCACCTCCATACTGCCGGTTCTGTATTCTGCCATAACATGGGCATTATGACCCGATTAGCATATTACTGGCCCAGACTCCACCTCCATACTACCGGTCCTGTATTCTGCCATAACATGGGCATTATGACCTGATTAGCATATTACTGGCCCAGACGCCACCTCCATACTGCCGGTCCTGTATTCTGCCATAACATGGGCATTATGACCCAATTAGCATATTACTGGCCCAGGCTCCACCTCCATGCTGCCCAGCAGGCACAATGATTGACTGCAAGACGTGCAATTTGCATATAATATATCATGCCATGCTCCCTCACTAATGTGATTTTACTCTGCAACATTAAAATAAAAAATAAATAAAAAAACTAAGAAACTACAAGCAGAGTGTGCAGATCCGGAACAAAAATACTTGTTTATATCCTTCTGATAGTCCTTGAAGACACAATTTATAGGTACTGTATACACTTTCTTCATAGTTCAAACAATTATTTTTTTGTTTTTACTGGCTTCTTAGAGATGTTTTTTCTTAAGTGACAATGTATTAAAAAAAAACAAGCAAAGGTATTGGCAGAGAACATACAGAACTCCATTAGAAGGCATTATGGTGATCAAATGGAAAGGGGAGGGAACCAGGATCGTGGACCAAGGGATAGATTTACAAAAAGGTCTTTAAAAAGAGAGAAAAATTCATGTTCTAGCAATCATTTGCACAGACTCAGAAAGGATAGCTGGCTTCTAATTGGCTGCTCCAGGCAATACCTCCATTCTCCCTTAGACTTGATTGGTGGACAATATTCTACTGTACCATACAGGAGGAAGCCCCAGAGGCCACAGTAACACCACATATCTATGCAGACAGCTTTATTACAGTGACCTCTACAAATTGTGGCCACTCTGGCTGTCTTGGGACTGGGGTCATATGCTGATGCTTGTAGTTCCACACCTGCAGACTGCCTTCCTCAATTTACAGAATTCCTTGGAACCCGAGGAATAGACTGGAACTAAATATACACTAAATGATCGATGTTGCAAGGTGCATGACGATCAGCTAATTGCATTTCATAGAGATCCATAGGATCTGGTTGGTCACCCACGTGACCTAATCTGTCCACGTTGGCCACCGGCTTCTGTGGTCACATTAGAAAACAATCCTGTCATAAGCACTTGTGTAACAAATATCTTGAACTCTGGAGAGGAGTCATTAGCGGTGTTCTATAAACCCAAAATACATTTTATCATCCAATCAATTCTTTCGATGTTTCAGCTCAAATATTAAATCCTGCAAAAAACGGTCTTTTAGTAGACGTGAGACTTCTGATCAGCTGAGAAGCCAAAGGAGATGGGATGTGTGAATAGGCTTTATGGAAGGGAAGAGTACATCGACATACCCAGGAGGATTTAAAAAAAAAGAAAAAAAAAATTAAAATAAATAAAAAAAAGTTTCCCATTTCAAATCAGGTTTTGGCATGTAGAATATTAAATTCCTGTTACTCAGTCTTATGCCTATGCTACAAAAACAAACCACTGCAAAGTTCGGTACCTCCCCAGTAAAAAGAAAGAATACACGACTACGCCACGGTACTGCACTAACAGGAAACAATATCACCATACTAATATAACATACCTATACTCAAAAGAAAAACCTGGCAAATATAAGATTTCACTGAGGAGACTCAATTTCTGTACAAGTCTTATTTATATTATATAGATCTGTTTTTAAAAAGAAAAAAAAATAATATATATTTATGAATAAACTGTCAAGAGGCATCTCTGGATATCCAGCCACTTTCTGTCAGGAAATTTAAAATCCTTTTTTTTAGGACTTTATCTAAGTAACTAGGCAGGCGGCTCTTGGAGGGAATGCCCTGCCTCTTTTGGAGGTGGTCCTTAATGATAATAGTTTTGACCGTCAAGTAACGAGTGGGACTTAAGTTCAAGGAACTGCACAGCACCTTCTCTCTGTCCGAAAGCAGCTCAAAGCCAGAGAGGTTTTCGATGGCGGCAAATTCTCCCTCTTTACCGTCCTCTCTGCCCCTCTTTGAGTTGGCAGTGTTTTTGTTCTCTTTCCTCTTTTCCCGCTTATGTCGGGCAGCTTCGTACTCTGCCGACTCCTCCAGCTTGGTGATGCCGTTCCTGCGGTACCTCTGCAGCTCACGAAGCTTTGCCCTCAGCATTCGTTCCTTGTGCATGTTCTCGAAGAAGTCCTCTATTTCTTTGCTGGACATAAACTGGAAGAGCGGCCTCAGTTTTAACGGCAGTTCCTTCTCTTCCTTGGAGATTTTTCTTTTCACCGGTTTCTCCTTCTCCTTTTTATCTTTACCCAGAAACGCTGGCACCAAATTGTAATCCCGTGCGATGTTCTTCCTCCGTTGTCGCTCTTTTAGTTTCCGGACGTACATGTCCACGCAGGATTCCTTAAGTTCTACTTCGACGTCGTCATCGTCATAGTTCACAGACAGGCCGCTGATCAGAGTCTCAGCATTTTGATCGTATTCGATCTCGTAGTCATCGCGAAGGGGCATGTATCCTAGCTGCTGCTGCTCTTGCACGGTGATGTCCAAGGGGGGTAATGGTGTGGTCAGGCTGGGGGACAGTGGACCCCCGGTGGGACACGTATGATCCGTTACTCTGTTGGGTATACTATCTGGAATGCACGCTTTGCCAAGGTTTCCGTGAATGTACATGCTGACGTAGTGCTCCATTACTTCCTGGGGCGTCCGGGAAGCCCCCACGTGAGCAGCCATATCCTCCTGAGGAGAGAACATACAATAAAACAGGTTAGAAAATGCAGTATATACATGAACGTCATACTAACGCATTTCACCCAAGAGATGGGAGTTGTATAGTAACATGTTAAAGCACCCTAGCCCAGCACTAATAAACATTGGGGGTGATTCTGATTGGCACACATCACTGATAAGTTCACAATGCTGCGTGTCAATTGTGACATGCCACGGCTCCCCCCTTCGCGAGTTTCCCTTACACAAACATCCATTCGCAGCCTATGGGGCGACACACATCATTCAGTGGGGTCTTAGGCTTGCATATGTCCTGGAGGTGAACATGGCGGATGTCAGCTGTTCTCCTCTGGCAACCGTGCCATCAGCGCATGAGAACACCCAGCGTTTTCATGGGAATGCCAATGAAACGTTAGGCGTTCCCACGGGTGCCCCTCCATGCTGCCTCCCCACGCACTGGTGGGTGCGAGTGCCGGACGAACACTGTTCGCCGTGGCTGCTCGCAAGGGGCGCATGCGCAGAATTTGCATGGGTGCATATGGACAGTACAAGGTCCAATGTCCTTACCATACAGAGTACGAGGGGCTTGCAATATGGAATATATATATATGTCTGACACACGCTGTCTTGAGAAAAATGCTTAGGCATTGAAACGTCGACACATAGCGCTGTGTCTACACGTTATGATGTTTCATTAAAAAGTCTTATATTTCAAAGTCCTTTTGGAGTGACGCCGCTTTTTCCCTGTGTTTGTTCATCTTTCGCGGAGGGCACCCGGAGGCATCTGTTTACTATTAGGAGTGAGTGCCGGCTCACACCCCACGTGTGTGTGTGTGTGTGTATATATATATATATATATATATATATATATATATATATATATATATATATATATATATATATATATATATATATATATATATATATATATATATATATATATATATATATATATATATATATATATAGCCATTTTTTTTATGGAATTTTTCTTTGAAGTCTACAAAATGTAAATAAAACCTAAAACTAAAAATACAATGAGCTTATTTTATCACACCATTCCCTCAGCTATTGCAGGAGAATATGCCATCAGCAGAGCAGAACACAGTCTCAATGACATGTAACACAAATTAAAAAAAAAAGTAAAAATTATGAATAAATACAATAAAACTAAGTTTTGAGCAACAGATCATGTCGTGACGGAGAATCCCTGGTAACCATCCGCAACATGTACCAGGAGGTCTGCTGCAGCCCACCCTGAATCTGGAGCTTCCATCTCGATTGATAAGTTGTCTACATAAAAGTTGAGGGCCCCATTTACTATTAAATATTTGCGTCTAATTCCCTGAAAATCTGTAGATATCAAGTACACCGACAAGGTCTTTGTCGACCACTAATGGTCAACATATCATAGGTTGGCATTGACAGAAGGTCAACACGCTTTTTTCACATGTTTTTTTGGTGTAGACTGACTATTTCATACTTTACTATCCAAGTGGGCATATAACAGCCTGCTGAGCGCAGAGAGTCACTTTGCCCGAAGCATGGCGAGCGCAACGAGCCATGCTAGGGGATGCGGTACACTTATACAGTGTCCATGTCCACAAGAAACAAAAACACGTGAAAAACGTATATGTCGACCTTGTGGGAGTCAACCATGCTCATGGCCTCAAGCTTGTGTCAATCTCGACCTATGGTATGTTGACCCTTTCAAGGTGTCAACCTAGCCAATGTCAACCATTCATGGTCGACCTAGAGATTGTCTATCTCCTATACCATAGCCTCTGTAAGAAGGACCACTAGCCTTAAGGAAATTGTTAACTTGCAGATATGGAACGTCAGAAAGCCAACGGGACACATCCCCGCCTGTTACTGACTCCACCCACTGCGCAGTGAGTAACTTGCTGCCACCACCAGGCTTCTTTCAAGCAGCACATGGGACTGTTCCAAATCCTCAGGAGCTATTCTGGAGGTGTAGGAGTCAATTTGGGATAGGGCCACATTTAAATATCGGCAAGTATTTAAGTTGCTGATCAACCAGCGCACCTGTACTAGGCTTGATGCACACCACTATTATTATGACCGTCGACATTGAGTGAGTTGGGGGAAGAACATCTTAACACAGCAAGTTTTCCAAATAAATATTTAATTTTTAAATAATTCTTATGATTAACCTATCTGGCCAAGCCTTCTGATTGGAGGAGAGCTCAGTCTCCAAAACTTCACAAAATCCAAGGTTGCATTCAAGGCCTTGGTATCATTGTCTAATAGTCTAGGCCAGATGATAGGCAATATACACCCCAAGGTCTAAAGATTAATGGTGTATAAAAGTGAATAATGTCACACACAAACCTCCCTTTCCTAACCTACTTGCATAATACAAAACGACCAACAACCTCTAAGTTTTAGATCGACCTATTACAAAAAAAAAATAAAACGGGGCGGTGAATAAAAAATGGCAAGAGCCAGATCACTAAGGAATTTCTGAGATTGCAAGCTTTGTGCTTGTTTAGGAATAAATGGGTCCGTTGCGGCTACCGCATTTTAATCAGGCCTACAGCTACAGTTTTTGTAACAACAACACATAATTACACAGAATGGACCAGTTGCGTCACACTGTCTGTATCAGGTGATCACATTCTTGTTTGACTGTTATGGACCTGGACCAATAAGAGATTCCCTTTCAATGTCAGTAACTGCACAGTGGGTAACTTTGGTTTGTATGTATGGGGCTCATCGCCTCCATTGCCATAGCAACCATCAGTAATGTGGGGAGAGCTGGCTTAGGATTGGGACACTGCTACAGGGTTTAAAAGGTTTTACCCCCAACAAAATATTCTATTCCACCCCAGTTAGAAACCGTTATTAACCATACATCCATAGAGCTCGATCACTACTAGGGAAGCATTTATCTGCAGCGGCTTTGCAACTCTATAGCACATTTGATTACAAAATGTGCTGGCACAACAGCCTTCCACAGCAATCTCCTAATGGTATCTCATCAGTCACTAAATTGCAGCTACTGGCACACACATTAAGAGCCAGTCATGCAGATTAAGCTATGGGCAGCCGGACGTGTGTCCAATTTGGCAACTGTGGTGGGTGGTCAGAACAGCTGGATCCCGTAGTGCTGTGGTTGTGCAAACACAGCAAAAGCAGTCAATGTCTGCCTACATCGGCAGGAGATTTTTGGTAGTTGGTGTGGAGATACACAAAGCAGAATTGGCTACTAACCTGCTCTTGACTAGTCATTAACTGGCTACACTAACTGTACCCCATAGGGTGGGTGAGTTTTTCTAGCTTTACTTTCATAATGTACATATTCAGCTTGTGTGAAATGTAATGTTTGTTACATAGATATATTTCTGTAAAGGATGTGCGGTGCTAGGCGGGCATCCCCCTGCAATGGCAGGCTACGCGCCAGGCGGGCATCCCCCTGCAATGGCAGGCTACGCGCCAGGCGGGCATCCCCCTGCAATGGCAGGCTACGCATGAGGCGGGAACCCCCCTGCAATGGCAGGCTACGCATGAGGCGGGAACCCCCCTGCAATGGCAGGCTACGCATGAGGCGGGGAACCCCCCTGCAATGGCAGGCTACGCATGAGGCGGGGAACCCCCTGCAATGGCAGGCTACGCATGAGGCGGGGACCCCCCTGCAATGGCAGGCTACGCATGAGGCGGGAACCCCCCTGCAATGGCAGGCTACGCATGAGGCGGGAACCCCCCTGCAATGGCAGGCTACGCATGAGGCGGGAACACCCTTCAATGGCAGGCTAGGCATGATTCGGGAACCCCCCCTGCAATGGCAGGCTACGCATGAGGCGCGAATCCTCCTGCAATGGCAGGCTATGCATGAGGCGGGAATACCCCTGCAAAGGCAGGCTACTCATGAAGCGGGAACCCCCCTGCAATGGCACGCTACGCATGAGGCGGGAATTCCTATGCAATGGCAGGCTAGGCATGAGGCGGGAACCCCCCTGCAATGGCAGGCTACGCATGAGGCGCGAATCGTCCTGCAATGGAAGATTAGTCGCCACATATAATTCTCTAGTAAAAATGTGGTATATTATTTTTATGTTTTATTCATAAAAGGAACCACAAGTGGTTGGCTGCGCGGTACATATGGCACACATTACAATACAGGGTATACTGGAGCTGTGCAACTGTAAATATAACACTTTCTGCAATTCCCTGTCACCTGCTCACAGTATGTTTCGGTCCTCACTGCCACCATGCCTCTGCCCTCCCCTGCCAGGGTACATCCTGCACTGCCCATCCAGTGCAATGCCCAGGTGTGCTTTATGTCCCGTCTATTATCCATGTGTGATGTGCATTACACTCCAGCCTGGTGGCCTCCCTGGGGGGTAATCAGCTGGGACCCCCTGATGCTTACCCAGTTCCCGAAGCCAAACTGCTCGATTGCATCCAGCAGCAGCTGCTCTTCCCTGCTCGTCCATCCTCCCTCCGCCTCCGGTCCCCACAGGGTGAAGCGGCCGCCGTCCACCAGCTGGTAGCCATGCCACCGACGGTGGTTGCCGATCTCCGCACCGGCAGAGAAGCACTCGGTGCAGAGCTCGATGTCCTGGCACTCGGTGCAGCGGAGGCGGAGGCCGGTGACGTCGGCCAGGCAGTAGACGCAGTACTTCTTGCCCAGGTCCGCCATCTTGGCTGCGCCGAGCTGTTGTTGGGACTCTACCACGAAGCCCCGCCCAGCGTTTCCCGTCATTTAGCACTGCGCATGTGCCACGGCTGCTCCGGCTTCTCATGGGCTCGGGGCTGCAGACTCGACTGCTATTGGACGTTGAGTGATAGGGAGGGATGTTCCCTTCCAGCTCGCCAATCAGGAGCAGGGACTCGCTCTGCCCCACCTCTCCCCCTGCACGCCGTCACCATGGAAACCGTGCTGAAAGGTAAATACACAAGTATCAGTAGTGTCTGAGGTGAGCAGCGCAGTTGCCGGTATCGGAGGGACTAGACTGGTAGAGTCCAAACATGAGTGATGCCCAAGAGGTAGTGCAAGAGGAAGGTGACAGAGACCCTGGGACTGGTCAGGAAGATGCTGGAGCCTCTGAAACAAGTCATGAAGATGCTGGAGACCCTGGAACAGGTCAGGAAGATGCTAGAGAGCCTGGTGCCAGTCAAGAAGGTGACAGAGAGCCAAGCGCTGGTCAAGAAGGTGTCAGTGAGCCAAGTACCAGTCAGGAAGATGCCACAGAGCACAGTACCAGTCAGCAAGATGCTAGAGAGCACAGTTCCGGTGACACAGACCCAATTACAGATCAATATGGTGACGAGGAGCCTGGTACGTTGATGGACTTGGAAAGGGAGCAGCGCGCAGATGAAGATGAAGGCAGGAGCGCTGTAAAAGAAGAGAGTGATTCATCACAGCGGCAGATGGAAGAATTGACTAAAAGTACATCTCCTGTGCCCAATCCTGCATCTGCTGAACAAGCTGTGATCCCAGAGAATAGAGATCTGGAGGCATCTACAGATACAGCAGAGTATCTGGAGAGACCCAATTATCCTCCTGAGGATCAGGACGAGGAAACCCAGCCCAATCCAGACATACAGGAGGAGGAAGAAGATGAACTCCAAGATGAAGGTGAGCAGATGCAGGAAGATACTGAGCCAGAGAAAAGCCCAAGGGACAAGTTTGAAGACAACCAGGCTCAGGAAGAGCTAATTCAACATTATCAAGCACTGGTTTTGGAAAGGGAAAAGGTCCAGCAGCAGAACTCTCAGCTCCAGCACAAATTGTATGAGTATTTCCGCCGAAAGAAAGGCGAAGAAGCTCGGCCAGAGACTGAGAAGCACATCTCTGATCAGGAGCAACGCTACCTCAAGTACCTGACCACCCTGGAGGAGATGAGGAAGAAATACAAAGATGATGCTGCTTGCCACGAACAGCAGATTGAAGATCTCCAGAGACAGTGTCAGGAGGTTGTAAGTCAAATAGACCGGGAGTGGACTGCTTTCCAAGAGCAGAAGAAGAAAATCGCCTTATATGGGGCCAGCCGACGAGGCACTGGAAAGCATGCAACAACCTCTTTTGTCCAGGAAGTGGAACAGCTTCAGTCCAAGGAAGAGCGCAAGGAGAAGGAAGTCATTCAAGTTCGTCTAGAGAACATCAAGCTCAAGAATCAAATACACCGCTATGAATCTGCCTTACGGTCCAGAGAAGAGTTGGCTGATGGATTGCACCTTATAGACTTTGAGCAGCTCAAAATTGAAAACCAGACATACAACGAGAAAATTGAAGAAAGAAACGAGGAGCTCCTGAAGCTCAGGAAGAAGATTACTAACACGGTGCAAGTGCTAACTCACCTGAAAGAGAAACTACAATTTGTACAAGCAGAAAACCAACAACAAAAGGAGAAGCTTATGGAGGTAGAGGCGCTGGTGGCAAAAAAGAGGGACATTTTGACTAAAACCAAACAGGCTAGAGACAGCCTGAGGATGAACAACCTGAAGCTAAAGCAAAAGTCTGGCCTGCTTGGCAACAAGCTTCTTCTTAGAGACTTTGAGGACAAGGTAGATGCTACAGAGAATCTTGTTGAAAGGCTGGAGAACCTGCAGCGCCGTCACGCTGAGCTATCTCTTTCCAGTAAAGGCATGATGAAGAAAATTGCTGAAGCAAAGATTGTTTTGGAAGGTTAAAGTCTCCTGAACTTACTGATATCAGTGATGCTGTGTGGCAAAAATCTAAATCGTATCATGTTTTTCTTCTATATTAACACTATATTTAGTTCCATTGGTATTACAGGTCAGGTCTCCCTTATCCTTGTATTCCAAAACCAAAATATTCCGAAAACCGTGGTTTTTCAGAATATGTTGGGGTATTTTGTTTTGTGTGTGTGGGGGGGGGGATTTTTTTCCTCATCCCCCAATGTCCACGGCAGTCTTCAGGATCCTCTTCAGTGGCACCTCCGGTCCCAGGGATGCATTGCGTGGGTGCGCCGGTGATGTCAACGGCGCACTCGCGCAATGCACCCGTGGGACCGGAGATGCCACTGAAGATGATCCTGAAGGATGGCGGGGGGACACCATGGATGTCGGGGGACCATCGAGGCACCACCAAATATTCAAAAATCCCTTATCCAAAACTCTCTAGGTCCCGTGTATTTCGGATAAGGGATACTCAACCTGTATTATAATATGTAGGTGTTTGCAAGGATTCTTAATATTTTAACATGTCTTAGGTCAGTTAGCTGCCACACATACCCTGAGCTTAAAGTGCCCGGTCTTCTTGAAACATATCACCTAATCAGCTCCATATCCCGTGGTAGGCCCAGCAGTTAAAATGTGGTAAGGCTTAGATTCTGGATTAAGTCATTAGAACTATGCTTTAAGTACCCCCTTAAGTTAAGTGATCTTTGGGGCCTACTGTGGGCAGTAATTGAATAGGTCCCGGCACATAACTCAGCTTCTAAAAGTCCCCGGTAAGACCTGTTGGCAATTGAATATTCATCATATTTTTATGAGCATTGCACTTTTGATAAGTTACGATGTGGTAGCATTATTTATGAAAACCCAAATTTTCAAATTTTGGGAAATCACATCCATAGAAAAGTTTTTTTTTTAAAGAAGAATGCTTTGCAGTGTAATAACCTATAGGGCTAAATGTACAGTATTACGGTGTGTGAATCAGAAAGTGAGAGATTTGGGAGCGATTTCCCATTTTTTTAAAGCGACAATTAATTACACAGAAAAATCAACCTAGTTTTTCAATGTAAATGATTGCTGCTTTAAACAAAATTGGAAAACTCTCCCAAAATCTCTCACTTTATGATTCTCACACCCTGTTACATTTGGCTCCTGATCGTAACACTTATAGCACATTTAGGAGTCTTAAACACTGCTAAACCTTGAATACGGTGTGCTTTACATGAGTAGCTAATAATATTCTCAGATATTTACATTATGTACGGAGCTATTGTTCTTGGATATCAACCTTTTATGGTACTAATGTAGTATCTGGGCTGCTGATTTTCTGATTGTATGCCTTACCTTAAGGCATAGGTGTCAAACTCAAGGCCCGCGGGCCGAATCCGGCCCGCCAGACCTACTCTACTGGCCCGCGCCGCCAGACCAAGTCTATTGCGCTGCCAGTCTATAAAGCCGGCTGCCTCCTGAGAACGCTGTGGTGCTGAGCGTTCCCAGGAGTCCATTGCGCTGCCCGGCGACGTGCGTGATTGCGTCATGCCGTCATGCCGTATGCTTAGCCTCAGGCAAAGGAGCGTGGGGTGCGGCTGCGGTGACGGCTGTCCTGCCCTGCCCTGGCGCGCGACGGAGGGGGGATCTTTTTGCCTGCTGCCACACACATCCTTGCAGTAAGTGGCTCTCCTTCAAAAAAAATATATATATAATAAAAATGTAAGAATGCTGGCTATGGTGTGACTCACCTGCTGCACGCTGCAGCACAGAGTCTTGTCACATGGTGGCTTGGTGGGCTGCTGGTGGCATATTGAAATAAGTATATTTAATGTACTTATTTAATAAATAAGTATTTGAAATATGCTTATTTCAATATGCCACCAGCAATACAGCCCACCAAGCCACCATGTGACAAGACTCTGTGCTGCAGCTTGCAGTAGGTGTGTTATATATTAATAAATATATGAATGATGCTGGCTATGCAGTGACACACCTGCTGTAAGCTGCAGCACAGAGTCTTGTCACATGGTGGCTTGGTGGGCTGCTGGTGGCATATTGAAATAGGTATATTTAATGTACTTATTTATAAAATAAGTATTTGAAATATGCTTATTTCAATATGCCACCAGCAATACAGCCCACCAAGCCACCAATATTTGTATGTTTAAAAAAAAAAAAAAAAATTACTGTTTGTTTTCAAAAATCATTTTTCAATAAATTGCACTTTTGAATATCTACTTGTCATTATTATGACTATGTTTCTGCTTTAAGACCTAGTTATTACTTACAAAACAGTAATAATTGAATGCAGTGACAATAATTTATTACGATAATAAAGAGTGGACGCATAGTCCTATACAACCGGCCCTTTGAGGGTGACCAAACTGCTGATGCGGCCCCCGATGAATTTGAGTTTGACACCCCTGCCTTAAGGCATACAATCAGATGCGATTCGACGCGATTTTCGGCAAAATCGCATCGAATCGCATCCGATACCGCATGCGATGCGATTCGATGCGATTTTGTATAGGATTCAATGTTAACAAGGTCCTGTTCATTTCCCCACTATCCAAGTGGGCATAGAGTTGATTTTATAAAGCGTGGCAAGCGCAGCGAGCCCCGCGAGGGGACGCAGATTTCTTAAAAAGTATTCTGTGTCCGCTCGCCACGCTTCAGGCTCGGTGGCTCGCTACACTCGCCACAGGTTTATATCCAACTCCATGCCCACTTGGATTGTGGGGAAAGGAAAAGGACCCCTTTTTCCCATTGAATTCTATGTTAAAATGGACTCAGAATCCTATGGAAAAATCGGGACCATCGCATCGCATACGATTTGGTCGCATGCGATGCGATGCTACCGATCCGACCCGATTTCTAAATCGGACGCCCAGATACTACAAAAGTACCCCTTTTATACTTACACTATAAAATAAAAATAATAAAACAATAATATGCGCCAAAGGCAGTATATTTGCTCTGTGCATATGAACAATCACTTTTTTTTTAATTGATATTACATTTTATTTTTTGGGGCATTTTATTTTTTCTTTTTCGGATTTACTTTTCTTTCTTTTTTTGTGTTGCCTAGACACTTTTTTTTTTTTTTATTAGACCGTTTTTGGAATAGAGCGTCTGCTTTTTTTTTCCAAATACTAGTAAATATATCTGTCATCTGTGTAAACACAGATTAATAAAATAGAACTCAACGAGATCCCAACTTTTAAAAAAATGTTTGAGTCGGTGACCTTGGCAGGTTGGCTTATGTTTACAAAAAAAGTGTTTTCCGAAAATATCTTAATCCAGGCTTCAGAAAATTCTATGCTCATAAATTCCAAATTTGTGTAATCTTTTTGTACATATATTCACACACTTCTAAATCATTTACTAAATAACATTAAAAATAAATTAAAATCTTAAATGTGTATGGGTAATAAATATATATGGTAGGTTGCATTGGATCACTTGACACTTCATGACCCTAAATTACTAGTTGGCGGATTCACATTCCTACACCAATGGGTACAGCTTATATACATATTTATTGAGATAACGGAATATGAAGGGAACATTGTGCAAGTTACAACCTTAGCGGAGAGGAACTGGGTAATTCCATACTTGAAAAGGATCTAGGAGTCCAAATAGACAGCAAACTGGGATGTAGTGCCCATTGTAATGTAGCTACAAAAAAGGCCAACAAAATTCTGGCATGTATTAAGAGGGGAATGGAAACTAGGGACTCAAGGGTAATTATGCCACTATATAAAGCATTGGTGAGACCTCACCTAGAGTACGGAGTACAGTTCTGGGCCCCACACTATAAAAAGGACATCATAGAATTAGAAAAAGTCCAAAGACGAGCAACAAAGCTTATTAGGAGAATGGAGAATTTAAGCTACGGCGAGAGATTAAGCAGTTTGGGACTATTTACATTAGAAAAGAGACGTTTAAGGGGGGACATGTACAAGTATATCAAGGGCCAATATAAGGAACTGTCACACACCCTCTTTTCTACTAGAAAGGAATCTAGGACGCGAGGGCATGAGTATAGATTAGAAGAAAAAAGATTTCATTCAGCTAGTAGAAAGAATTTCTTTACGGTCAGAACAGTCAAACTCTAGAACTTCTCCCCAGAGAGGTGGTAACGGCTGGCTCATTAAATGCCTTCAAGGCAAAGTTGGACAAACATTTACTGGAGAAAAACATCCATGGGTACAAATAAGAAATATGATTTGTCTGTAAAATACCAGAACCTACCAAATCAGCAATGGATATCTATACCAGGTTGAACTAGATGGACGCAAGTCTTTTTTCAGCCTTACCTACTATGTAACTATGTAACATTTAATAATGCTTCTAAAATTGAAAAGAGGTTGTGTTTCCCATAGCAACCAAGCAGATACTGTCTATCATTTCTCTACTGCATCCTACAAAATGATGGATAGAATCTGGTTGCTATGGGCAATATCACCCCTTTTAATGTGTAGAAGCTTAAATAAATGTACCACATAGGCAGAAATGGAAACTCTTAAATCCTACTTTACTGACTTGCCATTGGTGCATTCAGGAAACGCAGTCTGGACAAGACAGGTCACAGCAGCTTACTGACTGTACCAGCGTAGGGATGGCCATTGATGGCAATAGTGCAACTGGCCATCGATGGTGCATAACTATCCAATGGATGACCATCGATGTTTTTACATATCGATGGTCATCCATTGTCTTTGACTGATTGGCCTATGGGCCAATCAGAATACGGGTGCGGGGCTTCACGGGTGTCCTGGGTGGAGTTATGCTCTATGGCTCAGGAAAAAGCAAAACTGGTTCTTCCCCATGGATGACAAAATTATTCCACATCAACCATAAACCATCAATGTTTTCATCCTGGCCACACCCAGAGTTTTTTGCCTGTATCAGAGCTCATTAGCATAGTTGTTCGCAATCAGGATGCTGCTGCCCAGGACAGGACGGGTAGGCTTCCAGGGGTTGCTAGGTGATCAGAATGCAGCAAGATTGCAGTCTCATCACCTAGACCTCGTTATGTTAATTGTTTGCTCTCACTATGATTGGGGGGTTGGTCTTTTAGTATCCTCACTGAATTTCACAGATGCCAGTGAAAGGTTCCTGCTGAGATCCAGGGCCGGACTTGCCATCTGGCACTTCTGACAAATGCCAGAGAGGCCAATGGCCAGGTGGGCCGATTTCTTGTTTCTCCACCTACCGATTGGTCGCACAGAGAGCCGCTGGACTTGCGGCGGGTCAGACAGCTCTTTCTGTGCACCCGTGAGATCCAGGAGAGAGGGGGGGGGCATCACACACCACTATTCCCCTTTTTCCTGCAAGCCGGTAGAGGCAGTGCACGCATGCGATCGCTCTTACAATTCGATAAATATTATGTGCAGCACATAATATTTTTTGAGGTAACAAGCGATCGGTGGGCCTGCGTATCAAGTTGAATTTGACAAGCCTTCGATTTATCGCACAGATGCAGTCAAAATCAAAAGATTGTATGCAAATTCGCCCTAGTGTATGGGCAGCAAAAGTCTTGGGGTTTTGTATCTCTGAGGCTGAGCTCTATCTTATTCTGCATTTAATAACATCCTATGCATTGTTTCAGACCAGGCGGCATCTCAGTAACTGGTGGACCTAATTCACCAGGAAAAGCCGGCTGTTATTGGTGGAGGTTTAGCTAGCAGTAGGCAAGAACACAACTGTGCAAGAGTAATCATAACAATAGTGCATCCGCTGACGTCAGCTGCCCGCCCTCCACACCCGCATAATCACTGAATGTCCGTGAGAACGCCCAGGGTTCACTTCTTTTGAAAAAGTCATGGTGTGCATGACAAAGCGCGTTACGGACTCCTCCATATTATTGGCCTGCAAGTCCATCGGACACACCCCCTCTATGTCTGCTCCACTGTTGCCCAACGAACTGGCTCAAAACTGCTGATTGCTCCTAACATTTAGACACACACCCTGTGTCTGTTCCACTGCTGCCTCACTAACTGGTTTCAGATACCCACTGACCACGCTTCCTGTCACTAACCTGGTCCCTGCTGTGTGTCCACCGCTGATGACTCAACGCCGCCTACTGCCACCCGACATCCCTCCTTGGCCCCCGCTTGCTGACTGCACAGTTAGGAATTGTTGGCGTTTGACAGCCGCCGGGGAGACGGAAACCCGACACTGAAACTTGGCCTCCAACAGCTGGCAGTCACTTAATAGGATGGGAGATTCAGAAAGTGAGAGATTTGGTAAGAAATCTCCATTTTTTTTAAAGCGGCAATCATTTACACTGCAAAATCAAACTGGATATTTCTTACCAAATCTCTCACTTTCTGAATCTCTCATAGTATTATATTTCACCCGCTGTGTCCAAGAGGAAGTTGCCTTTTTTCCCCTGAATTAACCAGCCTACAACTCTTGCAGCCCACAGCGCTCTGTGTAATTCTAAGGTTGCGAGCCCATTTCTGCACCGGTTAGGTGCCGACAGGTGCAACATACAACAGTGGACTATGGGCCTTATTTTGTTTGATGTTTTTCTGCGCATGTGTATATGCTGGGTGCGAGCGGGTGGGGGGGTAGCGGGAACGGGCTGGGCCCATGGAAATTAGGCCATGACGCGACTGGCGGGCAGCTGAGGTCAGCTGTCTGCTCTGTTCCCATACAGGGAGCAAGTAAAGCCAAGACACCAGAGGATGTCTTAGTTCTGCATACACCTTCCAAATCATTCCATGGTTGGCGACCCCCGAATGATCTGGTCCCTGCACCCAAGGCTGGGAATGGATGTTTATGCAAAACATCTATTCGCAGCCATGCGGCAAACCCACCGAGTGAGAGAGGGGGGCGGGCTGGCGGCTGTGCAAGTGGCGTTTTATCCACATGCAATGCTGTGAAATCCGGATCTGGACCAGAATAATGTCCTATATACAGAGGATACACCACAGCTCACTATTAGGGTACTGGACAAGAGAACCGGGGACGCTCTGTTATCTCCTCCATATAATATACTATGATCAGCACCCTATTAGATTGCAGACCAACATACTATTCATTCCCAAAAGTAGTATTTTTTTTCTGTATATTTATTTTATATCAATTTTATACACCTACTGTATTGTACAAAATGTCTTTTATATTTATTTTTATTTTATTGGTTATAAATGATCACTATTTTAGTGTGAATATTACTTTTCCGTCATACATGACTGTGCGTGGTCTTTTATCTTTTCCTGTTTTTTACTTCAGCATTGGTCAGCTCCCCATTTCCTAGGTTTTCATGTAGAATTGAGTTGATGGGCCTTGTTTCCACGTCAAAGGTATGGCTTTTTCGCAACAATTCTTCCATGGAGGCCACTTCTGGCCAGACTTCTCTGAGCAGTAAATGAGTGTTCATAGGTCCTACTCAGGGCCGTCTTAACAGCAGTGTGGGCCCCTGGGCAAAGCAATGCACTGGGGCCCTTACCCATTCTCCTCTCCTAGGGGTGGGGGGTGCTATCAGCAGAAGCTTTGATGTCCCACGGGTAGCAAGGGGTGCTCTATCTTCCATTCAACATGTAGGACCTGGAGCAGTAACTTCTGCTAATTACTCCTTTACTGCACAGGTGGTGGGAGGGAGAACACTAACGTGTGGACTTCCAGGCAGGTAGGGGGTGTTTTATACGCGGGGGAGGGTTATAATGGAGTGGGCTTAATATTCGTAATTTTCCGGTGGATGGGCAGCTTGTTTGACTGCAGATATCGCCATTATCTGGAAATAGATTTCTTTGCCTTAAATAGTATAAAAACCTAGAGTCCCAACTTTCAGGAGGTGCTGGGGACTTGGGGATAAGAGATCAGGAGCCAGAGCAATCCATTGACCAAAATATAAAACTGTACACCAGACGTTTGGAGCTGGAGCAGGGACCGGCTGCTGGAAGGCTGATATCTCTGGTTCTGGGCATGATAGAGACAAGTCCCTAGAGTCGACAGAAAGGGGAGAGTCCCAGTCTCAGTAGTATCTGAGGTGAGCAGCGCAGTTACCGGTATCGGAGCGATTAGACTGGTAGAGTCCAAACATGAGTGATGCCCAAGAGGTAGTGCAAGAGGAAGGTGACAGAGACCCTGGGACTGGTCAGGAAGATGCTGGAGCCTCTGAAACAAGTCATGAAGATGCTGGAGACCCTGGGAAAGATCAGGAAGATGCTGGAGAAGGTCAGGAAGATGCTAGAGAGCCTGGTGCTAGTCAAGAAGGTGACAGAGAGCCAAGTACCAGTCAGGAAGATGCTACAGAGCACAGTACCAGTCAGCAAGATGCTAGAGAGCACAGTTCCGGTGACACAGACCCAATTACATATCAATATGGTGACGAGGAGCCTGGTACTTTGATGGACTTGGAAAGAGAGCAGCGCGCAGATGAAGGCAGGAGCGCTGTAAAAGAAGAGAGTGATTCATCACAGCGGCAGATGGAAGAATTGACTAAAAGTACATCTCCTGTGCCCAATCCTGCATCTGCTGAACAAGCTGTGATCCCAGAGAATAGAGATCTGGAGGCATCTACAGATACAGCAGAGTATCTGGAGAGACCCAATTATCCTCCTGAGGATCAGGACGAGGAAACCCAGCCCAATCCAGACATACAGGAGGAGGAAGAAGATGAACTCCAAGATGAAGGTGAGCAGATGCAGGAAGATACTGAGCCACAGGAAAGCCCAAGGGACACGTTTGAAGACAACCAGGCTCAGGAAGAGCTAATTCAACAGTATCAAGCACTGGTTTTGGAAAGGGAAAAGGTCCAGCAGCAGAACTCTCAGCTCCAACACAAATTGTATGAGTATTTCCGCCGAAAGAAAGGCGAAGAAGCTCGGCCAGAGACTGAGAAGCACATCTCTGATCAGGAGCAACGCTACCTCAAGTACCTGACCACCCTGGAGGAGATGAGGATGAAATACAAAGATGATGCTGCTTGCCACGAACAGCAGATTGAAGATCTCCAGAGACAGTGTCAGGAGGTTGTAAGTCAAATAGACCGGGAGTGGACTGCTTTCCAAGAGCAGAAGAAGAAAATCGCCTTATATGGGGCCAGCCGACGAGGCACTGGAAAGCATGCAACAACCTCTTTTGTCCAGGAAGTGGAACAGCTTCAGTCCAAGGAAGAGCGCAAGGAGAAGGAAGTCATTCAAGTTCGTCTAGAGAACATCAAGCTCAAGAATCAAATACACCGCTATGAATCTGCCTTACGGTCCAGAGAAGAGTTGGCTGATGGATTGCACCTTATAGACTTTGAGCAGCTCAAAATTGAAAACCAGACATACAACGAGAAAATTGAAGAAAGAAACGAGGAGCTCCTGAAGCTCAGGAAGAAGATTACTAACACGGTGCAAGTGCTAACCCACCTGAAAGAGAAACTACAATTTGTCCAAGCAGAAAACCAACAACAAAAGGAGAAGCTTATGGAGGTAGAGGCGCTGGTGGCAAAAAAGAGGGACATTTTGACTAAAACCAAACAGGCTAGAGACAGCCTGAGGATGAACAACCTGAAACTAAAGCAAAAGTCTGGCCTGCTTGGCAACAAGCTTCTTCTTAGAGACTTTGAGGACAAGGTAGATGCTACAGAGAATCTTGTTGAAAGGCTGGAGAACCTGCAGCGCCGTCACGCTGAGCTATCTCTTTCCAGTAAAGGCATGATGAAGAAAATTGCTGAAGCAAAGATTGTTTTGGAAGGTTAAAGTCTCCTGAACTTACTGATATCAGTGATGCTGTGTGGCAAAAATCTAAATCGAATCATGTTTTTCTTCTATATTAACACTATATTTAGTTCCATTGGTATTACAGGTCAGGTCTCCCTTATCCTTGTATTCCAAAACCAAAATATTCCGAAAACCGTGGTTTTCAGAATATGTTGGGGTATTTTTTTTTGTGTGTGTGGGGGGGGGGGGACTATTTTTTTCATAATTTCCTCATCCCCCAATGTCCACGGCAGTCTTCAGGATCCTCTTCAGTGGCACCTCCGGTCCCAGGGATGCATTGCGTGGGTGCGCCGGTGACAACGCGGGCGCACTCGTGCAATGCACCCGTGGGACCGGAGATGCCACTGAAGAGGATCCTGAAGGATGGCGGGGGGACACCGTGGATGTCGGGGGACCATCGAGGCACCACCAAATATTCCAAAATCCCCAAAAATCCCTTATCCAAAACTCTCTAGGTCCCGTGTATTTCGGATAAGGGATACTCAACCTGTATTATAATATGTAGGAGTTTGCAAGGATTCTTAATATTTTAACATGTCTTAGGTCAGTTAGCTGCCACACATACCCTGAGCTTAAAGTGCCCGGTCTTCTTGAAACATATCACCTAGTCAGCTCCATATCCCGTGGTAGGCCCAGCAGTTAAAATGTGGTAAGGCTTAGATTCTGGATTAAGTCATTAGAACTATGCTTTTAGTACCCCCTTAAGTTAAGTGATCTTTGGGGCCTACTGTGGGCAGTAATTGAATAGGTCCCGGCACATAACTCAGCTTCTAAAAGTCCCCGGTAAGACCTGTTGGCAATTGAATATTCATCATATTTTTATGAGCATTGCACTTTTGATAAGTTACGATGTGGTAGCATTATTTATGAGAACCCAAATTTTCAAATTTTGGGAAATCACATCCATAGAAAAAGTTTTTTTTAAAAGAAGAATGCTTTGCAGTGTAATAACCTATAGGGCTAAATGTACAGTATTACGGTGTGTGAATCAGAAAGTAAGAGATTTGGGAGCGGTTTCCCATTTTTTTAAAGCGACAATTAATTACACAGAAAAATCAACCTAGTTTTTCAATGTAAATGATTGCTGCTTTAAACAAAATGGGAAAACTCTCCCAAAATCTCTCACTTTATGATTCTCACACCCTGTTACATTTGGCTCCTGATCGTAACACTTATAGCACATTTAGGAGTCTTAAACACTGCTAAACCTTGAATACAGTGTGCTTTACATGAGTAGCTAATAATATTCTCAGATATTTACATTATGTACGGAGCTATTGTTCTTGGATATCAACCTTTTATGGTACTTATGTAGTATCTGGGCTGCCGATTTTCTAATTGTATGCCTTGCCTTAAGGCATACAATCAGATGCGATTCGACGCGGTTTTCGTCAAAATCGCATCGAATCGCATCCGATATCGCATTCGATGCGATTTTGTATAGGATTCGATGTTAACAAGGTCCTGTTCATTTCCCCACTATCCAAGTGGGCATAGAGTTGATTTTATAAAGCGTGGTGAGCGCAGTGAGCCACCGAGCCCAAAGCGTGGCGAGCGAACGCAGATTTCTTAAAAAGTATTCTGTGTCCGCTCGCCACGCTTCGGTCTCGGTGGCTCGCTACACTCGCCACAGGTTTATATCCAACTCCATGCCCACTTGGATTGTGGGGAAAGGAAAAGGACCCCTTTTTCCCCATTTAATTCTTTGTTAAAATGGACTCAGACCATTTTAACATTGAATCCTATGGAAAAATCGGGACCATCGCATCGCATACGATTTGGTCGCATGCGATGCGATGCTACCGATCCGACCCGATTTCTAAATCGGACGCCCAGATACTACATAAGTACCCCTTTTATACTTACACTATTAAATAAAAATAATAAAATAATAATATGCGCCAAAGGCCCATGTCTGAAATAATGTTTCCAGACAGTATATTTGCTCTGTGCATATGAACAATCACTTTTTTTTTATTTATATTACATTTAATTTTTTTGGGCATTTTATTTTTTCTTTCTAGGATTTACTTTTTTTTTTTTTACTTTCTGTTTTTCTTTCTTTTTTTGTGTTGCCTAGACACTTTTTTTTTTTTTTTAATTAGACCGTTTTTGGAATAGAGCGCCTGTTTTTTTTTTTTTTTCAAATACTAGTAAAATATATCTGTCACCTGTGTAAACACAGATTAATAAAATAGAACTCAACGAGATCCCAACTTTTAAAAAAATGTTTGAGTCGGTGACCTTGGCAGGTTGGCTTATGTTTACAAAAAAAAGTGTTTTCCGAAAATATCTTAATCCAGGCTTCAGAAAATTCTATGCTCATAAATTCCAAATTTGTGTAATCTTTTTGTACATATATTCACACACTTATAAATCATTTACTAAATAACATTAAAAATAAATTATAATCTTAAATGTGTATGGGGAATAAATATATATGGTAGGTTGCATTGGATCACTTGACACTTCATGACCCTAAATTACTAGTTGGCGGATTCACAATCCTACACCAATGGGCACAGCTTATATACATATTTATTGAGATAACGGAATATGAAGGGAACATTGTGCAAGTTACAACCTTAGCGGAGAGGAACTGGGTAATTCCATACTTGAAAAGGATCTAGGAGTCCAAATAGACAGCAAACTGGGATGTAGTGCCCATTGTAATGTAGCTACAAAAATGGCAAACAAAATTCTGGCATGTATTAAGAGGGGAATGGAAACTAGGGACTCAAGGGTAATTATGCCACTATATAAAGCATTGGTGAGACCTCACCTAGAGTACGGAGTACAGTTCTGGGCCCCACACTATAAAAAAGGACATCATAGAATTAGAAAAAGTCCAAAGGCGAGCAACAAAGCTTATTAGGGGAATGGAGAATTTAAGCTACGGCGAGAGATTAAGCAGTTTGGGACTATTTACATTAGAAAAGAGACGTTTAAGGGGGGACATGCTCAACATGTACAAGTATATCAAGGGCCAATATAAGGAACTGTCACACACCCTATTTTCTACTAGAAAGGAATCTAGGACGCGAGGGCATGAGTATAGATTAGAAGAAAAAAGATTTCATTCAGCTAGTAGAAAGAATTTCTTTACGGTCAGAACAGTCAAACTCTGGAACTCTCTTCCCAGAGAGGTGGTAACGGCTGGCTCATTAAATGCATTCAAGGCAAAGTTGGACAAACATTTACTGGAGAAAAACATCCATGGGTACAAATAAGAAATATAATTTGTCTGTAAAATACCAGAACCTACCAAATCAGCAATGGATATCTATACCAGGTTGAACTAGATGGACGCAAGTCTTTTTTCAGCCTTACCTACTATGTAACTATGTAACATTTAATAATGCTTCTAAAATTGAAAAGAGGTTGTGTTTCCCATAGCAACCAAGCAGATACTGTCTATCATTTCTCTACTGCATCCTACCAAATGATGGATAGAATCTGGTTGCTATGGGCAATATCACCCCTTTTAATGTGTAGAAGCTTAAATAAATGTACCACATAGGCAGAAATGGAAACTCTTAAATCCTACTTTACTGACTTGCCATTGGTGCATTCAGGAAACGCAGTCTGGACAAGACAGGTCACAGCAGCTTACTGACTGTACCAGCATAGGGATGGCCATCGTTGCCTTTGCCATTGATGGCAAAAGTGCAACTGGCCATCAATGGTGCATAACTATCCAATGGATGACCAGCGATGTTTTTACATATCGATGGTCATCCATTGTCTTTGACTGATTGGCCTATGGGCCAATCAGAATACAGGTGCGGGGCTTCACGGGTGTCCTGGGTGGAGTTATGCTCTGTGGCTCAGGAAAAAGCAAAACTAAACTATTCATTTAAGCTTGACATCGATGGTGGGAAACCATCTGGTTCTTCCCCATGGATGACAAAATTATTCCACATCAACCATAACCCATCGATGTTTTCATCCTGGCCACACCCAGAGTTTTTTGCCTGTATCAGAGCTCATTAGCATAGTTGTTCGCAATCAGGATGCTGCTGCCCAGGACAGGACGGGTAGGCTTCCAGGGGTTGCTAGGTGATCAGAATGCAGCAAGATTGCAGTCTCATCACCTAGACCTCGTTATGTTAATTGTTTGCTCTCACTATGATTGGGGGGTTGGTCTTTTAGTATCCTCACTGAATTTCACAGATGCCAGTGAAAGGTTCCTGCTGAGATCCAGGGCCGGACTTGCCATCTGGCACTTCTGGCAAATGCCAGAGAGGCCAATGGCCAGGTGGGCCGATTTCTTGTTTCTCCGCCTACCGATTGGTGCACAGAGAGCCGCTGGATTTGCGGCGGGTCAGACAGCTCTTTCTGTGCGCCCATGAGATCCAGGAGAGAGGGGGGGACATCACACACCACTATTCCCCTTTTTTCCTGCAAGCCGGTAGAGGCAGTGCACGCATGCGATCGCTCTTACAATTCGATAAATATTATGTGCAGCACATAATATTTTTTGAGGTAACAAGCTACTGGTGGGCCTGCGTATCAAGTTGAATTTGACAAGCCTTCGAATTATCGCACAGATGCAGTCAAAATCAAAGGATTGTATGCAAATTGGCCCTAGTGTATGGGCAGCATAAGTGTTGGGGCTTTGTATCTCTGAGGCTGAGCTCTATCTTATTCTGCATTTAATAACATCCTATGCATTGTTTCAGACCAGGCGGCATCTCAGTAACTGGTGGACCTAATTCACCAGGAAAAGCCGGCTGTTATTGGTGGAGGTTTAGCTAGCAGGAGGCAAGAACACAACTGTGCAAGAGTAATCATAACAATAGTGCATCCGCTGACGTCAGCTGCCCGCCCTCCACACCCGCATAATCACTGAATGTCCGTGAGAACGCCCAGGGTTCACTTCTTTTGAAAAAGTCATGGTGTGCATGACGAAGCGCGTTACGGACTCCTCCACATTATTGGCCTGCAAGTCCATCGGACACACACCCTCCATGTCTGCTCCACTGTTGCCCAACGAACTGGCTCAAAACTGCTGATTGCTCCTAACATTTAGACACACACCCTGTGTCTGTTCCACTGCTGCCTCACTAACTGGCTTCAGATACCCACTGACCACGCTTCCTGTCACTCACCTGGTCCCTGCTGTGTGTCCACCGCTGATGACTCAACGCCGCCTACTGCCACCCGACATCACTCCTTGGCCCCCGCTTGCTGACTGCACAGTTAGGAATTGTTGGCGTTTGACAGCCGCCGGTGAGACGGAAACCTGACACTGAAACTTGGCCTCCAACAGCTGGCAATCACTTAATAGGATGGGAGATTCAGAAAGTGATAGATTTGGTAAGAAATCTCCATTTTTTTAAAAGCGGCAATCATTTACACTGCAAAATCAAACTGGATATTTCTTACCAAATCTCTCACTTTCTGAATCTCTCATAGTATTAAATTTCACCCGCTGTGTCCAAGAGGAAATTGCCTTTTTTCCCCTGGATTAACCAGCCTACAACTCTTGCAGCCCACAGCGCTCTGTGTAATTCTAAGGTTGCGAGCCCATTTCTGCACCGGTTAGGTGCCGACAGGTGCAACATACAACAGTGGACTATGGGCCTTATTTTGGTTGATGTTTTTCTGCGCATGTGTATATGCTGGGTGCGAGCGGGTGGGGGGTAGCGGGAACGGGCTGGGCCCATGGAAATTAGGCCATGACGCGGCTGGCGGGCAGCTGAGGTCAGCTGTCTGCTCTGTTCCCATACAGGGAGCAAGTAAAGCCAAGACACCAGAGGGTGTCTGAGGGGTGAATTTATAAAGCTTGGAGAAGTGTTATCTATCCCCATAAAGAACGTTATGAGCAAGGTGATAATGGTTCAGCCAATCAGCTACAATATGTAAATTGACAGGTAAGAGCTGATTGGCTGAACCATTATCACCTTGCTCATAACGTTCTTTATGGGGATAGATAACACTTCTCCAAGCTTCATAAATTCACCCCTTAGTTCTGCATACACCTTCCAAATCATTCCATGGTTGGCGACCCCCGAATGATCTGGTCCCTGCACCCAAGGCTGGGAATGGATGTTTATGCAAAACATTCATTCGCAGCCATGCGGCAAACCCACCGAGTGAGAGAGGGGGGCGGGCTGGCGGCTGTGCAAGCGGCGTTTTATCCACATGCAATGCTGTGAAATCCGGATCTGGACCAGAATAATGTCCTATATACAGAGGATACACCACAGCTCACTATTAGGGTACTGGACAAGAGAACCGGGGACGCTCTGTTATCTCCTCCATATAATATACTATGATCAGCACCCTATTAGATTGCAGACCAACATACTATTCATTCCCAAAAGTAGTGTTTTTTTTCTGTATATTTATTTTATATCAATTTTATACACCTACTGTACTGTACAAATGTCTTTTATATTTATTTTTATTTTATTGGTTATAAATGATCACTATTTTAGTGTGAATATTACTTTTCCGTCATACATGACTATGCGTGGTCTTTTATCTTTTCCTGTTTTTTACTTCAGCATTGGTCAGCGCCCCATTTCCTAGGTTTTCATGTAGAATTGAGTTGATGGGCCTTGCTTCCACGTCAAAGGTATGGCTTTTTCGCAACAATTCTTCCATGGAGGCCACTTATGGCCAGACTTCTCTGAGCAGTAAATGAGTGTTCATAGGTCCTACTCAGGGCCGTCTTAACAGCAGTGTGGGCCCCTGGGCAAAGCAATGCACTGGGGCCCTTACCCATTCTCCTCTCCTAGGGGTGGGGGGTGCTATCAGCAGAAGCTTTGATGTCCCATGGGTGGCAGGGGGTGCTCTATCTTCCATTCAACATGTAGGACCAGGAGCAGTAACTTCTGCTAATTACTCCTTTACTGCACAGGTGGTGGGAGGGAGAACACTAACGTGTGGACTTCCAGGCAGGTAGGGGGTGTTTTATACGCAGGGGAGGGTTGGATAATGGAGTGGGCTTAATATTCGTCATTTTCCGGTGGATGGGCAGCTTGTTTGACTGCAGATATCGCCATTATCTGGAAATAGATTTCTTTGCCTTCAATAGTATAAAAACCTAGAGTCCCAACTTTCAGGAGGTGCTGGGGACTTGGGGATCAGAGATCAGGAGCCAGAGCAATCCATTGACAAAAATATAAAACTGTACACCAGACGTTTGGAGCTGAAGCAGAGACCGGCTGCTGGAAGGCTGATATCTCTGGTTCTGGACATGATAGAGACAAGTCCCTAGAGTCGACAGAAAGGGGAGTGTCCCAGCTTTTGGAATATACTCTCAGAAAAACTCTATGGGCCAGATGTACTAAGCTTCAAAAGTGATAAAATGGAGAGTGATAAACAGCCAGCCAATCAGCTCCTACCTGCCATGTCACAGACTGTGTTTGAAAAATGTCAGGCAGGAGCTGATAGGCTGGTTGTTTATCACTCTTCATTTTAAAACTTTTGAAGTTTAGTACATCTGGCCCTAAAGGCCCCCATACACTAGGGCGACTTGTCCTTAGGACAAGTCGCCCCCGACTTCCCCCTGAGCTTCCCCGGCTGCTCCCCGGGGGAGCTTGATTAGATTGGCACTTGATGTGCCATTTTTTACATGTGATAAATCGTCTTGATTTATCACATGTAAAAAACCCGGGGAGCAGGGGGGGGGGGGGCTACAGAGCAGGGCTGCTGGTGGGAGCAGGGGGGGCTGGGGACGCTGCGGGGGACACAGGCGGCATAGAGCCGGGAGCTGTCAGTGCTAGAAAAAAAAAGCCTATACAATGAATGGGCAGCCTGTGATTGGCTGAGTGCTCTCTCAGCCAATTGCTGACTGGCTGAGAGAGCGCTCAGCCAATCACAGGCCGCCCATTCATTGTATGGGCTTTTTTTTTTTATTCCGTACTGACAGCTCCCGCCGGCTCCCCCTGCCCGACTCTATGTCCCCCGCAGCGTCCCCAGCCCCCCCTGCTCCCTCTACCGCCGCGCCGTCAGACTAGGTCCCAAGTCGGGTGGTCGGACGTGCAGCAGGTCCGACCACCCGACGCAGATCCGATGCGCACGGGACCGCACATCGGATCTGAGGGGACATCAAAACTAGCCGATTTTGGTCCGATTTCGGCCAGATCCGACTGATCTGGCTGAAATCTGACCAAAATTGGCTAGTGTATGGGGGCCTTAAGTCAGAGAGAACCTGAGAAATATGTGCAATTAACAGGTCGGATGTGGACTGCTGCTTTGAAGTTGGATATCTTCAGTTTCCCAGGGCCGATTTTCTGAATTCTGGTATCCCTGAAAAAGGGGATCCTCAGCTATCAGCATAGGGCCCTTATACACATGGGGCCTCTGGGCAAGTGCCCATTAAGCCCATACGAAAATACGGCCCTGGTCCTACTTGTAGAAGTAAGTTTGATGTGTCTTTCATCTGATGCACTAATGGGCCGATTCAGAAACAGTTTGTTCGGGTCTGAATTCGGGCCCCTGTTTTCTATGGCGGAAGTCTGCGAATGTGCGCAATCCCTCTATGCAAACTCCTTTCCCAGTATCACACTCGATGATGCATTTACACAGTAAGAGGAGGGATGCTATCACAGGCATGGCGGTGCCTGCTTGGGCCGGGTGGCTGACATCTGCATCTATGGTCCTCAATGTTTCTCTGTGCTTGAACAGCACATCTTTTACCCCCTGCTTGCTCCTATACATTACCAAGTTTTTACACACACACAAACTTTTGACTATGCAAATGAGAAAAGATGACACACTGGGTGGTAATCAATGTCGCCGGTGAGGGGGCGTCTGCGGCGAGGGTGGCTTCTTTTCAGCGAGGATCTCTGAACTCCGGAGGAGAGGATTCCCCTGAAAGGCAAGGGTTACCGCTAATGTAGCGAGTTCGCTGTTTTGATGGCTGCACACGCCGTTTCCATCATGCTGGAAAAACCCAGTGAGGTGGAAACGGCGAGTGCCGGGGGTCAGTTGAATACTGAGCCGTGAGCTGTGACGGGGAGCTATTGGCACTGCTCGCCATCACAGATTGCCAAACAGCATTAAATATACCCCACAGTACATCGCAAAGAGAAGCAAATCAAAGAGATCAAATATTTATTTATTGCCATTTTCCAAAAGTATAAAAATATAGAAGTTATTTAAAAAGAAATTTACAATTATGAAACACTTTTAAAAAAACAAACAAAAAAAGATACATGTAATTACACAACAGTTTTACAATGTGTTTTGAAAGTGGTTTGATAGCACAAATGTAAAGACTTGTCCCCTATACAATGCCGCGTGTCCAAGCCATAATGTGCAGGCTAGCCGGTGCGACTGAGATGCTCTGAGAATTATTATTGTTTTTCTCATTTTGCACTTTAGTTGCATTACAGACAGTGAAAGTCACTAACAGTGTACTCAAGGCTGCGACTTTAATCACCTCAGAATTGGTTTTACACAAGTACAAAGCAACAGATGGGATTCAGTATTGAATCCCGGCGGTCGGGATCCCGGCGTTCAGAATCCCGACGCCGGAATCCTGACAGCTAAAATGCCGACAAGGGGGGGACGTGGATCGCCCCCCCTTGCGGGCTCGCTGCGCTCGCCACGCAGCGGGCACGGTGCCTCGCTACGCTCGGCACACTAATTTATTCTCCCTCCAGGGGTGTCGTGGACACCCCAGGAGGGAGAAAGTGTCGGCATTTCGGCGGTCGGGATTCCGGCGTCGGGATTCCGACCGCCGGGATCTTAACTGCATCCCCAACAGATGAAGCACAACCGGACTCGTCATTAGGAAAAGCCGTGACCGCTCGCTTCAGAGCCCTTATTACAAAGATTCAGACTCAGTTGCACACAGATGTCTAAATATCACCCCCCCTAGTGGTGTACGCTAGCAATGCAGGACTGTCGCTAATAGTTGTTTAATAATGCAAAAAAGAAAAAAACGTCAGCCGCATGGGACCTGGCATGCAGAGATGGGTTACCTGGCGTGACTGAAGACAAGGTAAAAAAGACGCACTGTAAATAAATATCTGCCTGAATAAAAATGTGTACAAACAGCGAGAGGGAGAAAGAGGAAATGGAGAAATTATCAGCCTGTATCTTATGCATGCACACATAGTAGGCAGCCTGTTCTGTGGAATATTGTCCTGTTTCAGGTAACTGTATGTCATTTCCTTGCATCATGCTTCATGAATGGACAGTGCTGTCAAAGATCGCATTTCTGGAACTGTGTGTAGTGGGCTGTTCCAAATTTTGCAGGCTTGCGATTCTACCAGTTGCTGCCTGCCGGCCGCACAGCCGCCAGCCCCCCCCCCGCACTGCACTACTACCCGCAGGCATGACAATGGATTATTTGCATACTCGTCCATTCGCAGCCTTGCGTGCGCTCACAAAATCATTTGACAGTCGTGGACCATCAAATGGTTTTTCAAGCTTTTCGCAAATGTAAGACACCTCTTTGGCGTCTTACATCTGCAAGGACCTGTACGGGAAGTGGGCGGGCATCTGACGTCAGCTTCCCGCCCACTTCCTGTACCCAGGTCCTTGGAGAATCACCATGGGAATGCCCATGAAACATTGGCCGAAATTATCCAGCGTTGATGGGGTGTAAAATTTGTCATTACGCCACTGGTGATTGATGCCCTGTAATCCCCAAACTTCTTATCTTCTTACAATTTGTCTGAGATAAAAAAAACTTTTATTAATTTTCTAACCCACAACTTTCAGCCCAAATATTGCTGGTGTCACCTCCACATACACAGCAGAGATCATCCCTCGCTGATGTACAGTAGGGTGATTACGTATGGGCCTCTCTGGCATCTGCACCACTCTATGAAGCAGCTGAGGAGCACCTCCACCCAGCCATGTCTGTCAGCAGCTGAAGCCGTCATGGTAACAGTCCAACCTCCGTTCATGTGCTTCGGATAAGAGAGGCAATGTATATCCACACGGAGTAGATGTTTTTGGGATAGGGGTGAACATACACGGCCAAGGCAAACTCCACATTGGGCACCTCATTGTTGTGAACCCCGGTGCTGTAAACGGCCTCCACGAGAGGTCTCACCTCGGAGAACGCCATGTTAATTGGGAAACCGGAAAACTGTTACAGAAAAAAAAAACATTTATGAGAAAAATGTATAAAGTCAGGGATCATAATAACACAGTAGAACTGATTGTATGTTATGAGCAGCACATGTGTGTGAATTACACAGTGTAACAGAAGAGGACAATAATAATGGTACAACTCTGTCAATCATGGTTCAGTACAATGCGCATATGATTTACCCTGTAGTCTCCCAGCTGCCTCTGTAGCTCCGCCCGGTGATCTTCCTCTACCTCCTTCCCCTGATTCTGCTCCAGTAATGGAAGGAAGTGTCGGAGAGTGGACGTGCAGTATCTGTTCCAGCGGGTAGGATGTCTGGGCCTCCACTCCATGATCTTCTCTTTCAGCAGCTTCTCAATCCTGCAAATCAGCAAAGTATTAATATCAGGAAACATTGGTGCAGATGGATTAAGCCTGAAGAAGAGATAAAGTGGAGATAAAGTGAAAGGAGATAACCTACCAGCCAATAAACTGTGTTTGAAAATGACAGTTGGAAGTTGATTGGCTGCTGCTTTATCTCCTTTTACCTGATCACCACGTTATCTCCAGTTTATCTATTCTCCAGACTTAATACATCTGCCCCAGTATACCTAATAATCAGTGCACAGTTACAGGGTATGTGTAGCAGCACAGTGTATTACACAGGCCTCAGTTTCGAACATCATTAAATGAGTTGCAGCAACACTACTCATTTTTATATTCTGTCAAATTCTGTGTATATTCTGGTGTCTTAGGGCCCGATTCAGAGACAGTCAAAAAACTGTGATCCCGCATGTTGTGCTACAATGCGCAAATGGCTCAACCACCAGGATTAATCCCTGATAGGTCTGTGAATGACATATCACGGAAGCCCTGCAGCACAGCCAATGACCGATATATCAGGACATCCTGCTGTGCTTGTAAGGGCAGCCCGACAACCGCCCTTAAACTGTGGCTGCGTGGTCCACCAGCATACCTCCCAACATGACCCATTCCAGGAGGGACAAGATGCTTTCTTTCTTGACTTCCATGCCAGTGGAAGAGTTGCAGGGCTGCAGCACAGTCCAAAATTCAGATAGGGGTGCCCCACCAACTGCCACCCCATGAACCACAGTCCGGTACTCACTGGACTCACTGGCAGATGTCGCTCCCCTATTTGAATCTTAGACAGTGGTGCAGTCCCACCTCTGCAGTTGACACCTGCAAGGAAGTCCAGGAGCAGAGCATTGTGTCCCTCCTGGAATGGATCGTGCTGGGAGGTATGCACCAGTGACTGACATCTCCAGGGGGCGGGCACATTGAGTTGGTAAGTATGAATGTATTTACCAATCCGTTGGCCAGGTGTTTATCCAGCTTAAGACGCACGAGCAGTGGCAAAAATATACATACTGTACATCATATCACTCTACTTTGTCTGACATCAACATTGCATCCATCCATAGCTCCCCTGGCTACCTGTATGACCATGCAGGCTTTTTATATTAGCATTAGTGAGGGAATACATGGCAGTATAAGGTGATATAACATGGATAACTACATTCTTCATCTTGTATGGAGTATCCTGCCTGGGGCTAGAATTGCAGTACCTGTCCTGAAGCTCCATGGCAGCAGTCTTATCTGTAGGCTGATACATTATCTCTTCTGGCTATAAAAAATACAAAACAAACAGCATTATTATAAAGCGGACTGCACGGCTATAACAGACCATACAGAAAGAGAGGTGTGGACTATCACTGGCCGCTGTGGGAGCACCTACTGTAAGGTGGCATGGGTCATAGGGTCAACTGAATAACGGTCGACATACATTAAGTGGACCACTAAAGGTCGACAGGGCTTAAGTTGACACCTGAAATAGGTGGACGTGGCTAAGATCGACAGGGTCGGATGGACGACACAAGCATTGGGTTGACAATGGGAAGGTCGACGGATGTTGACTGCTCCATGATGAGGCATTTTCTGCACAGTAAATACCTGCACACTGGGAAGTCCTGGATTGGGAAAACTACGAGAGAAGAACGGTTTCCATTGCGTAGGCCGCCCGGTGTCAAAGTTTATACCCATTGGGGAATCATGCGGTTGAATGTTGAACCAAATCTAAACGACAGTAACACACAAAGAAAACAGATAATATAATTACATTCTTTTTAACCATATGGTTACCTCAAACCCTATTTGTTCCTTATTTTTTGTAGGCTATCCTTATGCATGTTTAATTTGCGCTACGGTCTTATGCTGACCATACACTAGACCAACTTTAATCCAGCTAGTTGTTTGGTTGGACTGAAAATCTGGTACTGGATGGGAGCAAATGACAAACAGCAATTTGTTCACAAACTCAGATTCAAATACAGCACCGTGTCTGAGCGACAGCTTATGGTCCTTATTCAGATCTGATCGCAGTACAAATTTGTTTTCAAAATAGGCAAAGCCATGTGCACTGCAGGTGGGGCAGATGTAACAAGTATAGAGAGAGTTAGATTTGGGTGAGTTATTTTGTTTCTGTGCAGGGAAAATACTGGCTGCATTATTTTTACACAGTCATTTAGATCTCAGTTTTAACATACCCCACCCAAATGTAACTCTCACTGCACATATTACATCTGCCCCACCTGCAGTGCACATGGTTTTGCCCATTTTGTGAACAAATTTGTACTGCGATCAGATCTGAATAAGGGCCAATATCCGTTTCCAGATTTTGGGAGCAAATTACTGAATTACAAATTGCTTTTGCTCCCATCCAATACCAGATTATTATTCCATCCAACCAACTAGTTGGATGAAAGTTGGTCTACTCTAGTGTATGACCAGCATTAACCTCTACCACCCCTGATGGGAGGCTATTCCACTTGTCCACTACCCTTTCTGTGAAGTAATTTTTCATAAAATCTCCCCTGAACCTCCTCCTCTCCAGTCTCAATGCATGTCCTCGTATTCTAATACGTCTCTACAATGAAAGAATGTTTTCCTCCTGGACCTTGTTAAAACCCTTGATATATTTTTAAAGTTTCTATCATGACTCCCCCCCCCCTCTTCTTTGCTTCAAACTCTACATATTAATATGTTCTATTGCAGCGGTACCCAAACTGTGTTCTCCAGGCATCATTATGCTGGCCGTACACTATAGCACTCTAACAGACAGAAATAACCAGTAAGATGGATTCCAGGCCACACCCACACATCTGTATTTATATGAGGCTGTAAATGATCTCGTTCAAACAAATACTCACATTGTCTGCATTTATCAAGCAGCCTACACTTTGCAATGGGCAGAAGGTGTCATACTGGCTGTAACACTGCCCGCTGCTGGGATTCCATATAATGTACTGGTTCTGCTCCAGGGTCAGCACATATGCAGTGGGCCCCTGAAATATATAAAGACTGTCACTGTATGCAGCTCATGTACACACTTAGTTCTACACCCCTGTAACATCCAAAATCCTCTACACCATGGAGAGTTTGCCGTTGACAGTTATAATATAGATATTGTCCAAATGTCAACATAGGCTAAATGTGAAATGTTGCCAATCTGCAGAATACCAATATTAGGGTTAGGCTGTGGATAAGGAGAGCTAGGTTCTAGGGGGAGGGTTAGGCTGTGACCATAGGGATACGGGTAAAATTTTGCACGGTGTTGCAAATCATCAATAACCAACCAATAAGGCGGAAAGATCAGATTGACAGAGTCTACTGACTGCATAGAATGGATGACGCGGTCCTGCTAGATCATACCTCCGGAATGGCGTTTCCTATCAACAGCCACGCCTTCTTCTCCATGGCCAAGAAATAGCTGCACAGCAGGACGGCATGTTCTTCTTCATCTCCAGCCAGAAGGTCCAGGAATTGCTGAAGAGGACAAGAAGCAGATGTCACCAAGCTGATCACTGTTTACCGGAATTATTAGACAGGAACTACACCTACAATTGAAAGATTTTCTCATTCTGACAATGGGAGAGATGTACTAAGGCTTGAAGAGTGATACAGTGGAGAGAAAGATTAAGTACCAGTCAATCAGCTTGTAAAAGCCTGGCCGCAGCGGTAAATTACTGCTATTCCCAGAGAGGAGACTTAAAAAGTAGGCAGCCCTGTGTTACAGGCTGTGTTTAAAAAACGACAGAAGCCAGAATGCCGGGTCAGTTAAATTATTATAGATAGACCAAATATACATAAATAATAATAAAAAAAAAAAAAAAAAAATATATATATATATATATATAGGCTTTGGAAGAAATCACGGCACTCCAAGGACTTTTTCAAAAAAATATATTGAAGGGAAAAACACACACCAACGTTTCGGAGCTTAGCGCTCCTTTTTCAAGGTGAAAAAACACTGTTTTTTCACCTTGAAAAAGGAGCGCTAAGCTCCGAAACGTTGGTGTGTGTTTTTCCCTTCAATATATTTTTTGAAAAAGTCCTTGGAGTGCCGTGATTTCTTCCAAAGCCTTCACATCTTTTCTCAAGGGCACCGGGGTTCTACAACCACAGCCGGGAGAGTGCCAGGCCGCCATCCCCTATATATATATATATATATATATATATATATATATATGAAATGAATGGGCGTCACTCAGAGGCTTGGTGACGCCCATTCATTTCGTGTTTGTATGTGGATCAGTCCTTTTGGGAAGGCACCAGAGCAGATTATCCCCATGGGGGCCCCAGTCGAGCCGGAGCACCACCCGCTGTGTGTATATATATATATATATATATATATATATATATATATATATATACATGCATACATACATACAGGGACAGGGGCATCAACAGCAGTGTAGACCCCTGGGCATAGCAATGTATTGGGGCCCCTACCGATCCTCCAGTAGTAGGGGTGGGGGAAGCTTTGATGTCCCCCGGGTGGTAGGGGGTATTATATCAACCGCTCAGCATGTAGCGCCTGGATCAGTAATTTCCACTAATTTCCCCTTTACTGCACAGATGGTGGGAGATGGGGTGGGAGAAGGGGGCATTGGGCTGAATGAAGGGGCACTGATACATAACTTCCAGGGTGGTAGAGGATGTTTAATATGCAGAGGAGGGGTGTATAGTGGAGTGGGCTTATTATTCATAATTTTCTGGTGGGAGGACAGCTTGCTTGACTGCAGATATCTCCAGTTCCCAGAAATAGATTTCTTAGATTTTAATTGAACTAAAAACTAGAGAATTCCACCTACCAAATGGTACTGGGGGATCAGAGTTCAGGAGGCAGAGCAATCTGCCAATGAGAGTATAAAACTACATACCAGGTGTGTGGAGCTGGAGCAGTAACCAGCTGCTGGAAGGCTGATATCTCCGGTACTGGGCACAGTAGAGACTAGCTTCTAGTGTCCCTCAAAGGGGGAGAGTTCCAGATTTTGGAATTTACCCTCAGAAAAACGCTAAGTCAGACAGAACCTGAAATATCTGACTGGGAAGAGCAATTAACAGGCTTGGATGGGGACCACTGCTTTGAAGTCAGATATCTCCGGTTCCCAAGGGACAATTTTTAAAATTCTTATACCCATGGAAAGAGGGGACCCTCAGCTTTCACCCTATCCTTGGAGTGCTGATCTGTACTTTTTAGCTACAAAGCCTCCCTTACAAGCATTACACTCAATGAAGTTAGTGCTCACTCACATCTGATGTGCTCCATAGGTTGCAGATTCCAGCAAAAGAAACGTTATCCGGCAGGAAGGGAATTAGTGAGACGTAGCGTGCGACCAGCTCCTGTGGGCAGAGAGGAGATTGGGAAATACAGGGTGGATATAGGACTTGTGACATTACACGCATATAATAATGCCTAGTCCAGGTGTAGGTAACCTGTGGCTCTCCAGCTGTTGTGAAACTACAAGTTCCAGCATGCCATACCACAGTTTTGCTAATAGGGAGTGCTAAAACTGTGGCACGGCATCCTGGGACTTGTAGTTTCACAACAGCTGTAGAGCCACAGGATGCGTACGCCTGGTCTAGTCTGATCCTAAAGTCAATAGTAATAAGGTCGGCAGTTAATACGTTGACATGGTCCAAAGGGTCGACATAAGTGCTTTACAATTTTATTTATTATAACTTTTTCATATTTTACTATCCACGTGGACCACATCTGGGAATGGCAGTGAGGCACCTTGCATGAAGTATTAGTAGGATTAAAGGATTTATTTGCGACAATTAACTGAGACACTGTTGGCCCTTTTTTTTAGTGTCAATCTAAAAAACCGTACCCTGCCTAGTCTAAAGGTGCCCATACACAGAGCAATGAACTCCGTCCTTTTAGTACTAGATTGCACTGTATCTAGTACAACAGCATACAATCTGCTACAGCAGCGTGCTAGATACGATGTAATCTAGTACTAAAAGTACTAGCTGCATTTGATGCAATTTCGCTCCAGGTACGTGGCCCCGTGGCATCGGGATCAAAAGCAGAAATAGACTAGACAGGCAAGTCTATTTCTGCTTTGATCTGCTAGATGGAAAGCAGTGCCATGCTGCTCAATGCAGATTCCCCCCGCGTGCCATCCTCCCTCCTGTGTCCGATGCCTGTAACACACCGGCCGTCGATATCGAATCTGTAACAATGGCCGCTGGTCGGCCCATGTGTTCACCCCATAAGAGACCCATGCCTGTAAGACATTCATGCAGGGCCGCTGACAGGGGGGTGCCCTGGGTACAGCTGTCCCGGGCCCCAGCCTCTGGAGGGGCCCGGGCAGCTGCCCCCTTTCCCGCACACAGCCTCCCCCTGCACCCGCACACAGCCTCCCCCCTCGCCGGCACCAGGCACGCACAAGACACAGTGCAGCCTGCAGAGCGCCGAGCCTAGAACACAGAGGGGCTCAGCGCTCTGCAGGCTGCACTGTGCAGTGTGTGCTCCGGACCGTGGAGGCTGAAGGAGCCGGAGGACGTTGCCGCGGGTGATGGTAAGTAATCGTAATGGGGATGGGGTAGCGGGAGGCAGGGTGCGGGCAGGCGCGCAGGGGGGGGGGGGGGGGCCCGTGGAGATATGGCGCTGTGCTGCTGGGGGCCCGGACTGTAGGTCAGTCCCGGGCCCCAGCATTTCTAGAGTCGGCCCTGCATCCATGTCTGTAAGTGGGCCACGCCTGTAAGAGAACAGTGCCTGTAAGAGGACCATGTAAGCAGGTGGGCACCAGACTATGGTAAAAAATGATGAGCGTAATTAGGACCACTATAAAAGTAGGCATTCTTAATACATTTGTTCAAGGTATAGATTCCCTTTACACACATTTACTTGGATTCCCCTGATCCTGTATGTAAAAGCAGTAAATACACTGGAAGTAGATACTTACCGCTGTTGCTGGAGCGTTATTTGGATGAGCATCTAAAAGTTCCTGCGGAGGCTTCAGGGCCTTTATATAGCGAGTAATGAAAACCGTAGTGCCGTTCATATCAGTGACCGTGGTCAGGCACTGCCGGTTCGGGAACTTCAATAAGGCTTCGCTCTGAAACTTCTCTGCAGCCTGAAGCAGCTTCTCATCTTCCCGGCTATCAAACTAAAACATAACAGCACTTTCATGTGAGCAATGTTAATAAAATCATTCTTTTCGAAGATACCACTGGGAATATGGCACCGCCTTAAGTATAGGTAAACGTGTGGGGGGAGGGGGGGGACAATAGACCCAGACCACTCCTGCAGCCCGGGCAATTAGTTCCCCTTCTTGGAGCCACTGCATGCCATAACACAGAAATGTCAGAAAGCATGGGTGGAATGTGATGCCGCCCGAGTTCAGAGGCAGTGCGGAATGCCGGCCAAACTCGGATGTTTTTTTAAAGAGGCAATCGCTTACAAGGCAAAACCATGTCTTGTAAGTGATTGCCCCTTTAAAAAAAAGTCGGAGTTTGGGCGGCATCCTGCCCTGCCGTCGAACTCATGCAGCATCACATTTCACCCCATAAGTCTATTTAACGATATTGCTACATTTGACATTAGAGAAACATTGGGTCACTATTGGTAGCATGAATACGGTTGTTTGCCTCCACTTATCCTGCCTCAGATATTTTAAGAAAAGACATACCAGCATAAGCAGTACGTCCAGCGTTCTCATGGGAACGCCTGTAAAACACTGGACGTTCCCATATGGTAATGGGGCCGCCCCACGCACGCTGTAGTGGGTGCATGCACCCAGCCATCCCACTATTAGCAGTGCGTGCATGCACCCAGCGAACCCACTATTAGCAGTGCGTGCATGCACCCAGCGATCCCACTATTAGCAGTGCGTGCATGCACCCAGCCATCCCACTATTAGCAGTGCGTGCATGCACCCAGCAATCCCACTATTAGCAGTGCGTGCATGCACCCAGCCATCCCACTATTAGCAGTGCGTGCATGCACCCAGCCATCCCACTATTAGCAGTGCGTGCATGCACCCAGCCATCCCACTATTAGCAGTGCGTGCATGCACCCAGCCATCCCACTATTAGCAGTGCGTGCATGCACCCAGCGATCCCACTATTAGCAGTGCGTGCATGCACCCAGCGCATGCACATGCGAGCGTATTCTGGTTGTGAAGCTCCATAATTTGGCATTTTCTTATAGACTAAATCATTCTGCACTTAGCATGGTGCTGGTGCAAGTTCCAGTGGTGCAATCTAATTCTATCTTTACATGTTATCATACCTCTCAACTTATGGACTGAAGAAATAGGGACACTCGTGCGGCGAAGCCACGCGAGCGCCCGAAAAGGGGGCGGGGCGTATGCAAATGAGGGCGCGGCTTATGCTAATTAGCCACAACCTCATTTTCATACGAGAATAGACGCTGTGCGCATGCGCACAGCGTCTATTCTACTAGATTGGGGGGTCTCCCAACTGCCACCCCCCAAAGCGGGACAATGCCTGCCGCGGGTGGGACAGCGGGACAGGACCCGAAAATCGGGACTGTCCCTCTAAAATCGTGACAGTTGGGAGGTATGTGTTATATCTGCCCCACCTGCAGTGCACATGGTTTTGTCCATTTGAGAAGGAATTTGCCTCTGTGAGTGAACCAGAATAAGGCCCAATGTCTGCAGTCAGGGCTTGGCCAGCATTTGTATAGGATATATTTGAAGGAAGTAATTTCACAGACACTGGAGGTTTTACTGGATTTGGACTTTGGACTACTGTACAAACACTACAGCTCAGGATCATTAAGGAGGCCTCTCCTCGCCTCTACCATGAGAACTCCAGGGCCAGGCCTACCACCCCTCTGGCTAGGAACATTAGGACTGTCCCTAGACTGACTCCTCATGGTGAGCAGGAAGCTGTGGGAGGAGAGCACCAGGACCAGGCTCAGCAAGAACATTAGTGAGCTCCCCACACTCTCACACCCACCTATACTGCTCCCATTAGACCTGGACATTTATACATTTTATCATAATAATGTTGTTATCTCAATCTCCCTCTTAAGGCCCCCATACACTATGCGATTTGGGCACGATTTCACCCGATTCGGATGAATCGGGCCATGAAATCGTCCCAAATCGCATGTTTAAACATCCCCTCCGATCCGATGCGCGGTCCCGTGCGCATCGGATCGGAGTCAGGCAGTCGGACCGGCTGCACATAAGATTTCCCAAATCTTATGTGCAGCCTCCGGGCAGCAGGGTCAGCGGGCGGGGGACTAGGGTGACCAACTCATCCCTTTAATCCGGGACACATATTAATTACACAGGTTCTGTGGCAGTTTAAAACCAGGTGAAATGGAGTCTTGAGGTGTGGCAGTTTAAAACCAGGTGAAAGCCAGCCACAGAACCGGTGTCCCGGATTAAAGGGACGAGTTGGTCACCCTACGGGGGACATTGCGAGGGCAGTGAGAGAGGCGGGCAGTAGCAGCGAGTGGGGGACGCCAGAGAGCCGGGCAGAGTCATATGCAACTCCTGGGGAGCTGCAGTGGGAGATGCGGGCAGGGGGAGAGCCGGGCAGAGTCAGCGGCGGCAGATGCTGGGGACCTGCAGGGGGGGGGGGGGGGGGGAGCCGGGAATGGTACGCTGTCAAATAGGCAGCGCGCGGGGGGCGCTGGAGAGCCGGGCAGGGGACACAGAGGCAGTGTGCGGGGGTACGCCGGTGAACCGACAAGGGAGCTGGGCAGGAGGATTGGGGACTCACTCTGCAGCTGCAAGGATAAAAACCAATACAAATGAATGGGCAGCCAGTGATTGGATGAGAGCTCTCTCAGCCAATTGCTGATTGGCTGAGAGCTCTCTCAGCCAATTGCTGATTGGCTGAGAGAGCTCTCAGCCAATCACTGGCTGCCCATTCATTTGTAATGGTTTTTTAGTTTTCCTCCCTTGCAGAGTGAGTTTCCGATCCTCCTGCTCAGCTCCCTCGTCGGTTCACCGGCGTACCGACGCGCACTGCCTCTGTGTCCCCTGCCCGGCTCTCCAGCGCCCCCTGCCTATTTGACAGCTTACCATGCCCGGCTCCCCCCCCCCCTGCAGGTCCCCAGCATCTGCCGCCGCTGACTCTGCCTGGCTCTCCCCCTGCCCGCATCTCCCACTGCAGCTCCCCAGGAGTTGCATATGATAAATCGCATGGCGATTTATCATATGCAAAACTTGGCACATCAAGTGCCTAATCGTGTGTTCCCCTCCCGGGGAGCTGCCGGGGAAAATCAGGTCCGACTTGTCCCTAGGACAAGTCGGGCTAATGTATGGGGGCCTTTACACTGGTGTTCTTATCATACTTCCACCCCACCGTGTGCTATTCCTGTAATGTGTATCTACTGATTGCACACTTTGCCAGCAGCAACCTACACAGGTCACCCCTGATGGTTGCCTACGATGGTCCTTCCATGGGCAGGATGGACTGCACATGGATTTTTACATACAGGTTATATCATACTACTACACAAATGTCAGATCTCCCACAGTGTAACCTTCGTAGTGCACCCAACATGGCTTCTTCATCTGGTACGCTTGTGGATTGAATGAAAAATACATGGACCTGCCGCTTTTGTAGGGACCCTACATTGATCATTAGGATGCTGAAAGCACCCCATTTTGTGTCATCTCTTCTAGGGTAGACTATTCAACCGAGAGTAATCCTACGCAGTGCACCCAAGATGGCTGCCTCGCCTGGTGGTTTGTGAGGATCAAATGCACAATCCGTGGAAGTTATAAAGCGAAATGCCTGCACCAATCCTGCATTATGCTGAGTGTGTGCTCAAGGTTGTCTATTGGTGTATTATTGAAATCTTCTGTGCATGGTTTGTCATGTTTCCCACTGTATAGAAACATAGAATTTGACAGCAGATAAGAACCATTCGGCCCATCTAGTCTGCTCCTTTGTTCACCATATTGTTACCTCAAACCCAATTTGATCCTTATTTATCTTTAAGCATATCCATATGCCTAACCCAAGCTAGCATGTTTAAATTGCTCTACTGTCTTAGCCTCTACCACCTCTAATGGGAGGCTATTCCACTTATCCACTACTCTTTCTGTGAAGTAATTCTTCCTCAGATCTCCCCTACTCCCCCCCCCCCCCCCCAGAGCAGGGGCGGATCCAGGAGAAAATGACAGGGGGGCACCAAGATAGGGGAGGGGGGGGGTGTTAGTGGTGCCAGTGTGCACGCTGAGGAGGAAGGGAAGGAGGACAGAGACACATTATGCCAAACTAAGTGAGCCAAAATTCACATTATGCCACATGGATTGCGCCAAAATTCACAAAAGACACCACAAACATGGACATTGCAAAAAAAATTTCACCATAATGCCCATTACAAGTTGCCGCCCGCCGCCTGAAAGAATTCACAGCCGGGCAGAGCGTCCAGCTGCCCGGCTGCATACAATGTCCGTCACAGAGATCACTGCAGCAGCCAGCCCCCTAGGACACAGAGCCCCACACACTCCCAATTACATCCGTGCATAGAAGCATATGGGAGACTATTCTGCCATTTTTATCCATGTTTTATGCAATGCAGGTGCAACTGCAGCCATTACGTGCAATCTGCAATAGCCCCATCACAACTGTAAAGTAGAACAGCTCAGTCACAAGAGCTTACAAACACGAATGCTCTGTATTTATTATTAAACTATGAGATTTGTTTTTATATAACAAGATGTCAGCTCCTTCTCTATGCATTCATTTGGATAAAAAAAAGGTGATACAATGAGTTCATGGGTCACATGGTTTGTATATCATTGTGTAGTGAAACATTACCTGCACAGTTTCCTCCTTCTTGCTTGCAGGCTTTTTCTCAATCTCAGGGGAGGGGATGTCCATCGTTAACTATGACCTATTATTTATTTATTTTTTATTTAAATGCCGCCCCCCCACCGCCTGAAAGAATTAATAGCCGGGCAGATCGTCCTGCTGCCCGGCTGTATACAGTGTGCGTCAGGCTCAGGTCAGCTCTGCAGCAGCCCCGGGACCTGCGGCTATTTTGAAGCTTAGCTCGCGCTGCGGGGCTGCCTGTCGGGACCGCGAGAAAATCAGAGCTTGATCGCGGTCCAGCAGCTAATCAGGAGTGGTGGCTCCTGATTGGCTGCTGGACCGCGACCGAGCTCTGATTGGCTCGCGGTCCCGGCAAGCGACCGCGGCAGCGCGAGATATGCTTTAAAATAGCCGGGACTCGGGAGCCGCCCGGGACCTAGGGGCTGCTGCACAGCTGAGCCTGACACTGTATACAGCCGGGCAGCAGGACGATCTGCCCGGCTGTTAATTCTTTGCGGCGGCATTTAAAGTAAAAAAAAAAAATTGTGTCAGAAATGACAGGGGGGGCACGTGCCCGGGTGCCCCCCCCCCTAAATCCGCCAGAGCCCCAGAGCACTGAGATCTAGAGCACTATAGAACTCAGAATTTATTGGTTAAATCAGGCATGGCCAGCTGAAACTACACATCCCAGCATGCCTTGCCATAGTTTTAGAATTCCCTAATAGCAAAACTGTGGCAAGGGACGATGGGACTTGTAGCTTCACAACAGCTGGAGGGCCATAGTTTGGACCATGCCTGGGTTAAGTAATGCTTTATCCAAAGATCAGATGGCAAATTGCCACATCTTATGTTCTTATTAACTACAATAGGAGATATGTTTTTTAATAAGTTATAATAATATAATGAGTATGGAAGTAATAACAGGAGTACTTTGTGAAGATATTACTTAGTTGAACCCAACATGAAGTATCACATGACCATAAATACCTTTTCTCTGATTGGTTCTCCAGGCACTAGCTGGGGCTCAATGGTGATAAAGAGGGTTAGGAAGGAGCCCTGGCTGAGACTGCGCACTGATTCGTAGCCCCCGTCATTTCCCAAATTGTGCTGTTTGCTGTACCCCAGGAGCACGGGTGGAATGTCAATCAGGAACGTCCCATCAATCTGAAAGCCAGGAAAGGTCAGTAAGAAGAAACTGTATAATCCAACCGGCGTTATATCAGGGAGTGACCGTGACGGTATCATTTATGCGTAATTTTTTTTTTTGCAAAATCACGATTTGTTCCAGCGGAACTGCACCTACCCTGGACTGGAAATAGATGGTAGTAAAAGGAATTCGTATGGAACCGAGCCAGTGTCTCTCCACTCGTGTATGGTATCCACTTCCCCTCTCTCGATCATCCTGAAACAAGTCCAGAAACACATAGTTTAGGATCTGTATAAACCACAGATGGGATATTAAATATGTCCCTATTAAGTCCTTACCTCTAACACATCAAAGCAAACTTCATCAAACACATTGATAAATACGTCATCTGTTACAGACTGCAAACTAGCGGTACTGTAATCACCATTAGGAGCCCTGCAACAGAAGAAACATTGTTAGAACCCAGAAACAGGGTGCCAGGGTGTACAATTTCCCTGGATATGGTAAGCATATTCTAGAGTTTCTGTTCTGGGTGGAGACCATGGTTTAGGGCTTACAGCTACAGCCACTGTTGTACATGTTCTTGACTATATGGAGATACAGATCCCCCTCACTTCAGGTGATGTGCCACACTGGCATCTGCAAACCCTTATTGTTTTTATATCTAGTCTGATCTCCAGGGGCTACACGTGCAACGCAACCAAACCTTAAAGTTCCAGGTGTCACTGTAGCGCACAAGCAGCATGAGCCCGGAAAGCTGGATTTATGCTCAACTTTAATTTAGTGTTAATGGAAAGAGACATTGGGGCAGATGTATTAAGCCTTAACGAGAGATAAATGCAAGGGTGATAAGAAGAGATAAATGCCCAGCCAATTACCTGCTAACTGCCATGTTACAGCCTCTGTTTGAAAAAAGTCAGGTAGGAGCTGATTGGCTGGACGTTTATCACTCTTTATCACCCTTGCATTTATCTCTTGTTAAGGCTTAATACATCTGCCCCAGATTTCCTAAACGCATGTTCAGGGTGAGCTTAGCACAATAAAAAGTGCCAAACCTTAGAGCAGGGGTTACCAACCCTGTCCTCAAGATCTACCAACAGTTCATGCAACCTGTGGATCTATAGTAGGAATGAATGCAGCAGGTTTGAAAATGTGACAGTTAGTAATGACTACAGCTGTGTGCCAGCTAGGTGATTTGGGTCATGTGACAGTTAGTAATGACTACAGCTGTGCACCAGCTAGGTGATTTGGGTCATGTGACAGTTAGTAATGACTACAGCTGTGCACCAGCTAGGGGATTTGGAAAAGGTGGACCGTTGGTAGATCTCATGGACCGGTTTGGCTACCCCTGCCTTAGTGTTTATTGAGTTTGTGAGTGGTGGCCATTAAATAACTCTTTATGGCTTGTAATAACACAGTTCTGCTTTGGCACTTGTGCCAGACACGGATGTTATAGCAACCAGAGCCATAACTAGACATTTTTGTGCCCTGTTCCAGTAAGAGCACTGCTGTGGCAATGGCATGGCAGTGGGTGACAGAGAGACAGTAAGTTACCATGGGAGGCAATGGGTGCCATATGGTGACAAGGAGTGGCAGTAGATGACTGGGAGAAGCAGTGAATTACAGGGAGAGGCAGTGGGTGACTGAGAGCCAATAAAGGAGGATTGCCGGCGCAGCTTGGAAATGCCAAGGATCAAAAAGGGAAGCTACAAGTAATTATTAAAACATAAAATTGTCAGGTGCCCAGAACAGAGCTCCTTGCCCCAGGCATATATTGCACCACTCTAGTTACAGCCCTGACAGAAATGAAATCAGACATGGGGCTGTATTTAATTATCATATTGCACCCAATCTCCCATCTAAAGTGACGGGAGACCGCGGCGCAATATGAAATTGATCTTTATTTTTTCACGCTGATCGCACCGGTAAAGTTGGGTTTATTAGCACGAAGCTCTGATGGGTGCCCTCTAGTGGCTGCTGGCGCTAAAATATTTGAATACAGCCCATTGAGCAAGTGTGAGAGCAGAAATGATGATAAAGAGCGGAATCAAATAAATCTACACACGCAGATTTATCTTCAGATCTGGCTGGTTGGAACAAAAACATGGTTATGGATGAGAGCAAATGACAGTTGACCATTTGCTTGGAAATGCTGGAAAACTGACACTCATCCATAACCATGTTTTTGTTCCAACCAGCCAGATCTGAAGATAAATCTTACTAGTGTATGGGCACCTTATCAGTTACAATAACTTTCCTCTGTAAAACAATATGACTGTTTGTCACATACAGAAAGGCAGAATAATAATGGGTCTGAAATACAGAACTTTTCAGATGTTCTCAAATACATCAGTTATCTCCGAAAGTAGCACCTGTTTTTTTGTCGATATGTAGCATTTATATTACTGTCGGAGCAGCCGTTTACCTAAATGGCAGTTCCAATTCTTCATTCCAGTTCGGGTTGGGCCCATCGGCCGTTGTGGTCTGACATACAGTACGCTGAAACGAAACTTCTACAAATGGCCGGACCAATACCTGCAACCAGACAGACTACAGTAATATATTTGTATATAAAGATAGAAAACGGGCAAACACAAACGAATATAATACTGTATATAAAAGTATGTGCCGACTGTAAATATATTATATGTTGTCAATGTTACCGAGGAGTTGTGTTACCACAATTAGACACAGGGCCACAGCCAAAGGGGGGAATTCAATATGGTATTCCGACCATCGGAACATCTGAGCAGTCGGAATCCCGGGCCATTTTCATTTCATCTGAAAGTAACTCGACAGTCAGAATTCAATGTTCTGGCTGGCGAGTGTCGGAAAGTCCGTGGATCGGCGGAAAGAACTGCGGATTGTCAAAAAACGTACGTGAATTCGCCAATCTGCGGCCGTTTCTGACAAAACAGATCATACTTTAAAAAAGAGTCAGATCTGACCCTCTTCAATGCTGTTGTTAACAGACAGCAGCATTGAATAGGCCCATGTCGGGAAATATAAGCACATATTGAATACCCCCCAAAGTGTTTTACAATAATATGGCCATGTATAGCAGAGGTTCTGCCAAATATCCGATCGTATATAAGAAAGTCCACCATACCGACATACACTCTTTTGTATAGGCTGTCCGATTACTTCATAACAAAATGATGGCAGAACAGTGTAAATGACATATTATCCTTGTACCTGATTAACGGTCCACTCTGGTGCCTGGGCCTTGTTTTGAGGTGATGCAGAAGTTGTGAACACCTCATTAAATGACCTTGTGGATCTGGATGGCTGTTTTGCTTTGCTAGAAAATAACAGTTTGTTAGTACATCTTCTCTGCCGAAACAGCGACACAACAGCAAGCACACATTAACATACTGATTAATATGTTCTTCACCACCTCAGACTAGGAAATCAGGATTATTACCTAATCCATCAGTATTAATGTATAACAGGACACCAGCATATATAAACATCAGAGCTAATTCCTGCCAAAGATGCTTCCAAATCCCTAATCTGTCAGCAGGAGGCCATCCTGTTATCAGAAAGCCAGAGGCGACATTTTTGATAATACAAGAATGCCGCTGCAAACCAATAGTGACTTGTTGCATCATCGTCCCGCCCTCCTTTTGGCGGCTAACATTAAAGACATTGTGAGGCCTAGGAGGCAGTCCGACAGCAGAGGAGGAGCGATGAAGAGCTCTTGAAGATCAAGAAAGCCTTAGAAGTCTGAGATGGGCAGCGACCATGCAAAAGAATTGAAATGTCACGGCCCTAGGTGGAGAATGATAAAGACACCATGGAAGTCCTGGATAGGTGGTGGGATGCACATCGGATCGGAATCGGAGACAAAACAAATACGTTTGCCACTTTTCATCGGATTTTTCACCCGATCGGATAAAAAATTTCCATACCGTACTAGTGTATGGCCAGCTTAAGAAGTAGAAGGCACAGACTCTAAAGTGCATTCACCAGTCTACGGGAAAATGGTGCAGCTGCCATTTTCCTGACTATTTTTGCAGCACTGCTGCCTTCGTTTCTGGACTCCAGAGGGTTATGTATTGAAAAGTGGATGCAGGATGTGCAATGAACACTGTCCCCTGAGTCCAGAGGGGCCCACACTGCACCCATTTATAAATATACCACATAATTCCAACCTCCATGACATCATTTCAGTCCACCTCACGCATAAAGGGGATTATGTGGCGTTTGGAACAAAGCAGAAAAGAGCTGTAACTTTGCACCCAGGTAGAACCATGCTGCACTGCAGGTGGAACAGACGTAAAAAATATGCGGTACTTGTGTAGTTTCACGGCGCCACCGCGCGCACAGTCTGTTAGAAACTTGGCAGCTTGCCAGACTCTGTGCGCGTGCCGCTCTAGCTGTTATCCTAGCTGTTCTCTGCGCTACGTTACCAGCGTAGCGCGTGCGCGTGTCACTCTAGCTGTTCTCATTGCAGCGCTACGCTATCAGCGTAGCGTAATGTAGACGCTACCATTGAGACACTTTAGCGTCTAAATCCCGAGTCCTTGCAAGCCGCTAAGAAGGGGGTTATCTGGATTCAGACGCTAATGCTTCTGAATTTGGTAGGGTGTAGGGGTACATAGGGGTGCACTGTGCAAAACACTCCTAAACCTGTTCACAATGACACTATTCAACATAACAGCTGTCGACCTTGTTAATTCCACTATCCACGTCAACCCGAAGCGTGGCGAGCGCAGCGGTACGCGTCCTACGACCTTTTCATACCCCCACTATCCACGTCGGCATGGAGTTGAGAATAGAAAGTGTGGCGAGCGCTGCGAGCCACCGAGCCCGAAGCGTGGCGAGCGCAGCGAGCCCCGCGAGGGGACGCGGACACCTGTGAAGCCTGCGAGGGGACGCGTATACCTGTGAAGGTATCGGCGTGCGCTCGCCACGCTTCGGGCTCGCCACACTTTCTATTCTCAACTCCACGCCGACGTGGATAGTGGGGGTATGAAAAGGTCGTAGGACGCGTACCGCCGCCACTCGCCACGCTTCGGGTTGGCGTGGATAGTGGAATTAACAAGGTCGACAGCTGTTTTGTCGACTAGTGTCATTGTGAACAGGTTTAGGAGTGTTTTGAACAGTGCACCCCTATGTACCCCTACACCCTACCAAATTCAGACACATTAGCGTCTGAATCCAGATAACCCCCTTCTTAGCGGCTTGCAAGGACTCGGGATTCAGACGCTAAAGCGTCTCAATTGTAGCGTCTACATTATGCTACGCTAATAGCGTAGCGCTGCAATGAGAACAGCTAGAGTGGCACGCGCACACGCACACTGCTAACGTAGCGCTGAGAACAGCTAGGATAACAGGTAGAGCGGCACGCGCACAGTTAAACAGAGACTCTGGCAGGCTGCCAAGTTTCTGAAACAGACTGTGCGCACGGTGGCGCCGTGAAGTACCAAATATGCAGAGAGATTTAGATTTTAGAGGGGTGTGTATTAGCTCAGATATAGAATTAAAGTGTAAAGGTGCCCATACACGGTGCGCAACGCATGAGTTTTGCATGCGATTTGCGTGCGATCCAAATGCAGTACAAAAACTATGTGCAGCACATACTCTTGTACTGTGCGATGAGATGCCCGCAGGAGCGCGCAAACGCACCGTGTACGGGCCCCTTGACACTAATGTCCTGTGGCATTTGTAGGATACACATAAAAATAGACAGTATTTACCCAGCATGCAAAACTGTGTATGCAATTGTATCTGATCGAAGGATCTGCGCTACGATCAACTGTACGTATTTTACATTGCTTTTTTTCCCTTTGTTCCTCTAAGTGTCAAAATTCATCGTTATTACTTTCTTCCATTAGCAGAAATAAAATATGACAATCCTGGGAAAACATTGGTCCGGATTCACAGATGATCTCTATGTCGCCGTACGCAGCGGAGTAAGATTTTACCACTGTGCATGTGTATAAGTGACACTGGGAATGCGACTGTGCTCCCTTACACAGTTATCTTACTCCGAATAACCAGCCATATGGCTACACTGCGTTTGTTCAGAAGCAGTAGATCTCAGACGCCTCCAGTAGGTGTCTTGTTTCAGATCCCGGTCACCTTTGCGGCTGCGGTATACAGCAGTAGCGAATATATGCAAAGATTGGAGGACCTTTGTAGAAGATGTCAAGTTTTGGTCACAAGCAAAATTACTTTGGCCCGGACTTGTCTTACTATGGATGGAGAACAGAAGGATAAAGGACGGGATGTCCACGTTGGATTGTATATGAAATATTTGCCTTTGTATTCTACGATCATCTTCTATGCAGAGAAGCCACAAGCAGGAACAGAACCACTCAGATCTCATACAGTTTCTCTTACCTGGGCGCTGGTTTTCTAACTGGAATGTCGTAAGCTCGGATGACGTTGACCAGGACCTTGATGTCCCCATCAGACAGGTTCTGAGCAGTGACCTTCTTCCTTTCCTTTCTCCTTGGTTTCAGTGGACGCTTTGGCTCAGCCAGTTTGAAGAGGTCCATTCCCAGGATTCTGAGATATAAAACCCAACGCATTTCACCTCCGAATGGCTCACACGGAACAGCTCAGCTAAGTGTCTACCTATCCAACAGTCCTCAAGGAAGCCTTCCAGAGATGGCATGGAACTGTGACTTCACACAGAGGGCTACTCGTACAGAGCAACAATTCTAATGGTGTTATCGCACTATAATATAGTGTTAATACTGGAATCATTTACTGGAAGTTATGTGTGAGAATATGTCCCATAGCCTTGCCCGTATAATGTCACCGCTTTCCTGACGTGTTCTATACAACACCATAGTGAACACAGCACATTGTGAAGTGACGGCTTGTCTCCATTGGAGAGAGATAAAGGGACTGATTCAGGCGTTGAGTCGGAAGGCATCTCAGGCGCTCGCTAAGCTGCGATGTTCACAGCTTACCAAGCCAAACTTAATCAGGCCTAAAGTACCAATCAGCTACCAACTGCCATTTTACAGGCTGTGTTTGAAAAAAATACAGTTATGAGCTGATTGGTTGTATGTATTTAGCCTGGAGAAACGATAAACTGGAGATAAAGAGGACATAAAGTGAAAGGAGATAAAGCACCAGCCAATCAACTACCAACTGTCATTTTCAAACACAGCTGATTGGCTGGTGCGTTATCAACTTTCACTTTATCTCCAGTTCATATCTTCTCCAGCTTAATACATCTGCCCCTTTATCTCTTGAAGGTTTAGACCCGTAAGTTCTGTGTGTATTTACAGCTTGTACAGTAGATAAATATGAAAAGTGTGTATTCTGTTTCATTTTATTAACTTTTATCAGGTATAGCTTGATTTTAATAATGACTACTTCTTCCCTACCAATTTCCACAGACTTCCATGAGGACAGTAGTACTGATACTATTATCACTATAGTACAAAACATCACCATAAAGTTGCAGAAATGAATTATGGATACGGGTAAATGTAACAAATCCCAATCATCCGTTATCACAAAGGGTAGAAGAATCATTTTAGTGGGATTTAAATACTATGCATACCATTATATAACATAGCTACTTGTGTTGTATAGGTAGTTTAACTTTATGGATGAAGTTTTGCTTATATTCGTGTAAAATACACAGGCAATAACCAAGAGGTGACGCTTGCTTGTACGAATATATCTTCACTTCAGAGTGGAGATAGAAATAATTTAAATATATATATCACACACGCACACGCACACGCACTATGTAGACAAACGTGATTGGACACCCCTGCACAAGAAAAATTGTGGGCTCCTGCCTGTAGCACACATGTTCGTGTAGGTAGAAAACTCTTCGGATCAGATGGATGTATTTGGGTTTGAAGAATGAGTGTACAGTAGACGAGGTCAAGCATGGAGGTGGTGGCGTTATGCTGTGTGGCTGGTTTTACAGAGAACTCGGTAACCAAGAAGGATTGACCAGCTCAGAGTCCAGATCTTAACCCTTTTGAGAACCCCTAGGACAAACTGAAGCTACGTTTGAGTTGTAGGGCATCTTGATCTTTTTCATTGTCACAGTTGGTCACTGTTCTTAAGGCAGAATGGCAAAACATACCACTCTAGGGGGGTATTCAATCCCCGCCGCTATATCCGATGGAGGAAATAGTGGCGGGTGCCTATTTAATGCTGTCTTGCCCCAACTGCAATGAAGAGGCAGATCGACAGAACGGGCCCGAATTTAAAAGCCGTCAGGCCTGTTTTGTCGATAACGGCCGTGAATTGCCATGATTATGGACTTATCTCGTCAATCCACGGCAGTTTACGTGGACACACCCCCTTTTCGCCGATCGTCAAGTGGGACATTGAATCCCGCCTGGAGATATGCCGTTGAGCAAAACGAGAACGGGCCAGGGTCACGGCTGTCGGGACACATCGGCAGTAGTGACCGGGGATTGAATACCCCCCTAGATCTTGTGGATAGGTTGCCAAAAACAGTGTCTACAGCAAATACAGCGGGTGTTGGTCCTACAAAGTACTGACCATAAAATCTTGTTCTACTTGCAGTGAGTGTCCAATCACCTTGTCTACATAGTGAATATATACATTATATGTGTGCATACACACAGAAACACACACACATTATATATATATATATATATATATATATATATATATATATATATATATATAGATACGTATACCATGCGGCACTCAGGACAACTTCCATACAGAAAATACTTGGACACACAGGTGCGTTTCAACGTTTCAATTGTATTACACAATTTTCATCAGGAAAATTGTGTAATACAATTGAAACGTTGAAACGCACCTGTGTGTCCAAGTATTTTCTGTATGGAAGTTGTCCTGAGTGCCGCATGGTATACGTATCTATCTTCCCTCTCCGTTTGGAATTGGATGTGGGGCACCGGACCAAGCTACTATTTCATCCCAGTGCCGGGTCATTCTCCTAAGTATATATATATATATATAATTATATATAGCTATTTGCAGTATGTAATACAATACACATGATGACCACTCTATTCAGGAGAAACTCTTGGTTCATTGCCAGTGCATTTACTAAGAACCAGAACGAAGACATACCCGGTGCCACTAGAACTTAATGAAAAAGGCAAGGCAGAAGAAGAGCATAATATTAATTATTACAGCACAGACATTAGTGGAAAAACAAATTATTGGCAAAACAAAGTGTACAGAAATTTCCTGCGTAATAATCCCTTTCCTGGCCTGCTGAGCAGCCATTGTGCAGCAAATCACCAATAATGTGGAGGGAAAGAACTCATAAGAAAGGAGCTACAACAGATGGATTAAAACAGGGATGGGGAACCTTTGGCCCCTCCAGCTATTGTTGCACTACACATCCCAGCATGCCCTGCAATAGTTTTAACATGGCCAAATAGCAAAACTGAAGCAGGGCATACTGGGATGTGTAGTTCAACAACAGTTGGAGGGCCGAAGGTTCCCCATCCCTGGATTAGAATCTCAACCAATATGGTGCCGCTAGCTGGCGTTAGTAAAAGACATCAAATTTCTCAGGTGTCAGTTCTACTTGTACTTTTATTAAGAAAATAAAATAATAATAATAATAATAATAATAATAATAATAATAAAGGGGAAAAAAAGAGAAATTACAAATAATGCACACTGCACCAGCCCTATCTTTTCATTAAACAGTCATTTATATTTTAGCTGCCTTTCTAGAAATCATTATCACTTTTGCAAAACTCTTGGCAAATCATGATAAGATAGAATATAAAGACCAGTTCAGAATGACATGATGCTGTCCAGCCAGTGAGTACCTGACCTTACTCCCAGAGGGCCTGCTTCTGAGTTGTAAGTAGTGTGGTCATTAATAACGGATACTGTCCAGCCAGTGAGTACCTGACCTTTCTCCCAGAGGGCCTGCTTCTGAGTTGTAAGTAGTGTGGTCATTAATAACGGATACTGTCCAGCCAGTGAGTACCTGACCTTACTCCCAGAGGGCCTGCTTCTGAGTTGTAAGTAGTGTGGTCATTAATAACGGATACTGTCCAGCCAGTGAGTACCTGACCTTACTCCCAGAGGGCCTGCTTCTGAGTTGTAAGTACTGTAGTGTGCTCATTAATAACGGATACTGTCCAGCCAGTGAGTACCTGACCTTACTCTCAGAGGGCCTGCTTCTGAGTTGTAAGTAGTGTGCTCATTAATAACGGATACTGTCCAGCCAGTGAGTACCTGACCTTACTCCCAGAGGGCCTGCTTCTGAGTTGTAAGTAGTGTGGTCATTAATAACAGATACTGTCCAGCCAGTGAGTACCTGACCTTACTCCGAGAGGGCCTGCTTCTGAGTTGTAAGTAGTGTGGTCATAAATAATGGATACTGTTTGACAGAATTGTTTGCAATTGCTGTACGCTGCATATACAGGCCATGTCTCGTACAATTTGCAAAACAAGTCTGTATTTCATATTACTTGCAACTCAGAATTAGGCCCGTAGCAGCTCATTTAACAAAGGATGGTTCTGCGCAGGTTAGAGCAATGATGGTTGTGTATTGTTGCTTTAAATAATAAAACCCAAACACTGCTTTCTCCAGCTACAGATATTGGGCCTGATTCTGGTTCACTTGCAAAAGCAAATTTTCTCTCTAATGGACAAAACCATGTGCACTGCAGGTGGGGCAGATGTAACATGTGCAGAGAGAGTTAGACTTGGGTGAGTTATTTTGTTTCTGTGCAGAGTAAATACTAGCAGCTTTATTTTTAAACTGCAATATAAATCCCACCCAAATCTAACTCTGTCTGCACATGTTACATCAGCCTCACCTGCAGTGCAGCATGGTTTTGTCCATTAGAAAGAGAATTTGCTTTTGCAAGTGAACCAGAATCAGGCTCATTATGTATACCTATGCGTATAACACACACATACATACCCAAGACTGGGGATGTCTTCTTCCACCACCAGGTCAGAGAGAATGAAGTGATGTTTTGCTATCAGGAACCGATTTATCACAGATTCCCTAATCTGTTATCAACATAAGGAGAGACAAAATGATCAGACTGTATCAAATAGTGCCCTGCTGATAACTTGGAAATGATACAAAAATCCACCTCCACTATTCTATTCTCCATTAACGCCCTAATGGATGGTAGGGTAGAAAACACCGCCCGTATTTAGAATTTTTGTTGTTGTTGAAAAAAACATGTTGACCTTTAAACTGCAGACCTATTGTGGACCTAATGTTTGTGTCGACATTCCGACCCTGTCGGCCTATTTTATGTGTCAACCTAAGACCTCTTGACCTTTAGCGGTCGTCCTAATGTATGTCGACCTAGAAACCGTAATGTGATATTTGTTTAAAATGAGCTGTTCTATGGTATGTTCTATGTTCTATGGTCATCCAGTCTTCACTTAATAGAAGAGTTTGGTTAACGGTCGCTGACTTTTTTACATTTGGCCAATACTAATATACTAGTTCAATTCAATGTCGCCCGCTATTTCTGACAGGGTAAATAGCAGCCTCCGCCTACTCCATGCAGCCATTTCCGAGGCGGATATCGACAAAAGATCCGACTTTAAAACAAGTCGGAAACGGTCGTGGATTGTCGAATTCACGTCCGTTTCTCAGCAACCCACGGCCGTTTCTCAGCAACCCACGGCCGTTTCTCAGCAACCCACGGCCGTTTCTCAGAAACCCACGGCCGTTTCTCATCAATCCACAGCCATTTTCAGCGACACGCCCACTTTTCAGCACTCGACAGGCGGACCATTGAAGTCTGCCTGTCGAGTATCCGTTGAGCAGAGCGACAACAGGCCAGGATTCCGACTGTCGGGACGTTCTGACAGTTGGAATCTCAGATTGAATACCGCCCTTAATGACGGAACCCCGGATGACAGGCTTTGGTTGAATATAGCTACAAGTAACTATATACAAATTAATTATAACAACATAGGTGTTGATGCATCAAGCACTGAAAAGAGGGACAAGTGGACCAGTGGAGAAGTTGACGATAACAACCAATTTGCAGCACGGTAGCATTTATACAGTACATACTATAAAATAATAGGTCAAAGATGTTCGATGGCTATGTGCAACTTCCTCTACTATTTCTTATGTCAGGTAAGGCAATCATTTACTCTAACCTTATGCAGGTATTTGGCAACACGAATCCTATGTGCATCTAAGTGTGTCTCTACAATGCCCACATCTTCATCCCGCATCCTCTTCTCACAATTCTACAATAGGAAACAAAGAAAACACATTGAATTCTGCAATAAGAACAGATAAAACAATAATAGTATTTATAAAACAAAAAAGGAACAGATTATTTTTCATACTATGGTCCCAAAGTTGAATGTTACATAGCTGGGCCTACAGAATTATTCTCCAAGTAGGTTATATACAGCAGGATAATAAATACGGGATTCTTTGTACTTCCCAGTAAAATCCAATCTGCAGTTCCAAAAGGGGACATTGGAGAAAGCGGAGTGGAGCCTGGCACCTTAAACATTTGAATTGATATATACTTGTACTACTGTAGTGTTACTCACTGCCGAAACCACTAGGATCAGCCGGAACTCACCACTGACCGGCTCACAGAACAGGGTACCACCGTTGGACAACAGGAAGGTTTTATCAACATTCTAAGCATATCGATATTGTGAATGTCGACATTAGGAACGGTAATAAAATATACCCAACCCATATGAACAGACAGCAATAGCAATATATACACACACCCATAAAGGGGGTTCTTCTGGTTGATTCGCAAGGCTGTGAACTCGCTGGATGGTGCCACCCATTCGCAAGGAGGACTCCACAGTAACATCCATTCGCAGGGCAGGGGGAACCTCCCACATCTTTCGATGGTCGCCGACTTTCAAGTCACGTATATATGCCTGCACGCTGGGAAGGAAATGGGCAACCAGCTGACATCCAGTGATGTCAGCTGCCCTCCCCCCAGCACCCGTGTCATGGCCTCATTAGCATGAGAATGGTCAGCGTTCTCATGGGAACGCCCATGAAGCGCTGGACGTTCCCATATGCTAAGGGGGCCGCCTGCCATCCCTCCCCCCCCCCCCCCCCCTCCCTGCTGTCCTGGGTGCGTGTACCTGGCAAACAGTCTGCAGAACAAAAACATCGGTCCACGTGCGAACGGACCAGAATCAGATCAGCAATCAGATCCGGATCTGTCCTGCACCGCTTACCGCAAACACCTTGTCTGGAATCTCTCGCTCTTTTATAGGCACCATTTTGTAGTTGCGGAACTCAGCAACCTCTTGGTTACGGAGGTGCAGGAGACGGAACCGTTTCGATTTGGCCATTTCTTCATCGGTAACAAAGTCAAACTCCCTCTGCAGCTGCCCGAGCCTAAAGAAATCCGGAACATAGGCATTCCCGCTGTCTGCGATCTAGAATGAATAAGAGGGACCGTGCTAAATGATAGATTTATATGAAAAATATATTGCCATCGTTTTTGAATTCCTGTGTACAATAAGCTCACAAATATTTTCTGAGTATATTAAAATAGTTCAAGTCTATTTATAACTCGGTCTGGTTGCACAGTGAGTATCAGATACATTTTCTTTTGCAAAAGGTAAAGCATTGGTACAGCTGGTGCAAAACTGACCAAGGGGGCAATTCAGACTCGCTCGCTGTGGGCTGAATTCGCTCCCCTGTCCGATGGTCAGGGTTTGCGCATGCTCCATTATCCGCATGTGCAAACCCCGGGAGTGACCGGTTTTGGCGAGTTTGTTCGTTCTGTGGTGGGCGGGAAGGGCCGCCATAGGGTCGATGCCCGCCCCCTTTTCGGCCATCTCCGTCCAGGATAAAAGGAAGTACAGAATTACTTTTATCCATGAACGGAGAAAAAAAAATAATTTGCTTACCTTTATGAGTTGCATGAGAGATGTATTTCGGGGATCATTAGGATCCAGCTTTGATTGTACTGCCCACTTGGCTAATTTTTTCATATCAGTCAATCCAGAAGCTCCAATAGAAGATACCGGATCTACGTTACTTAGTACCCTGTCATTGAAAGATATACAGGTTACAGGGGAGACAATGCGGAGGGCGCATTGCACAAGCAGCAGGAGTTATGTGGGTCTCATTTCCCACAATGCACTAGGAACCTTAACAACAGCATACAAATGTATTATACACGCACATGCGTAATTTCCGGTAAAACCAGAAGTGACCGCTCGGATGAATCAACACAATAATACAATGAATACAATAATAATACTGGCTATTGTAACATCCACAAGCCACCATGCGTACGGCACGCTGACTGGAACAGCACTTAGCTATAAACAGATCTTCTGTATACATCCTGGCAGAGCTTAGAATTTGCTAGATCATTTACAAGAGCCCACTGCACATTATCGCTGGGGCAAGGCCTAGCATCCATCCAGGCATTGTATGTTTTTACCTGAAGAAGATCTGATACATGTTCTAATGGTCACTATGACAACCTGTACTACACATAATAACTGCAATCCTTACTCTCATGTCGGTGACATCGGCTTACCGTTTGGCTGTGCTGTATTGTAGCGCAGGAGCCAGTGGCGCGCCGTTTTCCCCAACTGCCCAAGAAGCACAATACGCCACCTTTCCAGATGTCATCAGCGTCACCCTATTACTGCCGTCAGCTTCAAAGGACAGTGGGACATCTAGGAAAAGACGTTCAAATTAATTGTAGTGGATTTATATAGTACATAAGTTTGCATAGATCTCAATACCGTACAGATGTAATAAAGATAAAGAAGTCTAGGTGGTGATGCTAGATAGGTCTAAGGCACCCGATGCTGGATGCAGTGGGGGATAATGAGGTTACATTTGAATCCTTGTATGGCTATGTGCATGGCCCATAGAGAAGTGAGGCATCACTGGCTCCACAACCGCACACACACAAGAAGTTCACTTCACTTCTACCTATGCAACACAGCAGCTGAAGCAGACAGCAGAGAAGCCTATTAAACGGACTAAAAGGGTAAGAGGACAATGAGAGGGCAGTGAGAAATGGAGGGAGGGAGCAATGACAAAGAACTGTGTAGGGAAAAGTTATTGAGCAATAATAATCCTGAGAGCCACACACAGGGGATCAATGACAGACGTGGAGGGGGCAGTGACAGACAAGGAGGGGGCAGTGACATATGTAGAAGGGCAAGTGACAGAAAAGGAGGGGGCAGTGACAGACAAGGAGGGGGCAGTGACAGATGTAGAAGGGGAAGTGACAGACAAGGAGGGGGCAGTGACAGACAAGGAGGGGGCAGTGACAGACAAGGAGGGGGCAGTGACAGATGTAGAAAGGGAAGTGACAGACAAGGAGGGGGCAGTGACAGATGTAGAAGGGGCAGTGACAGATATGGAGAGGGCAGTGACAGACAAGAAGGGGGCAGTGACAGATGTAGAAGGGGAAGTGACAGACAAGGAGGGGGCAGTGACAGACAAGGAGGGGGCAGTGACAGATGTAGAAAGGGAAGTGACAGACAAGGAGGGGGCAGTGACTGATGTAGAAGGGGGCAGTGACAGATGTAGAAGGGGCAGTGACAAACAAGGAGGGGGCAGTGACAGACAAGGAGGGGGCAATGACAGATGTAGAAGGGGAAGTGACAGACAAGGAGGGGGCAGTGACAAACAAGGAGGGGGCAGTGACAGATGTAGAAAGGGAAGTGACAGACAAGGAGGGGGCAGTGACAGATGTAGAAGGGGCAGTGACAGATATGGAGGGGGCAGTGACAGATATGGAGAGGGCAGTGACAGACAAGGAGGGGGCAGTGACAGATATAGAAGGGGAAGTGACAGACAAGGAGGGGGCAGTGACAGACAAGGAGGGGGCAGTGACAGACAAGGAGGGGGCAGTGACAGATGTAGAAAGGGAAGTGACAGACAAGGAGGGGGCAGTGACTGATGTAGAAGGGGGCAGTGACAGATGTAGAAGGGGCAGTGACAGATATGGAGGGGGCAGTGACAGATATGGAGGGGGCAGTGACAGATGTAGAAGGGGAAGTGACAGACGAGGAGGGGGCAGTGACAGACATGGAGGGGGGAGTGACAGACAAGGAGGGGGGAGTGACAGACGAGGAGGGGGCAGTGACAGACGAGGAGAGGGGGTGACAGACGAGGAGAGGGGGTGACAGACAAGGAGGGGGCAGTGACAAACAAGGAGGGGGCAGTGACAGATGTAGAAAGGGAAGTGACAGACAAGGAGGGGGCAGTGACAGATGTAGAAGGGGCAGTGACAGATATGGAGAGGGCAGTGACAGACAAGAAGGGGGCAGTGACAGATGTAGAAGGGGAAGTGACAGACAAGGAGGGGGCAGTGACAGACAAGGAGGGGGCAGTGACAGATGTAGAAAGGGAAGTGACAGACAAGGAGGGGGCAGTGACTGATGTAGAAGGGGGCAGTGACAGATGTAGAAGGGGCAGTGACAAACAAGGAGGGGGCAGTGACAGACAAGGAGGGGGCAATGACAGATGTAGAAGGGGAAGTGACAGACAAGGAGGGGGCAGTGACAAACAAGGAGGGGGCAGTGACAGATGTAGAAAGGGAAGTGACAGACAAGGAGGGGGCAGTGACAGATGTAGAAGGGGCAGTGACAGATATGGAGGGGGCAGTGACAGATATGGAGAGGGCAGTGACAGACAAGGAGGGGGCAGTGACAGATATAGAAGGGGAAGTGACAGACAAGGAGGGGGCAGTGACAGACAAGGAGGGGGCAGTGACAGACAAGGAGGGGGCAGTGACAGATGTAGAAAGGGAAGTGACAGACAAGGAGGGGGCAGTGACTGATGTAGAAGGGGGCAGTGACAGATGTAGAAGGGGCAGTGACAGATATGGAGGGGGCAGTGACAGATATGGAGGGGGCAGTGACAGATGTAGAAGGGGAAGTGACAGACGAGGAGGGGGCAGTGACAGACATGGAGGGGGGAGTGACAGACAAGGAGGGGGGAGTGACAGACGAGGAGGGGGCAGTGACAGACGAGGAGAGGGGGTGACAGACGAGGAGAGGGGGTGACAGACGAGGAGGGGGCAGTGACAGACGTAGAAGGGGAAGTGACAGACAAGGAGGGGGCAGTGAGAGACAAGGAGGGGGCAGTGAGAGACAAGGAGGGGGCAGTGACAGACGAGGAGGGGGGGTGACAGACGAGGAGGGGGGTGTGACAGACAAGGAGGGGGCAGTGACAGACGTAGAAGGGGAAGTGACAGACAAGGAGGGGGCAGTGACAGACAAGGAGGGGGCAGTGTCAGACAAGGAGGGGGCAGTGACAGACGAGGAGGGGACAGTGACAGACGAGGAGGGGACAGTGACAGACGAGGAGGGGACAGTGACAGACGAGGAGGGGACAGTGACAGACAAGGAGGTGGCAGTGACAGGAGGTGGCAGTGACAGACGAGGAGGGGGCAGTGACAGACGAGGAGGGGGGGTGACAGACGAGGAGGGGGCAGTGACAGACGTAGAAGGGGAAGTGACAGACAAGGAGGGGGCAGTGAGAGACAAGGAGGGGGCAGTGAGAGACAAGGAGGGGGCAGTGACAGACGAGGAGGGGGGGTGACAGACGAGGAGGGGGGTGTGACAGACAAGGAGGGGGCAGTGACAGACGTAGAAGGGGGCAGTGACAGACGTAGAAGGGGAAGTGACAGACAAGGAGGGGGCAGTGACAGACAAGGAGGGGGCAGTGTCAGACAAGGAGGGGGCAGTGACAGACGAGGAGGGGACAGTGACAGACGAGGAGGGGACAGTGACAGACGAGGAGGGGACAGTGACAGACGAGGAGGGGACAGTGACAGACGAGGAGGGGACAGTGACAGACGAGGAGGGGACAGTGACAGACAAGGAGGTGGCAGTGACAGGAGGTGGCAGTGACAGACGAAGAGGGGGCAGTGACAGAACACTTGCACGTTTAATTACTATCATCAATGGAGCAAAAAAAGTGGACAGGCTCCTGCACCTTGCTAACCCACCCTTCACTTCAGGATAACTTTATATCTCTGGATGGTGACCTTTATATGCCTCTGTGACCTTTCTATGCCTCTGTGATATGCCTCTTTGGATTGTAATCTTCTTTTTGACGTCAATAAAAACAGTTTTGGGACAAAAAAAAAAACAACTACTGATCCCGTAGCTGAAGGTGCCAGGGATACTACAGCATACAGGGCCACATCAGCCCTTATAATCAAGTTTCAACACACGCATGTTGAATCGCGCCTTCTCACACCCGGTGGGATGCAGCAGAGGAACCTATTGCTCTGTGAGTATGTGGGTCAGTATGACGAGGAGGGGACAGTGACAGACGAGGAGGGGACAGTGACAGACGAGGAGGGGACAGTGACAGACGAGGAGGGGACAGTGACAGACAAGGAGGTGGCAGTGACAGGAGGTGGCAGTGACAGACGAGGAGGGGGCAGTGACAGACGAGGAGGGGGGGTGACAGACGAGGAGGGGGCAGTGACAGACGTAGAAGGGGAAGTGACAGACAAGGAGGGGGCAGTGAGAGACAAGGAGGGGGCAGTGAGAGACAAGGAGGGGGCAGTGACAGACGAGGAGGGGGGGTGACAGACGAGGAGGGGGGTGTGACAGACAAGGAGGGGGCAGTGACAGACGTAGAAGGGGGCAGTGACAGACGTAGAAGGGGAAGTGACAGACAAGGAGGGGGCAGTGACAGACAAGGAGGGGGCAGTGTCAGACAAGGAGGGGGCAGTGACAGACGAGGAGGGGACAGTGACAGACGAGGAGGGGACAGTGACAGACAAGGAGGGGGCAGTGTCAGACAAGGAGGGGGCAGTGACAGACGAGGAGGGGACAGTGACAGACGAGGAGGGGACAGTGACAGACGAGGAGGGGACAGTGACAGACGAGGAGGGGACAGTGACAGACGAGGAGGGGACAGTGACAGACGAGGAGGGGACAGTGACAGACAAGGAGGTGGCAGTGACAGGAGGTGGCAGTGACAGACGAAGAGGGGGCAGTGACAGAACACTTGCACGTTTAATTACTATCATCAATGGAGCAAAAAAAGTGGACAGGCTCCTGCACCTTGCTAACCCACCCTTCACTTCAGGATAACTTTATATCTCTGGATGGTGACCTTTATATGCCTCTGTGACCTTTCTATGCCTCTGTGATATGCCTCTTTGGATTGTAATCTTCTTTTTGACGTCAATAAAAACAGTTTTGGGACAAAAAAAAAAACAACTACTGATCCCGTAGCTGAAGGTGCCAGGGATACTACAGCATACAGGGCCACATCAGCCCTTATAATCAAGTTTCAACACACGCATGTTGAATCGCGCCTTCTCACACCCGGTGGGATGCAGCAGAGGAACCTATTGCTCTGTGAGTATGTGGGTCAGTATGAAAAGAATGAAAAGTTCTGGGAGAGGAGATAAATATGGTCTACGCTGAGACATTCTCATAGCCGAACCTAGTCTGCAAAACCTGGGAATATTATTTTTTTATTTCTAAATGTGACCGCCTTATCTGACACCTAAGTGGCGTACAGGGGTGTGCTTACAGTGAGGCAATCTCAGTCAGCTACTTCACACAGCAGAATTTGAGGCCAATATATATACCAATGATCATGGTAATAAAAAACAAAATCTAAAATTTGTGATTTATACCGTGCTGGTAAATCTGATAGTGATTAGCATTACATTCATTTGTGTTATGGTGAACCCATAATTACTTTGAGAAGAGTGAGGCACCATTTAATGAGCGATATTCTTTTTAGCATTGGTACAACTTCTTCTCCAACCAATCAGCTCTCAACTGTCATTTTTTAAATACGTTGGTCATAATTACATAAATATACCTATATAGAACTTTGGGGCAGTTTTAACACTGAGTGATATCTTGTTATCGCTCAACACAAATGAAAAATGATGATCCATCAATCAGCGATTGTCATGTGTTTGAAAAATGACAATTGGGAGCTGATTGGTTGGAGCACAATTTAAGATTAGTAATGGGTGATAACTAGAATAAAGGGATTTTTGTAAGAACTTACCGTTCGAATCCCTTTCTCTGATATGGTCCTGGTGACACAGCTCAACACTGGGATGTAGGAGGGTCCGAAGGAGCCAGGCACCTATCCTAAAGCTTTAGAGGGTAGGCTCCTCCCCTACTGCATCCCGGACTCTTCAATTCAATCTTTCAAAGCCACTGGAATACATTAACTCAGTACAAACGCCTGCACATATTATATGCACATTTTATAACAGTAACTGTTAACTTTTAACCATTTTAACATGAACATCATGAAACTTCTGGCATACTTACTGAGCGTAAGGGAGGGATCGCTGTGTCACCAGGACCATATCAGAGAAAGGGATTCGAACGGTAAGTTCTTACAAAAATCCCTTTTTCTCTTTCAATGGTCCTGGTGACACAGCTCAACACTGGGACGTTCCAGAGCCGGTCCTTTGGGTGGGTACGCTCAGGTCTGCAGCTCTCAGCACTGCTCGCCCGAATGATGCGTCCTCCGACGCGAACTCGTGGAATCTATAGAATTTGGCAAAGGTATGAACAGATGACCAAGTGGCAGCCCTGCAAACCTGCTCAGCTGTGGCCCCATGTCGAACCGCCCAAGAGGTGGCAACTGACCTGGTGGTATGCGCATTTATTCTGGCCGGTACAGGCCTACCCACTTTGGTGTATGCAAATGCTATCACAGATCGCAACCACCTAGCAATAGTCTGCTTAGATGCAGGCCAACCAATTTTGTGTACGTCATACAGTACCAATAAAGTATCAGTCTTTCTGACACTCTTTACTCTGTCCACATAGATGCGTAAAGCACGCACAACATCCAAACTCTTCAACTTGTCCCTTTTCTTAGAACCCTCAGGGGGTTGAAACACAGGTAGAACTATCTCCTGATTTAAATGGAAGGCAGAAACTACCTTCGGTAAAAACTGAGGCACTGTTCTCAGAACTGCCCTGTCATCATGAAAAATTAGGAAGGGAGATTTGCATGACAAAGCTCCCAACTCTGACACCCTTTTAGCAGATGCCACTGCCAACAAGAACACTAGCTTCCATGTGAGAAACTTAAAATCCGCCGACCTTAAGGGCTCAAAGGGTGCCTTCTGAAGGCATTCCAAAACCAGTGACAGATCCCAAGGCGCTACTGGTTGCTTGTATGGAGGTTTCAACCTGGATACCCCTTGTAAAAAGGTTTGAATTTCCGGCAAAATGGCTATCCTTTTCTGGAAATAGATGGACAAGGCCGAAATCTGCACCTTCAATGACTGAAGGCTTAGGCCCGATGAAAAACCATCTTGTAAGAATTCCATCATTCTTGATAGCTTAAAATGAGATGTGTGAGCCTTTCTTCTCTCACACCATCGAATGTAAGTCTTCCAGACTCTATAATAATTTGCCGAAGATACAGCTTTTCTGGCTTTTATCATAGTCTGTACTACTGCCTCAGAAAACCCTTTCCTTTTCAAAATGGCGGTTTCAATAGCCAGGCCGTCAAAATCAATCGATCGGAATCCAGGTGATTGAATGGGCCCTGTCTTAGAAGGTCTGGCCTCAGAGGTAGACGCCATGAGTCCACAGACAACCTCTGAAGCCTTGAGTACCAAGACCTCCTTGGCCAATCTGGGGCCACTAAGATCACCGGAACCTTCTGCCCCTGTATTTTCTTCAAAAGTCTCGCTAACATTGGTACTGGTGGGAATGCATAGAGGAGATCTCCCTGCCAGTGAAAAGTCATGGCATCCACTGCCTCCGCTAGTGGATCCCTCGTTCTGGCATAGAACCTGGGCACCTGATGGTTGAACCTGGATGCCATCAGGTCCACATCCGGAGTTCCCCACATCAAAGTGATCTGGTGAAACACCTGAGGGTGTAAGCTCCATTCCCCTTCCTTGAGCTCCTCCCTGCTCAGGAAGTCGGCTTCTATATTCTCTACTCCTGGAATGAATATAGCCGATACAGCTGGAACATTCTGTTCCGCCCATAGGAAGATTCTGGACACCTCCCACATGGCTAATTTGCTGCGTGTACCTCCCTGGTGATTCAGATACGCCACAGCTGTGGCATTGTCGGTCTGAATCCTCAAAGGGAGGTTCAGTAACCTGTCTCCCGCCAAGGAAATCACTTTACAGACAGCTTTCAGCTCCAAGATGTTGATTGGCAACACTGATTCCTCCGCCGTTCACAGGCCCTGCAGCCTGAGATCCAGGACTACTGCCCCCCAGCCCCTGAGGCTGGCGTCGGTAGTTACTACCAACCAGTCCCAGGTCTGTAATGACCGACCCCACTGAAGGGAATCTACTTCTGTCCACCATTTCAAGGAGTCTCGAGTGTCCGAAGACAGCACTATCATCTCCGACTTCATGGTCAGAGTGTTTCCTGACCAGGCTGACAAAATGTTCCATTGGAACACCCGAGAGTGGAACCTGGCAAATTGAAGCGTCTCGAATGACGCCACCATTTTCCCCAGGAGCTTGAGGCACCTCCATACTGAAATGCTCCGAGCTCTGAGAATCTCCTGGACTAAGGTGACCAGATCCCTGGCCTTTACCTCCGGGAGAAATACCCGATGGAGATGGGTATCCAGTATGACTCCCAAGAATTGGAGCCTCTGTGATGGTACCAACTGAGATTTTTGTAAATTTAAAATCCAGCCGTGATCCTGCAAAAAACTGATGGCCTCTGCCAAGTGACTCTGAAGCATGGCTGCTGACTCTGCTTTGAACAGGAGATCGTCCAAATAGGGTATTACTGTGATTCCCCTGAGCCTCAGCACCGCCGCCATCACTGACATTATCTTTGTGAATACCCTTGGCGCGGTTGCTAGCCCAAAGGGTAACGCCCGGAATTGTAAATGCAGGTCTCCTATAGCAAACCTCAACAAGGTCTGATGCTCCGGGTGTATAGGGACGTGCAGATATGCGTCCCGGACATCCATGGACGCCAAAAATTCTCCCTGGTCCAGACTCAAGAGTACTGACCGTAGGGACTCCATTTTGAAATGGTCTACCCATAAGTGAACATTTAGGGTCTTCAAATTTAGTATTGGTCTGAAGGACCCGTCTGGTTTGGGCACCAGAAACAGAGTGGAGTAAAAGCCTTTCTTCCACTCTGCCCTGGGAACCGGGGTAACCACCCCTTTCTCCAAAAGGGAGTGAGCTGCTCTCACAAGAGCTGTACGCAGCAGCGCCTCCTTTGGTAAGGATGTGGGGATGAACCTTTTCGGAGGTGGACCTCTGAAAGGGATTTTGTAGCCCTGGGTTATAATATCTAACACCCAGGCATCCTGGTCTAGAGAAGCCCATGCGTCCCTGAAGTGTGTGAGATGCCCCCCCACCTTTATCACTGTCGGGCAAAACCCCTGACAGTCATGTGGAGGGTTTGTCCTCTCCTTTGGAGGCAGGCTTCTTGTTAAAGGAACCAAACTTGGATTTTTGTGTCTTGCCCCTAGAGGACTGAAACTTTCCCCTGAAAGACTGTCCTCGAAAGGACGCACCACCTCTAGGGGAGGGCCGAAAGGACGGCCTAAAAGCAGAAAATCTGGATGTCTGCTTAGCCAAGGGGGCCTGCAGAAATGTACTTTTGCCGCCCGTGGCCTGTTTAATAATTTCCTCTAGTTCAGTTCCAAATAGTAACTTCCCCTTGAAAGCTAAAGTTTCTAGGGCCTTTTTGGACTCATTGTCCGCTTCCCAGGCCTTAAGCCAAAGCACTCTCCTGGCATTAATAGAGACTGTGGACACTCTGGTCGCCATTTTAAGAGCTTCCTCCTCTGCTTCCACCACATACTCTGCAGCTGCCTTAATTTTCTCTGCCAGCAGCAATGCACCAGGGTCAGCCTGCAGCATGGTGCATAATTCACCAGCCCACTCAATCATGGCCTTAGAGACCCAGGCTAAAGCAATAAGGGGGCGTAGGGTGAATCCCACCCCTTCAAAAATAGCCTTGAGGTTACCCTCCAGCTTTTTATCCACAGAATCTTTAAAAGCTGCACCGCCCTGTACTGGCAATACAGTAGTTTTGGACAAACGTGCCACTGAAGCATCCACAACTGGGACCTTTTCCCAGAGCTCCGCATGAGACTCTGGCATGGGGTACAGACTAAGGAATCTCTTAGGCATCTGTAGCCTCTTATCAGGAGTTTTCCAAGCCCCTTCCAACAATTCCTGTAACCCCTCATCTGAAAGAAAAGTAACAGCCTCCTTCCGCTGTCGCTTAAAAACACCTTTAACAGGAGTCTTATCCTCCACAGACAGTTTTAAAGCCTGTTTCACAGCTACAATAAGATCCTCTATACCAGCAGAAGAGGTCTCTTCAAAATCATCACCCTGATCCCAGGGGATGTCAGTATACGCTCCCTCCTCCTCATCTGCCAAAGTAGGCATAGCATAAGACCTTTTAGGGGTCCCTGCAACATCAACATCCATTTTGTCTAGTATTTCACTAAACCTGTTGATCCCCTTAGCAGTATCCTGCATCACCTGAATAAGAGCAGGATCTGCCTGGGTAAAAGGCAAGGAGCCAGAAGACTGCTGAGATGATGGCATAGGTCTCTGTGATTCTACCAACACATCACTCTGCCTGTCCAAAAGCTGCACCAAAGCGTTCACAGACCTGCCTAGGGCACTGGCCCACGCGGGTTCAATCTGCTCTGCCCTATGGGGTTCACTCCCCATGGGTCTCACAGCAGCGCAAGTAATACATAAGCCCCCCTTGGCCATCTGCTCAGGGACAAATTTCTGTGTGCATACATTGCACGCGCTCAGGGCAATAAGGGCTCTCTCCCCCAAAACCACAGCCTGATGCTCAGACATGATGCAAGTGAAAATATATATATATATACAGTGCAAACAATGTACCAGCGTTTATACAGAGTCAATGCACCCAGTCACTTAGCTGTCTGTTGGTTTCAGATGCGGGCAAACGATGCCCAGGAAATCCAAATCACTCTGCCAGGATCAGTAAGCCAGCTCAGCTCCGCTGCAAGCGTTCTGAAAGGCGCCAAACACAGAGTGAGGGAAGAGACCAAAAGTCCCTGCTGCTGCGGGGTCCGTGACTTTTGGCGCCAACCACCCCCAGTCAGCCGCTCCCTAGGTAGGATTTCCTAGTTCCAGTATCTCCCCCTCGACTGGGGACCACTTGGAACATGCCTGTCACAACGCTGCTGTCCTCTCATATAGGAGCTCAGCGTGTAAGCTCCGCATAAAATGGCCGCCGCCATCACGGAGCGCCTGTCCCCCATGATCCCCACCTAAACGTGGAGCCGGTTTCAGGGTACTCCGGAGCCCAGGCAGCTTCTTAATAGAAGCTGTAAGCGCCGCACAGGGAGGCCAGACAGCGTCTCCCCTGTGCACAGTGAGCTGACAGGACGCGATTCTGTCAGCTCCTGCTGCGCTAGCAGTGTGAGGATTCACTATGAGAATCCTCACACTTTGCCTACCTAGCTAGGGTGAAAGTTAATAAAACAATAAAATTCCCTAACTACTCTAATTCTTCGGCTGCTCCTGCAGCCCTTTAGAATAGCACCCACTCCAGTGGGCACCTAACACGAACTGAAGAGTCCGGGATGCAGTAGGGGAGGAGCCTACCCTCTAAAGCTTTAGGATAGGTGCCTGGCTCCTTCGGACCCTCCTACATCCCAGTGTTGAGCTGTGTCACCAGGACCATTGAAAGAGAAATTATTCATTATTAAATTGCCCCTTAATCACATTTTGTTAAATGTATTATATTACTATACCCTACATTAATAGAAAAACAGTTTGGTTTCCCATAATGTGTATACATACCACTGCCAACGCCTTCATGATCGTACATCACACGCTGGTTGCTGCTAAACTCAATTTCCTCTATTGGGGCTCGTCCAGTCAGCAAGTGTGTTTCAGGGATAGGGATGAACACCTCTGCCAGCAGGTTAGTGAGGTAATGTCCCCCTCGTGTCTCATAAATCTGGAGTGAGGAAGCAAGGAGATTATGTGGCTGACTGCTAGCAATGCACTACACTAACTTCTCTATCAGCCCACTGGATACACTGGACCTTTGGGCATATGGGTGTATCTGTGTGTGGTCCTTAGTACCTGTATGCTCTCAGGCCGGCTACATGGAGAGGAGGTTTAAGTGTGTGTGGTCCTTAGTACCTGTAGCTGTATGCTCTCAGGTAGGCATCATGGAGATGTGGAGAAGTGTGTGTACTGTGTGTGTGTGTGTGTGTGCGTGGTACTTAGTACCTGTAGCTGTATGCTCTCAGGCTGGCTACATGGAGAGGAGGTTTAAGTGTGTGTACTGTGTGTGTGGTACTTAGTACCTGTATGCTCTCAGGCCGGCTACATGGAGAGGAGGTTTAAGTGTGTGTACTGTGTGTGTGGTCCTTAGTACCTGTAGCTGTATGCTCTCAGGTAGGCAACATGGAGATGGGGAGAAGTGTGTGTACTGTGTGTGTGTGTGTGGTCCTTAGTACCTGTAGCTGTATGCTCTCAGGCTGGCTACATGGAGAGGAGGTTTAAGTGTGTGTACTGTGTGTGTGTGCGTGGTACTTAGTACCTGTAGCTGTATGCTCTCAGGCTGGCTACATGGAGAGGAGGTTTAAGTGTGTGTACTGTGTGTGTGGTACTTAGTACCTGTATGCTCTCAGGCCGGCTACATGGAGAGGAGGTTTAAGTGTGTGTACTGTGTGTGTGGTCCTTAGTACCTGTAGCTGTATGCTCTAAGGTAGGCATCATGGAGATGTGGAGAAGTGTGTGTGCTGTGTGTGTGTGTGTGGTACTTAGTACCTGTAGCTGTATGCTCTCAGGCCGGCTACATGGAGATGTGGAGAAGTGTGTGTTACATGGAGATGGGGAGTAAGTGTGTGTGCTGTGTGTGTGTGTTCCTTAGCCCCTGTAGCTATATGCGCTCAGGCCAGTTACATGGAGATGAGGTGTAAGTGTGTGTACTGTGTGTGTGTGTGTGTGTGTGTGTGTGTGTGTGTGTGGTCCTTAGTACCTGTAGCTGTATGCTCTAAGGTAGGCATCATGGAGATGGGGAGAAGTGTGTGTACTGTGTGTGTGTGTGTGTTACTTAGTACATGTAGCTGTATGCTCTCAGGTAGGCAACATGGAGATGGGGAGAACTGTGTGTTACATGGAGATGGGGAGTAAGTGTGTGTTACATGGAGATGGGGAGTAAGTGTGTGTACTGTGTGTGTGGCCCTTCGTACCTGTAGCTGTATGCTCCCAGGCCAGCTACATGGAGATGGGGAGTAAGTGTGTGTTACATGGAGATGGGGAGTAAGTGTGTGTTACATGGAGATGGGGAGTAAGTGTGTGTTACATGGAGATGGGGCGTAAGTGTGTGTTACATGGAGATGGGGAGTAAGTGTGTGTTACATGGAGATGGGGAGTAAGTGTGTGTTACATGGAGATGGGGAGTAAGTGTGTGTTACATGGAGATGGGGAGTAAGTGTGTGTTACATGGAGATGGGGAGTAAGTGTGTGTTACATGGAGATGGGGAGTAAGTGTGTGTTACATGGAGATGGGGAGTAAGTGTGTGTTACATGGAGATGGGGAGTAAGTGTGTTCTGTGTGTGTGTGGCCCTTCGTACCTGTAGCTGTATGCTCCCAGGCCAGCTACATGGAGATGGGGAGTAAGTGTGCGTACTGTGTGTGTGTTACATGGAGATGGGGAGTAAGTGTGTGTACTGTGTGTGTGGCCCTTCGTACCTGTAGCTGTATGCTCCCAGGCCAGCTACATGGAGATGGGGAGTAAGTGTGTGTTACATGGAGATGGGGAGTAAGTGTGTGTTACATGGAGATGGGGAGTAAGTGTTTGTTACATGGAGATGGGGAGTAAGTGTGTGTTACATGGAGATGGGGCGTAAGTGTGTGTTACATGGAGATGGGGAGAAGTGTGTGTACTGTGTGTGTGGCCCTTCGTACCTGTAGCTGTATGCTCCCAGGCCAGCTACGTGGAGATGGGGAGTAAGTGTGTGTTACATGGAGATGGGGCGTAAGTGTGTGTTACATGGAGATGGGGAGTAAGTGTGTGTTACATGGAGATGGGGAGTAAGTGTGTGTTACATGGAGATGGGGAGTAAGTGTGTGTTACATGGAGATGGGGAGTAAGTGTGTGTTACATGGAGATGGGGCATAAGTGTGTGTTACATGGAGATGGGGAGAAGTGTGTGTACTGTGTGTGTGTGTGGTCCTTATTACCTGTAGCTGTATGCTCCCAGGCCAGCTACATGGAGATGGGGAATAAGTGTGTGTACTGTGTGTACTGTGTGTGTGTGGTCCTTAGTACCTGTAGCTGTATGCTCCCAGGCCAGCTACATGGAGATGGGGAATAAGTGTTAGTGTGCTGTGTATCGTTCTTATTACCTGTAGCTGTATGCTCCCAGGCCAGCTACATGGAGATGGGGAATAAGTGTTAGTGCACGGTGTATCGTTCTTATTACCTGTAGCTGTATGCTCTCAGGCCAGCTACATGGAGACGGGGAGTAAGTGTGTGTACTGTGTATCGTTCTTATTACCTGTAGCTGTATGCTCTCAGGCCAGCTACATGGAGACGGGGAGTAAGTGTGTGTACTGTGTATCGTTCTTATTACCTGTAGCTGTATGCTCTCAGGCCAGCTACATGGAGACGGGGAGTAAGTGTGTGTACTGTGTATCGTTCTTATTACCTGTAGCTGTATGCTCTCAGGCCAGCTACATGGAGATGGGGAATAAGTGTTAGTGTGCTGTGTATCGTTCTTATTACCTGTAGCTGTATGCTCTCAGGCCAGCTACATGGAGATTGGGAATAAGTGTTAGTGTGCTGTGTATCGTTCTTATTACCTGTAGCTGTATGCTCCCAGGCCAGCTACATGGAGATGGGGAATAAGTGTTAGTGTGCTGTGTATCGTTCTTATTACCTGTAGCTGTATGCTCTCAGGCCAGCTACATGGAGATGGGGAATAAGTGTTAGTGTGCTGTGTATCGTTCTTATTACCTGTAGCTGTATGCTCCCAGGCCAGCTACATGGAGATGGGGAATAAGTGTTAGTGTGCTGTGTATCGTTCTTATTACCTGTAGCTGTATGCTCTCAGGCCAGCTACATGGAGATGGGGAATAAGTGTTAGTGTGCTGTGTATCGTTCTTATTACCTGTAGCTGTATGCTCCCAGGCCAGCTACATGGAGATTGGGAATAAGTGTTAGTGTGCTGTGTATCGTTCTTATTACCTGTAGCTGTATGCTCCCAGGCCAGCTACATGGAGATGGGGAATAAGTGTTAGTGTGCTGTGTATCGTTCTTATTACCTGTAGCTGTATGCTCTCAGGCCAGCTACATGGAGATGGGGAATAAGTGTTAGTGTGCTGTGTATCGTTCTTATTACCTGTAGCTGTATGCTCCCAGGCCAGCTACATGGAGATGGGGAATAAGTGTTAGTGTGCTGTGTATCGTTCTTATTACCTGTAGCTGTATGCTCCCAGGCCAGCTACATGGAGATGGGGAATAAGTGTTAGTGTGCTGTGTATCGTTCTTATTACCTGTAGCTGTATGCTCCCAGGCCAGCTACATGGAGATGGGGAATAAGTGTTAGTGTGCTGTGTATCGTTCTTATTACCTGTAGCTGTATGCTCCCAGGCCAGCTACATGGAGATGGGGAATAAGTGTTAGTGTGCTGTGTATCGTTCTTATTACCTGTAGCTGTATGCTCCCAGGCCAGCTACATGGAGATTGGGAATAAGTGTTAGTGTGCTGTGTATCGTTCTTATTACCTGTAGCTGTATGCTCTCAGGCCAGCTACATGGAGATGGGGAATAAGTGTTAGCGTACTGTGTATCGTTCTTATTACCTGTAGCTGTATGCTCCCAGGCCAGCTACATGGAGATGGGGAATAAGTGTTAGTGTGCTGTGTATCGTTCTTATTACCTGTAGCTGTATGCTCTCAGGCCAGCTACATGGAGATGGGGAATAAGTGTTAGTGTGCTGTGTATCGTTCTTATTACCTGTAGCTGTATGCTCTCAGGCCAGCTACATGGAGATGGGGAATAAGTGTTAGTGTGCTGTGTATCGTTCTTATTACCTGTAGCTGTATGCTCCCAGGCCAGCTACATGGAGATGGGGAATAAGTGTTAGTGTGCTGTGTATCGTTCTTATTACCTGTAGCTGTATGCTCCCAGGCCAGCTACATGGAGATGGGGAATAAGTGTTAGTGTGCTGTGTATCGTTCTTATTACCTGTAGCTGTATGCTCCCAGGCCAGCTACATGGAGATGGGGAATAAGTGTTAGTGTGCTGTGTATCGTTCTTATTACCTGTAGCTGTATGCTCCCAGGCCAGCTACATGGAGATGGGGAATAAGTGTTAGTGTGCTGTGTATCGTTCTTATTACCTGTAGCTGTATGCTCCCAGGCCAGCTACATGGAGATTGGGAATAAGTGTTAGTGTGCTGTGTATCGTTCTTATTACCTGTAGCTGTATGCTCTCAGGCCAGCTACATGGAGATGGGGAATAAGTGTTAGCGTACTGTGTATCGTTCTTATTACCTGTAGCTGTATGCTCCCAGGCCAGCTACATGGAGATGGGGAATAAGTGTTAGTGTGCTGTGTATCGTTCTTATTACCTGTAGCTGTATGCTCTCAGGCCAGCTACATGGAGATTGGGAATAAGTGTGTGTACTGTGTGTGTGGTCCTTAGTACCTGTAGCTGTATGCTCCCAGGCCAGCTACATGGAGATTGGGAATAAGTGTTAGCGTACTGTGTATCGTTCTTATTACCTGTAGCTGTATGCTCTCAGGCCAGCTAAATATCTGCAGATTGAAGATCTGTCCCAGGTGGACTCTGAAGTCTGATCCCAGTCGGTTTGTTACAGTTTTGGAAACCTCTTTGTTGTTGAAAAGGATCTTAATGAACAGAGATTGTTTCTGCAGATCTGCACGTCTTAATGCTTCCGCCCTGGGGGGATGTAAACCAAATAGATCTTTTAAATCTTCAATTCAAAAAACGTAATGATAAAAAAACCAAAAATAAGGTAAAACCCTCTACAGACCTTTCTCTTGTGGTAGCCTGGTATTAGCACACAGCACACAGCTTCTCACAGACAATGGGCCAAGCTTCAAAAAGTGATCAAATGGAAAGTGAAAAACAGCCAGCCAATCATCTCCCAACTGTCATGTTACAGGATGGGTTTGGCAAATGACAGTTAGGAGCTGATTGGCTGGTTGTTTATTACTCTCCACTTTATCACTTTTTGAAGCTTGATACATCTGGCCCAATGTGTCAGAGGGATACCAGCATGTGCCAGGGGCAATTACTAACTGTTGGAGCATACACTCACAATGGCAAGGTCAGTGTCAAATATAAACATCTTTGAAAAAGGTAACCACTATAAGTAAAGCAATATCCTTTGTTTCCACAACGATGGGGGGTATTCAATTGGAGGAGATTTCCTAGATAAAAATCAGCACTTTTCACCGATTTTTAAGGTTTGATTCTATGCGAAAAACAGGGACGAAAAACACTTGGATCAGTGAATCCATGTGTTTTCAGGCAAAATTGCGACTGTTTTCTTCTAGTTTTTAGTCAAAAACTCCCCCACAAAAGAAAAAAATCTGCAATTGAATTCACAGACATCTAATACCCCCCATGTCGGTAATTTCCCTGGTTCCATTTGCCATGTATATAATATATATTGGTCACAGCTAGAGGATTCTCTTCTTATCTATATCCCTCCCATGTGTCTCTTCTATTCCTCCCCTCTCTTATAGGCTGGCATGCAATATAGCCTGTGTTCCCCACACAACAAGGGCGCAGACGGCAGCAACTTTGAGAGGAGTTCGGCATCTTCAATGTTATCTTGTCTAAGCACCCAATGTGCATGATGGAGGCTGGGCAAAAGTCAGATTAACACATAAACTTCCTGTGCCTCGTTCTTCTTGGAGGCTTACTGCATTCCTGCCTGCTATAGTATCAGTGTCTGTACACGTTACCTGGGGCATATGGTGCTAGGGGTGACATCTGCTGACAGGGTAAGCTCGGGATGAAGTACGGGTTCTCCGGGTCTTCGCCTGATGTTAGCAGCTTTGTCGCGTGCTTGTAGTTCTACATCTTGTACGTCTACTTGTGACGGCGGAATGGGTTTGGTGGGTGGCTCTCCCACGTAGCCAGCGTCTGCTTCATCTTCTTCCGTTCCTTCCTTTCTATTTTTATTCTTCAACTTCTGTTTTTTATTTAAAATATAAGAAAAAAGTCACCATCATACTACGAAGCTCTTCTCATACTAATAAATGGCACGGTAAGAATGGGTTATGGATCCTAAGGATGAGCCAGTACTCCACTATTTAGACCAACAAAAGTTGTGCTGCATAATGCAGGTTCCCTCACTGATGTGTACCAAGATACTTACCATTCTAGCATCAGAGAAATAGACGGGAGTATGCGGTAATAATACAGATAGATGTCAGCAGTGATAAGATTTACAGCAGAAAATTCAGCGCACGCACAAGGCAGACTGATGTGCAGACAGGACAGGAGAGTAAGGCAGCAGAGCAGGCAAGCAGAGAAGCCAAGACATGACGGGGGCAGGGAAGGACAGCAGTCAGTGTATGCTGGGTGGCAGACTAGCATGGCAGCACAGGCAAGTGGGATCAAATCGGGGTAGGGGAGAAGGCAGGTAATCCATGTACAGTGAAAGCAAGGGAGAACAGCAACCCTGGGCATGGCGGCAAGCTAGCAGGAAAATCCAGACATGAATGGTGCAGGTATGGGTATACAAGGCATGGCAGAATAGGCAGGAGTATTCAGGCAGGGCAGTGGGGAATGTGTGAATGACAATCTAGGCATAGGGGGAGCAGACAAGAAGAGCAGCCCGAGCATGGGTAGGGAGACAGACAGGTAGGGAAGCCCAGGCTGGGTGGCAGATGAACACAACATCCCTAAGCAGAGGAGAGGGCAGAATGGCCGAGAAGTGTTGAGGAGGAGAGCAAAGCAGTCCCGATGGGGGTGGGAGGCAGGAACAGTGCAGGCAGTTGGGTTGGGGAAACCCAGGTAGAGGTGGGTGAGAAATGGGCAGGCAAGTAAAGCACAGACAAAAAGTAGCAGAGAAAAATCTAACTATGGGGCAAACCAGGATTTTCCCTGTAGATGATCGGTGCTTTAAAAATACGTCCACTCTTGGATGAACTCCTGCACCTGTGGCTTATCGCACCCTACATTTACCCCTATATATCCTACAGTAAAAGTAATAAGAGGGCAGAAAGTACAAGATGAAGGACGCCTGACTGTGAGCATACTACAAAACTATTAAGACAATACAGAACATTTTATAAGGGACTAAAAACTCTTGTTCAGTATACCTGTGCCCTTCTCCAAGATTTCCATTGCTGAAGATTAGATTTGTATTGCTTTAAATTCTTCTCATAGTCCAGCATATGATCTTCCATGAGTTCATTTATTTCAGCTTGAATCTCAGCTTCATACGCTTCCTTGTCCGCCTTCTTATTAACTTCTTCCCTAAAGACCAGACGCGGTTTAGTTTATAAGATACAAATGCTCTGCACAGGTCTGGGGCTGGCTGGTCATGGTGAGATTTCAGTTTATTTTCAAAGAACATGTGGGGAATTTGAGGTTTTAAAGTGGCAACAAATTAAAAAGGTGAAACAAACTTGTTTTCCCTTTTAAATTATTTGTGCTTTCAAACACCCTGGCAGACTCACACTGGCAACTTCATATACAGGTTGAGTATCCCTTATCCGAAATGCTCAGGACCACGAGCATTCCGGATAAGGGAATATTCCGGTTTTTGGAATATTTTTTTTTTAGCCATACTTACCTGCCCCTGGTGGGTCCCCGATGGTCCCTCGGCGTCCATGGAGTCCTCCGGCGTCCACCAGCACCGTCTCCGGCATCTCCAGCGGTCCCAGGAGTGCTTTGCGCAAGTTCCCAGGCGCGCGCACTCGCGCAAAGCATTACTGGGACCGCTGGAGACGCCGGAGAGGATGCTGAAGGCCTGCTATGGACGCCGGAGGACTTGGTAAGTATTAAAAGAGGGTTAGGGGGGGGGAAAAAAAACAAAAAAAAAAATTTGAATTATTCCAAAAAACCACGGTTTTTGGAATAATTCGGATACGGGATGCCCGGATACGGGATACCCGACCTGTATTAGATGGGAAAAAAATAAATAGTATAATACTGGAATAAATGCTAAAAAAATTTTGTAGTGTTGAAGATCGACTCAAAATTAAAAGTACAAAAATAGATGACGCAATTAACTGCTCAGCTAAAAGAGCATCATTTGTCTTCTACAGCAAAAGCATAAGAGGTCATAACTACATACTTTCGCAAGTAAAGTTTCACGGGGGTGTTGGTGCACATCTGGAATTCCCGCTGTGATTTTATTTCTTTCCAAACTTTTATGAGGGACTTGAGAAGAATTCTGTCTTTTTCTTGCTCTGCGTCTCGAAACTTCCTGGTTTGGCTACGGAAAAAAACAACAACAAAATTGTTACAATCCCTAATGCAAATACCTAAAAAGCCTTGTAGTGCTTAATATGTGACATTTCCCATTCACCATTGTCTTTTAAAAGGAATTGTTCCCGTCTTGAAGATGTATTTAAAAAACAAGATGTACGGGGGAAAATTTACTAAGCTAAATACGCCTAAAATAGGCTTATTCGTATTTAAAAAAATGCCTATTTTAGGTGTATTTGTATTTTTGGCATTCGCTATGAGGAAAATACGGCAAATCCTACATTCCTAAAATTCTAAGCAGCCATATGTAATATACGGCTGCTAATTAGTGGGATACAGCCACTAATTGCTGGTAAAATATGCCTGGAAAATACACTTTATTTTCCAGGCGTATTTTGCAGAATCAGTCAGATCTATGCAGGCTTCATTGTAAAATAATTTAAAAAAAAAGAATGAAAAAATAAATAAATAATAAAAAAAAAAAATGGCATGGGGTCCCGCCCCCATGGCTATAACTAGCCCCAGGCTCAAAGAGCCGGTCCTGGTTTTGAAAAAAAAAAAAATCAGGGAACAAACAAAATAGGGATCCCCTGTATTTTTTAAAACCAGCACCAGGCCCAAGGGCCGGTCCTGGTACCCAAAATGCGGGGGACAAAATGAGTAGGGGTACCCCGTATTTCAATAATCAGCACCAGGCCCAACCAGCCAGCACGGTAATGCCACAGCCGGGGGGGGGGCACTTATTATATAAGGTCCTGCTGCCAAACCATTATCCCCCAGACCAGTCAGTCTGGGTAGGGATCCTGGGGAAGTGGGGACCACCCCAATGAAGGGATCCTCCCCCCCCCCCCCCCCCCTCCAGAATTTTCCTGACCAGACTGAAGCCTGGGGCTGTCCCTGGGGGGGAATTAATCCCGTCTGGCGATATGCTGTCGAGCAAAAAAAAAAAACAGGCCAGGATTGAATACCCCCCCCTTAATCTGGTATCTTTAATGGTTCTAAGCTTTCTGTAAGTCCCTCTAGTTTCAGTGCCCAAAAGTGCAATACTGCACAAAAGTTAAAACAAAAAGTTTAGCAAAAATGTGGTTAAAAAAAAACACAGAAAAGAAAATGATTATGAATAACAAATAAAAAAGGTGCTATTACCAATTATAGTTAGAATTGCCTGCTTACCTGATTTCCGCCTTATAGTCAGAGATACTTTTTCCAGCAATGGTGCTACCGCCGTATGCAGAACCTCCTCCGGAACTGTTCCGCACAGCATTCCTCAGTGCATGCAGCTTTACACACAAGAAATACCCAACATAAGCATACTAAAGTAACAAAATACATTTCCATACAAGGATACAGTTATCCATTGAATAGACGCATAACCAGAACAGTGGATTACGAGTCACATATTTGGAAGTGCCAGTTGTGGTAAGTGATGTTCCTATGCTTGGTTTTGTACCATTCAAGTCCATTTGGTAAATCAGAAAAATTACTAAATGTCGATTTTTAAATTTATCGAAATCGATGTTGTGGTTCAGGAGCTAAAACACAGATTTACTAACAGACATTTCATTATATTAATTTAGAAGAGTTAGTAAAAGTGTGTTTTAGCCCCCTTAAAAGCAGCAATGCGCAAGTCCCGTTCTGCGTATGTTCAGCATGGGCCTCAGCATGTCTGGGGGGGGTAGGGTGGAGCAGGGACAACGGGGTAAGATGCCACCACTACTCCGCCCTCTCCAAAACGCTACTTCATGTCAATCAAGCTGTGGATGACGGAGCAGCAAATAGCATCGCAAGTATCGGATCCTACGGCCCACCACTTACGCAGGATGGCCAGTGCCTGTAACCACATGATCTGAGGCTGCATCCTCGTGAATGCTAACAGGAGACATCTAATTCCTACAGACGCCTCCTGCTGCATTCAAATTTTAATTAGATTGAAGTGCACAGCTGCTTCTTTGCATCTGTCCTTTTAGGGCATCTAGCATTTTAACGCCTTCACAGTGAAGACTGTTTACAGCCATATTACAGTGAACTGAACATAATGGTGGTTACATTGTGTTTAGAATGTTTTAAAAACACCTACAGTGCGTACAAGGCCAAAAACCCATCACCTCCTCAACATTACAAGGGTATAACTGTCCTGAAGTACAGTGGGGCTGATGCAGCCAGGGACATACGTGTGGGCCGTGTCTTACAAGAATTTGCACACAGGAAACGAAACAGTGGACAAGTCATGTGACATCATTCGCACGCCCCGAGCAGGGGCCCACGCAGCGCTTCTATTGGCGCGCCCACAGTTTTTTTGTGGGCACACCCATGAAACTGGCCAACCACCAGCAACCGCCCCTGTCTGTCAGTCAGGCAGCGAGCACCCAGGCGAAAAAAAATATTTGCTGAAGGCGCTCGCTGCAGACGGTTTGCACATGCGCATTGTTGCGCATGCGCAGACCCCCACCATAGGGCAAAGGAATCTGACCTGTGCGAACAGGACTGAATTGTCCCCCTGATCTCTCTCCAATGCTTAGTAAATAGATCCCAAAGTACCAGACAATCAGCTTAGATCTGCCATTTTACAGACAATGGGGCAGATGTATTAAGCCTGAAGAAGTGATAAATTACTGCCGCGTGTGTTATCCTGTGCAGTAACATTGGCTGCCGCGTGAGTGTTATCCTGTATGGTAACATTGGCTGCTGCGTGTGTTATCCTGTGCAGTAACATTGGCTGCCGCGTGAGTGTTATCCTGCTCGGTAACATTGGCTACTGCGTGAGTGTTATCCTGCTCGGTAACATTGGCTACTGCGTGAGTGTTATCCTGTGCAGTAACATTGGCTGCCGCGTGAGTGTTATCCTGTGCGGTAACATTGGCTGCCGCGTGAGTGTTATCCTGTGCGGTAACATTGGCTGCCGCGTGAGTGTTATCCTGTGCAGTAACATTGGCTGCCGCGTGAGTGTTATCCTGTGCGGTAACATTGGCTGCCACGTGAGTGTTATCCTGTGCGGTAACATTGGTTGCCGCGTGAGTGTTATCCTGTGCGGTAACATTGGCTGCCGCTTGAGTGTTATCCTGTGCGGTAACATTGGCTGCCGCGTGAGTGTTATCCTGTGCAGTAACATTGGCTGCCGCGTGAGTGTTATCCTGTGCGGTAACATTGGCTGCCGCGTGAGTGTTATCCTGTGCGGTAACATTGGCTGCCACGTGAGAGTTATCCTGTGCAGTAACATTGGCTGCCGCGTGAGTGTTATCCTGTGCGGTAACATTGGCTGCCGCTTGAGTGTTACCCTGTGCAGTAACATTGGCTGCCGCTTGAGTGTTATCCTGTGCAGTAACATTGGCTGCTGTGTGAGTGTTATCCTGCTCGGTAACATTGGCTACTGCGTGAGTGTTATCCTGTGCAGTAACATTGGCTGCCGCGTGAGTGTTATCCTGTGCGGTAACATTGGCTGCCGCGTGAGTGTTATCCTGTGCGGTAACATTGGCTGCCGCGTGAGTGTTATCCTGTGCAGTAACATTGGCTGCCGCGTGAGTGTTATCCTGTGCGGTAACATTGGCTGCCACGTGAGTGTTATCCTGTGCGGTAACATTGGCTGCCGCGTGAGTGTTATCCTGTGCGGTAACATTGGCTGCCACGTGAGTGTTATCCTGTGCGGTAACATTGGTTGCCGCGTGAGTGTTATCCTGTGCGGTAACATTGGCTGCCGCTTGAGTGTTATCCTGTGCGGTAACATTGGCTGCCGCGTGAGTGTTATCCTGTGCAGTAACATTGGCTGCCGCGTGAGTGTTATCCTGTGCGGTAACATTGGCTGCCGCGTGAGTGTTATCCTGTGCAGTAACATTGGCTGCCGCGTGAGTGTTATCCTGTGCGGTAACATTGGCTGCCACGTGAGAGTTATCCTGTGCAGTAACATTTGCTGCCGCGTGAGTGTTATCCTGTGCGGTAACATTGGCTGCCGCTTGAGTGTTACCCTGTGCAGTAACATTGGCTGCCGCTTGAGTGTTATCCTGTGCAGTAACATTGGCTGCTGTGTGAGTGTTATCCTGTGCAGTAACATTAGCTACCACGTGAGTGTTATCCTGTGCGGTAACATTGGCTGCCACGTGAGTGTTATCCTGTGCGGTAACATTGGCTGCCGCATGAGTGTTACCCTGTGAGGTAACATTAGCTACCACGTGAGTGTTATCCTGTGCAGTAACATTAGCTGCCGCGTGAGTGTTACCCTGTGCAGTAACGATAGCTACCACGTGAGTGTTATCCTGTGCGGTAACATTGGATGCTGCGTGAGTGTTATCCTGTGCGGTAACATTGGCTGCCGCATGAGTGTTACCCTGTGCGGTAACATTAGCTACCACGTGAGTGTTATCCTGTGCAGTAACATTAGCTGCCGCGTGAGTGTTACCCTGTGCGGTAACATTGGCTGCCATATGAGTGTTATCCTGTGCCTGACACAACCTGCTTACAGTAACAGAGCAATCACATACCTTGTCGGTCAGCAGCCTGGATAGGTTCTTCTGCTTCCTCTCCAGATACTGATCATAGAGCTGGGACAGCCTGGAGGCTAGAACATGCTCTCGGCTAAACAGGGGATGGTGGCTGAAGATGACCCCAGAAATATTAATATCCAGCTGGAACTCTCCTTGAAGCTCTGTGTAATGGTTCAGCCTCTGGACTGGGTTTGCCTTTTTGAAACACAACCATGTTACAAATGTATGACTTTCCACGTATACCCTATAGATGGGACTCATGCTAATGTATGGAGAAGGATACAAATTATCTGAAGTCAAATTAGGCTGAGGATTTTGCTGTAATTGTCTATTTGTTAATTATCTGTATGAGGGATGTCAATACGGCAGTAGCAGCTCCAGAGGAAGAGCTGCAGCACAGTTCAAAATTCAATAAGGCCACACCTACTGCCACTCCAAACTGACTCACTGGCAGTTGGTGTTTCTCCCCTATTTGAATTTTGAACTGTGATGGTCAAATCGTCACTGTAATGACTGGCTGAGGCTGGCCTTGTCTACGACATTCGCAGTGGGAGCCAGGGTGTGCGCCACACGTATGTTACAGTCATACCTTCACATATATGGTCTCCAGTGATGGATCGATTGCCTCATCCAGTGAGAAAAATGGAGGTCTTGTAAGGGATGGTTTTACCGGATTGTCCAATGCCAGAATGTTTCCATCCTCCCCAAACCATTTCTTTCCCTGTAGGATATAAGAAAAGTGCAGATCCGCTGCCATGACAATGACATAGAGCAACTACAGCTGGTCCCACATTATTCGGCCTGCACACGCTCACGTGTTCCCCACAGGTGTGCAGCCAGATTAGACAGGTATAGATAGATCCCCAAAAGTATTAGGCGCAGGAATATCCCAATGGCTAGATTATAATATTACCTCGACTTGCCGGAGTATCCTATTCTCTAGAAGGTTCTGATTGGTCCGGGACACTTTCGGCCTCTCTCCAGCATACAAGCCCTCATCTTCCAGATACCTGGGCTGCATGTTTTCTGGCAACTTCTGAGAAGATGGCACTTGGTTTTGAAAGAGATAAACATGAAAATTTGTGTTACACAATAGCTTCCCCTGTAATACAGATTACCAGCCGGTACAGGGGGGCAGCCTCGGAACTCATTTTTCCGTTTGTGGGGATTGAGATGTGCAAGAGGCGTGCAGGCAGGCACAGGCACATATGTGTACATTTGCCTTCCAAGTATGCGCAAAGTTTGCCCTCTCCCATATACAGTACCAATCCTGTTTTTAGGGTGCCCAAGGGACAGGCTGCTTATTAGGCAACTGCAGCAGCCTAAAGTACTTTCATGATTTAGTTCAGTCATTCATTTATTATTTTACTTTGTGGCCGGCTGACTTGCTCATGCCAAAGTACCCGATCCCATTCCCAGCAATGAAGGTCCTGGTAGGTTGGTCTTACTGGGTCTGCTGTAGTTTGACAACTTTAATTATCTGATTTGCTCCTGTGTTTTAAAGATAATGGGTTAATATTGACTTCAATGCTGCAATTATACTTGCATACGTAGCTGTAGGAAAATCAGGTGCTCCTTCCAAGGGTTGGATACAGGATCAAGGCACTGAGAATCCTGGCGGTCAGAAGAGGAACCCCGACATCCCAACGGTCACGATCCCGACAGTTCTAACCTTGTCCACTCCTCTAATCATCTTTTCCTACAGCCCAACCCTTAACTTCTCCCATGCAATCTAAACCCAGAGATACAGGTCAGGTGGGCATGGCTTTGGGCAGAGGGGCATGGCCTGGCATGCGAGCCTCATTTTTATCATTTTCATAGGCGTGCCATGCGCTCCCCTAGCAACTGGTCAGCCCCCAGCTCCCTCCCTGCATATACACACACACACACTGCAGCAGGGGCTCCATCACACTACACAGTGCGGGATCCCTTGCTCTCACCCAGCAGCGCAGGGGACACACTGCGCAGGGTGCGATGACAGACTCGGTACTGTTTGTAATGTAACGGACACAGTACAGCAGGGAACGCTGGGGACCGGGTAGGCCACAGACGTTGAATGGTAAAGTGACTTTAAATGGGCAAAAAAGAAAAAGAAAGAAACAATCCCTTACTGTGAGTAGCAGCTGCAGGAAACAGCTGTACAGCTGCATGCCATGCTCCTTATCACTGGCAGCCCTCCTCTTTTAAAGGCAGCAGCATTAGCTGCATCAGACCACCAACTTCTATGTGTGTTTGGGGACGGAGCTAATCTCTGCAGGCTGAATGATAGTGATAGTGGACAGTGGGAAGGAAGGGGAGGAGTGGGAAGGAACTGTGGGGATGCTGCTGCCTGCATCCAGCAGACAGCCAGCAGTACTCTCACCCCACATACTGCCACAGGTCATGTTCTGCTAAGCCCAGCCTCTCGCGACCCGATAAGCCCCGCCCCCTCACAGAGCCCTGGACACGGCACCATCAGCCCCTGTGCAGCATCCAGCCGGCTGTCAGGTATATGCATTGCAGACAGCACAGCCTCCACACATGCTGCTGCTGCTGGTAAGAAGCTAACACTGGAGGGAGAAAGAAGCCGGCCACTGCTTCTGCGCTGTAACTGGGAGGGGAGAGAAGGCGCCCTCTAGAGGTTCCAGCGCCTGGAGCACAAGCTCCACTGGAACCACCCTTCCTACGCCCCTGGCCACATCTCATTGAGAAAAGAGCCACATGCGGCTCAAGAGCCACAGGTTGGCTACGCCTGCTCCACATGAAGGGCGTTACTACACGTTCTAGCTCAGGGTTGTCCTAAATTATGGTTAAAACCTAGGAATATTTAGGTCAGACACTGCTGACACATAAATCAACCACCCCAAATACAAAGAACACTCCCTTACTATAAAGAACCCCAGCAGGACCATGTATATAAGGATGGGAATATGGCAGAGAAAGGAATTAGCACTTTTTGTAGTTTAAAGTGGCGACATCCTGGAGGAGACTCTAAATGTCCAGGATCCAGAGACCCCATCAGTAACTTACAGAAAAGGGGATTTTGTACTTACCGTTAAATCCTTTTCTCAGACTCCATAGGTGACACTGGAGAGTTACAGTGGGGAATAGAAGGTGACCACAGGGAGCTTGGGCACTTTAGAATAAATTAACAGTGACTAACTCCTCCCCTTCTACTTCCTCTCCTAGGCAGTCTAGGTATGTACCCGGAGGGAGCTGGAAGAAAGGAAAACAACACACTTCCGAGAGGAGGTCAAACATAACATAACAAGTCACACACACACTCACATAGAGTGAAAATATAGTTCAAAGAACAGCATTCATAACAGAATGAACTCATCCATGAAAACTTGGTAAAACTTAGAACTTAGACTAAGTATAACAGTCTCTTAACAGCAGGTAATTAACCCAACCTGAAAGCAAACAGTAACCAGGAGAGACAGCGTCGGGTGGGCGTCCAGTGTCACCTATGGAGTCTGAGAAAAGGATTTAACGGTAAGTACAAAATCCCCTTTTCTCTTTCCTCCACTAGGTGACACTGGAGAGTTACAGTGGGGACGTCCCAGAGCTCCCAACACGGGTGGGATGACGCTGAGAGCCCCTTAACACAGAACGGCCAAACCGCGAAGCAGCTGCCGCAAAAGTGTCAAACTTGTAAAAGCGGACAAAGGTCTTCTGACCAGACCACGTAGCCGCTCTACATAGATCCTGTATAGAAACTCCACGGGCAGCCGCCCAGGAGGTACCCACCGACCTTGTGGAATGGGCGGAAATAGAAGAAGGTGGCACCCTAGAGGAGGCCACATAAGCTTGACGAATTGTCAATCTGATCCACCTGGCCAGGGCCTGCTTGGAGGCGGGCCAACCAGGACGCAAGGAGTCATAGAGGACAAACAAGGCATCCGACTTACGTACAGACTCTGTTCTGGCCACGTAAATACGCAAGGCCCGGACCACGTCCAACGCCCTAGAGTCCTGTGAGTCCTCCCGAAAGGCCGGCACCACAATAGGTTGGTTAATGTGGAATGCCGAGACCACCTTTGGGAGAAAAACACTAGAGGTGCGCATCTCCGCTCTATCCTCGTGAAAGCGCAAGAAGGGTGCCTTACAAGAGAGAGCACTGAGCTCCGACACCCTTCTAGCCGAAGCCAAGGCCAACAGTAGGACAGTCTTCCAAGTGACATATTTCAAATACAGAGGACTGGAGAAAGGCCAGTACCACATCCAGGTCCCATGGAGCAGTAGGGGGTCTGAAGGGAGGTTGCAGCCGCAACACCCCCTGGAAGAAAGTCTGTACCTGAGGAAGAAGAGCTAGCTTCCTCTGGAAAAAAATGGAGAGGGCGGATACTTGAACCTTCAAGGACCCCAGCCGGAGTCCTGAGGACAGGCCCTTCTGCAAGAACAGCAGCAATCTGGCCAATTTGAAGTTCAAAGGAGAGACCCTCCTGGATTCGCACCAGGCCACATAGGCCCTCCAGATGCGGTGGTAATGCACCAAGGTAACCTGCTTTCTGGCTCCTATCATGGTTGGAATCACCGCCTGCGGGATCCCTGCCTTCCTCAGGATGGACCTCTCAACAGCCATGCCGTCAAATGAAGATGCTGTAAGTTGGGACCCTGTGTTAGCAGGTCGTCGCAGAGAGGCAGAGGCCATGGCTCGTCTACTAACAGGCCTGTTAGGACCGTGTACCACGACCGGCGAGGCCAGTCTGGGGCGATGAATAGCACTGTCACCGACTCCCGTCGAATTCTCTGCAGAACCCGAGGGATGAGAGGCACTGGAGGAAAGATGTAAAGAAACTGATCCGTCCAGGGTGCCGTGAGAGCGTCCACTGCCACCGCCTGTGGATCTCTTGTCCGAGCGCAGTACCGGGGCAACTGGTGGTTGTGTCTGGAGGCCATCATGTCTATCTGCGGACAACCCCACCGACGGGTCAAGGTCTGGAAGACCAGAGGGTTCAGACACCACTCTCCGTGGTGGACGTCCCGGCGGCTGAGGTAGTCTGCCTCCCAGTTTTCCACGCCTGGAATGAAAATGGCTGACACGGCCCCTGCGTGCTCCTGCACCCAGCACAGAATCCTCTTCACCTCTCTCATCGCTGCACGGCTGCGGATGCCTCCCTGCTTGTTTATGTAAGCCACAGCCGTGGCATTGTCCGACTGCACCCTGATGTCCTTGTTCCGGAGAAGCACCTCCGCCTGGAGCAGGGCATAATACACTGCTTGCAGTTCCAGCACATTGATGGACATCTGTGCTTCCTCCGGGGTCCACAGTCCCTGGAAGTGGAGGCCCAGCGTGACCGCTCCCCAGCCCCTGAGGCTGGCGTCCGTGGTGAGAAGCGTCCAATTGTGTATGGCGAACCTCCGCCCCTCCTGCAGGTTGCTGGAGTTGAGCCACCACACCAGTGAAGCCCGAGCCTGATGGGAGAGAGAGATCCGCTACTGTAGAAACAGGTGTGAACCTGTCCACTGGCGGAGCAGACACAGATGGAAGGGGCGAGATCGAAACCGCCCGTACTGCACCGCCTCGAACGTGGCCACCCTCCTTCCCAGCAGCCTTGTGCAAAGGAGAACTGTGACCGTTCGATGCTGCAGCACCAGTCGAACCGCCTCCTGGAGGGACAAGATCTTGTCCATGGGAAGGAACACCCTTCTCTGGACCGTGTCCAGAATCATCCCTAGGAACAGGATCCTCTGCGATGGGGTCAGCTGTGACTTCTGGATGTTGAGCATCCAGCCATGGGACTCCAGAATCCCACGCGTCAGGTGGATGTTGTGCAAAAGGACCTCCCTGGACGGAGCCTTCAACAGAAGGTCGTCCAAGTAAGGGACAATTGTAACTCCTTGAGCCCTGAGTATCTCCATCATGACAGCCATCATTTTGGTAAACACCCGGGGTGCAGAGGAGAGGCCGAATGGAAGGGCTCGGAACTGCAGGTGACAGTTCTGGACAGCAAAACGCAGGTATGCCTGGTGAGGAGGCCAGATGGGGATATGCAGGTATGCATCTTTGATATCGATGGATACAAGAAACTCCCCTGGTTCCAGGCCTGCAATGACAGACTGCAGTGACTCCATCTTGAAGCGAGTGAACCGCAAGAAGGGGTTGAGCTGCTTCAAGTTCAAGATGGGTCTTACTGAGCCGTCCGGCTTGGGAACCAGAAAAAGGCTGGAATAGAATCCCTTTGCCTTTTCCGGGACCGGTATAACCACCCCTATGTCCCTGAGTTTTTGAATGGCGGCCTGCAAGGCCCTGCCTTTTTCCCGTGAAGCTGGCAAACCTGTGGGAAAAAACTGTTGAGGAGGAGGCAACAAGAAATCTATCTTGTAGCCTACTGCTACCAGGTCCTTTACCCATGCGTCCTGGCATGAACCGGCCCATACCTGATGGTAAAATAGCAGCCGGCCTCCCACCCTGTGTTCTGGACAGGGGCTGGGGGAGTCATGCCGAGGGCTTTGAGGTAACCTTTGCATCCAGGATTGGAGTGCTGGCTGAACCTCTGCCTCTTCCTCGGAAGCCTCTGGAGCTAGTAGCCGCTCCCCTAGACCTACCCCTGAATCTGGGGGTGGGTCTAAATGACCGAAAGGACTGCCCTCCAGTAGTAGGAAATTACCTACGTGGGGGAGGGGCTGCAGTAGGCAGGAACTGAGACTTACCGCCTGAGAAATCTGGACCAAAGAGGGCCTCGCCAGCAAAGGGTAATGCTTCCACCGCCTTCTTGGAGTCGGCGTCTGCATTCCACTGTCTCAACCAAAGAGTACGGCGAGCAGAAACTGAGAGGGCAGAGATACGGGCCGCAAGCATACAAACATCTGAAGATGCTTCTACCAAATAACCTGCAGCCTCACGTATGTGTTCCACTAAGAGCAACATATCACTTGCCCCTGGGTCTAGCGAGGAGGCCACCTGGGATGCACATACCTCCATGGCCCTATTGACCCAACCTCCCACTTGTGCTGGACGTTGTAAAAGACCAGCGGCTGAATAAATATTCTTCAGCGTACTCTCTAACCGCCTATCAGACACATCCTTAAGGGTAGAGGCTCCTGGGATGGGCAACACTGTCTTTTTGGACAAGCGTGATACCGAGGAGTCAACAGCAGGTGGCGTCTCACAGGACTTCCTAGCATCCTTAGGAAAAGGATAGGCAGTGAAAAATCTCTGAGACACCTGAAACTTTTTGTCTGGATGTAACCAGGCCTTTTGCAAGTGATCATCCAGCTCCTCTGAGGCTGGGAAATATGCAGACTGTTTTTGCTTTTTAGCAAACACTGAGGGACGCGCAGCAGGTCTCACCTCCTCTGGGACATTGAGGGTTAACCTGACTGCCTGTATTAAGTCCTCTAAACCCTGAGAGGGGACATCAGTGTCCTGTATAAGCGGAGCATCAGGCTCATCCTCAGGCTGAGCATCAGGGTCATGAAATTCACCCTCCTCTAGAGCTGGCATGTCATCATCTGTATCATCTAACAGAGGGACCTGAGGAAACATCCTATTAGCAGAAGCCAGTCTAGGGGGAGGGGGTGTAGAGGTGTCTGCATGCAATGCTCTAGACAGACTCTCCACAGCAGAGGTTAACTCTGCCTGCTGATCCCTGGCTGCATCCCTATCTTGTCTGGCCGAAGATAACTCAGAAGCTAGCTGAGAAATCACTGTAGACAACTGGGAAGCCCATACAGGCACATCCTGCCCCGACGTTGATGGAGTGGGGGCTGGGGATGCAGCACATGAGGGACATAAAATGGCGCCCTCCGTCTGTGGCGCGAATTTATTGCTGCACTTCTTGCACGCAATCTTTTTACCAGCCATCATACACTCAGCAATCTTACACAGAAGGTAGAGAGAGATGGAAATACCGGACAGGAGAGGAGGTATAGAAAAAAGGCAGAGTATAAATATAACTTGCGCCGGCTAAAGGACCTTTTTGGACACAGTCCAAGCCGCCCTGACCTCCTATGTCCCGCTGTGACTCACTGAACCAGGGTCACCGGCACTTCACAGACGCCTCGAGGGAGCCGCGGATCACGCTGCTGCTTCAATGGCTGCCGCTCCTACAAAGAAGGAGGAAGCGGAAGTGCCCAGCATGCCGCGCTCTCGCTCCTCAGAATGGCGCTGTATTTAAAAAGTGCGCTGCCGCGGCTTTTTACACTGAATCCCCCGCTAGCGGGGGATCAGTGCTATACTTACCCCTGCCTTGGCTGTCGGGTGCGGCGTGCTGACTGGTCCTCGAGGCGCGCTGCAAGCAGCGGCGACGGGACCTCAGGATCTGTGGATCCTGCAGCCGGGTACCTGAGGCAAGCTGCATGCAGCTGCGACCGGACCCGCCGACAGCGCCCTCGTCGCAGGCAGGTAGGGACAGGGAGCTACATGCCTGTCCTCTTGCTGATTGTAGCATCAATTTACATTAAAAATCTATAAAGCTCAGGAGTGAGCCTTGAACGCACCCAGCTCCCGCAGGGCACATGCTAAAACTGCCTAGGAGAGGAAGTAGAAGGGGAGGAGTTAGTCACTGTTAATTTATTCTAAAGTGCCCAAGCTCCCTGTGGTCGCCTTCTATTCCCCACTGTAACTCTCCAGTGTCACCTAGTGGAGGAAAGAGAAAATAATTTATTGTAATCCCATTTTAATCAAAAATACAGAATCAATTCAAATGCAAACTTAGTTAGTTCATGTAAAACTAGAGCTGCTTAGAATAGTGATATTTCCCACTGCAGGGAACATAATGAATAAGCAAAAGTTATATCATTTAAACAATTATAATGTCATAGTAGAATACACTGTTACACAATTACCTGGTCGAGCGCTTGGTATAAAGAGAACGTCTCTCTCCTTCTGTACCCGGCTGTCATAGTCCTCGTATTCAGCAGCCATCATTTCTATGAAGTCACGTGCTGTCTGGTCAATGAGGAACAGATCATCCTCAGGAACCAAGGACTCCTCTTCTCCCTGGAACAATGGGACTTTGTAAAACCAGCAGCACTTTCGCCCTCAACAATTGCCCTGTGTGGAAACCTGGGTTATTCCCCATTACACCCTCCTTCAAATCATTATTTTCTGGCAACTGCCACCCACAAATGTTGTTTGTTTGTGCTCTTTTTGTGTGAAATAGCAAGTGATGACCCATGTCCTCAGACACCATGTTTCTAGGTCAGAGAGCAAGCTCTGGTGATTATGGGGCAAATACTAAAACGGGTAATAGTTGGGTGCTATTTCCTTGGTTTATCGTAGGCAGGTGGTTAGTGGGGGGGGGGGGGGGGGGTGTTGATATCGCAATGATATATTTTATGTATACACACCGTTCTTTCTTCTCCATCTTCTGTCTGGTCTTGATCAGTCCCAGAACCAGATGCTTCCGCCTTCTCTTTGCCTTGTGCCTCATCAGGCTCTGGCTCTGGCTCAAAGCTACATGTGAAAAAGTTGAAGGCTTCTTCAGCTGTGGGGAATCCATCTGGGTCCTGCAATAGAAACATTACAATTAGTCCTGCATAAAACTGCAAACAGCCCAAGAACAGGACTCCATGGCCTTCACAACACCAGATCAGTGAGCGGTTATGAGGTGCCTTCAGAATACTGGATCTATGTGGTGCCTTCAGATCACTGGATCAGTGTGCGGTTAGGAGGTGCCTTCAGAACACTGGATCAGTTAGCCTTTATGAGGTGCCTTCAGAATACCAGATCAGTGAGCAGTTATGAGGTGTCTTCAAAATACTGGATCAATGAGTGTCTATGTGGTGCCTTCAGATCACTGGATCAGTGTGCAGTTAGGAGGTGCCTTCAGAACACTGGATCAGCGAGTGGTTACAAGGTGCCTTCAGAACACCAGATCAGTGAACCGTTAAGAGGGGTCTTCAGAACACCAGATCAGGGAGCAGTTATACACTGCCTTCAGATCACTGGATCAGTGTGCGGTTATGAGGTGCCTTCAAAATACTGGATCAGTGAGTGTCTATGTTGTGCTTTCAGAACAACAGATCAATGAGCGGTTATGATGTGCCTTCTGAACACCAGATCAGTGCACGTTTGTGAGGTGTCTTAAGAACACCGGATTAGTGAGCAGTTATGGAGGTGCCTTCAGAACACCAGATCAGTGTGCATTACTGAGGTGTCTTTAGAATACTGGATCAGGGAGTGTTTTTTATTATGTTTATGTAAAGTGTTTGCATTCCTATTGGTTGAAAGTGTTACATGCTAGCAAATAAAACTATTATTTTACCAGATATGGATTATTCATGATAAGAGTCATGCCCTTTACCTGAGCTTGTCAATACAGGTTGAGTATCCCCTATCCGAAATGCTCGGGACCACGAGGATTCCGGATAGGGGAATTTTCCGGTTTTTGGAATAAATTGTTTTAGCCATACTTACCTGTCCCCTGATGGTGTCCGGTGGTCCCTCGGCGTCCACGCAGTCCCCGGGCGTCCACAGCAGGCCTCCTGCATCTTCTCCGGGTCTCCAGCAGTCCCAGGAATGCATTGCGCGAGTGTGCACGCGCACCGGTGACGTCACCGGCGCACGCGCACACTGGCGCAATGCATTCCTGGGACCGCTGGAGACCCGGAGAAGATGCCGGAGGCCTGCTGTGGACGCCCTGGGACTTGGTAAGTATGAAAAGAGGGTTAGGGGGGTTAAAAAAAAAATAATTTTTTTTTGAATGATTAAAAAAACTACGGTTTTTGGAATAATTCGGATAAGAGATGCACGGATACGGGATACTCAACCAACCTATACTACAAATGCTTACAGAAAAAAACTTATAGAAAATGGTTATGATCATACAGATCAATATCTGACATTTTATACCTGCAATTAAGCTTTTCAGGAAATGAAAGATGAAATATAAAAGTATCATTACAAAAAAATAATATCCCAGAACTCACGTGTGACCTCTTCTGAATGGTCTTGACAGCATCACGGAATTTTACTCTGGACTTCAACTGGTTTTCCACATCTTTCACTCTCTGAAGTGGGATAATCTCCTGTATAGGGAACATAAGACAAATACTCGCACATAGTGGCCAATGAGGTGCTGGGCCTTGGCGCCTTATGGTCACTTATCGCAAGGCAGGCAAGTTGTCAGATAGATGTTCTCCAGTTTACTCGCTGCCTGTCACCCATGTATGAAGCCAGGCTGAAGGGCCACCTTATGCCTGTGAACCAAGGAATTGTTTGGCGACCTTCTGGCAAAACTTAATGGGCAGGGCTGTAATTGGAACAGGCAATTTTCTGGATCAGAAATTTTCTATGACATATATTTTATTCCATCAATGATTTTGTTCTAGAATGTCCAATTTTTACCTTGAAAAAAACATATATACTGTAGTGAAGGAAATGAGCCCCTGGTAAGCAAAACTGCGAGTAGAGATAGAGCCAAGTTTATCTTGACTAACTTTCTGCACCTAGGCGGCGGAAAATGCTTCCTGTCATCTATTGTTCTCAGCTGCAGTACAATAGAGAGAACCATACAGCAAGGGGATTAGTGTGACTGGCCTTTCTCAGTACAGCATAAGATGTGGCCCTGATAAGGGTTTCACATTCAGCAGGCAACCAATTACCATGCTATAGAGTAGAAGGGCAGCTGCATATTGCAGGTGTTCATGTACTTACCGCCTCAGACTTAGTAACCCTGTCTGCGTGTCTAGTAAGGCTGCGGGGGGAGACGCTGGGTGACACTTGGTGGAATGCACTTTCCGCTTTGGACTGAAATGTAAAATATTAATATTAGGAAATAATATCTGGTAGGACTGCAGGAAGCTTTATTCAGTATGGTGGTGCATGCATTTAGTGCTAAAATCATAATGACCTCCAAAAGCATTTGATTATGTTCCATAGTATGATGTAATGACTAGTGACAGCCTAGAGGTCCCCGGAGAATCACATCTGAAGTAGCACAAGGCTATCAGAAACCGGATGTGCAAGGCCCTCAGACAATGCATGGTGTGTTGCTGGGCCCATCGTCTAATAGTCTACCAATGAGACAATTATTCTTTGGACTGAAGTCACTATTGCCTGGGATTTCTAATTACTCATTGAGAAGTTCCCAGTCAGTGAGTGGTGAGAGGCCGCACTAGGCTGCTTACACCCAACAGCTTCCTGTACTCCGTGCCCGATATTGGGATCTGTACCTGTGGCCTGGCATTGCTACTCCGACTGTTATACAAAACAGGTTCCTTATTTATTTCTTCTTGGATGAAATACCTGTGAGCTTTTGTCTTACAGTGTCTCACTATTCCATGCATGTTCCCACTGGCTGGTTCCCCATACCTTCCACTCAAATAACTGGGCTCCCCATCCTAACATACGTCATGCACACACACACTGGATCTGTACAGGAATGGGACTGTTTAATCGTTCCGTGACCGCAGCGGATTTCCCCTTCATAATGTTAAGCTTCTGGTGCAACACATGGGCCCTTATTCTGATTGATGCGGACTTTACCGCGTTCTTACGGATCGCGTCTTTACGGCGTCTGCGCATGCGTGGAGAACGCTACGCGCATGTGCCACGCCTTGACTCGGTACCAGTTCGGACAAAGCCCGTCCAAAACTGGTCACCGCAATCAGTCGGGAAATAGGGGCGTATTATGGGCGTCATGCGGAATGACACATGGGCGTAGTTTCAAAGTGGGCAAAACGGGGCGGAAACATGGGCGGACACGGGGGAGTACACTTATGTTGGGGGGCGTACATTCGGAAACCACTCCGAATGCACGCGAGCAAAAAGGGCTGAAATGTGCGGTGTCCACAAGTGTACTATTGCTTTGCGGACACCACTCGTTCATGCGGTAGGCGAACGTACGCCTAATGACTACAACCATTAACACCTGAACCCAATAACAATCTACTCCTTTACTCATTACTCACTAATAGGACGCTTGTCAGTGCTTTAATTGAAACCATTGCACTTCAATTGCTGTAAGGGTTAATGTGTGCTATGCATGTGTTAGGCATGCTTGTAAGGATATATTGGAATCTAATTGATTCCAATTCCAAATAAGCAGTTTTTTATGAGGATAGGTAATTGAATAAGTGGGTCATGTGATGTCTTGCAGAAGATACTTCATAGTGGGTTGTTTGGCGTAAATCCTCCGCTTACGTGCGGTAGCACCGCTTGGCTCCCGTTCGGATGCGGTATTCCCGAGCATACTCTGTAATACTCTGTAATACCGTGCCGAATCGGAGTGTTTCTCCCGCACACGCATGGTTTGTATGTCGTCCGTAAACACGCCCTGTTCTTAAAGAGTGAGTCCGTCCGAATGCGGAGGACACGTGGGCGTTTCTACGGACGATGGCCGCATGCGGCAAAACACCGTGGCGTGCGGACCGCTCCGTAAGAATGCGGGAATATCCGCACAGATCAGAATAAGGGCCATGATATGGGAATTATTATTTCCCCCTGTGCAAAGGGGTCTGAATCGGTCCCCAAGTTTTTTTTAAATAAATGTATACCTTCCCTGTCAGCCATTTCCATGTGTATGTAAGTGCTAGCAGTAGGCCTGCCTCCCTGTTTTCATAGTGCTATCTAGATCACTAGTTTCCATAGTCGCTTTGGGCACGGTTCACCGGTCTACACGTTGGTTACAGGCCCATTAAGTATTGCATTGCCTCCCTACAACTTACCATTGTCTGGTCCTCCTACAGTGAGTTGCCCTACCCTTGCCCCTGTTATTTACCCTGCTCAATTGGTGGTGTTCAAGTCATGTTTATTATCAAGTTTGGGGTCTTTCTTTTTCAGTAAAAAATTATTTGGATGTGATACAGAAGCTTCAATTATTTTCAATCTACATGGATTCCCCAACTCTGAAAATATGACTATTTTATATGGTTCCTTAAGAAACCTGAGGTTGCCTGCAGTATTTATCAGCGTCCCAAGATTTCTCTAAGATGTTCCATTACAAGTAGACAGTTTGATGCTTCAGCATACTTTACCTTTATGTGAACCACCATGTAACGATGTGTGTGTGTGTTGTGTAAATGGTATACGGTCGTATTGTCGACCCAACTTAGGTCGACAGTCATCAGGTCGACACCGCTGGGTCGACAGGCAACAAGGTCGACAGGGTTCTATGTCGACAGGTGTCTAGGTAGACATGGGACAAGGTCGACAAATGCGTTAGGTCGATAGGTCGCAAGGTCGACAAATGCGTTAGGTCGACAGGTCGCAAGGTCGACAGGTTTTTTCACTGTTTTTTGAGCCAACATGTGCTGACAGGCGGTATTTCATACCCTACCATCCACTAGGGCGTGGTGGGAGAATAAAATAGTGTGCCGAGTGCAGCAAGGCAACGTGCCCGAAGCATGGCGAGAGAAAGCGAGCCATGCGAGGGGCTGTGGTTGACTTCCAACTATGTCCATTTCAACTGTGTCGACATTCGGGTAAAAAAAAACAGTGAAAAATCACATGTCCACATCGCAACCTGTCGACTTAACCCATGTCGACATAATGCATTTGTCGACCTAAACCCACGTCGACTTGTCCCATGTCGACCTAGACACCTGTCAACCTTCATCCATGTCGACCTTGCTGCCTGTCGACCCAATGGTGTCGACAATAAGATCCACACCCATGTAAAGTGCACCACCATGTTTGGATGTGTGTGTAGAGATATATATATATATCTCCTATATATTTGGCTACATCTGTCACTCAAAGTGGGTGTCTGTGTCTATAACGCTCTGTTCCTGGACTTTCCTCTTAATGTGTGATTGCCTTCATCTGTGCTGAACACACTGCTACTCCACAGCCACCAGGTGAGCGCCCCCCTCCCGCGATTTGCGTCAAAACCTCCCCCCCCCCGCGCGCCCCCCCCTCCCGCGATTTGCGGCAAAAATACCCGCTCCCCCGCGACCCCCCCTACCGCGATTCGCAGCAAAAACACCCCCGCGACCCCCCCTCCCGCGATTCGCTGCAAAAAGAACCCCCCCACGACCCCTCCCGCAATTCGCGGCATAACCACCACCCCGCGACCCCCCCTACCGCGAAACGCGGCAAACCCTCCCCCGTGACCCCCCCCCCGATTCGCGGAAAAAACACCCCCCCGCGACCTCCCTCCCGCGATTCGCGGCAAAAAGAACCCCCCCGCGACCCCCCCTTGCACGATTGGCGGCACCCCCCCTGCGACCCCCCTCCCGCGATTCGCGGCACCCCCCCCCCCCCCGCAATTCGCAGCAGCCCCAGGATTAAATGGCACATGCAAAACACTGACATGGCGACATGGCTATGGTCGACAATGAAAAAGGTTGACATGAGTTTTTGAAGATTTATTTTGAATTTTTTAAATTTTTGTCGACATGGACACCAATAAAGTGGCACACTTATGTCAACATTTACATGTGTTGACCTTTCTGTGTTGATTTTTTCTTGTGGCGATTCGCGTCACACCCCCCGCAACCCCCCCTCCCGCGATTCGCGGCACCCCCCGTGACCCCCCACCTCCTGCAATTCGCGGCAACCCCCCACCAGAACCCCTGTGAACCCCGCCCTCCCGCGATTCGCGGCACCCACCCCCGCGACCCCCCCCTCCCGCAATTCGCGGCACCCCCCCCCCCCCCCCGTGATTCGCGGCAGCTCCAGAATTAAATTGCACATGGAAAACACTGACATGGCTATGGTCGACAATGAAAAAGGTTGACATGAGTTTTTGAAGTTTTTTTGTCATTTTTTGAATATTTTCATATTCATTCTCATGTGTCGACATGGACACCAATGAAGTGCCACACTTATGTCAACATTTACATGTGTTGACCTTTCTGTGTTGATTTTTTTCTTGTGGCGATTCGCGTCACACCCCCCGCAACCCCCCCTCCGGCGATTCGCGGCACCCCGGCACCCCCCCGCGACCCCCCCCCTCCCGCAATTCGCGGCAACCCCCCACCGGAACCCCCATGAACCCCGCTCTCCCGCGATTCGCGGCACCCACCCCCCGCAACCCCCCCCTCCCGCAAATCGCGGCACCCCCCGCGATTCGCGGCAGCCCCAGGATTAAATGGCACATGCAAAACACTGGCACGGCTATGGTCGACAATGAAAAAGGTTGACATGAGTTTTTGAAGATTTATTTCATTTTTTGAATGTTTTCATATTCATTGTCATGTGTCAACATGGACACCAATGAAGTGGCACAGTTATGTCAACATTTACATGTGTTGACCTTTCTGTGTTGAGTTTTTCTTGTGGCGATTCGCGTCACCCCCCCCCCCGCAAACCCCCCTCCCGCGATTCGCGGCACCCCCCGTGACCCCCCACCTCCCGCAATTCGCGGCAACCCCCCCACCGGAACCCCTGTGAACCCCGCCCTCCCGCGATTCGCGGCACCCAACCCCGCGACCCCCCCTCCCGCAATTCGCGGCACCCCCCGTGATTCGCGGCAGCTCCAGAATTAAATTGCACATGGAAAACACTGACACGGCTATGGTCGACAATGAAAAAGGTTGACATGAGTTTTTGAAGTTTTTTTTTTCATTTTTTGAATGTTTTCATATTCATTCTCATGTGTCGACATGGACACCAATGAAGTGCCACACTTATGTCAACATTTACATGTGTTGACCTTTCTGTGTTGATTTTTTTTTGTGGCGATTCGCGTCACACCCCCCCATCCCCCCCGCAACCCCCACTCCCGCGATTCACGGCACACACACACACCCCCGCGATTCTCGGCACCCCACCCCGTGACCCCCCCTCCCGTGATTCACGGCACATCCCCCGCGACCCCCCCTACCATGATTCGCCGCAACCCCCGCCCCCGTAACCCCCCTCCCGCGATTTGCGGCAACCCACCCCGCGACCCCCCTCCCGCGATTCTCTGCAATCCCTCCCGCGATTCGCAGCATCCACCCCCCCACAACCCCCCTCCTGCAATTCGCGGCACCCCCCGCGACCCCCCCTCCTGCAATTCGCGGCACCCTCCGCGACCCCCCCTCCCGCGATTCGCGGACACCTAAGTTGCAATACAGGGCATCTTTCATACAATTCTAACCATATTTCTCATATACAAACGTTCACAAATTAAGGGGGCGCAGCCCCTTACGACGGTGTGAAGAGCGCCCGTAGGGCGCGATGAATCACCTAGTATATATATATATTCAGAAGTGCATCACCATGTAAAGATGTGTGTGTGATGTGTAAAGTGCACCACCATGTACAGATGTGTGTTGTGTAAAAAGCTCCACCATGTACAGATATGTGTGTGTGTGTCTCTGTCTGTATATATATATATATATATATATATATATATATATATATATATATATATATATATATAAAGTGCACCACCATGTACAGATGGATGTGTGTGTGTGTCTAAAGTGCACCACCATGTACAGATGGATGTGTGTGTGTGTCTAAAGTGCACCACCATGCACAGATGGATGTGTGTGTGTGTGTCTAAAGTGCACCACCATGTACAGATGGATGTGTGTGTGTGTGTGTGTGTGTGTGTGTGTGTGTGTGTGTGTGTGTGTATATATATATATATATATATATATATATATAGTGCACCACCATGTACAGATGGATGGATGTGTGTGTGTGTGTGTGTGTGTATAATTTGACCACCATGTACAGAGGTGTGTTGTGTGTAGTGCACCACCATGTACAGAGGTGTGTTTTGTAAAGAGCACCACAATGTACAGAGGTGTGTTGTGTAAAGAGCACCACCATGTAAAGATGGAGATCCAGCATAAACACTACAACATGAGTTCTCCTTACCCTCCCGGCTTTCAGCTTCTCTCTCAGACGCTCTCTCAGGGAAGATTCACCAAAGCTGGCCCCTGAAGTGGAGGCAATGAGTGGTGGCAAGCCTACAACAGGAAGACACTTGGGTTAGAGCATACAACATTATATAGATTAGCCATGCCAAATGCCTGGAAACAGGATACCCTTGAAACCGTGTGTTTAATATGCAGAATACGACAACTGACAAAGCTGGGCTGTAAAACCTGCGCCTCCAGAAAGATTTGTCTGTGCTCATCGCATTTGGTTAGGCTAATAACAATGAACATTCTGTTGTGGTGTAGAATATGGATCTTTACATTTCTTTCCAAACGCCAGGTCAACCTAGGATCGCTCCCTGTGATACATAGCCTGTGCAGATGCTGCAAGGTTTTGTGCATGAACTTGTCCATCGCTGCAATAGAAGCCACTTGGGGGGGGGTTAGCACACAACCTGTTAGAGCATGCCGACATTTCAACACTGTCAACATTTTAAAGTCCGCCAACCATGCCACACTCCACACATTTAATCTTGTGCTTGTACTCACTGCGCCGTCCTTGTGTTACAGTCCCAATATCTTCCACTAGATCGCCGCCAGGTGCATCTATGTCATTCTCCTTCAGCTGAGGAGACAGAGCAGCAGTCAGTGACTACTAGGTACCCTCCATTTCTGATATTGCCACTGCGCAATTTTACTACAGCCATAATCGGAAGACCATCGGGACAGAAATATCGTTCAGAAAGCAAGCAAATGTCATTTATCTGACAAAAACAAATCTGCATTCCAAAACAATTGGCAACAATTAGCATTCCAGATATAGACTGTCTGCATAGTAGCACAAGAAGCAGATAGGTTGCTATGGGAAACGGTATATTTTCCAGAACTTTTCCATATAAATTGTACCTCTTTCTTCAGTTTATCATGTTGGGCTTTCAAAGTCTTCTTTAAGCGCTCCACCTGGGCATCGTCATCATTGGCCAAAAGCTCCTGGTGAAATGAGAAAATCACATTAGGGATGATCGTTCAAATTCCCCATCTAAACCGGAAAAACTCCATGGGATATAGGTAAGAGGCATTGCTGTTTATACCGCGAAGAACATGTTGGTCCGCCTGTGATTCCGCGGCTTCTTCTGTATGAACAACAATACCGCTGCCTTGTCATTGTTTATTTACAGTCAAAGTCCAGGGCCTGATTCAGGTTGGCAGTGAAAACTGACTTTTATTGCAGCTGCTATCCGCAGAAAAGGGGGTTGCCGCTGATGTCATGTGAAGTCAGCCACTCACCCAACGCAGGCATAAGCCCGCCTGTGTTCCCAGGGGAATGCCCAGCGTTTTCATGGGAAACGCATAGAACGCTGGGAGCTACCCTGATCCGGTCCGGTGTCCGTCCCCTCTGGAGCGAACGGCCCGGTGAGTGTAAAACTAATACTAGCAGATGGGCCAGTGATGATGCGGCAGCGCACATCAGCACTCACCGCTGCGCCGTACACACTGGGCAGCTTTCGAGCTGAAACGAGTAAATTGAGTGTCTTTCAGCTCAAACTCGCCCAGTGTGTATGGGCCATGTCTGCTATTCTATCAAGTATGTATTGACTTGGTGTGGTACAGGGGTCCGACAGTTGGGATCCCAACAGTCATTAGCCCGACGTCGGGATCCCGACTGTCCGGACTCAGACAGCATGGTGTGCGCAACTAAGCACCTTTCAGGCTCGCTCACCACCTATTCTATTCTCCCTCTATGGGGGTCGTGGACCCCCACAAGGGAAAATAGCAGGTGGCCGTCGGGACCCCGTCCGGCACCCATTGACTACTACTATATAGATCTAGTCTGCCCCTTTCTTTTATCATTTTGGTAACCTCAAACCTTTTGCTCCTATACGATATTCATATGCCTATCCAAAGCATGTTTAAATTGCTGTACTAGCCTCAACTATCTCTGACACAGTGACCCATACACCATCCGACAGCAACAGCTGTGCCATACCACTGCAGCATTGACCCTTACACCTTCCCACAGCACAGCAACAATGACCCATATACACCTTCCCACAGCACAGCAACAATGACCCATATACACCTTCCCACAGCACAGCAGCAATGACCCATATACACCTTCCCACAGCACAGCAGCAGTGACCGATATACACCTTCCCACAACACAGCAACAGTGACCCATATACACCCTCCCACAGCACAGCAGTAATGATCCATATACGACTTCCCACAGCACTGCAGCAGTGACACATATACACCTTCCCACAGCACTGCAGCAGTGACACATATACACCTTCCCACACCACTGCAGCATTGACCCATACACCTTCCTACAGCACAGCAACAATGACCCATATACACCTTCCCACAGCACAGCAGCAATGACCCATATACACCTTTCCACAGCACAGCAGCAGTGACCGATATATACACCTTCCCACAACACAGCAATAGTGACCCATATACACCTTCCCACAGCACAGCAGTAATGATCCATATACGCCTTCCTACAGCACTGCAGCAGTGACCCATATACACCTTCCCACACCACTGCAGCAGTGCCCCATATACACCTTTCCACAGCACAGCAGCAGTGACCGATATATACACCTTCCCACAACACAGCAATAGTGACCCATATACACCTTCCCACAGCACAGCAGTAATGATCCATATACGCCTTCCTACAGCACTGCAGCAGTGACACATATACACCTTCCCACACCACTGCAGCAGTGCCCCATATACAACTTCCCCCCCCCCCCCAGCACAGTGTCTCCTGCCAGCAGCTGCTGTGTATCTATAGCTACCGGCACGCAGGAAGTGCAGCAGCCATAGTGACAGTTACACGGGGACACACTGCATACAACAACCGGTACCATTATGGTGACATATACTGTGATACTGACCTCCACTATAGTCCTCTGCTTCTCCTCCGTGTCCCTCATTGTGGTCACTGCCAGGCAGGGGGGCACCTATTAGGCGCCTTGTGCCCCCTGGGTATCACTGCATCGGCTGCATCAGATCACGGGGGGCACACACACACACAGCAGGCCTCAGTCACCACAAGCGTATCACCACAACATACACAGTAGGGTGTGTAATGTGTGGTACAGGGAGAGCACTAGCAGCACAGCATACACACAGGGTAACCGTAGGCAGCAGCCATTGTTTACGTACAGAAGCCCCGCCCCCTCCCAGTCCAACTCTCCCTCCCCCAGTATGATGAGACACTGGGCTGTGCTGGGAGGAGAGAACTCCGAGTCCTGTACAACTGAGCTGCGGACACTTCAGTTCATTCATAAAGAAAATAAGCTGATATACACAGCACAAGAAAACCTGTATATTATGTATAATACAGCCTACTTACTAGGAGCAAAAAGGAGAGAAAGTTGCACCAGTCGTACAGGGAAATTCACTAGGTAATTCTTTATAAAGAGGCCCCTCTTATTGATATTCACTTTTTAATGTTTTTACATATGACAATTTCCATATGAGGGGGTGCTACCACTGGACACAGATAGTAAACATTTTTATTTGAAGAGAAAAGGATGTCACTTGTGTAGTGCACTTCAGAAGAAAAAAGGTTTAAAATGTAACTTTTAATGACATTATTCAATAAAATGTTGCAAAATATTGACTAAAATCAAACATATAAGACACAGACAGTGTAAAAAAGGATACTGAATCCTCGCGCAGTGATCCCCGCTGCTGAGCCGTCCCTAATATGCTTAATTATAATATCTTAATGCATGCGTCACCAAAATAAAGGTAAATACACTATGATTCCCATGTATGTCGTGGCTGACATATAGCATAATTAGGGGAACTGGTCCCTCTATAATCAGTCGGCTTGTCATTTACACATGACGAGTATTTGACATATACATGGGGGGCAGATGGTGTTTTTATTTTGAAATGATAACAATCGGTGTCAGCCCGGAGCCTGAATGTCAGGGCTGTGGGCGTTTGTTGCCCGGCGTAGGCTAGTTCCACCGTGCCGGCCAACTCCACGTGCGGACAGATGTACCAACACTGGAGTATTCGGCCGCCTCGGGGGACCAACTGTTGCCGGTATTCGCCGCTCTGTTGTGGAGTATGCACCGGGGTGCCAGAACGTGACACCGCCGGTCGACCACCTCTCTGCACGGAGCTGCGGTGAGTGGCGCCACTACACCGCTTCTTAGGCTCCACGGACTCAGTGCAGACTGACGTCCGTTGGCGATGCTGCACTAATTAAGCTAAGCAGAATCAAAATGCATTCAAAGGGGGAAGGGGGAGCAGGGGGGCATACACTGCGGGCGCAGTCGGTCTGCGTACGCTTCGCAGGTAAGCTTCGTTAGGACCAACCTGACACTTGGACGGAAGCCCTTTTGTACCCATACAGGTCATGCATATTCATGAGGGGGTGTCCCGTGGGTGTGTGTATTTTCACGCCCATATGGAATAGAGAATAAGAAGGTGATTGTCGTATATGTTTTAATATATGAAAGAATGGCGTTTGTTGCAGTTTTTACGTTTTAAAGCAGACAGTATTGCGTGTATTATATGAAACTTAATAAAAGGGTCAAAAACATCGGAAATTATTTAGCTTATTAAGTCTCTCAACAAATCGTCACATGTGGATGTGTCCTGAAAATTGGATGAACAGTTTGGCATAAATAGTTAGTATATCATTCCTTGATATATAAAATTAGTTTAGAAAAAGATGTATATGATTCCAGTGGCAAACGCAGGATTTTCAGAAGGGGGTTTCCAGAGGGGCGGAGCAAAGCACGGAGATGGACACTTAGGTGACCCAGTATATGCCGGGTCAGTTAAAGTGTTATAGATAGACCAAATGTATATAAATAATAAAAACAAATATATATATGTGTGTGTGTGTGTGTGTGTATATATATATATATATATATATATATATATATATATATATATATATAGAATCTGTCAGAATGAACTTAGGTCTACAGTCATTAGGTCGACCCCATTAGGTCGACTGGCAGGAAGGTCGACCTGATTTAAGGTCGACATGGGCCAAGGTCGACATGACTTAAGGTCGAATTTGCATAAAGGTCGACACGAGGAAGGTCGACTGGTCATAAGGTCGACATGGGGTTTTCACTGTTTTTTTTTATCCGAATGACGACACAGTCGACATGGACACAGTTGGCAATGAGAATCGGACCCTCGCTTCGCTCGCAATGCTTCGGGCACGGTGGCTCGCTTCGCTCGCCACAGCTTTAATAACCTCCTCCACGCCCTAGTGGATGGTAGGGCATGAAATACCGCCTGTCGGCACGTCGGTTCAAAAAACCCCATGTCGACCTTATGACCAGTCGACCTTCCCCATGTCGACCTTTATGCAAATTCGACCTTAAGTCATGTCGTCCTTGTCCCATGTCGACCTTAAGTCAGGTCGACCTTCCTGCCAGTCGACCTAGTGGGGTCGACCTAATGACTGTAGACCTAAGTTCATTCTAATAGATGACCGCTTGCCATATATATATATATATATATATATATATATACATACATACATACATATATATATATATATACACATACATACATACATACATACATACATATATATACACACATATATATATACACACACATACAGGGGCATCAACAGCAGTGTAGGCCCCTGGGCATAGCAATGTATTGGGGCCCCTATCAATCCTCCAGCGGTAGGGGTGGGGGAAGCTTTGATGTCCCGCAGGTGGTAAGGGGTATTATATCAACCGCTCAGCATGTAGGGCCTGGATCAGTAATTTCCACTAATTACCCCTTTACTGCACAGATGGTGGGATATGGGGTGGTAGAAGGGGGCATTGGGCTGAATGAAGGGGCCCTGATACATAACTTCCAGGGTGGTAGAGGATGTTTAATACGCAGAGGAGTGGTGTATAGTGGAGTGGGCTTATTATTCATAATTTTCTGGTGGGAGGACAGCTTGCTTGACTGCAGATATCTCCAGTTCCAGGAAATAGATTTCTTATATTTTAATGGAATTTAAAACTAGAGAATCCCACCTACCAAATGGTATTGGGGACTAGGGGATCAGAGTTCAGGAGACAGAGCAATCTGCCAAGGAGTATATAAAACTACATACCAGGTGTGTGGAGCTGGAGCAGTAACCAGCTGCTGGAAGGCTGATATCTCTGGTTATGGGAATAGTAGAGACAAGCTACTAGTGTCCATCAAAGGGGGAGAGTCCCAGATTTTGGAATATACCCTCAAAAAAGTCAGACAGAACCTGAAATATCTGACTGGGAAGAGCAATTAACAGGCTTGGATGGGGACCACTGTTTTGAAGTAAGATATCTCCGGTTCCCAAGGGCCGATTTTTAAAATTCTTGTACCCATGGAAAGAGGGGACCCTCAGCTTTCAGCCTAGGGCCCTTAGACTTCTAGCGGGTTTTCTGGGTACTCGGAAACCCCCCCTGCGTGCGCTAATGGATTCAACTGTATGCTCACCATGGAGCTTAGGAAATATATAGTATAAGTTGTTTTTGTATTTATATGTATATGCGATCTGATGGTTTGTGTTAAAACACCAGTATCATCCACCATTTGGTAGAGAAGTATTATGGTTGTTACACTCTTGTAATTTCAACAGAGATGATTTTAATGAGTGTGTAGGATTAAAATTAGTCATATCCTGAGAAATGTGAATCGTTTACAGGTGTTTAATAACGATTCATACAGAAGGAAAGAATGGGAGAAAAAGGGGTGAAAAAAGTAGTACTTTGGTATTAATATATCGATTGAGACCAGGAAATATTTTTTATTTTTTATTATTTTTTATTTCACCAACATAATTAAGAAACATAATATGAATATTGATGAGTGCATTGTATTATTGACACTCTGAGGGATAGGGATGTGATAAAAATAAATTTAAATGATAAGTGATATGCAGATGTCATAAAAATTCCTTAATGGGGAAGACGTCAGTGAGTGCAGATTGGGGTGATTCATATACGTGATGCCACTATATCAAGTGGAGAAGTGGTGCTGAGGTTAGGACCCGACTTGGGCGGGTGACTGTGCTTCCAGTCTTAGTGATCGGAGTGAGAGGTCTAACGGAGGAGCTGACACATATGGCTCTCCGAAGTATGTGAATAAATGTATAATAACTTACAAGGTGTGTACCCCGGAGGGGAGAAAAAGGGGGGATAATGATTACAAAGACAAATTGCATGCAGAAGGGAGTGTGAAAAAAACAAACTTCAAACCAGTGAAATAGGGAAATTTATACACTGAAATTGTATGTGCTTAAAATTGCTGTAGGCCTACTTACTATCATATACATCATCATATACAGTATAATATAAAGCCTATATACACACACACATATACAGTATATACATCATCATATACATTACCATCATCATATACAGCCTATACATATCATATACAGTCTATATATACACATCACCATATACAGTATATACATCACCATATACAGTATATACAGCCTATTCTCCCTGTTTTGTATTCTGTATTTATTAATGTGTCATGTTGAAAGTGGCTTGTATTATATTAGTATTGTTGGAATATACTTATGGAGTCGATTTGCATTTACCAATGTGTCTGTGTTCATTATCTTTATTAACTGTTATTTTTAAGGCACCCACATACATTACACACTTTCACACACTGTTTTATTCCCTCACATCAGTTCTATCTTAAAATGAAGAATTGTCTGTTACCATGCACCTCACAGACTGCCCCAGTTGTGCTTATAACCTATGGGATCAATGTACTAAATCTTGGAGAGAGATAAAGAGGACTGAGATAAAGTATGTATCAGCCAGGGGCACTTTAAGAGAGGAGGAGGCCTGCATGCAGAAACCTCTGGCCGGGCCCCCTTCTCCCCAAGTGTATGCCCCTTATGGATTCAGTATTGAATCCCGGCGGTCGGGATCCCGGCGTTCAGAATCCCGACGCCGGAATCCCGACAGCCGAAATGCCGACAAGGGGGGGACGTGGATCGCCACGCAGCGGGCCCGGTGCCTCGCTACGCTCGGCACACTAATTTATTCTCCCTCCAGGGGTGTCGTGGACACCCCAGGAGGGAGAATGTGTTGGCATTTCGGCGGTCGGGATTCCGGTGTCGGGATTCTGAACGCCAGGATCCCGACCGCCGGGATTTTAACTGCATCCCGCCCCTTATACCCCTTTTACACCAGAGCCGCGACCCGGATTACTGCCGCTCCAGTCCGGGCTGGGGCTTGATGTAAAAGGGCAAAAAAAAATAATAACCCGGGTCCTGTTACCCGGTGTCCGACCCGGCAAATGTTCAGGGTCGACATGGGGCTTTCCCAGAGTCAGGGGCCGTGTAAATGGGTAACCCGGGTTATCTGACCCAGGGACCCATTTCCTCCAATCAGGGAGCCCCAACCTCTGGACCGCAGTGCCCTGAGGTCAGTCCGGAGGTTGGGCAGGGGCTGCGTACAGCCTCCGCTGCTGTCTGCAGTAGTACTATGCAGGCAGCAACAGAGGTGAATGGATGCAGGGCCGGCGCCACCACTAGGCAGGTCTAGGCATTTGCCTAGGGCGCCGGCCACTGGAGGACGGCAGTTTGCCCCTCGCCCCCCGTGCAAAGGGGGTCCCTGCCGGCTTCTGACTGAAGCCTGCATTTGTGTCCTTGCTGCGCAGGTACCTCCTGCGGCGCGGAGTATAAAGTTTAAGCTGGCGGCGGTGGGGGGTCCCTTCAGTGAGTAAGAAATCACTAGCGCTATGCGGCGGTGCGGGAAGTGCTTCTGTTTTGAAAACACTGGCCGCACGGCGCACGCTGATTGGCTGAGATTCAGCCAATCAGCGTGCGCCGTGCGGCCGGTGTTTTCAAAACAAGTGCTTCCCGCGCTGCCGCATAGCGCTAGTGATTTCTTACTCACTGAAGGGACCCCCCACCACGGCCAGCTTTATACTCAGCGCCGCAGGAGGTACCCGCGTGGCAAGGACACCACTGCAGGGCTGGCTCCTGTCAGATGCCAGCCTGGACCCCCCTGCCCGCTCCCCAGACGGCGCAACAGGTACCCCAGCGCCGGGGCGCCCCCACCCCGACTCACCTGGGGCGCTCCGGTGCTTTGCACCGGCCCTGAATGGATGTCTGTGTGGGGCATCCATTCACCTCATGGACGGAGGCTGGGGGCACACGGAGGCTGGGGGCAGCACAGCAGCTTACCTGGGTGCTGGGCTTGCCCCCAGCATGTCGGTCGGCGTTGCGGGGGTGACGGTCGGCGGGTTTCCCGGTGCTTGGAGATGTTGTCATCTCCGAGCGCCGGCTTAGGGCCCGAATTCACCGGCGTCCCCAGTTTTGGTGTAAATGTGGAATTAGAGGTACAGGGTGATGGAGAGGTGGAGGGAGTGAGAGGTGCAGTGGTGACAGAGACAGAGAGGTGCAGGGAAGGAGGGAATGGGAGATGCAAGCATGACAGAGGAAATACTTCTTAAATGTCACTTTGACCACTGTGTGTGTGTGTGTATATATATATATATATATATACTGTATGTATATATTTCAGCCCAGCGATTTTTCCTATCATTGCTGTCTATTCATGCTAGGCAAAAACGCCCAGTGTGTATGCAGCTTTATACTTAAACAATATTCAAAATGGAGGTTTACCTAAAGAAAAAACTTCTAAATTATCCCACAAAGTTAATGATATTGCTGATCGGATAGTTGTGTTTTTGGGGGGATTGATCAAGGGTGTGAATGTAGGGTAGTAATATGGACATACATTTCTCCACTCTTTTGTCTTTATTAATGGAAGTCTCTAGCCAATCCATATGAAACGGATAAGCCACTATAGGCATCAATAGTGATATAGACAAGGTACAGTATCTGCAGAGATCCATTGTGACAGCTGCAAATTTTGTTAGTAGTCATTTATTTATTAACCTCTTTATAAGACTATGGGCCTAATTCAGACCTGCTCGCTAAACAGCGTTCTTTTGCTGCTTAGCGAGTGGGTAAATGCCGCCCACCAGGGAAGCGAATGCCCGCCTCCATCGCTGAATGAATACCCACGCCCGTATGCGAATAGATGTGTATCCTGACACTAAAAAATCATTCGACGGTCGCCAACCATCATATGATTTTTTCTTGCCCGCTCGCAGATAAATGTCAGTCTGATCTGACTCTTACCTGGGCCGGAGATGGACATGTGACGTCAGCCGCCTGCCCCCTGCAGGCTTCACCACGCCTGCATTTGCATGGGGACGCCCAGCATTTTTCCGGGTGCACCGACTGTTTTTGCAGGCACGCCCAGGAAACACTGGCCGTCCCCATGCACCAGCTCATACGTATATTCACTGGTACGCATGCGCAGATCCGACACATTGGTCCCCGGGCCGAATACGCTATATAGCATACAGACCTGAATCACCCCCTATGTTTGAGAATATAGCCTGAATATCCCACAATGACCATTCAGGAGTTATCTGAAATAATATTTTAAGGACATCATTTACACAACATTTTTGACCTTCTGTACAACGCCACATGCAGTGCATGAAGTCTGCAGCTGATTGCTGGCATTTAAAACAATCAGAATCAAACGCAGCACACTTTATGAGTCGTAATTTAGGCGCAATATAAGGCCGATGTAGTAATTGATAATGAATTTCTGCAAATGATGACGATAAATTATGTTAGAATAATTTTCAGTGACAATTTGGGAAAACCTTCAGTCCATCTCACTAAACCAGTAGTCAAAGTTTCCAAATGAATATGACATTTGAACACCTCCCAACATGACCCTCTCCAGGACAGACACAACGCTCTGCTCTTTGACTTCCCTTTTGCTGTATGATTATCATCACCTGTGGTGAAACACCTTTCTCATCCGTTACCTGTTACCGGGTGATGGCAATCATAAGTTAAGAGGGAAGTTCAGGAGCAGAGCATTGTGTCCCTCCTGGAGAGGGTCATGTTTGGAGGTATGCATTTGCTATACGGGGGGAGTGGCCTTGGGGAAAGGGGAATGGCTTGGCAGGTATGACACTCCAGCAAGCCACTCCCCTATGTAAGACACATTTTTGCCGCTGTGGGGGCATACCCAGGGCTCTGTGAGGTGACAGTGTCCCCTTCTCCTCACTGACACTCGCGCAATCAGACAGAGCTGGTGTGTGCAGGAATGAGTTTTATTGTACCTCATGGACAGAACACAGGCCGGCGCGTGACCTGCGTGACGATTACTTGGCATTATGCCACCCATGTCGCACTCACAAAAAGCAGCAGGATGCACACAGCCACTGCGCTGCCCACACAGAGAGAGCCAGGTGGGCCCTGGAGCAGGTGCGTGCACTGCGTGACGTCACGCATCATAAGTGCCTCTTGTCTACATGCTTTATGCCAAGGGCTACATGCTCAATGCCAGAGGCTTCATGCTCAGTACCAAGGGGGATTACATGTTCATTGCCACAGGGGAGTTAAATGCTTGTTTCCAAGGGAGATTACATGTTCATTGCCAAGAGGGAATTAAATGCTTGTTGCCATGGGGGGAGTGAAATGCTGGCACTCGTGGTATCGACAGCAGCCGCCAGCTGGGTAGAACTGAAAGCGGTGACAGCCAGGCAGAGAGCTTTGGGCTGCCCAGCTGTATTCAGACTCAGAGCAGGTCTGTGGCTATTTTAAAATCTCAGGTTGGCTTGTGAGCCAATTGGAGCTCGCAGTCTGACAGTCAATCAGGAGTGGCAGTGGTGGCACCTGATTGGCTGCTGGTCCGTGAGCTTTGATTGTCTGGCAAGCCATCGTAACATTTTAAAATAGCCACGGACCTGCCCTGTGTCTACAGCCAGGAAGCCCGCCGCTCTCTGCCTGGCTGTCACAGATTTCACACACATATTAGCAGTATTTGAGAGTCAGTTGCAGTAAATGCATGTATAAAAGACTAGGAAGGGCTTAAAGTGGTCATGCAGAGGTGGGGGAACTTATTTCTCTATGCCACCTAATGGCAAAACTCCAGGCCCTGATGGTCTAGGTGCTGCGTATTATAAATTATGGTCAACACATATGCCGTCTCATTTGTGCCATAACTGAATCCTGTTCATCAATCGTCATCATAGATCCACCCACAGTGGAAATAAATTTCAAGCCTGTAACTGGATAATGTGTAGTAGCAGCATATAAAGATTTTTAATATTCCCTAAAAGCGTCAGCTATATCTGGTGTATTATATAAATGGTTATTCTGAGACTTAAGTGATAAAATATTAGAGACAATTCTATATCCTTTGACAACATTGGCAAGTAATTTGCCGGCTTTATTCCCCCGCCTAAAATACCAATGTTTTTGATAGCGAATATGGCACTGAGCTTGCTCTGTTCAAAGAGTGTCAAAGACCTTTAGGGGGGCATTCCATCCCGGCCGCTCTTTCTGCCGGTGGAAATAGTGGCCATTGCCTATTCAATGCTGCAGTGTCAACTAGCATTGACGACGGTGTTTGAAATAAAACAGATCCAACTTTAAAACAAGTCGGGTCTGTTTTGTCGGAAACGGACACCGATTGTCAAATTCACTGCTGTTTTTACACTTGACAGTCAGAACATTGAATTTAAACTGTCAAGTTCCTGTTGAATGGAAGGAAAACGACCTGGAATTCTGACTGTTGGGACATTAAAAGCTAAATGATTGGTTTCATTATCAGAACGTTTTCTTTGGTTTCTTTGCGCTCACTCGCCTTCTGCCCAGTCTTATAAGTGAGCATAAATATCTGTATTATTAATAAGCATTATTAGGACCGGTAGAATCATAGACCATGGCAATTGTATCTACCACAAGTACTGTCTACGGCTGTACGCGACTTTTATAGTTGATTAGTTACCAGTACATAATAATGGAACATGAATGTAATGCTAGACTCTGGCAGCTGTGATTACCCAAATGAAGCAACACATGATTTGCTCTGTCGGTGCGCAACACTTAAAATCACCCCATAGGGGGTGAGGAGCAACACTTGTCCTTTTTTTTTAATATATAAATTTGGAAAGTATTATTATCGTTTATTTATATGGCGCCACAAGGTTTCCACAGCGCCTAACAATACATAAATGACCAAATAACGAATGACAGTACAAGACAATTTAGGACAAGTACTTGGTAAATAAGGATAGTGACATCAGGGGACAGGACATTGCCGCTATCAGGGTGGCAGACATGTATAAACTCTAAGAACATGAGGAGAGAGGGCCCTGCTCGTGAGATCTTACATTCTAAAGGGGAGGGTAAGACAGACAGGAGTGACACAGAAGGGGTAGCAGTGAGCATAGACAGTTAGGATGAAAGATGGTTGGATTTTATGCGGGAGGGTGGGAAGATGATCAGTTCAGTCCTAGACATTTTAAGTCTAAGGGCCGTATTCAATGAGAATATTGACGGCGTGCAGCGAATCCTGTTTAGGATTCGCTGCACACTCGCCACGTTCCACAGCCTCGCTGTCCCCCCTATTCAATGTCGCAGGGGCTCGCGGTCCTCCTCCTCGAGTGTGAACCCCTGCGGCGGACGCCACAGGGAGATGGAAGTCTCCCTGCCTGCCCCAGAACATATGTGGGGGGGGGGGGGGGGGGGGGGAGGTGGGCTCCCCGGGAGCCAGGCAGCACAGGCTGCCCCCCGGGAGAGCCAACAGGGGACCAGGTATTCACTGCACCCGATCGTGCATATGTAATGATCGGGTGCAGTGAATATATGAATATCTAACGAGCGGCTCTCGGCTCCCAGCCCCTGTTCTGTGTAAAAAAAATAATATATTTTTTTAAATTAAATATATATATATTTTTAATTAAATATATATTCATGTGCTATAAGCACATTAATAAAAATAGCATGCCCCTTCACTAAATAAAATTCCTGATTTTTTGACACCAAATGTAAAACAACAACAACTCTATTTTAAAAGTTCCCTTTCCAATTCACCATGAAAAGATGGCGATTTGCTACACGGCGAAAATCACTTAGAAAGACGGCGAGAAGTGCACGTTGAATAGGGCGATTCACTTTCTCACCCAAAAAATCACCTTCCAACGCGAAAATAGCACAAATTCGCCGTGAAACAGGGCGGATTATCCTCATTGAATACTGTCCTAAGAAAGCGCTGGCTCATCCAAGAATAGATAGCAGAGAGACAGTTGGAAATGAGTGAGGACAGAGGGAGAGAGAGATCAGGAAAGGAGGAGAGGTAGAGTGGAGAATTATCAGCATAAAAGTGAGCTTACCCAGAGAAGGCGTATAGAGAGATAGAAGAAGACGGCCAAGAACAGAACCTTGGGAGACACCTAGGGCCTTATTCTAGTTCATTCTTTCTGACAAATTCCTTCTTAGATGGACAAAACCATGTGCACTGCAGGGGGGCAGATGTAAAATGTGCAGAGAGAATTAGATTTGGGTGAGTTATTTTGTTTCTGTGCAGGGTAAATACTGGCTGCGTTATTTTTACACTGCAATATAGATTTCACTTTGAAGTAAAACCCCACTTAAATCTAATTATATCTGCACAAGTAACATCTGCCCCACCTGCAGTGCACATGGTTTTGCCCATCTAAGAAGGATTTTGTCAGAAAGAGTGAACAAGAATAAAGCCCTTACTGACATTGGAAGTGCAGGACAGGTGGAGGCATTAAAAGGTACAGCTGGGCATTTTCAAGACTGACAGTTCAAGCATTAATGGTTACAGTGAATGTTTTTGCCGATGTCAAAAAGGTGATGTTTTTATGGAAGAATATCCAGATTAAGCAGGCAGGAGTTGTATGGTGTGAGGATAAAGTAGAGCACATATTTAAGGGATTGCTGTGGGCTAAGTTACAGAGCAGCAATACTGCAGATTAGCTGCTAGCAGTGGCGGATTCAGGGGGGGGGGGCACCCGGGCACGTGCCCCCCCCTGTCATTTCATTTTGTAGCTGAGGACGAGGGCTTTCCAACGAGCCCAGCCCCGTGTCTCTAGCCCCCCGGGAACCAGAGAGATCGCCTGGCAAAGCTGTAACGTTTTTTCCCCATAGGATAATATGGGACCCGTCAATTCCGACCCCCACCCGGTTCCAATGGCTGCCAGTTCCCCCCCTGGCATCATAAAGGCTTGTGGTTGATCTCATTCAATTCCAAATCGCTGGGCCTTCAATATGATACCAGGCTCGTCCATATCGGTCAATCGTTTCCAGAGATATTACGTGTAAACTATTTTTTTTTATTTTTGAAATGTAATTTCATGGCTGTTCATGTTCTTTGAGGGCAGATTACTCTGGAACCAAACGTTCCAGTTTCACTGGACCAAAATCATTCAAAGCCCACTCAAAAGTTCTTCAATATGATACTTGTCTCATGTAAATGGTTCAGTTGGTTCCGAAGATATAGCCGGTTATATAAGATAACTTGTTAAAGGGGGGGAGGGGTGGTTTTCTCTCTCCCTCACACCAGAAAATGCAGGGACTAGGCTGGTGTAAAAGGGGCCAACCTGGGAATGCATTTTCTGGTGTGAAAGGGGTATTATTTCAAAAAGTGCTCTGAATACAGCCAGGCTCTGCTACTGTCAGTGGCTATCACTTCTGCCTGGCGGCTGTCCCCCATTTACCGCGAGCATGTATTCCCCTTGGAAATGAGCATGTAATCCCACATGGCAATAAGCATGGAACCTCTGGCAATGAGCATGTAGATAAGCAGCACTTATGTAGCATAATTTTTAATAGACATTATGGTGTTTGACATAATACATAATGGACATAATGGCGTGTAACTTAACGTGTACTGGACATTATGGTGTAAATGTTTAATGCGTGCCTTTGGTGGACAATGTTCCTGTTTATGAAATGTATTGTGAATTCTGGCTCAATCCATGAGGCATTATGTGAATTTTGTCTCAATCCGTGTGGCATTATGTGAATTTTGGCTCAATCCATGTGGCATTATGTGAATTTTGGCTCAATCCATGTGGCATTATGTGAATTTTGGCTCAATCCATGTGGCATTATGTTTATTTTGGCTCAATCCATTTGGCATTATGTGAATTTTGACACAATCCATGTGGCATTATGTGAATTTTGGCTCAATCCATGTGGCATTATGTGAATTTTTGCTCAATCAGTGTGGCTTGATGTGAATTTTGACACAATCCATGTGGCATTATGTGAATTTTGGCTCATTCCATTTGGCATCATGTGTAAGGGGCAAGTATAAAGGGGTCTAGTATTTTGTTGCATAATGTGTTGAAGTTGTATATGGTGTTGTACACTACACTCAAGGACACGCCCCCTGTTGAATGGCCACACCCCATTTTACGGAGCGCACCTTCGGCGCGCGTACAACTACATCCTTCACTTTTGTCACCATGGTGGGCCTGCGTACTTTAAATGCCAGGGCCTATTTTTAATCCCATTCCCACCCTCTCTCTGCTGCTCTCTTAGCATGTACACTGGCACCACTAACACCGCCCCTCCCCCACCTAAACCCTCTTTCATCATGGTGCCCCCCCTGTCATTTTATCCTGGATCCGCCCCTGGCTGCTAGAGGTGGTTCTGCCTTTACCAGAACAAAAAAGTACTGCGAGCACCGCAAGGGGATGCGTATTATGTTCGCGTCCCCTCGCAGGGCTTGGTGGCTCGCTGCGCTCTCCACATTTTATAAAATCAACTCCACGCCGATGTGGAAGTGGGGGTATGAAAATGTTGGTCGGACGCGTACCACCGCCGCTTGCCACACTTCGGGATGACGTGGGGGGGGGGGAATGGGGGCAAAATAAATGACATTAAATGGCATTATAGGTTCAATCAGAACCAATATCTCATCGCATCCCATACAATAATGGCATGCAATGTGATTTTTTTTTATTGCACCCCATCGCATCGCATGCCATACAATAATGGCATGCGATTTTTTATCGCACCCTATCTTTTTAATGGATACACTGACACAGTGCAGTGAATACATTATATAGGAAAATTGCATCGCATGCCATACAATATGGCATGCGATGCGATTTCACTACCGTGAATAGCCCACTACGCAAATGCCGTAGTTGGCGCCGTGATAATACACAAGTACCGAGAAAACAAATATTGACCAGGCCGAAGGACCCTGCTCCTATGTTTTGAAGAAGTTCTTTCACCCCCACAAAAAAAGTAAATACAAAATAAAGTTATACTCAAATCGGGTAAATGACATTAACACAATAGACACAATTTTTACATAAATTTATTTACTAAAACCATATTTACACTTCAAAAATACAACTGAACACCTTCTTCCCCCAAATTGAAACAACGCTACACAGATAACTGTACATGTCACACATCATTGCATTGGGTTTGGTCATGGTCATACATCCACACAAGAAAAAAAAAAAAAATTGCCTTTTAGATTTTTGCTTTTTTAATGTGTTAGGATTTCACATTAACATGATACCAGTAAGTATTATTTCTTTAACCTTATATCCAATATGGAAAAAACATTTAGAACAAGCCACCTTAATGTTACATTTTACCATGCTCTTCTGTCCCACAGTCTGAGCCCAGGGGCTGCTCCACACAGAGCAAAATTAATTAAGTACACCAGTTTATAAGGACGTTGGAGGCTAGTGTGGAAGGCGAGAACGTGAGGACCAATGGAAAGTTTCAATCTCTTTGCTGCATCTTGCATTTGGTTTTATAGCTCGTAGACCCTTTCCCTTTCCACCTCTAGTTTTCAGCTCAGGCCATGAACAGAACCAGAAGAGTCCTACATAAAATGACTAAAAAAAATGTAGCTTGCAGGCAGGTGTATCAAACCAGGAAGAGGAAAAATTGGAGAGAGATGTAGGTCTATTTACTAAGCCTGGAAAAGATGAAGTGCCAGCAAATCAGCCCCTAACTACCATGTTTTAGGCTGTGTTTGAAAAGCAACAGTTAGGAGCTGGTTGTTTGGTACATTACCGCCCATTCACTTGCTGTCTCTCAAACACTTAAAACTATCCGCTTTTACAAAACACAGCCTACGGAAATGGCAGTTAGGGGCCAAATAGTACCTGTTACCTCTCCTTTATGTGGCAGGGCAGCTTTAAATGGTCTAGAACCCCCAAGTGTTTTATGTTCCTAAATTCTACCATTTATTAAGACAACTATAAAGCATACCCACTGTGCAGGCGGCCATTTTGCTGCAGTGAATTCTGGTTCAGTCTACAGAACAGATTCCCAGACTGAGTTTGGATACAGCATTGGAGGACACTCCACCATGGTTACTTTGAAAAAATGACAGAAACTTTATCTCTTTTAAACAAAGCTTGTAAAATGGCAGATAGAAGCGGATTGGTCGGTACTCTTCAAGAGACGATAAAGGTCTTCGCCAGTCCTCTAAACAGGTCTCCCAGTGTTTTAAAATTACTTGGGATGAAAAAAAAAAAAAAAAAGGCTGCGACAGACATAACAAAAAACCAACAACAAAACATTTGCTGGATAAGTCCACATCATGATTACAGTTTGAGCGCTATACATCCACCAAATATTTACCAGTTATATACACACAGAATTGGTGGTTTGCTTGTTTTCCATGATCCCTGAATCGATTAGGACACAAACGGTCCTTAAATAACAATTTGGTATAATGCTAACCAGAGAAACTGTATTTAGAGCCTATCCATAATGAAATTCTTACAGCCCACGAGCCCCCAAACATCAAAGTGGAGCATTACAGCGGTAGGAGAACTGTTTTTTTATTCTAACACTACACAAAAAAATATATACAAAAAAATATATATAGCCATTTATATTAGCCATTTCTAAGTATGCACAACTAAATACAGCATATAGAGGAACATAGACGGACAATTTGCTTGTCCTCATTTATTCTACGCTGGACCTGCGCGTATATGAATAGTATTTCATTTATATTAATCTGTATCACCTTTGACAACATTCGGCATTAAGCACCAGACTGTTCAGATAAAAGGTGCTCTTTTATTCACTTTCTTAGTGACCTTCAAATTAATAAAAACGGGAACATAATCAGTGTTGTGCATTTTTAACATATGCAAAATTAAAAGCAATCTTTGATGCTTATAAAAATAAAGACCAGTCTTCACGGTTATAAGGACCGTAACAGCCACGGTACCTGTAACCTCTAGAATATTGGTTTCCTATATCGCCAATGGCGCCACGTCCGCAACTCTTTCACATCTCATTACCTCAACACATGATTCGACCTGACACAAACCATCCTTCAAATGCTAATGAAAAAGATCTGGGGATCCAAATTCAGGTCAAGGCCTGATGTAGTAAACTTCTATATGATCAGAAAGTCCAAGCTGACCACAAAGACCGTGTTTAGGTGGAAGTCTCAGGACTAATTGCTAGAAGATACGTTGCCATTTCTATTGCAGCTTTTGCTATATTATAGTACATACTGTTACAGTGTTAATCACCTATTTTTACAAGCACTCATTACAATAGTGGACATTGGAAGTCATTGACAAAGACCCCCAATATTGGCCCAGTAATTACAGCACATTAGGCCAGGTGTACCAAGCTTGAAAAGTGATCAAATTGAGAGTGATAAACCACCAGCCAATCAGCTGCTACCTGCCATGTCACAGGCTGTGTTTGAAAAATGAAAGGTAGGAGCTGATTGGTTGGTGGTTTATCACTCTCCATTTTATCACTTTTCATCTTGCCGATTAGGAGGCCTTTAACGGCCGGTCGTCAAACCTCTTACAGCATATTGCACACCCTGATTTTCATGCAGCAACTTCTAGACATGCCCCACATACAGAAATACAAAGAGTGGTAAAAAAGTCAGACAAAATGAAAACCAATAATGATAATGAATAAATAAAAAGAATCACGTTTATCTACCAAAACTGGTTACAAGTATAGTGCAAAGGCACAAAAGTGACAATAAAAAAGGTGTCATGACTGATATGTACATTACAGTGTATGTGTGGATGTATATGTACTTGACCCTTACATTGCAGGTCATTATGAACTTTGGTGATATACAGATTTACTCACATTTGATCATATGAATCACAGACTAGAAAAACATAAAATCCAATCCAGCATTTGCCCAATATTTATAAAGTGCTTAGTTTAACATAAAAGATGATTATTTTTTATCACAAAATGGCAGCTGCCTGTTAAATAAAAAAAGAGATTTGTCTGCGTCTCAGCGGAATGAGTCTTGGTAGTCTCCTACAGGAAGCAGCCATTTTGTGGTCACAAGAAAGCGGTCCAATGAATTCACTTGAAATTTGTGGAGGGGAAAGGACAGGTCTCTGTACAGAATCCAGTTACTGGCAGAATTATTCTGAATTAAAACCCTACAAATTTCACAAATATACTGAAACCCATTGCAACCATTTAGAGATTTTATTAGACCAATGTGTACTTGAATGATGAAACGATCAACACAAATATCTGATTGCAATGGATCGCAGCATATGTACAGAACTCATTCCATACTATTACTTTACAAGACCGTTGTAATTTAAGTGGATCTTCACTTGGACGTTTTGCCTCTAGTGACTTGCAATCCAGTGGAGCCTACATTACAGTATACATGCAGATGAACTGGGCAAGTGCCATAAGTGATTTGTGCCTTAGATACAGATAATGCCCCATCTATCCCAATTAGTCACCAAACCTGTAAAAATAAAATGTTCTATCCCAGTGTCAAGACTAGTAACACCACCACTGCCTCTCTACAGAGGCCAACCAGATGTTCCTTATGGAACAGGAATTCCTGGTGCAGTCAGATCCTCCTTATTACTCAGCCTTGTCCTGCTAACAATCCAGGCTTCTACATCTTCAGAATTACCCACATATGTTTATTATCAACCCATTCATTAAAAGCAACACATCAAATTCTCTTGTAACTTTTGTAAGACTAGGTAGAAAACCTGGCATGTTGGCAGCCAACAAGCACCAGTGCTGAGAAATATTAGAATACCTACACAGTATAAAATATATGCTAACACACCAAAATAAAACACAGTTCTGCGTCTTTGATGGCTTAAGTAGGAGATTTTCATCTGCAGTGGAGACGAACTAATTCACCGACAGGATTATGGATGTGCGCATCTGTGGTCAAAGTAACATGTAAAAGTACAGGTCCCTCTAGATCAAGCATGTCCAAATTATGGCCCTCCAGCTGTTATGAAACTACAAGTCCCATCATGCCTTGCCACAGCTTTGCTATTAGGGAATGCTAAAACTATGGCAAGGCATGCTGGGATGTGTAGTTTCACAACAGCTGGAGGTCTACAGTTTGGCCATGCCTGGTCTAGATGATAAAATATCCATATTTCAAGGTCATCAAACCAGGTGACCAACAAGTGGAATCTTACAGTATTCACAATGAGGAAAAACTATAGTAGGTTTTTCAAACATTCATATATGTGCTGTGGCCAGGACAGACATTAATATATTATTTGGCCTGCATTACCAAGAGTCAAATATACGGATCACATTGGTCAGGATACATTACCACCCAAGCCCATCTGCAGCAGGGTTAAGCATTAGACTTTCAATGAGTTTAGGTTACCCAAATAATGCTACCATTTCAAACTTTTATCCACTGACAAAAGGGTTCCAGAAGTAAAGTTACATGAGGTATCTAGCAGTGCATTATGGGGAACCACATTTTAAAAACCCCCAGTGCCAGATCAGTGCACAGTCACTACCTCTTGCAAGAGGCACAAGAATATTGAATCTCAGTGTTCAGACGACATTTGTGACGAGAATGCGGATTGGACAGCTGTGGAATAATCTGCTCAGTGGGTCACAGAGCTAGCAGCATTTGCAGTAAGTACCTCCACCTACTGGCCACTGAGCAGTTGACAGGCATTCGTATTTAATCATACTGTACATATATGTCAAGAACTGGACAGGGGCATATAGAATTTAGATCCAGTAATGCAATTAAAAAAAAAAAAACACTGGAACTATACAAAAACCACTCACATGTACAGTATGGAAGGGTGTGGATCACATGTGCCAGATTGGTCCTCCTGCATACATTTACACCAATGACGATGGTGACTTGGACTTTCCTTACTGTACATGACCGAGTCTAGTTCTTGATTGCCTTTTCTAAGTGTATTTTTTAATCCTTTTTATTAGAGGTGTGCAGATCTGGATTTCCCTGGATCTTAAACGGGATATTACTGGCTTCTCGGCTGTCACATGTTTTGGAGCCAAAACATGTGACCACCGAAAGCCAATAAGATCCCGTTTTGAGATGCAGATAAATCTGTATCTGCACATCTCTAATAAAAAGGATTAAAAAATAATATAAATATCTACTTTTTCTGCATCAGCAGCTTCTTCACAACATCAAATTCCATACCCACCTACTTTATGACATACATATATCTGTTGGGTAGCTCCTATGTCCATTACATTTGGTATATTTATGGTTGTAGTACTACAGTATTAAACTTATTTTAGTTTTGGCTGGCATTGACCAGATATAAATACATATAATATACATACATATAGAGTATATATACACACACATACATATATTATATATACATATATAAAATATATAGATTTTTAAAATTAGGTTACAAAATTCTCTTTTCATAAAGAAACCGACGTTTTCCCTACAGTAGGATTCATGAGCTGCCAGGTTTACCCACTATAAGCAATGGTCCACGAAAAAATTAAATATTCCTGTTTTGTTCTTTGCAGTGGATAAGGAACCCTAGAACCGCACATGCAAGTACCCTACAGGACAGGCTGGAACTTGTGCTGTAGGGTAATCAAGACCACACTTGCCAACCTCGGTCCCCCTTCCCAGAATCCTCGTATCCGTATCAGCCACAACGTCCTGCTGATTAACAGTGTTGAAAAGTGTCTGGAGTAAAGCTGGTCAGAAAGTACCGACTTCAATAATTTAAGGCCAATTCCAGTGTTTTACACAGTCCTGTAATAGAACTTGGTTCTCTGTCTCTTAAGAAAACCTAATCTGTGACATTCCCGTGGGGAACACTACCCCATCCTGAGGGCATATTCAGAGTTTAAGGTTGGGGCTCCTGTTCTCCATTTCACGGTTATCTTTTTGCAGTGCTGATAGAATCTAAAACACAAAAAACAAAAAAATTGTTACTTATTACTTACCCCCACAAAATAACGATTCAAATAGTTGCTAAGCCGAGCACCTACCAACTTTTACAGATAATAAAGTTCACATTTTGTTTTCTGCATAGTCTGTAACTTATTATTGAACATTACTTTAAGAGTCCGGAAGCTAGGCTACCCAAGACTGAGCCGTACCTGAGTCCACTTCTTATTCCGGCTCTGCATCTGAATTGCGGAGATGGATAGGAATAGGTCATCGGCGGTTAAGTCCTCAGGCAGCTTAGTCAGAAACTGGGCGATGTGAATGAAATCCATCTTCGTTAAAATGTCTTCGAAAAGTTTAAGTATTCCCAAGGCAGTTCTGAACAAAAACTCCTCGCCGTCGCGGCAGAACACGTCCCACACTCTGCATGCCAAATCCAGAGGAATAGACTTACTGTACAGGGTAAATATCCTGGGGAAGAAAGACCGGATTTAATAGTATGATAAAATACCATTTTCTTTACTGTAAGGACCAATCAAAAAAACATACGAAAAACAAGCATCCAAGGACATGTCTGCATTCCTCAATCTGACACAGACCTACACATCAAGCACCCCGAGTACTGCATTTCCTTGTGTTATCTTTAGTATACAACATTTATAGAACCACTCTAGCTCAGCAGATATCTCTACCCTACATATACAGTAATTCCCCAACATTGCCTGCACAATGTAACAATGCTGTGGTCCTGCTCTACATGGCTATACTTCGCAATGGACTCATTTCAATGGATTATATTAACACATTAGGAGCCCGAGCCTGGGTTAAACATTATCTGAGATTCACACAAACGGTCGAAGGTCTGCACATGTGTCTAAGGTGGGAGAAGCAGCGAATAGGGTGGAAAAGTGACCCAGAGGAGAAATTGCCCATGGCAACCAATCAGCGACTTATAGAATGCACTTGATAAATGTCACTTTAAAGCGGATTGGTTGCTATGGGTAATTTCTCCACTCTTTTTATGGCTTCATACATCTACCCCGTAAGTCGATACAAGTTGCACAGCACTTGCGTCCCATGGTGTTGGCGTACAAAGTCACTGTAAGGGTTGGAAGCGCATGGTCTCAATAATATTGGGCATTGCTGGATGATGATTATGATGGAGAGGTGGTTACTAAGACTTATGTAGATTGGCCAGTCTGATGGACGTGTCCATGAAGTAGTTGTGTACACACGCTCAGCTACTCGCATTAGAGGCCACACACTGATGGAGCATGTACACTGCCATGGGGCTTGCGCAAGTTTCAATGGTAAGGCCAGTGGCGTAACTATTGCACCGTAGCCCCCGCGGTCGTGGGGCGCTGTGCATATGGGGGCGCCGGGGGGGCTGCGGTGCTATAGTAATCCCCCCGCCCCCCATGCTTACCTGTCTTGCTGGGTAATAATCGGGATAATTTATCATTTTAATACATTATACGGTACTTGTGAGTTATCCGGGCTGCCGATTTTGTCCTTAAGTTAAGGACACCCGACCGACGCGATGCCCGCGATTTAGCCCCAAATCGGGGGCATCGCGTCGGTCGTGGCCGTTATAAGGGGCCGCGACGCGATGCTCACGATTTCCCATAGACAGTAATGTTAAAAGACACGATGGACCCGATTTCCCATAGACAGTAATGTTAAAAGACGCGATGGACCCGATTTCCCATAGACAGCAATGTTAAAATAAAATGACAATATGAAATTGTCCAATATGTTTTAAAAAAAAATGTTTCATGGCCCCCCACCACCGTTAACGCCACCCCGCTATTGACGCCAACCCGAAGCGTGGCGAGCGCAGCGAGCCCGCGAGGGGCGGCGGTACGCGTCCTCCGACCTTTTCATGCCCTACTATCCACTAGGGCGTGGAGTGAGAATAGAATAGTGTGGCGAGCGCAGCGAGCCACCGAGCCCGAAGCGTGGCGAGCCCCGCGAGGGGCCGCGGACACCTGTGAAGCCCGCAAGGGCACGCGGATACCTGTGAAGGTGTCCACGTGCGCTCGCCACGCTTCGGGCTCGGTGGCTCGCTGCGCTCGCCACACTATTCTATTCTCACTCCACGCCCTAGTGGATAGTAGGGCATGAAAAGGTCGGAGGACGCGTACCGCCACCCCTCGCGGGCTCGCTGCGCTCGCCACGCTTCGGGTTGGCGTCAATAGCGGGGTGGCGTTAACGGTGGTGGGGGGCCATGAAACATTTTTTTTTAAAACATATTGGACAATTTCATATTGTCATTTTATTTTAACATTGCTGTCTATGGGAAATCGGGTCCATCGCGTCTTTTAACATTACTGTCTATGGGAAATCGTGGGCATCGCGTCGCGGCTCCTTATAACGGCCACGACCGACGCGATGCCCACGATTTCGGGCGCGATGAAAAAATCGGCAGCCCGGATAACTCACAAGTACCCATTATACTGTACTTTATTTATAGGTCTCAAAAACAACAGTAAAATCCCTTATCTAGATAATAGATCACATAACCTATATCATTATCAGGAGCAAACAAGGCTAAAAACACAAGATAAACATCTCTCCAAATTCAGGGAAAAAAACAACTTAGACAAGTATTACAAGTATATAATTGTTAGTTGTCTATGAAGTACTGGTTTAAAAGTTAACATGTAACAAAGTATTTCATCTCTTTGTATCATTAAACTACAACACAAAACAAACAATGAATGACCAAGGCAATAAATAGAGGTCAAATATTTTAAAACTTCTAGAAGAACACATTCTGGGTTATTTCATGTTCTGTAACCTTTCAGATTATGAGCCTATCAATCTGTACACACAGTTTATGTTACCTATAAGGTTGCAAGCCTATCACTGCCTAGCAATCTTTGAAACATTATGTATTAACCAGATACATGCTAAATGTTCAAAGCAATCGCTACTAGAATGGCCATAAAATGTCATTGCATATAAATTTTAAGACCGGTTTCAGAAATTTGTATAGTTAATATACTGTCCAATATTATTAAAAGTTCACTGAAATCATCCACATTTTAATAACATGAAAAACTATTTTGACACCCATTCCTTACCAGTCTATTAGGTATATATCTGGTGTTAAATTATTTTTCTTGAAGTGAGCAAACAACCTCGGTAAATTTTCCTCGAAAAATACTTCAAATGCTGCGTAATAAGTTAACATCTGCAAGAACAAGAGATAAACATATTGGAATCCCAAGAGAGACAAACAAATATTCTTTAAATAAAAAAAATATCTAAAATTTGACACAATGACCTGAAAAAGTTGACATTAGCACACGGACCCCCAATTAGAGTACCACCTGAATTGCCATACATCGCAGTTAGGGATGCCATTCCCAGGGCATATTTTAAATCCCGGAAATCAGGATTGAAAAATGGGTACTTGTTTCCTAGCACGGCCACAATCTTAAGTAATCGTGTCCCTTAATTAAGGGACACGATTACCCCGATGGACCCGATTTCTTTTGAAATCAGGTCCATTTTGCCGGCTAGGAAACAAAAATCGGGTGCATCGCGTCGGTCGGGACCATTAACATTGGTCCCGACGCGATGCGACGCGATGCACCCGATTTTTGCATAGGATTCAATGTTAAAAAAAATTTTAACATTGAAATGGTGTAAAAATTTCAAAAAATGTGAAATGGGTCAATATGACCCATTTCACATTATAAATGTCCCCGTCGTCGCCCCACGATACACGCCAACCCGAAGCGTGGCGAGCGCAGCGAGCCCGCGAGGGGCGGCGGTACGCGTCCTCCGACCTTTTCATGCCCTACTATCCACTAGGGCGCTGAGTGAGAATAGAATAGTGTGGCGAGCGCAGCGAGCCACCGAGCCCGAAGCGTGGCGAGCGCAGCGAGCCCCGCGAGGGGCCGCGGATATCTTCACAGTTATACGCGTCCCTTCGCGGGCTTCACAGGTGTCCGTGGCGACGCGGACAGCTGTGAAGCCCGCGAAGGGACGCGTTTACCTGTGAAGGTATCCGCGTCCCCTCGCTGCGCTCGCCACACTATTCTATTCTCACTCCACGCCCTAGTGGAAAGTAGGGCATGAAAAGGTCGGAGGACGCGTACCGCCGCCCCTCGCGGGCTCGCTGCGCTCGCCACGCTTCGGGTTGCCGTCTATCGTGGGGTGGGGTTTACGCGCTTGAATTTGGGGGGGTTGGGAATTTTTTTCATTCAATCCAATGTAAAATTGGGTCCCAGGGACCCAATTTACATTGGATTTAATGAAAAAAATCGGGTGAAAAATCGGTCGGTCGCGTCGATCGCATCGCATGCGACCAAATCGCATGCGATGCGATCGACCCGATTTTTTTCAGCACGATCACCCCGATCTTAATCGGTGTGGCCGTGCTAGGAAACAAGTACCGAAAAATGCTTTATCCCGGGTATCCCATCCCTAAAAGCCAACCACCCCCCTCTCCCCCACATTGCCTTACTTTAAGTGGGGCAGGCGGCAGCGTAATGGAGGCAGGCTGCGGGTGTGACGCCAGAGGGAGGTCAGTGTGTCACTGGACTGTGCAGCCGGGAGAAGTCGGGCGGCGAGCGGGTTCAGTGCTGCGGCCTGCGGAGTGTGACCCGAACCTATCCCGGCCACACAGAGTCACACCTAACCTGGTCACAGTGCCAGGCGAGTTCTCAGCGAAGAGCCTCCGGTTGTAGAGCGCGGCACTGCGGGGGCGTGTTTGGTTGGCAGCACAGTGTGACGCGCGTGACCTCTGACATCATGCTACGCGTATGAGCTGCACAGCCGGAACAGGAGCAGCCTGGCAGCGTCTGAGCAAGTGCTCAGACGCAGCCCAGCATTAGACTAGTCTAATCCCGAAATCCAATCCCAGCAATATTGGGGCCAAATCCCGGGATTGGCCACCCTAATCGCAGTAACGGCGTAGTCTATGTATAGTTCAGATACCATATTATTTACAAAAATAATAAAGTCATTCACTAAATTGGTGAAGGAGGTACACCTCAGGTTTGCAAACTCAGTCAGTTCATGTTTTCCTGGTCTCCATTTTTTTTTTTAAAGTGTCGGTGAGTAATGACTACACCTGTGCACCTTGCTGACCTGGGAAACATAATCTGTCTGGGGTGCTGAGGACAGAGTTTGAGAACCACTGAGATAGACAAAGTATTGTCCCACCAAGAGTTCCACACAACCAATTATCCTACTGGATAAAGAGCATTTTCTAAAGGAGTTTCACTATATGTGACCAAAATAGCTCTTAAGTTAAGGTCGTATAAAGCCCCAAGTATGTTAATAGAATGGTTAATTGACACGTATACCGGTTCTCCTGACAGCGGATCACCAGGATAAGTTTTCCTGAAGTGCTATGATTTTCTTAGACAGATATTTGCATAAAATGTGGCATTGTTTAACAATATTTACCATGTTACACAATATGGTGGTGCCAGCTAAAGACAAAGCAACAATATTAAAGGTATTACTATTATATTGGGAATCATAGAACCATGGTACACTGATGGAATCTTTATGTACGGGTGTTTATTTCTAGATAGTCAATAGGGTCAACGGTCAACGGTCAACACATGGAAAAAGGTCTACACGTGTTTCTTAAAAAAAAAAAAGTGTCAATGTTGACATAGACTCCCTATAAGTGTCATGCGTACCCTCACTTCGCTTGACACTGGCCGTAAACCTTATTTTATAGACCTCAAAATGAATCGCAACAATCTACAACATTGTATTCTAATACAACAATGTAACAGTAATGTTCTACTTACAAGGCCATGGTCCACTCGGAAAAATGCCATCTGACAGGGTTTATTTAGGAGGTTGGAGAACGCAATAAAGGCATCGGCTGTATCTAGGTTCAGGATCAGCACAGCAGCGATAAAGGACATGCCTTGTACCTGGTATAGGGAGGATAATGAGAGACGCTATCAGCAACACACCAGAGAACGACAAGTTCTGCAGCACAGACGGCGTACTAGGACAACAATTTATTGTGCACGTCAGGAGCGGCATCTGCAGCACAAGATAACATACTTTTATTAGGCCAGAGGAGGAAATATACGCTTACTTACATAGCCGACGTCAGGTCTGTAACAAGTGTAGGCCCCTAAAATACTGTGCAGCATGTCGTGATAAGGGCCACCCTGAGGAGACAAATGATGAATAGGAACTATTGTCAATCCAGTCACATACCACTAACAATCATTTCACTTCATTACTTATATAAAGAGGCCCAGCAGCAGGCCCTAACGCCCAAGTCACGCTGGATCCCTTTAATAAACAGTAACTGTATTTGGGGGCGTGGTGTAGCTCACAGACAATGGGGCAGATGTATTAAGCCTTAAGAGATAAATGCCAGGGTGATAAGGAGAGATAAACATCCAGCCAATCAGCTCTGACTTTTTTCAAACACAGCCTGTAACATGGCAGTTAGCAGGTGATTGGCTGGACGTTTATCGCTCCTTATCACCCTGGCATTTATCTCTTGTTAAAGCTTAATACATCTGCCCCAATGTGAGCTATACCACACCAACAGGTCAATACCAAAAGTTACTCATGCGTTAGACCGTGACAGAAGCAATGACACATGTAAAATGTCAACGCTTCAAGCACAATGCCTCCCTGTGCTCAGCACTCTATCCTATCAAGTCAGTTAAAGAAAAAAAAAAACGGTTGTCAGGATATTGAGTGCAATGGCATGTCTAACTAATACAGGTATAGCTATTTGTGTCGACCTATTGACTGTCTGACTAGACATGGTCTGTGAGCAGTCTGGAACCCCTGTATTTGGTCAGTTGAACAGTAAAGTTGGTCTCCCGAGACTTGATCGCTATATTTGGCAGCTGCACATGTACTCTATGTATGTAGAGTAGGTCATGTGTGTATGCATGTACGTGTATGGATGTGGTTTGCATAGTAGCATGGACCACCTATGGTGGCAATTGTCACAAGACTATGGCATGACATCCACACGCTTTTCAGCTGGATGACCGGTGTGTTACTCCCTCCTTGTCTATCTTACTATTCTCTCCCACACCCTCTCCCATATATACCTAAACCATTGGCTATTATTGACATACTAGTTACCAGCCCTTTACAATGACAGAACATGACAGTAATGTCAGCACCAGCGGCTGCGCGCGGCAGAATAAAGCAAAACTTAAATTGTTCCGTCGGCTGCCATCTAGTGGCTCCCAGAGTGAAAAACACTGCCCTGTTTTATATAGATTATTTGGGATTTTACATTTTTCAGAAAGCTACTTTGTAGGTAACTGGAACAGAGCGGGATCTTTATTCTGACTATTGAAAGCTGACTAATGATATTTTGTCAGCTTTTAAAGTAGGAAACTTTTTAAGTAGGGAGAAAAAAGTTACATAGATTAAAGATTGGACTTATTCTGGAACGACTGTGATGTAACGCCTGTCGTCTTCTTATTCATCTCATTACAGGTATTTAACCTTACATGCCATTGCCAGTATTGAGTCACCATCACTCTGTCTTGCATATTGCATTATTATAGGTATTTGTGCAATTGTATTAAGAATTAAGTGAGTTTGAATGTATTAGAGGCTGGGATGGTATGTAACCTCTTACCATTTGTTTATCTTAAGGCCCCCATACACTATACGATTTCATCCGATTTCGGCACTTTGGGCCGATAACCGGATGAAATCGCCTCAAAATCGCAGGTGTGTGATATATGATCCGATCCGATGCGCGGTCCCGTGCGCATCGGACCGGATCAGGGAGGTCGGACGGTCAGCACATAAGATCATCCGACCTCCCTGTATGCTATGCATATGCCTGCCCACCTGTCAGGCATATGCATGCAGACACCGGGGGGCGGGGGAGCACGGCGGGCAGACACACTGACCTGGCCGGCATGCTGTGATAACAAATAGCAGCGGCAGTAGTGGGGGCGGGCGGCGGCTCACAAATGAGTTCCCGGCGGGTGCCAGGTGCGGCGAGTGATGCTGACCTGGCCGGCATGCTGTGATCACAAATAGCAGCGCTGCCGCTCCGGGACGGGACGCACAGTGGCGGCTATTAGATTTTCAAAATACCTGTCAAATGACCGGCCGTTCTGTGATTGGCTGAGAGCTCTCTCAGCCAATCACAGAACGGCCGGTCATTTGACAGGTATTTTGAAAATCTAATAGCCGCCACTGTGCGTCCCGTCCCGCAGTGGCAGCGCTGCTATTTGTGATCACAGCATGCCGGCCAGGCACTACTGCCGCCGCCCGCCCCCCACTACTGCCGCCGCCCGCCCCCGCTCCCACTACTGCCGCCGCCCGCCCCACTGCTCCTCACCGCCCTGCAGCTCCCCATTTGTTTTACATGTGATAAATCGCAAGCGATTTATCACATGTAAAAACTGGCTCATCAAGTGCCAAATTGTATGTGAGCCTCCCAGGGAGCTGCCGGGCGGGCTCACAGGAGAATTGGGTCCGACTTGTCCTAAGGACAAGTCGGCCTAATGTATGGGGGCCTTTAGTTTTATTGCTAGTGGACTCTGGCTGGGTGGCGTCTTAATCAATTAACTTAGAAACAGCTTTTAGTATTTAGTGAGAATACTAGGCTGACACAGCCTGGCTGACTATTGATATTTTGTCAGCTTTTAAAGTAGGAAGCTTTTTAAGTAGGGAGAAAAAAGTTACATAGATTAAAGATTGGACTTATTCTGGACAGAAACTGCCAACCAACTTAACATCTTGATATCAAAGTGATTCAGAAAAACAGAAACTACAGCAACTCAGAAAACCAAGGGACTGCTTTGAGTGAGCTCACTTCATACTCACAACATACTACTCCTGGCTATCTGACTGTTCATCCAGCTTATCACCATTTCTGCAACTGCTAAAACTTTGAATATCACTGTTAATGCTTGTATTTGCACTGTCTGTTTTGAAAATGCCCAGCTGTACCTCTAATGACTTCACCACTTCTGCTCTTCCATTGATAGTAGGTGTCCCCCATCATTTTATTCTTGGTCCTCTTCTTCTCTATCTCTATATGTCCTCTCTGGGTGAGCTTATTTGCTCACTTAACTTCCACTATCACCTCTATGCTGATAATACTAAAATCTACCACTCCTTTAATGATCTCTCTCCTTCCATCCTCACTCATATCTCCTACTGTCTCGCTGCTATCTACTCCTGGATGACCCAGCGCTTTTTTAGACTTAAAATATCAAAGACTAAGCTGACCTCTTCCCACCCTCCTGCAAAAAACCTGACCATCTCTCATCCTAACCTACTGTTTATGCCCACTTCTTTCCCTTCTGTGTCACCCCTGTCTGTCTAACCCTCCCCTTTTAGAATGTAAGCTCTCACGGGCAGGGCCCTCTCTCCTCTTGTGCCTTTCTTAGAATATATAAACCTCTGCCACCCTGATGATTGCTTCAGTGTCCTGTCCTCTGATGCAACTATCCATATTTACCATGTACTTGTCCTAAACTGTCTTGTACTGTAATTTGATATGTGTTTTTGCTCCCAATTATGCTTTGTAAAGCGCTGCAGTATCTGTGTGCGCTATATAAGAAACTGTTAATAAATAAATAATATTCATGAAGAAAAAAAAAAAAAAAACTCACTGCTTTACCTTTTGGAAAATACAGAGATTTGGGAATGTCCGGGATATATCCAATTTTATTAGCTCCAAGCTGGCTTCCCGGTCTGCCGCGGACAAACCGGAGTCTAAGGAACGAAAACAAACACCAATTAAAATATCAGCATTGGTGGGTTATAGATTACTGCTCTTTGGTAGCAGTAAGTAATAGTACTGGGTGCTGGTCTAACAAGGAGTTAAGCTGGGTACACATATGTACAATCTCATTTTTCTTGCGACCGTTCGATCGACCATATACACGTTCGACCGTCCAAAAGCCACGACCGATCTGCGCGTACACACCTGTCCAATTTTACTTGCGACGTCCGACGTACTCCCGTCCAAACAATCGCAAGAAAAAGATGGGCGTTCAGGTTTTGGTAGTATGATCGCAGGAACGGCCTGCATATCGATCGAACGTGCGTACACACGGCACTTTTGTTCCGATATGTAGCCGTCCTGTCGGGTGATTTTTAAGCAGCAAAGAACCTTCGACCGACCAACTGTGGACGGCCAAGAGCGTTTTTGGCCATTTATCGATCTCACAGAAGGAATCGGGACTGCGTACATACATATACAATCGAACGGCCGTTCGTCCCCAGAACGGAAGAACGGCCCGACGATTGTACATATGTGTACCCAGCTTTACCCCCATGCTCCCTTTCTATACATGACTGGGACTCCATGCTCAGGGTGAGCAACGTAGATGCCGCAGGCATGAGGAGACAGCCGTTGGCAGACTGTGGAAACTATTACCTTCATTTTCACCTTCAGAGCCTCCCATGCTCAGTGATTTCCATCGATCCTTAGCACGAGATAAGCAGATGTCATACAGCTCTATAAAAACAATAATGCACAATTACTCTTTCACAACAGTCTCAAATACTTTCCACAACAAACAGTAATGAAAGGAAACCTTGTAGACTCTTGAGTCCATAGACTGGCATTACATCTACCGTCACACCCAAATGATTATTTTTAAAATGCAAAGTAGTATTTTACTGTACTACACAACTTATACCCGGGTTTTTTCCGGGTTGACCTGCGGTGCGAAAGCACCAACCGGGTCGACTAGCCCGGCAATTTGACCAAGGTTATATTAAGAAGGGTTAAATCTGTGTATAATGGTCAACCCGAGTGTAGTGTGAGAGTGCTAGAGGCGGGGTTAAACATCCTGGGTCCGACCTGGCAATGCGATATGAAAGTAGAATTAGTGGAACCAATATTGAATGAAGCCTGACTGATAATTGGCAGACTGGCGGAATTCGGTCTTACCGTGTGTGATATTTAACTCGTTGCCGATTGCCAAACTCCAGACCTTCCCTCTGACGCTAGGCGGGATTCCCTGCCACCACAGCTCCCTGACTCTGCGAGAACAGCACCTATTGCAGGAGAGAAAGCACAAGGATTGTACCAAACACATATGCGGCTAGGTTACAGCACTAGAAGGTGATGTGCGAGATCTATAAACCCCATCTCCACAGGCCCCCCACATGCACTATAAAGGCAGCTCTTGGTGGACTTTAGCCTGCCCAGTCTTCTTCCATACAGCACTGTTATTTGTGCATGACAGCAGGGAAGAGAACGCAGAGTGCTCTTTTACCGCTACCCTATACGACACTACAGCTCAGAGCTTCTGGCCATCCATTATATCACAAGAGAGCACTAAAAACAAACTCGAGTGTAAAACTGCAGCATCCAAGCTATGTAGGAGGGACTAAAGTAAAAACCATAATTAAGCCTATGGTTTTATTAAATGTTGGAAGAATGCGTCTCAATGGTCCAGAGGTAAAAAATCTGTGCAAAACGCTTCTTTAATGCCGTTTAGCACCACCGTTATCAAATCAATTAACTGTCCCACCTAAAATGTCCAGTATTTTTTTTTTTATTATTGTTTTAAATAAATGTTACAATTTCCATCATTTTACAAGTGTTTGAAAAATAATAGATAGGAGCTGATAAAGCCGTATGACATAACTAAAATAGGTTTGCACAATCTGTCCTGCAGGCTAACTCCTAGTCCAGTACAAGAAGATGGACATAGAAAACACTGCAACCAAATGGCGCACAGAACACTAGCGCTTCACAAATCCAGAGGGCACATTTACTAAAGCTTCTAAAAATTAAAAAGGTGACGTTGCCCATAGCAACCAATCAGATTCTCTAATGCATCCTAGAAATAGACAGAATCTGGTTGCTACGGGAAACATCACCTTTTTACTTTTAGAAGCTTTAGTAAATGTATCCCTCGGGGTTCAGTTCTGTAATAGGATTGCTTTGTACAGGGAAAGCCAATCCCATGAGGGTAGCAGGAATTGGAGATTTCAAATTTGCCCCTGGGTATCGCCTCTTCAAGCTACCAGGTAAAATATCAGCGCACGCAATTTTATCTTCTCTCACTTTAACACCTTACTTTTAAACAAAGTCACAACAGAAAAGTGTGTACACCTGAACCATTGAATACAATGCTGCAGACAAACAAAAATGAAAAACAAAACCAAAAAATAAAACTTTCTGGGATATAGTTGTACATGGAACAAGTACAATTATATTTCATAGAATGTAATCTCCCCATAAAAAAGGAAAAATACATTCTACATAACCAGCATGCACATAACTTCATGCTGCTGCAATATTTTTGATCATTAAACACCAAAATAAAAAAATAAAAAATAATAATAATTTGATTGAACACATTTTTGGGCTTAAAATATGGGTGCAGTGTTCCTAGAATGCAAATCTTAGGTAAAAACAATACTGTCCATTTCTGTACACTGCCAAAGATGGGCACACGCAGAAATATATTTTTTTAGCTGCGTTCTAGGTGGTTTTGTGCACTGTATATCACATATATATAGGTGCACCACCCCTGCACTGCGCCCTCTCTCAACTGCCAATCGCGCTTAACTGAATAAACCTATGCACGTGTATAACGGCACAAGTGAAATATACATCATTGGCGAACGGATGTATAATTTCCCCCTTCGGCATCCCAGGGTCTCTTACAAGGTTTCCCAGTTGGGTAGAATTTCATTGTTCCACGTTAAAGCGGCGTTCCCAATACTTTCTTCCAGTTTACACCTCTCCGCCAACAGTTTTTTCCTTCGCTGAGCCTCTTTGTATTCTGAAAACACAAAGTACAAATTAGACATTGCTGGTATAAAAGCCACAAGCTAAAGAGCAGGAGATGATGACGTTGATAAAAGGACATTTCTTCCAGTTAATGCGGCACTAGAAACCATCTGGGATCAGCTCATGAATTCAAATGAATGATCTGGCAGGAGGTAATATGAATTTAAACAAATCTGGGCACAGTAACAAAGCTGACAATGACACACGGTCACGTCTAGTCTGGAATGATGGAATATGTGTAAAGCTCCCTAGCAGGCTGATGTATAATAAATGTACCGCTGGTTTGGGCTATGCTGCCGGCACACTGGGGATCACAACATTTCTTTGGGAAAACATGCAAAAGGCCAGCTTTAATTATTCAAAGCTGGCGAGAGCCGGAACAATTACTTAATTTTAAACTAGTTAAAAGTCTGTCAAAATGACTGCTTGGTCCCTATCTGCTCCTACCTCAAATCTGTCATCACAGCTGCCTCTTAGGGATAGCTCTCAACCATCTAGGATTCGAAATCGATGATGGTTTATGGACGGTTTTGCCATCGATGGGGGGAGAACCAGATGGTTTCCCCCCCCATCGATATCAAGCATAAAATAGTTTCTCCCCCAAGGGGCCTTCACACGGAGCATAGCCCCGTCCCCGACACCCGTGAAGCCTGCTCCCATGTTTGAGTGGCAGACAGGACAATCAGTTTATGAAAATTGATGACCATCGATCGGTAAAAAGATTGAAGGTCACCCATTGCATAGTATGCCACTACGAAGGCCAGCTGCACTATTGCTTTCGATGTAATAATCGATGACCATGGCAACGATGCCCATCCCTACACTCTCTACATATTCAGCAGGGTTGAAACAAATCATTTAGCTTTCACTTTCTGTTAAGAAGTTATTTGATCTGTTGAGCGCCCTCTAGTGGTCACTGATGGTACTTCATTTCAAGAAGGTGAGTAGTTAGCCTTTTATAGTATGTATAGTGTATGAGCACATATAGATGCGCCAATATATTGTACATATAAACTACTCTAAAAGGTGCCCATACACTGCCTGTGATGTCTCGCAGCAGTGTACAGACACCCGACAGCCTGCGAGCTGCCGGGACCTTCCCGGTGGCAGGGATGCCTCGTGTATGGGGGCCTTAATGCTGCGAAATTACACTGTGCTTTGCAACCTACTATCCAGATTCGACCCTGATGCGCATCAGATTTGAATGTGGAAATAGACTGTGCTGCAGTCTATTTTTACAATCTCTGAACAAGGGCCATGCTGCTCAATGCCAGCAGATGCCTACATCCCGCCGGGTCCTTGCAGTTGATACTGTGTGTACACACACACAGACACACACACACACACACCTTGAGTGTGTTCTAGCCCTGCAGTACAAAAAAAAGAAAAAAAAGCATTCCTGATGAATAAGTGAAGGCATCCCTACATTATTTATATGGAAGCATCTACATTGCACTTACTAAGACAGCAAAGCGCGAGCTTTTGTAAAAGCAGGTCACAGAGGGTGCAATCCGGCAGTAGTATGTACAAACACCTGGGTGATAATTCCATGTCATGCTCATAATAACTGTGTATCCCCCTGGTAGACCTATGCCTTGTTTGATACAGAAGAGCCACTTTATTGACCACTGGTCTCAAACAAAGGTCTTCCGCTAGAACATTATACAATGTATGTGCTGCATAATTTAGTTTTGCTCTACAGCGGGCCCATGTACCTGGAGAACCCTATAGCGGGCCCATGTACCTGGAGAACCCTATAGCGGGCCCATGTACCTGGAGAACCCTATAGCGGGCCCATGTACCTGGAGAACCCTATAGCGGGCCCATGTACCTGGAGAACCCTATAGCGGGCCCATGTACCTGGAGAACCCTATAGCGGGCCCATGTACCTGGAGAACCCTATAGCGGGCCCATGTACCTGGAGAACCCTAAAGCGGGGCCATGTACCTGGAGAACCCTAAAGCGGGGCCATGTACCTGGAGAACCCTATAGCGGGCCCGTGTTCCTGGAGAACCCTATAGCGGGCCCATGTACCTGGAGAACCCTATAGCGGGCCCATGTACCTGGAGAACCCTATAGCGGGCCCATGTACCTGGAGAACCCTATAGCGGGCCCATGTACCTGGAGAACCCTATAGCGGGCCCATGTACCTGGAGAACCCTATAGCGGGCCCATGTACCTGGAGAACCCTATAGGGGGCCCATGTACCTGGAGAACCCTATAGCGGGCCCATGTACCTGGAAAACCCTATAGCGGGCCCATGTACCTGGAGAACCCTAAAGCGGGGCCATGTACCTGGAGAACCCTAAAGCGGGCCCATGTACCTGGGGAACCCTAAAAACATTTACAGAAGCATCCCTTGAGAATGGATAATAAGTGTGCAACGGTAATGGATGTGTGCAGGCTGGTGGGTCCATCAAGACAGCGTCATTTAAAACCAGCTATGGTTGACCTACACTGAATGGGCCAGATGCACTAAGCTTCAAAAAGTGATGAAGTAGAGAGTGATAAACAAGCAGCCAATCAGCTTCTGACTACCATGTTACAGGTTAAGATTGAAAAAGGACAGGTAGGAGATGATTGGCTGGCTGTTTATCACTCTCTACACTTTAAGCTTGATACATGTGACCCAAAGGGACTAAAACAAACCAGCTTACCGATGGCTGCTGTATCACTGCAGCTAGAAGGACGGTTTCTAATGGATGTGTGCAAGCAACAGTGACTGGTGGCTCAGTGCACATAAGGGGAATGAGAATGTCAGGAAGAATTGATGGTAGAGCGGAATATCATTACAGGAGCAGGGTAATAGTTGCAGGACGGCAGCGCTGAGACACTGTCTAGAGTATACTGGCATTCAATCTGTCATGCATGTACATAAAGCAATGAATTGGTGTCCGTATTGCTTTTGAACGCCATTACACAAGGCAGGAAATGTACTCGGCCAGCGGACGTCTCTCCCCGCTATGAATAAAACATGCCCATTTGCACAAGTGTCTACAGAACCCTGTATTGATTGGTTTGTTGGACATTTGTCAGGATACAAGTTATCAGGCGGAAAGTTAATCAAAGACCTCAGCGACGAGTACTCATTAACCCCGGATTTTCCAGATCAGCGCACATGCCCCAATTTACTGTAGTTGTTCTTATTTACTAAAGGGGAATCTGGAAAAATAAAATTCCAATCCTGCTCTGGTGAAGGACTTTGTCCTGTCATACTGCTGGTTTTATTACGGTTGACCTGCTTTAATAGCAGTAGACTATTCTGCAGCATGGTGCAAAGTGTACATTATACAGTTAAAGCACATACACACTGGGCAACTTTGAGCTGAAAGCAGCTATGTTTATGCGTTTGAGTAGCTCTCAGCTCGAAAGCCGCCCAGTGTGTACAGGGCAGTGGTGAGCGCTGATGCCTGCTCCCTCATCTCTTGCCCGGCTGTTCATCTGCTGGTATTACATACCCTCCAACATGACCCATTCCATTAGGTACAAAATGCTCTATTCCTGGACTTCCCTGCCAGTGGCAGTTACAGAGGTGGGACTCCTGCACAGTCCAAAATTCAAAGAGGGGGTGTCACATCAACTGCCAGTGAGTCCAGGACAGTGATGTTTGGTGTGGCTCCCCTATTTGAATATTGGACAGTGGTGCAGTCCCACCTCTGTAACTGTCACTGGCAGGGATGTCCAGGAACAGAGCATTTTGTACCTAATGGAATGGGTCATGTTGGAGGGTATGATATTACCAGCAGAGGAGCAACTGAGTGGATGGCTTTCCATAGTGTCCTGCTATGGAAAGTCGTCCACCCCGGGGAAAATTGCTAAGTGTGTTTATGCACTGAGCGATTATCGGCACAGCAATTTTCCCCATCATCGCTCTGCATACACACTGGGCAAAAATGCCCAGTGTGTATGGACCTTTAACACGAAGAAATGCATATTTTCCAAACGGATCAGGGGAAACCTCTGACACTCCAGCTGCTGTGGAACTACACATCCCAGTATACCCTGCCACACCTTTAGCATGCGGTTACCGCAAAACTGTGTCTGGGCCACACATTGCTTAATATGGCAAAATAAATGGCCCTGTAAGACTATATAGGCAAGGCTACGTCTGCCTACAATATTTTCAGTCCTTTAACACACTGTAAAGGAAGGTAGCTACAGTAGGTGCAGATCAGCACTGGTATTTGGGTATGCAAGGAATTGGATTCCAGAGAGGTAGAGAGAAAATGTGGGCTGCAGCAAAGCTAGAGAAACACGTGAGCAGGGGCGAATTGTGGGTGAGTTTCTGGATGGGACCAATTCCAAACAAATAATGCGAGATGCATTATTAGTTTAAACACACCATAGATATCCGCTGCAGTACAGAAAGAAATACAGCCATCAGCCCAATGCCTTTTATACACTGCAACTATAGCAACAGCAAATGTGTGACAAAAACAAAAGTATGACAAAGCTACTGAAAAAAAACAAAAAAAAAAACTTCTCCTAGAGAAGTGAGAAGTAAGCCAACGCACATTGCCAAAACAATGCATTATATTCTAATAAAATCTCCAAATTTTAACATTTAATACCCCTTGCATCATATAAAGGACAGCACCTGAAGGATGGATTCTCCCCTGCTGTATCCTGAATGCCATAACACAGGATTAAACACGGTTTGCAAACAGCGACCTTTGCATAATTCATGGGATTGGTCCACAGTTCTCTAGAGAGGACATATTTGAGTTAGGGCCGGATGTATCAAGCTTCAAAAAGTGATGAAGTGGAGCGTAATAAACAAGGAGCCAATCATCTCCTACCTGTCATTTCTCAAACCCAGCCTGTAACATGGTAGTCAGGAGCCGATTGGCTGGCTGTACATCACTCTCTATTCGATCAATTTTTGAAGCTGGCCCTGAGTCAAAACTAGAACATTACTGAAGAAGACTGTGCTTTACCACAAACATAGCACAATACAGTAGTATATAATCGGCCTGATCTCTCACTGTACTCCGATCCTCTATCCCCTATTGATATTGATCTGTATATGGATTTACCTCTACGCTTAGCTTGAGCCACCATTTCTTCATATTCCTGTCTGTGTTTCTGGGCCTCCTCTGCTGGTTTGGCAGGCAGGTTTCTGGGAATGACAGTAACATTGCACGGTCAGTGTACATTTGTCTGAGCATGCAGACTGCTTATTGGCTGTAATACGTGCACCAGTCACAGTGCTGCTTCTTTTTTCTGCACGGATGTATTATCGATGCAGTAATACAACAACTTTATATAGTACACAAAGTTTTACACAATGCTGGATAAAAGACCCCAATAAATATGCAGACTAGACCTGTGCTACAAGCACCCCAGCAGATGGTAACATAAGAAGCGCAATGATCGCGATCACCAAATACCTAGCAGCTGCTGGTTATCACCTAAAACTGTGGTTCCCAACCTTTTTTCTCTCCTGTACCCCTTGTTAATCTCCACAGCAATGGGAGACTTTCTGCCATCGGGAGACTTCCTCCACCATTACAGATATTAATTTACAGTACCCCCCATACAGTCTGCAGCAGGGGTTCTCAAACTATTTGCTCTGGGACCCCGTCAGACAAATATTATTACAGGACCCCAGCACGTTACCACAGAATGACCGCCACATGTGTGGTCAGTAAAGTGAAGTGACCGCTTTTGTGACAGGGAGGCAGTAGGTAAAGAGGGAATGGAAAAGGGGGAAAGGAGGAATAGAAGAGGGAAGCAGAGGGTGTTTGCTTAATGAGTTATCCCCTGTCCCCCCCTCAACAAACACATTACTTTGATGGTCAGCAACATGGAGTCGTGACCCCATGCTGAGGTGGTCGGGACCCACTTTGGGGTCAGGACCCACAGTTTGAGAACCGCTGGTCTGCAGTGTACGCCTACTTGTACCCCAGGTTGGGAACCACTGACCTCAAAAACACTCTAACCTTAGAATAGTAAGTCCGGGTTGTATCACATAGAAGGGATTGCATAGGCTATCTAGAAAATGAAGATTCCCCTGTACACAGGAATCTGCACACTTTGTCGCTGCCTCTATTATCCATCTGCAGCCCTGGACATAAAGGATTAAATAGCGGGGCTGTTCTTTCCCACGGATCATTACTCTCTGCCTATAATAATGCCCCTATGAGGCACAGTTGTAAACTTAGGCAAAAACCGCGAGAGTAATAACAGATTATGCTCATCATGCAGTTCGGAGACAGCCAGCATTTGTTTTACCAACTAAATGTAAAAGCAGATTCTACAACAAAGATGGGGCTAAAAGATAGTCAAATTAACTGAATCTCAAAGCTTTTCGGTGTGGACAACTCCCGCCTTTCAGCTCCTGAGGAAGGTGTGGGTTTGCCCCACCGAAACGCGTTAAGCCTCTTCTATCTACAGTTCTGGACCAGCTCTTTTCAAGGAGGATGTTATCAACACCGTTTCCGTTTCTTCCAACCTATGCAAAGACATTTTTCTAAAAACAGACTTTAATCAGATTGGCCAACCCCCATTTTGGGTATTGCTGGGAAATATATCAGGACGCTTTCTGCTCAATACTGGATACATACATTACCACAAGCACCACTTACAGAACTGCGGATTCTCCAGTAAATGAATTTGAAATGAATTGTCCAGCTGGCATATACATACATACATATTCTTAACAGTAACACTTTAGTTTTTTCACTGGTGCTCTGCTTTGGGATTCCTGATTTTTGGGGTGCTGCACCCTGAACCTAGATATAAAAATAGGAAGCCCCAATACTCAGAGAGGCCTTGACAATTACCTTGGGGGCTTCCCATATATTTGGGAATACAGTATGTAACCAAAATCTCAGACTTATATTATCATGTACATTTAAATCTGGTTACTGATATCACACAGTGTTGCTGGGGAACCAAGTGTGCTTTTCTTTACATTAAATATACTCATGTAAATATCTCCAAGGAGCTGAGAACTTTCAATTCAAAATAGAGGTATTTGTGCCTTATTTTATAGAGGGATAATCATCCTTATTACAATTAGTTATTTTGAATAAATGGTATTTTCACTTATTTGATGTGTTGATCCACGACTTAAGACAGGTGATAATGTGACTTGTGTTACATGGCGAGTACATTTTTGTTATGTACGATAGAGTATCACTCACGCTGGCCGGTCCTCCAGTATAAGAGCCGTCGTGGACAGGGGTTCAAACACCAGGTTCTTCCTCACATTCTGTTTTGGAGATGAAGACTTTGAAGCGCGTCCTATTCGCTCTTCATATTCCTGGAGAATCCGAAACACAGATGACAATTATTATTGTGCGCTTGCAGATAATTGACAGATGCAAATAACTTGTTGCATAATCCTTTCATAACAGGCAATCTCGGGATAGCATATTATCCCTAAACTATTTAAATCCAGTAATGTAGTGAGGCGCGGCAGAACTTTCATTTTTAAATTTAGAAACAATTAAGAGAGCAAACGCAATGTTCTAAGAACTGGACCAAGTCTGAACAAAGATACGGCTGATATAACATCAGTCTTTAAAATAGAATTAGCTCTTTAATAAACAGAACGTTCTCTCTAGACAAAAACAAAACATCAGGAGAGAACAGATCGCTGATGTCAGCAAGCATGGACCACGCCAACTAAATCTACTGACATTTGGAAAAATATAGAGCATAATCATCATCGTTTATTTATATGGCGCATCAAGGTTTCTGCAGCGCCTAACAATACATAAATGAGCAAAAAAACAAATAACGAATGACAGTACAAGACAATTTAGGACAAGTACATGGTAAAGAAGGATAGTTACATCAGGGGACAGGACACTGAAGCAATCATCAGGGTGGTAGAGATATATATTCTAAGAAAGGTACATGAGGAGAGAGGGCCCTGCTCGGGAGAGCTTACATTCTGAAGGGAAGGTTAAGACAGACAGGAGTGACACAGAAGGGGTAGCAGTGAGCATAGACAGTTAGGATCATATCCTTCGTACAGTTAATGAACCTTGCCTACCACCTCCTACTCCATTGTTCTTCAAACTGCGGCCCTCCAAATGTTGTGAAACTACAAATCCCAGGATGCCTTGCCACAGTTTTGCTATAAGGGAGTGTTAAAACTGTGGCAAGGCATGCTGGGATTTGTAGTTTCACAACATCTGGAGGGCTGCAGTTTGAAGACCCATGTCCTACTCCTCACGATCACTCAGACTCAGTAGAGCTGTCCTGGTTCTGTGCGGGTAACATGACATGTGGCAGCATTTGAACGGCACAATGCCTAGGCTGAGCACACTTGCATGCTAGCTTTGCGGCCTGGCAGACAACTGAAAGAATTATTACCACTAATATCCCTGAAGAAATCCAAGACTGATTATCACAAATGTGTTATTTCCATAGTCGGGCGAGTAGAGACTGTAAAAATAACCCCCCACTGGAGGGTAGTGACCCCCCCCCCCTTTTACAGGACAGTTTGTGAAGACTCTCAGACATACAACACAGGCTGCCAGGATAAGTTTAAACGAGGGCTGAATAAGCCCAAGTGCAGTTAAGAGCCTGTGAATTGGGCTGTGTAAATAAAGTTCAGTGATAGTGATAGGGCATAGAAGGAGGGGTTAACCCAGGGCGGGAAGCCCCCACCAATGGGGGGCAAAGGGGGTTGCACCCCAGGTCAAGGGTATATAGGTTAGGGCAGCAAGGGTATGCGCCCTCTTTGATTCTTTGATCTGCAGGGATCAGCGTCACGGAGAATAAAGATAAGTAAAAGCTTGCAGCATCTTACCTCAAACATGTCTAACAGACCCAGAAGGAATGCCCCACCGCCGCGCTGGCTGGCGGACGCCGCGCGCCCGCTCAGCCATGTCCCTGGGCGTGGGGATGTGAGTGGCCGCCCGGTGGTGCTGGTAGCTGGAGGCGGTGGTTCGCGGCCTGTGTCACCCGCCGCTCAAGGTGGAAGCGGGTCGGGCGCAGGGACTCCCCCTCCTGCTCCCTCCGCGGGTGGTTTGCAGTCCCAGGGTCCTGGGAGCGTAATGGCGGCGGGCGGCGGGGATGCCGGTGCGTCCGGAATGGCGGCCGCGGTCTGCAGGGAGGGAGAGCCGGGAGGCGCGTCAGCTGTCCCCTCGCGCTCACCCGGCTCTCTTCTGCACGCCGGAGACGGCGGCAGCCTGGCTTCCCCCTCGCGTCAAGCAGCAGGGAGGGAGGGGAGTGTCAGCGGGGACGGAGACCGCGCGGCTCCCTGCGCGGTCTCGGTGCCTCAGTCAGGAGACAGGGGGACAGCAGCTCCCCCTGCTGGCTCCCCTGGATATAGCGGCAGCATAAGGGCAGAAGCTCCACCTGCTGGCCAGGCCGCAGAAGCGCAGGCACAGGAATATGAACAGCCAGGAAGGGAGGCCAGGGATGCAGGCTCACAGGGTGCCAGCAGCCAAGCTGGCTTAGTGGAAGTGGGGGAGGGTCGCCCGGGCAGGGGGCCTAGCCCCATGATGGTCATCACAGGTGGCCCCATACCAGGGCATTTTAATGCACCGAGGCCCAGGTTTTGGCGTATGCAACCCCCATTGGCGGGAGGACATTACGGGCAGGGTGCAGCACACCCCCCGGCCACGGAGATGTTTTATGAGGAACAGGGTCGGGGAACAGGCTTTCAGCATCCCCAGGGAAGTGTGGCTCCAGGTTTAAGGGATTATGGGACCCATATTCAACACAATTATGAGTCAGGCCCACAATTTAACAGGGCCCAGGGAGGCCCAACACATTTTTCACCTCAGCAATTCATGGGGCAACAGGGGCAGGGGCAATGGCCCATGCAGTACCAGACATTTGGGAGTTACGGCGGGCCTCAGTTCCCCTACTGGGGTTCTGGGCCCGGCCACTCTGTCAATATAGGCATGCCAGCATACAACCCTTACATCCAGCAAGGGGGATATGGGTACCCGGGATATCAAATGCAGCCGTACGGGGGCTGGGCGCCGCCGCCAAGGGGCCATTTCGCGGGGAACACGGACAGTCACCTGAGGCAGGGGGAGGTTGCGGCAGAAATGCATAGGTCTAGCGCTCGCGGGCCGGCAGTGCAGGTAGACATAGCGCCAGCGGAAGTTTTAGATCTGGCTGCGCCTTCACCCAGTCGCACAGTCATTGACGCCCCTTCTATTTCAGCCTCTGAAGCACGTCCAACTTCACCGGTGCCGTCTTTGGGGTCAAGGTCTCGTGAGGGGTCAACACGTACAGTTACTCCGCGGTCGACTCTGGGGGAGAAAGCATCAACTGTCAAGGCACCCAGGAAAGCAGGAGAATCCTCGGCCGCAAAGGAAGCACCGGCGAGCGAATCAGTGGTTGAAGTTGACGAGAACACGTCGCAAGAGGGAGATGGTGAAGAAGAAGGGTCGTCTTCGGGTGAGTCAGGGTCTTCAGCATCGTCAGGGGGTAGTGATGAATCAGGCGCTACCAAACGCCCGCGCAAGCTAGCAAAGCTAGTCGCGAAACAAGTGGCAAAGGAGGTGCAGGGAAAAAAGCGCAAGAGGAAGCGTAGCACACCAGCAGCGCCAGCGGACACTGAGGCATCGCACTGCTCTAATACGGCGGTAGCTCGAGGGCTCAGGAAGGGAGTTAGGGAAAAAATCCGCAAAGGGAAATTTATCGATTTCTTCACCATAACAACAGAAATGAAGAAGGAATTCGATAAAGCAAAGAAGGCCACGCCCAACGGCGAGGCTGCCTTTAAGGGTTTCCATAACTGGTTAAGGGGTTTCCTGGCCTTCTCGTCATGTTACTTAACACTAAGACCCACCGAATACTTGAACGTGATTAGATACTTGCATCTCATAAATGAGACTTTTATAAGTTATAAGGGCCCGGCGTGGAGGGAATATGATGAGAAGTTCAGGTTATGTCACGAGGGCACCCCCATCATGCCCATGGGCTCTAAGCATGTCGAGATCTGGTGGGAGGTTATAGGAAAAAGCCAGCCCATGACAGAACCCGCCGGGAAGAAGTCCTTTCAGGGGGGAAAAGCATCGGGAAAATCAGGGGGGAAAGGGCGTTGTTTCGCTTACAACGACGGTAAATGCGACAGAGGGGCCAAGTGCCGTTTTAAGCACGAATGTAAGATCTGTGGAGCAGGCCACCCTGCCAAGTCATGCAAAGGGGGTGGTAAGTCGGGGGACACCGGAGAGGGAGCGGCTAGCTCTAAATAAGGCGGAATCCCCTATAAACATAAGACAGTTGGCCCTTTACTTAAAGGAATACCCCAATAAGCCCGATGCAGAGTTTTTGTTGGAGGGTTTTGTTCATGGTTTTTCATTACCCATCCCAAAAAGTTTTTACACATCCACAAATAAGAATTTAAAGTCGGCCAGGGAATTGCCGGAGGTGGTTAGGGACAAGGTGCTAAATGAGGTCAAGATGGGCAGGATGGAGGGACCATTTGAGGTACTCCCCATACCTGACCTATGCATATCACCGCTGGGTGTGGTGCCCAAGAAAACGCCAGGCAAATTTCGCCTGATACAGCACCTGTCCCACCCACCCGGCAATTCCGTCAACGATGCCATTCCAGAGGAATCGGCAAGCGTTCGCTACCAGTTATTTGAGGAAGTTCTTAGTTTGGTTAAAAGTTTCGGCCCAGGGGCCCTTATGGCCAAGTTGGACATAGAATCTGCTTTTAGGCTGCTTCCACTGCACCCGGAATCGTTCAGATTTATGGGCTTTAAGTTGCAAGGGGCCTATTACATAGATAAATGTCTCCCCATGGGGTGCTCGATATCTTGCTCATATTTTGAAAAATTTAGTACTTTTCTTCAATGGTGCATCCAGAGGGAGGCTGGCTCCAGAGGGGTGGCCCACTATCTGGATGATTTCCTCATAGCAGGACCAGCAGGTCGAGCAGAATGTGGGGAGACATTGCAAGTAGCTTTAAGAGTTTTCAGTTCTTTAGGAGTTCCCATAGCCCACGACAAAACAGAGGGACCGGTGACGGTCCTGGCGTACCTCGGCATTGAAATAGATACCGGGGAAGGTTGCTGTAGGCTGCCAGCGGACAAGGTCCACAAGCTGCGGGAGCTGATAGACGATTGCGAGGTTAGAAAGAGGGTCCAGCTACGAACGGTCCAGTCCCTACTGGGTTCTTTAAATTTTGCCTGTAGGGTCATACCCATGGGCAGGGTTTTCTGTAGGAAATTGGAAAGGGCCACGGCAGGGGTCAGGGACCCGCACCACACAATTCGCTTGGGAAAGGAAATCAAGGAGGATTTGAGGACATGGTCCGAATTCTTGGTAGACTTTAACAGGCGTCTAATGTGGCAGTCTGAGGCGGCCTCAAGCTGGGACCTGCAGCTCTTTACGGACGCTGCGGGATCATCTGGTTTTGGGGCTTTCTTTCAGGGGGAGTGGTGCTGTGAGAAGTGGCCCCAATCCTGGATTGACAGAGGGTTCACGGTGAACATGTTATTACTGGAACTCTTCCCTATTATAGTCGCAGTAGAGCTATGGGCTGGCCAGCTAGCAAACAGAAACATCATCTTCTGGTGCGATAATTTAGGGGTTGTTCACGCGGTGAACAATCAAAGGGCAACAGCGCCGGAAGCATTGAGATTGCTGAGGCACCTTGTCCTTGTTTGTTTAAAGAACAACATCAATTTCAGGGCTGAGCATGTACCAGGGGTGGACAATGAAGTGGCAGACGCTTTATCTAGATTTCAGTTCACTAGATTCCGCGCCCTAGCTCCAACAGCAGCCGAGACCGGCCTAAGTTGTCCAAATTCTGTCTGGCAGGTGATAGAGCCGGCATGACAGAATTGGCATTTCGGTCACTGGCGCCGGCGACTCGTAGGGCATACGAAAAAGCCGGGGAGGATTGGTGTAGATACCAGCAGCTGCCGGAGGCTAGGGGTAAGTTTGTTGACGACTGCCTCCTGGCTTTCGTTTGGGGCAACTACAATAATGGCAGGTCCAAGTCGGCTATGGCGGCGACATTGGCGGGAATAGCTTTTCATTGCCGTTTATTTAACATGCCAGACCCAACGAAGTCTTTTATCCTAAGTAAAGCGATGAAGGGTTGGTCTAGGGTACAGCCAGTTCAACCGGATACTAGACGCCCATTGGACGAGGCGAAGTTGGTAGAGCTATTACAGGGCTTGGCATCGGTGGCAGAAAATGCCACGGAGCTGGCACTTTTTAGAGTGGCTTACGCCTGGGCTTTCCATGGCGCATTTAGGGTTAGTGAGCTAACCGCGCGCAATAAGAAGGTACACTCAGGAATACTTTGGGAGGATGTGGTGGTTGGCAAGGATCAGGTGCTATGCAAGCTGAAGAGGTCTAAGACAGACCAGCGAGGCAGGGGCACCTGGATCACGCTAAGACCCCACCTGGTGAAAAGTATTTGCCCAGTCACTCTAACTGGGGAGTATGTGGCATTGAGACAGGGTGCAGCCGCACAATTCTTAGCGCACGCTGACGGATCGCCGCTAACTAAGTTTCAATTCACTGCAGTGATGAAAAAGGGCTTAGCAGCGATAGGGCTAAGGCCTGAGGATTTCGGAACGCATTCGTTCAGGATTGGCGCAGCTACGTCAGCAGCTGTGGCGGGCTTGCCACAAAGCGCAATCAAGGCCGTGGGCAGGTGGAAATCCAACAGCTTTAGGAAATACGTTAGAGTTGAAATGCTTTAGTTATAAATATAAGTATAAGTTAATCATAAGTTAAGTACAGTAATATAAGTTCATTATAAGCTAAGTATAGCACGCGCCTGTTGCGCGGGTCCAAAAACGTATCGTTTACAAACGGTTGGGGAACGGCTAGCGTTCCGCAATCGTCGGTGTGGAGTGAATTTTTTATTTTTCCTCTAAGAGGTGCTCAATTCAATCTGGCCCCAAACAAAGAAGCCCTCTAGAGGTTTTTGAGTTTTTCACCTCCACTTGGACCTCAGTCTAAACCAGTTAATTGTTACTATAGAGCATAAGTATGGTTACTAATCATTAGGTTCTGCTTTCTTTTCAGCCCTTCCCCTTCCCCTTGGCCCCACGGGGGTGATTTGGTTTGTAGGTCACTCATACTTTTTCTGGGCAGAAAGAAATATCCTAGCCAGAACAGCGCCAGTTTTAGCAAAGGCAAAATCGGTGAGGTGGTTAGGTGTTAGAGGCATGTTATGGAAGGACTTGTTGGGGTTTTTGGAAAAGAAGAGCAGCGGTTTTGTCAAGCCAGATACCTTAATTATACATCTGGGGGGCAACGACCTGGCTAAAACTACAGGCATTGCTCTAAGGATAAAAATGGAGAAGGATCTGTTGGTTTTGTTGCGCAAGTGGAACGGCTTGAAGTTGGTGTGGTCAGACATTGTACCACGTTTTTCATGGAGAGGCGCCAAAAACCTAGTGGCAATTGAGAAGGCTAGGAAAAAGCTGAATCACGCTGTGACTAGATTTGTCTTAAGGCAAGGGGGAAGGGCAGTCAGACACCCGGGCATTGTGACGGAGAAACCAGGCTTGTACAGGCCAGACGGGGTGCACCTCTCAGAGGAGGGCATGGCAGTTTTTCTGGAAGATATTTTTAAACAGTTATGTTAGTGGGTGTCACTACTGTGGGGTATGGCGGGGCATTGGTACTAGGTGCTCAGGGCAGTAGAGAAGTACCATTGCTGTGGCGGGACAGCACCCTCGACCAGGATTCTAGAAGGGCGTCAGGTGGTCCCTGCGTGGTATTACCCCTCTCCTTGCCAGGAGGGCGGACGGGCCTCGACTCAGCGCGGTGGGGCGACGAACATTTAGGCGGATATGTTCGCGTCAGGCCTTAGAGGCGGGGGGATGTCCACGCAGGGCGGGCTGTGCCTTTGGTAAGGGGTGTGTAGGAATTTGGGAACGACCTGGTCGTTGCCCGGGGCAACACCCCTGAACGGTCTCTGGTCTCAGGTGCCTGGTCTTTGCCATCCCCTTTATCGGGGGTCATACCACTTCTTAAATAAATAAGTATGACAGTTTAATCTAAGCTTTTGGTGTCGCGTCTTTATTTTAGATAAGTGTCTACGTGTGAAGTTATTTCTAGGCCGTTATGCAGTTATTAGAGTACAAGCAACATATTCACTAGGCTACTTAGTTTAAACGAGGGCTGAATAAGCCCAAGTGCAGTTAAGAGCCTGTGAATTGGGCTGTGTAAATAAAGTTCAGTGATAGTGATAGGGCATAGAAGGAGGGGTTAACCCAGGGCGGGAAGCCCCCACCAATGGGGGGCAAAGGGGGTTGCACCCCAGGTCAAGGGTATATAGGTTAGGGCAGCAAGGGTATGCGCCCTCTTTGATTCTTTGATCCCCACCCTCCCTTCCCTTCCTTCTAAAGGCTTTGCCTCACAAAAATTTGAATCAATTGGCTATTATAAGTTTAAAATTGGCGGGACAGCACCCTCGACCAGGATTCTAGAAGGGCGTCAGGTGGTCCCTGCGTGGTATTACCCCTCTCCTTGCCAGGAGGGCGGACGGGCCTCGACTCAGCGCGGTGGGGCGACGAACATTTAGGCGGATATGTTCGCGTCAGGCCTTAGAGGCGGGGGGATGTCCACGCAGGGCGGGCTGTGCCTTTGGTAAGGGGTGTGTAGGAATTTGGGAACGACCTGGTCGTTGCCCGGGGCAACACCCCTGAACGGTCTCTGGTCTCAGGTGCCTGGTCTTTGCCATCCCCTTTATCGGGGGTCATACCACTTCTTAAATAAATAAGTATGACAGTTTAATCTAAGCTTTTGGTGTCGCGTCTTTATTTTAGATAAGTGTCTACGTGTGAAGTTATTTCTAGGCCGTTATGCAGTTATTAGAGTACAAGCAACATATTCACTAGGCTACTTAACCAATGAACATGTATACTTCATTCATTTCCTCATCACCTCCATGGCTGTCTTACACAAATGGGACATACCCAAGCAACACATTAAAAAATATGCAAATACGGAAAGTCCCAAGTGTGGTTTTTTCCCCTGTCACACTGAGCAACAGCAGACTGTCACATCGAGACAATGAGGTGTATCGAAGTTGGGAAGAAATGGCCAGCCCGCTGCTATGCAGCAATTCCATGCTGAGGTCTGAGCTATGCCAACAGGAGAGTTACCACCACTTTGCAGAATGCTCCAATACTATGATGCCACCTAATGCCAACTTCCTCATAGGTATGGTTCAACAATGCCCAAGGTAGTGAGGGCAAGTGACTCCCGCATATCTCTGGAACAAGCCACCCAACGTCTACAGCAAAAAAATGATTGGCCACTGATGCAGAAGACCTAACCGGTGGCAGATGTCAATGTCATCTGGAAGAACCTAAAATTGAAGGACCTCTGTAGGCTCCACAGCTTCGTTCCCTATAGGGCAGTGGTAGCTAACTCCAGTCCTCGAGAGCTACCAAGAGTTCACATTTTTCAGACAACCTAGCTGCTGCAAAGGTGCACTCATTACTCACTGACACATTTTAAAAGATCCACAGGTGGAGATAAATACTTCACTTATAATTCTGTGAGGAGACATGGAAAACATGAACTGTTCGTAGCTCTCGAGGACTGGAGTTGGCTACCCCTGCCATAGGGTGTAAGAAACCATATCTAAAAGTTATAGTGCACAAGTCTGAATTTCCCTGGAATGGACAGAGAAACCATTACTGGCACTCTGGTACCAGTACTGATCCAATTTAGTGTTCGATGTTGTTGCCATCAGATACATTTGGGGAAGTCCAAATTTCTGGGCCAACTGAAACTGTTCTCTGTGCGAAACGGTTCTCTGATCTCCTGGAAAGATCACACAGCAGCCAATATAGTGAGCTGTGCTGATGAACGACTACCACTTATGGAGCAGACAAGGATATCCAATTATGTAGCACCTATGATAAGACTCGATACTTCCACAACACGAGGACAAAAAAAAAAACCCCAAGAGGAACAAAATAAATAAATAATAAAAAAAAAGGCCCAAGAGGAGTTATTTATTTAGTTACAACAGAGAGATGAAAAGGATAATAGTAGTAGTGCGGTGGATGGGATGGGGTCCATTTAAAGGATACTGTACACCAAAGAGGACCCACTGGCCAGATAGCAAGAATGCTCATTCCACAAGTAGACAGCCCCTTATGAACAATTAAAACTGCCTTTTAAAAATTCAAATATTTATGTCACTCAGCAAACCACACTCCGCAACGGGAAAATGCACAGGGGCAAAGTGTAGCAGGCAGCCAATAAATGACAGCATTAAATCAAGATAAAAAGTAATGTTCTAACAATCAGTAGTAATGTTTACTCCTGCAGTAAAACCAGTTAATGTAAGGAGAAGATACAGGGCCATTTTATTACATCGCATGTCCACAGCGGATGTTTCCTTTATCAATGCACTAAGAAAGGGCAGAGTCAATACCAGCTATAACCATTTGTATATTATGACTCTAGTCCAAGGGTTGGATGAAACACAGAATTTAGGAGCCTGTCTTCCCTGCGACCTCCCCCAGATCTGACTGTCAACTATTAGCTGCAATGTAAAGGATGCCCATAAGTTAGGCACTAATCGACTTACATTGGAGTGTAACTTTGTCGGAGATGTAAAAAATAAAAAAAACTTTTTACGACATAACCAAGATAGCAGAGTAGAAATGTATAAAGGCGGTCTGATAACACAGACATAGTTTGACATCTGAGACTTCAGACACTTATTGCAGTGTACGAGAGGCAGAAATGGAATTGCGCACAATAAGAATCACTATGATGGAGATTTAGGGTCAGATGTATTAAGCTTCAAAAAAGTGATAAGCAGCCAGCCAATCAGCTCCTAACTGCCATGACAGGAGCTGGTGATTAAACTACAATTGATCACTTTTTGAAGCTTGACACATCTTCCCCTTACTAAACCTTGTAAAGTGATAAACTACCAAACAATCACAATCAACCTCTTTCATTTTTCAAACAGTCTGTAACGCGGCATTTAAGAGCTGATTGGACGGTACTCTACCACTCTCCACAGCTTAGTACATCTCTCCCTAATTCTTTCCCTCTTAAAAATAAATCAATTTATAATCAAGCAAAGTTTTGTTACCTATCAAAAAAATGATGCTGCAAAAACAGAGGAGAATTTTAATTTAAGGAGCGCAGAGATGAAAGAAAATATATAGTTACTACATAATCACACACACCAAGCATTGTAAGAAGCACAGGATGGGATAGAATATAGTCTTGCAGCTCCATTAATTATACAAGACGGCCGCTGCCTTTCCATATGGTGTAAGTTTACCAAACGGAACGCTTCAATATCATTTAGACTGGAACACCTTAATTAATCTTCGGTTTGTCTCCCTCTTCAGCCTCCCAAAAGTGAATGGCTGCATAACGCGAATGGCCAGGAAAGGGGCATCACAGTCAGGCGACACTAGCCAGGGCTCATCCTGATGACAAACACTATCATTTGCCCAGGCGGGGGGCAGGTAGGCTGCCAGTATTGCAGTGCTGAATAAGCTCATGTGTGGCTCTCTGGTTCCAAAAGGCACAAAACAAGCCATGCACTAATAAAATATAAGGGATGACTATGGGAAAAGAGGTTATTGTTCCAAGCAAGGACGCAGACGTATAGAAAGGATATAACAACACTTTCCAAATCCCAACAGAAAACGTAAATAATTCCTCTAGTTACAGAAAAGACACAAATCATACAAATATATAAGTATATAATATAGTATATAAATATATACATATTTAAGCCCTGTAATGAAGCAGTATAAAATGTCCTTGGAGAGAACAGGAATGGACAGGGAAATGGTTACAGCGATGAGATCTTACACCCGGCAAGGTCACCTGTAAGATGGTGGGGGATCCCCAGCACAGGGCACCTTATGTATTGTCCCATGTAAATGTCACGCCCAGCAATCACCACAGTGACGCTTGCCTGCACTCACCATGAAAGCTTCAGTCCCTCAGAGACATTGTATCGGCTGCCCCATCCTGACTTGCATCACACCAGGCCCTGCGTGTACGAGACCGGCTGCAGAGAAGCAATCATCCTATAGCAGGGGGAAGAGTCAGCCAGCCAGCTAGCTAGCAGAGCATGCCTGGGAGATTACCAGGATCCCCTCAGAGGCCCATCACGTGCATCCCTCTCCTGTCAGCTCCTTTCTTTAAAGAGCACAGTGGGCTGGGAGATGGGAGAGCAGGCTGCAACAGCCATTTCAATCAGCTGCAGACAGAATACATCCAATCACCTAGCGCCAGCCTCCCCTCATGCCTTGTGTATGTATGAGGGGAGGTTGCATTAGAGATTGCCAGCTCCTGGGATGCCACACGCAGGTGGATTAACCCCTCACAGACCATGAGTAAGTACAATGCAGCTGGTCAGGTAGTACTCCCCTCCCCCCCCCCCCCCCCTTCACAGATACTTCCTTACTGTTGCAGAACTAGAAGTCACAGCATGCCCCCACCCCCCTAAAAGGAATAAAAAGACATGACTCAATCAAGAAATGCAACCTAACCGCACAAGGAAGAGAGGCCAAGAACACGAGACCACAAGTTTTACTTCATAGTTACCTATAAAGCGGAGTGCAGGGTATTTCTGCCCAACCAGTTATCTGACTAGCCAGACCAAGAAAGGAGACCAAGTAAAAACTGGAACCGGACAAGACCCCGGAACGCCAGACCAGACACTACAAGCTCCAGAATGCAGAGTTTGATGTCCGGTCCAGTGGGGGGGTGTTCCCTCCAGGGGGATGCCTGCGATAGCTTTCACCAGGGACATGGGGGAAGGGGAGATTACAGCCTCCCCGTGTGGTCCGGACCGTTCCTTTTTTGCTACATTCCTGGACCGTACAGGAAGGCTTTATTCTCTCCCTCCTCCTCTCCTTGGTGACACCTGTCACAGGCAGCCCCCTGAACAGGACACCCCCCAGACTGGACACTGCAAGCTCCGGAATGCAGAGTTTGATGTCCGATCCGGCATCTTGTCCGGGTCCGGTTTTTACCCATACCCCCAAGAAAGCCTGGCTCTGCAAACAGTCAACAAATTACTTGCTGTAACCTAAAGATAAAAGGGAGAAGGCGGTTTTTAATAACCCTTCAGATTCCCTGAAGCCTCATGGTTTCCCCACCACCCAGCTGCAGGATCTGTCCAATGGTCACACCATCTGTTTTGCTGCTGTGGTGCAACATTAAACCATTACAAGTTAACGTGCTACTTATTAGCTGAATTCCTGGGACGTCAGAGCTTTGCATGCTGCAGCGTTCCCAGGACTGCTGAATCACTGTAGGGTGTCAGCTGACCACCGGCACACCGCACAGCCAGCTAGGCTCAGTCACTTGCAATAATCCAAATGTGCACCACAATAGTAAGGAGTTAACCAGGGAGGGTCTGTGCCAATTCTGCACCACAGGAGCAACAGCTTTTTTCTGTTCCTCAATTTCCACACTGCACCTGTTGTGCAAATGTGACATTGGCCAAGATGCACTAAGCTTCAAAAGTGATCAAATTGAGATGGATAAACAACCAACCAATCAGCTCCTGCCTGACATTTTTCAAACACAGTCTGTGACATGGCAGGTGGGAGCTGATTGGCTGGCTGTTTATCACTCTCCATTTAATCACTTTTGAATTTTAGTGCATCTGGCCCATTATGTGCAGCGAGCTGTAATAAGAGATATAACTGGGGAGTGGCCTTTTTGCATCAGTGATATTGGTGCTTGGCCTTTATCATTGCGTATGTTGCTTCCCCTACTGATGCCTACATGTTACCCGATATTCCTGATTAAGAGAGTGATGTATCAGAGGTTCTGCATTGTGTCCAGAAATTATTACATAACAATAAAAAGGTTTTCCTTTGTTTTCGATCCCATTGAAACCCACTTTCACAGATTTGTAACCGAACAGTAAAGAATCAACCGTCAAAGTTCGCTGATAAATGCATCTGCCCCACAGTCTTCATGAAACCATGATGGGCATACAACGCTAGTTACAGTAAGGGAGGTGCGACATACTGCCTCTTGTGGTTCTGGAAACAGCGGTTGATGACTACCACTCATTTGAATTAATTAAAAAGGAACACATTTGCTAAAAGTAGGTGAAAAAAAAAAAGAAAAGTTCATTAATCCAAAAAAAGTTTACTAAAATAAGATTAGCCTGGATGACAAGGGGAACTACAGAGTAGCTCAATTTACAGATGTGGATACATAGAAACACCTCTCTGGTCAGCTGGTTAAATTGACAAGAACACTGGCTGACTACATATGGGCAGATATATCAACAAGGGAAATTCCTGTTTATCACTCATTATAAATGATAAATGGTGCCCCAGCCAATCAGCTCCTGACATTTTTCAAACACATGACAGTTAGGAGATGATTGGCCAGAGCACCATACAGTATATCATATGTAACAAGTGAGAACAATATTACTTCATTCTAGCACCCTGCTCCTTGTAGTTCCTCCTTCCTGCCTGGGGTGTCGCTGTCTGCTGTGGTTCTTCAAGAACAGTCTGTTTTGTATCTCAATGTTGAGATACAATGCAGACTGTTGCAGACTGTTGCAGAAACACCACAGCAGACAGCGACACCCCAGGCAGGAAGGAGGAACTGCAAGCATTTTTTAAGGAGCAGGGTGCTAGAATGAAGACTATTACAGGTTTCTAAACATGCCTAATAGTAGAGTCACTGCGTTCTGTTCTGCAGCCTGACTTATCTTATGTGCTTCATGCATTTCTTCAGCTCATGTGATTACCAGCATGAAACTTCTAAGAGATGGTTCCGAATAGCACAAGACCAAGGCAGGAGGCAGTATAAATAGAAGTATTATCTGAGCCACACATATTCTCTAAGGCTTGGCGCTGGCCAATATACAGTACAAGCCTGATTAAAAACAGCAGTCAGTCTGGTTTCTCCAGCTCTTGCTTAACCAGGTCTGCAACCTGTACAGATCTATTTTTAAGTCGCTCATATAGAACTCCTCCAGCTCATTTCTGCTGATACATCATCTGCTGACTCCGGGTATTGTCTCTGTATTCAATTATTTAAGTACAGTAAGAGGTAATGTACCATACACAGAATTGTGTAAGCAGCAAAAAGGTCAAACCTCGCTATTCATGGGATAAAGGGGTGGGAATCTGGCCGTAGGTTTAGGAATTGTGCTTTGAACGCACCGCTATTCTTAGAAAAGGAAGAGAAATCACTTCTATTAAGCCACAAAAACTAGGCTTCAAACTGCACAAGGAATTCAAAGGAAAGTTTTGATAACTAAAGTAAATTGATGGATTAACTACAGTATTTAACCCTTTGCTTGCCAACATCTGTGCTAAAAATTCCAGCGTCGCTCACATTGGTTATATAAATTCAAATAAACATAATGCAAGAAACATTTCCTATATAAAAAGGTGGACATTACATCATTACAAATGTTTGCTTGGAGAAATGGTATCTTTCCCCATTGTTATGTGCAAGGTGATAATGCTCCCAAAATGCAGCCAATCATCTCCAATATGTAAATTGACAGTTGACAAGCTGGAACATTATCACCTTGCACATAATGTTCTTTATTGGGATAAATGCCATAAAAAAAATAAAAAAAAGGCAGAGTTCGGACAGCATCCTGCACGGCCGTCAAACCCTGATGTTATCGGGCCCATGAGTCAGTAACCTTATTACAGTAATCGTATTCACAATAACAAAAAAAAAAGTTGCCCTTCTAAAAAGGTCTACAGCCTTGAGGGAGACAAACTACAGATCCTGCATAATATGCCCAGCGATTATCTGGAATTCGGATTCCGTGAGCATTGACACGCTGTGAATGGAACGACCATTAAGCATATAACACCCACCCACAAACCCCCCCCACCCCACCCCCCAAGCTGCAGCAAGCATGAGCATTTCAACCCCCTCCCCCCCCCTTCCCCGGCAACCAGCATGAAACTGCTGGCAATTAGGGGTATTCAATGCTGTGGGCGAGTGGTGACAGCGAGCAGAGCTTCCTGCTTGCTGTCACCACTCACCCTGACAGTATTCAACTTACCCCCCCTCATACGCCAATTTCCCCTCACTCCATTTTTTGAGCAAGGGGGAATTAGCGTATGTGGCTCCAGAAGCAGCGAGACTCGCGGCTATATACAGCGAGTTTCCTGCATTAGCCGCGGGTCTCGCTGTTTTGGGGAATTCTCACCGTCCTGTGACGGCGAGGAATTCCCCGGAACGTTGAATAGAGCGAGCGGCCGGCGCGGGGGTTAAACAGCGAGGATCGCTGGTTTTCTGCAATCCTCGCTGTTTAACCCCCTCGCTGCGGCATTGAATACACCCCAATGAGCAGGTTAGCACCAGCAATAAGCAATATATCTCCAGCAAGGAGCATGTAACCCGTGGCAATGAGCATGTAAAAAAATTTTTTATCTGTAATGAATGTATGGATTAGAAGCCTTACTGTGGGGCAGTACTAGAATAAGGAAAAATGGCCAGAGGGTGTGCCGAAACATACCCTTACGCAGGATTTTCTAGTGGGTGATTTGTAAAGCCACCTGCGCATACTGGTTTCCTCTTATGGCTGTAGCCAAAATTCCATAGTCCAATTCCCCTGTTCTGTGGAGCACAGGAGTCTTCCAGAGCAGCAGAATAATCTAGCACCAGCCTGTATATGTACACATTGAATGTAATATGCATTGCAGTGATACACCAGGTCGAACAGACATAACAGTGTTGGTGTAAAAAAACAAGAAAACAACAAGATACATGACCACCTTTCCGGGTAGCTGGTAGCCCCACCTGATTTTTGGGAGGCTCCCAGAATCATTTATCACAAGGAACAAGTTTTTTAATTAAAATGAGCAAACTGCAGGAAAGCCTGTGTCACTATGAAGGCAGTGGAGGCTATGTACCTGTAGCCTCATCTTTCAAGAGGTGGCAAGCCAACTGGCTGAACACAGCACACATGCAAATTTACTGGGCGCAACAGCAGGATTATCACGGAGCAGGAAAAGTAAGCAATAATAGGGAAAAACAAAGAATGAATACCTTTTGTACTTTCGGCACGTCACCAGTGTCACGATGGGGGACTTTTCCAAATAACTTCCAGCCAAGGTCATTTTGTTCTTTCACTTGGACACTCTTCCTCCGGGCGAATATGTTTCTGTGAAAACGAAAAATGAAAGTTAATTGGAGAGTAATTAGTGTTTATACCTTAGGACTCTGTATATTAGCTGGAATCGGCTTATTGGGGGGGAATAATCCCAAGGCACACAACCGCCTTAATGGACCAATGCCATTTAGCTCTGAGATGATTCCAATCTCAATTTAGTTTATTCATATAGCTCCACCAATTCATGTAATAAAGAGGGAATGTGTGTCAGTAATATTAGTTTATTAGAGGGGTGTGGTATAGGGTTCGGTATCCTGACAGTCATTATCCAGGCGTCGGGATCCCAACTGGCCGGACTCAGACAGCATGGCGAGCACAACAAAGCCCCTTGCGGGCTCGCTTAGCTCGGTTGTGGACGCCAACAAGGGAGAATAGCCGGTGGCCATGCGGTGTTTTAACGGTCCGGATCCTGATGTCGGGTAAATGACTGTCGGGACCCCGTCCGGCACCACATTACAGATACTAGATAAAGAATAAGGCTCATATACTTTTATACAAAAACACCATTTAAATTTAAAACAGAGGCTTATTTTAGCATCATAGGTAATACAAGCAACCCAGGTGTATCGTGACAAGCTTAGAAAAGTCTTAACCCCAATGCCTTAAAGTCTAGCGGCAGCATAACTACATCTGACTGCAGCGATTCAGTTAAATGATTTAATTAAACACAAGCTCATTGCCTTGTTCACTAACGCATGGGTGAAAGCCAAATCTTGAGGTAGGACATACTATAACATTACTACAGAACAACTGCGTGTAAATAAACTACATGAACATTTCCATTTTTTGGAATTGTTTCTTTTTTTTGGAACATTTTCATACTGTACTGACCAATCATGTGGTCTTCGATTGAGAGATTGCCAGAACCAAGGTGGAGGAGCTACACTAATTGGTGGGTCCACGTGCTCCAGTGTTGACCTTTGGAGCCAACCTCATATTTCCCTCCCAGAGTGTAATTTCCAGATGAAGGTATCTATCTTCCCAGACAGTTGGGGAACCGCTAATGGTTTTACAGATAAATCACTACTCTCCGCCAGTCGTGGGGGGTGCATAGAATGTGTAACTACAGGAACGAGTGGAGAAAGGTGTACAAGGGAGCAATGGGGAAGAAATGTATTTCTACGTATGTAAGTGGGGGGATATTGTCATTACAGAGAGGACAATAAGGAAAAAATACGTAGATAGGAAGGTGAAACAGGTGACATGGAAGGAAATAGGTATGATTTGCTATTGTAACACGATGGAAGAAAGTTCTTGCTCTAGACCCCGGGCACCACCATAATGCGGCAGTGCACAGAATTCTATCCTCATGGAAAGACTAGAATAGGTACGATAGGCTTTGGCATAATGGCAATGATATTAAAATATATTTATTCATATTGCAATTATTCTAAAAAAAAAAAAAAAATTGTTATGCCCCTTTCACACCCACATGCTGAAAGACCTTCTACATTTTTGGGAACTTATTTATTTCATTCATCCAAAAATCCAGACCAATTCTACCTGCTACCCTGAGACAACAGACGTGTCCTTCACCTGGCGTAGGTAATTCCAGGAGAGAGAGTCTCCACCACTTGTAACCACGGCCACCCACTGAAGACAAAACTTAAACAGTACGACTGGTTACCAGTGAAGCCAGAGGGACAATGTGTGGACAATCTCTCACCGCTAGAACAATAGCAGAGCATTCAAACAAATGGTGAGCAAGGAAACGCTGCGCTCTTCACAGCTATTGTTCCGGCACACAGCCAGCAAAGCCTATTACCGCATATCTGCGAGATAAACACGACCTACTATTTTAATATTTTTTTCTGCATTTATCCAGGAGATGCTTTTGCCTTATGGGTGCCGGTACACTGGTGCGCCCCTGATTCGAAAAAGTTTTGGAACCACTGATCCGATATGTTACAGAGAAAAACTTGTTCTACAAAGGATTGACATTTAAAAATAAATCAGTTTGAGATACACGGTTTACTTAGCGAGATTAGAAACCTAGAACATGACGGCAGATCAGAACATTTTGGCCCGTCAAGTGTTCCCTTTATCACTTCTGGTGTTTGGGCAGAGAAACGATTTACACACAGAGTTTAATTAGAACGCATGAATAAGTTCTGCAGGTGATGAACTGTGGAACATTCCATGATTAACCTCATCCTGCATGGAGACCCAATTCATTTAAAGAGGCTTGTACCACATAAATCATGGGACGTAAAAACATTTTTAGGCTGGGTGGGTTAAAAATAAGGATATAAATACATTTTGGCACCCCTATAGGCTGAAAGGAACCCCCCCCCCCACCCATCCTCAGATGGACTTAACATACCATGTCACCTACCTGACATAATAGATGTATTATCTCCATCCTGACACTGCCCTGGGGGGGGGGGGGGGGGGGGGGGGGAAATACAGTCATTAGGTGGAATTTAAGTCAACATGCATTGGGCTGACCACTGAAGGTAGACCTATGAAATAGGTCACCATGGCTAAGGGCCACAGGGTTGGAAGGTCGACGTAAGAATTAGATAGACAGCCAAAAGTTTACCTAATGCTTAGGTTTTTCATGTTTTTTTGAGCCGACAGGTGGCATTTCATGCCCTACCATCCACTACAAAGTGGTGGGAGAACAAAACCAAGGCACCAAGTGCAGCAGTAGACTTAAGACTATGTCCGCGTTGACATTAGGGACAAATAAACCCGTAAAAAACTCATGTCTACCTTATGCTTGTGTCAATCTTCCAACCCTATTGTCCTTAGCCAGGTCTTCCCATTTCATGGTTCAGCCCCGTCGTCCTTCAGTGGTCAACCCAATGCATGTCCACCTAAATGGTGTGTCAACCCATTGACCCATACCCGCCCTAGGTAAGCCTACATGGTGGCCACATTGCACCTAGCGGTACAGTAAATTGGCTCCCCTTAAATACTTTGGTAGGGGGGCAGCTGCCCTCTTACCTTTCCCCTCTGTTCTGACACCTATGCATAGAACAAATAGCGAAATCATGGAGAAAGACTGTTAATACCCCTTTTAACACTTGCAAGCCGGGGCGGTGCTGGGAGATGTCAGCAGCTCCCAGCGGCGCATTTTCACTGCAGTGACCCGGAATACTCGTTCGCACTCATCGCATCCCGTGTCGATTCCGGAATCTACCCAGGTCGGGACCTGGGTAGAAATCCCAGAATGCTGAATACGGGATGCGGTGACAAGACCCTTTCACACGGAGCTAAATCCCGGGTTGATGCGCGGGCAGACTAAAAAGAAAAAAATTACTTTTTTTTATCTGGCGTCAAATTCTATTTAAGAAAGCAGGTGATGTGGTAGAGAATACAAGTACACTGTAGATCAAGAGTTAAATGTGTCAGTGATAAACTTTTAAAGCATGGTGGTATGAGGAACATATTTAATATAATCCTTAAAAAGTGTTGGCTTTAAAATACTCTGCATTGCTGCATAATGCAGGAAAACGGAGGCTGCGGTAGAGACTGGCAGAGCTTTACATTTACTAGACTACAAAAACAGAGTTGGTGCAGTCGTGTCAGACTGAATTATCTGACCGGTCATCCACACTGGATTCAAGAGTAACCATGCCACCAGTCCCTGAACTACATTGCCAATGATGATAGCACATATGTAAAGCTTAATATGCAGCCATACCCCCCACACAAAAATCCAGTGAGCGGAACTGAAGTTCATGATATAATAACCCATTGAGATCATAAAGGGAACCGGTACATTATGTGAGTCCTGTCACTGGGCCCTATTGGTCATTATTACGTCAACAGCCCACAAACAGATTACCGCGACTAGTGCGCAGGGTGATTACTCCCCAATGCAGACTAGTGTTCATTCTAGCACCCGCTATATTTGAAAACCCATGCAGTTGCTCTTCCCTGCCTGGGGTGTCGCTGTCTGCTGCGGTGTTTCTAGCACAGGTCTGGTTTGCATATCAGTGCTGATATACAGACCACACTGTGCTAGAACCTCTACAGCAGACAGCGACAGCCCAGGCAGGTAAGAGGAACTGCATGGGTTTTCAAATATAGCAGGTGCTAGAATGAACACTACAGACATGCACCCAGGTGTATTACCAGCCCCAAAAAATCATTGCACTGAGCCGAGATTAACTGGGTTTTCTTTTAACTACGGACCGTGAAGTCGATGTATGACCCTGTTGGTAATAGTAACTTCAAAATCTGGAAATATCTATACAGCAAAGCAGATTGCTGATTTATTACTGTGGCAAAAAGGTTAATAAGTTAGACAGCAGTAAATACAGTGACTAAAGTAAAGGGGCATACACACGTAGAGATCTGTGCTAAGCAATTTTGCTAAGCAATTTTTCTGGTGTCAAGATCTCCCATGGACCCCCGCTTTCCCATCTTCCTTCTTTCTCTCTCCCTACTTCCTTCTATCACTGTATTATTTTCCTGTTTAATGCTTTTACACTAAAATGTGTTATTTTCTTCAGTTTAAAATGTTAATACATATATTAGTCAACAACTAAAATATGGACTGCATGCTACTCTAATCTGACACTTTATGTACTCTTTGTAGTCCAAATGAAAATGTTTATACTACAATGTATGTATGTTGTTTTATCATAATAAACACTGATTGCGTAAAAAAAAGATCTCCCATGGAGAGCACATACACAGGCAGAGATTTGTGCTAAGCAATTTTGCTTAAGCAAAAAAAGGCCGGGTAGTTGTTCAGAATGAGAGATTGCGATCAGTATCTCATTCTGTACACACAGACAGATTTGCAGTCATTTGCTAAGCAATTTGACTAGATTGTGACTGCTTGCACTGACTTAGTTAGCAAGAGATATTTAATCTCCCGGAGCATACATACAGAGAGATCTGTGCTTACTTTCTAAGAAATCTAGTCAGATTGCTTAGAAAATAGCACAAATTTGCTCCGTGTGTACACCCCTTTATACAGATTATCCTGCAGATATTGTGTCACCAGACAACATGGTTACTCTGCAGATTTTTGATAAAGAGACAACATATATGTCGTCAAATGAGGCCTGTGTCTGCGTTTCCTCATCATTTACAGCAGATTATTCCCTCTAGGAAATATTAAACCAAAATTTATACTAAAACATAATGAACAGCCAATTAGATCCACGTTCATATAAAATTACAAAGAGAGACAGCAAAATGATAACCTTGTTAATTCTAGGAAACTGACAGACCGCACTACACATATCTGAAGTTACGGTTAATTACAGAAAGTCACACAAGTGTAAATACTATTTACATAATGCAATGGTTATAACCGGAGAACCATTTGAGTTCAGTTAACCGTTCAAACCACCCTTTTTAAAGTCTTGACCGGGAGTAAACTCTGGCAGGTGGCATGGAATTTCTTTCACTTCCCCACAATTGATCTAAGCTCCGAAAAAGTATCGGTGCAGATAGAACAACTAGAGATTCATAAAAAAGTCCCCAGGAAAAGCACAACATAAACAGAACGCATACAAAAACCAATACATAGCTACTGGCAATAGTGTAATGTATTTTAAATCCTTACTCACAGGCAGAAATTACCATTGTATGGGCTACAATACGAAGCCGATGTTAGTCCCTATTGGTAGTAAATTAAATACATTGCCTATGATAAACCAACAGATGTAGAACTTAAGTGCCACCAACCCCTATCCCACAAACAAATGAGGAAGCGTAACTTAACCCTTCCAGTGCCAACATTGCTGTGAGATCCTCAAAATATCTGCTAAAAATGCCAGCATCACTCACAGCGACTGTTAAATACGTACAAATAAAGACAAGTCAATTAATTGAAGTTTATTTAATTATTGCACCCAAAAAAAATAATAAAAATAAATAAAGTACAATTGCGGTCTATCTATACCTATCGATATCGCAGGTGTATACAATTGTAAAAAAAATTGGACAGATCAGGGGTAGGCAACGCAAGCCAATCCGGTCTCTGTGGGACTACACATCTCAGCATGCCGTAACAAAACTGTGGCAGGGCATGCTGGGATGAGTAGTTCCACAGCAGCTGGAGTGCTTAGCTCTGGAAAAGATTAATGAAGTGCCTCCACTTTTTAACTTGAGCCTCTGATGTGCTTCTAATGGGTGAAAACTATATCCTTACCTTCATCTAGGTAAACTAATTAAAAGTTAAAATAGAAGGAGTCTATCTCTTTCTGGTAAAACAACAAGAAAGCGCAAACAAGCAGAGCGTTCTAATTTAGTCTTAACAATGAAAATACTGCAACTGTAAACCGAAATAAGAGTTGCTCGTGATCAAGTGATGCACCTTTATTTACAGCAAACACACACAAATCATCAGCAGCAGACATTTCTGCGAACCCTAGTTTGCCAACGGAACACAAATACACCCATCAGAGCAGACACCGATCTGACAGGTTTCAAGTTGTTACTCACAAAAAAAAAAAAAACTTTATGAAAGATTTGGTGTTAACGGAGCAGCAGATCATTCCTAATAGGACTGGAAGGAATCAAAACTTCCAATAACATGGGCAATGCCAGCTCAGTAAGTGGAGTTGTGCAAATGAAACACTTTAAAAAAACTTGCACTTTACTTCTGCGCAGTGTCTTATACACACCTGTCTACTAAGAAGAGGAGCGGAGGAGCAGCCATGATGATCAGACTCACTGCAGCAGCCTCAGTCCTTTAGTCTCAGGGAGCCTAGGAGGACCCACTCTCACAGGTCAACAGGCACATATTTAGCAGAAGGATAATCCCCATGCATAGGGTTTAGAGAGGACATTTTGCGTCCATGTTCCTCTGCTGCCACTGGAGCAGGGCTGTGCTTCAGAGTCTGGCTAGCTAGCTGCTGCGTCAACAGGGAAGGGCACATACAGTACAATGGTAATCACAGGGCTGCTCTGCAGAACACACCCACAGATACCTTGTACTCGAACCGCTCAGGTTACATTCTCAGAAACGCACTAGGTGTATTTATACTGCAGGTCACTGATGTAACACACTTCCAAGCATTTAGTGCAGGCTACCTGGACAGCTCCAGGACTACAGTAGAGTCTGCATAAACTAGGCTAGTAACGTCATACAAAAAATGTATGAGAATATATACACTCACCTCAGCATGACATAATGAAGGGTAAAATGACAGTAACTTGTACATGTGTGGCAGCAGCAAGGATCAGCAGTGGAGAGGAGGGCGTCATCGCAGCCCCTCTCCTGCATGGAGGCAAGAACCCCCCCCGTTGCTAGGAACTAATGGAATGTTTCAGATCACACCTATTTACTATGACCCAACGGAAAATAGCCAAAAGTTCTCATTTGAAGAGGAATTTGGAAAGGATGGAAGCGTGAGGAATTTGGAAAGGATGGAAGCGTGACATTCTAAACACATGTATGACTGAACATAAATAATCACAAGAAAGCGAAAAGTATTTGCAAAAGTGATAACTTGCTCAGTCCTCCCACCTCTGGTGCTTAGAACGCTAATGGTGATCCCGCAGCTTTCTCCTGGTTACTTTCAAGCTGTTGAGCAGGGGTGTGGATCAATGGATAGAGGGTCTACAGTAACAAAAATTTGACAAGGTTTCTGGGCCACGTCTTACATCTTTTATGTTATGTGACCGGCACCAATGAGTACCCTTGCCATGCTTCAGGCAATCTGGCTCGCCACAACTTACTATTCCCAATAGATGTCTACGTGGAAAAAAAAAATGTTGACAAGCCCCCCCCCCCCCCACAAAAAAAAAAAAAAAAAAATGCGTTGCCTATTATCACTGACATTTTGAACTAGTCAACCTTTGGTATCTGACCTATCTGACCTTTGATCAGCAGCTTTGCTCTGCACACTTGCTGGTGTCCCTGCAGGTCTGTGACCATAGGGAGTTAGTCAAAGCTGATCGCTGTTGTGCGATGACAGAATATCGGATGATTGCGCATGCATACGGATCACTGTACGCATGCGTGACACCAAACAGCCACAAACCCATCTTTTTTTTTTATCCGCAAGACTGATGCTATTTGATAGTAGGTTGCAAAATTGCAGAGCTGCGATCAGGTCTGAATAACCCCCATAGTTAGAACTGACAAATTATCTTTAACCCCTTCCCGACATTTGACGTATATATACGTCATGGCCGGGATGTACTTCCCGACACATGACTTATATATACGTCATGACTTCAAAGTGCCACTGCGTCTAGAGACGCAGTGACAGAGGGACGATGTCTGCTGTCCCTGACAGCAGACATGTCCCTGCATGCCCAGGGGGGGCGGCCATGCCGCCCCCCCATCGGCGATCGCTGTGATTGGCTGTTCAATGTGAAAAGCCATTCGCAGCGTTTTCCTGTGTTACCAGCGAATCAGACGCTCGGTAACACAGGTGTCAATCACCGCCGGGTGTGAGGGGGCATGAGGGGGTCATCGGTGACGACGACACCTCACCCCACCTGCCCCCAAGGCTGTGATTGGTCCGTCGGACCAATCACAGCCAAGGCGCGCCATTTAAACTAACGGTGACTGCGCTGCAGACGCCATTCCGGTCTGGAATTGCGTGCAGAGCTAGCACCAGCCACTCTGTCCTGCTATACATACCTGAACCTTGCCTGATACTTACCTGATCACCGCTGATCACCGCTGGTAGCGTGCTGCCAGCAGCTGGATGCTTCCTGGATCTTGTGACTTCCTGTGTCCTGCTGCTGCAGTGTCATAGAGTCACAGATCGTGAGAGATAGTGAGAGAGAGTGTGACAGAGTGACAGAGAGTGATAGAGAGTGCTAAATTTTGTGTCTGCTGCACCCCTTTTGTGCTGATCAGTATATCTGTGCTGATCAGCAACTTTTTGGGTTTTTTTTTTTTTTTTATATATATACACACCTGTCAGTTGCACCAAAGGTTGTGCTGCCTGTGCAACTGACTGCTGCCCCCCCCCCCTTTTGCTGATCAGTTTAAATTAATTAACTGATCAGCAACTTTTTGGGGGTCCAGGGTTTTTTTTTTATATATACCCTGTCAGGTTGCACCCGTGTGTGCCTGCTGCCCCTCACTGCTAATCAGTGTTGCATTACTGCATCACTGATCTGCAGTTTTTTTTTTTTTTTTTGGAGAGTGCAGTGGGGTTTTGTTTTTACACCCACGTTGCTTTTGTGGGTGTCCTGTGGCCGCTGATCAGTGACGTACATCACTGAACAGCATTTTTGGCACAGGGTTGATATTTTTTTTCTGCAGTTTTTTTAAATTGTTTTTTTTTGGTTTTTTGAGAGTGCTGTGGTTTATTACACCCACGTTGCTTTTGTGGGTGTCCTGTGGCCGCTGATCAGTGACGTACATCACTGAACAGCATTTTTGGCACAGGGTTGATATTTTTTTTCTGCAGTTTTTTTAAATTGTTTTTTTGTTTTTTTTGGAGAGTGCTGTGGTTTTTTTTTTTAAATTGTTTTTACACCCACGTTGCTTTTGTGGGTGTCCTGTTGCCTTTGAGCGCTGTTCAGTGACGGACGTTACTGACCAACATCTGTGCTCAATTTTTGGCGCAGGACCTTTTTTTTTTTTTTTTTTTTTATTGGGATCAAATTCCTGTATAAAGTATTTTTTTTTCTGCACTACATACCCCCCGTGCTGAAATAAAAGTTTGTACCCCCCCTACACTATACACATGTTGAAACATTACACTTACAGAAACACAAAAATACAAATGGCATCCCAAATGGCATCCCAGTCCAGAAGAATGTATTCAGCGGAGGAGGCATATGCCATGCTTGCCTCTGACTCTGACACAGCCAGTGATGCAAGCGGGGAATTTGAAGGAATCGTCTTAAGCTCCTCTTCCTCCTCTAGTGATGAGGGACCCCCTCAAAGACGCCCCCATAGAGCAGCTGAGACCCCCCCCCAAATGATTGATCCCGTATGGACCCCACCACCAGACAATTTTGAGCCCCAGGTTCCTGAGTTTTTGGCCATCCCAGGAATCCAATTTGATTCAACAGGTCTCAGAGAAATTGACTTTTTCAAATTATTTTTCTCTGATGATTTTATAAATTTAATGGTGGACCAAAGTAATTTATATGCCCAGCAGTTTATTGCTCAAAACCCCACGTCATCATTTGCTAGGTGGACCCCTGTAGATGCAGTAGAGATGATGACGTTTTGGGGTCTGGTGTTACATATGGGCATAGTAAAAAAGCCAGAAATTAGGCAATATTGGAGTACAGATGTTCTGTACAGCACCCCATTTTACCGTATGGCCATGACTCGGACTCGTTTTGAGACAATCCTTAAATTTTTACATTACACCGATAATGCACAGTGCCCACCCAGAGATGATCCCACCTTTGACCGGCTATTCAAAGTCAGGCCGGTCATTGATCATTTCAGTGCCAAATTTGCAGAGATGTACATCCCTGAAAAATTTATTTGCATCGACGAGTCCCTTATACATTTTAAAGGAAGGGTTAAATTCCGCCAGTACCTTCCCAGTAAGAGGGCAAGGTATGGCATAAAAATGTATAAACTGTGTGAAAGCACCTCAGGGTACACCCACAGGTTTAGGGTATATGAAGGGAAGGATTCAAGAATTGACCCGCCAGAATGCCCCCCCTCCCTCGTAGGTGTTAGTGGAAAAATTGTCTGGGATTTAGTGCACCCCTTCCTGGATAAAGGTTATCACCTCTATGTGGATAACTTTTACACTAGCATCCCCCTGTTTAAGGCCCTTGGTTCAAGAGGTACAGCAGCTTGCGGTACTGTGCGCAAGAACCAAAGAGGCCTCCCAAAAACGCACATTGCCCAAGTACTGAGAAGGGGTGAAAGCAGGGCACAATCAACCGAAAATATGTTGTTGGTCAAATATAAGGACAAGTGGGATGTCCTTATACTGACAACAATTCATGGAGACAGTACCACCTCCATCCCTGTACGAGGTACCAGTACCCACACCTCAAAACCTAATTGTATCCTAGATGACAATAAGTACATGGGCGGAGTGGATCTTTCAGATCAGGTACTGAAGCCATACAGTGCCCTGCGGAAAACAAAAATCTGGTACAAGAAGCTGGCTGTGTATATCATCCAGATGGCACTGTATAACGCTTACGTGCTATTCCGTTCTACCAGCCAGAGAGGGACATTTATGCACTTTCAAGAGGAAGTCATAAAGGGCCTAATATTTGGGAACCAGCAGGCAGAGGGCCCCAGTACTTCTAGTACTGGCCCCCGTATTGTACCAGGGCAGCATTTTCCTAATGAAATCCCCTCCACTGCAAGAAAGGGCGGGACACAAAAAAGGTGCAAAGTTTGCTATAAAAAGGGAATAAGAAAGGATACTATTTTCCACTGTGAAACTTGCCCCGACAAACCCGGCCTATGTATAAAGGAGTGTTTTCAAATATACCACACATCTATGGATTATTAGGTTCATCATTTCACCGTGCTTCGGGGGTCTTGCTAATGCCACATAGCACCCACCATTCATTCCACCAGAATCTGAGCTGCAAAATCCAAAAATCACTCCTTCCCTTCTGAGTCCTGCCATGCACCCAACTGGTATTTTTTGGTCACATATGAGGCATTGCCGTACTCGAGAGAAATTGGGGCACAGATTTTGGGGTGCTTTGTCTCCTTCATTCCTTGTGAAAATGAAAAATTTTGAGCCAGAACTGCATTTTTGTGTAAAAAATGTAATTTTTCATTTGCACAGCCCAGTTGTATCAAAATTGGTGAAACCCCTGGGGGTTTGAAATGTACACTATACCCCTAGATGAATTCCCTGAGGGGTGTAGTTTGCAAAATGGGGTCACTTGTGGGGGGGTTCCTAACTTTTAGCATCTTATGGTGCCTAGAAACCTACATGGTGCCTAAAAAATAATCTCATAAAAAGGAGGCTCCAAAATCAAGTAGGTGCTCCTTCTATTATGAAGCCTGTGGTTTGGTCAACGTGCACACTAGGGCCACATATAGGATATTTATGAAAACAAAAGAATTGGGGGAATCAATTTTTAGTCACATTTCTCTAGTAAAATCTACTGTGTTCCTTAGAAAAATGTATTAAAATTGCAAATCTGCAAAAAAAATGAAATTTTGAAATTTCACCTACACTTTGTTTTAATTCCTGTGAAACACCTAAAGGGTTAACAAACTTCCAAAATGCTGTTTTGAATACTGTGAGGGGTGCAGTTTTTGAAATGGCATCATTTATGGGGGTGTCTCACATACAAGTTCCTCAAAGTCACATCAGAACTGAACTGGTCCCTAAAAAAATCAGTGTTTGAAATTTTCTTGAAAATTTGAGAATTTGCTATTCATATTTTAAGTCTCCTAGTGTCCAAAAAAATTAAAAGGATGTTGAAATAATGATGGAAACATAAAGTAGACATATGGTCTATGTTAGTTATTAACTATTTTGAGTGGTATGATTATTTGTCTCACAAGCAGAAAATTTAACATTTTCAAAATTGCTAAATTTTCCATTTTTTTACTACATTTTGGCATTTTTCACAAAAAAACACAGACTGTATTGACCCAAATTTACCACTAATTTGAAGTACAATGTGTCACGAGAAAACAATCTCAAAATCACTGGGATAAGTAAAAGCAAAAAAAAGTTATCCCCACTTAAGTGATACATGTCAGATTTGAAAAAAAAGGGCTCTGTCAGGAAGGCAAAAACATGCTGCGTCAGGAAGGGGTTAAAAGCCTAATATACACCATATGGTCTTGAGCGTGAACAATGGTTCGGTGTCCAATGCCGCTGGCTGGGGCAAAAAGTACATTGGTTGGAATAAACTGTAGCAACGACGTGCACCAAACTTCCTGCTTCCACTGAATGGGTAGCGGGAATGATCAACTCCAATCTCCTGCTATAAACACAGCATATCAGGTCATGTCCCCTTGGATAAGAAATGAACAAGATTACCATGCTACATTCATAAATAGTAGCCTCCCTTGTTTTCTGCAAATTTCACATCTCTATCCAAAGCGAAGGCTGGCAATGGGCAGCGGGTTCCCCTCCCTCCCTGCACCCTCAGCCGGCTGTGTGGGTGCTCCTTTCCTCCTCCCTGCACTCGGAAGAGGTGCAGGGAGGAGGAGATCACCGGTCCGGGCAGCACAGCAGGAGGCTGCCCGGACACAGGTGAGGGGGGTGCGGCGCTGATCGGCGGTGGGGGACGCGAAGGGAAGCCCATAGGCTTCCATGGGGTTACACCAAATAGGAACTGGCGTAACCCCCCCCCCCCCCCCCCCGCAGTGAAGCCCCGGTGGTGGGGCTTTGCTGCATATGGAAATGCCGTAAAACCCCGAAAACAGGGTTTTTACGGCATTTTTAGTTTAGTGAATATCGCCCTAAAAGAGTAACTGCAGGGGTTTAGAAAGATGCAGGGAGCTAGAATGCCCAATTACACCTTCAAGAATACATGCGACTAAAATGCTTATAATTGCACACAGGGGCGTGAGTTTACTCCAGTCACCCAGAGGCAAGTTGGAGTTTGGTATCCCTGCCTTCCTTCCTTAAGAATGAAGGGAAAACAAATGTGGTGTGAATCTAGATCTATAAGAAGAAATGACTTACAGAATGATATAGAGTGCAGTCTACAAGGACCGGTGCCCACAGTGAATGTACAGGGCTCCAGCTACGCTGTGTGACAATGGCTGGGGGGGGGGGGGGGGTCGTCAGGATCAGACTCAAGAGTCAGCCACCTAGTCCTAGAGCATGCAGAACCAGCATTCACTGGCAGGTCCAATCTCAGAAACCAGGATCAGCGCCTGTGCACGGTCACTAGCTGGAGCACACACCAAGAACTATCAGGCTGGAGCCTTCGTGTCCCCTATTGCAGGTGCTAGCAGGACCCCTGGGACAGAGCCAATTAACTCTGCAGCAGCAGAGGGTGCACCACAGATCAGCAGTCACACTTTTATCCCAATGTGATTTGCACAGGTGCTGCTGTACATACAGATGCCCCTTCTTGGATCCCGGAGGCAGGTGACTCCATTGCCTCTAGTTATGCCCGACTCCGCCTCACCTGTACTTAGGTATACTCCGATGCAAAGTACAACATACAAGATTCGCTCTGCAACCAGACTTATGTTCAACTACACATCAGATTCTTTCTCTACACAGCCATATTTTATTAGAAATTAGGCTAAGGTGACCTTCTGACACTGTCGACCTATGTGGACATTTAGTGGTCAACCTAATGAAAGTCGACTTTCATACTGTTGACCTAGTGAGCTTAGATTATAGTAGCGCCATTGAATGGAATCTTGTTAATTATTTGGCCCCAAGACTGGTTATTAAAATGGATATTCTACCGTTATTTTAATCGCACTTTGATACAGGCCTCAAGTGTTTATTTCTTCCTTGGCCGCAGTGCCGGGCAATGTTTGCTAAACCTTTATAACCAAAGGGATTTAGGATGTTTGCAAACACTGCCATGGTAGAGACTATAGTAATATAATAATATTTGCATTCCTCTATTAAAAAGAGACATTGTACAGATTTGGCATTAGAACCATGGATATGTGTTTGTGGAACAGGTATTCTAGAGGAAAGGAATGGGTTAAAGATCTAAATAGATTTAGCCAATCCGTTCTTAAGCAATAATGAGTATACCAACCCTCTACACGACAAGCAGGGCCGAGGAGGGTTCTTCAATAATCACCACTTGGCTGTTTTAGAATGTTTACTTAAGTACATCTACTCCATTAATTCCAAAGCTCCCTGTCTGTTATGGAGCTAAATGCCAGAAAGCCTTCCCACCCCCTGGCGGTCCTGTGATATCAAATTGGTAATCTCTGAGGATAATGTAGCTTCATAAAACACGTAATTCATTATAACCCTGCATCTAACCCTACATTTATTTAAGTAAAAAAAAATAAAAAAAAATGGAGGCCCCATTACGGTTCAAGAAAACTTCAACCAAGTGTCGGTATATAAATCCCAGCATCAGAGTAAGCCTGAAAAATAACTAAACTGCCATAAATAAGGGACATGCCAATCACCAGAAATTGTATTATACCTATAATACTGAAATCTAGAGCCTGACCATAGGCGAATCTAGAATTATGGTAATGGATGGTCCCAGATCTAGACACAATAGTAGGGGGACCTTTGCGCGGCGTAGCAAAAAGGGGGCGTGGTCTCATGAGGAGGCGTGGCATCACAAAAAAGGGGTGTGGTCTTACACTTTAGACCATTCACAGTAATGCCCATTACACATTTTAGCAAACTCCGTAATACCCATTACACATAAAGCCACACGCCGTAATGCCAATTACACATAAGGTCACACACCATAATGCCCATTACACATCGTGCCACACATCATGATGCCCATTACATACTATATAACAAACTGTAATGCCCATTACATATTTGCCACATAAGTGCTGCTTACCTACGTGCTCATTGCTAGGGGGTTCTTGCTTGATGGCACCATAGTACCCTTTACACATGATGCCGCACACCATAGTACCCATTACACATGATGCCGCACACCATAGTACCCATTACACATTATGCCGCACACCATAGAACCGTCCCATTACACATGATGCTGCACACAATGTCCCTTACACATGATGCTGCACACATAATGCCCTTTACACACGATGCTGCACACATAATGCCCCTTACACATGATGCTGCACACATAATGCCCCTTACACATGATGCTGCACACATAATGCCCCTTACACATAATCCTGCACACCGTAATGCCCCTTACACATTAAGCCACACATTATGCGTAATGCCCCCACATACCGCCACTTGTAGCGTCCCTTAAGCTATGCCCCCAAAAGTGCCACTTACTGTAAATTTTTATATGAGCCTTCGCTGCTGCTGGGAGAGATGGAGAGCGGTGCAGCTGCTTCTATGGGGAGAGGAGCAGAGCGCAGCGCAGAGCATGCTCCCACTCCCCTCCTGGTGTCCCGTCTAGCCGAGTAAACATTTGAAATATTGTGCGCGCTGTTGTTGTGCATGACGTCGGGGGAGCACGCCGGGCGCCGGCACCACACGATAAAAGGGGGGGCGGTCTGAGGTGAAAGCGGGAAGAAGAATTGGAGCGGAAGCTGCAGGGGTGACAGACATTGACAGCTGGGCAGAGAGCAGGGGGCTGCCCGGCTGTATTCAGAGCACTGCAGGTCACGGCTGTTTTAAATAATACCCCTTTCACAACAGAAAATGCAGGGATTTACCCGGGAATATGGTCCCAGGATCATGCAGGGACATTCCCAGGCTGACCCCTTATACACCAGCCTAGTCCCTGCATTTTCTGGTGTTGAGGGGGAGAGACAACCACTCCCCTCTCCCTACCCCCCTTTAACAAACCAGCTATATCTTCGGAACCAACTGACCCATTTACCTGAGACCAGTATCATATTGAAGAACTTTTGAGTTGGCTTCGAATGATTTTGGTCCGTGAAACTGGGCTGTTTGGTTCCAGAGAAATCTGCTCTCAAAGAACATAAACAGTCATGATTACATTTAAGAAATAAAAAAAAAAAAAAAAAAAAAAAAAAAAACGGTTTAACCTCAATATCCCTGGAACCAATTAACCCATATGGATCCAGCCTGGTATCAGATTGAAGGCCCAGCAATTTGGGTTCGACTGAGCTTCAGTGATGCCGAAGGGGGAACTGGCAGCCGTTGAACTGAGTGGGGGTCTGAGTGGGGGTCAGAATTAGCGGGTCCCATGTTATCCTATAGGGTAGTGTTCATTCTAGCACCCGCTGTCTTTGAAAATCCATGTAGTTCCTCTTCCCTGCCTGGGGTGTCGCTGTCTGCTGTGGTGTTTCTAGCACATGTCTGGTTTGCATATCAGTGCTGATATACAGACCACACTGTGCTAGAATCACTACAGCAGACAGCGACACCCCAGACAGGGAAGAGGAACTGTAGGGATTTTCAAAGATAGCGGGTGCTAGAATGATCACTACTATAGGGAAAACGTTCCAGCTTTGCCTGGCAGTATTTCCGGTTCCCAGGGGGCTAGAGACACGGGGCTGGGCTCATTGGAAAGCCCCATCACTCAGCTACAAAATGTGCTAATGGGTGGTCCTGTGCACCCCCGGACCACCCCCTAGATTCGCCTATGAACCTGACCGATGTATTTAATAAAAGGCTTTATCTGTCCACGAATGGCCTAGTCCTGACTGCTGGACAGGTATTTTAAATCAGAAATTGTGATAGATTTTGACTGATGAGCATGGCAGTTACCCAATCAACAGAATAAATCCTTTTTTGTTGGCCTACAAAAGGAAGACATACGGTAGCAGAATGCTGCAGTACAGTATAGAAAGAGTTAAGACAACACCTGCACTGCCTACCTTTATTTACACAGACATGAGGGTGTAGCTGTGAGACCAGAATCACAGCTCAGATGGAAGGTGTGGTGTTCAATGGGTCATCTACTATTCTGAGAGTCAGAGTATCTATAAATTCACCGGAAGACCCAAAGGTGGGTACACACTGATAGATTTGGCAAAAGATCTGGGCGTTCCCGACTGATTGCAACGACCAATCGCTCAAATCGTTCCATGTGTATGAACGATATAGAAGACGATGCTCGTACACGATGGTCATTGTTAGATGTCGATTATCATTCCTGCATAGACCAATCGTTAGCGATGTGTACCAAACGTTTTGTGTGTATGCACGATGAACGATTTGGTAAAGCTGATTGACTGGCCCCCACTCCCCTCCATCAAAGATCAATCGTTCATGCGCAATCGTTTGTACAATCGTTCACTATTTGACACCAAATAGTTTGTCCAGGAGTTGTGAGGAAAGAGTTAACTAGATTGGATTGTTTGCTAAATCTTTGTGTGTATGCACCTTAAGGCAGCCACACATGGACTGATCCAGCTGTAAAGAACCAGCTGAGGTAGCGGTCTGCAGACTAGCCATGGAAAGCATAAGTACTGGCCTGGCGTACAATACTCGTACAATTAAGGTAGCACTTGAAACATTGAATATATTGAAGGAATAAGCAGGCCAGTTAGACTTGTGTCCCCTTCCTATGTATATTGGAGGAATCTCCTGCTCCAGGCAACTCTGCAACGCTCATAGTGCTGCCCAGCACCACTCAGGAAGTGCCTCATCGTTATTACATCAGATACAATGAACACATAATAGTTCTAGTAATCACAAAATAGTTCTAGTAATCACAAGAAGCATGCAGTATATTAGATCTGTGCAGTCAGCCTTATGGAAAACAGTGGCGTACACAGGGGGGGATTCTGAGTACCCAGAAAGCCCCCATAAATCCACAAAACCTGACATGTTGACATGGACCCGGGATTGCGATCTGAATGCGGTGTTAGCGTCCCCAGTAAAATATAACATAACAGAATAAGTTTACCATATGACTGCAGTATTCAAGCAAAACAAAGCAGATATGAATGAAACTTTGCAAGAAAGGCAAATATCACATCAAAAAGAATGTAATTAATTCTTGCTTCACAGATCTCACCAGTTAACCTGATCCTTGCTGCCTCCGCTGCCTACAAAAGGAACTAATTTGCTTTACTACTGCCCTCTTGTGGACAATAAAGAGCATAATTGCCAACATTACTCAATTGATTGATTTTTTTTTTTTATTTTATTTCTTTGTTCATTTTCATTTCTCAATGCTTGGAAAGGTTTCACAATTTCGCCATTCACTATTAAAGTGTGTCCCTTGCTTACATATGGACTTTTGGGCTGAAGTAATAATTACGAGCAGCGTAGTCATGTTCTAAGAGCCAGTAGCATTACACGTCTCACTACTCGGGTAACAGGTACTTTGAGCCTGATTCCTTGTGGGTACAATACTGTACCCGGTACTCTTTACCTAGAAGGGCGCCCATCGCGGGCATCGCATGCACTAAAAAATCGGCTGCGATGCGACCGACGCCCGCGATTTCCCATAGGGAACAATGTTAAATGTCTCAATTGACCCGATTTTCCTGTTCAATGCCTCAATTGACCCGATTTTTCCATAGGAAACAATGTTAAATGGGCCACAGAGGCCAAATAGGCACCCTGAAGTGTGAAATGGCCCCCACAATTGTTAACGCCACCCCACGATCAACGTGAACCCGAAGCGTGGCGAGCCGGCGAGGGGCGGCGGTACGCGTCCCTACAACCTTTTCATACCCCCACTATCCACGTCGGCGTGGAGTTGAGAATAGAAAGTGTGGCGAGCGCAGCGAGCCAGAAGCGTGGCGAGCCCCGCGAGGGGACGCGGATACCTTCACAGGTATCCGCGTCCCCTCGCGGGCTTCACAGCTGTCCGCGTCCCCTCGCCACGCTTTGGGCTCGGTGGCTCGCTGCGCTCGCCACACTTTCTATACTCAACTCCACGCCGACGTGGATAGTGGGGGTATGAAAAGGTCGTAGGACGCTTACCGCCGCCGCTCGCCACGCTTCGGGTTCACGTTGATCGTGGGGTGGCGTTAACAATTGTGGGGGCCATTTCACACTTCAGGGTGCCTATTTGGCCTCTGTGGGCCATTTAACATTGTTTCCTATGGAAAAATGGGGTCAATTGAGGCATTGAACAGGAAAATCGGGTCAGTTGGGACATTTAACATTGTTCCCTATGGGAAATCGCGGGCATCGCGGCGGTCGCATCGCACCCGATTTTTTAGTGCATGCGATGCCCGCGATTTTTTACTAACGATGCCCACGATCAAAATCGTGGGCGCCGTTCTAGGTAAAGAGTACCCTGTACCCTACTGCACACATGCTGAAGAAAGAAAACTACTGTGCACATGTTTGATGACAGAGATAAATAAATATATGTGTTACATAAATTCTATAAAACTAAGGTGGGCAGATTATTGTCATTGACATGAAGGCAATAAATGGTAAGCCCCCAATACTGCATCCATCTCATGGGAGTGGGATCTGAAATCCAGAGTGGCCAGACACCTACCATCAGTCAGCCTGCACTTATTGGGGATTTATGTTCTATACCGGAGCAGGGTGATAAACAGCCAGCCAATCAGCTCCTGCCTGACATTTTTCAAACACAGTCTGTGACATGGCAGGTAGGAGCTGATTGGCTGGCTGTTTATCGCTCTCCATTTTATTACTTTTAAAGCTTAGAGAATCTGACCCTCTGTGTTAAAAAAAAAAAAAGTTGTGAAAAACCTTGCCGCTAACCCCATATTTCACCAATGTTAAATTGGGTATTGTATAACTTAGCAACAGTCAGGATTCCGAAGGTCGTTGCTCCAACACCGAAAACCAGACAGGAGCTTGACAGAGGGACGATCGCATTGAAGCCCCTTGCGGACTTGCCCCCTATTCTATTCACCCTCTGTGGGGATCGTGAATCCCTACGAGGGGAAAATAGTTTATGTAAGTCAGGATTCCAATGTTGGAGAAACGACCGTCCGAATCCCGACTGTCTGTCACTCATCCGGTACTTGTTAAAAGTACCGGGGCTGATAGAAGTCTGCCTTTACAGACCTCAAATGTTGTAGCATTGTGAAAGGTTCCTGGTAAATGGACACTCCATTCAGCCAACAAAATACCTGCTCCTACTTGGTATACAGAACAGATGAACCTAAATGTCATAGTACAAGATGCTAGGTGTCTATTTCAGCTAACAATACACTAAAGATAGTCACTTGCTCGTCCGTCCCTTTGTCATCATATGGTATAGGGATGGACTGGGGAGAACACAAAGTCATAGGATAGCAGCTCACCTAATGAATTGTTTATGCCAGTGAGCATTGCCAAACAGGATCAGTGTGACAGATCAGGTTTTAGCCAATCTATAATTTACGGGTTTGTTGGACTAAGAGCATAAATCAGGCGAGGTAGGTGATGGCGGCAGAGAGCAACTCGCTGACCTGGATTGTGGAGCCGTGGATGAGCTCACTGTCTGCTGACACAGCACAGAGCAGGCAGCCGTCACAACGTGATCAGTAGGCACCATAATTTCTTTGTAAGTCAGGGACCAGAACATTGTGTGTTTCATAGGATATATATTTAGTCCACAGTTGTATTTTTCCTATTCCCCATGAGGTCAGCCAAGTAAAAGCCAAGATGCTCCAAGATATTCAGTTTTGGGTGGAATATAATAAAATGAAAGCTGGTTCCAAAACGTCCTGGCACACTCACTACAGCACTAAACAGCATCTGAAATCTACCTCTGGTCCACGTCTGCTACCCAACGCCATGTCTAGTGAATAATCCTAAACCACAGTACTCATTGTACGGCAACATGGCGCAGGTGGGGGGGATTTCTCACCAACACGGTCTTTATTATCTTGCAATCTATACTTTTATCAGAAAGCCTCATACTAAGAAAACAAGTAGATTTTTCATGGATATTTTTTTTTAACAAGAGATAAATGCAAGGGTGATAAGGAGAGATAAACATCCAGCCAATCAGCTACTTACTGCCATGTTACAGCCTGTGTTTGCAAAAAGTCAGTAGGGAGCCGATTGGCTGGACATTTATCTCTCCTTATCACCCTTGCATTTATCTCGTTAAGGCTTAATACATCTGCCCCAATGTGCCTACAAACCCCTGAATTGCTATGATGGTATATACCACTGGGTTACAAAAAATGTAGGGGGAGAAAGTTTGGCAAGTGAAAAAAAGTGGAGAAATATAAAAGTACCAACCAATCAGCATCTGCCATGTTTAAAGCGAGGTTTAAAAATGACAGTTAGGAGCCGGTGGTTCGTACTTTATGTCCCTCTACGTTATCACTCTCCAAGCTTTGATACAGCTCCCTGTTTTTTTACAATTTCTCACAGTGTATTGGCTACAGGTATGGGTCGACAGGCCTGAGGAGGACACCTGAAATAGTAAGTGAGTAAGGTAGACGGGGTCAGAAGATAGAGAGTCAATAGGTCAACATGAGTTTTTCACCTTTTTGTCTCGAATGTCGTGGACACGTCTAAGTTTAAGGCTGCGTTCGCCATGTTTCGTAACACCATAGAGAAGCCTATGGACTTCTCTGCGCAGTGCTGCGGTGTGAGGGATGCGACTCCGATCCCACCCAGCATGCCCCACGGATGGCAGCTGCTCTGCACATACGATGAGGGACCCCCCCCCCCCCCATGTAAAAAATACATGGAGGTGGTATTCAGACTTGGTAGCACCTTTATAGAGGCTATAAACAATAACCTATGTAGTGTTCATTCTAGCACCTGCTATCTTTGAAAACCCATGTAGTTCCTCTTCCCTGCCTGGGGTGTCGCTGTCTGCTGAAATGCTTCCAGCAGAGTGTGATCTGTATATCAGCACTGATATGCAAACCAGACCTGTGCTAGAAACACCACAGCAGACAGCGACACCCCAGGCAAGGAAGAGGAACTGCATGGGTTTTCAAAGATAGCAAGTGCTAGAATGAACACTACTTTAATGCATTTATTTTACCGCAGTTGCATCAGAGTTTTTATGCAAATGCTGTGTAGCAGGAATAAGGCTCCCGCTTGCACTGCACCAGTGGTTCTTGCACTAGCCCCTCGGCAGGTGAAGTTTGTCCATTCAACCCTACTACGTCCTCATGAATCAGAGGTTCAGCAGCTCTTCTTCACGTAGCTGCTTATCGCAACATGTCAAAATATATACAATCAATGCTTGCGTTCCGTTCACACCAAAATATTTTACATTTATAGAATATAATAATCATTCTCATCATCATGGGGAAAAAAACAGCAGAAAATGACTCCTGCGTCTAATCACACTGGCACATTAATTCCCCCTAGAAGGGTTTGAGGAAGAAGAGCAGATTAATATTAGTGACTCAGTGCCAATGGAAAGTTCATTGTTCTCATTATTTGAGAAATAGCGTTCAAATATACTATACATAAATGCAGTTTAATAAAGATGTTAATTCCCAGCCTTCATCATCTGCCAGTGGGTGTAAAAGCAAACAAAACACAAAGTCCAAAATTGAGCTTGTGTCAATACTTCCCAGCTGCCAGCGTAAAATCCCAAGAGGATTCACATCATATACCCGCAGGCCCTAATATCCGCACAGAGAAGCGTTAACCTAGAACACAAAGCATTTATCAATTTATTTTTTTAAGTTCCAAGAATTTACAGGTCCATCACTGGAGGATCTCAATCTCTCTCAATGGGCCAGATGTATCAAGCTTCAAAAAGTGATAAATTGGAGATTGATAAACAGACAGCCAATCAGCTCCTAACTGTCATGTTACAGGCTGGGTTTGAAAATGGGGTTGGGATCGTTTGGTCTACAGCAAGTTAGTTGACAGTCGTTAGGTGGACATGGTTCTAGGTTGACATGGGACAAGGTGGACACAAGCATTAGGTCGACAGTCAAAATGTCGACATGGGGTTTTTCACCGTTTTTTTTACCCAAATGTCTACACCGTTTCCAGTGCACCGCTTCGCTCGTGATGCTTCGGGCATGGTGCCTCACTGCGCTCGGCACACTATTTTATTCTCCCACTACACCCTAGTGGATGGTAGGGCACATGTCGGCTAAAAAAAAAAACAGTGAAAAACCACGTCGACATTTTAACTGTCGACGTAATGACCTGTTGACCAACTTACTGTAGACCCAATGGCCGAATCCTGAAAAATGCCAGGTAGGAGCTGATGAGGAGTGATAAAAGACCAGCTCCTACCTGTCATTTTACAAACCCAGCCTCTGACAAGGCAGGTAGGTGCTGATTGGCTGTCTGTTTATCACTCTCCAATTTATCACTATTTGAAGCTTGATACATCTGGCCCATCTCTTTGCAGGCTTTGATACATCTGTAGGACAGGCATGTCCAAACTATGGCCCTCCAGCTTTTGTTAAACTACACATCCCAGCATGCATTGCCATAGTTTTGGCATTCCCTAATAGCAAAACTGTGGCAAGGCATGATGGGACTTGTAGTTTTAAAACAGCTGGAGGGCCATAGTTTGGACATGTCTGCTGTAGGCTCTCAACCTGGATCCATTGTTTAAAAGGTTCTTTGTTACTTTTGCTTGCTGAATTCCAAATTTCACTATGCCCACAGAGGTAGGTGGTGGCAAAAGGGTCAAGGCACAGGAAAATGTAATATTAAAAGATAAATCCACTACACCACAACACACACACACACACACAATTACCTGTTAAAGAAGTCACTAAGTGGCCCCAATATTTTTTTTTTACTATCCAGATCTGGCTCCTTAGAAACGGCACCTGCCACATCTTTCATAGAGTTCAGAGTCACATCTGAAAAATGGGTCTCATCGTTCTCCAAATTGACAATTGCACTGGAGTTGCTCGTTACCAAAACGTCCACAATGTCCTCATTGCTCACCGATAGGGTGGCGGAGAAATCTGTGCTGATGCTGGAGACACTACAGTCCGAGATGTCGTCACTCCGGTTGAGCGAGGTCGGGCTGTAGAGTTTTGCCGTGTCATAGCCAGTTCTGGGAAAAGTGAAAGACTTCCAGACAAAGTGGTCGGTTTCAGTGCTCCTGAGAGTGGGTGTACCACCGCCAGGGAAACTCTTCGGGCTTTGGAAGACTCGGTCATCTGAACCGTTCAAACAGTTTGTTTTTACATTGCAATGGACATGCTCTGGGTTGCCAACCTCAAGGGTAGGGATACCCGAGTCAACGGATGTGACACTCTTGCTCTCACCAACTGAAGCAAAACGACCACGTGTGAAGTCTGGCATAGGGCTGGGCTGAGAACCCTTTCTATTCCATTTCCCAAGATTGTGAATATCACCTTCAACATTAATGTCATGGACCTCAATAAACCCAATGTTCTTGATGTTTGCCGGTAGATCGTTGCTCATGTTAGACCAAGAGGAAGCTGAGGAAACATAAGAAAAAAAAAACAGGTTAGTAGGCTTTCCATGCACATCATATGTATGTTATTAAAAAGATTTTATACCAACCCTAATAAATGGTTTACTACCACTTATCCTATACCAGGTGCAAAAGGTAGCTCCAAACAGGTGTCTTTTCTTCATAGTCCTCCTTTGCACCCACACTAAAAACTGTGTATGCCCATTTACAACCCAGATCTTCAAACGTAACTATGTATACACAAGTCTGCATGAGCAGATGTTGTGGAATTCCCATTTTGGCCCACATCAATTCACGTGCCAGGGCGGACACTCGCACGGCGGTGGGGGGGCAGGTGTTCCCTTGCCCGGCGGGCGGAGTTTCAGCGCTCAGTAGGCAGCTAATTTCACTGCTTACCAAGTCAAGATGAATCACCCTTTTGTATCTGGAACAAGCCATGTTGCCATGCATATGCAAGGGAAGCAAATACATTTCCGTGTTTTCTGTGCAGGGTAAATACTGGCTGCTTGTCCATGGAGCCCACAAATACTGGACAGCTTTATTTTTACACTGCAATTTAGACTGATGATTACATCAAGTTATTGCAGCTGGTGGGGTTCCTACATGCTATAGAATCATCATTATTATTTATATGGCACAATACAAAGGGGTCTGCAGCTCCTTACAAGAGAAAAATGCAGCTGACATTGGTGCTTAAGAGAAATTGCCGCTTAGAGAGTCAAATGTTGAGCGAATGAGCGCCTCCTGCCGAGTTCCGTCATCCACGCTGCTTTGCAAATGGATGTTTAGCATAGCATATAGGGTAGACTATTGGGGAAATCAGTAGATGGTCTTCATTTGCGCCATACCTGTACGAGAATGGGGTGGGCAACTGACGTCAACCACCTGTCCCCGGCAGGCAGCTTTCCACCTGCATTTGCATGGGGACATCCAGCATTTTCGTGGATACGCCCTGGGAATGCTGGGTGACCCCATGCAGACACCCCCTGCCCGCCTCCATTCTTCCCCCCCCCCCCCCCCGCACAGCAGCCCTGCATGTGCATACCACAAACATTGGTTTCCGGTGCGAATACGCCGAGGACTGATCAGATTAGAATGAGGGCATACCACAAACATTGGTTTCCGGTGCGAATACGCCGGGGACTGATCAGATTAGAATGAGGGCCATAGTACAAAACATTGCAGAACATAGAATACAAATTCCATACATATTGACTGAACCCAAAGGTTTAGGGCCAGTGTTGGCAATGAGGAGGAACTGATGGTAAGGCAGAGAAGGAAAACTATATGAGAGAAGAGCTTACATAGGGATGAGACAGGGGAGATACGGTGACCATGAAGCGGCAAGGTTAGGAAGAGAGCTTGAAGGTTTGAATGAAAATGGTGACTGATAGGGAGGGGGGCGCTCCAGTCAGGAATCATGGGATTGTATTTTTATTTACCCATCACAAAGCTTCATTTCTTTTTTTGGATGACTAAAAGACCAAATAAATTCCGTTCTGTGCGAATTAACACAGTGTACTTTATTTATTATTATTTATTAACAGTTTCTTATATAGCTCACACATACCGCAGCGCTGTACAGATTATAGTTGAACATTCACATCAGTCCCTGCTCCAGTGGAGCTTACAATCTATATTCCCTACCACATGTACACGCACAGACATTCCAGGGTTAATTTTTTATGGGAGCCAATTAGCCTACCGGCATAATTTTGGATTGTGGGAGGAAACCGGAGTGCCCGGAGGAAACCCACGCAATCATGAGGAGAATATACAAACTCTGCACAGTTAGGGCCATGGTGGATATCGAACCCGTGACCTCAGTGCTGAGAGGCAGTGATGCTAACCATTACACTGTCCGTGCTTGCACATGACTAGCTCCATCGTGCCCCCACTTGCCGATCACTGCAGGCATTTTTCAAGGAGCACAGATCATCCAGGTGTTGGCAGCCGATCTTATTACAACACCCATTTGTATTTCTTCACAAATTCAGACAATCCTAAGTGAATAAATACAGTGTACAACACACAAAAGGTATGCCAGCGCAGATAGAAGGCTGACAGATGAATATTGCCTGACAGGAACTATAAATATTCCCACCTAAGCAAACAGTGCCAAATTGCAGACAATGGGGCAAATGTATTAAGCCTTAACAAGAGATAAATGCAAGGGTGATAAAGGGCCAGATTCTCTAAGCTTCAAAAGTAATAAAATGGAGAGTGATAAACAGCCAGCCAATCAGCTCCTGTCTGACATTTTTCAAACACAGTCTGTGACACGGCAGGTAGGAGCCGATTGGCTGGCTGTTTATCACTCTCCATTTTATCACTTTTGAAGCTTAAAGAATCTAGCCCAAAGAGAGATAAACGTCCAGCCGATCAACTGCTAACTGCCATGTTACAGGCTGTGTTTGAAAAAAGTCAGTAAGGAGCTGGTTGGCTGGATGTTTACCCCTCTATCACCCTTGCATTTTGCTCTTGTTTAGGCTTAATACATCTGCCCCAATGATAGATGTATAAGGGAGAAGTGAGCCAGAGGAGAAGTTGCCCATGGCAACCAATCAGCTGCTCTGTATAATTTTATTGTACCCACATTATAGAGGTGATTGGTTGATAGGTACTGGATCACTTCTTCTCCCTTATATCTGCCTCATACATCTGCCTCGAGGTACCCTGCTTACATCACTGATCAGATGTACCCGGATGAGCTAAAGGGGAGGTGGTTACTGGTCCGGGTAGCACAGCAGAAGGCTGACCAGACATCAGCATCCTTGATATCTATGGATACATTATCTTTTTTTCTCATCATGAGGCTGATCACAGAACAGAACTTATTGACTCAATTTTTTCCCCAAAAAATGTATTTAACTACTTTAAGTAGAGAATTGGACAATCGGTCAGGACCTATTCAACTCAACGCTAAATAGTTAAATTAGCAAACATATTAGAAAAAATAAAATAAAAGACGTGAATTCGCCTATCCATATTCTTTTTCGACTATCTGAAGGTTTCCAACAATTAGATAAACAGCCAAAACAATAAATTGGTCTAATATGAATTGAAACTATTCTAGGTGACAACTGCCGATACTTCCACCTGCTGGCAGCTATTGATTATTCCACTTAATGCCCAATATCACAGTGATACCTAAAAACACAAAACTGCCTAGAACATGCATGTCCAAAGTGTGTCCCTCCAGGTGTTGTGAAACTACACATCCCAGCATGCTGTGCCTTAGCAATCCCTAATAGAAAAACTGTGTCAAAGCATGATGGGACTTGTAGATTCAGAACAGCTGGAAGGCCATAGTTTGGACATTCCTGGTCTAGAACCATCTTGAAATAGTGTAGACTGTTACTCAGTATCACTAATAGACAAACCACTACATTTTAGAGACATTTTTCGCCCATGCCTTTTCACCTGATAAAATAAAAGAAATAAGTCTGCATAGGCGAAAAAGTGACTCAAACAGGCGAAAATGCCCACAATTAAATACTCACGGGTCAAATTAATCCCGTTTTTTGATCTATGCAAAAAACGGGACTAAGTTAATACCAACCTAAATCCTTAGCAGGGCAGAGAGACTAGTTGTTCTACAAAACAATAATTTGTGCAAGGTTTGAAACAAGTAATAAATCCCATTTGTCTCATGTGTGGATCATAGACTACGCCAGAGGTTCCCAAACTTTTTTTGAATAATGACGCCATAGAGTATCAGAATTTTCACATCACTCCATGGACAAAAATTTCTTATTGAGAAAAATATGAAAAAATGGAGTAAAATGTGTTTATTAATAGGGGCGTTTTAAGAGAGGAAGAGGCCCATGTGCAACCTCCTCGGGCTCCTTTCTGCCGGGAGTTAGCGCAGCGCAGTGATGTCTGAGCACTAGAGCGCTCAGACCCTACTGAGCATGAGCAGATGTCCGTAAAAATGGTGCAGCTTGCCAGGGTGTCAAAGCACACAGTATGGGAAGCACCGGACTAGACTATGTCTGTCTAAGTCGGCAGCAACAGGTCAACATGCACAAGAATGACACAAGTTTATCATGGGCTCATGAGCACGTTGACCCCCAGTTAGTGGTGTAGCCAGGTGCCTCACTCTGTTAACATGGAAGTATTAAAAAGTCTAAACAAATTTGTGAAAAATGCATGTTGACCCTTTCATGTGTCAAACATTGCCTTGTCTGCCTTTTGTTAAAGTCCACCTAGAGTTGATGGACCGATACCGCATCTGGAAGTGCAAGTTCTTAAAACTGCTGTGGACCAGAGAGCTCCGTAACTATTAGACTGACCCTGCTGCTGTCCCATCAGTACACCAGCGTGCTGGGCATAGAAGCTAGATGGGGAATATTGGCACACAGTGCCTTCCCTCATAGAGGGTTCCGGTGACTGCGCACAGTTTGGTGACTTACTGCAGAAGCTGGTTTTCAGGCTCTATCCTATACCTCGCTGTCCTCACTCTGGTAATGCATGCCGCCTGGGGATGGTAGGGGGTTATGTAGGGGAATAAGTCAGCTGATTGTTTAGTGCCAGACACATGACCAGAGTAATGGTGTCCCCCTCATTGATGATAGAGGAAAACGTGAAAACTCTGGATCATCAGTCAGGGTTTTTGGATGTCGTTGCTTGGCCAAAATCATGGTTGCTCAATGTGTGGGGTCTACCAACTAAGGAAGCGGCTTGCTTTTAACAGCATTGCCCTTTTGAATTCCGGCTTTGACCAGCTGACACTCAATCCCTGTGAAACCAACTGTCAGAAATGGAAGAGGAAGCATGCTGGTCTGAGGTTCTTTTGCTGGATTCTGAGCCAGTGATTTGCACAGAGAGACTGGCACCTGACTTAATAGGGCTTACCACAGTAGTTTCCAACACGATGCCCTCTGATCTACTAGTTGGTCCAGAGTTCTTCCTACAGTCAAAGGACTCAAAACATACCTCAGGCCAGTTACAGCTCCAGAGGAGGGGCTGAAGCACAACTCAAAATTCAAATAGGGAAGCAACACCCGCTGCCAGTGAGTCAGCCTGGAAAGGCAGTTGGTGTTTCACCCCTATTTGAATTTTTAACTGTGCTGGTCAATATCTACAAGTGCAACACATTTGTGAGAACGTCTACTGATCTCCACTGCAGAAAGAATACAACAGGTGTGTTCAGTGGATATATCGGTAATAGGTGATAAGTCAAAAATGTAGATTAGATTTTATTAAAACAGTTTTACCATTTCTCCTGTTTGTACATTTGCTTTAGTTTCAGAATATATATATACACATTAAACTGCAGAAATGTAATAAAAACTGAAAAAATGGAGAGCAAAAATTGTTGGGTACATCGTTTTCCAAAAAGTTTGAGAAAAAGTTTAGGCTTCCCATGTCACTGCATATGTGCAGAAAGACCCATATGTACGCACTGCAGTAACAGCATTCACAGGGATGAGATTAAAGCCCCCTATCATACTAAGCAGAATTTTAAACCTTATCGCTCATTTTGGTGCTTCTGAGAGATATTGGCAGGTACTCAATGCTGTGGGCGATTGGTGACATTTAGCAGAGCTTCCTGCTCGCTGTCACCACTCACCCTGTCAGTATTCAACGCAGCCCCCTCATACGCCAATTTCCCCTCGCTCCATTTTTTGAGCGAGGGGGAATTGGCGTATGTGGCCCCAGAAGCAGCGAGACTCGCGGCTAAATACAGCAAGTTTTCTGCATTAGCCGCGGGTCTCGCTGTTTTGGGCAATTCTCGCCGTCCTGTGATGGCGAGGATTTACCCAGAATGTTGAATAGAGCGAGCGGCCGGCGCGGGGGTTAAACAGCGAGGATCGCTGGTTTTCTGCAATCCTCGCTGTTTAACCCCCTCGCCGGCCGCATTGAATACCTGCCATAGTCTGTAATCTCATCTAGACTCAACGTAGTTAGCGATGCGCTCTCCTGCAGGTTGACTATGTCCTTTGTCATCAGTACATGCAGCTCAATTTCACTACATCATCGACTGATGACATCACTGAATGATATCATCAACAAAATCATTCATTGTGTAGTCACTATATCATTTGTTGGATAGTTTATCGGGAATAGTTAATGATATCGCTAATGAAGTGAAGCCTCATACCTGGCTTTAGGCACCCTGCTGCAGCTGGTAGGAGCAAGCAGTGGTGCCCCAGCTTTGCCAGAGGATGATAAATAGATCCCAAAATTCCCTAAAGGTGCCTATACACTGCTGTGATGTCCCGCAGTAGTGTACGTCCACCCAAAACTGGTGAGCCGCACAAGACCTTCCAGCGCAGCAGGAATGCATGCAATCCATCACAATTTGTTGTGATGGATTGCATGCGTCCCTGCTCCCCACCTGGCTCAATGCCGGGAGGAAGTCCCCAGGTCGGGTGGCAGGCAGGTCTGTCCACCGACTCAAGTCTGATGCACACGGGACCGCGCATTGGACCTGAGGGGACATCAACCTGACACTATTTGGTCCAATTCGTGGAATCGGCTCATTGTATGGGCCCCTTAACACACACTCAGGTCAATTTCAGTCATTAGTCAATAAACCAACTTGAATGTTTTTGGATTAAGGATTAGTAAACAAACAAAGTGTACACAAATTTAACACTCTAAAAAGGAAAAGCAAAAGTCACACAAGCACACCTGCAAGGCAAGTAGCCGATCGTTCTGCAACTCTACAGCAAGAGATTAAACGTCACAGCAGGAGTTATGCTGCTGTGATGACTGGCCAGGGACAAAAACAAAAGCATCTCAAGAGGGGAAGAAAAAGCCAGCCCACGACCTTGCAAAGCCAACACAGGATGCAACCCTTGACAGCTGGCAAAGCGAGACACAACCTCGTGTGTCGTCACGCACCAAACACACACTTTAAGAACTAGCAGAAAGTGGATCTATTTTCACTGTACACAAACACGCTCTAGAACCTGGCACGGTTATTCTGGTCGTGCCCTGCAGGTGAACTGGAAATTAATTAAGCTGGCATTACCTTGGTAATGTTGACCTCCATTCTTCTCCGGCTCATGCTGTGACATTGCCAGACAAAACTGTAAAGCTTAAATAAAGTGGGACTGCGATAAAAGTACTTCATGCTAGGCCATTTCTTATTTGTCCAGAAGTTAATAAAAGCCTGTAAAAAATAATAGTGTTCTTAATGCTCAGAAAATAACCAGATGCCGTATACCATTCGTCATTTCAAATCATTGTCAGGAAAAATAAAGTTATTAGATAACACGGAGGCCCAGATGTATTCAGTTTCAAAAAGTGATAACTTGGAGGAGAGTTATAAACAACCAGCCAATTAGCTCCTACGTGTCATTTTTCAAAACCAGACTGTGATATGGGAGTTGTGAGCTGATTGGCTGGCTGTTTATCACTCTCGGAAGCATAACACATCCGGCACGGAGCCTATTCAACACTGAGTGATGTACAATAGACTGGGATTTAAAGTAGCAAATATTGACTATTGTGGATAAGCAAGATTACACTGGATCCACCCCCAATATTCTACAGATGGAAAAGAACAACAAATTCAGATGCCTAGTGTATCCTCACCTCCATACAGGGGCAGCAGATATTGAGCAGGGTTGCCTACCTGACCCTCTCCTTCAGGGAGAACATGCTCTGTTCCTGGACTTCCCTGGTAATGTAGGATTGCCATCACCTGTGGTGAAACAAAGATTAGTGACCCTGGGGCCACTCGGTAGCGCTAGTCGTGCTAGATCTGTATTTACAGGAAAGTTTCAAGGACACTATCCCCACAGTGCCAACAACAAAAGAAAACAGTCTATAGAGATATACCGTTTAGTGTAAACATATATTTAGTTAACTGTGCAGGAGTATCGCTGCTTCTTATACAGGGAGTGCTGATCCCTTTTAGAGAGACAATGTACAAGTTAAGTGGCAGACACCATAGGTATCTGTCACTTTAAGAAGCGCGGTCCTGCTCAGTAATCAAATGTCCATACGTTTGTAGTGAAAAATATAAATCATTTTATTAAAACAATATATAATAATATTTTCCCCCAATAACAATTCATGGATTGCAATCACAAAAAACAGACGGAAAGAAAAAACATACAACACACAACATATAATATAAAAGCTAGATATTAGCTAGGATTGGCCGATTGGTTCAGTCACTAGATGAATGAGGCTTTGTGCAGAATGTATCTAGAGGCAAAATTAGAACTTGGGTATAGTTACCAGTCCTGTACATTTGGTTCCAAGGCAATGCGCTGATAATAGTGGTAATTAACCTTCAGGTCAGTCACTCCATATTTTTACCAGAGATGTAATCCGGAACTTGCTGCAATGGGGACCTTTCCTGCTGGACCAGCCAGCTGGGTGGTTAAAGATTTTTGTAATCCACGTGTACTTGCGCTGAACAGGAACACTGCACAATAAGACCAGCGGTGGGTATGGGCTCAAAAACGCGTTTCTCCGCCTGTCACTGGGGTCGGCGGCTTCCTCAGTCTCGAGACTGAGGAAGCCGCCGACCCCAGTGACAGGCGGAGAAACGCGTTTTTGAGCCCATACCCACCGCTGGTCTTATTGTGCAGTGTTCCTGTTCAGCGCAAGTACACGTGGATTACAAAAATCTTTAACCACCCAGCTGGCTGGTCCAGCAGGAAAGGTCCCCATTGCAGCAAGTTCCGGATTACATCTCTGGTAAAAATATGGAGTGACTGACCTGAAGGTTAATTACCACTATTATCAGCGCATTGCCTTGGAACCAAATGTACAGGACTGGTAACTATACCCAAGTTCTAATTTTGCCTCTAGATACATTCTGCACAAAGCCTCATTCATCTAGTGACTGAACCAATCGGCCAATCCTAGCTAATATCTAGCTTTTATATTATATGTTGTGTGTTGTATGTTTTTTCTTTCCGTCTGTTTTTTGTGATTGCAATCCATGAATTGTTATTGGGGGAAAATATTATTATATATTGTTTTAATAAAATGATTTATATTTTTCACTACAAACGTATGGACATTTGATTACTGAGCAGGACCGCGCTTCTTAAAGTGACAGATACCTATGGTGTCTGCCACTTAACTTGTACATTACCTGTGGTGAAACACCTTTCTTATCCATTACCTAGCTCCCAACAGGCGATGGCAATCCTACATTACCAGGGAAGTCCAGGAACAGAGCATTATCTCCCTCACGGAGAGGGTCAGGTAGGCAACCATGATATTGAGTCTTGAATCAACATACAGTTAATCAATGCGTAAAGCCGGGTACACAATTAATAAAATTAAAATACTCTATCCGGACAGTAAATTAATTAATGACATTTAGAGGAAAAATAACTACGTAAAAAGAGAAAAAGTCTATTTATAAAAAAAAAAAAAAAAGGGGACACTAAAAACAAAAAAAGTTAAAATATGTATATAAAAAAAAAAAAAAAAAAAAAGAGGTTTGCTGACAAAACCGCATTTTTCACCGGACACGTTACACTGACGGAAAGCAATAGGGGCATGAGTAGTAATAATAATAACAACAACAACAATAATAATAATAATAATAAATATTTAAAAAGTTGCAGCTAGCTGTGTAGTTGTAGGCTGGGAGCACCTTGCAGCCGTCCCTCCCGTTCCTGCCCCCCAGACACTTCCTGCCTGTCTGCTGCTGCGTCTCCTCGCTCCCAGGTACCGCCGGAGCCCAGGCAGCTGAGCACACGCACCTAAGCCATGGGGGGTCTCAGAGGGGTCTCTCTCCTCCTCTCTTTGCCTGGAACACGGCGAGAGCGCCGGCGCTGCAGGTGCTGCTCTTGTTCCTGGAAGGGAGGTCCCTCCCACCTCTGTATGTCTCACCCTCCTCCTCCTGTGCTGCTCTCCCTCCTCCTCCTACTCTGTGTGACTGTGCAGTGCACTCGTCTCACTCTCGTCTCAGAGTCCTGTGACTGTCCCTATTCTCTGTGTGCACTCTCCCTCCTATGACTGTCTCTCCTGTCTGTGTGCATTCTCCTACTTCCTCCTGTGACTGTCTCTTCTCTAATGTGTGCACTATCCCACCTCCTCTTGTGACTCTCTATCCTCCATGTGCGCACTCTCACACCTGCCTGTGACCATCTCATTCTACACTCAGAAGAACTCCTCTCTCTCTTTGTAATAAGCTGCATTCCTTTTGTGGGGGTCTCATCTGCTCTGGGAGCACTTGTTCTGCAATGCTCTGCAGGCAGAGTGGGCTGGGGGTAAGTGATGCAAATCTCTGCAGGCAGAGTGGGCTGGGGGGTAAGTGATGCAATGCTCTGCAGGCAGAGTGGGCTGGGGGTAAGTGATGCAAATCTCTGCAGGCAGAGTGAGCTGGGGGGTAAGAGATGCAATGCTCTGCAGGCAGAGTAGGCTGGGGGTAAGTGATGCAATGCTCTGCAGGCAGAGTGAGCTGGGGGTAAGTGATGCAATGCTCTGCAGGCAGAGTGGGCTGGGGGTAAGTGCTGTAATTCTCTGCTGGCAGAGTGGGCTGGGGGTAAGTGATGCAAATCTCTGCATGCAGAGTGGGCTGGGGGGTAAGTGATGCAATGTTCTGCAGGCAGAGTAGGCTGGGGGTAAGTGATGCAATGCTCTGCAGGCAGAGTGAGCTGGGGGTAAGTGATGCAATGCTCTGCAGGCAGAGTGGGCTGGGGGTAAGTGCTGTAATTCTCTGCAGGCAGAGTGGGCTGGGGGGTAAGTGATGCAATGTTCTGTAGGCTGGGGGTAAGTGATGCAATGCTCTGCAGGCAGAGTGAGCTGGGGGTAAGTGATGCAATGCTCTGCAGGCAGAGTGGGCTGGGGGTAAGTGATGCAAATCTCTGCAGGCAGAGTGAGCTGGGGGGTAAGAGATGCAATGCTCTGCAGGCAGAGTAGGCTGGGGGTAAGTGATGCAATGCTCTGCAGGCAGAGTGAGCTGGGGGTAAGTGATGCAATGCTCTGCAGGCAGAGTGGGCTGGGGGTAAGTGCTGTAATTCTCTGCTGGCAGAGTGGGCTGGGGGTAAGTGATGCAAATCTCTGCATGCAGAGTGGGCTGGGGGGTAAGTGATGCAATGTTCTGCAGGCAGAGTAGGCTGGGGGTAAGTGATGCAATGCTCTGCAGGCAGAGTGAGCTGGGGGTAAGTGATGCAATGCTCTGCAGGCAGAGTGGGCTGGGGGTAAGTGCTGTAATTCTCTGCAGGCAGAGTGGGCTGGGGGGTAAGTGATGCAATGTTCTGCAGGCAGAGTAGGCTGGGGGTAAGTGATGCAATGCTCTGCAGGCAGAGTGAGCTGGGGGTAAGTGATGCAATGCTCTGCGGGCAGAGTGGGCTGGGGGTAAGTGCTGTAATTCTCTGCAGGCAGAGTGGGCTGGGGGTCATGATTGCCAGTTGTATTTTGTTTTTTTTATTGTTCATTTATACCCCTTTCACACCGCACTTGTTAAACGGTATATTATCGGTTTTTCCCCATTTCAAAACGTTTAAGGCTGCCGTGGGAAAGCGCCAGAGTTGATTTACCGGTTAAAGATAACCGGTAATTTAAAACATTTAAAAAAGCAGAGTCCTACACGTTTCAGAGCCGGTTTTTATGCAGTGAGAATGGCTCTGAAACTGTATTTAGTAAAAACAACAGATTACAGACCTGTGATAGGCTGGCCCCTGCATTCTGCCTTGAAACGTGTTCAGGGGATTAAACGGGTTGACTGATGTGAATGGTACTTAAACGGTATTTAAAGCGGTAATCTACTGCAATGTGAAGGCTCAGACCCGTTTTAAATACCGTTTAAAAATACCGGTTTTTGAAAAGTTTTGGCAGTGTGAAAGCGGTATTACAGTATGTGTGTCAGTATTATTATTTTTTTTTTACGTAAACTTTAAGCTTCAATTGCGTTTATTTTTTTTTCCTGACATTGGTTATATTGGCATATGGCTAGGTGGAATGGGATCAGTAGGAGGTTGCTCTCTATAGATGGTCATTAGAAGATGGAAACCAGGGATGATCCTGAATCAGTGTATAGGCTATTCCATTTCATGCCAGGATTGCGTAGGTTGCCACCATTGCGTGCATCTTCCCGATGCCCGCTGACATGCATCTGCCACATACAAGAGAGCAGAGTTTTCCCAGCACAGCACCTTTGTCCATGCAGGAACTTCCGGGATCCACAAAACCCTGCAGTGATGAAACCCCATGTCTGCTGCTCCGTTAGTTAGGAGATGGGATGTGCTGATAAAGTTACTCTTTGGAAGGTTTTAAACTCCGATATTCCTGCTGACTGGTTATTAGGTTATAATACCACAGGAAGTAGACAGTGTGCAAATATATGGGAGGGTTAACAAGAATATAAACTGCCAAATGGTTGAGGGCCTTTCTTTACCTATTACATTTTAACCACTTATAATAGAAATAATACAAGTTTTCTGCATTTAAAGATCATTACATAGGCTGTGGGCCATATAGGCTGTGTACACAATATTTTTAAAGGTGCAGCATAATTAAAACATAACTGCAGCGTTATACCGGTGTTCTACCAAAGTGAAACAGAAGGACCGAAAACAAATACTCTGAAAACCAAAGGACTACTCTGATACCCCTTTCAGACAGAAAAAAAGACCCGGGAATTTCCCTGCTCTTGCCGTGTCGACCCGGGTTTTTCTTCTGTCTGAAAGGGTCAACACGGGTCTAAAGTTCCGGGACTTCGACCCAGGTATTTACCTGGGTTTTTTCCGGGTCTGTATTCCAAAAACCCGGGTCGCCAGCTGTCTGAAAGGAAACGACCCGAGTTTTTGGGATTATTACACATTGTTAGGCACTGATTGGCTCTCCTGGTGGGGTTCTGGCTGATTGGTTGTGAGGATAGGCTTCTCTGATTGGCTGGGAGGGCATGGCAATGGAGCTGGCCTCTGAGGTCATTAGGGAGCTGAAAAAAGGATAGCATGGCCCACTGGTAGAAGCAAGAGGTGAGAGCTGCTGGCAGTGAGAGGGGAGGAGGATATCAGCAAACAGATGACTGGGACAGTCAAAGATGCCACAGTGTACTCAAACATTGCAAATATACTGACAGCCATGTGAGGTAACATGTACCTTCCAGTATATAAAAACAATAAAACTTGTTTACAACATATCCTTGTGTCATGCCATAGTTAATGCAATGCAGTGAGCAGTCACCACCCACTTTTGATGACCTCATCTCTGTGTGCCTTTAAAACTGTCCTATTCTTATGACACACAGAGTTTTGCAGCAAAAATCTGGCTTCTGTGTGAAAGGGGTCGACACGGGAAATACCCGGGTTTTTGCTCCTGTGTGAAAGGGGGTCAGCCCCTTGCTGCCTAGTTGTACCCGGGTTTTTGTATCCGGGAAATACCTGGGTTTTTGGGATTTTTCTGTCTGAAAGGGGTATGAGTGAGCTCACTTCATACTCACAAGATACTACTCCTGGCTGCTTAATATAGATATTCAGCCATAATATCACCATTTTGACATCTGCTTAAACTAATACCCCTTTCAGACAGAAAAGTCTGAAAATCCCGGCAAATACACAGCATTTCAAATGCCGTGTCAATTTGCCGGGAGCAGCCTGACCCCCCTTCACACAGAAGAACAAAATTACCGGGTTGAAAATTTCTACCTGGTAATTTGCTGAATAACACGGGTATTTCTTCTCTGTGAAAGGGTCAACACGGGTCATAAATCCCGTGTCCTCGACCCTGGTCAATTCCCGGGTCGGAGACACGGGATTTACGACACGGGTGTGCCCTTTCACACAGAAAAAAGACCCGTGTATTTAATGAAATTCCCGGGTGGAACTGCTTCACCCGGGTATTTCATTTTCTGTGTGAAAGGGGTATTAGACTATCACTGTTATGGCTTGTATTTGCACTGTCAGTTTTGAAAATGCACAGCTGTACCTCTAATGACTCCACCTCTCCTGCTCTTCCACTGACAGTAGGTGCCCCCCAAGATTCTGTTCTTGGTCCTCTTCTTCTCTATCTCTACATGTCCTCTCTGGGGACCAGATGTATCAAGCTTCAAAAAGTGATAAAATGGAGAGTCATAAACAGCCAGCCAATCAGCTCCTACCTGCCATGCTACAGGTTGGGTTTGAAAAGTGACAGGTAGGAGCTGATTGGCTGGTTGTTATTCACAAACCATTGTATCACTTTTTGAAGCTTGATACATCTGGCCCACAGTGAGCTCATCTGCTCACTTGATGGCCAATATCACCTCTATGCTGATAATACTGAAATCTACCGCTCCTTTCCTTCTCTCTCTCCCTCTATCCTCAATCATAGCTCCAACTTGGATGACCCAGCACTTTTTTAGGCTTATATCGAAGACTGAGCTGATTATCTTCCCACCCTCCTTCATAAAACCCGACCATCTCTCATCCTAACCTTCTGTTTATGCTCAATTCTACCCCTTCTGTGTCACCCCTGTCTGTCTAACCCTCCCCTTTAGAATGTAAGCTCTCACGAGCAGGGCCCTCTCTCCTGATGTGCTTTTCTTCTATAAACCTCTGCCACTCTGATAATTGCTTCAGTGTCCTGTTGTCACGCCTGAGGTGGGAAGTCTCAGGCGTAGGGGCAGGGGTATTACCCTGGGAACCCGTAATGGGTTTTAGGCATCCACTCACACATGAAGGAGGGCCCGAAGGCGTGACCAGGACAACAGGATGAAATAATAAATAAGTCTTTATTGAAGAATTTACAAGACAATAATACTGGTAACGGAATTGCAAGTGCAGGTAAGTGATTGGGGATTGGATGGTTGGAAGATTGGACTGAAGATGAGCCAAGGGATTTCCAAAAAGGAAGGCTTCTGATGTGTGTGGCTCACCGGAGACTGCAGAACGACCACAGGAGCACAGGTGCCGGAAGTACGGAGTAGGCCGGAACCGGGGCACAGATACGGATCGCTGAGATTTGTGGAGAGAAGGTGGTCGCAGGTGCAGGAACTGAAGCAGGCAGGTGCAAGTGTTCACAGGTGCAGGAACTTGGAAGCACGCAGGTGAATGCTGGTGCAGGGTCTTGGAATGCAGGAACAGGTGAACACTGGTGAAGAAGCTTGGAGACACACAGGTGTAGGAACGCTGGTGCAGGGTCTTGAAAGGCAGGAACAGGTGATTACTGGTGAAGGAGCTTGGAGGCACACAGGTGCAGGATGCAGGTGAAGTACGACAGGAATGATAGCTGACAGGAACAGCTGGTGAAGGAGACTGCCTGGAAGCAGCAGGAGACAGTGCCCGAGCACTGTAGGAGTCAGACTGTGCAGGAGCTGGTATAGCACTTGAACATAGGCACATCTAACCTGATGGTTGACAATGGAAGCTCTGACAAAGAGCAGGAGTCCACCTAGTACTTGTATAGCTGCAGGTGGGAGGAGACTTGACTGGCCAGTAACCAGAAGGGAAGCTGCATGGCTGAGGTCCGTAACGAGAGCAGCTGTAATGATCTGAGGCATAGGCAAGGTTGCAGGTATTGCTTCACAGCTGCAGCATCAGCTTATACTGGAGAGACACTGGAGAATCTGTGCTGTGATCTGCAGACAAACCACACTGAGGCTATCCAGGCTTGGAGCAAAGTGACAGTCTGGAGAGACACTTTAAAGGTAAAATAGTGTTTATTTTACCTTGATCGTGACACCTGTCCCCTGATGCAACTATCCATTTTACCATGTGCTTGTCCTAAATTGCCTTGTACTGTAATTCGTTATGTATTTTTGCACATTTATGTATTGTTAGGCGCTGCGGAACCTTTCTGGCGCCATATAAATAAATTATAATAACAATAAAGTAAACATAAACAGGTTTGTTTGTAGTGAAAAAGGTTACTGTTAGGGATGGCCCTCAGCATGCCTACCATCAATGGTCATCATCGATGGAGAAATAGCATATGTCCATCAATGGTTGCACACCATGCAATAGAGGAGCATCGATGACTGCACAACTCAGTGGTCATCTTTGTACTTTCACTGACTGTCTCATGGGCAAATCAGAGGCTGGGGTTGGGTCTTTATGGGAGTTGGGGCAGTGTGTCTCGGCTAGGGTTACCACCTTTACCCTTTAATTCCGGACACATATTAATTACACAGGTTCAGCCAAAGAACCTGTGTAATTAATATGTGTCCGGAATTAAAGGGGAAAGGTGGTAACTCTAGTCTCGGCCCACTGTGGGATGGGTTCTCCCCCATCAATGGAAAAAGTATTCAACATTGCCCATAAATCATCAATGATTTTGGATCATCGATAGTCAATGGCCATCCCTACTTTTGGCACTAACGATAACCCATGCGCATTTGTTATAGAGTTCTTACTTGCCCCTTTCTTGACTTCAGTAGGACTCCTTAATGACATGGTTGACACTCATAAGGTCACCACAAGTTTTTCTAAATTTTTTGGGTTAATATGTCGACCTAGTGATTGTTGACCAAGGGTCCGTATATTGTGTGTTTCTACCTTATTTGTAACGGCAACAAGATACATATGAGCAGTGGCATCACTGTGGGGATGGCACCAAAATGTTGTCTCCTCCGCAGTGACAGGAGTCAAGTGCTTCACCGTTCCTTATGTACCATTACTGAAACATTACGTGCAGCATTTGGCTCCTGTCACCTGGATGTCATTGTTGACAATTGTGGACATGGACACGTATAAGTGTGCCGCGTCCCCTCCCATGACTCACTGCACTCGGCACACTATTGTAATCTCCTGCTATGCCCACTTGGTTTGTAAAGTAGGAGCAAGGCGGTTAAAAAAAAAAATCATGACAAACTCGTGTCAGCCATCGACATGTCGCCCTTTTGTCGATGTCGACTAGACCATGGTGACCTTTTTCAGGTGTTTGTCTTTTGCCTGTCGACCAAAAGTAGTTGACCTAGACACTAGTGACCAGATGCCGTAGAAGTTGTGGGCCTCATCAATAAGAGGGCTCCAAGGGTTCCTTCCCCATGCCCAAAGGCATGTGTATACTCATTAGGATGCCCGTGTCAGAAGTCACTTACTGTAACTGCTGGGACAGCTCTATAATAGAAGAGTTGTTCTGGTGGGTAAGTATTGCTACATATTGTTATTAAAAAATGCCAGCATGGATAAGGGCAGGATCCAGATTCTGAGGTGGATAGAAGTAAAACATTGTGTGCGAAGTCTGGCCTATCCCGCTGTGGTACAGGGGTCCGACAGTCGTGATCCTGACAGTCATTGGCCCGACGTCGGGATCCTGACTGGCTGGACCCAGACAGCATGGTGAGCGCAACAAAGCCCCTTGCAGGCTCGCTGCGCTCGCCAAGCTGCGGGCTACGCGAGCCACCTATTCTATTCTCCCTCTATGGGGTTCCTGGACCCCCACGAGGGAAAATAGCCGACGGCCGTCGGGAACCCGGCTGTCGGTGTTTTGACAGTCGGGATCCCGACGTTGGGTAAATGCCTGTCGGGACCCAGTGTGGCACCCAGCCTATCCCACCTCTGGTACAGGTGGGAGACAGACTGGTCAAGGGCTTGGTAGACTCCGGCTCTGCTACTACCCTTGTGAAAAACAACTCGATGTACATAGACATAGCCCCCTTTGTTAATAGGTTGGGGTTAGGGCCTAGGACCGTGAAGATCCCAGGATCTGGGATCAAAATGCGGTATGATAGAGGACATGTTGTGCACATGCCTTCCGCCTGTCTGAGGACTACAGTTCTAGCCAATCAGCTCCTAACTGTCATGGTACAGACTGTTTGAAAATGTTAGGAACTGATTGGCTGGTACTTTATCACCATTCACTTTACCTCTCTCCAAGGTTTAGGACATAGACCTCTTTGGGCTGGATTTTCTAAGATGGGAGTTCTATTGAAGCTGGAATGTTCCCCATAGCAACCAATCAGATTCTACAAATTTCTTTAGAACCTTCTAGAAGATAATAGATTCTGGTTGGTTGCTTTGGGCAACACCACATGTTCAATAGAACTCCCATCTTAGTAAATGTAGCCCTATAGGTGTCTAAAAGTCATGCGGTTGTCTGTGGACAGGCCAGTCACTTTGGCTATGAGAGTAGGGATGATAGGGGTGTTAAGGAGAAGAAAAGTGGTATTCAATGGCTTGTGCCTCAGGCAGGTATAAAACAGGCCCAACAGGAAGACCCTGCTCCTGAAAGGGACTTGGAAAATACTTTGCTGTGCCAGGAGATTTTATATTGCCTAGATAAGCACAAAAATAGGAGGTAGAATGGCAGAGAGTATCTCAGGCCCTTTCACAGTGCATTTGTTTCTTGGCCAATTGTAATGCCTTGTTTTGTTTCATCTGCTGAGAGTCTCAAAGGACAATAATGATCCCGACCTCTCCTGCTCCATCAATTTCTCTCCCAGTTGTAAGGGGCCCATTTGAGAACATAAAGATTGATTAATGGACCTTTTTAAACCATCATCTACATATGTAGTCAGCCTCTGTGACTAGTGAACCTCTAGAAAATGGAGTGCATTCTATCGAGGGAAATGTTACCAGTGCAGTACCCCAGGTATCTATACTTAGACCAGTGCTCTGTAATATGTTCTTTAATATCTGGTGTTGGTGACATTGCAAATGCTATTGAACGGAAAGTTAGAAGTAATCAGGATGGTAGGAGAAGTTAACTCATCGTCCAAACTGACTCCTGTAAAGAGATGTAATCTATTGAAGACCTTCAAGGAACTGTCTTATAGTATCCATAGTGATCTTGATCCAAAGATTCCCCAGTCAGATGGTGCCCTCCTATCATTTCTATGGACCTTTGGAGTTGGGCAATTTGAAGGCTCCTTTGGGTGAGATTGTAAAGCGTTGTTGTGATCAGGTGTGCTTTGCTACTTGCGCCATTCGATTACAGATTGGGTTCCTGTCATCTGTTAGCAAGTGCTGCTGTGTATGTGTGGGCATGTGCTATCATTCTTATTAGTCACAGGATGACAAAACCTCTGTACTTGAGTAGTCCTCAGAACTTGGCTTGGCTGTTTCCTGGAGCTGCACAATCTGATGGGAGACTCTGAGGAGCACAGGTATAAGGTTCACACAAGTATTGATGTGACTGGAGACACAGACAACCATATCTGGGACAGACTGACCCATTTATTCTTTCAGAGACGCTGGGATTGGTGGAAATGGTCAGCTGGTTTGCAGACTGACCAGGGATGACCAGATTCACCTGAAATCTGGCAACATGGCAAGACCCTCACTGACAATCTGGCAGAAGGCCCAGCACACAGAGCGCCATCAGTGCACAGACCCTGGCAGAGGCGGATTTTCCTGAAACAAACTAGACCCAGCAGGTCCCAAGTGGCACCATAACGATATACTGTCCATTCAGAATGTTCCCACTGGAGCATTGTTTGACATCACATGGACGTACCCACACTCCCAAAGTCCCTTTGATGTTCTTTGATAGGATAAAAAATGTTTGGACATTTGCACAAAATGGTTTCATCCACTGTGTGTGGGCAGTCAGTTTACTTCACATGTAACACAGGTAGTAAACCAAATTTCAAAAGACCTAGAGCCTGATTCAGATTTATTTGTAATGCCGATGTTCTCGCAGCAGAACATTTATTGGTAGAATGCCACCTGCAATCATATAGTGCTATGGATTGTTTGAGGAGGGCCTCAAACCAGTATCTAGCCTAGGGCCCCATTAGGTCGTAAACCGCCTCTGGTCCCCGGGACCACTGTAGACAGTCTCCAGCAGCTACAAACCCTGGTGCGGATGAAAGGCCTTCCTGCAAGTCCAGATCAACAGGCCAAGACCTCTCCAGCGACCTACCAGTAAGTATCCGGTCTGATTCTGAGGTCTATGGTGACATGACGAATACCCTTTAGGGTTACAAATGCTGCTCTATTTTGTTGGTACCTCTTTAAGGATCAATACACCAAGAGTGAACTCACATATGCAATAACAAGATGGAGACTGTATTAAAAAAATATCAAAAATATTTATTACATGTATAAATTCTTATTTAATAGGAGGCCGACCGAAATTCGGAGACCAATCATTTGTCTATGGTGACATGACTTGTTTAATAAATGGTGTAGCACCCATTATCCAGATTCCAAAATCAGATGGGTACACAAGATTAAAATTGGACACCCATACCTACTCAATGGCAAGCATGGACTACCATTGATCTCACGAAGAAAAGGGATACCGACAGATAGAACTTACAGAGGAAACTGTTTTTTCCACTCAGCTTGGTGCTACAGCTCCTTTCCATTGGTTAATGGGCTGGTTGATTTGTCCTCAGAAGGATTACTCTGTGGAATACTTGGACAATATTATATGTAAAGTGTTAATTCTAGCACCCTGCATATTCCTGTGTAGTTCCTCTTCCCTGCCTAGGGTGTTGCTCTCTGTTGTGGCGTTTCCAGCACAGTGTGGTCTGTATTTCAGCACTGATATTCAGACTGTGCTATAATCACCACATCAGAGAGCGACACCTCAGGCAGAGAAGAGGAACTGCACAGGGTGCTAGAATGAACACTAATATAGTCAGAATAGGAACAGGCACATCGAAGGACAGAGGGCTGTTCTACGTTCCTTATGGGAAGCAGGTGTAACTTCTAACAAGGAAAGAATAAAACCAAGGGGTTATTCAGACCTGATACCGGGGCTGCTAATTTGCAGAGCCCTGTGATCAGGGGTATGCTGCCCAACTAGAGTGAAATCTCACCCTCTGCAAGGCTGCGATAAACTGGCAAAAATGTTACAGCCCATCTATTAGCTGCAAATATATTCGCAGCCACTCACTAGTGAATCCTTTTCCAGTGTGCAGTCTAAGTAGCCCAGGACTTACTCGGCAGGTGCGATAGGAACAGGCTGCTAGGGGTCGGAGATGTTGTCACACGCCTTCCCTTAAATTGCCTAGGTATGCCTGCATTTGTCCACCAAGAGATCCAGAAAATATTTTGGCTAGGGGGGGAGAAAAATTTATAGTTACATCACTGGTGCTATGGATTGTTTTACAGAGGAGGGCCCCAAACCAATATCTTGCCTAGGGCCCAAAAAGGCTCTAAATCTGCCTCTGGTCTACATTGTCTTGTTTGACACATAGGGGGAAATTTACCAATATGAAAAACCTAGTTTTTCGTATTGGTATTTCCCCTACGACTGCATATGACTGTTTCAGTCGTATGCAAAGTCGTGTTCCGGAGGGGAATGTACAAAGCAGTCAGATACGACTGCTTTGTAACCCTCCGATGTCGTAGGAATTCGTATTAGCTGGCCATATATACGGCTGCTAATACGAATTCGTACAGGCAGTCTGCACGGATCAGTCAGATCCGTGCAGGCTGCAAGGTGTAAAAAAAATAGAAAAATTGAATAAAAAAAAAACCAGCGTGGGGTCCCCCCCCACAGCTGTAACCAGCACCAGGCTGAAGGAGCCGGGGCCGGTAATTAAAAATCAGGGAACCCGACAAATAGGGGTTCCCCAATTTTTAACAACCAGCCCCAGGCTCCTGCTCTGGGGCTGGTTCCCAAAATACGGGGGACAAAATGAGTAGGGGTCCCCCGTATTTTAAGAACCAGCCCCAGGCAAAACCAGCCAGCAGGGTAATGCCACAGCCGGGGGGAGACTTTTTATGCAAGTCCCCCCGGCCAAAGCATTCAGCCCTACCGACCAGTCAACCTGTCACGATCCGAGCTCTCAGACAGACTTTCTTACCGGCTAAGTGCCTCCGCAGGTTCAGCTTGCGGTCCAGACGTCATCCCTGCCGGCGTCCTGTCTGCCGTGCGCCATTACCGCTGCCATCCTCCAGTCTGCTCAGCGCTGCTGAGTCCGCGGCTGCGCGGCGCACCGCTCTCCTTGTCCCCAGTGACAGTACTCAGTGCACGGCAATCCACCTGTCCGCCGCCATTGCTCCCAGTATCCAGCATGGTGTGCACAAACATACTTTCCCGCCATAGCCTGACATGGGGGCTGCCATGTTTTCCCAGTCACATGTCATTCCCGTCCAATCCTGTGTGATCTGATCTCCCAGTCATACCTGCCCGGCCAATCCTGGCCACCCAGTGGGTATAAGTATGCTGGGAGCTCTCAGATCAATGCTAGTGCTTCAGTTGTCTCCTGTATATGGTCAGCTGTCCTTGTCTCCGTGCAAGTGTACTTCTCCGTTGGTGTTGTCTCCCATTCTGCAGAGCGTTCCAGGTTATTCCATCTCCTGTCGACATCCAGGTTATTCCATCACCTGTGAGCCTGCCTCGTCAGCCCAGCGGTCCAGCCTAGCTCCAGGACTCTGGTCCTCCGATGCTCCTGCATCATCCATCTCCGATGTTCCACCATCGATAGTCCGACACTCCGGACCCACAGTCAAGCTTCCATCCGTCATTCCGGACTCACAGTCAAGCTCCTTCCTGCCGTCCGTCATTCCGGACCTACAGTCTCCATACCCGATATCCATCCGATGTTCCACCATCGATACTCCAATCATCATCCCTGTAAAGTATTGCAATCCGTATGAACTGTCATTTCTCCTGCATACTTTACTGCCTGTATTATTACAACCCTCTGCATAATAAATCTGGTTGTACTTTTACCTCTGACTGCTTATTGGCTCTGGGTGCACTGTCGCGCAGTTCATGCGCAGGGGTCCTCTCCAACCTCCCCGGTTCAGGTACCGGTCCAGGTCCCCACCAGAGGTCTCAGTCTTGTCGACTGAGTCCCCTGGTGTGACAGTAAGCACTAGCCAAATGGATCCAGCCGCAAACCAAGCTTCTCCACCCAGCCCTGTACAGCAACTGGCTGCTCGCTTGGATCAGCAAGAGGCTGCGCAGAGCCAAGTGATTCATTGCCTGCAAGATCTGTCTTCCCGGCTGGATAAGTTACAGACCACTCTCAGTGGCCCTGAGCCTGTCAGAGAACTTCCAAGTCCCGTTCATCCTCCTGTAATGGCTGCTGCACCTCGCCTTCATCTGTCTGTCCCCACCAAGTATGATGGGAACCCCAAGACCTGTCGAGGCTTTCTCAATCAGTGTGAGATTCACTTCGAGCTGCAACCCAGCAACTTCCCTACTGAAAGGGTCAAGATCGCTTACATCATCTCCCTCCTATGTGGAGCGGCACTAGAGTGGGCGTCTCCCTTATGGGAAAGATCTGATGCCATCCTGTCCAATTACAAGGACTTCGTGTCAACATTCCGGCGTATCTTCGATGAGCCTGGGCGATCAGCATCTGCCTCCACTGAACTCCTCCGTCTCAGACAGGGATCCCGCTCCGTCGGGCAATATCTGGTCCAGTTCCAGATTCTGGCGTCTGAACTCTCCTGGTGTGATGGGGCCTTATACGCAGCTTTCTGGCATGGTCTATCCGATCGTATCAAGGATGAACTTGCTACAAGAGACTTACCCTCAGGTCTAAGTGACCTTATTTCATTGTGTGTTAAAGTAGACCTACGCTTCCGAGAAAGGGCTATAGAACGTCACAAGAGCGCTCCAGTTAAAGTGCCAACTCCTCCGCCTTCTTTACCCACTGCTCCTGCGGTCCACTCCAAAGAAGAACCAATGGAGATAAACCGTTTCCGCTTGTCTCCAGGAGAACGTCGACGTCGACGGTTGGCACAGCTCTGCCTGTATTGTGCCGATCCTGCACATCAAATTTCTGCATGCCCAAAGCGTCAGGAAAACTCCTCCTCCTAGCCCGTCAAGGAGAGGGTAGGCTAGGAGTAATTAAGTCCTCTCCATCAGCAACCGATTGTGTCCTTCCAGTTTCCCTACAAGTTGGTCAGCATTTCAAGACTGTCTCCGCGCTTCTTGATTCCGGTGCCGCTGGCAACTTTGTTACTGCAGAACTGGTCCGCAAGTGGGGGTTGCCCACTGAAAGTCTTTCCAAGACTGTCTTCCTTACTGCTGTGGATGGCAGTAGGATTCCTGATGCGACAGTCTCCCGCAGAACTTTGCCACTTACAGTAAAAGTGGGAGTCCTGCACACTGAACTTTTGTCCTTCCTGGTTTTACCCCGAGCCACTCATTCTCTGGTTCTGGGTTTACCCTGGCTCCGTCTTCACAATCCTCGTCTTGATTGGAAGACATCTGAAATCCTTTCCTGGGATCCTTCCTGCTCCGGTACCTGTCTCCAAAAGGTACTCCCAGCTCGTCATTCTTCAGCCGATGCAGCAGACCTTCCGCCTCTTCCCTACCAAGAGTACTCAGATGTATTCAGCAAGTCTGGCGCTGATGTTCTACCTCCTCACAGACCGTGGGATTGCCCTATTGAACTTATCCCAGGCAAAGAACCACCCAGAGGTAGAACCTATCCTCTCTCTCTTCCAGAGACTCAAGCCATGACCAGTTACATCAAGGAAAATCTGGCAAAGGGATTCATCCGTCCTTCGACTTCTCCTGCTGGCGCAGGATTCTTCTTCGTCAAAAAAAAGGATGGAGGCCTACGTCCCTGCATTGATTATCGCGGCCTCAATGACATTACAGTAAAGAACCGATATCCGTTGCCTCTCATCACCGAGCTGTTTGACCGTGTCAGCGGTGCAACCATCTTTACAAAACTCGATCTGAGAGGTGCATACAATCTCATCCGCATACGAGAGGGCGACGAGTGGAAGACGGCGTTTAATACCAGAGACGGCCACTATGAGTACCTCGTCATGCCCTTTGGGCTCAGCAATGCCCCAGCCGTGTTCCAGCACTATGTCAATGAGATCTTTCGGGACATTCTGTACAGTCATGTAGTTGTATATCTCGATGACATTTTAATCTACGCCAATAACATCACAGAACATCGTTATTGGGTCAAAGAGGTTCTGTCCCGGCTGCGAGCTAATCATCTCTACTGTAAACTGGAGAAGTGTGTCTTCGAGGTGAAGTCTATACCCTTCCTAGGGTACATTGTCTCCGGTTCCGGTCTTCAAATGGATCCAGGAAAACTGCAGGCCATCCAAGATTGGCCAATTCCCTCTTCGCTGAAAGGTATTCAACGTTTCCTGGGTTTTGCCAATTATTACAGAAAATTCATTCGTAACTTCTCTTCTATTGTGGCTCCCATCACTGCCTTGACTAAAAAGGGGTCTAATCCAGCGAAGTGGCCGGCAGAAGCCATCGAAGCCTTCCATCTGCTGAAGCAGAGGTTCACTTCCGCTCCTGTTTTAAGACAACCTGATACCACCTTGCCCTTTATTCTCGAGGTTGATGCCTCCTCCGTGGGTGTTGGGGCAGTCCTCTCGCAGAAAGCGCCCGATGGTCGTCTTCATCCCTGTGGGTTCTACTCCCGTAAGTTCCTGCCTGCAGAGCGTAACTATGCCATCGGTGACCAAGAGCTTCTCGCCATCAAGTTGGCATTAGAAGAGTGGAGATATCTTCTAGAGGGCGCTGTTCATGAGATCACAATTATCACAGACCACAAGAATCTTCTGTATCTCAAGTCTGCTCAATGTTTAAATCCCCGTCAAGCCAGATGGACACTTTTCTTTTCCAGGTTCCGTTTCAAGCTGTCGTTCTGTCCAGGGACACAAAACCGAAAAGCTGATGCCCTTTCCCGCTCATGGGAGCAAGAAAGTGAGTCTAAGTCCACACATCAACACTTTATTATTGATCCAGTGGCATTCTCCGCAACGAGAGTTTCAAATCTCACGCCCCCTACAGGGAAAAGATATGTAAAGCCAGCTCTAAGAAAGAAGTTGCTCTGTTGGGCGCATTCTTCAAAATTCGCTGGCCATGCAGGCATTCAGAAAACTTACGAGTTTATCACCAGGTCCTACTGGTGGCCGTCCCTCAAACAGGATGTACAGGACTTTGTTTCCTCTTGTGCTAAATGTGCGCAGCACAAGACCAGTCGTCAGTCTCCTCCTGGGCAATTGATGCCACTGTCAGTGCCACATCGTCCTTGGACGCATATTTCTATGGACTTTGTAACTGATCTTCCAGAGTCTGACAAATTCACCACCATCTGGGTGATTGTTGATCGGTTCACCAAGATGGCTCACTTCGTTCCCCTCACCGGTCTTCCGTCAGCTTCCAAGCTGTCCCAGCTTTTCATCAAAGAGATATTCAAGCTTCATGGACTGCCTCTCGAAATCATCTCCGATAGAGGAGTCCAATTCGTAGCCAAATTCTGGCGAAGCCTGTGCTCCCTGCTTCAAATCAAGCTAAAGTTTTCCACAGCCTACCACCCTCAAACCAATGGCCAAACGGAGAGGGTGAATCAGGACCTTGAAGCATTTCTCCGCACATATGTCTCTTCTTCCCAAGATGACTGGGCTCAACTCCTTCCATGGGCAGAGTTCTGCCATAATAACCAATATCATTCTTCATCTAATGTCACTCCATTCCTTGCCAACTATGGGTTTCATCCTCGAGTTCCTGACTTCACTCTGCAACCTGTGTCCTCTGTTCCAGCGGTCGACACGACCATCCGGCAATTCGTCAAATCCTGGAAGCTTATTCGTTCTTCACTCCTGAAAGCTTCAAGCAGGTACAAAAAATTTGCCGACAGGAAACGCAGAGCTGTGCCAGCCCTCCGTCCCGGAGATCGTGTCTGGTTGTCAACCAAGAACCTTCGATTGAGAGTGCCATCGATGAAGTTCGCTCCCCGATATATTGGTCCTTTCCCAGTTGAGCGAGTCGTCAATCCAGTAGCTTACAAGCTTAAATTGCCGCCCTATTTGAAAGTACCAGCTACATTCCACATTTCGCTGCTCAAGCCGCTGGTCTTGAATCGCTTCCATTCCAAGCTCCCCAAGGCTCCTAAGGTTTGCACCCAGCGTGGAACTGAATATGAGGTCAGTAAGATCTTGGACTCTCGCATCCGATATGGTCGTCTGCAATATCTGATCGATTGGAAGGGCTACGGCCCCGAAGAACGATCATGGACCAATGCCATCGATGTCCATGCTCCCAGACTCATCCGGGCGTTCCACTCCAAGTTTCCCCGCAAGCCTAAAAGGTGTCCTGGGGCCACCCTTAAAGGGGGGGGTGCTGTCACGATCCGAGCTCTCAGACAGACTTTCTTACCGGCTAAGTGCCTCCGCAGGTTCAGCTTGCGGTCCAGACGTCATCCCTGCCGGCGTCCTGTCTGCCGTGCGCCATTACCGCTGCCATCCTCCAGTCTGCTCAGCGCTGCTGAGTCCGCGGCTGCGCGGCGCACCGCTCTCCTTGTCCCCAGTGACAGTACTCAGTGCACGGCAATCCACCTGTCCGCCGCCATTGCTCCCAGTATCCAGCATGGTGTGCACAAACATACTTTCCCGCCATAGCCTGACATGGGGGCTGCCATGTTTTCCCAGTCACATGTCATTCCCGTCCAATCCTGTGTGATCTGATCTCCCAGTCATACCTGCCCGGCCAATCCTGGCCACCCAGTGGGTATAAGTATGCTGGGAGCTCTCAGATCAATGCTAGTGCTTCAGTTGTCTCCTGTATATGGTCAGCTGTCCTTGTCTCCGTGCAAGTGTACTTCTCCGTTGGTGTTGTCTCCCATTCTGCAGAGCGTTCCAGGTTATTCCATCTCCTGTCGACATCCAGGTTATTCCATCACCTGTGAGCCTGCCTCGTCAGCCCAGCGGTCCAGCCTAGCTCCAGGACTCTGGTCCTCCGATGCTCCTGCATCATCCATCTCCGATGTTCCACCATCGATAGTCCGACACTCCGGACCCACAGTCAAGCTTCCATCCGTCATTCCGGACTCACAGTCAAGCTCCTTCCTGCCGTCCGTCATTCCGGACCTACAGTCTCCATACCCGATATCCATCCGATGTTCCACCATCGATACTCCAATCATCATCCCTGTAAAGTATTGCAATCCGTATGAACTGTCATTTCTCCTGCATACTTTACTGCCTGTATTATTACAACCCTCTGCATAATAAATCTGGTTGTACTTTTACCTCTGACTGCTTATTGGCTCTGGGTGCACTGTCGCGCAGTTCATGCGCAGGGGTCCTCTCCAACCTCCCCGGTTCAGGTACCGGTCCAGGTCCCCACCAGAGGTCTCAGTCTTGTCGACTGAGTCCCCTGGTGTGACACAACCTGGCCAGGGGCCCTGGGGGAGTGGGGACCCCCCCAATAAAGGGGTCCCCCCCCTCCAGGACTTACCTGACCAGGCTGAAGCCTGGTGTTGTCCCCGATGCCCCTTGCATAAAAAGTCTCCCCCCGGCTGTGGCATTACCCTGCTGGCTGGTTTTGCCTGGGGCTGGTTCTTAAAATACGGGGGACCCGTACTCATTTTGTCCCCCGTATTTTGGGTACCAGCCCCAGAGCAGGAGCCTGGGGCTGGTTGTTAAAAATCAGGGAACCCCTATTTGTCGGGTTCCCTGATTTTTAATTACCGGCTCCAGGCTCTGTCAGCCTGGTGCTGGTTTCAGCTGTGGGGGGGACCCCACGCCGTTTTTTAATTTATTTATTTTTACACCGCAGCCTGCACGGATCTGACTGCTCCGTGCAGGCTAAAACGAGAATACGACAGGAAAATGATGTTCTATTTTTCTGCCGTATTTTCGTGGACAAAAGCAGCCGTATTTTCTATACGGCTGCTTAGTAAATCAGGAACCACCATTCTTTTGAATGGTGATTTCTGTCGTATTTTATCGATGGTGTAGACATTCGTATTTGTAAATACAACAGTGACGTGCGGTGAGGTCATTGCCTGGGGAGGCACTGATCTCCCCGCACGGGCCCCCCCCCCCCCCCTCGCCCGCCCGCATACCATGCTATATGGTATATGCAGCTTCCGGGCACAGGCAGCAGGGCGTACATGCGCCCCCCTCCCCCGGCGGACTCACCTCTCCTCGGCGGTGACAGCGGCGCCGGACTCCACGCTGTCGCGCTGCTGCATCCTATGCAGGTGGGCCCTGCATGTTTGTGATTGGACAGCGGATCCATCACTGGATCCGCTGACCCAATCACATCTGGGGGCGTGCATTCATACTGGTGCCCCTGTCATTGCGGCACCAGTATGAGTGCCGCTTCCCCATTCATTTTCAATGGGCTTTTACAGCCCATTGCTGCACCCTGCCCCCTGCCCTCCCCTACCCGCCCCCCGCTGCCCGGTGTTTTAATGTTAACAGCGGGAGGCACCTCTCCCGCTGCCTCCCACCCTCACATGCAACAGTGTAAGATGGTAGGAGGCAGGGGGAGAGGTAGAAATGATGAAAATAATAAAAGAAGATATATAAATATCTTCTTTTTATTATTCACATCATTATGACAGGGGAGGCACTGCCTCCCCTGCCTCCCCTGACTGCACGTCCCTGAAATACAAATACGAATGTTCCATCCCTAGGACTATGAATTGTTGTATTTTGGGGATAGAAAATCCCGAAAATACAAATTCGTAAAAAAAAGGTGTATTTCTCCCTACGAATACACCTTTTTTCTACGAATCCATATTAGTAAATTTCCCCCATAATGTTGACATGCAAAATACAATTTACGAATGTTCCTGTTGTGTACGAAATACAATGTATTCACCCTGATTAGGAAACCCATGTTCCTAAATTGTGGTCGTGATTCCCACTTATGAGCTAAGCCATACTTGCCTACTTTTGAAAACTAGTTTCACGTAGATTATAGTTGGTAGCAGAATTTTGCACAGTGCCCCAATTTGGGGGCATGTCATGCTCCATCCAAAGGGCGTGTCTAGTTCCATATACGGAGAGATTGTGAACAGAGATTGTGAATGTGGCACCTAGAAGCATGGGTGTGCACTGCTACATCTGAGAGGAATCTATTAAAATGACTTATCCAAATGTAGACGAGCCCCAAAGCAGTTAGTAAAGGTGCGTGCACACGGGCAAAAATTGCTGGCAATATGGTCGCTGAGCGACCATATTGCCAGCGATTGGAGCGCGCTCCTGTTTTTAGCCCCCCTTATGCAATATATTGCTGTGCAATATATCGCCCCCGTGTGTACACAGCTTAAGATATACTATACCGTACTTACTAAAGTACTGGGAAATGGTGCTGACGATTCAATGTAAATGTATCTATAGCTGTGTACACACGGGGGCGATAGGGGCTGAAATCGCTGGAAATATGGTCGCAGGCGACCATATTGCCAGTGATGGGAGTGTGCCCCGGTGATAAATCGCCGGGTGCGCGCTCCCGTTTTCAGCCCCTTTTTAATCGCTGGTCGCAGGAGCAAGCTAATTACCTCTGCGGCACCACCGGCAGAGGTTCCTTTTCATCAGCGACCATCTCTGGTCGCTGATGAAAAGGAGACACTTGGCAATATATTGCTGAGCAATATATCTCCCCTGTGTGTACGGGGCTTTAGTCTCATTCCTCTTTTCTCAAAAAAATGTAACAGTGTAATGTGGGCTAGGTGACATGATGGAGATTGCTAGACTAATGAGGGAGAGCGGAAGATTGCTGTTATTTCAGGGAGTCTCCTGCAGGATCTTTGAAGCGCAGGAAATATTTTTTTGTACTGTACTTTTTACAACAAGGCTGGTTTAGCAATTTTCCCTGTTGCCGCTTTAAATCCATCAGTCAAAGCTTTAAATATACGACTGATACCGTGCTCAACTCATCTTTTCAATTTTTTTTTGCAGTCTTTCATATTGCCTATGTAAACGGACAGACATCAGCGTCAATATATTTAAGTGTAATTTAATGCTATTAAACATAAATCACATGGATCTAATAGGTCATGACTTCCAGCTTCAGCCCTAATTAATCATAGTAGTAGGATAAAGAGTAAACCAAGATTAGTGCATCATCAAAGGTAGCCATGGCAATTAATCTATAATTGCCACCTACAGGTCTGTTTTGTCTTTTCTCCACTGAGCTATGATTGTAGTAGTAGGAGGAAGCATTGTGTCTCTGCACAATTGTATCTTATGAAGTATGTGTATATTTCATGCATTCAGCCGGCCTTAATTAAATTGTATGAATAAAAAAATGTGCCAGACGCTTAATTAACAGGCTGCAAGACCAACAGGGGTCATCCAAACCTTTTGAAGTGATGTGTGATACTGCTGTATAGTTGTATTGTTATGTAAAATAGACAACCTGAGCTTTATGCTGGCCACACATCAGACCAACTTTCACCCAACCATCCAACTAGTTGGATGGAATAAAAATATGGTACTGGATGGGAGCAAATGTAATTTGAAATTCAGTAATTTGGTCCGAAAATGTGGAAACGGACAAAACCTGTCACTCAGACAAAATAATGTAGTTTGATCTGTTTGGTTGAATTAAATTTACTGAATGTTTTTGTCCATTTTCCTGGATTTGTGAACAAATTGCTCTTTGTTATTTGCTCTCATCCAGTACCATATTTTTATTCCATCCAATCAACTACTTGGATGGTTGGATGAAAGTTGGTCTGATGTGTGGCCAGCATTGCCGATAGCAGAATTATGGAAAAAATAATATTGAGACTTAAATAACATAAATATTATTTATATATGTATAAAATACTTTGCTCCTATTCTTGGGATGGTTCGTCTGTTGCCAAAACCAAAGCTGCATTAATTAATGGATATCAAGAGTTTACCTTTAACATCAATTACTGCAAGTAAATTACCCGATTTTCTTGTGTAAACAATGCAGTTTACATATTTTAAAAGTGTTTCTTTGGAGTTTGCAATGGGTTCATTGGTTACGCTGGTGTATATATGCCAACATACTTGCCTACCTGACCCTCTCCATGAGGGAGAAAATGCTCTGTTCCTGGCCTTCCCTGGTAATGTATGATTGCCATCACCTGTGAGTAACTAGGTAATTCATAAGAAAGGTGATGACAATCATACATTACCAGGGAAGTCCAGGAGCAGAGCATTTTCTCCCGCATGGAGAGGGTCAGGTAGGCAAGTATGATAGTATATGCAGGGCAGTAGAGCATCTGGCCAGGTACTTTTCAAGGGTTTGGCCTAATCATGGGGCCTGTTATAGAAAAAAAAAGTATTCTCGTTGAAATGGGGGCTCTGTGAACCTTTCACCCATGAGCAAATCCAGGAGGGAGAGCGAGCAATCAATGTGATCAGTGGGTGCTGGACTGAGAAGAGTTCCTGCAGTGGACCTGGGCCATACTTGCCTACCTGACCCTATCCGGGTGTGGTATGATTTACCAACAGTCGAGATCCCGACTGCCTGGTCTCAGACAGCGTGGCCAGCGCAACAAAGCCCCTTGCAGGCTGTGGCTACGCTCGCCACCTATTCTATTCTCCCTCTATGGGGATCGTGGACCCCCACGAGGGAAAATAGCCGATGGCCGTCGGGAACCTGGCCGTCGGTGTTTTAGCAGTCGGGATCCTGACGTCGGGTTAATGACTGTCGGGATCCTGACTGTCGGGACCCCGTCCGGCACCCACCCTCTCCATGCGGGAGAAAATGCTCTGTTCCTGGACTTCCCTGGTAATCTATGATTGCCATCACCTGTGGGGAGCTAGGTATATGATAAGAAAGGCATTTCACCACAGGTGATGGCAATCATATATTACCAGGGAAGCCCAGGAGCAGAGCATTTTCTCCCTAATGGAGAGGGTCAGGTAGGCAAGTATGACCTGGGCCCCCAGCATGGTTGCCTACCTGACCCTCTCCATCAGGGAGAAAATGCTCTGTTCCTGGAGAGCACAAACATCTCGCCACCTCCCCGCCACTTCCCCGCTACTGCCCGAAACCCTGCCAGTGGAGACAGGCAGGGTTTCCGCCATCCGCCACCGAGTGAAGGGGACGCGTGTGAGACCCTCGCGCGTCCCGCCAGATGCAACGCCTCTCCGCCAGTGATCACCAGCACAGGGAATCTGGCAATTCCCTGGACTGGCTGGGAGGCGCTACATCTGTAAATATGCTGAGGAGTCTGAAGGTAGAAGACACCTCCTGTCTGCATCTCACATTCAATGCCTGCGTCCGAAGATGCAGAATCGGGTCAACATTGTGTCTATCGGTCACAATTCTAGAGCATGGTCCACCTCGGTAGGCCTAAGCTTGTTAAGAATCTTCCTGCCCACATGTAGTAAAGGTCTTGCCATTTCCAGAAAATTGGCATAATATGTTTTGTGATTTTTTTTTGTTTCATATATATTTCAGTTGTTTTCTTTTATTTTGCTCATGTGGTTTACATGGCTCATTTCCAGGAGTTACATGCTCATTGCCAGGGTTTTTTATACTCGTTGCCAGTGGCTTCATGCTCATTGCCAGCAATTTATTGTTCGCACACGTGCCCGTGCTCCCAGGATCCTGCATTTACGAGTAGCGATATACTCTGCTGTTCCCTGACAGGCGCTAGAGATCCAATGATCTAATGATTATTGAGAATTGGTTAAAAAATATGTCTGGTAACTGCTATCACCATAAACTTGCTTGTCAGCCAACGCTGTGAATGGATGTGTACGTTAGCTGGCTCTTCACATGTGTTTCCAAACTATGGGGGTTATTCAGACCTGTCTACTGGGCCATTACCACCTCCCACATGCCGGCTTCCTGTCAATCAACTTGATCAAGGGCAACGATTACATGTTTTTTTTGTGAGATTTCATTGCAGGATGGCCTTGTACATGTGTACGGATGTGCAGTGTTCAGATTATCGCCTGCGCTGTGAATTTGCAGACCTGCGATCAGTTCTGAATAATCCTCTATAGCTAGGTCCTCTACAGGAGCTGATCATGCCAGGAAACAGGATGCTATATGATCAGTGCCTTTACATTTAGGGCCAAAACACTTATTTCTCAATGAACACCTCCCTCAATGTTGCTGATTGAGACGTGTAATTATAGACACACCCCTGGCATTAAGATATGTATATATATTTCTACACCTTCCAGGATTTCACAATGGAACCGGAACAATGTTGATTATGTTTATGGCTGTCCTCCTTTGTGGGTGTGCACCTGACATCCGCGTCTGTTCATGTGTGTGGATGGGATGCCAGTTCCTAAATAATAATTGCAAGTCCATAAACCAGGCACGGCCAAACAGTGGCCCTCCAGCTGTTGTGAAACTACACATCCCAGCATGCCTTGCCATAGTTTTAGCATTCACTAATAGCAAAACTGTGGCAAGGCATGATGGGACTTGTAGTTTCAAAACAGCTTAAGGGTCATAGTTTGGCCATGCCTGCCATAAACTAATGATGGCGGTCGTGGCTGCGGGCATAAATACAGCAGACGGGATGGGATGCCACATGCAGCTGCACGGACATTGCGCATACATGGGCGATGCACAATTCTCACAGTAGCATAGGCTAGTAAGCAGATCCAGCGGCGGTACAGATCAGCAGCCCCAGATGGGTCCAGCTCAGATTTAGCCCCAGTGTGTTTTATGCTAGATACACACCAGACGATCATGATCGTGAGACAACCATACGACAGGGTTGGCGACTTTTAGATTCTCCTCTCCGGGAGAAGCCCGGAGAGGAGATTTTCAGCAGCCGTATTGAATCGGATTGGTTGCTATGGGCAACATCATTTCCTATTTATAAGCTTTGGTAAGTTTACAGCTAAGGAGTAAATTTACTTAGATGGGAGTTCTATTGAAGATGGCGTGTTGCCCGTAGCAACCAAACAGAATCTATTGACTATCTTCTAGAGCAGTGATGGCTAACCTTGACACTCGAGCTGTTGTTAAACTACACACCCAGCATGTTCTGCTACAGTTTTGCTATTTGGCCATGCTAAAAATTATGTAGGGCATGCTGGGATTTGTAGTTCAACTACAGCTGGAGTGTCAAGGTTAGCCATCACTGGCCTAGAAGGTGCTAAATAAATAATAAGTAGAACATGATTGGTTGCTATGGGCAACCTCCTATCTTCATTAGAACTCTCGTCTTAGTAAATTTACCCCTAATAGTCTCATGCCACAGAAGTCAGTGTCAGTCAATAAACACATAGAGACAGAGGGGCCGATTCTGGTTCACAAAGAGTGAACTGTGATACGGTTGTTTGGTCGACATGCTGAAAGGTCGACATATGTCTAGGTCGACAGGTCATTAGGTTGACATATGCAATAGGTCGACATGGGCAAGGTCGACAGTCAAAAGGTTGACATGTGTTTTTGGAGCCGACATGTGCCGACGGGTGGTATTTTATGCCCTAAAATAGTGTGCCCGAAAAATGGCAAGCGTAGCAAGCCATGCAAGGGGACATGGTGCCACATTTCAGTGTCCATGTCGACTGTGTCGACATTTGGATGAAAAAACAGTGTTGACCTTTTCACTGTCGACCTTGCCCATGTCGACCTAATGCTTGTCGGGGTTTGTGCATGCACATTTCTGGCAACATTACAGGCAAAGCAAATCAGGGGTTGTGACTCCGATGACATGATTCTGTGCGAATCACTTCATTACCCTGTACACTTTTCATCCATGAGTGGGGGGTGCGAAAACGGGCCTGATTCAGAGAAATTTCGCAAAACTACAAACAGTAGCAGTAGGCTGTGAAAGGGCCGCCCGGCACACTACGAGTTCTCTGCCGTTAAATATTAGATAAATGGCAAAAAAGACGTGAATAAGAAAACTGTCAGTAGCTGATTGCTTGGTACATGTAGTTTATCTATTTCTGCACATGTGCAAACGCTGACTGCGAACGGCAATGGCAAGTTGCTCATTCGCTGGGCAGTTGGCAGAGGGGAGGGAGGGACGGGGGCGGCGCTGGGACATGGAAAAAAAAATTTTTCATGGGCATCACCATGACGTTAGCCGCTCGCCCCGTCATCATACCGGCGGCCGCAAATATGTCAGACAGTGACCATCGAATGACTTCTCCTTTTGCGAGCACATGTGAGGGGATTTGTCTTTGTAACACATCCCCTCGCAAACGACAGCTGGGTAGGGGGGGTTGTATTCGCCGGGTGGGGTAGATGTATGAAGCAGTGATAACTGAGGAGAAGTGATAAAGTGCCTGGTACATTTTCACCGGCCAATCAGCTCCTGACTGTTAAGTTTCAGGCTGGGTTTAAAAAGGGGCAGTTACGAGCTGATTGGCTGGTGATAAAGTACCAGGCACTTTATCACTTCTCCTCCTTCATTATCCCTGCTTCATACATCTACGCCTCAGTAAGCTAGAGCTTCACAACTTACCGAGTCAATTAGAATCACCCGGCCCCAGTATGCCTCCTTTCCAGATAGAATAGGACACTGATGTGGGAAAGATTAACAATAACAGCAGTGATACAGCCAGGAACACACATCCCCGGAGAGTTAGGTAGAGAGCACCTGCTGTTCTCCTCCTCCAATTACCTGGCTCCTCAGCACCACTAGGGAGGTATCCAATAGTAAGCCAGCTGGGATTCCTCATTGAATGCTACTGAATATAAATAGTATGGAAGGGGCACCATCTCCGGGCCTGTTGTTAAGATGTGGCTGAAGAATGATTGGTAAATGGAGTTATTTTATTTATTAACCCCTTCACTGCGGGAGGGATTTCTCACTGATTGCACAGAAAATAAATTCACATTTCAGTTATATATGGCCAGATGCACTAAGCTTCAAAAGTGTATTTTCATGCTGTTCTTGGCTAACTGACTGAGGGCCAGATGCACTAAGCTTCAAAAGTGATAAAATGGAGAGCCAATCAGATCCTATCTGGCATTTTTACAACATAGTCTGTGACATGACAGGTAGGAGCTGATTGGCTGGTTGTTTATCACTCTCCATTTTATCACTTTTGAAGCTTAGTGCATGGATGCAGGACCATTTGTCTACAACAAGAAGATAGACAGCCATTAGGTCGACACCATTAGTTTGACAACTCAATAGGTCGACACACCATTAGGTCGACACTGCCATTAGGTCGACACTGCCATTAGGTCGACAGTGTCTAGGTTGACAGTCAAAAGGTCAACATGGTTTTTTTCACAGTTTTTTTACCCAAATGTCGACACAGTCGACATGTACACAGTTTGAAGTGAACCGCAGCCCCTCGCATCGCTCATAATGCTTCGGGCACGGTGCCTCGCTGAGCTTGGCACACTATTATAATCTAACTCCACGCCGTAGTGGATGGTAGGTCATGAAATACCGCCTGTCGGCACATGTCGGCTCAAAAAACAGTGGAAAAAAAACATGTCGACCTTTTGACCGTCGACCTAGAGGCATGTCGACCTAATGACATGTCGACCTAATGGTATGTCGACCTAAAGGCATGTCGACCTATTGAGTTGTCGAACTAATGGTGTCGACCTAATGGCTGTCTATCTTCTTGTTGTAGACAAATAGTCCGGATACCGAAAATATGACGACCAGCTCAACTATTTGAATTTATGTTCCCTTAGTACTACTGGGATTTTAACACTTTCTTTCCCTGTGAACCCTCCTTCTGACAACAGTAGAGGGTTGAAGCTGAATATCCCCACTTATACCCACTGTTCCATAGAAACAATACAACCACAGTCATAACTTTCTTTCCCTAGGAAGTATTTTTACATGTAAACAGCTGACCACAAATGACTACATACGGGTGAAGTGAGACATCTTTGATCCTGCGGGAAACCCAAAGAATTGATCATAAAAACTCTGACATCATTTGTCAGGGAACCTGTTTTGTTTCTCGTATCTGTTCTCTGTGGAGAGACTATTTGCATTTTTACTTAATAAATCTAGGGCTGTATAGCAATAACTGTCAACAGGCCCGTCGCTAGAAATGTTGGGGCCCGGGACTGACCTTCAGTCCGGGTCCCCAGCGGCACAGCACGCCCCCGTCCACACGCATGCATGCCCGCCCTGACGTGCACCCCACCAGGGCCGTTTCTAGACAGTTTAGCTCCCAGGGCAAAGAAATAAAAATGCGCCCCCCCCCAATATATAACATGGTACAGAAGAAATTGCGCGCGCCGAAGGCGCGCGCGCCAAAATAGGGTGTGTGGTTTATTTGTCGAAAGGGGCGTGGCTTAATATAAGGGGTTTGGTCTAGCAGGACAACAAATTACCTTACATCTCACTTTTGCGACCTGCATGACCAGACATTGGTTACCGCAGGAATTGTCATTGTCCTCCCGCACTTAAGTTGGCCAGCTGAAGGCCACACAGTGACCTAGTACGCCTCACAGATCAAGGCCAATGACAGCCTACTTAAATCATTATACACTATTTATCCGTGATTCCAATAACACATTACGTAGCACACTGTGATGACAATTACACCTTATGTCGCACACCATGATGACAATTACACATTATGTCGCACACCGTGATGACAATTACACATTATGTCGCACATCATGATGCCCATTAGACCCCACACTGTGATGCCCATTACACTCCACACTGTGATGGCAATTACGCAATACTCCCCACACCGTAACGCCTATTACACATTCGGTACTTGTGTAATATCTGGGCGCCCGATTTTTTCATTGTATTGCATCGCATCGCATGCAATATAGTGGCATACAATTCATGCGATGCGATTTTTCATTGTAAAGACCCGATTTTTAATTGTATAGTCACCCATGGGTGATTTCATACCCCCACTATCCAACTATGCATGGAGTTGATCTTATATAGTGTGGCGAGCGCAGCAAACCACCGAGCCGGAAGCGTGGCGAGTGCAGCGAGCCCCGCGAGGGGACGCAGAATACATGTAAAGTAATCTGCGTCCGCTCGCCACACTACAGTATATAAAATCAACTCCATGCTTAGTTGGATAGTGGGGGTATGAAATCACCCATGGGTGGCTATACAATGAAAAATCGGGTCTTTACAATGAAAAATCGCATCGCATGCGATGAAGAAAATTGGCCGCCCAGATAATACATAAGTACCACACATTCTGCCCCACGCACCGCTGCCGCCGTTTACTAATATGCCCCCACAGTGCCAGATATGCCCCCACAGTGCCATATATACTGTATATGCCCCCACAGTGGCAGATACACACCCACATTGCCACACATATGCCCCCACAGTGACAGCTATGCACCCACAGTGACACACATATGCCCCCACAGTGCCAAATATGCCCCCACAGAGCCACAGATACGCCCCCCACAGTGCCATACATATATGCCCCCACAGTGCCATACATATATGCCCCCACAGTACCACACATATATGCCCCCACAGTACCACACATATATGCCCCCACAGTGACAAATATTCCCCCAGTGCCACAGATATGCCCCCACAGTGCCAAACATATATGACCCCACAGTGGCAGATTTGCCCTCACAGTGCCACACATATGCCCCCACAGTGACAGCTATGCCCCCACAGTGCCAAATATGCCCCCACAGTGCCATACATTATACATATATGCACCCACAGTGCCAAATATGCCCCCACAGTGCCACAGATATGCCCCCACAATGCCATACATATATGCCCCCACAGTGGCATGCCCCCACAGTGCCACACATATATGCCCCCACAACTCACTGTCTGTGTCTTGGCTGCTGCTGCTGCGCTGCTGCTGCGTTGCTGCTGCTGCTGCTTTCCTGGGGACTCGGAGGGGAGGGGAGGGGAGCGGAGCGCACATGATCACGCACCTCGCCTTCACAAAGTTTTCCTGAGCCGTCAGCCATTCATAGCTCGCGGGCTGGCTCCTGATTGGCTGCCGCCCGCGAGCTCTGATTGGCTGACAGCCAAGGGAGCGAGGGGAAGGAGAGACGCGATGCGCTCCCCTCCCCTCCCCTGGGAAATTAAAAAGCTGTGGCGCCGCGGACGGGGAGAGGGGGCAAAGGCGGCGCTGGGGGTAACTGCCAGGCGCCCCGGCTGTTTAACAGAGGCTGACAAGCCGTGCGGCGCCCCGGGCTGCTGCACAGCTTGTCCGCCTCTAAAAACGGCCCTGCACCCCACCCCCATTACTTACCAGCATCCAGCAGCGGCGGCATCTCTGTCTCCCTCCTTCACGGTCTGGAGTGCACACTGCTCAGTGCAGCGTGCCGAGCCCCTCTGTGTCCTAGGCTCGGCGCTCTGCAGGCTGCACTGTGCATTGTGCATGCCTGGATGATGGGGTCTGCCGGGTTCGGGAGGCCCGGAGGCGGGGTGCAGGTGGAGGGTGATCCATGCCGCTGGGGGCAGCTGTACCCACGGCACACCCCTGTCGGCGGCCCTGAATGTCAATGAAATTTACCCATGTTATCTTTCCAAACCTCCCAGGTGCTGTGTAAAGATTCCTCTGCGATTAAGAATAAAGCCCAAGTTACAGATGGTCATAATCAGTGCTATTTTTCATCAGGAACCATCAGGAACTCAGGGGTAGATTTATTATCAGCTCTTTTTCGTTGTTTATGATCACATGATTTTACTTTACCACTTTTTCGTGGTGAGGCGGCCCAGCACATCGCCTGGATGTATTATTTCCAAACTGTTCGTTATGGGAGTGCGTTATCCCCACTCAACGGGGATAAGCATCCTCCCATAATGGCTGATGGGCTATCTTCCTATGATCAACTGCGCATGCGCTAGTTTGCGTGTCTCCTGCTGTGTCCTCGGCGCATGCGCATTTGTTTTCAATGTTCAGCGCCGCTTGCTGGTCTCCGGCGTCTTCAAATTAAAACTGCGCATGCGTCGGGTAATATCCACAGGGGATGCTGGTGCATGCGCTGTTTTAATTTGAAGATGCCAGAGACCAGCAATTAACATTAAAAGCAGGAGACCCGAAGCGCCAGAAAAAGATGGAGATCTGGGACGGGGCTCCATAAAGAAGCGCCATATGGCTGGATAATACATTAGGTAAGGCGCAGGTGCTTAATTTAAAATATCTCAGCTGCGCTAAGCCACCTCCCCCGCATCGCGGGTGTCATAGATCAGGGGAAGCACTATCCCCTGCCATAATGCATGGGGATAGCACATATTTCCCTGATTAACTGATGATAGTTCTACCCCTCAGTTCCTGAACCTCTAATTAAATATGACATCATCAGGAACTGGGTTCCTGAATGGGTTCTGGGCAAAAATGTACTTTTTAGATAAGTTTTCTTTTAGTCACCTGTGAGTGCCTTTGATTCTAAATACAATATATACATCTCTCTCTCTCTATGGGCCAGATGTACTAAGCTAGAAAAGTGATAAATTGGAGAGTGATAAACCACCAGCCAATCAGCTCCAACCTGTCATGACACAGGCTATGTTTGAAAAATGACAGGTAGGAGCTGATTGGTTGGTGGTTTATCACTCTCCATTTTATCGCTTTTCAAGCTTAGTACATCTCGCCCTAAATATATCTTTTTTTATTTAATCGATCCACCCCCAGATCTGTAAGTTCCTGGACCTATTTTTCCAGAACAATAGCACTGGTCACCATAATAATAGTGATCATGCTAACAGAATACAAGGGCACAGGATACTAAGACGTGTGTGCATACAGGGCAGCTATTGTACTAGGCAATACTGTTTTAATTTGATCTGTCAATAGTGATGAATCCGTGTAGTCCAAGATTTACTATTAAATAATGGATCCTGAATAATTAATGATGAACTACTGAGTGCTGCGGTAGAATTGGGAGACAGGTAGAAGTTGCAGAATCTCTGGCATTGCTGGTTTCCTTCTGCAAATATGGATGCTTTCTCCAGGAGGTAGTTCCGGAGTAGGGGCAGTCCAGGGGAGTGGAGATGCAATTGTGACCCCCGCACCCACACTATACAATGGCCACATTACAGGAATTGCAAATTAGGGGGTGTGGCTACGGTGACACGATTCAATGCGAATGACATCATGACCCTCTGCACTTTTCATCCGTGAGTGGGGGGTGAGAACAGGGGGATTCAGCGGGGGTTGTAGAAATTTCTCAAAACTACAAAATGTGGCAGCAGGCTGTGGAGGGGCCACCCGTCACTGGGCAAGGCTGCCCTGCACGCCGAGTCCTGCTTTGCAATGTGCCCGTGATGTGGTGGGAAGTAATGGTAATGAAGGCCAGAGAAAGTTATGATTTAGAATATTAGATCAATGTCACAAAAGATGTGAAAAAGGCTATTTTATACCAGCCAAGCAGCTTCTGTCATGTTACAGACTGAATAAGACAAATGTCAGTAGCTGATTGCTTGGTAGTCTATCTATAGCCAAGTTATCACTTTCTCAGACTTAGTAAATCTGCCCTATAGTCTGGGCATCCTAAGCAAAGCTTCAGCTTACTGTTCCCACCGCAATCATCCTCACACCAATGCTGACTTTTCAGAACATCATGTGAAAGTGTGTGGGGTTTATTTACTTAGATGGGAGTTCGTCGGCTGATGACTGTCGTCTCTCCTCCACCCTGATCACTGCTTCCCATGCTAGAGTACAGGACTTTGCCCGTGCTGCACCCCTTCAGTGGAACGCACTCCCTCGCTCCATTTCCCCCCCCCCCACCTTGCAAAGCTTCAAACGGGCACTGAAAACTCACCTATTCATCAAAGCATACCCTTCCACTGCATAAACCAGCTGGTTCTCCGACCCCTTGCCTGTTTACATCCTGCTATCTAACCACCACCCACTCGCTTGCACCTCTTGTAATCTGCCTCCCCTTCCTACTAGATTGTAAGCTCCTCCGAGTAGGGCCCTCTTCCATCCTGTTTTCAAAGCCCTCTTCTCTTCACGTCACTCACAGCTCTCCTTTACTCAAACACTCAGTGACCATCTTCGTCTGCATACTCATCTCCATCATTGGCCTCAAGCCTCTAGTTGTACGTTGATTGAGTCCTCACTACTTACATTTAAGCTGTAATGTGTATTGATCTGTGGCGCTCTTTATTTGTACTGTATTTTTGTTATTTATTCAATGTTATGCCAAACTTTGTCTCCCTGTATTGTTCCTTTGTAAGGCGCTGCGAAACACTTGTGGCGCCTTATAAATAAAATTATAATAATAATAGTGAAGATGGGATGTTGCTAGATTCTATCTATTGTCTAGAAGGGGCCAAGTACACTGTGATTGGTTGTAATGGGCAACGTCCAATCTTTCACACCAGCAGCACAACCAGCGACTATTGCTGGTGTGAATGGTTCGCGGGCCAATTTCCTGGGAACTATTTGCCAGGATTTCAACCCTGCTAGCTAGCAGGTTTGCTCTCAGGCCCTTTCCGGACTACAGGCTGGTGTGAAAGGTACTTACCCAGCATCCTGGCTTTCTGTCACTGGCTACGAGCGACGCACACTCTGTGCCCCTGAGGAAGCCGGCGGGTGAGTACTGGGGACGGAGTGTGCCCCCTCTTCCATCAGGAAGAAGAGACAGCGGCAGCAGCAGAGCGGCCGGGGGCTGGAGGCAGTGCCCCGGTGTCCACACAGGAGGGACGTCCCGGTGCCTGGAGGCAGTCCCCAGTGTCCACATGGAATTTTGTCTGTGTAAGGGTGAGACGGGTGCCGGTTTGGGAGGTCAGGCCTGTGGGGGGCAGGTGGTCCGGCCAATCCCAGGAGCTCACACACTTCCTGCATCACACTCACAGCTCCGAGCCAATCCCAGGCCGGCCCCACCAGCATCATCAACTCACCCCACACTAACTCTTCCCCCATCATACCAGAAAATGCAGGGACTAGGCTGGTGTGAAAGGGGTATAAGGGATTCTCATCAGATTTTGGAGCCCCTAGACAGCTGCTCTTATGGTAGAGTCAGCCCTGCATACAGAGCCCTAGTTGTGGCACTGCGCAGTGTACAGATTACAAGTACTGCGGCCTTAATGTATTATTCATTAAAAAGTGCTGAAAGTTTATTTTTAGAAGTATATACTATTGGTGCAGAGCTTATATACCCTGTGCCACCACTAGGCAGCTTTAGGCATTTAACAAAACAACAGAAAAGATGGCAGCGCTACAGATAAATTTACACATGAGGGATTGCCTGTGATTTATTTAGTAATACAAAATTGACACATTAAAACACATGGAGTTATCTCAAATGGTCAGTCCTCTTTGAAATGGAGCAAGTGTTGGCAGGTTTTAGCAATTGGTTGAATGGTTTATTGTTTGAGAAAGAATGGAATGGATCTCACCACTTTGTAATTGGGATTGTATCTGGGTTTAGGGTCCGTGGTCCTCACTATTTCTGCGGTGATGTTTGTTTTCTGTGATGTACAGCCGCTGGATGAATATCAAGGACCTTGTGGAGCTTCCCAGTTGGTGGTGTCCTTGTTTTCCAGATGTATTCTTTTTCTCAATGGAACAAAGGCATTTGCCAAAAATGCTTGCCTGTTTTTTCGAGGTCGCCAGTAGTGGATGATCGAGTCCTTAGTCAAGTACCAGAGGGGGCTCCAGTAGCCCCCCCCCCCCCCCCCCCCCCAGTGGAGCCAGGTGAGCGGTAGCGGCAACGGCGCCCACACCATCCCATCCCCTCCCCCCCCCGTGGAGCCAGGTGAGTGGTAGCGGCACCCGCACCATCCCCCCCTTCCCCTAGTAAGTTATTTTGTTTCTGTGCAGGGTAAATACTGGCTGCATTATTTTTACACTGCAATTTAGAGATCAGCTTCAAAACACCCCACCCAAATATAACTCTCTCTGCACATGTTACTTCTGCCCACCCACCCCCCTGCAGTGCACATGGTTTTGCCCATTTTAAGAACAAATTTGGGTACTTATTTCCTATTACGGCGCCCGTCTCATTGATTGTATGCCTTAAGTGTAAGGTACTTAAGGCACACAATCAACGCGATGGACCCGATTTTCTGTCAATCACCTGCTAACATGCCGGTGAAAGAGAAAATCGCATTGATCGCGGCCCATTTTAATGGGCCGCGATGCGATCCACGCGATTTTCCCATAGAGAATAATGTTAAATTATTTTTCAAGTCAAAATCGGGTTGATCGCGGCCCATTATAATGGGCCGCGATGCGATCAACGCGATTTTACATAGGGGACAATGGGAAATGGGCCAATATGGCCCATTTCTCATTGAGTATGGTTATAAAGTATGGTTAATGCCCTCCCCATTGTTAACGCCACCCCACTATTGACGTCAACCCGACCTTTTGGCGGTACGCGTCCTCCGACCTTTTCATACACCCACTATCCACGTCGGCGTGAAGTTGATCTTATAAAGTGTGGCGAGCGCAGCGAGCCCGAAGCGCGACGAGCGTAGGAAGCCCCGCAAGGGGACGCGTATACCTGTGAAGTTATGCGCGTGCACTCTCCGCGATTCGGGCTCGGTGGCGCGCTGCGCTCGCCACACTTTATAAAATCAACTCCACGCCGACGTGGATAGTGGGGGTATGAAAAGGTCGGAGGACGCGTACCGCTGCGCTCGCCACGCTTTGGGTTGGCGTCAATAGTCGGGTGGCGTTAACATTGGGGGGGCATTTAAAACATGAGGGGGTTTTCTATTAAAATGGGGGGTTTTGGGGCTTTTTACATTGAAATCAATGTAAAATTGGGTCTCGGACCATTTTACATTGATTCCAATGTAAAAATCAGGTCGATCGCATCGCATGCGATTTGGTTGACATGCGATGCGATCGACGCGATTTTTCCGACCCGATCAATACAATCAAAATCGCGGGCGCCGTGCTAGGAAATAAGTACCCAAATTTGTACTGCAATCAGATCTGAATAAGGGCCAATGTGTGTACATATTGTAATCTCCACTGGGGCAGGGACTGATGCGATGTAATATATGTATGCTACATAAACAACCGTTAGTAAATAATAACTGAGTCTATGTACAGCTGCATGCAAATTGTCCAGTATAATCGGAGGTGCCTTGTGCTCATTATTGTAATGTGCAATGAGCAGTAACTATTGTTCTCTCTCCAGATCAAAGAGACGACCATTGCCAATGTTATTCTATGGCCAATAGCTGAAATGATGAGCCTGGGCTCAGTAATTGCCAGAACATGTGCTGTACAGATCTCATCCATAGGCTTTTATTGTGGGCACATTATTGTGCAGTGTTCCATAGGCACAGCTAGAGGCCAGTATTGCTGTATGTAACTAAGGTAGCATATGCATCAAACCAGACAGACAAGTGTTTGGAAGTACAAATCTAGAATACAGATTGGTGTATCTTTCTGGGTTACGGGACCCACACTGCCCCCATACATTACTTACTGTATATAGTGCCAGCATAAACTATTGCATTTACAATTAAGAACAGAACAGTGATAAAACAAAACTGTGTAATAGACAAGTACTGTAGGTAAGAGGACCTTGTCCGCTAGCTTTCAATCTATAGATCATTGGTTCCCAAACTTGGTCCTCAAGGTATCCTAGCAGTCCAGGTGTTAAGATTATCCATGCTTGCACACAGATTATTGTCCTATTGAGTGAATATTTGCTAGGAGACCCTTACTGCGCGAACCACAAGCATTCTGTTATGACATCACTATTACTTGAGTCAGCTTCTGCAATCCATGCGTGGCTCAGGGAGGAAACTGGGAGGTAACCTAAATGCTCATTAGGCTGTGGTATCACCCCCCAACCCCCATTTACAGCTGTAATATCATACGTGGCACGACATATTTCATACTGGAGAACCTATGATACATTCGGCAGTACATGCAGATCAAGTGCGGCTGCAATCAGTCCTATTCCAGTGGTTCCAACTGTGTGCTGTGGCACCCTAGGGTGCCTTGGATTAGCAAATCAGTTTCAATTCAAATTTTTTATGGTCAATGTAATAGGGAAAACCATTGCTTGCAGCTGCCAATTATAAAATATGTAGGCAAACAAAAGTGAATCCTGTCCCTCACAACATAACCGAGCCTAAGGATGGCATAGAAAAAATGGACTGAATACTGAAACGATGCCAATGCATGCTGGGATATGTAGTTTCACAACAGCTGGAGTCACGCAGATTGAACATGCCTGGTCTAGGGCATCATGACTCAAGAGTTCGCTAATCACTGGCCACTGTGTTGATTTACACTCATATTAATGGAGATGATGGCAGTCTATATTTTAGCATAACATTTTGAAAGCCTCCATTACCAATATATATATAGCAGCTTTCTATGTGTTCCCTTTTGTTTCTAAGGATTATCTTTAAAATTCAGTGCATAATGGTGATTTCTGATTTTAGCTAAATTGATTTCAGTGATTATTCCAGAATAACACAAATCCTTTCTTCAGATCAGTCTCAGATGCTTTATCCATATGTACTGCGCTGTGAACCACTCCTGGCACCTTATAACTAAAAAAGGGATTTTTGTAAGAACTTACCGTTCAAATCCCTTTCTCTGATATGGTCCTGGTGACACAGCTCAACATTGGGAAGTAGGAGGGTCCATAGGAGCCAGGCACCTATCCTAAAGCTTTTGGAGGGTAGGCTCCTCCCCTTCTGCATCCCAGACTCCTCAGTTCAATCTTGCAAAGCCACTGGAATACATTAACTCAGTACAAACGCCTGCACATATTATATGCACAATTTCAAAAATAACTAAGCAGAGACTACTTTTGGCAAAGATTGGGGTACTGTTTGAAGAACAGCCCTGTCATCATGAAATATAAGAAAAGGAGACTTGCAGGACAATGCTCCCAACTCCGATACTCTCTTTGCTGACGCAACTGCCAACAAAAATACAAGCTTCCATGTAAGGAACTTAAGGTCAGCGAACCTCAACGGCTCAAAAGGTGCCTTTTGAAGACACTCCAGTACCAGCGATAAATCCCATGGAGCCACTGGTTGCTTGTAGGGAGGTTTCAATCGTGAAACCCCTTGCAGGAAAGTTTGCACCTCCGGTAGCAATGCTATCCTTTTCTGGAAATAAATCGACAAGGCCGATATCTGTACCTTAAGTGACTGAAGGCTTAACCCAGACGAGAAACCATCCTGCAAAAACTCCAGCAATTTAGACAGTCGAAATCGCGATGTATGCGACTTTTGCCTTTCACACCACCTAATATAGGTCTTCCAGACCCTATAATAGTTAGCTGAAGACACTGACTTCCTAGCTTTCACCATGGTGTTAACCACAGCCTCTGAGAAACCCTTGTTCTTCAAGATGGCGGTCTCAATAGCCAAGCCGTCAAATTTAGCCGAGCTGAATCCAGGTGTAAGAACGGCCCTTGGCTTAACAGATCTGACCTCAGTGGTAGATGCCACGAGTCCACTGACAATCTCTGAAGCCTCGAGTACCAGCACCTCCTTGGCCAATCTGGAGCTACAAGAATCACCGAAATTCCTTGGGACTGGATTCTTTTCAACACTCTCGCCAGCATTGGAAACGGCGGGAAGGCATAGAGCAGATTCCCCTCCCAGGGCACAGTCATTACATCCACTGCTTCGGCCAGTGGATCTCTTGTCCTGGCATAGAACCTGGGCATCTGATGATTGAACCTTGATGCCATCAGCTCCACATCTGGAGTTCCCCACTTCACTGTAATCTGATGAAATACCTGTGGGTTCAGGCTCCATTCCCCCTCTAGCAGATCCTCCCTGCTCAGGAAATCGGCCTCGACATTCTCCACCCCTGGGATGAATATCGCTGATAACGCTGGAACATTCTGTTCCGCCCACAAGAAGATCCGGGAAACCTCCCACATGGCCAGCTTGCTGCGTGTGCCTCCCTGATGATTCAGGTACGCCACAGCCGTGGCGTTGTCGGTCTGAATCCTCAAAGGAAGACCCTGCAATCTTTCTCCTGCCAGAGATCTCACTTTCCACACAGCCCGCAGTTCCAAGATATTGATGGGCAAGGCAGACTCCTCTGAGGTCCATAAGCCCTGAAGGCATAGGTCCAGAACCACTGCCCCCCAGCCCCTGAGACTGGCGTCGGTAGTGACTACCAGCCAGTCCCAGGACTGCAGAGACTGACCCCACTGAAGGGAATCCACCTCCATCCTCCATTGCAGGGAAGACTGTGTTTCTGGAGACAACACTATGTGCTCTGACTTCATGGTCTGAGTATTCCCTGACCAAGATGTCAGGATGTCCCACTGGAACACAAATTCAAAGCCTGTTTAACAGCAGTAATCAAATCGTCCACCCCTGGGGCAGAGGAATCCTCAGAGTCATCACCCTGATCCCAGGGGATGTCCGTGTACTCTCCCTTCTCTTCAGCAACAAGCAATGGCACTGAATAAAACCTTTTAGGGGTCCCCACAGTATCACCATCAAATTTGTCTAACAAATCATTAAACCTGCTGATCCCCTTAGCAGTATCCTGCATGACCTGTAAGAAACCAGGATCTGCTTGGGTCAGAGGCAAGGAGCCAGAGGACTGCTGAGATGATGACATAGGTCTAGGGGAAGCTACCAACAAATCACTCTGCCTATCCAGCAATTGCACGAAGGCATTTACAGACCTGCACAGGGCACTGGCCCACGCAGGCTCCGATTGCTCTACCCTCTGGTGTTCACTGCCCATGGGTCTCACACCAGCGCAAGTAATACACAAGCCCCCCTTGGCCATCTGCTCAGGGACAAATTTTAGTGTACAAACACTACAAGCGCACAATGCATTAAGGGCTCCCTCCCCCAAAGCCACAGACTGTTGCTCAGACATGATGCAAAAAGTAACAGTCACAGTGCACAAAGTACAGGCGTTTTATACAGAGCCAATGTACCACAGTCACTTATCTGTCCGAAGCTTTCAGAAGTGGGGAAAACAATGCCCAGAAAATCCAATCACTCTGCCAGGATCTGTCAGCCAGCTCAGCTCCGCTGCAAGCGTTCCGAATGGCGCCAAAACAGAGTGAGGGAAGAGACCAAGTCTCTGCTGCTGCGGGGTCCATGGCTTTTGGCACCTACCACCCCCAGACAGCCGCTTCCACTGCAGGATCTCCAAGTTCCAGTGTTTCCCCATCTGCTGGGGACCACTTGGAACATGCCTGTAACACACTGCTGTCCTCTCATACAGGAGCTCAGTGTGTAAGCTCCGCAGAAAATGGCCGCCACCATCACGGAGCGCCTGTCCCCCACGATCCCCACCTAGCGTGAAGCCGGTTTCAGAGTGCTCCGGAGCCCAGGCAGCTTCATAGAAGCTGTAACCGCTGCACAGGGAGACCAGACAGTGTCTCCCCTGTGCGCAGTGAGCTGACAGGATGCGCTTCTGTCAGCTCCTGCTGCGCTGTCAGTGTGAGGATTCAATGAGAATCCTCACACTATGCCTACCTAGCTAGTGTAAAAGTTAATAAAATAAAAAAACTCCTAACTAACTCTAATCCTTCGGCTGCTCCAGCAGCCCTTTAGAATAGCACCCACTCCAGTTGGCACCTAACATGAACTGAGGAGTCTGGGATGAAGAAGGGGAGGAGCCTACCCTCCAAAAGCTTTAGGATAGGTGCCTGGCTCCTACGGACCCTCCTACATCCCAATGTTGAGCTGTGTCACCAGGACCATTGAAAGAGAAATGTATTAATATTATCAAGCCCCTAATCTAAAGACGTACTGTGTTATGGTATAAAGGGCCCACAGTCAATAGATTGAGGAGTTTTTCATGTAATCAATTTAAAAATCTATATAAACACACACACACACACACACACACTATATCTATCCATCTACACACAAACGTACGTAGGTTGTAGATCCGGCACTCCAAGCAACTGAAAAAAGATTTGGTCTGGTGCCCTCAATTGTTAGAAATGATACAGGCGATGTGGGTGCGGCACTCAGACATCCACCAAAATAACAGAAGTGCACTTTAGCGTGCAAAGTGCACTTTACAGTGAAAGAGTGACATACCTTTATATCCCCATGCGTGTAGCAGCAACCCAGGAAGTGCCATAGTAACGCAATGTTGTCTGTTATCACCATAGCAACAGTGCTCTGATGATCGTGGCCGGCTTGCCACAGCTGAGCGGTGACGTCATTGCTGGGCGACGTGCACAGCGGGTCTGCATGCCGCTTCCTGGTTTGCTGCTACACGCATGGGGGTATAAAAGGTATGTCACTTTTTCACTGTAATAAACTTGAAAAGTTTTTATTAAACTGAAACATTGCTTGCGCTCTAAAGCGCACTTCTGTGGCAACGAGCAACCCCCCCAGGCAACGAGCTATTTCAACCCCCTTGGCAACAAGCAAGCATTTTTAATGACATCCACAAGAAAAAAAGCAGGGCTGACCCAGGTTCAGTGTAAATGGTGCAGACCCAGGTTGAAGTGCTGTATAAATGGGGTATATAAAGCATGGTCAGATCCTGGAAACTCCAGCGTTCAAAGACCAGGGTTTTTGGTGTAAAAGGGGTATAAATGTGCTGGCTCCCACCCATCTCTACCCTATTGTGCTCACACTCCAGCGTCCCCTATGGACGAAATAAATTACCAAACCACAATCTTATTAATATGCTATTACCCAGTGATAACCCTACCACATATTTCAGTCAATGGACATTTTCTTTCTATACTTTAAACTACTTAATGTTCCAAAAAACAAGTTTTGCTGTACCTGGATCATACATTTAGGACACTGGCACACCCTAAAGCCAGTGTCCCATTTAGAATGAACACGCCTTGGGTTAGAATACATACTACGTCAAAGCCTTAAAAGCATAGCCATTCAACCACAATGGGTAGGGGGACCTTTCAGAAAGTCAATTTTTAACTTAGAAAAAAACACAAGTAAAAACTAGCTAGTATACCCAGTTTTGGAATTAAATTCAATATTTAATACATGTGACACTTAAGCTGGGAATGGACCAGGTTGACAGATTGGGTAAGAAAATATAGAAAGTGTGGGGTGCGCAATTAGCAGCAGCCGGTACTAGGGATTGTCAGTCCCTAATATTTATGGCACGCAAAGAAAAATGGTCTGTACCGGCGCCGGCTGAAACATACACTTGAGACGGTATATTGTTATAAATTTTACTAGTTAAATCACAATATTTTACAAATAAATAAAAAGATATACATTTATAATAAAATTTTAAAAAGATGACTAATTTGTAGGGCTCAGTCTCTTCATACAAATTGATATCCGGCTTCCTCAGGAGCAAGTGGAAGCCGGATATTTACTTTACCGGGTAAACGCGTTGAGCACCAGCAATTGACCAGCTAAGGGGTAACCCATCCCAGAGACCTACACCAACCATCCCTGCTACCAGCACACCACATATTTGGATCCAGGAATAAAGCTGCGGCTGTGGGATTCAGTATAATCCCTGAATTGGATACCTAGGTGAGCCATAAGGGAATCCTGAGCTCATTGAAATTCAGAGCACTGGGAACAATTGGTCAAAATTAACTCTTGGAATACAAATTATATCTACAAGGATGGTAATATATATCTTACCTTATTCAGCTGGTTATAACTTTCTCATTCCTTATATACCACCAATTTGTATGAAGAGACTGAGACCTACAAATTAGTCATCTTTTTAAAATTTTATTATAAATGTATCTTTTTATTTATTTGTAAAATATTGTGATTTAACTAGTAAAATTTATAACAATATACCGTCTCAAGTGTATGTTTCAGCCAGCGCCGGTACAAACCATTTTTCTTGACAGATTGGGTACCTAGCTGATTTAATGTGCCGTGCCTCTGGTATTTACAGATATATCGCTGGTACACCCTTCACCAACACACCCAAAATATATCAGCCGTTAAATTGACTGGAAGATATTTCAGTACTTGTGTATTAGCAGGGTGCCTGGCTATGCTGACAACGTACCTTAGGCTATGTTTGTCAGCGTAGCCGGGCGCCCTGCTAATATGTGCCTTTATACTTACTCGGCGTGGCTTAAGCGGCGGGTGGAGATACCGCCAGCACCAGGCGGGGAGAGACGCGTCCTGGGCTAAGGCAGTAGCAATGTACGTAATTCAGCGTACTGCCGCTGGGGGAGCATCACATGGTTTCCCTGCTCCCCCCGGCGGCACTACGCTAATTGCGTACATGGGGGAGCGGGTATCTGTCCCCGCTGCACAGTGACCGGTCAGCATGGCAGTGACAAGCACTGCAGGAGGGGGAGCGAAACGCTGCAGCCGGGGACATGCAAGTATAAAGCACCACACACACTGACATCATACCCCCAGTATCCACGTGGGCGTGGAGTTAATTTTATAAAGTGTGGCGAGCACAGCGAGCCCCGCCAGGGACCGCTTCCGCTCGCCACACTTTATAAAATTAACTCCACGCCCACGTGGATACTGGGGGTATCACGTGGATAGTGGGGCTATGAACCATTGTGTATTATCACAGCTCCTGAACAAGTTACGTAGTTTATGTAACTTACGTACTTTACATAGCACAGCACCTGAACAAGTTACGTAACCAGCATAGTGGTGTATTGGTATTCTAAATACACCACTACGCAAACTACATAATGGGCGCCGTGATAATACACAAGTACCGATATTTATTTTACTCTGTAACTCACATTTATTAAACGATGGTTCTGCTAATGACTAAATGTATTATGCCCAGTATTTTATTTACTTAAATTAAAGAACTGTAACTTGATAAAAAAAAAAAATTAGCAACAAGGGTTGTTTTTTCCGTCTTTTTATTTGGTGTTAAATAAGTTCACAAGAAAACAAAAAGTTACTTTTGGTGTACATGAAATCAGAACAATACAACCACTTGAGGGGGAAATGTAAAAACAGAATCTCAGTCCGTGAATGGTAAACGGATCTTTTTAATGTGATGGATAAGCAATGCGCTTCATACCACTATGCGTTCAGCGTTTTGCCAACCTTAGAATGAAAACAATGCAATGGGGGTCTGGTAGGTAAAGAAAAAATTCACTACAACTCCAGCTAAGAGGTTCTATTGCATGATTCTGTGATGTAAAAGCAAATAACGGATTATTGCCTTGATCTTCTTAGATATCATTCCAGACACTATTTACTGGAGCTGGAAATGTTACACTGCTACGATTGGTCTGACCATAGAGTAGTAGGATGCTCATGTAGGTAAAGTCTCTTCGCGATGTGTGATCTCATGAAGGAGAGGACGTGAGCCGTGTGATATTACATTTACATTTTGATGGCAAAGAGATGTATTAACGCCCTTCTTAGTTGCTGCAGGTGCTCAAATGTGCACCCGGCAACAGAAAGGTTTTAGAATGTTATGTCGATTTTTTCAGTGCAGGTTTCAGGAAGCTCCAGAAATTCTTAAGTTTGATGAACAAAAATATATAGAACATTTTATGTGTACAGTTGCTGTATGAATATATGTTCGCCAGAAAGTGTTCAAAACACTGTTGGTAAGTTACAAGGATATCAGCAATCTCTATATGCGGATGATAGCAGTTGTGAATTATGAATCCAGAAGTATTTTTCAACGGGAACCGGAATAATCCAAATAGTCAACACTAGTAACTCCAAAAAAAAAGATAAAAGTTTGTATTGAAACACCCGTATTTGTACAGGGGTAACTGAGAAGTTTGATTCAAATTTAAAGTTTTACTATGGGAAAGAGGTCACTTAAAAACAGAAGAAAAACTATTGAATGCAGACTGGATTAGAAAACATTAACTATTCCTGAAAATGTAAATCCCATCCATTTTATCATCAATCTCTCCCGAAGAAAAAAAAAAAAATCAGGTGACTGGACTTTTTTAATGTCACAAACTTAACTACCGTTCAATCACAATTTGTATTGCCTTTATAATAACGCTATTGTCCCAAAGCAATATTAAACTTAGCATTTCCTGGTGTTATAAGCATGCTGCAATTTTTTTTTTCCTTTTATCATTTTTTTTTTTTGAGATTTGTTTTGGTAAATTGTTTTCAAATATTGCTCTTACTGTGCTTTATCAATCTGCATAAGTTTAAGAAGCACAAAGAGTTCGATAGTTTTGAACAGTTACACTTTGACGATGTGCAGAGTTTAAAGTACAACAAAATTATATACATGGATCATTCGCTACTTCAGCCACGCTTTTGTTGAAAAGGTTATTCAACATCACTCACACACTTGCCCATAGCGTCCTTTCAAAGCACAAAAAACAAACAAAATTAAACTACCAAGACTAAGTAACACCAACAGTACTTCAACATAGCTAATGGTAGAAGCCAAAGGATTTTGTGTAATTCGGTCACTGCGTATAGCAAAGTGTAACCATTGTGAAAATTATCTCTATTAAACCATGAGGGCAGTCAGCCTGTACAATGGACACCTCCCGGAATAGCAAATTTAAATCCCAAACAGGCCATCTACAAAGCAGTGGCAGCAACTACTATATAGCACGAACTAATATTTGAGTTCAAAAAGCTACAGCCTAGGAGGAAGCCTTTGCTAGTGATTTTGAAGGGTAGTCAGCAGCGACTGGTACACTAATCACTATGGATTTAAAAAACACAATTATAAACTATTAGTGATCGTTGTAAGTAAACTTTAGTTGTTTATAATAAACATGAGAGGTTTTAGCTGTCAGAATTATATAGTCCAGCTAAATCCTACAAATTTTAGTATTGAAGTTGAGTTTACAAGACAAAGCAAAACACAGGGACTGTATGGACAACAAGAATTACCGCTAAAATGATTACCTACAAAAATCCTTGGCTTTAACCATTATCAATATGAAGTTTTGTTAACGGGAGCAAAATATAGAATAGGAAACACAGTATTCTTAAAGTCTCTAAGCACAATCTCATTGCTTCTACTTTAGCTATATATAATTTTTTTTTTATTTAATTTTATATATATTTTATTTTTTTTACTTTTGTTTTCAAAATGAAGACTGGGCAAGTCATTCATGCTACTCTCCTGCATTCAGAAAGGCACTGATTGATTACAGTGTAACAAGAGTTATCTCTCAGCTCTTAAAAGAATTATCGCCAGATCCCAGAAGTCTCTGAATGGCAGAAGGTAGCTGTAGATTCTACAATGTTCAGATGGCAACTCTGGCTACAGCGCAAAAAAAAAAAAAAAAGGGAAACAAAAATAAAAAAGGGGAAAAAAAAAAAAAAAAAGTTAAAATGTATTGAAAAAAAAAAAAAAAAACACAACAAAAAAAAAAGAATCCCAAAAAAGGAAAGTAACCACGAAAATAAAAATAGAAAAAAAAAAAAAAAAAAAGTACAGTTTAGATGCAGGAAGCAACATTTCTACAAACACAAGCACATCCATTCTTCATCTGACAACACAATCTAATTGAGCTATAACTAGGCAAAGTCTAACTGTATGCCAGAAAAAAAAAAAAAGGAAAATAAAAGAAAGAAGCCATTGCCGAGTTTGTTTACTCAACTGCAAAGTAGAAAAGAAAGAAAAGTAGAAAGAAAAGAAAAAACACCACACAGATTTGAAGTGGTAACTAGAGGTTAACTATAAAGTTAGAGAGGAAAAAAAAAAAAAGGAAGGGGGGGGGGTTTCTCTTAACACACTATATATCTTTCACAGCTACAGCTAAAGATGCTTGTTCACAGCTGAGTGCGAGAGAAAAGTTCCTCTCTGCAAATATCGGCCCACTCGTGCCCTCCTCCATTAGATGCTGTGTCAGAACTTGAACTGTCGCTTGAGTAGATCTTTCTGAAGCAACTGGATTTCATTCCGGCACCATATCCAATGGAAACTTTGGCATCATTACACGCAGGCATCTACAAATAAAAAAAAATAATAATAAAGTGTTATTGGTTACAGAACTTGAAGATGGAGCTTATCCCATGTTTTCAGATGTTATGATTGTTACATGAAATCAGGCTTGCAGACATGCAGACTAATTCATGATAACTTCAGGCATGCTGTCCAGGGTATCACCAAGAATTGTAAGCATTGCTCACCCTTGGGATTACAAGATTATTATTAACTGTATTTACCGACATGGGTTTTATAAGACCAGTTACCAATTAAATACTATGTGACTAAACGGAATAACTCCAATTAAAAAAAATTGTAACGTTTAATTTTTTTTTTCTTAACTGCAATCATAATTCTTCAAAGTACACAACAGGTGTATTTTGAAAAATACCTGTGTAATGGGGCATACACACGGAACGATTTTAGCCCCATTTCTAAGCATTCTGACTGCTTGCACTGTCTTTCCTGCTAAGGTCATGGGATTTTGCCTATAAGCATAGGCGAGCTGAGGGAGGACAGACACCTCCATTGAGCAGAAGGGCAAAAGCATAGGCAAAACCCTGCTAAGAGCAGATCGCTCAGCACACACCATGGGTGCAGGTGTCCGGAGCGATCTTGCTTAAGCACCTACAGGCTCCAGTCGCCCTGTGTGTACAGGGTGATTCAATGACTGGATACCTATACCCTATGCACAAGAAGCAGTAATTTAATTGTTTCTCTGTTCGGGCATCTGCTTACCTGAAAGCACCGACTTTAACTGCGCAAAGCAGCTAAACCCATCTAAAGCAGTGGCCAAACTCCCGTTTTGTTGTCCAAACAAAGGACTTGGCCCATATTTCTGCTTGCACCTCAGTAGGCTCCGAAAAAAAACCAATGTGTTTGGAGCAACAATTGAATTGGGCTGCTGGTGGGAAAAGCTGTAGTCACAGTGCAGGAAATGCTTGGGCACAACACATCATTTAACTGCTGAGCATGCGCCATGTGACACCACAGCCCTTTTTTTGAAAACCAGTGCGCCAAACTGCCCTGCCCTCTGTTCCCCCCGGAATGCACACTAAAAAAGCATGGGAAGAGTGTTCACCAAATTAAAAATAATATATGAGAAACCATGGCAAAACCGAATTACTTACTTTCTCGCTGTCTAGAGGATGCCATCCAGTACTGGGAATATCCTTCCCACTTGTGCTATCTGTGCGACTTTCCTCCTCAACATTTGTGTAGAGAGCTGTGTTAATGGCAAAAAAATAAAATCATTTTTTTTTTTTTATAAAATAAAAAAAATTATAGGATTTTTAAATAAATAACTGAACACTTAGGAACAGATTTTTATATTTCAACTCCAATAGGCCTCTGTCATGAAAAGGAACAATCCTTAACAGAACACATCATGGCAGTATGGAACACAACCGTCGAGGCAGTTACATTATACAGACACTGAAAACTTTTGGTGTTTGGATCTTGTTAAGCTGAACAATATATAGGGATATAGTTTGCTGAGATTTGTATGTATAGGACAGAATTCTGCGGCATCGACTACATTAGAATGTGTGTCATATGGTCACTTTACTTACATAATGCCAAAGAGATTTCCATTGTTTATGGGGCAGAAGAACTTAGTCAGGTACTTGTGTATTTGCAAAGCTCCCACTAACCTATTTGCTTAGTGGGCTATTCTGCGTAGTGAAATCACATTGCATCAATTGACACGTTTTCGTGCCGTGCGATGTGATGCGATCTCACTAGTTAATTTATTTACTGCACCCTGACCGCAGAACGCATCACACACAAAATCTTATGCGTCTATGTGATGCGATTTAGCACACCCCCACTATCCACGTCACCCCGAAGCGTGGCGAGCCCCGCAGAACGCGTCCGCCTGACCTTTTCATACCCCCACTATCCACTCTGTGTTATAGGCATAGCTATAGTCATCCCTGGTTCAATGTATTGGTCGATGGCGGCCATCAGGGTACTGGCGTGTACAGGTGTCACAAAGCATTCACTGGTGTCTCTTAAAATGACACTGAATAGCCACTGTTGAGGCAGCATCCATCACACGTGACTTTTTCTCTGTACAAAGAGGCTCTCGTCGACTTCAACGATTTTCCCTGGACCGCCAATATGGCGTTGGGGCTGTGACATTAGGTCCACGGTGCAGGCCTCCCGCATCAGGTTATTGTATAGCACCGTTGTTTTATTTGACAACTTAAGTTGCAGCTCACAGAAAGATATACTTGTGAGCTCCTCCGCACATGAATAAATAAACCGTATAAGTGTAAGAAAAGGTAAACCGCAACCCGGGAACCAATGTGCCGCACGGAGGCTCACTTTCCGACTCATTTTAATATGGCAGCGCCACTTCCACTCCTTCATGTTTACCGTATATACTCGAGTATAAGTCAACCCGAATATAAGCCGAGGCACCTAATTTTGCCACAAATAAATGGGAAAACTTATTGACTCGAGTATAAGCCTAGGGTGGAAAATGCACAGGGTCTAGGGCAGTCATTCCCAACCACGGTCCTCAAGGCACGCCAACAGTGCAGGTTTTAGTGATATCCAGGCTTCAGCACAGATGGTTTAATCAGAATCCCTCAGATACTAATTAAGTCACCTGTGCTGAAGCCTGGATATCAACAAAACCTGCACTGTTGGTGTGCCTTGAGGACCGTGGTTGGGAATGCCTGGTCTAGGGGCACACTGAGACACACTGTACAGGGTCTAGGGCATGGGTCTTCAACCTGTGGCCCTCCAGCTGTTGTGAAACTACATGTTCCAACATGTATTGCCACATTTTTTCCTATAAGAGCATGCAAAAACTGTCAGGGCATGCTGGGACATGTAGTTCTACAACATCTGGAGGGGCACACTGACACACACACTGACACTGAGGGGAGGTGTAAGTTGTGGGACCCATGGTAGAGGGGTTAACAGTGAGGAGAAAGTGATTGATCCAAAGATGGCTGCTGTCACTGTGAAGGAAGCAAGTCTTTCACAATGCCTCTTGCCTCTCTCCAGTGCCCAGCAGCTTGTACAGGGATCCAGGCACAAGGTAAACCTTAGAAGGGTAGTCAGACCCTCAAGGTCCAGGGTCAGTAGGTGCAGCTCCAGCTGTAAAAGTCCGCGATTTTCGTCATGGAGCCCGATTCCCGGCCTGGCTCCGAAATTTAGGCCCCGGCTTACCAGTCATGGTAGGCCGCAACCTGAAAAACTGTCCGTGTCTGCAATGAACAGCGCTATGCTCAGGGGACATCTGGCTATCGGATGGAGCCCAAACTGAGCAGGAACAGCGCAGTTAGAGGGGAATAGGACTGTGGGAAGGAGTCTGGATCCACTTCCTCACAGTCTAAACTACAGTTACCGTATTCACCCTAGTATAAGCCGAGGAGGTGCTTTTTCAGCATAAATAATGTGCTGAAAAAGTCGGCTTATACTCGAGTATATACGGTAAGCAAATTGGGTGTCCATTAACACAAGTTTGTATCACTGGCAGCAAATGGTGCTGCTGGAAAAACAGTGACTCCTCCTCTGTCTGCGGCAAGTTGAACATTGTGACAGGTTCTGCAGCCATTATGCAGCCACTCCACCTCTGACTGAATCTCACAGGGAGCAGGATCACTACGCTACTTCTGACTGACTGCGCTATCTACGCTTCCCGCATGAACACTATGCTGATTCTGACAACGCTGCTACGCTAAATGCATAACGGGCGCCGTGCTAATATACAAGTACCATATTAACTAGTGAGATTGCATCACATGGCACGAAACCATGCGATTTCACTACGCCTGTGTACGTATGCAAATTAGGCGGCCTGCAAATACCCAAGTACCAATCATCAATACCCATTTTAGTGACTGCTTGTGTAATCTTAATTTAGCTGTAAAATTATAGGTCAGATTTTATTTTATCTTAGGCAGATTGTGTTGTGATGCTAAACACTGATGAGCAAATGTACTACTGGAGAGAGAAAGTACCAACCAACTACTAAAAGGTCAATTGTCAAATACAACCGTAACATGGCAGTTAGGAGAGGATTGGTTACATTATCCTCTCCCTTTTGTCTCTACAAGGCTTAGTACACCACCACCTAAAAGAGGAAGGATCGGACCTCTGTTGCTGACAGATCATTTAGAACTTGCATTATTTTACTATATTACCAAAACAGTCAGATAATGGATTACTACACTTAGGGGGGGGGTATTCAATCTGGGGTCATGGCTGTCGAGCTGGCACGACAGCCGTAAACCTGTCCCGTTCTCGGTCTGCTCAACCGAGAACAAGCAGGCAGGATTCAGTGTCCTGCCTGCCGCGGGATGAGAAGGGGCCGTGAGTTGCGGTCGAGAGCTCGTCACTTCCTGGCCGTTCTCGGCAGAGCGAGCCCGACTGCTTGTAAAGTCGGCTCATTCTGCCGAGATCCCCTGTTTAATGCTGTCGGGAGATGGCTGCGGGAGGTGAATACCCCCCCCAAGTAACAGCAGGAGTTGCTATGTTCTAAAACAGGAAATTAATTTAAGTAGAAAGCCCGCTCGAAGCAAAAGCTATGAAAGCTAGTCAGCTACGTTCTGTGTGTTTGTGCAGGTGTTAAAAAGATGTAGTTTCACTCTATGCCAGCAGATGGCAGTGTTTCGGACGCTCACAGACACTATATAATGGTAACATAACACTGCAATATGTCATGTTACTATATGAAATACTAGTTTGGTTTCAAAGTTTGCTGTTCTGAATAAATCTATGTACTATTATAGAACCATTATGGTAAAAAAAAATCAAACATGTCTTACAGTCACAGCACGATCCAGAATGTAGTGAGGAGTACAACGCCTTCTGCCACCAGCACTGTTTCTCGGTAACGGCATTCACTCCCCACAGGTCAGTGCTCAAACTTGGATACTGAAAGCCAAAATATTTAAAAGAAATACATATTTAAAAATATAGAAGTCAGTGTTACAGACTGTGGCAAAGTTAAAATTATTCAATTCCTCAATAAAACAGACTTTTAAAGCTTGCCCCACATCTTTAGTGAATGGTCTTCATAGGAACAGGTCATAAAAGGTATAGGCTGGAACCTTCAGGTCTACTGTGATAAGTCTTCCCCTGTCCATTCATCAAACAAAACATACAGAAAGAGTTCTGCAAAGCAGGTTGGGCAAGCCAGTGTTTCCCTCCCCTGCAGCAGCTTATCAGGCAAGGGGTATGTCGGAAATGAGTGGAAACGCTCTAGTTATTCCATGTATATCATTCACCACAGAATGCCAAATAGCTTTACTCTCATTCTAATAGGGTAGTTTTAACAACTTCCATAAGCTGTAGTAGTTCAGGTGCTCAGGAAAACATGAAGAATTTAGTAGAAGGTCTAGTTCTATTTACTTTCACTACGCATTTAAGGGGGTGGAATTTACTAAGATGGGCGTTCTATTTCACATGGGATGTTGCTATGGGTAACCAATCGGATAATATCTATTATCTTCCAGAAGGTGCTAAACAGATAAGTAGCTTCTGATTGGTTGCCCGTAGCAATAACCCATGTGAAATAGAACTCGCATCTTAGTAAATTTCCTCCAGGGTGTCAAAATGTGAAAGAGTTCAACCTTATTTTTTTTCACCCAAGGATAGAGCACCACACTGAGGGGTAGATTTATTATAGCGGCGCCTATCGCGCCGCTATAACAGTTCCTGCTTCGCCTCATTAGCGAGGCGAAGCAGGAGGGGACACCGACAAGATCTACTAAGATCTTGCCGCCGGAGTGGGGGAGCGCTAACTCCCCCCTCCGGCGATGTCCCTCCTGGAGACAGCGCATCAGTTAATACTGATGCGCCGTCTCCTTCCCCCCCGGCCGGCTGACTGCGCATGCGCGGGATCTCGCTAGTCTCGCGAGATCCCAGCGCAGCTCAGCCCCAGCAGCAGGGACAGCGCTGTCCCTGTTGTTAGGTATAGGCATCGCCGTCTGCAGCTGGCGAAGTCGACAGCTGCAGGCGGCGGAACGGTCAGCGATGCTGACCGTTCATAAATCTGGCAGGAGGCAGGGGCGCAGTGCAAAACATCGCCCCTGCGCTATGCCTCCTGCCCCACACCGCCGGCGTTAGAGTAAACGCTCGGCGGGTGTGATAGATCAGGGGAAGCGCTATCCCCTGCTATAACGCACGGGGATAGCGCATATTCCCCTGATCGACGTTTATTAAATCTACCAGTCAGGGGCAGATTTATTAAGCTCGGTGAAGTGATAAACTGATTTTTTTTTTTTATCACCAGCCAATCAGCTCCTACCTGTGAAGTTACAGGCTTGGTATAAAGAATTATAGGTAGGAGCTGATTGGCCGGTGATAAAAACCAACAAGTTTATCACTTCACCGAGCTTAATAAATCTACCCCTGAATACCCACCATACAGAGTTTACCAACGAGGGACCTCTTATGACTGGTATGGATCATTAGGTCTCCACCAGTTAGGTCGACATGCATTAGGTGAACATTGGCAAGGTCGACATGGTTTTTTTTTAGACCCGAATGTCAACAAAGTGGCTACGCTCGGCACACAATTTTATTAAATACCGCCTGACAGCTCAAAAAACATTGAAAAACCCCATGTCGACCAAATGACCGTATCCCGTTATGACATGTCAGCCAAACCAACTTGGGCAACTTGTCCAGTTTGAATGAGGCACAGGCGCGCACACATTGATTTACTACTACACTATGAAGAAAGGTGGAAAACCTTCAAGTTGCTACAATGTTCATTGTTTAGCAATAATCACTGTGCAACCACCGCTGCATAGTACTGGATGGCATCTGATGTGCAAATAATAATAATCTATTACTAAACAGCTAACACAAAAAATATAACGTACTTACCTCTCCTAGCTCAAGTTGAGATGTAGAATTGTATCCAGTAGTAAGGTTGCCCTTTCCATCCTCTTTACTTTTCAACTCCAATGTTTTGAAACTGGTTTTGGAGTTCTCCGGCACATTACTTTCAAATGACTCGAAATCCTTAAAGTCTAGATTATCTGGTTTCTCTGTAGACAACGTGCCAAATGATTCTTCTTGACTATCCAAAGAAGTCTGTGCACTTTTCTCCATGCCCGATTTCTGTAATCTAGGGAGAAACTTCCCAGATTCGAGCTCAGACTTTCCATAAAAATTACCTTCATTTTCTGCATCTTCTTCTAGCGGTTTAAGATCATCCTGTGGATCATCAAACACCTCTCCTTCCGACAGAGTAGGCACGACTACCTCGTCTTTTTCAGACTCCGAGTCGGATTCACTTTCTACTCCGGGAGTCAGTTCAGATGCAGGTATTGGGCGGAAGTGAGTGCGTGGAGAAATTCTTATCGATCTATACGGTGCCCTATCCACACCACAAATTCTTGGATGACCGACATCACTCTCAGAGTCAGAACACAACGCTTTTGTTTTAAAGTTAGGACTACTGCTAGTGATATTTCCAGGTTCAAACGAGCATTCCACGTGAAGTACTTGTGAAAATCTATTGTTCAACTCAAAAGAAGAGAAAGAGTATCCCATCCCTGGATCCTCCAACTGGAAATTATCGCATGTTCTAAGCAGGTCTTCATGCAGGATGAAGGAGAAGCCCCTGTTTGAGCTTTTATCTTCACCTTGCTCTTCATCTTCAAAAGAAACAAAAGGTCTCCATATTTGCCGATGGCCTGGAGCAAAACTATTTCCGGGAGACATGAACACATCGGTGCTCGCAATCGTAACCACATCTGAGGCAGCGCATTCCAATAAACTTGCTTTAGTAGGACTCTGGGGAACCACAGCCCATTCATCTTCACCATTAAAGTTTTTGAGCTCTCCATAAACTCCTCCAAGAATGAATGAATTCTCGTTGACATGGTTTATATCCCAAGGTTTGGACGGCGTCATATAGTCACCACCGTCAACCTTTGATGAATCATACGTGAGAAAGGCTTTCTTTTCTACGGGGTCTTTTTGACTTTCCCAAAGATGGTATTCTGACCTCTGAACAGCCTTGCTGGGCTCTTGAAAGGTTTCCTCCATATCATTACTATCATGACAAGTAAAAGTATTTACATCTATGGGGAATAGCTGATCATCATCATCAATATTTGTCCATATGTCTTTAATGACTCCTGAGCTGTATCCGTGTTTATGGCGGCTGGTTTTACACTCGACTTCTGTAGTGTCAGATATTTCTTCAGTCTCTTGCTCAAGCTGAATTCCACAAAGGGACTCCAACTTAGATTTGTTACCCAAGACCAACATGGATTCACCACCCAAAATTCTATTGTGCAGGAATGAGCTTTGAGATTTGCACTCTTCTTGGAAAGTTAATGTAACTCTGGGAATTATGTAATTTGTTTGTTCTGAATTCAATTGAGTGTAATCTTCTACGTGACTGTTGAGAGCCTCTGTATCGGATCGAGTTCCATCTGAATGTGACCATGGACTGCACGTTCTTGTTGAAAGATTTGAACATTGTTCATTCTCATCAAAGGCACTATTTTTGGTCCATATAAGTAACCGCGACTGGGTTCTCCCAAACCCATATGTGCTGGAACAAGATTCGGCTCTACCTTTCTCATTCAAAACCCTCTCCTTGGGCAACGGGAATACAGAATTACTGCATTGCACTTCAAACACTGAAAAATAAGAGTTATTTCCATCCAAAAATAAATCTTGATTGCCTGCGTGCGTGTTTGTACTAAGCGTTGTGCTGTCTAAAAAAGGGGAAAATGTATTTGGAGAGTCTCCTCCCAAACTCTCCCCATCTGCATCAGCGGAGCTTGAAGGTGAATAAGACTCCCAAAATTGAGCTAATCTGCTATGGTCTTGCAAGAAAAAATCTTCAGCACCAATAGAACTGGTTGATTCTGTCCATATTGCACTCCCCCCTTGCAAATCCTTATCTAACACTTCACAAGGTTCAGCCTCAAAATCGCTTTTCACGTTGCTTTTTTGTCGAATCATATTCAAGATGCGACTTTCTCCTTTCATCTTATCTGAGGCACCAGGATCCAACATGGATTGATCAATTTCCACTTCATAGAAGTGTGTGAGTTCTAGAGGATGAACATCATCCAAATAATTGTCCTCTGGAAGAGAACAGTTTGAGGTCCTTGTGTGATCACTTGTCTCAGTTACAACTGCAGGCATTTCAACAAAGTGACCTTTAATAAAGGTACCCCCGGCGAGGTATGTTTCGTGGATATTGTGGTTTAGACGAAGATCTTTTACGATCTCAGACAACTCTTCAATCTCTTCTGGCGTGCTATACCAATTTAGATTCTTTTTGTACGCTGTCTCCAGTTTACTTTTACTGTTTAGAGGAATAAAATATTCTGTTATAGGTTCAGTGTACCACAATGGTTCCTCTCTGAATTTAGTTTCATTTTTGCTCTCGTCAAAGATGTCATTTCCTTCATCGTCCAAATCTTTCCATACATATTTCTTCCCGGTACATTTTGCTCTCTTGCACACTGGCTTCACCGAGCCTGCGCTGCTACTTGCAACAGCCTTTTTCCGCTCAATCTTGTTTGGTGGAACTTTTGGGCCGGTTTTCCCCTTTTTACTCCGAACCTCCCTAACTTTATGCCTAACTTTGATGAATCTTGCTTTCATGTCATCCTGATTGCCACTCGAGCTTGAGCCTGCTTCGCTCGAACCAGATGACCAGGAACGAGGGCGGATCTTTCCGTTTGACTTGTGCCTCACACTTTTTGATGCAATATTTTTATCTTCATTTGCGCCATTACTTGTCTTGCTTTCTTTCTCGGTTTTGCCTCTCTTTTGTTGAATTCTTTCCTGTACAGTGTCAGAAGCTCCGTTATTGTTACTGGTCAACAATGTTTCAGTTTCGCTATGGCAGTTCTTTGGTGATGGTGTTTCGGTGCTTGTTTGTGGGGCAGTGGAAGATGAGGAGGAGCTAGAATAAGAGCCGATTTTAGACTTGTTCCACACGGTCATTATTTCTTGCAAGCAAATTGGCTTTTCTGAAAGAGGTGGAAAAGCTTCATAATACCTATCATTGGGGAGAGAAAGAAAGAACAAAAAATTATCATTAAGAAAGCCTCATTGCGATTATATCTGCTACTATAAAATATGGTTTTGTTAGCTGTATTTTAAATAACAAAATTAAATAAAATTGAAAGATACTACACTGGTCATTCTGCGGAGTAACATTTAAGGCCCCCCTCATACACTATACAATTTGGGGCAGATTTCAGTGGATCTGGCTGAAAAATCAGGTAAATATCGGCCTAAACAGCATGTGTAACATCTGATCCAATGGGCAGTCACACACGCAAGATCTCTGGGTTGGAAACCCTCCTGATGGTGGGGAAAGGAAATTGCATGCAATAAGGTCCTGGGAGGCTGAAGGGGGATTGGAAGAGACTTCTTTAACCCCTTCCTGACAGAGCCAGTTTTTGCGTTCCTGACAGAGCCCTTTTTTTCAAATCTGACATGTCTCACTTAAGTGGGGATAACTTTTTTTTGCTTTTACTTATCCCAGTGATTTTGAGATTGTTTTTTCGTGACACATTGTACTTCAAATTAGTGGTAAATTTGGGTCGATACAGTCTGTGTTTTTTTGTGAAAAATACCAAAATATCGTGAAAAAATGGAAAATTTAGCGATTTGCAAAATGTTAAATTTTCTGCTTGTGAGACAAATAATCTTACCACTCAAAATAGTGAATAACTAACATAGACCATATGTCTACTTTATGTTGACATCATTATTTCAACTTCCTTTTAATTTTTTGGGACACTAGGAGGCTTACAATATGAATAGCAAATTCTCAAATTTTCAAGAAAATTTCAAACACTGATTTTTTTAGGGACCAGTTCAGTTCTGATGTGACTTTGAGGGACTTGTATGTGAGACACCCCCATAAATGATGCCATTTCAAAAACTGCACCCCTCACAGTATTCAAAACAGCATTTTGGAAGTTTGTTAACCCTTTAGGTGTTTCACAGGAATTAAAACAAAGTGTAGGTGAAATTTCAAAATTTCGTTTTTTTTGCAGATTTGCAATTTTAATACATTTTTCTAAGGAACACAGTACATTTTACTAGAGAAATGTGACTGAAAATTGTTTCCCCCAATTCTTTTGTTTTCATAAATATCCTATATGTGGCCCTAGTGTGCACGGTGACCAAACCACAGGCTTCATAATAGAAGGAGCACCTACTTGATTTTGGAGCCTCCTTTTTATGAGATTATTTTTTAGGCACCATGTAGGTTTCTAGGCACCATAAGATGCTAAAAGTTAGGAACCCCCCCACAAGTGACCCCATTTTGCAAACTACACCCCTCAGGGAATTCATCTAGGGGTATAGTGTACATTTCAAACCCCCAGGGGTTTCACCAATTGTGGTACAACTGGGCAGTGAAAATGAAAAATTATTTTTTTTACACAAAAATACAGTTCTGGCTCCAAATTTGTCATTTTCAGAAGGTATGAAGGAGACAAAGCACCCCAAAATCTGTGCCCCAATTTCTCCCGAGTACGGCAATGCCTCACATGTGACCAAAAAATACCAGTTGGGTGCATGGCAGGACTCAGAAGGGAAGGAGTGATTTTTGGATTTTGCAGCTCAGATTCTGGTGGAATTTTGGTGGGTGCTATGTCGCATTAGCAAGACCCCCAAAGCACCAATACAGTGGAACCCCCCCACAAGTGACCCCATTTTGCAAAGTACACCCCTCAGGGAATTCATCTAGGGGTATAGTGTACATTTCAAACCCCCAGGGGTTTCACCAATTTTGATACAAGTGGGCAGTGAAAATGAAAAATTACATTTTTTTACACAAAAATGCAGTTCTGGCTCAAAATTTTTCATTTTCAGAAGGTATGAAGGAGAAAAAGCACCCCAAAATCTGTGCCCCAATTTCTCCCGAGTACGGCAATGCCTCACATGTGACCAAAAAATACCAGTTGGGTGCATGGCAGGACTCAGAAGGGAAGGAGTGATTTTTGGATTTTGCAGCACAGATTCTGGTGGAATGAATGGTGGGTGCTATGTTGCACCAATACAGTGGAACCCCCCCACAAGTCACCCCATTTTGCAAAGTACACCCCTCAGGGAATTCATCTAGGGGTATAGTGTACATTTCAAACCCTCAGGGGTTTCACCAATTTTGATACAAGTGGGCAGTGAAAATGAAAAATTACATTTTTTTACACAAAAATGCAGTTCTGGCTCAAAATTTTTCATTTTCAGAAGGTATGAAGGAGAAAAAGCACCCCAAAATATGTGCCCCAATTTCTCCCGAGTACGGAAATGCCTCACATGTGACCAAAAAATACCAGTTGGGTGCATGGCAGGACTCAGAACGGAAGGAGTGATTTTTGGATTTTGCGGCTCAGATTCTGGTGGAATTTTGGTGGGTGCTATGTCGCATTAGCAAGACCCCCCAAGCACCAATACAGTGGAACCCCCCCACAAGTCACCCCATTTTGAAAACTACACCCCTCAGGGAATTCATCTAGGGGTATAGTGTACATTTCAAACCCCCAGGGGTTTCACCAATTTTGATACAAGTGGGCAGTGAAAATGAAAAATTACATTTTTTACACAAAAATGCAGTTCTGGCTCGAAATTTTTCATTTTCAGAAGGTATGAAGGAGAAAAAGCACCCCAAAATCTGTGCCCCAATTTCTCCCGAGTACGGCAATGCCTCACATGTGACCAAAAAATACCAGTTGGGTGCATGGCAGGACTCAGAACGGAAGGAGTGATTTTTGGATTTTGCAGCTCAGATTCTGGTGGAATTTTGGTGGGTGCTATGTCGCATTAGCAAGACCCCCCAAGCACCAATACAGTGGAACCCCCCCACAAGTCACCCCATTTTGAAAACTACACCCCTCAGGGAATTCATCTAGGGGTATAGTGTACATTTCAAACCCCCAGGGGTTTCACCAATTTTGATACAAGTGGGCAGTGAAAATGAAAAATTACATTTTTTTACACAAAAATGCAGTTCTGGCTCGAAATTTTTCATTTTCAGAAGGTATGAAGGAGAAAAAGCACCCCAAAATCTGTGCCCCAATTTCTCCCGAGTACGGCAATGCCTCACATGTGACCAAAAAATACCAGTTGGGTGCATGGCAGGACTCAGAACGGAAGGAGTGATTTTTGGATTTTGCAGCTCAGATTCTGGTGGAATTTTGGTGGGTGCTATGTCGCATTAGCAAGACCCCCCAAGCACCAATACAGTGGAACCCCCCCACAAGTCACCCCATTTTGAAAACTACACCCCTCAGGGAATTCATCTAGGGGTATAGTGTACATTTCAAACCCCCAGGGGTTTCACCAATTTTGATACAAGTGGGCAGTGAAAATGAAAAATTACATTTTTTTACACAAAAATGCAGTTCTGGCTCAAAATTTTTCATTTTCAGAAGGTATGAAGGAGACAAAGCACCCCAAAATCTGTGCCCCAATTTCTCCCGAGTACGGCAATGCCTCACATGTGACCAAAAAATACCATTTGGGTGCATGGCAGGACTCAGAAGGGAAGGAGTGATTTTTGGATTTTGCAGCTCAGATTCTGGTGGAATTTTGGTGGGTGCTATGTCGCATTAGCAAGACCCCCCAAGCACCAATACAGTGGAACCCCCCCACAAGTGACCCCATTTTGCAAACTACACCCCTCAGGGAATTCATCTAGGGGTATAGTGTACATTTCAAACCCCCAGGGGTTTCACCAATTTTGATACAAGTGGGCAGTGAACATGAAAAATTACATTTTTTACACAAAAATGCAGTTCTGGCTCAAAAATTTTCATTTTCAGAAGGTATGAAGGAGAAAAAGCACCCCAAAATCTGTGCCCCAATTTCTCCCGAGTACGGCAATGCCTCACATGTGACCAAAAAATACCAGTTGGGTGCATGGCAGGACTCAAAAGGGAAGGAGTGATTTTTGGATTTTGCAGCTCAGATTCTGGTGGAATTTTGGTGGGTGCTATGTCGCATTAGCAAGACCCCCCAAGCACCAATACAGTGGAACCCCCCCACAAGTGACCCCATTTTGCAAACTACACCCCTCAGGGAATTCATCTAGGGGTATAGTGTACATTTCAAACCCCCAGGGGTTTCACCAATTTTGATACAAGTGGGCAGTGAACATGAAAAATTACATTTTTTACACAAAAATGCAGTTCTGGCTCAAAATTTTTCATTTTCAGAAGGTATGAAGGAGAAAAAGCACCCCAAAATCTGTGCCCCAATTTCTCCCGAGTACGGCAATGCCTCACATGTGACCAAAAAATACCAGTTGGGTGCATGGCAGGACTCAGAAGGGAAGGAGTGATTTTTGGATTTTGCAGCACAGATTCTGGTGGAATGAATGGTGGGTGCTATGTTGCACCAATACAGTGGAACCCCCCCACAAGTCACCCCATTTTGCAAAGTACACCCCTCAGGGAATTCATCTAGGGGTATAGTGTACATTTCAAACCCCCAGGGGTTTCACCAATTTTGATACAAGTGGGCAGTGAAAATGAAAAATTACATTTTTTTACACAAAAATGCAGTTCTGGCTCAAAATTTTTCATTTTCAGAAGGAATGAAGGAGACAAAGCACCCCAAAATCTGTGCCCCAATTTCTCCCGAGTACGGCAATGCCTCATGTGTGACCAAAAAGTGGCAGGACTCAGAAGGGAAGGAGTGATATTTGGATTTTGCAGCACAAATTCTGGTGGAATGATGGTGGGTGCTATGTCGCATTAGCAAGACCCCCAAAGCACCAATACAGTGGAACCCCCCCACAAGTGACCCCATTTTGCAAACTACACCCCTCAGGGAATTCATCTAGGGGTATAGTGTACATTTCAAACCCCCAGGGGTTTCACCAATTTTGATAAAACTGGGCAGTGAACATGAAAAATTACATTTTTTTACACAAAAATGCAGTTCTGGCTCAAAATTTTTCATTTTCACAAGGAATGAAGGAGACAAAGCACCCCAAAATCTGTGCCCCAATTTCTCCCGAGTACGGCAATGCCTCACATGTGACCAAAAAATACCAGTTGGGTGCATGGCAGGACTCAGAAGGGAAGGAGTGATTTTTGGATTTTGCGGCTCAGATTCTGGTGGAATGAATGGTGGGTGCTATGTGGCATTAGCAAGACCCCCGAAGCACGGTGAAATTATGAACCTAATATTCCATAGATGTGTGGTATATTTTAAAACACTCCTTTATACATAGGCCGGGTTTGTCGGGGCAAGTGTCACACTGGAAAATAGTTTGCTTTCTTATTCCCTTTTTATAGCAAACTTTGCACCTTTTTTGTGTCCTGCCCTTTTTTCCAGTGGAGGGGATTTCATCAGGAAAATGCTGCCCTGGTACAATACGGGGGCCAGTACTAGAAGTACTGGGGCCCTCTGCCTGCTGGTTCCCAAATATTAGGCCCTTTATGACTTCCTCTTGAAAGTGCATAAATGTCCCCCTCTGGCCGGTAGAACGGAATAGCACGTAAGCGTTATACAGTGCCATCTGGATGATATACACGGCCACCTTCTTGTACCAGATTTTTGTTTTCCCCAGGGCACTGTACGGCTTCAGTACCTGATCTGAAAGATCCACTCCGCCCATGTACCTATTGTAATCCAGGATACAATTAGGTTTTGAGGTGTGGGTACTGGTACCTCGTACAGGGACGGAGGTGGTACTGTCTCCGTGAATTGTTGTCAGTATAAGGACATCCCTCTTGTCCTTATATTTGACCAACAACATATTTTCGTTGCATATTCCCCTGCTTTCACCCCTTCTCATTACTTGGGCAATGTGCGTTTTTGGGAGGCCTCTTTGGTTCTTGCGCACAGTACCGCAAGCTGCTGTACCTCTTGAACCAAGGGCCTTAAACAGGGGGATGCTAGTGTAAAAGTTATCCACATAGAGGTGATAACCTTTATCCAGGAAGGGGTGCACTAAATCCCAGACAATTTTCCCACTAACACCTACGAGGGAGGGGGGGCATTCTGGCGGTTGAATTCTTGAATCCTTCCCTTCATAAACCCTAAACCTGTGGGTGTACCCTGAGGTGCTTTCACACAGTTTATACATTTTTATGCCATACCTTGCCCTCTTACTGGGAAGGTACTGGCGGAATTTAACCCTTCCTTTAAAATGTATAAGGGACTCGTCGATACAAATAAATTTTTCAGGGATGTACACCTCTTCAAATTTGGCACTGAAATGATCAATGACCGGCCTGACTTTGAATAGCCGGTCAAAGGTGGGATCATCTCTGGGTGGGCACTGTGCATTATCGGTGTAATGTATAAATTTAAGAATTGTCTCAAATCGAGTCCGGGGCATGGCCATACGGTAAAATGGAGTACTGTACAGAACATCTGTACTCCAATATTGCCTAATTTCTGGCTTTTTTACTATGCCCATATGAAACACCAGACCCCAAAACGTCATCATCTCTACTGCATCTACAGGGGTCCACCTAGCAAATGATGACGTGGGGTTTTGAGCAATAAACTGCTGGGCATATAAATTAGTTTGGTCCACCATTAAATTTATAAAATCATCAGAGAAAAATAATTTGAAAAAGTCAATTTCTCTGAGACCTGTGGAATCAAATTGGATTCCTGGCATGGCCAAAAACTCAGGAACCTGGGGCTCAAAATTGTCTGGTGGTGGGGTCCATACTAGATCAATTATTGGGGGGGGAATCTCAGCTGATCTACGGGGGCGTCTTTGAGGGGGTCCCTCATCACCAGAGGAGGAAGAGGAGCTTAAGACGAATCCTTCAAATTCCCCGCTTGCATCACTGCCTGTGTCAGAGTCAGAGGCAAGCATGGCATATGCCTCCTCCACTGAATACATTCTCCTGGATGACTGGGAGGACATTTGGGAGGACATTTGGGATGCCATTTTTATTTTTGTGTTACTGGTAGTGAAATGTTTCAACACGTGTATAGTGTAGGGGGGGGTACAAACTTTATTTCAATCCGGGGGGTATGTAGTGTGTAGTGTGTATGTGGTGCAGAAAAAAAAAATACTTTATACCAATAAAAAAAAAAAAAAATGAAGGGGTTAAAAATAAAAAATTGAAGGGGTTAAAAAAAAAAAAAAAAGGTCCTGCGCCAAAAATTGAGCACAGATGTTGGTCAGTAACGTCTGTCACTGAACAGCGCTCAAAGGCAACAGGAATCTGATCAAAAAAAAAAAAAAAAATTGATCAACCCTGTGCCGAAAAAGCTGATCAGTGATGTACGTCACTGATCGGCGCACAGTGGCCACAGGACACCCACAAAATCAGTGTGTGTAAAAAAAAAATTAAAAAAAGACCCCACAGCACTCACAAAAAAAAAAAAAGGTGATCAGTGATGCGACACTGATTACCAGTGAGGGACAGCAGGTGCACAACCTTTGGTGCAACTGACAGTGCAACTGGCAGCAACTGACAGGTATATATATAAAAAAAAAACCTCTGCGCCCCCAAAAAGTTGCTGATCAGCACAGATATACTGATCAGCACAAAAGGGGGGGTAGCAGACACAAAATATACACTCTCTATCACTCTCTGTCACTATCTCTCTCTATCTCTCACTATCTCTCACTATCTATCACTCTAGGACACTGCAGCAGCAGCACTGACAGTTATATGTATAAAAAAAAACTGCACCCCCAAAAAGGGGGGGTAGCAGACACAAAATATACACTCTCTATCACTCTCTGTCACTATCTCTCACTATCTCTCACTATCTCTCACTATCTCTCACTATCTCTCACTATCTCTCACTATCTCTCACTATCTCTCACTATCTCTCACTATCTCTCACTATCTATCACTCTATGACACTGCAGCAGCAGCACTGACAGTTATATATATAAAATAAAACCCCTGCACCCCCAAAAAGGGGGGGTAGCAGACACAAATCTCTCTATCTCTCTACCTCTCACTATCTATCACTATCTATCACTATCTATCACTGTATGACACTGCAGCAGCAGCACTGACAGTTATTTATATATAGAAAACCCCTGCACCCCCAAAAAGGGGGGGTAGCAGACACAAAATATAGCTCTCTCTGTCACTATCTCTCTATCTCTCTCTATCTCTCTCTATCTCTCTCTATCTCTCTCTCTATCACACTGCAGCAGCAGCAGGAAGTCTCAGGAAGTCAGATCCAGGAAGCGTCCAGCACGCTACAAGCAGTGATAAGGTGATCAGGTAAGGTATTTGCAAGGATCAGGTAAGTATTAGCAAGGATCAGGTCGGTATTCACGGCAGGCAGGCACGGTGACCGTTCTGCACGCTATTCCAGACCGGAATGGCGTCTGCAGCGCAGTCACCGTCAGTTTAAATGTCGCGCCTTGGCTGTGATTGGTCCGTGGGTCCCACGGACCAATCACAGCCTTGGGGGCAGGTGGGGTGAGGTGTCATCGTCACCGATGACCCCCTCATGCCCCCTGACGCCCGGCGGTGATTGACACCTGTGTTACCGAGCGTCCGATTCGCTGGTAACACAGGAAAACGCTGTGAATGGCTGTTCACACTGAACAGCCAATCACAGCGATCGCCGACGGGGGGCGACATCGCAGCCCCCCCTGGGCATGCAGGGACATGTCTGCTGTCAGGGACAGCAGACATCGTCCCTCTGTCACTGCGTCTCGAGACGCAGTGACAGTTTAAACTCATGACGTACATTTATGCCATGTGTCGGGAAGTACCTCCCGGCCATGACGTAAATGTACGTCAAATGTCGGGAAGGGGTTAAGGGGAGAAGTCACAAGTGTATAGGTGACTTAATTACTTTTGCAGGTTTGTATTTGTGATATAAAGCTCACCACACACGGTTTCATATTAGGTATTCAAAACTACATATTACAGGGGCTGTACATTTGCCAACCAAACCACAAACTGTACCCTTCTCCCGAACAGCCCTATGGCAAACTTTCTAGCATTAACTGAAAGCCTTATAGCAAGCCAAACCTTCCTTTCCATGGAGACAAGATCACCATATTTAAGTGTGGCCGAGGACGTGCTATAACTCGCAGGGTGTAAGTGATTTGTTTGGCAAATTGCTAAACCAATCATAGCAAAGCAATAGGTGAGTAAAGGCCTCTGCACTCAAGTTTGGAAAAATAAATGACAACTGGCGATCATGTGAGAATTTCCATAAACCCTAAAAACATAAAAAAAAAAAAAAAAAAACCTTGAATGGGTAACGGGGCTTTGTGGGGATGTTGTTGGCGAAAAAAAAACCCGAAAAAAAACAAACAAAAGAAAACCCTTATGAGAACAGGTATTCGCTTACATTTCCACCTGATCCTTTCTTGCTGGAGATGATGTTGCCTCTGGTGACAGCGAACTCTCTACTTTGTTACTCTTCTCTTCTGAAGAATGAGAAAGAAGATCAAGTTGAGTACAAAAGAACAAGTTCAAGGGATTATCCTAAAGTTAAACAGGAAGGGATGCGGTCAATTTGCCGGCGGTCGGGATCCCGGCGTTCAGAATCCCGACACTGGAATCCCGAAACTTTCTCCCTCCGTGGGTGTCCACGACACCCATAGAGGGAGAATAAAATAGCGTGCCGAGCGTAGCGAGGCACCGGGCCCACTGCGTGGCGAGCGCAGCGAGCCCGCAAGGGGGGGCGATCCACGTCCCCCCCATGTCGGGATTTCAGCGGTCGGGATCCCGACCGCCGGGATTACGTATCGGATCCAACAGGAAGGGAAGACACCCAGGTATTAAATAGTAAATGTATGGTAGTCAGTTGCGTACTGTAAGGCGTGGATGGGGATGCATGGGTTGCTCACCTTTAGTTATGGGCAGCTGTTCACCTTGGCTGCTCTGGAGATCTTTCAGCTTGGAGCAGAGCTCTTCCACTAAAGTTTCAATTCCAGAGCTCTAACAAAATAAAAAGGAGATTCAACATACAAGGTTTGCATTAACTGAATAGGTTGCATACTAAGCTAAGTTTAAGGGAAACAATAACATTAGAAACGAACGCAATTACTGCTGCATTTTGGAGCCAGAGCCTGGAACAGTCCAGGGTTTCACCATTTGGGAGGGGGGGGGGGAATAGTACTTAGGGGTAATGGCATCTGTTTTCCATGTGTGTGTGTATATATAATCTCTAACAGTAAAATGAAAGCAACAAAAACCATTACAATTCGTAGCATAAAATCGTGGACAGAATAACAGCCCCCACATTTAGACCTTAAGGATCCAATAAATAATGGGGAATCCCAGAATCCCTTATGGTCAACTCGATTGGCCAAGAAAATAAAAAACTCAGATTAACAGAAAAATACACGTTAAAAACCCAGACATGCCTATTCCTGTAATCTTTGTCTTGGAATTGGCAATCCCGATGATTAGAACAGGTTGGATTTTGCGGATTTTTAGGCATTCATTGGCACAATGCAGAATTGTGCTGATTGATGATGTAAGCCCTACACTAGTCACTGGATGCAAATCCTGATGGTCTATATATAAAATACTTCCACCAACCAGCAGCAACAAAAATACTTGCATTCATTCTTACTTTGAGACCTGAGATTCCCATAATCAAAGATGGGCATATCTGTAAACTGAAGCCTAACCCATGATGGATCAATATTAAATCCGTAATATTCGATCTCCAGACCACCAAACCCCCCCCCCCCCCCCCCAGCAACACCGTGTTCTAGGTAGGACAAAGGTCATAATGATAGTAATAATAATAAAGGTCTTATTTACAATGTCCAGGCACAAACTAGTTTGTTAAAATATGAGTATCTTCACAACGAGGTAGACAAAAACCATTAGTGGATAACAATGATTATACACATACTATATAGCTTAAATGACTTCCTCCTCATCAATTACACCAGTGCTAATGGGATTACAGCATTTGACACTTCATAAAACAACAAGTATGTGACTACAAACATAACATACAATTTATCTTTGATTACTCTGATATATATATTTATAAATAAATAAATAAAAAACACAATGCATTTATCAAGGAAACTTCCAACATCACAATCCAATACACAACTTCTGAAAAAGTTACAGAACCAAATGAAACCCAGATTCCCGAATAACGAGAACCCTATGCATTAAATCAGAGAAGAATGTATGCAATTAATCTTCTTCCCTTTCTTACCATAGCTCAGGGAGTGAAGTTTAGTAAGCAAACGATTTGTTCCTGCATGACGCACATCTTAAACCAGTTGACATTCCGCATGTTGTTGTGTGGGGGGAAACATTGTAGCAAAGCGAGGTCGGTAAAAAAACAAAAACAAACAAAAGAAAACCGCAACCACAGCGTAGAATACCCTAGAGATCACTCCGGCATCTTGCAGCAGAGTAACTGTGCCCGGAGCAGAATTGGAGAGTATTCAGGAACACTGCAAGTCAATTAAAAATGAATATTTCATTGTAGCTGCCTCAACACGCGGCACACACAGAAATACATTATTCTATGATTGCTGTCAAACGACGGACCATGGTAGGATGATGAAGGGAGTCTACTCTTAATGACAAAAGGTACCAATGAGCCTATTCAGTTTGTGTTACACAACGGCCCTTGGCTTCCCGGAAATAAAGCAAAACATTTATAAAGATCGTCTTGTTCCATGTTCCTCAGGACTAGCTCAGGGTATCCCAGGAAAATTAAGAGTGCACTAAAAATACAGTGACACGCTAGCATAGATCATCTGATATAGACGCCACCCACAAGTCCAGCTACTGACAAAACGGCTTTCTGTAAGAGACCTTTGCGGAGAAGGAAACAGTTGCTCTAATGTTACATGTATGATTCTGCAATCTGCACATCCACAACCCTTCATAGACTGAAGGGAGTGTAAAACTAAAACTGTATGAAGTTGAGGAACCCGAAAACCAGGACTGGGCACAAGAACAAGAAGAAAAAACCTCCCCTAGCCGGGGGCCTGTTACATACACAATTACCCCAAATAGCAGTCATTTTTCTATAAGTCTTCATAAATGCACATTTCCGCTTCAACTTTGCTCTTAAATATCCTCGCCGCCTTAAATTTCGAAATTAGATACATCGGTTGTTCTGTACTATATAAAAACAAACAATGATTGTAAAAAATTAAAAGCATCCAGGTTAAAAAAAAAAATTCATAATGTAGCCGCCTGTATCTCTACAAATAAAAACCATGATGCATTCAGGATCTTCCCAACCGATTGGGCTGGGAGTTGTAGTTCCACATGAGCAAGGAAAGTTCCATAGCACTTCGTCCACGTTCTAGAACACGACCTGCACTTCGCGCAGCTGAACTTACGGAGTGCATTTATTCTCTCCAGAAATTCGGCATGCTCGGCTCACACTTCTGGAGGGTAGAATAATGGAGGAAAGGACTGTTGTTAGGGACATTCAGGCACAGGGCATCATATTGCTGTTCCTGGAATGTGGGCTGTCAGGGTGAAGGATTAAGCAGCTGTTGTGTGCAGTCAGCTGCTCAGCCACGTGAGGTAAGGCACAGGGTGAATCACCCAGTACAGTTTATGGCACCGCATATTTACACTTCAGATGCAAAGAAAAAAACTAGAATGATAAAAATTTGCATTAACAATTGCAATACCCATACATTTAAAACCATTTACTGCAGCATTACTGGCAACTTGCAGCTAAATTGAAAACTGCCCTTTCCAAGAAGCATAAGGGGTGCATTTCTGCAGAGACTAAAGTACATGTACATTGTGCTGGAGGAAGGCTGCTCAGTAAATACAGTACTTTGCATTTTTGAAGCTGCTTAATATAGTAGAGCAATACACACACAAAAAAATGGACATTAAGGACGTACTCATTGCACCATGAGGTAAAGCTATGCAGAATAAAATAGCAGCTAATCACCGACTTTCTTGCACATCTCTATGGGACTCAAGGACAATTCCATCGGCACTTCACAGATATTGCCAACAATGGAACACACATATACTGGTAGGTTAATTGGTTCATAACAAATTAACCCTAGAATGTCTGTGTGCGTGTACATGTGGTAGGGAATATAGATTGTAAGCTCCACTGGGGCAGGGACTGATGTGAATGTTCATATACGGTATTCTCTTTACAGCACTGCGGAATATGTGTGCGCTATATAAAATGAATAAGAAATATGCATAATAGCTTCATTAACTTTGGGGGATTCCCCTGTGCATGGTGTACTGCAAGTTCTTCACCGGACAGTTACGGTAGTGACATCATAAGCTCACCCTTGTTCCTCTTTGTTGGTACCAAGGAACTGAATGTACCAATGACGTAAAATAAAACAATTCTACAGAGCAGACCTTAGGAAAATGTTTAACCGTGGGTGCCAACGTTAGATTTAGTGCTTTATTAAAAATGGAACACTTCTGCCTTAAGACCAAAGGAGCAGGCAGGTCCAAATACTATGAAATATATATGGCTCACTCACTTCACACCACATTGACATCAGGGGGGCCAAAATGTGTCAAGACTATTTGGGGTTAAATTTAGCTTAAGCAACAATTGTATATGCATTTTGGAATGATTTGAACACCTAGACATTCTATAGGAGGAGGATCGATATTTCTTGCTCCATTGGTCTTTGAGATAAACTCCCTCGAATATGATGCCAAAGCCATCTGCACAGGCCCTTATCGAAAGCAAAACTGCTCATTTACAGATTACTTGTAAGGAGTTGCAATGTTTGGGCATCTGATCAATTTTGCTCACAAGCACTGCCACAAGGCAACAGGTTAGGTTCAGGATTGTGGTTTCGAGAAATTATTTGACCAAATTCAAACTTATTAAAAAGACTGTTTGAATACTTTGCTAGACATGGTACCGACCATCTTGAGGCCTGAGCAGTCTTAATTCACATTTCTAATCATCTGGAACTATAGGTTGACAACATACGGCTCTTCAGATTCATGGTCCTATGTTGGGACTTCTAGCTCCACAAACACTGGAGTGCTACAGACTGTCAGCCAGCCAGGGAACATGCATCTCATTAGGCCTGCAGATAACTTGCTGACTATATCACATGACAGTTATTTGGCTAAAGGTTTAAGCTATAAATAGTATGAACAGTTTCAAGAAAGAGGAAAGGAACAAAGCGCACCAGGACAATGCAGAGTATACAATGGAGAGGAGACAAAGCATAAAAAAAGTGATAGGGTTGGCCTTGTTTATTTAGCTAATAAAGGAGGATTATGAGTAAAACATGAAATCTGTCAAAATAACAATGTATTTCACATAGAGAGGCAGATAAAACACACACACAAAGAAAAAAGTGCTTAGTAAACACTGATTAGGACAGGGGTGGCCAAACCGGTCTATGTGATCTACCAACAGTTCATGCATATCAGGCAACCTGCGGATCTATAGTAGGGATGAATGCAGCAGGTTTGAAAATGTGACAGTTCGTAATGACTACAGCTGTGCACCAGCTAGGTGATTTGGAAATGTGGACCGTTGGTAGACCTCGAGGACTACATGCAGATTAAGACCTAGTATAACAGACCAGAACAATTTAAAAATAGATCAATGAGTTGTGACATGCAAAACATGGATGTTAAAGTTCTTTTGGAAGAGGTGCGATTACGTGGTACGCATTTCTTTAGATTACATAGGCAGCAGCCTTGCATATACAGATCTGTCCTCACACCATTGCTGCAGTGCACCCCCAAACCACCCTTATCGGTGCACCACATCTTGTGCAACTCTGTCTGTTCAGAGTATTTTTCACTCCAATGTGCATCTCCGGTGCAAACGACAAACTTCACAAGACTGCAGCGATTCATTGGAAATGGGAAACTTGTGGGCGGATTTGAGTCAGTTTACACGGTGCATTTTTTTTCTGTAACACCAAGTTCCATTGTGCTTCATATACCAGATTCAGACAGTTGCATAGTTACACAAGCGACCCATCTAAAATTAACCATTGCGTTCCAATGAAGTGATTTTTTTTTTGTTGCATTTGATTGCGACTAAGATGCACATTTGCGCAAAAAGACACTATACTACAGCACAATAGCCATTTAGTAACCTTTAACAATCAAAAATATGCCAGGTACTTAAAACATAGAGGGAAGGGGGGGGGGGGGGGGGTGTTTGAGTTGTGTGTCCAGGCAATGCTTTGAAGCACAAGGGTGTGGTCCCTTTATTCTAATTAGGTCTAGTGAGAATTATGAAAGAAGAAAATATGACGAGGAGGCTGTTCATACGAGAAGTCACTTAGAAAGTTAAGGCTGAGGAAGTTAGTTACTGCCCAACCACCCATCTTTACATTAATGTCCCTTTCTGTCAATCAGCATGCACAGGATAGAGAACACATACAATATGATGCAATATCAGGACATGGGGAAACCACTCACTTCATCAGAAGCTGAAAGCAGACATTGAACTGCAGCCTGTTTCTTCATTTCCTCCATCGAGAGATCCGAGCTCTTTCTCTTGGCTTTTCCCCACTTCTTGCAAGCTCCCTTTTCCCAGCCCAAAAAGATGTCATTTTCCTGCAATACGTAAAAACAAAACTTTAGTAAAAGACGACAGTTATTTTTAGAACCTCTAACATAAATTATGAAGGCTTTCAGCTTGCACGTGTGAGTGGGGGATAGATTTGTACACTTTGTTTGCAAACAGAACCCCACAATAGAAGTCTGTCTCATCATTGGTTTCATCATTAACTGCTATGGGGGGGGGGGGGGGTCGGATTCGATGTCCGGCCTGCCAAGCGCCGAAAAGGGGGCGTGGACGTGAGATGTGGCTGGAAATCGCCGAGCTGCGGCCGGGAGCTTGCCAATTTCCGACAGAATGTGCCTGACTGTTGTAAAGTCGGACACATTCTGCAGAGATCCCTGTTCAATGCTGTCAGGGAAGACAGCATTGAATAGGGCCCCGCCAATATTTCCCCCGCCTGGAATAGCGGTGGGAGATTGAATACCCCCTATGTCTGTATAAATGTGATGGTGCGTAAGGACTTGCACCAAGGCAGATCTTTCAATGTCCAAAGCGGGTGTAAAGAAGTAAGATCCCTACCTGTTCCTGAAGGTCGTAGTCATAGCTGTCATGCAGCAGAAGACTTAAGACGTATCTAGTGTAAATCATGGCATCAATGCCACATTTCTCCAGCTCTTGTCCCAGCCAAGTCTGGACTGGGTCTAAAGCACGAAGCATCGACATTTCGAAGACAGAAACAGGGCCAGGAAACGAGCTTAAGGTGCCTTCCGATGGTAAGCCATCCACAACTGTACAGATAGGGCGCATGAATCTAGGTAGTTGGCATTCCTAGAACATGAAGCATTTTTGTTAGGACGTTCCTTTAGAAGGTGGAGAGGATCTTCATTCCAGGAATCTGGGGAAACGCTTCAATTTCTGGAAGATCATTTATCATTGCTGACATTTAGTCTTCAGGAGACTTCTTATTCCTCAGGCACAACTGATGAAATACATCTTAAGATAGATAAGGAGATTTGATCTCTTTACTATTCACATTGATAGAAGGATAACCTCTATGACAGAACCTAAAAAGAAAGAAAAAATACAATTTACTAACATGGCAAGAAAAACAAATGTGTGCGATTTAATCAAATCTAATCTCCGTTACAGCAACCTATGGCAATTTCACAAAACGTTCCATGGCCCTTATTCAGGTCTGATCGCAGTACAAATTTGTTCTAAAAAAAAAAATGGGCAAAACCATGTGCACTGCAGGTGGGGCAGATGTAACATGTATAGAGAGAGTTAGATTTGAGTGGGGTGTGTTGAAACTGCATTATTTTTTACACTACAGTATAGATTTCAGTCAGTATTTACCCTGCACAGAAACAAAATAAATCGCACAAATCTAACTCTCTGCACACGTTACATCTGCCCCACCTGCAGTGCACATGGTTTTGCCCATTTTAAAAAGGAATTTGTACTGCGATCATATCTGAATAAGGACCCATGGGAGAATGTCGATGCCCTGACTTTTAAAGGACATGGAAGTTAATTTTGCTGAGCGCAAATCTGTAAAAGGGATTTCCACTGACTGGTTGCATGCTTTATATAATGTGTGAATGTTTCTGCCTTCAAGGCTCTCACAACTACGCAATACATAAGAAGCCATGGCCTGCATATCAAATTAGTATATATGGTGTGGGCAAAGGATATAGTATTAGTTTGGATTAATGGGTGATACAAACAGACGCAAGGTTCTAGCAGGTTATCAAGGCAGGAAAACATTGCTGGTCTATGCTCACTTCAGAGAGAAATAATGCCTGACAACTGTAGTAACAGGAAATGGTTATGGTATAGGGCAGTGATAGCTAACATTGCCTACACATCCCAGCATGCCCTGCATCAGTTTTAGCATGGCCAAATCGCAAAACTGTAGCAGGGCATGCTGGGATGTGTAGGTCAGCAACAGCTGTAGTGTTAAGGTTAGCCATCACTCCCCTATACCAGTCAGTAACATCTAGGTTAACCACTAATGGTCGACACTGACTATGTCAACATACCATAGGGTGACATGGACATGGTCAATTCAAGTTAATCACGTTTTTGGTGTCTGTCGACATAGGTTGACAAAGACAGCATATCGCTACGCTCGTCAGTCATGCTATGGGCATAGAGCCTCAATGCACTTGGCACACTATTATATTCCCACTCTATGCCCAATTAGATTGTAAAAAAAAACCACGATACATTTGTGTCGAACATTTCAGTTCCGGCCGTGTCAACCTTGGCTCATTGTCTACCTGAGGTGTCCACCTGGTGACTGTCGACCCAGGGAATGTACGCAGGCAGAAGCTCAACGCCAATAAAATGTTTCTTCTGTCACAGATAGACCCTACATTTTTCACACAGCCTATTACAACTCGTAAAAGGTTAAATAAAAAATACCCAGGGCTGAAATAAATACACACACACAGATGCCTTTTCGTCATACCCTCACTCAGCAAGCATGGCACGTGCGTGCAACATACTTTGCCGCTATAGGGTGCGCAACCGAGCTATTCCACCGTAGCCCTGCTCAAGCGAATCCATGTCAGCTGGCTCCGACATGTCAGCTGGCACGACCCAAAGGCGGTGAGGCGAAATGAGCCAAGACTCTTGGTTGAGTGCTCAAACAGAATTTTTGCGGCACACCCGTTATTTTGGCCGGGTTTAGCAGTGATGCTAACTGGGGCTTAATGAGAGTACATACAGTATATATTGAGACTGATCGGGCACGATATAGCAATTGAGCACAGCCCTGACCACACACTTTGCGCTTCTAGCTTACTTTTTACTACTAGATATCCCAATTGCTGTTTTTTGGATTTAATTTCAAAATACGGCTCACAGTTAACCAAAAATAAAATCTAATTGACACTAGTAGTGTTCTACAAAAGGTATTTTTTAATAAGCATATTGTTCAATTATGCAGCCACAAAATGCAGTCAGGTCCCCACACTTCTGCAGCGTTCCTGCTGAGCTGTAACATTGCCAGCAAATAGAGATTGCACGCATAGGGTTGCCATCTACTAGAACACTCAAAGCTAGGCTTACTACATGGCATAAACACAAGTATGGGGCACTGGAATACCTGTGCCTGCAAGTTTTAAATCAGCAGCTATTGTTCCTATCAAAAGAATTTCAACCAAAGGGGACGTAAATGTGGGAAGCAGAGGTATGGACATAATGCAACTGCTATGTGTGCTGAGCGATCTGTCAGGGCCAGTACGCTCCAGTGAGAACACTGGTCCCATCTGATTAATAACCAGTGTATCACTTTCGCCTCTATACACACACACACACACACACACACACACACACACACACACACGCACGCACGCACATTTTCTGAGCGATGCAGTTAAATTGAGTAACAGCACTCAGAAAATGCCTGTGTGTTATGCCCATTACATGAGGGTGGACGTAGATTGCTTCTTAAAAACCAAGGATGATTTGCAGTGTCTTTCTAAGCAATCTGATAGATATATACTGCATGTAACATGTTTGAATGCTCCAGATGAGCGATGATTTGTGCTTCATTTCTAAGCGATTTGGCCGAAAGCAGAAATCTCGCCATGTGTATGGACCATAAGCTTTACCAAAGCTAATCATTTTGGTACATTTTCTTTGTGATGAGATATTAGAGAATCTTTTTTTAAGCAATGCTTTAAAGATTATATAAGGTTTTACGGACAAATCATTTGTAAAAAAGCCAGATACGCATACTGTTATGAGTATACCTGGTGCTCATGATAAAATGGACCATGTCAACTTGGACCAATGAGCAACTAGTTAGTGTTACAGCCCATACACGCTAGGTGTTATTGGTCACCTCAGTAGAGACCATCTTACCAAAATGAGCATGCAATGCTTCCCACTCTCTCCGGGAAGCTGCCAGCTCAGCAACCAATAGAGTGATCACAGAAGAGAAAGTCACCTGGTGGAGGCTGTAGAGGGGAAACAGAAGAATACTGGTCCTCACTGTAACATGATACACGACACACTTCATGTGCTGTGTGTATTGCTCTTTGCAATTCTTACAGGAGAACACTTTAAGTGCCCCCTTAGAAGAAGCATCATTCCCAGTCATGCTGCAGGAACACACACAGGGGGAGAGGAGCAACAAACCCCAAATTCACACTCACCATAAACTTTTTCCCCAGCCAAGACTTACAGTACCCCCGAGTTTTCTTGTGGGAAAGAAATGCGAGACTGCACAGGGACCCTCGAGTACTGGGAGTTGCCGCTGTCTGAAGGGATCCAGCAGTGTGGGTAATATGGGGCCTGTAGCTGAAAGGACGCCAGCAGCCAGGAATAGCTTCCTTGAAAAGGTCTGCCCACACTGCCCGGCAGCATGTGCGCACGCCACTGCCGCGGGATTAAAACCGGGGCATCGCTGACTGATTACCGAAGAGAGCGCTCAGACGCGACTCCACGGCCCGGCTGCTATTCTGCTGCTCCCAGTCCCCGGTCCATGCGCAACGCTGACTGGATGCCACTTGGTGCAATACGCCCTTACATGACCCCTGGAGTTGTGGCCACCTGATGTATATCCCTAACGCAAGCTGCGCGGGGTTCCCGGAGCCGAGGCCACAGTGGCTGAGTCCAGGAGGCACGTTGTCTGGCTTATCCTGTATATAAAATTAAATAAAAATAAATGAAATTCTCCCTGAAAATTCCAGTCCCTAAGTACCAGAGCTCAGGGATCGGACTCCTCTGGGCAATTTTTTCTAAGACTGGGGTCTGGACGGCGGTAAACGTTAAAATGCTGACTCCTCCAGACCACGTCTCTATCTCCATCGTAGAAGACTGCAGTGTCCCCTGCTGGATGTAGGAGAAAATCTATATTATATTTAAACAAGACCCAGGTTTCAGTTTGACAAACACAAAAGACCGCAGAAGTGAAAGGTTACTACAACAGTCATTCAGAGCTTTAAACAGAATTTCTAGTAATGCACTAGCAGCCAACTAGTGAAACCTAGAACTATACAACAATTATGGCCATACAAACACAGATTTACCTGTCCAGTCAGTCTGGTGGGAACAAAAACCTGGAAATATATGGGAGAAAACGACAATAAAAAATTTGCTTCCAAACGGTGGAAAGCAGACAATGCCCGTTCATACAAATTGGTTAAATCCGTTTGATACAACACATTTATCCAAGCAATGGTTTGTCTAATTTCCAGCATTTGGGAGCAAATTTTTGGTTTTCATTTTTCCCCATATATTTCCAGGTTTTTGTCACCCCCCCCCCCCCCCCAGGGTGTATGGCCAGAATATATTAAATATTCTCCTAAAATCAATACTTAATACCAATTTAGTAATTCAATGAAAACATCTCTAAATGAATCCACAAGAAATATTATATACAGTACAATGGAAATGGCAGCTCAGGCGATACGGCTCAAACCTTATGCACAAGCTCCATTAAATAAACACTAGAAAGCTCAGAATGGCGTTTCTATGAAGTGGGCGCGTGTAAGTAGAGCACATATAGAAAGTGACAGAGCTATTCTACACACAGTGTACAAGGAAGGGTATGGAGAAAAGCTAAAGAAAGCTTATATGTAATTATGGTGGTATAAATAGCACAAGTAACCTGAATGTGGGTCATGAATTCTGTATGTGAAAATGTAGTTACAATAGTCCAACTATAATATATTTCTGATCTAATATATTTGATATTCAACTGAACAAAAGCAAAACAAAAACCCATGTAATGGAAATCCCTTTAATTAATCCCACCATAAAATGTATTACAGACAATAGCTCTGCCGTTCAGGAGTGACCTCTAATCTATGCCTCTGGCCAAATCCATAATCTAATTAGAAACCTACAGCACTAGAAAAAGAACATATGCTGAAGAATTGATAGAACTGTCCGGCCACCAGGAAACAAAACATGGCTGCAGCTCATAATGGCAAGACCTGCTATAAAAGTATAAATAAACAAATAGAACACCTGAGTATCTGCCGTCATTAATTCATAGGGGAGAATTCAATTGGTTTCCCGGGTGACTGTAAACGCAATTCAAATGCTGTCCCAACTGGGTGGCCTTTATTTTACACATGCCTAAAAGCACTAGCAGACATATCTAAAGCATGCATTTCTGCTTGCCACCTCAGTGAAAAGTTGTGTCCTTCCTGGGGCAGCACGGATGGTGTAATTGGTAGCATTACTGCCTCACTGGGTTTGATTCCCACTATGGCCCTAACTGTGCAGAGTTTGTATATTCTCCCCATGCTTGCGTGAGTTTACTCCGGTTTCCTCCCACATTCCCAAAAATATACTGGTAGGTTAATTGGTTCACCAAAAAAATTAACCCTAGACTTAGCTTACCACAAGCAACAAGAATGTGGAACAACACCAGGGATTCCCTTACAATAGCCTTTTTTTTTTTTAAAGATGTCATCGTGTTGTGCCTGTAGTCAAAACATAGTAAAAAAAACCCAGAGTAGTTATTGGACAAAAAAACATTTGGTTTACACCAGCAAACCCTGTTTAGGGCACACTAGATGGTCTCCTTGAAATTACACACGTCGAGTGACCCAACATTTCAGCCTGGCTAGCAACCTGTGTTGAACACAGAATTAACACTGATTAAGTCGATGCAACCTGGGACCTGTTTACAGCCCAGGAAAGCCGTGTTTGGAGATGAACTCATCCCCATGTTCTGCCACTGCACAACACAAGACCAGTGATGCGACTCAATCAGATTATTGCCAGGTCCATCTGGTCAGTGAAAGGTGTCTAAGCCAGGTCAAACCCATACTTGACCAGTATACAAAATAGGGATGACCAGCGTCAAACCTATAATATCCATTGGTGGGAACAATAATGATTGAAGATGAGACCCACCAATGTACAAAAGCAGGAATAATCCGAGTGGTCTCCCATGTCTGAAAAAGGTGCAAGTACAGAAACCACGATTTTAACCCATGCTCATTGTCCCAGATCTGAGCTGTGTTTCATGTCTGAAAGGTGTAACACTAAATACTTACAGAATTATCAGAGAAAACATCCAGTAATTACCTACATGAATGATCCAATATTATTCTAATGATATGGAAAGGGAAGCATCATAACTACAATGATGTACAGCCGAGGTCAATTCAAAAACTTTAATTACAAAGCAAATCTAGAAAACGGTTACTCATTGCAAACTATGCAGTCACTACGTATAAGAGGTGTAACCAGTAGCAACCTAACCCTGCAATAGTATACAGCAGATGAATGGCCCACCGGGACAGGAACCCATTTACACAACAATTCCACAATAATGCATCTCCAGTACCACATTCAATGTCTTGCTAGAAAAACTTACTAATTGTACCCAAACCAGATTAGTTAACACTACAGGACAATCACTGGAATTCAACATCTAAAACTAAAAGTGTAAACATGTTCTAAGGTAAAAAAAAGCCAGAAGAATTCAGCTGTACAACCCAAAACTAACCATGCCAGACTTTGCTGCTTTAACGCATTCACATTTTTAAAGGATGGAGACCTGGTAGTAGACAATTTAAGCAAAATGTAATGTTTGTGTAGTGTTTGGCAATGCAATTTGAAAGAGGGGATGCCACATCCTGCAAACGAGAGTGCACCCAGCTAGTAAGAGCCAGGTCATAGGTCTGTGTGAACGGATCATCCTCAACTATGTGACCCTGCTCACATAATCACAGATTATTCATTCCCACACACGACCTGGGTTTCCCTTGGTCACTGCATCAGTGTGAAAGGGGTATAAATAGATAGAACTTACATCGTTTCATCCTGTGTTTGTCCTCTCTGACTTTAGGTATGTATTTGAAAGTGGTACAATAGCACCACCTGATGTGGTGACCTGAGGTAGACAGCTATGGTCTAAAATGACTTGTGGACAATACAGTATGTGACAGAATCATTATATCCCAGAAGCAGCAGCTACACATTAGAGACTCCATCATACTTTAACAAAGATCATTATTTATACAATGGCAGCACTTTCTAAGCAAACGTTAAACACTGGAACAAGTCAGTCAGTCCATACATGTAGCGCTCTCAATCCTATTAACCACTGAATAATCTTATTACTTGCACAGCTAATAGTGAAACACAACAGGATACCAGGATTATTAATCATCATTTAACATGTGAGCGACAAAACGCTTCAGGTAAGAAAGGAAACCAATGTTTTTTTTTATAGAAGAGAGGATTCAATAGACTTAAATAAAATGTGTTTTCCTACAATAGCAGCGATGGCAGACCAGTACGCCAGAATGCACGTGTCATACAGCCAGGCTGGGTGCATAAAGCATTTTAGCGTAACACAGGAAATCTCTTGAATAAAGAAAATATTTAAAAGCAAGTTAACAGTTTACTGCCCAGCATTTATGACAATATATTAACAGTGATTGGTAGTGGAACGCTGACTCAGGTAGAATATTAGCCTCTGAGAACGATGGGAAGTACAGAATGTTTCCGCACCTCTCCAAAAATGGAGATAGACAGCAAATTCCAGCACTCTTGCAGCAATATGGTTGAGAAATAAGAGACAAAAGCAGCAGCCTCGTGTACTGCATTATGGCTGAAAGGCACGCAGACCCTCTCCTGCACCTCCTGTACTCTCTCCTCAGTAGCTCACCTCACATGAACCGAGCATGCAAAACAAAAACACAAGATGTCTGCTGCTGGCAATGCAGCCCCTCCCTCTGTGGGCTGGGGACAGGCGGAGGGGTGACCTGCAGGAGAAGGCTGGGAGAGGCTCACAGATGAGACGGGGGAGGGGAGACTCACCATGTGATGGAGATCTCGTTCACACTGTCAGATTGCATCAGCCCCTTGTACTTAGGGGGGAGGCAAAAGAATACGGCAACCACCCCATCACATCACATCACTCCCTCCCAACCACATAAAGAGATATATCCAATAAGGGGGGTGGCAGACTAGAGGGCGGACAGCCCACTATAAGACAGCTGTATACAGGTGATCAGGCCAAGGGAGGTGGGAAAGGGGATTCTCATGCCATAAACAAATGTATAGTAGTGATATTGTGGGCAATAAGTAACTCACATACATAATGGAGCTACACTGCAGTAACAGTTGATATGTACAATATATGATACACATAAGCAGTGTATTCACACATCAGACAAAGCCACACCACAGGAACAAAAGTGCCAGCACAATCTGGGATGGCTAACTAGCAGTCATATAGTACAAAAGCTGCAGTACTGAGAAAAAAGCATCACAGTGTAGCAGTCACTGATACCATTATAAAGAGCATTACAATGTAGCAGTCACTGATACCACCATAGAGTGTAGAGAGCATTACAGAGTAGCAGTCACTGATACCACCATAGAGTGTAGAGAGAGCACTACAGAGTAGCAGTCACTGATACCACCATAGAGTGTAGAGAGAGAGCATTACAGAGTAGCAGTCACTGATACCACCATAGAGTGTAGAGAGCATTACAGAGTAGCAGTCACTGATACCACCATAGAGTGTAGAGAGCATTACAGAGTAGCAGTCACTGATACCACCATAGAGTGTAGAGAGCATTACAGAGTAGCAGTCACTGATACCACCATAGAGTGTAGAAAGCATTACAGAGTAGCAGTCACTGATACCACCATAGAGTGTAGAAAGCATTACAGAGTAGCAGTCACTGATACCACCATAGAGTGTATAGAGCATTACAGAGTAGCAGTCACTGATACCACCATAGAGTGTAGAGAGCGTTACAGAGTAGCAGTCACTGATACCATTATAGAGTGTAGAGAGCATTACAGAGTAGCAGTCACTGATACCACCATAGAGTGTAGACAGCATTACAGAGTAGCAATCACTGACACCACCATAGAGTGTAGAAAGCATTACAGAGAAGCAGTCACTGATACCACCATAGAGTGTAAAAAGCATTACAGAGTAGCAGTCACTGATACCATTATAGAGTGCAGAGAGCATTACAGAGTAGCAGTCACTGATATCACCATAGAGTGTAGAGAGCATTACAATGTAGCAGTCACTGATATCACCATAGAGTGCACAGAGCATTACAGAGTAGCAGTCACTGATATCACCATAGAGTGTACAGAGCATTACAGAGTAGCAGTCACTGATACCTCCATAGAGTGTAGAGAGCATTACAGAGTAGCAGTCACTCATACCACCATAGAGTGTATTACAGAGTAGAATAGTCACTGATACTATTAGTAATTGTCAGACCATTCCATGTATATTGTGTATTAGCAGTATATAGAGAAATGGGTACTTATTTCCTAGCACGGTGCTCCCGATTTTGATTGTATTACATCTTATACAATCGCATTGCATGCAATATAGCGGCATGCGATGCAATCCGATTTTTAATTGTACAAGAACCCTGATGGGTGCTTTTAATGTTAAATGCACCCCCATTGGCAACGCCACCCCCACTATCAACACCAACCCGAAGCTTGGCGAGCGCCGCGAGGTGCGGCGGTACGCGTCCTCCGACCTTTTCATACCCCCACTATCCACGTCGGCGTAGAGTTGATTGTAGATAGTGTGGCGAGCGCAGCGAGCCCCGCAAGGGGGCACAGATTACTTTACATGTATTGCGCTTCGCTCGCCACGCTTTGGGCTCGAATTCCGCGTCTGCTCGCCACGCTTCAGGCTCGGTGGCTCGCCACACTATCTAAAATCAACTCAGCGTCAACGTGGATAGTGGGGGTATGAAAAGGTCGGAGGACGCGTACCGCCGCCCCCTCACGGGCTCGCTGCGCTCGCCACGCTTCGGGTTGGCATTGATAGCGGGGGTGGCGTTGACAATGGGGGTGCATTTAACATTGTAAGCACCCATCAGGGTGCTTGTACAATTAAAAATCGCATTGCATGCCATTTGCTATCATGCAATGCTATGCGATATTTCATTGTACAAGCACTCCTGTTAATTTACCATGAATTTCGCATCGCACACCACTAAGTATGCTATGCGATGGGCGCCGTGCTAGGAAACAAGTACCGAGAAATGGTCAGGCAACGGGTAAATTGAAATGAAACTGATGGGGGTAATGGACAGTCGCGCTGCCAAGACACAGCCGAGCATGCACATGAATCTATATGCATTCCCCGGCTGTATCTCGGCAGTGCGACCGACCATTACCCCCGAGCAATTTAATTTCATTGCATACAGAATCTATATATAGATTCTATATGAATGCCCGCTTGTGTGTTACAGTACTGTAGCGTACAAGGACCTGATGCAGTGCCTCATGCCCTTGTATATAACACGCTTCCCTGCATGATGCCCCGGGCCCAAGTCCACCCACTTCATCAGTACAGTTGACTAGTTGCAGTGCCATCTTGTCAGAACACACAGCTGTACATGGTAATCATCATAATCAAGTGCTGCCAGGCTGTGTACAGGCTGGATATATCATCCATTTCCTTTCTTTGAAATCAAGGGGGTAACGTCTGCATATCTAAATATATTTTGGAATAAAAGGTAAAAAAAAGTTCCCTGATCTAGAGTAACACTGTTAATGATTGGCATAAACAGTCATAGCATTAGTAGTATAGTCAAATACCACTAGAGAGCAGCACATACACATAATTAGTCATACCATTAGTATTAAATCACCAATACATAACAATAATAAAATAAGTACTGTAATAGAATTAGCAGTGTATCAAGTGATACAAAAACAGATTAGTATAGTCACTGGTAACATTACAGGATAGTAGTATAGTCAGTGACAGCATAACATTACAAGTTAGATCATTAGCAGTATATACGCAATGACATCATTAATTGATGTATCTATAGTTACTGACGCCACTAAAGGTTACGCTATGCCACTAGACCCAATAGAGCGCATCAGCAGAAGTATGCGCTGTTGACTACTATAGCCAGTTATTGCATTAGTGAGTATAACCGTGAGGAGTAGTATAATCGCTTATAGAATTATTGAGTACAACACTGCCAGATATCCTATTCAGTGATGGCAATGGTGACTTAAGAGTTCTAAGGAGTATAGCTGATAGTAGTATTGTTGATATTATAGTCAGTGATTGCACTGGTGATAGAATAGTGGTAGGTAACATGGCAGGTAGTATAGTCAGTTACAGTATATCAGTGGCGGGCAGTATAGTCATTTACAGTATCAGTGGCAGGCAGTATAGTCATTTACAGTATAACAGTGGCGGGCAGTATAGTCATTTACAGTATATCAGTGGCGGGCAGTATAATCAGTTACAGTATATCAGTGGCGGGCAGTATAGTCATTTACAGTATATCAGTGGCAGGCAGTATAGTCAGTTACAGTATAACAGTGGCAGGCAGTATAGTCAGTTAAAGTATAACAGTGGCAGGCAGTATAGTCAGTTACAGTATAACAGTGGCAGGCAGTATAGTCAGTTACAGTATAACAGTGGCAGGCAGTATAGTCAGTTACAGTATAACAGGAGCAGGCAGTATAGTCAGTTACAGTATGACAGTGGCAGGCAGCATAGTCAGTTACAGTATAACAGGAGCAGGCAGTATAGTCAGTTACAGTATAACAGTGGCAGGCAGTATTGTCAGTTACAGTAACAGTGGTGGGCAGTATAGTCAGCTACAGTGATGGTGGTATAATAGTGGCGGGCAGCACAGTCAGTAACAGTATAACAGTGGCCGGCGGTATAATCAGCTACAGTGATGGTGGTATAATAGTGGCGGGCAGTATAGTCAGGGATAGCACTGGTGACATAACAGTGGCGGGTAGTACAGACATTGGTAACTACACCGGTGTGCGTGTTCCGGGCCCCAGCACCATAACAAGGTCACATTTCCGCGGCCCGGCGTAGTGGATGAGCAGGAGGCCTCCAATACAGGTAAAGTGCCGCTGTATGGAGAGGGCGGGGGTGACCGGCACAGGCCCGGGAGCCATGTTGGAAAGGCCCCGGGGAATGAGGAACTAGAGACGCGCTGGAGCTACGAGAAACTGCCCGGCCTTACCTGCCAGAGGGAGGCGGTGGTGGCGAGTGACCGTGTGATGGCGCAGAGGAGGGAACGTTGAGCCCGAGCTCCCCGCACGGCTCCCTCCGCTGTACTCTACAGCCCGCTCCGGGAGTGACGGAGACAATCTCCTCCAACACGGACACGCCCACTCAGGCCCCGTGACTCCCGGCCAGCGGTTGCTGCGCATGCGTGCTCCCCTCTGCCTTCAGAGAGGCGGGAACTGAGCCAGCGGCGGTTGCACGCACACAACCGAGGGCGCGCCTGCTTCTTCCCGCCCGCCTCTTGCTCGTCCCCGCTCAGCACTGGCTGGGCCACTGGCGTCCTGTCAACGCCGGCTGTCGCCTTGTGGTTTCTGTAGGAAAATAACAGCTGTACTTGTATCAGAGGCCTGTACACATGGATGGCCATCGATGGTATCATTGACGGACAACGATGGTGTAACTGTAACATCATTTTGGAAGCGATGGGTTTAGCAATCGAGTTCAGCAATCGATGGTCACTTCCTGCTTTAATTTTCGGTGAATTGCGGGCTCATGAGAGTCTGGGGGTACGGTGCTATGCTCCATGTCTTAACATCTTTGAAAAAAAAAATCAATAGCTCTACATCGTTATAACATCGATGGTGGAAAAAGTGGGAGGCCATTCCCAAGCCGATATTTCAATCCCCAAATTGGGGTTTGGAAAGTGCTCAATTCCAGGAATCCCCAGGATTGAGTTGGTCAAGGAGAATTTTTTTCTGTACTTTCTTTTTTTGATTACTAATTTTTGTTTTACCCTATGGGCCTGTGCTGCTGGGCTATAAAGGCTATTGTATTCCTGTGGTGTTAGGGCTATTTCACACGCTCCGGCTCCTGCCTGGTGGCGAAATCCCGCACGGCCAGGAAGCCGTGCCGCATCATCTTTTATGGCCCCCTGCCTACAATAAAATGAATTTTAGGCCCTAGACAAGGCGCTGCAACCCCCCCCCCCATCCCCATCCCCATCCCATGGATCTCAGGTTTGCCTACCCTACAAGAAGCCATCTAGTTATCTGCCAACATAGGCTCCTTTAACACGCTCCGGCTGCTGCCGGGCGGCGAAATCCAGCACGGCCAAAAAGCCGTGGCGCACTGTTAAGTTTACAATGGTAGGGATTGCCATAGCCCAACAGCAGTCCTTTCTGGTGGTGGGATCCGGCTGCAGCCGGGCCATGGCCGTCCTGTGTGAATGGACACAATCGTGTTCATTATTAACTACTGTGTGCGGCACGGCTGTTTGGCCGTGCAGGGTTTCACTGCCCAGCAGGAGCCGGAGCGTGTGAATTAGCCCATAGGGTGTGAGCCGGACTGCCATTGCTAGTGTTTAAACACCTGAACAATGGCAATTCACACCCTTCACTCACAATTGAATTTAACCTTATGCCATTCAATGGGGGGGGGGGGGGGGTGTAGCATACTTGCCTACCTGACCCTCTCCATGCGGGAGAAAATGCTCTGTTTCTCTGGTAATGTATGATTGCCATCACCTGTGGGGAGCTAGGTAAAGGTGTTTCACCACAGGTGATGGCAATCATACATTACCAGGGAAGTCCAGGAGCAGAGCATTTTCTCCCGCATGGAGAGGGTAAGGTATGCAGGTATGGGATGTAGTTATTATGCCAACTGTGGTTAGGACGACCATCAATATGTCAACCCCTATTAGTGAACACACAATAGGCTGACACATGAGAAAGGTCAACATGAACAAAAGTTCGGCCTGAGTTTTTCATGATTTTTGTTTAACCCGAAAACAAACAAAATGAAAACTGCGCTAGTGAAGAATGAATAAATACACAGTATCACACAATGGCAGGTATTCAATGCCGGTGCGAGCGGCCGGCGAGGGGGTTAAACTGCGAGGATCACAGAAAACCAGTGATCCTCGCAGTTTAACCCCCACGCCGGCCGCTCGCACTATGCAACGTTTCGGGGGAATCCTCGCAGTCACAGAACGGCGAGGATTCCCCTAAACTGCGAGAGCCGAGGCTAGTGCAGCAAACTCGCTGTAATTAGCCTCGATTCTCGCAGCTTTTGGAGGCACATTCGCAAATTCTCCCTCGCTCAAAAAACGGAGCGAGGGGGAATTTGCGAATGAGGGGGGTCAGTTGAATACTGACAGGGTGAGCGGTGACTGCGAGCAAAAAGTCCTGCTCGCAGTCACCGCTCGCCCACGGCATTGAATATATGCCATAGGGTAAGATGTATTAAGCCTGGCGAGATAAAGTGGACAGAGATAACGCACCAGCCAATCAGCTGTGTTTGAAATATGACAGTTGGGAGTTGATTGGCTGGTGCGTTATCTCCTTCCACTTTATCTCCAGTTTATGTCTTTGCCAGGCTTAATACATCTGCCCTAGTGTAAGTAGCAATAAAAAAAACAAATACACATTTATTGATACATAATAAAATTAAAAAAGGGATTATTAAATTTAAAAGCTTATTGCTGGGTATAGGAGAAAGGCACCCCTTCTTAGTTCTTCATAAGAGGGTCCTGTTCCTATATTGGACTCTGTATATAACAGTCAGTGGACGGAGGTAAATGGTAGATGGACAATCTTTATAACCACTCCCGATTCTCGGGAAGTTCTGCACCAATAACAAAAAAAACAGAAACACTAAAGCTGCCCATACACTAGCTGATTTTGGTCCGATTTCGGCCAGATCTGTCGGATCTGGCCGAAATCGGACCAAAATCGGCTAGTTTTGATGCCCCCTCAGATCCGATGCGCGGTCCCGTGCGCATTGGATCTGCGTCGGGTGGTCGGACCTGCTGCACGTCCGATCACCCGACTTGGGACCTAGTCTGTAGTGGTAGTGGGGCGGCGGGGTGGGCGGCAAGTGCAGGGTCCGGGGCGGCTCTGCAGAAACACTGCGCTGGTCAGCGGCGGCAGTGTTTTGAAAACAATTCAAACGATAGGCCTGCCGCTGATTGGCTGAGGGAGAGAGCGCTCCCAGCCAATCATCAACGAGGTCGCTGATTGGTTGAGAGCGCATCCTCTCTCAGCGGCCAGCCTATAGTTTGAATTGTTTTCAAAACACTGCCGCCGCTGACCGCACGGTCTCCGCAGTGACCATCCAGCTGGACACTGTGGAGACTCCTGCCCGCCCTGGACCCCATCCAGTTCGGACTCCAGACCCCCTGCAGCTCCCCGGGAATTTACATGGGATAAATCGCATGCAATTTATCCCATGTGAAAAATGGCACATCAAGTGCCAAATCGTAGTGAGCTCTCCCGGGGAGCTGCCGGAAGAGCTCAGAGGACATTAGGTCCGACTTGTCTTTCAGACAAGTCGGCCTAATGTATGGGGGCCTTAAGGGCTGATTAAAGTGGCAATTGCCAAAGCCCGACCGGTCACGTGGTCCATTGTTTACAACATGTGATTGGAATCACCTACTAATGAAATTAGGCTATAAAATGTATCTGGTATTTTATTATGGGTTTTTTGTCTGTCTTCTATTTTTATCTATTATGATTGCTGTGTGCATTGAATTGTTCCTGTGACAGAGGGCCATTCTAGTTCACTCTTTCTGACAAAATCCTTCATAGATGGACAAAACCATGTGCACTGCAGGGGGCAGATGTAACTTGTGCAGAGAGAATTAGATTTGGGTGGGGTTTTACTTGAGTGAGATCTATATTGCAGTGTAAAAATAAAGCAGCCAGTATTTACCCTGCAAAGAAAGAAAATAACTCACCCAAATCTAATTCTCTCTGCACATTTTACATCTGCCCCCCTGCAGTGCACATGGTTTTGTCCATCTAAGAAGGATTTTGTCAGAAAGAGTGAACTAGAATAAGGCCCAGAGTTACTTGCCCCTGTTAAGCCACGCCCCTCAAAGGAGGCCAGACCCCTTGTTTTGCGCGCACGGCTTCACCACGTGCAAATCCATTGTATATAGTCTGGATCCACCCATTAGCTTATTTCTAGATTCGCCTATGAGCAGGAACTGATGTGCGCTGCGGAATATGTGCAAAATCAAACCGCTTTAAAAAAAACCTGGAGATTTCTTACCAAATTTCACCTTCTATATGCGAGAACTGCCGATATTTGTGACGTTTGCAAATATCGGCAGCGATTGGCCCCCCTTTGTCTATTACTGTTTTTTTTTACACATGGATGGCCATCGATGGTATCATTGACGGACAACGATGGTGTAACTGTAACATCATTTTGGAAGCGATGGGTTTAGCAATCGAGTTCAGCAATCGATGGTCACTTCCTGCTTTAATTTTCGGTGAATTGCGGGCTCATGAGAGTCTGGGGGTACGGTGCTATGCTCCATGTCTTAACATCTTTGAAAAAAAAAATCAATAGCTCTACATCGTTATAACATCGATGGTGGAAAAAGTGGGAGGCCATTCCCAAGCCGATATTTCAATCCCCAAATTGGGGTTTGGAAAGTGCTCAATTCCAGGAATCCCCAGGATTGAGTTGGTCAAGGAGAATTTTTTTCTGTACTTTCTTTTTTTGATTACTAATTTTTGTTTTACCCTATGGGCCTGTGCTGCTGGGCTATAAAGGCTATTGTATTCCTGTGGTGTTAGGGCTATTTCACACGCTCCGGCTCCTGCCTGGTGGCGAAATCCCGCACGGCCAGGAAGCCGTGCCGCATCATCTTTTATGGCCCCCTGCCTACAATAAAATGAATTTTAGGCCCTAGACAAGGCGCTGCAACCCCCCCCCCCCCCCCCCCCATCCCCATCCCCATCCCATGGATCTCAGGTTTGCCTACCCTACAAGAAGCCATCTAGTTATCTGCCAACATAGGCTCCTTTAACACGCTCCGGCTGCTGCCGGGCGGCGAAATGCAGCACGGCCAAGAAGCCGTGGCGCACTGTGAAGTTTACAATGGTAGGGATTGCCATAGCCCAACAGCAGTCCTTTCTGGTGGTGGGATCCGGCTGCAGCCGGGCCATGGCCGTCCTGTGTGAATGGACACAATCGTGTTCATTATTAACTACTGTGTGCGGCACGGCTGTTTGGCCGTGCAGGGTCGCTCAAAAAACGGAGCGAGGGGGAATTTGCGAATGAGGGGGGTCAGTTGAATACTGACAGGGTGAGCGGTGACTGCGAGCAAAAAGTCCTGCTCGCAGTCACCGCTCGCCCACGGCATTGAATATATGCCATAGGGTAAGATGTATTAAGCCTGGCGAGATAAAGTGGACAGAGATAACGCACCAGCCAATCAGCTGTGTTTGAAATATGACAGTTGGGAGTTGATTGGCTGGTGCGTTATCTCCTTCCACTTTATCTCCAGTTTATGTCTTTGCCAGGCTTAATACATCTGCCCTAGTGTAAGTAGCAATAAAAAAAACAAATACACATTTATTGATACATAATAAAATTAAAAAAGGGATTATTAAATTTAAAAGCTTATTGCTGGGTATAGGAGAAAGGCACCCCTTCTTAGTTCTTCATAAGAGGGTCCTGTTCCTATATTGGACTCTGTATATAACAGTCAGTGGACGGAGGTAAATGGTAGATGGACAATCTTTATAACCACTCCCGATTCTCGGGAAGTTCTGCACCAATAACAAAAAAAACAGAAACACTAAAGCTGCCCATACACTAGCTGATTTTGGTCCGATTTCGGCCAGATCTGTCGGATCTGGCCGAAATCGGACCAAAATCGGCTAGTTTTGATGCCCCCTCAGATCCGATGCGCGGTCCCGTGCGCATTGGATCTGCGTCGGGTGGTCGGACCTGCTGCACGTCCGATCACCCGACTTGGGACCTAGTCTGTAGTGGTAGTGGGGCGGCGGGGTGGGCGGCAAGTGCAGGGTCCGGGGCGGCTCTGCAGAAACACTGCGCTGGTCAGCGGCGGCAGTGTTTTGAAAACAATTCAAACGATAGGCCTGCCGCTGATTGGCTGAGGGAGAGAGCGCTCCCAGCCAATCATCAACGAGGTCGCTGATTGGTTGAGAGCGCATCCTCTCTCAGCGGCCAGCCTATAGTTTGAATTGTTTTCAAAACACTGCCGCCGCTGACCGCACGGTCTCCGCAGTGACCATCCAGCTGGACACTGTGGAGACTCCTGCCCGCCCTGGACCCCATCCAGTTCGGACTCCAGACCCCCTGCAGCTCCCCGGGAATTTACATGGGATAAATCGCATGCAATTTATCCCATGTGAAAAATGGCACATCAAGTGCCAAATCGTAGTGAGCTCTCCCGGGGAGCTGCCGGAAGAGCTCAGAGGACATTAGGTCCGACTTGTCTTTCAGACAAGTCGGCCTAATGTATGGGGGCCTTAAGGGCTGATTAAAGTGGCAATTGCCAAAGCCCGACCGGTCACGTGGTCCATTGTTTACAACATGTGATTGGAATCACTTACTAATGAAATTAGGCTATAAAATGTATCTGGTATTTTATTATGGGTTTTTTGTCTGTCTTCTATTTTTATCTATTATGATTGCTGTGTGCATTGAATTGTTCCTGTGACAGAGGGCCATTCTAGTTCACTCTTTCTGACAAAATCCTTCATAGATGGACAAAACCATGTGCACTGCAGGGGGCAGATGTAACTTGTGCAGAGAGAATTAGATTTGGGTGGGGTTTTACTTGAGTGAGATCTATATTGCAGTGTAAAAATAAAGCAGCCAGTATTTACCCTGCAAAGAAAGAAAATAACTCACCCAAATCTAATTCTCTCTGCACATTTTACATCTGCCCCCCTGCAGTGCACATGGTTTTGTCCATCTAAGAAGGATTTTGTCAGAAAGAGTGAACTAGAATAAGGCCCAGAGTTACTTGCCCCTGTTAAGCCACGCCCCTCAAAGGAGGCCAGACCCCTTGTTTTGCGCGCACGGCTTCACCACGTGCAAATCCATTGTATATAGTCTGGATCCACCCATTAGCTTATTTCTAGATTCGCCTATGAGCAGGAACTGATGTGCGCTGCGGAATATGTGCAAAATCAAACCGCTTTAAAAAAAAACTGGAGATTTCTTACCAAATTTCACCTTCTATATGCGAGAACTGCCGATATTTGTGACGTTTGCAAATATCGGCAGCGATTGGCCCCCCTTTGTCTATTACTGTTTTTTTTTACAAATGTAAAACACAACAGAATATGCTAACACTATATATGTAAATGTTTTTAATAATAATAATAGTAATGCCAATAAGCTGTATAATTTTTTCAGGATACTTGGCGTGGCCTCCAATTTCCCAATACCCACACTGCCATTTCAATGAATTTGGAATATTAAACATGTTTAAAGATCTTGATTTTCCAATCTCATTCGTTAATGGAAAATTCAGCCTGGTCAGGTTAAAAGGGCTAAATGTATGGGGGCTTAAGTAAACAATTTAAAACAATTGTAAACAATTGAAGGCCAAATCCATTATACCATACTTATTGATTTTATGTTTCGGCTCTCCAGGATATACAGGGGTGGATGCAGTTGACCATTTTGAGAATGAGGATCAGCACTTTACATCATTAAATGAGACAAAATGCAGAATTATATCACCATCCCATCAATATGGTATGACAATTCTCAGTATTATCTCCTTACAGTGCCCACTTCATTTAGTAGTCCCCCAGATTCCCTTACAGCAATCTGGGGGCTTTTCCTGAAAAATTGGTAATGTTCCACACCTTCCTGGAGAATAGGTAAGTATGAGGTCAACACATCTATATTTACAACATTCAGCTAAGCATTCCAGTGGATAGAGAAATCTATTAACAGGCCGGTATGATTTTTCCAGTCTTGCAGGGTGTTCTGATTCAGAGGCATCATCTGTTTCTCCAACGTGTGGGAA